>NC_139148.1:73305068-75807577 GCF_964270905.1 Leucopleurus acutus
ATGTGCTGGCTCCGGTGGGAGCCCTCCCAAGTGCTCATGGAGGCATGGGCTGGCACTTGAGGAGAAAGGCTGCAATGGGGGCCCCACCCACTGCGCATCACTCAACACGAACACATTGCTTCTGTGGTGGTCCCGGCTTCCTCCATGAGCATTCCTGATTGCGGAGCTCCTCACTCCTGTCCCCTCAGGCTGTCTCCTCACAGCCAGCAGCAGCCCTCTCCCCTGGTCTGCCCGCCAAATCCCATGTTCCAGCACGCAGCCCCTGTGTGCACCAGCAGACATCTGTCTCAGGCTGGGGTGTGCAGTGCTCTGGCATGGACCCCCTGTGTAGGTCTCACTGTCTTGCCTGCCACCAACCAGTTGCTGGGCTCCCCTCCAAGCTCCCGAAGCTCCCCTTCTGTCCCAGTTTATCTCCTCGCTCGTGAGGGGGCTTCCGCAGACACAAGAACCTCTCCTCATCTTCAGCTCCCCGCCAGTGGTGCAGGTCATAATCTGCTTGCTCTCCTCTTCCTTTTCCTTTCTTCTTTCTTTCATCCTACCTGGTTGCGTGGGATCTTTCTTCTCCTTTTATGTGTCCAAGGTCCTCTGCTAGTGTTCAGCAGGTGCTCTGTGAGAATTGTTCCATTTGTAGATGTATTCTTGATGTGTTTGTGGGTAGAGATGAACTTCACATCCTCTTACTCTTCTGCCATCTTGGAAAGCCCATTACTGCTAATTTTAGAAAAAATTCATCACTACAAAAAGAAAGCCCCTCCAAGAGAAAAAAGAAAGAAAGAAAGCCTATACCCATTATCATCACTTCAATTTCAGTCTCTCCTAAGCCCCTGGTAACCACTAATCTGCTTTCTTTCTCTGTGGATATGCCTATGCTAGACATTGCATATAAATAGAATCATATAATATGTGGCCTTTTGTGACTGACTTCTTTCAATTACCAAAATGTTTTCAAGTTTCATCCATGTTATAGAATGTATTTGTATGTCATTTCCTTTTATTGCTGAATAATAGTTCATTCTGTAAATACAGCAGGTGTTTATCCATGTATCAATTGATGGACATTAGGGTTATTTCCACTTTGGGGCTATTATGGCTGATACTTCTATGAACTTTGTTGTGTAAGTTTTGTGTCAACATATGTTGTCATTTCTCTTGGGTATAGACCTAGGAGTGGAACTTCTGGTCCATATGGCAACTGTATCTTTAAACGTTTGAGGAACTGCCAGACTGTTTTCCAAAGCAACTACACCATTTACAGTCTCACCAGCAGTGTATGAAGGTTCCAGTTTCTCCACATATTTACCAACCCTTGTTATTGTCTCTTTTTTGATTATAGCAATCCTAGTGGGTGTGAAATGATACTTCATTGGAGTTTTGATTTGCATTTCCCTAATAAGTAATGATATCAAGCATATTTTCATGTGCTTACTGGTAATTTGTACATCTTTGGAGAAATGTCTATTCAAATTCTTGGTCAATTTTTAAATTGGGTAATCGCCTTTTTACTGTTGAATTACAAGTGTTCTTTATATATTCCAGATACAAGTTCTTTATGAAATACATGATTTGTAAGTATTGTTCATAGGTTGTCCTTTTACTATATTGATGGTATCATTTGCAGCACAAGTTTTTAATTTTGATGAAGTCCAATTTATTTTTTTTTTGCTTTTGTTGCTAGTGCTTCTGATGTTGTATATAAGAAATCATTGCTTAACCCAAAGTCATGAAGATTTACCTTTATGTTTTCTTCTAAGAGTTGTATAATTTTAGCTCTTATATTTAGTTCTGAGATCCATTTTGAGTTAATATTTTGTATGTGGCATGAGGTAGGGGTCCAACTTCTTTCTTTTGTATGTGAATATCCAGTTGTCCATGTACTGTTTGTTGAAAATACTATTGTCTCTCCATTGAATTTTCTTTGTTACCTTGTTAAAAATCAGTTGACCATAAATGCATGGGTTCATTTCTAGACTCAAAATTCTATTCCATTTATCTATATATCTATCCTTATAACAATACCATACTATTATTTTGTAACAAGTTTTGAAATTGAGGAGTATGTGTCCTCCAATTTTGTTCTTCTTTTTCAAGATTGTTTTGGCTATTCTGTTTGCCTTTCACACCTGTATGAATTTTAGCATCAAATTTTCGTTATATGGGGAAAAGAAAGACAATCAGGATTTTCATAGCGGTTCCTTCAAGTCCATGGATCAATTTGGGAAATATTGCCATTCTAATAATATTTAGCCTTGTAATCCAAGAACATGGGATGTCTGTGATGTATTTCCATTTATCTACATCTTCTCTCTTGCTTTCAACATTTTTGTAGGTTTAAGTGTACAAGTCTTACACTTCTTTGTTGAATTTATTCCTAAGTATTTTATTTTTGATGCTCTTTTAGATGGAATTGCTTTCTTAATTTCATTTTCGGATCATTTATTGCTAGTGTATAAAAATACAATTGATTTTTGTATATTGATCTTTTACCCTGCAACCTTACAGAATTTGTTTATTTGTTGTAGTAGGGGTTATGGGGGTTCCTTAGGATTTTCTATATACAAGATCATACCATCTGTGAATGGAGATAGTTTTGGTTTGTTTGTTTGCTTGCGTGTTTTTTACATCTGTATTGGAGTATAATTGCTTTACAATGGTGTGCTAGTTTCTGCATTATAACAAAGTGAATCAGTTATACATATCCATATGCTCCCATATCTCTTCCATCTTGCGTCTCCCTCGCTCCCACCCTCCCTATCCCACCGCTCTAGGTAGTCACAAAGCACCGAGCTGATCTGCCTGTGCTATGCAGCTGGTTCCCACTAGTTATCTATTTTATGTTTGGTAGTGTATATATGTCCATGCCACTCTCTCGCTTTGTCACAGCTTACCCTTCCCCCTCCCCATATCGTCAAGTCCGTTCTCTAGTAGGTGTGTGTCTTTATTCCTGTCTTACCCCTAGGTTCTTCATGACATTTTTTTTTCTTAAATTCCATATATATGTATTAGCATATGGTATTTGTCTTTCTATTTGTGACTTACTTCACTCTGTATGACAGACTCTAGGTCCATCCACCTCATTACAAATAGCTCAATTTCGTTTCTTTTTATGGCTGAGTAATATTCCATTGTATATATGTGCCACATATTCTTTATCCATTCATCCGATGATGGACACTTAGGTTGTTTCCATCTCCTGGCTATTGTAAGTAGAGCTGCAATGAACATTTTGGTATATGACTCTTTTAGAATTATGGTTTTCTCAGGGTATATGCCCAGTAGTGGGATTGCTGGGTCATATGGTAGTTTTATTTGTAGTTTTTCAAGGAACCTCCATACTGTTCTCCATAGTGGCTGTACCAATTCACATTCCCACCAACAGTGCAAGAGTGTTCCCTTTTCTCCACACCCTCTCTAGCATTTATTGCTTCTAGATTTTTTGATGATGGCCATTCTGACTGGTGTGAGATGATATCTCATTGTAGTTTTGATTTGCATTTCTCTGATGATGTTGAGCATTCTTTCATGTGTTTGTTGGCAGCCTGTATATCTTCTTTGGAGAAATGTCTATTTAGGTCTTCTGCCCGTTTTTGGATTGGGTTGGTTTTTTTGTTGTTATTGAGCTGCATGAGCTGCTTGTAAATTTTGGAGATTAATCCTTTGTCAGTTGCTTCATTTGCAAATATTTTCTCCCATTCTGAGGGTTGTCTTTTGTCTTGTTTATGGTTTCCTTTGCTGTACAAAAGCTTTGAAGTTTCATTAGGTCCCATTTGTTTATTTTTGTTTTAACTTCCATTTCTCTGGGAGGTGGATCAAAAAGGCTCTTGCTGTGATTTATGTCATTGAGTGTTCTGCCTATGTTTTCCTCTAAGAGTTTGATAGTTTCTGGCCTTACATTTAGGTCTTTAATCCATTTTGAGCTTATTTTTGTGTATGGCGTTAGGGAGTGATCTAATCTCATACTTTTACATGTAGCTGTCCAGTTTTCCCAGCACCACTTATTGAAGAGGCTGTCCTTTATCCACTGTACATTCCTCCCTCCTTATCAAACATAAGGTGACCATATGTGCATGGGTTTATCTCTGGGCTTTCTATCCTGTTCCATTGATCTATCTTTCTGTTTTTGTGCCAGTACCATACTGTCTTGATTACTGTAGCTTTGTAGTATAGTCTGAAGACAGTGAGCCTGATTCCTCCAACTCCATTTTTCGTTCTCAAGATTGCTTTGGCTATTCGGGGTCTTTTGTGTTTCCATACAAATTGTGAAACTTTTCGTTCTTGTTCTATGAAAAATGCCAGTGGTAGTTTGATAAGGATTGCAATGAATTGGTAGATTGCTTTGGGTAGTAGAGTCATTTTCACAATGTTGATTCTTCCAATCCAAGAACATAGTATATCTCTTCATCTATTTGTATCATCTTTAATTTCTTTCATCAGTGTCTTATAATTTTCTGCATACAGGTCTTTTGTCTCCTC
Source organism: Leucopleurus acutus (assembly GCF_964270905.1). Lineage (NCBI taxonomy): Eukaryota > Metazoa > Chordata > Mammalia > Artiodactyla > Delphinidae > Leucopleurus > Leucopleurus acutus. The sequence continues at coordinate 73,309,539 of NC_139148.1, forward strand.
AGGTAGGTTTATTCCTAGATATTTTATTCTTTTTGTTGCAATGGTAAATGGGAGTGTTTTCTTGATTTCACTTTCAGAGTTTTCATCATTAGTGTATAGGAATGCCAGAGATTTCTGTGCATTAATTTTGTATCCTGCTACTTTACCAAATTCATTGATTAGCTCTAGTAGTTTTCTGGTAGCATGTTTAGGATTCTCTATGTATAGTATCATGTCATCTGCAAACAGTGACAGCTTTACTTCTTCTTTTCCAATTTGGATTCCTTTTATTTCCTTTTATTCTCTGATTGCTGTGGCTAAAACTTCCAAAACTATGTTGAGGAAGAGTGGTGAGAGTGGGAAACCTTGTCTTGTTCCTGATCTTAGTGGAAATGCTTTCAGTGTTTCACCATTGAGGACGATGTTGGCTGTGGGTTTGTCATATATGGCCTTTATTATGTTGAGGAAAGTTCCCTCTATGCCTACTTTCTGCAGGGTTTTTATGAAAAATTGGTGTTGCATTTTGTCAATAGCTTTCTCTGCATCTCTTGAGATGATCATATGGTTTTTCTCCTTCAATTTGTTAATATGGTGTATCACGTTGATTGATTTGCGTATATTGAAGAATCCTTCCATTCCTGGAATAAACCCCACTTGATCATGTTTTATGATCCTTTTAATGTGCTGTTGGATTCTGTTTGCTAGTATATTGTTGAGGATTTTTGCATCTATGTTCATCAGTGATATTGGCCTGTAGTTTTCTTTCTTTTTGACATCCTTGTCTGGTTTTGGTATTAGGGTGTTGATGGCCACGTAGAATGAGTTTAGGAGTGTTCCTCCCTCTGCTGTATTTTGGAAGAGTTTGAGAAGGATAGGTGTTAGCTCTTCTCTAAATGTTTGATAGAATTCACCCGTGAAGCCATCTGGTCCTGGGCTTTTCTTTGTTGGAAGATTTTTAATCACAGTTTCAATTTCAGTGCTTGTGATTGGTCTGTTCATATTTTCTGTTTCTTCCTGATTCAGTCTTGGCAGGTTGTGCTATTTTACAAATTTGTCCATTTCTTCCAGGTTGTCCCTTTTATTGTCATAGAGTTGCTTATACTAATCTGTCATGATCTTTTGTATTTCTGCAGTGTCAGTTGTTACTTCTCCTTTTTAATTTCTAATTCTATTAATTTGAGTCTTCTTCCTTTTTTTCTTGATGAGTCTGACTAATGGTTTATCAATTTTGTTTATCTTCTCAAAGAACCAGCTTTTAGTTTTATTTATCTTTGCTATCGTTTTCTTCATTTCTTTTTCATTTATTTCTGATCTGATCTTTATGATTTCTTTCCTTCTGCTAACTAAGGGTTTTTTTGTTCTTCTTTCTCTAATTGCTTTAGGTACAAGTTTAGGTTGTTTACTCAAGATGTTTCCTGTTTCTTAAGGTAGGATTGTATTGCTATAAACTTCCCTCTTAGAACTGCTTTTGCTGTATCCCATATGTCTTGGGTCATCATGTCTCCATTGTCATTTGTGTCTAGGTATTTTTTGATTTCCTCTTTGATTTCTTCAGTGATCACTTAGTTATTAAGTAGTTTATTGTTTAGCCTCCATGTGTTTGTATTTTTTACAGGTCTTTTCCTGTAATTGATATCTAGTCTCAAGGTGTTGTGGTTGGAAAAGATACTTGATACAATTTAAATTTTCTTAAATTTACCAAGGCTTGATTTGTGACCCAAGATATGATCTATCCTGGAGAATGTGCCATGAGCACTTGAGAAAAATGTGTATTCTGTGGTTTTTGGATGGAATATCCTATAAATATGAATTAAGTCCGTCTTGTTTAATGTATCATTTAAAGCTTGTGTTTCCTTATTTATTTTCATTTTGGATCATCTGTCTATTGGTGAAAGTGGGGTGTTAAAGTCCCCTACTATGAATGAGTTACTGTCGATTTCCCCTTTTATGGCTGTTAGTATTTGCCTTAGTTATTGAAGTGCTCCTATGTTGGGTGCATAAATATTTACAATTGTTATACCTTCTTGGATCGATCCCTTGATCATTATGTAGTGTCCTTCTTTGTCTCTTCTAATAATTATTGTTTTAAAGTCTGTTTTGTCTGATATGAGAATTGCTACTTCAGCTTTCTTTTGCTTTCCATTTTCATGGAATATCTTTTTCCATCCCCTCACTTTCAGTCTGTATGTGTCTCTAGGTCTGAATTGGGTCTCTTGTAGACAGCATATATATGGGTTTTGTTTTTGTATCCATTCAGCCAGTCTGTGTCCTTTGGTGGGAGCATTTAATCCATTTACATTTAAGGTAATTATCAATATGTATGTTCCTATTCCCATTTTCTTAATTGTTTTGTGTTTGTTATTGTAGGTCTTTTCCTTCTCTTGTGTTTCTTCCCTAGAGAAGGTCCTTTAGCATTTGTTGTAAAGCTGGTTTGGTGGTGCTGAACTCTCTCAGCTTTTGCTTGTCTGTAAAGGTTTTAATTTCTCCATCAAATCTGAATGAGATCCTTGCTGGGTAGAGTAATCTTGGTTGTAGGATTTTCTCCTTCATCCCTTTAAATATGTCCTGCCACTCCCTTCTGGCTTGCAGAGTTTCTGCTGAAAGATCAGCTGTTAACCTTTTGGGGATTCCCTTGTGTGTTATTTGTTGTTTTTCCCTTGCTGTTTTTAATATGTTTTCTTTGTATGTATTTTTTGACAGTTTGATTAATATGTGTCTTGGCGTGTTTCTCCTTGGATTTATCCTGTATGGGACTCTCTATGCTTCCTGGACTTGATTAACTATTTCCTTTCCCATATTAGGGAAGTTTTCAAGTATAATCTCTTCAAATATTTTTTCTGCCCTTTTCTTTTTCTCTTATTCTTCTGGAACCCCTGTAATTTGAATGTTGGTGCATTTAATGTTGTCCCAGAGGTCTCTGAGCCTGTCCTCAGTTCTTTTCTTTCTTTTTTCTTTATTCTGCTCTACAGTAGTTATTTCCAGTATTTTATCTTCCAGGGCACTTATCTGTTCTTTTGCCTCAGTTATTCTGCTCTTAATCCCATCTAGAGTATTTTTAATTTCATTTATTGTGTTGTTCATCGTTGCTTGTTTCATCTTTATTTCTTCTATGTCCGTGTTAAATGTTTCTTGCATTTTCTCTATTCTGTTTCCAAGATTTTGGATCATCTTTACTATCATTTTTCTGAATTCTTTTTCAGGTAGACTGCCTATTTCCTCTTCATTTGTTAGGTCTGGCGGGTTTTTATCTTGCTCCTTCATCTGCTGTGTGTTTTTCTGTCTTCTCATTTTGGTTATCAAACTGTATTCAGGATCTCCTTTTTGCAGGCTGCAGGGTCATAGTTCCTGTTGTTTTCGGTGTCTGCCCCCAGTGGCTAAAGTTGGTTCAGTGGATTGTGTAGACTTCCTGGTGGAGGGGACTAGTGCCTGTGTTCTGGTTGTTGAGGCTGGATCTTGTCTTTCTGTTGGGCAGGTCCACATCTGGTCAAGTGTTTTGGAGTGTCTATGGACTTATTATGATTTTAGGCAGCCTCTCTGCTAATGGGTGGTGTTGTGTTCCTGTCTTGCTCGTTGTTTGGCATAGCGTGTACAGCACTGTAGCTTGCTGGTCGTTGAGTGAAGCTGGGTGCTGGTTTTGAGATGGAGATCTCAGAGATTTTCACCGTGTGATATTATATGGAGCTGGGACGTCTCTTGTGGACCAGTGTCCTGAAGTTGTGTCTCCCACCTCAGAGGCACAGCACTGACTCCTGGCTGCAACACCAAGAGCCTTTCATCCACACGGCTCAGAATAAAAGGGAGAAAAAGTAGAAGGAAGGAAAGAGAGAGAGAGAGAGAGAGAGAGAGAGAGAGAGAGAGGAAGGGAGGGAGGGAGGAAGGAAGAAAAGGAAAAAAGTGGATAAAATAAAATAAAGTAAGATAAAATAATTTATTAAAATAAGAAATAATTATTAAGAGAAATTTTTTGAAAAAAACGGTCGGATAGAACCCTAGGACAAATGGTGAAAGCAAAGCTATACAGAAACAATCTCACACAGAAGCATACACATACACACTCACAAAAAGAGGAAAAGGGGAAAAAATCATAAATCTTGCTCTCAAAGTACACCTCCTCAGTTTGGGATGATTCATTGTCTATTCAGGTATTCTATAGATGCAGGGTACATCAAGTTGATTGTGGAGATTTAATCCGCTGTTCCCGAGGCTGCTGGGAGAGATTTCCCTTTCTCTTCTTTGTTCTCACAGCTCCTGGGTTTCAGCTTTGGATTTGGCCCCGCCTCTGAGTGTAGGTCGCCAGAGGGCATCTGTTCTTCGCTCAGACTGGACGGGGTTAAAGGAGCCGCTGATTTGGGGGCTCTGGCTCACTCAGGCCTGGGGTTGGGAGCGGTACGGATGCTTGGCGAGCCTGCGGCAGCAGAGGCCAGCGTGACATTGCACCAGCATGAGGCGTGCCATGCGTTCTCCCGGGCAAGTTGTCCCTGGATCCCTGGACCCTGGCAGTGGCAGGCTGCACAGGCTCCCAGGAAGGGAGGTGTGGAGAGTGACCTGTGCTCGCACACAGCCTTCTTGGTGGCAGAAGCAGCAGCCTTAGCGTCTCATGCCTGTCTCTGGGGTCCTCACTGTTAGCTGCGGCTTGGGCCCTTCTCTGGAGCTCCTTTAAGCAGTGCTCTTAATCCCCTCTCCTTGCGCACCAGGAAACAAAGAGGGAAGAAAAAGTCTCTTGCCTCTTCGGCAGGTCCACACATTTCCCCAGACTCCCTCCCTGCTCGCTGTGGTGCAGTAACCCCCTGCAGGCTGTGTTCATTCCACCAACCCCAATCCTCTCCCTGCGTTGCGACCAAAGCCGGAGCCTCAGCTCCTAGCCCCGCCCGCCCTGAGCAGACAAGACTCTCGGGCTGTTGAGTGCCGGTCGGCACCGATCCTCTCTGCGGGAATCTCTCCACTTTGCCCTCCACACCCCTGTTGCTGTGCTCTCCTCCGCGGCCCCGAAGCTTTCCCCCTCCGCCACCTGCAGTCTCCGCCCATGAAGGGGCTTCCTAGTGTGTGGAAACTTTTCCTCCTTCACTACTCCCTCCCTCTGGTGTAGGTCCCGTCCCTATTCTTTTGTCTCTGTTTATTCTTTTTTCTTTTGCCCTACCCAGGTATGTGGGGAGTTTCTTGCCTTTGGGGAGTTCTGAGGTCTTCTGCCAGCATTCAGTAGGTGTTCTGTAGGAGTTGTTCCACGTGTAGATGTATTTCTGGTGTATCTGTGGGGATGAAGGTGATCTCCATGTCTTACTCTTCCGCCATCTTCCCGATTTGAGATAGTTTTATTTATTCCTTTCCAACTTAGTGTCTTCTATTTCTTTTTCTTTTCTGAATGCACTGACTAGAACGTCCAGTAAAATGTTGAACAGAAGTGGTGAGAGTGGCATTTTGTATGTTTCTGATGTAAAGAAGAAAACACTCATTCTGTTAGTAGTAAGTATGACCTAGCTGTGGGAGTTTTGTGTTAAGAGAACATATTCTGTATATTAGTCCTTTGAAATTTCCTAAGACTTTCAATTCCTGAAATGGTCCAGGGTGCAGTCAGTTTTTTATACATTTCCATTTGTGCTTGAAAATATTATGTAGTTTGCAGTTGTTCAATGCACTGTGCTATATATATCCGTGAGATCAAGCTTGTTGAATATATTTTTCTGTACCAGCAGTCAATAGATTTTTTTCTTAAAATGCCCTATAGTAAATATTTTAAACATATGCAACTCTGTCACATCGTCTCAACTGCTGTTGTAGCACAAAAGCAGCCGTAGACAATACGTTAATGAATGAGTATAGCTGGTGACCCTATAAAACTTGATTTACATAAACTGGTGACTAGTCCATGGGCTATAGTTTGCCCACTTCTGCTCGTTGCTATTAGTTTTTATTTTTAATCTGGTTTTTGATCAGCCATCATGGAGAATAAGTTAAACTTCCTCTATGATGGCAAATTTGTCTATTTCCCCTTGTTTCATGTATTTTGAGAATATATTAATAGATGTATACAAGTTTAAGAATGTACTCTCTCATTATTTAAACTTTTTGTCTTAATATAGGCACTTGATCTCTAGTAATGATTTTTGTCTCAAAGTCTGTTTTGTCTAATATTAATATAGCTTATAGTAGCTTTCTTTTGGTGGCTATTTGCCCAATATGTATTTTTTATTCCTTTTTTTCCCTAACCTTTCTAAATAGTTGTTTTAACAATGTCTCATAAACAAAATGTTGGCTGTATTTTGTAAATGCAATCTCGTCATCTTTGTCTTTCAACTAGATCATTTTATCCGTTTGCATCTATTATAATTTTTAATATCTTTGGAATCATTTCTACCAAGTTTTTGTGGTTTTTGTTTTTCTTACCTCTTCTGTTCTTTTATTTCCTTTCTTTGCTTTATTTTCTCTCTCTCTTTTTTTTCTATAACATAGTTTGTTAATTCTGCCTTCTTTTTATTTTCTTTTATTGGTCACCCTAGAAATTTTAACCTGCATTCATTTCAAGTCTCATCAGTATATTTACCCTCTGTCCAAACCATATTAAGAACCGAGAACATTTTAATTTCTGACATCCCTTCCTAACTTATACTATATTGATACTCAGAGATGTAGTTCTATTTTTTAAACACATGCCTAAAAATTATTATTTTATACATTCATTGTTTTAGTTTTACCCACATATTTACCACTTTCTTTGCTAATCATTCCTTCTTCCATCACAAACCTTCTCAATGGGAATATTTTTATTCTGCCTTAAGTACATGTTTTAAAATTTCCCACTGAGGGTCATTTGGTTACACATTATCTTGGGTTTTGTCTGTCTGTGTCCTTCTCCCCTCATTTTTGAAAACAAGATATTCTACTGAGTATATAATTCTCAGTTAAGTTACTTTTTTTTAGTGCATTGAAGATATTATATTGTGTCTTCCAGTGTTGTTTTTGAGAAGTCAAAGTTTATCTAATTTTTATTCCTTTGAAGGTAATCTGTCTTTTCTCTCTGGCTTTTTTTTTTAATATCCCCTCTTTGTCCTTGGTGTTATAGAGTTTTACCATGACTTGTCTAATTGTGGAGTACTTTTTATTTATCCTGTTTGGGATATGTTAGTTTTCTGAACCTGTCAAGTGTTCATAAGTTCTGGAAAAATCTTGACTATTCTCTTCAAATATTACTTCTGCCCCATCTTTCTCCTTTTCTCTGGAACTCTGATTAGACATATATTAATATTTCTCACTCTATCATACGTATCTCTTTCATACTTATTTTTCATTTCTTTGCATAAAAATTTCTTTAGGTCTACTAATTCACAAAATCTCTCAGCAACTGTAAACTGTATCCAATCTATTAAAACTTATCAATTGAGTTCTTTATTTGTTTTAATTTCCAGTTCTAGAAGTTCTCTTTCTCTTTATTTTCATTAGCTTTGGTAATTTTTGTAGTCTCTTGCTCTTAACTCAAATTTCCTCTTTTATTTCTCTAAAAATAAAAAATATATGTATTTGATACCATATGTTCTAGTATATACATTTTCTGTGGCTCTGATTCTGCTCTTTGTTGTTTCTGCCAGCTCTTGTCCAGATGCTTCCTTGTGTTTTCTGATTTTGCTTCTTTGTGTTTTTTAATTTTTCAAAATTGTGGTCTCATATTTCTTGGACCTTTATCTGTTGTAAATCTTTGAAGTCTGGGTAGCTTCCTTCAGAGAGGAGATGTTCATTTGCTTCTGCCAAGCATCTGTGGGGGATACCAGCCTGGGAGCACCTTAAATGTATACTTAATTTGAGATTTCTTAGATTATCAAGATAGTTTTATGCTGCACATTATGAGTTCTCACTTGTGCTTGCCAATTCTTAGGAAATATTTCTTTCCTTTCTACTCCGTGCCCAATCTTTGAGACAATCAGTTTTCCTAACAGTTCCTTGGAGTGAACTGTTTATTTCTAGTTCAGCCTTAAATTGAGCATGCAGCACCTTGAGATGCCAATTTTATAGGCTCTCCAGTAAGATTGCCCACCTCAAGCTCATTCTGGGTTTTGTTTCCTGATCCCATACTCCATGAACCATCTGTTTTACAGCAAATGACATCAAGGTAAAAGCTGGCTTAAAATACATTTTATCAGCATTTTTAGTTGTTTTCAGTAGGAATGTTGATGAGGATTCTTATTCTGCCATACTGCTGGAAAAGGAAGTTCAGCTATTTTATATTTTTGACATGAATTTTTTTCCTTCTAGCTCCCCATATATACTGCACCACCTCTCCAGTCTAAATATGTTGATGAGCAGCCTGGTCATTTACAAATGGGCTTTGCATCCATTCGCACTACAACTGGTCGTTATATTGGCTGGTGCAAGGTAAGTGAATTCTGATAGTGGTTTCATATCAGAGGGTTCTCATTTTATTACATAACAGTTGTTCCAGTTATTCATTGATGTGTAACAAACTACCCCAAAACTTAGTGGTTTAAAACAGCAACTGTTCTATCTCATGATTTTGTGAGTCAGAAATTTAATCAGACTTCAGACAGCTGATTCTTCTGTTGCATGTGGTGTTGACAGAGGCCACCCAGTGGTATTCATCAGGTGAATGGGCTGATTTAGAGGGTCCAAGACAGCTTCATTCTCTTCGCTGGCACCTTGTCACAGATGGCTAGAAGGCTGGGCTCAGCTGGGAATGTTGACTGAAGCATCCACACCTGGCCTCAGGTAGTCAGATAACTTACATGGACAGTTCAGGGCTCCTAGAGAATATGTTGCAAGAGGCCTTAGTCAGAATTTGCCAAGCTTCTTACCTGTCTTCAGGTGTCCAGGAAGGTTACTTCTACAGCATTCTGTTGTTAAATGAAGTCATTAAGGCCAACCCAGTTTTTATGGGAGGGGAATTAGATACCATCTCTCAATATGAGTAGCAGCAAAGAATTTGTGGCCATATTTAATCTACTCTACCACTACTGCATAGATTAAAGTAGTTCAGCAAGCATTTATGTCACGTGGCATGTACAAAACATTGCTTGACCTTTTATATGAAGTTCTGAGATTACTTCTGCATTGTTAGTTATTTGGCTGAGTAAAATATTCACTTGTTAGGTTTAGTTCATAAGACCGTTTTGACTATAGTCAGCTATTGGGCAAAATAGAATTCACATTATTTTAATACTTAGCCTTCAATCATCATTATCCAGCAGCAGAGGGGTGGAGTAAGCTAGTACAATACTGCTGTTTCATAATCATCGCATCAACATAGATGTGTGCTAACATCAACATCTGCAGTGTCAGTGTCATAATGATAATGGTGGTACCATTGTTTTCATCATTCTGACCTAATAACCACAAAACTTTTCCTCAAGTCTAACCTATCCAATTGTGAACCCTTGTGCTTTTTTTGTTTCTAATCCATTCTTTTTAAAAAGAAAATTCTAATGGTCTTATGAAATATCAAATCTGTGAACTCTGGTCATTTCAGATATTTAAAACGTCTGATGAATACATGGTGTTATTTTTTTTAAATTTGTGCCTGTCAGACAATTCTGATAGACTTTTATAATTCTAATAATACACTTTTAATAGTTTGACTAGTTGTACTACACACTATTAACAGTTTGGTCTCAGCAGGAAATAGCTTAACTAATTAGGGTCTGAGTCATGCCCCTGAGGCTGTATGCCAACAGCTGGATGATTCAGACTGAAGTCTCTTGACACCTAATTTTCCGTAGTGTTCTCAAAGTTGTTTTCAGTGAGGTTAATTGTTCCTGTGAGATCTTTAAATTGCTGTTGTTACTATCACCCAATTTAAGACTAAAAGGACTTTTTACTCTGGTAATATGCTGAAATGAATAGATTGAAGAAGGGCACTTTCAAATGCATTTCATCTTCAATGTAAACATTTCCTCTCTAATGTTCTCCTTAAAATGTAATCTATTCTTTAAAAATTACCTCCGGCTCAAATTACATTCTACATTAAACTTAGAATCACAGGGCAAATTCAATTTCTATTCCTACTCCTTAGTGTTTCGAAATTTAGGTAGCAGCGACCTCCAGTGGTAAAAGTGAATTCCTAAACACAGCTAAGGAAAATTTCCCCAAGGTTTTCTTCCTCAACAGTTACATTATTCCCAATCAACTGATCAGTAAGCATTATAATTTTGAGGTGAAATTTTCTCAAGAGATAGTCCCCAAGGAGAAGTAGCTCAGTGGCAGTTAGGGTCTGTGTTGGTTTGTACAGCTTTAAACCATGATGAACAGGATGAACTTCTGCATCTGATCATCATGAAAGTATCTGTCTGAGACAAAGTTACTAATACCAAGATATATCAATAGAAATAATTTAATTCTTTCCTATCTAATATAATAATATCTATTGTCTTTGCTTTGAAAATCTCTTTTTTTGTTTTTATCCCATGGTTTCATAGCAACTAGTTCAGAGATGGAGACCACATATTTAGACTGTGTTTTCTAGTTTTATCAATAGAGTACAGCATGACTATGGGCAATTACTATGGGTAAATTATTCCATGCCTTCATTTTTCTTCTGATGTACTTGAGATAGTATATATCAAAAAATGTGTGTAACAATATTTCTTGCATTAAAATAAATAGTTAGAAACAGGTAAAAAGAATCTTTGATTTAAAGCTTTAATCCCTTCAGTGGGCTAATATAATCTTGATTTGCAGATAATTTATGTTCCTGTTGAAAACAAGATGGACACTAGTCTGTGTAGGATGATTTCTATTCTAAGATAAATGTCTTATTTAGATTTATTTTTCTCATTCTAATGAACACTAAGAAAAAGGGAGAAGATGAAGCACTTTTCTTTAGGCTTTTTGTTGTTTTCTCCACAAATCATTATGTTGTTGCTGCCTCATCTTTATTAATCAGATGTTGTTTCTAAGCTGAAATATACCTCTCTTCATGCTTCTAAAAAATTCCATTCATTTTTCTATGCTATCATAAAATAAGATGATAAATCTCTGTACTTCTGTAATAACTTTTCTGTGAGCTGCTCTGATTATTTTATTGGCATTACTTTACCCATTTATATGAGGAATATAGCAAACAAGTATTATCCATGTTAAATAGAATGAAAAACAAGAAGTGACGAGAAGCTAAGTTCAACAAGTGTCCACATAGAGAATAAACAGGAAAACTAGATTTAGATTTTGGTGCAATTTCATATAATCTCAAAGATGTGGGCTATTTGACCTAATTGTCAACATCTTCAAAAATGCAGATGTCCTTTTTTCCCCCTTTTTACTTAGGGTGTTTATGTCTTCATGAAATATGGGATAATGGATACAGTACAATTTGGAAAAGGTAGGTTGAGTGAACTGTCTATAATTAGAAATGTTCTGTTGTCTTTTTAACTTGCAAGGTTTAAATGTGAGAAAAATAAACTTGGTATGTTATCCATTATCATGTTTTACCAACTCAGAAGATACTCTATATAGCAGTTTATAATAATAATAACAAAGCAATAGTATCTGTTATTTATTTAGCAATTATATGTTGAGGCATTATGATGAGCAGGTTACATAATTTATCTAATTTTATTTTGTAGCAAATTTCTGGATGTCGGTATTATAATGACTCCCATTCTACAGATGAGGAAACTGGGGTTTAGAAGGGTTAAGTAGATTACCAAGGTCACATAGCTAGTAAGTGGCAACACCTGGACTCAAACTGGCTGTTTTAGGTACGAAACGCATATTGTATACTCATACAGCATAAATTAAACATATATCTCCATTGTTATTAATTAGTTTAAATAAGTACTATTTGATGTTAAAATACATAGTATTTTGCTATTGATTGCTAGGAAACACGATATCAATTAGTCACCCTAGAATATTTGAGCTAGTTTTGGAAAACAATTGTGTTTGACTCGTTAGTTTGATAATGTTGTTTGGCAGCAGGTATAGCTCCCTAACATTTTTTAGACTAAGCCAGTTGTCAAAATAAATGTGTATTGGGGGACAGAAAGGACACCTAAAATTTTAAATGCCTCTGTGATGTTGAAATGCCTCTGTGTATGTATTATCATTATTTAATGTGTGTAGGAATTAATTCCAATTAAGTCCAAATTATATTCCTCATCAACCTTGAAGAATATGATTAAATTCCATTAAATTAATAATTAATAATTAAATAAATAATTATGATAGAAGAGTGTGTTTTTTGGATTGCATGGAACCAGAAACCATTTAAATATATAAAAAGCCAAGAAATTTGGACCTCTGCCCCCTTTCCATCTATTTTTTGTCTAGACTCACTTCTCATTCTGCTCATTGGTTTTAACCAAGAGCAATGGCTTCTCTGAGTTTACTGGGGAGTAGTGGCAAGCAGAGTGATAGCTGCATGTTTCCTTAGACTGTTATTCAAAGTTTCCTGCTAAAGTATCTATTTCAGTTCTTACTAGATCCTACCAATGTTTGAACAGATAAGGCCAGAAGCATTTCCATTATAAGAATATAATACATACACAAAGAGGAATTTGCTTTATAGTAATCCATCTTAATCCATATAATGCTAGTGTACACTCTAGCATTATATTTCATTAAAGTGTAATAATCGCCTGTATTAAGGAAACAAATACCATTAAATCAGCTGTGGAAGGAAGATTTTATTTTGTAACAAGTAACTATTAACAACTGGCTTTTTAAGTTGCTGGTCAAATCATTATTTTGTGTAGTTCTTTTGAAGAATGTTTTAAACCATCTGCTATTATCTTAGCAAATCTCTAACTTTTCTTCATCATACCTATATAGAATGTCAATTATAGTAAGTTATTTATATTATTTTTCAAATGATTTCTTGAGATGCATATGTCTATTTGAAGAATCCACCTCGAGATTTTCTTCCGAAAATTGGAGTGATTACAGTTTCAGGATTGGCAGGCTTCATTTCAGCGAGAAAAGGTAGGGTTAAAAATATATAATCTTTCTTTTAATGCCATTATATTAATTTCTGAATTTATTTATACAAACAGTTTAAGCACAGTGTACAGTAAGTCCCCTACATATGAAACTTCAAGTTGCAAACTTTCAGAGATGCAAACAGGCATTCGCATGTCCAATCATGTAAGTTAGTTCACGTGTCTGGCGTTGCTAAGAAGCACCAAGTGATAACGATGGAAACAAAAGTGAAAATAATTGAGAGAGTAGAGCGAGGCAAAAAGATGGTAGACGTCACTCTTTCTTATAACATGAATCATTCAATCATCGGCAAGATTGTAAAGAACAAGAACAAGATCGTGGAACATGGGAAGTCTATTGTGCCAGTGATGTGGACAATAATATCAAAGAAGCGTGGAAAAGTGATGGAGGACATGGTGAAACTTCTCAGTGTGTGGATGCAGGATCAGCATCAGCGTTAAGTCCCACTTAACTTAATGCTGGTTCAAGGGGAAGGGAAAAGCCTTTATAAAGACTTGAAGAAGAAATACAGCAAAGAATCAGAGGGCCCATCTTTTAATGCCAGGCATGGCTGGCTTCATCAGTTCAAGGCTAGAGCCAACATTTACAACGTAAAAGTAAGTGGCGAGGCCGTGAGTGCAGATATGGTAGCTGCCTGGGAATTTCCTAAAATGCTTCGGGAAATTATTGATGAAGACGTGTATTTACCCGAGCAGGTTTTTAATGTGGATGAGACAGGACTGTACTGGGAGAGGATGCCAGACCGAAGTTATATCAGCAAGGAAGAAAAGTTGATGCCAGGCTATAAAGCAGCAAAGGATAGGCTAACTCTGTTGTTTGGTGGCAGTGCTTCCAGCAAGATGAAGCTGAAGCCTCTCTTAGTTTATCATTCAGAGAACCCAAGAGCCCTTTAAAACAGCCAAGGGCTCTCTTCCTGTTGTGTGGAAGAGTAACCCCAAAGCTTGGGTTACAGAGGCCATTTTCCAGTACTGCTTTTTCCACCACTTTATTCTGGAGGTAGGGAAATATTGCTTGGAGAAGGACATCCCATTCAACATTCTTTTGCTGCTCGACAGTGCTCCAGGCCACCCCCCATTCATGGACGACTTTCATCCCAATGTCAAAGTAGTGCATCTACCACCGAATACTACATCGCTCATCCAACCTATGGACCAGGGAGTTATAGCCACTTTCAAGAAATATTATTTACGTCACACTTTTCGTCAGGAAGTAAAGGCAAGTGACGAATCAGGAACAACCTTGCGACAATTTTGGAAGGACTATAACATCTACAAGACCATAAAAAACATTGACTTTGCTTGGCGTGAGGTTACGGCCATCACCATGAATGGGGTTTGGAAGAACCTTTGCCCGCAGTTTGTTCACAATTTTTGTGGATTTGAAAAGGTGGATGAGGAGTCCAAAGAGGTCTTCAGCAACTTAGTGACCCTCAGCGAGAAGCTGGAGCTAGATCTGCAAGAGGACGACTTCATTGAACTGCTTTCTGTGCAACATGAGGAGCTTAGTAATGAAGACCCAATGGAATTGGAGGCCCAGAGAAAGGATGAAGAGAGACAAGAGGAAGAAGTAACTGAAGAACTGAAGAGATTCATGGCGCAGGAAATGGCAAGGGGATTTTCTTAGTTTTTGAGGCACAGGATCCTAATGTAGAATGGTACACAAAGGTTGCAGCAGCCGTTCAGAATGCAATCCAGTGCTACAGTGTCATCTGTGACGAGAAGAAAAGAGCTACTACCCAGACATCACTGGATCGTTTCTTTTAGAGGGTAGATAGAAATGAATCCAGCAAGGAGCCAGAACCTATGCCATCAACGTCAGGCATGAGTGAAATTGCAGCTTGCCCTCTATCTCCTGTTGCTGATGATCCTTCAGCTCTACATCTCCCATTTCCTCTCGCTCCTCCAGTCAGTGACTCTCCTTGCTTGTTCACTCGATGCCAGCCCCTGTATGCCAGCTGTTGTACTGTATTGCTGTACTTCTTGAGGTACTGTACTGTAAGATTAAAAATGTTTTCTTTATTTTTTGTGTTTGTTTTTTATGTATTATTTGTGTGAAAAGTATTTTAAACCTATTACAGTACAGTACTGTGTAGCTGATTGTGTTAGTTGGGTACCTAGGACTAACTTTGTTGGACTTAACAAACAAATTGGACTTACAAACACGCTTTCGGAATGGAACTCGTTTGTATGTAGGAGACTTACTGTACCACTCTTCTGATTCAGGGAACATTTTCTATTAGTGTAGTGAACTGCTTACCAGTCAGGTTCCCAGATGCCAGCCAATGGCCAGTCCTGTAAGCATGCCTTTCTAACAATGGCAGTCTTGGGCATATGTTAACTCTTTTCTGCACATCACTAAATAACTCTTTCATAAGCACATGGTGAATTTTGTATTTGCCCATCTTCCATCTCTGGGTATAGAAATCTCTCTCAGTAGGATTACTGCCTCCACTCCTCACCTAAGCCCTTACTAAGCTGGTGCAGTTCTCTGGTCAGTAGCCATCTGGGGCACCTTCCATTCATCCTCTGTCCCCAGTGCCAGTCATTGTCTGCAAATTAAATTACATGTTGTTGCAAGTCACAGCTCTGAACCAACCTGGAATCTGACATCAGATATGTTATGGTTGGTTTGCTCAGCTTTAGTCCTTAAAGTAGCCTTAACCCAGGTACACCTAATCAGATACAAAACATCTGAATTATAAGAACATTCCAGCATTCTAACTCTAGCCCATATATCTTATCCCAATAGATCTTCCCTATAGCTAGTATTAATCATAGCTTGTATCATATTTTTTATTCTAACACTATATGCAACTTCTAATCGAATACATGTTATAAATTATTCATTAGGAAAGACATTGAAAATCAGGATCACCACATGTAACAATAAGAGAAAGAATTAAATTTTGAATGAAACCGGCCAAAGCATATTACTCATTTCTCAGTGAGAAACTCATAATCCACTTGTAAGAGAAAATGTTCCTTAGGTCATTCACAATGACTCCATGTGTCAGAGCTAGAATAATCTAACCCAGTATTTTTCAAATTACAGAGCTCAGTTTATAAGTAGGTAGTGAAATAAATGTGGTGACTCTCAGGAAGCATTTTATTAAAAAATAAAATAGAGGACAATAGCAAATATCAGAGTGTTTTGTACTCAGTATGGATAAATATTGTGAAACTTCTGTTTCAGTGGAGTGTGTATGTGTGTGTGTGAAAGAGAGAAACGTCAGAGACAGAAACAGAGAGAGAGAGAGGTCATAATGTAAAATTTGTTCTTTAGTATGAGTCATGGTCAAAAATGTACGAAAGATGTTGGTTTAGTCTAACCCTATAATGCTACAGCTAGAGGTCCAGAGAAAGGAAATCATTCAATGATTTCATAGTACATATTACATAGCTAGTTAGTGTCTTGTGTCTAGAGTCCCTTTCTACTTACAGGAGTAGGGCTATTGAACCCAAGTGAAATTTATTTTCTTGTAAACTGGCCTTTCATATCAAGAGAGGATGAATGTAAGTCTTTTTAATATTGAAAATAATAACAAAGATGTATGTGTGAGAAATATTCCATTGTGTGTGTGTGTGTGTGTGTGTGTGTGTGTGTGTGTGTGTATATATGTATGCAATGGAATATTACTCAGCCATAAAAAAGAATGAAATAATGCCATTTGCAGCAACATGGATGGACCTAGAGATTATCATACTAAGTGAAGTAAGTCAGACGGAGAAAGACAAATATCATGTGATATCACTTATATGTGGAATCTAAAAAAATTATGTAAATGAACTTATTTACAAAACAGAAACAGACTTACAGACATAGAAAACAAACTTACGGTTACCAAAGGGGATAGCGGAGGTGGGGGTGTAGGGAGGTAAATTAGGAGTTTGGGATTAACAGATACTACTATATGTAAAATAAACAATAAGGACCTACTATATAACACAGAGAACTATATTCAATATCTTGGAATAACCTATAATGAAAAAGAATCTGAAAGAAAATATATATAACTGAATCACTTTGCTGTACACCTGAAACTAACACAGCATTGTAAATTAACTATACTTCAATTTTAACACATTATTGACTGGGGGATTTTTGCAGAAACTGACACCTGTGGCCATAATATATCTCTGGTCAAAAATGTGTTAAAAGGTTTCAAAAAAGTATAACAACTACAAAAAAGTAAATAAAAAATAAAATAAGATGACACATCAAGGAAAAACTGCCACCTTCCAAGTTTAGGAGCAGCACAATTAGGGGAATTTGACTGAGTCAAGGAAACCTACATTAAAGGATGCTAGGTCAGTAAAATCAACAACCAAACTACAGATACTAGAATAATAGTGAGCAAGACATATTTTAATATAGCTAGACCCTCTTTCCCAGTATCACAAAAACCTGTCAATATTTAAAGGAAAGCTACAGTAAAGGCTGAAGCAGCCTACTACCCACCTCCCTCAATGCTCTGTCTGTTGTAGACATGACTGTAGAAGGCCTCCTTACTAATAAACTGGACAGAGAAATACATCTTGTTTTTACCTACCCTAAACTATAAAGTTGCCTGCAAACATTGCCAGGTATTTTTCATCATAGTCTTTACTGATATACCAGATAGGGTGTCTCATTTTTAAATTAAGGGTTGTAAGAGCTGTTTCAGAAAATAAAAGTACTTACCCTAATTAGAAACCCCATCATCTAATTGTCCAGATCACATTTACAGACCAGGCTACCCAGACAAGCATTTAAAATACATATTGTTTTCAACCAACAGTCTGTTGGAACTAAGCTATGGCTTAGAGTGGTGGGTTTCACACTATTCAATAGAACCTAGGGTTCCATGGAAGTGTTTAGGGGTTGTATAGGGATAAGGAAAAAGCGGTGTAGATAGGGCTTGATAATGAGCTTCACTCCCTCAGGCTAACCAGAGTAGCTTCAAGTCTGTAAGTTTTATATATGAAGTTCCAGGTGAGATTCTATTCAAAAGACTTTTTTAAAGGATTTTGCTATTTAAAAAAAAAAGTTTGAAAATGACTCAGATGCTTAGTTAAGGCATTTTTGGAAATGAATGAATTATTGCAAGTTACTTGCAATTTTTTTAACTTTTTATTTTATATTGGAGTACAGTTGATTAACAATGTTGTGTTAGTTTCAGGTGTACAACAAAGTGATTCAGTTTTACATAGACATGTATCTATTCTTTTTCAATTTCTTTTCTCAATTAGGTTGTTACAGAATATTGAGCAGAGTTCCTTCTGCTATACAGTAAGTCCTTGTTGGTTATCCATTTTAAATATATTAGTGATGTGTACAAGTCAATCCCAAACTCCCTATCTCTCCCCACTACCCATCCCCCCCGGTAACCATAAGTTTGTTCTCCAAGTCTGTGAGTCTGTTTCTGTTTTGTAAATAAGCTCATTTGTCACATTTTTTAAAGATTCTGCATATAAGCGGCATCATATGATATTTCTTCTTCTCTATTAAATTATTACTTTAGTATTCAAAATCAGTGACATGAAGGAATTATGTCCCTTTTAAAATCCTTAGCTGACCAGTTAGTTGGATCCTTTAGTTATCTAAGGACTTAATCAAAAAAGGATCTCTGAGAGTCCATTTCAGTTTAACATGGTGTCACAAAAATGGTAGTTGATTAATTCTCTATATTGTCATGTTTTATTAGATACTTGAAAAAAATGTGGTTACAACTGTGGGTTTCTTAGGACATGAAAAAATACCTAGTTTTTTAAAAGAAGAAAATCATCAACCCCCTTTGTGTAGGTAATTATCAATGTTAGATTGAGAATACTTTTCTTAAATTAGACATGACAACTAAGGGGTATTAATTGAACTGTAATACTTAAAGACATTTTACCTATCATCTTGATTGGTATTATTACCTAAAGAAAATTTAACGTAGGGTGATGGCTTAAAGGGGAACAAAGAAAGCATGAAAGTTATAAAAGCATCAAGTCTCTGGTAGCATCTGTTTGGAGTTTAATAGTTTGTTTGAATGTCATAGGTTCTAGGTTTAAGAGAATTGCTTATCCACTGGGACTGGCCACTTTAGGAGCAACTGTTTGCTACCCTGTTCAATCAGTAATAATTGCAAAGGTAAGTTCTTTTTAAGCAATAGCTTCATTTCAGTACTTGTTTAAACTCTCAGTGTGACAATGTTTAAATGTCATACAGCACCTGCAACATTTAATTTTCAGAGAAATATAGTTGGTATTCTCTTATGTTGGCAAAATCACATCAGCATCTCAGCGTGGTAAATGCCATGGTTGATTACATGATTATCACAAATAAATAGGATGAATTTGTTTAAATATTATTCAAGGAAGTAAATGCTGATTTGAGGGTTAAGTTCAGAGACAATGAATTAGAATTTATGGGGAGAAATACTGCTCCATTGTTGAGCTGTGTAAAATTCAGTTTTTAATTAACAGAAAATTATACCTGCTGGCAGTTGTCAGTTCAGCAATTTAAAATAATGCAAGAAATAACCAACTGATAGAAAACAGAGGCTTCTGAGGATTAAAAAAAATACACACACATATGCACACTCAATTTTGAAATCCATATTATAGTTGTTTTGTCATTTTCTTGTGAGTTTACCCTACAAATCCAAAGATTCTCCTAATGATTTGAAGAGTTTGTGTCAGTATTGTTATTTTATTTTTTAATACATATTTGGATTGAGAAGGAGAACTTTGGGATATAGTTTTTTTCTTCCATTCCTTCTACTTTAATTACCAACATTTAACATTTCCCCCTCACATTTGAAGTATTGTGTGGTGTTACCAGGACTTTCTGTACTTGTATTCTCATTACTTCATCTCTTTAATTATTGATGTCGATAAAGCTGCCTATTTAGTATTTTGAGAATGTCAAGGATATAGTGCCCTATGTAGTTTCTAATATGATCAAGCTATAAAAGCTTACAGCAAAGGAAGAGAGCATTATTCATTAAATCTAGTTAAACTTGAGGTAATTGATGGGTAAAATGATAAACTTATCTTTTAAAATATTTTCTAAGAATTTACATAGGAATTAGCCACTTAAGTTCATATGATGTTAGTACTAAAAGAAACCTTTGAGATCATTAGGTTCAACTTCCTCATTTTCTCATTTGCCAATTTGGAAACTGTGGCCCAGAGAAGTTCCAGTGACTGATTTGTCCAGGGTTCTATTCAGCTTCAGACATCTTGCTTCCCTGTCCATTTCTCTTCCCAGTGCATGATGCTGCCACTGATTGTTTTTGTTTGTTTAGAATAATGACTTTGTGGGGGGTTTTTTAAAATAAAATTGGTACCTACTTATTCTTAAATAATTTAAGCATTACAAAACAGAATAAGAAAAAAACCAACTAACCACCTGAAATTTTTCATCCAGAAAAATATGTGTTAAAATTTGATAGAATGCTATTCTGGACATTTCTTCATGCATACATAGACATAGAAAGATAGATGGATGAATAGATACAGTTTCGTAAGAACAGGATCATAGTATAGTATGCATCTTATTTTTAATTTTAAAAATAAAGTATGAAGTTTAATTTTACTTTAACAGAAGGAAAATAAAAACAAAAGAATTGCAGGACTCCAAATAAAAAATTCTATGGTAAAAGATATTAATGTGAGTTCCTAAAAGTTCTTCTGTAGTTAAATAATGATTTTTACTTAAATTCCTAGAGTTGAGACCTTTGCTTTCCTTTGACTGTCATATAACAGCATCACATGTAATATCTGGTGAATTGTAATATATATACATATGTGTGTATGTATATATATATATATATATATATAGAGAGAGAGAGAGAGAGAGAGAGAGAGAGAGAGAGAGAAAGAGAAAACATGGGTTCTTATCCTGAGATCCATGATAGACTTAAGAGAATCTGTGACTCCCCTGCCCAAAACTATATAAAAACTTGTAAGTATACAATAGGAGCCTTCTAATTTGATATTATCAGGACCAGTAGTTAACAATTAATTGAAAATGTTAAAGCAAGAAGTTTTTTAAAAATCATAAATATGTATCTTAAATATTTTATTTCAATTTAAAACATAATGTGTGTTCATTTTTCTGTCTTTTGAAGTAGGACTTTTCTATGAGTATGAGTCTCCTAGTTAAAGGTCCATAACATCTTTCTTATAATTATCCATATCTGTAATATGTCTTCTACTGTTTGCAGTTTAGAGGTTTCTTTAAAATCTGATGAATGCCTTTTTTTGGCTGGGGGGGCCACACCCACGCAGCACGCGGGATTTAGTTGCACTGACCAGGGATCTAACTTGCACCGCCTGCAGTGGAAGCAAGGAGTCTTAACCACTGGACTGCCAGGGAAGTCCCAAACATCAAATCAACACTTAAAAACATTTTTTAAATAATATGAGTGCAGAATCCTGTTTAATTTTTTATTTCTCCTAGCCTTTTACAGTTATCTTGAGCACCTCTAATTTGACAGTAGTTTTTTTTTTTTACTAATTCACTTTTGAGTCTTTACAAAATACTTAATTTTTGTAAACAGAACAATTCTCTTTACACTTATATTTCATCCTGTTATGTTACATTTAAACTGTTTAATTATAGTAAAGCTGATTAGAGATCTGGAAACAAATGCAACTTAATCTTGATAAGCATACAAATCACTTGTGAAAGACAGTAGTTGCGTATATTGTAGAGTACCTACTAATGATGAATGTTCAGCATTCTATGACCATCATTTATTATAACTCTTTTTAATATCTTTATTAGAGTATACCTACTTTACAATGGTGTGTCAGTTTCTGCTCTACAACAAAGTCAATCAGTTACACATACACACATGTCCCCATATCTCTGCCCTCTTGCATCTCCCTCCCTCCCACACTCCCCATCCCATCCCTCCAGGTGGTCACAAAGCAACGAGCTGATCACCCTGTGCCATGTGGCTGCCCCCCTCTACCTATCAATTTTACGTTTGGTAGTGTATATATGTCCATGCCAATCTCTCACTTTGTCCGAGCTTACCATCCCCCTCCCCATATCCTCAAGTCCATTCTCAAGTAGGTCTGCATCTGTATTCCGATCTTGCCCATAGGTTCTTCTGAACTTTTTATTCCTTTCCTTTTTTAGATTCCATATATATGTGTTAGTACACGCTATTTGTTTTTCTCTTCCTGACTTACTTCACTCTGTATGACAGTCTCTGTGTCCATCCACCTCACAACAAATAACTCAGATTCATTCCTTTTTATGGCTGAGTAATATGCCATGGTATATATGTGCCAAATCTTCTTTATCGATTCATCTGTTGATGGACACTTAGGTTGCTTCCATGTCCTGACTATTGTAAATAGAGCTGCAATGAACATTTTGGTACATGACTCTTTTTGAATTATGGTTTTCTCAGGATATATGCCCAGTAGTGGGATTGCTGGGTCATATGATAGTTCTATTTTTAGTTTTTCAAGGAACCTCCATACTGTTCTCCACAGTGCCTGTATCAGTTTACATTCCCACCAACAGTGCAAGAGGGTTCCCTTTTCTCCACACCCTCTCCAGCATTTATTGTTTCTAGATTTTTTGATGATGGCCATTCTGACCAGTGTGAGATGATATCTCATTGTAGCTTTGATTTGCATTTCTCTAATGATTAATGATGTTGAGCATTCTTTCATGTGTTTGTTGGCAGTCTGTATATCTTCTTTGGAGAAATGTCTATTTATGTCTTCTGCCCATTTTTGGATTGGGTTTTTGGTTTTTGTTATTGAACTGCATGAGCTGCTTGTAAATTTTGGAGATTAAACCTTTGTCAGTTGCTTCATTTGCAAATATTTTCTCCCATTCTGAGGGTTTTCTTTTTGTCTTGTTTATGGTTTCCTTTGCTGTGAAAAAGCTTTGAAGTTTCATTAGGTCCCATTTGTTTATTTTTGTTTTTATTTCCATTTCTCTAGGAGGTAGGTAAAAAAGGATCTTGCTGAGATTTATGTCATAGAGTGTTTTGTGTGCGTTTTCCTCTAAGAGTTTGATGGTGCTTGGCCTTACAGATAGATCTTTAATCCATTTTGAGTTTATTTTTGTGTATGGTGTTAGGGAGTGTTCTAATTTTATTCTTTTACATGTAGCTGTCCAGTTTTCCCAGCACCACTTATTGAAGAGGCTGTCTTTTCTCCACTGTATATTCTTGCCTCCTTTACCAAAGATAAGGTGACCATATGTGCGTGTGTTTATCTCTGAGCTTTCTATCCTGTTCCATTGATCTATCTTTCTGTTTTTGTGCCAGTACCATACTGTCTTCATGACTGTAGCTTTGTAGTACAGTCTGAAGTCAGGGAGCTGTATTCCTCCAGCTCCATTTTTCTTTCTCAAGATTGCTTTGGCTATACGGGGGCTTTTGTGTTTCCAGACATATTGTGAAATTTTTTGTTCTATTTATGTGAAAAATGCCAGTAATTGTTTGATAGGCATTGCGTTGAATCTGTAGATTGCTTTCTGTAGAATAGTCATTTTCAAAACATTGATTCATCCAATCCAACAACATAATATATCTCTCCCTCTATTTGTATCATCTTTAATTTCTTTCATCAGTGTCTTATAATTTTCTGCATACAGGTCCTTTGTCTCCTTAGGTAGGTTTATTCCTAGATATTTTATTCCTTTTGTTGCCATGGTAACTGGGAGTGTTTTCTTAGTTTCACTTTCAGATTTTTCATCATTAGTGTGTAGGAATGCAAAAGATTTCTGTGCATTAATTTTGTATCCTGCTACTTTACCAAATTCAATAATTAGCTCTAGTAGTTTTCTGGTAGCATCTTTAGGATTCTCTGTGTATAGTATCATGTCATCTGCAAACAGTGACAGCTTTACTTCTTCTTTTCCAATTTGGATTCCTTTTATTTCCTTTTCTTCTCGGATTGCTGTGGCTAAAACTTCCAAAACTACGTTGAATAATACTGGTGAGAGTGGGCAACCTTGTCTTGTTCCTGATCTTACTGGAAATGGTTTCAGTTTTTCACCATTGAGGACAATGTTGGCTGTGGGTTTGTCCTATATGACCTTGATTATGTTGAGGAAAGTTCCCTCTAGGCCTACTTTCTGGAGGGTTTTTATCATAAATGGGTGTTGAATTCTGTCGAAAGCTGTCTCTGCACCTATTGAAATGATCCTGTGGTTTTTCTCCTTCAATTTATTAATATTGTGTATCACATTGATTTGCGTATACTGAAGAATCCTTGAATTCCTTGAATAAACCCCTCTTGATCATGGTGTATGATCCTTCCAATGTGCTTTTGGATTATGTTTACTAGTATTCTGTTGAGGATTTTTGCATCAATGTTCATCTGTGATATTGGCCTGCAGTTTTCTTTCTTTGTGACATCTTTGTCTGGTTTTGATATCAGAGTGATGGTGCCCTCGTAGAAAGAGTTTGGGAGTGTTCCTCCCTCTGCTATATTTTGGAAGAGTTTGAGAAGGATGGGTGTTAGCTCTCCTCTAAATGTTTGATAGAATTCGCCTGTGAAGCCATCTGGTCCTGGTCTTATGTTTGTTGGAAGATTTTTAATCACAGTTTCAATTTCAGTGATTGTCATTGGTCTGTTCATATTTTCTGTTTCTTCCTCGTTCATTCTCGGAAGGTTGTGCATTTCTAAGAATTTGTCCATTTCTTGCAGATTGTCCATTTTATTGGCATACAGTTGCTTGTAGTAGTCTCTCATGATCCTTTGTATTTCTGCAGTGTCAGTTGTTACTTCTCCCTTTTCACTTCTAATTCTATTGATGTGAGTCTTCTCCCTTTTTTCTTGATGAGTCTGCTAATGGTTTATCAATTTTGTTTATCTTCTCAAAGAACCAGCTTTTAGTTTTATTGATATTTGCTATTGTTTCCTTCATTTCTTTTTCATTTATTTCTGGTCTGTTTTTATGATTTCTTTCTTTCTGCTAACTTTGGTTTTTTTCTGTTCTTCTTTCTCTAATTCCTTTAGGTGTAAAGTTAGGCTGTTTATTTGAGATATTTCTTGTTTCTTAAGGTAGGCTTGTATAGCTATAAACTTCCCTCTTAGAACTGCTTTTGCTGCATCACATAGTTTATGGGTCATTGTGTTTTCATTGTCATTTGTTTCTAGGTATTTTTTGATTTCCTCTTTGATTTCTTCATTGATCTCTTCGTTGTTAAGTAGTGTGTTGTTTAGCCTCCATGTGTTTGTATTTCTTACAGATTTTTTCCTGTAATTGATGTCTAGTCTCATAGCATTGTGGTTGGAAAAGATACTTTATACGATTTCAAATTTCTTAAATTTACCAAGGCTTGATTTGTGACCAAAGATATGATCTATCCTGGAGAGTGTTCCATGAGCACTTGAGAAGAATGTGTATTCTGTTGCTTTTGGATGGAATGTCCTATAAATATCAATTAAGTTCATCATGTTTAATGTATCATTAAAGCTTGTGTTTCCTTATTTAATTTCATTTTGGTTGATCTGTCCATTGGTGAAAGTGGGGTGTTAAAGTTGCCTACTATGACTGTTTAACTGTCGATTTCCCCTTTTATGGCTGTTAGTATTTGCCTTATATATTGAGGTGCTCCTATCTTGGGTGCATAAGTATTTACAATTGTTACATCTTCTTCTTGGCCTTGATCATTATGTAGGGTCCATCACTGTCTCTTGTAATAGTCTTTGTTTTAATGTCTATTTTGTCTGTGAGAATTGCTGCTCCAGCTTTCTTTTGATTTCCATTTGCATGGAATATCTTTTTCCATCCCCTCACTTTCAGTCTGTATGTGTCTCTAGGTCTGAAATGGGTCTCTTGTAGACTGCATATATATGGGTCTTGTTTTTGTATCCATTCAGCCAGTCTGTGTCTTTTGATTGGAGCATTTAATCAATTTACATTTAACGTAATTATCGATATGCATGTTACTATTACCATTTTCTTAACTGTCTTGGGTTTATTATTGTAGGTCTTTTCCTTCTCTTGTGTTTCCTGCCTAGAGGAGTTCCTTTAGCATTTGTTGTAAAGCTGGTTTGGTGGTGAATTCTCTTAGCTTTTGCCTATCTTTACAGCTTTTAATTTCTCCATCAAATCTGAATGAGATCCTTGCTGGGTAGAGCAATCTTGTTTGTAGGTTTTTCTCCTTCATCACTTTAAATATGTGCTGCCACTCCCTTCTGGCTTGCAGAGTTTCTGCTGAAAGATCAGCTGTTAACCTTATGGGGATACTCTTATCTGTTATTTTTTATTTATCCCTTGCTGCTTTTAATATTTTTTCTTTTTATTTAATTTTTGATAGTTTGAGTAATATGTGTCTTCACGTGTTTCTACTTGGGTTTATCCTGTATGGGACTCTCTGTGCTTCCTGGACTTGATTAACTATTTCCTTTCCCATGTTAGGGAAGTTTTCATCTAAAATCTCTTTAGGTGTTTTCTCAGTCCCTTTCTCTTTCTCTTCTTCTTCTGAGACCCCTATAATTCAAATATTCGTGCATTTAATGTTTTCCTAGAGGTCTCTGAGACTGTCCTCAGTTGTTTTCATTCTTTTTTCTTTATTCTGCTCTGCAGTAGTTATTTCCACTATTTTATCTTCCAGGTCACTTATCCGTTCTTCCACCTCAGTTACTCTAATATTGATCCCTTCTAGAGAATTTTTAATTTCATTTATTGTGTTGTTCATCACTGTTTGCTCTTTAGTTCTTGTAGGTCCTTGTTAAACGTTCCTTATATTTTCTCTGTTCTATATCCAAGGTTTTGGATCATCTTTACTATCATTATTCTGAATTCTTTTTCAGGTAGACTGCTTATTTCCTCTTCATTTCTTTGCTCTGGTGGGTTTTTGTCTTGCTCCTTCATCTGCTGTGTGTTTCTCTGTCTTCTCATTTTGCTTAACATTCTGTGTTTGTGGTCTCCTTTTTGCTGGCTGCAACTTCGTGCTTCCTGTTGTTTTTGGTGTCTGTCCCCAGTGGTCAAGGTTGGTTCAGTGTGTTGTGTAGGCTTCCTGGTGGAGGGGACTAGTACTTGTGTTCTGGTTGATGAGGCTGGATCATGTCCTTCCGGTGTGCAGGTCCACATCTGGTCGTGTGTTTTGGGGTGTCTGTGGCTTTATTATGATTTTAGGCAGCCTCTCTGCTAATGGATGGGTTTATGTTCCTGTCTTGCTAGTCGTTTGGCATAGGGTATCCTGCACTGTAGCTTGCTGGTCATTGAGTGGAGCTGAGTCTTGCCATTGAGATGGAGATCTCTGGGAGATTTTTGCTGTTTGATATTACGTAGAGCTGGAGGTCTCTTGTGGACCAGTGTCCTGAACTTGGCTCTCCCACCTCAGTGGCACAGCCCTGACGCCTTGTTGGAGCACCAAGAGCCTGTCCTACACACGGCTCAGAATAAAAGGAAGAAAAAATAGAAAGAAAGAAGAAGATAAATTAAGATAAAATAAAATAAAGTTATTAAAATTAACAGTAAAAACTAACAAAAACAAATTTTTCAAAGTAAAAAAGAAAAAAAAACGAACAGACAGAATCCTAGGACAAATGGTAAAAGCAAAACTATACAGGCAAAATCACCCACAGAAGCATACACATACACACTCACAAAAAGAGAAAAAGGGAAAATATATATATCATTATTCCCAAAGTCCACCTCCTCAATTTGGGATGATTCATTGTCTATTCAGATATTCCACAGATGCAGGGTACATCAAGTTGATTGTGGAGATTTAATCCGCTGCTTCTGAGGCTGCTGGGAGAGATTTCCCTTTCTCTTCTTTGTTCCCACAGCTCCCAGGGTTCAGCTTTGGGTTTGGACCTGCCCCTCCATGTAGGTGTCCTGAGGGCATCTGTTCTTTGCTCAGACAAGACTGGGTTAAAGGAGCAGCTGATTTGGGGGCTCTGGCTCGCTCAGGCCCGGGGGAGGCAGGGGTACGGATGCCGGGTGAGCCTGCGGCAGCAGAGGCCAACGTAACATTGCACCAGCCTTAGGCTCGCCGTGTGTTCTCCCGGGGAAGTTGTCTCTGAATCATGGGACCCTGGCAGTGGCAGCCTGCACAGGCTCCCGGGAGGAGAGGTGTGGAGAGTGACCTGTGCTTGCACACAGGCTTCTTCGTGGCGGCAGCAGCAGGTTTAACGTCTCATGCCCTTCTCTGGGGTCCGTGCTGATAGTCGCAGCTCATGCCCATCTCTTGAGCTCCTTTAAGCAGTGCTCTTAATCCCGTCTCCTCACACACCAGAAAACAAAGTGGCAAGAAAAGGGATCTTGCCTCTTCGGCAGCTCCAGACTTCTTTCCAGACTCCCTCCTGGCTAGCTGTGGCTCACTAGCCCCCTTCAGGCTGTGTTCACGCAGCCAACCCCAGTCCTCTCCCTGGGATCCGACCTCTGAAGCCCGAAACTCAGCTCCCAGCACCTGCCCGCTCTGGCGGATGAGCAGACAAACCTCTCCAGCTGGTGAGTGCTGGTCAGCACCGATCTCTGTGCAGGAATTTCTCCACTTTGCCCTCCACATCCCTGTTGCTGCGCTCTCCTCCATGGCTCCGAAGCTGCCCCCTCCCCCACCCGCAGTCTCCGCCCACGAAGGGACTTCTAGTGTGTGGAAACCTTTCCTCCTTCACGGCTCCCTCCCACTGGTGCAGGTCCCGTCCCTATTCGTGTCTGTTTTTCTTTTTCACCCTACCCAGGTGCGTGGGGAGTCTCTTGTCTTTTGGGAGGTCTGAGGTCTTCTGCCAGTGTTCCGTAGGTGTTCTGTAGGAGTTGTTCCACATTTAGAGGTATTTCTGATGTATTTGTGGAGAGGAAGGTGATCTCTGCGTCTTACTTTTCTGCCATCTTGAAGCTCCTCCTATTATACATTTTTAAAACAGCTTTAGTTAATCAGACAAGTCTCTTAAAACAATGTAAGGTATATGTGTATTTTTCAGAAGGAAATGGCTCATACATTTCAAGAGATTGTCCAAGATTGTCTATGGTGTAAAAAAGGTTACAAAATGATAGTCCAGAAGGTTCTTTGAAAAATAAAAGTCACACTCCAGTTATTCACTATTTTGGAAATACACTTCAAAATGGAATTACTCTTTGCTTTTTATATTTTTTTCCTCACAAGATTTTCATTATTAACTTATGTAAAGAGTAACAAAAAATCTGTATTTGAAAACTATAAAATATCTAGGAATAAACTTATCAAATAATGTTTTAAAACATATTTCAAAAACTGTTAAACTTTACTGAACAGCATTTTTTTTAATTCAATAGGTTTAGTGATATGTCTTGTCTGGATGAAAGGACTCAATATTGGAAAATGGCAGATGTTCTCAAATTTATATATTTAATTCGGTTCTTACAAAATTCCTGCATTTGGAGGAAACATGACATTCATTCAACCAGAGTTTGTTGTCCATGTACCATGTATTGGGATCGATACTAAGCTATAGCATACATAATAAAATATACCAAGAGAACAAAAGAAAATGTCCAAAAACAGATTTGTAGAGTATATCTTCGTATATGTGGTGGAGGGAGGGGGAGGGTATGGTAGAAGTGGCATTTCAGATCAGTGTGTAAAGAAAAGGTGGACGGAAGCAGAGGAAGATGGTGGAAGAGTAAGACGCAGAGATCACCTTACTCCCCACAGATACATCAGAAATACATCTACACGTGGAACTGCTCATATATAACACACACTGAATGCTGGCAGAAGACCTCAGACCTCCCAAAAGGCAAGAAACTCCCCACGTACCTGGGTAGGGCAAAAGAAAAAAGAAATAACAGAGACAAAAGAATAGGGACGGGACCTGCACCAGTGGGAGGGAGCTGTGAAGGAGGAAAGGTTTCCACATACTAGGAAGCCCCTTCACGTGCAGAGACTGCGGGTGGTGGAGTGGGAAGCTTCGGAGCCGTGGACGAGAGCACAGAAACGGGTGCAGAGGGCAAAGAGGACAGGCTCCCACACAGAGGATCAGTGCCAACCAGCACTCACCAGCCCGAGAGGCTTGTCTGCTCACCTGCTGGGGCGGGCGGGGGCTGCGAGCTGAGGCTCGGGCTTCGTTCGGATCGCAGGGAGAGGACAGGGGTTGGCTGCATGAACACAGACTGAAGGGTCTAGTGTGCCACAGCTAGCCGGGATGGAGTCCGGGAAAAAGTCTGTACTGCCGAAGAGGCAAGAGACATTTTCCTCCCTCTTTGTTTCATGGTGTGCGAGGTGAGGGGATTAAGAGCACTGCTTAAAGGAGCTCCAGAGAGGGGCACAAGCCACGGCTATCGGCGCAGACCTCAGAGACGGGCCTGGGATGCTAAGGCTACTGCTGCAGCCTGTGTGCAAGAACAGGTCACTATCCACACCTCCCCTCCCAGGAGCCTGTGCAGCCCGCCACTACCAGGGTCCCATGATCCAGGGACAACTTCCCCAGCAGAACACACGACTCACATCAGGCTGGTGCAATGACACACTGGCCTCTGCTGCTGCAGTCTCGCCCTGCACACTGTACCCCTCCCTCCCCCCTGACCTGAGTGAGCCAGAGCCGCCAAATCAGCTGCTCCTTTAACCACACCCTGTCTGAGCAAAGAACAGACACCCTCAGGTGACCTACATGCAAAGGTGGGGCCAAATCCAAACCTGGACCCCGGGAGCTGTGCAAACAAAGAAGAGAAAAGGAAATTTCTCCCAGTAGCCTCAGAAGCAGCGGATTAAATCTCCACAATCAACCTCATGTACCCAGCATCTGTGGAATACCTGAATACACAATGAATCATCCCAAATTGAGGAGGTGGACTTTGGGAGCAAAACATATTATTTTTTCCCCTTTTCCTCTTTTTGTGAGTGTATATGTGTATGCTTCTGTGAGAGATTTTGTCTGTATATCTTTGCTTTCCCTATTTGTCCTAGGGTTCTGTCCGTCCTTTCTTTTTTACTTTAAAAAATTTTTTTCTTAATAATTATTTTTTATTTTAATAACTTTATTTTATCTTATTTTATTTTATCCTCTTTCTTTCTTTTTTTCTATTTTACCTCCCTTTTATTCTGAGCCATGTGTATGAAAGGCTCTTGGTGTCCCAGCCAAGAGTCAGTGCTGTGCCTCTGAGGTGGGAGAGCCAACTTCAGGACAGTGGTCCATCAGAGACCTCCCAGCTCCATGTAATATCAAATGGTGAAAATCTCCCAGAGATCTCCATATCAACACCAAGACCCAGCATCATTCAACGACCAGCAAGCTACAGTGCTGCACACCATATGCCAAACAACTAGCAAGACAGGAACACTGCCCCATCCATTAGCAGAGAGGCTGCCTAAAATTATAATAAGGACACAGACACCCCAAAACACAGCACCAGACATGGACCTGCCCACCAGAAAGACAAGATCCAACCTCATCCACCAGAACACAGGCACTAGTCTCCTCCACCAAGAGGCCTACACAACCCACTGAACCAACCTTAGCCACTGGGGAAAGACACCAAAAACAACGGGAACTATGAACCTGCAGCCTGCGAAAAGGAGACCCCAAACACAGTAAGATAAGCAAAATGAGAAGATAGAAAAACACACAGCAAATGAAGGAGCAAGGTAAAAACCCACCAAACCTAACAAATGAAGGGGAAATAGGCAGTCAACCTGAAATAGAATTCAGACAAATGATAGTAAAGATTATCCAAAATCTTGGAGATAGAATAGAGAAAGTACAAGAAACTTTTAACAAGGACCTAGAAGAACTAAAGAGGAAAAAAGCAATGATGAACAACACAATAAGTGAAATTAAAAATACTCTAGAAGGGATCAATAGCAGAATAACTGTGGCAGAAGAACGGATAAGTGACCTGGAAGATAAAATAGTGCAAATAACTGCTGCAGAGCAGAATAAAGAAAAAAGAATGAAAAGAACTGAGGACAGTCTCAGAGACCTCTGGGAGAACATTAAATGCACGAACATTTGAATTATAGGGGTCCCAGAAGAAGAAGAGAAAAGGAAAGGGACTGAGAAAATATTTGAAGAGATTATAGTTGAAAACTTCCCTAATATGGGAAAGGAAATATTTAATCAAGTCCAGGAAGCATAGAGAGTCCCATACAGGATAAATCCAAGGAGAAACACACCAAGACACATATTAATCAAACTGTCAAAAATTGAATACAAACAAGACATATTAAAAGCAGCAAGGGAAAAAACAACAAATAGCACACAAGGAAATCTCCACAAGGTTAACAGCTGATCTTTCAGCAGACACTCTGCAAGCCAGAAGGGAGTGGCAGGACATATTTAAAGTGATGAAGGAGAAAAACCTGCAACCAAGATTACTCTACCAAGAAGGATCTCATTCAGATTTGATGGAGAAATTAAAACCTTTACAGACAAGCAAAAGCTGAGAGATTTCAGCACCACCAAACCAGCTTTACAACAAAAGCTAAAGGAACTCCTCTAGGCAAGAAACACAAAAGAAGGAAAAGACCTACAATAACAAACCCAAAACAATTAAGAAAATGGGTATAGGAACATACATATCGGTAATTACCTTAAATGTAAATGGATTAAATGCTCCCACCAAAAGACAAAGACTGGCTGAATGGATACAAAAACAAGACTGGTATATATGCTATCTACAAGAGACCCAGTTCAGACACAGGGACACATACAGAATGAAAGTGAAGGGATGGAAAAAGATATTCCATGCGAATGGAAATCAAAAGAAAGCTGGAGTAGCAATTCTCATATCAGACAAAATAGACTTTAAAATAAATACTATTACAAGAGACAAAGAAGGACACAACATAATGATCTAAGGATAGATCCAAGAAGAAAATATAACAATTTTAAATATTTATGCACCGAACATAGGAGCACCTCAATACATAAGGCAAATACTAACACCCATAAAAGGGGAAATTGACAGTAACACTTTCATAGTAGGGGACTTTAACACCCCACTTTCACCAATGGACAGATCATCCAAAATGAAAATGAAAAAGGAACACAAGCTTTAAATGATACATTAAACAAGATGGACTTAATTGATATTTATAGGGCATTCCATCCAGAAACAACAGAATACACAATTTTCTCAAGTGCTCATGAAACATTCTCCAGGATAGAGCATATCTTGGGTCACAAATCAAGCCTTGGTAAATTAAAGAATATTGAAATCATATCAAGTAACTCTTCCGACCACAACGTTATGAGACTAGATATCAATTACAGGAAAAGATCTGTAAAAAATACAAATGCATTGAGGCTAAACAGTACACTACTTAATAACCAAGTGATCACTGACGAAATCAAAGAGGAAATTAAAAAGTACCTGGGAACAAATGACAATGGAGATGCAATGACCAAAAACTTATGGGATACAGCAAAAGCAGTTCTAAGAGGGAAGTTTATAGCAACACAATGCTACCTTAACAAACAGGAAAAATCTCAAATAAACAACCTAACCTTGCACTAAAGGCAATTAGAGAAAACAAAACAAAACCCAAAGTTAGCAGAAGGAAAGAAATCATAAACATCAGATCAAAAATAAATGAAAAAAATGAAGGAAATGATAGCAAATATCAGTAAAACTAAAAGCTGGTTCCTTTACAAGATAAACAAAATTGATAAACCATTAGCCAGACTCATCAAGAAAAAAAGGAAGAAGACTGAGATCAATAGAATTAGAAATCAAAAAGGAGAAGTAACAACTGACACTGCAGAAATAGAAAGGATCATGAGAGATTACTACAAGCAACTCTATGCCAGTAAAATGGAAACCTGGAAAAAATGGACAAATTCTTAGAAATGCACAACCTACTGAGACTGAACAAGGAAGAAATAGAAAATATGAACAGACCAATCACAAACACTGAAATTGAAACTGTGATTAAAAGTCTTCTAACAAACAAAAGGCAAGGCGCAGATGGCTTCAAAGGTGAATTTTGTCAAACATTTAGAGAGCAGTTAACACCTATCCTTCTCAAACTCTTCCAAAATATAGCAGAGGGAGGAACACTCCAAAACTCATTCTATGAGGCCACAATCACCCTGATACCAAAACCAGACAAGGATGTCACAAAGAAAGAAAACTACAGGCCAATATCACTGATGAACATAGATGCAAAAATCCTCAACAAAATATTAGCAAACAGAATCCAACAGCACATTAAAAGGATCATACAACATGATCAAGTGGGGTTTATTCGAGGAATGCAAGGATTCTTCAATATACACAAATCTATCAATGTGATAAACCATATTAACAAATTGAAGGAGAAAAACCATATGATCATCTCAATAGATGCAGAGAAAGCTTTTGACAAAATTCAACACCCATTTATGATAAAAAACCCTGCAGAAAGTAGGCATAGAGGGAACTTTCCTCAACACAATAAAGGCCATATATGACAAGCCCACAGCAAACATCATCCTCAATGGTGAAAAACTGAAAGCATTTCCAGTAAGATCAGGAACAAAACAAGGTTGCCCACTCTCACCACTCTTATTCAACATAGTTTTGGAAGTTTTAGCCACAGCAATCAGAGAAGAAAAGGAAATAAAAGGAATCCAAATCGGAAAAGAAGAAGTAAAGCTGTCACTGTTTGCAGATGACATGATGCTATACATAGAGAATCCTAAACATGCTACCAGAAAACTACTAGAGCTAATCAATGAATTTGGTAAAGTAGCAGGATACAAAATTAATGCACAGAAATCTCTGGCATTCCTATATACTAATGATGAAAAATCTGAAAGTGAAATCAAGAAAACACTCCCATTTACCATTGCAACAAAAAGAATAAAATATTTAGGAATAAACCTACCTAAGGAGACAAAAGACCTGTATGCAGAAAATTATAAGACACTGATGAAAGAAATTAAAGATGATACAAATAGATGGAGAGATATACCATATTCTTGGATTGGAAGAATCAACATTGTGAAAATGACTCTACTACCCAAAGCAATCTATAGATTCAATGCAATTCCTATCAGACTACCACTGGCACTTTTCACAGAACTAGAACAAAAAATTTCACAATTTGTATGGAAACACAAAAGACCCCGAATAGCCAAAGCAATCTTGAGAACGAGAAAAGGAGCTGGAGAAGTCAGGCTCCCTGACTTCAGACTATACTACAAAACTACAGTAATCAAGACAGTACGGTACTGGCACAAAAACAGAAAGATAGATCAATGGAACAGGAAAGAAAGCCCAGAGATAAACCCCCACACATATGGACACCTTATCTTTGATAAAGGTGGCAGGAATGTACAGTGGAGCAAGGACAGCCTCTTCAATAAGTGGTGCTGGGAAAACTGGACAGGTACATGTAAAAGTATGAGATAAGATCACTCCCTAGCCCCATACACAAAAATAAGCTAAAATGGATTAAAAACCTAAATGTAAGGCCAGAAACTATCAAACTCTTAGAGAAAAACATAGGCAGAACACTCTATGACATAAATCACAGCAAGATCCTTTCTGTCCCACCTCCTAGAGTAATGGAAATAAAAACAAAAATAAACAAATGGGACCTAATGAAACTTCAAAGCTTTTGCACAGCAAAGGAAACCGTAAACAAGACCAAAAGACAACCCTCAGAATGGGAGAAAATATTTGCAAATGAAGCAACTGACCAAGGATTAATCTCCAAAATTTACAAGCAGCTCATGCAGCTCAATAACAAAAAAGCAAGCAACCCTATCCAGAAATGGGCAGAAGACCTAAATAGACATTTCTCCAAAGAAGATATACAGATTGCCAACAAGCACATGAAAGAATGCTCAACATCATTAACCATTAGAGAAATGCAAATCAAAACTACAGTGATATATCTTTTCACACCGGTCAGAATGGCTGTCATCAGAAAATCTAGAAACAATAAATGCTGGAGAGGGTGTGGAGAAAAGGGAACACTCTTGCACTGCTGGTGGGAATGTGAATTCGTTCGGCCACTATGGAGAACTGTATGGAGGTTCCTTAAAAAACTACAAATAGAACTACCATATAACCCGGCAATCCCACTATTGGGCATATACCCTGAGAAAACCGAAATTCAAAAACAGTCATGTACCAAAATGTTCATTGCAGCTCTATTTACAATAGCCCGGAGATGGAAACAACCTAAGTGCCCATCATCGGATGAAAGGATAAAGAAGATGTGGCACATATATACAATGGAATATTACTCAGCCATAAAAAGAAACGAAATTGAGCTATTTGTTGCGAGGTGGATAGACCTAGAGTCTGTCATACAGAGTGAAGTATGTCAGAAAGAAAAAGACAAATACCGTATGCTAACACATATATATGGAATTTAATGAAAAAAAATATCATGAAGAACCTAGGCGTAAGACAGGAATAAAGACGCAGACCTCCTGGAGAACGGACTTGAGGATATGGGGAGGGGGAAGGGTGAGCTGTGACAGGGCGAGAGAGAGTGATGGATATATACACACTAACAAATGTAGTAAGGTAGATAGCTAGTGGGAAGAAGCAACATGGCACAGGGATACTGGCTCGGTGCTTTGTGACAGCCTGGAGGGGTGGGATAGGGAGGGTGAGAGGGAGGGAGATGCAAGAGGGAAGACATATGGGAACATATGTATAACTGATTCACTTTGTTATAAAGCAGAAACTAACACACCATTGTAAAGCAATTATACCCCAATAAAGATGTTTAAAAAAAAAGCTATAAAAAAAAGAAAAGAAGTAAAGCTGTCACTGTTTGCAGGTGACATGATACTATACATTGAGAATCCTAAAGATGGTACCAGAAAGCTACTAGAGCTAATTAATGAATTTGGTAAAGTAGCAGGATACAAAATTAATGCACAGAAATCTCTGGCATTCCTATACAGTAATGATGAAAAAATCTGAAAGTGAAATCAAGAAGACACTCCCATTTACCATTGCAACAAAAAGAATAAAATATCTAGGAATAAACCTACCTACGGAGACGAAAGACCTGTATGCAGAAAATTATAAGACACTGATGAAAGAAACTAAAGGTGATACAAACAGATGGAGAGATATACCATGTTCTTGGATTGGAAGAATCAACATTGTGAAAATGACTCTACTACCCAAAGCAATCTACAGATTCAATGCAATCCCTATCAAACTACCACTGGCATTTTTCACAGAAC
The DNA here is from genome assembly GCF_964270905.1 of Leucopleurus acutus. Lineage (NCBI taxonomy): Eukaryota > Metazoa > Chordata > Mammalia > Artiodactyla > Delphinidae > Leucopleurus > Leucopleurus acutus. The sequence goes on from NC_139148.1 coordinate 73,346,531, forward strand.
TAGAACAAAAAATTTCACAATTTGTATGGAAACACAAAGGACCCCGAATAGCCAAAACAATGTTGAGAACAAAAAACAGAGCTGGAAGAATCAGGCTACCAGACTTTAGACTATACTACAAAGCTACTGTAATCAAGACAGTATGGTACTGGCACAAAAACAGAAAGATAGATCAATGGAACAGGATAGAAAGCCCAGAGATAATCCCACGCACATATGGTCACCTTATCTTTGATAAAGGAGGCAGGAATGTATAGTGGAGAAAGGACAGCCTCTTTAATAAGTGGTGCTGGGAAAACTGGACAGGTACATGTAAAAGTATGAAATTTGGGCTTCCCTGGTGGCACAGTGGTTGAGCGTCTGCCTGCTGATCCAAGGGACACGGATTTGTGCCCGAGTCCGGGAAGATCCCACAAGCCGTGGAACTGCTGGGTCCATGAGTCATGCCTGCTGAGCCTGCACGTCTGGAGCCTGTGCTCCACAGCGGGAGAGGCCACAACAGTGAGCGGCCGCAGTACCGCAAAAAAAAAAAAAAAAAAAAGTATGAAATTAGAACATTCCCTAACACCTTACACAAAAATAAACTCAAAATGGGTTAAAGACCTAAATATAAGGCCAGACACTATCAAACTCTTATAGGAAAACATATGCAGAACACTCTATGACATAAATCACAGCAAGATCCTTTTTGACCCACCTCCTAGAGAAATGGAAATAAAAACAAAAACAAATGTGAACTAATGAAACTTAAAAGCTTTTGCATAGCAAAGGAAACCATAAACAAGACCAAAAGACAACCGTCAGAATGGGAGAAAATATTTGCAAATGAAGCAACTGACCAAGGATTAATCTCCAAAATTTACAAGCAGCTCATGCAGCTCAATAACAAAAAGGCAAGCAACCCAATCCAGAAATGGGCAGAAGACCTAAATAGACATTTCTCCAAAGAAGATATACAGATTGCCAACAAGCACATGAAAGAATGCTCAACATCATTAACCATTAGAGAAATGCAAATCAAAACTACAGTGATACATCTTTTCACACCGGTCAGAATGGCCGTCATCAGAAAATCTAGATACAATAAATGCTGGAGAGGGAGTGGATAAAGGGAATCCTCTTGCACTGTTGATGGGAGTGTAAATTGATACAGGCACTATGGAGAACAGTATGCAGTTTCCTTAAAAAACTAAAAATTGAACTACCATACGACCCAGCAATTCCACTATTGGGCATATACCCTGAGAAAACCATAATTCAAAGAGTCATGTACCAAAATGTTCATTGCAGCTCTATTTACAATAGCCAGGACATGGAAGCAACCTAAGTGTCCATCAACAGATGAATGGATAAAGAAGGTGTGGCACATGTTTACAGTGGAATATTATTCAGCCATAAAAAGGAATGAAACTGGGTTATTTGTAGTTACGTGGATGGACCTAGAGACTGTCATACAGAGTGAAGTAAGTCAGAAAGAGAAAAACAAATACCGTATGCTAACACATATATATGGAATCTGAGGAAAAAAAAAAAGGTGATGAGGTACCTAGGGGTAAGATAGAATAAAGGCACAGATTTACTAGAGAATGGACTTGAAGATATGGGGAGGGTGAAGGGTAAGCTGTGACAAAGTGTGAGAATGGCATGGACATATATACACTACGAAACATAAAATAGATAGCTAGTGGGAAGCATCTGCATAGCACAGGTAGATCAGCTCGGTGGTTTAGCTAGTGGGGTGGGATAGGGAGGGTGGGAGGGAGGGAGACGCAAGAGGGAAGAGATATGGGAACATATGTGTATGTATAGCTGATTCACTTTGTTATAAAGCAGAAACTAACACACTATTGTAAAGCAATTATACTCCAATAAAGATATTAAAAAGAAAAAAGATAGTAAACTTAACTGGGAATCAGAAAAAAAAAAAGAAAAGATGGACTCTTCAAGAAATGTGTTGGAATAATTGGTTTTTTGGAAAAATACTTAGACCTTTACTAAATATCATGCAAAAATAAATTGCAGGTGGAATAAAGATCTAATGATAAAATATAATGCTATAAAATGTTAGAAGAGAAAAGAGGAATTTTTGTGTAATCTTGGGATAGGAAAGGCTTTCTTAAGCAAAACACAATCCAGAAGCGATCGAAGAAGAAAAATGAATATATTTTACTACATCAAAGTGATACATTTCTGTTGACTACAGTATACTGTATACAAAGTAAATGGATAAATGAAAAACTGGAAGACCTATTTGCAACATATTAACAAAGGATTAAATAATATCCTTCCATATATTAAACACTTCTATAAATCAGTAGGAAAAGGATGAATGCCCTCTATGAAAATTAAGTATATGAACAAGCATTCCACAAAATAAGAAACATAAATGGCCTAATATATGAAAGATGCTTAACTTCATCAGCAATCAAATAAATGAAAATTTAAATAATCATTTAGATACTGTTTTTTAGCCTTTCCATTTGACAAAGATTTAAAAAAATCATAACACTTCTACTGGTAAATGGGGTTGGAAAACATATATACTCTTGGTGGGAGTGTAAATTGCTACAGTATAGCACTGACTTTCTAGAGGCAATGTGGCAATATTATCAAAAATTAAAATGTATATAATCTTTAATCCAGATATTTCACATCTAGAAATTTTTCCAAGGAAATACCACAACAGTATATGGTCCCAGTTATTTGTGTAAGGGTGCTAATTACAGCAGGCTTATAATTGCCAGTATAAAAAGGGAAGTATTCCATATGCCCATCAACAAGGGATTTGTTAAACAAGTCATAATGCCCATCAATAGGGGATTTGTTAAACGAATTGTGATGTATCCATATAGAATACTAGCTGTGTGGCTGTTAGAAGCAGATCTACTGGCATATAAACTGATACGGAAACATCTCTGTGACATATTGTTAAGCTTTTAAAAAATCACACCTCAATATGTATCACGTGATTCCATTTGTGTTTTAAAAGGAAAAAAAGTGTATGTGTGGGCAGTTTATTTTAAATGTTAATTTAAAACATAATTGAGATTGTAGTTGGTAATCTATTCTTTCTTCTCTTTTTTGCAATTCAGTGGTTCATCATGGATTTCTATCCATGTCAGTGCATATAGATCTACATCATCCCTTTGGTAGATGTATATGTATCAACATTCTGTTTGTTTTAAAATGCTATGTGTGTGCATATATAATGAAGATAAAAGAGTAAAAATTCAAGAAGAATATCCGTACAGTTGTTAACAAAGATTACACTGAGAGGAGGAAGAGGACTTTCGTTACTGGTGGATTGACTGATTTTTCTTAAGTATAGATATATACTTAGCAAAAATAATAAAAATATTTCTATTTAAGGAAGAAAAACATAGTTTTTAAAAATTTATGTTTATAGAAAGTGTAAAACTAGAAAGCGCCTCAAAACCTCTTTAAAGTTTGAGAAATCAATAGCTATTAACATTACTTTAACGAGAAGAAAAAAAAGGGTGGGAAAAGAATAGAAAGGAGGAATCAGAAAGAGATTTTTTCCAAAGGAAAAGAGATATGAATGAAAATAATAGCAGCTTCAGGAATTCAGTTAGCATCCTAGCCTCTGCTTTAGTGTGTTTGTAGTTCATTGTTTATTTCACGTTTCTACCAAAAACGTATCATTCTCTAGAGAAATACATTAATTATTTTTCTTTGTGATTGGAGAAAGCAACATAAAAATTTAAGCAAAAGCATTAACTTTTTAGCATCTTAAAATCTTTTTCTCAGTCAGCTGTTTGTTATCTCAAACTGTCTTTCCCAAACTCCTGTTAAACAGAGTTTTAAATTCACGTTACAGTGTGAATGCAAACTATACATTTTTAAGACTTTATTAATTTTTTAGAGTACTTTTAGATTCACGACAAAATTAAGGAGAAAGTACAGAGATTTCTGGTACACCCCCTGCACCCACACATGCATAGCCTCCTCCGTTATCAACATCTTCACCAGAGGGATACATTTTTTACAATTATGAGGCTGTGCACTACCTACTGCGCTAATGAGTCTCCTAAATTTTTTACAATTGATGAGCCTACACTGACACATCATTATCACCGAAAGTCCACAGTTTACATTAGGATTCACTCTTGGTGGTGTACTAAATATATATATTTTAGCCTTTTACATGAGGCAAATAATTTTTCATATAAGATATAGAAAATGAGGCTTTGTGTTCTCATGATCTAGAGATTAATATCTTTATTATTGATTCTGACCTGGGTGTTCTTATAAAATACCAGATGTAAATTTTTTAGTATTTGTTATTTTAACTTTTAGAAGTGTATATTATTTGACTCACTTTTTGTTTTAATTAGGTAACTGGGAAAAAGGCATATGCTACAAGCCAGCAGATTTATGAAGCAGTTAAATCATTGTGGACAAAAAACAACAAAAAAGAGTCACTTCCTGAACCTAAAGAAAAAACTAAGGTAGAGTTTAAATGGACCAAAAAGGTAGATTTTGAGTTTTGTTTGGGTGGGTTTTAGCTTGTAATGAGAGTCCTAGACAGAAGTCAAGGATGGATTGAAAAGAGATGAAGGAATATACTACCTTTGCATGCTATAATTTTCTTTATTTTTCTGTGAAAATTCAATGTATTATTACATACCTAGTACAAATAATAGTACCTGATACATAGTAAATGAAAAAAATAATAATTTTCTTAATTTTGTATATAGTAATATGAAAAAAACTAAAAATGACTGCTTAGAAGAGAAACAGTTTTTTCTAGAGTTAAGTCCTAAGACATATGTTGCTGTTAGGTCTTTGTAAACTGTGTATGGTATTCTTGGCAACAATATATGAATAGAGTCCTTAATCATAACATCTTCCATTTTAGTCAACAACATAACATAAAGCCCATTTCACTGGAAGCAATATTAATATTAATTATGGACTAAGCAATGAGGTCTAGATTTTTCGTGTTCTGGTTTGATTTTAAGATGAAATTTTGGATATCTATAAAAGTAAATTCCTTTAGGAATTTTGCCATTAAATCAATTTTCACAACTAGAATTTTGATGAGTTAAGCAACAAAGAGTTTGTTTTCTTATAAAAATGTGGAAATCACATATTGCATGTTATTGCTTCAAGACAGAATTATATTCTTAACAATCAACCAAAAACAGACTGTTTGAACTTATAGAGAAGATTATTTCATAGTTCCTTATTGATTAGTTTTAATCATGTTTCCTATGACACCAGTACTCTCAAACTTGAGAACATTTCATGCTTTGTATTAGGAATAGGGCAGCAAGAACTATTATAGCACATACATTGTAAAGATAGCATTCGTATTAATTTTCAGTCCCTGATACATAGCATTTAAACTCAAGATTGACATAAAATCAATTAGCAAAAGAAAGTCAGTTTGTAACTAAGTTATTTATGGCCTTATTACCAATTGCATTTTGATTTACAGTACTGTATCATTAGCATGCTACAACTTTCCTTACGGCTATTTCTATTTTGAGGAAGGTTTTATAAAATCTTTTTTTTTTACATCTTTATTGGAGTATAATTGCTTTACAATGGTGTGTTAGTTTCTGCTTTATAACAAAGTGAATCAGTTATACATATACATATGTTCCCATATCTCTTCCCTCTTGCGTCTCCCTCCTTCCCACCCTCCCTATCCCACCCCTCCAGGTGGTCACAAAGCACTGAGCTGATCTCCCTGTGCTATGCGGCTGCTTCCCACTAGCTATCTACCTTACGTTTGGTAGTGTATATATGTCCATGCCTCTCTCTCGCTTTGTCACAGCTTACCCTTCCCCCTCCCCATATCCTCAAGTCCATTCTCTAGTAGGTCTTGAACTATTTGTAGTGAGGTGGATAGACCTAGAGTCTGTCATACAGAGTGAAGTAAGTCAGAAAGAGAAAGACAAATACCGTATGCTAACACATATATATGGAATTTAAGGAAAAAAGTGTCATGAAGAACCTAGGGGTAAGACAGGAATAAAGACACATGCTATAATTTTTTAAGATATTTTATTCTTTTAGTAAAATGATTTACTTATGAAAGAAAAATCCTTTTTGGTAAACAGCTAGGAAGCTCTGATGAAATAGAAATACCTGCAAAAACATCTCACAACCTGAAACATTCAGTGCCTTTGTCAACAGAACTCAGCTCTGAAACAAAGACCAAATCAGAATCCACCTCAGGTTTGTTTGGAATAATTCAATTTTGTTTTCATTCTTTTCTTAAATAATTTTATAGTATTATAATTAGTAGTTTGAACTTATTTATGTGTTTTCCTCATAAATGTTTTGTTTTTCTCATATCTGTAGTCTGTGTATCTTTTTAGGTTATGAGGTACTCAGATATGTGGAACTTTTTCTAATTGCCACATAGCTCATAACATAGTTCTTGGCATATGGGAGTAGAGAATAATAGCACTGACTGGTTGGGTGAGTGAAGCATTTAATCAATTTATAGATGTGAGATTTTTAATCAGGTGGGGGAAAATGTGTCTTTCTGGATTCTACCAGTTTACAGGCTATGACGAGTCACATCTACATAGAAGAAATATCAGGCTTCCATTTCTTGTGCTATCTACCCCTATCAATCTTCTCTTCTACCATCAGTTTTATTTAGTTTAGATACTAAGAACTTTCAGCATCAAATAGTAAAAATAACACAAGTTATATAATATTAATATCTTTGCTAGTATTAGATACAGGCAATTAATACTTTGTGGGACCAAATAGTGACAATTATACTTCCTAGGTAAATACTACCATGGTTTTACTGTGATCAAAAAGAAAGTAACAGAGTGTTTAGTACCATTTCAGTAGTGTATTCACATAAACTCACCAGTCACTGGTTTATGTAGGTTTATCTATACCAAGTAAATGGTACTATGCATTAAGTTGTCTTATTACAAATAGGACCAACTCAGAGGTAGAGAATTAGGGAATAATGAAAATATCTCCCTTTTACTGAGCAACTACTGTGGTGCAAAGAACTGTTAGTATGTTATGTTATTCAATCCTCTCCCAAAAAGCAAAACAAAAAAACTCTGGTATATATGTAATTATAATTGTTTTATGATAAAGAGACTGAGACTCAGGGAGCTTAAGTAACTTGCCCAAAATTATAGTTTATGAATAGAGTTGTGTTTATAGTCCAGATATTACTGACACCAAAGTCCCAGCACTTTCCATTGCATATAGATTATCTAATTTAAAGCCAGAGTTTAGTCTCTAATTTCAGCCTCCTCCTCTCTTACTTAATCTTTATAAAAGCTGTCACTGAGTAAACCTGATTTGAGTTTTACTATTTCCTGTCATGTCTCCTTTCTAATCAAGATAAGTTATACAGTGTTTAGACTCTCTCTGAGTAATCCCCAGTTGATCGTATTCCCACAGGCATATAATATATCTGGTCATTTCTCTAAATGCCTGTCAACTCCAGAGATCTTTGTGGAGATGTTGCAGCTTCACAATGGGACCAAACCATCCCCAGCCAATGTCTTTTCTTCACATATCTGGATTCTGGAACATTTTGCCTGCCTGTCATGGGTAATGTGGTAAATGAAAAGCATTCTAAGGAGACATGTAGAAGAGAGAAATACCCAGTACTATTCATCCTTATATAGTATTCAGATTTGATTATACTTGAGACCCTTGAGACTATTTCCACATTTCATATGCAATCCCAAAGGTCCAAGACACAGAAAACAGTAGTGATTATGAGTACAGGTTTTAGAATAGAACCTGGATCTGAATCCTAAATCCAACATTTACTAGTTTTATTGCCTGGGGCAAGTTATCTAATACCTCAAGCCTTGGTCTCCTCATCTGTAAAAGGAGGACAATAATAGTGTTTTTCTGACATGCTTGTTGTGAGGATTAAATGAGATATTGCATGTAAAGCAAAAAGTACAATGTCAAGCACATACTAAGTTCTCAGTAAGTGTTAGAAGATATCATTATCATTGGCCTAGAGTAATTAGCCATTTTGCCGATAAACAAATTTATTGTCATTGAGCACACTTTGGGAGCACATTACTTAGCTAGGGAACCTAGCCATGGCCACCACTTCTCACCATACAGAATAGATTGGGTGTACTGTCCAACTATATATCATGGCTCTGAATATGAGTTTGGTTGTTCTCTATCATCCATATACATTTATGCCAATAACTTATTTTGGGAATCACAAATTTGGAAATTTGGTGACATGGACCTCTTCAAAATCTGATGAAAGCAGAATGAAATCTCTCACAGTCTCACAAGATTAATGTCCCTCTCAGAGGTTGGCAAACTATGGACCCTGTGCCAAATCTGGCTCACGGACTATTTTTGTACATTTCACAAATGGTTCCTATGTGATTAAAATAGTTTAAAAATCAAAATAAAAATATTTCATGACAAGTTAAAATTGTATGAAATTCAAATTCCAGTGTCCATAAATAAATAAAGTCTTATTGGAACACAGCCACACTCATTGTGTATTGTCTTGTCTGTGGCTGCTTTCACCCTAAAATGGCAGAGTTGAGTGGTTGTGATGGAGACCTTATGGTTTACAAAGTTGAAAATGTTTACTTTGGCCCTGTGCAAAGTTTGCTGATTTCTGTATTAGAGGGATGATGTGTGCCATATATACATGACTCATCTTCCCCTTTTGATATTTCCCAGATTATTTTATAAGTCATAACACTAAATAGTCAAACTCAGAACCCTGAAGGGCAAAACCAAATTTCCTACAGTCTTTTAGTGTGAGGGAGACAGAAACTCAGGCTGTCAATCAGAAGCTAGAGAGTATCATACCTGAGGAGGAGGGAGGAACCAGAGGTTGACTGACTCTTACTATAACTGCAGCTCAGCTCAGTGCCTGATTGGAGTGAGATGATAAGTACTTCACCCTTCCTAAAAGAGGAAAAGGGTCCCCCCTCTGGCCGATGATATCATCTGGAGCTTCTTCAGTTCTTTTTTACACGGTGTCCACCATACAAATAAAATACTAATCATGCAAAGAGGCAGGAAGATGTGACTAACAAAAGAGAAAAAAAATAACAGCAGACCCACAGGTGATCTAAATACTGAAGTTAGCAGAAAAGCACTTTAACTATTACTAATATGTCAAATGGAAAACATGATGAACAAAATGGATAAAAAGATGGAGAATTTCACAGAAAGTTGAAATCTATTAAAAAATCAAGTGGATATTCTAGATGTGAAAAATACAGTACATGAAATTATGAACTCATTGGATAGGTTTAATAGCAGATCATATATAAAAAGAGGACAGAAATAATGAACTCAAATACAGAACAATAAAAAAATAGCCAAACTGAAGTACAGAGAGAAAAAAGATTGGAAAGAATAGAACAGCATGTGAAACTACTTTGCAATGACTAATATCTTTTAGTGTTTCAGTTACTGAAAAGCTGAATACTGAATATCATCCCAATTTTATACAAAAGAAACAAAAATAGAATCTCTAACATTCGTAACTTCACTCAGCAATTTATTAGTGATCTGTCCTATTTTTTTTGTACCTAACTTGCTTAAAATATAAATGAGATAAGACGTGAACTAAATTATCAGTGAACAGATAACACCTAATGGCTATTTGAGATAATAATTCATTGCTGTTTTATAACTTTAAATATCTTTATTCCTTTCCTGTTTGTATAACACCAGCTTTTTTTAAAGTCTACTAAAAAAAACTAAGCATAAATTGTTTTTTATTAGAGATTTAAATATGATAAAGTACAAAGAAAATCATTACAATGATTAGGGGATTGAGATTCAAGAAGAGCTTTTATGATTGGTAATTCTTTGGGAGGACAGAGATCCCTGATCAAAAGGGATGAAGAAATTTCTAAGAGGAAAGATATAATCCTTAATTACTCAGAAAAGCATGAGATGACCCTTTAAAAAAAAAGACAGAAATCAAATGACCTAGGTTGAATGGTTCTAAACCAGAGGGATCCACATCACAATTTCTTGAGTTTTTTTTTTTTTTCTAAAATTCACTCTAACAAGAATTATAAATCAGAATCTCCAGAGGTGAGGCCTCCAAGCAGGTGGATTGTAGGAAAAGCTCCTCAGGGAATTCTCTATGCATATTCCTCTAGTTAATAATATCTGACATAAGCTATGGATAAACTAAAAATTTGAAGCCTTTCAACAAATTTTGAGAGGTGTAGCTCTAAAGGCAAAGGAGCCTTTCAAATTTAGGTGATCGGACCCTTTGACCATATTTTGGACAAGAATATAAATTAAGGTAGTGAGTAGAAGTGTTAGAGAACTTAGTCAATTGGTTGAAATTGTTAAGAAAATTAGACACATTCAGACTTACATAAAATAACTATTTGTCAATGCTTACTATAGTATGTCTGTTTGATTAAAAAAAACATTGATTAAACTATTTCGTAGTATACTTTTCACTTGTACTGAGCAAAGGCTTCCACCAGGTGGCAGTAAAGATGCATTTGGGAAAGAAGCAGACAGAACCACTAAGCTTAACCTTTTCTGTGTGCTACAGACCCCTTCTCAGAATGTTTTAAATGCATAAACTAAAATGCATAGTAATGTATGAGCTTCCTTAATTGTGTTAATCAACAGTATCTAACAACATATCTGATTAAGGCTATAATTTTGAAGTAGTAGTAAGTGTAAATATTTCAAGATATCTGCAGCTGCAGCATGATTATCTGTGATTTCTATTAGTGACAAAGTCTAAGGTACCATGAATAGTATTGTGGTTTGTTGCCTGCATTCATTATCGAAGAAAACGTTCATCTTCAAAGGTTAATGAAAATAAAGACAAATTTTCCCCTTCAACTTCATAGATCACATGAATTCTATCCACAGACCTCCCTCCCCCAAAGGGATCCCAGTTTAAAAATCTGTCTGTGGAGAACTGTATTAATGTCATAGATAGTGATTATTTAAGATCTGGCTGTTTTTAAAATACACTTAGTGGTGAAATTACATATAGGTCTATCCCAGTTCATAAAGCAGAAACTGTTTATGAAAAGGTAGGTGTAAAATAAATAACTGTATGTAAATTTTTCCCCTTCAGTTTCATCATAAAACTGGAAATTAATTTCCTCTATGGAAAAAAGGTGTGTCTTCCAAATGTAAAAAAGAAATCGTTTCAAAATGAATCAGAGTTTGAAAAACATTTAAAATAAAAACAAGTTTGTGAAAAACATATTTTTAGTCTTATGTCACAAAGTAAATATAAAAATTGTTCTTACCTACTTACCATGCATAGGGTATTGTATGTACCACTTTGTGTGCATTATGTTGAATACTAAAAGTAAATAATTAACATTGTTACTGCTCTAAGCCCCATTTTACAGAAGAGCCAGGGTTGTGTTTATTTCAGATTTTTCTTGTTTCTTGAGGTAGGATTGTATTGTTATAATCTTCTGTCTTAGAACTGCTTTTGCTGCATCCCGTAGGTTTTGGGTCATCATGTTTTCATTGTCATTTATTTCTAGGTAATTTTTTATTTCCTCTTTGATTTCTTCAGTGATCTCTTGGTTGTTTAGTAGCATATTGTTTACCCTCCATTTGTATTTTTTACAGTATTTTTTCCTGTAATTGATATCTAGTCTTATAGCGTTGTGGTCAGAAAAGATGCTTGATACAATTTCAATTTTCTTAAATTTACCAAGGCTTGATTTGTGACCAAGGATGTAATCTATCCTGGAGAATGTTCCATGTGCACTTGAGAAGAAAGTATATTCTGTTGTTTTTGGATGGAATGTCCTATAAATATCAATTAAGTCCATCTGGTCTGTTGTGTCATTTAAAGCTTGTGTTTCCTTTATTTTGGGTTTGGATGATGTCTGTCCATTGGTGTAAGTCGGATGTTAAAGTTGCCTACTATTATTGTGTTACTGTTGATTTCCCATTTTATGGTTGTTAGCATTTGCCTTATGTATTGAGGTGCTCCTACGTTGGGTGCATAGATATTTCCAATTGTTATATCTTCTTTTTGGATTGATCCCTTGATCATTATGTAGTGTACTTCTTTGTCTCTTGTAATAGTCTTTATTTTAAAGTCTATTTTGTCTGATATGAGAATTGCTACTCCAGCTTTCTTTTGATTTCCCTTTGTATGGAATATCTTTTTCCATTCCCTCACTTTCAGTCGGTGTGTGTCCCTAAGTCTGAAGTGGGTCTCTTGTAGACAGCATATATATGGGTCTTGTTTTTGTATCGATTCAGCCAATCTGTGTCTTTTGGGTGGAGCATTTAATCGATTTACATTTAAGGTAGTTATCAATATCTATGTTCCTATTATGATTTTCTTAATTGTTTTGAGGGTTTTTTTGTAGGTCCTTTTCATTTATTTCTGATCTGATTTTTATGATTTATTTCCCTCTGCTAAATTTGGGGGTTTTTCTTTGTTTTTCTTTCTCTAATTGCTTTACATGCAATATTACATTGTTTATTCGAGATGTTTCCTGTTTCTTAAGGTGGGCTTGTATTGCTATAAATTTCCCTCTTAGAACTGCTTTTGCTGCATCCCATAGGCTTTGGGTCATCATGTCTCCATTGTCATTTGTATCCAGGTATTTTATGATTTCCTCTTTGATTTCTTCAGTTATCACTTCGTTTTTAAGTAGTGTATTGTTTAGCCTCCATGTGTTTGTATTTTTTACAGATCTTTTCCTGTAATTGATATCTAGTCTCATAGCATTGTGATTGGAAAACATACTTGAAACAATTTCAATTTTCTTAAATTTACCAAGGCTTGATTTATGACCAAAGATATGATCTATCCTGGAGAATGTTCCATGTGCTCTTGAGAAAAATGTGTATTCTGTTGTTTTTGGATAGAATGTCCTGTAAATATCACTTAAGTCCATCTTGTTTAATGTATCATTTAAAGCGTGTGTTTCCCTATTTATTTTCATTTTGGATGATCTGTCCATTGGTGAAAGTGGGGTGTTAAAGTCCCCTACTATGAATGTGTTACTGTCGATTTCCCCTTTTATGGCTGTTAGTATTTGCCCTATGTTTTGAGGTCCTCCTATGTTGGGTGCATAAATATTTACAATTGTTATATCTTCTTCTTGGATTGATCCTTTGATCATTATGTAGTGTCCTTCTTTGTCTCTTGTAATAGTCTTTATTTTAAAGTCTATTTTGTCTGATATGAGAATTGCTACTCCAGCTTTCTCTTTGTTTCCATTTGCATGGAATATCTTTTTCCATCCCCTCACTTTCAGTCTGTATGTGTCTCAAGGTCTGAAGTGGGTCTCTTGTAGACAGCATATATATGGGTCTTGTTTTTGTATTCATTCAGCCAATCTGTGTCTTTTTGTGGGAGCATTTAGTCCATTTACATTTAAGGTAATGATCGATATGTATGTTCCTGTTCCCATTTTCTTAATTGTTTTGGGTTTGTTATTGTAGGTCTTTTCCTTCTCTTGTGTTTCCAGCCTAGAGAAGTTCCTTTAGCATTTGTTGTAAAGCTGGTTTGGTGGTGCTGAATTCTCTTTTGATTTCTCTGTCAAACCTGAATGAGATCCTTGCTGGATAGAGTAATCTTGGTTGTCGGTTTTTCCCTTTCATCACTTTAAATATGTCCCACCACTCCCTTCTGGCCTGTAGAGTTTCTGCTGAAAGATCAGCTTTTAACCTTCTGGGGATTCCCTTGTATGTTATTTGTTGCTTTTCCATTCCTGCTTTTAATATTTTTTCTTTGTGTTTAATTTTTGCTAGTTTGATTAATATGTGTCTTGGTGTGTTTCTCCTTGGGTTTATCCTGTATGGGACTCTCTGTGCTCCCTGGACTTGATTGACTATTTCCCTTCCCATGTTGGGGAAACTTTCAACTATAATCTCCAGATATTTTCTCAGACCTTTTCTTTTTTTCTTCTTCTTCCGGGACACCTATAATTTGAATGTTGGTGTGCTTAATGTTGTCCCAGAGGTCTCTGAGACTGGCCTCCATTATTTTCATTCTTTTTTCTTTATTCTGCTCCTCAGCAGTTATTTCCACCATTCTATCTTCCAACTCACTTATCCGTTCTTCTGCCTCAGTTATTCTGCTATTGATTCCTTCTAGAGTATTTTTAATTACAGTTATTGTGTTGTTCATCACTGTTTGTTTGCTGTTTAGTTCTTCTAGGTCCTTGTTAAACATTCTTGTCTTTATTCTATTTCCAAGATTTTGGATCATCTTTACTATCATTACTCTGAATTCTTTTTCACGTAGTTTGCCTATTTCCTCTTCATTTATTTGGTCTTGTGGGTTTTTATCTTGCTCTTTTGCCTGTAAGATATTTCTCTGTCTTCTCATTTTGTCTAATTTACAGTATTTGAGGTCTCCTTTCACTAGGCTGCAGGATTGTAGTTCCTCTTGCTTCTGTTCTCTGCCACTGGTGGTGGGGTTGGTCCAGTGTCTTGTGTAGGCTTCCTGATGGGAGGGACTGGTGCCTGCATTCTGGTGGTGGAGCTGGGTCTTTTCCCTCTGATGAGCAGGGCCGTGTCAGATGGTGTGTTTTGGGGTGTCTGTGAGCTTAGTATGACTTTAGGTTTTCTGTGTGCTGACAGGTGGGTTTGTGTTCCTATCTTGTTTGTTGTTTGGTGTGAGGCATCCAGCACTGGGAGCTGCTGGCAGTTGGGTGGAGCTGGGTCTTAGATTCAGATAGAGGCCTCCATGAGAGCGCTAGGTGATTAGTCTTCCCTGGGGCTGGGAATTCTTTAGTGATCCAGCATCCTCGACTTGGTGCTCCCACTCCGGAGCCTCAGGCCTGACTTCTGGTCGAGGGACCAAGACCCCACAAGTCGCTCGTCCCAGCAATAAAGGGGATTCAAAAAAAAAAAACACTAACAAAACCCCAGACAAATGGTAAAGAGTAAAATCAAACAAACAGAAACAAGGAAACACACACAAACACACACACACACACAAAACAGAAAACAGAACCAGATAAATCAAATAGCAAGAGACCAGACAAACCAAAGAACCCAAGAACAAAATCAAAGAATTAAGAAGAAAGCTGACAAAAACTCAAAACCAAAAAACAAAACCAAAGCAGAGTGCCAACTGAAAGATAAAGCAAAGAAACAAAACAAGACAGAACAACAGAAAAGCAATGTAGAAACAAATATAAAAAAATAAAATAGAAAATGTATTAAAGAAAAAAAAAGGAACAAACAAAACCAGAGCCAAATACAACAAAAAGCAAGAGAACAGCCAGACAAATAGAAGAACTCAAAAATGAAATCAAACAATTAGGATTAAAACTAACAAAAACACATAACCAAAAAACAAAACCAGAGCATGTGCCATGCCAGCCAACTGAAGAATAAAGCAAGGAAACAGAACAAACCTATAAAAGTGATTTTTAAAAAATTATAATAATAAAATAAAAAGGGAAAAAAACAGGATAACAGAAAAGCAAAGTAGAAATAGAAATATATTAAAAAAGAAAAACACATTAAAGAAAAAGAGGAAAAGAAGGGGAAAGAACACAACAGAAAAGCAAAGTATAAATAGAAATATATTAAAAAATAGAAATACGTTATAAAACACAGAGATCCCAAAAGACTAAAAAAAAGAAACAACAACAAACAAAAACAGAAAAAGAAACCAAAAAATAATCTAGAACAAACAACAGAAGGAATCAAAACATAATAAAATTAATAGTAATAATTATGTTTCCCTGGGGTCTCCATGGTAATTGTCCTTGCACACGCTGTGAACCACAGCCCAAGAGGCTCTCCTCTGCCTCTGGGCTGGTCTCCGGACCTGCTGTGGGCCCTGTGGGTACCACTCTGACTCTGATCTGGCCCACTACCTGTGTGCACTTGCCCCCAAATTCCACAGCTGCTAGAGCTAGACCATTTTCATTTGTGGGAACACTCACTGTCTACTCAGATATTCCATAGATGCAGGGTCTATCTAGCTGATTGCAGGGATTTAATCTGCAGCTTGTGCAGCTAATGGAAAGATTTTCAGTCTTCTTCCTTAGTCCCCCCCATCCCTGAGTTTCAGCTTTGGTTTTATCCCCATCTCTACATGTGGTCCACCCACAGGTGTCTGGTCCTGAGGCTGCCTTGGAGCTCTTGGGTCAGCCCTGGGAGGACCAGGCACAGAGGTGGTATGACTGCTTGGATCGCAGGAGCCCTGGTGGCACCAAATGTGCAGAGAAGCCAGCAGCTACAGGCAAAAGAGATATGGCCCTAGTGAGGGCCTTTTCTGGCACCCAGCGTAATATGTATGAGGGCCAGCCCTGGCCGGGGTTTTTCTGGCACCCGGCAGCAGGTGTGTGAGGGCCAGCCCTGAGAGGGCTTTTATTTTTATTACCCCGCAGCCAGTGTGTGAGGGCCAGCTCTAAGGGGGCTTTTTTTATTGCTCAGCAGCCAGTGCACAGGAGCCATCCCTGAGCAGGCTTCTTTTATTGTCATTGTCAGGCGCTGGCATGTGGGAAGAGGCTCAATAGTGGCTCCTCCACTTACGTGTGACTCAGCAATAGTGCCCTGCTTCCATGGTAGTCTGGTCTTCCTCCATAGGCATTCACTGCTGTGGATTTTCTCCCTCCTGTCTCCTCAGTCCGTCGCACAGCCAACAGCAGTTCTCGCTCTGGGCCTGTTCTCCAATCCCCACGCACCAACTCCCAGCCCCCTTGCACACCTGTGAACACATGTCCCAGTCTGGGGTACGTAGGGCTGTGGTATGGACCATCTGTATTTCTTACTCTGTCCTGTCTGCCACAGATCGGCTGCGTCACCCTCTTCCGACAGCCTCAAATGCTTCCCTTCTGTCCAAATTGATTTCCCCATCAGAGAGGGGGTTTCCTCAAATTCAGGAATCTCTCTGCTTCAGCTCCCCAACCCCAGGGTGCTCTTCCCATCCCGCCTCCTCTCTTCTTTTTTCTGTCCTACCCAGTTATGAAGGGATCTGTATAGTCCTTTCGTCCAAGGTCTTCTGCTAGTTTTCAGCTGGTGTTCCATGAGAATTGTTGCATCTATAGATGTAGTCCTGCTGCACCCATGAAGAGAGATGAACTCCATATCCATCTACTCCACCACCATCTTGACTCTCCTCTCCTAATGTTCTTAACCTCAAAAAGTTGCAGTATCCAAAGGGCTCATTTCTTGGACCTCTTTTCTGATGTTCTGGAAGACTTCATATGGTCTCATAGTTTTAAATGCCATATATAGGCTAGGAGCATAAAATTTATAAACCAGCACAGGCTACTCCTGTGCTGAACTCTAGATTCACATTTCTAACTGCTTACTCAATATTTGTATTCAGATGTCTAGTTAGCAATTCAAATACAGCACATCCAAAACTTAACACTTCGTTTGCCTTCTCCCAAACATGGTTCTACACTTTCCCCTATCTCAGTAAATGTCAACTCCACTCTTCTAGTTTCTCAAGTTAAAGAGTCTCACTCACACAACATATTGAGTCCATTTAGGAAATCTTGTCCATTCTACCTTAAGAAGTTATCCAGAATCCAGTACCTTTTCACCACCTCCACTGCTACTGCCCTAATAAAAGCCATCAGCATCTCCCTCCTGGGGTACTGCAATAGCTTCGTAACTGCTCTCCCTACTTCCATGCTTGTTTCCCTATACTCTCTTCTCCCCATAGCCAAGAGTAATCTTTTAAAAAACATAACATCATGTCACTCCTCTGCTCAAAACTGTCCAGAGACTTCTCATCTCTTAGAATAAGGAGAAAAACTTTGCCATGGCCCTATGTGGCCTGACCTTCCATTGTTTTCTGATCATGCCTCCTACCACTCTCATTGTACCCACCATCAGCATATCTTGCCAACTCTGTTCTAGCCATACTGGCCATTTTATGGCTCCTCAGACATGCCTAAGTTCTATTACACTTGCTGCCTGCTCTTCCTGTAAGGCATTTCCCTCAGATATCTACAGGGCTCACACCTTCACCTCCTTCAGTTCTTTGCTCAAATATAGAAGGCTTTCCCTGGCCACCCTATTTAAAACTGCAAACCACCCAAGCACTCCATATGCCCCTCCTTCCTGATTTATTTAATATTTTTTTTGCGTAGCACTTACCACCTTCTGGTATGTCATTTAGTTTATTGTCTCTCTCACCCAACTTGAATGTTAGGTCCATGTTGGCAGACATTTTTATCTGTTTTGTTCGCTGATGTGTGCCCCATATCAACAGGAAATTTGTTAAATGAATGACTAATATTTTTCATTTTAATACTTTATCAGGTGCTACACAGTTTATGGCTGACCCCAAGCTCATGGATCACGGGCAGTCCCATCCAGAAGATGTAGATATGTACAGCACTAGAAGCTGAAATAGTCTGCATAGAGAACTACAAGATGTGTGAAGTTGCGAATAACAATGAAAAAAATCATGTAATGGGTAACTGTGATGCATGGAGTATAATTTAAACCAAGTTTTTCCCTTACATCTTCTAATGTACAGTTAGACAAATCACATAAGTGATTAAAACTCAAATTGAATACAATCCAAACAATACTAAATGATCGATGAGGAGGCAGAGGTAAAAGTATTAGGATGCATTTGGTGATTTTTAAGGGTATTTATAAAAAAATAAAAGTAAATATATGAACACTGATGAGACTAAAATCTGAAAAAAATATGTATGTGTGTATATAATTATGTATATATATGCACATATATATTTGTTTAACTTTTATGAATTAATGTCAGCCAAATTAGAATTGTGTGTGGAAGGATGTGTTCCCTCCCCCTCTGTTTTTCATTTCCCAGAGCTGGAATAAAATATCCATATTTTATGACACTTGGGCTTGGCTTTGTCTCTGTTTTATTAATGTTAACTCCTCTTAAATGTCCCAAAATACCTCTAACTATTTGAGAGGAACATATGCTACATGGGACCCCCAATGCTGCTTAGCATTCCTTCTACTGGTTCCTGGGTGGTTTCCTATTCTGTTTTCCAGGAGAGGCATTACAGACCTTTTATTCTCAAACCTCCTATACCTGCCAATGATGACTGTCTCCTATTACATAGAGAAAAAAATAAGTTATTACACATAGTTTTTCCCAACTTCTTCACATCTACCTTCAAGACTTACCTCTTTTCAGCCATGCATCCCCCTTTTCTAAAGCTAATGCTTCTATTTGTGTTCCTGATCTCCTCCTTTCCTATCTTTTCCAGTACCATATTCCATCCCATTTAATCTTCAGTCTTCGGTTTCTCTTTTCATTCATTTTGTTTTCTCAATCTCTAAATAGCTTCAGATCTTCTTTATCCAAAGACAACAGTAACAAAAACCTTTCCCCAACTCTACCTCTTCCTCTTGAGCTATCTTTTCTTTCTCTTTCCTATGATTTTCAGACTTCATAAAACAGTAATTAATGTCACTTTCTTATTTCCTCACTTTCAATTCCTCTCTAAGTTGTGACACCTTGGCCTCTATACCTACTTGAATATTCTGTAATGTTTGACTCTTGACCACTTCCTCCTAAAATTCAGTTCTCCCTTTGGTGTCATTGCTGCTCCTCTTGTTATTCTTCATTCTTCTCTTGCTCTGAATTCCTTAAATGCTGAGGCTCCTCAGGTTGCATTTCTAGTCTTTTCTCATTCTGTGCTCTCTCATTTCCATTCAACATACTTTACTGACTTCAGCTACCATTTATATGTCATTATTATTTATATTTCCAGCTCCTGTATTTCTCCAGAAGTGTATAGCTATCTTTCTAATTATTTGTTAGTCATATCCACCTAATATCCCATAGATATCCTCAATGTCAATAGACTTAAAACTAAATTGTCTCTACATCTCTCTCATTTCTGTTTTTCTCAAATCTTTTCTACCTTCTCTAATCCTTGCTCTCATTCAAGTCTTCTTCATCACTTTCCTGGATTATTATAGTAGCCCCTGGTTAATCTGCCTGATATCAATCTTGCTTTTTGTCACTTAACAATGCATTCTCCTTATAGGTAACGGTAAACCAGTTAACTGTAGCTTAAATAAGTGAGAGTCTATTTAAAGTCTGGGAATTGGTCAGTACAGGGTTGGTATAGTGGCTCATTGGTATCATCAAGGATCTAGACATTTTCTCTTTCTACTCTGCTCTTTAGCATGTTGATTTGTCACCTCATGATCACAAAATGGCTCCTATACCTCTGGGGAACACATACACACTCAGAGTAGGAAGAAGGGTTACAGAAACTGTACCAGATGCTTCTGACCCCCTTTTATCAGAGAAGTAAGTGCTTCCTCAAAAGACTTATGTCTATATCTTGACCAGAATTTGTCATGTAAGCCACATTTAGCTCAAGGAAGATTGGCAAGTCACATTTTTGTCTATGGAGAGAAAGGCAAGGGGTAAGGGATTTGGAATGGGTGTTGAGTTTAAGCTAACACACAGTGTCTGCCACCTTGTTCTTCTAACCCATCTGTCATATTATTATGACATAGTTATGTTTCTAACAACTGTTTTGGGTAGTTGTGTTCCTGAAGTCCTCAGTGGCTAATCATTGCCTACAGAATCAAATCAAGACCCCTTAGTATGACATACAAAGCCCTTAATATATGATCCCAACTAAACTTTAATCCTTCCTTCCTTCTCCCCACCCACCGTACTGCCAATGTATGTTATATTTTATCTATAACTTACCACTTGCCTCTTGAACATGCTTTGCTATTTTATGTCTCTTTTTCTCTGCCTATGTTGGTGTTTCCTCTTAGGATTTTTTCTGTCTCATCCTGCTTCATTCCAACTTCCTACTCATCCTTCAAACCTATCCTTTCTCAGTTTTCCAAGGTAGGATATAGATGCGCTCTCCTGTACATTCCCTTACATTTGGTATTTATAGCTGTGATAGCACATACATTTTATTATAAAACTAAAACTAGGTTAGTATTTTTTCACTTACAAGGCTCCTTGTGGGTATGACTGAATCATATATTTGTGTAGCTTTTATGCCCATGAATACCTGGTATGTAGTAGAAACTCACATGTTCTACCATGCTAGTTGTAACACAGAATTATGATTATTTTTGCACCCTATCAAAAGGCTTACATTCTACTAGAAAGGATAGAAACATACCCAAATACAGTGTTCTATGTAGTATCTTCCCTAAGATAGGTACTACAAAAGAACTATGGATGCTCAGAGATGGAACGTAGTTCTGAGATGAAGTTAAGGAGGCAGTGGTCCTTGATCTGCTCAAGGTGAGGAAGCAGTTCACTTGCTAGTTTTTTATAGGTAAGCTTTTCAAAATTAAGCTTCAGTATTTTAAATAAATTTTTTTACCTCAGATCTGTTTATAAACAAATGCACCGATATTTCATCAAATCCAAGAAAAAAGTGCTGCCAGGTCACCTTATCTTTGATAAAGGAGGCAAGAATATACATTGGAGAAAAGACAGCCTCTTCAATAAGTGGTGCTGGGAAAACTGGACAGGTACATGTAAAAGTATGAAATTAGAACACTCTCTGACACCATACAAAACAATAAACTCAAAATGGATTAAAGATCTAAATGTAAGGCTAGACACTATCAAACTCTTAGAGGAAAACATAGGCAGAACACTCTGTGACATAAATCACAGCAAGATCCTTTTTTTTTTTTTTTTTTTTTGCGGTTCGCGGGCCTCTCACTGTTGTGGCCTCTCCCGTTGCAGAGCACAGGCTCCGGACACGCAGGCTCAGGGGCCATGGCTCACGGGCTTAGCTGCTCCGTGGCATGTGGGATCTTCCCGGACCAGGGCACGAACCTGTGTCCCCTGCATTGGCAGGCAGACTCTCAACCACTGCACCATCAGGGAAGCCCTTTTTGACACACCTCCTAGAGAAATGGAAATAAAAACAAAAATAAACAAATGGGACCTAATGAAACTTCAAAGCTTTTGCACAGCAAAGGAAACCATAAACAAGACCAAAAGACAACTGTCAAAATGGGAGAAAATATTTGCAAATGAAGCAACTGACAAAGGATTAATCTCCAAAACATACAAGCAACTCATGCAGCTCAATATCAAAAATGAAACAACCCAATCCAAAAATGGGCAGAAGACCTAAATAGACATTTCTCCAAAGAAGATATACAGATTGCCAATAAACACATGAGAGAATGCTCAACATCATTAATCATTAGAGAAATGCTAATCAAAACTACAATGAGATATCATCTCACACCGGTCAGAATGGCCATCATCAAAAAATCTAGAAACAAATGCTGGAGAGGGTGTGGAGAAAAGGGAACCCTCTTGCACTGTTGGTAGGAATGTAAATTGATACAGCCACTATGGAGAACAGTATGAACGTTCCTTAAGAAACTAAAACTGGAACTACCATATGACCCAGCAATCCCACTACTGGGCATATACCCTGAGAAAACCATAATTCAAAAAGTCATGTACCAAATTGTTCATTGCAGCTCTATTTACAATAACCAGGACATGGAAGCAACCTAAGTGTCCATCATAGGATGAATGGATAAAGAAGATGTGGCACATATATACAACGGAATATTACTCAGCCATAAAACGAAACGAAATTGAGTTATTTGTAGTGAGGTGGATGGACCTAGAGTCTGTCATACAGAGTGAAGTAAGGCAGGGAGAGAAAAACAAATACCATATGCTAACACATATATATGGAATCTAAGAAAAAGAAAAGTCATGAAGAACCTAGGGGCAAGATGGGAATAAAGACACAGACCTACTAGAGAATGGACTTGAGGATGTGGGGAGGGGGAAGGGTAAGCTGTGACAAAGTGAGAGAGTGGCATGGACATATATACACTACCAAACATAAAATAGGTAGCTAGTGGGAAGCAGCCCCATAGCACAGGGAGATCAGCTCGGTGCTTTGTGACCACCTAGAGGGGTGGGATAGGGAGGGTGGGAGGGAGGGAGATGCAAGAGGGAAGAGATATGGGAACATATGTATATGTATAACTGATTCACTTTGTTATAAAGCAGAAACTAACACACCATTGTAAAGCAGTTATACTCCAATAAAGATGGTAAAAAATAAAAAGTGCTGCCAGTTAATGATAATACCCTGATTTCAGGTCTGTTAGTGTGTAAAAATATAAGCATTTGAAATATAATAAGATATGGAGGATAAAAAATATCCTAAAGCCAAGTGTAAGTTATTTTTGAATTATCTGCTATTTTGGATCATCAGCTCTGCTACTAGCCATTAGTATATTAGTTTGGATAATGGAAAGTTGACTGGTAAAATCTCTTTCAGAGTAAAAGATCTGCTGAAATGAGTTTGTTCACTTGTTGTATTGTACAACACTCAAAATCAAACTGCTGTTGGACTCAGGTGACATTTAAATATTGGAGCCTGTATTGGGACAATTTGTGATGAGTCATCTTTAACTCTTCCCCTGCCATGTCCATTAGTTCTTCTCTGTTAAACCTGAACAGATGCCTGCCCTCCTCGGAGGAAAGGTCTAAAGCCCCTCGACGAGTATAGTAGTCAGTAGAAGCCTGGTTCCAAATGACAACCAGAAACTTCATGCAGTTACACTGGCTTCTGACGGCTATCTGTTTAAAAACAAATGGATATTACTGTTACTTGAAAGTATAATCTTCATTAGTACATTTATTTTATTAAAGGTCTGTATGCAAGGCACTGTGTGTGTGTAAAATACTCCCAAAAAATAATACAATAGTTATCTCTTGGACTTCTCTAAATCTGTAAAAAGAAAAAAATTCCCATCAAGTTTTAAAATACTTTCTTTAGAAGTCCAAAACACATTTGCAAAGTCTACTCATTGGTTTTATATAAATCTACTTCACTATCTTTTTCTTTATTCTATAGAAAAAGTTTACCTAAAATTCTCATGTGTATTTCCAAAATATAAAAGAATCTTTTTATACTGTTCTCATATTCATACTGTAGACCTATTTTATGGGTAAAATTGCCTTCTAATCTCCCTTTTCCTTACTTCTGCTTTGTAGCACAGAGGTATATAATGTGGTTGTGTGTTATATAGAACACAACTCTTAATTAAACATAACTCAATTATGACCTGTATGAATATCTGATTTGAAGATCCAGTGTAATTAGAATTAAAAAATTAAACATATTTTGAGATTATGTTCAGATGTTAAGATAAATTATCTAATTTATGCCATGTTAAGTAATAACATTTGATGAAGAAAAGGATAGCATATAGAATAAGAATACTAACTGTAATATATACCTGACCTAGCCTCTTCAGCATTTCAGCTCCAATACCTAGACCTTTTAAATAGATAATGCAAAATGAAAAAAACATAAGTTGAAAAACTCCATTTAAAAAGTTATTTGCTTTACTTTAAACCCTGTATCTGGTTGTTACATACTAGTAATAGCTTGTGTTGAAATTCAACTCATGAATGTTTTTCATATCTCTTTTTCCTAAATTGGCATGTGGTTCCAAAGGTAATGGAAAAGATTTTGGATTTACTTTAAAGATCAGCGAAGAGGAAATGTGTCCCTATCACTATCATCTTATCACAGAATATATTTCTTATTCATTTTAGACAAACCAACACAAAATGTAAAAGCACGTTTTAAACATGAAAGTATAGCTTTCATAACTTGGCTTATTCAAGCCTTGATGGGAACTAATAAATATTTTTCTAATCTGTGATTGAGTCTTCACCATAAGCAAGGATAACTAGGATAGTGATCAGGCTCATGAAATAGAAATAAGTTACATAAACTAACTTAAACACATTTATACTAACTCTCCTTAAATTAAAATATACCTTTTTAAAGTATAAGTAATACTATAAGTGTTACTTGACCTCGGTAAGCTTGTATGACATAAAAGTCCTCTAGGTAAAGTAACTTGCCAATCCAGGGGTCATATGTAAAGTAGTACATGGCAAATCCAACAGTCACTTTGCCTAGGAAGAGGAAAGAGAGGGTATAAAGAGGTTAATACTTTGAATCTTGTAATGTTCTTTCCTCCAAAATAAAGCAATAAAAGCTTGCTGGACAAAATTTCAAGCAATACAGAAATGTATAAGGTAGAAGGTTTAAGTCCTTTATAATACAACCTTTAAGAGATAACCCATCTTTTAACAGTGTGGAGTATATTCTTCCTAAAATCTTTTTTCTATGCATTTACAAACATAAGTACATACCATACATTTTCTCTCAAAAACAAGACTCAGTTTATGTACTTTTGCTCTTCTCCTCTGCTTAATAGTAATTATATGCTATCAAACTGTACTTTGTTTTCAGGATAGAGAAAATATACTCTAGATTAAATTGAAAAAGGAAGGTTTATTTTACCTAATGGTTTTTGATGATTGTGTACTTCTGCAATCAAGCAGTAGAAAAGGGGATGATCCCCAAAGCCACCCCTGAGTACATCTGAAATATCAATTCACATAAAATATGTTAGAAAATTTACAGTAGAGAAAAGGAAGATGGTGGAGTTGGCAGCACCAGAATTCCTTTCTTCACCTATACAACAACTGTACTGGCATAAACTGCCTGAAGTGAATATTTTGGAACAGTAGAGTTTATTTGAATACTTACAACTTCCAGAGGACAGCTTGGCTGGTAAACTGCAGTTAATTTTGGCAAAATTCAGCCATCAGCCCAGTGGTGGCTTCCAAGCACACACCCCCCAACTCCATCATGTCCTACCTCATCTCATGGCAGGCAGTTGTAGGGACTGCTGAGACTCCTGAATTGCTGGAGTGGATTGCTACTCTCAATGCTGAGGTGAGGACTTAGAGGTTGGCCACTATTTTTCTAACCTCCACCAACTAAAGCAGCTTCTAGGAGATTTAAAGCAGCCACACCAGTTTTGTTAGACATTCAAAAACAGCCATGTATACAGGAGAATCTAGAAAACCACCATGCATGATCAGGGAAAGATACAGACTTAGAAAAGACCTTAAAATACCTTAAAACATTTAACTCAGATTGATCTCTGACACAGGCACCCTATAACAATAAAAAACAGCCAACCCTGGGGAAGCAAGAGAATTTGATTTCAAGAGTTGACACATTATAAGATTAAAATGTCCAGTTTTCAACAACAAAAAAACACAGTGCATACAAAGAAACTGGAAAGTATAGCCCATTCAAAGGAACCAAGTAAATTAACAGAAAACATACCTGAGGAACCCCAGATGTCAGACTTACTAAACAAAGACTTTAAAACAACTGTCTTAAAGGTGCTAAAAGAGCTAAAGGGTGACATGCACAAAGACAAGAAAAAGATGTATAAACAAAATAGGAATATCAATAAATAGAAATTATTAAAAAAAGAATCCCCATCAAAAAACTCTGAAGCTGAAAAGTATAATAAATGAGAAGTGCACTCTAGGGGTTCAAAATCAGAATTTCTAAGCAAGCAGAAGAAAGAATGAGTTAACTTGAAGATAGGACAACTGAAATTATCAAGTCTGAGGAACAAAAAAGATGAAGAAAAGCAAAGAGCCTAAGGTATCTGTGGAACACCATCAAATGGACCAAGATACAAATTATGGGACTCTCAGAAGAAGAGAGAGAAAGGAAAAAATATTTGAATAACAACTGAAAACTTCCCAGATTTGATGCAATACATCAATCTACAAATCCGAGTTCAATAAACTCCAAGTGGTATAAACCCCAAAAAGTCAACACCAAGACACGTAATCAAACTGTTGAAAGACAAAGAGAAAATCTTGAAAGCAGCAAGGCAGAAGTAACTTGTCACATACAATGGATCTTCAATGGGATTATCATCTGCTTTCTCATCAGAAACCTTGGAAGCCAGAAGGCAGTAGATTGATATACTCAAAGTACTGGGGACAGGGAAGGAGGGGAGAAGTGCAGAAACTTGTCAACCAAGAATTCTATATCCACCAAAACTGTCCTTCAAAAATGAAGGAGAGGGCCTTCCCTGGTGGCGCAGTGGTTGAGAGTCCGCCTGTTGATGCAGGGGACATGGGTTCATGCCCCGGTCCGGGAGGATACCACATGCCACAGAGCGGCTGGGCCCATGAGCCATGGCCACTGAGCCTGCGCGTCCGGAGCCTGTGCTCCACAACAGGAGAGGCCACAATAGTGAGAGACCCACATACTGCAAAAAGAAAAAAAAAAAAGAGAAATTAAGATATCCCCAGACTCATCCCCCCCTAAACAAAGAACCTGAGGAAGTTTGTTATCTCTAGACCTGCCCTGCATAAAATACTAAAAGGAGTCCTTCAGGTTGAAATGGAAGGAAAATAGGTAGTAACTCAAAGCCATATGAAGAAATAAAGATAAAGGTAGTGGTGCCTAGTTAAAGGTAAATACATGGGCAATTATAAAGAACTAGTGTTATTTTAAATTTGTTTGTAGTTCTTTTTATTTTCTACATGATTTAAAAGACAAGTGCATAAAATTAGTCATTAGTGTGTGTTCTTGTGCACACAATGTATAAAGATGTAATCTGTGACATCAATAACATAAAAGGGGAATTGACATGTACCGGAGAAGAGTTTTTGTATGCTATTGAAATCAAGCTAGTATAAATTCAAATTTTATTGTTATAACTTTAAGATGTTAAATGTAATCCCCACAATAACAACAAAGAAAATGTCTATAGAATATATACATAAGGAAATGAGAAGGGAATCAAAACATTTTACTACAAAAATCAACTAAATACAAACGAAGGTAGAAATGTTGGAAGTGAAGGACAAAAAACTATATAGAAAACAAATAGGAAAATGTCAGAAGTCCCTCCTTATCAGTAATTACTTTAAATGTAAATGGATTAAATGCTCTAATCAAAAGAGAGATTAGCAGAATGAACTTCTAAAAATGATCCAACTATATGCTGTCTGTAAGACACTTACTTTAGATTAAAAAAAAAACACAAGAAGGTTGATAGTGAAATGATGGAAAAAGACATTTCATGAAAATAGTAATCAAAAGAAAGCTGGGATGGCTGTACTAATATAAGACAAAATAGACTTTAAGTAAAAAACTCTTACTGAAAAGAAGGATATTATATAGTGATAGAAGGTTCAGTTTACCAAGAAGATATAACATTTATAAACATATATGCACCAAACATCAGAGCTCCAAAATATATGAAGCAAATATGGACAGAATTGAAGACAGAAAGAGCTCTAAAATAATATTCGAAAACTTCATTACATCAATTTCAATAATGTACTTAAAAAACAGACCAATGATAAATATGTTAATAGATTATTTGAACAAAACTATAGATCAATTGGACCTAACAGAAATATACTGTGCATCCCACCCAACAACATAATACACAATTTTTCTTGAACTTTCTCTAGGATATGTCATATGTTAGGCCAAAAAGCAAGTCTTAATACATTTTGAAAGATTGAAACCATACAAAGTACCTTCTCCAGTCACAATGGATTGAAACTAGAAACTGATAGAAGGAAACTAGGAAATTCACAAATATGTGGAAATTAAACAATGCACTCAAACAACTTTGGCTCAAAGTAGAAATAACAAGAGGAATTAGAAAACAGAGATAAATGAGAATGAAAGCAATATAAAAAACTTATGGGATTCAGTGAAATAAGTGCTCAGAAGGGAACTTATAGTTGTAAATTCCAACATTAAAAAAGGAAGGGAGGGAGGGAGGGAAAGAAAGAAAGAAAGGAAAGAAGGAAGGAAGGAAGGAAGTAGAAGGGAGGGAGGGAGGAAAGGAAGGAAGGAAAGGAAGAAGTAAAGGAAAGAAAAAGGAAGGAAAGAAAGAAGGAAAGAAAAAGAAAGAAAGAAAGAAAGAAGGGAAGAAAGGGAAGGAAGGGAGGGAGGGAGGAAGAAAGATCTCAAGCCGTGACCTAATCTTACACATTAGAAACTAGAAAAAGGAGTAAACTAAGCTCAAATCTAGCAGAAAAAAAGGCAAATAAATATTTCTTATCAATACAGATGCAAAAATACTCAACAAAATAGCAAATTGAACTCAACAGCATATTAAAAGGATCATTCACTATGACCGTGTGATTGATCCTAGAAACGAAAGGATGGTTCAACATAAGGAAATCAATCAAAGGGGGAAAAAAACACAAGACCATCTCAACTGGTGTAGAAAAGGCAATTAACAAAATCCAACACCCTTTTATGATGAAAGCCCTTAGAAAACTAGGAATAGAGGGAAATTCCTAACATGATAATGGGTACCTATTTTTTTAAAAAGTTAACTTTAATGGTGAGTGACTGAAAGCATTCCCCCTAAGATTAGGAACAAGGCAAGGATGCCCACTCTCACCACTGCTATTCAACATTGTACTGGAAGTTAGACAATTAGACAAGAAAAAGAAATAAGAGCCATCCAAATTAGAAAGGAAGAGGTAAAATTATCTCTATTTGCAGATGACATGATCCTACTGATTGACAATCCCAAAGAATCCAAAAGAAAGCTACTAACACTAATAAATTAATTCATTAAAGTTGCAGGCTACAAGATCAACCAAAAAAATCAGTTTTATTTCTATACACCAGCAAAGAACAAACCAAAAAGTAAATTTAAAAAGCAATTTCATTTACAATTGTCTCTAAAATAATTAAATACCTAGGAACGAATCTATGCAAGGAGGTGAAATACTTGCATACTAAAAACTATAAAACATTGCTGAAAGAAGTTAAAGACCTAAATAAATTAAAAGATATCCCGTGTTCATAGATAAGACTTAACATTGTTAAGATGTCAATAGTACCCAAAGTGATCTAAAGATTCAATGTCGTCCCTATCAAAATTCTAACATCCTTTTTTACAGGAGTGGTAAAGCTGATCCTCAAATTCATTTAGAATTCCAAGTGTATAATTTTATACAGACTTTTCTTGACCTACAATAGGGTTACATCCTGATAAACCCATCATAAGGTGAAAATGTCAAAAAAGTCGAAAATGCATTTAATACACCTAACTACTATCAAACATCATAGCTTAGCCTGACCTACCTTAAACCTGCTCAGAGCACTTGCATTAGCCTAGAGTTGGGCAAAATCATCTAACACAAATCCTATTTTATAATAAAGTGTCAAATATCTCATGTAATTTATTGAATACTAAGTGAAAATAGAATGGTTGTATGGGTACAGAATGGTTGTAAGTGTATCAGTTATTTACCCTCATGATCACATGGCTGACTAGGAGCTGTGGCTCACTGCTGCTGCCCAGCATCATAAGAGAGTATCCTACTGCATATAGCTAGCCCAGGAAAAAGACAAAATTCAAAATTTGAGGTACAGTTTCTACTGAATGCGTATTGCTTTATAAAGTTAAAAAATTGTTCAACGTCATACCGTAAGTAAGTCAGGGACTGTCTGTACACTTTAATCATCTCTTCTCTCAGTGTTCACATTTCCTGCCTAAAATGTTGCAATTCATCATAAAACACTAGCATTGGCTATTAATATTGCTGGCTCTCAAAATGTAGTAAATATCTTGAAAATAGTTTTAAGTCATTTTGCTTTTATCCATTTCATCCTATCAAGCTACTACTAACATTGGGCATTAAATTATATTGTCTTTGACCAACTACACTTCTCATTTTACATTTCCAAAATTAGTTGAAATTTATTGACACTGTAAAGATGTAAAAGCTCTTAACTATCAATTTCATACTTTAAAAATGAGGAAAATATAAAATAGTGGTGCACTGACAAAGCTATTAAACAATAGCTTTTTATACAAACTTTTGCCCTGTATATCTAAATACTATTAATGACAACTTCTTTGTGTACCAAGGACAACAGTGTCCACATATTTAGGTACAAGTAGTGCTTTGTGCATACATTATGCCATGCTTCTTTTTCTAGCTCTGAAAATACCATAAAACATCTTACCCTTTGCTGTTAACTTCATTGCATCTAGCATGTTTTCACAGGCAGCCAATTCCTGTCAAAGTAGAGAAAACATTCAGTTTATGGTTTAGTAACAAATTTTTTAAATTACTTTTCAAATTACTTTTTTAAATTTTTTGGCTGTACTGAGCACCTTGTGAGATCTTAGTTTCCTGACCAGGGATTGAAACTGGGCCACAGCAGTGAAAGTGCCAAGTCCTAACCAGTGGACCGCCAGAGAATTCCTAGTAACAAATTCTAAAGATGATAAGCATGAAGATTTTATTGAGTATTTATTAACGTACGACATCCTGGGTAGTATTAAAAGTGAGTCAGACTTAACTCCAGTCATCTAGAAACTTAAAATCCGAAACAGCATATGCAACAAGACAATATATAGAGAGAAGATTAACTATGTCGATACATCATTCCTGTGAAGGTCAACTGTCTAGGTAACTAGCCTTGGATACAACCAGAAATCAGGAAGTAAAGCCAAAAGTTTTTCTGAGCATTCAAGGTAGATATCACAAAGTCTATGAATTATAAAGCTCATAGACTTTACGGAGAAGTCTGTTGTGATTGCTTGTGAGGTGTTCTTCCCAGTTTAACTTTAGACTTTGTTTATTTGTCTTTTTAAAATAATTCTACACATTCAAGTCAATTCCTCATAGTTTGGATCTCAAGCTTGGAAGGGAAATCCCCACTTTTGGATTATAAAAATAGTCACTTTTGTTCCCTTCTTAATTTTTTTTTCATTTTTTCCAGTTTTATTAAGATATAACTGACATATAACATTGTATTAGTCCAAGGTGGGCAATATAATGATTTGATGTATGTATATGTTGTGAAATGATTACCACGATAAGGTTAGTTAACATCAATAATCTCACATAGTTACAATTTATTTCTTGTGATGAGAACTTTTAAGATGTACTCTCTTAATAACTTTTAGATATACACTATGGTTTTGTTAACTATAGTCACCATACTGTACATGACATCCCCAGAGCTTATTTATCTTATACCTGGAAACCTTTAACTTTTAACTAACATCACCCATTGCCCCCACCCCTACCTCCCCCCTCTAACAACCACCAATCTGGTTTTT
The DNA here is from genome assembly GCF_964270905.1 of Leucopleurus acutus. Classification (NCBI taxonomy): domain Eukaryota; kingdom Metazoa; phylum Chordata; class Mammalia; order Artiodactyla; family Delphinidae; genus Leucopleurus; species Leucopleurus acutus. The sequence continues at coordinate 73,378,433 of NC_139148.1, forward strand.
TTTTACATCTTTATTGGAGTATAATTACTTTACAATAGTGAGTTAGTTTCTGCTTTATAACAAAGTGAATCAGTTATACATATACATATGTTCCCATATCTCTTCCCTCTTGCGTCTCCCTCCCTCCCACCCTCCCTATCCCACCCCTCTAGGTGGTCACAAAACACCGAGCTGATCTCCCGGTGCTATGCGACTGCTTCCCACTAGCTATCTGTTTTAGGTTTGGTAGTGTATATATGTCCATGCCACTCTCTCGCTTTCTCACAGCTTACCCTTCCCCCTCCCCATATCCTCAAGTCCATTCTCTAGTAGGTCTGTGTCTTTATTCCTGTCTTACCCCTAGGTTCTTCATATATTTTTTTCTTAAATTCCATATATATGTGTTAGCATATGGTATTTCTCTTTCACTTTCTGACTTACTTCACTCTGTATGACAGACTCTAGGTCTATCCACCTCATTACAAATAGCTCAATTTTGTTTCTTTTTATGGCTGAGTAATATTCCATTGTATATATGTGCCACATCTTCTTTATCCATTCATCCTATGATGGACACTTAGGTTGTTTCCATATCCAGGCTATTGTAAATAGAGCTCCAATGAATATTTTGGTACATGACTCCTTTTGAATTATGGTTTTCTTAGGGTATATGCCCAGTAGTCAGATTGCTGGGCCATATGGTAGTTGTATTTGTAGTTTTCTAAGGAACCTCTATACTGTTCTCCATAGTGGCTGAACCAATTCACATTCTGGCCAGCAGTGAAAGAGTGTTCCCTTTTCTCCACACCCTCTCCAGCATTTATTATTTCTAGATTTTTTGATGATGGCCATTCTGACTGGTGTGAGATGATATCACATTGTAGTTTTTTTGTTGTTTTTTTTTAAAGAAGATGTTGGGGGTAGGAGTTTATTAATTTATTTATTTTTGCTGTGTTGGGTCTTCATTTCTGTGCAAGGGCTTTCTCTAGTTGTGGCAAGTGGGGGCCACTCTTCATCGCAGTGCGCAGGCCTCTCACTATCATGGACGGCCTCTATTGTTGCGGAGCACAGGCTCCAGACGTGAAGGCTCAGTACTTGTGGCTCACGGGCCCAGTTACTCCACGGCATGTGAGATCCTCCCGGACCAGGGCTCGAACCTGTGTCCCCTGCATTAGCAGGCAGATTCTCAACCACTGCATCACCAGGGAAGCCCTACATTGTAGTTTTGATTTGCATTTCTCTAATGATTAAGGATGTTGAGCATTCTTTCATGTGTTTGTTGGCAGTCTTTATATCTTATTTGGAGAAATGTCTATTTACGTCTTCTGCACATTTTTGGATTCGGTTGTTTGTTTTTTTGTTATTGAGCTGCATGAGTTGCTTATAAATTTTGGAGATTAATCCTTTGTCAGTTGCTTCATTTGCAAATATTTTCTCCCATTCTGAGGGTTGTCTTTTGGTCTTGTTTATAGTTTCCTATGCTGTGCAAAAGCTTTGAAGTTTCATTAGGTCCCATTTGTTTATTTTTGTTTTTATTTCCATTTCTCTAAGAGGTGGGTCAAAAAGGATCTTGCTGTGATTTATGTCATGGAGTGCTCTGCCTATGCTTTCCTCTAAGAGCTTAATAGTTTCTGGCCTTACATTTAGGTCTTTAATCCATTTTGAGCTTATTTTTGTGTATGGTGTTAGGGAGTGTTCTAATCTCATACTTTTACATGTACCTGTCCAGTTTTCCCAGTACCACTTATTGAAGAAGCTGTCCTTTCTGCACTGTACATTCCTGCCTCCTTTATCAAAGATAAGGTGACCATATGTGCATGGGTTTACCTCTGGGCTTTCTATCCTGTTCCATTGATCTATCTTTCTGTGTTTGTGCCAGTACCATACTGTCTTGATTACTGTAGCTTTGTAGTATAGTATGAAGACAGGGATCCTGATTCCTCCAGCTCTGTTTTTCGTTGGAAAGATTGCTTTGGCTATTCGGGGTCTTTTGTGTTTCCATACAAATTGTGAAATTTTTTGTGCTAATTCTGTAAAAAATGCCAGTGGTAGTTTAATAGGGATTGCGTTGAATGTGTAGATTGCTTTGGGCAGTAGAGTCATTTTCACAATGTTGATTCTTCCAATCCAAGAACATGGCATATCTCTCCATCTATTTGTATCATCTTTAATTTCTTTCATCAGTGTCTTACAATTTTCTGCATACAGGTCTTTTGTCTCCTTAGGTAGGTTTATTCCTAGATATTTTATTCTTTTTGTTGCAATGGTTAGTGGGAGTGTTTTCTTGATTTCACTTTCAGATTTTTCAGCATTAGTGTATAGGAATGCCAGAGATTTCTTTGCATTAATTTTGTATCCTACTACTTTACCAAATTCATTGATTAGCTCTAGTAGTTTTCTGGTAGCATGTTTAGGATTCTCTATGTATAGTATCATGACCTCTGCAAAGAGTGACAGCTTTACTTCTTCTTTTCCGATTTGGATTCCTTTTATTTCCTTTTCTTCTCTGATTGCTGTGGCTAAAACTTCCAAAACTATGTTGAGGAAGAGTGGTGAGAGTGGGCAACCTTGTCTTGTTCCTGATCTTACTGGAAATGCTTTTAGTATTTCACCATTGAGGGCGATATTGGCTGTGGGTTTGTCATATATGGCCTTTATTATGTTGAGGAAAGTTCCCTCTATGCCTACTTTCTGCAGGGTTTTTATCATAAATGGGTGTTGAATTTTTCAAAAGCTTTCTCTGCATCCATTGAAATGATCATACGGTTTTTCTCCTTCAATTTGTTAATATGGTGTATCACGTTGATTGATTTGCGTATATTGAAGAATCATTGCATTCCTGGAATAAACCCCATTGATCATGGTGTATGATCCTTTTAATGTGCTGTTGGATTCTGTTTGCTAGTATTTTGTTGAGGATTTTTGCATCTCTGTTCATCAGTGATATTGACCTGTAGTTTTCTTTCTTTGTGACATCTTTGTCTGGTTTTGCTATCAGGGTGATGGTGGCCACGTAGAATGAGCTTGGGAGTGTTCCTCCCTCTGCTGTATTTTGGAAGAGTTTGAGAAGGATAGGTTTTAGCTCTTCTCTAAATGTGTGATAGAATTCGCCTGTGAAGCCATCTGGTCCTGGGCTTTTGTTTGTTGGAAGATTTTTAATCACAGTTTCAATTTCAGTGCTTGTGATTGGTCTGTTCATATTTTCTATTTCTTCCTGATCCAGTCTTTACAGTTTGTGCATTTCTAAACATTTGTCCATTTCTTCCAGGTTGTCCATTTTATTGGCGTAGAGGTGCTTGTAGTAATCTCTCATGATATTTTGTATGTCTGCAGTGTAAGTTGTTATTCTCCTTTTTCATTTCTAATTCTATTGATTTGAGTCTTCTCCCTTTTTTTCTTGATGAGTCTAGCTAATGGTTTATCACTTTTGTTTATCTTCTCAAAGAACAAACTTTTAGTTTTATTGATCTTTGCTATCGTTTCCTTCATTTCGTTTTCTTTTATTTCTGATCTGATCTTTATGATTTCTTTCCTTCTGCTAACTTTGGGATTTTTTGTTCTTCTTTCTCTAATTCCTTTAGGTGCAAGTTTAGGTTGTTTATTCGAGATGTTTTCTGTTTCTTAAGGTAAGATTATATTGCTATAAACTTCGCTCTTTGAACTGCTTTTGCTGCATCCCATAAGTTTTGGGTCGTCGTGACTCCACTGTCACTTGTTTCTAGGTATTTTTTATTTCCTCTTTGATTTCTTTAGTGATCACTTTGTTATTAAGTATTGTATTGTTTAGCCTCCATGTGTTTGTATTTTTTACAGATCTCTACCTGTAATTGATATCTTGTCTCATAGCTTTGTGGTCGGAAAAGATACTTGATACAATTTCAGGTTTTTTCAATTTTCATATCTTGATTTGTGACCCAAGATATGATCTGTCCTGCAGAATGTTCCATGAGCACTTGAGGAAAATGTGTATTCTGTTGTTTTGGGATGGAATGTCCTATAAATATCAATTAAGTCCATCTTGTTTAATGTATCATTTAAAGCTTGTGTTTCCTTATTTATTTTCATTTTGCATGATCTGTCCATGGGTGAAAGTGGAGTGTTAAAGTCCCCTACTATGAATGAGTTATTGTCGATTTCCCCTTTTATGGCTGTTAGTATTTGCCTTTTGTATTGAGGTTTTCCTTTGTTTGGTGCATAAATATTTACAATTGTTATACCTTCCTCTTGGTTTCATCCCTTGATCATTATGTAGTGTCCTTCTTTGTCTCTTCTACTATTCTTTATTGTAAAGTCTATTTTGTCTGATATGAAAATTGCTACTCCAGTTTTCTTTTGGTTTCCATTTGCATGGAATATCTTTTTCCATCCCCTCACTTTCAGTCTGTATGTGTCTCTAGGTTTGAAGTGGGTCTCTTGTAGACAGCATATATATGGGTCTTGTTTTTGTATCCTTTCAGCCAATCTGTGTCTTTTGGTGGGAGCATTTAGTCCATTTACATTTAAGGTAATTATCGATATGTATGTTCCTATACCCATTTTCTAAATTGTTTTGGGTTCGTTATTATAGGTCTTTTCCTTCTCTTGTGTTTCTTGTCTAGAGAAGTTCCTTTAGCATTTGTTGTAAAGCTGGTTTGGTGGTGCTGAACTCTCTCAGCTTTTGCTTATCTGTAAATGTTTCAATTTCTCCATCAAATCTGAATGAGATCCTTGCTGGGTAGAGTAATCTTGGTTGCAGGTTTTTCTCCTTCATCCCTTTAAATATGTCCTGCCAGTCCCTTCTGGCTTGCAGAGTGTCTGCTGAAAGATCAGCTGTTAACCTTATGGGGATTCCCTTGTGTGTTTTTTGTTGTTTTTCCCTTGCTGCTTTTAATATGTTTTCTTTGTATTTAATTTTTGACAATTTGATTAATATGTGTCTTGGCGTATTTATCCTTGGATTTATCCTATATGGGACTCTCTGTGCTTCCTGGACTTGATTACCTATTTCCTTTCACATATTAGGGAAGTTTTCATGTATAATACCTTCAAATATTTTCTCAGTCCCTTTCTTTTTCTCTTCTTCTTCTGGAACCCCTATAATTCGAATGTTGGTGAGTTTAATATTGTCCCAGAAGTCTCTGAGGCAGTCTTCACTTCTTTTCACTCTTTTTTCTTTATTCTGCTCTGCAGTAGTTATTTCCACTATTTTATCCTTCAGGGCACTTATCCATTCTTCTGCCTCAGTTATTCTGCTATTGATCCCATCTAGAGTATTTTCAGTTTCATTTATTGTGTTGTTGATCATTGCTTGTTTCATCTTTAGTTCTTCTAGATCCTTGTTAAATGTTTCTTGCATTTTGTCTAATCTATTTCCAAGATTTTGGATCATCTTTACTATCATTATTCTGAATTCTTTTCAGATAGACTGCCTATTTCCTTTTCATTTTTTAGGTCTGGTGCATTTTTATCTTGCTCTTTCATCTGCTGTTTGTTTTTGTGTCTTCTCATTTTGCTTATCTTACTGTGTTTGGGATCTCCTTTTTGCAGGCTGCAGGTTTGTAGCTCCCGTTGTTTTTGATGTCTGCCCCCAGTGGCTAAAGTTGGTTCAGTGGGTTGTGTAGGTTTCCTGGTGGAGGGGACTAGTGCCTGTGTTCTGGTGGATGAGGCTGGATCTTGTCTTTGTGGTGGGCAGGTCCATGTCTGGTGGTGTGTTTTGGGGTGTCTGTGGACTTATTATGATTTTAGGCAGCCTCTCTGCTAATGGGTGGGGTTGTGTTCCTGTCTTGCTAGTTGTTTGGCATAGGGTGTCCAGCACTGTAGCTTGCTGGTCGTTGAGTGAAGCTGGGTGCTGGTGTTGAGATGGAGATCTCTGGGAAATTTTTGCCATTTGATATTATGTGGTGCTGGGTGGTCTCTTGTGGACCAGTGTCCTGAAGTTGACTCTCCCACCTCAGAGGCACAGCACTGACTCTTGGCTGGGACACCAAGAGCCTTTCATCCACATCACTCAGAATAAAAGGGAGAAAAAGTAGAAAGAAAAGAAAGAAAGAAGGAAAGAAAGTAGGGAGGGAAGATGAGAGAGAGGGGGGAAGGAAGGAAGGAAGAAGGGAGGGAAGGAGGGAAGAAAGGAAAGAAAGAAAGAAAGAAGGGAGACAGGGAGGGAGGGAGGGAGGAAGGAAGGAAGGAGGGAAGGAAGGAAAGAAAGAAAGAACAAAAGAAAGAAAGAAAGAAAGGAATAAGATAAAATAAAGTAAGATAAAATAAAATAAAGTTGTTAAAATAAAAAAAAATTATTAAGAAAAAAAATCAGATGGAGAGAACCCTAGGACAAATGGTGGAAGCAAATCTATACAGACAAAATCTCATACAGAAGCATGCACATATACACTCACAAAAAGTGGAAAAAGGGGAAAAATCATAAATCTTGCTCTCAAAGTCCACCTCCTCAATTTGGAATGATTTGTTGTCTATTCATGTATTCCACACATGCAGGGTACATCAAGTTTATTGTGGAGCTTTACTCCGCTGCTTCTGAGGCTGCTGGGAGGGATTTCCCTTTCTCTTCTTTGTTCTCACAGCTCCCGAGGCTCAGCTTTGCCTTTGGCCCTGCCTCTGAGTGTAGGTCGCCAGAGGGCATCTGTTCTTTGCTCAGATAGGACAGGGTTAAAGGAGCAGCTGCTTCGGGGACTCTGGCTCACTCAGGCTGGGGGGAGGGAGTGGTACAGAGTGTTGGGGGAGCCTGCGGTAGCAGAGGCCAGCATGACGTTGCACCAGCCTGAGGCACGCCGTGCGTTCTCCCGGGCAAGTTGTCCCTGGATCCCGGGACCTGGGCCGTGGCGGACTGCACAGGCTCCCTGGAAGGGGGGTGTGGATAGTGACCTGTGCTCGCACACAGGCTTCTTGGTGGTGGCAGCAGCAGCTTTAGTGTCTCATGCTCGTCTGTGGGGTCCGCGCTTTTAGCCGCTGTTCACGCGGGTCTCTTGAGCTCCTTTAAGCAGTGCTCTTAATCCCCTCTCCTTGCGCACCAGGAAACAAAGAGGGAAGAAAAAGTCTCTTGCCTCTTTGGCAGTTCCAGACCTTTCCCCGGACTCCCTCCCTGCTAGCCGTGGTGCACTAACCCCCTGCAGGCTGTGTTCACGTTGCCAACCGCAGTCCTCTCCCTGAACTCCGACCGAAGCCCAAGCCTCAGCTCCCAGCCCCTCCCGCCCCAGCGGGTGAGCAGACAAGCCTCTCGGGCTGGTGAGTGCCAGTCGGCACCGATCCTCTGTGCGGGAATCTCTCTGCTTTGTCCTCCACACCCCTGTTGCTGTGCTCTCCGCGGCTCCGAAGCTTCCCCCTCCACCACCCACAGTCTCCACTGGCAAAGGGGCTTCCTAGCGTGTGGAAACCTTTCCTCCTTCACGGTTCCCTCCCACTGGTGCAGGTCCCGTCCCTATCCTTTTGTCTCTGTTTATTCTTTTTTCTTTTGCCCTACCCAGGTACGTGGGGAATTTCTTGCCTTTTGGGAGGTCTGAGGTCTTCTGCCAGTGTTCAGTAAGTGTTTTCTGTAGGAGTTGTTCCACGTGTAGATGTATTTCTGGTGTATCTGTGGGGAGGAAGGTGATCTCCACGTCTTACTCTTCCACCATCTTCCTCTTCCTCCACCAATCTGTTTTAAATTCCTTATATTAAATTGATTAATTTGGTTTTGTTTGTGTGTGTTTATGTAAGACGGTGGAATTTCACCTTTATCTTTTCTCCCAGTTATCCCAACACTGTTTATTTAATAACGTATCTTTTATTAACTGTCTTGAAGTTTCCATTTTATCATGTACTACATTCTCATATATACTTAACAGAATTTCTGGACTCTCCATTCTGTTCCAATGATCTATCTCTGCATCTATGGTAATAGATTACCATAGTATTTTAATTACTTACAGTTTTATAATATCTGATAGGGATCTTCTCCCCTCATCACTCTTCTTTTTGATATTTTTCTAGAAACAGTCACATGTTTATTCTTCCACGTGAAAATTTGGGGATTTTGACTGGAATTGCATTAAATTTATAATGGAAAAAATGTATAAAATATATAAGGAAGACAGCAAGGGCCAGATTATGTACATCATTGCTAAGAAATTTGGATTTTATTCTCAGTACAACCAGAGCCCAATGGAATTTGAGCCTCTTGGCTGCTGTTTTGAGCACCTTCCCTAAGACGCTGTAAGCTCTTTGAGGGCCAGGACTATAATTTAATAATCTGATATCTTTTATAGTACTTAGCACGTGGCCTTCCCCTAGTATGCACTCAGTGTTTGCATAAGGAACAAAAATCAGATATTAATAGTACACAGTCCTTCGTATGGATCATCAATGGTCCAAAAACCACAGTTTGAGAACCACCATAATAAAAGGCATTAAATGGAAAGTCTGGTAAGCAAGAAGTTATAGCTGCCTAGACATAAAGTGACTAGATCCCCAAATAATGCTGTGGTATTATTTGATTAAGAATAAGATAAAACAGATTCATACAAAGGATGGTTGGAAGAATTTTAGTGGCAGGGCAGTAAGTAAAACCTGAAAAATACTCAGTTAAGGAATGAGTATTTATATATGTGACATATATATGTGTGTGTGTGTGTGTGTGTGTGTAATATATATATGTATATGTATATATTACACATATATATGTAGATGGAAACAGTTTGTAGATGTACACATATATATGTAGATCGAAACAGTTTGTAGATGGCAAACTCTCGTAAATCCCTTGCAAAGCAAAGAGAGAATGCTTTGAAAACTTATCAGTGAACAGGAGTTAGGGTGAATGGACATGTACGTATCAGAGAATAACATCCCAAACCTAATTAATCATTATATTAATGTCTGTGATGCAGAGTAATTTAGCTTTTCTATTATTTTTCTACACTGAATAGTCATTAGAATTATTTCCAAGAAACATCTAGTGTATATTCAGGTACATGAGGCAAATTCAAAAGTAAATGTGGTTAGGAACTTCACAGATACAGGTTCACTGAAGTCGGAGAATCTAGTGATGTATTTTTCCCTTGGTGATAACAATGGGCACTGTTTGGAAAGATAAGGAAGGTAAGTTTTCTGGATAGAAAGATTCACTGTCGTTCAATAATAAATTTATTAATTGCCAACTGGGCATCAGATACTAAGCTAAGAAAAAAAAACCTTTAAAATTATTTTCTACCTGGAAAAATGTGCTTCTAGAATAATTAACATGTTGGGCATAGTATTTTGATTGATGACCTAGTCATGCGGATTAATGCCAGTTAGAGAAATGATGTGGGAACTTTTGGGGATAGAATAGAATGGAAGGCATGGGAAGATAGATAACCCAGTTCTTACAGATCTGTAACCAGGCCTAGCATCATTTCAGCAGATAGATTTCACTAGAAAACTTCTGGTATTTTATTTTGTCCATTAAAATACATGCTCTGATCAAAGGGAACAGAAACTTGGCCTAATTTAAATTATATACATATATATATATATATGGAAACAGTTCCATTACAAAACTCTTTTACAAGTTTTCCTTACCTATAACCTGTGCCTTGTTCCAGCCACAAATTTACTCTTTTTAAAAATCTAGGCTACTGCTTTTATATGGGCTTTTATATGGAATTGTTTAGGTTGTGTATTACATACATGATTGCCTTGAGTGCCACAGAACTTCAGCACAGTAGCTGAAGTATGGCTAATAGTTTGTCACCTTTACTGCACTGGGATGATTTCCAGGAAAATCATTAAAATGAATTTTAAATCAGAAACTTAACCCTGCTCCTTGGACTTCTGGGAGGCTATCTGTGGATGGGCTTCAGGAGTCAAAGAACAGTCTGAAATTATATGGAAAATTTGTTGTGGATAAATATTGTTTTCTGGGCAGTCAATCATTAGCTTCTACATGTAGGTGTGGTCTTCAAAGCAAGAGGCCCTACCCTAAAATCTTAGCCATTAATACCTGAAATTCTATCACTGACAGGTCATTCATTTGAGTTAAGCATTCCTTTTATCAAAGATCCTCTTTTAAAGTTAAAATTGAGGAGAAGTCAAGATGGCAGAATAGGAGGACATGAAATTCATTGTTCCTCACAAGTACATCAAGAATACATCTACAAATGGAACAGTTCTCATAGAGCACCTGCTGAACATTAGTGGAAGACTTTGGACACCTAAAAGGACAAAAAAATCCCCTCAAAACTGGGTAGGATGAAAGAAAGAAGAAAAAAGGAAAGAGGAATCAAAACAGGGACCAGCAGCCCTGGCGGGAAGCTGAAAGTGAGGGGAGGTCCCCACGCTCAGATAAACTCCCTCACGGTCGGGAAAGCAGCTGGGACAGAAAAGGACATTCAGGGGATCAAAGGAGAATGCGGTGGATGGTCTGTGGAAGGCAGGACAAAGTAAGAACTGCACACATGGCCTACACAGCAGCTCTGCACATTCCAGCCTGAGTCATAAGTCACCTGTTGCGTAAGGGGGCTCGGTGTTGGAAAGTGAGGTTTGGAGCATGGACCCAGGGAGGGGACAGCTGTTGGCTGTGAAAAGACAGCCTGAAGGGACAGGAGTAAGGAGCTCCACAGCCAGGAAAGTCTTCAGAAAAAGCCCGGGACACCATAGAAGCAAGGCATCATTGCTGAGTGGCATGCAAGGGGTGGAGCCACAATTACAACCCTTTTCCCCACCTGCTGGCTTCTTCAGCCTCCACAGCCACTGGGAGGGTCACCCATCTGAGCAGTCTTGCCCGCCCCTCAAGCCAAGGTCTCCTCCACCCGCGTAGGCTCTGGGGACCCGAGTGCCGCCCATCCCAAAGCCTCCTTGGGAATCAGCCCTGGTCACCCCTGCCTGAAATGGGAATCCACCAAAGCTGATGGGGGCTGAGTGCTAAAGCATGGGGTTAAGAAAGCAGATCCAGGGACAGGACCAATGTTGGCTGTGCATATATAACAAAGGGGAAGGGGGTGAGGGGCTCCACAGGTGGAATGCCCCTAGAGGAAGCATGGTCTACCTTGGAAACAAGGCTCCATTGTTGAGTGGCATGCAAGGGGGCAGGGCCACCACTGCCTCCACATGCCAGCCCCTGCCTCAGCAGGCACTGGGAGGGACTCCCACAAGAGCGAGCACACCCCAGTCTGTTGCAACTGTCTATGCAGCTGCAGGCAATTCACACACACCCCAGTTGTGGCCGCCATGCCCCTCCCTGGCCTAAGTGAGTAAGTGTGCCCCAATCAGCCACTGCTTTCACTCCCTCTCACTGGGGAAAGAAACAGGCACCTGAGGGTGGTGCACACACAGAGGTGGGGCCAAAACCAAAGCTGAGCACCAAGGGTGGTGCAACTAAGGAAGAGGAATGGAAATCTCTCCATGCAGCTGCAAAAGCTAAGGAATAAATCCCAGAGATCAGCTTGGTAAACCCTGCATCTGTGGAGTATGTGAATGGACAAAAAGTGCTATCACAACTGAGTCTGTTCTACCTTTAGCAGCAGTGGGCTTTGGGGGAAAGTACACACAGGAGTTGGGCCAGCCCAGAGTCTGAGCTGCCCCCACAGTACCCACAGCGGGTCCAGAGACCTAAATAGAGGTATTGGAGGGCCTCCTGGGGAGGCAGGGTTTGGCTCTAGCTCACTGTGGGAGTGAGAACACTGACAGCAGAGAGCCTAGGAAAATATTATTATTACTATTATTCTTTTTTTGTTTCTTTCATTTTGTTCAGTTGTGGTTGTTATTATTTATTATTTTTTATTATTTATTCTATAAAAAATTTTAATATATTTTTTGATTTTTCTATTTTTACTTTACTTTTCTGTTGTTTTGTGTTTATTTTTGTTCTTTATATTTTTTGATCATTTTTATGTATTTGTTTTGTGTTTGCTTTTTTTTTTTTGGCAGTACACGGCTTCTCACTGTTGTGGCCTCTCCCACTGTGGAGCACAGGCTACAGACACACAAGCTCAGCAGCCATGGCTCACGGGCCCAGCTGCTCTGCGGCATGTGGGCTCTTCCCGGACCGGGGCATGAACCCATGTTCCCTGCATCAGCAGGCGGACTCTCAACCACTGCGCCACCAGGGAAGCACCTGTGTTTGCGTTCTGATTTTGTTTTCTTTTTCATTTTTTGTTCTTGTTCATTTAGTCCTTATTGACTATTCTCATTTTTAAATTCTTTTGTATGCTTATTCTCTTGGTTTATTTTATTTTATTTTATTTTTTCAGTGTGTGTGTGTGTGTGTGTGTAGTGTTGTTATTGCTGCTGTTTGTTTGCCATTGTTTTTGCTATTTGTCTTGGGTTTTGTTTGTCTGTTGGTTTTCTTTTCTTTTCTTTCCTTTTACTCTGGCCACACCATGCAGCTTGCAGGCTCTTCGTTCCTTGGCCAGTGGTTGGGTCTGAGCCTCCAGAGTGGAGCACCAAGTCCAGGACACTGGACTGCCAGAGAATTCCTGGCCCCAGGGAATATTATTCAGCATGCACACTTCTGGAGGAGTCCATATTAACATCAAGACCCAACCCCACACAACTGCCTGCAGGCTCCAGCACAAGAAAACTCACACCAAACAACCAGCAAGACAGGAACACAGCCCTAGCCATCAGCAGGCAGGCTGCCTAAAGTCGTACTAAGCTCACAGACACTCCAAAACACACCACCTGACACGGCCCTGCCCTTCAGAGGGAAAAGACTCAGCTCCACCCACCAGAGTGCAGGTACCAGTCCCTCACACCAGGAAGCCTACACAAGCCCCTGGAGCAACCTCACTCACCAGAGGGCAGACAACAGAAGCAAGAGGAACTATGACCCTACAGCCTGCAGAAGGAGACCATAAACACAATAGGTTAGACAAAATGAAACAACAGAGAAATATGTTGCAGACAAAGGAGCAAGGTAAATCCCATAAGGCCAAATAAACAAAGAGGAAATGGGCAATCTACCCGAAAAAGAATTCAGAGTAATGACAGTAAAGACGTTCCAAGATCTCAGAAATAGAATGGAAGCATGGATCGAGAAGACAGAAGAAATGTTTAACAAGGACCTAGAAGAACTGAAGAACAAACAATGAGTGATGAACAACACAATAACTGAAATGAAAAATACACTAGAAGGAATCAACAGCAGAATAACTGAGACAGAAGAACCACTAAGTAAGTTGGAAGATAGAATGGTGGAAATAACTGTTGAGGAGCAGAATAAAGAAAAAAGAATGAAAGGTAATGAGTACAGTCTAAGAGACCTGTGGGACAACATTAAACAACCAACGTTCGCATTATAGGGGTACCAGAGGGAGAAGAGAAAGAACCTGAGAAAGTACTTGAAGAGATAATAGCTAAAATTTCCCTTACATGGGAAAGGAAACAGTCACCCAAGTCCAGGAAAGGCAGAGAGTCCCAGGCAAGATAAACCTAAGGAGGAACACACCGAGACACATAGTAATCAAATTGACAAAAATTAAAGATAAAGAAAAATATTGAAAGCAACAAGGGAATAGCAACAAATAATGTACAAAAGAACTCTAATACGGTCGTCAGGTGATTTCTCAGCAGAAACTCTGCAGGCCAGAAGGGAGTGACATGATATATTCAAATTGACAAAAGGAAAAAATCTAAAACCAAGAATACTTTACCCAGCAACACTCTCATTCAGATTTGAAGGAGAAACCAAAAGCTTTACAGACAAGCAAAAGCTAAGACAATTGATCACCACCAATCCAGCTTTACAACAAATGCTAAAGGAACTTCTCTAGGCAGGAAACACAAGAGAAGGAAAAGACCTACAAGAAAAAACCCATGACAATTAAGAAAATGGTAATAGGAACATACATATTGATAATTACCTTAAATGTAAATGGATTAAATACTCCAACCAAAAGACACAGACTAGCTGAATGGATCCAAAAAAATACCCATATATATGCTGTCTCCAAGAGACCCACTTCAGACCTAGGGACACACACAGACTGAAAGTGAGGGGATGGAAAAAGATACTCCAAGCAAATTGGAATGAAAAGAAAGCTGGAGTAGCAATACTCATATCAGACAAAATAGACTTTAAAATAAAGACTATTACAAGAGACAAGGAAGGACACTACATAATGATCAAGGGATAAACCCAAGAGGAAGATAATTGTAAATATTTATGCAACCAACACAGGAGCACCTCAATACATAAAGCAAATGTTAACAGCCATAAAATGGGAAATCTACAGTAACACAATAATAGTCGGAGACATTAACACCCCACTTACACCGATTAACAGATCATCCGGACAGAAAATAAAAAAGGAAACACAAGTTTTAAATGACACAATAGACCAAATAGACTTAATTGATATTTATAGGATATTCCACCTAAAAGTGGCAGAATACACGGTCTTCTCAAGTGCTCATGGAACATTCTCCAGGATAGATCACATCTTGGGTCAGCAATCAAACCTCTGTAAATTTAAGAAAATTGAAATTGTTTCAAGCATCTTTTCTGACCACAATGTTATGAGATTAGAAATCAATTACAGGAAAAACAAAAACTGTAAAAAATACAAATATATGGAGGCTAAACAATATGCTACTAAATAACCAAGAGATCACTGAAGAAATCAAAGAGGAAATCAAATCATACCCAGAAAAAAAATGACAAAAACACACGATGGCCCAAAACCTATGGGATGCAGCAAAAGCAGTTCTAAGAGGGAAGTTTATTGCAATACAATCCTACCACAAGAAACAAGAAAAAAGAAATATCTCAAATAAACAATTGAATATTACACCTAATGCAACTAGAGAAAGAAGAACAACAACAACAACAACAAAAAAAAACCCCTCGAAGTTAGTAGAAGGAAAGAAATCATAAAGATTACAGTAGAAATAAATGAAATAGAAATGAAGAAAACAATAGCAAAGATAATAAAACTAAAAGCTGGTTCTTTGAGAAGATAAACAAAATTGATAAACCTTTACCCAGACTCATCAAGAAAAAAAGGGAGAGGACTCAAATCAATGAAATTAGAAATGGAAAAGAAGAATTTACAATGGACACCACAGAAATACAAAGGATCATAAGAGACTACTACAAGCAACTATATGCCAATAAAATGGATAACCTGGAAGAAATGGACAAATTCTTAGAAAAGTACAACCTTCCAAGACTGAACCAGGAAGTAACAGAAAATATGATGAACAGACTAATCACAAGTACTGAAATTGAAATTATGATTAATTATCTTCCAGCAAACAAAAGTCCAGGACCAGACGGCTTCACAGGCAAATTTTATCAAACATTTAGAGAAGAACTAATACTTATCCTTCTCAAACTCTTCCAAAATTTAGCAGAGGGAGGAACACTCCCAAACTCATTCTACGAGGCCACTATCACCCTGATACCAAAACCAGACAAAGATGTCACAAAGAAAGAAAATTAGAGGCCAATATCACTGATGAACATAGACACAAAAATCCTCAACAAGATACTAGCAAACAGAATCCAACAACACATTAATGGGATCATACACCTTGAACAAGTGGGGTTTATCCCAGGGATGCAAGGATTCTTCAGTATATGCAAATTGATCAATGTGATATACCATATTAAAAAATTGAAGAATAAAAACCATATGATCATCTCAATAGATGCAGAAAAAGCTTTTGACAAAATTCAACACACAGTTATGATAAAAAAAAAACTCTCCAGAAAGTGGGCATAGATGGAACCTACCTCAACGTAATAAAGCCCATATACAGTAGACGGCAAACCCACAGCAAACATCATTCTCAATGGTGAAAAACTGAAAGCATTTCCTCTAAGATCAGGAACAGGACAAGGATGTCCACTCTCACCACTATTTTTCAACACAGTTTAGGAAGTCCTAGCCATGGCAATCAGAGAAGAAAAAGAAATAAAATGAATCTAATTTGGAAAAGAAGAACAAAAATTGTCACTGTTTGCAGATGACATGATACTATACATAGAAAATTCTAAAGATGCTACTAGAAAACTACTAGAGCTAATCAATGAATTCAGTAAAGTTACAGGATGCAAAATTAATATACAGAAATCTCTTGCATTCCTATACACAAACAATGAAAGATTGGAAAGAGAAATTAAGGAAACATTCCCATTTACCATTGCAACAAAAAGAATAAAATACCTAGGGCTACCTAAGGAGGCAAAAGACCTGTACTCAGAAAATTATGATACTGATGAATGAAATCAAAGATAACACAAACAGATGGAGAGATATACCATGTTCTTGGATTGGAAGAATCAATTTTGTGAAAATGATTATGAAAATGATTATACTACCCAAAGCAATCTACAGATTCAATGCAATCCCTATCAAATTACCAATGGCATTCTTCACAGAACTAGAACAAAACATTTTAAAATTTGTATGGAAACACAAAAGACCCCGAATAGCCAAAGCAATTTTGAGAAAGAAAAACAGAGTTGGAGGAATCAGGCTTCCTGACTTCAGACTATACTACAAAGCAACAGGAATCAAGACAGTATGGTACTGGCACTAAAACAGAAATATAGGTCAATGGAACAGGACAGAAAGCCCAGAGATAAACCCACGTACCTATGGTCACCTAATCTATGACAAAGAAGGCAAAAATATACAATGGAGAAAAGACAGCCTCTTCTATAAGTGGTGCTGCGAAAATTGAATAGGTACATGTAAAAGAATGAAATTAGAACACTCCCTAACATCATACATAAAAATAAACTCAAAATGGATTAAAGACCAGACACTATAAAACTCATAGAGGAAAACATAGGCAGTCTCGAGCCTCCGCAGGTCTTACTTGGAAAGAATTCATGCTTGGTTGCCTCATGCTTGATTGTCTCCTGCCTGTTTGGCTCATGGCTGTTTGTCTTGTGCCTGATTGGCTCGGGCCTGGTTGACTTGTGCTGGATTGGCTCGGGCATGGTTTCCTCATGCCTGGCTGACTCATGATTGATTGGCTTGGGCATGTTTGCCTTATACCTGGTTCACTCATGCTGGATTTGCTTGGGTCTGGTTGCAGTTGACTCATGCCTGATTGACTCAGGCCTGGCTGACTTGTGCCTGATTGGGTCGTGCTTGATTGGCTCACGACTATTTGCCTCATGCCAAGTTGACTCAGGCCTGCATGCATGTGCCAGGTTGCCTCATGCTTATTTGGCACAGGCCTAGTTGCCTCATGCCTGGTTGACCCAGTTGGTTAGTGTCAGGCTGGCTTATACTTGGTTGGTTCATGTCCAATTGGTTCATACCATGTAAGATCGTGCCTGGCTGGTTCATGTCTGGTAAGCTTGATTGATTCATACCCAGTTGATTCGTGTCTGGTTGGCTGAGGGCTATTTGGTTTAGAACTAGTTGGTGGATGATGGGTTGGCAGACAACTGGTTGGCCAATGACTAAGTGCCTTCATGTAACAGGAGCCCTTAACTACAGTGCTGTGGTGGGAGGCTGTAGGATGTTTCTATTTTTTTCTCAACTTGATTCGTTCTTTGAGATACCCTTCTATCAAGATGAGAATGGGAAAAATAAAGGAGTGCTACCTAAAGAAGATTACTGATGCCTCCGATTTGCTGGAGTTGACCTTACCAGCTATCACAGCTGTAGGCTTGGCTGGGTTTCAGGTTGTCATCTGGCCTTTCCCTGCCAACAGGCTGGTAGTGAGGGGAAGAAGAAAATAAACCTGGGAGAGTATTACTGCTTCACCACCTTGCACCATCACTGCATCACAGTGATGAAGTCACAGTGCCCTTATTTACGTGTGTGAGTGCTCCCCCACGTGGTGGGGGAGGGGCGAGGCAGGGGTCGCTACACCATTTTATTTCCTCCTCCCAAGAGCTTAAGAGGCTGAAGCAGAAAGCTGGGAGGAATCTCAGAGCATATGCTTGACACCCTAATAGTGTCCACTGTTTTAACCAACAAATGTAAGGATATTTGTCCTAACCCATTCTGTTTTCCCCATGCCCCAGCCCTGAAATAATTCACTTCCTATTTCTGTTCTGACTTCCACTTATTACCTTTTCCCCACACCATAGAAAGTGGAATGCTTAAAAGGGTTCTCCTATTGAGGTGCTCAAGTCCCTAATGAAGAAAATATTTGTTTACAAATAATTAAGAATAACTATGGCTACTATTTATTGAGTTATTTTATGACCTAGGTTCAGTGGGAGGCACTTTGCATTTTGTCATTCAATCCCACAGCAACCCTATTATCCCCAGTTCTAAGGAAACTGATTCATAAGATTTGGCAACCTAACCAAGACATGAACAGTTGGCAAAGAGCCTGAATTCAGACCCACGTCTATCTGATTCCAACTCCAGGGTTTTTACCATCACACTATCCTGCTCCTTACACATGCTATGCTTATTCTCCACCCCCCACATCTGTAAGATCAGGTATATTGTCCATTTACCCCATCCCCCCTCGCAGAATTCCTTCTCCCATCTTTTTATCTGTTGGCTCACTTCTTCAACAATGTATATTACATAACTGGTGCTAATATTGTTGTAGATGGAGTGTCTTTTATTTTCTAAACATACCAGAAAACATTGGTTGAAGCTGTGAAGTCTCACACTTTGCGAAAAGGTCTTTAGGTATGCATAACTTATTTAATCATCAAAGCAACCCTGTGAGATATATACTCTTGTTCCCCATTTTTATCAATAAAGAAACTGGAACTTAGAAAGATTAATTTTCCAAAATCTAATACATGCCAGAATGCGGAGAGTCCAAAGCCCATCCCATAGATGGAAGGTTCGAATAGAACTAAAGAGTACAATCACCATTTTGCCTATACTAGCTATAAATGAAAACTAGAGAGCCCACCTTCTTAGCATGACAGACAAATTAAGTCACATTGCAGAACTATGCCAAACCCAACACAAATTAGATGTAGATACATTCCTGATCTTGATCGACCTGTAATAACAATGAGAGCTAAAATTTTATGAATGCTTCCTGTGGTGTTAGGCATGGGTCTAAGGAGCAATTTACTTATATTAGCTCACTTAATGCTCACAATAATCCAGTGAGGTAGATTATATTATTATGTTCATTTTTCAAGTAAAGGAACTGAGATTCAGAGAGGTTAGGTAACTTGATTTAAGTCACACAACTGAAACTCCAGACAAAATAAGGAAAACCCAGTTCTCATTTTGGCTTTTCTGAAATGCCAGAAAAGAGGTGAAGGAATTTTGCTGTTTGCTTTACAAAATCAAATCACTTTCATAATTTATTGTGGGGATGAATGACGTTGCTTTTTTGCTTTATAAGAGGAGGAGACATGTGTTAGGTTTCTGGCTGATGCCTTAAAGGGGTAAAATTAGAAATTATAGTTTAGTGATCTAGAGTTGTTAACAAGTTTCTTTTGTACTTTGGCTCATGAACTTTCCATCACTTGAAGGTGATTTAGGTGCTAGTTTGTTTTTAATTTTTAATGTTTTTTTTATCATTATACAATGGTGATTTTAAGGGGACACACAAAAATGCATATTCTTGCTCACAGTTACTTATTAACACAACTTGTTCCATCTTAGAAACAGAAGGAGACTGTCTCCATCAGCCATGCAAATTATCTCCACACTATAACTGGTATATTATCAGGGAAAAAATAGTTTTTTGCAATATTTAAACAAAAGCATCAATAATAAGTCTTTGCCACAAGGTAGAAATGTAATCCAGTTTAGAAACAAAGTCTAAATGATAAACATTGTAACCTTGTTTATATTTAATAAAGGTGTACATATTATTTAAATTTCAGGTTTTTATCATTTCCAGATATTATCAGAAATTTTCTAAAATATAATCTTAGTCTTAACATACAGATCTTTTATTACAGATCTAGTCTAGGTGGTAAATTTTGTAAGCCAATACGTGCCAAATTCTAAGAATTCAAAATGTGTGTTCATGGTCTGCTCTACCAAAATGTTTTTAATTTAGTATGATGTATAAGCCATCTCCCATAGGTGTAAAAACATGGATATGTTTATGCACTTAAACTCTAATTGCTACAATACATTAGACCCCCTTTTCTGAAGATGCTAGGTAAAATCCAGCATTCGGAATTCTGACCCCAGCTTGGTTTCATCTAAATGAATATTCACAATTGAGAAAGACATTTATATAATTTTCATCTATAGCAAGCAGACAAATTTGTTGGAATCTCCCTGTACCTCAGAGCCCATCTTTTTCCTGTCCCTTTTAAGTTCACAAGCTTTTTATTTTTACCCCTGTAAGATGCAAACAAACAAAAAGAAAGAAAAAGAAAAAGCAGGAGGTGGGGAGTGGGGTGAGGAAGCACTTAAGGCAAGGAGAACAGAACTAACATATGTGGATATTTTCTGAAATGAAAACTTAAGACATTCATCAATTAAAAGATTAATATTTTATAATATTTGCTGTATTTTATTTTATTAAGAATACATGCTCATTGTAAAACATTTGGAAAATATCTGTAACAGACAGACAAAAAATTACCTCTAGATTTTGCACTGGTTAAAATTGAGCACATCCAAGAATATGAATTTTCTTCCTTTCCAGATATTATCAGCAAATTTCCAATTAAGGGAAAATCATGACTTTGCTTATGCTGTCTCTTTGCTTAGCTGAGGGTGTAGATCATGGGTGCATGGCTTTTTTGTTTAGAAAAGTTCCCCAACAGTAACCTTATGTGAAAGGCAAGATGAGTCCAGCCAGAGCCTAGTCTGGGATGAGGACTGAGAATTAGATTTCTTTGCATATAAAAAGAAGAACTTGGATTTTTTTCCAGGGAGCAATCTGGAGAAAGAGGCTGGGTGTTTCAGGAACTAGGAAAAGAGAGATTAAATGGAAATGAAGAATTCTTGGCTTGAGGAGCAGTACCTGGCCAAACGGTGGTAGGCTAAGGTCTAGGGCACAAGATAGCCACTAAATGTTCTCTTTAAGATATCAGTATTCAGTTTTAAATTGTTTCCTATTAGATGCTGTATGGAAAAACACTTACCAGTAATTTAGTGAAAGTCAGTAGACTAGCCTTGGTGGTTTGGGGCCATGAAAATGGAGAGATGAAGGCTACATGCCTGACAGAGGTGCTGAAAAAAGACAGCAGCTGCAGGAGTTGAACCCAGGGACTGGGAAAACTGAAGCTTGGACTAATTCATGAACAGGTATCTAAGAAGAAGGTTACCCTAGAGGAAGAGGGGTGGGTAGCGAGCTAGACCCTGCCGTTACCTAGGGTAGGAACTCAAGACATTTGGTTATTATAGGAATAAATGGCTCCAGAAGACTGGGAGACATTTGGGTTACCTAAGAAATGCATAAAATAGAAATTAAAAACCTCTCAGAGTCCTATCTGTACATAACCATTTTTTACATTTCAATGATTCAAAACTATCTTTTGTCTCTCTCTCTCTCTCTCTCTCTCTCTCTCTCTCTCTCTCTATATATATATATATATATATATATATATAATATTTTAAATAAAATTGACATCATAGTAACTGTCTTTCTTTACTTAACAATGTATTATTAGTCTTCCCCAGCTGCTATAGCATAACATATAACATTTTTTAAAATTTGTTATCATTCAACAAATCTTTATTAAACACCAACCATGTGCCAAATTGTTTGAGCCCTGCATTTATCAAGTGTCAGGTACTATGGCACATGTTTTATATACATAATCCCATTTAATCCTCACAGTGAGGTAGGCACAATGATCCCAGTTTCATAGAAAAGGAAATTGAGGCTTAGAGAAGTTAACCTGCCTGATATCGCACAACTTGGGAATGGTTGAGTCAAGATTCAAACTCAGGACTAGTGTGACCTCCTGTGCCCACTGCTCTAAACCAGATGCATAGTCACTTTACTCTTCATGTATATGCTTTCTTTTATTTAATCAACCTCATATTTGATGTGCATTTTAATTGTTTCCAGTTTTGTGGTATCAAACAACTTTCCAGTGAACATATTTGTGCAATAAATTTTTTAAATAAATTTCACTTTAAATATTCCGGAAAGGGCTTCCCTGGTGGCGCAGTGGTTGAGAGTCTGCCTGCCGATGCAGGGGACACGGCTTCGTGCCCCGGTCCGGGAAGATCCCACATGCCGTGGAGCGGCTAGGCCCGTGAGCCATGGCTGCTGAACCTGCGCGTCCGGAGCCTGTGCTCCGCAACGGGAGAGGCCACAACAGTGAGAGGCCCGCGTACCGCAAAAAAAAAAAAAAAAAAAAAAATCCGGAAAAAACCAGAAATTTTTTTGAAAAATAGCAGTAGATGAAGCCCAGACAAAAGCTCTATTTAAGATGCTTAAATACCTGGAATTTGATATATAGGACTCTTAGGCAAATGATCTTCCTCAGTATACAAGTTTCAGCAACTATCCAGGGAGTGTCAAGTTAGAACTTTCTTTTCAAGTTAATTTTTTTGGTAAATTCTAATTCCTCAAATATCTTAACGAGAATCAGAGGAAATTGGTGGAGTAAAGCTATCCTTAAAAAGAGTGTTTTGATACCATTAGTAGCAATTAATGATATTTAAAATTTCTGGGTTTTTCCATTTTATTTTAATAACAAAGAGTAAAATCAGGATAAATTTATTTTTAAATTAAATGAATAAAAAACTAAAAGGATCTTGTAATAACATAATGGAGTATAATCTGCAAAAATACTGCATCACTATGCTGTACACTTGAATCTAATACAATATTGTAACTCAACTACACTTCAAGTTTTAAAAAGACTAAAAGGAAAAATCCAAGTAAACTGGTGCAGCCACTATGGAAAATAGTATGGTGTTTCCTTTAAAAACTAAAAATAGAGCTACCATATGATCCTGCAATCCTACTCCTGGGCATATATCAGGAAAAGACAAAAACTCTAATTAGAAAAGATACATGCACCCCAGTGTTCATAGCCGCATTATTTACAATAGCTAAGACATGGAAGCAACCTAAATGCCATCAACAAATGAATGGATAAAGAAGATATGATATATATATACACAATGTAATACTACTCAGCCATAAAAAGAATGAAATAATACCATTTGCAGCAACATGGATGGACCAAGAGATGATCATACTAAGTGAAGTAAGTCAGACAAAGAAAAATATCATTTGATATCATTTATATGTGGAATCTTTACAAATGATACAAATGAACTTATTTACAAAGCAGAAAGAGACTCACAGACATAGAAAACAAATTTATGGTTACCAAAGGGGAAAGCAGGGGAAGGATAATATAGGAGCTTGGGATTAACAGATACACACTACCATATATAAAATAGATAAACAAGAAGGACATACTATATAGTACAGGGAGCTATATTCAATATCTTGTAATAACCTATAATGGAAAAGAATCTGATAAAGTATATATATATATATATATATATATATATATATATATAAAACTGAACCACTATACTTCAATGAAAAAAGACTAAAAATAAAAAAAATTCAAGTAATAGAATAAAATAATTCAAGAAATATTTATGAAATAACTTATCCTTGCTTTAATTCTTATTAAGAAATTTAATGTAATTTAAATCCTGCTTTTTCCCCTTCAAAGACTCCTTTTAAACTGCCTAGTAACCCAATTAAATATTATTATAATCTTACTTTTCTAGTCTCTTCAAATATACCTGCTCCTGAACTAGTTCTCTGGGAAAGCCTCTCCCTCCAGTGTATGGTGGAGGCAGTGGACTGATACTGTAGCTATGTCCCCAAAGAAATTTTATTTTCTCTTCCCCTTAATTGTACCCACTAATCTTACTTTTAACCACTTAGTTATTGTCTTCCTGAAATGTCTCCAGTTTAAAAGGAAATCCCAACTCTAAAACAGGAATAATGACAGTCTTTCTCCACCTCTAGTGTAGAAGTAATATTCTTGGAGAAAATGAAAGGTAAAATTAGAAGCTCTTAAGAAGAACATAATTCTGGGGTGAAAGCAGACCAAAAAGGATAAGAAAGTTGATGAAATTGATAATTCAGTTCTCTTTGGAGTTATTAGGAAATATGCAAAACAGAAGGAAGCAAAGTTAAAGGAAGCACATTTCCAGAAACTGAGTTTATGTCAATGGTGTTTGATGAGAGAGCTCTGCTTCATTTGAACTTTGAAACTGAAAATCATAGCAGTAAACTATCTTCTGTAATATCCTGGGCTGTTACAGAAAAGGTTATTACCATGAATATTGTGCTTAGTTAATAAGTACTCAAAAGATGCTGGTGATTTTGCAACATATACTCTAAGACACACTCTTTTTCTTCTACAAGCCTATCTGTTACAAAAAATTTAGAGTTATCCGTCACAGAGAGGGATGAAAATGAATAGGTCCTCCTTAAGTTGGCCCTGGGCCCTGTGCCATCATCACTAGTTTGGTGATGATATGCTCAACTTTGTAATGGCTTTCAGTTGGCTAGAATGTATAGAATTTTGGAAGATAAAGTCAGAATTCATAATACCCTCAAATAGGGAAATAGAGAGTACAAGAACATTGAACTTGGCATCAACAAACACCAAAACAAATCATAACAAACATAAAAAATCCTAGTTCAAGAATCAATTCTGTGTTTCTTAGCAACTTTGAGGCCTTAAGAAATTTAACTTCTATGAGCCGTAGTTTTCTCATATGTAGAATGTAAATAATAATTACTGCCCAAACTACCTCACAGATTTGTTGTGAGGGTCCACTCAAAAGGAAAAAATGTATAAGAAGGTACAAATGTAAGGGATTATTTTTATATTTAGAGAGAAAATGATATATGTATAAATGGAAAAAAAGAGATAGTTAATTGACCAAGGATATGTCAGAAAATAATTGAATGTCCCTTGTTAGTCTTCTTGACCTCTTCCTCCTCCACACTTCCTCTAAATGTTAACAATCCCTGTGGTACCAACCTTGGTTATCACCTCAAGCTACCCTTTCCATGGGGGTTCTTACCCAGCTACCCACCTGCCATTTACCTACCCACCTCAAACTGTATTCTTTAGCCATATTGAACTTCTTTCATTTCCTGAGTATAGGCCCGCTCCCTCTCAGATTCAGGCAAGTCTCTGTTCTTATGCACTTACCCACTTCCCAACCCCCAACTTCCAATTGGCTAGTTAATATTGACTCACCATTCAAGTCTCAATTTAGACATACTGTTTGCAGAGGTCTTCCCTGACTCCCTTTAAACAAACTTGCCCCCCACTCACTCCCTATTGCACTCCTTCTTCCTCTATATGTGGCAGAAAGAAAACACTCCCATTGGAACCACCTGGGAGCTTATTAAAATGCAAATTTTTAGTATCCACCCTCCAGATTAGTGGGTCTGGTGTAGGACCAGCCTGCAATTTAGCCAGAATCCCAAGTGATTCTGCTGTGCACTAAAGTTTAAGAAGCACATTCTCTCATACTATTCATCACCCTGAGTTAAAATAGTATATTTGTCTCTTCCCTCTAACCTGTAACGAGAGCAGGGACCACGTCTGTCTTGCTCACGATTGTATTCCCAGTGCCAGACATATAGTAGGCACTCAATACATATTGGAGTAAATAAATAAATGAATGACTATATGAAAGAAAGAAAAGAAGGTGAAAGAACAGGTTTCCTAAAGTAGGAAGAACTATATGAACTTTGCATGGCCCTTTGAACCCTGCATCTCAATTATTACAAAGATGTGCTCTAAGAACAAGCACACTAAATGCAAAACATTTACCAACATCTGGACTCACTGTCGTAATTACTGTCAATTATGAGTTTCATAACAGTTTTTAATGGAAAGTGTAGATGATTTTTCAGAAACAAAAAAGGCATGTTCACAACACATCAAACTGTCAAATCTGGTTACTGCCCGAGAGTAGGATTGGGAGAGAAGGTAAGGGATTTGGGGTTTTACTGTATACACTTCTGTATTGTTTGACTTTTTAAAATTAGGAGTATATATTACCTTTTTATTGGAGTATAGTTGACTTGCAATATTGCATTAGTTTCAGGTGTACAGCAAAGTGATTCAGTTATACATATACATATATACATATTGTTTTTCATATTTTTTCCATTATAGGTTATTACAAAATATTGAATACAGTTCCCTGTGCTATACAGTAAATCCTTGTTGTTTATCTGTTTTATATATAGTAGTACATATCTGTTAACCCCATACTCCTAATTTATCCCCCATCCCCTTTGGTAACCATAAGTTTGTTTTCTATGTCTGTGAGTCTCTTTCTGCTTTGTAAATAAGTTCATTTGTATTTTTTAGATTCCACATATAAGTAATAGCATATAATATTTGTCTTTCTTTGTCTGATTTACTTCACTTAGTATGATAATCTCTAGGTCCATCTGTGTTGCTGCAAATGGCACTATTTCGTTCCTTTTTATGGCTGAGTAATATTCTATTGTATATATGTACCACATCTTTATCCATTCATCTGTTGATGGAAACTTAGGCTGCTTCCATGTCTTGGCTATTGTAAATAGCACTGCTATGAATATTGGGTTGCATGTATCTTTTTGAATTATGGTTTTCTCTGGGTATATGCCCAGTAGTGGGATTGCTGGGTCATATGTTAATTCTATTTTTAGTTTTTTAAGGAACCTCCATACTGTTCTCCATAGTGGCTGAACCAATTCACATTCCCACCAGCAGTGCAAGAGTGTTCCTTTTCTCCACACCCTCTCCAGCATTTATTGTTTGCTAGATTTTTTGATGATGGCCATTCTGACTGGTGTGAGATGATATCTCATTGTAGTTTTGATTTGCATTTCTCTAATGATGTGTGTGTGTGTATGTGTGTGTGTGTGTGTGTGTGTGTGTGTGTGTGTGTACGCCACATCTTTTTGTTTTTCTCTTATTTTTTTCTTATTGGAGAATAATTGCTTTAAAATGGTGTGTTCGTTTCTGCTTTATAACAAAGTGAATCACTTATACATATACATATGTTCCCATATCTCCTCCCTCTTGCATCTCCCTCCCTCCCACACTCCCTATCCCACCCATCCAGGTGGTCACAGAGCACTGAGCTGATCTCCCTGTGCTATGCGGCTGCTTCCCACTAGCTATCTATTTTACATTTGGTAGTATATACATGTCCATGCCACTCTCTCACCTTGTCACAGCTTACCCTTCCCACTCCCCATATCTGCAAGTCCATTCTATAGTAGGTCTGTGTCTTTATTCCCGTCTTACCCCGAGGTACTTCATGACATGTTTTTTCTTATATTCCATATATATGTGTTATCATATGGAATTTGTCTTTCCCTTTCTGAATTACTTCACTCTGTGTGACAGACTCTAGGTCCATGCCCCTCACTACAAATAGCTCAATTTCGTTTCCTTTTATGGCTGAGTAATATTCCATTGTATATATGTGCCACATCTTTATCCATTCATCTGTTGATGGACACTTAGGTTGCTTCCATTTCCTGGCTATTGTAAATAGAGCTGCAATGAACATTGTGGTACATGGCTCCTTTTGAATTATGGTTTTCTCAGGGTCTATGCCCAGTAGTGGGATTGCTGGGTCATATGGTAGTTCTATTTTTAGTTTTTTAAGGAACCTCCATACTGTTCTCCATAGTGGCTACACCAATTTACATTCTCACCAACAGTGTAGGAGGGTTCCCTTTTCTCCACACACCCTACAACATTTCTTATTTGTAGACATATTACCTTTTAAATTTAAAAAACACCCAAAATAAAATATGTTTTTAAAAGTTCAGGGCTGTGTTACTGATGCCATAATTTATCAATACGCTACTCTACAAAAATGTATTTGGATAGTTGTTTGTAATCCAACTTTCTCTGTGATATTTAGATATTTGGGAATGAAAGTGAAAGTATTTAGCTTCAAATATTTACCTTATTCCTTCCTTCTGTTTCTTTTAAATATGGCTTGCTAGTACATCCTTTACATCACTGAGTCAATGGAGAAGTCACACTAGACAGATACTGAAGCAATGTAGTAAAGGCTTGGAGATGGGGGACCTGGGAAGATGTTGTTTAAGGGTAAAAACTTGCAACTAATAGGTAAATAAGTTCTGGAAATCTAATGCACAGCATAGTGATTATAGACAACAAAACTCTATTATAAATTTTAAAGTTGCTAAGAGACTAGATCTTAACTGTTCTCAACAAAAAAATGAAAGGATAATTATGTGACATGATAGAGGTGTTAGCTAACACTCCTGTAGTGATCATGTTGTGATATATAATTTACACAATGTTGTATGTCAATTACATCTCAATTTAAAATAAAAAAAGAAGCAATATGGTAGAGTGAGAGCACTAGCTTTGAAGTCAGAGGATCCTCAGTTTGAATCCTGACACTGCCAGTTAATAATGCTGTGATGTTAGAAAAATTGTTTAGTCTCTCTGACTTTCATCCTCTTATAAATGTGCTAATAGTACCTTCCTCACAAAACTGTGATAAAGAATAAATGTGAGTTATGTGAAAGTGTCTAGCATAGGACCAGGTGTTCAATAAATGCCAACTTTCTTCTCCACTTTGTTCATTAAACAAATATGTACTGAGCACCTATGTGGCAGACATCACTTTATGCACTGGGAATACACTGGTGCACAAAGCCAGCATGGTCCCTGGGGGACACAGACATTAAATTATATCTATCTGCCTAGAGAAAAAGGTGTGATACATACTGTGAAGAAGAATCAAAGGGTGCTATGAGAGAGCAGCACAGGTAACCCAATAATTTGTTGGGTTTTCTTTTAACGTGAAAAAGTAGGTATCTTCCTTGGGAAGAAACTGATTAAGAGTTGGCCAGGCAAAAATGAAGGCAAAAGCAAAAAGACCCCTGTATTGCATTAATCTGAAGCATGATTTTTCTTCCTTCCATTTGAAGGTAGAAAAACAGGAAAGTTTGTGTGCCTGTGTGTAGGAAGAGAAAAAAGAATGGAGAATTGCCCACTGGCTTATGTAAATGGTAGATAACATTTCTGAACTCTGCACACTTGAGAACTTATCTCAAAGTCAATCTGTAATGAGCCCATAGGAATTTGCTTAACCAAACATCTACAGTAACATAACAGGCAATGTACAGATTTCAGATGAAAAACCATATGTATATCTATATCTATCTATATCTATATCTATATATCTTGTAGGAAAAAAAAACCCAAAACCGTGTTTGAATGCTCAAGTACTTTTCAAGTCTTTTTACTAGCAAACTGTAAGTTTTCTTTGCAATGTATCAATGCCGTGAAACTTGCAATACTAAAACTGTCCTTCCACATTCCAGTCAATTCATTCTTGAATTATTCCATTGAAGACCTCACCGAATATGTGATCCATTGCTGAGCAATGCCTTAAATTTGTATGTGTGATTTTTTTCAAAAATTGTGAACTGCCTGCTCAAGGTTCTTAGTGAACTCTGAAGGGAAAGAATTGCTTGACCCATGATGTAGTTTAAGCGATTTAAGTATGCTTCACTCATTGTAATCCTGTGTTGCTCCTGGTCTAAAAAATCTCTTCAGGGCCTAGGACAGGGCTAGGTACCTAATAAGTTGCCCAAGACTTGAGCAAACCTCCAGAGGTTGAAATATCCAATGATGACCTTTATTCCTCTCATTACAAATTTCACCCTGCTGATTATTTTAAGCTGATATATACCATTATAGGAAAGTATTCACCATAGTTAAAATGACTCATGAATCAAGGTTCAAAATTATTGTGAAACTTTGGAAAACGGACTCAGGGAGTATTTTAATTTATCAACTCAACTTCCTCAAAGTCTGACATTTTATAATTCTTTAGTGAGGTATTTTACCAAAAGGAAAAGATAAAATTAAATTAAAAAGCGAATTAATTTTTGTTACTAACTTGCTGATTCAGATTCCTATTTAGTTTATTGTGATTTATTGTGTGATTTAGAGCTAAAGGACTTGAATCCTAGTCCCAGCTCTACATCTTTACTAGTTATATAAATTTGAGAGGTTATTTAATCTCTTTAAGCCCTTCCTGCACCACCACCTGCTTTCTCATCTATAAATTGGGGATAATATTTGCCTTACCTCAAAGATGGTTTTGAGGATCAAAGAGGATAATGCATCTGAAAGTACTTTTTAAACTTTAAAGCAGGGCTTCCCTGGTGGCGCAGTGGTTGAGAGTCCGCCTGCCGATGCAAGGGAAACGGGTTCATGCCCCGGTCCGGGAAGATCCCACATGCTGCGGAGCGGCTGGGCCCGTGAGCCATGGCCCCTGAGCCTGCGCATCTGGAGCCTGTGCTCTGCAACGGGAGAGGCCACAATAGTGAGACTGTAGGTTTTATTATTATTATTCATAGTATCAGGTCTGAAAACAGAAATGTTAGTTCACATTAGCCCCTAATCTAAACTGTGGGATTAGATTGAAGGCATTAACTTCCCTGAACCTCATTCTCACCATTTGTAAAACAAAGCAGCTTACAGTTTTAACATTTTGTGATCTAATGATCTTAATTTCCTCCATATCCTGTTGGCAAATAACAGAAAAACTGATACTAAAAAACAAACAAAGAAAAAACTGAATTGTTACTGAATTTTTTCAACCCATGCCATTTTATATCATTGTCTTGCATTGCCATTTAGTAGTTACATAACTCTTTTGCATGAATAAATTATTTTAATTCCTCCTGTTTTCTATAATTATAAATGATGATGAAGCAAATGCTGTATGTATATTACCTATATGGAAAAGAGTAAATTAATCTCCTTGCATTACACAAAAATAAACTGAAGAAATAGATATTTTAGGGAGCTCTTGAAGTAAATAAAATAAGCTTGTACCGGGAGCAAATATTTCTTCCGTGCTCAGAATTAAAACTCAAAAAGTATATGAACTCTAATGAATGAGTATTCTGTTTCAGTAATAACAACATAAAAGTACTTTGAATATATATGTGTATATGTATATACACACACACACAAACACACAAAGTTTTCTCCCAGTGGAACACTTCAAGACAGAAGTCTTTAAGACATTAAATCAAAAAAGAGAAATGTTTGGCTTATAAGAAAGGGAAGAAATGAGTGAAGGAGAATGTAGAAATTTGGAGATTAGATTGAATAAAGGGGAAAAGCATTCATTCAGTTAAGCATTTATTCATAAAACTTTATTGATCATCTACTTTATGTCAGACAGATATTACATTAGGCTCTGAGGAGGCAAAGATGAATAAGATAAATCTCTGCTCTCAAAGTTTTCAGTATTCTTGGAGAGATAGATAGATGATAGATAGATAGATAGATAAAAAGTCGGTGTAAGTGCTGTGCTAGAGATATGCAGAGGCTGGCAAAGGAGCAGATGAAAAGAACATCTGTTTCAAACTGAAGGGTCAAGTAAGGCTTTTTGGAGGAAGTGACATTCTGAGCTAAGTTACAGTTGAGAAATAGGGGTTATTCATATTAAAGGAGAGGGGGTGTATTCCAGGTAGTAAAAGAAGCCTTTATGAAAGTCTGGAGATAACAAAAAGCAAGAAAGATTCCAGAAATCTGCAACTTGTTCAATGATTAGAGTGTGAGGGAAGGAGGAGTAGCAATACATGAAGTTGAAGAGATCAGGGGGAGCCAGATCTTGAAAGAACTTGGTATGACTTTGCTAAGGAGTTTGGCTTTATCCAGAAGTGACTGAAAGCCATCGAAGAAACTTAAGCAAAACAGTGACAAGTTTTGTGTTTTAGAGATAAATCTAATGAAAAGAGGAAAGAGCCAAAACCAGTTGAGAGTTTGTTACTTTAATCTAGATTTAAGGAAAAAAAATGAGGTTCTGAAGTAAAGCTGTGGAGATGGGGGGAAAGGGACACATTCAAGAATTCTTTAGAAGATAGAAGTGAGAAGACTTGGTGACTGACTACATGTGAGGATGAGGGAGATGGTAGGTCATAGGAAGATCCCTAGTTTGGGGCTTTAGTGAGTAGATGGATAAGAGTACAGTTTAATGAAACATGGCAAATAGGAAGGGAAAGGAGCAGGCAAGGAAGCAAAATTATGGGTTCAGCCATAATCAAACTTGAGTTATCTTTGAAATTTCCAAGCAAAGATATTCAGTTAGCAGTTCAACATCTGGGCTGGAGATAGATTTAGACCTACTTTCAAAGACATGGTATTTGAGAACACAATCACAGCGAGGTTACTCAATAAACAGTATAGAAGGTGAGAAGATTAAAACCCCAATGATAGAGTCCTAAGGAGTACCAATGTATATAAACTAAATGGAAGAAGAGAAGCACCTGAAGAAGATTGAAAAGAATTGCCATAAAGGTATGGGGAAAGTCAGAAAGATAGTGATGTCACAGAGGCCAAGGGAGCAGAGAGTTTCCAGAAAGGAGTGGTCACCAGTGTCAGATGCTGTAAATGTTCACAGGAGATAAAGATTGTAAAGTACCCACTGGATTTACCAACAATTAGGTTGTATATAAACTTATTGAGTACAGTTTCGATTTCAGTAAAATGAAGGAAGTGGAATCAAACTGCAATAGGCTGAGGAATGGATAAGAAGTGAAGGAGTAGAAGCAATGAATGAGTGTGACTCTTCCAACTAGGTGTACTATGAAGAAAGAAATAGTGATAACTGAAGGGGCAATGAGCTTGATGGAGGTCTCTCCCTCTCTCTCTTTCTCTATTGACATATTTTCTAGCTCAGATTCTTTCCCCAGCCATGTCCAGTCTAATAATAAGCCCATTAAACGTGTCCTTCATTTCTGTTAGAGTGTTTTGCTTTGCAGCATTTCATTTGACACTGTCTTACAGCATCTATTTTTCTGCTTACCTTACCCATCTATTCCTCCATGCTGTCCACTTTTTCCATTAGAAGGTTTAGCATATGAATCATGATAATTTTAAATCTCCAATTTGATAATTCTGAAATCTCTGCCATATCTGAGTCTGGTTCTGATACTTGGTTTGGTTTACTTTTCAGACTTTCTTTTCCCTGCTTTCTAGCATGTTTTTTAGCATGCTAAATTTTTTTTTTTGAAAAATGGATATAATGTATGAGGTAGAAGGAGCTAATGTAGGTCGACATTTAGTGTGAGGTATTATGTTTAGCTGGAGTTAGGCTGTACTTACTGTTTGCTATAGTTGTGGTGTCAGTGGCTAAAATGTCCTCTACTGTCCTTGTTTTTGCCTCCTATTGTCTTTGGATTTTCCTAGAGACTCCTTAAATAAAGTCTGTGACTTGTAGCTCTCTCAGTTGTAATCCACTGTTATTATACTGCAACCCTGTTGATGTGGCAGTAAGGTATTGGGGAGGGGAAGCATTCTACAGTCTTGTGATTAGATCTCATTTTGTTAGTGGACCTGAGTCCTTGGGCTGTGACTTTCAGAAGTATTTCTTAGTTTTTTTTCACCTCTTGTATCTGAAAAAGGAAAACTATAGTGGGCTGGAGTTGCCTAAATGCCCTTCCCTTAAGTCAGATAAGGCTCTGGTAAAGTAGTTTCCCTTGAGGGCAGGGCTTTGTTACAGAGAAAAGAACTCTATGGACATTTCAAAGTGGTTATTTTCCTCTGGTCATATTTCAGTGTGGTTACTTTTCCCCTCCACCTGCCCAAAATATGAGAAATTTTCATCTGATCTTCACCATGAGAATCTGGTGGGACTCCTGGAGTTAAAATTAATGAAAGTGTGCCCACCCCCTAGACCGGGCCCCAGGAGTTTTTTAACTCTCCAGCTGGTCGATGCTCAGCCTCCAGCAATTCTTCAATTAGCATTTAAGTGTTTCTACCAGTTACTGGCTCCAGTGGCTTCTATTCCAGATAAGACAATCTGGACTTTTATTTTCTATGTTCACCTGTCACTCTAGTTTTGGGGGCAATGACTTGGCCTGTGACCTCAATTCTCTGATGGGTCTACGAAAATCACTGATCTTCAGTTTGTTCGGCCTTTTCCTTGCTGTAAGGATGGGAGTGACGACTTACAAGCTCTTCATGTATGGGAGCTGAAACCAGAAGGCCATGATAGCTTTCTACTGTCCCCCTGCTTCTACCCTTTACCCTTAAAGTATTTTATCAGTAGCCAATGTGATGCTTTTAAAAACTTAAGTCATATAATTGTAACCAAGCAGGACCCAATGGAGCCTTCTCAGAAC
This sequence comes from Leucopleurus acutus, assembly GCF_964270905.1. Classification (NCBI taxonomy): domain Eukaryota; kingdom Metazoa; phylum Chordata; class Mammalia; order Artiodactyla; family Delphinidae; genus Leucopleurus; species Leucopleurus acutus. The sequence goes on from NC_139148.1 coordinate 73,412,435, forward strand.
AGTACCCCTCCATGTCCTCCACCTGCCTCTTGTCTGTAGAAAAACTGTAGCCTCCTAAGCTTCCTCGAGTTCCAAAGAGTACACTTAATCAGAGAAGTGAGAAAATGCAGAAAGAAAGGAAAACAGTCAAGCAAGACAAAATAATAATAGTTTAGCCATTAAACAAAGTCAAGGATATTTAGTTCCTCCTCAAGGGCTATAGATCAGTGCTCCTCAACCTTTTAGGCACCAGGGACCAGTTCCGTGGAAGACAGTTTTTCCACGGATGGGGATGCGGGATATGGTTCAGGCGGTAATGCGAGCGATGGGAAGAGATGGGGAGCAGCAGATGAAACTTTGCTTGCTCACCTGCTACTCACCTCCTGCTGTGTGGCCTGGTTCCTAACAGGCCGTGGCCCGGGGGTTGGGGACCCCTACTATAGATAGTATTCTGAGCCATGTCTTTTGAGCTGTTTTGCAGATACTGAAAGCCCCACCAGGTAGAAGAAGTTAACCGTATGCTGCCCCAGACCGGTTGGAACCAGAAGGTTGATGATGTTGACTCCTGATTACCTCACCACCAACCTATCAGAAGACTGTCCATGAGCCCATCACACACCCCACAACCCCACTCCCTCACCCTGTCTTTATAAACCTTTCCCTGAAAACCTTCAGAAAGTTTGGGTCTTTTAAGCACTAGCTGCCCTAGACTCCTTGCTTGGCACCCTGCAATAAATACTGCACTTTCCTTCATCACAACCCGATGTCAGTAGATTGGCTTTACTGCACGCAAGCAAGTGAACCCAAGTTTGGTTCGGTAACATGATGTCATCCTGTTCCCTTTGCCCAGAATGCCCTTCAGGTAGAAAACCACGTGACTCCTCCATTAATTCCTTTAAGTCTCTGCTTAAATATCATCCTTGCCTTCATAAATCTTACCTTTTAATTGAGGGAGACAGAAATAATCAGCTAGCAAAATGTATAGAATGTCAGATGGTTATAACTGTTATGAAAAAACATAAAACAGGGAAGGAAATTTGGAAGAGCTGGTGTTGTGGAGGTGATGCAAAATTAAATTAGGGTGGCCAGGGAAGGCCTCACTTAAAAGTTGACATTTAGCAGAAACTTGAAAGAATGAAAGAATGAAATTTTTGGATATTTGGAGTTGGAGCATTCCAGGCTGAGGGAACAAGTACATACTCCCAGAGAAGGAGAGTGCCTAACATTTTGGAATAACAGTAAGGAGGCCAGTGTAGTAGTTTGAAGCTCAGTAAATAAGGAAGCAATTAGAAGGATATATGGTTAGAGTATGTACAATCTTAGTCTATTGTAAGACTTTGAGGGGTTGGTTTAAGGGGAAAGATCAGAAGGGGCTTTTGGAAATAAGTTTGAGACACCTATTACACAACAAAGTGGAAATGTCAGGTAGGTTGTTGGATATTTGAGTCTGGAGTTCTGAGTGGTTTGGGGTAGAGATAGAAATGCAGGAGTCATTTGCCTGGGGTGAGATGATATCTCCTATGAAGTGAGATAGAAAAGAGAAGAGGTTTAGCTATAGACCTGGGTTAAGAAATTAACAAGCCAACAGAGACAACTCCGAAGGAATGGCCAGAAAACTAAGAAGAAAAGCAAAAGAGAGGGATGTCCTGGAACCCAAGTAAAGAAAGTTTTTCAAGAAATAAAGAGTAAGCAACTGTGTCAAATAGGTATAGTGGGGTGATCAAAATGGGACACTTATGAGAGTGACAGATAACAGTATTAATAATCATGTGGGTAGAACCGGCTAAAACCATGACTATCCTGGGCAAACTGGAACACATGGTCACCAAAATAAGTCATATAAGTTGAGAATTGGCCATTGTATTTAGCATCATGGTAATCACTGGTGAGCATGCTAGGAGAAGTTTTAGTGGAACAGTGAGAAGAAAGTTTGACTGAAGTGGGTTCAAGACAAAGTGGAAGAAAAATTGGAGATAACAAGTCTAGACATCTCCTTTGAGGAATTTTGCTGTTAATGGGAGTAAAGGAACATACCTGGAGGAAGATGTAAGGTCAAGGGATTTTTGTTTGTTTTTGAGATGCTTGGCATGAGAGCACGTTTATTGATGGGAATGATACAATGGAGAACCAAAAATTCTAATGCAGAAGAGAGAGGGAAGCATTGCTGAGCAGAGTCCTTAAGTAAGTAAGAGAAGTTGAGAACCAACGTATGAGTTGTTATCCTTATCATTAAAAATGTTACTGTCACTCATTATTCCTTTCAGCACAAAAAAATCTTAATGTCTTAGAAAGGATAGAGATGAAGAAGGGGGACATTAACTACACCCGTAGTAAATAAGTTAGCTGAAATATTCTCTTCCCACAACTTGTCTGCCACTGTGCTTCTGAAGTCTCACCATATGACAGGTCTTTCAGTGGTCCATGGTGAATTTGCTCCGTATTGACTGGAAGTTTCAGGAGAGTAGACTTTGGTTTAATAGGACTAATACTTCTGACAGAGCTGGCTGCTTCCAGAGGGTCTGAGTTACCTGTCACCAGAATGTTTAAGCAGAGCACTTTAGGGGCAATAGTAATCTATAAATTCTGAACCAAGAGAAGCTGAGATTCATCTCAAAGGCCAGTGTAATTTTGTGAAGGGAATTCTGATAGAGATTACATAGAGTTAGATTCTACTACCCTCTGTGGTTCATAACCCTTTGTATCTTATTTCTTACTAAACACTCAAATAAGGACTTGGTTCTCATGATAATAGAAATAAATTAAAAATTCTCATTTTTCAAAGATTGGTATATATAGTCTCATAATATTGTACTAATACCATGAAGTACCTATTTTACTGCTCTAAGTATTCTAAAACAAGGAGATTATTTTTCAAATGAGATATAGTTACTGGAAACAAATAAATTATAGTAGGTCAAGGTGGCCAGGTAGATAAAAAATTATTTGCATTAACAGGTGGCATGAATCACCCTGGAATTCTCATTCTCATGAAACTTCCATTTTATTGGTTTCCAGGAAGAAGGAGTGGAGAATAAAGTACAAAATGCATATATTCCAAGCAGGAAATAGTACATAAAATATATTTGCCAATAAGTAAGGGAAGTAGCAGAATTTGAGATACACAGTGGGTAGAAGGTTAACAACTTATCAAAATGACCTAAATGGAAAATATATGGTAGGGAATATTAGCAGAATGTGAAGTGACATCCTGGCAAATGTAGACTTGAGGGAGAGAGAAAGAAAGACAGAGGGAGAGAGAGAGAGTGAGAGAGAATGAATCTTAACGAAAGCCTGGTGTCCCAGCTGGATTACATCTGTGTCTGTTGCCCTGCCTAATACTTCCTTCCCTGTCTCCTCCTTATTTTCTCTTCCTGGCAACTCTCCTTACCTCTGTTTCACTCTTTCTGTCTTTTTCCACTTGCTTTTTTTCCCTTACTTTTTCTTCATCTCTTCTCCTTGCCAGTGATACTCAATGATATCCTCAGATTATTGTTTAGCAGTCCTGGTGGCTATAAGGTCAGAGATCTCTGATTTGCACAGGGTTGAAAACTGCATTCATAGCAGTATATTTCATGCATAAGATGTGGGGGATTTTTTGGCAAATAATAAAACATGATGAAACCTAGTACAAAGATGAACAAATAACTTTTACAAGTAACAAATTCCTGTGACTAAACACAAGCAGTATACAACTCACAAACAAGTCATGTGTGTTCTATATATAGGAACTATAGATGTGAGGAACCAACAAGTGTACAACGAAAAAGTTATCTAGTAATTTACACAGGGTGGAGGAGAAAGCTCAAAATCCATGCTCACTTATCTCCTATATTAACCACTCACAGTCTCTGTTTGCTGATCTTTTCTCATAATTGCAGTAGCCAAGTGCTGCTGTGAGGACTGTTTGTATTTCTGTCTTACTCTCACGATGGTGGATTGCATGTTTATATTGACTCGAATTTTCTTCATTTCCTGCTGTGTTCTGACTGTACATTGTGCACAACGTAAGAATTTTTTTAATTGCTTTATTTCCATAGGTTGAAGATGTAAAGAATTCATTAGATATTAATCAGAGGAGGAATCAAGGCTGCAGTAGGTAGCCTAAGGGACTAAACAGAACTCTAAGCAAAGGTTCTATTGTTAAAAATTCACAAACCTGAAAGTATCTGGTTCTTTTAAAAGATATTTATCTTTAGAAGGGATAAATAATTGTTTTATCTTGAAGCTGACATGTTTGTCTCTGGTATCTAAGATAAATATGAAAAATTCTATGGACTACCAACTAAAATGTTTACTTGCATCAATATTAGTGATTGTTTTAGGCTATTTATATTTAACACTTTGTTTCTTAGAATATATAAGGTTATACTTTATTTTTCAGAAAAATTTCGCTCTGTTAACATGTCCAATACAAACAGGTACTTACTTGACATAATATAAACCATGTGAATCCCTATAAAAGGAAAGAGATATCCAAAGAAATAAATTATATAATCATATTGGTCTGTAAAATGGCCTAACATCTTTGCTGAGACCAGAAGTACAATTCTTTTTCAAAATATTGCCTGTTGAAATTTCTCCAAGCAGTACCATTTGACTCACTAATTCTGGTGAGGGAGTTTTGCAATGTTAGTTGGTACTTAGATGGTCAGTTGTGCATTTTGGTCAATTGAAATGGTTTCCAGATTCGAAGAAACTGTTTTAAAGTACTGTATTTTTCTGATGTCACCCTTTCATTTATTTAAAAAAAATATGTTTATGTAGCAAAATCAATGTGTCATATTTTACATTAGGAAAAAATATGCTCTCCAAAGGGCAAACAGTTTTCTTTTGGATTCTATAGACCTGATCTTATTGGAGCTGTTTTCCCTTCTTTCCTGTCACCTCTAACCTTGGGACTTGGGCAATCTGAAGTCTCATGCTTATAGAATCTCTTCTTTGTGTTTAGGCTGGTGGAGGGTCAAAATAGTTTTCCCTTTCTTGAAATTACAGTTTCTGTGCATGTTTATAGGTCCTGTGACTCCAGATAAATGTTCCTACTCACTGATTTTCAGACTCTAGAAAACCTTTTCTGAGTCCAGATTTCTGGAAGGGGTACTGCAGCCATATCGTTGACAGAATGACTCTCCAGGGTAACCTTAGAAATCTCAGAAAATCATCAAGGATTGGGGCTGAGGTGTCTGCCACCCCCAGTGACCTACTAGTAGGGTAACTAATCTACCTGTCTCAACCAGAACACTTTGAAAGTGAAGAGAGAAGTATTAATATTTATTCCAGGACAAAAGGCATAAACTGAAACTGTCCTTGCAAACCAGGATGTATGTTGATCCTATCTTTGGATATATTGTTATGTCTTCCCTTAGCCAGAGATGATTCTCAAATTTAGTACAAAAGAACTTTATTTCAAATGTTAGATAGCCTTTAAGCTATAATGGCGTGTAGTGACTGTTTTTAAAGCCATGTTGTAAAAATCCATCAGGTACAAAATAACAGAATGAAATCACTTGTGTTGTTCATCTTGATTTTTGGAGACTGGTACTTGAAAGTATGGTATTTGAACATTTTCAAAGTACAACAAAGTTATTTTCATTTTTATGTTTTAAGATTCTTTAACATGTAGTTTTTCTAACATGTAGAACTTTTCACATGTGTATTAGCTAAGTTTGAAACATTTGTTCTATATTGTTGAGGGATTTTTGAATGTTGTTATTTACAGCCAATTGTACATCTGTGACTGACTTTGATGATTGTCCAGGGAATATAATACATTTCTGTCCAGAGAATATTGTTTGTGCATGCAAAGATGGAGAGCCTTTTTGCAAGTAAGTGGTTATGTGTGCTGTAAAAGCAAAGTACAATATACTGTAAGTAATAATGCACTTTGTTTTTGTTTGTTATATTCAACAATGCAACACTTCTTTTAAAATATTTTAATCAGAAATAACCCCTACACATATAGCACAGTTATTGTAGATTCCCTAAAACAGTTTAATCTACTGTTCTAAAAACAATATAATAAAATTTAAAAGATTAACTGAGACAATTTTATTAACTTTAAGAGATTAGCATCATTCAAAAGAGCTTTCCTCAGACAGACTTTTAATAGATTAGTTATATATACTCATGAATAAACTATTTTGCTGTTCTAAAGAAGAAGAACTTAAGGTGTGCCTCATGTTATGCAATAGCAATAATCCTGACATGTTATGTGTAAATAAAGTTTTTTTGTAAATCAAGAAATATCTTAAATGTACTGTGGTTCCCCCCTTTGTTTCCAGGTTTGCTTTTTATAAAAGTGTGTATTCTTTGATATGAATTTAGGCAGATTTTCTACTTTGCTCTAATCAAAAATATGAGAGTATTTGAGCAAAAAATAGAAGGAGACCTAGGAAAAAACATAACACAAGAATAAGAAAGCATTCATAAGTGAGAGAAAGAGAGGATAGGTGGGGACGGGGCAATAGTGAAAGGTTTTCCTGGGTCCCTGCCTGTTAAACTGATAGTAAGAAAACCAGGGGTAGGCAAAGGGACCTGAGGTTTGAGAGAATTTTGTGTTTGGAGAAATGTGACTAGTTTGCACACCGTGCTCTAGATATACTGAATAACAGTATTTGCAGTTCTTCAAGTGCACTATTTTCTCTCTCACCTTTGGATGTTGACATATACTACAACTTCTCCCTATTACTGTTCATTCACCCTCCCTCCTCTCATCACAGCTCTTCTTCCCCTGGTGAATTCCTACTTAACCTTCAAGAGTAAGCTCCATCATATTTCTAACATAGCACTTAAACTACTCTACTGCAATTTCTGGGTGTCTTTCCTCTCAATTTTATTTTATTTTTTTAAAACATCTTTATTGGAGTATAATTGCTTTACATTGTTGTGTTAGTTTCTGCTGTATAACAAAGTGAATCAGCTATATGTACACATATATCCCCATATCCCCTCCCTCTTGCGCCTCCCTCCCACCCTCCCTATCCCACCCCTCTAGGTCATCACAAAGCACCCAGCTGACCTCCCTGTGCTATGTGGTTGCTTCCCACTAGCTATCTATTTTACATTTGGTCATGTATATATGTCCATGCCACTCTCTCGCTTTGTCCCAGCTTACCCTTCCCCCTTCCCATGTCCTCAAGTCCATTCTCTACGTCTGTGTCTTTATTCCTGTCCTGCCCCTAGGTTCATCAGAACCTTTTTTTTTTTAAGATTCCATATATATGTGTTAGCATATGGTATTTGTTTTTCTCTTTCTGACTTACTTCACTCTGTATGACAGACTCTAGGTCCATCCACCTCCCTACAAATAACTCAATTTCATTCCTTTTTATGGCTGAGTAATATTCCATTATATATATATATATGTGCCACATCTTCTTTATCCATTCATCTGTCAATGGACACTTAGGTTGCTTCCATGTCCTGGCTATTTTAAATAGTGCTGCAACAAACATTGGGGTACATGACTCTTTTTGAGTTATGGTTTTCTCAGGGTCTATGCCCAGTAGTGGGATTGCTGGGTCATATGGTAGTTCTATTTTTAGTTTTTTAAGGAACCTCCATACGGTTCTCCTTAGTGGCTGTAACAATTTACATTCCCACCAACAGTGTAAGAAGGTTCCCTTTTCTCCACACCCTCTCCAGCATTTATTGTTTGTAGATTTTTTTTTTTCAGTACACGGGCCTCTCACTGTTGTGGCCTCTCCCTTTGCGGAGCACACTCTGCGGATGTGCAGGCTCAGCGGCCATGGCTCATGGGCCCAGCTGCTCCACGGCATGTGGGGTCCTCCCGGACCGGGGAAAAAACCCGTGTCCCCTGCATCGGCAGGCGGGCTCCCAACCACTGCGCCACCAGGGAAGCCCTGTTTGTAGATTTTTTGATGATGGTCATTCTGACCGGTGTGAGGTGAAACCTCATTGTGCTTTTGATTTGCACTTCTCTAATGATAAGTGATGTTGAGCATCCTTTCATGTGTTTGTTGGCAATCTGTATATCTTCTTTGGAGAAATGTCTATTTAGGTCTTCTGCCCATTTTTGAATTGGGTTTTTTGTTTTTTGATATTTAGCTGCATGTGCTACTTGTATATTTTGAAGATTAATCCTTTGTCAGTTGCTTCACTTGCAAATATTTTCTCCCATTCTGGGGGTTGTCTTTTCGTCTTGTTTATGGTTTCCTTTGCTGTGCAAAAGCTTTGAAGTGTCGTTAGGTCCCATTTGTTTATTTTTGTTTTTATTTCCATTTCTCTAGGAGGTGGGTCAAAAAGGATCTTGCTGTGTTCCTTTTGTCATAGAGTGTTCTGCCTATGAATGTAGGGTGTCTGTTTCCTTTTTGAAAGCACCACAAGAACAAAAATTTAGTTTTATTTATCTCCAGCACCTAGCACAATGCCTGTCATATAGAAGACGTTCTGCAAGGGTTTGTTGAATGAATCAGTAATTCAATAGTGCAAAATATTGGAAAAATATTGAAAAAGATAAAAAGTGATTTTAAAAATCCATTGGATTTAGCATTTAGGAGTTGTTGGTTATAATCTTTGAGAATATTCCAAGACTGAGATGAGAATACAAACCAGATTGCAAAATTACATCCAAGGAGTAGGAAGTAAATGTAATATGGCAATGAAGAAACATATATAAGTCATCTGACAATTTTAATGTTATTTGTAAACTCTTAGTTGGAGGAATTCTGGAGGCATGTAATCAAAATTTTGGCTAAAAGCTAATTACCTTTTACCTGTCTTCCTAATCCTTATTATAATTATGTACCTCATTTCTTTTACAAGTCTTTACAATTGTTAATTGCCACATCACATTGACATTATGCCTATTTTAAAGTTTTTCTCCACCAAGTTGATTCAAACAAATTACTTCAACCTATTTTACTGGTAGATCTCAATGTGGAGCATAACTGCTCTGGACTTGGTGTGCCTGTGTATATATGTATCTGTCAGGTTCTTTGAATGTCTACCTAATGACAAGGGATCATTTTTATTACTAAATATATTAGCACCACACAGTTTGAGTCAGTTATTTTGACATTGTTAATAAGAGTTAGGCACTAACAAATTATAATTGAACATATCAGATTAAATGGTATGATCATTATTTTTAAGTTCTTAAAACATTTTAATGGCATTGCTGAAATTGTCAGGATATATATACCATCACCACCACCCACGCCCCTCCACGCAGATCTCTGTCACACACACACGTACATGCACAGATGTTCCAAATATTTCATTCAAATAATGAATGAACAAAAGCCAAATTTAAAATATGTTTAAAGATAAACAATTTAAGAAAATTGGCCAAATTAAGAACACATGCCTGATACACGCTTTTTAATTTTTCAGTCATGTTTTGTTTAAAAGAACTACATTTTACATTGATACAAATAGAATAAAGCTTATTTAAGATCATTTTATATTTTTAAAAAAATTCAATTATGGGCTTCCCGGTGGCACAGTGGTTGAGAGTCCGCCTGCCAATTCAGGGGACACGGGTTCATGCCCTGGTCCGGGAAGATCCCACATGCCGCGGAGTGGCTGGGCCCGTGAGCCATGGCCGCTGAGCCTGCGCATCCGGAGCCTGTGCTCCGCAACGGGAGAGGCCCAAACAGTGAGAGGCCCGCCTACCGCAAAAAAAAAAAAAATTCAATTAACTCTGACCCCCTCTGTCCATCACTCATCAAAATGAGAATCAGTACCTCAGTATATTTAAACAGGATGCAAATCTTTTTTTGGTATTGCTGTTTTATTGAGATATAATTGCTCTACAAAAATTGCACACATTTAATGTTTATATCTGGATGAGTTTGAACGTATGCATACACCAGTGATATCATCATCACAACCAAGGCACTAAACATATCCATCAACTCCAAAAATTTTCTTGTGTTCTTTTGTGGTATCTTTACTTTCTTCCTTGCTTGCTTCCCCCCCACCCCACCTTTTTTTTCTTTGTTTAATAAGAACACAACACGAGATCTATCCTCTTAAAATATTTTAACTCTTTCTTAAAAACATCTTGTAACTTCTCACTCTGTGTATCCATTCTTTTCTTGAGTTCTTGGATCATCTTTACAATCATTACTCTGAACTCTTTCTTGTGTACATTGCCTATCTCCATGTCACTTAGTTGTTCTTCTGGGGTTTTATCTTGTTCCTTCATCTGGAACATATTCCTTTGCTGTCTCATTTTTTATAAATTCTATTTGTGTTTTTATGTATATAGTAAGTTAGTTACGTTTCTCGATCTTGGAGAATTGGCCCTCTGTAGGGGATGTCCTATGTGTCCAAGCAGTACACTCTCCTCTTGTCACCCAAGGGTCAGGGACCAGCTGGTCCCAGGATAAGTTCTGACCCATGTTTGCAGACTCAGTTCCACAGGCTCTGATATGACAGTTTTCTTGCTTCTGGTGTCTGCCCCCTGGTGGGTGGATCTGGGTCTTGACCCTCTGGTGGGCAGGGCTGTGTCAAGGGAAGTGTCTAGAGGTAGTTGTGAGGTGAGGAAGTCTTTGGGCTGCCTCTCTGCTGACAAGCGGGTCTTTGTTCCCACCCTGTTGGTTGTTTGGCCTGAGGTGTCCCAGCTGGAGCCTACAAGCTATTAGGTGGGGCCAGGTCTTGGTGCTAATGACTCGAGCAAGGGTCTTGCTGTCAACCCCCAGCAAGAGTTCATATAGATGAACAGTCCTCGATATGTCCACCACTTCTTATGACCCCAGAGAGAGCCACCGCTGCCCCTAACCTCCCCAGGAGACCCTCCAAGACCAGCAGGTAGGTCAGGCCAAGGCTCCTATGAAGTCAGTGCTTTTGCCTGGGTCTCAGTGTGTGATAGACCTTGTGTGCACCCTCTAAGAGCGGAGTCTTTGTTTCCCCCAGTCCTGTGGAGCTCCTGCAATGAAGCCCCACTAACCTTCAAAGCTAAATGCTCTGGGGGCTGTTCCTCCTGATGCTGGACCCCTAAGCTGGGGAGCCTGATGTGGTGCTCAGAGCTCTCACTCCTGTGGAAGAACTTCTGCAATATCATTATTCTCCAGTTTGTGAGTTGCCCACCCAGGTTGTATGGGATTTGATTATATCCCAAGTGCACCCTTCCTACTATCTTGTTGTGGTCTTCTTTATGTCTTTGGATGTATTAACAGAATATCTTTTTTGGTAGGTTCCAATCTTTTTAATCGATGATTGTTCAGCAGTTAGTTGTGATTTTGGTGTGTTTGTGAGAGGAGGTGAGCTCAAGGTCCTTCTTCTCCACCACCTTGTCTCCAATCCCCTATCCTCTTAACATATTTTAAAGTGCACAATTCCGTATTATAAACTATATGTACTATGTTGTACAACAGACTCTAGAACTTACTCATCATGCACAACTGAAACTTCATACCCATTGAGAAATAATTCCCTATTTCCACCCCCAGCCCCTGAAAACCACTATTCTATTCTCTGCTTCTATGCGTTTGACTATTTTTACTTGGAACAGTTAATGTATCTCTCAACCAATATTCACATTTCTCACATACTTACTGGTTTCTGAGGAAAAAGAATCTAAACTATATTTTAAGTGTATTTTTATATAACGGCTTTATTTTCCATTTATGATAGAAAAAAATTACATACCTCCCAGGATTGCTATGAGAATTAAGTAAGATAAAATACTTAAAATTCCTCGTAAAGTAACTGGTTCAGAAATGTGCTCCCGCAAAGTCAGTTCATTTCTTCTCCCTAGCCACTATGATGTTAAGCTCAATGGTCAATTCTCATTCTTCATCTTACTTTACCTAACAGCAGCAATTAACACAGTTGATAAATCTCTCTTCCTTGAATTTTCACTTAGCTTCCAGGATATCCCTCTCTCCTGTTTTTATTTTTTTCTTCTGCTTCACTGCCCACTTCTGAATTACTTTTGCTAATCTCTTCTCTTGTCCCCACCTACTTAATGTTGGAGTGTCCGAGGACTTAGTCCTTCATCTTCTTTATCTGTACCTCCTCCCTTGGTGATCTCATCCAGTCTCATGTCTTTAAATACCATCCAACTGGGAAAATTCATACCTCCAGACTTAGAGGTATAACTGCCTACTCAACATTTCTACTTGGATATCTAATACTCCTTTCAAAATCAGCAAGTACAAAACTGAACTCCCCAACTCCCATCACTCCCACCCCAAAATGTTCTTTCTACACAGTCTTTCCCATCTCAGTTGATGACAACTCCATCCTTTCATTTGCTTAGGCCAAAAAACTTAAAGTCATCCTTCAGTCCTCTTTTTCTTGCACACTCTCCTCCTTGTCTATCAGGAAATCCTGCTGGTTCTACCTTTAAAAAGATAAGCAGAAATCAACCATCTTTTATCCTCACCCCCACTGTTATCATTCTGGTCTAAATTACTCTGGTCATCTCTTACCTAGATTACTGAACAGCTTTGTGACCTTTCTCCCTGCTTCTACCTTTGTCCCCTATAGTCTGTTTTTCAATACTGTAGAAAACAGAGCGATCCTTGTAAAACAACCTAGATCATGTCACTCCTCAAAATCCTGTAACTATTCCTCATTTCACTCAGTATAAAAGTTAAAGTCCTTACAATGACCTATAAGGACTTTTGTGATCTGGTCTCCTTCTTTCTTTGGCCTTATCTTCTACCCTACTCCCTTACTCTGCTTCAGCCACACTGATTTTCCTGTGATCCTCAGACATGTAGGCACATTCCATCCTGCTTTAGAACCTTTGTACTTGCTGTTCCTGCTTCTTGGAATGCTCTTCTCCCCAAATAAACCTGTGTCTAACGCCCTCAACTCCTTCAGTCTTTCTTCAAATATTATCTTCTCAATAAGGCCTGCCCTTTACTAACCTATTATATCACTGCAACCTGTCCTACTATCCTGCCCCCCCCAAATTGCTAATCCCCCTTACCCTGCTCTACTTTTTCTTTATTCCTTAGCACTTATCACCTTTAAACATTCTAGATAATTTACTAATGATGCTTATTTTTGTTGTCTGTCTTCCTTTCCTACATTTTAAGATGCTTGAGAACATGGATCTTTGTTTTATTTACTGGTCTATCTCAAATGCCTGGCACAGTACTTGGTACATGGTACGAACCCAATAAATGTTGTTGAATAAATGAATGAACTGTTACTGTTTTATATATAATTCCTTTTGTGACTCAGTCCTAAATTAAACAAGAAATACACTCTTGAAAAAGTCTTTTTTTCTAGGAAGAAATCCGTGAGAGTTTATAAGACATATTTTTCAAACATATTTTAACTTGCTTAAATGAATTACATTATATTACATATTAGAAGCCATGTCCCATTGAGCAGATTACTACCTATTTGAAGCTGGTAGCTGCACTTTATTATAGAAGCCTAGAGTATCAGAGCTATAAAAGATTATAGTAATCATCTAATCAATCCCTTCATGTCATCCATGACAGTACCCAATGTATTGGAACAATACAAACCAGGTTTAGTTTACTTAGGATCTGATATTCACTGTTAAACTGGGTAATCCTTTATCAATTCTACAGGAGATAATGAAGTAATCTCTAAAGACACTACATGAACTAACCTCACCATTAGTCACTCTAATTGAGGATGGTGAGAAGTCACATTTTTCCTTTCCACAAACCCATAGACATTTCTATGTGGGTGTGTGCTATGCCAGTTCAATCTAGGCACCAGAGAACCACACTCAGGTTATCTGGCAAAGTGTCAGGCTTTATAAAAACACAAGAAGTTTATGTATGAGTCATTTATTTCTTTAAAATAGAGGAGGAAGATCTGGAGTCATGGGAAAGATGGAAACAGGCAGATTTTGCTGGCAGACAGTCTATTCTCACCTTCTCATGTTTCTTCTTGTATTTGCTGTCGAGTGGCATAGTCAGGCTGTTAACCTGCATTCATCACTGTAGGAGTTGGTCAAGGGAACACCCAGCTGCAGTTACAGAACTAGTAGATTAGGCCACTTCAAACTGTTTTCATAGCAGTCATAGAACTGAAGTAGCCAGAGTGAATAGAGGCATGAGCAATGGGCAAAATGTGGATAGTTTTAAAAGCAGTGTTGAGACAGCCATTCTGGGTGAGACTTTTTTTTCACTTCTAAGTACCACATCTTCATTAGCCAATGGTTGGGAAATCCTGACCACCTTCTGCATGCTAATTCAATGTGTTCAAACCTGTACATTTTAGCATGTTTGCTCAAGTGGAAAAATAGTACAATAGAAATCTCTTGAGGGCCTTAAAGGGAAAACTTATGGTTTAGTAACAATGAAAGATTGGATTCTTTCAGGGGAAACAATTTGTTTTTATTTCTCTAATTTGTGAGCTTTTTCTATTTTTATTATCTCTATCAAGATGTCCAAATTTCAGAGGCCGGTGGGGAAATTATTGGTACATGGGGACCAAATGTGACCAGCTCTGGAGTACTCTGGACCTGATTTTAGTAGCAGCATTGCCTGGAATAGGACTGGCTATACTAGTTGGTGTAACAATCCAGACTATCCACTACTGTAAAAAGAAGTCAAGGAATACAAATGATCACCGGTAAGAAATTTCTAAATACATCTGAGAATGATGGGAAATCGCTTGTGAGATCACTAAATGATTCAAGAAATAATGGATATCATTTATCATGCATACAGCTGATATATTCTCTTCCATATTCATCAACATTTAATTAAATTAGAACAAAAGTCAGGATAACTAAATAAATTTTGTTCAGGATTTGGATACAACAAAAACTGTAAAGCCCCTTCCTCAGATAAAAACCAAGTGAGCCAAGTGTAATTCACTAAAGAATTGTCCTACTTCATTGCCTTCCTTCCACCAACGTGCTATTTGTATGCACCACACATACTGTCCTAAGAGTTGAGGCGGGGGAAGGGGGACAGCTGTACCAGTATCTCCTATTTACCCCAACCCCCAGCATCCAATAGGCTTGACTGTATTCTGACTCTGTCTTGGGCAAATCTCGTCACTTCACTGGGCTTCAATTTTCTCAGCTGTAGAGATTGCTATAATCTGACCTACACATCTTACAGAGATGGTGAGATTGATACTGAAAACAACAATCATTTACAGACAGCTTATTATATGTATCAGGCTGAATTATAAATGTTTCATACCTATCGGCCCATGTAATCCTCACAAGAACCCTATAAAGTACAGATGAGATTACTAAGGCACAGAGAGATCAAATAACTTGGCTGAGGTTACAGGGCTAAGTCTATACCCAGGCAATCTGACTCCCAGGGTTAAACTCTTAATCCCCATGCTACACTAATGGACTCTAATGAGATAAAACAGTGCTCTGAAAGCTGTAAAGCCCTGTTGCATTCCTTTTGTTTTTTTGCTTAAAAGCAAATAGTATCCTTTATATTTTGCACTGCCTCTAAATGATAGAAATATGAAAGGTAAATACCAGTAGGGTAAAATCTCACCAATTTTATATCAGTTAATTCAAATTAGCCTCTACTTTAAAGTATCATTCTCCAGTGACAAGATAATGTTACCCTCTATGCAGTATGAAGATAGTTTGAAATATTACTTTAAAATTGGAAGTGGCTTGTACTGTCAGCCTCACACTTCTAAGAATAGAATTAGGTTGGAAACCTCCTGAGATTTTAAAGAATCATTTTAATTAGAAATCATACCCATAAACAAGTCACCTTTTTTTTTTTTTTTTTTTTTTTTGCGGTACGCGGGCCTCTCACTGCTGTGGCCTCTCCCACTGCGGAGCACAGGCTCCGGACGCGCAGGCTCAGCGGCCCTGGCTCACGGGCCCAGCCGCTCCGCGGCACGTGGGATCTTCCCGGCCCGGGGCACGAACCCGCGTCCCCTGCATCGGCAGGCGGACTCTCAACCACTGCGCCACCAGGGAAGGCCCCAACAAGTCACCTTTTAAGTATTCTCCATAGTTTTCCTACTCCAAAGCTTTCTAGAACACTGGATTTGTATTCCAATCCTCTCTCTTCTACTAATTGTCTATGACTTTGAGAGGATCACTTAGCCCCTGTTTCCTCCTTTATAAATGAAGAGTTGGGTATACATATCCTTTTTCTCTATAGTTGTGAGAATCAAATGAAATAATTAATGGAAAACTGCATTGAGAAGCAAAAGCAAAACAAAAAGCTTGATTATAGATTAGAATAGTAATAGTGTTTATAAGCATTTAGACTTATTTATAGGTTTTTTGGGTAAAGAATTAATCTGCCTTATTTTTCTTCAGTTAAAATATAATTTAGTTTGAGCTCCTTTTTTTCCCTTCTGCCATTCCCTCAATTGTGAATTGACAGAGTGTTTCTATATATACTCTGGAAGATTCCTTAGTGTAGTGGAAAATGTATGGACATAGAGCAAGACAGACTGGGATTCAAATCCCTGTCCTATAAATCACTGACTGTGTGGCCTTGGGGAATTTCCTTAAAATTTCTCAGCCTCAGGTTTCTCATCTGTAAAATGGAGTTAATAATACTTATCTTGCAAGCCTTACTCAAGTAAGATAATGTAATTTTTGTGAAATAAACTGATGTGTGAAATTTACTTTCAATTGCATTAAAAATATAATGGATTAATGGGTGGATAGAAGGATGGATAGATGGATAGATATATGCAAAAGCAAGTATAGTAAAGTGTTAATGATTAAATCGAGGTGGTAGATACATGGGCATTCACTATAAAATTCAATTTTGGTGTGTGTTTGAAAATTTTCCTAATAAAATGTTGGGAAAAATCAGATAATGTAAAGTAAAACACTTTGAGCATGGAAAATACTCAACAAATGGTAGCCAATATTATTGCATTCTCTCGGGTACATATAATAATGGAGTCTTAAGATGGGAACATTCATTCTGTGTTGTCAAAAATGAGTTTATTTTAAAAAGTGATTTATAACCAATTAAGCTACTTCTCTATCCTAACTATATATATATATATATTTTTTAATTTACTGTGCCAGAGAACAGAGGAGTTTATCAGGACTCCAACCTCGGCATAATTCTGCACATGATTTTGATACTGCTATGAGACCTTCTCAACCTGATCAAGGCCAGGTAAACACTGAAATTCACTTGTAAGGTAAACTAAGCTTACAGAAGACACCAAAGAGAGAAATGCCTTAGAGAAACAAAAAGAACTTTGGGAGATTAAAGAAGTAGTCAGAGACAACAAAATGAAGTGTGATCAGAAGATCAAATTGTACAAATATGGGATTGTTGATGACAAGTTATTTATCAGTAGAGTACAGGCCAGGCCTGGGGCAAATTACACTGGGAGTGCTCTCTCCTTCTTTTCTCCAGCATTTCTTTCCAGGTAAAATCAAGTTAAAACATATATCAAAGGCAGCCTTGGGGAAAGTTAAAACACATATCAAAGGGGAAAAGGAAGCCACTAAAAGAGGACTAGAAAGATATGCGTAACAGGACACGGATTAGAGCTATGTGGCTTTTTTTTTTGAATTAGCTGAAAATCTCTTCTTATCTAACGATATGTTCTCAGTAGCACAGATCCTCTGAAACAGAAGACTTGTGTGGATCTCTTCAATTCAGTGTACCTTAGGAATAGCTCTGAAGTAAGAGGTCTGGATGTCATAACCAACCACAAGTATCAGAAGCAGCAGCAATGCTTTTATTGTTTTAAATCAAACAAATCGCTAGTAAGACACTGCAGCAGCATTTTTGTTATGGTATTTTAGTCCTAGAATATGCCCAGTTATGATCTCTATATTTTAAGGAAGACCTACTTTGAGACTAAAGAACACAAGCCTCAGTATAATTCTACATATATTCCTGATATGGTACCTTCTCAATAGTATCAAGGCCAGTTAAAATTAAAACTCATGAAAAGGTTAAGATAAAAAGTTGATAAACGGTGGATGAGTGAATGATAGTGGTCATATATTTTCTATTAGAAGTCAGAACAGTTAAATATTGGAACTTAGAGAATGAGGATAGGATTTATGTGTTTCTGAATATATCTGTGTCTATCTGTCTATCTAAAACATTTTTCAAAAACGAAGTTTAAGGTACTCTGGATGAATATACTATGGTGAATAATGTTGATGTTATGAAAGGCTAACTCTAGGGCTGTCAGATTGTTTTAGTTGTCAGTTGTTCTCCTGAAGTGACCAATTATTTTGTAGATGAATCCTATGAGTTAGAAAAGCAAGCAGGGAGATGGTGTTTTTCCTCTTCTAAGTATTCACTTATTCTTAGCCTCTGTAGTTACTTTGGCTACCCACCTATTTTTCAAATCTCCTTCTCTCCTTTCATCATCCCTTTTTTACTTAATGCTATACAAGCTCTAATAGCGGATAAAATTCAGGAGGAGGACCAATATAATGCACATCGTTTAGGCTATATTCAATAAATGTTACTCTCCCTTTTCCTGGTCTCAGACTTCCTATGGCTAAATGTCTGCTCCGTTCCTGTTACATCTATCTGAATACTTCCACTGTAGACACTTTCTCTTCATTGCTGTGAACATTTCCTAAATTTCCCTTTACTGAGGATGGCACAAGTGAACCACCATGCCTGGTCTCAATCTACCATATTCTTCTCTTCTTGAGGGTTTCCCAGAGTCTAGGGCATTAGGAAGTAGAAGTGGACTGCAGGTTAACAATTTAATAGAGGACTAGGAAACTTTTCAACTGAGTTAAACTTTTTAGAAGGGTGTCCAGATGCACTGTGCTCTGAGTGTACATTTAAAATATTGACTTTGGCGTGTGATGACTTTTCAGAAGCTAAGGCCCAGATCAGGTTTCCACAGACGTGAATAATGCTTTTTCATGCAAATTCATCACTATTTTCTTTATTCAGCTAACTCACACGCAGAGAACCAGGAATTAATAAGCAGAGCCTGAGTTCATTCTTGAATTGTCAACGTTAATCTTTTCTAATTGACTTAACAATTAGATTTGAGTGGGTGGAGGTAAGACTACGTATTTGCTACCTCTTCTTCACCTCCACCCACTTTTACTTTTAGCACAGAATAGCTTGTGGCTTTCAAAGCTGTTACAATCCTAGCATGAGCATATAATTAGAAGTCCCAATATATTCTGTGAATCTCTGGCAGGAAGGTGTGCTGCATAGTTTAGTCCTGTGAGAATTCACCATTGCTATTGTTGTTTATTTTTAGTTATTGTTCTGATCATAAATATGTTTTTTTAAGTTTATCTGCCTTTAAGTTTATCATGCCAGGTAATGATTCAGCCACATTCAGCCACAGGATATAACATGCTTTAGCTACTTTCACCTGGTGAAAATATATGACAGCTACGTCCAGAGGGGAAAAAAAAACACCCCTACATTTGATAGAGACCCAGGTAACTGGCATAGTCTGAAGAGCAAAGAAATAAATACTGGTATGACTTAAAGAGCATATAATAAACCATATAGTGGAGGCAACAAATATTGAGATGTGCTCACTGAAAAGGAAGAATACTTTGACTAAAAATAAGATCTTCTAAATTTGGCATTATAATCACAAACTTACCAAATTGCTGGATTTACTGTGTTTTCAAATAGAATGAATTGAAAGCAGGAGGAGATAATGTGCTAAGCTTTAAATGATCAATTTACCAAATCCAGGAGATTATTCTTCCTAGATAATAAATGAAAATAATATCCAATAATTAAAGTATTCTTTACTGATACCTGAGAATATTATATTATTTAAGTAATTTCTCACTAGAAGTTGTTAATATCATCTTCAAACAGTTAAACGTTATCAAGCACTCCACTACAGATGGCACTGTGCAAATTGTGATAATCTCCAGACCGTTGCTACATTTTCAGTCTGCATTATCTTTGGATATGTACATTATTCTACCTTATCAGTAAACAATTAGTCACAGTTTTATGAATATTTGCATAGTTAAAACCTTATGTTGTGTCACTTATCCAATTCATTAAATTAATTTGTCCATGACAACCAGTTATGTAAAGTGAACTGGAAATCAACAAGGTAGAAATAATATCTTTTACTGAGATTAGTTTTTTCCAACAGTCCAATATTCTGCTTAGGAAAATAATATTAATTGGTTAGAAACACTAAAGGAATCTTAGTAATTGGAGGGGAATATTATTTTGCAGCTTTTTTAACCTTTATTTTTTTTTTTTACTTTTTATTTTTATACAATTTTTAAAGGTTACTTTCCATTTACAGTTGTTTCAAAATATTGGCTATATTCCTTGTGTTGTACAATATATCCTTGAGCCTATCTGAAACCCAATAGTTTGTACCTCCCACTCCCCTGCCCCTATAGTGCCCTTCCCTCTCCCTCTCCCCCGACTGGTAATCACTAGTTGTATTCTCTATATCTGTGAGCTGCTTCTTTTATGTTATATTCACTAGTTTGTTGTACTTTTTAGATTCCACATATAAGTGATATCATACAGTATTTATCTTTCCCTGACTTATTTCACTAAGCATAATAACCTCCAAGTGCATCCATGCTGCTGCAAATGGCAAAACTTCATTCTTTTTTATGTCTGAGTAGTATTCCATTGTATATCTATACCACATCTTCTTCATCCATTCATCTGTTGATGGACACTTCGGTTGTTTCCTTGTTTTGGTTATTGTAAATAATGTTGCTATGAACATTGAGGTGTATGCACCTTTTTGAATCAGTGTTTCGAAGAAAAATATGTTCTGACTAAACTCCTAAGCTTCCTTAATCTTTGTTCCTATTTTTGTCATTTTATTTAAGATTATCATGCACCCAAATTTTCTGGAATTTTTAAGATATGTTTTCAAAAACAATAAAATATCCACGCCACAGGGGAAAGTCACTGGATGAAATTCTCCATATTTACCAACAGATGGCAGTGATCAACCATTAAGTGTATCTTCCTAGGCCGTTCTGGTTTGCTGAGGAAGAGCCTCCTCTGTAAAAATTCAAAAGCAGAAAACCTGTAGTTAAGCACTCAGGGCCAAATCATTGAGAGGACTTACCATCAGTATCAAATTATGGCGATTCTGATAAAATCTTAACTGATTTGTGTCACACTAACAGCATTGTAAAGCAAGCATCAATCAAGTGGAAAATAGGAAAATAGAAAACTGTAATGGTGAAGGATCACAGCTATCCTTTTTCTAAAGTATACATATATGATGGAAATACGTATGCCAAAATATTAACAATACTTTTCTTTAGGTGGGAAACTATAGGTTAATTTTCCTTAATATATAAAAATTCTTCATAATCGTGAAGTAAAAGATCAACAATTCAATAAAAGAATGGACAAATTAGATGAACTGACAGTTCATTGAAAAGGAAATTCGAATAGCTCTTAAACATATAAAAATATGTTAACCTTCCTTCATTATTATGAAACGTGACTGTAATTATACTGAAATACCATTTTTTGCCTATCATTTTAGTAAAGATCCAAAAGTTTGTTAATATGTTCTATTAGAAAGGCTCTGAGGAAAATGGCTGGTGGAAAGGCAGTTTGGCAATTACAAATGCATATCATTTGACCTAGCAATATCACTTGGGGGAGTGAATATCCTGCAGATATATTCCCATAAGTGCAGACTGATATGTTTATAATATTTTTATTGCTGCATGGATTACAATAGGAAAGGATTGGAAACCACACAAATGCCTATCAAGAGAGGCTAGTTAAATAATCTATAGTACATCCATACAATGGAACGCTATGGGACTTTACAAAAGACGAAGTGGATTATCTCTGTACTGATATGAAAAGATCTCCAAGACAGGTATAGTGAAAAACAAAAAATGGTGCAAAAAAGTGTGTATGGTGTGCTTCGTTCTGTATAAGAAAGAGGAGGAAGTAAGAATATATATTCATGTTGCTTATATTTATATTAAAAAACTTTGGATTAATACACAAGCAACTATAAAAATGATTACTGCTTAGGGGGTTGCATGTGGAGACTGAATGGTTGGAGGTCAGGGGTGAGAAAAAGAAATTCATTGTTTAAATTATTACTCATTCAAAAATTTTCAGAGTATTTTGCTTTTAATAATGGAAAAAATAAAACTTTAGTTAGTTAATTAGTTACAGCTGTTAGTAATATTGTGCCATTATTATTTTCCTGATTTTGATAATGTACTATAGCTATATAAGATGTAAACTTTAGAGGAAGCAGAGTCAAGGTAATATAGGAACACACTGTGCAATTTTTGCAACTTGTCTGTAAGTCTAAAGTCATTTCAAAATAAAACGTTTTTAAAAATAAACATTGGTTGAAAACCTCTTTGGTCCAAAGTCCTGCTGGAATGTGTAGGAAGACAGATGAACATCATTATGCCTGGTGTCCAGGGATATGATAAAAATCCATGAAACAATGGACAAGTCTAGGTCAGGTTCCTTTGCTATACCCTCTTTTTATTTTTTTAATAAATTTATTTATTTTATTTATTTATTTTTTGCTGTGTTGGGTCTTCGTTGCTGCATGCGGGCTTTCTCTAGTTGCGGTGAACGGGGGCTACTCTTCGTTGTGGTGTGCAGGCTTCTCATGGCAGTGGCTTCTCTTGTTGAGGAGCACGGGATCTAGGCGCACGGGCTTCAGTAGTTGTGGCACCTGGGCTCAGTAGTTGTGGCTTGCAGGCTATAGAGCGCAGGCTCAGTAGTTGTGGCACACAGGCTTAGTTGCTCTGCAGCATGGGGTATCTTCCCAGACCAGGGTTCGAACCCACGTCCCCTGCATTGGCAGGCAGATTCTTAACCACTGCACCACCAGGGAAATCATGCTATACCCTCTTGCAGGAAGATGTTTCTTCCTTAGTAACATATCTTATTTTGCAACTATATTCTGGTTTGGGTGATTTTTTTTTTAATATCTTCTTCCCCACTAGGAGCAGGAAAATGTATGTACATATTGTACATGATAGGTGTCTTAAAGCATGTGTAGGGAATGTAGGTGGAAGAAAGATTATTTTTCTTTTGCCTAGTTCCGAAATTCAGAACCAAAACCAATGGTGGAGATTATGGTAGGCAAACTTCAATTCGATGTAATATATCTATTTTCTAACAGTTGGAGCAATCAAATAGTTAAACAGATTGGTCCCGTGAGGGGAGCACTCCTCAAAACTGAAAATATTCCAAAAAAGGGTAGGATGAGACAGGAGTGACATCTTCAGGTGGAAGAATAGACTAGATAACAGATAAGATTCTATGATAGTCACTGCTAAGGTTCTGTATCCTTTCTGGCATATCACCCTTTAAATTTGCTTCAGCTTCCTTCATATTTGAAGAATCAAAGGAGCTTTTGTTTATTGCTATCCTTCAACTCTGTGTTTTCAGTATGTTAAATGCCAAGGTTATTGTTTGAAGCTCATTTTCTAATAAGTAATATTTAGCTCATTGAAGCTTATCTGCTGAGTTCTACCCACTCACTCAGTCTTGCGAGATCTCCACGCAGATTTTCCTTGTCAGCTTGGCAGTTCATTTTCAGGAAGGTCAGCATCAGATGTTAGTATGGAAGAAATTTTAGAGACCATCTATTCAATGACAGACACTTTAACAGCCTTTGGTGTGGAAACTTGTAAAAGTTTTTTGAAAGTTTAAATAAGTTATAACCATTTCAACCCCCTTACTCAAAATGCTCAAAAAACCCTAGTTGATTTTGTCAGTCATAATTTTCCTTTATAGAAATCATGATTGCTTTTACATAACAAGTTATGTTTTCTTAAGCATCTGATGATATTGCTGTTAATCTTCCACCTCACCCACAATGTAAGAATAAGAATTATTGGTCTATAGTTCTCAGGATTCTTATGGATTGGAGTCAGCATAGTGGCCATTTATAACAAAATGTAACACTTCGTGGTCATATATTCCACAATTTCAATTTTAACTTTCTTCAAACTGTTCAAGAGATGCTCTCCAGCCCTTATGATTCTCCTACACCTAGTATTTTGACTAAGACTTGACAAGTGATTCTGAATAAATCTTTCTGCAATGAAAAAACTGTTCTATAAATCTGTGCTGTCCAATGTGTCAGCCACTAGCCACATATGGCTATAGTGGACTTGAAATTCGGCTAGTATGACTAAGGAGTGGGTTTATTTTATTTTAATTAATTTAAATTTAAATAACCAAATCTGACTAGTGGCTACCATATTGGATAGAACAGGTATGACCACCCTACACATTTAAAGTAACTTTTCTCTGACACCTTTGATTCTTTTTAATCTACATTTTTTAAATGTATTTATTTGGCTGCATTGGGTCTTAAGTTGCGGTGAGTGGACTCTTTGTTGCAGCATGCCAGCTTCTCTCTAGTTTTGGCATGTGGACTCCAGAGCACACGGGCTCAGTAATTGCAGCACATAGGCTTAGTTGCCCTGTGGCATGTGGGATCTTAGTTCCCCGACCAGGGATCAAACTCCCGTCCCCTGCATTGGAAAGCAGATTCTTAACGACTGGACCAGCAGGGAAGTTCCCTTTGATTTACTAAACACTTTCAGGAAAGCTTTATTCTTAATTTCCCTCAGTAAAAACCAATGAAAATAATTCATGTAGTGTCTTCACTAATCTTATTGTTAATTCTAAAACTAGCTTTTTTGTCTGTTCTCTCATTTCCCTCTTTGGGTTATGGTGTAAAAATATCTGAGCTTGGAATCATATGATCAGAGCCTGAGAAATAGTTCTGTGATCTTTTTACATATAGAATTTATACAGTCTGAATCTGTTGAATCGTGGTAATCAAGCAGTTCAAATGATTTTTTTCCCCAATCAACCGTCCGTTCAGTATCATTAAGACTTTACTGTGATTGAGGTACTCTGGGATATAAGTAAGGTAATGGAGTAGAGAAGAACTAACATTTATTGAACACGTCCCATACACAAGGCATTTTTAAATCACAGAATGTCTGTAACATAGGATATCTATTTTAATCTTCATGACTGCCCCTGCATAGTCTTATTAATCCTATTTTTAATAACGAGGAAATCAACAATAAGATAGGTTAAGTGACTGTACATTTTTTCTGGGTTTTTTGGTACATTTAAAATGCATACCTCTCAAAATAAAACAAGGCTTCATTTTTTAAAAGTTCTAGACCTTTTAAATTTCTGGAAATTTCTAACCCTTACTCTATAATTGTAAAGAGAAAACAGACTACCACAGAATTCTAGTAGTTTCTAATTTGTTCATCTAAAAAATACTATGACTCTGTGAATGGTCTCTGGTATGTTTTAAGCATATTCTACCATTTAATATCTCTTTGGAAATAATTTTTTACCTTTCTTGAATGTAAAAAATGTAGTATGTAAAAAGATATTTGGGGCAGAGTTTCAAGATGGCAGAGGAGTAAGACATGGAGATCACCTTCCTCCCCACAAATACATCAAAAATACATCCACATGTGGAACAACTCCTACAGAACACCTACTGAACGCTGGCAGAAGACCTCAGACTTCCAAAAGGCAAGAAATTCCCCACGTACCTGTGTAGGGCAAAAGAAAAAACAGAGACAGAAGAATAGGGACAGGACCTGCACCTCTGGGAGGGAGCTGTGAAGGAGGAAAAGCTTCCACACACTAGGAAGCCCCTTCACTGGTGATGACGGTGGGTGGGTGGGGGGGAAGCTTTGGGGCCACGGTGAAGAGCGCAGCAACAGGGGTGTAGAGGGCAAAGCAGAGAGATTCCTGCACAGAGGATTGGTGCCGACCAGCTCTCACCAGCCTGAGAGGCTTGTCTGCTCACCCACCGGGGCAGGTGGTGGCTGAGAGCTGAGGCTTGGGCTTTGGAGGTCAGATCCCAAGCAGAGGACTGGGGGTGGCTGCGTGAGCACAGCCTGAAGGGGGCTAGTATGCCACAGCTAGCCAGGAGGGAGTCTGGGAAAAAGTCTGGACCAGCCTAAGAGGCAAGAGACCATTGTTTTGGGGTGCACGATGAGAGGAGATTCAGGGCACTGCCTAAATGAGCTCCAGAGATGGGCACGAGCTGCGGCTATCAGCACAGACACCAGAGATGGGCATGAGATGCTAAGGCTGCTGCTGCAGGCACCAAGAAACCTGTGTGCAAGCACAGGTCACTATCCGTACCTCCCCTCCAGGGAGCTTTTGCAGCCCCGCATTCCCAGGGTCCCATGATCCAGGGACAACTTCCCCAGGAGAACACACGGTACGCCTCAGGCTGTTGCAACGTCATGCTGGCCTTTGCTGCTGCAGGCTTGCCTCACAACTGTACCCTTCCCTCCCCTTGGCCTGAGTGACAGAGCTCCCTAATCAGCTGCTCCTTTAACCCTGTCCTGTCTGGGCAGGGAACAGACGCCCTCAGGAGACCTACACGCAGAGGCAGGGCCAAATACAAAGCTGAACCCCAGGAACTGTGTGAAGAAAGAAGAGAAAGGGAAATTTCTCCCAGCAGCCTCAGGAGCAGGGGATTAAATCTCCACAATCAACTTGATGTGCCCTGCATCTCTGGAATACCCAAATAGACAATGAATCTTACCAAAATTGAGGCAGTGGATTTTGGGAGCAACTGTTGACTTGGGGTTTGCTTTCTGCATCTAATGTGTTTCTGGTTTTAAGTTTATCTTAGTTTAGTCTTTAGAGCTTATTATCATTGGTTGATTTGTTTACTGATTTGGTTGCTCTCTTCCTTTTTATATATATATATTTTTCCCTTTTTCTCCTTTTATGAGTGTGTATGTCTATGCATCTTTGTGTGATCTTCTCTGTATAACTTTGCTTTTACCATTTGTCCTAGGGTTCTGTGTCTCTGGTTTTTTTTGTACTATATTTTTTAGCACTTTTTATCATTGGTGGATTTGATTTTTGGTTTGGTTGCTCTCTTTCATTCTTTTTTATTTCTATTACTGTTTTATTTTTAATAATATTTTTATTTTTAAATTAATAACTTTTATTTTTCTTTCTTTCTTTCCTTCTTTATTTCTTTCTTTTCTTTCTTTCTTTCTTTCTTTCTTTTTTTCTTTCTCTTTCTTTCCTTCCTTCCTTCCTTCTTTCCTTCCTTCCTTCCTTCCTTCCTTCCTTCTTTCTTTCTTTCTTTCTTTCTTTCTTTCTTTCTTTCTTTCTTTCTTTCTTTCTTTCTTTCTTTCTTTCTTTCTTTTCTTTCTTTCTTTCTTTCTTTCTTTCTATCTCCCTTTTCTTCTGAGCCCTGTGGCTGACAGAGTCTTGGTGCTCCAGCCGGGTCTCAGGTCTGAGCCTCTAAGGTGGGAGAGCTGAGTTCAGGACACTGGTCCAACAGAGGCCTCCCAGCCCCACATAATATCAAATGGCAAAAGCTCTTTCAGAGATCCCCATCTCGACTCTAGGACCCAGCTCCACTCAATGACAAGCAAGCTACAGTGCAGGACACACTATGCCAAACAACTGGCAAGACAGGAACACAACCCCACCCATTAGTAGAGAAGCTGCCTAAAATCATAATAATTTCACAGACACCCCGAAACACACCACCGGATGCAGTCCTGCCCACCAGAAAGACAAGATCCAGCCTCATCCTCCAGAACACAGGCACCAGTCCCCTCCACCAGGAAGCCTACACAACACACTGAACCAACGTTAGCCACTGGGGACAGACACCAAAAACAATGGGAAACACGAACCTGCAGCCTGCAGAAAGGAGACCTAAAACACAGTAAGATAAGCAAAATGAGAAGACAGAGAAACAAAAAGCAGATGAAGGAGCAAGGTAAAAACCACCAGACCAAACAAATGAAGAGGAAATAGAGTCTACCTGAAAAAGAATTCAGACGAATGATAGTAAAGATGATCCAAAATCTTGGAAATAGAATGAGAAAATACAAGAAACTTTTAACAAGGACCTAGAAGAACGAAAGGGCAAACAAACAATGATGAACAACACAATAAAGGAAATTAAAATTATCTAGAAGGAATCAATAGCAGAATAACTGAGGCAGAAGAACGGGTAAGTGAACTGGAAGATAAAATAGTGGCAAGAGCTACCACAGCACACAATAAAGAAAAAATAATGAAAAGAATTGAGGACAGTCTCAGAGACCTCTGGGACAACATTAAACACACCAACATGCAAATTATAGGGTTCCCAAAAGAAGAAGAGAAAAAGAAGAGACTGAGAAACTATTCAAAGAGAATATAGTTGAAAAGTTCCCTAATATGGGAAAGGAAATAGTCAATCAAGTCCAGGAAGCACAGAGAGTCCCATACAGGATAAATCCAAGAAAAAACATGCTAAGACACATATTAATCAAACTATCAAAAATTAAATACAAAGAAAAAATACTAAAAGCAGCCAGGGAAAAGCAACAAATATCACACAAGAGAATCCCCATAACGATAACAGCTGATCCTTCAGCAGAAACTCTGCAGGCTAGAAGGGAGTGGCAGGACAAATTTAAAGTGATGAAAGAGAAAAACCTACAACCAAGATTTCTCTACCCAGCAAGGATCTCATTCAGATTCAACAGGGAAATTAAAAACTTTACAGACAAGCAAAAGCTAAGAGAATTCAGCACCACAAAACCAGCATCACAACAAATGCTAAAGGAAACTCTCTAGGCAGGAAACACAAGAGAAGGAAAAGACCTAAAATAACAAACCCAAAACAATTTAGAAATTGGTAATAGGAACACACATATCAATAACTACCTTAAATGTAAATGGATTAAATGCTGCAACCAAAAGACATAGAATAGCTGAATGGATACATAAACAAGACCTGTATACATGCGGTCTACAAGGGACACACTTCAGACTTAGGGACACATACAGACTGAGAGTGAGTGGATGGAAAACGTTATTCCATGCAAATGGAAAAGAAAAGAAAGCTGGAGTAGCAATTGTCATATCAGATAAAATAGACTTTAAAATAAAGATTATTATAAGAGACAATGAAGGACACTACATAATGATCGAGGGATCAATCCAAGAAGAAGATATAACAATTTTAAATATTTATGCACCTAACAAAGGAGGACCTCAATACTTAAAGAAATATTAACAGCCATAAAAGGGGAAATCAACAGTAACACAGTCATAGTAGGGTACTTTAACACCCCACTTTTACCAATAGAAAGATAATGCAAAATGAAAATAAATAAGGGAGCACAAGCTTTAAATGATACATTAAACAAGATGGACTTCATTGATTTATAGGGCATTCCATCCAAAAACAACAGAATACACTTTCTTCTCAAGTGCTCATGGAACATTCTCCAGGATAGATCATATCATGGGTCACAAATCAAGCCTTGGTAAATTTAAGAAAATTGAAATCGTATCAAGTATCTTTTCCGACCAAAATGCTTTGAGACTAGATATCAATTACAGGAAAAAATCTGTAAAAAACACAAAGACATGGAGGCTAAACAATACACTACTAAATAACCAAGAGATCACTGAAGAAATCAAAGAGGAAATCAAGAAATACCTAGAAACAAATGACAATGAAAACACAACGACATAAAAGCTATGGGATGCAGCAAAAGCAGTTCTAAGAGGGAATTTAATAGCAATACAGTCCTACCTCAAGAAACAACTCAAATAAACAACCTAACCTTACAACTAAAGTAATTAGAGAAAGAAGAACAAAAGACCCAAATGTTAGCAGAAGGTAAGAAATCATAAAAATTAGACCAGAAATAAATGACAAATAAATGAAGGAAACAATAACAAAGATCAATAAAACTAAAAGCTGGTTCTTGGAGAAGATAAACAAAACTGAAAAACCATTAGCCAAACTCATCAAGAAAAGAATGGAAAAGACACAAGTCAACAGAATTAGAAATGAAAAAGGAGAAGTAACAACTGACACTGCAGAAATACAAAGGATTGTGAGAGATTACTACAAGCAAATATATGCCAATAAAATGGACAACCTGGAAGAAATGGACAAATTCTTAAAAAATCACAACCTTCTGAGAATGAACCAGGAAGAAATAGAAAATATAAACACACCAATCACAAGCACAGAAATTGAGACTGTGATTAAAAATCTTCCAGCAAACAAAAGCCCAGGACCAGATGGCTTCACAGGCAAATTCTATCAAACATTTAGAGAAGAGCTAACACCTGTCTTTCTCAAACTCTTCCAAAATATAACAGAGGGAGGAACACTCCCAAACTCATTCTATGAGGCCACCATCACCTTGATACCGAAACAAGGCAAAGATGTCACAAAGAAAGAAAACTACTGGCCAATATCACTGATGAACATAGATGCAAAAATCCTCAACAAAATACTAGCAAACAGAATCCAACAGCACATTTAAAGGATCATACACCATGATCAGGTGGGGTTTATCCCAGGAATGCAAGGATTCTTCAATATACACAAATCAATCAATGTGATACACCATATTAA
This sequence comes from Leucopleurus acutus, assembly GCF_964270905.1. Taxonomy (NCBI): domain Eukaryota; kingdom Metazoa; phylum Chordata; class Mammalia; order Artiodactyla; family Delphinidae; genus Leucopleurus; species Leucopleurus acutus. The sequence goes on from NC_139148.1 coordinate 73,442,696, forward strand.
CAAATTGAAGGAGAAAAACCGTATGATCATCTCAATAGATGCAGAAAAAGCTTTCAACAAAATTCATCACATATTTATGATAAAAACCCTGCAAAAAGTAGGCATAGAGGGAACTTACTTCAGCATAATAAAGGCCACATATGACAACCCACAGCCAACATCATTCTCAACGGTGAAAAACTGAAATCATTTCCACTAAGATCAGGAACAATACAAGTTTTCCCACTCTCACCACTATTTTTCAACATAGTTTTGAAAGTTTTAGCCACAGCAATCAGAGAAGAAAAGGAAATGAAAGGAATCCAAATCGGAAAAGAAGAAGTAAATCTGCTACTGTTTGCATATGACATGATACAGTATATAGAGTATATCAGAGACACTTACAGAAAACTACTAGAGCTAATCAATGAATTTCATAAAGTAGCAGGATACAAAATTAATGCATAGAAATCTCTTGCATTCCTATACACTAATGATGAAAAATCTCAAAGAGAAATTAAGGAAATACTCCCATTTACCATTGCAACAACAACAACAACAAAATACCTAGGAATAAACCTACCTTAGGATATGAAAGACCTGTATGCTGAAAACTATAAGACACTGATGAAAGAAATTAAAGATGATACAAACAGATGGAGAGATATACCATGTTCTTGGATTGGATGAATCAGCACTGTGAAAATGACTATACTACCTAAAGCAATCTACAGATTCAATGCAATCCCTATCAAATTACCAATGGTATTTTTCACAGAACTAGAACAAAAAAATTCTCCAATTTTTATGGTAATACAAAAGACCCTGAATAGCCAAAGCAATCTTAAGAGAGAACAAGAGCACTGGTGGCATCATGCTTCCTGACTTCAGACTATACTACAAAGCTACTGTCATCAAGACATTATGGTACTGGCACAAGAACAGAAATATAGATCAATGGAACAGGATAGAAAATACAGAGATAAACTCACACAAATATGGTCAGCTTATCTTTGATAATGGAGGCAAGAATATAAAATGGAGGAAAGACAGCCTCTTCAATAAGTGGTGCTGGGAAAACTGGACAGCTACATGGAAAAGAATGAAATTAAAACACTCCCTAACACCATACACAGAAATAGACTCAAACTGGATTAATGACCTAAATGTAAGGTCAGACAGTACTAAACTCTTAGAGGAAAACATAGGCAGAACACTCTATGACATACATCGTAGCAAGACCCTTTTTGACCCACCTGCTAGAGAAATGGAAATAAAAACAAAAATAAACAAATGGGACCTAATGAAACTTAAAAGCTTGTGCACAGCAAAGGAAACCATAAACAAGACGAAAGACAACCCTCAGAATGGGAGAAAGTATTTGCAAGTGCAGCAACTGACAAAGGATTAATCTCCAAAATATACAGGCAGCTCATACAGCTCAATATCAAAAAACAAACAACCCAATCCAAAAATGGGCAGAAGATCTAAATAGACATTTCTCCAAAGAAGATATACAGATTGCCAACAAACACATGAAAGAATGCTCAACATCACTAATCATTAGAGAAATGCAAATCAAAACTACAATGAGGTATCACCTCACACCGGTCAGAATGGCCATCATCAAAAAAATCTGTGAACAATAAATGCCGGAGGGGGTGTAGAGGAAAGTTAACCTCTTGCACTCTTGGTGGGAATGTAAGTTGATACAGCCACTATGGAGAACAGTATGGAGGTTCCTTAAAAAACTAAAAGTAGAACTACCATATTACCCAGCAATCCCACTGTTAGGCATATACCCTGAGAAAACCATAATTCAAAAAGAGTCATGTACCACAATGTTTATTGCAGCTCTATTTACAATAGCCAGGACATGGAAGCAACCTAAGTGTCCATCAACAGAAGAATGGATAAAGAAGGTGTGGCACACATAAAAAGAAATGAAATTGAGTTATTTGCAGTGAGGTGGATGGACATAGAGTCTGTCATACAGATTTAAGTAAGTCAGAAAGAGAAACCAAATACTGTATGCTAACACATATATATGGAAACTAAAAAAAAACAAAAACAAAACAAAGGTTCTGAAGAACCTAGGGGCAGGGCAGAAATAAAGACACAGACATAGAGAATGGATCTGGGGACACGGGGTGGGGGAAGGGTAAGCTGGGACGAAGTGAGGCAGTGACATATACATACATACATTACCAAATGTAAAATAGATTGCTAGTGGGAAGCAGCCACATAGCACAGGGAGATCAGATCGGTGCTTTCTAGGTGTCCACCTAGAGGGGTGGGATATGGAGGGTGGGAGGGATATGCAAGAGGGAGGAGATATGGTGATATATGTTTATGTATACCTGATTCACTTTGTTATACAGCAGCAACTAACACAATAATGTAAAACAATTATATTCCAATAATGATGTTAAAAAATAAGTAAGATATTTGGCCATAACACACACGTGAAAATGCAAAATAAATATGCTTTAATGCAGTGGGTATATGGTGCTCTCTTTTTCATACTTTCCATAAAATAATTAAATTTAAAATTTCCAGGCTGGTGTGGGTTTGAAGATAGTTTTACATGTCTATGAGTTGGGTGACATGTGGGGAAGTGGAAAGATTTAAGGAGACGTTTGGGAAGAGGTGTGTGTGTGTGTGTGTGTGTGTGTGTGTGTGTGTGTGTGTGTCTTTTATTGTAAGAAGTAAAAATAGTTAAAATTATAAAACGGAATATCTAAATGAAAATAATTGTTAATATAAATTAGCCACAGCCTTTTCATGCAGAGATAGGTTTCTCAAACGTGTTTGTACATGCAAAATAGTATATTTCAAAATGGAGATATTATAAAATATTGGGAGGAAATATCTTCATTACTTTTCCACTTGGATTGCAAATTTCTTAATAAATAGGATGTGACAAAATTCTTGATATTCCTGTATGCTTATATGAGTGCTATGTACCACATGAATGCTCAATTAATTTTATTTAATGATGATGAAGAACAGATATTTAGTAAACAGTGCCACCTTTTACTTCTCACTTCTAACTCTCATACGTATTAAAGCAAAGCATTATTTATATCAATGTTTGCCAAATTGTTCACAATATTTTTGGATTTTTTATTTCAGTGTATAGAACAAATTGTTGATCATGCAGTTAATTAGCTCACCCAAGCAGCAATATAATTTAACCATTAGGCTTATCAAAATGACCATACCAAATTCTTTCAAGCTCCAGTGATTTTAGTCATATCGGCCAAACACAGAAACTGTGAAGCTTCATTTCTGTTAGCTTTGCTAAAATGTTCTTTCTTTGAAAGTTTCTATCTCTCGTTCTATGGGCATGATATCTCAGAAAACTTGCTGCTAAGGGGGTCTTTTTTGGAAGCAAACAAAATTTTGATGTGGCATTTTGTTGTATCAAAAGGTCTTTATCCAGGTTCCAGCATTTCAACTTGCTGAATTCTGAATAAGTGTGGAACAGTTTTTGTTTTCCCCACAGTCCAAGGCTTAAATGTAATCACAGATTTCCTGATAGCTGCATAGCACCCAAAAATGGAGCAACTTTGTGTAACTGTTGCTTCAAAATCTCAGATAAAAGTTCTCTATGAAATTAATGCTAATAACCACTTGAATCATACATGGAGCTTTCAGACATCAGGCACAGCAAGATATCTGTAACATGAGACTATGAATGCTACTTGGCAAGATTTAATATTCAATTGTCATGTAGCGCTCTAATATGGATGTTGCACAGTTGGAGCCAGACAGCCGCTAACTATACAGCATGGTCAGAATAGTTAATAGCGGCATTCAATAAGTGAATGCTCACAGAAAGTAACCTCTTATCTCTTTTTTAATCATTTCCTTGCTGATTTATTCCCATACCAATCTATTACTAAACTGAAAAGTATGATTGTCAAACTCTTTTTTAGAAATGAAAAGACTTAAAAATATGAGCATTTATGTATTCATGCTTAAAAATGTTCTTTTACTGAATTACAAATAAATATAATGTCCAGTTGTAGCCTTTACAGTTATTGCAGAATGGTCTTAATACAATTATTTTGAAACATATTTATTCTGAAATTATGGTTATAAAACAGCTACACTTGGCCAATAGTGTGCCTCTATTTGTCATCATGAGCTAAGGACAAAATAGTCTAGCCTGTAATATAGATACATAAAATTAGAAATAGCAGAAATAAAATTTAGAAATAACAAAAATAAAGGACTTTTTCTCTCACCAGGAAAATTCTATTCTAATAACCAATGTCCATATCCAATAGTGTCTGTCCTGTTTGAATAAGATAGAGTCATCTGATATAAAAATAAATTAATAATAGTAATAATACTAAAAACTCATGATTATCTACAGATGGTTAATCCACACCTGTTGGTGTCTAACCCAGCTGGATAAAGGTGATGGTCTTATTTTTCAAGGAGCTCAATCCAGTTTGTATTATTCTCCTAATAGGCATGATAATTGGGTTAAGGCTAATCACTAGGAAATGTGCTATAAGAGAACTATGAACATTAATGACAGGATATCTTAGGTAATACCCACTAAAAGATATACTAGATGTTAGAACAAATAACTCTGCTATTTAATAAAATTAATAATGAAATGGAACTTATTCAGTTAGCAGTTGTACTTTATTGTCTTATCACTAGACCCCGTCATTCGTTCAAAAGAGACACAAGTTCAAAATTCTACTATAAAATAATGAAGCCAGTTCTCATAAGCTAAAGAAAAAATCTGAAGTTAATGATTTTAGTGCTTTTCTATGTATGGGAAGATGCAAGAATCTAGGGTCACTGAAATTCTTCCTTAGATGTGCATCTTAACTATTGAGGGGCCCCGTATATCCAAAACACAGAATGCTTCCTGTTTTTCCATCCTGAATTCCCCTCAGGCCACACTGCAGTGCGCTGCAACTTAATCCTTGTAGAACTGGAAGGGCAGGCAACATTCTTTGTTTACCCTGTGTATTTATTTATTTATTTTTTATTTGCAATGTATATTTCTTTTATTGGGAGGTAAATAGTCACCTCATCTAATCTTTTTTTAACATCTTTATTGGAGTATAATTGTTTTACAATGTGTTGTGTTATTTTCTGCTGTATAACAAAGTGAATCAGCTATTTGTACACATATATCCCCATATCCCCTCCCTTTTGCTCTCCCTCCCACCCGCCCTATCCCACCCCTCTAGGAGGTCACAAAGCACTGAGCTGATCGCCCCATGCGATGCAGCTGCTTCCCACTAGCTATCTATTTTACATTTGGTAGTGTATATATGTCAATGCTAGTTCTTGCAGAGGTATGGCATCATGCTTATTTTTTCATTAATTTTATTTATTTTTGACTGCGTTGGGTCTTCGTTGCTGTGCGTGGGCTTTTCCTAGTTGCGGGGACTACTATTTGTTGCGGTGCACAGGCTTCTCATTGCGGTGGCTTCTCTTGTTGCAGAGCACAGACTCTAAGCGATCAGGCTTCAGTAGTTGTGGTGTGCAGGCTCAGTAGTTGTGGTGCACGGGCTTAGTTGCTCCATGGCATGTAGGATCTTCCCGGACCAGGGACTGAACCTGTGTCCCCTGCATTGGCAGGTGGATTCTTAACCACTGTGCCACCAGGGAAGTCCCTGGCATTATAATACATTTAGCAAATTTCCATTATTGAAAAAAAGTTACATGAAGTCAGTGTTGTCCCTATAAAAAGGTAAGACATATGGTTGCTCTATTAGGTGTAGTGCTAATGGAGGAAACTGTGAGTAACATGAGTCATACTGTCTCAGGATTTAAATTACAACCGTTGTAAAATGTATACCTTTGGCAAATGCATTCACTCTTTCTGGTCTACAATACCTCAGGATACTGTTTTGTGGTACTAAATAGAACCCAAAGAGGTGACTGCATTTTAATGTAGCTTCCAACACACTCACATAAATGCGTGTTTGTGTGTATGTTTTTGTGTGCATGTATGTGTATGTGTTTCTTAGATCAAAAGTAAGAAAAATTTTACTCGAAACTTTAAAATACTTAATTTCATTAGACTTTGGTGCTTCTGGCTAGAGAGAATTTAAACACAGCCTAGGATGTTGCTAATTAACATGAATTTTTAAAGGAGATTAAGGCTCTATTATGCTAGTTTCAAGGCCCATTTTAAAGACTGTATCATGTGTTAATATAGACTTGATCTTTTTTAAGTTGTACTCTCAATGAGTTGTTTTAACTCTGTTTATACATACTTTATATATACTTATGGATGTGTTGTTTTTGTTTTGTTTTGTTTTGTTTGTCATGGGTGTGAAACTTTTCTCTGAGTTTCACAGGCCAGTCTAGCAAGTTAAAAACTCACTTCACAACTGATCCAAAAGAACTCTAGCAGGGTCTAGAGTCACTGTTTTTGGTGGACAAGACTATTATTTGAGGCAGAAGCAGGAAAAGAAAGAGTTCCTTTCTGATGGAGTAATCTTAGAGTGGGGTTTAAAGAGTACTTACCTCTTTCACTTTCTTCCATTTCTTTGACTCACTTTTTCCCTGGATAGGTGACCACTATTCACCAGATCTTAAATTCCCAATGCTTAATTATCTTTAGTCCTGACCAAGAGGTGAGACAAGAGGAAATGTGGATATACTAAATCTCTAAACAGAAAATTAATCAAATTTCCTTTCAGAATAATTTTTCTTCTACCAACTTTTGATTAAAGCTGCTAATGGAAACCAAATTGATAAGTTTGAGTATCAAATTTTATTTTATCATTCTTATTCACCTTAGGAGGGCACAAAGGTACCAACAGGCAGGCAGTAAGAAGGATAGAGAAGTAAAATATCCTAGATAATCAGTACACTAGTTCTGATTGAGAGCCCACTATGCCTTATTATTGTGCAGATTATTCCTCATCTGTGCTTGATGTTCTTTCAAGATAGGTATATTATGAGGCCATTAAAGTAGAAGGTCACAGCAAAGGGATTGCAGACTCCAAACAAGAAGGAACCAATGTTTCACTTTGGTTCTTAACATAAAAATGCACTCAGTTGTGTTCATTAGATATCATTATTCATTTATCCATTGAACAAAAAATTTACCAAATGCCTACTATGTTCTTGGAACTGTTCTATACTCTGAGGATACAGTGGTATTTGAGATTAAGTCTTGTCCTCATTGATCTTACATTAGAGAAGGGAGAGGAGGCAGACAATAAACAAATAAGCAAGTAAATAAGTAAGATAATTTCAGATTGTGATAAATTCTATAAGTACAATAAACAGTGATATAATAGTGACTTGGAGTGGGGAAACGTTAGATGGGAAAGTTAGAGATGACTTTTTGAAAATGTGATATTTAAATTGAGCCTGAAAGTTGTAAAAAACACTTCCATACAAAAAGTCAGGGAAAGAACTTTCTAAGCAGAAAGAATACAAAAACCCTAAGGGAAAAAACAGGCTTGATGTGCTCAAAAAAAGAAATTCAACATGACTGAATTGCTGGTGAGGTCAGCAGATTATACTGGGTTTTGTAGGATATGGTAAGGTATGTAGGATTTGATTTTGTTATTAGTTCAGTGGAAAGTCACACTGGAGGACTTTCTCCATGGGAATGATTCTGAATGCTGAAAACTTACTGACAGAGAGTGTATATGAAGCATGAGGAAAAGAGAGGAACAAAGGATGACTTCAAGGATTTTGATTTGAGCAACCGGATGTATGAGGAATACTGGAGGAAAAGCAGAGTGTTTTTAGATGGAAGAGGGGTCAAATTTTTTGGTATTTTCATGGTTAGTTGGGTATGTCTATTAGACTTCCAAGTGGAGGCCTTGAGTTGGCAGTTGGATATATGAATTTAGATATCAGGGACAAGTACAAACTGGAGATATAAATTTGATAGTCATCAGGATATGAGTGCTAATTAAAGTCATGTTACTGGACTTATAGACAGAGTATAAATATAGAGGAAAAGAGAAGTTGGTAACAAGCCCTCAGGTGTTCCAACATTTAGAGATCATGTAGCAAAGGAGAAGCTGGGCCAGAAAAAGGATCTGGGATAGATCATATAGAGCAATAGGAGAAAAACTAGGAGAGTGTAGTCTCAAGGAAGCAAAGAGAAAGAAAGTATTTCAAGAATTAGGGAATGATCCACTATATTAAATGATACTGAGAGATAAAGTCAGGTGAAGACTGAGAAATAATATTAGATTTGGTAAAATGAGATGGCTGGCAACCTTCACAAGAGCTGTTTCAGCAGAGTGGTGGGTACAGAAGCAAGACTGACACGGACTAAAAAGTGAAAGAGAGGTGAGGAAACGGTTACAATGAGGGTGACAACATTTTTTTGTGATGTTTTAACGTAAGAAGCAGAAAAATGAGGCAGCAGCTGCGAAATTATGTGGAGTTAAGAGAGTTTTGTGTAATGCAAATCTATATATTAATAGGAATGATCCAGTTGAGAGGGAAAAATGTGACACTATGGGATAGAATGCTAATAATTGCATGAAGAAAAGCCATGGGAGGGCAAAAAGAGGGATCCTGAGAACATTTGGAAGAGTTGGTCTTTGATACAAGAAGAGACATTTTATCCATAATAGAGTGTGTGGATACAGATTCAGGTCGGTTGGTAAATTTGCTGGTTGGAAAATGAAATAGTTCTCTTCTGACTGTTCCTATTTTCTTAGTGAAATAAGATGTGAGGTCATTAACTGGGAATAAAGAACATAGAGGAGAAGTTGAAGATTTGTGGAGAGATGGAATGGTGAAATAGTTGTCTCAGAGAATAGGAAAATAAATTAGGAAATTGTAGGATTGCTAGACAGTGCTGTTTGGCCTTTTGGAGATTTTTAATCATACATTTTAAAATATGAAATTCATCTGAGAAACTAAAATCCAGCCCTCCATTGGCGCAGTCTACTCCTGGTTCCAGGTATTGATGCCCTAGAAAGAGCCTTGATCTGTAACAATTAGAAAAACTTCACTGGCATTGCAGAAGAGAATGAATAGGACAAGTAATTTGCCTCTGACTCCCAATACATGGGGCACCTAGTCAGGCTGTCCCAGATAGATTAGAATGACCTGTGTGTCTTCCTACATACAAATTTTGCTCTTTGGAATGTCATCACAGAGTTCCAGAGACTTCTCTTGATTTCTTTAATTTTCCCAACCCTCACATGATGTTTTGCTCTTTGATCATAGATTTGAATCAGAATCTGCTGACTTTTCTACACTTATCATATGCTAATTTTTCCCTCCACATGGCTTTTTCATTCTCCTTTGAAATTGTCAAGGTGGACCATGGCTTAATGCTTTACTGAACACATCTGTCTCACACACTCACAGGGTCAACCTACTTGTGGGTGCTGAACAATGGAATTAATGATGGTGCCTATGTAATACCAAATAGGGTATTTCAAGGTTTTCTGAAGTAAGATAAAGAAGAGAAATTTCTTTTGATGGAGAAAGTGGAAGCCGTATTGACTGTATTTCTGAAAAACAGGTGGAGGCTCAGCTTTTGGGTACAACAGCAGTGATTTCAATGTAGGGTGATCAGGATAGCCCCACTTTCTGTTGGTTGTTCCAATGTAAACATGAACAGTTACCCCTGTCACTTTCATAAGTGTTCTGGTTTGGGCAATAAATTATATAGTCATTCTACTTCAAGAGGCTGATACAGTCATTGATTGTGGAGAAAAATGTCTTCATAGCTAGCTGCTACTCTTTCTGAACCCCTATGGGCTCATAAGAGTAGGATGTCACTATCAAACTATTAGAGGAAAACATAGACAGAACACTCTATGACGTAAATCACAGCAAGATCCTTTTTGACCCACCTCCTAGAGAAATGGAAATAAAAACAACAAAAAAAAATGGGACCTAAAGAAACTTCAAAGCTTTTGCACAGTAAAGGAAACCATAAACAAGACCAAAAGACAACCCTCAGAATGGGAGAAAATATTTGCAAATGAAGCAACTGACAAAGGATTAATCTCCAAAGTTTACAAGCAGCTCATGCAGCTCAATATCAAGAAAACAAACAACCTAATCCAAAAATGGGCAGAAGACCTAAATAGACATTTCTCCAAAGAAGATATACAGATTGCCAACAAACACATGAAAGAATGCTCAACATCATTAATCATTAGAGAAATGCAAATCAAAACTACAATGAGATATCATCTCACCCCAGTCAGAATGGCCATCATCAAAAAATCTACAAACAATAAATGCTGGAGAGGGTGTGGAGAAAAAGGAACCATCTTGCACTGTTGGTGGGAATGTAGATTGATACAGCCACTATGGAGAACAGTATGGAGGTTCCTTAAAACACTAAAAATAGAACTCCCATATGACCCAGCAATCCCACTACTGGGCATATACCCTGAGAAAACCATAATTCAAAAAGAGTCATGTACAAAAATGTTAATTACAGCTCTATTTACAATAGCCAGGACTTGGAAGCAACCTAAGTGTCCATCAACAGATGAATGGATAAAGAAGATGTGGCACATATATACAATGGAATATTACTCAGCCATAAAAAGAAACGAAATTGAGTTATTTGTAGTGAGATGGATGGACCTAGAGTCTGTCATACAGAGTGAAGTAAATCAGAAAGAGAAAAACAAATACTGTATGCTAACACATATATGGAATCTAAGAAAAAAAAAGTTCATGAAGAGCAGAGGGGCAAGACAGGAATAAAGACACAGACCTACTAGAGAATGGACTTGAGGATATGGGGAGGGAGAAGGGTAAGCTGTGACAAAGTGAGAAAGTGGCATGGACATATATACACTACCAAACATAAAATAGATAGCTAGTGGGAAGCAGCCGCATAGCACAGGGAGATCAGCTCGGTGCTTTGTGACCACCTAGAGGGGTGGGATAGGGAGGGTGGGAGGGAGGGAGGTGCAAGAAGGAAGAGATATGGGGACATATGTATATGTATAACTGATTCACTTTGTTATGAAACAGAAAATAACACACCATTGTAAAGCAATTACACTTCAATAAAGATGTTAAAAAAAAAGAGTGGGGTGTCACACTATGATCACATGACCATCACCACCACCCCTAGGACCTGATCTCAAAAAATAAATAATAAGTCACCATGTCAATCTGACCCTGCCTTCTATTCTATAAGTTTATACTCCTTAGGTTCTGCCTGAAACACTTTTCTACATCTATCTAGCTGTATCAAGGCCCAGGTCTGGCTTAATGAGTTTAAATTAGGCCCAAAATGGACAAGTGGGAAGTATGCAGCATCCCTCTATATAGTAGCCGAGACTCACCTACTACTTCCTATGGGATCCTTCTCCCCAAATATATCCATACTGCTTCAGCTAGAAAATCTGGTCTGTGGTCCGCAAATCCAAATTTTAGATAGCTCTCTTTTCATTGCTTCAGATATGCTATTCTCTCTTGCCTGCTGGAGAAAAAGGCCTGGACCAATGAAATTAAGTCCATGGAAGGAAAGGTAGCCCCTTTAAGAACTGATGTACAGAATGCTCAGGAACCCGTGATTCTGTCTACTATGACATCAGGGAGCCAAGAAAAGAGGGACTGGCTATAGACACAAGTGAAGCTTTCTTGCCAAGCTTCACTGAAATCACACTTTCAAGAGTCATGGTTTTCTTTTTTAGTTTTGTGGGTTTTTAAAATTTTATTTTAAAGAAGATTGCCAAAACAAAGCAGAAAAGGAAAGCCCAAAGACAAATATTTAAACAATAGAGGAAAAATATTGGGTCTGTCTCATTCTTCCTGTTTGTATCAGTTTTTTTTTCCCCAGATGATACTTAACCTTTATCTCATCTCCAACATTATTATCAATCCAAGGTTCCTCACCACCCCCTCCTCCAGGGGTGGTTGTGGATGGACATGAGCTTAAACTTAAGGATGAGTCATGGTATATATTTCACATCCAATTTAATCTTATTTTAATCAGAAAGTTCAATGGATTATTTTATAATCTGCATCAAATTCCCCCATGTCAAAATATCTCTATCAAAGTACCTATATAAAAATATCCTTGATCTCAATATGGCTCCATCAAAATGGCTATGTCACAATGTTATGTACCCACACATAACCAGTATGGCTGTAAGAATAGGCTCTGTGTAGATCTGGTCTGGATCCACTTATATGCCTCATGTCTGTGTTAAAATGCCAATTTCTTATTTCAAAGTCCGTATTGCTACAATTTACTCTTTGCTTATGTACTTAAAGTATGGTTTTTAAGAACCAACTCTTTATCAATTGATTTGTATTTGTTTCCCTCCAAAACTCTGCTGTATGTTGTAACTGTTTAATGTTGCAGCTCTCTATATTCAGCTTCAGTATTCTCTAAGTTACTTTTTGTCAACTCTGTTTTGTCTGGGGATTAGCGTTTTTCACACTATGACAATAGGAAGGGGGATTTATATTTAATTCTTTTGACTGGAAGCTTCATGTATTGCTTAGAGTACCAGCTGAAATGAATCTTCCATTTGTATTTCCCCTTCAGTAAGCCATTCTACATCATAGAGAGAAAGATAGATAAATATAAATAGATAATAGATAGAAATAGACAAAGACCTGCTAAATTACCACTACAATATGTAAACATTTGCCTTTTAATAATACCTTTGCTTATTTGTCATTTTTTAGGAGCAGGCCTGGAGGTATCTTGACATTTAGATATTTAGCATGTGGTATCAATATGAGCCATTGTATTTCAAATTTCCTTAAAATCATGGCTAAACCTTTCCTCTCTCCCTTAAACAAAAAACAAAATCTACCTGCAGAATCCCTGGAGTTCATCCCTTCAGAGCATCCTTCCTAGAAGTCCTGTATCTCCACCACAACAGTTCTCTGGAAGAAATTACAAGTAAGCAATCCCTTAAAAGGAAATTTAAAGCTTGTAAATACTGAAAAAGAAAGAAAGAAGGATATTATTTGGAAAGAATTTTAGCAGAAAGTTTTATGTATTTATTTTTCAGTAGGAGGTGGGGTTGCAGAGAAGGAGAGGCAGAGTCAGAGATAACAGTGTTTCTAACTATGAATATATACATAATTGTGTTTATGCCAGAAGATAACACATTTCCTGAGGAAAAAAGCACTGACCTAGATTAATCTGTAAGATTTTTAAAATTATATTTCCTTCACTTATCTAAGTATCATAGTAATTTCTCAGACATTCTTAGACCATAGGAAATATTCCCTAACAAAAACCCTAGTTTTAGTGAGGAATAGAATAAAAGCAGAATCATTTTCTTTGTTTTATGAAGATGCCATTATTTTAGTATATCTGCTATATCGATCTAATGTGCCTTCTGGATGGTTTCATTTATTTGCTTCCTAGAGAATATAGTGATAAGAATCTATGTGTGTTTGATATTTTTAAAATATCCTGAGATATTTCATGTTTGTTTTTTCATTTAAAATAGCATTATGACTCATGAGCCCAAAGAGGACAATCCTTACATCCATCCATCTTTTAATTGGAATGGCTCTCTGGGAACAGCTAGACCTGAAGCAAATTATGGGGACAAGTATTCTTCAGCCATGCATATGAAGCCACTTTTCGTATGTATCATGCATTTCCATTTCTATATATAGTTATCATCACCGTAGTTCTAGTAAAGGTAATATAATGAATACTAAGACTTTGCTATAGCAAAATGATATGACAGAATCATTTGAGATAAAGATATGGAAAGTTTAGCTTATAAGACTCACTATCACTACTATTTCACTTTGTTAAATGGGATTAGGAAATATGAGTCAAAGGTATAGTATATATAATACTTCATATGTATAAATATACTATGTATGTAACTTAAATTTGCAATCTTTAGAAAGGAGATTTGAGATCAAAGGAAGACTGGTTAAATTCCGTGAGACTGGTCTTATGATAATCATTAAATTATCATAATTTAACAAGGCAACTGCTATTTTGTGTTTTAGTGTACTTAATACATTAAATAGTACATTGCTCAAGCTAATGCTGAATACTGGCTAATTGCTGATCTCTAATTACAAGACATATTAACAATTATCATGAAGTGCAAACTGTGTTTCTCTGTATAAGTGTTTAAAACCAGAAATCAGAAAAAAAAGTGAAATGGATCATCACCCGAAAGTTATCTTTATGAATGTTCTTGACAAATGCAATGAATTATAGAAAAATGAAAATAATTCACCAAAAATGAATACCTTATGTTTGTTGACATATTGAATTTCTGTGTTTTTTTGGGGGAAGGGTCATTTTTAGTTGAGTGACCACTGACAAAATAACCTTCCCCAAAAAACCCACAGTGGAGAGAGTGATATCACCAAGATGGCAACATATGTCGTTCCTGACTTCACTCCCCCTCAGAAGAAGAACTAATATCTATTCAAGTACGTGGCACTCCTGAAAGAATTCTAGAAATAAGGGTGAGACTAAAGCACCCCCTGCACCACAGAGAGCAAAAGATACTGCTTCGGAAGGATAAGAGAAGCTGCTACACAATGGCTGCATTGTCCCTCCCATTGCCAGTGTAGCAACACACAGAGAAGTCTTCCCTGAGTCTCTGGTTCCTCCAGTGGGAAAGGAGAGGCGAGGGGGACAACAAACCTCCTAAGTTTCTTGGAGCCCCTACTCATGTGGGAGCCCCTATTCTGGTCTCGCTACATGGAGACTGCAGGGAAATCTGCAGGGCTCAACCACTGGGAATCTGACTGTTATGGAGAAGAGAGAAGGGGCTTGCAACAAAGATCTTGGCAGACCAAGTTCATACCTGCAGTGCCCAAGTAGTAATCCTAATTAATGGCTTTGCCCATATGCAGAACCAAGTCAGTGGTGCACTTTGGCTAGGGAACCCATTAGGATGCAGATCTGACTGATTTGGATACTCAAATGAGGAGTTTTTCTGGCCGTAGAGCCTGGACCAAGGAGTCTGAGGCAAGGAGCTGAGTCATAGATCCATCCACTAGGAAGAGTGTCTCCCAGCCCCATCTGATGAGTAGCTAGTGAGAGCACCGGGAAGTTGTGTAGCCTAGCAACACTCCAGCTGAGAGACATGCAGAGCTGATTGCCCCCAGAGTAAAGCCAATACTGGGCATGGAGGGTTCTCTTGCTAAGCCCAGGCAGGGGGATTAACTCATAGCCAAGGCTGAGGGTAGCTCCCAACCCCTCGAGACTAGAAAGCCTGCTTGGAGAAAAATGGGAGTTGCCTGAAGTGACCCTTCACTGTCCCACTCAAGCAAGTGACCTGAAACATAGCCCCACCCATTGTGGCTCCAGAGCTCCATCTGACCACAAGAGCTGGCAAGAACCCCTAGAAGCTGTGTAACCAGCAATGCTTGAGCCAAGATGCGGGCCTGCCCAGGCAAGGGAACTGAGACATATCCCCACTCACTGTGGACAGTATCTCTCACCCCATCTGATCAGAAAGGCTGGCAAAAAAACTGGAAGCTGTGCAGCCTAGCAGCACTCAAGGCAAGAGGCAGGCAGGCAGAGCTGATAGTTTGCAGAGCAAAGCCAATGAACCTGTTCGGCCAGAGAACTTGGAGTGCAGGTTGGCTTTAGTTAAGACAACAAAGAGCTTTACTGGCTTTATGTTGCTTCTCTCACTGCACCCAGGCAGGAAAATTAATTCATAGCCCTGCTCATTGCTGAATACAGCCTCTAGGCTGCCTAACCAGGGAACCTAATCAGAGCACACAGGAAGCTGCATAGCCCATCCAACAGCCCAGACTAGAGTGGCACTTGAACAGAGAGCACAAGCCATGTCTTTCCCCATTTGCAGAAAAGAACTGGTGGTCTCACCTGATCAGGGAATTCAGTGCACACTGTTGCCTGATCTGGGTTCCCAAACAATAAGCCCATACAGGTCCTTGCTACCCTACCAGGGAGTGAAGCTAATTCATAGTCCCATCTACTACTGAATATAGTACCCAGTCCCAACCATCTAGTAAGCCTGACCAGAGAATCCAGGAAAGTACAGCACCATCTAACAGCCTTACTTGGGTAGGGAACCAAGCCAGCAGTCCTATCCAACTGTTCTCAGCCAGTGGCACACCTTCCCATCCCCAACCTCAGAGCTTGAACAGTTGCCTCCCTCCACCCCCAGAATAACAGTAGGCCCCACTTGCCTAAGTATATTACCAACAAATATGCCTAGAGATCCAAACTGAGCTGACTGGTGAAGATCCGTCTCTGCCAAGGCAAACCTGTAAAGTCTGTATGAGGACCCCAATTACTCAAATGTGCAGATACCAATGTAAGGAATCAAGGATAACGAAAAACCAAGAAAATATGACACCAACAAAGGAAACTAATAAAGCTCCAAGAACTGACGCTAACAAAATGGAGATCTATGAACTGTCAGACAAATAATTCAGAATAATTCTCTTAAGGAAATCTAGCAAAATACAAGAACACACACAAAAAAAACTAAATGAAATTAGGAAAACTGCTTTCATGGATGGAGGTCAGGCCCGCAGCCAGAGGGAGGTGTTGTTCAGTGGAGAGGCTGCTCTGCAGGAGGACACCTAGATATCAGAGAAGGCTAGAGCTGAAAAGTACCCTGCAGGTCATCTAGTCTAACCCTCTCATTTTACAGTGAGAAGCCTAAGGTTATGGGAGGGACAGGGCTTGCCAGGATTTAGACACCTGATTATTGGCAGAGCAGGAAAATTCCAGGTTTCTTAAGTCTTGTTTGACCTTTTTCTACCATTAACTTTTTTCAGCTCAAGGCTCTCTTTGGGGAAGACAAGCAGCTTTGCCCATATTATATAGCATATATCCAAAGCATATGCACTGATATGTTTAAGTGTTGTGATTGTAAAAAGACCCTAATAAACCAGGCTTAAGTGGACTGCTCAGCAGTTCTGAAAGAAATGGTTCTTGATTACTAAACAATACAATTGTGTAGCATCAGACCTCTTCATAGCTTCCTTAGGAACTGGGGATGAGCCCTGGAAGTAGACTCTTTAAAACTTAGGAAAGCACCTGTTGTTTCCCCAGGTTGTAAGACTATGTTTGCACTGGTTAATTGCCAGAGTGCCTGTTTGTGGCTCATTGGTTAAAAAGAATTTCAGATGAAGGGTATCAGTCTGGGCGCTCTCTTGCCTGACTAATCCTGTCCTGATCAGTCACTGGGTCATGTGACAGCACTGCAGTGTAAGGAAGAAGGAAAAGACTTGATTCTATGGTTTGAGGAGATGTGCTTTTATAAAATTTTTTTTATTGAAATATAGTTGATTTAGAATATTGTGTTAGTTTCAGGTGTACAGCAAAGTGATTCAGTATATATACTCTTTTTAAGACTCTTTTCCCTTATAGGTTATTACAAGATATTGAGTATAGTTCCCTGTGCTATACACTAGGTCCCTGTTGGTGATCTATTTTATAAACAGTAGTGTGTATATTTTCATCCCAAACTCCTAATTTATCCCTCCTCTCCCAGATGTGCTTTTTATAATGGGAATTATTTGCATTAGAGAATGCCTTTGGGGAGTTTATGTGAGCTGAAGTAGATGTGTCAAGTAACTGACACATGTTGCATTCTTATGACAATAAATTTATACCTAACAATTATAAATACTCTTTTATGAATTTCATTTATATGTTTTGCCCCTAGGAGGGGCAGCTTCTAGGAAAAGATTATAAGGGGCAGCTGTCATTTTTCCATATAATTATTCACTCAATCTCAATTCAGAGAGTATCAACTGAAACAATAACATAGTTTAAAGAGTACTCCATGACTAAGGTTGTAAACCCTTAAGGGAGATGACTATGATTTCTCAACATTCTGTGTGTGCTTAGCCAGTGACCGAAGAACTTCTCCAGTGGCTACACTCCATTGGAGAAAGGTTGTTTTTCAGTAATGATACAGAGTGTCCCAGACCACAAAAAAATGAACAGTTCAGTTTTAGAATTTGAGCAGCATAGAGTTAAAGAACAAGTGATGAGCCAGACAGTTGATTTTAGAAAGTCTTTGAAAAACAATGTTTGCATGCTTTTAAAAAGAGAACAATGAAGAAATTGTTTTAGGGCATACAAGACAGTATCAGGAGTCAATGGTCCACTAGTGATCTTAGTTCATGTTAAGTTTCCCAGATACGCTGAGATTGTGCACTTGACATTACCTGATGGCATGAAGCGGAGTGGGCAAGTTCTAGAAGTCAGTGGTTCCAAAGCAGTCGTTCAGGTATTTGAAGGGACTTCAGGTATAGATGTCAAGAAAATGTCCTGTGAGTTTACTGAGGATATTCTCCAAACACCAGTGTCTAAGGAGGTGCTTGGTGGGGTATTCAATGGATTAGAAAAAACAATCAACAGAGGTCCTGTTGTACTGGCTGAAGAGTTCATTGACATCATGGGCCAGGCAATCAATCCTCAGTGTCGAAGCTATTCAGAGGAGATGATTCAGACTGGTATTTTGCCCATAGATGGCATGAAAATTCCTGTCTTCTCTGAAGATGGCTTACCACACAATTAGATTGCAGCTCTAATCTATTGCCAGCCTGGTATGGTAAAAAAAAAATCCAAAGATGTAGTGGACTACAATGAGGAAAATTTTGTGATTGTATTTGCTGCTATGGGTGTAAACATGGAAACTGCCCGGTTCTTCAAATCTGACTTTGAAGAAAACGGCTCAAGGGGCAATGCCTGCCTCTTTTTTAACTTGGCTAAAGACCCAGCTATTGAGCAAATTATCACTCCTCACTTGGCTCTAACCACAGCTGAGTAGTGAAGATCAGTGTGAAAAACATGTATTGGTTACCCTAACAGACATGAGTTCTTATGCTGAAGCACTTTGAGAGGTTTCAGCAGCCCAGGAAGGAGGTTCCTGGTCAACGAGGCTTCCAAAATTATATGTATACAGATTTACCCACAATACATTAATGTGCTGGTCGAGTGGAAGGTAGAAATGACTCTATTACTCAAATTCCTATTCTCACCATGCGTAACAATGATATCACTCACTGAATCCCTGACTTGACTGGATATATTACAGAGTGGCAGATCTACACACGGACAGGTTTCCCCACCTATTAATGTGCTGCCCTCATTATCACAGTTAATGAAGTCTACTATTGAAGAAGGTATAACCAGAAAGGATCATGCCAATGTATCTAACCAGCTGTATGCATGCTATGCTATTGGTAAGGATGCACAAGCCATGAAAGCTGTAGTTGGAGACAAAGCCCTTACCTCAGATGATCTTCTTTACTTGGAATTTCTGCAGAAGTTTGAGAAGAACTTTATTGCTCAGAGTCCTTGTGAAAATCGCCCTGTCTATGAGACTTTGAATATTGGCTGGCAGCTGCTTCAAACCTTCTCCAAAGAAATGCTGAAGAGAATCCCTCAGAGCACCCTGAGCAAATTATACCCTCAAGACTCTGCAAAGCATTAACTGCTACTTCATCACTGGCTTGATGCTTTTGTGAAATACTGGTTCTGTTTTCTTTATTCCTTTTGCACTCCCCCATCCCTACCTTTGTGTTGGAGTTTACTGTGTTACCCTATAATTAAAAACAAGGAATAGATAACAAAAAACTGAAATTACAAAAACAGTACATGAACAAAATGACAAGTTCAGCAAAGAAATAGAAACCATCAGAACAACCCAACCAGAAATCCTAGAGTTGGAAAATATGAAAACTGAACTGAAGAATCCAATAGAGTTTCAAAAGCAGACTCGACCATGCAGAAGAAACAATCAGCAACCTGGAAGACTGGACATTTAAAATTATCCAGTCAGAGAAGCAAAGGAAAGAAGAATGCAAAAGAGTGAAGAAAGACTATGGGACTTATGGGACACAATGAAAAGAAACAATATTTGCATGATTGGAATTCCAGAAGGAGAAAAGAAAGAGAAAGAAACAGAAAGTATATTTATAGCAATAATGGCTGAAAACTTCCTGAACCTGGGGAGAGAAATTGACATCCAGATCCATGAGGCCCAAAGGATCCCAAATAGGTTGAACCCAAATAGGGCTACACTGAGACATTATTTAAATTGTCAAAAGTCAAAGGCAATGAAGAATTTTAAAAGCAGCAAGACTAAAGAGAGAAGTTACATAAAAGGGAACCCCCATGAGATTATCAGCATATTTCTCAAAAGAAACTTTTCAGGCCAGGAGAGAATGGGATGACATTCAAAATATTGAAAAAAAAAACCTGTTAACCAATAATTATATACCCAGTGAAGCTGTCCTTCCGAACTGAAGGAGGGATAATGACTTTCCTGAAAAAATAAAAAGGCTAAAGGAGTTTATTACCATGTGACCTACCTTACAAGAAATGCTAAAGAGAGTTCTCCAAGTGGAAGTAAAAGCACATTAATTAACATCATAAAAACATTAAAAAGGTAGCAAAAACTCACTGTTAATGGTAAATATATACTCAAAGTTAGATTCTATAATATGGTAATGGTGGTGCATAATTCACTTACAACTCTAGTTTAAATGTTTAAGAAAATGAATGTCGTAAAGATAACCATAACTACAATAATCTGTTATTAGTTACACAACATAATATATGTAAATTATAACAGCAGTAACATAAAATGTAAGAGGGAAGAGAAGGAAAAGTGTAAAGTTTAGGAATTTCATTGAAGTTAAGCTGTTATATATATTTTATGTAAGCCTCATGATAACCATAAGGGAAAAAATCTGCTGCAATTACACAAAAGAATAGGATAAAGATGTCAAAGCTTACTGATACCAAAAGCATCAAAACACAAAAAAAGAGAGCAGGATAAGAAACAAGAAACAATGGCTCTACAAAACAACCAGAAAAAATTAACAAATTGGTAATAGTAAGTCCTTATTTATCAATAATTACCTTAAACTGAAATAGATTAAATTCTCCAATCAAAAGACATGAAATAACTGAATGGATTTAAAAAAAAAAAAACAAGATCCAATGATTGGTTGCCTATGAGAGACTTACTTTAGCCTTAGATGAATAGACTGAGAGTGAAGGGATAGAAAAAGACATTTCAAACAAATGGTGACCAAAAACAAAAGCAGAAGTAGCTATTCTTATATGAGAAAAAATGGACTTTAAACTAAAATTGGTAAAAAGAGACAAAGAAGGTCATAATATAATGATAAAGTAGTCAATCCATCAAGAAGATACAACAATTGCAAATATTTATGCACCCAACATTGGAGCACCTAAATATATAAAACAAACAATAACACATTAAAAGGAGAAATAAACAGTAATACAATAACATTTGGGGACTTTAATACCCTATTCTCAACAATTGATAGATCAGCCAGAGAATTAATAAAGAAACAGTGGATTTGGATTTGAACAACGCTATAGTCCAATTGACCTTACAGAACATTCTATCAAACAACATTGGAATATACATTCTTATCAATTCCACATGGAACATTATTTAGAATAGACCATACATTAGGCCACAAAAAAGTCTTAGTGACTTGAAGAAGACTGAAATCATACCAATTACCTTTTCTGACCACAATGGCATGAAACTAGAAATCAATAACAAGAGAAAATTGGTAAATTCACAAACACATAGAAATTAAACAACACTCTCCTGAACAACCATTGGATCAAAAAATACATTAAAAGAGAAATTAAAAATTTCTTGAGACAAACGAAAATGGAAGCACAACATATGAGAACTTATGGGATGCAGCAAAAGCAGTTCTAAGAGGGAATTTCATAGCAATAAATGACTACATTATGAAGCAAGAAAGATCCCAAATAAACAACCTAACTCTATGCCTTAAGTAATAGAAAAAGAAGAACTAACTGAGCTATTTACAATAGTATCAAAAACAGTAAACTACTTAGGAATAAATTTAACCAATGACGTGAAAGATCCAAGAATACTCAATGGAGAAAAGAGAGTCTTTTCAATAAATGGTGCTGGGAAAATTGGATATTCACATGTAATAGAATGAAACTTGACCCCTCTCTTATACCACTTACAAAAATTAACTCAAAATGTGTTAAAAACTTAAATGTAAGACCTGAAACCATGAAAATTCTAAGAGAAAGCATAGGAACAAATCTTCTTGACACAAGTCTCAGTAATTATATTTTGGAAACTCACACCTAAAGCACAAACAACAAAATAAAAAATAAACAAGTGGGATAACATCAAACTAAAAAGCTTCTGTACAGCAAAAGAAACCATCAACAGAGTAAAAAGACAACCTATAGAATGGGGAAAATATTTGCAAACCATATATCTGATAAGAGGTTAATATCCAAAATATATAAAGAACTAATTCAACTTAACAGGAAAATAATAATTAAATTTAAAATAGTCAAAGGACCTGAATAGACATTTTTCCAAGGAAGATATATTAATGGCCAATGTTTACATGAAAATAATGCTCAACATCACTATTCATTAGGGAAAAGCAAATTAAAACCACAATAAGATATCGCCTCACACCTGTTAGAATGGCTATCATTAAAAAGACAAGTGATAACAAATGCTGATGTGGATGTGGAGAAAAGAGAACCCTGGTGCACTGTCGGTGGGATTGTAAATTGGTATAAGATTTTTCAAAAACTTAAAAACAGAGCTACCATATGATCCAGCAATTTCATTTCTGGGAATATATCCAAAAGAAATGAAAACATTAATTCAAAAAGAGATCTGCACCCTCATGCCCATAGCAGCATTATTTACAATGGCCAAGACATGGAAACAACCTAAACATCCATCAATGGATGAATGGATGAAGAAGTTGTGGTATGTGTATATATATATACCACACACAATGGAATATTATTCAGCAAGATAAAAATGAGGAAATCCTACCATTTGCAACAACATGGATGGTCCTTGAAGTGGAATGTAAAACAAACAAATGAAAAACCACCAAACTCATAGAAAAAGAAATCAGATTTGTGGTTACCAGAAGTGGGGGTGAAGGGAGGGGAATTGGAGGAAGGTGGTCAAAAGGTATAAATTTCCAGTTATAAGATAAATAACTACTAGGGATGTAATGTACCACATGATAACTATAGTTAACACTGATGTATGATACATAGGAAAGTTGTTAAGAGAGTAGATCCTAAGTATTCTCATCACAAGGAAAAAAAATTTTTTCCCTCTAATTGTAGCTATATGAGATGATGGATGTTAACTAAACCTGTTGTAATTAGTTCACGATATATGTAAATCAAACCATCGTGCTGTGCCCCTTAATCTTATACAGTGATGCATGTTAATTGTTTCTCATTAAAATTGGGAGAAAAAAACACTGTGAATTGATGAGTGACCTCAGAGAGGTAAAGAAAGGAAATACAAATGTGGAGTTTTAGTGACGTACAAGAGAAAGGCAAAATGCTGGATGTGTAATGGAATAAAAACTGATTTTTCACACATTAGATAAATGGTACCATGTATGTGGACCAGTGATTCTGGACGATAGAACTGGGAAGAAACTGGGAATTTTTAAGTGACATATTAAATCAGAAAGAGAAGGAAATAGAGAATGGTACTGAACTCATTGTGGGTCAATATACGTGGAAATCCAAGAGAAAATACAATCTAAATAATGAAAGAGGAAAGACTAATATTGAGAATATAGCAGGTAAACTGTCTGGGTTTGAATGCAGGTGACATCATATTAGTTTTGATCTATGTATTAGTTCTCTGTTGCTGCATAACAAATTACCATAGACTCTGCAGTTTAAAGCATTATACATTTATTGTGTCACAATTTACGTGGGTCAGGAGTCTGGATATGGCTTTTCTGGGTGCTCTGCTCAGGGTTGCACCAAGCTGCAATCAAGGTGTCAGACAGGCTGTATTCTCATCTGGAGTTTGGGTCCTCTTCTACATTCACATGGTTGTTGGTAGAATCCAGTTCCTTAGGAATCACTTAGGTGATTCCGCCCACCCTGCCCCATATCTTTCCTTGCTGGCTGACAACTAGGGGGTCACTGTCGGTCTGTAGAGGCTACCTACAGTTGCCACTTGGCCTTCTGACAGACTCTCTCACAACATTACAGCTTTCTTCAAGGCCAGCAGAAGAAGCTTCAGCTCCATTCTCCTAAGATGGAGTCATATAAGAAAATCTATTCAAGGGAATAACTATTCCATTGACATTTCCTATTATTTTCTCCATATTCTATTGGCTAAAAGCGAATCACAGGTTCTGCTCACACTCAAGGGTAGGGGGTTACACAGGGGACATGACTCATTGGAGGGTCATTCTTTAGGGTGTGTCCAGATAAATAACAGGTTACCACTTAAAGTGGACTAAAATGGTACTAAAACAGCATTTTACTGGAAGACTAGGTGAACAGGAAAAAAATAGTGACCCTTAAAGATTATAGAATTATAGAAATCTTGGGACAGATAGATTAATCTTTTAAAACTGAGTGAAGTTAACAGAGTAACATGACATTTTTCATTCACTCAACTAATTTGTTGCCCATTACATGCCAAGCACTGTTGTGGTAGTTAAAGAATGATGAAAGAAAAGTTCCTGCTCCATGGAGCTGTAATATAGTGGGGGAAATATATTAAGCAAATAAACACATATAGGATTACTAATTGTGATAAGTGCTATGAGGAAATAGCTCAGAGGGTAGTGAGAGAAAATAACAAAGTTGGTGCAGTCACTTTCAATGCAGTGCGCATATCAATTTTACCCTTAATTACAGTCACTAAAAGAAAAGCAGTAATATACAAGAGTTGGACAAGAGACTTAAAAGGGAAGAAGTGGGCTGTAGCTCCCTTTTGTGGCTACCTCAGTCAAAAAGTAGTAGCAATTTCTAAGTAGGGGCAGGGTTGGAAGTGGAGGAGGCAAGGTAAGAGAAAAAGTTGAAGTGAAGTTGATATTGATAAGGGTAGAAGGTAGTGCACCAAACAAGAAAACAATATGCCAAGAGCTCCTTACTTAATACCTAGGGAAATTTTCATCTGAGTTTCTTTTAACAACTTCAACTTATCTTTTTCTCAAGAAATCTTTCGTTGTACTATCATTTAAAGGACACAAGAGACCAAGCTCAGCATTTTATTAAACCATATTATTAAGATTGCTCTCATTACATATACCTGTAAGCCCCTGATAAGCAAACCTAAAAGCTTATTTTAAGACTTTACCTTACTTGACGTCTCTGTTGGCATTTGACACTCACTGCTTCCTGACTCTTCATTTGACTGCCAGGGTACCACTGCCCTGGTTGTCTTCATACTTCTCTGATTATTATTTCTCAAACTCCTTCTGAAACACTTCCAACTCTGTCCACAACTTAAATGGTGCTGTTTTTTCAGGGTTCCATCTTGTTTGTGAATTTCAAATCTAATTTCAACTCATAGAAGTTTCTCTAGATCTAGACCAGTGATTCTAGTAATCTACAGGATATCTGTACATTTGTATGTCTAGCAGGCCCCTTAAAGACTATGTCATTATCTCTTCACTCCACCCTGCTCCTCTCCTGTATTCTGTATTAAAGTGAATGGTGCTATCTACCCAATCATCTAAAACTGAAGTCTGTGAGCACTAGGAGGCTCTTTTCTCTCCTTTACTGCTCTCTCTAAATCTAATCATGCACAAAGTCATGTGTTATTAATTTTTTCCCTTAAATCTAGGGTGACCATCTCACCACAATTTGCTTGGGACAGTCTTGGTTTTAAAAGTGAAAGTCCCACATTCCAGGAA
Source organism: Leucopleurus acutus (assembly GCF_964270905.1). Lineage (NCBI taxonomy): Eukaryota > Metazoa > Chordata > Mammalia > Artiodactyla > Delphinidae > Leucopleurus > Leucopleurus acutus. The sequence continues at coordinate 73,468,319 of NC_139148.1, forward strand.
CCCCCTCAGTTCTGGGAAAACTCAATCCCTCTGCCACGGACTAAATTCAGGTCTTCAGCATGTCCCTTCTAAATTATTACCAACTAATTCCTCTGCCACCTGTGTCTCTATTTCAGGCTTAACTGTCACACAGCTGCCAAAGTTATTATCTTAAAACCAAATATGATCTTATTGTTATCTAGCTTAAAAGACCATACTTGATCCTTATTACAAATAGGTCAAAGTCAAAATTCCTCAAGTAAGCATAATGTGAAGGATTTTAGCTCCCCTGATCTCTCCAGCTCTACAGCTTCATCTCTGGCTGATCTTAGGTTTGCACTCTATGTTCCAGCCATACCACATGTATGGTTTCTCAAGTATATGGTTCCAAAGCATTTATGGTTCCATGCCTGGAAAACTCCTAGTCATCCTAATATGTACTTTGAATATCACATTCATGAAGCCTTTCCCAAACCTTTAAGCAGAGGTAGTGCTCTATCCTCTGCCCTCCCAGCAGCACTATTATTGCCTTCATTCTTATACTAAGATATTATGTTATAATTATTTATCTACCTGACTATTGGTATGTGTCTTCCACTTGATTTTTAATTCATCCAGATCAAGAACCCTCACTTATTCATTATTGTATCCTTAGTGCCAAGTACAATGCCTGCCACAGAGTGGTGGTCAACATATGTGTATATGTGCACATATGTGTGTTTATCTTTGAACCATTCTCTTACAACTGAGGAAAGTGATCAGTGCAATATTTTCCAATAAAAATAGAGAATTCTCAAAATAAAGGCCTTCATTTCTTTCTCAGATCTGTTTTAAAATGGTATTTTTAAATGCTCATGAACATGTTTCTGAGGGTCTTTGCAATAGAAAAGTGCATCTGTGAGTAGAGATTAATTGTCAAAAAGTAACATGTTATGCTGAGAAAATGAGGTTTTAGCATGAACCCCTATCATAAAACAATATTATAGTGGTAACAGAAGTCTGGGCTACTATAACATAAACAATGTTGTTATAATAACATACGATGTGGAAACACTAGTAATGTAGTTTGTGAATAAGATCATACAACAAAAGAAAAGTGAGATACTTCATAAAAGCAACAAATGTAATTGTGCAGTTATATAGTACTAACATTCATCACTGCAAGATTAGAGTGTGGACTTTGGTACTGTAATTTCAGAAAAAAGAGGTATCTGTTTTTCTTCCATAAATTTGCTCCTGTAATGTTAGGTTCTTACTTTAGTACAGAGATTCTGGATTGGACAATATCTAAACTTGTCTAGGGAAACTGTACTATGAGTACAGTATTTAATGGTTATTTAAAAGCAGCCAACAATTCAGTTGCTAAAAAAAAATTCTGTATGTGTGTGTTTTTAAATAACTAAAATATATAATGGTGATTAAACAAATTTCTAAAATGATTCAGATATTATATGCACAATTTTCTAATACACAACATATCTAAACAAGAATAGAAATTTTATTAAATATCATTTAATTATGTTTGATATTTTTAACTTCCTTGCAGAGTTTGGCCACACCAGGAGTTCCAAAGTCAAGCTACACTCAAAGAGAGAGACAACAAATTGGATACCCAATTTCTGAAGAGCCAGAAATCCCTTATAAGATAGGACGTGTGCAGACACAACCCAACTATTAAACGTTTCCGGCAGAAAAAAATCTGTATATATATATAATTTATATATATTATATATACAATATAATTTGATCATTTTCAAAGCATACTTGGAATATTTTTAGAGAACTATGAGTATGAGTTACCTATGCTATAAATTATACTTTACCTTTCTTTCTGTATTAATGCCATCGTTATCTCTTTATATGTTTAACTTTTCCTTCCCCCAACCCTTCCTTCTATGACCACAGAGCGAAACTTTCACTTCCAATATCCAACTTCTTTAACCAGCAGGAATGGCAAATACTTGTTATCTCCAAAATTCAGCATAACACTTGCTTACTGATTTATGACATGTATCTTTATGAAGTACTCAGTGAAATGCATAGAAGGTTGGTTGCAAATTGCTTATAGAGAATATTGAATACTTTTTAGTTACTGGATAAATCTATGGAATTGCACCAAAGCATTGGCATATAAATAATGAATTTTATTTGAAATGTGTGATTTGATTATAAATTAATTCCTTAAAATAAACTAAGAATTGCTAAATGATTTCTGTAACTGAGTGGTGTTTTGGAATGATCCCAAGATCTGGGTTGCTCCTTTCCCTTTTCCTTTCTTCCCTTATTCCTACTTCTCTTCCTTCATCCCTCCTTTCTTTAAAAGGCACTTATTTCACACCAACTATGTGCCAAGCACTGGTTAGTTGCAAAGGTATGAAGATGAATCTGAGATAGTCCCTGGAGCTCAGACTGGTAGAAGAGACAGAAACAAAAAACACTTATTATCCAATGTTATCAATACAATGATAAAAATGTATACAAGGAAGTAGGAGTTCAAAGAACAATTAACCAAGCCTAGGGAGAAGCATGATGATAATGGTGAAGGAAGAAGGCCATAAAAGAAGGTGATGCCTAAGCTGTCATAAAAGGTGAGTGGGAGTTAGCTTTATGAAGTGAGGTTGGGAGAGAGTTTTTGAGACAGAGGGAAAGCAAAAAGTGGAGAAATGAAAAACAACATGGAGTATGCAGGGAACTTCAAGTACTGCTGGCATGTAAAAGTGAGCAAGGGCATAAGATAAAAGATGAGGCTGAGGTGGTAGCCAAAAAGTAGGTCATGGAGGATCTCATATGTCTTGTTAATGAGTTTAGACTAAATTTTATTGGTTACAGGGATCCTTTGAAGGGTTTTAAATAATCATAATCAAATTTTATGTTTAGATTGATCACTTTGATGGCTAAGTGGAGGATGGATTTAAAGGAGATGAGGGACTTCCCTGGTGGTCCTGTGGTTAAGACTCGGTGTTCCCAATGCAGGGGGCCCAGGTTTGATCACTGGTTAGGGAACTAGATCCTACATGATGCAACTAAAGATCCTGCATGCTGCAATGAAGATCTTGAATGCTACAACTAAGACCCGGCACTGCCAAATAAATAAATAAATGTTTTTTTTAAAAAATAAAGGAGACAAGATGAGAGGCAGAGCAACCAGTTAGAAGGTAGAGATGAGGAATCCTATCACTGTAGCAGTGAGAGAAATAGATTGAGAAGAAAGGCAGATTGAAGCAAATTCTAAGTAAACTGACAGGACATGGAGACTCATGAGATGTCACAGATGGGAGGAAGAAGTTATTATGATTGAAAGGATGTTGGGACTATTCAATGAGGTAGGTTGTTAACAGATCAACAGGTTAATGAGCAGACTGGGAGAGGGGTAAGAGAACAAAAGAGCTGGGAGGATAGAGGCAGATTAATGTCACTGTAAACTTGGATATCTCAAAAGCATTGAAAACTCAGTATTTCTAAAAGTGAGCTCATCTATCTAGTTGCTCATATTAGTTTCCTATGGCCAATGTAACAAATCACCAAGAACTTAGTTGGTTTATAACACTAATTTACTGTCTTACAATTCTGTAGGTCAAAGTCTGAACATGACTCTCACTGGGCTAAAATTAAGGTATGGACATGGCTGTATTGCTCCTGCTCTAGGGGAGAATCTGTTCCCTTGCCTTTTCCAGCTTCTAAACTGCTCACATCCCTTTGCTTATGGTTCCCATCAAAGCGAGCAATGGTGGGTTGAGTCCTTCTCACATTGCATCACTCCAAATACCTCTTCTGCCTTCCTCTTCCACTTTTAAGAATTACATTGGATCCACCCAGATAAATCCAGGGTAATCTCCCTATCTTGACATTAGATGATTAGCAACATTTGGTACATCTGCAACTTAAATTCCCCTTTACCATTTAAGGTAAAATCCGCAAGTTCTATGGATTATGACATGGGCATCTTTGGGGGAAGGGCATTATTCTTACTATTGTATCATTCAAGACTTTGATCACAATAAGGGTTTTGTTGGCAAGAGGAAAGGAGAAAATGGGTGTTGGAATGGCATCCAGAAGTGTCTGCCACATTCCTCCAATATAATTCTAACCCATGCAGCACCATTTTTCCCTCACAGAAAGGCAGATGGAGATGGGTTGATGGGGGATTGGCTTAGCTGTTTCTCCAGCTAAATTGTTATCCAACAACTGGAGAGGAGGGATTCATACGATTGTTCCAAAGTTGGGAAAGTTTTGCAAATTCCATGATCTCTAGTGTTGAATGTAGAAGCTGTTCAGAGCCTGTGGATGTAGTGGGAGGAAGAGAATGTAGAGGTCTTCTAGTCTAAGTTACAGTGAGGCTAGTTCTTCTTTAGAGTGCCTAAAATCAATTTCTCCACTAAAACTAACATTATGGTAAGAGAGCAATTGTACCCCCCCCCGAATTTAAGATACATCACAAAGAAACTACAAAAGAAGAAAATTATAGTCCAATATCATGGATGAATATAGATGAAAAATCTTCAACAAAATATTAGTAAACCAAATTCAACAATACATTAAAAGGATCACACACCATGATTAAGTGGGATTTATCCCAGGGATGCAAGGATAGTTCAATATCTGCAAATAAATCAGTGTGATACACCACATTAACAAATTGAATAATAAAAATCATATGATCTTCATGAAGAACCTAAGGGCAAGACGGGAATAAAGATGCAGACCTACTAGAGAATGAACTTGAGGGTATGGGGAGGGGGAAGGGTAAGCTGGGACAAAGTGAGAGAGTGGCATGGATATATATACACTACCAAATGTAAAATAGATAGCTAGTGGGAAGCAGCTGCATAGTACAGGGAGATCAGCTCGGTGCTTTGTGACCACCTAGAGGGGTGGGATAGGGAGGGTGGGAGGGAGGGAGATGCAAGAGGGAAGAGATATGGGGGCATATGTATATGTATAACTGATTCACTTTGTTATAAAGCAGAAACTAACACATCATTGTAAAGCAATTATACTCCAATAAAGATGTTAAAAAAATCATATGATCATCTCAATAGATGCAGGAGAAGCATCTCACAAAATTCAACATCCATCTATGGTAAAAAAAAAAAACTCTCAACAAAGTGGTTATAGGGGGCACATACTTCAATATAATAAAGGTCATATATGACAATCCCATAGTTAACATACTCAAGGGTAAAAAGCTGAAAGCATTTCCTCTAACATCAGGAAGAGGGCAAGGATGCCCACTCTTGCCACTTTTATCCAACATTGCATTGGTAGTCCTAGCCACAGCAACCAGACAAGAAAAAAGAAATAAAAAGAATCCAAACTGGAAAGGAAGAAGGAAAACTGTCACTCTGCAGATGACATGATACCATATATGGAAAATCCTAAAAATACCACGAAAAAACTATTAGAACTAATAAATGAATTCAGTAAAGTTACAGGATACAAAATTAATGTAAAGAAATTTGTTGCATTTCTATACACTAACAATGAACTATCAGAAAGAGAAATTGATATTAGAGAAATGCAAATCAAAACTACAATGAAATACCACCTCACATCTGTCAGAATGCCTATCATCAAAAAGACAACAAATAACAAGTGTTGGCGAGGCTGTGGAAAAAGGGAATCCTCATGCGCTGTTGGTGGGATTGAAAATTAGTGCAGCCATTATGGAAAACAGTATGGAGTTTCCTAAAAAAAATAAAAATAGAACTGCTACGTGATCCAGCAATTTCACTTCTGGGTATTTATAACAATAAAACAAAAACAATAATTTGAAAAGACATATGAACTCAAATATTCATTACAGCATTATTTACAATAGCCAAGATATGGAATCAACCTAAGTATCCAATGATAGAGGAATGGATAAAGAAATGTGATATTGTATGTATGTGTGTGTGTATATATATACATATATATGCACAATTGAATATTACTCAGCCAAATATAAAATGAAATCTTGCCATTTGCAAAAATGTGGATGCATCTGGATGGTATTATGCTAAGTGAGATAAGTCAGACAAAGACAAATACCCCATGATCCACTGAATACGTGGAATTTAAAAAACAAAACAAAGTGAAAATAGACTAATAGATACAGAGAACAAATGGGTGGTTGCCAGAAGGGTGGGGGATGGGGAGTAGGCAAAATAGATGAAGGGGATTAAGAGGTACAAACCTCCAGTCATATAATAAATAGGTCACATTATGCTGTAATATGCAGCATAAGTAATATTGTCAAAAATATTGTAAAAACTTTATATGGGGACAAATACAAAGACTTATCATGGTGACCATTTCATGATGTATGCAAACATGAAGTCATTATGTAATACACCTGAAATCAACATATTTTACTTCATTTATATTTCAATAAAAAATACAAATCTAATGTTACTTCTCTTCTTAAAGCCTTCAATATTGCTCCCTCTTCTCCCACGCAGTGAAGTGAAGAACAGCATTCCTGCAGAGGAAGGACCTTTAGATGATAATAAACCAAGTAAAAAAAAAAAAATTGAGAGAGAAGACCTTCAAGATGGCGGAATAGTAAGACGTGGAAATCACCTTCTTCCCCACAAATACATCAGAAATACATCTACATGTGGAACAACTCCTACAAAACACCTATTGGGGCTTCCCTGGTGGCGCAGTGGTTGAGAGTCTGCCTGCCGATGCAGGGGACACAGGTTCGTGCCCTGGTCCGAGAAGATCCCACATGCCGCGGAGCAGCTGGGCCCGTGAGCCAAGGCCACTGAGCCTGCGCGTCCAGAGTCTGTGCTCCGCAATGGAAGAGGCCACAACAGTGAGAGGCCCACGTACCGGAAAAAAAAAGAAAATATGTCCTGCAAAATTTCTAGATTATATTTCTAGAAAGAAAACAATTTTCTTTCGTTTAGCAATAACATTCTATTGAAATATATTACAAGATGCTTTATATTTTCATGTTCCTAAAACAAAGCTGCATCCAATTTTGTAGTAGGCCATTATGAATGGATTTGAAAAGACTGGAACTTTCAACATTAGTAATGAAATCAGAGCATGTTTCGTCTTTTCAAAAAGTTCTTGAAACTCTGAAGTCCTGATAAGCTTGCCAGGATTTCCTTTCTGTGTTAGGTAAGATAAAGGTCCAGTTATGGTCCCCAAATGAGAGTCAAAATGTGTGTTAGAAGCCTGCAATTCACAGAATCGTTTTCCTTTTAAGAAAGCCGACATCTGGCAATAGCGTATTTACTTTCCAAACACAGGACTAGAGAATATGTTCAGCTTTCTGATGGGAACCCCAAATTTTAACAGTTTAGTATCTGATTAGGTACATCCACTTGAAATCAGCTATAACACATGTATGTTATCTGTTTTTGAATGACATAATTAAAATGAAGCATTATACTATATATTAAATTACTTTCTTGCCTAAGGCTCCTTGAAACAAAACTAATTCTCACTGGTGAATTCATTACTGATATTGAGGAGCTCCCTTGGTAGATGTAGTATTTGTAGGATAGTATTTCAATGCCGAGAGCCTTAGCTGAACAGATAATCAGATCTGTCACTATATTAACCTTAGGATATTTTCTCTGTCAACATTCAAAACTAGGTATTTAGACTGAGAGTAAAATAATATATTCTTAAGTATAGGAATGAAGAAGGCACTGTACACTTTTATGTCTCTGGGAATAGAGGATAAATGCAGGCATGAATCATAGTTGGGAGTATACTGCCTAATGTTTTCAGATTACAAAATGAAAATGAATCATTCCTTTTCTTTAATTTTTAATGGAGTATAGCTGCTTTACAATGTTCTGTTAGTTTCTACTGTACAGCAAAGTGAATCAGCTATATGTATACATATATCCCCTCTTTTTTGGATTTCCTTCCCATTTAGGTCACCGCAGATCACTGAGTAGAGTTCCCTGTGCTATACAGTAGGTTCACATTAGTTACCTATTTTACATATGGTAATGTGTATATGTCAATAACAATCTCCTAATTAATCCCATGCTCCCTTCCCCCTTGGTATCCATACGTTTATTCTCTATATCTGTGTCTCTATTTCTTCTTTGCAAATAAGTTCATCTATAACATTTTTTTAGAATTCACATATATGCATTAATATATGATATTTGTTTTTCGCTTTCTGACTTACTTCATTCTGTATGACAGTCTCTAGGTCCATCCACAACTCTACAAATGACCCAATTTCGTTTCCTTTTATGGCTGAGTAATATTCCATGTATATATGTACCACATCTTCTTTATCCATTCCTCTGTTGATGGACATTTAGGTTGCTTCCAAGTCCTGGCTATTGTAAATAGTGCTGCAGTGAATATGGGGGTGCAGTTCTCCATAGTGGTAGTCTCAATTTACATTACCACCAACAGTGCAAGAGGGTTCCCTTTTCTCCACACCCTCTCCAGCCTTTATTGTTGGTAGATTTTTTGATGATGGCCATTCTGACTGGTGTGAGCTGATTCCTCATTGCAGTTTTGATTTGCATTTCTCTAATAATTAGTGATGTTGAGCAGCTTTTCATGTACCTCTTGACCATCTGTATGTCTTCTTTGCAGAAATGTCTATTTAGCTCTTCTGTCCATTTTTAGATTGGGTTGTTTATCCTTTTGATATTGAGCTGCATGAGCTGTTTGCACATTTTGGAGATTAATCTTTGTCAGTTGTTTCTTTTGCAAATATTTCTCCCATACTGAGGGCTGTCTTTTCATGTTGTTTATGGTTTCCTTTGCTGTGCAAAAGCTTTTAAGTTTCATTAGGTCCCATTTGTTTATTTTTGTTTGTATTTTCATTACTCTAGGAGGTTGGTCAAAAAAGATCTTGCTGCGATTTATGTCAAGAAGTATTCTGCCTATGTTTTCCGCTAAGAGTTTATAGTATCTGGCCTTACATTTAGGTCTTTAATCCACTTTGAGTTCATTTTTGTATATGGTGTTAAGGAGTGGTCTAATTTCATTTTTTTACATGTAGCAGTCCACTTTTCCGAGCACCACTTATTGAAGAGGCTGTATTTTCTCCATTGAATATTCTTGCCTCCTTTATCAAAAATAAGGTGACCATATGTGCATGGGTTTATCTCTGGGCTTACTATCCTGTTCCATTGATCTATATTTTTGTTTTTGTGCCAGTACTATACTGTCTTGATGACTGTAGCTTTGTAGTATAGTCTGAAGTCAGAGAGCATGATTCCTCCAGCTCCGTTGTTCGTTCTCGATTGCTTTGGCTATTCAGGGTCTTCTGTGTTTCCATACAAATTGTGAAAATTTTGTTCTAGTTCTGTGGAAAATGCCATTGATAGTTTGCTAGGGATTGCATTGAATCTGTAGATTACTTTGGGTCATATAGTCATTTTCACAAACTTGATTCTTCCAATCCAAGAACATGGTATATCTCTCCATCTGTTTGTGTCATCTTTGATTTCTTTCATCAGTATCTTATAGTTTTCTGCATACAGGTCTTTTGTCTCCTTCAGTAGGTTTATCCCTAGGTATCTTATTCTTTTTGTTGCAATGGTAAATAGGAGAGTTTCCTTAATTTCTCTTTCACATTTTTCATCATTAGTGTATAAGAATGCAAGGGATTTATGTGCATTAATTTTGTATACTGCTACTTTACCACATTCATTGATTAGCTCTAGTAGTTTTCTGGTAGCATTTTTAGGATTCTCTATGTATAGTATCATGTCATCTGCAAACAGTGACAGCTTTACTTCTTCTTTTCCGATTTGGATTCCTTTTATTTCTTTTTCTTCTCTGGTTAGGACTCCCAAATCTATGTTGAATAATAGTGGCAAGATTGGGCAACCTTGTCTTCCTCTGGATCTTAGAGGAAATGCTTTCAGTTTTTCACCACTGAGGATGATGTTTGCTGTGGGTGTATCATGTATGGTCTTTATTATATTGAGGTAGGTTCCTTCTAAGCCCTCTTTCTGGAGAGTTATTTTTTATCATAAATTGGTGTTGAATTTTGTCAAAAGCTTTTTCTGCATCTATTGAGAATTTCATATGTTTTTTATCCTTCAATTTTTAATATGGTGTATCACATTGATTGTTTGGTGTATGTTGAAGAATCTTTGCATCCCTGGGATAAATCCCACCTGATCATGGTGTATGACCCTTTTGATGTGTTGTTGGATTCAGTTTGCTAGTATTTTGTTGAGGATTTTTGCATCTATGTTCATCAGTGTTATTGGCCTGTAATTTTCTTTTTTGTGATACCTTTGTCTGAGCTTTATGATTTCTTTCCCTCCACTAACTTTGGGGGTTTTTTGTTCTCCTTTCTCTGGTTACTTTAGGTGTAAGGTTAGGTTGTTTATCTGAGATTTTTATTGTTTCTTGAAGTATGTTTTTATTGCTATAATCTTCCCACTTAGACCTGCTTTTGCTGCATCCCATAGGTTTTGGGTCATCATGTTTTCATTGTGATTTGTTTCTAGGAATTTTTTGAATTCTCCTTTGATTTCTTCAGTGATCTCTTGGTTATTTTGTAGCATATTGTTTAACCTCCAAGTTTTGTGTCTTTTTACATTTTTTTCCTGTAATTGATTTCTAATTTCATAGCGTTGTGGACAGGTAAGATGCTTGATACAATTTCAATTTTCTTAAATTTACCAAGGCTTGATTTGTGACCCAAGATGTGATCTATCCTGAAGAATGTTCCATGTGCACTTGAGAAGAAAGTGTATTCTGCTACTTTTGGATGGAATGTCCTGTAAACATCAATTAAGTCTATGTTGTCTAATGTGTCATTTAAGCCTTGTTTCCTTACTAATTTCTTGTCTGGATGACCTGTCCATTGGTGTAAGTGGGGTGTTAAAGTCTCCCTCTATTATTGTGTTACTGTTGATTTCCTCTTTTATGGCTGTTAGTATTTGCCTTATGTATTGAGGTGCTTCTATGTTGGATGCATAAATATTTACAATTGTTATATCTTCTTCTAGGATTGTTCCCTTGAACATTATGTAGTGTCCTTCTTTGTCTCTTGTAATGGTCTTTATTTTAAAGTCTATTTTCTCTGATATGAGAATTGCTACTCCTGTTTTTTTTTTTTTCCATTTGCATGGAATATCTTTTTCCATCCCCACACTTTCAGTCTGTATGTGTCCTTAGGTCTGAAGTGGGTCTCTTTTAGGCAGCATATAATATGGTACTTGTTTTTGTATCCATTCAGCCAGTCTGTATCTTTTGTCTGGAGCACTTAATCCATTTACATTTAGGCTAATTATTGATATTTATGTTCCTATTGCCATTTTCTTAATTGTTGTGTGTTTGTTCTTGTAGGTCTTTTTCTTCTCCTATGTTTCCTGTCTACAGAAGTTCCTTTAGCATTTGTTGTAAAGTTGGATTGGTGGTGCTGAATTCTCTTATATTTTGCTTGTCTGGAAAGCTCTTGATTTTGCTCTCGAATCTGAATGAGATCCTTGCTGGGTAGAGTAATCTTGGTTGTAGGTTTTTCCCTTTCATCACTTTTAACATATCCTGCCCCTTCCTTCACACAACCTGCAGAGGTTGTGCTGAAAACTCAGCTGATAACCTTATGGGGATTCTCTTGTATGTTACTTGTTGCTTTTCCCTTGCTGCTTTTAATATTTTTTCTTTGTGTTTAATTTTTTCAGTTTGATTAATATATGTCTTGGCATGTTTCTTCTTGGGTTTATCTGGTATGGGACTCTCTGCCCTTCCTGGACTTGATTGACTATTATTTTCCCATGTTAGGGAAGTAGTCTACTCTCATCTCTTGAAATATTTTCTCAGGCCCTTTTCTTCTTCTGGGACCCTTATAATTTGAATGTTGGTGCATTTAATATTGTCTTAGAGGTCTCTGAGACTGTCCTCATTTCTTTTCATTCATTTTTCTTTATTCTGCTCCATGGCAGTTATTTCCACCATTCTATTTTCCAGGTGGCTTATCCATTCTTCTGCCTCAGTTATTCTGCTTTTGATTCCTTCTAGTGTGTTTTTAATTTCAGTTATTGTGTTGTTCATCACTCTTCATTTGTTTTTTAGTTCTTCTAGGTCCTTGTTAAACATTTCTTGTATTTTCTCAATCTGTGCCTCCATTCTATTTCAGAGATTTGGCATCACCTTTACTATAATTATTCTGAATTCTTTTTCAGGTAGATTGCCTATTTCCTTTTCATTTATTTGGTTTTGTGGGTTTTTACCTTGCTCCTTCATCTGCAACATATTTCTCCATCTTCTAATTTTCTCTAACTTGCTGTGTTCAAGCTCTCCTTTCCACAGGCTGCAGGGTCATAACTCCTCTCGCTTCTGGTGTCTGCCCCCAGTGGGTGAGGTTGGTCCACTGGCTTGTGTAGGCTTCCTGGTGGGAGGGACTGTTGCCTGAACTCTGGTGGGTGGAGCTGGATCTTGTCCCTCTGATGGGTAGGGTCATGTCTGGTGGTGTGTTTGGGGGTGTCTGTGAGCTTGGTACAACTTTAGGCAGCCTGTCTGTTGGGTGGTTTTGTGTTCCTGTCTTGCTTGTTGTTTGTCATGAGGTGTCCAGTACTGGAACTGCAGGCAGTTGGGTGGAGCCAGGTCTTGGATTGGAGATGGAGACCTCTGGGAGAACTCTGTCTGATTAATGTTCCCTGGGGCCAGAAATTATCTGATGGTCCAGTGTCCTGGACTTTGCAACCCCACCCCAGAATCTCAGGCTCAACCCCAGGCTGGGGAACCAAGACCCTGCAAGCCACACATCATGGCAATAAATGGAAAAATATTGGGATGGAGAAAACAAATGAAAACAAACAGAGAAACAAAATTAAAGACAAATAGCAAAGACAGAAGCAAACAAACAGCAATTAAAAAAAAGACAAACAAAACCACAGACAAATGGTAAAAGCAAAGCCAAACAAAAAAGCAAAGAAACACACACAAACACCAAAAAAAGAAACAAAAACAAAGTAAACAAAAAACAAGAGAACAACCAGACGAACAAAAGAACCCAAAATGAAATCAAACAATTAAAAACAATACTAACAAAAACACAAAGGAAACCACAAAACTAAAGTGGAATGCAAACTGAAGAATAAAGCAAAGAAAACAAAATAAACACATACAAATGATTTAATAAAAGATAAAAACAAAACAGAACAAAGAAAAGAAAAAGGAAAAAAGCAGAATGAAAAAGCAAAGTAAAAATAGAAATATAAAACAATAACAATATATTAAAAAAGAATTTAATTTAAAAGAGAAAACAAAAAGAAAAAAGCAAACAAACCAAAAAAAAAAACCCAGAAAACTAAATAAAAATAAAAAATAAAAATAATTTAAGAAAACAAAACAATGCCAACAGCTGAATGAATCAAAACATAATAAAAATAATAGTAATAATAGTATTTCCCTGGAGTCTCAGCTGTTACTGTCCTTGCCCCTGTTGTGAGCCACAGCCCACCTCTGCCTCCCCCGGAGGCCCTCCAGTGCCTCTAGGTGGGTCTCTGGATCTACTGTGGGCCCTATGGGGACAGCTCAGACTCTGATCAGGCCCAACTCTTATGTGTGCTTCCCCCCAAAATCCACAGCTGTCGGAGCTAGACTGGCTTCTTTTGTGGGAACACTCTTCCATTCAGATATTCCATAGATGCAGTGTCTATCAAGCAGATCGCAGGCATTTAATGTGGCTTGTGCAGCTGAGGGGAAGATTTTCATTACTCTTCCTTAGTCACCCCGCCACTGGGGCTCAGCTGTAGTTTTAACCCCACCTCTGCATGTGGACCACCCACAGGAGTCTGCTCCCAAGCTTGCCCTAGAGCACTCAGGTCTGCCCCATTGAGGACAGGTCATGGAGGTGGCGCGGCTTCCTGGGTCGCAGGAGCCCCAGTGGTGACAGGTGCATGGGTAAGCCAGCGGCCATGGGCATGAGTGATCCAGCCCTAGTGGGAGTCTTTTCTAGTGCCTGGTGGCAGGTGTGCAAGGGCCAGCCTTGGTGGGGCCCTTTCCTGGTGCCTTGGGGGGCAGGGGTCAGCACGTGTTGAGAGAGAGGCCACAATGATGGCTCCACACCCTGTGCGTCACTCAACAGTGGCACCTTGCTTCCATGGCAGACCAGGTTTCCTCCACAAGCATTCCTTGTTGCAGATTTCCTCCCCCCTATCCCTTCAGTCTGTCTCCTCGCAGCCAACAGAAGTTCTTCCCCCAGGTTTGCTCTCCAATTCCCACACTACAGCTCTCAGCCAGCAGTGGACATGCACACCAGTGGATACATGTCCCAGTCTGAGGCACACAGAGCCATGGTATGGACTGTCTATGTAGTTCTCACTCTGTCCTGTCTGCCACAGACAGGCAATTTCACCCTCCTCTGACAGCCTCAGATGCTTCCCTTCTGTCCCAACTGATTTCCCTCTTGGTGATGGGGTTTCCGTGAATGCGGGAACCTCTCCTCTGCTTCAGCTCCCCTCGAGGTCTGCAAGTCCCATCCTGCTTCCTCTCTTCTTCTTTCTCCCTTCTTTCTTTCATCCTACCCTGTTATGTGGGGATCTTTATTGTCCTTTCCGGTGTCCAAGGTCTTCTGCTAGTGTTCAGCTGGTGTTCTGTGAGAATTGTTCCATCTGTAGATATATTATTGATGCATTTGTGGAGAGAGATGAACTCCATGCCCTCCTACTCCTCTGCCATCTTGAAAACCCTGAAGCATTCTTTATGGATATGATAACACTGGAAGAGAGAGAGACAGAGTTTGAGATTGGTGGATTATATATTAATGTGTGTTTTTCTTGCTTTCCTCTGTAGGTTCACCTCTCTGAATAACACTAATGGCTAAAAGCTAATAAGTGCTTACTGTGTGCCAGCCACAGTGCTCAATGTTTTTATGTTATGTCACCACTTCATTAATGGGGAAACTTAAACATAGAAAATTTAAGTCACTTCTCCAATGTCATAATCCTAAGTAGCTAAGGAAGGCTTTGAACTCAGATGTAACTCTAATGTCAGTGCTCTTAACTACTGTATTAATTTCTTGTGGCTGCTATAACAAATTACCACAAATTGGGCAACTTAAAACAGTAGGTATTTATTCTCTCACAGATATGGAATATAAAACCCTGAATTCAAAGTGTCAGCACTGTTGCTCTCCCACCAGAAGTTCTAGGGAAGTATCCATTCCCTACCTCTTCCAGCTTCTGATGGCTTTGTTGGCTTGTGACCACATCATGCCAATCTCCACCTCAGTATTCACATTACCTTCTCCTCTGTGTATGTCTCTGTCTCCTCTTCTGTCTCTTAACAGACAAGCAAGATCCTTAACTTAATCGCATATTTTGACATTTAAGTAATGTTCACAGGTTCCAGGGGTTAGGGATATAGTTTTGGGAGAGTCACCGTTTAGCCCACTATAACTACTATGATACACGTTCTCCTATTCAGTTTCTTTTGTTCTCAAACATTGACTTTTTAGCAGGCATTTAAATTTTATAACCAATATCCTCTTCATCTTTGCTAACAGAAGCCCAGTTTTGTTTGGGTCATCTAAGTTTGTCCCTGTTTTTTCCAGCATCCCTTGTGGCTATTTCTGGCCAATGAAATTGAAGGGGGAGTATGATGGGGATAGGGTTCTGGGAAAGTTTTTGCCTTCCTGATAAGAGGAGATGGACTTCCCTGGTCCTTCCACTACATCTAGCAATTCCACTCATGAGTATTTATCCAAGAGAAAGGAAAACTTACGTTCACACAAAACATATATATGAATAGAAGCTTTATTTGTAGTAGCCAAAACTGGGGGGTGGGGAAGCTGAATGTCCTTCAACTGGTGAATGGATAAACCATGATACATCCATATGATGTACTACTGTTCAGCAATAAAAAGAATGAGCTACTGATACATGCAACAACCTGGATGAATCTCCAAAGAATTATGTGTGAAAAATGTGAATCCCAAAATTTTCCAAACTATATGATTCCATTTTTATAACATTTTTGAAATGACTACATTTTAGAAATAGAGAGAATGTTCATGGTTGTCAGGGGTTGGGTTGCAGGAGGTAGAATAGAGTTTGCTGTGATTATAAAAGAGCAACAAGAGGGATCCTTGTGGTGAAGGAATTATTCTGTACCTTGACTGTGGTGGTGGATACAGGAAACTACACATATGATAACAGTGCATAGAATTAAATTCACATACACACACACACATGAATACAAATAAAACTGGGGAAATCTGAATAAGATTATTGAACTCTACTAATGTTAGTGTCCTGGTTGCTATATTGTACTATAGTTTTGCAAGATGTTACCATTGGGGAACACTGGGTAAAGGGTATATTGATTATTTATGTGTTATGTCTTACAACTACATGTGAATCTACACTATCCTAATAAAAAAGTTAATGTCATGATGGTATATTTATAGAGTGCTAAGGAATACAACAGGAGGAAGTGCTTAAATCTGCCTTGGATGTGAGGAAAAGGGAAGACTTTGTATTGAAATAGATGCCTAAACTGAGTCTTGAAAAATGAGTAGGAGCACTCCAGGTAGATGGGGAATGTATATAGGGGATACTCCAGGAAGAGAGACTAGAAGGTAAAGAAACATGAGACAGCATGCCAGACTGAGTGAGCTGCAAGTAAGTGAAGTATGGCTGAAGCATAAAGAGCTTATGCATGAGATATCACTTTTCCTGAAATGTTCACCTTTGGTAGTAGTCAAAAGGAATCCCTGGAATTCAACACTATGATACATAAAGTTTGAAAGAGAACCCTAGCATTCCTTGTTCTCCAAGAGTTAGGAGAAAGACATACCTCCTTCCCTGGTCTCCACCTTTTCATTACATAAATTAAGAATTGGCCTCATATCTCTCTGTATTCCTTGCAGGATCCCCATCTCTCTCTCCCTCACCCCCAACACTCACAGCCTCACAACCATTATCTGCTTTGAAATCATTAGAATCATCTCATTTCACCCTTCATCTCAGCTTACTTCAGTCACCAAGAGAAGTCCAGAAATCCCAAATCCCTAATCTGCATACAACGTCACAAATTCTCTTTTGGTCCTTTTCCCCCACCCCTCGCACCCTCCTGAATTTCTTCTACAATGTCTACTGGAACTTACAATCCTTCACCAGAAAAATTTCCTATATCCTCAACCTCTTTTCTGAACATTCCTTTCGCCTTCTTGATCTAGGAACTCTGGCTCTCCCATGAAGACATTGCTTCCCCTGAAGTCCTATCAAGTGGCAGCTGTTTCCTTTCCCATACCCCTCAAATCAATGGTCCTAGAGGTGGGTTAAATGTTCTACTTACAACTCATTTACTCTCTCTCTCTTACCTAAACACTCTTCAGCTTTGAATTTCAAGTCATTCATTCATTCACTTATTAATTCATATAATAACTTATTGAGCACCTTACTATATGCCAGGTATTATCCTAAGACCTGAGGATACAGTGATAAAAAATATAGAGAAAAATCTCTGCCCATATGGAGTTTATATTTTACTACCCTTCCTTATTGAGTTATAACACTCATCCCTTGAGGAGTTTAGCTTCTGGCCCACTAGCCGTCATTATACTTAATAATATCAATATCTATATTAATGAATTTTCCAATCCTTTGGCCTCTTTTCCCTTGATCTCCTCTCTTCCAGTGATCTTGTCCCTCACTCCACCTCAGCCACTTACTCCCGTAGTCTTTCCCTAGCCTTAGTCATTCACTGCTCTCTTCATAACTCAATTTTTAGTCTTACATTATCTGATCAAAACCACCTATCCCTGTAGCACACTCTTTTTTTTTTAGCTTCTTGACTTCTTTAATTATTCAGCCATTATAGGATATGCACTCCTTTGACCCTATCCACTTTTCACTGTTCCTCATCATTCTCATGCCCTCACTTCCCCCTTTACCTAATTCAAATTCCATGGTTCATCATTACAATCATTCCCTTGCACATATCCTCAATATTCTTGTCTTTTTCTTGCTTGTACTGATCTTCCAAAACCCAATCCTGGTTAAATCCAGTTCTTTACCTACTTTTACCTGCACCCATGCAGCTGAAGTTTTCTTGAGAAAAGCGCACAACTACATTTACTGGTCTTATGTCAAATTCTTGATCATGAACCTCATCTGTGTTCTTAGTATTACCTGGCAATCATATTAAATTTCCTTAGTCCAATCATGTTCCCACTCTCCTAGATGTCTAACTAATACCTTCTCCTCATCAAATCTCCAGTATCTCCTCTCTCTCCTCACTCTAGTTGATGACATTCCTTCCTATTTAACTGAGAAAATTGAATCAATCAAAATAAAACTTCCAACTGTATACTAGTGTAACCTTATCAGGAATGAGGGGAAGTTTCTTATTTTAGAAATATTCCAGCTAATTCCAGCAACCCCTAATGAATTCATAGATCTAAGCAAAAATCATCAATTGCTGCTACCATCTTAACAAGAGAGACATCTGGACATTATGTGCCTCCTGATGGTAGTATACAATGCCATCTATGAAATATTCTTGCAAAAACTTGAACCCATAAGCCTCTAGAATGCAAATTACAGAGAACAGAAAGACATGTTAAAAGTCACCATGAGGACGCAAAAAGAAAAATCTAGACTGTGGGAGATTCTGTAAGACAAATAATTCAGTTTTTCAACAAGCAAATTAAGGAAAATAGATGGAAAGAGAATCTATAGATTAAAAGGGACTTAAGACACACATTGGCCAATTGCATTTCATGGACCTTGTTTGGATCCTGTTTCAAGAAAACATTGCTAAAGGTCAATTGGGGTATTTTGACCACTGAATGGATACTTAATGCTACTAAGGAATTATCATAAATCTTTTAATTGTGGTAATGTGGTTAAATTTTTAAAAGAACTGTCTTTTAGAGACATATAATGAAATATTTATTGTTCATAAATCATAAATATTTAAGGTCCTTATGGTACTTATTATGGAAACATTTATGGTAATAATATGCCATATGGGATTTCCTTCAAAGTAATCTGGGGAATGGAGAGAGTATAGGTGGGCCAACAGGAAAAGCAAGATAGGTGATGAAGAGATAATTGCTAAATCTGGGTGATGACAACAAGAGGTTCATTATCCCATTCTCTTTACTTCAGTATATGTTTGAACTTTTCCAAAATGAAGAATATTTTAAAAGAAAGATTTTCCACAAGCAATCAGAAGAGAACTTCCTGCTGACTTACCGGCAACAGTACACACATATTTTGCTTCCCTCTTGCCATTATCCACACCCCATGGTAAGGCAGACCACTTCATTTGTACACTATTCAAAGTGTACAAAGGGCCCATCCCTCTCAGCTATTCAAAGATGTCATTCCAGTAATTCTCCTTTATCTCACCTGCGTTATTAATTTCCCCTCCCTACTGGATCAGCCCCAATCAGCATATAAACATGCTATAATTTCTTACTTTAAAGAAAAAAGTCCTCTTTAGGCACCCTGTATACCCCTCCAGCTATTGCCACATTTTTCTGCCGCATTTAGAGTAAAACCCCTCAAAAGAGTTTTCTACATTCATAGTTTCCACCTCCTCCTATCCTATTCTCTCTGGAGTCCATTCTAACCAGGCTTTTGCTCCTACCACACCACTGGAACTTCTCTTGTGAAAGCCACCAATAATCCCAATGTTGTTAAATCCAGTGGTCAATTCTCAGTCCCCACCTTACTTGAACTCTCAGTAGCATTTGATGCAGTTTATCACTCCCTTCTCAAAACAGTTTCTTCACCTGGCAGCCAAAACAACATACTCTACTGGTTTTCTTCTTCCTTGCTCCTCTTTCTTCTTCTCAGTCTCCTTTGCTGATTCATTCTCACTTTTCTGATTTCTAAACAATTCATTTCTCTAGATTTCATTTCTTCTCTTTTGTATCTATACTCTTTCTTGATCATCTCTAAATTTTATATTTCTGTCCTGGACTTTTCCCCTAAAATCCACACTACATTTGGATATTTAACGGGCATCACAAACTTAACCAGTCTACAACTGGACGCCCTAAAAGCATTCTTCCCTTCTATCAGTGTCTCCACTTCACTTGGTAGCAACTCCATCCTTTCAGTTATTCAGGCTGAAAATTTTGCAGTCATCCTTGACTTCTCTCTTTCTCTTAGCCCCATACCCAACCTATCAGTGAAACATATTAGGTTTACTTTAAAAATATATCTAGAATTTGACCATTTCTCACCACCCACTGCTGCCACCATGGTCAAAGCCATCATTATCTCTCATCTGGATTATTGTAATTCCTTCCTAAATGGTTTCCTTGCTTCATCCTTTGCATTGCTATAGTCTACTCCCAACACAGCAGCCAGGATGATAAACCATATATTAAATCATGTCACTTCCACAGTCAAAACCCTCCATTAGGTTCCCATTTCCCCCAGAGAAAAAGTCAAAATTATAATGATAAAAGGCCCATGATCTGATCCATTTTTCTCTCTCTTACTCCAACCACACTGGCTTCCTAGTTATTCAGTGATACACTAGCCAACTCTCTGTCTCAGGACATTTACATTTGCTGTTCCATCACTTGGAATGTTTTTATCCCAGATAGCCACCTAGATCACTCACTCATCTCTTTCAGGTGTTTGCATAAATAATATATTCTCAGTAAGGTTTCCCCTGAATATCCTATTTTAAATTGCAAACCATCCCCGAAACCATCATCCTTGTTCCCTGTTTCATCACTGCCTATCACACTACTCATTTTATTTAGTCATTTGTTTACCTATTGCCCCTCTCCCTCTGCAATAGAATGAAAGCAATATGAAGTCATGGCTTTTTGTCTTTTTTGTTCACTGATGTACTCCCAGTACCTAGAACAGTGTCTGGCATACAGTAGGTACTCAAAAAATATTTTTTTGAATTAATCAATGAATGAATATAGAGAGTTATGATGGAGCTATATCACACTAACAGGGGTGACATACTCATTAAGTAAAATAGGCACCATGCCTAGGGCCCATGATACCTATAAAAGTCGTGAAAATGTTTTAACCTTATTTTAAAATCAGAAGAAAAAGAGGAATAATAATGAACATACAATAATGAATCCAGCCTGAATTATATTAGTCTTTATAACAACTCAGTCAAAAAATGTAATTTTTAGTATATTCTTACAGAGGAAGGCAGAAGTGCCTACGGCTCATGAAAGTCATGATGTGGTCTTGCACTAAGTTTTATAGGCCTGGTTAAGGAGTTGAACTTCATCTTGTAGAATACATGGGAATCATTGAAAGATTTAAATAGGATAGCAGAGTGATTAGATTTGCATTTTTAAAAGATCTCTTTTATGGACATGAAAAGGATAAACTAAAGGAAGGGGGCAGATGTGTTAGGAAATTATTGCAGTAACCCAGGTAAGGGATGATGACAACATGGAATATGGATGAGGAATATAAAAAATACTTAGAAAGTTGAATCAGTAGGATCTTTCAATGACTTCTCATTGTGAATAAAATAAAATACAAACTCATTACAGGGCCCTGAATGATCTGAGATCTGCATGCTTTCAACTTCATCTTGCATTGCTCTCCCCCTCACCTACCATGATCCAGCCACATTGGCCTTCTTTCAATTTCTTAAGTGCATAAAGATTTTTCTGGTCTCAAGGTCTTCACATATACAGTTCTCTCTGGGTGTTGCTCTTTCTCCAACTCTTCTTCTGACTAAAATGTTCTCAAACTTGAAGTCTCAGCCTAAATACCACTTTCTCAGAGAGGCTTTATTTACCTGAATACTCACTCCTTTTCCTTCATAGCAGCTTTCACAATTTGTATATATTTGCTTGTTAGTTTATTTTGTTTACTATCTGTATCCCTCAGCTAGAATGTAAGCTCCAAAAGGCAAAGACACACTAGATAAGGGCCTGGCACATATTAGGCACTCAAAGAATATGAATGAATGAATGAATGAATGACTTGATGACATTTGGTTTGTTTCCAGTTTTTGGCTATTTCGAATAATGCTGCTATAAATGTTCTTGGACATATTTTTGTTGTTATTGTTGTGCTTATGTATGCACTTTTGATGGGTATATACCTAGGAGGGGAATTGTTAGGTATCAGGGTATGCATATGTTCAGCTTTAGTAGATACTGCCAAAGTGTTTTCCAAAGTGGTGGTAACATTATGGAAAATAGTAATTCAGTGGTCACAAGTTGCCTAAGTTTTACCTGGTTTGAAGTGAGATGGATTCCTATATAGGAATTCAGGAAATAACAGGAGTATTTCAATGGTGTGCTAGAGCTGTATGTATTGACTCACTGAAGCCATTTTTAGTACATCTCTTTCAAGGCCACATTCAGTAATGTCACATTAGTAGTTTAAAATTACCCATGGTGGGAGTATTTACACCATGGAAATCAAGAAATACTATAATTCAAGGTTCCCATCTTCCCTCAGACTGTTTACCAGAATACCACTGGACTATTCTAAAGCACAAAGACAAAGCTTAAGCAAGTATATGGCCACTCACAGATATTTAGCCTTGAATAAATCATTTCAGATTCCCAGAGAATGTAGGAAAGGGACATATTCAAATTGTTCTGTTAGTAAAGATGATAACAAGATTAATAAAACAGTAATATTTATTGAGCTTTTACTGTGTACCAAGCATTGGACTGCATTTATAAGGATTCCCTCTTTCAGTTCTCACATCAATTCTCACAACCCTATGAGGTAAAGTACTGTTTAAATCCGCAGTTTACAAATGAGGCACAGAGTTTTAAAATTTTGTCCTTAGTCTCTAAAATGGTAAGTGGTTCATATGAGTTCACTCCTTCTTTGGCTTAAATATTAGATCTTTAGGAGCATGTAAGCTCCATGAAGGCAGAGACTGTCTTGTTCATATCTCTATTGCCAGTGTCTAGAAGTGCCTGGTACTAAATCTTTATTGAATAAATAGGTGAATGAATGTGTGAATAACTGCTTGACTGAATGAATGACTAATACTAAGCCTCTATGCCTCAGGTTGATAAAGCCTTAACTTAGTAATCCAAGAGTTGTCCTTAGTCATTATATTTACTTTTTCTTATCTAATTCTCTCTTGAACCCATTCTAACTAGGCTTTTGTTCTCACCACTCTCCAAAAGACGTTTGGTTGAGATCACCAATAACTTTCATATTGCTCAATCCAATCATCAAATATTAGCTGTTATCATACTCAAAGTGTCTGTCAAGAGCATTTGATATTGATACAGTTGATCATTCCTTGCATTTTTGGTAAAATTTTTTAAAATTATTTTTGAATAAATTTCAAACAATTGAAAAGTTTACTTTCAAGCTTCTTCTCCCAGGTAAGATGGAGTAAACACATGCTTCCCTTTATCTCCTACTGAATTAAAATATAAAACGTGGACAGACTGCACAGAAAGCTGTTTGAGAGCTCTGAAAAGTAAACAACAACAAGAGGATCAGGGAAGAAAATCAGAAATCAAAGTACCAGTGAACCAGTGATTAAGTTTACCCTTTTTTACCCCGTCCAGTATTCCCTGGCCTGAAGTTGATATAACTTGAAACCCAAAAGTGAGAACTGGGAGTGCAGAGATAGAGAGCCATGAGAAATCCACTAGCTCTAGCTTGAGAGAGAAAAAGAGAATTCTTAAAGCTCAAAGAGAGTAAGGTAAAACACCATTTGTTTTTTTCTCTCTCTCATTTTCTTCATTCTTCATTGACCTAACCAAAACAAGTCTTTGTTAAAACAAAAATGTCAACATACTCCATAGGATATAAACAAGACCCAGAGTCTCAATGTATTACTCAAAATGTACAGGACACAAACCAAATTATTCAGCATATGAAGATCCATGAAAATCTCAATGTACCTGGGAAAACACAATCAACATGTGCTAATGATGAGATGAAGAAGATGTTGGAATTATCTAACAAGGACTTGAAAGTGTCTTTGACAAAAATGTTCAAATAAGCAATCATAACACTCCTGAATCCAATATTAAAATAAAGTATCATCAAAGAAATAGAATATACAAAGGAGAATCAAATGGAAATTTTAGAACTGAAGAACACAATAACCAAAACAATTACAAACCCACGAAAAACTCAGTTTCTGGATTCAATAGCAGAATAGAGATGACAGGGGAAGGAATCAGTGAACTTGATGTTAGACCAGTAGAAATTATCCAGTCTTAACAACAAAAAGAAAAAAGATTGAAAGAAATGAACAAAGCCTTAGGGACCTGTGGGACAACAACAAAGTGTCTAAACTTTATATAATCCAAGTTTCAAAGGACTAGAAAAAGTTGATGGTGCTGAAAGAGTATTCAAAGAAATAATGGCTGAAAATGTTCCAAAGCTGAGTGGACTCCAAACAGGACAAACCCAAAGAAATCCAAGCCCAGTCACATTATAATCAAAGTGCTTAAAGCTAAACACAACTAACAATTGGAAACCAAATTTAAAAAAGAAGCAACAGTTACCCCAAAATGAAATATTTAAGTGTGTATCTAACAAAACATGTACAGAAGCTGAATTCTGAAAAATACAAAATGCTAATGAAATAACCCAAGAAGATCTAAAGAAACGAACATACTGTGTTATATGAATTAGAATTGACAAAGTAAAGATGTCTATTTTCCTCAGAGATCTACAGATTCACAAATATCAATCAAAATCCCAGCAGGTTTTTTTATAGATATAGACATGGTGATATTAAAATAAAGGAGAATAGTTAATACCATTTTGAAAAAGAAAAAGTTGGAAAAATTATACTACCCAACTTTAGGACATACTAAAAAAGCTAAAGTAATCAGGTCAGTGTTGTGAAGGGTTAGATATACACAGATCTATGGAACCTAATAAATAAGACAGATATATACCTACATAAATATGGCCATTTGATTATTTACAAATGTGTAAAATTTCTTTGGAGAAAGGATAGACTTTTTAACAAATGTTGTTGGACTCTTTACTCATCGATATATGTAAAAATGAACCACAACTTAAATCTCACACTTCATGCAAAAACTAACCCAAAATAGATCATAGATATAAATGTAAGGCCCAAACAATAAAACTTCTGGGAAAACACATAGGAGAACATGGTTGTGAGCTGAAACTGGAAAAGAATTCTTAGAATTCACACCAAAGTGCAATCTATACAAGAAAAAGTTGATAAATTGGACTTCATCAAACTTAAGAACTTTTGCTCTGCCAAAGACACTTTGAGAAAACAAAAAGACCAGGTGACAATGGAGAGAAAATATCTGCAAATCACAAACCTTATAAAGGACTTGTTTTCACAATATATATATTTAAAACTATGAAACTCAGCAATAAGGAAACAATCACATTAAAAGATGGGCAAAAAACTTGAAAAGACACTTCACTGAAGAGATTATGACAAATGAGCATACGAAAGATGTTTAACAATATTAGCTACCACACAAAGGCAAATTAACACCACAATGAGGTATCACTACACATATAATAGGCCAGCTGAAATAAAAAATAGTGATAATACCAACTGCCGGCAAGGATGGGGAGAAACTGATTAGAGGGTCCAGGTTATGACAGCCTGAACTCCTTTATAAAGTTTTCCATCAGCACTTCATCTAATGTTTCACCCACTGATGATTACTGCCTGGATCTGTTACTTCATTAAAGGTTGTAAAATGGTGAATTTCTATATTTATTTCTATGTTTATTCCATAGTTACTATATTTCTTGTGAAAAAAGAACTTTCCCTCATCAACCTAGATTTATTTGGTTGTAATAAAATAGTGTGTACAGGAAAAGCAGAATAAAATACTGAGTTATTTTCTTTTAATTGTTAATTGTCAGAGAAAGGAGTTGATGTTTTCTTTATTTCAAATGGTATCCAATGAGGTTTATCTTTGGTGGGCGTAGGGGGGTGACCTCTATTTCTCTTCCAGTATCCTTAATAAGCTCATGATTTTTTTACATATTCAATGTGTTTCAATCACTTAATAATCATGCAGTTACTATTATTTTTTGATGCTCCTGTATATTTTTTAACATCTTTATTGGAGTATAATTGTTTAACAATGGTGTGTTAGTTTCTGCTTTATAACAAAGTGAATCAGCTATATGTGTACATATATCCCTATATCACCTCCCTCTTGCACATGCCTCCCACCTTCCCTATCCCACCCCTCTTGGTGGTCACAAAGCAAAGAGCTGATCACCCTTTGCTATGTGGCTGCTTCCCACTAGCTATCTATTTTACATTTAATAGTGTATATATGTCCATGCCACTCTCTCACTTCTTCCCAGCTTATCCTTCCCCCTCCCCGTGTCCACAAGTCCATTCTCCATCTCTGCGTATTTATTCCTGTCCTGCGCCTAGGTTCTTCAGAAAAAAAATTTTTTTTTTAGATTCCATATATATGTGTTAGCATACGGTATTTGTTTTTCTCTCTCTGACATACTTCACTCTGTATGACAGACTCTAGGTCCATCCACCTCACTACAAATAAATCAATTTTGTTTCTTTTTATGGCTGAGTAATATTCCATTGTATACATGTGCCACATCCTCTTTATCCATTCATCTGTCGATGGACACTTAGGTTGCTTCCATGTCCTGGCTATTGTAAATAGAGCTGCAATGAACATTGTGGTACATGACTCTTCTTGAATTATGTTTCTCTCTGGTATATGCCCAGTAGTGGGATTGCTGGGTTGTATGGTAGCTCTATTTTTAGTTTTTTAAGGAACCTTCATACTGTTTTCCATAGTGGCTGTATCAATTTACATTCCCACCAACAGTGCAAAAGGGTTCCCTTTTCTCCACACCCTCTCCAGCATTTATTGTTTGAAGAAATTTTTATGATGGCCATTCTGACCGGTGTAAGGTGAACACTCATTGTAATTTTGATTTGCATTTCTCAGATGATTAGTGATGTTGAGCATCTTTTCATGTGTTTGTTGGCAATCTGTATATCTTCTTTGGAGAAATGTCTATTTAGGTCTTCTGCCCATTTTTGTATTGGGTTTTCTCTTTTCTTGATATTGTGCTGCATGAGCTGCTTGTAAGTTTTGGAGATTAATCTTTGTCAGTTGCTTCATTTGAAAATATTTTCTCCCATTCTGAGGGTTGTCTTTTCGTCTTCTTTACGCTTTCCTCTGCTGTGCAAAAGCTTTTAAGTTTCAGTAAGTCCCATTAGTTTATTTTTGGTTTTATTCCCATTTCTCTAGGAGGTGGGACAAAAAAGATCTTGCTGTGATGTATGTCATAGAGTGTTCAGCCTATGTTTTTCGCTAAGAGTTTGATAGTGTTTGGCCTTATATTTAGGTATTTAATCCATTTTGAGTTTATTTTTATATATGTTATTAGGGAGTGTTCTAATTTCACTCTTTTACATGTAACTGTCCAGTTTTCCCAGCACCACTTATTGAAGAGGCTGTCTTTTCTCCAGTGTATATTCTTGCCCCCTTTATCAAAAACAAGGTGGCCATATGTGCGTGGGTTTATCTCCAGGCTTTCTATCCTGTTCCACTGATCTATATTTCTGTTTTTGTGCCAGTACCATACTGTCTTGATGACTGTACCTTGTAGTATAGTCTGAAGACCAGGAGCCTGATTCCTCCAGCTCCATTTTTCTTTCTCAGTATTGCTTTGGCTATTCGGGGTATTTTATGTTTCCATACAAATTATGAATTTTTTTGTTCTAGTTCTGTGGAAAATGCCATTGGTAGTTTGCTAGGGATTGCCTTGAATATGTAGATTGCTTTGGGTAGTATAGTCCTTTACAAAATGTTGATTCTTCCCATCCAAGAATATGGTACATCTCTCCATCTATTTGGATCATCTTTAGTTTCTTTCATCAGTGTCTTATAATTTTCTGCACACAGATGTTTTATCTCCTTAGGTAGGTTTATTCGTAGATATTTTTTTTTCTTACAATGGTAAATAGGAGTGTTTTCTTAATTTCACTTTCAGATTTTTCATCATTAGTGTATAGGAATGCCAGAGATTTCTGTGCATTAATTTTGTATCCTGCTACTTTACCAAATTCATTGATTAGCTCTAGTAGGTTTCTGGTAGAATCTTTAGGATTCTCTATGTACAGTATCATGTCATCTGTAAACAGTGACAGCTTTACTTCTTTTCCGATTTGGATTCCTTTTATTTCTTTTTCTTCTCTGATTTCTGTGGCTAAAACTTCCAAAACTATGTTGAATAATAGTGGTGAGAATGGACAACCTTGTCTTGTCCCTGATCTTAGGGGAAATGGTTTCAGTTTTTAAACATTGAGAATGATGTTGGCTGTGGGTTTGTCATATATGGCCTTTATTAGGTTGAGGTAAGTTCTCTCTATGCTTACTTTCTTCAGGATTTTTTATCATAAATGGTGTTGAAGTTTGTTGAAAGTTTTTTCTACATCTATTGAGATGATCATATGGTTTTTATCCTTCAATTTGTTAATATGGTGTATCACATTGATTGATTTGTGTATATTGAAGAATCCTTGCATTCCTGGGATAAGCCACACTTGATCATGGTGTATGATCCTTTTAATGTGATGCTGGATTCTGTTTGCTAGTATTTTGTGAGGAGTTTTTCATCTGTGTTCCTCAGTGATATTGACCTTTAGTATTCTTTCTTTGTGACATCTTTACCTTGTTTTGGTATCAGGGTGATGGTGGCCTCGTAGAATGAGTTTGGGAGTGTTCCTCCCTCTGCTATATTTTGGAAGAGTTTGAGAAGGATAGGTGTTAGCTCTTCTCTAAATATTTAATAGAATTCTCCTGTGAAGCCATCTCGCCCTGGGCTTTTGTTTTTTGGAAGATTTTTAATCACAGTCCCAATTTCAGTACTTGTGATTAGTGTGTTTATATTTTCTCTTTCTTCCTGGTTAGTCTCGGAAGGTTGTGCATTTCTAAGAATTTGTCCATTCCTTCCAGGTCGTCCATTTTACTGGCATATAGTTGCTTGTAGTAATCTCTCATGATCCTTTGTATTTCTGAAGTGTCAGTTTTTACTTCTCCTTTTTCGCTCCTAACTCTATTGATTTGAGTTTCTCCCTTTTTTTCTTGATGAGTATGGCTAATGGCTTATCAATTTCTTTTATCTCAAAGAACCAGCTTTTAGTTTTATTGATCTTTGCTATTGTTTCCTTCATTTCTTTTTCTTTTATTTCTGATCTGAATTTTTTTATTTCTTTCCTTCTGCTAACTTTGGGGATTTTTTGTTCTTCTTTCTCTAATTACTTTAGGTGTAAGATTAGGTTGTTTATTTGAGATGCTTATTGTGTCTTGAGGAAGGATTTTATTGCTATAAACTTCCCTCTTAGAACTGTTTTTGCTGCATCCCATAGGATTTGGGTTGTCGTGTTTTCATTGTCATTTGTTTCTAGGTATTTTTTGATTTCCTCTTTCATTTCTTCAGTGACTTCTTGGTTATTTAGTAGTGTACTGTTTAGCCTCCATGTACTTTTATTTTTTACATATTTTTTTTCCTGTAGTTGATATCCAGTCTCACAGTGTTGTGGTCAGAAAAGATACTTGATGTGATTTCCATATTCTTAAATTTACCAAGGCTTGATTTGTGACCCAAGATATGATCTATCCTGGAAAATGTGCCATGGGCACTTGAGAAGAAAGTTTATTCTCTTGTTTTTGGGTGGAGTGTCTGATAAATATCAATTAATTTCATCTTGTTGAATGTGTCATTTAAATCTTGTGTTTCCTTATTTATTTTCATTTTGGATGATCTGTCCATTGGTGAAAGTGGAGTGTTAAAGTTCCCTACTTGATTGTGTTACTGTCGATTTCCCCTATTATGGCTGTTAGCATTTGCATTAAGTATTGAGGTGCTCCTATGTTGGCTGCATAAACATTTACAATTGTTGTACCTTCTTCTTCGGTTGATCCCTTGATCATTATGCAGTGTCCTTCTTTGTCTCTTGTAATAATCTTTATTTTAAAGTCTATGTTGTCTGATATGAGAATTGCTACTCCAGCTTTCTTTTGATTTCCATTGGCATGGAATGTCTTTTTCCATCCTCTCAATTTCATTCTGTATGTGTCCCTAGGTCTGAAGTGGGTCTCTTTTAGACAGCATATATACAGGTCTTGTTTTTGTATCCATTCAGCCAGTCTATGTCTTTTGGTTGGAGCATTTAATCCACTTACATTTAAATTAGTTATCGATATGTATGTTCCTATTAACATTTTCTAAATTGTTTTGGGTTTGTTATTGTAGGTCTTTTCCTTCTCTTGTGTTTCCTGCCTAGAGAAGTTCCTTTAGCATTTGTTGTAAAGCTGGTTTGCTGGTGCTGAATTCTCTTAGCTTTTGCTTGTCTGTAAAGGTTTTGATTTCTCCGTCAAATCTGAATGAGATCCTTTCTGGGTAGAAGAGTCTTGGTTGTAGATTTTTCCCTTTCATCCCTTTAAATATGTTCTGCCACTCCCTTCTGGCTTGCAGAGTTTCTGATGAAAGATCAGCTGTTAACCTTATGGGGTTCCCTTATATGTTATTTGTTGTTCTTCCCTTGGTGCTTTTAATATTTTTCTTTGTATTTAATTTTTGATAGTGTGATTAATATGTGTCTTCGTGTGTTTCTCCTTGGATTTATCCTGTATGGGAGTCTCTGTGCTTCCTGGACTTGACTATTTCCTTTTCCATGTTAGGGAAGTTTTCAACTATAATCCCTTCAAATATTTTCTCAGTCCCTTTCTTTCTCTCTTCTGCTGGGATCCCTATAATTCTCATGTTTATGCACTTAATGTTGTCCCAGAAGTCTCTGAGACCATCCTCAATTCTTTTCATTCTTTTTTCTTTATTCTGCTCTGTGGTGGTTATTTCCACTATTTTATCTTCCAGGTCACTTACCCGTTCTTCTGCCTCAGTTATTGTGCTATTGATTCCTTCCAGAGATTTTCAATTTCATTTATTTTGTTCTTTATCATTGTTTGTTTGCTCTTTAATTCCTCTAGGTCCTTGTTAAACGTTTCTTGTATTTTCTCCATTGTATGCACAAGATTTTGGATCATCTTTACTATCATTACTCTGAATTCTTTTTCAGATAGACTGCCTATTTCCTCTTCATTTGTTTGGTCTGGTGGGTTTTTACCTTGCTCCTTCATCTGCTGTGTTTTTCTCTGTCTTCTCATTTTGCTTAACTTATTGTGTTTGGGGTCTCCTTTTTGCAGGTTGCAGGTTCGTAGTTCCTGTTGTTTTTGATGTCTGCCCCCAGTGGCTAAGGTTGGTTCAGTGGGTTGTGTAGGCTTCCTGGTAGAGGGGACTAGTGCCTGTGTTCTGGGAGATGAGGTTGGATCTTGTCTCTCTGGTGGGCAGGACCACATCCGGTGGTATGTTTTGGGGTGTCTGTGACCTTATTATGATTTTAGGCAGCCTCTTTGCTAATGAGTGAGGTTGTGTTCTTGTCTTACTAGTTGTTTGGCATAAGGTGTCCAGCACTGTAGCTTGCTGGTCACTGAGTGGAGCTGGGTCTTAGCGTTGAGATGGAGGTCTCTGGGAAAGCTTTCGCCATTTGATATTATGTGGAGCAGGGAGGTCTCTGGTGGACCAGTTTCCTGAACTCGGCTCTCCCACCTCAGAGGCACAGACCTGACACCTGGCCGGAGCACCAAGACTTTGTCAGCCACACGGCTGCTAGTGTTGGAGGGTCTCCTGCAGAGGCGGGGGGTGGCTGTGGCTTACCATGGGGACAAGGACATTGGCAGCAGAATTTCTGGGATGTACTCTTGGCGTGAGCCCTCCCAGAGTCTGCCATTAGCCCTCTCTGACCTAGGTTTTTGTTTTATGGGATAAAATTTTCAACATGTAGTTAAAGCTGGTCTTCCTAAAGCTGGGCCGCCTTCAGCAGCAACTTTTTCCAGCCCCTCTTGCTCTTGTGTACTTTTGACATGATCTCACTGTCTTTGATGGTTGTTTTGCTCATTGACACAACAATATAACACAATTTCATCTTGTTTATTTCCTATCTCAAACCTGGAATTAGCTATTACCCCCAGTAAGCCCTCATATTTTTTCTGTGGAATAGTATTTAGAGAACTTTTTGTGCATCATTTTGTATATTTTTATCATAGACTAAAGGAAAAATATTTGTAGTCAATGTTGATTTAAGCTAGCTTTATTATAATGTTACTTAAACATAAATAACAGTAGAGCTATGTATAAATAAATATCATTGGCTTATGGTGCTTATACAATTAGAAAACCAAAACAATAAACAACAAAACTAATAAATTAACAGCATTAATGCTATGCATTATATTGTTTTCCTGAAAGTAAATTACATTTCATAACATGAATATGACTCCACAATAGCATATTGAGCATAGCTTATCTTATTGTATACTATGGGATGACTCACTTGCCCCACCACTTTATTCCAACTACCAAGAAATTATACTATATACAGCATACCTGGTATATGACCAGACCATACAATTTACAAAGTCTGACTCCTTCATTTCATATCAACCTAAAATAATTAAAGTGGTACTCTCTGGTGTTGATGTGCTTGTAAATACAAAAACAAATGTGAGTGTTGCTAATGTATGACAGTGTTCAGTTACAAAGCAGTCTTCCAGATGATTCTGAATATGCTTATGTTAATTTATTTTAGATTATTTCCTTGGGAGATGGCCAGGTGCTGGTTAAAGCAAGAAGTCTAAGAGTTTTCAGAGAACAGGTTGAAGTTAAAGGGAATATATCTGATGACAAACTGTGACTTCAGAAGTACATGAGGAAGGAGGGACAGCAACATGTGGTTTCTAAATGTACCATAGCAAAACACTATTAGTTAGCCAAGACTATCAAGGGAAGTAGAGGGAGTGAAGTGAGCAAGCTACAAAACAAAGCAAGCTACAAACTACAAAGAGTTTATAGCACCTAACTAATATTGGTCTTGGGGCTATAGGGTCTCTGTCACAACTATTCAATCTGCAGCTGTAGCCCCAGTGCAGCCATAAACAGTATGTACACAAATGAGCATGGCTGTGCTCCGTAGAACTTTATTTATGGGCACTGACATTTGAATTTTGTCATTTTAAAGTGTCTTGAAAAATTATTTTTCTTTGAATGTTTAAAAACTATTTAAAAATGTAAAAAACATTCTTAGTCTCAGGCCATTAAAAACGCTGAAGCATGACTATAAAAGCAACACTTACTAATTAAAATAATAGCACAAACAGCCATCCTTAACATAGTATTTAATTTACCCTTCAAATAAATATTGACCAAATATCTAAAAGATGTATGTTGGATCGTCTTCCACATGGTTGCCCAGCTGGGAGTCCTACAAGTCTCCTTCATTCCTTGCCTGAATATCATCCTTGACTTCCAGTGGGAATTGACAGTAATGTTTAAGCAGGGGAATGAGGTATCAGTTTTGTTTGGTTTGTTATGCAAAGTGATCTTTGTGGTGGTGTAGACTCTACACAGTAAAAGATATCAAGTGGAGTAAAGAGAGACTTGTAGCCGAGAAATGAGTTAGGAGGCTATTGCACAGACCTATTTGCTGAGGGCCTCAACTGAAATGAAATTGAAGTCAGGAAGCTTTATTTGAGATATTTTTCTGATCTGGTGATTTTTGATTTCAGGATTTGATGGCAAATGGACCAGATGAACAAGTTAGGAAGGTGTTGCAGTAATCCAGGTAAGAAGGGATATGAACCCAAATAGGGTAATGATATTAGGAATGGAAAAAATTGGATGAATTACACAGATATTAAGGAAGTAGAAGTCTCAGGACAATTTGATGGAAGAGGTGTTTGGAGAAAGAGAGAAGAGCAAGGATGATCTTCAGGTTTTAAAAATTATCTACCACAATGTACTGTTCACAAAGGTTTTTAATGTAGAAACCCCACATCTTTCTCAGATTTTTCCATGTCTCCTATTGGAATTGTCACTGGGAGAAGACCTTTCAAATAGTATTTGCCAGGGTATCCAAGGCAGAAACACAGCATGGATGGGAATATACTCATAAAAATACCTTTCTTCATCTAGGAGGGAAAATAAAAGTGTAAACAAGTAATACCTACAGGGGTCAGCAAACTATTGTGCACAGGCCAAATCTGGATGGCTGCCTGTATTTTTAATGGCCTAAGACTAAGAATGTTTTTTACATTTTTAAATAGTTTTTAAACATTCAAAGAAAAATAATTTTTCAAGACACTTTAAAATGACAAAATTCAAATGTCAGTGCCCATAAATAAAGTTCTACGGAGCACCGCCATGCTCATTTGTGTACATACTGTTTATGGCTGCACTGGGGCTACAGCTGCAGATTGAATAGTTGTGACAGAGACCCTATAGCCCTCAAAGCCTAAAATATTTACTACTTGGCTCTGTACGTAGACAGTTTGCAGACTCCCGGTCTTCTATAAGCCAGATACTGTTCCAGGGCTTTCACACTGTGTCTCTTACTTTTCTCAAAACCTTTAGTGGTATATTAGGTTATAGAGACATGGAGAAAATATCTAGCTGATGGAGAAAAATAACGTTTTATTTGTAAAATATTCAAATTATTTAGGCAAAGGTAATGTTACTTTTTCTTTTCTTTTTTTTAAGGATCATACCCTTTCCCTCCTTAAACTCTGCTATTCATTCCAAATGCTCATAGTACTAAAGCTAAATTTCCAGAACATAAGGCCCTTTGCAAATGCAACCTTTTAGTCACATCGCATCACTCTTTTCCCCACCTTTCACCACTGAATTTCTCACTGTTCTCCCATTTTGTTCAGACACAAGCTGAAAGTGACACATTCAAGATATTTAATATTCACTTCATTTAGGTCCTTTGTCCACCTTTCCCTTCTATGCTTTTCTTCACTTTACTTTCTTCATCGAATTGTCTACCATTACGAAATATAAAAGAAATGAAGGAGGGAAACTGCAAAACACACAAGGGTTTCATTTGGGGAGGTAAACCTCTTATCACTCTGGTCAGCCTAATTGGTCAAATCCTCGAGGGTAGGGCCGATTTTTTCTTAACGGTATCCAACATCTATGAGAGGTTCAGTGAGTGGCCATTCAGATATTAATTCTCCCCCTCCCCCTCTTCCTCTCCTTTGAGAAACCTGGAAAATAGAAAATCTTCCCACGAAACTCCTCAGGGTCGCGCCAAGATCGAGGCTTGCGCACTGGGTCTCGGCCGGTGGCACAGCCCCGGCTTGCAAGTCCGCGGGGTCTCTGGGCAGAAACCCAGCGCGGGATTCTGGATCGACCGCGCGCGCGTGCGCGCTCCTCCCTCGGCCCCCTACCCTGCAGCAAGGGGAGCGTGACGTAATGCAACCTCAGCAAGTCAGCCGCTATATAAAGGAGGACTAGGCGACGCGCCTCCCAGACGCAGAGTAGCTTGTGATTGGCTCGAGCTGCGGAACCTCGGAAACCCGAATGTGAGGAGCTTACGGATCCACAGCTGCCGCCCCCCGCAGAAATCCGGAGCGCGGTCAGAAGCTAACTGGCGGTAGCGGCTGCAGGTAAGGAGACTCCTGAGGAGAAAGTAGAGGGACTCGGGTCCGCTGCGCTCAGTGTCGTTAGCGTGAGTTGAGGAGAGGCTCCCACCCAGCGTGTAGTGTAGGACGAAGGGAACAATGGAAGTGGCGTCTAGTCCCTAAGCGTTCCCTCCCCCTCGGGCAGACAGTGTTTCTCCTCAGCAGCAGCGGGTGGCTGGAGGAATTGAGAGAATTACTTCCCCCTCAGCCGATCCGTTCTTCCCCAAGGCCAGAGCCCCCGGGGGCGAGAGCCGTCGTGGAGGCCGTCGGTGGTTTAGGGTGACGGGAAAATGGCGGAAAACAAAACAGTGAAGTGAAGAATGCGGCGGCCCCCTGGCATTTTCTCTCGGCGACCCCCGCCCCGCAATATTCCTCTCGGTTGCACTGCCCCTACCTCGCCCCCGCCCCCCGCCTGCCGCGAATGGTAACCTTGGAACGCGCGAGGGATGGCGGCGTTTGCGAGAAGGTGGCACCGAATCGGGCATTTTAGGGGCTAGGGAGCCGTCAGAGCCTGGGGTGGGGGTGGGGGGCCGTGTGCGGTAACTGTCGCCTCCGTTAAAACACCACCATTTTGGTTCCCAGCCGCCGTCTCCCGTGTAGCGGGGCAGAGGTAGCAGGAGGAGGATGAGGGGTTGGGCAGCACGGCGTGGGTAGCAGCGGTGGCGACCGCTGCACCAAGTGCGGGAGGAGGGGTAAGGGTA
This sequence comes from Leucopleurus acutus, assembly GCF_964270905.1. Classification (NCBI taxonomy): domain Eukaryota; kingdom Metazoa; phylum Chordata; class Mammalia; order Artiodactyla; family Delphinidae; genus Leucopleurus; species Leucopleurus acutus. The sequence goes on from NC_139148.1 coordinate 73,504,403, forward strand.
TTCTTGTTTCTTCGCTCTCTTGACTTTCCACTGCGAAGGTTCTCTTGTTTGGTTGAAGATCCAGGCAGATGGGTAATATATGGGAGGGCACATGTGTGCATTCTGCTCAAAATGATTGAAACTTGGCATGATCATGAGAAAGGGAGACTTCTGCGGGAAGAGGGCTGCGTCCAAAGCTGCAATACTGCTACTTGCCAGGGCTCCTTTGTCTCCTATCTCTGCTAATACTACTTTCACATTCTCTTGCTCTGCCGCCTTAGGATTTCTCTCCTGTCCTTCACCCTATTTACATTATTGAGAAGCTAGGTTCTGAGTGAACTATGTTTAGAGGAGACGAGGAGACAAATGAGAGTAAAATGTGGGGGTGGGGATGTCTTGTTTTGATTTTTGTTTTGTGGTTTCTGCTCCCCACATATTTATGGAAAGATGTTTACTTGAAGAGTGCTTGGTGGGTACCTCCATTCAATAAGGATGGGAGATACACTCTTGAGAAGACTGAGAAGCCTAGCTATCTATTGGCTGTTGAATCCTTAACACACTGCTGTTCTCATACCTCATTCATTATTGATCTTATTGAAACTTCCTATATGGGAAAAAGGTGCTCCAATTTATTTATTTGGTATTCTTGCAGTGTGATACTTCCCGTAATAGTTGCACTGTGTGTTAAAATTTTTACACTTCATTGAGCACTAGTGCAGATTTTTCTCTATGAATTTGGCAAGGGTAACGCTTGCCCTTGGTTGGTTCTCTTTTACTTTCCAAAATAAGGTATTGCTAGTGATTATTAAAATATGCTTTAGGGAAGATTTTGGTTTAATCAGGTGGTCGAATTCTAAGTGAAATAACGTTGCTTATGTCGTTTTAGGTAGTTGTTTCTGTTGCAATTCCTTCGGTTGCTTTTTGGATTAGCAGTTTTGAGCATATGAACCCTTCCTAATCTCACCCTGCACATTAAAGTGTAAAGAAAAATTCTTAAGTTGTGTAAGAGATTTGGTTTAAAATGTTTTAAAATATCTAATTGTGAATGTATTTTTACAATAGGTAAAAAGAACGTTTTTCCAAAGAAAGTAATGTAGTTCAGAAGGAAAAATAACAAAAAGAAAGTGCTGCAGATTTTATTTTACAATATGTAAGAAAATCAACAGTTTCTTCAGGATACTCATATTAAGGTGATTAACAAATTACTTAATGTTTTATCTTTAATAATTAAACAAAATTAAGTGTTAAAACATTTTAAAGACATCTATAATTGTTCTATTAGTTATGTGATAAAGAAAGCAATTACTCTAATTAAATTTGGAATAGTACACTGTTTTAAATGTTAAAAATAAGTCCTTATGGCATTTTAATTTATCTCTCTGAAGCCCCAGGTAGTTTATTGTGAACTCTCTTGGCCCCTCTTGACTTCATTTTGAAGGCAGAAAATAATGTGGTATTTGAAAAAAGATAGAGAAATATAGCTAAGAGTTTCTAAAAATTTGTAATTTTGCTCACACATGAAGTAATTTTGTTAGAATCATTTTAATATACAGATAAATAACCTACTGCTGTAGGATTTTGATATACATGACTCAAATGTTAATAAAGATTACTCTGTGAGACTTTCTTGCCTCTTTTACACCTATCAAATTTTGAGACAAGGGAAAAAATCTTAGTGATCTCTGGTACTTAAGGATAGATTAAGTTGTCTTACATGGCAGCTTTCTAAAAGTTTCTAAAACTTAATGATGCAACCTCATCTTTTGTGTGGTATAGCCCAATTTATTAAACATTCCTAACTAAAAATGAGGAAATGTTTTATAAAATTGACAGACTTTTTGGTTGATTTACTTAGAATCTTATGTTTGAAAGCAAAGTATACATGTAGTTGTAAGAAATACGTTGAGTTACAGAACCTGACTTTAGGTTCCATACGATCTGGTGATCTTAAATATAGGATAAGTCATTTGAAATGAAATAGGTTGAGCCCTTGCTTTCAAAACTAGCATGAGGCTAGTGTGACTTTATTAATCATTAATGAAAAAAATTAGTCATACAATTACAAGTAAAAGATATTCTGAAAGAACCAATTTACTAAATGTTTGTATGTGATTGATCTTATCTCCACTATATTTAGGAAGCAGTCATGTTTCATGAGTCCTCAAAACTGTGAGACAAGAGAATGTAGTAGAATAAGGCCAGACGTCCTTACTGGCTCAAAGAACTCCAGGGAAACTGGGATAGAACATTTTACATTATAAGTAGAACCCCGGGAGCCAGAGGTGAAACACACGTTTATCTGCAGAACTACGCTGCAGAGCTGAGCTGGGTCTGGAAGAAATGGATGAGAGCCACTGGATGAAATTCACTAATACTAGACACCTGAGTCCTCTAGTAATGTATAAATATCCCAACTATTGCCTGTTGTCATCTTGTTCTCTTTTTTCTTCTTATTTAATAACATTTTAAGTGGAACCTCAGTGCTACAGTTTTGTTCTTTTGCTTGCTTCTTTCACTTCCCTATGGCTCATCACCCTTACTGTGCTTATTCTCCATTATCTTTGGTTTACTTCCATTTGACCCTTCTTTTATTTATGGTTGTCATGTAAAGCATCTAATCAAGGTTTTTGCTTGTTTTGTTTTCCTTTGTAATAAGATTTGCACACCTGGTTGAGAGGCACATTTTCAATTGCATCATTCTCTCAAAGCAACTGACTTTGGCCTAAATGTATTTAAACTATTTTTAAAACCGTTTCTTTTACAGAGATTTGTGAATGAACTTTGCTAAGTATGGATTCAGGTGGTGGAAGTCTTGGATTGCACACATCAGACTCTAGAATGGCACATACCATGATTATGCAGGATTTTGGTAAAGCATTTTCTTTGTTATATTTTTTCTTTCTTTTTTAAAAGTCAGAACATACTAAATATCAAAACTGTATTGGGGAAGGGGAGAAATTACAATGAAAAATTGTTCTTTTGCCAGGAAAATACATTTGTAGGGCTTATTTTCTTAAAGTAAGGCGATTTGTCAGTAGTCTAGATAAAATCATTCTTATAATTTTGTGGGAAGGTTGAGGTAAGGAAACTTGGAATATAGTGGTAATATGTCATTGGAAATGAAAAACTCAGTTTGCATAAATACCTGCATCAGTTCTCATGTGTAGGAAATATTAAAATATAAAATACATTTTAAGTTGCATTGTTAATAAAGCTGAAAAAGGAAGTACTTCAGTCATTTCAAAGAAGTTAGTTAGATGCTTATATAGTGATAGAGGAATATCTTGCACTAAGTGATTAATTATATTCTGATGCCATATCCTCAGAAAGTTGTTACTAATAGCATTACCTTTTTATTTTTTTTGAAAAAAAAATTCCCTACTTTTGTGGCCAAGTTTTTCAGTAGCCTCTTAATAGTAGTCATTTTGATGAAGATGATAAGACTCGCTTGACAGTCAACAAAGAAACTGAATTTGGACAGGTTCAGTCTGAATGATAGAAGAGAGAGGTATCTGAAGTGTAAGAGGCGGGCATAGAGTGGTAAGAATTAAAGAAAAGATCAGAGTGAGAGTAAAAAAGATAAATGGTAAATTGGGACCAAAAGTAAACAGAAACATGAGATACTGTGGAATTGTTAAAGATGAAATTAGGAATGGGGGATTACAACAAGTGATACTTTACTCAATTAAGAAAATGCTCCTACTGTTTTCAGATAATATGGTTGAATATGTTATTTTGTCCTCTGTTGTAAAGCCCACAGTAATGAGAGCCAGAAGAACTAGATTCTAGTCTTGGCAGGCCTATTAAATTATCTGTGTAAATGGGCAAATTACATACTTCACTTTTATGAAGGGGTTGGACTAGAAAACATTTAATGTCCTCCCCAGTTCTCTGATTCCTTGACCTTTCTGTCTGATGGTAAAGGTGCAATGCGTAGATTAAGATTTAATATGGTGGGAATCGAGATGACTGTGTAGTTCATGAAATAGAAAGGAATTATGGATTTATTCTGCTGAAAGAGTCAGAAGTGAGCTGTGTTGATTATTGATGACTTAGAAGTGATTTTATGTGAAAAAAAAGTATAGGAATAAACTCTAGAAGAAGGACAAAAGGCTGAAGCATAAGAGATTTCACAAATAATTTTGTGAATTCTTTGCTAGAGATAGTTTTTCAAATTCTGGAACACTTGAAATTCAGTGTGATAAATTAAGTTTTGGTTGAAATTTCAACTTTAATTTTTTACCTTTTAAAAGTAAGATATTTTTAAATGGAAGAAAGGCAGTATTTTCTCCATTTAATACAAAATATTACCTACCCTGTAGTATCTGGTAAAGTGCCAGAACCACCCTCACTCCTGAAGAAGTTGCCCATTGGCAAGTAAAACTTGATTCGTTTCAAAGAGTGAAAAAAATGTCTGATTGGTGCTGGTGAATATTTGCTTGGTGTTCCTCTTACCTTTCTTTCCACTGTTCCTCCTCAATGTCTTGAGGTTTAATTAATCCCTTATTTATCTAATACTAAGCTTTCCAAATTCTAAAAATTGATTAGAAATTAGATACATTCTCTTTAAATTTTTGCTAACATCAAAACTTAGATATCTACAATGCCATAAATTAATTATACTTGTGAAACATAAGAGTTTAGCATACATAGGTAGACCTAGCCAAGTAAACACATTGTGTGGCTCAGGATCTCTAAATTCTGTAAGGTTTTTGGTTAATATGAAATGGCTACTATATTAAGAATCTAGAAACAATAAATGCCGGAGAGGGTGTGGAGAAAAGGGAACACTCTTGCACTGCTGGGGGGAATGTGAATTAGTACAGCCACTATGGAGAACGGTATGGAGGTTCCTTAAAAAACTACAAATAGAACTACTATATGACCCAGCAATCCCACTGTTGGGCATATACCCTGAGAAAACCATAGTTCAAAGAGAGTCATGTACCAAAATGTTCATTGCAGCTCTATTTACAATAGCCAGGAGATGGAAGCAACCTAAGTGTCCATCATCGGATAAATGGATAAAGAAGATGTGGCACATATATACAATGGAATATTACTCAGCCATAAAAAGAAACGAAATTGAGTTATTTGTAGTGAGGTGGATGGACCTAGAGTCTATCATACAGAGTGAAGTAAGTCAGAAAGAGAAAGACAAATACCGTATGCTAACACATATATATGGAATCTAAGAAAAAAAATGTCATGAAGAACCTAGGGGTAAGATGGAAGTAAAGACACAGACCTACTAGAGAATGGGTTTGAGGATATGGGGAGGGGGAAGCGTAAGCTGTGACAAAGTGAGAGAGTGGCATGGACATATATACACTACCAAACGTAAAATAGATAGCTAGTGGGAAGCAGCCACATAGCACAGGGAGATCATCTCGGTGCTTTGTGACCACCTAAAGGGGTGGGATAGGGAGGGTGGGAGGGAGATGCAAGAGGGAGGAGATATGGGAACATATGTATATGTATAACTGATTCACTTTGTTATAAAGCAGAAACTAACACACCATTGTAAAGCAATTATACTCCAATAAAGATGTAAAAAAAAGAAAAAGAATCTGAACTATTAATTTAATTGAGAAGTTTATTGGACCAGTTTCTTTTGAAGGATACTTTAGAGTTTAAATTTTACAGTAGTATGATTTATGTAATAACTTGTGCGTGTCTCAGTGTAATAGTTGCCCTTGGAATCTGTGCCATTGAATTTAATTGTTGTTTAAGTTTTTATTGCTGAAAAGAGTCCATATTGCTTTGGGACTTAAGTAGCAGAAAACCTTAGATGGTGGCCCAAGATGGACCCAACAAATACCAAATTTTATGCTGTCCTGGTGAAATTCCAGGTATTCACATTTAAATTAAATAACTTTAGTAAAAAAGGAAATGCTTGAAATAATGACTTGTTTCTTACTGTTATCTGGTTATCTAATTGATTTCACACTTTTTAAAAGTTCTTCATATCATTTATAATTTGCTACCTAGTGAGATAAATTTTAATGCCCTTTAATGTTGCTTACTAAATGCCTTAAATTTTAAACGAGTGACTCTATGGTAGGTCTTCTTATTCTTTCTCTTTCAAACTCTTCCTTTAGTAGTTACTCACTTGATTAGCCCTATAAATTCCTTAAAAAATAGTCTCTAGAATAAGTAAATTCTATTCTCCTCATTTAGGCAAGTTTAAAAAAAAAGCCAGTCTGGAGTAAAACAATGAGTTCAGTTCCCAGCTTGAACCTTGGGCAAGGTTATATATTTATTTATTTATTTATTCATTTATTTATTTATTAACATCTTTATTGGAGTATAATTGCTTTACAATGGTATGTTAGTTTCTGCTTTATAACAAAGTGAATGAGTTATACATATACATATACCTCCATATCTCTTCCCTCTTGCGTCTCCCTCACTCCCACCCTCCCTATCCCACCCCTCTAGGTGGTCACAAAGCACGGAGCTGATCTCCCTGTCTGTGCTATGTGGCTGCTTCCCACAGCTATCTATTTTACGTTTGATAGTGTATGTATTTCCATGCCACTCTCTCACTTTGTCCCAGCTTACCCTTCCCCCTCCCCGTATCCTCAAGTCCATTCTCTAGTAGGTCTGCGTCTTTATTCCTGTCTGGGCAAGGTTATTTAATCTCTCTAAACCATAGTTTGTTCATATTTAAAATGGGGATAATAACACTCACCTTATTACAGAGTTCTGAGGCTTAAATGAGATAATATATGTAAAAGTATTAGGTTGCTTGGTGCATAGTACTCAATAAATATAGCTAGAGTATAGCTAAAATAAGTGACTTTGTTTAGAAAGTCAGTGAAATCTAACAGATGAGTTGATAAGAGGAAAGTGCAAAATTTAATAAAAGACATCTTGGATCTTGGTCTGAGTAATGTGCCAATACCCTGTGAGGAACACATTAATTCTTGGTCTAAGATCCTTAAATTATTTAGTTCAGGGCAAACAAGGATGTTTGGATTTTTTTTGGTTTAGATCTGATTTATTTTGACCTGTAATTTCCTGCTAGAGTTAAAGACTAGGTAAACTAAAAAACACTTATTCCTTCTTCTTAGAACCCTCCCAAACAGATTAATCTGAACCCAAGCCAGCACTAGCATTATTCTATCCTTCCATCCTTCCCTAGTGTCTATTCTCAGAAACCAAACTACTCTCCAGCAATGTTCTAAAATAAATGAGATTTCCCATATTTTAAGTCTAACTTATGAAAAGATTTTATAAAATACTAATTTCATTGTTCATATACATAGAATTGCAATCCTGTGAATTTTATAGGGTTAACATTTAACTTTTCCCTGGTAAAAACCATATTTCCAGTCTGGCTGAATACTAAATTTGAACCCTCACCTTCTCCCTGTCTCCAAAAATGGCCAGTGGAGTAACAAGTGAATAGAAAGTACTTGTTCTATACGTACTCCCTTTGTCTACCAGATTTTCAAGGTTGAGGCTGTGTCCTTTTGGGTAATATGGTGGTTTAGGTGAGAGTTTGAGAATAGTGAGAAGGCTACAGAAGGGTTGAAAGGAATATAATCCTGAAAGGCAGCTTTTCCCTTCTCACCTTATTTTTTGATGTGTTAGGGTATTAGTAGTGTTTACTGGTCTCCATCCTAACTTGCTAACAAACTTCCATAATGAATTGGTTAATAATAGTGAACAGTGTATAACAAATGGTACTCTTTCAGGTATTACTGTATAGAAAGTGATCATTATGAAGAAAAGGCTTTGTACTGGATTATTTCATGTAGGTAATTTTGTTGTAACCTGGTCCACAAACTCTGTTAATTTGTTTACTATACCACCTCAGGGAGAATGTAACAGAATTACTTATGAAGGAATTTTACACTCTTACAGTATTTACAAGGGGGGTAGGAGTTGGTGTTTACCGTGCTGCTCAAGAAAAACGTTATTTAAAACTTTATTCCTGCAGATTTACTAATTTAGAATTTAATGCAATTTAGAGTTTGTATGTATGTTTTTTAAATAAACCAAATCTTTGCCTAAAATGAGTTGGTTCTTTTTCTCCTCAAATCAGATGTTAAAGGATGCTTTCCATTTTTGAATATAGTAATTCTTGTACAATAAAGAAGTTCAGGGGGCTTCCCTGGTGGCGCAGTGGTTGAGAGTCCGCCTGCCGATGCAGGGGACACGGGTTCGTGCCCCGGTCCGGGAAGATCCCACATGCCGTGGAGCGGCTGGGCCCATGAGCCATGGCCGCTGAGCCTGCGCGTCCGGAGCCTGTGCTCCACAACGGGAGAGGCCACAACAGTGAGAGGCCCGCGTACCGCAAAAAAAAAAAAAAAAGAAGTTCAGGGACTTTTATGTTTATAATACGTATTTCTAATGTATTAAGCTTGTCATATTTTATTAACTCAATTTAACATATTAGCAACCTTTTATGTTTGTGTGCCCTTTTTATTTTAATTTTAATTTTTTGAAATGTTAAACTCACAGGAAGTAGAAAAAATAGTATATAGGGTCCTGTATACCCTTTACTCATCTTCCTCCAATGGTGACATCTTTATAATAACTGTAGTACAGTATCAAAAGCAGGAAATTAACATTGGTACATTATTGTTAATGGGACTACAGATCTCATTCAGTTTTCGCCATTTGTGTGTGTGAGAGTGTATATAGTTCTATGCAGTTTTATTTCATATATAGATTTGTGTAGACACCACCACAATGAAGATACAGAATGGCTTCATCTCCATATATATGCTATGCCAAAATAGTCACACACACCCCAACCCTTGGCAACTGCTAATCTGTTCTCCATCTCTATAGTTTTAGAATTTTGAGAATGTTATATAGATGATTCCATTTATACATTATACAGTACAGTAACCTTTGGTAATTGACTTTTCTCATGCAGCATAATTTTCTAGCAGTTGATTCAGGTTGTTGAATGTATCAATAGTTTTGTCCCTTTCTTTATTGCTGAGTAGTATTGCATAGTAAGGATGTGCCAGAGTTGGCTTAACCAACCATTTACCTGCTAAAGGACATTTGAGTTGTTGTATTTTTGTTTTTTGCTACTAGAAATAATAGCTACTATGCACTGTTATGGATATTTATGTATAGCTTTTTGTGTAAACATATTTTAATATCTGTGGGAGAAATGCCACAGAGTACAGTTGTTAGGTTGTATTGGTAAGCACATGTTTTTATAAGAAACTGGGCAAATTATTTTCCAGAGTGGCTGCTGCCATCACGTATGAGAGATCCAGTTTCTCTGCATCCTCACCAACCTGTGGTGTTACTGTTTTTTATTTTAGTTATTCTAATTGGTGTGTAGTGATATCTCATTGTAGCTTTTTTTTTACTTGAAAATAAAGTACATTATTTTTAAGGTCTTAATTTAGATTTTACTAATATTGTTTTCACCCATCTCCACCCCAGTTCCTGGTTGGTGATGATTTTTATTACAGTTAAATTGTCAGTGGTTCTTTAAAATGATAGTTTGCCCAGGACTGTTTCATATTTAAAAACTATTTTATGTCATCTGATATATACATACAGTACTTTTAATTAATAAAATAACTTTACTTTTTTTGGATAATTGTTTGTATTGTAGTGGCTGGAATGGCTGGTACTGCGCATATCGATGGAGACCATATTGTTGTTTCAGTTCCTGAGGCTGTATTAGTTTCTGATGTTGTCACAGACGATGGGATAACTCTTGATCATGGCCTCGCAGCTGAAGTTGTCCATGGGCCTGATATCATCACCGAGACTGATGTAGTAACAGAAGGTGTAATTGTTCCTGAAGCCGTACTTGAGGCTGATGTTGCTATTGAAGAAGATTTAGAGGAAGATGACGGTGATCACATCTTGACGTCTGAGCTAATTACAGAAACTGTTAGAGTACCTGAGCAGGTTTTTGTGGCTGACCTTGTTACTGGTCCTGATGGACACTTAGAACATGTGGTCCAAGATTGTGTCTCAGGAGTTGACTCTCCCACAATGGTATCAGAGGAGGTTCTTGTAACTAATTCAGATACAGAAACTGTGATTCAAGCAGCTGGCGGTGTTCCTGGTTCTACAGTTACTATTAAAACTGAAGATGATGATGATGATGATGATGATGATGATGATGATGATGTCAAGAGCACTTCTGAAGACTACTTAATGATATCTTGTAAGTGAAACTTAAAGTCCATAATTACTTGGTAGAAACTGATTTATGTATAACACGGACAGGTTTTCTAAGATGGGGATCTATTCAATAAAAGTCATGGGGGTGATCTTTTTGAAAAATATTTTTTTTCAAAGCTGTGTTGTTGAGATGCTTTTTTGAATTTGTTCATGTTTTTAATTTATGAAAATTTATACCCACAATGGAGTAAAATAATGCAATTTATTAATATCTTAGAACAAAAATACAGATTTGGAAGGTTCAAAAAGAACATTAAGTGACGCAATATTTTAATGGTAAATATATATATTTCAAAATGGGAAGTTTATTTCATGCAACCACTGCTTTCTTTTTAATATGACAGGTACTGGAGATGTCAGTTCAGTTTTGCTTAGGAGTTTAAGCATAGTATGTTAAGAAATGTGTGATTAGTTTTTTGAATTAAATACTTGAAAAGTAAATAATCAACTCAGATTGTGTTCTACAGTTCTGCCTGTGTTTGTTTTCTGTTGTCTATATATGTGTCTGTATAGTCCATGCAAAAATACTTTAAACATATTTATTTCAGACTGCTTTACGATGTCCTTAAGACATTCTATCTGAATGAGGAAGATAGAAATATCTTATTCTCATTTAAGTGGTAAGTTTGCCTGAACAGCAACAATAATAAAAATCTCACGATAAGTTATTGATGGAGCTTGAGGAAGAAGTGGGTCTATTCTTTATAAAATTTGAAGGCATTCCTTTATTTAAAAAATCCCTTTAAAACTTAAATAATTTTTTATTTTAGAAAATAGAATATACAAAAATTAAATATTTTTTATATCATTCATTCTCTTGCCACCCAGATCCCTAACTTTTTATAATGGTTAGAATATTCAAATTGAGACTAGTTACTCTTTTTAACCATTTTCATTTATTTTATTTTATTTAGTTTTTCCCTTTTTTTCTTCATCACTTAATCTTTAATTCATTTTTTTACCTCTTGGTTTCTGTTGACCATTGAATCTTTCAGGAGTTAGAGAATAAATTGCCTTGAAATGTCTCAATGGTAATTTTAAAAGTCCTCTGTTTTTTTCCCAAGATATCTTCAAACTACTCAAGGGATAAAATTGAAGACTTAAAACAGACTGTTATCTTATTCCTAAATCCCTAACTATTCCTGTAAGGAAATCTTATCAGCAGCTGAGTTTGTCTTCTCTCAGTCTCTGAGGTGCATCTGAGATTTTTCCACTTTCAGACCAAATGTCACAATTTCTTTATCTTAGCAGTTGGTTAGGCTCTTCCACTTGTGCTAAGTAACTTGGAAATTAATATAGGATAACTGTATCTGTCTAAAGTTATCCCAGGTGTGCTTTTCTTTAAAAATACCTAACACCCTCAAAACATTTCTGGGTGATGATTTGCTTTATGAAAAGCTTCACCGGAGAAGGGAGGTTCCTTTAAATAATGAACCAATATAATGCATTCAAATTATTTTTTTTACCTATAAAATCAGTTTTTATTTCTTCCAGGAAAATAATTTTGTATAAAGCAAAACATATTGGTAGGGTCATTATGGGAGCGGTCATGAAACCTCACCAATTTCAGGGGTAAAAGAGAAAAGTTAACACCTTTGTATTTTTTTTAGTATAATAGCTTTATTGAGATATAATTCACATGCCATACAATTCATTCATTAAAGGTGTGCAATTCAGTGGTTTTTCATATATTCACAGAATTGTATCACCATCACCATAATCAATTCTAGAATTTTTCTTCCCCCCAAAAGAAACCCCCATACCCTTGAGCAATCACCCCTGCCACTCCATTCACCCCTCAGGCAACCACTAATCCAAATTCTTTCTCTATAATTTGCCGGTTCTCAACATTTCATGTAAATGGAATCATATAATATATGGCCTTTTGTGTCTGGCTTCTTTCTCTTAGTATAATGCTTTCAAGGATCATCCATGTTGTAGCATGCATCAGTCCTTCATTCCTTTTTATTAATGAGTAATATTTCATTATATGGATATACAGTTTATTTATCAGTTCATCAGTTGATGGACATTTAGGTTGTTTCCACTTTTTGGCTGTTATGAATAATGCTGCTCTGAACATTCATGTACAAGTTTTTGTGCACATAGGTTTTCAGGTGTCTTGGATATATACAGCTGGGAATGGAATACCTTTGTAATTTAAATATTACTAATTTTTGTTTGTTTCATCATTGCATAATACGGATCCATTACACATTGCCTCACCCCATCCCTGTGGTACATCAATACAGAGTTGACCCTTGAACAACACAGGTTTGAACTGTGTGGGTCCACTAATACAAAGATATTTTTCAATAAATATATACTACAGTGTCACATAATCTGAGGTTAATTGAGTCTGCAGATGCGGAACTACGGATACGGAGGGGCAACTGTAAAGGTATACATGGATTTTCGACTATGTGGAGAGTCAGTGCCCCTAAGCCCTGCATTGTTCAAGGGTCAGCTGTAGTCTATACTGATGTCATATTCACCATATAATTTTGGTAGATGTAACATGAAAGGGGTACAGTAAAAAGCCTACTTAGTGTTTAAAAGAAATATTATACTGTACATTTTGCTAAAATGAAATTTTAATCAAATTGTACCAATGGGCTATAGAAGAATATTGAACGATAGCAAACTTTGTAGGGTTGGCAAATAATGCACCTTACTGTTTTTTTTTTAATTTTTATTGGAGTATAGTTGCTTTACAATGTTGTGTTAGTTTCTGCTGTACAGTAGAGTGAATCAGTTATACGTATACCTATATCCCCTCTTTTTTAGATTTCCTTCCCATTTAGATCACCACAGAGCACTGAGTAGAGTTCCCTGTGCTATACAGTAGGTTCTCATTAGTTATCTATTTTATACACAGTAGTGTATATATGTCAATCTCAATCTCCCAATTCATCCCACCCCCGCACCTTACTGTTTTAATGTTATATTTAGCACCAGTAGAATTCTGCGTTTTATATACTATTACCCACTTATCACTGGCTGGGGTGTCATGTGGGTTGGGAAACAACACCGTGGGACTTGAATGTTGTAAGCCTTATAACAAAAAGGTTAAGCTTGAATTTTGGGTATTTTGAGTATTATCTGTGTAAAGAAGAGTCTTTGAGGATCTATTTCTAAAATCTGTTGATTGCCTGTTAAATCTTTGTTAACTTTGTACTTTCTATAACAAAGGGTATAGAATAAATCTTGGTGAAGTTGATGGTTTATCTCTTAAAACTGTACACTAACATATTTAATAACTTTATCATCTTCTGTGAGCTTAAAATACAGAACAAGTTTAATTACTCAATACATTTCAAAATTGTTCATTCTGAGGAATCTAATTAAGTAGAAAATAATGGATACATTAAACTGTGGACCTCGAGGAAAGGTGTAAATGGAATCAGAATAGCACCAGTAATTTCAATACTTAAAGCAAAAATTATGGTACAAAACTTTTGAGAAATGACCAAACAAATGTCTATTTCATTTCATGAGCTTTAGTTTTGTGAATTACAGTTTTAATTCAGTTTATCCCAGGAGGAACTCTGATTACTTTTAACCATTGAAGTGTAATAAAGTAGTATTTATCAGATGAGAGTATTTTTTTCATTAATTTACTGTTAGTCCAACCTAAGAAATTCATATTTTGGACACTTTTTGAGTGTTTTATATCCTATGTCTTTATTTCCAAGAATGAGAAAGTACTTTTTTTCTGAAGACTTAACTTGCCTCTTAATTTTTTTAATGATCTCATTGTTTTATTCAACGTATTTTAAAAGAGAGGCTGTTAAAAACCAGTAATATCAGATTCTTCCTCATCCTTTTTTCTTTCATTTTAATCTGTCCCATTGTGAAAAAAATATTTGCCAAAAAAGTACTAACAGAATTAGGTTTATGATGGAATGAAAATATTTTTTTCTGTTTATTTTGATCATTTAGGTACTCTCTTTCATAGACAATAAACTATTTGAACTCTTAAATAATGTGGAATCATTTATATTTAACCACAAAGTTAAAGTAGTTTTACATTGTAAGAAGAATTTCTGAAATTCTGGTGTTTTCACCATTTTGAAAGGCCAAAGGAATATTTTTGAATTTGCATGTATCAAATTTGAAACTGAGGTAGAGAAAATCTAGACTTTGACCCATTTAGATCTTACTGAAATTCATATTTTAAGAGTACTGAGTTAAAACCTTTTTAATGTCACTTTATTCTGTTTTCAGTAGCTCTGGAATTGTTTAGATATAGTCAAGTCTTCATGATTTTGTTTCATATATGATACTATGATACATATAGTAGGGAGGAGCAGATTTTCAGTTTAGGTTACATTTCAGTTTTTATGGGGACAGGACAAGCATTGAAATAAAAAGTGGTAGGCATATAATCTTTGGGGGAGTATATTGTTTAATATTTATGTTCAAAGAGCAAACTTTATGAATATAATGTATTCATTGCATAGTTTATGCACAGTATTCACTTGAAACTAAATGCTATTCTTAAAGAATCAAATTTTTAAGTATACTTAAAATGTAAGTAATTATTGTTGCTTTATTTTATATATGATTTGAAGCAAATCATACAATGGTAAACCTGGAAGTATACAAAATTTCTGATTTGAAGTAGCCTTCCATTGACTCAACAAGAATTAAAAGTATTTACTAAGATTTTATTTTCATGATTTCTGAAAAGCCCTTTTTATAAAATAATTCAAGTGTTTTCTATTTTCTCTTTTTTAAATACTAGATTTTATATGTTAATTGGTTTTAGATATACTGCTATTTAATTTGGGAATTGTTTATGTCAGCTTATTTCATGAGTACTATATATTTTATGTTGTAATTTTTGTTAGTAATTTTGGTGTTAGGATTTAGCTTAAAATGTTGAATGTAATGGAAGATTATTTAATCTTTTCCCAAACCACTTTAATTAAAGCTGTATGGTTAAGAGTATTTCATATACATAAATTGAAATCTGTGATTATGTCTTTTATATAATTACGATCATGTAGTATATCTGTCTTGTATACATTTTTTCATGAAATATACCACTCTTAATGGTTGCATAATAGGTCATTAATTGAATATAGTGGGTAGGTGGTTAACACATTATTTCACATTGCACTAATACTTAACACCGACTAAATGTCAATGGTACTTTTTGACTGAAACAGTTTCCCGTTTATATTTTACAGTGGATGATGTTGGGGAAAAATTAGAGCATATGGGGAACACACCATTAAAAATCAGCAGTGATGGTTCACAAGAAGATGTTAAAGAAGATGGATTTGGTTCAGAAGTAATAAAAGTGTATATATTTAAAGCTGAGGCTGAAGATGACGTTGAAATAGGTACAAATAATAATTTTAATTTATTGCTATAATGGTTAGGAATTAGAACTTCTCTTTTCTGGAGACTAAGTTCTAATATTGCCTTCAAAGTGCAACTCTTATAAAAGGTTTCTTTGGGGATGGAATATTTAAAAATTATATATAAATATAAATCACGGATAGAGAACAAGTCATCTTAGATATTTTTAAACTTGAGTAGAAGATTCCAGTTGAAATTTCAAAACATATGAGTGGAGGGGATTTGGTTTAGAGAAGGAAATTATGAGTATTTAAGGGCAGGCTAGAGGCAGGGTGCTTTGGATTTTAATCCTAGTTCTTCCATTTAGCTGAGTGGTCTTTGGTGAATTACTTAACCTTCTTCTGCCTCAGTTTCCTCATCCATAAAATGGCCATAATGGTAGTAACTACCTTATAATGCTATTGTGAGGATTAAATGGGTAAATACATGTAAAAGACTTAAATAGTGCTTGGCATATACAAGTGTAATGTAAGTGTTAACATTTGTTGTTATTTCTTAGTGATGACTGAAAATTTAAAGTGCAATTTATAAGAAAATTCTCTTGACACTTAGAACTTTATGTTTGAATATTTGAGGGGGAATATTTTTCTAAAGGAAAATATTTTTATGTATCCTTCTTATTAATTTAGGGAATTATTCCATGATACTTACTGATTTTGATACATGTTTTAACTTTTAAGGTGGAACGGAAATTGTCACAGAGAGTGAGTACACCAATGGGCATTCTGTAGCTGGAGTGCTTGACCAGAGCCGAATGCAGCGGGAGAAGATGGTTTACATGGCAGTTAAAGATTCTTCTCAAGAAGAAGATGATATCAGTAAGGAAAAAAGGCACTGTAGTGACTTATCAGTAGTCATCATGCATTCTTAAAAAAAAACAATCTCATATTCAAGCACTACATAGGAACAAAGTTCAATAAAATAAATCTGACCCTTCTCTATAATTAATTTAAAGGAAAAGGGTCCTTTTGACAATCCGTGCATGCATGTATTGTTCAAATGAGCAAACGTAAAATACTGTGTCTGAGATACTAGGGATACAGAGATCAGCTAAATATGGTTCCTGACTTTAGGATAGCCCACAAATATGTAGGGAATTACTGAGAATCTACTTTGTGTGTGTTATTGAATATGTTGCATATGTATTATCTCATTTAATTCTCATAATTCATCTCTGAGGTAGGTGGTATTAGCCCTGTTTTATGGAAGGAGAAAGTGCTCAGGGAAATTAAGCAGTTGCCCAAGGCCATTCCAGTATTAAATGAGGAAGATAGGATTTGAACTCATGTCTGCCTAACTCTGCTGTCAGTAATCTTTGTACATGGCAGTGAGCACTGTTGAACTCTCTCTGAATTTAGCAGTAGAGGGCTAGCTGTTTGTTTTCCTTCTGCCACTGAGAGATTAGCTGAGTAAGTATTCTTCCAAGTCAAGCCACCAGGATTTTTACTTATTATGCCGTTGATGGTCTCCAAGTAGTTGCTGTTTAAGGTTTCTTGCGGCTGAGTACCACAGGGAGTAAAAAGCTCCTCACATTTCCTTTCCTGCCATGGTACACATTTCCTTATGAAGATGTTTTACTTTCTTCCTACTTTCTCCTCACCTCAGTGTAGGAATGCAGCCCTTCCTTAAGGCTTTTTCTGTCTTCTTGCCATGCTGAGACAAAAACGACTTTGTTTTGCCCTAGAAGAGCAAGAGCCTCCACTTCAGTGCATTACCTTGATAATAGTTAGCTTTACCTATACTGCACTATGATCCCCACTCCTCAAATTTCCTCCCCTAGAAGTCATAGGGAGCTGAATTCCAATCCCAAACAAACATGAATAATATACCACAGCTGAAAATGTCAAAACAAAGAGTCTAGAGGATTTGGTTAGAGAGAAAAAGAATTAATTTCTATTTGGTCTCTAGATTATTTCTTTTCTGTTTTGCTCATTGGTCAGGAGACTGAAGGTTAGGTTAGCTGATGCCAGAATTCCATAAGGATGTGCAAAACTTAGACCAATGTTTCCTTCTGGTTAATTGAAAGAAGGGAAACCTAGGAGAAAAGGGATACTTTTTCCCCACATTTTTTCCACATTTTTCAGTAGTGAGTAGGGAATTCCCTAGTGGTCCAGTGGTTAAGACTCCATGCGTCCACTGAAGGGGGCATGGGTTTGAGCCCTGGTTGGGGAAGTTCCGCATGCCACACCTCGCGGCGCGGCCAAAAAAGGAAAAAAAAATTTAGTAGAAAATCCCAGTATGTGAATCCAAAGGAAAAGCATAAATTCAAGCCTATTTTCTACTTAACACTTCAAATCCAAATGGATTATTTCACATAAAATATACTTACTGACCTTCTAGGTTTAAATTCTTTTACACTAATACTATGTTTTTTTAAATGTCTCACTTAACGCTTTTGTCTTCAGTAGGGTCTCTGAAAATCCTGCCTCTTAATGGGTGTCCACATAGCCTTGAGCCACCAGCATTTTATATTATAACCATATATTATGGTTTTACTTTCATTTTTAATTCTTTTTCAATTACTAGTATTTTTGACAATTTTTCACTGCGCATACAGTACTGCATTTAATTTACATGTGGGATAGCATGGACCGCTTTCTAGTACTGATTCTATGGGAAATGCCTTCTGAGTTCTGAAGAACTGTCAGGCAGAATTATGGAATACAGCTTTTCTTATAAATTCCTAATGCCCAATGGACTGTGAAATCAGTCAATATATTTCAAGCGCACGTTTTATATAATCTAGAAGTCATTTTCGTGGGACTAGGTTTTAAGAGGAGGACAAGAACTTTGATAAATTACTGTCTCCTAGTGGCACCAGCCTGCGAAGTGCCTAATGTAATTTTTAAATTAACCAAATTGAAATCTTGAAAGTTGAAAGATAATCGTTTGGAAATTTTTACCCATTTATTAAATACTTGGGGTTATAAACAAGCAATTATTTCTAAAATTTAGGTTGCGCTGAAATAGCAGATGAAGTTTACATGGAAGTCATTGTAGGGGAAGAGGAAGGAACTTCTCTCCCTGAGACTCAGCTTGAGGACTCTGATGTTAATAAAACAATTGTCCCTGTTGTCTGGGCTGCGACATATGGTAGGACACTGGCATTTTTTCACCTGATAAGTACATAACATATCTATTTGATCAGCCTTTAGGTCATTAAATATGCTGTGCTAATGCCCCCATGAGTTGGCTAATACTATAAAATGTTTTGCTGTGGACTGATTCATCTCTAGTTACTTACATAATTTTTGTACCACATATCTTGTGTTATTTACAATGAACCTTGCTTAATGCATTTTGTTTTTCAGTAGGATTTATTTTAAATCCTACATGTATAAGTGAGTGCCATAAAAAGTTTTATTTTTCTAAAATAGGAATATCCTTTGAAAATTGATCCTTCCCCTTTTGGAAAAACTTATTTTATGTTTTAACACCACAAATAATAAGATATTGGGGTTTTGAAAAGGAACAGAAATCCAAGTGTGCTCTTCTAGGAAGTACGTAATGAAAGGTAAATTTATCAAGTTATTTTTTCCCTTTCTATTTTATCTCATTCTTACTTAATTTACAAGATGGTCCAGGTATACTCTTTACTTTGAAAAATTTTGTTGTTCAAATGCATTAATTTATCTTTACTTGGTTTTTCCAAAGGTTCATTCATTCAACAGTCATTTATTGAGCATCTTCAATTTTGAGGGTATTCTGCAGAAATATCTACCCAGGTTTTATTTGAAAAGTAAGGTTGTCCTAGATGTTAGTAGTTCAAAGGATGCTGACAGCAGCCCTTATTTTCAGTGTGTGATATTATCTAATCTATGGGAGTGGAAGAACTCAACAACAAAAAAGTTTAATCCAAGGAACGGTGATCAAAGTAAGATTTTGTAGATTAAGATGTGATCTACTAGTAATCATTATACTCAGTCTATCAGTTTTTAATTAGCCTTTTTTTTTTTAAGGAGATGAAAGAAGAGTTTCTCGAAGGTATGAAGATTGTCAGTCATCAGGTGAGAGAGCATTATATGTGAGATGTAAGTTAAGTAGCTGGTTTTGTGTACTGCTTGGTAGATACAGAGTTATTAGTTTGTGTGTACAGACCCATTTGTTAGACTCTTACTTGCCTGGTCATATCTAGTTAGTTAGAAGAGTTTACCTCCTTGGGAAATTGATTAATTTATATAGCGACATAGCGTGTGTTATTCTGTGAATGCAGTTCATTTTAGATTTACCTCGCGATTTCCCTGGTGGTCCAGTGGTTAAGACTCTGCCCTTCCACTGCAGGGGGGCACGGGTTTGATCCCTGGTTGGGGAACTAAGATCCCATATGCCACATGGCATGGCCAAAAAATAAAAAATTAAAATTAAAAAAATAGATTTACCTCAAGATACAAATATCAGGCCACTTACTACATGGGCCATAAAAAAGTTACTATGGAAAAAATTATAAAATAGAAATTACTCTGACATGAAAGTAAAAGTTGCCCATGATATCAACCACTTGTTAATGTCTTCCTTGGGATGGAACTATTTTTTTAATTTCTATGGCAACCAGTAGATTTATATAGCTGTTA
Organism: Leucopleurus acutus; assembly: GCF_964270905.1. Lineage (NCBI taxonomy): Eukaryota > Metazoa > Chordata > Mammalia > Artiodactyla > Delphinidae > Leucopleurus > Leucopleurus acutus. Next base: position 73,524,499 of record NC_139148.1, read on the forward strand.
CATAAAGCTCATGTGTCAGCGTAAATTTTTCTTTTTTAGTTTTGATACACTTCATATAGTGTTATTTATTCCATGGTTGATAGTTCTTTTTATTTTCTTACACAAGGAGACTTTTTCTAATGATAAAGTGTCTCTTTTGTTTCTATCTTTAGGAGGTATTTGACTCTCTCACTGTAGATTTCAGGGGAATTAATGAGAGGCATATATATCACAGCATTTAAGCTAAACAGTTTCTTAGGGCTACATTTTTAAACTAAATTGCATAACACAAGAGACTGTGAGAACTGAGATTTTATTAAGTACTTTATTCCATATACACTGATCCCACTGAAATTGCAGTAGATTGCCTGCCACTTTTATCTTAACACTTAAAAAAATCAATCTTAATACTTTTAACATTAAGTAAACTATTCTAAAGCATAAATACAAGAAATCTGTTGTTTGTCATGTATTACAGTTACCATGATTGTACTGGATAACTGACATGTGTAAATTTCTTTGCTAAATCTCTTTAATTTCATCAGCCTTCATCAATGAGAAATTGATCTGATGTCAAGATTTTGTTTAGGATCATAAAATTCAGTTTCTTATGTTTCATTCACCTTATCAGTTTGTTCCTTTAGGATGAATAAATTGGGACATTTTAAAGTTACTTCCACATGGTATCGTATTTAAAGTATTTGCATATACACATGTGTGTGTAAGAGTATAAAAGACAGAGAAGGAGAAGATGGGTGTACTTTGTGAAATTTAGTACTGCAATGGCAACTGAATGCCATGTCTTCTCTAATTCCTCTAACTAAAACCAAAAAAGTATAAATATATGTAGTTTAATAGTGTATCGATTTTTTTTCCAGGAAATACTTTGGACTCAACATTAGAAAACAGAAGTAGTACAGCAGCACAATACCTTCAAATTTGTGATAGCATTAATACAAATAAAGTACTTAAACAAAAAGCTAAGAAGAGGAGAAGGGGAGAAATGAGGCAGTGGCAAACAGGTAAAATACTAATACATTACTCGATGAATATTATAATTACTTGAAATGCAGTAGTATTTTTTGTAACCCAAGAATATGCCAGTTGTTTGTAGTGTAGTTAGTCCTACTCCCATGTACCTACTTGTGTTTGATCTAAATAGTTGGGGTTTTTTAAATGTTCTACTGGTACTTAATAAAACTGTGCTTGTTTGCTTTTTACCCAAATGATGTTTTTAAAGAGAATTTTCAGGTTGATTTAACAATAAAGGGTGCCTATTTCTAGTTTACAAAGTGCATGTGATATAGCATTTTGGCAGGTGAATAGTCTATAGTAGAGTGCTGCTCATTACTTTTTAGTGAGCTACTTTATTATAAATTGCTTTCAATGTGCATTTTATCTTACGGGATCTTATTCTACTAGTACAGTTCTCACATTGTGAATGTCAGCTAATTTTGCCGCCTTTGTGGTAAAACTTTAAAACAGTCTGGCCAAATTTCACAACTTCCCTGTTTTGTTTTGTTGTTGTTGTTGTTGTTTTTAATCTAGCTGTTATAATAGGTCCTGATGGACAGCCCCTGACAGTATACCCTTGCCATATTTGCACGAAAAAGTTTAAATCCAGGGGATTCTTGAAAAGACACATGAAGAATCATCCTGATCATTTGATGAGAAAAAAATATCAGTGTACAGATTGTGACTTTACAACTAACAAGAAAGTGAGTTTCCATAACCACTTAGAAAGCCATAAGCTTATAAACAAAGTTGACAAAACCCATGAATTTACGGAATACACACGAAGATACAGAGAGGCTAGTCCATTGAGTTCAAATAAACTTATATTAAGAGACAAGGAGCCGAAGATGCACAAGTGCAAATACTGCGACTATGAAACTGCAGAACAAGGACTGTTAAACCGACATTTACTGGCTGTTCACAGCAAGAATTTTCCTCATGTTTGTGTTGAGTGTGGGAAGGGCTTTCGACATCCTTCTGAACTCAAGAAGCATATGAGAACCCATACTGGTGAGAAGCCATATCAATGTCAGTATTGTGTCTTCAGGTGTGCAGATCAATCAAATTTGAAAACTCACATTAAGTCTAAGCATGGTAACAATTTGCCATATAAATGTGAGCATTGTCCCCAAGCATTTGGTGATGAGAGGGAACTTCAACGCCATCTGGATTTGTTTCAAGGACATAAGACACACCAGTGTCCTCATTGTGACCATAAGAGCACCAACTCAAGTGACCTTAAGCGGCACATCATATCTGTCCACACTAAGGATTTTCCTCACAAATGTGAGGTCTGTGATAAAGGTTTCCATCGTCCTTCTGAGCTCAAAAAGCATAGTGATATCCATAAGGGTAGGAAGATTCATCAGTGTAGGCACTGTGACTTTAAAACATCAGATCCATTTATTCTTAGTGGTCATATCCTTTCAGTTCATACTAAGGATCAGTCACTAAAGTGTAAAAGGTGCAAAAGAGGGTTCAGACAACAAAATGAGCTCAAAAAGCATATGAAGACTCACACTGGAAGGAAGATTTACCAATGTGAGTATTGTGAATACAGCACTACAGATGCATCTGGCTTTAAACGACATGTGATATCAATACATACAAAAGACTATCCACACAGGTGTGAATTCTGCAAGAAGGGATTCCGAAGACCATCAGAAAAAAATCAGCATATTATGAGGCACCACAAGGAGGCTCTTATGTAATAAGATCAATATAAAGAAAGAAGCTATTTAGAAAATATGACATGCTACATGGAAAGATAATTTCATGAACTGTTTCACCTGGTTACAAAGCTTGATATTAAATCATAAATTTACATTCTTTTTACTAAAGATCTTAAGATATTTGAATTGAGAGGGGATCTCATAGCCCTTTGAAATCAAGGAATTTAAGGAGCACCATAGAATGGTTGCAGAAAACCTTATTGTCTATTTAATAGTATTATAAGCATAATTCAGCTACAGGGGGGAAGAGCAAAGACAACCACTTTATTTGACTGATCATACTAGAGACAGATGTTTCTGAAAAGATCATATCTAATTGAGGAGTTTAGCAATGCTTTGCTATCGCAAGCGTCACTTTTATGCCGTTTTAGAAATGGAGTGGGGAAATAAAATGCAGTCATCCATTAGTCACTTAGTCATTGAGCCTTTATATGGTACCTGGAAATTGAATTCCAGAAATGGCAAAAGTTTTGTGTATTCATCAAAAGAAATTTCACTGGAAAACAGGTTAGATTAATTCAATACTATTTAAAAGAATTTCAGAGCTGCTAAGATTTTAACACAGGATAGGATGTTTAAAATATAGCATTCTGTACTGAAGTCTAAAGATTAAAGTTCCCCTTTTTCTGATGTTCAAGTTGATTGTTGTTCAGTGTGGCATATATGACAGAAGTATATTTGAGTCAAATGTGGCTTTCTAAAATGGATGCAACAGTAATGTTGCAAAGTTAGCACTATATTTCTTAATGATCTAAAGATTAAATTGAGAGAACACAGTTTTCTTAAATATTATGTTTAGAGGTTTTTTTAGGACAGTCATAGCAAGTATGATTGTTCTAGTCTTACTTGCTCTAATGTTTAAAGGTGCAATTTTATGCCATTATTGAAAATTTTGATTTTTAAAATCTATATACCATATTATTAACATGAATTTTCAATATGAGGCAGTATTTATGCGGTATTTAACAAAACACTATGCTGCCAATAGAACTTGGAGGTGGATATTCAGTTTACAGTGTATAAATTTAAAATATGCATCCCTTTAACAATGCTTCATGTTAGCATGCTGCAAATCAACATGGCGCTTAAAATAAAAAGCAGGTTTAGGGAAATTTAATGAAAATCCTGTTCATAAATGTAATGCATATGATGTGTATTTTTAAGTTTTAGTTGCTTCATGTTTACACTCATCTGTTAAACATAACTAAAATGTAATTTTACTTCATGCTATATTGTGGCTTTGTGTTTTAAATAATGTTCACCTTTCTGTTTTTGCACCAGATAGGAATCAGTTCCTTGAGAATAAATTTTTTATCTTTCTTAACTTCAGAATATTAAATTTGGAAATCTAAAATTGTGTGTCATGTGATTGTAAATGATGTACACGCTGTAAAATAAGATTGTCACTGTCATGTGGGATTATTATTTCTAAATGTTACTCATTGAAATGAGCCTACAATAAAAAGCATTTATTGCACTTCAGGGTTTTATGAGTTTATTTAAAGTTGTGTTGCAGTGTCCCTCATTAAAAGACTTCACTTAAAATTGCTCTTAGGCAATTTTGTCTGCAGTTTAGCGTCTTGTAGGATTTTGTGCATTAACAACATGAGCTAGGAATTTAAACAATTATGATGACTATGGCATGATTATTCCTCAAAATTTTGTGTTTTTGCTAAAACCGTGATGGAATGCTTTAAAGTTGCCCATCTTAAGACTTGAGACTTAGTATTACAGAGGAAACTAAAAATTCTTAACCTGCTTAAGTAACACAATCCTGAAAAATGAATCTAATTATATTCCCAATAGACCAATATACATTCAAAAGGAAAAGTATTAAATCAAGTATTTGGGAAATATTTCTGCAAATGAGCGTAAAAATAACGTGCTGTATTCAAACTAGTCAGCATTCAGTAGAATCCATGTACCTGGATAGAATATATAGCACTATTGCTAAGACTCTTTGTCAATTGGGTTATTCTTTAATGATCACTAAGAGAAAAAGAAGGAATCTGTTAGCCATTACATGTTAGACCGGTGCTTTAAGCTTTAATTCTATAGAGTTCATCTAGGGATCTTGTTAAAATATACTAATTCCATAGGTGCAGGCCGGAGCCTACAATTCTGCATTTCTAGCAAGCCCCCAATGTGTTACCACCATAGAAACAGTAAGGTGTTAGACAAAGCCCCCAGTGTAATTCCCGTACACTTTGCCAACTTTGCTTAAACAAATATCTGTGGGTGAGTACATAGAGGAGATCCATACTGAAGACTTGGCATTTGAGCTGAGACATGAGTGGCAGGAAAGAACCAGTCATGAAAATCTTATGCAAGTGCAAGAGCATTCAAGGCAGAGAAACACACATGCAAATGCGAACAACCTGAAATGGTACCAGCTTTGGCTGGATCATGGTGAAGGGAGACTGATAAGGGATGAGACCTGTGAGAATTTGAAATGGGAAGTCATTGGAGGGTTTTAAGGAAAGGAGTGATATGATGTGATTTACGTTTTGAAGATCACTGTAGAGGCTGTGTGAGGAATGTATTGTACAGGGACCAGAGGAAGCAGGCAGCCATGTGAAGAGGTTATTCCAGTTGTTCGTGGTCACAGTGGTGCTGGAGAAAAGCAAATGGATTTTCTTTCTTATAAATTGGGCCTAGAAAACAGCCAAGATGGACACATAAGAATTCAGCCCATGTTACAAACAAAAGAAAAAAACAGCCAAGATAGAACACATGAGAATTCAGCCCATGTTACAAACAAAAGAAAAAAAAAAGCACTTTTCCAGGACAGTCCAGGGTCATTAGGGTCATTATGTGCAGATGAATTTGTCTGATTGTCACTTCTATGCGGCCTATACCATGATGGACAGGAAAATATTTAGAATTATTCAGGTAGACTTCTCCAATTCACGTCTCATACAGGACAACCACCAGTTTGAACCTTGGCCTTCCCTTAAAGATATGTATGATAGATGTAGTATGACAGATAACTTTTATTGTAAAATATCTTCAACCACATACAATATAATGAATCCCCATACAGCCATTACCCAGCTTCAGCAATCATCACCTTATGGCCAATTTTGTTTCACTTTTACTCTTCCTCACTCCTGCTTTCACCAACCTGCCTCTCATTGGTTTATTTTGATGCCCCCTTCTCTCACTGGCTTAATTTGAAGTAAATCCCAGACAGCTTTTTAAGAATTTTTGAAGGAAAACAGCAGAGATTAAGAACTGGACTTAACATCTCATCTACAAGAGACCAACCCAAGATTACCAAGACTGCCTGGCTATCATGTATTATAATTATGTCATACAACGATTCCAGTCTTCCTTTGTAGACTCAAAAGCAGTATGTCTTATTTTGTCACTAAAGATTAATGGTTTTATAAGACAGATGTAGTTGTTTATTCCATTCTTTGTTTTTAAAAAATATATTTTATTTATCCTAGGTTGGGCTTGAAATACGTTGCACTTTTTTATTGGACAAAAAAGTACTATGGAAATCCAATAAATTCAGTAATGGTGTGTGGTGGGAGAGAGAGACCTTGTAGGGAAGTCTTTTCATGGCTTATTATTTACTTTCGAGGGAATTATGTCTACATGTTATCTTTGTAGATTATAACAGGAAAGAAGTGGGAATGGCTTTTTGTTAAAGTGATCTAAATTGGGTGGTGACATGCAATTTTTTGAGCTTTATTTTTTTCCTTTTGTACTGTTTGTGTAAAGACAAAGTGTAACAGTTAAAGCCCCATTACAAAGAAAGGAAGAATGCTTTATGGCATCTAGTTATGAACTTAGAGAATTACAGAACTTAGAAGACTAGGTTTGTAAGCAAATAAATTCTCATTTAAAGCAGAAACCTGCATCAACCAGAGGTCCAACTATGTTAAACTGCTGTCTCTAGTAGTCCACATCAGGATTATTTTTATAGTGGTGCTTGTTAGCTCTAACATAAACATTCACATGATAATAACTTCCTGACAAAAGTATACAGCTAAGCTAAAACTCCATTCCGCATGTTTCCTACTAGGACTTCCACAAAGACCATACAGATATATATTTTATTTACACACTTAAACAAATTACTTTGCATGTCATTGCACAGTCTCCATTTTATTCAACATCTAAAGCAAAATATGCTGGGAATAGAAATTAGATAAACAGGCATTCCTCATCCAACAATATCTTTGCAATTTTCAGAGATAAGCTGTGCGAAACTTGTGAGAGGAAAAAATCACTAGTATTTCTATTGAGCTTAATCAAAAATTGGAAAAGAAATACATACATTTAACTTTGTTAAGTATAATAAGCACCTTGTTATGACCCCCATTTCTCACTATGCATGGATCAAGTGAGCCAATGAAGTGCTGACTTCTTAACTATCCCAAATTTTGGACACTTATTTTTATTTAAGAGTATTTTAGGAAAATCACACTTGTTCTAATTTTCAGACAGTTATGGTGGCACTTTTCTATCAAGCTACTAAAAACTTTCACTTATATGCAATGGGTAGATAACATGGCATAATTACAGTTACACATGAGTAGTTAGCAGAGGAGAAACTACCCTGTTCTTACACCAAGGGAAAAAATGTAAGGACTACATAGCTCATGAAGAATATTAACATTTTCTATCACAAAATAACTAATAAGACTGGAATTGTATCAATCCACATTATAGAGCTTAACATTTAATATTTTTTAATATATTTTCTTTTTTTGGCCACACTGCATGGCATGGAAGATATTAGTTCCCCAACCAGGGATCAAACCCTTGCCCCCTGCAGTGGAAGGGCAGAGTCTTAACCACTGGACCGCCAGGATGTTCTCAAGCTTAACATTTTAGTTGAGGTAGTAAAATAAAATAAGGCTTTTAGCTTCATATCAAGACTTATTTGGATATTTACATAAGTATTAAAAGCATTTTCTCTCTTCATTTGTGGTTTGATCTCATGTAGTGCCTTATATGTTGCTGTCTTAACAGTTTCTTAATATAATGGATAATTATTAGAATATAATTATAAGGAATGACAGAATTCTATATAGTTACTTGCAGAGACATTTCAGTGCAAAATCTCATTCACATGTAAACCCAAATTTATTTGTTATCTTAATCTATACTTTGTCAAATGCAAACAGTTTAATTTTTGCTAATTCTTAACTTTAACCAAAGGCCTTGACATTTTAAAAATTTATTCTTATCTACTACTGTATTTAGAAAATACTTTAGTTCACTTTTAGTAAGGTCATTAGAACCCAATTAATCAACCAACTTCTAAGTACATTAAATATTCTACTATAAAGTCTCTCCCAAGTAGAATACGCGTATCAAGTATTTGTTTTCGTTATTTTTATTCCTTAAGCTTTTACACAGTATTTCAATGTTGTTTTGTCTACTGCTATAAAAAAAAAAAGCCCACCTTCCTTCCACCAGTTACTATAATAGTAGTGTTACAGGTTTTTTGTTTGTTTCTCTGTCTTTTTGCGGTATGTGGGCCTCTCACTGTTCTGGCCTCTCCTGTTGCGGAGCACAGGCTCTGGATGCGCAGGCTCAACGGCCATGGCTCATGGGCCCAGCCGCTCTGCGGCATGTGGGATCTTCCTGGACCAGGGCATGAACCCGTGTCCCCTGTATTGGCAGGCGGACTCTCAACCACTGCACCACCAGGGAAGCCCAGTGTTACAGGTTTTTAAGGAAGTGGTTGGGCTCATTTGGGGATGATATGCTTCAAAAGAACAGATTTGCCAAGCTACTGATATGTACTTAGAACCATAATAGCATAATGTACAATTTAGTGGATTTAGGTATTTTAAAAAATATGCTTCCCACTTCCCTGCTAAATGAAATTAATCATCACCTTTGATTTAGTTCTGTCTCCAAGAGGTATGAATAGCATGTAATAAATCACCTCTTTTATTCACAAAGTCTAATGTGAGAAAAGCAAATATATGCTGTATATACCATGCACTAAACTGTTGTTTTTAATTCAATAGTATTGCTTTTTGTTGTTGTTAAAACACAGTATTTACTCTTGTAGCTAAATTGCACATCTAATATCATAGAAAAATCTTCTAATGGAATAACTTGTAAAATCTCTACCCCAACAAAGTTAATTCAGTGTCTAGGAAGCACCCTATTGAAAAATAGTGGATTAAGTCCTACAGTGCCTGTAATTGAGTTTTAAAAGTGGTGTCCCTTGTAAAGCAATTATACTCCAATAAAGATGTTAAAAAAAAAGTGGTGTGTTGCTATACTGAATACAAAAATGTGATAGAAAGGATTCAGGCCTTATAAATGGTTGGAGAAACTCTCATCTGTATATCTAATTAATTCCATTAGACTTCCTGGGTAGTAGCTTGGTTCAAAATATTGATTGGCTTTAGTTATGGAAAAATAACAAAGTACTAATGAAGACAAAAAAATTTCCTTTGAGTTGGAGATTCATTCACGGCTAGAAAAGAAAAAAAAAAGTCAGTTTAGAATGGGTTATAATTAATTTAAAACATTGTAATTGTATGCACACAGTTGTAAAAATGATTTAAATTGATATGAATAATACCAAGGGAAATGTATGGCACAGTTTGGGCAGTTTTTATATGTATATTCAATGAAACAATGGTTTGTCTGACTTTAGCCAAAGTATATGTTTCAAATGATTTTAAGCACAAGGGAGGGAGATGTGAGTAGATTTACTCCTTGGTGTCATAGTTAGAAGTTAAATATGTCCAAAAGTCTCTGTTAATAAGTACAGATCTATCATCTGTGAATTTACTTAAATATATTTTGAATTTGCTATCAGTATCTAGTTCCTTCAGATATTGAGTTTGATGTTCATTGCTGTATGCTGTTAATGAAAGGAGAAGTAATGACTATTATTCTGTAGACCCTTTATTTGGTAGGTCTTCACATTGATGCCACCTCTGAGACACATGTGGTTAGTAGCAGCAATTGCTTCTCAGTATTAAATTTCAGAATCAAATAAACTTTGAGTGACAAATTTTAAATCCTATGCTGACTTTCTCTTGTTGCTCAACTGGTTCTTGGGCCACAAAGCACCCTTTGTCAATTAATAATTAGTAATAAATAATTCTCAACTAATTAATGACCTAAGAAGCACAATATATTTCAAAGCTTAAATTTTTATCTTAGGATTACTAAGTGTTGGTTGCTTTCACTGATGATAGATAATCATGTATACAAGATTGATGGCTTTATTGTAGTCAGAGAAGTGCTTCAGAGCTATCAACTTTCTGAATTTTTTGGTTTATTCAAATATTTGAGCTTGTTCAACCAAAAGATAATTTTTTTAAAGTGAGTTATTTAACAGATATTTAATTTTATTAACTACATCTGTAGTAATTTATTAGTTATACATCTGTAGTATTTTATTAATGATAAATCTACATTTAAAAATTTCCTCAAAAGGTTGTACAGAATAATTGATTGACATACATTTATCTATTGCTCATCATGATATACTTAAGCATTTTAAGACTTTTATTGAAGTATAATAAACATAGGAAAAGTGCACATATAGGTGTACAACTAAATGAATTTTCCCAAACTGAACATGTATATGCAACTATCACTCAGATCAAGAAACAGCATATTATTAGTACCCCAGTAGTCCTCCTTTTGTTTCCTTCCAATCAGTACCCGACCTTGATGATAACCAACCACTTCCTGACTTTAATAACCATGGATTAGTTTTACCTGCTTTCAGTACCTAAGAAGTTTTTAACATAACAAGACAAAGACTGTCATTTTCATAGTGTTAAAAGTGAGATTCTACGTCATTTTAGAATGTCCTACAATGTGCAGGGAAGTCCCCCCACATCAAATTATCCAGCCCAAAATGTTAATAGTGCTGAGGTTGAGAAACTCTGCTAACACAACACAATGGCCTTAGGATTTTTTTCTCCCTAATTATATACTCGAAAAATGCCCAAGTGAACTTACACAAGTCCATTTGTCTTCTATTTTCTCAATCACAATAGTCTGTGTGTCACTACCTGGTGGTATATATTCATAGTCATCATACAGGAGGCCTAAGATAGGATATTGTGACCTGTACCTATATAGAAAAAAAAAGTTAGTTTACAAGCTGGACAAGAAAATAACTCTCATTACTTTTTAGTCACTCCTAATTTGATCCTCCTTATTTAATTAATTTGGCTTTGAATGACTTTTAACTCTTTCTAAAAAGAAAATCACCTCTCAGTGGTACAAAGATTTACTACGGCTATTTTCAAGAGAGTAAGAGGGAAGTACTTTTGCTTCTGGCAATAATGGACCACTGGCTGCACAATACAGTGATCCCAGAGAAGGGAAGCAAATGACATGAGCACTACAAGTGCCTAGCTCATGGCCTGGAGTCAGAATATGTGGAGCAGAATACCAGACAGGAGAGAGCTACATAGTTGGAGAGAGGTCATGGGATCTGTAGAGAGTTCCCCCACAAGTCCTTGGGTGAGCACTGATCAGTATAGGCTTGTGAAAAAGCTACTGAGGCTAGGGAAAGAAGCACTGAAAAAGAGCACTCTTCAAATTCCTGGAGTTCACATAGTAAAGGGAACTCCAATCTGTGTTCCACTAACCAGAGTGGAAAGACCTCCTAATACCAGAGGGCATCAGGCAAATACTACAAAAGACTATCACCTTAGTAGTGAGAAAAATTACCAATGGCATTTTTCACAGAACTAGAACAAAATATTTCACAATTTGTATGGAAACACAAAAGATCCCAAATAGCCAAAGGAATCTTGAGACAGAAAAACGGAGCTGGACGAATCAGGCTCCCTGACTTCAGACTATACTACAAAGCTACAGTCATCAAGACAGTATGGTACTGGCACAAAAACAGAAAGATAGATCAATGGAACAGGATAGAAAGCCCAGAGATGAACCCACACATATGTGGCCACCTTATCATTGATAAAGGAGGCAATAATATACAATGGAGAAAAGACAGCCTCTTCAATAAGTGGTGCTGGGAAAACTGGACAGTGCATGTAAAAGAATGAAATTAGAACACTGCTTAACACCATACACAACAATAAACTCAAAATGGATTAAAGACCTAAAGGTAAGGCCAGACACTATAAAATTCTTAGAGGAAAACATAGGCAGAACATTCTATGCCATACATCACAGCAAGATCTTTTTTGACCCACCACCTAGAGAAATGGAAATAAAAACAAAAATAAACAAATGGGACCTAATGAAACTTAAAAGCTTTTGCACAGCAAAGGAAAACATAACACCAAAAGACAACCCTCAGAATGGGAGAAAATATTTGCTAATGAAGCAACTGACAAAGGATTAATCTCCAATATTTAAAAGCAGCTCATGCAGCTCAATTTCAAAAAACAAACAACCCAATCCAAAAATGGGCAGAAGACCTAAATAGACATTTCTCCAAAGAAGATATACAGATTGCCAACAAACACATGAAAGGATGCTCAACGTCACTAATCATTTGAGAAATGCAAATCAAAACTACAATGAGGTATCACCTCACACCAGTCAGAATGGCCATCATCAAAATAATCTACAAACAATAAATGCTGGAGAGGGTGTGGAGAAAAGAGAACACTCTTGCACTGTTGTTGGGAATGTAAATTGATAGAGCCACTATGAAGAAAAGTATGGAGGTTCCTTAAAAACTAAAAATAGAGCTACCATACGACCCAGCAATCCCACTACTGGGCATATACACCAAGAAAACCATAATTCAAAAAGAGTCATGTATCACAATGTTTATTGCAGCTCTGTTTACAATAGCCAGGACATGGAAGCAACCTAAGTGTCCATCGACAGATGAATGGATAAAGAAGATGTGGCATGTATATTCAATGGGATATTACTCAGCCATAAAAAGAAACGAAATTGAGTTATTTGTAGTGAGGTGGATGGACGTAGAGTCTGTCATACAAAGTAAGTCAGAAAGAGGAAAACAAATACCGTATGCTAACACATATATATGGAATCTAAAAAAAAATTGTACTGAAGAACCTAGGAGCAGAACAGGAATAAAGATGCAGAGGTAGAGAATGGACTTGAGGACACGGGGAGGGGGAAGGGTCAGCTGAGACGAAGTGAGAGAGTGGCATGGACATATATACACTATCAAATGTAAAATAGATAGCTAGTAGGAAGCAGCCACATAGCACAGGGAGATCAGCTTGGTGCTTTGTATCCACCTAGAGGGGTGGGATAGGGAGGATAGGAGGGAGATGCAAGAGGGAGGAGATATAGAGATATATGTTTATGTATAGCTGATTCACTTTGTTATACAGCAGAAACTAACACACCATTGTAAAGCAATTATATTCCATTAAAGATGTTAAAAAAATAAAATGAAATAAGCTGTAAGGATATATTGTACAAAACAGGGAATATAGCCAATACTTTATAGTAACTAAAAATAGAATATACTTTAAAATTGTGAATCACTACATAGTGTACTTAAAACTTATTTAATATTGTAGATCAACTATACCTCAATAAAAAAATTTGGACTAAAAAAAGTACATATAAATGAAAAAAATAGCAAAAAATCATGAAGGGGAAATGGAAGTATACTACCATAAAGTTTGTATGCTACATGTGATGAGGTATATTATTTGAAGATAGACTGTGATAAGATAAAAAAGAATACTTTAAAACTTATACCAATTATAAGAAAGTAATATACCCAATAAGCCAATAAAATAGATAAAAACAATAATGAAAGAACATTTAAAATATCACTAAAATTGATATAGTTCTAAGCAGACTAGTTAGCAAAGAAAGAGCACACAATTAACTGATATTAAGAAAGAGAAGCTATCACCTCACACATGTCTTAGAACGGCTATTATCAATAAGACAAGAAATAGCAAGTGTTGGCAAGATGTGGAGAAAAGGGAACACTTGTGCACTGTTGGTGCAAATGCAAACTGGTGCAGCCACTATGGAAAACAGTATGGAGAGTCCTTAAAAAATTAAAAATAGAACTAGCATATGATCCAGCAATGTCACTTCTGGGTATTTATCAAGAGGAAATGAAAACACTATAATATATCTACACCCTCATGTCCACTGTGGCATTATTTACAATAGTCAAGACATGGAATCAATGTAAGTGTCCATCAATATTAGAATGGATAAATAAAATATTATATATATAATAAATGTATAATATATATATACATATATTTACACACATACTGGAATATTCTTTTTAGTTTTTAAAAAATTTTGTTTATTTTTAAAAAATACAGCTGGTTCTTGTTAGTTATCTATTTTATACATATTAGTGTATATATGTCAATCCCAATCTCCCAATTCATCCCACCACCACCCCGCCCCACACTAGAATATTATTCAGCCAAAAATGAAGGAAATCCTACCATTTATGACAGCATGGACGGACCTTGAGTGCATTAAACAAAGTGAAATAAGTCAGAGAGAGAAAGACAAATACCATATTCTCTCACTTATACATGGAATCTAAAACAAATGAACTCATAGATAAAGAGAATATATTGATGGTTGCTAGAGGTGGGGGGTGAGAGTGGGCAAAATGGGTGAAAGTGGTCAAAAAGTACAAACTTCCAGTTATAAAATAAATAAGTCCTGGGGATGTAATGAACAGTGTGGTGACTATAGTTAATAATACTGTATTGGATAATTGAAAGTTGCTAAAAGATTAGATCTTAAAACGTTCTCATCACAAGAAAAAAATTTGTAATTATGGATGGTGACGGGTGTTAACTAGACTTATTGTGGTGATCATTTAGCAGTATACACATAGTGAATCATTATTTTGTACATCCAAAACTAAAATAATGTTATAAGTTAATTATATCTCAATTTTTAAAATTTTAAAGGAGATACTTTGTCTTGAAAACATAATAAAGGAGTATTATGACAATTTTATGCCAAGAAAACTTGATAACTTAGATGACATGCACCAATTCCTCGAGAGACACAAACTACAAAACAGAGCTGACAGAAGACCTCAAACTTCCGAAAAGACAAGAAAACCTCCACATAACCTGATAAGACAAAAGGAAAAAAAAAGGAATCAGGACAGGGAGGGAACTGGGAAAGAAGAAAGATTCCCGCACCTTGGAAAGTCTGCTCACCAGTGGAGAGATCAGACTGGATGAAGGGGGAGTTTCGGAGCCTAAGAGGGGAGAGCAAACAACCAGTTCGTGTAAGGCAAAATGGAGAGTAACCTGCACAGAGGGCTGGAACTGCCACCCTGCACTCCCCAATCTGAAACACTCCTCTGTTGGTGAGGGTGGGAGTTGGGTGCTTAAGCTCAGACTCCGAAGTTCGGTCCCAGGGAGAGGACCAGGGTTAGGTGTGGAAGCAGCCTGAAGAGGTCAGGCAGTGGCAACTGAAAGTATACCATGAAGAAGCCTTGGCCAACCAGAGAAACAAGGCACCATTATTGGGAGGTGCATGAGGAGAGGGATGTGACCACAAGCTTCTTTCCCTATGAGTGCTCCCAGTCAACAGGACACTGCCTAGAGGAGTTCTCAGGGTGGGCGTGAGTCACCACCTCCATCTTGGTCTCCAGAGGCAGGCACTGGCCACCTCTTCCAGACCCACAGGCAGACACTGGAACCCATCTGACTGTCTCAGGAGTGCCCTGATAGCTCTCACTACAAGGAAATCCACCAGTGGGTGCTGGGACTGTCAGCGTGTGCTAGGACTTCACCCGCTGTCCCAGGAGCACACAGAAACCTCTCACTACTAGGAAATTCATCAGCGGGTGCCAGGACCTGCCCCACTATCCAGGGAGCATGTGGATAGCTCTCGCTACAGGGAAATCTGACAGTGGGTGTCCGGATCTGCCCCACTGTCCCAGAAGGAGAGGGATAGCTCCCACCACTAGGAAATCCACCCAGAGTAGGGGCTGAAACCACCACTGAGAGCCAGGGGTTGTGTGACTAAGGAAGAAGAGCTGAAATCTCTCCTCGGAGCTGAATGAACTGTGGAGTTACACCTCTGCTGATGGCTTCCTAAATTCAGCACCTGTGAAACATCCAAAAGGACAAGAAGAACTCCTGCACTTGGATGGATATGGCACTAGTAGCTGTGGGATTTGTGGGCATGTACACACGGGGAATGTGCCAGACCAGAGTCTGAGCAGCCTCCATAGCTCCCATGGCAGGTCCAGGTGAATGAATGCTGCAGTCCTAGGAACTGACCTCAGTGGATCTGTGCCAGTGACTGGGTGAAAAGAATGCCTGAGAGTCACCAGGGCCAATTGCTGGCATACCCACAGTTAAGGTGGGACCAAGAGCAGTGCCAACAACAGTGTACTTTGTGAGTCCACACAACGGATGAAAGGGGACACAAAAGAGCACATTCACAGTGAACACCTCCAGAGGAGGAACACTCATTAGCTTCTCTCTCAGTGGGAGTCCTCCAATCCCACATACTTCACATCACACCGCAGATCAGAATCACAGCAAAGAAAAAGATCTAGGGACCTCTACTCCAACAAATAGAGAAGACCCCACCCCTCACAGGGCAGTAACAGCCACTGGGAGCAAAGGGGAGGTCCTCTCAATATCCAGGGCAGGCTCTGATCACCACAACACCAATCAAACACCTTACCAACGGGATAACAGCAAAAGCCAATGGACCAACCTCACCCACCAGGCAGCAGACAACAGAAGCAAGAGGAAGTACAATCCTGCAGCCTGTGAAAAGGAGACCACAAACAAAATAAGTCTGACAAAATGAGATGACAAAGAAATATGTTGCAGGCTAAAGAACAAGAAAAAAACCTACAAGAACAACTAGATGAAGAGGAGATAAGCAATCTGTCTAAAAAAGTATTCAAAGTAATGATAGTAAAGATGATCCAAGATCACAGAAAAAGAATGGAGGCATGGATCGAGAAGATACAAGAAAAGTTTAACAAACACCTAGAAAAACTAAAGAACAAACAGAGCTGAACAACACAATAATGAAAATAAAAATACACTAGAGGCAGAGGACCTTTAAGAGGGCAGAGGAGTAAGACGTGGAGAACACTTTCCTCCCCACAAATACATCAAAAATACATCTACATGTGAAACAACTCCTACACAACACCTACTGAACACTGGCAGAAGACCTCAGACTTCCCAAAAGGGTGTGTGAGGAGAGAGGATTCAGAGCACCACCTAAACGAGCTTCAGAGACTGGTGTGAGCCTCAGTTATCAGTGCATACATCAGAGACGGGCATGAAACGCTAACACTGCTGCTGCAGGCACCAAGAATCCTGTGTGCAAGCACAGGTCACTATCTACACCACCCATCCCAGGAGGCTGTGCAGCCCGCCACTGCTAGGGTCCTGTGATCCAGGGACAACTTCCTCAAGAGAACACACAGCACACCTCAGGCTGTGGCAATGTCACTGCGGGCCTCTGCCACCACAGGCTCGCCCTGCATTCTGTACCCCTCCCACCCCCCGGCCTGAGTGAGCCAGAGCCCCCTAATCACCTGATCCTTTAACCCCACCCTGCCTGGGCGAACAACAGACGCCAGAGGGTGACCTACATGCAGAGGTGGGGCCAACTCCAAAGCAGAATCCCAGGAGCTCTGTGAACAAAGAAGAGAAAGGGAAATTTCTCCCAGCAGCCTCAGGAGCAGCGGATTAAATCTCCACAATCAACTTGATGTACCCTGCATCAGTGGAACACCTGAATAGACAATGAATCCTCCCAAAACTGAGGTAGTGGACTTTGGGAGCAACTATAGAATTGGGGTTTTCTTTCTATGTCTAATTTGTTTCTAATATTATGTTTATCTTAGTTTAGTATTTAGAGCTTATTACCATTGGTAGATTCGTTTATTGATTTGGTTTCTCTCTTCCTTATATATATATATATGTATTTTGTTTGTTTGTTTTTTCCTTTTTCCATTTTTGTGAGTGTGTATGTATATGCTCCTTTGTGTGATTTTGTCTGTATAGGTTTGCTTTTACCATTTCTCCTAGGGTTCTGTCAGTCTGTTGTTTTTTACTATAGTTTCTAGCACTTCTTATAATTGGTGGATTAGTTTATTGGTTTAGTTGCTGTCTTCCTTCTTTTTATTAATTACTTAATTTTATTATAATAATATTTAAAATTTTTTTTTTACTTTAATAACTTTAGGGTTTCTTTTTTCTTTTCTCACTTTTCTTCTGAGCTGTGTGGCTGACAGGGTCTTGGTTCTCTGGCCGGGTGTCAGACCTGAGCTTCTGAGTTGGGAGAGCCGAGTTCAGGACAGTGGTCCACCAGAGACCTAAGAGCCCCTCATAAGATCAATCAGCAAGAGTTCTCCCACTGATTTCCATCTCAATGCTAAGACAAAGTTTCTCTCAATGACCAGGAAGCTCCAGTGTTGGACACCCCATGCAAAACAACCAGTAAGACAGGAACACAGCACCACCCACTAGCAGAGAAGCTGCCTAAAATCATAAAAAGTTCACACACACCCCAAAACACACCACTGGACATAGTCCTTCCCACCAGAAAGAAAAGATCTAGCCTCAGCCACTAGAACACAGCACCAGTCCCCTCCACCAGGAAGCCTACACAACCCATTGAACCAACCTTACCCACTGGGGGCAGATACCAAAAACAAAGGGAACTATGAACCTGCAGCCTGCAAAAAGGAGACCCCAAACACATCCGGTTAAGCAAAATGAGAAGACAGAGAAACACAAAGCAGATGAAGGAGCAAGGTAAAAACCCACCAGACCAAACAAATGAAGAGGAAATAGGCAGTCTACCTGAAAAAGAATTCAGAGTAAAGATAGTAAAGATGATCCAAAATCTTGCAAGTACAATGGAGAAAATACAAGAAACATTCAACAAGGACCTAGAAGAACGAAAGAGCAAGCAAACAATGATGAACAACACAATAAATGAAATTAAAAATTCTCTAGAAGGAATTAACAGCAGAATAACTGAGGCAGAAGAATGGATAAGTGACCTGGAAGATAAAATAATGGAAATAACAACCACAGAGCAGAAAAAAGAAAAAGGAATGAAAAGAATAGAGGACAGTCTCAGAGACCTCAGGGACATTAAACACACCAACATGCGAATTATAGGGGTCACAGAAGAAGAGAAAAAGAAATGGACTGAGAAAATATTTGTAGAGATTATAGTTGAAAACTTCCCTAATATGGGAAAGGAAACAATCAAGTCCAGGAAGCGCAGAGAGTCCCATACAGAAAATATCCAAGGAGAAACATGCCAAGACACAGTATTCAAACTATCAAAAATTAAATACAAAGAAAAAATATTAAAAGCAGCAAGGGAAAAGCAACAAATAACATACAAGGGAATCCCCATAAGGCTAACAGCTGATCTTTCAGCAGAAACTCTGCAAGCCAGAAGGGACTGGAAGGACATACTTAAAGTGATGAAAGGGAAAAATCTACAACCAAGATTACTTGACCCAGCAAAGATCTCATTCAGATTCGAAAGAGAAATTAAAACATTCAGAGACAAGAAAAAGCTAAGAGAATTCAGCACCACCAAACCAGCTTTACAACAAACGCTAAAGGAACTTCTCTAGGCAGGAAACACAAGAGAAGGAAAAGACCTACAATAACAAACCCAAAACAATTTAGAAAATGGTAATAGTAACATACATATCGATAACTAACTTAAATATAAATGGATTAAATGCTCCAACCAAAAGACATAGACTGGCTGAATGGATACAAAAGCAAGACCCATATACATGCTGTCTACAAGAGGCCCACTTCAGACCTAGGGACACATACAGACTGAAAGTAAGGGAATGGAAAAAGATATTCTGTGCAAATGGAAATCAAAAGAAAGCTGGAGTAGAAATTCTTGTATCAGACATAATAGACTTTAAAATAAAGACTGTTGGGCTTCCCTGGTGGCGCAG
Source organism: Leucopleurus acutus (assembly GCF_964270905.1). Lineage (NCBI taxonomy): Eukaryota > Metazoa > Chordata > Mammalia > Artiodactyla > Delphinidae > Leucopleurus > Leucopleurus acutus. Next base: position 73,544,128 of record NC_139148.1, read on the forward strand.
TGGTTGAGAGTCCGCCTGCCGATGCAGGGGACACGGGTTCGTGCCCCGGTCCGGGAAGATTCCACATGCCGCGGAGCGGCTGGGCCCGTGAGCCATGGCCGCTGAGCCTGCGTGTCCGGAGCCTGTGCTCCGCAACGGGAGAGGCCACAGCAGTGAGAGGCCCGCGTACTGCAAAAAAAAAAAAAAAAACAAAAACAATAAAATAAAGACTGTTATAAGAGACAAGGAAGGACACTACATAATGATCAAGGGATCAATCCAAGAAGAAGATATAACAATTGTAAATGTTTATGCACCCAGCATAGGAGCACCTCAACACTTAAGGCAAATGCTAACAGCCATAAGATGGGAAATTGACAGTAACACAATAATAGTAGGAGACATTAACACCCCACTTTCACCAATGGACAGATCATCCAAAATGAAAATAAATAAGGAAACACAAGCTTTATATGATACATTAAACAAGATGGACTTAATTGATATTTATAGGACATTCTGTCCAAAAACAACAGAATACACTTTCTTCCCAAGTGATCATGGAACATTCTGCAAGATAGGCCATATCTTGGGTCACAAATCAAGCCTTGGTTAATTTAAGAAAACTGAAATCGTATGAAATATGTTTTCTGACCACAACACTATGAAACTAGATGTCAATTACAGGAAAAAATCTGTAAAAAATACCAATACATGGAGGCTAAACAATACACTTCTAAATAACCAAGAGATCACTGAAGAAATCAAAGAGGAAATCAAAAAATACCTAAAAACAAATGATAATGAAAACACGACGACACAAAACTCATGGGATGCAGCAAAAGCACTTCTAAGTGGGAAGTTTATAGCAATAAAATCCTACCTCAAGAAACAAAAAACACCTCAAATAAACAACCTAACCTTACACCTAAAGCAATTAGAGAAAGAATAAAATAACCCCACAGTTAGCAGAAGGAAAGAAATCATAAAGATCAGATCAGAAATAAATGAAAAAGAAATGAAGGAAACGATGGCAAAGATCAATAAAACTAAAAGCTGCTTGTATGAGAAGATAAACAAAATTGTTAACCATTAGCTGGACTCATGAAGAAAAAAAAGTAGAAGACTCAAATCAACAGAATTGGAAATGAAAAAGGAGAAGTAACAACTGACATTGCAGAAATACAAAGGATCATAAGAGATTACTAGAAGCAAGTGTATGCCAATAAAAAGGACAACGTGGAAGAAATGGACAAATTCTTAGAAAAGCACAATCTTCCCAGACTGAACCAGGAAGAAACAGAAAATATAAACAGACCAATCACAAGCACTGAAATTGAAACTGTGATTAAAAATCTTCCAACAGGGCTTCCCTGGTGGTGCAGTGATTGGGAGACCACCTGCCAATGCAGGGGACACAGGTTCGTGCCCCAGTCTGGGAATATCCTACATGCCACGGAGTGGCTGGGCCCGTGAGCCATGGACGCTGAGCCTGCGCATCCAGAGCCTGTGCTCCACAATGTGAGAGGCCACAACAGTGAGAGGCCCACGTACAGAAAAAAAAAATCTTCCAATGAACAGAAGCCCAGGACCAGATGGCTTCACAGGTGAATTCTTTCAAACATTTACCGAAGAGCTAACACCTATCCTTCTCAAACTCTTCCAAAATATATTAGACGGTGGAAAATTCCCAAACTCATTCTACAAGGCCACCATCACCCTGATACCAAAACCAGACAAAGAGTTCACAGAGAAAGAAAACTACAGGCCAATATTAGTGATGAACATAGATGCAAAAATCCTCAACAAAATACTAGCAAACAGAATCCAACAGCACCTTAAAAGGATCATACACCATTATCAAGTGAGGTTTATATCAGGAATACAAGGATTCTTCAGTATAGGCAAATCAATCAATGTGATACACCGTATTAACAAATTGAAAAGAATCCATACCAGAAAAGAAGAAGTGAAGCTGTCACTGTTTGCAGATGACATGATATATACATAAAATATCCTAAAGATTCTACCATTAAACTAGTAAAGCTAATCAGTGAATTTGGAAAAGTTGCAGGATACAAAATACACAGAAGTCTCTTGCATTCCTATACACTAACAATAAAAGATCAGAAAGAGAAATTAAGGAAACAATCCCATTTACCATCACATCAAAAACAATAAAATAGCTAGGAATAAACATACCAAAGGAGGCAAAAGACCTGTACTCAGGAAACTACAAGATGTCGATGAAAGAAAACAAAGATGACACAAACAGCTGGAGATATACCATAGTCTTAGATTGGAAGAATCAATATTGAGAAAATGACTATACTACCCAAAGTAATCTACAGATTCAATGCAATCCTTAACAAATTACCAATGGCATTTTTCAAGGAAGTAGAACAAAAACTTTTACAATTTGTATGGAAACAGAAAAGACCATGAATAGTCACAGGAATCCTGAGACAGAAAAACAGAGCTAGAGGAATCAGGCTTCCTGATTTCAGACTATACTACAAAGCTACAGTCATCAAGACAGTATGGTACCAGCACAAAATAGAAATATAGATCAATGGAACTGGATAGAAAGCCCAGAGATAAACCCACACACCTATGGTCATGTAATCTATGACTAATGAGGCAAGAATATACAATGTAGAAAAAACAGTCTCTTCAAAAAGTGGTGCTGGGAAAACTGGAGAGCTACATGTAAAAGAATGAAGTTAGAACACTCCCTAACACCATACTCAAAAATAAACTCAAAATGGATTAAAGACCTAAATGTAAGGCCAAAAACTATAAAACTCTTAGAATAAAACATAGGTAGAATACTCTTTGATATGAAGCACAGCAAACTGTTTTTCAGTCCACCTCCTAGCATAGTGAAAGTGAAAACAAAAATAAACATATGGGATCTAATTAAACTTAAAAACTTTTGCACAATGAAGGAAGCCATAAACAAAACAAAAAGAGAATCCACAGAGTGGGAGAAAATATTTCCAAATGAAGCAACCCACAAGGGGTTAATCTCCAAACTATACAAATAGTTCGTGAAGCTCAATATCAAAAAAACAAAAAAACCCAATCGAAAAATGGGCTGAAAATCTAAATAGACATTTCTCCAAAGAAGACATACAGGTGGGCAAAAAGCACATGAAAAGATGCTTAGCATTGCTAATTATTAGAAAAATGCAAATCAAAACTACAACGAGGGAGGCTTCCAGGAAGATGGCGAAAGAATAAAATGTGGAGATCACCTTCCTCCCCACAGATACACCAGAAATACATCTACACATGGAACAACTCCCACAGAACACCTACTGAATGTTGGCAAAAGGCCTCCGACCTCCCCAAACACAAGAAACCCCCACGTACCTGGATAGGGCAAAAGAAAAAAGAATAAACAGAGACAAAAGGATAGGGACGGGACCTGCACCAGTGTGAGGGAGCTGTGAAGGAGGAAACGTTTCCACACACTAGGAAGCCCCTTCGTGGGCGGAGACTATGGGTGGTGGAGGGGGAAAGTTTTGGAGCCACGGAGGAAAGCACAGCCACAGGGATGCAGAGGGCAAAGTGGGGATATTCCCGCACAAAGGATTGGTGCCGACTGGCACTCAGCAGCCCGAGAGGCTTGTCTGCTCACCCGCCCCAGTGGGCACGGCTGGGAGCTGAGGCTCGAGCTTTGGTCGGAGCTCCGGGAAAGGACTGGTGTTGGCGCCGTGAACACAGCCTGCAGGGGGTTAGTTCACCACAGCTAGCCAGGAGGGAGTCTGGGGAAAAGTCTGGACCTGCCGAAGAGGCAAGAGACTTTTTCTTCCCTCTTTGTTTCCTGGTGCGTGAGGAGAGGGGATTACGAGCGCTGCTTAAAGGAGCTCCAGAGACAGGCGTGAGCCACAGCTAAAAACGAGGACCCCAGAGACGGGCATAAGATGCTAAAGCTGTTGCTGCCACCACCAAGAAGCCTGTGTGTGAGCCCAGGTCACTATCCACACCCCCTTTCCAGGGAGCCTGTGCAGCCCGCCACTGCCAGGGTCCCAGGATCCAGGGACAACTTCCCTGGGAGAATGCACAGTGCGCCTCAGGCTGGTGCAATGTCACACCGGCGGCAGCGCAGGCTCGCCCGGCATTCCGTGCCCCTCCCTAACCCGCCCCCTGCCGGCCTGAGTGAGGCAGAGTCCCTGAAGCAGCTGCTCCTTTAACCCCATCCTGTCTGAGCAAAGAACACACGCCCTCTGGCGACCTACATGCAGAGGTGGGGCCAAATCCAAAGTTGAGCCCCGGGTGTTGTGAGAGCAAAGAACAGAAAGGGAAATCTCTCCCAGCAGCCTCAGAAGCAGCGGATTAAAGCTCCACAATCAACTTGATGTACCCTGCATCTGTGGAATACATGAATAGACAACGAACCATCCCAAATTGAGGAGGTGGACGTTGAGAGCAAGATTTATGATATTTTCCCCTTTTCCTCTTTTTGTGAATGTGTATGTGTATGCTTCTGTGTGAGATTTTGTCTGTATAGCTTTGCATACACCATTTGTCCTAGGGTTCTATCTGTCCATTTATTATTTTTCTTAATAATTATTTTAATAACTTTATTTTACCTTTATTTTATTTTACTTTATCTTCTTTCTTTTTTCCCTTCCTTCCCTCCTTCCTCCCTCCTTCCTCCCTCCCTCCCTCCCTCCCTCCCTCCCTCCCTCCTTCCCTCCTTCCTTCCTTCCTTCCTTTCTTCCTTTCTTTCTTCTTCTACTAATTCTTTCTTTCTACTTTTTCTCCCTTTTATTCTGAGACGTGTGGATGCAAGGCTCTTGTTGCTGCAGCCAAGAGTCACTGCTGTGCCTCTGAGGTGCGCAAGCCAACTTCAGGACACTGGTCCACAAGAGACCTCCCAGCTCCACATAATATCAAACAGCGAAAATCTCCCAGAGATATCCATCTCAACACCAGCAGCCAGCTTCACTCAACAACCAGCAAGCTACAGTGCTGGACACCCTATGCCAAACAACTAGCAAGACAGGAATACAGCCCTAACTGTTAGCAGAGAGGATGCCTAAAATCATAGTAAGTCCACAGACACCCCAAAACACACCACCACACGTGGATCTTCCCACCAGAAAGACAAGATAGAGCCTCATTCACCAGAACACAGGCACTAGTCCCCTCCACCACGAAGCCTACACAACCAACAGAACCAACTTTAGACACTGGGGGAAGACACTAAAAACAATGGGAACTACGAACCTGCAGCCTGCAAAAAGGAGACCCCAAACACAGTAAGAAAAGCAAAATGAGAAGACAGAAAAACACACAGCAGTTGAAGGAAAAAGATAAAAACCCACCAGACCTAACAAATGAAGAGTAAATAGGCAGTCTACCTGAAAAAGAATTCAGAATAATGATAGTAACGATGATCCAAAATATTGGAAATACAATAGACAAAAGGCAAGAAACATTTAACAAGGACCTAGAAGAACTAAAGATGAAACAAGCAACGATGAACAACACAATAAATGAAATTAAAAATACTTTAGATGGGATCAATAGCAGAATAACTGAGGCAGAAGAACGGGAAATTGATGTGGAAGATAAAATAATGGCAATAACTACTGCAGAGCAGTATAAAGATAAAAGAATGAAAAGAACTGAGGACAGTCTCAGAGACCTCTGGGGCAACATTAAACACACCAACACTCGAATTATAGGGGTTCCAGATTAAGAGAAAAGGAAAGGGACTGAGAAAATATTTGAAGAGATTATAGTTGAAAACTTCCCTAAAATGGGAAAGGAAATAGTTAATCAAGTCCAGGAAGCACAGAGAGTGCTATACAGGATAAATCCAAGGAGAAGTATGCCAAGATACATATTAATCAAACTGTCAAAAATTAAATACAAAGAAAACATATTAAAAGCAGCAAGGGAAAAACAACAAATAACACACAAGGGAATCCCTGTAAGGTTAACCGCTGACCTTTCAGCAGAAACTCTGCAAGCCAAAAGGGACTGGCAGGATATATTTAAAGTGATGAAGGAGAAAACCCTGCAACCAAGACTGCTCTACCCAGCAAGGATCTCATTCAGATTTGGTGGAGAAATTACAACCTTTACAGACAAGCAAAAGCTGAAAGAGTTCAGCACCACCAAACCAGCTTTTCAACAAATACTAAAGGAACTTATCTAGGCAAGAAACAGAAGAGAAGGAAAAGACCTACAATAACAAACACAAAACAATTAAGAAAATGGGAATAGGAACATCCGTATCCATAATTACCTTAAATGTAAATTGACTAAATGCTCCCATCACAGAAACAGATTGGCTGAATTGATACAAACACAAGACCCATATATATGCTGTCTACAAGACACCCACTTCAGACCTAGACACACATACAGACTGAAAGTAAGGGGATGGAAAAAGTTATTCCAAGCAAATGGAAACAAAAAGAAAGCTGGAGTAGCAGTTCTCATATCAGACAAAATAGACTTTAAAATAAAGACTATTAGAAGAGACAAAGTAGGACACTACATAATGATCAAGGGATCGATCCAAGAAGAAGATATAACAATTGTAAATATTTATGCACCCAAAATAGGAGTACTTCAATACATAAGGAAAATACTAACAGCAATAAAAGGGGAAATCGACAGTAACACATTCATAGTAGGGGACATAAACACCCCACTTACACCAATGGACAGATCATCCAAAATGAAAATAAATAAGGAAACACAAGCTTTATATGATACATTAAACAAGATGGACTTAATTGATATTTATAGGACATTCCATCCAAAACAACAGAATACACATTTTTCTCAAGTACTCATGGAACATTCTAAAGGATAGATCATATCTTGTGTCACAATCAAGCCTTGGTAAATTTAAGAAAATTGAAGTTGTATCAAGTATCTTTTCTGATCACATGCTATGAGACTAGATATCAATTACAGGAAAAGATCTCTAAAAAATACAAACACATGGAGGCTAAACAATACACTACTTACTAACAAAGTGATCACTGAAGAAATAAAAGAGGAAATGAAAAAATACCTAGAAATAAATGACAATGGAGACACGATGACCCAAAACCTATGGGATGCAGCAAAAGCAGTTCTACAAGGGAAGTATTTAGCAATACAATCCTACCTTAAGAAACAGGAAACATCTCGAAAAAACAACCTAACCTTGCACCTAAAGCAATTAGAGAAAGAAGAACAAAAAAATCCCGAAGTTAGCAAAAGTAAAGAAAGCATAAAGATCAAATCAGAAATCAATGATAAAGGAATGAAGGAAACGATAGCAAAGATCAATAAAACTAAAAGCTGGTTCTTTGAGAAGATAAACAAAAGTGATAAACCATTAGTCAGACTCATCAGGAAAAAAGGGAGAAGACTCAAATCAATAGAATTAGAAATGAAAAAGGAGAAGTAACAACTGACACTGCAGAAATAAAAAAGATCATGAGAGATTACTGCAAGCAACTCTATGCCAATGAAATGGACAACCTGGAAGAAATGGACAAATTCTTAGAAATGCACAGGCTGCCAAGACTGAATCAGGACGAAATAGAAAATATGAGCAGACCAATCACAAGCACTGAAATTGAAACTGCGATTAAAAATCTTCAAACAAACAAAAGCCCAGGACAAGATGCCTTCACAGGCGAATTCTATCAAACATTTAGAGAAGAGCTAACACCTATCCTTCTCAAACTCTTCCAAAATACAGCAGAGGGAGGAACACTCCCAAACTCATTCTATGAAGCCACCATCACCTTGATACCAAAACCAGACAAGGTTGTAACAAACAAAGAAAACTACAGGCCAATATCACTGATGAATATAGATGCAAAAATCCTCAACAAAATACTAGCAAACAGAATCCAACAGCACATTAAAAGGATCATACAACATGATCAAGTGGGGTTTATTCCAGGAATGCAAGGATTCTTCAATATACGCAAATCAATCACTGCGATACACCATATTAACAAATTGAAGGAAAAAAACCATATGATCATCTCAATAGATGCAGAGAAAGCTTTCGACAAAATTCAACACCTATTTATGATAAAAACTCTGCAGAAAGTAGGCATAGAGGCAACTTTCTTCAACACAATAAAGGCCATATATGACAAACCCACAGCCAACATCATCCTCAATGGTGAAAAACTGAAACCATTTCCACTAAGATCAGGAACAAGACAAGGTTGCCCATTCTCACCACTCTTATTCAATATAGTTTTGGAAGTTTTAGCCACAGCAATCAGAGAAGAAAAGGAAATAAAAGGAATCCAAATCAGAAAAGAAGAAGTAAATCTGTCACTGTTTGCAGATGACATAATACTATACATAGAGAATCCTAAAGGTGCTACCAGGAAACTACTACAACTAATCAATGAAATTGGTAAAGTAGAAGGATACAAAATTAATGCACAGAAATCTCTGGCATTCCTATACACCAATGATGAAAAATCTGAAAGTGAAATCAAGAAAACACTCTCATTTACCATTGCAACAAAAAGAATAAAATATCTAGGAATAAATCTACCTAAGGAGACAGAAGACCTGTACGCCGAAAATTATAAGACACTGATGAAAGAAATTAAATATGAAACAAATAGATGGAGAGATATACCATGTTCTTGCATTGGAAGAATCAACTTTGTGAAAATGACTCTACTACCCAAAGCAATCTACACATTCAATGCAATCCCTATCAAAACACCATTGGCATTTTTCACAGGACTAGAACAAAAAATTTCACAATTTGTATGGAAACACAAAAGACCCCGAATAGCAAAAGCAATCTTGAGAATGAAAAACGGAGCTGGAGGAATCAGGCTCCCTGCCTTCAGACTATAGTACAAAGGTACAGTCATCAAGAAAGTATGGTACTGGCACAAAAACAGAAATATAGATCAACGGAACAGGATAGAAAGCCCAGAGATAAACCCACACACATATGGTCACCTTATCTTTGATAAAGAAGGCGGGAATGTACAGTGGAGAAAGGACACCCTCTTCAATAAGTGGTGCTGGGAAAACTGGACAGGTACATGTAAAAGTATGAGATTTGATCACTCCCTAACACCATACACAAAAATAAGCTCAAAATGGATTAAAGACTTAAATGTAAGGCAAGAAACTATCAAACACTTAGAGGAAAACATAGGCAGAACACTCTATGACATAAATCACAGCAATATCCTTTATGACCCACTTCCTAGAGAAATGGAAATAAAAAGAAAAATAAACAAACGGGATCTAATGAAAGTTCAAAGCTTTTGCACAGCAAAGGAAACCATAAACAAGACAAAAAGACAACCCTCAGAATGGGAGAAAATATTTGCAAATGAAGCAACTGACAAAGGATTAATCTCCAAAATTTGTAAGGAGCACATGCAGCTCAATAACAAAAAAAACAAATAACCCAATCCAAAAATGGGCAGAGGTCCTAAATAGACATTTCTCCAAAGAAGATATACAGACTGCCAACAAACACATGAAAGAATGCTCAACATCATTAATCATTAGAGAAATGAAAATCAAAAGTACAATGAGATATCATCTCACACCAATTAGAATCACCATCATCAAAAAATCTAGAAACAATAAATGCTGAATAGGGTGTGGAGAAAAGGGAACACTCTTGCACTGCTGGTGGTAATGTGAATTGGTACAGCCACTATGGAGAACAGTATGGAGGTTCCTTAAAAAAGTGCAAGTAGAACTACCATATGACACAGCAATCCCACTACTGGGCATATACCCTGAGAAAACCATAATTCAAAAAGAGTCATGTACCAAAATGTTCATTGCAGCTCTATATACAATAGCCCGGAGACAGAAACAACCTAAGTGTCCATCATTGGATGAATGGATAAAGAAGATGTGGCCCATATATACAATGGAATATTACTCAGCCATAAAAAGAAACAAAATTGAGCTATTTGTAATGAGGTGGATAGACCTAGAGTCTGTAATATAGAGTGAAGTTAGTCAGAAAGAGAAAGGCAAATACTGTATGCTAACACATATATATGGAATTTAAGAAAAAAATGTCATGAAGAACCTAGGGGTAAGACAGGAATAAAGGCACGGACCTACTAGAGAATGAACTTGAGGATATGGGGAGGGGGAAGGGTAAGCTGTGAGAAAGCAAGAGAGAGGCGTGGACATATATACACTACCAAACGTAAGGTAGATAGCTAGTGGGAAGCAGCCGCATAGCACATGGAGAGCAGCTCGGTGCTTTGTGACCGCCTGGAGGGGTGGGATAGGGAAGTTGGGAGGGAGGGAGATGCAAGAGGGAAGAGATATGGGAACATATGTATATGTATAACTGAATCACTTTGTTATGAAACAGAAACTAACACATCATTGTAAAGCAATTATACTCCATTAAAGATGTAAAAACAAAACAAAACCAACAAAAAGACTACAATGAGGTTTCACCTCACACCAGTCAAAATGGCTATCATCAAAAAGTTTACATACAATAAATGCTGGACAGGGTATGGATAAAGGACAACCCTCCTACACTGTTGTTGGGAATGTCAATTGGTACAGCCACTATGGAGAGCAGTATGGAGATTCCTTAAAAAACTAAAAATAGAACTACCATATTACCCAGCAACCCAACTCCTGGGCATATTTCTGGAGAAAACCATAATTCAAAAAATACATGCAGAACAGTGTTCACTGCATCACTAGTTACAGTAGCTGGGACATGGAAGCAACCTAAATGTTCATCAAAAGAGGAATGGATAAAGAAGATGCAGTACATATACACAGTGGACTCTTGCATAAAATAACAAAATAATGCCATTTGTGGCAACATGGATGGACCTAGAGATTGTCATAGTGAGTAAAGTAAGTCAGACACAGAAAGACAAATACCATATGATATCGCTTATGTGTGGGATCTATAAAAAAGTGTGCAAATGAACTTACTTAGAAAACAGAAGTAGAGTCACAGATGTAGAAAACAATCATTGTTACCAGGGGATAAGCGGAGGAGGGATACATTGGGAGGTTGAGATGGACATAAACACACTACTATATATAAAATAGATAACTAATAAGGACCTACTGTATAGCACAGGGAAATCTACTCAGTACTCTGTACTGGCCTGTATGGGAAAAGAATCTAAACAAAGAGTGGATATATGTATATGTATAACTGATTCACTTTGCTGTACACCTGAATGTTAACACAACATTGTAAATCGACTATACTCCAATAAAATTTTTAGAAAAAGAAATTAAAGAGGTTCTAAATTGAAAAGGATCCCATGCTTATTGACCAGAAGACAGTTTTGTTTACATGGCAATAATACCTGAAGTGTCCTACATATTCAATGAATTTTCTGTAAAAATTCCAGTGGGATCTTTTTTAACAGAAATTAACAAGCTTAACCTAAATCCCATATGGAAAAGCAAAAGACCACAAACAGCTAAAGCTTTCTTGAAAAGAAAAGTTTAGAGACTCACACTCCTGATTTCACAACTTCAATAAAATGCTATAATAATCAAGACAGTATGGTACTAGCATAAAGACAGATAAATAGATTAATGGAGTGAAACTGAAAGTCTACATATTTGCCCTTACATTTATGGTAGTTTGATTGACAAGGATGCCAAGTCAATTTAATGGGGGAAAGGATAGCATATTCCACAAATGAGTCTGGGACAACTGGATATCCCCATGCACAAGAATGAACTTGGATACCTAATTTACAATATATAAAAAATTAACTCTGGGCTTCCCTGGTGTCACAGTGGCTGAGAGTCCGCCTGCCGATGCAGGGGACGCGGGTTCGTGCCCCGGTCCGGGAGGATCCCACGTGCCGCGGAGCGGCTGGGCCCGTGGGCCATGGCTGCTGAGCCTGCGCGTCCGGAGCCTGTGCTCCGCAACGGAAGGGGCCACAGCGGTGAGAGGCCCGCGTACCGCAAAAAAAAAAAAAAAAAAATTAACTCAAATGGATCCTAAATCTAAATGTAATAGATAAAAATATAAAACTCTTTAGAAGACAATGTGGGTGTAAATATTAATGACCTTGTATTAGTCAATGGTTTCTTACATATGATACCAAAAGCACAAGTGAGTAAAGAAAAAAATAGATGTATTGGACTTTCTCAAAATTAAAAACTTGTGCTACAAATGATACAATCAAGATAGTGAAAAGACAATCCATGGAATGGAAGAAAATGTTTGCAAATCATGTCTCTGATAAGGGACTTGTATCCAGAATATATAAATACCTCTTGCAATTCAACAATAAAATAGCAAATAATACAATTTAAAAATGAAGAAAGACTTTAGTCATTTCTTCAAGAAGATATACAAATGCTCAGTAAGCACATGAAAAAATACTATGCAACACTAATTATTGGAGAACTACAAATCAAGAGTGCAATGAGATACCACTTCGAACCCCTTAGAATGGCTACAATCCAACAGATGGACAATAACAAATGTTTGGGAGGAGGGAGAGAAATTGGAATCCTCTTACATCACTGGTGGGAATGTAAAATGGTGCAGCTGTTTTGGAAAAGTCTAGCAGTTCTTCAAAAAGTTAAACAGAGTTACCATGTGCTCAGCAATTCTACTCTTCTTTATATACTCAAAGAAATGAACACATATGTCCACACAGATTTGTACCCAGATATTTACAGTAGCATTTTTCAAAATTGAAAACAGCCCCTAAATGTCCATCAGTTGATGAATGGATAAATAAAAGGTTGTACATCCATAAAATGGACTATTATTTAGTAACAAAAATCAATGAAGTACTGACACATGCTAAAACATGGATGAATCTTGAAAACATGCAAAGTGAAAGAATTCAGCCACCAAAGACCACATTTTGATTATCCCATTTATGTGAAATGTCAAAAACAGACTTTTGCTGAAACTATTCATAAAGAGTCACTTTCTATTTGGTTTTGCTAAATTGTTGAGATGTAAGCTATGGTCGTACTGCTAACATGAGGAGAGACCCTGCCTAAGAATGACGTCTATCCAGGAAAGAGCAGAGCCAAAAGATATACAGATTTCTGAAGACATATTTTGATCATACAAATCCATCTGGACACCAAGCAATCCCAATTACGTGAATTAACTAATTCCCAGTTTAAGTTGGGTTTCTGGCATGTGCAACTGAAAGAGCCCTGACTAATATGGTTGGTTAAACAACTAATTATTTGCTTTTCACTTTCATTGTATTTACTGTATTGTAAATACAGTAAAAGTGTGCTCTTGAATTTTATTGACCATAATAGCTATGTCTTTTTGTGAACATTCATTCTTCAGTAGAATTATTGACCAGCAGAAAATACCAAACTCTGTCTAGGGGCATATATATCAGTTAAACATGCTATAACTTGGATTATAACATAACCAAAGTCATATCCAAATTTCATTAAAAATACATTACTTTCTAGTGGTAATAGTTGTCCTTCCACCACTGGAGGGTTGGTTATGAGATGAATATATTTCTTGTCTCAACTTCGAGAGTTCCTTACAAATAAAAGACAATATAATCATTTGAAAACCATAGAAACATGAGGTAAGAGGTATGTTTGATAATTTAACAATGTTACTAAAGAATAATTACTTTTTTCCCTTCCTTTTTAGCCTTGAGGTAAGAATGTTCCAATCCCACTTGTTGAATTCCATATAGTCTTGCTTCATGGTACCTAATCAGTTACATTATAAGTCTCTGCAGTAATCCACTAACTGGTTCTATACTTAAGGGATAACATGAGATAGAATGGGCATGATTCTCAAGATGAAGATGTGAAAATTTTTGTTCCAAAAAGATTTAAATGTGTATCTATAGCAGAAAAATATGAAATTTCAATATGGAAGTAGATATTGTTTCATAACAGAAAATCTATCACTGAATGTTACTACAAATACCATTTGTTCAATAACAGCAATACAACATTAGCCACGATTTGGGTAGTTTCTTCCTTCAGTACCTATTTTATGACAGATCTTGGGCTACATGCTACAGACATAGAAAGGAATATAACACAGTCCCTTGCTGAAGCAGCTCACAGCCTTATTGGGAGTTTGACTGCCAATGAGGTAGAAAATCAATGTCTTAAAATTATTAAAGGCACAATAGCACATATTTTTTGCTTCAATTCTAGCTTTCATTTGAATTATTTCTCCTGAAATGTGAGTCTTCTACTTCTCGTAGGCACTCACATTCTACTTCATGAATAAAGTAAGTCTTGGAAACATGTCTTTTTATAGTTTGTGGGAAATATTTATCCTACAGGGCTGAGTTGTATGGTTTGTCTCCACCTTGACCCCTTCTCTGTTACCTCCGATTGATGCTTTATAAGGGAATCCTTCTCTTCCAGCAAGCTTGTCAGTTCATGAATCTTGAATTGGAAGTCACTGCAACTTCCTTCTCTTCTTGAAACATCTTTTTGGTACTGATTTAATTGAGTCTAAGGATTTAAAAAGAACCAAGAATTATTATAATTCTCATTAACAAAATGGGTAACTGAGTTCCAGAGAGGTTAAGTGACATAAAGTCATACAGCTAGTTATGAAATGAAGAGCAAAATACCAATAGTTATAAACATTTAAAGAGCTTTATGAATGTAATATGTGAACTGAAATGCCAATTAGGAATTTCTCACTTTTTTAAGATTTATTGTTTATTTTTGGCTGTGTCGGATCTTAGTTGCAGTACATGGGATCTTCATTGAGGCTTCTACCTAATTGTGGCATGTGGGGTTTCTCTTCTCTAGTTGTGGCGCGCAGGTTCCAGAGCACATGGGCTCTGTAGTTTGTGGCAACGTGGGCTCTCTAGTTGAGGTGCACGAGCTCAGTAGTTGTAGCATGTGGGCTCTAGCTGCCCCATGGTATGTGGGATCTTAGTTCCCTGATCAGGAATCGAACCCGAGTCCCCTGCATTGTAAGGTGGATTCTTTATCACTGGACCACCAGGGAAGTCCAATAAATTTCTCATTTTTAAAAGGTGACTTTACTATTTAGGCTTAAGCATTACTTAAGTAAAAGTCCTAGGCAACAAGAATTAAAATAAAGCTAAGAAAACAGGTACTTTATATTCCTTCAAATACTAATTAAGGAAAACTCAATAACAAATATTATATCATAATTTGCAGTTCACAACATATTCCTCCTGCATGACTCATCTCAGTCCTCACAGCAGCCGTCCGAGATAAGTATTATTATAATCTTTATTTACAAAACAGGTAAATGAGATCCAGAGACACGAAGGCACAACAGCTACTAAGCAACATAGCTGCAACTCCATGACAAGTCTTCCGACTGCAAATCCTGTCCATTTCCCTTTTTACTGCATTATGTGTGCACAGATGGCTGTTTAGGTTAAAGTGTTATTAGTAACGTTCAGATGGAAAATAAACCAGTGGAGGACATCTGCAAGAAACATCAGCAGACTTTTGAACAAATTCTATTTTGTTTCATTTTGATTTTTGGTAAAGACTGTACATTATATTTGGAGAGAAAAAACTGTGGTCAGTTTTTCTATTAAAATATTTGAGTTTATATAACTACAATTAGGAATCAGTAAATTAAGGGTTAGTCAATTTGACCTAGAATGACAAAATAAGGCAATGTATGTTTATTCTCACAAATATCACCTTAATTTTGATGCCAATTACAGGTATATAATTCAACAGTTCTTATCCATGTGCTTGACAAAACTCTTGCTAGCTATCATCCTTCAAAATCAAGTGAGGATATTTATGAAGTCAAATGCGGCTTCACTGGATAATCTTGAAAGTTGCTTGGCTGCATAGAGCAAGTTTAGGTAAGATCATAAAGTGTTCCCCTGTCACCATAAATAAATAAATAGAAATTAAAAATCAACAACCCTGCACTTAAGGTCTTCTTTTGCTTTCCTAGAAAAGATGAAGCTAAATTACAAGACAATTTAACAGTATTCCCTACATAGTGATATGTATTTAAAGAAATGGTTCTATGGCATACTCCTAAAACTCTACCTTTGGTTGATTTTTCTTTGTAGCATTAAACTTGAGACTATCATTATCTTATTAGAAAGTTTGTGCTGAACTGTGTATTTATGCAGTGTAGGATCTACATACCCTTAGTTTGCAGATCTCTCTATCTTTCTCCATTCTTAAGCTTTTTACCATCTCCATGTAATGGTTGCCAATCTCAGCCATTTTAGCCTGCAGCATCGGGCCTGTGCAAGTCTCTGAGAGCTACACAAGACAAAATAAATTTCTGTAGTTAGACTGTTATGAAGGAAACACATATTATATTACAAGACATTAATAGATGAAAACCACTTGATTAAACAAGACATTGAAATAATGAGAGTGATTTTTAGGAACTGCATTATACAGCACAGATGGCAGTGAGTTAAGACCTAACTGCATGTGAGATCATCAGAAAGCAGTCTACATATTTTCTCGAGATGAATTGGATATATGTATATATATATATATATATAGCCAATGCTAGGATTACAACCATATAACTAAGACAATAACACACATTTAAAACAAAATTTGAATACCTGCACTCTAAGATTTTTATTCTCTTGCTCTAAATTACGCTTACAGTATTCCAGTTCTTTTAGTTTATATTCTATGTCTGATAGTGTATGCCGAAGAGAAAGATTGTTTTCTTCCAATGCTTGGCATTTTGAGGTTGAGTCTTGAAGTCCTTGCTGTAAAGACACAGTAAATAAGACAAATGGATTCTACTTTTTGGGAGAGAGTGCTTTTAGTTGATTAATTCAATGAAACAAAGCAAATATTGATATTTTTCCATGCCCAGTTTTCTTATATATTTAACCTTAAAAGGTAAATTAAGGGCTTCCCTGGTGGCGCAGTGGTTGAGAGTCCACCTGCTGATGCAGGGGACTCGGGTTCGTGTCCCAGTCCGGGAAGATCCCACATGCCGTGGAGCGGTTAGGCCCGTGAGACATGGCCACTGAGCCTGCGCGTCTGGAGCCTGTGCTCCGCAACGGGAGAGGCCACAACAGTGAGAGGCCCGTGTACCGCAAAAAAAAAAAAAAAAAGGTAAGTTAAATCAGCTATGAAAGACATCATTACCCTCACTTGCCTATCTTGAGTGAGAAGGAATCAAGATCAGATGAATTTTCAGTGTACCAATCTAGCAATCTGACTCTTGCTGCTTTTTGACAATACTGTAACCTGCCTTTTAGTAGGCACCAAAATGACCATATGCCTGATTATGTGACAAATGAAAACTCAGCCAAATTTGGGACTGTCATGGGAATGAATTTTAAGAATGGACTGGCCTCAGAGACTCATTACGATTTCCTAAGAATCCTCTCTGCTCAGGTATCTGGAGAAATCTTCTAGAGTTCATTCATTCAGTTATTCATTGCACAAACATGTGTTAAGATCTACAAAAACTTTTCTATTGACACATTAGTAGATTAAATGAACGAGTGAACTTAGATTTTCAATATTTATACAATTTTTGTCACCCAACAAAACAGATAATTGTGGATAGTATATACTTTATATCTAAAATACTTGGGGTTATCTATTTTTCTGAGAGGGCTTCAGTATTTGGAAATACCTAAAGCCACTCAATTCCCATATGAACAAATTGTTCCATCATATTTAATTTTCTGGATTATATCTCATAACTCCAATGTGCTAGTAATTGTGCATATGAAAAACTATCAAATTTATTATCAAAGAAAATGTCAACTTACCTGCTGCTGGCGATTATTTGCTCTCACTGATGCTAAGAGTTCTTCATACTCTTTTATTTGAGTTTCTTTGAATGCCAAGTCTTTCTCAAGTCTTATCTTGTCATTTTCCAGTGACTAGAAGCAAAATTATTTATGACTCAGAATTACAGAATCCTGTCAGCAGTTATGTAATACAAAGACCTGTTTACATTGGAAGGTTTAAATAAGCACTTGTTTCATTTGTAATTGTTTAATAAAACGGAATTCTTAAAAGTTAATCAAACTATGGGATACAAAGGATTGAAAATTTAAAAACCTGCATCAATGGACATTTTGATGAATTGACTAATTGTAAGTACAATGAAGCAGAACCTTTTGAATTATTTTAATGTTTTTCTTCAATCTACAAAGACCCTTGTTAATCCCAGCAGGTGGTGAATTTTCAAATTAAGAGTCTAAATGTGTTCATCAGAACCCAGAAACAAGAAAGCCCACTCCAAAGTCCCCAAGGAGTTATTCATTGTATGGAAAGTATTCTGAATGTATCTAGCTGATGTCATGAAGAGCACCAATTAAAATAGAAAATGTTAAGTTCTTAGAGAAAGAAGTTTTCAAGTATTCAAATAAATTCAAAGTATGCTTTATTATTACAGAAAAGGGGAAATTATGAATCAGAGTCAGATTATTGTAATTTTACAAACTACTCTCTGGTTTTAAGCATTAAATTACCTTAGCGGTAAACTAAGTAGTAAGTGTTCACCCAACTTTCATTTTCACATTGGATAATTCTTTACTCCTCTCTCCCAACCCCAATTAACTATTTCAGGAAAATAACTATATCTGGGTGAGCACAATGTTGTTGTGTTGTATTAAATTTTAAAAAGATATACTGAATGCTTTGATTTCTATGTTATGAAGCTAGGATCTAGAAAAGATTTGGAAAGAAAAATCAAAATAAATGTTACTGTCAAGTCATTCTGAAGATTTCCAAGCTCCTCCCGTATGTTGCTGAATGTGGACAGCACTAGCCGGAGTGATTTATCAGACATACCCCTCATCTGGAGGAAGAAAATTATTGATGGTTTATTTTTACTAGCATTTAAAAATAGGCAGTATAAGTAATAATAATCTTATTTTTTCTATTCCTACAAGCAAACTTATTAACAGTTTCATTTTTGATATGGCAATATTAGAATAGTGATGCAGGGCATTTGGTCAATAACATGCATTAGTAATCCAAGCAATATCCCTGAAGAGTACCTGAAGAGATCATAGCTATGCTATTAAAACAAGGGTCTCTTATTTTTTCCATGATAAAGTATCATCTTTCTCATGACAGAAATGTATCATCAAATTCTTAAATTTACTTTTCTTCTCTCTTTAAAGATTAGAAAAGATGAGACAGTCAACCTTCAAGTAATAAATTGCATCTCCCTAAGTGTGTTGTCAAATGCATAGATTTTGCCTGAGTTGAGAAGAATCTAATACAAATTAAGTTTAACCTTGAAGTATAGAAATGTCTCAAAATTTAAAGAGGGAGAAAAACCCTTTAACTATATTAAACTCATTTCTTCAAAGAAAAGTGGTTTTGAAAACATGCAACTTCTGTTTCTGAAAAGATGGAGCAGAAATACTTTTCTCTATTTTTCCTGCTAAGTCTAACTAAAACCCCTGCACTTTATGTATAAAACAAACATAAAAAGACTCTGAAAGTTAAAAAAGAAGAATGAAGTCTGGTTGAGAACATTGGGAGCTAAGGAATAATACGGAAGTGATTTCCTGGGTTTTCTTTTTGCTTCATATATGAGTGGTATTGGGCAAACCAATAACAAAGAAACACCAGTGGATACAGACAACAAAAGTCCCTAGAAAAGCCTGCTCTTTCTACCCAAAGTACCATGAAAAGGGCAGCCTAGCAAGGCAGATAGCATTTAGATAATAACCAGTCTACTCCAGCCAAACACCACAGAAAAAACCTGCAACTCTATTCTACGCCCACCCAAACCATCAAAAGCCAAGAACATAGACTCTCTCTCTCAACCTCCCTGCTTGGGTGATGTCAGAGAATTCTTAGTGAAGTGTCAAGACTTTCATCATTGCCCAACAGAAATGAGTCCACTCACATTGCAGTGTCAGTAGAGGCCAACAAGGGAACAGTAACACAACACACCTCCCCATCCAAACCAGGGTGTTTTCAGTGGAAACCTAGTAGAGAGCCACACTTCCTACACCTGCCAAGGAAGAACAAAGAGCTACTCCCCCAACCTGTGTCAACAGAGGCAGAATGGGGAACCTGGACTTCCACCCCCACGTGGCAGTAACAAGTCATGCCCCTACTTCCCCTGTTGCTCAGTATCAGAGGAGGTCTGCTAAAACAGAAGATGTGAATAAGATCCAAAGTCAGAAAACAGTACCCAAAATGTCCAGGTTTCAATTTTAAAAAAGTCACTTATTCTAAGAACCAGGAAATCTCAACTTGGTAAGAAAAAAGGGTTAATACATGCCAACATCAAGATATCAGAAAAGTTAGAATTATCTGATAAGGATTTTAAGGCAGCCATTTTAAAAAGGTTTCAAAGTGACTAAATGTCCATCAACAGAGGAATGGATAAAGAAGATGTGGCACATATATACAATGGAATATTAGTCATAAAAAGGAACAAAATAGTGCCATTTGCAGAGATGTGGATGGATCTAGAAACAGTCATACAGAGTGAAGTAAGTCAAAAAGAGAAAAACAAATATCACATAATATCACTTATATGTGGAATCTAGAAAAATGGTAGAGAAGAACTTATTTGCAAAGTAGAAATAGAGTCACAGATGTAGAGAACAAACTTATGGTTACCAAGAGGGGAAGGGAGGGGTGGGATGAACTGAGAGATTGGGACTGACATAAATACACTACTATGTGTAAAATAGATAACGAATGAGAGCCTACTGTGTAGCACAGGGAACTCTACTCAGTGCTCTGTGGTGACCTAAATGGGAAGGAAATCTAAAAAAGAAGGGATATATGTGTATGTAAGACTGATTCACTTTGCTGTACAGCAAGAAACTAACACAACATTGTAAAGCAATGATACTCTAATAAAAATTAATTTAAAAAACACACCAAATTAAAAAAAGTTTCAACAAGAAATTGCAAAGATTTAAAACAAATAAAAAATAGAAAGTCTCAGCAACAAAACAGAAAATCTCAGAAAACAAACAGAAGCTATAAAGAGTAACTAAATGAAAATTTTAGAACTGAAAACTCAATAATTAAAAAGCAAAACAAAAACAAAAACCTCAGTGGATGGACTAAAAAGCAGAAAGGAAAGCATAGAGCAAAGAATCAGTGAACTTGAAGACAGAACAATAGAAAATACTGAGTTCTGAACATCAGAGAGAAAATAGGTTGGAAGAAAATTGAACAGAGCCTCAGTGTCCAGTGGGAGTATGACATATATCTAACATTCATGTCATCAGAATCCTAGAAGGAAAAAAGAAAGAGGGGAGAGCTGAAAAAGTATATGAAGAAATAATGGCTGTAAACTTCCCCAAATTAGCAAAAAAAATACACAGATTTAAGAAGTTGAGCAAACCCTAAACAGGATAGACCCAAAGAAATCCATGCCTGGACATATGAGGCAAACTTCTTAAAACTGAAGATAAATTTAAAATCTTAAAAGCAGCAAAAGAAACCTTAACTATTGGGAATAGCAATTCAAATGACAGCCGATTTCTCATGAAAAATCATAGAGGCCAGAAGGAAGTGGCATACATTTTTAAAGTGATGAAAGAAAAGAATTGTCAGCTACAAATTCTGTATGCAATGAAAACAACCTTTAGGAATGAAGGGAAAATCACATTTTCAGAGGAAAAGAAAAAGAATTTTTCACTAGCAGACCTACCCTTAAAAAAATGGCTGAAGGAAGTTCTCTGAAGAAAAAGAAAATGATAAAAGAAGAAATTTGGAATATCAAGAAGGAAGAAGTAACACAATAAGCAAAAATATAGGTAAATACAGTAGGCTTTCCTTCTCCTTTTGAATTTTCTAAATTATATTTGAAGATTGAAGCAAAATATATATATATATATATATATATATATATAACACTGTGTGATGTGGCTCTCAATGCCTGTAGAGGAAATATTTTAAAAATTATAAATGTGGAGGTTAAAGAAAGATAAAAGAAGCAAAATTTTCTGCAGTTCACTGAAACTGATAAAATGTTGACACCAATACACGGGGATAAGTTATGGGTATATAATGTAATACTTAGAGCAACCCCTAAAAAAGCTATACTACGTGATACACTCAGAAGCACTAGAGGTAAATCAAAATGGAATTCTAAAACATATTCAAGTAATCCACATGAAAGCAAGACAAAGAAAACAGAAACAAAAAACAGAACAAACAGAAAACACAATGGCAGATCTAGCCCTAACATATCAATAATTACAACTTGGTCTAAATATACCAGTTAAAAGACAGATTGACAGAATGATAAGAAAAAACATGACCTCACTATGTGTTTTCTATAAGAAATTCATTTCAAAGATAATGAAAATTAAAATATACATAATGAAATTTAAAAGTTGGGAAAAAAGATATACCATGCAAACATTAATCAAAAGAAAGGAGTGCTATTGATATTAGATAAAAATAACTTCAGAGCAAAGAAAATTACCAGGAACACAGAGGGACATTACATAATAAGAGTCAGTCCACCAAGAAGACATAGCAATCCTAAATGTTTATGCACCAGACAACAGAGCTACAAAATGTATCAAACAAAAACTGATAGAACTGAAAGGAGAAATAGACAAACCCATAGATATAACTGAAGACTTTTATACCCCTCTCTCGGCAACTGATAGTACTGCTTAGAAGAAAATGAGCAAGAATACATAATACAATAATTCAACAATACCATCAACCAAAGGATCTAATCAGCATTTATAGAATACTTCATCCAACAACAGATGCACATTCCTTTCATATACCCATGGAACATATACCAAAATAGATCATATCCTTGACTATCAAACTTAGCCATTTCAAAAAAATTAATCTCATATGGAGTATATTTTCTGCCCACAGTGGAATCAAACTAGAAATGAATAACAGAAAGACAATAGGAAAATCTCTAAACACTTAGAAAGTAAACAATACACTTCTAAATAATCCACCAGTCAAAGCAGAAGTCTAAAGGGAAATAAAAATATATAAAACTGAAAGAAAATGAAAATACATATCATAACTTGTGGGACACAACTAAAGCCATGCTGAGAGGATATTTATAGCACTAAATGCTTACATTAGAAAATAGAAAAGGTGTGAAATCAATAATCTAACTTTCTATATCAAGAAACTAGACAAAGAAGATCAAAATAAACCAAAAGCAAGCAAAGGAAGGAAATAATACAGATGAGAAAAAAAATCAATGGAAGTGTAAACAGGAAAACAATAAAGATCAATAAACTAAAATATAGTTCTTTGAAAAAAATCAATAAAATTGATAAACCTCCAACAAGACTGACAACAAAAAAAGAAAGAAGACACAAATCACTAGTGTCAGGAGTTAAATAGGGAAGAGTAATACAGACCCCACAGACATCAAAAGGATAATAAGGGAATACTGTGAATAGTTATGCACATATAAATTGATAATTTAGTTGAAATTGACTACTTCCTTGAAAAACACAGATTACCACAACTCACCCAACACGAAACAGATCATTTGACTAGACCTGTAACTACTAAGGAATTGAATTTAGAATTTTTTTAAACTGCTGAAAAATATATATCCATGCCCAGATATTTTCACTGAAGGATTATACCAAATGTTTAACGAAGAGTTAACACTATGTCTATACATTTTCTTCCAGAAAACAGAAAAGGAAGAGACATTTACCAATTCATTTCATGATGCTAGATTATCCTGACACCAAAATCAAAGCAAATACAAGAAAACTACAGACTAATGTTTCTCAGGAACTTAGATGCAAACATTCTCAGAGTTTTTTGAGGAAATAGGCCTTGAATGCACTTTGGATGGACATCCTGCCACCAGAAATAATATCAAGGATGTATCCAAGATTCAGGTTCTGCAGAGCATATGTGTTCCCCATACCACTGTCTCTTTATAATACAGACTGTGTGCCACTAAAAATATTTCATTTAAGTTTCACAGATAAGATGTCAGGTCCAATATCTGGATGATCAACAAAGATTTGAGACCAAATATCAAACTTAGAAATTTGCCTCACTAGACAAAACTAGAGTATCTTTAGAATCCTTTCTTGCAAACACATGTACTCTTCATTTTAGCCTTATTTCTTTAGCACCTATCTTGATCTGTCTTGGTCTGTCTCTCCCTTTAGTGTAGGGGAATTTACTGCTGCAGTGGTCTCTAGCATTCCACAATTCAGGAAAATCAAGTCATTGGCCTTTCCATCTGCCAGGGGTAGGGTAGGGAGGTATAGAAAGTAGAATGGAGAAGAGGAGGGCAAATCCTATAAGTTAGAGTCAGGTTGTGCTACAGCAGTGAGGAGAGAATAAAGGCATTCCACAGCCCGGAATATTTCTATAATGATTTCCTGAATGCTAGTCATTCAATACTAGTGTTTGATAGTCTGACCAAACTATAATGCAACCCTTGTTTAATCAAAATGCAATCAACTCTTGTGAAATAGGAATTTTATTTGGGACTTTCTGTCCTTAATTAAAGGAAACATCCTGGGCTAGTGGTTTGTTAGTGTTGCCTTCACAGCCACTCTTGACCCCATCTCACCTGCAGAATATAGCGAATTTGCTGTTTTGTAAATTCTGACAATCCTTTAGGAATCAACGATTCAGTGTCTTCTGACTGTAAGAAAAGAGAGGCTTATCTTTCAACAGATACATTTTAGTGTTTTAATCAGAGGGTCAGCAGACTTTTGTAGAGAGAGACGTGTTTTTATGGATATCAGAAGATTACTTCACTTTCTGGGTAATAGTTGCCACAAACTTTACTTCTAGCATTATCAGTTCTTACTTTTTAAAAAAATCATTGTACTACATACACCATGGAAAGAACCCTGAATTACAGGAAGTTTAGGGGGAAGTTTGGGGCAATCAATCAGATGTCCCATTTCTATTTTTTAAAAAGAGCAACTTAAAAACAAAAGGGTAGTCACTTAAATCCCATTACCACTTTATTTCCATGTATTTTTTAACAACTGGAAGTTTAGTTGGGTGGTAGATATGACACTTTAAAGGCTGATTTTTTAAATAATGAAAATTTGAGTAAATAAAATAAAATTAAAGGTTTACTGAGAATTTGCATAGAGCTGTGGTGACTTTTGAAAGATTATGATGTTGCCACAGCAAAATTAAGAAGCTTCAACAAATTTTAAGTGAGAAGCTGAATTGAATTCAGTACTTCATAAAGACAATTTAGGGCTTACTGAATTATTGTAACAAATGCAGTACGTCAATACTTTGGAAATAAAGATGAAAATTAACATAAAAGAAGCCATTGTGATTGTTACTTTGAAATCAGTTCTTTCTCTATTTGATGACTTATTCCATTAAAAGTAACTATTACCAAAATGTATATACATAATATTTAGAATTGATACTTGAAAATATTTACTTCAAGTTGCTGGCTATTTGGCATGGGACATACAAGTTTTCGAAATACATTAAAACTAAATTTGCTATTTAATTAGTTAACGTAGATTTCAGTTTTGTAAAACAGAGTATGTAGTCAATGAACTTTTAAATGTTCTCATAAGCAAAGACAAGTTAAATCATAAGGTGACAGCTGATAAAACATTTTTTGTGTGAATGATTATTACTTTTACAATTATCACCTTTAAAGCCATTACAAAGATATAAATGGTTATATCATTTTAAAGGCAAAAGGATCATTATTTCTTTCACTAACCTGTTTCCAGTCTAATAAAAATACC
The DNA here is from genome assembly GCF_964270905.1 of Leucopleurus acutus. Taxonomy (NCBI): domain Eukaryota; kingdom Metazoa; phylum Chordata; class Mammalia; order Artiodactyla; family Delphinidae; genus Leucopleurus; species Leucopleurus acutus. The sequence goes on from NC_139148.1 coordinate 73,569,756, forward strand.
AAACTAAAAACAATATTATTAATGCAAGTATCTGCTCTGTTATCTGCTTTGTTGTCAACTATATTTGATTTTCAACTCTTTTTGCACTTACCTCATCTGTAGACTCAAAGTCCTGTTTGCTGCAAGAATGAAAAAAAAAAAAAACAGACAACCTTAGGAAAATATATACATTGATCATATATAAATGTTAGTGTTCTAAATATTTTACCTTACTTTTTGATATATAACATATCAAGTGAAATTTATAATCCTAATGAAAAATTTAAAGCTAACTAAAATGGCACTTGACAAAAATAAAGTTAATTTTCCTGGAATTAGCTAATCTATTAAAAATGAACAACATCCAAATAACAAGCCAATATAATATGCAGAATTACTACCATTCATTAACACCGGTTTATTTGTGACTAGATGTAGAAGTCTTCAGTTTGGCAAAAAATACTATCTGAGTGAACAAATAACAATAAGTCATTTTCTATTTCCACCTTATTTTTCTCATTGTATTGCTCCCTTTTAATGCTGATTCCAGCTTCTCCCTACAGTGTCTTTAAGTTATTCATACCCTTTTAGTCAAAACCAAAACTTGTAAGACTTCGCAATCTACACTAATCATTCAATCTACACTACAGTATGTATAGCAATGACAAAGCTTAAAAGGATATTGGAATGTTTACATAGGGACATAGCCTTAAGCAACATCACCAAAATTCTAGTGGGAAAGTAGAATTTCCAGCATCAAAATGAAGGTTTGTCCATGAGGGTTGGAAGGCCCTTTGTGAAGCCATGTTAGGTAGGCAAATGCTGCAAGCGAATTGTTAGTGGTTATACCAGTCCGGCACTGGCTCCTTTGGGGAATGGTGAAAGCTGGGAAGGATACAGTTCTAGCGTTGCCAGTGGCAACAGATAGGCCTTTATTTTTGCCTACTTGTTCCCCCTGCACTTCGTGGAAAAATTGGGTCCAAAATACATACGATGAACATACTTCTCAAACAAACAAACAAAAAACTGTACACATGTTCTGACAGCAAGACAAAGTATGTTAAAGTAAGACTATCTTAGGAAATCATAGATATATGACTGCCATATCGTCAGGTACAACAGAAACATATTTTAGAGATATAAGTTAGTACATTAGCTCCTACCTTTACCTTCTAAGTAAGTGCTTATGAGTAATATATTGCTTACAGAGATAAGTGGGTCACTCACTGTGCGAAACCTCTCGCATGCATTTATAGAAATACACAAGCTAATGTGGAGAATGAGAACTGAAGATTTCATTTCCTGAGGCATGACTGCATATGTGCAATTGTCTGTATGTATGTATGTGGTATTTCCTGGGTTGCTCAAAATATAAATTTTGGGGAGGCCCTAGCGAAAAAAAATGAAGTATCTTCTACTTTTTTAGTGTGTTACTGAAGTAACTGCATGCATATATTGGAAGCTAAAAGAAGTTAAAATATGACTCACAATGCAGGTATAGTAGTCTTGCATTACTGTTAACTGGAATTATTATCACAATATTAATAGACCTTTTATGTTTAAAATCCCAATTCCAATGCCAACCTAGTACACATGTCCCTAGCCACTTACTTCTTTCTACAAATAAGAAAACAAAACAAAGAAACAAACAAGGAGCAATCAACAGCACTTAATACTGGAATTTACAAATGTAACCAAAATGGTTTCATAAGACAACCTTTCTTAATTCTGACCTTCCAGTCTACTTATTGCTGAATTGCAATTTAGAAAGAGAAGAAAAGTGGAGACAAAGGGGTGGGAGAGAGAGAGAGAGTGGAAACAAAGAGAGCAGAGGCGGGAGGTGGAAAGACCATTGTGGATTATATCTCCATTCAGTACAAGGTGATGGTGACTATAATTACAGTGGGCAGAAAAAAAAAAAGAGAGGCACTCACTATGTCATCTCACCTCCTAGGAAGGAAGGAATGTAATAAGGAAAAAAACAAAAGAAGAAATAAAAGGCGGGTGGAATGAAGAGAAAGAAACTGACAACCTTCTGACAAACAAAAACTCTTAAGCACCAAAATTTTATGAGACCCTCTCCACTCTGGAGTGTTTACTAATGTGGAGACCCCAGCTTTCTATTTTCTTTTTAGTATTTTTAGCTACTCTAGAAATTAAACTCAATGTTTTTCAGTGCTTAATTACACATTTAGGTCACCCATATACATTTATCAAAACCCTCAATGACAGGGAGTTATTTCAAAACCCCAGATTACATCTCTACCTGGTTGGTCATTATAAAACAATTTAACTTCCCTTGCTCAATTACTTTGTCTACTTCTAATTAGTATGAGACTAATACATTTGGAATATATTTAACTCTCATTCTATAAACCTTTATTGAGTAGCGACTTTGTCAAGGCCATGTGCTCTGAACTGGATTTCAGCAATCCAAACACAAATATTATCTTGTCCTGTACGTGACACAAACATAAGTGATCTAAGGCAAAATTTGAGCAATGTAAAATTGGTCTAAGTCCTCCAACGTTTTCAAATTTGATGATTCAAAAATTGATAATTTCTTTAATGTGTCTGCAATATGTTAAATAATTTAGAGACACATATCTAGTATGAAAGGTTAAGTGATTTGCCTAAGGTAAAAAGGTTCTCCCATAGGTTCTAGTCCCAGATTTGCCACTTTTGTGGCCTTAGGTCAGTGGTTCTCATACTTTAACATGTATCAGAATCCTCCAGAGGGCTTGCTGCTTGGCCTTACCCCAGAGTTTTTGATTCTACAGGTCTGTTTCCAGACCTGCATTTCACATGATGCTCCTGCTGCTTGTAAGTACATGTCTTAAATAAATCATTTATTGCTTATAACAAATCTATGAAATAAGTATTATTATAATCCCTATTTCACAGATGAAGAAACTGAGGTACAGAGAGGTTAAACAGGTTGCCTGATATTACACATCTAGTATGTAACAAAAACTGGGACATGAACCCAGGGTATGAACCCTGCATCTACAATCAGGGTACTTAAGAATATATGTCTCTATATGCTCTTGATTTTACCATGTGATACTTTAACAGAAATATTCACAAGACATGATTAATGCACAGAAGAGGAACATCTAGACAAAACAGTATCTAGAGAAGGCTTTGCAGAAAAGCTGAGTCATGGCTTATAGGTATAAGAGTACTCAAAACTGTTTGAATCCATCTCAAGCACTTAGTAGCTATGTGATCTTAATAACTTATTCTCTTTGGGTGTCCATTTGAAACTTTCTATGGTTACTGTACAAATTAGATAATATTCAAAAAGCACTTAGCACAGTGTCTGGCACAATAGTGGACACTCAATACATAATAGAGTACTCAGAATGAGGGGAAAGATTTTAAGGTAGTGACATTATGCAAATGAATGAATGTGTGAAATAGTTGTTTGGATAAGGGGAGAGGATATTGATTAGTATAAAACACTGATGAAGGCCTAGCTGAAGATGGAAACCATGCGTTAATAATTACCATGCGCTTTTCTCTGTGCTCAACTGCATGGATGTAGCATAAAGAAGGCATTCATTCATTCATTCAACAAATATTTATTAAGCACCACACTAAATCAGTCACCACACTAGGCACCAAGGAAACCAGGGTAAATGAAACAGCCCTCGGGGGGTAGTGTCTGAATTCTAGGGGTAGTGGGCAGTGAGTACTGGATAGAGGAAAAAAAGAAAACAATAGATAAAGCAGAGAGCTAGACTGATCCAGAGTTGGGATTTTGCTAAGTGGCAGGGACAATATGATAAAGAGGCAAGGCAGTTGAGGGTGATGCTAAGAGAATGGTTGCAATCATGAATAAGAAAGCAAGAAAAGTTGGGGAGGAGGGAGCTAATAAACAGAATTGTAATAAGCAGAGAGAAAAGAGAGAAGAGATTAAAGATCTCTGAGAAGTAGAAGAATCTAGTTGGTGAAGTTTATACTGACTTTCCTTTAACCTCCAGATTTTTCTGAGTTTATGGAGCTTTCCTAAATTTTGCCTGACAGATGACCACATATATGATGTGACTATGTAGTAGAAGGCAACTTTTGGAGTATAGCTTATGAAATTCATTTCATGACATAATGTGCTCTCATCTACACATGAATAGTTGATAAATTGTTTATGTTTATATATTTAAATAAGTATTATATATTATTATATAATATTATTGTATAATATACATATTTACATTAACTTATAAATAGATATTTGTATAATTTATATTTCATACATTATATGTAATATATAATATTAAAATAATATATGACATTTATAATAATACACAACCCTAAATGTATATTAAACTCTGGTCTTCATATGTTGAGCACACATCAATGGAAGATAAACAGTAGTGTGTTGGCAATGGGACTGTATCTTATATCATCAGTGTAATATCTTAAAACAAGTCATCGTATGCCACACATTTTTGGAGCTCCTTGTCTAAGTGGTTGCATTTTTCATCAAAGTACGTTAGAAAAGAAGATCCACATAATTCTTTACTGACCCCAAAATAGCTGGTAAGATATCTTCAATGATTTTCATTAAGTACATTAACTCTTAAAATGAGATATTTCCTCAGATCTGCTCATACAGTTGCCTGTTTCCCCATTAAAAGTACTCAAGTTTTGCTGTAAACCTAAAATTGCTCTAAAAAATAAAGTCTATTAAAAAATACCAGGGTATTGTAAAATGTTTGAAAGCTACAGCGCCAAGCAAATGATATATTTACAGTACCTTCCTCCAATTCTCTGCAAATGTTCTAATAAGCAGTGATATAGATTTGTATTTTTACGGCATAGATCAGCAAGCAACTCTCCAAAATACTTGGGGTCCAATTTTTCAGGGCCATCATCCTGAATTATCACCTGAAGAAAATATCAATCACAATTATAAACAATATTAAGTTCACAGATATTTTGCTGTGAAATGAAAAAAGTGAAATAACCTATTAATACAAGTAACTCATCACAAAGTCATCACATAAATGAAGCCACTAAATTTTCTTTGTAGCTGATGTATACATTTTTCAATATGGGAGGAATTTAAAGGAAAAGCAACATTGTAATGGCATTTTCAGTTTCATTTCACTCAAGCCTAAGTGATCTAATGAATGCAAACCTTGAATAATTTACATAAAAATTCTTGAATATAGATGCTTAAATGAAAAGTAAAACAAGTAAATCAAAATCTCTGAGTTGCTCATTATCATCACATGGCTTATCCATCTGTCAGTGTCATTCCACTGATCCTCAGGTTATCTCATTGCTATAGCTAGCCAGGTAGATAACGCCTTCCTGCCTCACCTCTCTATATGTGTTCCTTCCAAAACCATTAACTTTCCCAAGTAGAAAAGGGCATTTCTTTAGCCAAGGACATTCAAGTACTGAGCTCCCTGTTAGAATCTGCACACAAGTAATTTGATACACTTAGTATTTTGCCTATTTTTCTCTCTTAGCCAATTATAATGCCCTCATAATGCTGTGAAAACCATGGAGTTTTTTTTTCCTTCCAGTTTAATTTGACAGAGTAATTTTATAGTTTCAAATTATCTTAAAGTATTTATTCCTTTTTTTATTTTTGCACAAATATTCTCCTGTCATTGCACTGTACACTAGTTAACATGTTGGGTATACAATTCTTTGCCCACATTAGTAATTTGTGCCATTACTAAAACTCTTGCTCTTGTGATTTCAGTGTGGCACCCAAATAAAGAGTCACAGAGTCCAGGACGGGGAACGATTTGCATCAGCCTCGTGTCTGTGTTCATAGATAAAAAGAGGTGTTAAAAGTTACCAAAGGAAAAAAAATAGTTACCAAAGGGAGGTGATTTTATTTTGAGAAATGATAACAATAACTAATATTTATTTAGCTCTTACTATGTGCCAGCCATTGTGCTATGAACTTGACATAAAGATTAAATGAGGTAATGTTCTCTTGTAACCACTACACAATATTGCCTCCCAGAAGACCTCTTGTGTTTGTTTTCTCAGCAACTTAAGAATTACACTGCCCCTAACTGCATTATTTTGGAGGTTAGCTGGGCTAGGAGTTGAAACAGTCAAGAGTTTGATTTTCTTATTGTGAAACCATGCAAAATATGGCTGAAATTCAGTTAATAAATTTTAATCAGTTAGAGAAAAGGTGAGAGCATTAAAATTGAAGAATGGGTTCTTTTGACCAAACAGCCATCAAGGTAGAATAGCAAGAAACAAAATTTCACTCCTTTGTATATATATTCCTCCTTAGTTGTATACAGTCCACAAGTTACAGTAACATTTGAGTAACACAGTAAAAACCAAAACCCACTTGGGTTCAAAAGTGTGGAGGGGAGAGGACAGACAGAAATCAGATTCTCTTCTGCTGTTAAGTCTTTGACAGGACTACACTCAATAATAAAATGAAATTTCCTAACCATAAACTATGACGTGCCAGTTAGCAATATTTTCATTACTAAATCACAGGTCGGTAGATTTTAGTTTTATTGGAACTGTTTGTAGGTGTGCTTTGACATTTCTTTTAGAGCTGGCTCAAAACCATGTTCTTGTTGACTTGAAAAAGCCAAGACAGGGAGCCTCCCAAGGAAACATGAATGTTTTCAGTCAGAATGGTAGCTCTAATGGATGGAGGTTTTCTCTCTGTGACAATATTGAGTTGATAGGATACTTGAAATAAAATTACCTCACATCAGCATTTCTGCCTGATGAATGAGAGCTATCTTGAATGTCAATCTAAGATAATAGCTTTAGCTTTCACATAAAAATAGGGCAGGAATACAAACTGTGCTGAAGAATAGTTGTTCCAAGATACACAAAATGTGATATTTCTCAAAAAATTACAAAAATTATTAAAGATTCTTCAGCATGCATCAATCAAATACCTTTAATCAGATCACTATTTGACCATAATAATGGCTAAGCAGTCCAACTCCTTGCGTCTGATTGCTAGTAAAAGCCTCTGATTAGAATTACTGCCACAAACCCAAGGCAAGCAACAATGTTTAAGTGTGAAACCAGAGGCAAATCAGCAGTCATTTTTCAGAAAATCTATAGAAAGGAAGTACCTTGTAAAGGAAAACCATGGGCTTCACCTCACTACTGCCTTGGAAGTTCTTGTCCTGTTTCTAGTCTGGAGTTTTGTTTCTTATTTGTGGTCTATGAGATTCCAGGTGTGGAATTTCTTTTGTTAGTATCTACATTATATAAACTTTGATATTCAAAGATGATACTTTTGACCAACCATATTTACAAAGTTCAGTGGTAGTGATTATAGAGTCCTACCGATAGTAGACACACAATAGTTGCAGATTTCAGCTGAGCTATCTATATTTTCTTCCCTGGCCCCCTTCAAGCTTAGTGACACACATTTTTGAGAATACTGTTCAGGACTAGGGATAGCCTGTGATGAAGGCACAAATCACAATCTAGTAGTAATCTCGTAGTAGAGGGTACTGGCTTAATTAAATTTATCCCCACTAGGTAACTGGCTTATGTATGCATTTTTCACCTATTTAGAATGGTTGCTTAGTGGATTCAAAAGTGCTTAAAATGCCATATTATATAAAAGCAATTATACATAAATGCCTAACCCTCTAAAAGGTCATGGACATGTTAACTAATAAGGTCTTCTGTGCTTAGACCCTCCTGGGTAGTAACTTTTTGCTACATGACAACAGAAAACATCACTATTAAGGAAAGTTTACAACGTATAGGTTGTAATAATAGGATAGGATAATAGGATTAATAATAATCCTAATAATAGGATTATTATTAATATAATATATATTATATTATAATATATATTATATAATATATATAATATAATATCCTAATAATAGGAGAATAGGATTATTATCCTGCAAACCTTATATGGTGACACTTGTAGATAAATAAGGTTACTGCTTCATTAATTTTGCTTTGATTTGGGACGTTTAATAGCTGTCAGATAGATTGAAACCATAGTTAATCCAGTTGGCATTAATCCCCATGAAATGAAATGCATTTTATGTACAATGTCATTTAGCTAACAAGGTAAAAAAAAGCAATAATTGGTCTCTTCCTATTTTGTACCACAAGAAGAAATCCTAGGAGAAAAAGTATCAGAATTTTAGGTTCTGAAAATCCTCAGTGGTATTTTAATCTCCATAGATATTTTAGTAAAGAAATGTTGCACTATACAGTACCTGGTACACAGAAGATTTTCAATAAATGTTGTCACTGAATTGAATGTACTGTACAATAATTATAATTCTAAAATGAAGACTTGACTCATAACAACAGTCCTGTACTTGAAATAAAGACCTAATTTAATTTCCTGTGAGTAACTCTAGGCAGAAAAGTGTTGCAATGAAGAAAGAATGGAAATTGGAGCCAAAAGTGGAGCGCCCACTTCCTAGTTGTGGCCTAAGTGTATGTACTGCTTAACCTCTCTGAACCTCGGGTTGCTCAACTGTAAAATGCAGGTAATTTAGTACTTATTTTATAAAGTTGCTGGAGGTATTACTTTGGAGGGGGGCAGGTAAATTATTAAACTGTCATGTAAAAACCATCATATAAATAATGGTTTTATTTAACTTAACACATATGGACAATTGGTTATTTGAATAATGATAGGAGTGGAAGATGGTTATAAATTTTCTACATGACTCTCAGCTACTGGAGAGTAGAGACACTCTTTTTATACATTTCTTTAATTCCAGCACATACCATAGAGTCTGAGTATAGTAGATCCTCAGTAAACATTTGTTGCATGAGGAAGTTGTCATAAAGGATGCAATTTGGGCTAAATGTTAACTATAATAGATGGAAAAGCACTAATTGGAAGAGGTGCTTTAACAAGGCAACTGAAGGGCTTCCCTGGTAGTACAGTGGTTAGGAATCTGCTTGCCAATGCAGAAGACACAGGTTCGAGCCCTGGTCCGGGAAGATCCCTCATGCCTGGAGCAACTAAGCCTGGGCGCCACAACTACTGAGCCCACGTGCCACAACTACTGAAGCCCATGTGCCTAGAGCCCATGCTCCACAACAAGAGGAGCCACCGGAATGAGAAGCCTGCACTCCGCAACGAAGAGTAGCCCCTGCTCACTGCTACTAGAGAAAAGCCCGTGTGCAGCAACGAAGACCCAATGCAGCCATAAATAAATAAATAAATAATTTTTTTAAAAAAAGCAGCTGAAATTGACTTTATCCGAAACCTAGTCAATGCTGTCCTTGCTCCCTTTTTAGTGTATATGTATAGCTTTTGACATGTTATTATAAAACAAGATGATTCTTCCACTCCTCTAACAACTAAAAATAAGTAGATGGTTTGGATTGTCATTTTATAATGAATCCAGGTGACTAATTTGTAACTGCTTAAATTATTCTCTCTGACTGGAAAATAAAATATATTTTCCTATAACACACGTGACTACTGAAAACTTATGAAGCTTTTTCTCATGAACAATGGGAATTTTGCCACTAATCATGTTTTTCCCTCTTGTGGCTTCCAGAAATCTCAGAGCCAAGTTTTTAGCCCATTTTTACTAATGACATGGAACTCTGTGGCCTGCATTTCTGTGTACTCTATTTTCCTTCTGGTGTTATTGCCCCATTATATTTACACTGTCCTTGACATTTCTTTTTCTGTTCTATTACATCTTATTTGTTCTTTTAAGCCACTCTAAATACTTTTTGTAATGAAGCAGGAGATATATCCCAATGAAATTAATTTTAAATGAATATGTATTTTTTAATGCATAACTTCTTGGAAACATCTTTGTTGCTACTTTTGTCTCTTCTCCACCTCTCTGCCATTTCTCTATTCTGCCATTCCTTAGTATGTAATTTATTCAAGGAATGGAACCCGTTCTTTATTATGTAAGTAAAGCCAATGGAGGAACTCACTGCACATATGTAGTAGCTCTTTCAGTGTATTGATAATTTATCTTACATTCTAACATTTTTTCTTAACACAAAGGCTAAAATCTATACCCCCAAGCCACATGCAGGATTTAAAAGGTCTCAGTGGCATGATGCTTTCATTCATTCAGCACACATTTACTGAGAACTTACTAAGTACTGCCTTATGGTACAGTTTTAAGCACTACTGGGGGAAAAGACATAAGATACTGTCTCCTCCTCTCTCAAGGACCTTATGGTCTTTTAGAAGAGCTAAGATATGTATCTAAATAACTTTATATGATAGATTGCCCAGTTCATAAGAGATATGAAGAGAAGCACAGATCAAATGGTAAAAGAGTGCTCTCTTCTCTTCGGCAGCACATACACTAAAATCGGAAAGATACACAGAATATTAGCATGGCCCCTGCGCAAGGATGACACACAAATTAATGAAGCGTTCCATATTTCTATGGGCGGGATGTGAGCCCCGGAGCCTTCTCCCCGTCCTGTGGTGTCTCCCCAGGTCTTCCACAAGCTGGCCTCCTACAAGGGCTGTTTGTTGTCTAGCCTCAGCACGATGCTGAAGACGTGGGTTAGACTGCAGCCCAGGGCAGTCTCCTGAGAGCCCTTGTTGCTGAGAAAGCCAACTGTGAGACGCCTTGCTGGCTGCTTGGAGAAAAAACCCTAAATACCTGCTGGCCGAGTACTGCGAGTGGCTCCCGCAGGCCATGCAGGTTGACCTCGAGAAAGCCTGGCCACCCACCCCTGACTGCTGACCCAGTGCCTGCCTGAGGGGCCAAGGACTGGCCTGCGGACCCAGGGGGACTGGCAGCGGCCGGTGTCCGGCACAGTCACCCTGACCCCAGACCGCGCCCAGGAGGCAAGTCGAGCCTCTGGACACCCTCGTTCATCATGGCTCGATTCTGCGCACGACGTGCTGCCTTCCCTGAGCAGTCTGACCCAGGGGTGACTTTTGTAACTAGTTATCACAGGGTGGATAATGGTTTTATCTCCCATGCTGGCCCCATTTTAAATGTGCTCTATGTACTACATTAGTCCCTGTAGAGCAGCAGGGCTGCTGGGCAAAGGCAACCACAGGCCCTTCCTCTGCTCTCCGTTTCCTGTGAGTGTGGTGCACCCTCCCCACAGCCAGGGAGGGCCCCCAAAGCAACTGCTGGCTCCTGTGGAGTGGGTGTCTCCTCCCCAGGGGTCAGCCCCCCACTGGCTATATTACTGTAATAAACCTTAGCTATGATGACAACAACAAAAATGGTAAAAGAGTTATAGGAAGGAAAGCCAACTTTCAGCTATATGAGAGTGGTTTTATGTAGGAAGATTCTTCAGACTATGACAACTGATTAGGTGTGAGGTGGCAAATGAGAGGGAAAGTAAAAAATAATCCTAAGGGACTTCCCTGGTGGTCCAGTGGTAAAGAATCTGCCTTCCAATGCAGAGGATGTGGGTTCAATCCCTCGTCAAGGAACTAAGATTCCACATGCCGCGGGGCAACATGCCAAAACGTGCCCGCATGCCGCAACTACTGAGCTCACGCACCTCAACTAGAGCCTGCGTGCTGCAAACTACAGAGCCTATGCACTCTGGAACCTGGGCGCCACAACTACAGAGGCCATGCGTCCTGGAGCCTGCAAATCACAACTAGAGAAGAGAAAAACCGCTGCCACAACTAGAGAGAGGCCTGTGCACAACAACAAAGAGCCCACATGCCACAATGAAAGATCCCACGCACCTCAACAAAGATCCTGCGTGCCACAACTAAGACCTGATGCAGCAAAAATAATAATAATAAAATAAATAAATAAATAATCTAAAAAAAATAATGCTAATTTTTTCTTTTTTTGGCGGTCCGCGGGCCTCTCACTGTTGTGGCCTCTCCAGTTGCGGAGCACAGGCTCTGGACGTGCAGGCTCAGCGGCCATGGCTCACGGGCCCAGCTGCTCCGTGGCATGTGGGATCCTCCCGGACCGGGGTACGAACCCGCGTCCCCTGCATCGGCAGGCGGACTGTCAACCACCGCGCCACCAGGGAAGCCCAATAATGCTAAATTTTAAGTCTGGTGATTAGTGCACTGAAGATATCATTAATAGAAATGGAGGGCATAGAATGAAAAGCTGGTATATGGTCAGTTGGAGGTGACTGTGGGACAGCCAAGTAGAGACATCAACTAGTCCATTAAAAATTATGGATTAGGGCTTCCCTGGTGGCATAGTGGTTGGGAGTCCTCCTGCCGATGCAGGGGACGCGGGTTCGTGCTCTGGTCCGGGAGGATCCCGCAAGCCGCGGAGCGGCTGGGCCCGTGAGCCATGGCCGCTGGGCCTGCGTATCCAGAGCCTGTGCTCCTTGGCAGGAGGGGCCACAGTGGTGAGAGGCCCGCGTCCCACACACACACAAAAAATTATAGATTAGAACTTCGGAGGGAAGTTTGGGGAGTTGTCCATGTAAAGGTGATATGTAAAGGTAATAGAAGTCAAGCTTTTACACCATATAGTCAAAGCAGAAGGGGTAGAGAAAGGAGAAGAAGGCCAAGGGGATGTGTCTTTGGGGAAGATCTGATGAAAGAAGGAAGAGGAGCCTGAGAAGAATTAGAAGCAGCAGTACAGTATAATGGAAAGAAAAAATATCAAGAATACAATGGATCAACATTATCAACTATTCCATCTTATTCGAACTGGAATAAGATGAAAATGAAGCAAAAAAGGAAGTGGAATTTGCAACTTAGAGGTCAATAAAAGCAGTTTCAGAAGAATGTTGAAACTAGAAACTGGTTTTCAAGGTGTTAAGGAATCTGTGGGTAATGAGGAAATGGCAGCAGTGAGTATGCCTTCCTCCTTCAGGGATTTTGCAAGTGAAGGGAACAAAAATGATTGAGATCATAAGTCAGTAGATTGGTAGGGTTGCTAATGGAGTCACCTTGAAGACAAGGTTAGATTATTAATTCTCAAAGATCAGAAGAATCAAAAGTTCACTGAAAGTACAGAGAAATTTTTCAATGAAGTAGGGTGTTGAAGGAGTTCGCATAGTGAACTCAAATTGTGGTCCCTGGACCAAGTAGCATTAGGATAACGAGTGAACTTGGAAATGCAAACTATCAAGTCCCAGCAATCTATATTTAAGCAGGTCAGCCAACTGATTCTGGTACACATTAAAATCTGAGTTCCACTGCCCATTCTTGGTAGAAGGGAAGGCTACCTGCAGAAAGTAAGAGAACAGCAATGGGACCTGGAGTGTGAAGAGGGAAAAATAAAGACTATATACTGAGGACTGGGGTGGCAAGTCAATCAGAATTAACTAAAAGGACTGTCTAGCAACAGAAGGAATCCAGCAAGACAGAGATAATCTGTACTAGACTAAATTGGCCTAGTTTGCGAACTTTCTCTAGCACACGAAGTCAAAATCTAGGTGCAGAGAAAGTGGATGGCAGTCTATCCAAAGTAAGAGATTAGCAAAATGAGGACTAATCAGGGAAGGCAACAATTTTAAGGGTTTCTAGCAAGAGCATTGTTGAATCAGCTGACAGGGGACACCAGCCTGGTTTGGAACTGAGGGCTGGAGAGCTTGTTGAGGGCAAGGCTCAATGGGAATTAGGGAGTAGGAGATGAAGTAAGAAAGTGATGATAAGAGAAAGAGAGATTCAGAATTCCAGATGAAACAGTTTCAAGTGATGTGGAGGTTCAAGGAGTGGCCAAAGTCTATGAGAGCTGAAGATGTAGTAGAAATGAAGAAATTAAAGGTGATGAAGAACAATGAGGACAGAGCATGAGAAAGATCTATCATTTGAGTGGAGAAGTTCTCATAGATGATTCCAGGGCAGGGGTCAGGGGAAAGTGGGGAGAAGATTGTAAGCATGCCAGTGAAACTGTTGAAGGATGATGAGAGTGACTAGAAGGTCAGTAGTAGTGATAATATGAGCCAAGAGGAGAGGTATATATGGATTGCAGGGTTTTAAAGAGAGGAAATGGTTGATCAACAAAAACCAGAAGACTTGACTGTATAAAATTGTACTGAGAGGGCTTCCCTGGTGGCACAGTGGTTGAGAGTCCGCCTGCCGATTCAGGGGACACAGGTTCGTGCCCCGGTCCAGGAAGATCCCACATGCCGTGGAGCGGCTGGGTCCGTGAGCCATGGCTGCTGAGCCTGTGCGTCCGGAGCCTGTGCTGTGCAACAGGAGAGGCCACAACAGTGAGAGGCCCGCGTACCGAAAAAAAAAAAAATTGTACTCAGAAAATAATTAGCAATAGATACATAGAAAACCAAACAAATGAAAACATTTAGGGAATTATTAACACCAGCAAATAATAGTTATACTAATAAAAGCAGCAAAATAGTACACAAATTGGTTCAGCAGTAAATAATACTTTCATAGCAATAATAATATAAACACTGAATAATGATTTAGCCCAAAATATGGGGATTTAACTATACTGAGATGATGAAAGGGATGTAAACAGGTAGGTGGGTGATTAATAGAACTAAATCCTTATGTACCAGAATTACCAACAGATAATATACAACGTTGATAAATCAAAAAAATAGCAGCATAAGTATACCCATATTATTTAGCTATATGGAAGTAAAGACAAGAAGAAAAAAAGCTGAGTTGAAAATTGTTGCCTCTAACTTCCGCCCTTTTGGCTCTCTGAGCAGCACCATGGCAGTCGGCAAGAACAAGCGCCTTACAAAAGGGGGTAAAAAGGGAGCCAAGAAGAAAGTCGTTGACCCATTTTCTAAGAAAGATTGGTATGATGTGAAAGCACCAGCTATGTTCAATATAAGAAATATTGGGAAAACACTATCACAAGAACTCAAGGAACCCAAATCGCATCTGATGGCCTCAAGGGTCGTGTTTTTGAAGTGAGCCTTGTTGATCTGCAGAATGATGAAGTTGCATTTAGAAAATTCAAGCTTATTACTGAGGATGTTCAGGGCAAAAACTGCCTAATTTCCATGGCATGGATCTTACCCATGACAAAATGTGCTCCATGGTAATAAAATGGCAGACCATGCCTGAAGCTCACGTTGATGTCAAGACTACCGATGGTTATTTGCTTCGTCTATTCTGTGTGGGTTTTACTAAAAAATGCAACAATCAGATTCAGAAGACCTCTTATGCCCAGCATCAGCAGGTCTGCCAGATCTTCAAGAAGATGATGGAAATCATGACCCAAGAGGTGCAGACAAATGACTTGAAAGAGATGGTCAATCAGTTGATTCCAGACAGCACTGGAAAAGACATAGAAAAGGCCTGCCAATCTATTTATCCACTCCATGATGTCTTTGTTAGAAAAGTAAAAATGCTGAAGAGCCCAAGTTTGAATTGGGAAAACTCATGGAGCTACATGGTGAAGGTAGTTCTGGAGAAGCTGCTGGGGATGAGACAGGTGCTAAAGTTGAAAGAGCTAATGGATGTGAGCCACCAGTCCAAGAATCTGTTTAAAAATCAGACTTTTAATGGTGACAAATAAAAGATCTTATTTGTGATAAAACAAAACAAAACAAAAGAGAAAATGGTTTCCTCTGGGCATCAGGCGTGCATGGAAAGGGTTGGGACAGGAACTTGCTGTTTGTTTTATGCCATTTAATAATATTTGACCTTTTATGCTATCTATATGTATTATTTTGATTAAAAAAATAAAAACTTTTTAAAAGAGTAAATAAATAACAATTCTTGTTTGCCACAGAACAAGAGTTCAAAAGGGCACAAGAGCAGGAGGTAGCTGGAGACAGATAAGGGTGGTGTTGGAGAAAAAATGGGTCCAAAACAGATATCAATTAAATTTGGGGAAAGGATAGCAGGGAATAGAGTTTTGCACAAAAGACACTCATTTTCAATAATGGGGATGGAGAAGGCAATAAAGATGGAGAAGAGGGCTTCACTGGTGGTGCAGTGGTTGAGAGTCCACCTGCCGATGCAGGGGACATGGGTTCGTGCCCTGGTCCGGGAGGATCCCACATGCCGCTGAGCGGCTGGGCCCGTGAGCCATGGCCGCTGAGCCTGCGCGTCCGGAGCCTGTGCTGTGCAATGGGAGAGGCCACAACAGTGAGAGGCCCGCGTACCGAAGGAAAAAAAAAAAAAAGATGGAGAAGGACTGGAGTCACATGTGACTGAATGAGGGAACAGGCAGAAATGCTGAGTTTATTAAGCTAAGCAGCCCAGAGTTTCCATAATTAGTGAACGACTTATGTTAAATAAACATTGTAACAAGCTTCCTGGATACTTGTCAGAGAAAGCACCTGACACTAAGATCTGTGCTGTCTTGATGTTGACAAAAATTAAATTTTCAAATGACAGAAGAAAGGCATCACAAGTTGGAGAATTTTCCATTGGCAATAGCACTATCCAAGTGAGCAGGACTCTTCCCTTGACATCTTCCCATGACTCAAAGTTTTCTTGGAAGCCTCAAGCCAAGTGCAAAAGAGTTGTACATGCAATATATATAATTATTTGAGTCTTTCTTATAAACACCACCTGTATAACAACTTGTAAAACGAGTCCAGCTGAGCTTTTCCCTGTCACTAACATATGTGAAATTATCTATTCCTTGCTAATGGCAGGAAAATGATCACAGCATGTTATTCTTAATGTCCTCGGGGAAAGAAATGTGATTGGTGCTGTTTCGAATTTGAAACCAAAATAATGATCTTTCTAAGGAGAACCATGGAAAACATACATAAATTAGTTTTATTAGAAATATTTTGGAGCCAGGTTTTTGGACATCTAATTTTCAAAAATATTTTAATGCCTTTTGCTTCTTGGAAAGCACTTTAAAGGTGATTTAGTTTCATTTAAAAATATCATTACAGGGACTTCCCTGGTGGTGCTGTGGTAAAAAAAAATCCGCCTTACAATGCAGGGGACGCGGGTTCAATCCCTGGTCAGGGAACTAAGATCCCACATGCGGAGCAACTAAAGCCCGCGAGCCACAACTGAGCTCTTGCGCTTCAACTAGAGAGCCCGCGTGCCGCAAACTACAGTACCCATGCACCCTGGAGCCCGTGTGCCGCAACTAGAGAAGAGAAAACCCACACACCACAACTAGAGAGAAGCCTTCGTGCCGCAACGAACGATCCCACATGCCTCAACTAAGACCAGATGCAGCCAAAAATAAATAAAATAAGGAAATAAATAATAAATAAATCTTAAAAAGAATATCATTACAATGGAAACCAATTTTTTATTTTGATGCTTTGAAAGATTTGGGGACTGGGGTTGGGGGAGGAAAAGGCAGAGAATCAAACATTCATTTGTGTACCTAGTATGTGCTTGGCACTAAGCTGGATACTTTACATATTTTACCTCATTTAATCCATTGTAGATACACTGCACATTAAGTGTGATTCTCCCCCTCTTTTATAGATGGGGAAATTGAGGTGCAGTCCAGTTAAGTCGATTACCTCAGTCCAGTTAAAGTCAATTACCTAGGATCATGCAACTCAGTAGAATCAGGTTTTATAAACCCAGATAATTAAATTGAAAGTCTGTGTTCTTTCTACCTTATTATACTACCTCTGAATTACAATTTAACTCTAAACACAAACTGAAAATGGGTCATCCTTTAGTTTTAAAGAAGCCTAACTGACATCTGCTCTATTACTCTTCAGAGACTCTTCCACTCATGTGGAAGACACATGTAAACACCAAGGAGCCTAGGTGAGACAACTCATTCTCTGCCCTACTTTGTCCATGGGATCTGCACAATCGGGTTACCCCATCCCTACTCTGACCAGAAATGGATCCAATCCTGTGTAATCCACATAGGTGGAAATTACCAGCTCTAAGCTTCCCAGGGCACTATTCCTTTTTCAGAAGCACTTCAACTTTATCCATATAAAATACTGAAAAACCAGAAGAAAAGTATACAAAAAGCCTCCAGCCTTTAACAAAGCTAAGTCGGAATCTCAAACTAAAAGATGAATAATAAAATAGAAAGTAATATATTAGTTACCAATCTCTGCCTATTTTCTAAACAGACAATATCTGGTCTGGTCAAATATATTATTAGTTGCACTAAGCTAATGAAAGGATATCATAGCATTACCATTGTCACTGTACAAGATTCTTAATCCTATGATATTTTTCCCATCTCTGATAATTGTCCCTCACTCCATTCCTACTGTCATTTTCCTAGTTTAAGTTTTACACTTTGACTACTGGAATATTTAGCTTTTAATAATCTCTCTGCAACTTCTTCTCTGTGGTATTTTTTCATGTTGTAGGCTTTATAGTTTATAAAGCATGTCAAACATATATTTTCATTTAGTCTTTACATCAACCCTGTGAGGTAGACATCACTACCAAAATTTATGGATGAGGATATTTCGGAGAGATTTAGTATCTATTAAGAACACAAAGCTTAGAAGGAACATAGCTGGAACTGGAACCCAGGTCTTCCTACCCTGAAGCTAGTCCACTTTCTGTTATAGCATGAATATCTCCCCAGTGGCAGACTATTAATCCACTGTCCTATTCATGTTTACATTATTGACCAAGGACTCTCCACATTACTGACTCAACTTCCAGAGGGAACTCTCAATAAGCTCTGGAGTCAGGCTACCTATATATGAATCCTGGCTCTACCACATGCTAGAGCTATGCAAGCCTTCACAAGTAACTTAACTTCTCTGAACCTCAGTTTTCTTCTCTTGAACAATAAAGGCAACAATGATACCTTCTTCATCTGATCATTGTGAGAAGAAAACTAATCAATATTTCAATCTATCTTGTGCAAAGCTTCTAGAATTAACCTCCTAAATCATACCTATCAATATTTTCCTACTCAATAACCTTCAACCTTTCTCCATTGTCTGCCAAATAAAGTTCAAAATTTTAAACTTAACATTCGGGAATTCCCTGGTGGTCCAGTGGTCAGGACTCTGTGCTTTCACTGACGAGGGCCTGGGTTCAATCCCTGGTTGGGGAGCTAAGATCCTGCAGTGGGAAGGACCTCATGATCTGGCCTTAAGGTATCATTTTAACCCTACACTCTAGTACTCTTCATCTCATGTCTTCCTTGCCATACAAACCAAACCACTATTCCTGAAACCCAAAGTGTACTTTCCCAAATATATGACTTTTTTCATGTGATTCCCTGTTCTTAGGATGTCCATGCCACACACCACAATACCACGTTTGGAAATTCTGCTCACTCTTCAAAACCCAGGACAATCTCTTCTTCCTCAACAAAGCTTTCCTAGATCTCCCAGCTGAAATTAATTTCTTCTCTCTTCTGTTCCCAAAGCACACTGCATGATCCTCTTTTATAACAGACAACACTTTGCTTTGTATAATGTTTTATGTGTTTGCGACTTTCCCCTATTAGACAATAAGCACCTAAGAGAAATGTGACAATGTCTTACCCACATTTGTATTTTTCATAGTACCTGGCATGAAGATTTAATGCTTACAAATAATAATTACTACTAAAAATTAGTAATTACCATTTAAGTACTTACCATCAGCACTCAACAATGGTTAAGTGCTTAACATACATGACATAATTTATTCTTACAATAACCCGGTAAGAAATGGATGATGAATCTTTATTTTATGATGAAGAAACTGAAGCGTAATGAAGTTAAGTATTAGACTGAACCGTATGAAACTGTTGCTCTTTGATCAACTTTGACCTATAAAAATGACAATTTCAAATTATTTAACCTAATAAAATGTCTTTCTAATGGCTATTACTAATCCATTTAATTTAAGAAATTCAACACCATCTGGACCATGTTTTAGAGTAATTCTAAAGACCAGTATTTCCATACATGATAATTTAAGGCTTTTTTAGATTGGAAAAACGTGGGTATTAAATTTTTTGTGCTTCTTTTTTACCAATATGGCCAAAGTGTATATTTCAAGTTTCAGTCCTTAGAAATAATCTCATTCATATTTAATATAAAACAATCATATTCTTATGTGGGCAGGCTCCCTCTTTATTTTTTCTTATTCTTTTTCTTTTGTCTTTCTGTAGGAGTTGCCTATGAGAGCGGTCAATTTGAGCAAGCTATTCTTTATTAGAAAAGAATATGAAAAAATACAAAGGGTGGATTATTCCCCACAGTTCCAGTTATAATTGTTAGTTTTTCCAAGAAACAAGACAATCTTTTTTCCTTTAACACATGTATAACAGAGGTTTACAAGATTCTAAAGTATTCAGAACATAAATTAGTCACTGATGATTGCATCCCAAGATACTTCTTCTTAGCAAGTAAGTTTTAGTTTCTATTTTGTTGATGTAACAAATAATAAAATGTATGCCTATTCTGACTTAATATGCCATATTTTCAAAGAAAACATAAAAAATAATGGTCACATGGTGACCATTATAATCATCTTAGACAATATCACTTCCAATTCATTATTCACTTAAATATCATACTTCATGAAAATATTTAATGTTGCACAACTGTTGGACCCATTTTAGAACTGAGGATCAGCTAGAAATTAAGTGTTCATTGATCAGTTCTTAACTCCCCTCATAGATTTAATGTATTAATAAACCTGAATTATTTTGTCTTCTGAGAAGAGATGGAAAATTTTGTTTTAAAAATGCCATAATACATATACCCTGAGAAAACCATAATTCAAAAATAGTCATATACCACAAGTTCATTGCAGCACTATTTACAATAGCCAGGACATGGAAGTAACCTAAGTGTCTATCAACAGATGAATGGATAAAGAGGATGTGGCACATATATATAATGGAATATTAGCCATAAAAAGAAACAAAATTGAGTTATTTGTAGTGAGGTGGATGGACCTAGAGTCTGTCGTACAGAGTGAAGTAAGTCAGAAAGAGAAAAACAAATACCGTATGCTAACACATATATATGGAATCTAAAAAAAAGTGGCTCTGATGAACCTAGGGGCAAGACAGGAATAAAGACACAGACGTAGAGAATAGACTTGAGGACACGGGGAGGGGGAAGGGTAAGCTGGGACGAAGTGAGAGAGTAGCACTGACATATATGCACTACCAAATGTAAAATAAATAGCTAGTGGGAAGCAGCTGCATGGCACAGGGAGATCAGCTCAGTGCTTTGTGACCACCTAGAGGGGTGGGAGGGAGACGCAAGAGAGAGGGGATATGGGGATATATGTATGCATATAGCTGATTCACTTTTTATACAGCAGAAACTAACACTACACTGTAGAGCAATTATACTCCAATAAAGATGTTAAAAAATAAATATATAAAAATGCCATAATAAAACATGAATCTTCATGGTATAACTCCTCAATATTTTGATGAAAAAATAATGTGGGTACCTATACAGTGGTGTGAGCAGTGTTTAAGAGATTATTTCAGTTTTACAAGGAATCAGCTCATTAATCTTACCTGCTCATGTGTATGGTTTGAGTCACTATGATACAGTTCAATTCCAGTGTTTGTAGAAATTGAATCACTTCCTGTGATGGTTTGGATTTGCTGGCTAGAATGGGATTGTTGATAGTGTAGAGAGTGGAAGATCTGGGGCTGTTAGACAATGTGATGATGGCACTGAACCTGAGGATAGCATTCCTAAAATACATGCACATGCCAAAAACAGTCACTCAGAATAAAAATAACTAATAAAAGAAAAGCCAACTGAATCCACTTTAAAAAATTTAATGTGTTCTTTCACAAGATAATTCAAGCCCCAGGATTTATAGTTTTAATAAGTGATATATTATTTTTTCCAATTATTCCATTGCGAAAAATTGTATTGAACTCTATTTTTATTTGACCAGGTGGCTGTAAACATCC
The DNA here is from genome assembly GCF_964270905.1 of Leucopleurus acutus. NCBI lineage: Eukaryota > Metazoa > Chordata > Mammalia > Artiodactyla > Delphinidae > Leucopleurus > Leucopleurus acutus. The sequence continues at coordinate 73,591,403 of NC_139148.1, forward strand.
AAATACTTACCTAAGTTGGCTAGAGAATTGCATGTTCTGATTAAATTAATATTACAGTTATACTTAACACTAAAACTATAATGAATATTAATATTAATATTTCTTTGATGATTCAACAGGCACTTCAGGATCTAATTACAAAATAATACTGAAGATGTTGATGGATATAAATTAGAAAATAATATAATGTAGTGATTTTCAATGTCAGGAAGCATATTAGAAACACAGTGGGGGCAGGTGAAGTTCTTATGCTTGTGAAAATCAAGCATAAATTTAAAAAGATTGGAAAACAGTGACTAAGCCTTCAGATTCAGAAAACATGGATTTTAACTCTGATTCTACCACTTACTCTGTGATCTTGAGAAACTGTATATGCAACCTTTATAAGCTTCAGTTTCCTCATGTGTAAAAGTGGAGATAGTATGTACCTCACTGGGTTGCTATGAGGAGTAAATTAACTAATGTTTGTTAAGTGCTTAGTACAAAGTAGGTGGGTAATTAACATTTATTATTATTATTATCATATATTATCATTGTCATCATCATCATCAACTTAATAATCATCCACCCCATTAATTCTGCAGGTGAAAAAAAAATAACCATGAGGTCCAGAGAAGTAAGATGATTTACTTATAATGACACAAATAATTAATGGCAAAATTTGGACTGGAACTCACGATTTCTTGCTCAGAGTTCTGTCAGAACATTAAACTGAATTTGTACTGTCTTCAAAATATTTTGGAACTTCTTTTCAAACTAAATCTTTGCTATCTGCTTGCTTATTTACCATGGCTTTTTTCTGGTAAGTGTAGAGCACAGAATAAAAATAGATATCTGGTTATAGTTTGGGGGATTTCAGGTATGCTTGAATTTTCTATATTATTTTGTTATTATCCTACTTTGAAAGCAGGCACCCGAAAGCCAGTTTTCAAAGAAAAACATACTCTATTTGAATCATAATGCTACGTTCATGCACATACAATTAACTTTGAAAGTATAAATTCAATGCTCTATTTCCTTTTGACTGTTGGAAAGGTGACCTATATTAATAAAGTAAGGCACTTCAAATTTTAAGTTTTATATGGAACAATTTTCAAGCTATATTAAATGAAGAAAGCAAGATGCATAAGGATGAATATAATATGCTCCTTTTGTATAATATTTTTAATGTACATACATGTGTATTTACAAATATATACAGCTGCTTTTAAATGCATTAATAGAGCAAAAAACATTTTAAGAGTAACTGCCTCTGGGAGGAAGAACTGAGGGACAAGAGGATCAAGATAAAGAAGCTGTTTTTTCACTATATACATTTTAATTCTCTTTTCACACTCTTTTTGTACCTTTTTATACTTTTTATGCTTTGAAATTTTTTACCATGTATACAAATATCTTTTCATGTATACAAAAATTTTTTGAAAGAAAAAAATATATATATAAAGAAACACATTTTACAAGTAGACACTGCCTTGGTAGACATATAGATAATAAAGGTCATAGAATCAGTTCATAAAATTATTTTCTCTAGGCTCTTTTCAAATATGACCTACTTTACAAATATGCTAGCACTAAGTAAGAGCTCTACAGTTTAGAAGCCTGACTGTGTACTATCAGTAACTTTTGTACAAATTTTGGGGGTGAATGTATCATCTGTTCTTTTATGTTACAAAATACCTTCATACACTAGATTAGGATAAAGTCAGAGTGATAGAGAACGCTTTCACCAGTGGGGAGCTTGAACACTACTGAAGTAGAATTCCTCCTGAAAAAATAAATGTGTCCCTTAAAAAGCAGATTAGGAAAAAAATTGAAAGGACAATAAATAAAACAAAACCCATTTCTCAATCATCTTTCTTTATTAACGCATCAGTTGAATAGAATGCTGACAGTTTCTCCATCTGGGATGTCTTGTGGTTTTCCTGAGCCTATTTGGCATCTGAACCACTCATTGGTACCACTAAAGTCTTAGCAGGTTTTCAGTTTCCATTCCTCACACCTGACTACTAAAATTATTGTTCCAAAGCAAGATATTCATACATTTCTCATACTTTTGAAGTATACCACAAGCTGAGTTTTTAATGTACAAAAGATCAAACATTTCTGATTTACCATATATCTTATCTTTTTTGCTCAAGAAAAATATACACAGAGTACAATTTATATGAATTGGATAATTATCTTGAAACTGACACCACTTTACCACCCTTCTACTATAAATACCTCTTTTTTTGAACAGGTCCCATCTCCTAAGAGCTAGTCCCATTTGGATTAGTCTCATATGACATTAAACAGGTTCATCCAGACTCTGGCTTTATCCAGCTCATCCCACTGTATTTCTGTCACTGAGGAAACTCAGCTAGGTCAAAGCAGTTGTATGCATGTTTCCTTTAACCTTGGGCAGCCTCCCATGGCAGTTCCAAAACTCCCAAATCATTTAAGTCATTAATAAGAAAAGTGGACATGTAAAAGTAAATATTCTAGTTAACAGTAAGTAGCAGCAATGTTCTATTAAAGGAATTCTTCTTTAATTGTTCCAGATGCATAGCAATAATAATGTATAGGATATTCAATATTTTCTTCTAGGGCCAAGATTTAGAAAAGCTGTTTATTCTCTTTGAAACAAGAAGTTGGAAGCAGCATGAAATGATGTGTCTCAAACATTCCTTCCTATTTAAAGTGTGTCAGACATTGTTTTGGCTGTCCAGTTAGATAAAGGACAGATGTTATAATCTGGTAGCTTGAGGAAAATGCCTTTTGAAGAACTAAAATATTTTGAGAAATTTTTCTATTTGGTATCATAATGTCCAGAAATATTCTGCAGTTCTTTTGGAAAATATGTATTTAATATGTACTCTACTAAACCCTTCAGACTATATACAGTTTTCCAAGCAGACTAGAATCTTAAAGATTTGGATATTTATGATCCTGAGAGTTTACTCTTTTTCCTTTTTATTGGGTATCAAATGAGTAATGATGTATTAGTTCCTATGAATTGGGTAACAACTGCCCATAAATGCTCATAAAAATAAGACATGTTCTCATGCCAAGAAAAATGAAAAAAAGAGAATTTAGTATATTTTAATGTTTCAGTTGTATATGAGAAAAATGATTTTGTGATCAAAATTCATTTGATAATATTTAACTGCCTGTTTTGGGTTGAATTGTGCCTCCCAAAAAAAGATTCATTGAAGTCCTAACTCCCAGTACTTCGGAATGTGAACTTATTTGGAAACAGGGTCTTTACAGAGGTAATCAAGTTAAAATGAGGTCAACAGGATGGGTCCTAATCAAACATGACTGGTGTCCTCATAAAAAGAGGAAATTTGACACAGAGACAAACATGCACAGAGGGAAGACCAGGTGAAGACACAGAGGGAGGGTGCTATGTGACACTAGAGAATTAAAATTACGCACCTACAACCTGAGGAACACTTGAGGCCACCAGAAACTAGGAGATAGGCAGGGAAGAGTTCCTTCTATAGAGGCTCTAGAGGGGGCATCGCCCTTTAAACATGGCAATTTCATAGTCCTGGCCTCCAGAACTGTGAGACAATAAATCTCTGTTGTTTCAAGCCACCCAGATTGTGATACTTTGTTACCACAGCCCTAAGAAGCTAATACACTGTCCTAGTTCAAGAGATAAATCCCAGGATTTGTCTGGGCTGCGAATGCTTGTACCCACTGAGGAGATCAATGTGAAACCTCTTCTGGTTACAGTAACAACTCTGCTTAAAGGACGGAAGGGCAGGGGGAGAGAGGAGCTCTAGATGCCATGGAATTACCATCACCCTGCTGCAGTTTTGTACTCTGTACTTGGTCTCTCAATTTAGCTTAATGGAATTTCAAAAACTGACTTCAAGCTTTAGCTTTCTAGACCTTTTACAGTATACAGTATTTTACAGATCTGTTCATAGATAGTGTTCATTTAAAAATTCACTTCATATTAAATGAATTAAGATAAAATTGCAATGTTTTATGATTTTTGTGAGCCTCGTTTAAAAGAAACATACAAAGCATTGAGATATCTATATTAAGTTCAGATTCTTAATTTTCCCCGTGACTGGACATATCTTTATTTTAGTTTCCCTTTCAGTAAAATGCGGACAATACTTCAAATGAGGAAATGGAAATGAAAGTGTTAAGGATGATACAAAGGGCTGTAGATATAATGAGGTATCATTATATAGCGAGCTTGCCTGGCACTTGACAATTGAAGGTCATTTTAGCTCTATTAAAATATTCATAATTCAAAAGTATACACATAAAATAAGCCTTAAAACAAATTTCACTTACCGGATCCGTATTTAGCTTCTCCACTTTTCTTATGGTTTTTTCATAAATGACATTATTTCCTGGAAAGAAATGGCCTCCTCTTAGGAATGGCGACAGTGGTTCCTATAAAGACAGTAAAGACTGTGTTTTGCTTTGAAAGTTACCTTTTCAGAGGAATCTGAACTTAAGCAAATATGCATTCTCCAATAAAATCTGAGGTAGTGGCAGACTTTAGGAGGAAAGTGGAATGACATCCCAAAAAGGTTCTGAGAGATATAAGGATATAGTAATAAAAATAGTCCATTTTCTCAAACAGAGCAAAATGTATCTCCCACTACATTTTACTAAGCCTAACAGTGTTTTGGGGAAATTGGAAGAGTGGTAAAGATTTTTTTTCTGTTCCTAAGGCAAGATAAGTTTCCTCTGAGGTAGACAGGCATGAGGTCAACCTCATCTAAACTGCGTTCACTGGCAAGTTACTTTCTATGCCAAAGTATTATTAGAGAAATGCAAAATAAACATAATTCAGCACCACTGAGCCATAAAGTAGATAGAACTGTATTAAAAATTTTTTTTCTTGGAACTCAATTTGGGTTCCCTTGAAGTGTACAATTCCTACTTGTGATTACAATCAAAGCTAAGGCTCTCAGTACAAAGTATGTTTTGAATACTGAGAACAAAGCAGAGGCTTTAAGAGCCACTGTATCTCCATATAATCAACTAAATTGATGTAGGATTATCCAAGTGCTTAGAAGTTGTCACCAATGTAATAATGGGTGGTGACATATCCAAGATCTGAAAGAAACCAAGAAGGGTTAATAAGAATCAGACCAGGAGTCCAAAATAAATGTACTGTGTATTATACTCCTCTCCTTTCTTTTGGTTTTCATATGACTTTTCACTTGTATAGGGAGAGTGAGGGTTATTTTGTTACAAACCAAAAATTGCATTCATTTATTTTTGTAATGCAAGGGAACAGTAGAGAAGGGGATTGGCTAAACCTCTTACCAGTTAATGTGCTTAGGACCATTTCAAAACCAACAAAATATGATAGCATTTTTGTAGTCTGCTATTGTAAAAACTGTTAGAACTGGACTAAAACACTGGTTGTTGAGAAAGCAAGACACTCTTGAACCCAAAGTATACACTTCTTGTATTCAAGTTTGGATAAAGGGTGCTTTAACTTAATGTTCCTGGGATACTTTGGTAAAACAAACATATAAGTGATTCATTTTGACTAGCTGATGAATTACCAAATCTAAAGATGGATATATATTTAAAAATTCCCCTAGAAACTATTTTGTGTTTGTTTTTGTAAAAAAAAGCCTCTTTGGTAATACATGTAACACATGTTTACATTCATGTAACATGTTTAAGAGCTTACTATGCACAATACACTTTGCTAAGTATTATAAGGCATGAAGCAAAGTTAGATTATTACTAGGAGCACTGAATATTGATCAGGGTTCAAACTGTAGCCAGCAGCCTATACTTGTAATATTCTCAAGCTAAGAATGGTATTTATATTTTTAAAGGATTGTAAGTAAAAAGAAGGAAGACCAAGACCCTATATTTCTAAAGGACTATAAGTAAAAAGAAAGAAGACCAAGACCCCATGTGGCCAACAAAGCCTAAAATATTTACTATATTGCCCTTTACAGGAAAAGTTTGCTAATCCCTAGTCTAGATGATATATGAACACAAATACCTATAATACAAGGGAGAAAGAGGCAAGGGCCAATAAAAAGTACAGAGAAATAACTTATGGGATGGAATTCAGAAGAAGAAAAAACAAGTTCCATTGGCAGTGCTTGGGTAGGTTACTTGGATCAGGTAGCACTTAAGAGAAGGTAAAGGTGGGCTTTAAATATAAGGAGGTGAAAGAAAATGGTATTTGAAGTGACGGAAACAAAGTCAAGACACCAAGGTTGGAAAAGTGTAAAGTTATATGTAGGGGTCATACTTGGCAGATGGAGCTTGGTTCTGCAAGCAGTGAGATGCCTTTGAATGCTTTTAAACGGGGCTGAGATTTGAACATAGGTCTACTTCAAGAAGATTAATTGGGGAATGGAAAGAATACAGGTGAGGAGACCAGTTAGAAAATTATCCTAAATCAAGGACAGCACTTTTCAAAGAAGACTCCGAGGTCTTGAACCTGAGGAATCTACTATATGGTAAATGGGCTCAAAAACTAAAACAGTAAAAGTGGAGACACATGGAGTTTTCTGTGCTCTGGTAAGAATCTAGGTCAGATTCATGTTTTTATTCCTCATAACACTTAGCAAAGTATATAGTGCATAGTAATCCCTTAAACATGTATTAACTTATGGCAAATAACTAGCAAAAGAACTCTTTTACAGCACACAGTTGGAAACACATGTCTGGAACGAAGTGGGGATTTCATGGCTATTGTTCTAGATTTCAGAATCATATGTTTAGAAGTTCTAGTTAAAACCATGCAATTGCTGAAAAGGCAAATGAAGATCAAAGACAGAACTACAAATCTTCAGACATATGAGAATCATAAGAGAAAAATGTCATACAGTCAAGAGAAGAGAAGTTTTTAAGAAGCAATAGGAAGGTGAGTGAAGGTATAAATGCTTCAGGGAGGTCAACAGGTGAGAAATACAAAGTAGATTGGATTTGAACTACTATGAATCTATTGGATTTGACTACTAAAATTAATGGAAATAGGTATAATAAAAAAAATTTCTGGGTTAATAAAACCTATATTCAGTTCTGCCTCTATCACCTACATGCTGTGGAAAGTTAGGTAAGTCATTTACCTTCTCTGAGGCTCAGTTCCTTTATCATAAGGATAGTAATGCAGGGTACTTTATGCCAAGCAAAATATGTATGTTAAAGTACCTTTAATCTGTCATGTAAATATATAAAAGGCATTGGTTTTGAATAATACAGTAATATAATATTTAAAATCAATACTGGTTTTAAAATAATTTATGAGAATCTTGTTAGAACTTTTCTAGGATATCGAGTTTAAAAATACACAAAAGTAAGCTTGTTGAGGACAGGAACTTTATCCATCTTAAATACCCCATAGTGAATGAACAGATGATTGGATGAGAAGGGACGATATGAACTTTTATATAAGGATATAAGCATCTTCTAATAGGGGAAAAAATTTAACAAAAGCATGAAATTTTCTTCTCTATGAACTAAAATTCACTCTAAATGCTGAACCATTATTTTTTAAGAAGAAAAAGGACTTAGGTGCTAAGAGTATTAATTCTCCCTAAACTGTGTGTTGGACTTATTTTAGACGATCTACTGAAAGAAAAACTTCTAAATTTAGGGAACTATTATTTTCCCCAAATCTATAAGAAAGTAAAACCAAATATTAATATGAATAGATCACTCTGCAAAATTAATCAAAAGTTTTAGATTTCTAACAAATGAGTTGCTAAACAGTTTCACTATGTGGTAGCTTATTTTATTTTTCTACCTGTACATTGGAATTGGTGCCAGACCCACCCTAAAATTTAACAGGTGTTTTCAAAGATGGCTGATCTTATAATTTAATTGTTACTTTTAGAACCTCTGGGAGTAGTTCTCACATCTAACAAAGTACATATTCCCCAGCATCCACTTTACTGTTTCCAGGCCATGAAACCTTGTTGGAGAACATTTTTTTAAAAAGATTTGCTGATGTGGCTCAGTACAAATTCAAGTTATCCAACTTTAAGAGGCCCTCCGACATTCATGGTCATACTTGTATTCACCAAGTTCTCTATAACTACTGTTAACAAATATTTTTTTTTCCTCAAAACCCCATGCTCATGTTCGTTCATTCACCTTCTACTTACTGAGAAAACCAATATAATCTGTCCAATGAGATTCCTCCATTTTCCTCCCCATCTCAAAAATCTCTTCAGTTTCTGTTCGTTCCACTCATTATGGAATAACAGACCCCTCTTTTATCTGGAAGTCACTTCTCTGTCTGCACCTGGAATCCTATCCACTCGACTCTTCCAGAATTGTGTCCCCTTTCTTCCCTTTCTCTGCTGCATCGTAACTTTTCCTTACTACTAGTTATTTCCCTGTCTATAAATCTCTCAGATCTCCAAGATTCTGTGCTACTATCCCACCTCTCCTCCTTTGACCAATATCCTTTTTAGGAGAGTAATCCTCACTTATTTCCTCCACTTCGTGATCCAGTCACCCATTAACTTTTTGCATCTGGATTTTGCCTCCATATGTATACCACAACTGCTCTCTCAAACATCACCATTGCTTTCTTAATGGTCAAACTCTATTTTCAAACCTCATCCTCCTTGGCCCTTTGGTCATTTGAGATGGTTGACCACCCCCTTTCTCTATTTGCTTCAGTTAGTCTGTGTTCACATCCCTCTCTGACCGCTCCTCTACCTGTGAAAGTGGTTCCTTCCTTCTGTTCCTTTAGAGTAGGCATTTTAGGTTCTGACCGCAACCCCTTCCATTACCCCTCAGTGATCTCACTCATTCCCACAGCTACAAAGATAACTTTAAGAGGAATAACTCCTATATCCTTATCACAAATGTGACATTCCTCAAGTCACTTTTTAACTGCCTGTTGGGCATCTTCGCTGCCATGTGTCTCAAAGGCTACTGGTTCAAACAGATCTCAGTCTCCCCGTTTCCAAAACCAGCTTCTCCTCTCCCCGACTTCTTACTCCTTTTAATTGGGCTACCATGTTCCCTGTATCTCAAACTGAAAAGCTTAAGTCATATGTGACTTTTCTTCTTTTAACCCCAAATCCAATATAGGTTATCAAAACTTGTCAAAATTACCCCCAGAATAACTGTCAGAAAAGATAGAGTGACACATTTAGTCAGAAAACCTAAGCAAGTCACACTTATTTAAGCTTTTGTTTCCACATTAGTAAAATGGTACCAATAATGATGTTCATTGTAATATTTCCTTAAATACCACAATAAATCCTTTTCTGATTTCCCAAACAAATGTGTTATCTCCAGCCTCTGAACTTCAGTAAGACTTCATCTGTATTTCTCTTATGGCATCTATCATACACCTCATCATATATTTTACATAGCTGTTTGTGGACATAATCTTATTCCCCTTCCTGAGAGGAACTGTAAGCCCCTTTGATTCAGGAACCATGTCTTATTTCCTTTTATTTTCCAATTTGAAGGCTGTAGAGTGCCATTCTCAAAGTAGGAGTCTGTGAGTGGAAAATTAATGAAAATGACTAATATAAATTGGGTTATATCTACTGATTGAATAAAAATACTTCCCCATTTCTGAGTCATGTTATATACCAGAATGCATAAATCCCTTGACTAAAATGACAATAAATGGAAAATAAGCAAGATCAGGAGCAACCAAAAATAAAAAGGCTGAACAGAGTTAGGATATCATGAGAGAAGTGGATTGAGATCAGTTTAATTATGGGGAGAAGTAAAGATTAGACAAACTGGAAGGTGAAAGAGGATAAAGTTGCCATTTAGGAGGCTCAGCTTATTATAAGTATTGTAATTTAGCCAGAATCTTCTCCTGAGGGAATTTAAAAGAACAAACAAAAAGCCATATACTTAGATAAATAAAATGTATCTGGACAGGATTTTCAAGCTGCTCTGCAAAACCAGTTAGATTATTCTTGTTTACAAAGCATGGGGATTGAAATTTGTTTTACCCCTCAATAATGTAGAGTTAAAAGCTGAAAATGTTAAAGTTAAAATGATCATTTTTCTTTAACCCTCTGCTGCATCTTCTCCCTGAGAAACTATTTGCTTCTTTGCAGTTGAACACAACCATAATGAGGCAGGCTCAGTGTTACAAATATGTTATGTACTTGCATACATAATTCTGATTTCTCTGCTTTTGTGATTACACTCTAGCTGGTGAGGATGGGGGAGAGAAGTGGTATGTGGGTGGGTCTCTGGATCCTAGTTCACCTACATCATCAATCATCCTTAATTCCCAAATGTTCCTCTCCCATATCTGCATTGTTCAATTTCAGTCCCAACTCTGCTGTTTTGTAACCGAATGGTTTGGGGTCAATTAAGAACTTCAGTTCCAAGAAGGTTGCAACCTTGTTTTGTTCACTAGTCAATCTCCAGTTCTTGGGGTAATTTTTGGTGCATAGTGGGCAATTGATAAAAATTCACTGAATAGGTGGGAGCTTCAACAAAAATTCACTGATAGGTGGTAGTGGGCGGCCGGGCATGGAGGGGCAAAGCTGCCGGGTCCTTCATGGTGAAAGATTTGGGGGCATTTCTCTCTCCATTGTGTAGTTGATAGTTTGGGCAGTGAAGAGATGGCAGACAGTGTCAAAATTTTTCTACAGGACCTTGCCAGGGGAATCAAAGACTCCATCTGGGGAATTTGTACCATCTCAAAGCTAGATGGTCAAAGTCAACAAAAGAGAGAGGAGCAGCATCGAAGAAGGGCAAGCAGTGTCCTGGCTCAGAGGAGAGCCCAGAGTATAGAGAGGAAGCAAGACAGTGAACCACATATTGTTAGAATTTTTCAGTGCTGCACTTGGAATGGCGGAGTATTCTGGTTGTCTCCTCTTGTTTTATTGAGTGTTTATTCCTGTGCTTCAGTCAGCAGTGGGTCAAATTTTGGTGAACCATCACTCCCTCGGGATGTTTTGTTGTGGCTAGAATTCTTCCTCACGTCAATTTTCAGTACTCTTTGGGTGCTCCCCGTTTGTGCTTAGCAAAGTTGTGAACGCAACCTGGTTTCAGGGTATAACTGATCTGGCATTCGAGGTATCAAGGATGAAGGCTCACCATTCGTTAGTTTCAGCAAAATAATTGCTGACATGCTCTTCAACCTATTGCTGCAGGCTCTTTTTCTCCTCCAGGGGATGTTTATGAGTCTCTTCTCCATCCATCTTGTTGGTCAGCTGGTTAGTCTCCTGCACATGTCTCTTCTCTACTCGCTATACTGTTTCAAATATCGTTGGTTCAATAAAGGAATTGAAATTCACCAACAGTTGTCAAACATAAAAAGAATTGGCCTTACTACTTTGCATTTGGTTTGCCCTCATCTTTCCTCAAAGCAATGCAGTACTCCTACGTTGTCAGTGCCTGCCTCTTCTCTACCCTCGTTCCTTTATTCATTACCAGTGTCTTCCCAATTGCACCTCTTCTCCTTGGTGGTTTTCTTAAGCAACAGATTCTTCTGCAAGACAGTCTAGCTGCAGTCTGCCCTGAGTAGCTCAACTTCTGCAGAGAACTTCCCCTCACCTCACCCCTGCCCTGCCAAACTGAAAGCTGTTGTAGGCCACTGAGTCAACTGCCATCAAGAGGAGATGGGCGGGATTACAGGAGCACCATGGCAGCTCTTTTCCTTCTTCACCTCCCTGACCAGGGAAGGCAACAACTCTGCCAAGGGCCCTGTGCATATTCCGCTCTTTCTGAGAAATCGGGCATTTTTTTGTTTAACATCTTTATTGGACTATAATTGCGTTACAATGGTGTGTTAGCTTCTGCTTTATAACAAAGTGAATCAGCTATACATATACATATATCCTCATATCTCTTCCCTCTTGCATCTCCCTCCCTCCCACCCTCCATATCACATCTCTCTAGGTGGTCACAAAGCTGATCTCCCTGTGCCATGCAGCTGCTTCCCACTAGCTATCTTTTTTATATTTGGTAATGTATATAAGTCCATGCCACTCTCTTTGACTCAGCTTACCATTCCCCCTCCCCGAGGCCTCAAGTCCATTCTCTAGTAGGTTTGAGTATTTATTCCTGTCCTGTCCCTAAGTTCTTCATGACAATTTTTTTTTTATTCCATATATATGTTAGGATACAGTATTTGTTATTCTCTTTCTGACTTACTTCACTCTGTATGACAGACTCTAGGTCCATCCACCTCACTACAAATAACTCAATTTTGTTTCTTTTTATAGTTGAGTAATAGTCCATCATATATATGGGCCATATCTTCTTTATCCATTCACCTGTCGAAGGACACTTAGGTTGCTTCCATGTCCTGGCTATTGTAAATAGAGATGAAATGAACATGGTGGTACATGACTCTTTTTAAATTATGGTTTTCTCAGGGTATATGCCCAGTAGTGGGATTGCTGGGTCTTATGGTAGTTCTATTTTTAGTTTTTCAAGGAACCTCCATACAGTTCTCAATAGTGGCTGTATCAACTTACATTCCCACCAAAAGTGCAAGAAATTCCCTATTCTCCACACCCTCTCCAGCCTTTATTGCTAGTAGATTTTTTTGGTGATGGCCATTCTGAACGGTGAGAGGTGATATCTCATTGTAGTTTTGATTTGCATTTCTTGAATGATGAATGATGTTGAGCATTCTCTCATGTGTTTGTTCACAATCTTTATATCTTCTTTGGAGAAATGTCTACTTAGGTCTTCTGCCAATTTTTGGATTTGGTTGTTTGCTTTTTTGATATTGAACTGCTTGAGCTACTTGTACATTTTGGAGATTAATCCTTTATCAGTTGCTTCATTTGCAAATATTTTCTCCCATTCTGAGGGTTGTCTTTTGGTCTTGTTTATGGTTTCCTTTGTTGTGCAAAAGCTTTGAAGTTTCATTAGGTCCCATTTGCTTAGTTTTGTTTTTATTTCCATTTCTCTAAGAGGTGGGTCAGAAAGGATCTTGCTTTGATTTATGTCAGAGTGTTCTGCCAATGTTTTCCTCTAAGAGTTTGATAGTATCTGGTCTTACATTTAGGTATTTATTTCATTTTGAGTTTATTTTTGTGTATGGTGTTAGGGAGTGTTCTAATTTCATACTTTACATGTACCTGTCCAGTTTTCCCAGCACCACTTATTGAAGAGGTTGTCTTTTCTCTGCTGTATATTCTTCACTCCTTTATCAAAGATAAGGTGACCATATGTGCATGGGTTTATCTCTGGGCCTTCTATCCTGTTCTGTTGATCAATATTTCTGCTTTTCTGCCAGTACCATACTGTCATCATTGCTGTAGCTTTGCAGTATAGTGTGAAGTCAGGGAGCCTGATTCCTCCAGCTCTGTTTCTCTTTCTCAAGATTGCTTTTGCTATTCGGGGTCTTTTGTGTCTCCATACAAATTGTGAAAATTTTTGTTCTTGTTCTGTGAAAAATGCCATTGGTAGTTTGATAAGGATTGCATTGGATCTGTAGATTGCTTTGGGTAGTAGAGTCATTTTCACAATGTTCATTCTTCCAATCTAAGAACATGGTATATCTCTCCATCTGTTTGTATTATCTTTAATTTCTTTCATCAGTGTCTTAAAGTTTTATGCATACAGGTCTTTTGTCTCCTTAGGTAGGTGTATTCGTAGATAACTTATTCTTTTTCTTGCAATGGTAAATGGGACTGTTTTCTTAATTTCACTTTCCGATTTTTCATCATTAGTGTATAGGAATGCCAGAGATATCTGTGCATTAATTTTGTACCCTGCTACTTCATCAAATTCATTGATTAGCTCTATTAGTTTTCTGGTAGCATCTTTAGGACTCTCTATGTATAGTATCATGTCATCTGCAAACGTGACAGCTTTACATCTTTTCCGATTTGGATTCCTTTTATTTCTTTTTCTTCTCTGATTGCTGTGGCTAAAACTTCCAAACCCATGTTGAATAATAGTAGTCACAGTGGGCAAACTCATCTTGTTCCTGATCTTAGTGGAAACTGTTTCAGTTTTTCACCATTGAGGATGATGTTGGCTGTGGGTTTGTCTTATATATGGCATTTATTATGTTGAGGAAAGTTCCCTCTAAGCCTAGTTTCTGGAGGGTTTTTATCATAAATGGGTGTTGAATTTTGTCATAAGCTCTCTCTGCATCTATTGAGATGATCTTATGATTTTTCTCCTTCAATTTGTTAATATGGTGTATCACATTGATTGATTGGCGTATATTGATAGTCCTTGCATTCCTGGGATAAACCCCACTTGATCATGGTGTATGATCCATTTAAAGTGCTGTTGGATTCTGTTTACTAGTATTTTGTTGAGGATTTTTGCATCTATATTCCTCAATGATATTGGCCTGTAGTTTTCTTTCTTTGTGACATCTTTGTCTGCTTTTGGTATCAAGGTGATGGTGGCCTCATAGAATGAGTTTGGAAGTTGGGAGTGTTCTGTCATATGTTTGTAGGTAGTTTTTGATTTCCTGTTTGATTTCTTCAGTGATCTCTTGGTTATTTAGTAGTGTATTGTTTAGCCTCCATGTGTTTGTATTTTTTACAGATTTTCCTGTAACTGATATATACTCTCATAGTGTTGTGGGCAGAAAAGATACGTGATATGATTTCAATTTTCTTAAATTCACCAAGGCTTGACTTGTGACCCAAGATATGATCTATCCTGGAGAGTGTTCCATGAGCACTTGCAAAAAATATGTATACTGTGGTTTTTGGATGGAATATTCTATAAATATCAGTGAAGTCCATCTTGTTTAATGTATCATTTAAAGCTTGTGTTTCCTTATTTATTTTCATTTTGGATGATCAGCCCATTGCTGAAAGTGGGGTGTAAAAGTCCCCTACTATGATTGTTACTGTCGATTTCCCCTTTTATGGCTGTTAGTATTTGCATTATGTATTGAGGTGCTCCTATGTTGGGTACATAAATATTTACAATTCTTATATCTTCTTCTTGGATTCATCCCTTGATCATTATGTAGTGTCCTTCTTTCTGTCTTGTAATAGTCTCTGTTTTAAAGTCTATTTTGTCTGATACGAGAAATGCTACTCCAGCTTTCTTTGAGTTCAATTTGCTTAGAATATCTTTTTCTATCCCCTCACTTTGAGTCTGTATGCGTCCCCAGGTCTGAAGTGAGGCTTTTTGTACACAGCATATGTACGGGTCTTGTTTTTGTTTCCATTCAGCCAGTCTATGTCTTTTGGTTAGAGCACTTAGTCCATTTACATTTAAGGTAATTATCGATATGTATGTTCCTATTCCCATTTTCTTAATTGTTTTGGGATTATTATTGTAGGTCTTTTCCTTCTCTTGTGCTTCCTGCCTAGAGAAATTCCTTTAGCATTTCTTGTAACGCTGGTTTGGTGGTGCTGAATTCTCTTAGCTTTAGCTTGTCTTTAAAGGTTTTAATTTCTCCTTCAAATCTAAACCAAATCCTTGCTGGTAGAGTAGTGTTGGTTGTAGATTTTTCCATTTCATCACTTTAATATGTCCTGCCACTCCCTTCTGGCTTGCAGGGTTTCTGATGAAATATCAGCTGTTAACCTTATGGGGATTCCCTTGTATGTTATTTGTTGTTTCTCCCTTGCTGCTTTTAATACTTTTTCTTTGTGTTTAGTTTTTGATAGTTTGATTAATATGTGTCTTAGCATCTTTCTCCTTGGATTTATCCTGCATGGGACTCTGTGCTTCCTGGACTTGATTGACTATTTCCTTTCCCATATTAGGGAAGTTTTCAACTATAATCTCTACAAATATTTTCTCAGTCTCTTTCTTTTTCTATTCTTCTATGACCCCTATAATTCTCATGTTTGTGCATTTAATGTTGTCCCAGATGTCTCTGAGACTGTCCTCAATTCTTTTCATTCTTTTTTGTTTATTCTTCTCTGCAGTATTTAATTCCACTCTTTTATCTTCCAGGTCACTTATCCATTCTTCTGCCGCAGTTATTCCACTATTAATCCTTTGTAGAGAATTTTTATTTTCTTTTATTGTGTTGTTCATCATTGTTTGCTCTTTAGTTCTTCTAGGTCCTTGTTAAACGTTTCCTGTACTGTCTTCATTCTATTTCCAAGATTTTGGATTATCTTACTATCATTATTCTGAATTCTTTTTAAGGTAGACTTCCCATTTCCTCTTCATTTGTTTGGTCTGGTTTGTTTTTGCCTTGCTCCATCATCTGCTGTGTTTTTCTCTGTCTTCTCATTTTGCTTATCTCACTGTGTTTGGGTCTCCTTTTCACAGGCTGCAGGTTCATAGTTCCCATTGTTTTTGGTGTCTTCCCTAAGTGGCTAAGGTTTGTTCAGTGGGTTGTGTAGGCTTCCTGGTCAAAGGGACTAGTGCCTGTGTTCTGGTGGATGAGGCTAGATCTTGTCTTTGTGGTGGGTCGGTCCATGTCTGGTGGTGTGTTTTAGGATGTTTGTGACCTTATTATGATTTTAGGCAGCCTCTCTGCTAATGAGTGTTATGTTCCTGTCTTGCTAGTTGTTTGTCATAGGGTGTCCAGCACTGTAGCTTGCTGGTCGTTGAGTGGAGTTGGGTGTTGATGTTGAGGTGGAGATCTCTGGGAGATATTTGCTGTTTGATATTACATGGAGCTGGATGGTCTCTGGTGGACTAATGTCCTGAACTTGGCTCTCCCACGTCAGAGGCACAGCCTGACAACTGGCCGGTTCACAAATAGCCTGTTATCCACACAGCTCAGAATAAAAGCGAGAAAAAAAGAAATAAAGAAAAAGATAAAATAAATAATATAAAATAAAATGAAATAAAATTAAGTTATAAAAATTAAAAATAATTATTAAAAAATTTTTAAATAAAAAGAAAGAGAGCAACCAAACCAAAAAAAAAAATCTACCAATGATAACAAGTGCTAAAAGCTATACTAAAAAAAAGAAAAACAAAAACAGACAGAACCCTAGGACAAATGGTAAAAGCAAAGCTATACAGACAAAATCACACACATAAGCATACATATGCACACTCACAAAAAGAGAAAAAGGGAAAAAAATATACATATCTTTGCTCCCAAAGTCCACCTCCTCAATTTGTGATGATTCATTATCTATTCAGGTATTCCAAAGATGCAGGATAGATCACATTGCTGGTGGAGACTTAATTTGCTGCTCCTGAGGCTGCTGGAAGAGATTTCCCTTTCTCTTCTTTGTTCACACAGCTCCTGGGGTTCAGCTTTGGATTTGGCCCCGCCTCTGCATGTAGGCCACCTGAGGGCGTCTATTCTTCGCTCAGACAAGACAGGGTTAAAGGAGCAGCTGATTCGGGGGCTCTGGCTCTTTCAGGCAGGGAGAGGGAGGGATATGGGAATGTGGGGGAGCCTGCGGCAGCAGAGGCCAGCATGACATTACAACAGCCTGAGGTGAGCCATGTGCTCTCCCGTGGAAGTTGTCCCTGGATTCTGGGACCCTGGCAGTGGCAGGCTGCACAGGCTCCCAGGAGGGGAGGTGTGGATAGTGACCTGTGCTTGCACACAGGCTTCTTGGTGGCTTCAGCAGCAGCCTTGGCATCCCACGCCCTTCTCTGGGGTCTGCGCTGATAGCCGCACCTCGCGCATGTCTCTGGAGCTCAGTTAAGCAGCGCTCTGTATCCCCTCTCCTTGCTCACCACAAAACGAAGAGGCAAGAAAAATTCTCTTGCCTCTTTTGCAGCTCCAGACTTTTTCCAGGACTCCCTCCAAGTTAGCTGTGGCACACTAGCCCACTTCAGGCTGTGTTCATGCAGCAAACCCCAGTCCTCTCCCTGGTATCTGACCTCCAAAGCCCAAGCCTCAGCTCACAGCCCCTGCCCGCTCCAGGGGGTGAGCAGACAAGCCTTTCGGGCTGGTGAGTCCTGGTTGGTACCAATCCTCTGTGCAGGGATCTCTCTTCTTTGCCCTCTGCACCCTGTTGCTGCTCTCTCCTCTGTGGCTCCAAAGCTTCCCCCCTCTGCCACCCAGTCTCCACCTGCAAAGGGGCTTCTTAGTGTGTGGAAACCTTTTCTCATTCACATCTCCTTCCCAGACGTGCAGGTCCTATCCCTATTGTTTTGTCTGTTTTTTCTTTTTCCCTACCCAGGTATGTGGGGAGTTTCTTGCCTTTTGGGAAGTCTGAGGTCTTCTGCCAGCGTTCAGCAGGTGTTCTGTAGTGGTTGTTCCACATGTAGATGTATTTCTTATGTATTTGTGGGGTGGAAGGTTATCTCCATGTCCTACTCTTCTGCCATTTTCAGGAATCGGGATTTTTGTCTCCAGTGCACGTAAGGCAGAATCTTCCTGACATCAGTATGGATTTTAAACACCGGTGAGTATGAAAGGACCACAGGTTTTTCTGCAGTTCTTTTCTAGCATTTGCCAGCCCCCATGCCTAGACTGATTTGAATTTCTCCCTGTGCCATTTATCTTCCCACTTCCCCTTCCTGCCTTCCACCACCCTTTGATGAATGGGTTTTTGTAATTCTAGCTGTTGTATTTTGTGGACTTGTTATTTTTGTTTTTCTGTGAAGTACATATATTGGATGTGGGAGGTAAAGGAGGCTCTGCTGTTCCTGGTCACTCCCTTTATAGCCATCACTGTCTTGTTTCTTGTAACTCAGGTTACATTTGTTCTCTTGCTGCACTACAAGGAAAACAAGCCTGAAGAGATGGAATAGGAGTTAAGACCTCACAGCTAGATCCTCACAGCTAGATCTGCTGGGTTTTGAGAAGTGATTTTCTTTCTTCCCCTTCTAGCGGAAAAAGATTTTTTCACGGGTACATTTAACGTGCCCCCAACTATAGGGAGGTACCAATTTTGTACAAGTGCCATTGCAACACAGAATGCTCAGAGAACCTGAACTTTTAAACTCTGGAGGTCTGAACTTTACTGTTGGCCACTGATGGGTCTTTCTGGTATTGCAAATGATATTGGGTGCTGCAAATAGTAACTGAAACGGTAAACTTATTAAACCCATTAAACCTGAGGGAAAAAAATTCACTGAATAAATGATAACTTCTCTGTGCCGCTGTTTTCTCACTTTTTTAGAACTAAATGAGATAAAATATGTAAATTGCCTAGCATGGAGTGTATATCCAATAAGTATTAATTCTTCCATTTCCTCATTAACTAAAGAATAAGAATGCATCCAAAGTCACATAAGAATCACTTGCAAAGAAGGCTGGAATTCAAAGGATTCTATATTTAAAATCTCTCCATGGATATATCTTAGGCAAACACAATACTTCTCACATCGTGAAAAAAAAGTGCTATCTAGAACTAATTCTTTGAGAGCCAGGGACGTCAAGTGTAATATGAATTCAAATATGCATATTCCCCAGTTTATTTGTGAAAGGAAGAAAAAGAGAATGAGAGGAAAAAGGGGAAAGCATAAAGTGATTGGCTAAGTTGTAGAAAGAGGCACAGTCTCATCTCTGAGGCCTTCCTCATGTCTCCCTTCCCCCACGCACATTTTTCAGATTTTTTGCTTAAACATTTGATTCTGCAAAAGGAGCAAGCAGCTGCTTTACTATAATCACATTCTCTCTTGATTTTTACATAGATGTATGAAAACTCAAAGAAATGTCCAAAACAATCAACCCCTCCAACATAGAGCTTGTAAGCTCATAGGTTCACACATGCGCATGTGCACAACTGACAGCCTCTCTAGCTAAAGAGACATGAGACGATAATTTTTAAATGAATAAAGAAAGAAGATGGGAGATAGATAGATACAAGCAGAAGTATAGTATTAATATATACTTCCCACTCAACTAGACTAGTACCAAGTGTGTTACCCTAATTTAACCCTTTGTTTTCCACAGCTGAAGAAAATGATCAGTTTTAGTTTTGAGAGAGAGAACTGTTTCCTGCAGTAGTAGAAAAATAAAATAAAGAGAAAAGCAAAGAATTGTGGTATTATCCGGGGCACAGTTTCTATTTGTGAAACTTTTGTCCTTATAACCCCATAGAAGAACCTCCTTTTGCAGCTAAAGTAAGGCCGTGTGTGTGTGTGTGTGTGTGTATGTGTTGAGGAAGGCTTATTACTATGGGAAAAATATTTTCTTAATTTTCTCCTCAAAATGAGTCAAAGAATAATATCCTAGTTTGTATAATATAAAGTTAAATATCTTTGTAGAAAATATAATAATGTAATTTTCAAAAGACCTCATTTCTAGGCACAAAAGTTCATACACTGTAGGAAACAAAGGCATGGAGGCATTTTTGAACTTTTGACTTTTCATTTTCTTCTTCCTAGCCCATATCTCAATGGCAAATCTAAATAGACTAAAGACTCCAACTGCCAATGCAACAGGTGATAGTTTTATATGAAGCCTGTGAAAGAACTTTGTCCCTTTTTTCTTTGGTTCAAAGTGCACAAAGGGTGGTGCTATAGAAGCAGAAAGACTTTATAACCCAACAATTTCCATGTTACTTGGAACTGTTGCATCTCTGAGGCACATGGTTGTCTGGAGCTAAAGATGACTTTGTTAATATTAATAATCAGAAAGTAACTTTATAACTGGAAGAACTCCAACAGTCTGATTTTAGGAATCTAGTAGCTGACTCACCCTTCTTGTTTAAGCTATCAACTTCTGAGGAATTACTAGGTTGTGACAAGAGTTTGCATGATATAGCTTACCTGTTCAGGATTTTGCACTACATATTGCCTAATAGTGGTCTGCGGATATGTAGTGACTTTCACTGTTGGAGAATGGAGTTCCTGTGAAGAAAAGATAAAAGCTGCATATAATCATAGTTATTTAGTGACCTTGCAGCCAGAATAATAGGGAGCAATTTTCAGAGTGAAATTTTAAAAACCATTTACATAAATGATGACATATGAATTTATGTTTTGGTTAATTTCAGTCTGAAAAACATACATGAAGGAGTGTGTTTATGGGCTCAGCACCATGCTAGGTATTTCTATTATACTCATTGCATAGTAATTCATCACACATTCCAAACTATATTTGATGAGAGTTTCAAAATATTTGTTTCATTGTAAATGCCCCCACATGATTAGAAGAAAATATAGCTTAATATTTATTAATCAGAGTTTCTGTTTGGAAAGGACATCCTATATTTTAAAAAATGAAAGGAGACGCAAAGAGAAAACTGTGTGTGTGTACACTTAAACATTTAAATCTTCAGTGTGGTGGTGGGCGAGGGCCATAAATAATGTTAAAAGGGAGACAAAACACAAGAACAAAGTCATTTGTAAATTTTGGATGGAAAAAGAGTGGTATCATTAATATAAAGAGAGTTTTATACCTCGGTGAGAAAAAAAATCTTCACACTAATAGAAAAATGAGCAAACGGTATGAAAGCAGAAAAGAAGAAAAGCAAACGATTAACAAACAACAAAAATTATTCAAACAAACTAAGAATCAAGTAAACATAACAAAAGAATACCATATTTTAACTGAGAAAATGTTAAAATAATAATGCTGATGAGGGCACAGTAGGAGGAGCATTTTCCTGTGGAGAGGGGAAAGAGTAAATAATCATGCATAAGCTGAAATATGTAGCCATCGAAATAATGATCTTGATAATACAAATTTACATTAAAAACTCATAACATTATGTAAGATTAAATGAGAATGAAGATATAAAACTGCATATATGGTATGATCTTAATTTTTTATTTGAATGGAAGAAAACACAACAAAATGCTAAGAGTACCATCTCTGGGTAGGGGATGGGTCATGAGTGAATTTTATTTTTTCTTCTTTATGTTCTTTTGTATTTCCAAATTTTCTAGAAAAAACATTTTTTGTCAGAAGTAAAATTTACAGCAAACTTAATTATAGAGCCATTTATTATGAAAAATAACAGTAAATGCAATTTTATGACTGGATTTCAGTGTAGTGAACAGCTCTGTGATTTAAGTAGACTTACTTTTCTGAGCTAATCCTATCTTGGTGGTCCATCCCATGGGGGTCCACTTTTAACTCAGTTGTAACCTTTATTCCACTGTCCTATGTTTTGTTAGTGTGTGACCCATGTTAGTCTGAGGTCTTTGGGAGTAGTGATTGGTTCCTATTCACCTTTGTGCAATATTTGGTACACACTTGGGAGTCAGCAAATGTTTGCTGAATAAATGCATGACTCTAACTGACCTAGCTCTAGGCCAGGCCGAATTGGTACATGGTAGGCAAACTTTTCTTTGATAATCTTACTTGTTCTACATAATATCACCTTTTCCTCACTGTACCCCAGGTCTAGAGACCAGCTTTTGTCCATTTGTCCCTTCACTATTCAAGTTCACATCGTGACACTTCAGTCTGGGCAGGCATGTTTTCTCAGAACAGTATCTTTCTCCCTCCTATCTTCCAAATCCTGCAGCCTTTATACTCCCCTCCTGTGTACTAACAAACTTAAGATGTCATATGGTTTATTTACTCAGAATTTACTTTTTAATATGTGGGACTAGCTCATTAAACACATATTTGTTAATATGGTATTTAATTATTATTACAGGTACCTACCTTTTGGAGATATAATGTGTACACTCAAAAATAATCTTAAAAGTGGGATTATTAGGTCACAAAGGTTAAGGGAACTTGAACTTGTGTGTCTTTCAAATCATGCACCTTGGAGAAGGGCTAGTTCTGACCCTGCAAGTTATTCTCTCTGGATATATATGTACAGTATTATCATTCACAAAGCCACGTCCTCACTCAATCCAAGATCTAGGTACTTCATTTCTGCTCAGATCAAAGACCCTTAAAATATACATAATCAGTGGGAGATCCTTGGAGAAAAATAAACTGCACTCAAACAAAAGCAATCAGATTGAGTAGATAATGAAATTGAAAAACCTCAATCCACAGCACTTGCTTCACATTCCTATAATGGGCTAAGCTGACTTTCATATATAAGGCTCTCCTTTCCAGTTTTATGTTCCTGAATTTTTGTGAATGTGTAAAGTTTTATGAGGGCCTAAAGATCACTTAAACAGACAAGCAAGGTTTACACAAAAAGAAACTAATCTGATCTAACCCATATCTTATTTTACCTGTTCAATATTTGGGGTTATATGTACAGTGCTTGGGGCACAAGTAGATATTTTCAGAGTTGTAGAATGAAGTTCCTGTTGATAGAAACAAAAGGGGGTTCAGAAACTGTTACTGAGCAGTGTCGTTTAAATGTCTTAGGTTCTTGGGCTTCCCTGGTGGTGCAGTGGTTGAGAGTCTGCCTGCTGATGCAGGGGACACGGGTTCGTGCCCCGGTCCGGGAAGATCCCACATGCCGTGGAGCGGCTGGGCCCGTGAGCAATGGCTGCTGAGCCTGCACGTCCAGAGCCTGTGCTCTGCAACAGGAGAGGCCACAACAGTGAGAGGCCCACGTACGGCAAAAAAAAAAAAAAAAAGTCTTACGTCCTTAAGGTATTATTATTTCCTTTATTTTTATAATAATCCAAATTTGTCAGAAATAAGAACGTTATTTAGTGCTTTCTTAGATGATGTCCATCTCTCCAAAGAGCACATTACCAATTCCTTTGTCAGCATTGCAAGTAATCTAATGAAAAATAATTTCTAGAATGCTTTCATAACAGTACATACTTCTTTCACTTTTAGTTTGCATCCTTTTTTTTGCTTTTTTGAGAACTCACCTGATGTATCCCCCGATGTTATTGTATGTCTGCAATTAACAAATTTAAAGTTTAACAGACAAAAACATTAAATGTAAAAAAATCTGAAACCAATATAGGAAACTACCTTTGAAAACTCAACTAAGACTACTGCTCTTATATTACTTCAAGCTGATTTTTAATTATGCTTCATGTGATCTGCTTCTAGTTTAATTTCAAAGAGTAGATTCTAATGTTAAAGAATGATCCATAAAGATGAGAGTATGATTTTTGATAATGTTTAGATAAAATGTTCACTCTATCAATTATGCTGGCATTCTTAACATTTTTCCCAGATCAGCAAATTGCATAACTTTATCAGTGTGCAAAGAGTCGACAGCATTACTCAATTTCTTCATACATTACTATAATTTACAACCAATTGACACAACTCCAGGATATATTCCTAAAACGATAAAAATAGTGTTTTCTTCAGATCAAGGAGGTATTAAAAATCAGAATCACAGACTTACAAGGGAAACACTGACAGACTCATATCAAAATATAGCTATAATGTAGGTGTAACGTGCTGTTCTTAAAACAGGACTGTGCATTTACTCAGACTGCCAAATGTTCTGCATGCTGTGGTTTTCCTTTTGGTTCAACTTGTAACATTTTCATCCTTCCTCCCTCTGTTACATCAACAGCAATACTGCAAGCTTAATGTTTCTAGGCAGACTTTGAATAGGTTCCCAGATTTCCTGCTGGTAGTTGAGGATAATTGCTCAGACAAATACACAGAATTAAAGACTTTAGACCAAAAATGTACATGTTCTTCAGTTTAGGAAAATGGTTACAAATACAACCAAGTGCAGGTGGATTTGGCCCAGAGATACAACAGGAATAAGTTCAGAAAGACAAAAAATGTGATTTTTAGTTATACAACAGTGCATGAATACACTCTAACATAAAAATTTATAAAGTCAAAAATCTTCCCTTAACCATCCTCCCTTCATTCAAATCTCTTACCCATATTTATACATATATGTATAAATAATATTTACTGCTTTTATTATTCTGCAATATAAGCCTAACAATATCTCATATTATAGATTAATGTCTTAATTCATTATTTTAAATTATAGTGTTCCATAATGTTTGTTTGATAGTTTATTTATCTTTTTAAAATTGTTTCCAGGTTTCCACTATGCTGCAAAGAGCATCCTTGTGCAATGTGAGTACTTCTCTAGAATCCCACAAAGTGGAATTACTAGAGCACAGAGTATGTGCATTATTCATTTTAATACATACTGCCCAATTGATTTCTCAAATGGCTATGCCAATTCCAAATCCATCAGCAAGTGTAAAATTACTCATGTGTGAAAGATGCTTTTATGAAAACTTTTAGCCTTTTTAGGCTGTAGCTAGTAATACTAGGGTTATTTTGAGAATACAGTTAGTGCACACTGCCTGGTACCTGGTTCTATAGATGGTAGTTCTTTCCCCTTCCCTTTATCCTATTCAAATATGATGACATCAGAAAATTAAACAGAATGAAACTTCACTAGCTATGTGGAGTAGCTTTTAAGATGAAAGAGTGTACTGAGAAGTTTTATAAACTTGCTGAAATTAACCCAAGTAAGAATACACACACATACACAAATATGTGTGTGTGTGTGTGTGTGTGTGTATGTATCTTACATATTTAAGGCATATATTGATAGGCAGTTACTTTACTCAGATGCCAAGATAGCAGATATTCAAAAGGCAAATTGGTGTATTTACACAAAGACTAGTCTAGTGCTAAAATGAAGAAATTATTCAATCTTCTTATATTTGGAAAGCTGGTACATTAATTCCACAAATTATGCTTTATTTAATTGTTCTGAGCCTTCATTATTAGAATTGATCTAGGCAAATGTGGCTTTTCCCATACAATCCTTAAGGAAACGAAGGACAAACGGAATGACTTCAAAAAGTAAAATATTAAGGTGGTAGCTTAATATGGGTCAAAGAGATTAAGACGTATGGCAGTGACCAGAATGAGTTTAAATTACAGCAGTATTAGACTTATCATAAGGTGGGAAAAAACCTATCTGAATATAAGGTATATTAATTTCAGAAAAACTTGCTAAAGAAAACCCTTTTCCCCTGAAAGTCTACGGAATTAGGTAAGTAGGGTGAGTAAAGGTCCAAAATGAACATTGTCTTGATGATGGAAGTTACTTTCAGTGGCATCTAGCGCTAGGCAGGATTGCAGCAAGTCATCCCACAAGTAGTCATTGCCTATTCTACAGGAAGTGATCAAAAATGTTTGTGAATGAATGAATGGATGAATGAAGAGGATGTCTTAGTTTTAAAGGCATCTCAGGAATAGAAATCTAAATCTCTCTCTTGATAACCTACATCAATGTTTAATTTTCAGCGTCACTCATCTGTACAGAGCTTCCCTAAATCCTTCATGTTGAAATCATTAAATCTAATGAATAGTTACATCTTTTGTACTTATGCCCTCTATGCCATAGCCCCATGTTCCTTATAACAAAATAACTGAAGGCTGGGGAAGGGGTGGTGGTGACTATCATAATATAGTGGAAAGAGTCCTGTGCTTGAAGTCCAGAGCCCTAGGTTCTACTTCTAGTTATACCACTATACCACCAGCCAGTTATGATAATGAACACTCATGCCATCTTCCTGAGCTTGTTTCCTCATGTGAGAAACGGGATGTGGGTATGTTTAAGTGTGGACTGGAGGATCTTTAAGCCTCATTCTATTTCCGACATTCTGTGAATATAAGAGATCACTCCCAGCTTATTTTTCCATACAGACAAGACAATTTCAAATCCTTTCAACTTGTCAGTCTTGTTTTCCTTTGATGAAGATGATAATGACAACTAACACCTATTAAGAGCTTTCTATGCCAAATATATTACATAGATCATCTTATTTAACACTCAGAAAAACTGTCATCAGAAAGGTACTATTATAATAACCCCATTTTACATATGAGTAAAGTTAGACAAACATAGGTTAAGTAGCTAGCTGAAGATCACACAGCTAATACTAAGGTGTTGGGATTCCAACTCAAGTACCATGATGCTACTTAATCACTAAATCCAGAACTCATAACCTTAATCACTATACGTTCCCACACCTATAGCCTGCCTCATTATATTTTCTGTTCAAGTTGTGGAACAAAATTCTACTGTTAGATTTGAGTAATTCCCATAATAGGAGACTAGATATTTGACTCTTTTTATTATTTACTATCAAAAGTAACTTTTTGGTGCCTGAAAACAAGAAATCCACCTATAACTGACCGTGTGAGAGAATAGCACTGATTAAATATTTTAAACTTCTACAAATACAATAGGGTTTTTTTTTAAAGTAGACAGCATTATATATTTAGAGTGTACATACAGAACTCTAAACTTAATAAAACATTGAATTTTTATTTAATTTTCATATCATTTAAGCCCTTTGATTTTGCAGGAAGGCCCTACATTTTCTGATCAAATATTCAGCCTAGTATTGAGTCGTTTATTCCTGTGGCTCATATTTGCTAAATACATAAATATTGCCTGTTGGCAACATTCTTTAGGTAGAGTTTTGTTGAAAAATAATTTTGTTTATAATTAGTAGATTTAGGCTTAGTATGAAATCCAAGGGTGTTTTTCCCACGATGACTAAAGTCATTTTCTACTTTGGGAAAGTTGTAGCAGCCCTCTTCCCTCTTCCTCCTCCTCCCCACCTTTTTCCTTCTCCTTCTCCTCCTCACCCTTCTCTTTCCGTTTTTCTCCTCCTTCTCCTCTTATAAAGTACATGTGGCATTACCAATTTTAAGATCAGAGTGGATTAAAATCAGTCTGCTTTTCTGGGATAATTTTACAACATCACTTGAGATAATTGTTCATACCTTTGTTTAACCTAAATCAGAGTTGGGATACAGGAATCAGATATCAGAGACTGTATGACATAAATAAGAGTCAAATATATAGATCAGGAATATCCAGTATAGCATGGTGGTTACAAGCATAGACCTAGAACTAGACTGCTTAGATTTAAATCCCAGTTCTACCACATACTAGCTCCATGAACTTGAGCAAGTTACATAGCACTCCTGTGCCTTTGTTACCTCATCAGGAAAAATGGGAATGATATTTGAACATTACTTACTAAAGTTTAAAATTAATTCAGTAGCTTAAGGGACATAGGCAGTTCCAGAGAGGCTATGAAACCCAGATCATGTGCTAAAAGAAAGGGAGGTGCATTTTTATTGAGGAGGGTTATTTCATCATTTTCCTCTATTTAAATATTTACTCTTTCAAAAAGTAAGGTTCTGGGGAAATTATATAAAGGATAGATACAGTCACCCCTCCGTATCCACAGGTTCTGCATCTGCAAATTCAACCAACGAAGGATTGAAAATATAAAAAAAATCTGGAAGTTTCAAAAAGCAAAACTTAAATTTGGTGTGCTCTCTCAACTATTTATATAGTATTTACACTGTATTTACAAATCTAAAGATGATTTTAAATACGGGCAAGGATATGCATAGGTTATATAAGATACTTGACAATCAGTTAGAAGAGGGCTTCCGGGAAGATGGCGGAAGAGTAAGACGTGGAGATCACCTTCCTCCCCACAGATACACCAGAAATACATCTACACGTGGAACAACTCCTACAGAACACCTACTGAATGCTGGCAGAAGACCTGAGACCTCCCAAAAGGCAAGAAACCCCCCCACGTACCTGGGTAGGGCAAAAGAAAAAAGAATAAACAGAGACAAAAGGATAGGGACAAGACCTGCACCAGTGCGAGGGAGCTGTGAAGGAGGAAAGGTTTCCACACACTAGGAAGCCCCTTCATGCGCGGAGACTGCAGGTGGCGGAGGGGGGAAAGCTTCGGAGCAGAGGAGGAGAGCACAGCAACAGCGGTGCTGAGGGCAAAGCGGAGAGATTCCCGCAAAGAGGATCGGTGCCAACCGGCACTCACCAGCCTGAGAGGCTTGTCGGCTCACCCGCCGGGGCGGGCAGGGCTGGGAGTTGAGGGTCGGGCTTCGGTTGGAACGCTGGGAGAGGACTGGGGTTGGCAGCAAGAACACAGCCTGCAGGGGTTAGTGCACCACAGCTAGCCGGGAGGGAGTCTGGGGAAAAGTCTGGACTTGTCCAACAGGCAAGAGGCTTTTGCTTCCATCTTTGTTTCCTGGTGTGTGAGGAGAGGGGATTAAGAGCGCTGCTTAAAGGAACTCCAGAGAAGGGGCGCGAGCTGCTGCTAAAAGCGTGGACCCCAGAAATGGGCATGAGACGCTAAGGCTGCTGCTGCCACCACCAAGAAGCCTGTGTGCGAGCACAGGTTACTATCCACAACCCCCTTCTGGGGAGCCTGTGCAGCCCGCCACTGCCAGGGTCCCTGGATCCAGGGACAACTCCCCCGGGAGAACACACGGTGCACCTCAGGCTGCTGTGACGTCATGCCGGCCTCTGCCGCCGCAGGCTCGCCCCGCACTCCGTGCCCCTCCCTCCCCCTGGCCGGAGTGAGCCAGAGCCCCCGAATCAGCGGCTCCTTTAACCCCGTCCAGTCTAAGCGAAGAACAGACGCCTACGTGGCGTCTTTGGCGGGGCCAAATACAAAACTGAGCCCCTGGGAGCTGTGCAAACAAACAAGAGAAAGGGAAATCTCTCCCAGCAGCCTCAGAAGCAGCGGACTAAAACTCCACACTAAACTTGATGTACCCTGCATTGGTGGAGTACATGCATAGATAACGAATCATTCCAAATTGAGAAGGTGGACTTTGAGAGAAAGATTTATGATTTTTTCCCCTTTTCCTCTTTTTGTGAGTGTGTATGTGTATGCTTCTGTGTGAGATTTTGTCTGTATAGCTTTGCTTCCACCTTTTGTCCTAGGGTTCTATCCGTCCGTGTTTTGTTTGTTTGTTTTTTAATATTTTTTTCCTTAATAATTATTTTTTCTATTTTAATAACTTTATTACATTTTATCTTACGTTATTTTATTTTATCTTCTTTCTTTTTTTCCTTCCTTCCCTCCTTCTTCCCTTCCTTTCCCCCTCCCTCCCTCCCTCCTTTCTTTCTTACTACTTCTACTCATTCTTTCATTTTACTTTTTCTCCCTTTTATTCTGAGCCGAGTGGATGAAAGGCTCTTGGTGCTGCAGCCAGGAGTCAATGCTGTGCCTCTGAGGTGGGAGAGCCAACTTCAGGACACTGGTCCACAAGAGACATCCCAGCTCCACACAATAACAAACGGCGAAAGCTCCCAGAGATCTCCACCTCAACACCAGCACCCAGCTTCACTTAACAACCAGCAAGCTACAGTGCTGGACATACTATGCCAAAAAACTAGCAAGACAGGAACACAACCCCACCCATTAGCAAAGAGGCTGCCTAAAATCATAATAAGTCCACAGACCCCAAAACCCACCAACAGATGTGGACCTGCCCACCAGAAAGAGAAGATCCAGCCTCATCCACAAGAACACAGGCACTAGTCCCCTCCACCATGAAGCCTACACAACCCACTGAACGAACTTTAGCCACTGGGGACAGACACCAAAAACAATGGGAACTACGAACCTGCAGCCTGCGAAAAGGAGACCCCAAACACAGTAAGATAAGCAAAATGAGAAGACAGAAAAACACACAGCTGATGAAGGAGCAAGATAAAAACCCACCAGACCTAACAAATGAAGATGAAATAGGCAGTCTACCTGAAAAAGAATTCAGAATAATAATAGTAAAGATGATTCAAAATCTTGGAAATAGAATAGACAAAATGCAAGAAACATTTAACAAGGACCTAGAAGAACTAAAGATGAAACAAGCAATGATGAACAGCACAATAAATGAAATTAAAAATACTCTAGATGGGATCAAGAGCAGAATAACTGAGGCAGAAGAACAGATAAGTTCTTATTCCACAGATAAAATAGTGGAAATAACTACTGCAGAGCAGAATAAACAAAAATGAATGAAAAGAACTGAGGACAGTCTCAGAGACCTCTGGGACAACATTAAATGCACCAACATTTGAATTATAGGGATTCCAGAAGAACAAGAGAAAAAGAAAGGGACTGAGAAAATATTTGAAGAGATTATAGTTGAAGAGATTATAGTTGAAAACTTACCTAATATGGGAAAGGAAAGAGTTAATCAAGTCCAGGAAGCACAGAGAGTCCCATACAGGTTAAATCCAAGGAGAAATACACCAAGACACATATTAATCAAACTGTCAAAAATTAAATACAAAGAAAACATATTAAAAGCAGCAAGGGAAAAACAGCAAATAACACACGAAGGAATCCCCATAAGGTTAACAGCTGATCTTTCAGCAGAAACTCTACAAGCCAGAAGGGACTGGCAGGACATATTTAAAGTGATGAAGGAGAAGAACCTGCAACCAAGATTACTCTACATAGCAAGGATCTCATTCAGATTTGATGGTGAAATTAAAACCTTTACAGACAAGCAAATGTTGAGAGAGTTCAGCACCACCAAACCAGCTTTACAACAACTGCTAAAGAAACTTTTCTAGGCAAGAAACACAAGAGAAGGAAAAGAGCTACAATAATGAACCCAAAACAATTAGGAAAATGGGAATAGGAACATACATGTTGATAATTACCTTAAATGTAAGTGGACTAAATGCTCCCAGCAAAAGACAGGATCGGCTGAATGGATACAAAAACAAGACCATATATATGCTGTCTACAAGGGACCAACTTCAGACCTAGAGACACATACAGACTGAAAGTAAGGGGATGGAAAAAGATATTTCATGCAATTGGAAACCAAAGAAAGCTGGAGTAGCTATTCTCATATCAGACAAAATAGACTTTAAAATAAAGACTATTAGAAGAGACAACATAGGACACTACATAATGATCAAGGGATCAATCCAAGAAGATCTAACAATTGTAAATATTTATGCACCCAACACAGGAGCACCTCAATACATAAGGCACATACTAACAGCCATAAAAGGGCAAATCGGCAGTAACACATCCATAGTAGGGGACTTTAACACCCCACTTTCACCAATGGACAGATCATCCAAAATGAAAATAAATAATGAAACACAAGCTTTAAATGATACATTAAACAAGATGGACTTGATTGATATTTAAAGGACACTCCATCCAAAAATAAGAGAATACACATTTTTTTCAAGTGCTCATGGAACATTCTCCAGGATAGATCATATCTTGGGTCACAAGTCAACTCTTGGTAAATTTATGAAAATTGAAATTGTTTCAAGTATCATTTCCGACAACAAAGCTATGAGACTAGATATCAATTAAAGGAAAAGATCTGTAAAGAAATACAAACTCATGGAGGCTAAACAATACACTACTTAATAACCAAGTGGTCACTGAAGAAATCAAAGAGGAAATAAAAAAATACCTAGAAAGAAATGAAAATGGAGACACAATGACCCCAAATCTATGTGATGCAGCAAAAGAAGTTCTAAGAAGGAAGTTTATAGCAATGCAATCCTACCTTAAGAAACAGGAAACAACTCAAATAAACAACCTAACCTTGCACCTAAAACAGAGAAAGAAGAACAAAAAAACCCCAAAGTTAGCTGAAGGAAAGAAATCATAAAAATAAGATCAGAAATGAAATGAAGGAAACGACAGCAAAGATCAACAAAACTAAATGCTGGTACTTGGAAAAGATAAACAAAACTGATAAACCATTAGCCAGACTCATCAAGAAAAAAAGGGAGAAGACTCAAATCAATAGCATTAGAAATGAAAAAGGAGAAGTAACAACTGACACTGCAAAAATACAAAACATCATGAGAGATTACTACAAGCAAGTCTATGCCAATAAAATGGACAACCTGGAAGAAATGGACAAATTCTTAGAAATGCACAACCTGCCAAGACTGAATCAGGAAGAAATAGAAAATATGAACAGACAAATCACAAGCACTGAAATGAAACTGTGATTAAAAATCTTCCAACAAACAAAAGCCCAGGATCAGATGGTTTCACAGGCTAATTCTATCAAATATTTAGAAAAGAGCTAACAACTACCCTTCTCAAACTCTTCCAAAATATAGCAGAGGGCGGAACACTCCCAAACTCATTCTACGAGGCCACCATCACCTTGATACCAAAACCAGACAAGGATGTCACAGAGAAAGAAAACTACAAGTTAATATCACTGATAAACATAGATGCAAAAATCCTCAACAAAATACTAGCAAACAGAATCCAACAGCACATTAAAAGGATCATACAACCTGACCAAGTGGGGTTTATTCCAGGAATGCAAGGATTCTTCAATATATGCAAAACAATCAATGTTATAAACTATATTAAAAAAGTGGAGGAGAAAAACCTTATGATCATCTCAATAGATGCAGAGAAAGCTTTCGACAAAATTCAACACCCATTTATGATAAAATCCCTGTGGAAAGTAGGCATACAGGGAACTTTCCTCAGAATAATAAAGGCCATATATGACAAATCCCCAGCCAACATTGTCCTCAATGGTGAAAAACTGAAAGCATTTCCACTAAGATCAGGAACAAGAAAAGGTTGCCCACTCTCACCACTGTTATTCAACATAGTTTTGGAAGTTTTATCCACAGCAATCAGGGAATAAAAGGAAATAAAAGGAATCCAAATCGGAAAAGAAGTAAAGCTGTCACTGTTTGCAGATGACATGATACTATACATAGAGAATCCTAAACATGCTACCAGAAAACTACTAGAGCTAATCAATGAATTTGGTAAATTGGCAGGACACAAAATTAATGCACAGAAATCTCTGGCATTCCTATACACTAATGATGAAACATCTGAAAGTGAAATCAAGAAAACGCTCCCATTTACCATTGCAACAAAAAGAATAAAATATCTAGGAATAAACCTACCTAAGGAGACAAAAGACCTGTATGTAGAAAATTATAAGACACTGATGAAAGAAATTAAAAATGATACAAATAGTTGGAGAGATATACCATGTTCTTAGATTGGAAGAATCAACATTGTGAAAATGACTCTACTACTGAAAGCAATCTACAGATTTAATGCAATCCCTATCCAGCTACCACTGACATTTTTCAAAGAACTAGAACAAAAAATTTCACAATTTGTATGGAAACACAAAAGACTCCGAATAGCCAAAGCAATGTTGAGAACGAAAAACGGAACTGGAGGAATCAGGCTCCCTGACTTCAGACAATACTACAAAGCTACAGTAATCATGACAGTATGGTACTGGCACAAAAACAGAAATATAGATCAATGGAAGAGGATAGAAAGCCCAGAGATAAACCCATGCCCATATGGTCACCTTATCTTTGATAAAGGAGGCAGGAATGTATAGTGGATAAAGGACAGCCTCTTCAATAAGTGGTGCTGGGAAAACTGGACAGGTACATGTAAAAGTATGAGATTAGATCACTCCCTAACACCTTACACAAAAATAAGCTCAAAATGGATTAAAGACCTAAATGTAAGGCCAGAAACTATCAAACTCTTAGAGGAAAACATAGGTAAAACACTCTAAGACATAAATCACAGCAAGGTCCTTTTTGACCCACCCCCTAGAGAAATGGAAATAAAAACAAAAATAAACAAATGAGGCCTAATTAAACTTCAAAGCTTTTGCACAGCAAAGGAAACCACAAACAAGACCAAAAGACAGCCCTCAGAATGGGAGAAAATATTTGCAAATGAAGCAACTGACAAAGAATTAATCTCCAAAATTTATAAACAGCTCATGCAGCTCAATAACAAAAAAAACAAACAACCCAATCCAATGGGCAGAAGACCTAAATAGACATTTCGCCAAAGAAGATATACAGACTGCCAACAAACACATTAAAGAATGCTCAACTTCATTAATCATTAGAGAAATGCAAATCAAAACTACAATGAGATATCATCTCACACCAGTCAGAATGGCCATCATCAAAAAATCTAGAAACAATAAATGCTGAAGAGGGTGTGGAGGAAAGGGAACCATCTTGCACTGTTGGTTAGAATGTAATTGATACAACCACTGTGGAGAACAGTATGGAGGTTCCTTAAAAAACTACAAATAGAACTACCATATGACCCAGCAATCCCACTACTGAGCATATACCCTGAGAATACCATAATTTAAAGAGTCATGTACCAAAATGTTCATTGCAGCTCTATTTACAATAGCCCGGAGATGGAAACAACCTACGTGTCCATCATCGGATGAATGGATAAAGAAGATGTGGCACATATATACCGTGGAATATTACTCAGCCATAAAAAGAAACGAAATTGAGCGGTTTGTAATTAGATGGATAGACCTGGAGTCTGTCATACAGAGTGAAGTAAGCCAGAAAGAGAAAGACAAATACCATATGCTAACACATATATATGGAATTTAAGAAAAAAAAATGTCATGAAAAACCTAGGGGTAAGACAGGAATAAATACACAGACCTACTAGAGAATGGACTTGAGGATATGTGGAGGGGGAAGGGTAAGCTGTGACAAAGTGAGAGAGTGGCATGGACACTACCAAACCTAAAATAGATAGCTAGTGGGAAACAGCCACATAACACAGGGAGATAAGCTCGGCACTTTGAGACCACCTGAATGGGTGGGATAGGGAGGATGGGAGGGAAGGAGACGCAAGAGGGAAGAGATTTGGGAATATTTTTATATGTATAACTGATTCACTTTGTTATAAAGCAGAAACTAACAACAAAATAAAGATACTTGAGCATAAGTGGATTTTGGTGTCCGGAGCAGAGGTCCAAGTATCAATCCTCCTCAGATAGCAAAGGATGACTATACCTGCATACATACAGAAAAATATTTCATTCAGCTGTTTTCAAAAATTTTATGAATTTAATTCTTCTTCTACTGAAATTGTCATTCTAAACTTGTACTTTGGAAGTTTGTGGCTTCCTTTTTTGTTTCATTCCTATGTTTCCGTTAAAGCTGACCCTGTACTTTGGCAGCCCTTTGATCGCACATTTGCACCACCATGAATTTCTTTGAATTGTAATGATCTTAGAGGTAGTTCTATACGTAAATGAGTAGCTTGAATATATAGATCTGTAGTGTCCAGTAGAACTCTCTGCAGTGGTGGAAATGCCCTGTATCTGTGCCGTACAGTTCAGTAGTCACTAGCCACATGTGGCTGTTGAGCACTTAAAATGTGGCTATTGCAGCTGAGGAACTGAATAATTAGTTTTATTGGATTTGAATTAATTTAAATGTTAATGTAATTAACCACATACTACCCTACTGGAAGTGTAGCTCTAGAGGAAGTATTAAGTGCATTAGGTAAGAGGCAGACTGCAAGCAAGCTTTAATGTCAGCATCACTACATTTTAAAAAGGAAAAAAAAACACACACTAAAAAAAACTTCATTTCAAATATTGAGGTTCAAGTTCAAAGACTCTAAGAGCATGGGAACTTCCAAATTACTCTTTCTAAAGGATATTTATGCCAGTAAACATTATAAATACATCCCTGCTGCTCCAGTCTTTTGATCATATACCATGTTTCAGAAAATTGCTTTAATGGTTTTCCTTGTTAGTCTTTCTTAGCTAGTAGAGCCCTAATAAGCCTTTCAAGCATATGTGTTTACCTAATCTTCCCAGTGTCAAAGGAACCCTTACTTTATAGTCTATTCATTTAGTTTATTACCGTAGTTTGTGCAGCTATCAGCTTTTGTTGGCTATATTTTTATAAATCAATAATACAAACAGAAAGAATTATCCAGTGCTAACTCTGTGCTGGACACCTTCACATGTTATCTCAATACTCACTACAACTCTGAAGGAAGGTATTATTGTCCCCACTTTACAAATGAGGACACTAGGTCATGAGAGGTCAAGTCATTTATTCTGGGTAATACAACATTAACATGATGTGTCAGGCACTGTGCTGTGTAATTTTCACCGTATATTATCGCATTTGACTCTAATAACAATCCTATGACTTAGGTGTTATTATCACCCCATTTTATAGATGAGGCAACTGAAGCATATAGCTAGCAAGTCCCTGAACCAGGAATTAAACCAAAGAAGTTTAAAACCTAAGCTTACACTATTAGCCACTACACTTGACTGTTTCATAGTTCAGTTCTCCCCAAGTCTACCTCATCAATGCACATTTATTATTTGTAGTTCTCTCTGGGACACTACACATAGATTCATTTGCATGGGCACTTTCTCCACACAATGTTCTCTGTGACTGATCTTTAGGCTCTACGTAATATGAACATTTTCAGTCAATACCTATTGGCTTTCATTTTCCTATTGATAGCTCTGATCAAAGAGTTCAAGACCTCGGTACAATATGTAAGGGAGAGACAGCAAGACTGCTGGGAACGAGAATTAGGTAATAGAAAAGATTACATGCATAGTACAGGACTTTGTTCTTTAAATATTTGGAATCTTGTTGAAATAAACATGGCACTCTTTCATGTTGCCTAATTTGAATTTTAAAACTTTACTTAAAAACTAATACATAATATAATGTTCCAAGAAGGAAAACCATGGGAGCCTTCTATACGCTCCTGTCAGTTTTAATGACTATGAGAATCACTGAAAGTAATAAGAATGACTTAGGAAAAGGCTAGGCTGAATAGTTTCAAAAGAAGCAGTATCTTTAAAAACACCTGAAATTTATGCTGACAGAATTTGCCAAGGCAAACGGCCATTTAAATAGGCCATTTAAATAAATTTTCGGAATAGTTTGGGAGATGCTTTTGTTAGAAACTGTCAAAGACAGTAACATGGTTAAACACTTGCCTTAGGTTATTGTTGAGATGCTGTTCTGAACTTTGTACAGGAAGAAACATGTAAATTATAA
Source organism: Leucopleurus acutus (assembly GCF_964270905.1). NCBI lineage: Eukaryota > Metazoa > Chordata > Mammalia > Artiodactyla > Delphinidae > Leucopleurus > Leucopleurus acutus. Next base: position 73,628,698 of record NC_139148.1, read on the forward strand.
TGACCTCTGTTTATATGAAACAAACACTTCCTTAATTTAGGATAAAATCTGTGATTCTGTTCTCATGTAAAGAAAGCAATAGAATGTAATAGTAATAGAACTCCTTCCACTCATCCCTTCCCTCCAAGGAAAATCTCTCATTTAAGAGACCCATTCCTGGATTCTTTCTTTTCTTGAAGGCAACTAGGAGAGAAAATAAAGTATACAGTCCCTTTGTAGCGCATGCTTTTTGACTTAATTTAAAAACTGAAAGTACATACGTTCCATTGGAAGCCAAAAAAGGATGGCTATTAAGATAGCTGCTGTTGTGAAGAAAAAGTTAGCTCAAATATACCTGTTTAGAAAGGTTTTCACTTTTAAGTAGGGTTTAAGAGCATGGCAAACTTGTAGTTATTTTACCAAGAATTGTCAAGAAAAAAAATTTGGATCACAACAGTTAAAGGAAAAGTTCACCTCCCTCCCCTTTGCCCCCACCACCTTTCTCTCTCTCTCTCTCTCTCTCTCTCTCTCTCTCTCTCTCTCTCTCTCACACACACACACACACACACACACACACACACACACACACACACACACACAATGATAGCTTAGGAGTGCCATTGACTCAAAACAGGCCTAGCAATTTATCAGACCTCCCTTAAACAAGAGACAATTGGCAAGGACATTTTCACCCAGCAATTACTTGCACTCAATTTCTATAGCTTCATTTAATTGTAAGTACAAAAGGGATGACCAAAGCTGAAAACTGGGCCTCTTTATCCTTTAACCTCATTGCTTTCTCAGGCAACCTACTTCCCTGAATAATCATTCACTTTAGTGACCACTCCTTTGAACAACAATTTTTCAAAGCAACACACCCATCCCCACAGAACAGGAAAATTTTATGATAGTGTATATAAATCCTGGCACAGTAAGGGAACTAGCCACTATCTCTGTAACCAAAGAAAAAGGAAAAAAGTCATGTAAACAAAGAAAAGCCCAAGCTGGGTAATTATTGAGAGCAGAGGCCATTCATAAACTCACTCACATTCTCCCCTGGGCTGCTTTCTGGAGCTAAATTTGGTTGCAAGTTTCAAATTTAAAAAAATGGTAATCCATAAAACACAATCTCTAAGAGATCCCTTCTTGCACCAAAATGTTTTATTCAATAAAATATTGATGGCAAAAGCACAAAATTATATTTTAAAATGAAATCTAAACATATAGGACACCTACGGATCAGGTCGTGTATATCTGTCCTCAATATGAACTCTCCCTGGATAAGCAAATGGTATTTATCCAGATAATCATGGTGCTTCTTATATAATAGGCACTTAATAAATATGTGTTCAATTAATGAATGGTATTAAAAATATTTTATTTTGATCAATTTCTCTCTCTCACAGCAGAACTCTTCTGTAAATGTGGAAAATATCTTGAACTTCATAAAAAGCTAAAATTAATGGAAGAGAAATACATATGTTCAATGCATATTAACATCAATGCTGTTCATCTGAGGCAGTGTTTCATTCTGAGTTAATGACGGTTGTTTAATATTTAGGCCTTTTAAAAGGTTGAGCCATAAGGTTTTTGTTTTCTTTAGTTTTATGTAGTTTCTAGAATTCCATTTATTTACAAGACTATATTCAGTTCTAAAATGCACATATGACCTTGATTACACCTGCTTTTGATTTTTTCCTGTTCATATGGATAAACTTAGTAATTTTAATTCTACCATCAATTTAGACAATTTCACCATACCTGGTTTCTATAGTCAGTTTTCTCTGAGAAACACTTTATCAGTCAGACAAAATAATAACTGAGGGAATCATAAAATATATCTGATAAATTTTAGACAAGAAGCAAAGCAACATTATATCTGGAGAAATTTAAAATATGTTTATGTCCATAAGCACTATTTTAGTGCACAAGAAAGGAAAAACGTGGGCCAAAAAGCCAGAAATAGAAAATACTAAAGTGCTGCAAAAAGCATTTGGTTAAATCCAAAATGTCTATTACATAAGCGAAAATTAAGATTCAGGAAGCAAAGCAGAGTGACATCAATTTCGGTTTCTCAAAGGGAACATATTTTACTACTGGCAATTATATATTTTTTTAATCTTAGGAATTCTTTTACTATCATCCAAACACAAAAATGCTAAAAACAATTCAAGTAAAAGTTTAATTGAATTCATGATAACTAACAATTGATTATAATACTTATCTTCCTAGCTGCCATGGTCACAAACTTTAGCATCAGAATAATTGCTATATACCAACTCAAAATGTCATTGAAACATGGCATATTAAGGAGAGAATTTTAAAGCATAAAACAAAAAGTGTTTTAAGTAATGTGTACTGCTTGCTTGTGCTTGGCATGGTATATAATAACACTCCATTTTACTCATTTTGTTAACATGAAGGTAATTTCAGATCAATTTTAGGTTCTACTTTATATAATGCCATCCTGCCACTAAACAGGGAGAAAAGAAATAAAATAATAGAATAATAGTTTCCTAGTCACATTCTTTGTGGCAGCTATCTAAAAGTTTTCTTGCCAAATTATCTTTTAGTGGATTTATGAATGCCCATTGATATCGAGCTCAGTTTGAAATTTTATAGTCAAATTTTCTTTCTAATTTCACTAAGAGAATGAAGATTCTTATTTTTTTTCCTTTACCACATATCTAGAAGTTCACCTCCCTCTTCCTTACCCAGCCCTTTTCTTTCTTTTCAATTATAAATCACTTCAGACTTCACAACACCCTCCATTCCAATTTCTTTCCCCTGTTTCTGAGGCCATACTTTCTGTCCCTAAGGCTCTTTATAAACTCCTTTGGGGAACTACATTTCAGGATAGAGCTAGTCTTGTGAGGATCACTTAGCAAATATCAGATAGAAAGGTGAGTCTCGTAAAAAACTCAACCAGCTTGGTCCCAAGAATATTAAAAAGGAAAGTTGAACCATGGAGTATACAATAAAGTGTGACCCTAAAAGTTGTTCTGTGGTCAATGTTTATAATTTGCCAAATTTAAGCTTTTTAAATTTTTATCTATTTATTTTTCTTTTACTAGGAAGTTGATAAGAAAAGAGGTTAACGTATTTAAATAACTACGCCAGATAGGGTGATTTTAGCATTCGTATGATAATGATAACTGTTGTTTCAACTTCCCCATTGTTTTGGGGCTACTCAGGAACATAGGTGACACCCACTTTGTTGTTCATTAACATCACTGAATACTGGAATGTACATTTGCACTATTATTATCACAAACTAGTAGTTTTGACCTTTTATTTTTCTTCCCTTTGACTGCAATGCAGGTGGAGTTTTTCTCAAATAGGAAATTACTGACAGTGAATACTGGGTTTTTCTTCATATTTTTCCCTCAAATTAAGCTAGGAGTGAAATAAAACAGGAAAATTGTGGCCTTTGTAGTTGTTGGGTTACCTATATCTTTTAAAACTTCTTTTTAAAATAGTTTCATTATATACTTTAGAAATGTTGCTTCATATCCTAATTAAAATTATTGTTTTGGGAAAAATAATCCATTTTATTCCAGATCAACATAACAATGCAACATAGGATATCATCCCGATGGTTGCTTTTTGAGCTTTTCACAGTACTACTTGTATCTTGAAACATAATTTTAGTTTGGACTGAAGTTTCCAGAAAGCTTAAAGACATGCAAATTTAATATAAAGAGAGTCAAAGATGAAAACAGACATAGAGCTGTTAATTTTGTATTGTCTTACAGTGTTCTTTCATACTCATTGGCAAGTTTATTAACACAGATACTGATGTTAAACTAACCCCTTTAAAAACAAATTTGTTTCATTTTAAAGGGTGTCTTAGACTTCCACAATTTTTAGCTTTCATGTAACAATTGCTTACATCTTGCCTTCCTCAATCTTATATTCACTCTTTCAATATTCCTTCTACTAATATTCATAAATTATCCACCTTGACTATGCAAGAACAAATGCATCATTTTCAAAAGATGAAACACATATGACAATTGAAATAGACATTGTGCCTGTCACTTATCCTGGAGTAGCATCCTATTTGCTAAACACAAATAATTGCTCGTCACTCCATACATGCCATTGCCCCTGCACCGCCATATTTGATACAAAAAAACCTGTTTACTTTTGATATGAAGTGAATCAGTGGGAACCTATTTTATAAAAATGATGGTATTCTAGTTGAGGATTGCTTTGTGGTAGGAGCAAAAGAATACCTCAGGTCATATATTCCAATCTAATTCAACAAAAAATGAACCATCCTATGCTCTAGTTAGATTATGAAAATCACTGGAACTCATAAACAAATGGCTACAAGAACTAGTAAATGAAAGAACAGCCAAGAGATGGAATTTGGGTGACCGTACATTGCGTATATAGCTGCAATCCAAGAGATAATATCCTGTAGAACAGAGCCAGAGAAGCAGAAAGAAAAGAAATGAGGTTCAAAAGCAAACAAAGGCAACAAAGATTTCCCTTTTCTGGCATAGCTGTCTTTGTGGTACCTGGGAACGGTCGCTCCAAAGCAAGCTTTGGTAGGAGGAGGCAGTTTTGAGAGGGGAGCACACTTCCCGTGAGCCGATGGGGTCCAAGGCCTCAACCACCTTGTTCATGGGCCCACTGTAGGTCCTCACTCGCTCATACACTACATTTTTTTCTGGAGGCTGCTGGGCTTGTCTTGACTGATGGTAGCAGCGGTAATGCTGGGGCTGGCACTGCAGCACTTCTGGGGATTGCTGAGTCCCACAGCTGCTGTTGCTCATCTCACTCCAATAGTTTGAGCTCATCATCTTCTCAGTGGTCACCAAGGTACTCCCCAGATGCTCTCCCTAAGGAACAAACAGAGAGAGATCATGAAAGAAAGGGGTAGGAAAGCAGGCAGGCAGGCACACGTTAGAAGCCTTTTATCAACCACCTCTGCCTATAGTGGTGCCAGGGAGAGATGGGAGTTACCTGAGCAACAGCAGAAGCAGGTTTGGCAGCTACAGAGGAGGCAGCAAATAAAGTAATTAGAGTGCAAATGCAAAGTGGAACCACCCCGTGAGATTGCTCCAGGAAATAGTACTGCCACGCCCCTGAGGGGAGGAATCACTGGGTAGGTTTACCTGCCTGGAGAGGCCCTGCTTTGTTATGGAGATAGCTACTAGGCTGTCCAGTAGGGTAAGGAAGTCTGGAAAGAGCAGGAATGTGGAATTTCAGGGCTAAAGCCAGAGCTTCCAAATTCACAGTCTTGGAAATTCACTTGAACTGTAAATAGGCAAACAAAGACATGCCCATGCCAAAACTTACTGCAGAAAAAAGGTCACAAATGTCACATGAAAGTGGCTTTCCCATGGTTCTTAAGCTTAGCAAAGGTAATTACAAACATGAGTATTATCATTCCAGAGTCCCAGACCAAAATAAGGGGTATTAGCCTAAGGACACATTAGTTTTCACAGATAAATCTGCATTCTTTGCAAAACCCAGCTAGTAATTGCAGTTAAGGGAGATTGCTATGAGGTTTCCTTCTAGCAACACTCTCTAATTTGTGGACCTGTTTATCTTGCTCCAGGCCTCGTGTGGCTTTCTAATTTAAATTGAGGAAGATTTGTCTAAATGATTAAATTGCTGTCTGTAGGTGGGAGATTTGGTCAAGAAAAATCTAACCATTCCAGAAACCCTTTGCATTTTAGCACTTATATTTATTGTTTCACATTTTTACAAAGGAATGTACCCTGACTTGATTTGTGCCTTAGGAAACACTGAGTTTGATTGCCTTTTTAATATCTAGTTGTTAAGGGAGCTGCAAGTCCTGAGAGGTGCCTTACCTGATATAATGAGATTAAATATGCTCAGCACTTATATTTATCACTACTTGAAATTACAATCATAAGGCCTACTTAACCACCAGGTTTTTCCCTGCAAGATATTTCAGCACCATGGAACTCTAGAATATTCACTGAGGGTGTCTTCAGAAAAGGGACATCTTCCTAGTGTGTATATATACCATAGAACCCAAGCACACCACCACCATTCTGGAGAGGAAGAGAATATCATCAAGCTGTCTAGCCAGGTTTTTAATCTGCTAAGTAAACAAAAGGTAGTGACTTACTGGTCATTCACTCTGACCATGCGAGAAGCTTTACATGGAATATCTGTCATCCTCACAAATTTATGAGGGTTTATAGGTGAGGAACTGAGGCAGAGACACAGAGAGGCTGAAAAACTTCCCAAAGTTAAACTACTAGTAAAAAATGAGTCTGGGATTTGAACATAGAGCCTATAGCTCTACTATATTATACTGCTAAGTAAAAATTTAAATTATGTTCTGTATCTGGGCATCCAATACATCTTCTAAGTGTAAACCTAAAACAGTTTTGAACCATTAGCACGTTAAGTGACTTTAAAAAGAATCTATGGATTTTTTATGGAGGAGAGGTATGCAAAACCGACCTTAAAAACTCTTTAAAATAATTTATTGTATATTTATGTTTATATTTGCATACTGTGTGCAAAGCTTTCAAATCTAATCCTTGTTCATTATAATGCTGTTCCTCAAGGATCAATGAAAATTTAATTAGGAACACATGACCTGCCAAACAGCCTGGCAAAATATCAGATCAATAACTTGTTAATATCATTAGCAGTATCATTTTGAATAAGCTTTATATGTGAATAGGGAATGGGTATTAAGTGGGGTAATCCAGTCAGCTCTGATTGTTGAAATCTGAACTTAAACTACACACAAACACATATACACAGTGCTGTTAATATCTGCATCCAGTGCTATTAATATCTGTATCCTAGTAACTAAAGTAAGAGATTGAGATGAAGAATAAAAATTCCTTCATCCATATCTGCCCTTCACATTTCTTGGATATATAGCATTTTGAGGCAACCACCTTAATGCAGTTGGGCAAAGAGTAAAGTGTGAAACTGACCCCCTCTTTCAATTCCTGAGCCTCATCCATCACTTTTCCACATGCCTGGATATGAGGAAAAGAGAGCTTGAAGCTCAGGTACTATATAAGTATACTATAGATACTATATAAGATACTATATAAGATACTATATCAGATACTATATAAGAAATGAGATTAGACACTCTCTGGCAGACAGACTACATCTAAATATGAAACAGATGTTGACCACCCTTGCACACCTCAGAGAGACTTACCAATCATTCTCACCAAAGTTTGTGCTCCTTCTCTGAGAATGCATTTGTGCCTTCGTTGATCTGCTTCTCCAATTGTTTTATTTCTCCTTTATGCAGATAATGTTAATACTCACCTATTTTTATTAATAAATGCATATAAATTATTTGACCATTTAATAATGGTAATTGCTCTGTTTTCTACTTGAAAACCCAAGGGCTTGACACTCTGCATTCCTCAGGCTTCATGATTATGCTACACTTCTTACACTGGTGGATGAGACAGTAAGAGTTGATTTCTTATTCTCAGCTCCAGACTTGTTCAGAGAATCCTTAATTATATTTCTGGCCGTTATTTTGTTTCACTCAGTAATATAGATATTTTATGTTTAGTACTGAAAAAACCTCACTTATGATGATGAATTTGATTTCCCCTTAGACGTGATATCCCTTTAGAAGCTAATTCAGTTCTAACAGACTTTTAAAATCCTTTAGTGTTTTTGATTATAAAAATAATTTATTCTTTAAAAATTAAAATAACTGAAGACATGGAAAAAGTAGAAAATGAAACTTCCCATATTGATGGTAAGAGCAAGGGATAGAGTAAGGATCAGGAATGTCTGCCATATACATTACTGGTAATAAAAATAACAACATATATACACTACCAAACGTAAGGTAGATAGCTAGTGGGAAGCAGCCGCATAGCACAGGGAGATCAGCTCCGTGCTTTGTGAAGGCCTGGAGGGGTGGGATAGGGAGGGTGGGAGGGAGGGAGGGAGGGAGATGCAAGAGGGAAGAGATATGGGAACATATGTATATGTATAACTGATTCACTTTGTTATAAAGCAGAAACTAACACACCATTGTAAAACAATTATACCCCAATAAAGATGTTAAAAAAAAATAACAACAGTGATTTGCATTTTGACTAAACTGTTTCGAAGGTCATCTGAAGTCTTGACTTTACTTACCTCATAAAATTGTTATTAGGTTTAAATGAAAAAGTGCCTGCGAATTGTAATGCACTATCCAGATACAAACATTTTTAAATATACTATTAACAGATGGTGTTGTGTGATTTTTGTGAAATAGAAGGCTTTGAAAAGCAAAGCAAATATGAATGTCCCAAGAGGCTATAGGTCTGGTTTTTTAAAAGCTTAGCTACATAAAACCATTAAGGTAAAATAGTTCAGTTATTTATCAAAATTGATATACAGAACTATCTTAGAATATTAAATAATAACACTAATTATAAATTTAACACCAAATGAATTTTATAAGCATCAGCAGTGGAGTTTTCATTGTATAACTAATCCTGTACTCCACCTCTTGTTTTATGAGGCTGACTCTCAAATCTATCTCTAGCCCTGGCCCATTGCTTCAGGCTAATGGTGTAATGGCAAAAGATAGAGTTAAAAGCAAAGTTATTCAAATATTTTTACTTTTGATTTCTCTATGATCAGGGAGAAGTATGTTCGTATAAAAAGGGTCGACAAACAATGGTCAGAGGGAGCTAAAGGCCAAGGTAGTGAGATGATTGTAGGAAAGCACCTATGTTTTATTAAATAGGTCCAAGTCACTTGATCCAACAGAACTCCATTCCAGCCTTCTGACAGAACTAAAAGTTGAGCTTGCTTAACTGTTGTTGGGAAAGTTTAGACTAGGCAATGTTTCAGAATATCAGATATGAAAAATCATTGTCTTGATTTTTAAAAAACTGAATGGCGAAGTTTACATACTGAACAGTTTAGTCTGATATCAATTCAGGTCAAAAGTCTGTATTGTATTATCAAGTGTCTGATGATACACATACTTAGAATAGAGATAGTTGATACCTGAAAGTCCTTTGGTATCCCCTATTATGGTTTCTGAATCTCTGTCCTTAAGTAAATTTTAAGTGTGACATAATTTTGCTCAGAAATAACTAACTCCGACATTCTAAGAGTCACACTAGAGAAAATCAGACCTCGATTCTGAACAGAGTAAATAACTCCTCTGTATGATATGAATGCAGCTGAACAGGCACCAAGCCACTATGATTCTGGCAGATCCCCAGGGATGCCTGACCTTTCCTGTGAAAGAGATTATTTTAGAACAGCATTTCTCAAAGTGTGTCCTGAATAACACTAGTGTACAGCATGTTATACCTGGAAAAGTGTTTTATGACCAAATAAGTTTAAGAAACACTTGGTTAAATATATTGCAAGAAGTAGCTTTATTGACATAATTCTTATAGGTTTTCATAAGCTAATGGACACTGTGATATTCTAAATGGGTCAATGATGTTTAGATATTTTCAAGTTTTGTTGGTGATGAAATATATTTTGTGTGGAAAAACTTTAGTGACTGGTGCTTTTCAGACTTTTTTCTTCTCTATGCTTTTTTCTTGCTTTGTTTTTTTTTTTTTTTTTTTGCAGTACGTGGGCCTCTCACTGTTGTGGCCTCTCCCATTGCGGACCACAGGCTCCGGACATGCAGGCTCAGCTGCCATGGCTCACAGGCCCAGCCGCTCCGTGGCACGTGGGATCCTCCCGGACCGGGGCATGAACCTGTGTCCCCTGCATTGGCAGGTGGACTCTCAACCACTGCACCACCAGGGAAGTCCCTTCCATATGTTTTAAACTAAACTCATTAGGTGGAAATTCATAACTAGTTTATAATTCTACCAATATTATGAAAACGTACCAAAGACCATTTGATCAGCCATATCACTATACCAGTGATACTTGAAGTTAGGTCCCTGAACCAGAAGCAGCAGCTTCACCTGGAAAATTTTCAGAAATGCAAATTGTTGGCTCCCACACCAGATCTACTGAGTCAGAGACTCTAGTGGTGGGACACAGCAATCTGTTTAACAAGACCTTCTGGTGATTCTGATGCACAAAAAAGTATGAAAATCCATGAATTATACCAATATGTTGGGGGCAGGCTTGGACAAAAGAGGAAGGCAGTAGTGCCAGAGAGATGAGACTTCCTGTGTATTGGGTAAGAAATTGTAAGCAGCTCAGGAGTGGGCGATTAAAAGTCTATGAGGTGATATCTCATTGTAGTTTTGATTTGCATTTCTCTAATGATTAATGATGTTGAGCATTCTTTCATGTGTTTGTTGGCAATCTGTATATCTTCTTTGGAGAAATGTCTATTTAGGTCTTCTGCCCATTTTTGGATTGGGTTGTTTGTTTTTTTGTCATTGAGCTGTTTGTAAATTTTGGAGATTAATCCTTTGTCAGTTGCTTCATTTGCAAATATTTTCTCCCATTCTGAGGGCTGTCTTTTGGTCTTGTTTATGGTTTCCTTTGCTGTGCAAAAGCTTTGAAGCTTCATTAGGTCCCATTTGTTTATTTTTGTTTTTATTTCCATTTCTCTAAGAGGTGGGTCAAAAAGGATCTTGCTGTGATTTATGTCATAGAGTGTTCTGCCTATGTTTTCCTCTAAGAGTTTGATAGTGTCTGGCCATACATTTAGGTCTTTAATCCATTTTTACTTTACTTTTGTGTATGGTGTTAGGGAGTGTTCTAATTTCATACTTTTACATGTACCTGTCTAGTTTTCCGAGCACCACTTATTGAAGAGGCATCTCACACCGGTCAGAATGGCCATCATCAAAAAATCTAGAAACAATAAATGCTGGAGAGGGTGTGGAGAAAAGGGAACCCTCTTGCACTGTTCGTGGGAATGTAAATTGATACAGCCACTATGGAAAACAGTATGGAGTTTCCTTAAAAAACTACAAATAGAATTACCATATGACCCAGCAATCCAACTACTGGGCGTGTACCCTGAGAAAACCATAATTCAAAAAGAGTCATGTACCAAAATGTTCATTGCAGCTCTATTTACAGTAGGCAGGACATGGAAGCAACCTAAGTGTCCATCAACAGATGAATGGATAAAGAAAATGTGGCACATATATACAATGGAATATTACTCAACCATAAAAAGAAACAAAATTGAGTTATTTGTAGTGAGGTGGATGGACCTAGGGTCTGTCACACAGAGTGAAGTAAGTCAGAAAGAGAAAAACAAATACCATAAGCTAACACATATATATGGAATCTAAGAAAAAAAAAAGGTCATGAAGAACCTAGGGATAAGATGGGAATAAAGACACAGACCTACTAGAACATGGACTTGAGGATATGGGGAGGGGGAAGGGTAAGCTGTGACAAAGTGACAGAGTGGCATGGACATATATACACTACCAAACGTAAAATAGATAGCGAGTATGAGGTAGCCGCATAGAACAGGGAGATCAGCTAGGTGGTTTGTGACCACCTAGAGGGGTGGGATAGGGAGGGTGGGAGGGAGGGAGACACAAGAGGGAAGAGATACGGGATCATATGTATATGTATAACTGATTCAGTTTATTATAAAGTAGAAACTAACACACCATTGTAAAGCAATTATACTCCAATAAAGATATTTTAAAAAAAAGTCTATGAGGAAGTAGAGGTGAGCTACAAACTTGGGTAAGAGTCTCTCTGTTCTATGTATATAAAGAAGTTAGAATAAGAATGAACTACAGTATAGTACATTAATTATAGCTATCTAAGGTATTCTGATATTAATATTTTCATCTTAATAAAAGGAGAATATTGAAGGTTATATAGTGTAGTGTCGATGAGCATAACTTTGCATTCAGACAGACCTGGATTTAAAATTTTGCTCTACCACGTATTAGCTCTATGGCCTGGCAAATCATGTTACTTCTCTGAGCTTCTGTTATTCTCAATGAAATGGATAATAGCCCCTAACAAATGGCTTGCTGTGTAGATTAGATAAAATGCATGTAAAGTGTTTAGCATGGTGTCTGGTATCTAGTAGCTATACAATAAATGGGAGTTCTTAACATTATGTTCTAGATTTGGCTTGGGATAAAGAAAGAAAGGGCTTGCCATGGCTTTGCAGATAGAAACCTGCCTATAGTAGAAAGTATCATATGATACAGGTCTGACTTGAGAAAAGGGAAAACATCAAAAGTGGGGAAATGCCAGATGACATAGCCACAGAGAAGGCTCAGTCAACTTAACAAAAAGGAGAGATAGAATGACGCTTGACTGTAAGGTTTTCATTTATAATTTTAAAAGCTTGGCTAGAATGGAAGAGCTTAGCTAGAAGGTAAAGTCCCGTGGTGTCTGTTCTAGGTATCTGTGTTGTAATGTAGAGAAACTATAAGGAGTAATTTTAATGTAATCAAATTACTTAAAGTATATGTACAAAAGTATCCAAAGCAAACATAAGAAGGGAAATAATAAGAACTGAAATCAATAAGATTGAGAACAGAAAAACAATGGAGAAAATCAGTAACACCAAAAGATGGTTCTTTGAAGAAAAATCAATGAAATTGATAATCCTCTAACAAGATAAAGAAAAAAGTAAAAATAACCAAAATCATGAATAAAAGAAGAGATATCACTACTGACTCCACAGACATTAATAGGATAATAAAGTACCCTATGAACAACTCTATGCACATACATTCTCCAATTTAGATGAAATGGACCAATTCCTTGAAAACCACAAACTACCACAACTCAGACAAGATGAGATAGATAAACTGATTAACGCTATATCTATAAAAGAACTAGAATTCATAATAGTAAACCTTCCAAAAAGAAAAATGCTGAATTTCACCAAATATTTAGGGGAAAAATCAATACATTTTCTGTACAATCTCATCCAGAAAACAGAAGAGGAAGGAACACTTACTAATGCTGGTAAGTGTTTTGAGACCAGCATCAAAAGAGACAAAGACAATACAAAAAAGAAAACTATAAAACAACAACCCTCATGAATATAAACTCAAAAATCCTCAACAAAATGTTAATTCAAATCCAACAATATATAAAAAGAATAATATATTATCAACAAGTAGAGTTTATCCCAGGAATGCAAGACTGACTCAACATTTGAAAATCAATCAATATAATTCACCATATTAACAAACCAAAAAAGAAAAAAAATGTATAGTCGTCTCAGTTGATGCAGATAAAGCAGTTGACAGGATCCTACATTCATGGTTGATGATAAATCTGATAAAGGATATCCAAAAAAAAGACCTACAGCAAATATACTTAATGGTGAAAGCCTGAATGTTTTCCCCCTACAATCAGAAACCAGCAAGAACATCTGCTCTCATCACTCCTTGAAGTCACTGACAATGGAAAAAGGGAAGAAAACAAAATAAAAGAATTCCAAATTTGAAAGGAAAAGAATAAAACTCCCCTATCAGCAAATGACATGATTGTCTATGTAGACAATCCCAAGGAATCTACAAAAAACCTCTTGGAACTAATGTAAGTAAGTTTGGGATGACTGCAGGTTGGTAAGATGAACATACAAAAATCAATAGTATTTCTATACACTACCAATGAACAAGTGGAAATTGAAATAAAAACAAACAATATCATTCACAATACCTCCCAGGGAAATATTAAAGTATATATCAAAAAATATATGAACTGTATGCTGAAAACTACAGAACACTGATGAAAGATATCAAACAAGGCCTAAGTAAACAGAAAACACCCCATGTTGATGGACTGGAAGATTCCATATAGTTATAATGGCAATTGTCTCCAAATTCATCTATAATTTTTTTAACATCATTATTGGAGTATAATTCCTTTACAATGGTGTGTTAATTTCTGCTTTATAACAAAGTGAATCAGTTATACATATACATAAGTTCCCATATCTCTTCGCTCTTGCGTCTTCCTCCCTCCCACCCTCCCTATCCCACCCCTTTAGGTGGTCACATAGCTGATCTCCCTGTGCTATGCGGCTGCTTCACACTGGCTATCTATTTTACGTTTGGTAGTGCATATATGTCCATGCCACTCTCTCACTTTGTCACAGCTTACCCTTCCCCCTCCCCATATCCTCAAGTCCATGTTCTAGTAGGTCTGTGTCTTTATTCCCATCTTACCCCTAGGTTCTTCATGACCTTTTTTTTCTTCTTCTTCTTCTTAGATTCCATATATATGTGTTAGGATATGGTATTAGTTTTTCTCTTTCTGGCTTACTTCACTCTGTATGACAGACTCTAGGTCCACCCACCTCACTACAAATAACTCAAATTTGTTTCTTTTTATGGCTGAGTAATATTCCATTGTATATATGTGCCACATCTTCTTTATCCATTCATCTGTTGATGGACACTTAGGTTGCTTCCATGTCCTGCTTATTGTAAATAGAGCTGCAATGAATATTTTGGTACATGACTCTTTTTGAATTATGGTTTTCTCAGGGTACATGCCCAGTAGTTGAATTGCTGGGTCGTATGGTAGTTCTATTTTTTAGTTTTTTAAGAAAACTCCATACTGTTCTCCATAGTGGCTGTATCAATTTACATTCCCACGAACAGTGCAAGAGGGTTCCCTTTTCTCCACACCCTCTCCAGCATTTATTGTTTCTAGATTTTTTGGTGATGGCCATTCTGACCTGTGTGAGATGATATCTCATTGTAGTTTTGATTTTCATTTCTCTAATGATTAATGATGTTGAGCATTCTTTCATGTGTTTGTTGGCAATCTGTATATCTTCTTTGGAGAAATGTATTTAGGTCTTCTGCCCATTTTTGGTTTGGGTTGTTTCTTTTTTTGATATTGAGCTGCATGAGCTGCTTGTAAATTTTGGAGATTAAACCTTTGTCAGTTGCTTCATTTGCAAATATTTTCTCCCATTCTGAGGGTTGTCTTTTGGTCTTGTTTATGGTTTCCTTCGCTATCAAAAGCTTTGAAGTTTCATTAGGTCCCATTTGTTTATTTTTGTTTTTATTTCCATTTCTCTAGGAGGTGGGTCAAAAAGGATCTTGCTGTGATTTATGTCATAGAGTGTTCTGCCTATGTTTTCTTCTAAGAGTCTGATAGTGTCTGGCCTTACATTTAGGTCTTTAATCCATTTTTAGTTTAGTTGTGTGTATGGTGTTAGGGAGTGTTCTAATTTCATACTTTTACATGTACCTGTCCAGTTTTTCCAGCACCATTTATTGAAGAGGCTGTCTTTTCTCCACTGTATATTCTTGCCTCCTTTATCAAAGATAAGGTGACCATATATGTGTTGGTTTATCTCTGGTCTTTCTATCCTGTTCCATTGATCTATATTTCTGTTTTTGTGCCAGTACCATACTGTCTTGATTACTGTAGCTTTGTAGTATAGTCTGAAGTCAGGGAGCCTGATTTTTCCAGCTCCATTTTTCATTCTCAAGATTGCTTTGGACATATGGGAGCATATGTATATGTATAACTGGTTCACTTTGTTATAAAGCAGAAACTAACACACCATTGTAAAGCAATTATACTCCAATAAAGATGTAAAAAAAAAAAAACGATTGCTTTGGCTCTTTGGGGTCTTTTGTGTTTCCATACAAATTGTGAAATTTTTTGTTCTAGTTCTGTGAAAAATGCCAGTGGTAGTTTGATAGGGATTGCATTCATCTATAAATTTAATGCAATCCCAGTAAAAACTCCAACAATATTCTTTGTATATATACACAAGTGGATTATAATACTTATATGGAAGGATAATGGTAATAGAATAGCCATAATCATACTAATTTTGAAAAAAAAAGCAAAGTTGGAGGACACACACTACTCAATATTAAGATCTATTGTAAAGCTACAATAATCAAGACTGTGGTATTGGAGAAAAGATAGATACATAGATTGATGAAATCAGAAGAGAGAGTCCAGATACAGACCCAAGATGTAAAGACAATTCTATGGAGAAAGGCAAGTCTTTTCAACAAATGGTACTGGAACACTGAATATACACATGCAAAAATAAAAGATGAACGTAAACCTGAACTTTTCACTATATACAAAATTTAACCCATAATGGATCATAGGCCTAAATCTATGAAACTATGAAACTACAGTTTATAGTTTATAGAAAAACTGTAAAACTATAAAAACTCATAGAAGAATACATAGGAACAAATTTTCATACCCTTGGGTAAGCAAAGACTTCTTAATTATGACATCAAAAGCAAAATTTGTAAAAGAAAAACTCACTAAATTGGATTTCACCAAAATTAAATCCACTAAATTGAGTTTCACCAAAATTAAAAACTTTGCTCTGCTAAGTACACCATAAATAGAATGAGAAGACAAGCCACAGTCTGGCAGACAATATTTGCAAATTGCATATCTGATAAAAGACTTGTATCCAGAATACATTTTAAAAACTCCCGAACTTCAACAATAAGAAAACAAACAACCCAATTACTAAAGATGGACAAAAGATTTTGACAAACAATTCACCAAAGAAGATAAAAGGATGACAAATAAGCTTGTGAAATATGCTCAGCATCACGAGTCATCAGGGAAATTTAAATTAAAGCCATGAGATACCATTAAATACTTATTAGATTGGAAATAACTAGTAATAAAAACCTGACACTAGCAAGTGCTGACAAGGATGAGAAACAATTGGAACACTCTACCATTGCTGGTGGAAGTACAAAGTGGGTGCAGCCACTTTGAAAAAGAGTTTGGCAGTTTCTTACAAATTTAAATATAGACTTACCATGTGACTCATCAATCACACTTCCAGATACTTATCCTAGAGAAGTTAAAACTTATGTTTACACAAAAGCCTACATGCAAATGTTTATTACAGCTTTATTCATAATTGCTCCAAACTGGAAACAGCCCAGAGGCCCTTCAACTGTTGGACATCCATACAATGGAACACTACTCAGCAGTAAAAAGGAATGGATTTTATACATGTAACAACATAGATGAATCTTAAGTGTACTTTACTAAGTTAAAGAATGCAGACCCAAAAGGATACATATTATGTTATTCCATTTATGAGTTTATGGAAAAGATAAATCTATAGGACAATGGATACCAGGGGTTAGTGCTGAGAAGAGGGTCTGAATACAAAGCGGGTAGCATGAGGGAATTCTTTGGGGTATTGGAATTGTTCTTTATTCTATCAGTGATGGTGATTTCAAGGATTCATTCATGCATTAAAATTCATAGAACAGTACACTAATAGAAAATTTAATTTTACTGTATGTCAACTAAAAATAATAGTAATGAACACTTTTTTAAAAAAAATCCAGATAGCCATTAGCACTGGGATTATGACTTCCTGATGGGCAGGTCAGGCATACATGGCCCAAAGTAAGCCTTCAGTCTCCTTGGTGAGTACTTTCTTGAAGGAGAGGGATAGTATTAACTGTGAGGTCATGAATTACTAACAGGTTATATCCAAAGAAAATAGTTATCTATTATCAAGTAGGCATTCCTTACTCTGATGATAGGAAGAAGTCATTGGGGGGGGGGCATTTCCCCCGGTTTTCTGTCCTCTCAGACCTTTTTTCAAGACTCACCAAATGTGCATTTGTGTAGCTACATAAAAAGGTTGATATTTGTCAGTGTCATTCTTTGGGAGAAATTAACTACTTGTGAGTAGAGTAACCATGACTACCTTTCATTTTCTTCTTCTCCCTTCTCCCTTTTAAAAGCAAAACAAAAATATTAAAATTGTCATATGCTTCTGTATAGGTAATTCTGCAACCGATTAGAAATGACTATAAATATACACACGAGTCAGAGGTGTTACAGTTCATTCATAGTGTACCCTGCTAATTTTTATGATTTAAACAATAAAAAGTATGGCAATTAGTCACTTTCATTTTCTGTCAATGTTAAATGCAGCAGATTATTTAGGATCTAAAATAAACAGGTTTATTTTATTATAAATCAAAGTCAAATGGACATTCCAAGTGGGCTAACAACTTTCTTTTTAAGCATGGCATTTGCAACATCAAAATCTTCTATCTGCTTTATTTTTAGTTAAATTAGATAAAATTGAAGTGATTCCCTTAGAAAGGACATTTTTCTAAAGGAGTCATTTTCTCTAAAAGTCCAGATAGTAAATAATTTAGGATTTACAGGCCATAGAGTCTCTTACTTAACTACTCAACTTTGCCTTGCACTGCAAAAGCAACCATAGATGGGGCTTCCCTGGTGGCGCAGTGGTTGAGAGTCCGCCTGCCGATGCAGGCGACATGGGTTCGTGCCCTGGTCCGGGAGTATCCCATATGCCGCGGAGTGGCTAGGCCCGTGAGCCATGGCCGCTGAGCCTGCATGTCCGCAGCCTGTGCTCCGCAGCGGGAGAGGCCACAGCAGTGAGAGGCCAGCGTACCGCAAAAAAAAAAAAAAAAAGCAGGCATAGATAACGTGCAAAGAAATGAAAGTGGCTGTGTTACAATAAGATTTTATTTACAAAAAAATGTGTCAGCCATAGCTTGCCAACCCCTGCAATATAGGGGATGATAAGTTTTCTTTGATGTTGCTGCAATGGATAGAATGGCTGAACAATGAAAATGGGTCTTTTCTCACACCGCTCAGAAAATTTAACTCCAAACGGGTCAACGACTTAACATTAGACCTGATGTCATAAAACTCCTGGAAGAAAATGTAAAGAAGAAGCTCCTCGACATTGGTCCTGGCAATGATTTCTTGGATATGACACCAAAAACAGAAACAACAAAAGCAAAAATGAACCAGTGGGACTGCATCAAACTTAAAAGCATCTGCACAGCAAAAGAAGCAGTCAATAAAATAAAAAAGCAGCCTACAGAATGGGAGAAAAATTTTGCAAACTGTATATCAAATAAGAGGTTAATATTCAAAAAAGAACTCACACCACTCAATAACAACAACAACAAACAGTCCAGTTAAAAATGGGCAGTGAACTAATTAGACATTTTTACAAATATGACATCCAAATGGCCAACAGATACATGAAAAGATTCTCAACATCACTAATCATCAGGGTAATGCAAATCAAAACCATAGTGAGATATCACCTCATACTTGTTAGAATGGCCATCATCAAGAAGACAAGGAAGGGACTTCCCTGGTGGTCCAGTGGGTAGGACTCTGCGCTTCCACTTGCAGGTTCGATCCCTGGTCAGGGACCTGCAAGCTGTGGCCAAAGAAACAAAAATGAAAAAAGAAAAGAAAAATGGAGGATTCTCAAAATTTTAAAAGTTCATCTACCATATGATCCAGCAATTCCACTTCTGGGCAAAGATCAACCCAAATATCCAAGAATGCCTTGCTCTATTCGTAATATGCACAATTATGCAACCATTAATATTATATCATAGAAACATTTAATTTCATGGATAATGTTCATAAAATAATAAATTAACAAGTGGAAAAGTAGGTCACATAAGATGTGATTTCATTTTGGTAAAGAAAAAAATATGCATATATAGAAAAAAGACTAGAAGGACACAGCAAAATGCCATTTTGAAATAATGTATTTATAAGAATTTTTATTTGCTTTGTGTTTTACTGTTTTCCATATTTCCTACAATTAATATATGTTTATTTTGTAATATGAAATATTATTTTAAAGCAACATTTATTTTTCTTTCCTAATTCTAGCAGTAATTCATGTCTACTGTAAAATATTTGGAAAACCTAGAAAGTTATAAAAAAGAAATAAAGCCTCTGTAATACCACCACCAGCAAGAGACTGTTTTACACATTGTATATTAGGATGGTTTCATCCACAGGTAATAGAAAACTTGACTCAATGTGGCATAAACAATAAGGATATTTATTATCTTAATAACGATCCCAGAGGTAGGAAGAGATTCAGAGATGGTTGATTCAGCAGCTCAATGATATCATTATGTTGTTAATTCTGGAGGCAGAGGTGTCTCTCGAACCTGTTCTCCACAGTATCCTACAGCAATTTCCTCTTATGTTTATATGATACTTGCCAGTAGCAACCAGGGTTACAGGCTTCCTCATTCACATCCAGCAGCAGAAATAATATCCCTCTCACACAATCTGGAAGAACAAGTTGATTGGAAGCCCTTCAGTGGAACTGGACCAACTTGGGTCATATGCTCAGTCCTCGATCTATTAGACTTACCTCTGGAAAAAGAGGTAAGGTCTGTTTTCCCTGAGGCATATGAACTGAAATGGGAAAGAATGGTTACCTAAACAAGATTGAGATTATTTAGAAAAGAGGAAGGGGAGAGTGATTATTAGAGAATCAACAATGTTTATTACATATATATTACTATTATAAAAATACATCACTTATGTATGTCTTAACATCTTCCTACATCTCACAGATCCTATAATCCTCTTTTGCAAAAATAAAAAGTAGTACTTGATAAATGTTTGATAATTTCTTGAAGACAAGTCTTTTATTCTACTTATGTATCTCCCTTGTCACCTAGCAGACTACTGGGAGCTAGAATAATAAAATCTGAGGGTTGGAAAGTAACCTAACTATCATTTTATTCTATGCTACTATGTTCAAGAGGTTCTCAAAAGTATGCAGCAAATATCTTTTTTTTATGTGGACCATTTTTTAAAGTCTTTATTGAATTTGTTACAATATTGCTTCCATTTTTTATGTTTCTTTCTGTTTTTTTGGCCCTGAGGCATGTGGGATCTTAGTTCCCCAACCAGGGATTGAAACCCCACCCCCTGCATTGGAAGGCAAAGTCTTAACCACTGGACTACCAGGAAGTCCCTGCAGCAAATATCACTGAATGACTTCTTGGTTGGTTATTTCATCTATTTACTATCTCTTTAATTGAGAAGTTAGTGACTAGCTTTCCAGATGTTCCCACATGATACGGCTTCATCTCCTTCCCAAACTCCCTCCCTCCTTTCTTTCTTCCTCTCTATTTTAACATTTACTTATTAAACTGTAAGAAAAATGCACATTTGGTTAGAAAATTCAAATGATACAGTAGGGTATAAAGTAAAAACTGAAATCCTCCTGATCTTCCCCCACTCACCCCCCCATAGGTAAATAATGTTAGTAGTTTTGCATGTATTGTGTGTATTCTCCTAGAAATTTAGATAGATAGATAGATAATGTATGTATACATATATATTTATATGCATAGACACATATACAAGTATTCTGAAATGTGCTTTCTCCTCCAAATAATTTATCATGGGAAATTTTTACATAAATATCATATTGAAAATTCTCACTCATAAAAAGCTGCATAATATTCCAGTGTATGGAGGCACTATAAATCAATCTCCATACTTGTGAACATTTAAGACCCATGTGCTTTTTCTGTATTTCAAGCAATGTTGTAACATATTCCAAATTATGGCCAAATTTTCAAACTCTGTTATTATACTAAATCTATAACAAATAAAATTTTATGCCTGAAAATCCTTGAAAACTGAAGAAAATGAATCTGAGGGATGCTTATCAATAAAAACGATTAAGCCTAAAAATATTGATTGTATACTAAGTTATATAAACAAGATTTTGTTTAAAAACCAAAATATTAAATAATAAAAGCAGAACTATTTAGTTGGGTAGGACCATTTGAAACAGATATTACTGAGCAGAAAATGACTCAGTTACTAAAGGCAAAAACTGTACAATCAAAAATTGCAAGTATACAAAGTATTCAAATTTAATAGAAGCAATAAACAGTGTGCAGTTGGATGATAAAAGCTAGATAAATGTGGTAGGGGAAGAGATAAGAATACTGAGAAAAAAATCACCAACACTCCCAAGGAGAATAGATTGACCACGTTCTTGAACTTTTATAGCAAGAGGTGATATTCATTAAATGATAATGTTCCCAGCATTGTCCCAATGTAAGTGTAATATTAGGTACAATCACCCTACAAAGATATATTCTGTCATAAAAGCTACTTTTCAAAAACAATCACCACTACACATAAGTATATACCATACATAACAGGAGATTGACTTGATCTAGATTGACAGGGAATTCCTTGAGGGTAGCAATGGTGTCTAATTGCGTTTCTATCATCAGGAATATGGCTGGAATTGGCTTCTTTCTCCTATAGATGAATGTGCTTCACCAAGAGCAAGCATATAGACTCACAAGATATAGGTACATCACAAGCAATCTTAAATTTCTGCCTCCTTTTTGGTCTAGACCTAATGGAGGAAGAAAGTGAGAATCCATAGCTGAGCTAATGATTATAGCCCTCACCGCTACAGGTGGATATGGGATATACCCTGTGGCAAAGAATTGTGTAGTCTTCCTGATAGCCCGAGAGTTTCCAAGGTAATTGAAACCTTTCATATGTAGTTGGAGGAGGAATAGAACCTTCACTAGTGATACAGTAGTAGCCCCACTAGATTCATGATCATGATTGCTTTAGGCTGATCTACAGAGACAAACACTGGATCCTCACCTTTACAGGGTCACTGAGTGAAATGTTGATTTTCATGGATTTTTAATGAGGGTGGCCAGAGAATTAGAGACTTGGCTGCCATAATAAAATTAGCCTACCAACATTTTAAATCACATAGCCAGAAGCCAAATGCAAACTTCTATTTCAAACTTAGCATTGATATTTAAATTCAAACTTCTTTATTACAAACATGTTGCCTTAGTGGGCTTTATTATTTAAGGACTATAGCTTCAATTCGTTTATGGAAGTATCTGATAATCAAATAAGGAAAATGACATCATGAAGTAACATTTACTTCAGGAGGTGTAGAGTACATGAAGGAATTTGTCTCAGGAATACCTTACTAAGACATAGTTTGAGAATGTTTGTTACTTGTCTCATATCAAACCCTGAAACATAAGAGACTGGTAGAGACTCAATTTCCTTATCTAACTCCACTCTTAAAGGAAGTATTTAATTTGTGCCTCACAGGCCCAATAATTAGATATAAGGCCAAGGGGAAAGGCAAGGAAATTAACATTATTTTAAGAACCTACTCTGTGTTGAATTAGACAAGTTTTTTAACCAGAAAAGTATATCTCCTTGCTTTTGAATCTCTATGAATCTTTGTCTGATGATCCTGCATGAATTCTTGTAATAAGCTTAATTGGTCTCTCTACTTTTAAATTCATGTCTCCCACACCATCACTCTCCCCAACCATCCATTGTATCAGCACCATCTTTCTTTAGCTAGGTATCTGTTCAAAGCTCTTTAGAATCTCATCATTCTTCTGCATAATCAAGTCTGAACTCCTTAGCTTTACTTTCAAATACCTGGTACTTTGCAATCAATCTTGATGTTTACTCACATATTCTCTCCCTGCTTCCAACTCCTCCCCACCCACCCACTGAACCTTCCAGCCCATGGATGCCTTATTATGGATGGCTATTGAATGTTATAAAGAAATCTCAACACTTATTTCTAACATAGGATAGTAATTAACTATCTCTTTTAAAGAGGTTATTTGCTGAATCAAACATATAGTGTTCTTTTATTACATATTTTATAATAACATTGACATTTCATGTTTTATACTTTCAAGGAAAAAATCTCCATTCTCCTTTCCAGTCCCATGGCCTTAATACCATCTAATTGCTGATAGCCCTCAACTTTACATCAACAGCCTAGTTCTCATATTTCCACTGCCTACTTGGCATCTCCACTTGGATATAATAGACATTTAAAACTGAACATAACCAAAACAAAACTTTCATTTCCCTATGAAAAACTCCATACCTGGTCCAGTCTCCTTCACCTCAGTAAATACTACTACCTTCCTTACAGTTGCCCGGGAAAGAATCTTTTCAGTCATTCATAATTTCACTCTTTCCTTCATAATCCACATATAAGCTGTCAGCAAGTCCTGTCAGAAATTTATTAAAATATATCTTGAATTCATTCACTTCTCTCTCTCTCCAACTGTATTATCCCTGTCCAAGTCACTATTATTTCTCCTCTGGACTACCACAAAAATCTCCTAACTTGTCTCCCCGTGTGTTATAAGCTGAATTGTGTCATTCCTACCCCAAATCTGTATGTTGAAATCCTAACACCCAGTACCTCAGAATGTGACTGTATTTGGAAGCAGAGTCTTTAAAGAGGTGATTAAGTTAAAATGAGGTGATTAGGGTGAACCCTAATCCAATATGACCAGTATCCTTATAAGAATAGGTCAGGGACTTCCCTGGTGGTATAGTGGTTAAAACTCCACACTTCCACTGCAGGGGGCATGGTTTCGAGCCCTGGTCTGGGAAGATCCCACATGCCACAGAGCAACTAAGCCCGTGCACCACAACTACTGAGCCTGCGCTCTGGAGCCCATGAGCCACAACTACTGAGCCCGCATGCCACAACTACTGAACCTGCGTGCTGCAACTACCGAAGCCCACACACCTAGAGTTCATGCTCCACAACAAGAGAAGACACCGCAATAAGAAGCCCGTGCGCTGCAATGAAGAGTAGCCCCCACTCTCCGCAGCAAGAGAAAGCCCACGAACAGCAACAAAGACCCAACACAGCCATAAAAAGAAAAAAGGGGAAAAAAAGAATAGATCAGGACACAGACATACACAGAAGGAAGATCATGCGAAGACACAGGGAAAAGACAACCCATCTACAAGCCAAGGAAAGAAGCCTCAAAAGAAACCATCCCAGCTAGCACCTTGATCTCAGACTGTAAGCCTCCAGAATTATGAGAAAATAAATTTCTTTTGTTCAAACCACCCCAGTCTGTAGTACTTTGCTATGGCAGACCTAGCAAGCTAACACATTTTATATTGGTTTTCTGTTGCTGCATAACAAAGTACCACAACGTTAGCAGCTTAAAACAACACCCATTTATTAGCTCACAGTTCTGTAGATCAGAAGTCTGGCATGACATGACTGTGTTCTGTGCTCAGAGTATCAAAAAGGCTGAAATTCACGTGTCAGCTGGACTGAGTTCTAGTCTGGAGGCTCTGAAGAAAAATACACTTCTGAGTTGATTATTGTTTTTGGCAGAATTCAGTAAGACTGAGGTCCCCATTTCCTCGCGGACTGTCAGCCAGGAACTGCTGTCAGGTCCTTGAGGCTACCTGCATTTCTTGCCATGTGGCTCCTTCATCTTCAGGCTAGCAATGCTACCAATCAAAGAAGACTCTGCTTTTAAAGGGCTCACCTGATGACATCATAGCCACTCAGATAATCTCTGTATTTTAAGGTCAGCTGATTTGGGACCTTCATACATCTGCAAAACCCTTTCACAACATTACCTAGATTACAGTTTGAATAACTGAAAGAAGGTACATCTTCCTCAGAGGCCCACAGTCTTGGGGGGCCATATTATTAGAATTTTGCCTAGCACACCCTGCTTTTTCTCTTGTCCTCATATGATCCATTCAGCACATGATTCCTTTAATATAGCTTTTAAAAACATAAAACAGATATAACTCCCTTGCTTGAAACACTCCAATAGTTTCCTATTGCACTGGGAATAAAATTGACCCCTTAACTATAGACTGGACATAGCTTTTTCTACTACTGTATCAACTCAGATAGAGTGCTTTGATCTGCAGCTGTGACAATATCTTAACATTGAGACTGATGCTTTTTTAGAATCTTCCACTGTCACACTCTGATCCCAGAGATTGTATCATATTTTCATTTATAATTTCTATATTAGTGACTCCTAAATGTACTTCTACAGCCCCAACCTCTCCTCTGATTTCTAGTCTCATATATTCAACTTCCAGCTTGACATGTCTGTCTAGATGTCTGATCGGAATCTCAAATTTAAAACATTCAAAACAGAACATTTTTTTGTCTCCCTCCTCCCTCAATAAAAGAACCTATACTTCCCCATCTCTGTAAATGCTTCTGTCTTCAATAAAATTGCTCAGGGTACAAACTTCAGTCTTTCTTGATTCCTCTTTCCTTCACAGTCCATATATAATCCATCATCAGGTCTTATCAGTGATATATACAAAATATATACTGAATGCATCTATTTCCCTTTATCTCCACTTCCACTGCCCTGGTCCAAGTCACCATCTTCTCTTGTCTAGATTAGTGCACTATTACTTTAACTGGTTGCCCTGCTTCCACTCTTGCCCACTAAAACCCACTCTCTGCATAATAGACAAATCCTAATTGCTTAAAATGTAAATTAGATCATTCATCTTCACTATAAATTATCCAGTGGCTTTCCATTGGAATGACAACAAAATCCAAACTGCTGACTATGACTCCCCAAACCCTAAGTGGTCTGTCCCTCTACCTACTTCTCTAATGATCTAGCCACATTGGCCAAACTTGTTTTCATCTCAGGGTTTTTGCCTTTGCTGTTCTTTCAGCCTAGGTCTTCTCATGCCTGCCTCCTTCTCATCACTAGGTCTCAGCTCAAGTGTCCCCTTGATCTCCATACGTAAAATACCCTCCCAAACCTACCCCCATTCTTATGCTAGTCATTCTCTATCACATTTCTCTGTTTCATTTCTTC
This sequence comes from Leucopleurus acutus, assembly GCF_964270905.1. NCBI lineage: Eukaryota > Metazoa > Chordata > Mammalia > Artiodactyla > Delphinidae > Leucopleurus > Leucopleurus acutus. Next base: position 73,655,040 of record NC_139148.1, read on the forward strand.
AGTATTACTTACGTCTATCTGAAATGGTCTTATTTACCTATTTAGTGTCTTTCTCTTCCCACTAAACTTATAAGTTCCATGAGAAGAAGAATACTGGCTGTCTGGTTCACTGCAGTATCCCCAGCACCTGGAATAGTGCATGACATGGAGTAGTCACTCAACAAATACTTATTGACTGAACAAACACATGAATGATCATATGGATTTAAATGTACTCTGTCACATTACCGAAACTTGTTTTTTGGACAGTGTTCTTCCCTAAAGGCAGCTAGTCATTTTGCCCTGACTCTTTCTCTACTCTCCACTTTTGGCCAGTCTCAGCTCCCATCAGTCTTAACATCTTCCCTCCTTACCACTGAGAACTCCTAAAAGGCTAAGTGATCAGGGCTGAGAATTTTTATTGGCTTTTAACATGTAAGTTTTGTGTGTACAATATTATACTTTGACATCTGTATACACTACAGCGTGCTCACCACCAAAGGTTTAGTTTCCATTTGTCACCATGCAGCTGATCCCCTTTATTCATTTTGTCCCTACCCCACTTCTCCTCTGGTAACCACTACTCTGTTCTCTGAATCTGTCTGTTTGTATTTGTTTAGTTTGGTTTGTTCATTTATTTTGTTTTCTTTTGTTTTGTTTTTATATCCAAAGAAGGCATACAGATGGTCAACAAGCACATGAAAAGATGTTAAACATGACTACTCATTAGGGAAATGTAAATCAAAACCACAGTGAGATATCACCTCATGCCTGTTAGAATGGCTATCATCAAAAAGGGCAAGAGATAACAAGGGTTGAAGAAGATGTGGAGAAAAGGGAACACTCATACACTGTTGGTGAGAATGTAAATTGGTGCAGCCACTATAGAAAACAGTATGGAGATTACCCCCCAAAAAATTCAGAATAGAACTACCATATGATCCAGCTATTCCACTTCTGGGTATTAATCTGAAGAATACAAAAACACTAATTTGAAAAAGTATATGCACCCTTATGATAATTGCAGCATTATTTACAATAGCCAAGATATGAGAATTTTAATAGTTTTTTTTTTGTGGGTTTTGGTAAATGTCTACAATTAACTCCAATCAATAATGCACTTTTGGGCTTCTCTGGTGGCACAGTGGTTGGGAATCTGCCTGCCAATGCAGGGGACACGGGTTAGAGCCCTGGTCCGGGAGGATCCCACATGCTGCAGAGCAACTAAGCCCATGCACAACAACTACTGAGCCTGCGCTCTAGAGCCCCCGAGCCACAACTACTGAAGCCCCCACGCCTAGAGCCCATGCTCCGCAACAAGAGAAGCCACCGCAATGAGCACGCACACCGCAACGAAGAGTAACCCCCATTTGCCACAACTGGAGAAAGCCCGTGCACAGCTATGAAGACCCAACACAGCCAAAGATAAATAAATTTATTAAAAAAAAATAATAATGCACTTTTTATCAGAACCATGCATAAGACAAGTATGGTGGAAGTCCCTGTTCTCAAACAGAAGATCCAATGTAAGGGCTGTTTTATTGTGATTTTAAATATATATATATATATATATATATATATATATATATATATACACACACACACACATAATTTTTCAGCCAAAATGGTTTTCTCTCTTAATAAAGGATTGACACCCAAGAAAGCCAGGGCTGTTATTGAAGAAAAACAGTGAGATTATTATGATACTAGAACCAATGGTTTCTAACTATTAGAAGCAACTATAGACACAACCTTCTCAAGAGAATCACTAGCAACCATGTTATTTGCCATCTTTGTGCTTTCAGGAAGGGACAAAAACAACAGCTCTGTGTTTGGTTAAAGGTCATAAACGCTGTCAATTAAGAGCAATATATCTGGGGCTCCCACCTGCCCACAAGCATGGGTTTCCATTCAACTATCTCCATTTTAACAAATACCCATCTCAATGGCTGGAAAAGCACTAAATTCTAGGTAGCAAACCTAATCATGTGCTGAAATACAAACTTCTCCTTTATAGTAGTGATACAGATGATTGATTACTTAATGAAACCATAGCAAATAGTGTAGTGTTATACTGAAATATTGAAGCTGTTTCTCACCTAAGGATGGAACAGAATCAAATATTATTAGCAGGGAAGAATAATTAGGAAATTAATGACATTGATTGTAGTTTGTAGCTCTATTGTAAAAAAAAATAATCATCTGTTAGCTTAAGATTCTCCAGGATTTGGGATGTTTTACAGCCTATCCAGGGCCACTAACAGAGAAATAAATATCAAGGCCATATAAGTAGCAAGTTAATCACCTACTTATTTTTTAATATCATGCAGTAAAATTGATTTTTTTTCTTTTGTTGTACAGTTCTATGAATTTTTTTTATTGAAGTATAATTGATTTACAGTATTACATTAGTTTCAGGTGTACAACAGAGTGAACCTATATTTTTATAGATTATACTCCATTTAAAGTTATTATAATGTATTGGCTATATTCCCTGTGCTGTACAATATATCCTTGTAGCTTATTTGGTTTTTACATAGTAGTTTGTACCTTTTAATCCCCTAACCTTATGTTACCCCTCCACCCCTCCCTCTCCCCACCCACTGGTAACCACTAGTTTTTTCTCTATATCTGTGAGTCTGTTTATGTTTTGTTCTGTTTTGTTATATTCATTTTTCTCATTTTTTAGATTCCACATATAAGTGGTAACATAACATGTATACATTTGTGTAACCACCACAACAATCAGTGTACAAAACTGTTCCATCACTCCCCAAAATTCCATTGTCACCTCTTTATAGTCACACCTACTCCTAACTCCCATCCCTGGCAACCACTGATCTGTTTTCTGTTCCTGTAGTTTGATCTTTCAACAATGTTATATAAACAGAACAAAACAGCATGTAATCTTTTGAGACTGAATTATTTTACTCATATAATATTCTCCAGCTTTATCTAAGTTGTTCTTTCCTTTTTACTGTTGAGTATCATTTCATTGTATGAATGGACTATAGTTTGTATACCCATTTACCAATTGCAGTACATCCTGGTTGTTACCAGGTTTTGGCAATTATAAATAGAGCTGCTATAAATATTCTTTTATAGATATTTGTGTGAACATAGCTTTCATTTCTCTAGAATAAATACCAAATAATGTTCAGATTTAGGTCTACCATTTAATTATTTATTTTCTGTTTGTACCATCCATCTTTCTCTCCTCTGTTTCCCATTTCCTGTCTTCTTTTGGATTATTTGAATATTTTTTTAGTTTTCCATTTGGTTTTATCTATTGTATTTTAAGTATATCTCTTTACATAACTTTTTAAGTAGTTGCTTTAGGGATTACAATATATAGACTCACCTATTTCACAGTATATCTAGAATTAATATTTTACTACTTAGAGTGGAATGTAGAAACCATACCACCATACAAGTCCTTTATACTCCCCCTTTTCTGATGTTATTCTCATGTATATTACATCTACATACATTAGCAGCAGCATAAGACAATGTTATACTTTTTGCTTTCAACAGTCAAACATATTTTAAAGAACTCAAGAGAAGAATTGTCTATTATGTTTGCACATAGTTTTACTCTTTCCCTTGCTCTTTCCTTCTTCCTGGTGTTCAAAGTTTCCTTTCCTTTCTGTTTCAAGAACTTCCTTTAGCCATGCTTTCAGAACATTTCTGCTGGCTATGAGTTCCCTTAGTGTTCCTTCCTCTGAGAATGTCTTTATTTCACCTTTATTTCTGAATAATATTTTAGTCAGATATAGAATACTGGGTTGGCAATTCTTTTCTTTCTAGAACTTGAAAAAAAATGGCCACTTCTTTCTGACCTCAATTGTTTCTGATGAGAAATCTGCAGTCATTTGAATCATTTTTCTCCTGTAGTTAATGTGTCATTTTTCTCTGGCTGCTCTCTAGTTTTCAGCAGTTTGATTATGATGTGTCTGGGCATAGATTTCTTTGGTTTTATCTTGTTTTGAGTTTGCTCAGTTTCTTGATTCTGTGTGTTAATATCTTTCATCAAACTTGGTAAGCAGTCAGTCATTATTTCTTCAACTATTTTCATCACCACATGGTTTCTTCTCCTTTTCTGGAACTCCAATGGCATGAACATTAGCTCCTCTTGTTGTTGTACAGGTCCCTGAGGCTCTATTAACTTTTTTCAATCTTCTTTCTTTCTGTTGCTTAGATTGGATAATTTCTATTCATCTATCTTCAAAATCACTAACTCTTTGTTATCTTCCTTCTACTATTGAGCCCTTCCAGTGATTTTTTTTATTTTGGTTGTAGCATTTTATGTTCTAAAATTTCCATTTGGCTTTTCTTTTTGCTTTACGTTTCTTTGCTGATTCTTTCTGTTTATATTGGTTTAAGAATATCTATGATTTTGTGTCTGAGCACCATAATAATAGCTGCTTTAAATACCTTGTCAGATAATTCAAAAATATGTGTTACTTTGTCTTTGGCATTTGTTAATTTTTTTTCCTCTATGAGTTGAGATTTTGGTAATCTCAACTGGTAATTCATACGCTGAGTAATTTTTTGTACTTGTATTGTAAGCAATACTTTATGTGACTTTGGTTCTTGTTTATATCCTATTGATAATATTTATATTTTTGCTTCAGCAGGCACTTGATTTGGTTAAGTCAAGTGAATGGAGAAAAAACCCAGAGGATTTTTCAACAGCCTCTGAACTTTAGGGGTTCCCTTTTCTTCTTGAGCTAGAACTAGTGGGTTTCTCCTGGATCTCTTTATCTATGTCTCTATCTCTCTGTCTGTTTCTCTCTCTCAGTACTCACTTCCATTTAAGGCATCGTTGAATTCAGGCTACAGGATACCAGAGGAAAACAATGGTAAACTCACAATTGGTTCAGTGACATTTCAAATTCAAGTGTGCTTTCCTTTTCCTCCTGTTGATATTTACTTTTCAGAGACCTCAAATAGCTGTATCATGCATTATGTGCAAGTTTATTGTTGCATCTATAAGAGAAAATGATTGCTATGTGTTTACTCCATCTTACCTAGAACTGGATTCCTTGCCTGTTTTGTTTGTTTCCTTGTTTAAGGGACAAGCATGAAACATTGTGGTGTAATGAAAATGTCCCATGATTCAGAGTCAGACTACCTGTGTTTTGTCTTATCAGCTGGGTAATTTTTGTAAAGTAGCAAACACACTGTGTCTTGTTTCCTCAGCTGTAAAACTGAAATAACAAAAGTATCTGTCTCAAAGCATTGTTGGGAGATTAAAGGAGATAAATGACAGAAGCAGAGGATATATTAAGAGGCATAGAGTAGACAGATTGAGAGACAGACAGAAACAGATGAAAAAAAAGACAAACAAAGAAATTGTAAGAAACAAGGGGAGACAGAAGCTACAGATATAAAACATTCCTTTTCCATCTTCTGCCAAACACACACACACACACACACACACACACACACACACACACACTGCAATACAGTGTAGGTAAAGACACAAAGAGAATAAAGAGTGATAAGAGAATAAGAAGAACAAAGAGAGACATGGAGTCAAGAATGAATATTTGTCTTGCACTCTTTTGAAATATAACCGCCTAAACATTTTACTAAATTTCTTAGTGACATGGGCATTTAAAAGGCTATTATTGCCTTTGGGCTAAGTGTTTTTCATCTTCATTTCATTTCTGAGGTAATTAAAGTCTCATGAACCTTCCATGCTAGAATGTAAGCTCCACGAGGACATGAACTTTTTGTCTGTTTTGATCACTAATGTATCTCAAGTACGTGGACTATTTCTTGGCACTTGCTTAGTTCTCTATAAAATGCTTATCAAATGCATGAATAATTCAGTTTATCTTAATTTAGAAATTTTTGCTATTGCCTTTGATTGTTTAGTTTCTTGATGTTTATGCAGGAAATCTATGCAAATTAATAATGTAAATACATTTTTTAAATGTTTATGTTATACTCAAAGAACAAAGTGAGATTTAAAATCCCTAAGTATCTTTCAAACATTTGTTATGTTAACTTTAAACTCTTTATAAAAAATCTATACACTAAAACAAATTTTATATGAAGTCCTTTATAATCTGTAGCTGAATATACTGGCTATAAAGTTGCACATCATAAAACTGAATTTCTATTTAAATGATTTATAATCTTTTTGTACCTTCAGATTCATGTCTCCAAATAGTCCAAAGAAGAGCTGATTTATTATCTACTAAAAGAAAAATATGGACTGAGCTTCAATTATAGTTGCAAAATATAGCATGGCCTAATGTTTATGTGACTATGCAGGTATACATTTCATTCACTGATAATATGAATCATTTAATATTCGATCTACTCAAAACCAGTCGAAGCTCTTAATGGTACTTGGAACATTTAGCTTGTGAAATTTAATTTTATACCTACTGGTATGCTGCTTTGTACCATTGTTAATCAATTCTTTGAAAATTTGCCAATCTTTTCTGCCCAAGCTAGTTTTTAAATTTCTTTACAAGATGGATCCAGTCACTCTTTTCTCTTGAGTCTTCCATAAGACCTCTTCCAAAGCTTGGTTCAAAGTAGTTTCTCAATTAAACATGTATTCATTGATCAATCTGGTCAACAAATATTCATTGAGGATCTTCAACTTTGTGCCAGTTATTTTTCTAGGTATTACATGCAAATTAGTGATTAGAATCCTGCAAAAATGTGAATAATGCACTAATGGATTATCTTAGTCTGATTAGAAACCAATTTATAGTTTCAAAAGTGGGAAAGTTGGTTGTGCTCCCTCTAAATGAGAGGGCCTTTACACAGAAAACACAGACTTACACTGTATTAGTGAAATAAAAGCAAATTCTAATTTCACCTAGCCCGAAAGTAAGAAAGGAATTCTAGTCTCTTATTACTCCAAGAAGGGTAGAACATATTCAGACAGCATAAAAGGAGGGTGGGCATCATTACAGGAGCCTTCAATTTGGCAGGGAATTTGGCCTGCTTTGTCAAGTTGGTCCAGTCAGGGGAAAAACAGCAATCCTCCCAGTGGGCCTCTGTAAATATATCCAGAAAACCTAGACTCAGGTCTCCAAAGAGAAAACAAGCCACAGGATCTTTTTTTTTTTTTTTAAGGCTGAGTGTAGTCATAAGTTTTATATGGACTGTGCATGTAAAATTCTTTTAACAATCTTTAAAATTATGTTGCTAAGAATCAATCATACTCCTATATTTAAAAAATAGCCTTTGTACCTAAGTTCAGATCACCCTCTCATAATAAAGTAAATTCAGCCAGATTTTAAGGACTATGGTCTTCAACTCATTTAGGTGACAGTATAATAGCCAAAAGGAAAAGATAAAAGAGTAACAAATGAAAGAGGAACTCAGGTGTTAAAAAGGGATTATTCCAGGGACCAGTACCAATATTTGAATTAACTTATTATTGATCTTTCCTGCTATGCACATTGATGACTATTCCTTCTTTAGCCATAATTATAGCATGTGTCCTATTCTCACGCTTCCCAAGTTATTCAAAGGACAGTACATTCTGCTAAGAGCTGACATAGAAATTCTTTTCCAGTAATTTAAATTTATATCCTAAGTTTTTTCGCTCTGTTTGGTTTATTATTTTTGGAACCACAGGAATAAAAGAATGCAGGGAGGAATTACCCAAATTACACAAAACTAACTTTTTCACCCACTAATAGATTAATTAATAACTTAGCAAATTAATCAACCTTCAATTTGAGATGTGGTCAAATCTTAAGTGAGTATTTTGATGTTTGCTACTTTAGCTGCCTTTCCAGAGTAGCAAGTTTGTTAGCTACCAAAATCCCAGCCTACAACAATGTAGTGATTATGATTTTGGGATCTATATTCAGACTTCGTGGGTTCAAAGTTCAGATTTAGAATCACCTAATTGTATAATATGGCAAAAATTTCTGAAGCTTACTAAGAACAAATTTTAAAAGTTCAGAACAATAACTGGTTCAAAGTAAACCCTCAGTGAATGCTAATCATCCTCCCTCATTTCCCACCCTTTTCTCCTGGCAAACTATTTCTCCTCTTTTAAGATCCACTTCAAATGTAATCTTTGTAAGGTTTTCCTCAGACTCCCAGGTATACTTGGTGCCCACATTGCCTTTTGTGAATGATTAAATTTTAGCAATTCCTGGGAATTCCCTGGCAGTCCAGTGGTTAGGACTCTGAGCTTCCACTGCAGGGAGCATGGGTTCGATCCCTGGTTGGGGAACTAAGATCCCTCAAGCCATGTGGTGTGGCAAACAAACAGACAAAAGAACAAAAACACAAACAAAAAACAAAACAGAAAACACCCCCAAAACTTTAGCAATTCTTATGATACTGCACTTGAATTATTCATTTGTATATCTGCTTTATCATTTGACTGTAAGCTTTTAGCAGCATGTCTGGATGAGTTGGTCATGCCTTTTTCTGGACTTTTGGAACTAGCATATATTTCAGTTATCCCTTATCATATTTTATCGCAATTTGTTGTTTTTCTATCTATCTCACTAGATTATGAGCTGTGCCTTCAGTGATCTGCTCAGTACTTAGCACACAATAGATGCTTAATAAATCCCGGTTGAATACATGGATGAATGCTATGTAAGTAGCAAGTGGGGTGAGATGAGAATGTAGTACTAGAGATGGTACCAGGCATTTTATAAGCCATAAGAATTGCCGGGCTTCCCTGGGGGCGCAGTGGTTAAGAATTTGCCTGCCAACACAGGGGACATGGGTTCAAGCCCTGGTCCGGGAAGATCCCACATGCTGCGGAGCAACTAATCCCGTGCGCCACAACTACTGAGCCTGTGCTCTAGAGCCCACAAGTCACAACTACTGAGCCCATGTGCTGCAACTACTGAAGCCCGTGAGCCTAGAACCCATGCTCTACAACAAGAGAAGCCACCACAACGAGAAGCCGACACACCATAACGAAGAGTAGCCCCCGCTCACCACAACCAGAGAAAGCCCATGTGCAGCAACAAAGACCCAACACAGCCAAAATAAATTTATTAAAAAAAAAAAAGAATTGCCATTTCAAGATCAATCAATTCTTTGACCCAGTAACCATGATTTAAGACAATGGTTCTCAATTCTAGCTGCATGTTACAATCACCTGGGGAACTTTTAGAAACTAATGATGACAAGAACTTACCCCCAAGTGTTCTTATTTAATCAGTGTAGGAGGAGACCAGATATTCATAACGTTTTAAAAAACAGTTTTATTGAGGTATAATTTACATACCATAAAATTCACTCATTTAAAGTGTACAATTTCAGTAGTTTTTAATAAGTTTATGGAGTTGTGCAACTATCACCACAATCTAATTTTTGAATATTTCCATCAACCCACCCTCAAATCCCCCATCCATTTGCAGACACTTCCTATTCCTACCCCCAGCCCGGGCAAACACTAATCCACTGTGTCTGTATAGATTTTCTTTTTATTGAGGTATAATTAACATACCACACAATTCATCCATTTAAAGTATACAATTAAGTAGTTTTAGTATATTCTTGGATTTGTGCAACCATCACCACTATCCAATACCAGAACACTTCCATCACCCTGAAAAAGAAACCAATACACATTGGAAGTCATTCACCATTGTCTTTCCATTCCCTGGAAACTATGAATCTATTTTCTATATTTATGGATTTGCCTATTCTGGACATTTCATATCAATGGAATCTTACAAGCCTTTTGTGTTTGGCTTCTTTCACTTAGCATAATATTTTCAAGTTTCATCCATGTTTTAGCATGTATCAGTACTTCATACATTTTTCTGGTTGAATAATATTGCTTTGTATGAATATAAAACATTTGGTTTATCCATTCATCAGTTAATGAACAATTACTTGGGTTGTTACCACTTTTGGGCTATCATGAATAACGCTAGTATGAACTTTTGTGTATGCATTTTTGCATGAACATTTGTGTTTTTATTTTTCTTGAGTAGAGCCCTGGAAGTAAAATTCCTGGGTTAAATGGTAATTCTATGTTTAATTTTTTGAGAAATCATCAAAATACCTTCCAAAGTGGCCATGCCATTTTACATTCCCTCCAGCAGTGTATGAGTGTTCCAACTTCTCAACATCCTTATCAACACTTGTCATTTTGTTTATTTTTTCTTATAGCCATTATAGTGAGTGTGAAGTGGTATTTCATTGTGTATTGATTTACAATTCCCTAGTGACTAATAATGTTGAGTATCATTTCTTATAGCTTTTGAAGCTCCAGAAATCTGTGTTTTCTTCAGCCAGAAGTCAAGAATCACTTATTTAGAAAATGCAGGTCCAAGATTTGAAGCAAAACACTGTGAGATACTGTGTCTCTGAACTGGAGTTTGTTTGGATAAACGTCAATGATCCTCATGTGTGACAATAACTGGATGAGCTGGGGTCAACAGATGCCTCATCAGGCTAAGGACATATATAGTGTAAAAGAATAAGGGTGACCTCTTAACTTATACCCTTTCAGAATGTTGACTTAATAATGAAGGTACTGACTTACTTCGAGGAAAATGAGAGTCAAGATAATGAAACTTGGTTTAGAAGTCTGGTGGGGGTAGCAGGTGAAGAATGATTGTAAGTGCAATAATGTGGGTGCCAGTGAGGGCCATATGATGGTGATGGCTTCTGGTACTATCATGGGAAACAGTGACAGATCTCTACGGCAAGATGACCTGTAACTGACTCAAGACGTAAATGAAATGAAAGAGCTATATCTAAGTTTTTAAATTAGACTAGAAACAGAAAGCATGAGGTGCTTTTGTTTGTGGTCCTGTAATTGAGCAGATGATGGGTAGGAGATGAAGGAGGAAGTTTTTTCTCCCACTTCAGTGTCATGATTGTTAAATAATATCCTGGCTATCCATCTAAATGAGGCATAAGGAACCGTGGAAAGGAATCGGTAGCCAGGAAAGGTGATTTCATAGGCTATTATAGAAACTTAAAATGACCAAGAAGCCAGAACAGGAACAGCAGACAGAGAGGTGAGAACCATTCATAAATGTGGGCAGCACGTGTGATTTACTAATGCATGAAAAACACCACAGGGTCTCCCTGCAAGAGAGATACCAGAAATAAGACACTTAACAGGACTAGATTTTAGTTGATGATCAAGAGACTATTTTGTTACAAAGTCACCCTATTTTACTATCATGCTGACGCTACCTGAATAATGGTTATGCTATCCTATTGAAATTCGTTCAGTCAAGGTAGATAGGCTACCTTCTAGCCTATTAATCAGTAAGAGCTATTTTCCTTCTCTTTGCTTCTTCTTCCTTCCCTCTCTATCTTCCTGGAAACTTCTTCCTCTTGAACATCTGAGGTAAATTTAAATTTGTCTTTTCCTTGTGGACTTTAGCTTCCTGGTGCCTATTAGGTAACTCTCAACCATAAGCACACTCCAGACAACCGGCCTCACCAAATCTTGGCTTTGATTAAAATTTCTTCTAGTTTTCAACTGACCTTTTCTGAGCCATTCCCCCAAAGTGTTCTCTGTTACAATTTTAAAGAATCTATTGATAATATACTTCAGCTACATCATGAATTCAACTGGCTATTGTGTGCTAGCTGGGGAATATAGTCACTATTTATGTCACTATTCTTGGTGGGGGATTGCACTGTTAATTCTAAAAACTGGCTGATAAGGGATTCTTTAGAACAATATTGTTCAAGGTTGAGATTTTCCAATATGGAAAATATAAGAGCCAACAATAAAATAAATCAGGTGTAAATCTTGCTGGTGCCTATGTTTCCATCCAAGAAAATATACAATCAGAAACAACATTTTCAAATACAAAGGATAACCTTTCAGATAAAGATTTTTCCTTTTCTAGCTGATTTTAGCCCACAAGGATAAAAATCTACCTAGGTTGATCTACCCAGTATTTGAAGTAAGTAGATAAATTCTCGTGTAGGTTTGGATAGATTTAATCATTCTTACCCTGTATTCATATTCTCTTGACAGAAAATCATCCAAATATGTGAATTCAAGCAAAAGTTTAAATACTTTCTTGCATTGTATCTTATGTTTGATTGTGATTCATTTTCTGAATTCTTTGTTGAATTTTATATTATTTTGTAGCCAAAGAAATGCATCTCACTTTCAAGGAGACATACATTTAACTCATTAAAAGACTGAGAACTTGGGACTATCCAATAGATGGGAACAATGTTTCTCCTTACTACTAGAGAACTTAATAAATATGGAAGCAGGAGTCCATGAGGAAATTATTTAACAGAGGAGGAAAGAGGCCTCAGGTGACTTTGTCAATATCATACAGCTAGCTAGCAGCAGAGCTAGTGCTAAGAACTGTGACATCTTGACCCTTAGAGTTTTCTTCCACAACACATTGCCTCCATGCCTCCATATTTGTGAGAGATACTTGACGTCTATCTAGGTGGTGCATTGCCAGGACTATGGTGAGAAATTCAGAAAACCCTCCCAAGTCTGAGCAGATAACAAAGTATGAGTTTCATCACAGACAAGTAAGAATAAATGAGTTTGCAAGAAAATTACACAAAGTCCAAAATATTGGTAAAGAATTAGGGACTCATTATGGAAATATAGACATTATTAAGAAATGTGTTGGGAACAACCTAAGTGTCCATGAATGGAAGAATGCATAAAGAAAAGAAAATGTGGTATACACACACACACACACACACACACACACCACAATGGAATATAATTCAGCCACGAAAGGGGAGGAAGTTTTGCTATTTGTCACAACGTAGATAAGGATTGAGGGCATTATACTAAGTGAAAAAGGGGGAACGAGGGGAAGATGGCGGAAGAGTAAGACGCGGAGATAACCTTCTTGCCCACAGATACACCAGAAATACATCTACACGTGGAACAAATCCTATAGAACACCTACTGAACGCTAGCAGAAGACCTCACACTTCCCAAAAGGCAAGAAACTCGCCACGTACCTGGGTAGGGCAAAAGAAAAAAGAAAAAACAGAGACAAAAGAATAGGGAGGGATGGGACCTGCACCAGTGGGAGGGAGCTGTGAAGGAGGAAAGATTTCCACACACTAGGAAGCCCCTTCACGGGTGGAGACTGCGGGTGGCGGGGGCAGGGGGAAGCTTTGGGGCCGCGGAGGAGAGCACAGCCAAAGGGGTGCGGGGAGCAAAGTGGAGAGATTCCCGCAAAGAGGATCGGTGCCAACCGGCATTCACCAGCCTGAGAGGCTTGTCTGCTCACCCGCCGGGGCGGGCGGGGCTGGGAGCTGAGGCTCGGGCTTCGGTCGGAGCGCAGGGAGAGGACTGGGGTTGGCGGGAACACAGCCTGAAGGGGGTTAGTGCACCACGGCTAGCTGGGAGGGAGTCCGGGGAAAAATCTGGACCTGCCGAAGAGGCAAGAGACTTTTTCTTCCCTCTTTGTTCCCTGGTGTGCGAGGAGAGGGCATTAAGAGCGCTGCTTAAAGGAGCTCCAGAGACGGACGCGAGCCGCGGCTAAAAGCGTGGACCCCAGAGACGGGAATGAGACGCGAAGACTGCTGCTGCCGCCATCAATCAGCCTGTGTGCGAGTCCAGGTCACTATCCACACCCCCTTTCCGGGGAGCCTGTGCAGCCCGCCACTGCCAGGGTCCCAGGATCCAGGGACAACTTCTCCAGGAAAACACATGGTGCGCCTCAAGCTGGTGCAATGTCATGCCGGCCTCTGCCGCCGCAGGCTCGACCGGCACTCCGTACCCCTCCCTCCCCCCGGCCGGAGTGAGCCAGAGTCCCCGAAGCAGCTGCTCCTTTAACTCCGTCCTGTCTGAGCGAAGAACAGAGGCCCCCTGGCGACCTACATGCAAAGGCGGGACCAAATCCAAAGCTGAGCCCCTGGGAGCTGTGAGAACAAAGAAGAGAAAGGGAAATCTCTCCCAGCAGCCTGAGAAGCAGCGGATTAAAACTCCACAATCAACTTGATGTACCCTGCATCTGTGGAATATATGAATAGACAACGAATCATCCCAAATTGAGGAGGTGGACTTTGAGAGCAAGATTTATGATTCTTTCCCCTTTTCCTCTTTTTGTGAGTGTGTATGTGTATGCTTCTGTGTGAGATTTTTGTCTGTATAGCTTTGCTTCCACCGTTTGTACTAGGGTTCTATCCGTCCATTTTTTTATAATAATTTTTTTATTTTAATAACTTTATTTTATTTTGCTTTATCTTCTTTCTTGCTTGCTTTCTATCCTTCCTTCCCTACTGTAGACAACGAATCATCCCAAATTGAGGAGGTGGACTTTGAGAGCAACATTTATGATTTTTTTCCCCTTTTCCTCTTTTTGTGAGTGTGTATGTGTATGCTTCTTTGTGAGATTTTGTCTGTATAGCTTTGCTTCCACAATTTGTCCTAGGGTTCTACCCATCCGTTTTTTAAAAATTTTTTCTTAATAATTATTTTTATATTAATAAGTTTATTATATTTTATCTTTATTTTATTTTACTTTATCTTCTTTCTTTCTTTCCTTTTTTCCTTCCTTTCCTCCTTCCTTCCTCCTTTCTTCCCTCCCTCCCTCCTTTCTTTCTTTCTTTCTACTTCTACTAATTCTTTCTTTCTACTTTTTCTCCCTTTTATTCTGAGCCATGTGGATGAAAGGCTCTTGGTCTGCAGCCAGGAATCAGCGCTGTGCCTCTAAGATGGGAGAGCCAAATTCAGGACACTGGTCCACAAGAGACATCCCAGCTCCACATAACATCAAACAGCGAAAATCTCCCAGAGATCTCCATCTCAACACACATACCCAGCTTAACTCAACGACCAGCAAGATGCACTGCTGGACACCCTATGCCAAACAACTAGCAAGACAGGAACACAACCCACCCATTAGCAGAGAGGCTGCCTAAAATCATAATAAGTCCACAGACACCCAAACACACACCACCAGACGCGGACCTGCCCATTAGAAAGACAAGATCCAGCCTCAACCACCAGAACACAGGCACTAGTCCCCTCCACCAGGAAGCCTACACAATCCACTGAACCAACCTTAGCCACTGCGGACAGTCACCAAAAAAAACGGGAGCTAAAAACCTCCAGCCTGCAAAAAGTAGACCCCAAATATAGTAAGATAAGCAAAATGAGAAGACAGAAAAACACACAGCAGTTGAAGGAGCAAGATAAAAACCCACCAAACCTAACAAACGAAGAGGAAAGAGGCAGTCTACTGGAAAAATAATTCAGAATAATGACAGTAAAGATGATCCAAAATCTTGGAAATAGAATAGACAAAATGCAAGAAACATATAACAAGGACCTAGAAGAACTAAAGATGAAACAAACAACGATGAACAACACAATAAATGAAATTAAAAATACTCTAGATGGGATCAATAGCAGAATAACTGAGGCAGAAGAATGGATAAGTGACCTGGAAGATAAAATAGTGGCAATAACTACTGCAGAGCAGAATAAAGAAAAAAGAATGAAAAGAACTGAGGACAGTCTCAGAGACCTCTGGGACAACATTAAACGCACCAACATTCGAATTATAGGGATTCCAGAAGAAGAAGAGAAAAAGAAAGGGACTGAGAAAATATTTGAAGAGATTATAGTTGAAAACTTCCCTAATATGGGAAAGGAAATAGTTATTCAAGTCCAGGAAGCACAGAGAGTCCCATACAGGATAAATCCAAGGAGAAATATGCCAAGACACATATTAATCAAACTGTCAAAAATTAAATACAAAAAAATATTAAAAGCAGCAAGGGGAAAACAACAAATAACACACAAGGGAATCCCCATAAGGTTAACAGCTGATCTTTCAGCAGAAACTCTGCAAGCCAGAAGGGACTGGCAGGACATATTTAAACTGATGAAGGAGAAAAACATGCAACCAAGATTACTCTGCCCAGCAAGGATCTCCTTCAGATTTGATGGAGAAATTAAAAACTTTACAGACAAGCAAAAGCTGAGAGAGTTCAGCACCACCAAACCAGCTTTACAACAACTGCTAAAGGAACTTCTCTAGGCAAGAAACACAAGAGAAGGAAAAGACCTACAATAACAAACCCAAAATAATTAAGAAAATGGGAATAAGAACATCCATATCAATAATTACCTTAAATGTAAATGGACTAAATGGTCCCACCAAAAGACACAGATTGGCTGAATGGATACAAAAACAAGACCAATATATATGCTGTCTACAAGAGACCAACTTCATACATAGAGATATATACAGACTGAAAGTAAGGGGATGGAAAAAGATATTCCATGCAAACGGAAACCAAAAGAAAGCTGGACTAGCAATTATTATATCAGACAAAAAAGACTTTAAAATAAAGACTTTTAGAAGAGACAAAGAAGGACACTACATAATGATCAGGGGATCGATCCAAGAAGAAGATCTAACAATTGTAAATATTTATGCACCCAACATAGGAGCACCTCAATACATAAGGCAAATACTAACAGCCACGAAAGGGGAAATCGACAGTAACACATGCATAGTAGGTGACTTTAACACCCCACTTTCACCAATGGACAGATCATCCAAAATGAAAATAAATAAGGAAACACAAGCTTTAAATGATACATTAAACAAGATGGACTTAATTGATATTTATAGGACATTCCATCCAAAAACAACAGAATACACATTTTTCTCAAGTGCTCATGGAACATTCTCCAGGATAGATCATATCTTGGGTCACAAATCAAGCCTTGGTAAATTTAAGAAAATTGAAATTGCATGAAGTATCTTTTCTGACCACAATGCTATGAGACTGGATATAAATTACAGGAAAAGATCTGTAAAAAATACAAACACATGGAGGCTAAACAATACACTACTTAATAACCAAGGGATCACTGAAGAAATCAAAGAGGAAATCAAAAAATACCTAGAAACAAATGACAATGGAGACACGACGACCCAAAACATTTGGGATGCAGCAAAAGCAGTTCTAAGAGGGAAGTTTATAGCAATAAAATCCTACCTTAAGAAACGGGAAACATCTCGAATAAACAACCTAACCTTGCACCTCAAGCAATTAGAGAAAGAAGAACAAAAAAACCCCAAAGTTAGCGGAAAGAACGAAATCATAAAAATCAGATCAGAAATAAATGAAAAAGAAATGAAAGAAATGATAGCAAAGATCAATAAAACTAAAAGCTGGATATTTGAGAAGATAAACAAAAGTGATAAACCATTAGCTCGATTCATCAAGAAAAAAAGGGAGAAGACTCAAATCAATAGAATTGGAAATGAAAAAGGAGAAGTAACAACTGACACTGCAGAAATATAAAAGATCATGAGAGATAACTACAAGCAACTCTATGCCAATAAAATGGACAATCTGGAAGAAATGGACAAATTCTTAGAAATGCACAACCTGCCAAGACTGAATCAGGAAGAAATAGAAAATATGAACAGACAAATCACAAGCACTGAAATTGAAACTGTGATTAAAAATCTTCCAACAAACAAAAGCCCAGGATCAGATGGCTTCACAGGCGAATTCTATCAAATATTTAGAGAAGAGCTAACAACTACCCTTCACAAACTCTTCCAAAATATAACAGAGGGAGGAACACTCCCAGACTCATTCTACAAGGCCACCATCACCTTGATACCAAAACCCGACAAGGATGTCACAGAGAAAGAAAACTACAAGCCAATATCACTGATGAACATAGAGGCAAAAATCCTCAACAAAATACTAGCAAACAGAATCCTACAGCAGATTAAAAGGATCATACACCATGATCAAGTGAGGTTTATTCCAGGAATGCAAGGATTCTTCAATATATGCAAAACAATCAATGTGATAATCCATATTAACAAAGTGGAGGAGAAAAACCATATGATCATCTCAATAGATGCAGAGAAAGCTTTTGACAAAATTCAATATCCATTTATGATAACAACCCTGCAGAAAGTAGGCATAGAGGGAACGTTCCTCAACATAATAAAGGCCATATATGACAAACCCGCAGCCAACATCATCCTCAGTGGTGAAAAACTGAAAGCATTTCCACTAAGATCAGGAACAACACAAGGTTGCCCACTCTCACCACTATTATTCAACATAGTTTTGGAAGTTTTAGCCACAACAATCAGAGAAGAAAAGGAAATAAAAGGAATCCAAATTAGAAAAGAAGAAGTAAAGCTGTCACTGTCTGCAGATGACATGATACTATACATAGAGAGTCCTAAAGATGCTACCAGAAAACTAATAGAGCTAATCAATGAATTTGATAAACTAGCAGGATACAAAATTAATGCACAGATATCTCTGGCATTCCTATACACTAATGATGAAAAATCTGAAAGTGAAATCAAGAAAACACTTCCATTTACATTGCAACAAAAAGAATAAAATATCTAGGAATAAACCTACCTAAGGAGACCAAAGACCTCTACGCAGAAAATTATAAGACACTGATGTAAGAAATTAAAGATGAAACAAATAGATGGAGAGATATACTCTATACTTGGATTGAAGAATCAACATTGTGAAAATGACTCTACTATCCAAAGCAATCTACAGATTCAATGCAATCCTTATCAAACTACCACTGGCATTGTTCACAGAACTAGAACAAAAAATTTCACAATTTGTATGGACACACAAAAGACCCTGAATAGCCAAAGCAATCTTGAGAATGAAAAACGGTACTGGAGGAATCAGGCTCCCTGACTTCAGACTATACTACAAAGCTACAGTAATCAAGACAGTATGATACTGGCACAAAAACAGAAAGATAGATCAATGGAACAGGATAGACAGCCCAGAGATAAACCCTCGCATATATGGTCACCTTATCTTTGATAAAGGAGGCAGGAATATATAGTGGAGAAAGGACAGCCTCTTCAATAACTGGTGCTGGGAAAACTAGACAGGTACATGTAAAAGTATGAGATTAGATCACTCCCTAACACCGTACATAAAAATAAGCTCAAAATGGATTAAAGACCTAAATGTAAGGCCAGACACTATAAAACTCTTAGAGGAAAACATAGGCAGAACACTCTATGGTATAAATCACAGCAAGATCCTTTTTGACCCACCTCCTAGAGAAATGGAAATAAAAACAAAAATAAACAAATGGGACCTAATGAAACTTCAAAGGTTAGGCACAGCAAAGGAAACCATAAACAAGACCAAAATACAACCCTCAGAATGGGAGAAAATATTTGCAAATGAAGCAGCTGAAAAAAGATTAATCTCCAAAATTTATAAGCCGCTCATGCAGCTCAATATCAAATAAACAAACAACCCAATCCAAAAATGCGCAGAAGACCTAAATAGACATTTCTCCAAAGCAGATATACAGACTGCTAACAAACACATGAAAGAAATCTCAACATCATTAATCATTAGAGAAATGAAAATCAAAACTATAATGAGATCATCACACGCCAGTCAGAATGGTCATCATCAAAAAATCTAGAAACAATAAATGCTGGAGAGGCTGTGGAGAAAAGGGAACACCCTTGCTCTGCTGGTGGGAATATGAACTGGTAAAGCCACTATGGCGAACAGTATGGAGGTTCCTTAGAAAACTACAAGTAAAACTACCATATGACCCAGCAATCCTACTACTGGGCATATACCCTGAGAAAACCATAATTCAAACAGTCATGTACCAAAATGTTCATTGCAGCTCTATTTACAATAGCCCAGAGATGGAAACAACCTAAGTGTCCATCATCGGATGAATGGATAAAGAAGATGTGGCACATATATACAATGGAATATTACTCAGCTATAAAATGAAACGAAGTTGAGCTATTTGTAATGAGGTGGATAGACCTAGAGTCTGTCATACAGAGTGAAGTAAGTCAGAAAGAGAAAAACAAATACCATATGCTAACACCTGTATATGGAATTTAAGAAAAAAAATGTCATGAAGAACCTAGGGGTAAGACAGGGATAAAGACACAGATCTACTAGAGAATGGACTTGAGGATATGGGGATGGAGAAGTGTAAGATTTGACAAAGCGAGAGAGAGGCATGGACATATATACACTACCAAACATAAGGTAGGTAGCTAGTGGGAAGCAGCCGCATAGCACAGGGAGATCAGTTCAGTGCTTTGTGACCACCTGGAGGGGTGGGATAGGGAAGGTGGGAGGGAGGGAGACGCAAGAGGGAAGAGATATTGGAATGTATGTATATGTATAACTGATTCACTGTGTTATAAAGCAGAAGCTAACATACCATTGTAAAGCATTTATACTCCAACAAAGATGTAAAAAAAAAATAAGTGAAATAAGTCAGACAGAGAGAGACAAATACTGTGTGGTCTCACTTATATGTGGAATCTAAAGCAACAACAAAACCAAAACAAAACAATAAAACAATCTCAAAGATACAGAGAACAACAGCATTGGCGGTTGCCAGAGGCAGGGGTTAGAGGTGAGCAAAATGAGTGAAGGGGGTCAAAAAGTACAAACTTTCAGTTATAAAATAAGTCATGGCATGTAATGTACAGTATGGTGACTATAGTTAATAATACTGTAGTGTATGTTTGAAAATTAAGAGAGTAGATCTTAAAAGTTCTCATTTAAGAAAAAAAGTTTGTAACTACCTGTCATGATGTATGTTAACTAGACTTATTGTGTTGATCATTTTGCAATATATACAAATATTGAATCATTATGTTGTACATTTGAAACGAATATAATGTTATGTGTCTATTACATCTCAACAAATATTGAGAATGGATTGTCTTAAAAACATAATAAATGTATTAGGAAAAAACTACAAAGCTTTAACATTGTTTAATACAAAACCATAATGTATGTAACTGGAACACTATATCTGAGTTTAGTCACTATGTCAAGTAAAACAGAATAGAAATTTCTGGGAAAAGTTATAGGGTGGATAAGAAAATTATCTAAGGTATAGAGACTTCCGTAAAAAATCTTTCCAGGCTAGGAAAGTACAGAGTGGGTGGAAATAAGACAAGTATTTATTAAATTTTATGAGTTTATGGTTTAGGTGAACATATTCTATTAGAACTGGAAACTTGAAAGATGTAGTTTTAGGACTCTTTTTTTTTTTTTAACCAGAGATTTAGTATGTTAAATGAATTATTTCTTGGCCACATATTCCCTGTCCTTGTTACAGTCCCCTCAGGGGCTCTGGCACATGTATCGAGGACTTAAAAAGTACGCAGCTTTAAGGAGCCACCGTAGTAATGAAAAGTGTAACATGAGGTGCAAAAATACCATTTGTAGCATCAGAGAGTAACAGATATCCCCCGAATTTCACACCCAACTTCCTCCCCAAGTTAGTACAACACATGTTATGTGAGTATGGGTTTTATTGTGTGACACATCCATGGTTTAGCTAAAGTGGTTAGACTGATTGATTCCACAGATGTAATAGTGCTCAGCTTTTATGCTCTATCTTATTGAAAATGTGAATTTCACACTGTCACAGAACAAATAGAAGCATGATTTACATTAAGTACCTGATTTCAGGTATTTTTGATAAGTCCATTGCATTTCCAACAGTTACAAAATTTTTGCTCTGGGAAATGGGGGTATGTGATGTGATGTGTGGCCACCTCTCTTTCCCACACTTATGGTAAAAGCAGTGAGAGAATTATAAAAAGATTTATTCCTCTTCTATGTTCTTTGTTTTAAAAATAAATTTATTTATTTTATTTTTGGCTGTTTTGGGTCTTCATTGCTGTATGCAGGCTTTCTCTAGTTGTGGAGAGCGGGGGCTACTCTTCATTGCAGTGCACAGGCTTCTCATTATGGTCGCTTCTCTTGTTGTGGAGCATGGGCTCTAGTCACGCAGGCTTCAGTAGTTGTGGCACAAGGGCTCAGTAGTTGTGGCACACGGGCTTAGTTGCTCCGTGACATGTGAGACCTTCCTGGATCAGGGCTCGAACCTGTGTCCCCTGCACTGGCAGGTGGATTCTTAACCACTGGGCCACCAGGGAAGCCCCTCTTCTATGCTCTTGTTTCTCTCGGTGGTAATACAGGGAGAGGCTAATTAGGTGGCCCGAGTGGGGGGGTGGTTATTCTGTCTGGTAAGTGCCTTTAACTCTCGAGAGAGGGGAGGGAGGATCTAAGAAGATGGAAAGCAAGGCTTTCTTGCTAGAGTTGTCCTTAAGCTCTAAAGGTTTCAGGAAGGACAGTAGAGGGAATTTTATTGACCAGCATTGTTAAGCAGAGCAGGAAAACAGACACAGTTTAAGACCAGGGTCCCTGTCCAGGAAAAGGTAGCACATCTGGCAGAGGTGGAGCCAGTGAGGTATTTCTCAGGAGCCAACCAAAAGACATAGACTGGCTGAATGGATACAACAACAAGACCTGTATATATGCTGTCTACAAGAGACTTACTTCAGACCTAGGGACACATATAGACTGAAAGTGAGGGGATAGAAAAAGATATTCCATGCAAATGGAAATCAAAAGAAAGCTGGAGTAGCAATTCTCACATCAGACAAAATAGACTTTAAAATAAAGAATGGGGCTTCCCTGGTGGCGCAGTGGTTGAGAGTCAGCCTGCCGATGCAGGGGACACAGGTTCGTGCCCCGGTCCGGGAGGATCCCACATGCCATGGAGCGGCTGGGCCCCTGAGCCATGGCCACTGAGCCTGCACATCCGGAGCCTGTGCTCTGCAATGGGAGAGGCCACAACAGTGAGAGGCCCATGTACCACAAAAAAAGAAAAAAAAGAAAAAAAAAAAGAAAGAATGTTACAAGAGACAAAGAAGGACACTACATAATGATCAAGGGATCAATGCAAGAAAAAGATATAACAATTGGAAATATTTATGCACCCAACATAGGAGCACCTCAATACATAAGGCAAATGCAAACAGCCATAAAAGGGGAAATTGACAGTAACACAGTAATAGTAGGGGACTTTAAACACCACTTTCACCAATGGACAGATCATCCAAATTGAAAATAAATAAGGAAACACAAGCTTTAAATGACACATTAAACAAGATGGATTTAATTGATATTTATAGGACATTTCATCCAAAAACAACAGAATACACTTTCTTCTCAAGTGTTCAGGGAACATTCTCAGGATAGACCATATCTTGGGTCATAAATAAAGCCTTGGTAAATTGAAATCGTATCAAGTATCTCTTCCAACCACAACACTATGAGACTATATATCAATTACAGGAAAAAACAACTGTAAAAAATACAAACACATGGAAGCTAAACAATATGCCACTAAATAACCAAGAGATCACTGAAGAAATCAAAGAAATACCTAGAAACAAATGACAATGAAAACAGAATGACCCAAAACCTATGGGATGCAGCAAAAGCAGTTCTAAGAGGGAAGTTTATAGCAATACAATCCTACCTCAAGAAACAAGAATAATCTCAAATAAACAACATAACCTTACACCTAAAGCAATTAGAATAAGAAGAACAATAAAACCCCCAAAGTTAGCAGAAGGAAAGAAATTGTAAAGATCAGATTAGAAATAAATGAAAAAGAAATGAAGGAAACAATAGCAAAGATCAATAAAATGAAAAGCTGGTTCTTTGAGAAGATAAACAAAATTGATAAACCATTAGCCAGACTCATCAAGAAAAAAAGGCAGAAGACTCAAATCAACAGAATTAGAAATGAAAAGAAGTAACAACTAACACTGCAGAAATACAAATTATCATGAGAGATTACTAGGGGACTGCCTTGAATGAGGGAGTCAGATTTAGGGTAGCAATAGTCCAGCAGCTTTAACCCACTTCCTCTCCCCAGTCCACCTAATGCTCCTCAGCACCTTTTATAATACAGAGGAAGGGAAGCTGAAGAATCATAAAGCTGGAGTAGAAACTCCTCCAGGCATCTTCCATGCCCATGCTTTCACAGGTAAAAGGGACCAGTTGCTATATTTTCCCCCTTAATTTCTAAAATAATACATGCTTATTGTAGAAAACTGGGAAAACACAGGAACGAAAAAAATAAATTAAACCATCCATAATCCCACTACCTAAAGACAAATGTCATTCCAGTCTCCTTTCATGCATATGCATAGGGATTTAAAATCATATAGTAATCTGAACATGCTGTCTTGTTATTTGCTTTCTCAACTAGCAATAGTTCACAAATATTTCAATGCCAACACATATTACATTTCAAGTTTTTAATAGCCATGTAATAAAATTGTATCAGACTTTATTCAACAGATCTCTTGTTGCTAAACATTTACTTTGATATTATAAACAGATTTTATAAATATTCCTATAAAGAAGGCTTTGTGCCTTTCATAATTATATCCTTAGAATAAACTAACTGTAGTGGGTAAAATGGTATATATTATTTTGTTAAAGATTTTTGATTTGTCCTTTGGAAATTTGCCCTTTGGAACAAAATTGCACATCTACTATTAGCGTATGAGTGTGCCCAACTCACTGTACCTTTCCCAAAGAAACACAGATTTTGTTCTTTGAGGAGAACATACAGATTACTGAATTGGACACTACTTCATTAGACATTAATACTACTAATAATAGTTACCATTTGTTGAATGTGTTTTCTAAAAAGCATATATTTTCCCCTAATTTTTAAAATCATCTTAAAGGAGAATACAGATTAATGAGATACTAATAGTACAGATGTGTAGTGAAAAGCATATATTGCAATCTATGCTAATTATATGTGTTCACTAGGAGAAATAGCTCAAGATGAAAGTTGACTTTGAAGGTTACTGCAGGAAAGCTTCTTGCATAAAGAATAGTCATTATTATCATCTTTACCTAAGTAATCACCAGGCACATGCTATTGAATTAAGTGCTTCATATGCTTTACTTAATGAGAAAGGAAATAAATGACTATTAATTTTCCACATCATGGAGGTTGCAGTTTTAGGAACTGCTGAAAGAACTCAATTCTGAAGATAGTATTTATCTAGCCTCTCCTTTTTCCTAGTGCCTTATCTCTAGCATGGTTTTATTAACTTCTTAAAATCACTGAAAAGGTAATTATTTTGAAAGAGGTCAAAGGCCTATTTGATTCATTTCTGCACTGACACACCAATTAAAGGCACGAATGTAATCAAATGTTGTGCTTAGTCAGAAAAAGCTTGAAAGAAATCTATTCTAAAAACTAAAAGTCAACCTCACAAATGGGTGAAAGATGTTTTATTTTTAATTAACTTCTCTATTTGGTTTGAAAAAGGAAGCTGACTGTAGGCTATTTGAGAATGATTCTTATCTGTTACAGTAACATGGATTGAGTAGAATGGTTGCCCATAAGGGTACTGAAAATTGAACATTAAGAAATTATCTTTGACTCAGTTACTATTAAAGTTAACACCAAAGGTCATTCACAGTTATTTCTATATGTCTAGGTATTTTCTCATTTCTCTAAATTTTGAACTAAGACACAATATTTTCTCAATGTTCATAATATCTCCTGGAACAGCTTACCAAATTATGAGAAACTGGCATGTTATCTTACTGGTTAAAAGATAAACACATAACCTGTGTAAGATTTAGCAAATAAAGCTTTTATTAAGGAACTAGGTGGGGCACTGTTGTTTAGGGTGAGTTCCTAAATTTAAGAACTGCCTTTGTCCTACCAAACACTTCATTAGAAATTTGTTTCCAACTGGAATGTTCTACCACATTAAGGGAAATTTCAGACAAAGTGTTAGTAATTAGCTGATGGTGTGCCACACCCAAGCATGTTCTCAGCCAATTTTTTCTAGGTTTGTGAAAACAGTCACACACCAGACATTTATCTCAGATAGGTACAACCATAATCATGTATTTTATGAAAGGTCATGCCGTCTCTTTTTTAAAAGATTATCTGACTCAGAGCTCAGCAAAGAGGTCTTGTGGAAGTACAGCCTAAGATGGGAGGAAACAAACATGGATTAGTAGTTAAATAGCGCAGTCAGTTCTCAAATATTCCTATTCATGGAAGAAAAATAATAATGCAGATTCCAAAAAATAGAAGATAATTAAAGCTTCTCTACATGAGTGTGAATAACTTAGGGTAAGACAATTTTGAGAAACTGGTGAGGAGGGTAAACCTCAGTCAACTGGATGTCAGGTCCTGTAACTAAGACCAAAAGATGATGGGGTCCCTGGAAGTCAGGGAAGAATTAGAAGTGTATGTAATTATGCATTTGTGTGTTAGAAGGATTAAGACACCATGATTTGGGTTTTCACTAGTGGTCTGGGGCCAAATGGAATAGAACTGCCTGCTATCTAGCTTTGGGACCACATTCTCATTATATATTTCTTCATGCTCCAGGCATTCATCCTTATGACACGCTCAGTCCTACCACGTTCTTGTTGATTGGGACCCTTTTGCAGATGAATTAAGAGCAAGATAAATAAAATCATTTTCAGATACAAGACATTATTCATCCCTTTAGAATTTGGGAAAAAGAATTACAGGGAGAAGAAATACTAGTATTGCTACTATGGAAATTGTATGGCCAAAAAGTCACTTCAGGTTTTCCCTCAATTTCTATAAAAATTTACCTTCATTATTCCCAAGTCCCTCATTGTGATTTCTGAGATATCTAATAACTCAATTATTTTTGACTTTTAATTCATTACAATGTTGCTCCTTCCAGTGTCCATTCATCATCAACTGTAAGATCTTTGTCTCTATTATGTCTCATAGTTTTTTCTGCTTGCTTTTGAGACTTCTTTTGTTATTTTATTGGATTTATTTCACATTGTTTTGGTGTCTCACTTTTTACTTTGGTGACTTCCCCCATTCCAATGTTTTCCTTTCTTATAAACATAGATTTTGATTTACAATGGTTCATAGAATCAAATTTGTTTAATGTGCTTAGATGACATCAGATTTATTCTCCCTTGATTGTAAATAAAAGTGAGAGAAGATGGCACCATCTAAATATTAAAAAATTCCTCTTACCTTGAGAACATTCTCATTTAGAATCCATTTTTTTTTAGATAATTGCCAACAACGTATATATTTGTCTTGCCCAGTGAAAAACAAGATAGGACAGGAAGAGAATTAAGAAGTTAATACCAAAAATCAGCCTATATCTTTGAAGTAACTAAAGAAGAGAAGAATGAGACATAGGGGACAATAGCAAGGTATCACTGAGCCCCATTTTATAGGTTTAACTCAACTCAGACAAATTAAATAGAAAAAAATTTACTGATTGGATTGCTGAACCACTCTTAGTAATCTTGAGCAAATCATGAAAATCTGTAGATGCCAAAAGCCTGGAGTGTTTGATTCTGGAAATAATTGACAACCAGATTTAACCTTGATCCTTAAAGAAGTCAAGAAAATAATATTGTGGATGATTTATGCATACTTAGACGAGCTCTAGGAGACAGCAAAGGTCTGTTGGTAGCAAGTCATACCAAATGAGTCTATTTTCTTGAGTTTCTTTCCTTGATGGGGTGACAAGATAGGTAGTAAAGGAAATGCCCCAGATATAGTATATCTTATTCCCAACAATTCATTTGACAAAGTGTCTCATGATGTCCTAGTAAATAAGATGACAAAAGAAAAGCTGGATTGAACAACTGAACTTCAACAGGGTTGATTTGTGTTATTCTGGAAAGACCTCTAAAATGTTGTCGTACAGAATGCTGTTCTCTTTGGCATTTTTATTATTATTTGGATGAAGATGCAGAAAGCAAGTTTATCATGTATGTAAAAGTAACAAAGCTGGGAAGGATAGTAAACATTCTGAATGATAAACTCAATATTGTAAAAGATGTTGAATGTTTAGATCAAAATAGAACTTTATGAAAATGCTAGAAAAAATGCACACCCATCCAGAAAAAAGAAGAAGAAGAAAAATGATATGAAATTGATAAAAAGAAATGTAGTAAGTATAAATGTAAAGTTCTGTGTTTAGTTTAGAAAATCAGAGACCTGAGAGAAACTTGACAGCAATTCATGGGGAAAAAGATATAGAATTTTATTGATCACAAACATCCTTTGAACCAACTAATACAACAAAATGAAACAAAACAAAAAAGTGAATAGAATTTTAGGTGGCACTAGTAAGAGCCTAGTGTCTAGATCTGTAAAATCGGGATAATAATAATAAATAATAATGATGATGATGATACCTTCCCCATAGGGCTCTTGCAAAATGAGAAAATCCGTGTAAAACGCTTGGCACTGGGTTAAGTATAAACATTCATACACTAGTTATTATTATTATTAACAAGAAATACAATAGTCCTACTTTACTTGTGTCAAATCACATCTGGAACAGTATGCCCATATGAAAGTTACTGAGGAGGGTAGAAATATTGGAACCAATACGAGGACTGGAGAAAACTTGGAGTGGGGAAGATGAGATAATGATAGCCTTCCAAAATATTAAGAGCTAGTGAAGAATAATTAAATTTACTTTTCATGACTCCAAGCATTACCAGTAGGAGAGATAAATAGGTAGAAGGCACAAGGAGACTCATTTTAGTTCTATAAGGACAAGCTTTCTAATAATCAGAGTTATTCAAAGTTGGAATGGATTACTCAGGTGGTGGTGAATTTCTTGTCACTTGAAGTAGTCAGACAGATGCTGGATGACCACCTGGCAGTAAACTCTGTAGAAGGGATTCTTGAATGTGGTGTATTTATGCATTCATCCATTTATCAAGTCCATCATGAAACAAATAGTTAAGGAGCCCCTACAGTAGGTCACTATTCTGATAAGCTCTAGCGGACATCTAAGGCTCTTTCCAAGGTAATGATTACATGATTTTGAAGAAACATGTTATCTTAAGCTTTCACAGAGGGACACCTAAGCTTCATGTAGGGGCTACTTTTCTTAGAACTTACTTCTGTTCCCTACCCCCAACAGCCCCTAACATCACTTATTGCAAGAGTAAATAACCCGGTCTCTTATTCCATTGTCTGCACTATAAACCAATGCCTCACGAATCACATCAAGTTGAAAGCTTTGCCATTTCAGCAGTGTGACTGTTTTTTCCAACTCAGCTGTGCCAGAAGGGTCATCCATAGTTTCCAATTCAAGTTTTGCTGCTCCTGTGTGATGTTTCATGTTGAAATGACATTTTCTTTTCAATGTAAACATTTTTAGAAACATGGTGAGGAGATTTCAGTGTAACAAATGTAGCAGAATAGCTATGCCTAGCCTGCTGGGTGAAATCCTTTTTTGAAACAATGTTAGAACAAAGAAATTCACTCTATGTAAAAGGAGAGCTAGCTTAGAAATCATAAACGATATTCACACACTGTGTTCCAGATGAGGTAGTCTTCCTGCTGTTGTCAGCAATATTTGCTGCCAAATCCACTAACTGCTTTAGCCTGACCTTGAGTCGATAAACAATATAATCTTTCATGCCACATCTCACCAGCCTCTGCTAGTCAAGAAAAGCATGCTTCTTTCATAATTACATCACAAATGAAGCTTGCTGTACTAGAACAGCAAAGCACTTGAATTGAAAATCTCTTGCCCAAGACTTCCTAACCAACAAAGCAAAACAACCCCCCTCAAAGCCCCAAACACACAAGGGAAGAACACGGCACTGGGTGATGGGTAAGAGCAGTTTGAACACACACAATATGCCTTAGGAGTAACAGGATAGCACAGAGGTGAGAAGACTGTGACAAAAATAGTCAGTGGAATGAAAGCATAAGAAACAGCTGCAGACTGTTCTTATAAGACTTATAAACAGTCTTATAAGAATAAGGCTTCTTATTCCCAAGAGAGACTTGGAAGTAGTTTAAATGTTGGTGCATGTTCTTTTTTCAAAGGAGGCAAGTAAGAAATTTAACAAATTTTAATGTAAGTGTAAAACATTAAAATAAATAGAAAATATCACACCTTCTCTCCCCACCACACTCTCAGGCCATTTTCTATGCAGCACACACATAAGTAGTAAAATAATGGCAATTGTCATTCTTCTCTATTTGCTTGGAGTAAGTTGTTCCTTGCCCTGGTCGAGTGACTATTTGCAAGGCTATTCTAATACATTTTTAAAAACTGGGTAGACATTTGTATCCACTCAGCAATACCTGTAATGTCATCATTTCCAAAAGAGGCAGCAAAGTGAAAGGTTATCAATTTAGAAATATTAAAATAAGTCAACAAAGCAGAACTTTCTAGCATAAAACAAAATGAAACGGCTTAACACTGCCACTTATTCTGTCCCTTGTATGAAGGACCAAATGATCCTATCATTTTGTTTCAGGAGGCATATTAGGATGGTATAACGGAGTTGTCCTTGGTGGGAGGGTAGTATGACTGGCATAACTTTGCCTCCTTGAGTGAACAGTAAACGAACAGAAGGGAGTATAATCAGTCACAGTTACATAGAGCTTCATGGCCAACAGAGAGGAGAAAAGTTAATGGTTAAAAGGTTATAAAATGCATATAACATGAAGATCAGCAATGTGTGTTCTTCCTCCACAGAGACTGTAGAAATAGGATATAAGTTTTGAAATGTTGGTTGATGAGGGTTTTTTAAAGGGCCTTGATTTAAAACATCAAATAATATGCTAATACTTAAAAATGGGTAAAATGCTTGAGCAAATAATTCACAAAAATACAAATAATTAGTGAATATCTGGGAAAAAATCACCCTCACCGGAAATCAAAGGTAAAAATTAAACCAATAATAGGATATTGTTTTCCCCTGTCAACTAACCCAACATTGGCAGTATCACTATCATTATCTCAACCAGTCTTAAAAATGTTGGCATCCCACTGACTCTTCTCTTTCCCTTACCTCCAATATCTAATCACCAAGTCCTTTAGACTCTTTGCAGTGCCTCATTATGTTTCATTCCCACTGTAAGCACGTTATTTAGAGCCTCAAAACTTCACTTCTTGACTATTGCAGTTGCTTATTAACTGGTCTTTCTACCTTTAAATCTATCCTATACAACACTTTCACGTCAATCTTCCTAAAACAACATTTTATATGGGACACTCCTCTGCTCAAGGGTGAATGTTCCATGAACTAGTGGTTAAAGTAAAAACCACTCCAGCATTTACAGCCAGTACTTATTTAGTGCTTACTATGGGTCAGACACACACACACACACACACATATAATTTCCCAACACTATGAGGTAAGCAGCATTATAATCCACTTTTACTGGTGAGAAAGCTCAAGATAACACAGTGAGAAAGTGGTAGAACTATGTCTTGAAGTTTCCACTCTTATAAGATATTTCTACTTTCAGTTCCCTGAACACAGCCCTTGAATCCCTGCCTTGGTGTCTTTGTTCATTCCATATTTTCTGTCAAAACAGTCATTTCTTCACTTTATTTAACAAAATTCTGTCAATCTTTTGAGACCATGTTCAAGCTTTCTGTGACTGTTCCAGCCCAGACTACTTCTTCCTTCTTCATAGTCCTCCTTCATTCATAGTCCCATAGCTCTTGTCCTTATCACATTTGGCACTTACTGCAGGGTACCTATGTTGTTATTTATTTGTATATCTGTTTTTTTATTCATTCTGTTACCTTAATTAGATTAGAGTCCACTTGAGGACCAAAATCATGTCATATACTTTGTTTGACTTATCCTGTACCTAGCACAGTGCCTGAGAACAGTAGATGCTGAATAAATTTTTACTAATAATAGTAATTCATTTTTTTATTAATCAATATTTACTAAACATCAAATATATGTCATTCTAGGTTCTGAGGAAATAAAGATATAATTAGAATGTTGTCTCCTCCCTGCCGCCAGGGTCTCACAGACTGGAGGGAAGAAAGACTTGTAAATGAAATATTACAGTGATATGATGAGTGCTGTATGTATAAAGCACTATGGTAGTACAGGAGAAGTGTTAATCTCTGACTAGGGAGATCTCATAACCTTTCATCTGGTTGTTACATTAAGTCCAGTCTTGAAACAGAAGTTCATCAGGTAGAGAAGAGATTTCTAGTAGGGAGAAACAGCATATACAAAAATTTGGGGGCAAAAAATCATTGTACACTTGAATTGCAAATAGTTGAGTGTGGTTGGAGGGTAGGGTTTGTAGATGGAGGTAGGGAGATGAACCTAGAAATGTAAGTAAGGGCCACAGCATCAAGGGACTTGTATGCTGGACAAAAAAGTATGTTTTTTATTGAAACACTAAAATTTCTCCATTCAGTTTGGCAGCTGGAAGGCCCATTGTGACCCTAGCAAAAGAAATTTCAGTGGAGAACCCTAAGCCCAGCTTACTCTGGACCCTTGGCTCTTCTGGAGGCTAATGTGTCATTTTTCAAGTCTTTACTCCCTACGGAAAGCTAGTTGGCAATTTTCTTTATCAGTTATGGTAGCCACACCTGCAAATTTGGAATTTCCTAAAAGTTTCATACACATTCACACTTACACGTTTTACTCAAGCTTTTCCAGTACATTAGCTTCCACTTTCTGCCCCACAGTCAGACCCTGCTCCTGCTTCTAGACTCGGCTTAGATGTGGTCTCCTCTGGGCAGCTTTCAATGATATAGACCTTGGTGGCCTGACTCCATTCTGCATAAGAGGTTATTCATAATGAGCTCTCAATAAGCTTTTATTAAATTGAATTTACCAGAGCAAAAGTTTTGTTAAAGAAATAGAATATATCAATTAGTAAAAGATTCTTTAATGAAAGCAGTGTTTACTCAATTTTAGTCATTTAATTATCACCTGTAGGATATCTGCCATCTTCACATACCACCTATGTTACCTACTTAATATTCATGAAAATTGACTCGCTTTATCCAACTTGCCAACAAATATATTAACAAGTGTTCAACAACACTAGTCATGAGAAATACAAACTAAGACCACATTGCACTCATGAATAGACCTACCAAAATGGCTAAAGTGTCAAAGACATGGCATGAAGTATGGTGATAAGGAGCAACTGGAATTCTGGAACACTGATGGTGGAGACCACTTTGGAAAAATGCCTGCTTAGCTGAAGGCATGCATCTTTTGACTCACCAATTCTATTCTTAGAATTTATCCTACAAATATAAGCATGTTCACCAAAAGACCCAGTTGAGAGTATTCACAGAAGCACTATCTGTAATATACAAATATCAAAAACAGCCCAGGGCTTCCCTGGTGGCACAGTGGTTGAGAGTCTGCCTGCCAATGCAGGGGACACGGGTTCGTGCCCCAGTCCAGGAAGATCCCACATGCCGCGGAGCGGCTGGGCCTGTGAATCATGGCCGCTGAGCCTGCACGTCTGGAGCCTGTGCTCCACAACGGGAGAGGCCACAACAGTGAGAGGCCCGCGTACAGCAAAACAAAACAAAACAAAACAAAAAAACCAGCCCAAATGTCTTACCAACAGTAGAAATACATAAGTGAGTTATGATGATACTTACATAATGGAATTTTATACAGCAATGGAAATGAGCAAACTACAACTACTTGCAACAACATGGATGGTTTTCATAAAAATAATGTTGAGAAAAGGGGACAGATACATAAAGGCACATGCTGTAGGATTCCATTTATATAAAGTTCAGATAGAAGCAAAACAATCTATGATATTAAAAGTGTGGGTAGGATAACTGCTGGGGAGTTATTACATTGATAGAGACATGAAGGACTTTCTGGGATTCTGGTACTATTTTGTTTCCTGATCTGGGTTCTGCGTACCAGGATGTATTTACTTTGTGAAAAATCTAATGATCTATGGTTTTTGCATCTTTTCTGAGTATACCATATACTTTAATAAAAAGTCTCCATCTGAAAAAAAAAAAGAAATTTCAGTGGAGTTACAATGTGGAAGCCAAATCCAAGGAGGCTGAAGAGTGGACAGACAATGAGAGAGAAGCAGTGGTGAGTTTAAAGTACTATTTCTACACAATGGCTATAGAGAAAGTAAGACATATGACAGAGACAATAGAGGATTGGGGGGGGGAATTCTCTGGGGAAGCTTGAGGGAGGGGATATGTGATGGACTTTGGGTTCTAAAAAAATGGGAGAGGATAATATACAAAGCACAGGCAAAGGGATTATTTAGACTGGAACAGGAAGAGAGAACAGGAAGATGGAAAACAGGAGAAAATGGGTATGGATGTAGATAAGTCTATAAGTATGGAATGATTTACTTAGAGATTATAGCCTAGTGGCTTATGAAGGGGGTGAGATATTTTGCTGAGACTGGAGACATGGGAGTTTGTAGGTGACTTGAAAGGAGGGATAGATAGAAGGAAGAGTCTTGTGGATGGATGTCAGATAGTAGATGAGATGGTGGATGGTGCTGTCTGGGCTGAGGGATGGAGGAAGGAAAGATCAAAGGAGTCTGGTAATCTGATAGAAAAGCTATGGGGAGTCAAAAAACCAGAGATATTCATAAGGTGGAATATGAGTGTCGCAGAAGGAAGAAAAGGAGAGAACAGAAAGTTTAGAAGTTATTATAGTCATAGAGTGGGATAATAAAGTTTAAAATTTCAGGAGTCAACCATTCCTAGGCAAAGATGAGTCCATGGTTTGATCAGCAGATGTGGCGGTAATAAGGAGAGCTGGGAAATAAAGAACTGTGAAATCTCAGTAGATGCTGGATAACCTTCAAAATATATCTCAAATCAGACCATTCCTCACCAATTTCACCACAACTACTTAGTCCAAGCTACCATCAGCACTAGCTTCTTAGTTGATCTCTTGGATTCCTCTTATGCCCACTCCCTATCCCCCACTCTTGTCAGCTCCTCACACATTGGCCAGAGTACAAATTAGATGTGCTCATGCTCCCTCCCTCCTTTTCTCAAAGCCCAATATTCTACTGCCTTCCCATTACACTTACTTGCCTATAAGTCTTACATGATCTGACCCCCAACCTTTTCAACATTACCACCTAGCACTTTTCCTGTCCTGGTTGTGCTTCAACTGCACTGGGCTCCTTGCTGTTCTAAGAGCACAGTATGCATGCCTTACAGGCCTTAGGGCCTTTGGACTTGTTCCCTATGCCTATAATACAACCTCACAACCATCTCTGCAGATCTCCGCATGACTCCTCCTCTTAACTTCATTCAAGTTTATGCTAAAATCTCCCCACAGAGAAGCCTTTCCTTAACTCTCCTACTTAAAATGATAAGCTTCTTTCTTTCTACCTCAATACCCTACATTAGTTTTCTCATATCACTCATATGAGATATCATATGAGATATCATATGAGTGAGATATCACTCACTGAGATATTTTATACTTATTTTCTTATTCATTCCCCCTACTCCACCCTCCATCTGGAATTTATGCTTTTTTGGGGTAATGACCTTGTCTGTCTTGTCCCCTGTTTGTAACACTGAGAATAATTCCTGGCACAAAGTAGGACTCAAGACAAGCATTAGAATACTTGCTTAAGGCAGAGCTCTGTTCTAAGTGCTGGAGCTACTGAGATGAATAAGATATGGTCCTTACTATAAGCAGCAGCAAGGAACAAAGAGGAGCACAGAGTTGAGTACACTGCCTGGAGAGTGGCAGAAAACGAAGTAGATGTTAAGATAGCAACTAAAGACTAAGCCATGGCTACTGATTTATAATGGTCATCAAGGAAACAGATTGGGGTGCCTGGTGTTATGCTAGTGTTTCCCAAGCTTTTAGTCTTTATTCCCACTGCTTCCCACCCTTCCCTCAAAGGAAAAAAAAAACCAAAACATGGTGCAGAGGAAGACATCCTTCCCAACCTTGATCTCTTGAAATTCATCTGTTACTCTCAGGCATCTATAAGTCTGTAAATCGCAAGAGATTGCATATTTTCATTTCAATGCACTAAAGCACTTTCTAGTATACTTTTGAAAATTAGGGTAAATTGGTATATAACATTATACAAGTTTCAAGTGTACACTACAGTATTATAATTCAACACCTGTATACACCACACAGTGATCACCAACCTCCCAAAGGTCTAGTTACCTTCCGTCATAATACAATTGACCCCTTTCACACATTTCACTCATCTTCCACCCCTTTTCCTTCTGGTAACCACCAATCAGTTCTCTGTATCTATGAGTTTATTTTTGTTTTGTTTTGCTTTGTTTACTCATTTTGTTTTTTTAGATTATTCACATACGAATGAAATCATATTGTATTTATCTTTCTCCATCTGACTTATTTCACTTAACATAAGAGCCTCAAATCCATCTACATTGTTGCAAATGGCAAAATTTCGTTCTTTTTTATGACTGTGATAATCCATTGTATATATATATATATATATATATATATATATATATATATATATATATATACACCAATCTTCTTTATCCGTTCATTCATCAGTGGACACTTAGATTTTCCATATCTTGGCTATTATTGTAAACAATGCTACAATGAACATAGAGGTGCATATATCTTTTTGAATTAATGTTTTTGTATTCTTCAGATAAATATCCAGAAGTGGAATAGCTGGGTCATATGGTAGTTCTATTCTTAATTTTTTGACGAACCTCCATACTGTTTTTCATAGTGGATGCACCTATCTACCTTCCCAAAAATGGTGCACAAAGGTTCCATTTCTCCACATCCTCTCCAACATTTGTTATTCCTTGTCTTTCTGATAATAGGCATTCTAACAGGTGTGAGGTGATATCTCATGGTTTTGGTTTACTTTTACCTGATAATTAGTGATGTTCAATATCTTTTCATGTGCCTATTAGTCATCTGTATGTTTTCTTCAGAAAAAATATCTATTCAGCTCCTCTGCCCAGTTTTTAATTGGATTGTTGTTTTTTTGCTGTTGAGTTGTATGACTTCTTTATATATTTTGGATACTAACTCCTTTTCAGATATATGATTTGTAAATATTTTCTCCCATGCAGTAGGTTAGGCTTTCATTTTGATGATGGTTTTCTTTGTTGTGCAGAAGCTTTTTAGTTTGATGTCGTCCCACTTTTTTATTTTTGCTTTTGTTTCCCTTGCCTTTGGAGTCAGATCCACAAAAACATCACTAAGACCAATGTCAATGAGGTTACCACCTATGTTTTCTTCTAGGAATTTTATGGTTTCAGGTCTTACATTCAAGTCTTTAATCCATTTTGAGTTAATTTTTGTGTATGGTGTTAAGATAATGGTCAAATTTCATTCTTTTGCATGTGGCTGTCCAGTTTTCTCAACATCATTTATTGAAGAAACTGTTCTAGTATAATTTATTCTTATTTTTGTTGTGTGTGCTAGAGATATCTTTATGTATGTCCATACTTATCTGCATCATGGTGTGAGTGAGGGAGAATGGAGGCAAAGTTAAAGGAGAAAATTTGATTCCCATAGGAAACAGTTAAGTTGCAGCTGAAGCCACTTTTAAGCAAAACTGTGGAACAGTGCTTAATGTAAAGCATCCTCTATCTAATTGGTGTAGTTCCCAAACTCTTATTCAAGCAGCATTTCTCATTGGTTCCATGATCTCATGCACTTGACTAAATGAGTGACAGGTTTATTGTTCCAGTTTCCTGGGTTAGCTTACTGTGAATCTGGATAATTGCAATAAGACTACATGAGTTACCTGTTTTCTATTTTCCCTCTAACAAAGGTAGTGAAACCAGAATGGCAAGTACATTAAAAACAACCCAAACACTAAATGTACCACTCACTTCCTTTTTGTGATCTTAAACGTATGAAATGGCAAATATTTAAATTAACTCTACATAATACAATCTCAGTTATAAGGTCTTTATCAAGAAGAAGCAAATCATGCCTTTTCATTAACCTTACTTTCCCAGACCTTTCAGGAAACTCTACATTAGCCTCACCTTGTCTTCAAATAAATGTTCATTTTTTACCACCTTGGTAAACATGTTAATTTATATTAATTTATAATCACCTGTACAAACCTTTATATTTGTAAACATTCCAAAGGTTGTCCTGCAGACCTATGTTGTATGTTATGAATTCCATTGAGGTTTCCTGATTGGCAGTGCCTTTTATTATTATATTTTTAGTATGCACCTCATGGTTCTTAATCTAGAGTCTATCAAAAAGTGGTTGCTTAATATATATCCATCTCTGGCCTCACCCCCTGTCCCCAAGACTTATATATCCAACTGCCTATGAAAACTCTGCTTGGAGGCAACTCAAACTTAGTATGGACAAATAGAACTTTCAATTATCCCCATCTCAAACTGGCTCCTCCTCCAGTACTTCCTGAGTCAATAAATGTCACTACCATTTACTAAACTGCTAAAGTTAAAAAA
Source organism: Leucopleurus acutus (assembly GCF_964270905.1). Classification (NCBI taxonomy): domain Eukaryota; kingdom Metazoa; phylum Chordata; class Mammalia; order Artiodactyla; family Delphinidae; genus Leucopleurus; species Leucopleurus acutus. Next base: position 73,693,070 of record NC_139148.1, read on the forward strand.
TCTAGGAGTCATTTTTGACACTTCTTTTTTTTCACATCTTTATTCTAATCCAATCCATCAACAAGACGCGTCAGTTTTACCTTCAAATTTTATCCAAAATCAAGACACTTTTGACCATCTCCACTCCTATATCCCCAGTCCAAGCCACTATCAACTCTTGCCTAGACTTGCTTACATACTTTCAGTAGCCCTTCACAGGTCTCTTTGCTTCTACTCTTGACCCCCTACATTCTATCCACTACACAGAAATTAGATCAATCTTTTAGAAACACACACCATGTCATGCCACTCTCCTTCTTTAAATACTCCAATTGCTTCCCATTGCACTGAGAATAAACTCCAAACTCGTCTACTGTGGCTTACAAGACTTTACATTATTTAAGCTCTCTGACCTGTTTCCCATCAGCTCCCACCACTCAATCTTCTCCAACCCCCATGGCATTCGTACTGTTCCAAGAACACAAAAACTCATTCTCTGATTTAAATTCTTTCTACTTGTTTTCCTTTATGTTGTGCAAACTCTCCCCTCAGACTTTTGCATGGCTTGATAACTTTCTTCTATCAGATTTCTGCTCAATTATCACCTCTTCAGAAAGACCTTTCCTGACCACCTTTTTTTGTTTCTTTGTTTTTACTTTTTCCCCTAGATTTATTGAAGTATGATTGAAAAATTAAAATTGTGTATATTTTAGGTGTAAAATGTGATATTTTGGTATACACTGTGTATTCATGTATACACTGAAAAATGATTACCACAGTCAACTTAATTAACATATCTATCACCTCACATAGTTACTTTTTTGGGAGGTGAGAAAGTTTAAGATCTACTCTCTTAGCAAATTTTAAGTATACAGTACAGTATTATTAAGGATAGTCAGCATGCTGTACATTAGCTCTCCAAACTTATTCATCCTGCGTAATTGAAACATCGTACTATGACTAACATTTCCCTCACCCCCAGTCCCTGGCAACCACCATTCTAATCTCTGCATTTATGAGTTTTAAACAGCCAATGGACAGCAAGTTGCATACAGTTGCATGTTCACAGATGTTTCTTACTGGGTTTGTAAACTAATGTAGTGTTAGGTTCCACATTTATGTATCTTTTCAGCCTAGTGACTTCATTTTCTCTCTTACTAGAGAGAAATCTGGAGAGAGAGGGAGAGAGAGAGAGAGTGACTAAGAGAGACACAGAGACATGTTGACAGAGTGGGACAGTCAAAGAGACAACAAAAGTGATAGGAGATAGAGGTGGATTGCAAAGGTTCATGCAGACTTTACACGAAAACTCTCAAGAAAATGGATAAACTTCGTAATGTAAAGTCTACTGAGAGAGAAAAAATGAGGGGCATGGGGAAGATTCCTGAGGAACAATTGACTGGTTTTTTTGCGGTACACGGGCCTCTCACTGTTGTGGCCTCTCCGGTTGCGGAGTGCAGGCTCCGGACGCACAGGCTCAGCGGCTATGGCTCACGGGCCCAGCCGCTCCGCGGCATGTGGGATCTTCCCACACTGGGGCATGAACCCGTGTCCCCTGCATCGGCAGGCGGACTCTCAACCACTGCGCCACCAAGGAAGCCCACAATTGGCTATTTTATATTCCATTGCATCCGCCACACTGAGTCTTAGATATGAAGCAGAAACAACACATAATTTTTCACCAGAACTGCAGTAATATCAGAGTCACTTAATAGCTTTATAACCTTCAGTAACTTTACTTGGTCTTCTTAAGTTTTAGTTTCTTTATCTGTAAAATAAGGATATTCCCATAGACCTGGTATAGTAACATTTCCTAGTTCAATAATACTTGTTCAATAAATGGTAGCTGGTATCACCATCATCAACACGAAGTTACCTGGAATGCCCCCTAAACTGACCCCTATGACAGTTATCTTGTCCTTAAAACCACAATTCTTTTCCAACAAGGAGTAAAAGCTAGATTGGATGAGAGTTATCCTGGGACAATCTCGTGTAGCACAACTGTCAAGTATTGTTCATTTGCTCCCTAAGAAATATTTTCTCCTTACATTTGTTAGCTGTTGTAATTCATATTTGTGTGAGTGAGCAAATGTTCATGTGTGTGTATATGTGTGTGTGTGTTGGTTTTGTGAGCTATTTAATCAAGAACCTCTAATTAAATGTCATCATTATTACTGTATTTACTGAAGTGATGATATTATTTTACTCTGCAGAGCAGTTGTCTGTTTTGTAGATTCATTTATTCAGAATATGAACCCTCCTTACTTCATAATTAAGCAACTAAGTGGGCTTTCAATTCCTGATATCCCATTATTTAACCTAGCCATTTATGAAAAGGGAAAAAAGAGAAAACTAGAAAGAAAACCACAGAAAGCAAATGAGGCAAATACTTGCAAATCATGGAATGTTAAGAGTCTAAAGGAAATATAGCGATTATCTAAACCATCTAGTTATACAGGAGAAAAATTGAAGTCTATATTAAAATAAAGAGTAAATTTTTAAAATCAAACCAGGCTTCAAATCCAGGGTTTCTGATGTCTAATATAATGATCTTCCTTCTACCTAGCATCCCTGCTTAAAGATATGAAACTGAGCAGTAACAAGAGTTCTGAAAAGGAACTATTCATTGAGAGCACTTAGGTCCACTTCAGGTTGCAGAACAAATGAGTAGAGGAGAACACCATGGGAAAACAGATGGGAAAATAAGAGTAGAGAAGGGGTGAGTTCATACCCTGCATTGTTAGCAACTGGCTTCTTTAGTTTGAGGATGGGGTAGGAGCAGCAGCCTTACTGTATGATCGTTCCCAGAACTTAAGTTCTGGAGTGTAATTTGTAACATGAACAAATGAACTTCCAATGCAAATTAAAAAAATTCTATCAACCTTGATTTTATTTTCTTTATTTTTTATCACAGTTTCAGTTTTTGGTGTGTGTCCCCTGAAGTTGGAAAATATGTACCAAATATGGATTGAAAAGAATCTTCCTCTTTCATTCTCACTGGGCTAAAAAATAGTACTTTTTGTGTGAGCGTGTGTGTGTATGTCTGTGTGTATAGCAGTAGTAGTAGAATTCGTAAACAAATTAGAATCTCTAACATAGTCTGAAGATAGCTTCTTTTGAGCTTAAATGATCATCTTAAAGATTTTATTTAGAGGTATTAAAAGATAAAATTTTGCAGAAAGCTCAGGTTTTGCCTGCTTGTTTGCTTTTCCTTCCTTTCCCACAGAATGAATTCTGATGGTTGACTAGATGACTGATGAATTGCGATGATATCTAAGTTATGACTGCTTTGTAAGAAAAAAAGTAGAAAATGTAAGAGAAATTCTGTGGATGAGATGGGGAGGGAACTGTCCTTTCAATGTATTATAGTTTTGCTAGTCATGGCATGATGGCATTATAGGGAGACAGTGGGTATGTAGAAGAATTTATGTTTACTTACTCTGAGACAAAATAGGGTTTTTTTTCAGAAATTTATTTTTATATAACATAAGTTAGGCTTCAGCCTTTCACGTTTGTGGTTGAAGTGGAGACAGGGTGCCATGAAATAGTTGGACCGCTTAAATTCTTGATGGATCTCTAGTTTACTGTAAAAAGTAGGCTTTTTCCAACCCACAGTTTTTAGTTATTTATAATTATGTTTATTGCTGTGGTAATGTACTATACGGGCCTACATAAAATTGCTTTATTTGATGTAATTTATCCCAAGTCCCTATATTCCTAAAAGAGAATCACTTAAAAAGCAAACTATAGCGACTCCCATCGTGGTGCAGTGATTAAGAATCTGCCTGCCAATGCAGAAGACATGGCTGTGATCCCTGGTCCAAGAAAGTCCCACATGTCGTGGAGCAACTAAGCCAGTGCGCCACAACTACTGAGCCTGTGCTCTAGAAGACACAAGCCAAAACTACTGAGCCCGCATGTCACAACTACTGAAGCCCACGTGCCTAGAGCCCATTCTCTGCAGCAACAGAAGCCACCGCAATGAGAAGCCCAAGTACCACAACGAACAGTAGTCCCCACTGGCTGCAACTAGTGAAAGTCTGCTCAGAGCAATGAAGACGCAATGTAGCCAAAAGTAAACAAATTAAATAATTAATTATTTATTTTAAAAGTGACTACTTGAGAAGATAAACAAAACTGATAAACAATTAGCCAGACTCATCAAGAAAAAAAGGGAGAATACTCAAATCAACAGAATTAGAAACGAAAAGGGAGAAGTAACAACTGACACTGCAGAAATACAAAGGATCATGAGAGATTACTACAAGCAACTATATGCCAATAAAATGGACAACCTGGAAGAAATGGACAAATTCTTAGAAATGCACAACCTTCCAAGGCTGAACCAGGAAGAAATAGAAAATATAAACAGACCAATCACAAGCACTGAAATTGAAACTGTGGTTAAAAGTCTTCCAACAAACAAGAGTCCAGGACCAGATGGCTTCACAGGCGAATTCTATCAAACATTTAGAGAGGAGTTAACATCTATTCTTCTCAAACTCTTCCAAAATATAGCAGAGGGAGGAATACTCCCAAACTCATTCTATGAGGCCACCATCACCCTGATACAAAAAACAGACAAATATGTCACAAAGAAAGAAAGCTACAGGCCAATATCACTGAGGAACATAGGTGCAAAACTCCTCAACAAAATATTAGCAAACAGAATCCAACAGCACATTAAAAGGATTGTACACCATGATCAAGTGCAGTTTATCCCAGAAATGCAAAGATTCTTCAATATACACAAATCAATCAATGTGATACACCATATTAACAAATTGAAGGAGAAAAAAACATATGATCATCTCAATAGATAGAGAAAAAGCTTTTGACAAAATTCCACTCACATATATGATAAAAATTCTCCAGAAAGTAGGCATAGAGGGAACTTACCTAAACATAATAAAGGCCATATATGACAAACCCACAGCCAACATCATTCTCAATGGTGGAAAACTGTAACCATTTCCAATAAGATCAGGAACAAGACAAGGTTGCCCACTCTCACCACTATTTTTCAACATAGTTTTGGAAGTTTTATCCACAGCAATCAGAGACAAGAAAGAAATAAAAGAAATCCAAATCAGAAAAGAAGTAAAATTGTCACTGCTTGCAGATGACATTATACTATACATAGAGAATCCTGAAGACTCTACCAGAAATCTACTAGAGCTAATCAATGAAATTGGTAAAGTTGCAGGATACAAAATTAATGCACAGAAATCTCTTGCATTCCTATACACTAATGATGAAAAATCTGAAACTGAAATTAAGAAAACACTCCCATTTACCATTGCAACAAAAAGCATACAATACCTAGGAATATACCTACCTAGGGAGACAAAAGACCTATATGCAGAAAACTATAGGACACTGATGAAAGAAATTAAAAATGATACAAACCTATGGAGAGATACACCACGTTCTTGGATTGGAAAAATCAACATTGTGAAAATGACTCTACTACCCAAAGCAATCTACAGATTCAATGCAATCCCTATCAAACTACCAATGGCATTTTTCACAGAACTAGAACAAAAAATTTCACAATTTGTATGGAAACACAAAAGAACCCGAATTGCCAAAGCAATCTTTACAATGAAAAATGGAGCTGGAGGAATCAGGCTCCCTGACCTCACACTATACTACAAAGCTACAGTAGTCAAGATAGTATGGTACTGGCACAAAAACAGAAATATAGATCAATAGAACAGGATAGAAAGCCCAGAGATAAACCCATGCACATATGGTCACCTTACCTTTGATAAAGGAGGCAAGAATATATAATGGAGAAAAGACAGCCTCTGCAATAAGTAGTGCTGGGAAAACTGGACAGCTACATGTAAAGGAATGAAGTTATAACACTCCCTAACACCATACACAAAAATAAACTCAAAATAGACTAAAGTCCGAAATGTAAGGCCAGACACTATAAAACTCTTAGAGGAAAACATAGGCAGAACACTCTATGACATAAATCACAGCAAGATCCTTTTTGACCCACCTCCTAGAGAAATGGACATAAAAACAAAAATAAACAAATGGAACCTAATGAAACAAAAGCTTTTGCACAGCAAAGGAAACCATAAAGAAGACAAAAAGAGAACCCTCAGAATGGGAGAAAATATTTGTGAATGAAGCAACCAATAAGGGATCAATTTCCAAAGTATTGAAATAGCTCATGCAGCTCAATATCAAAAAAACAAACAACCCAATCCAAAAATGAGCAGAAGATCTATATAGACATTTCTGCAAAGAAGACATACAGGTAGCCAAAAAGCAGTTGAAAAGATGGGCAAGATCACTAATTATTAGAGAAATGCAAGTCAAAGCTACAAAAAATTATCACCTTACCCCGGTCAGAATGGCCACCATCAAAAATCTACAAACAATAAATGCTAGAGAGGGTGTGGGGAAAAGGGAACCATCCTACACTGTTGGTGGGAATTTAAATTGATACAGCCACTCTGGAGAACAGTATGGAGGTTCCTTAAAACACTAAAAATAGAACTACCATATGATCCAGCAATCCCACTCCTGGGCATATATCTGAAGAACACCATAATTTGAAAAGATACATGCACCCCAATGTTCATTGCAGCACTATTTACAGAAGCCAGGACATGGAAGCAACCTAACCGTCCATCGACAGATGAATGGATAAAGAAGTTGTGGCACATATATACAATGGAATATTACTCAGCCATAAAAGGAAATGAAATTGAGTTATTTGTAGTGAGGTGGATGGACCTAGAGTCTGTCATATAGAGTGAAGTAAGTCAGAAAGCGAAAAACAAATATGGCATGCTAACACATATATATGGAATCTAAAAAAAATAATGGTTATGAAGAACCTAGGGGCAGGACAGGAATAAAGACGCAGTCATAGAGAATGGACTTGAGGACATGGGGAGGGGGAAGGGTAAGTTGGGACGAAGTGAGGGAGTGGCATGGACATATATACACTACCAAAAGTAAAATAGATAGCTAGTGGGAAGCAGCCTCACAGCACAGGAAGATCAGCTTGGTGCTTTGTGACCACCTAGAGGGGTGGGATAAGGAGGATGGGAGGGAGACGCAAGAGGGAAGAGATATGGGGATATATGTATATGTATAGCTGACTCACTTTGTTATACAGCAGAAACTAACACAGCATTGTAAAGCAACTATACTCTAATAAAAATTAATTACAAGAAAGAATGAAATAATGCCATTTCAGCAACATGGATGAACATAGAGATTGTCATACTGATTGAAGTAAGTCAGACAGAGAAAGACAAATGTCATATGATATTCCCTCTAAGTGGAATCTTAAAAAAAGGCTACAAATGAACTTACCAAAAAACAGAAATAAGGTTATAGATATAAAAAACAAACTTATGGTAACCTGGGGGTAAGAGGGGTAGGGATAAATTGGAAGACTGAGATTGACACATACACACTACTATATATAAAAGAGATAACTAATAAGGACCTACTGTATAGCACAGGGAACTCTACTCAATACCCTGTAATGGCCTATATGCGAAAATAATCTAAAAATGAGTGGGTATATGTATATGTTTCACTGATTCACTTTGCTGTACACCTGAAACTAACATAACATTTTAAATCAACTCCAATAAAAATTTAAAAAAAACACATAAGCTATCTGAGAGAAGTTTTCTAAAAGGAAAAGGTTATGAATTCTAACATAAAAGTTATACACCTCATAATTCCGTCCAGTTTCACTTCAACTTAGCTGAACAACCAACCAATGGACCTCCACATGCAGAGCTTCCTGCCTAGACATCATTAGGAAATGAGATGCAGTGGAGAAAACAAAGACATTAAGGGTGTGTCTGCATCATGCATTGTGAAATAATTAATTACTGCTGCTTCTGTGATCATGAGAATTCCAGGTGACATTTCTGCCAGCCCATTAAAGCTCATACTGTGACATTAAAAATATCTGAGCTATTACCTCTTCTCCAATATACATTTTCCTCCATCTCTTTCAAAAACACCAAAAAGTGAACTACAAAGGGCCCTAATAGATTTTCACATAGCTTTGGAGTCTCTAAGATGCTCCCTCACTCACCATGGGGTTCATATTGAAATATAAACTGGTCCAATTGGCAAAGATACTCCACGATGGTAATGCGTGAAAAATGTTGAGTGCAGGTAACAACTGGAAACATAGGGGGTGTGTCACAATTTTAACACTTGAGTGTAAACCCAGATATAGGAGTCAGAAAGCATCAAACCAATTAATTCATCTGCTGCCTCATTTTCTGTGTTTAGTTGCTTAATTTCAGGGCTTAAATCTTGTATGATCTTACTTCGTTTTAGATGGAGTCTCTGTTTTGTAGATATAGAAAAAACTACTGATTGAACCTGTGCTAACTCTTTCATAATTCTTTGCCCCCGAAAAGAGAAATGACAGAGATAACAGAAGATGATCACAGAAGATATGATAAGATGAATCGAGTGCTTACCATATTTTGTGCTATGCATAACCTTGACACTCTATGCCTCATTTAATCTTCGAAACAATTATATAATGTAGATAATGTAATTATCTGCATTTTACAGATAAAGAAAACAAGGGTAAGCAAGATTAAATTGATTGTCCAAAGCCACACAGCTTTAAGTGGCAGAGCTAGAATTCAAACCAAGATCTATCTGAGACTTGGGACAATACACTGAAAAAGTAGATATCATAAAAAAGAATTATTCAATTAAAATTAGTGCTTGTATATGGTGCTACTATAAATGAACCCCAAAGAGGTCATCTTCATAGCATAATAGTCATACTAAGTTATTAAATTATAGAGTAATGCAAAACCTAATCCAGACTACCCACTCAGATTTTAGATATTGCTGACAGTCATGGGCCAGCTCTTTAGAGCATGATATACTGAAGTTATATCCCACTTCAGAAACTTTCTTCCTCCTCTTTTAAGTACCCAACTTTGAGTTTTATAGAGGCTGCATTGTAACACTTTGCCTATTCTATATGTTCCCATATAGAATCGGGCTTCCCTGGTGGCGCAGTGGTTGAGAGTCCGCCTGCCAATGCAGAGGACACAGGTTCGTGCCCCAGTCTGGGAAGATCCCACATGCCGCGGAGCAGCTGGGCCCGTGAGCCATGGCCGCTGAGCCTGCGCGTCCGGAGCCTGTGCTCCGCAACAGGAGAGGCCACAACAGTGAGAGGCCTGCGTACCGCCAAAAATAAAATAAAATAAAATCTGTCTATGAAATGATTAAGGACCAAAACAATTCCTAAATTCTTACACTAAAGTGTCGAAACCAACAACAATGTGTATTAAAGTTAAGGCCCTATTGATACTTATTTTTAAAGTGTTATTTAAAATAATCTGTTTATATTTCTATTACCTATTCTAATGATTAACTTGAACTAAGTTCTCCTTTGATTTCCTTAGAATCATTAATACTTATCAGAAAACAATGACCATGTTTGTTAATTTGTATGCACAGCTTGCTTTGTAAATTTTTAATTTCTTACATATTTTATAGCAGAACACTTCTTATACTTAAGGTACAATGTAATATTTATGTTCATAAATGACTACCCAGCAAAATAGATGTTAAAATGGTAATCTGTGTACAGAATATTGCTAACAATACTTTCCAGTCATCACTTTGTCTTTTATCTTGAACAGTATACATCCTAACTAATAAAAAAAGGCAAAATTCTCTGAACAAAGTTTATCCCAGTATGAAGGGTTTTATACCTGATTAATATAGTGACTCTGGGTCATCAATTGAAGGCTAAATTATCATTATCGTCATCATTGTGTAGGATGGTTCCAGGAAACTTCTTGAAGCATAGTTCTTAATCAGTGCAAACAAGTTCTTCAAAGACCCTCTCAATGATGACATGAAGTATGCCATGAGTGGAGCCATAAGCAATCTGATGCAATGGCACAGACAAGCTAGGTTTCATTTTCTCTACCTATTGTGGTACAAGACTTGAGTTGAATTTTGTCTTTCACAAAAAATTGTATCATGATATCTCTATATTCTACTACAGGCAATGCAATTGAAACCATTTCTATATTTTCATTTTCTTTTTTAAATTCTTTTTTATTTATTTATTTTTTAAACATCTTTATTGGAGTATAATTGCTTTACAATGGTGTGTTAGTTTCTGCTGTATAACAAAGTGAATCAGCTATATGTATACATATATCCCCATATCCCCTCCCTCTTGTGTCTCCCTCCCACCCTCCCTATCCCACCCCTCTAGGTGGTCACAAAGCACTGAGCTGATCTCCCTGTGCTATGCTGCTGCTTCCCACTAGCTATCTATTTTACATTTGGTAGTGTATATATGTCAGTGCTATTCTTTCACTTTGTCCCACCTTACCCTTCCCCCTCCCTGTGTCCTCAAGTCCATTCTCTATGTCTGTGTCTTTATTTCTGTCCTGCCCCTAGGGTTTTCAGAACCTTTTTTTTTATTTTTTAGATTCCATCTATATGTTTAGCATACGGTATTTGTTTTTCTCTTTCTGGCTTACTTCACTCTGTATGACAGACTCTAGGTCCATCCACCTCACTACAAATAACTTAATTTCACTTCTTTTTATGGCTGAGTAATATTCCTTTTTATATATGTGCCACATCTTTTTTATGCATTCATCTGTCAATGGACACTTAGGTTGCATTTTTCTTTATTAATTTTGATAAAAGAGTTGGATTGCAACACTTGATTTTCTTTTTATAAAGATTATTTCGGACCATTTGTCAAACACTTTTGTTGAAGACAAATGGGAACCTTCATGATAGCCCTTGGTTTCATTTTCTCAGTACCCATGAGTGTTGTCATGGTGACAGCATGTGTATTTTTTATACTTGTCTATGTATGGCCCACAGTAGGCACTTGATAAAGCCTCATTGAATGAATGGGTACATAATCTATTAAGGATTCAGATGAAAATATAGATGAAAATATACAGTATGGGAGATGTGTCACCCCTGTAAATTGGCTAGTATATTAGTTGGGTCCATGTTGGTATCCTGGATCTTTTTTTTTCTTACTGTGCACATTCTCCATAGATTATCTCATATGCTCTCATAATTGGAACAACTATCTCAGTTTGTGACTCTCAAATCTCTATCACTTCTCTTAGATATTTCTCCTAGGTTCCAGATTAACTATCCAGTTGCTTACTGAACACTTCCACCTGGATATTTATCTCCCATTTCATATACAACACATCCATATTTGAACTCAACTCTATCCTCACATCTCAAATCGGTTTTTCTGTGTTCCCTGTCCCAACAAATGTCACCACTGTCTATCTAATTGTCCAATTAATAATCTGGATGTCATCTTTGATTCCACCTTCTCCCTCATCTCCTACATTTAATCAACTGCTGACTCAGGTTGATTCTATCTCTTTTTAAAATTTATTTATTTTTGGCTGCATTGGGTCTTCGTTGCTGCGTGCAGGCTGTCTCTAGTTGCGGTGAGTGGGGGCTACTCTTCGTGCGCTGCATGGGCTTCTCATTGAGGTGGCTTCGCTTGTTGAACTGCATGAGCTCTAGGTGCGCGGGCTTCAGTAGTTGTGGTGCGTGGGCTCAGTAGTTGTGGCTGGCGGGCTCTAGAGCGCAGGCTTGGTAGTTGTGGTGCACGGGCTTAGTTGCTCTGTGGCATGTGGGATCTTCCCAGACCAGGGCTCGAACCCATGTCGCCTGCATTGCCAGGTGGAATCTTAAACACTGTGCCACCAGGGAAGCCCTGATTCGACCTTTTTAATAAGTCTTCAGTTTATCAATTTCTTTTCATACTCACCTTAAATAAAAATAACATTATTTCTTACATGAACTACTGCAAAAATCTCTTAACAGGTAGCCTTTCTTACAGTTTTGCTCCTCCCCAAATTCATTTTCCACAGAGTAGCTAAATAGAAACACTCAGTTAATAAACTCAAAAAGCATTTTACCATATAATAACCAATAGACCAGCTCATATTTATTCACCAAGCTTCAGCTTTATTTTCTTTTTACTTTGATTTTGGATAAGTACAATTTTCATGCTTACAGAAAATCCCATACTTCACTTATCCTGGTACTTATCACATTATATCATAATTATCAATTTACTAGCCTGCATACCCCCATAGATTGTGAGCTCCTGGAAGGCAGGGGCCAGGTCTGTTTCATATACATGTCACCTAGCCAGTACTTGACACATAGTAAGTACTTAATAATGATTTGCCCTGTGAATAAAAGAAGGAAGAAAGGAATGAGGAAAAGAAGGGAAGGAGGGAGGAGGAATGATGAAGGAAAGAAAGAGAAAGGAAGAAAGAAAGAAAGAAAGACAGAAAGAAAGAAAGAAAGAAAGAAAGAAAGAAAGAAAGAAAGAGAAAGAAAGAAAGAAAGAAAGAAAGAAAGAAAGAAAGAAAGAAAGAAAGAAAGAAAGAAAGAAAGAAAGAAAGAAAGGATTAAAACCATCCATCCAATTATTCCAGTTTTACTCGAGGCTGAGAGACAAAGTAGTGGAGTCTTTAAAAGGCATGGATGTTGTTCAGAGTCTATACGTCATTGGAATCAATCAACTGAGGAAATGGGGGAATTGGATATGCCTTCAAAAGAGGCTTTTGTTTTTTGTTTTTTAACATCTTTATTGGAGTATAATTGCTTTACAATGGTGTGTTAGTTTCTGCTTTATAACAAAGTGAATCACCTATACATACATATATATATATATAAATATATATATATATACACATACATATATCCCCATATCTCCTCCCTCTTGTGACTCCCTCTCTCCCACCCTCCCTATCCCACCCCTCTAGGTGGTCACAAAGCACCGAGCTGATCTCCCTGTGCTATGCGACTGTTTCCCACCACCTATCTATTTTAAATTTGGTAGTGTATATATGTCCATGCCACTTTCTCACTTTGTCCTTCCCCCTCAAGGAAGGGGGAGGGGGAAGCTTATCCTTCCCCCTCCCCATATCCTCAAGTCCATTCTCTACTAGGTCTGCGTCTTTATTCCCGTCTTGCCCCTAGGTTCTTCATGACCATTTTTTTTGCTTTCTTTTGTTTTGTTTTTTAGATTCCATATATATGTGCCAGCATACAGTATTTCTTTTTCTCGGTCTGATTAATTCACTCTGAATGACAGACTCTAGGTCCATCCACTTCACTACAAATAACTCAATTTCATTTCTTTTTATGACTGAGTAATACTCCATTGTATATATGTGCAACATCTTCTTTACCCATTCATCTGTTTATTGACACTTAGGTTGCTTCCATGTCCTGGCTATTGTAAATACAGCTGCAGTGAACATTATGGTACATGACCCTTTTTGAATTATGGTTTCCTCAGGATATATGCCCAGTAGTGGGATTGCTAGGTCATATGGTAGTTCTATTTTTAGTTTTTTAGGGAGCATCCATACTGTTAGCCATAGTGGCTGTTTCAATTTACATTCCTACCAGCAGTGCAAGATGGTTCTCTTTTCTCCACACCCTCTCCAACATTTACTGTTTGTAGAATTTTTGATGATGGCCACTATGACCAGTGTGAGATGATATCTCATTGTAGTTTTGATTTGCATTTCTCTAATGATTAATGATGTTGAGCATTCTTCCATGTGTTTGTTGGCAATCTGTATATCTTCTTTGGAGAAATGTCTATTTAGGTCTTCTGCCCATTTTTGAATTGGGTTATTTGTTTTTTTGATACTGAGCTGCATGAGCTGCTTGTAAATTTTGGAGATTAATCCTTTGTCGGTTGCTTCATTTGCAAATATTTTCTCCCATTCTGAGGGTTGTCTTTTGGTCTTGTTTATGGTTTCCTTTGCTGTGCAAAAGCTTTTAAGTTTCATTAGGTCCCTTTTTTTATTTTTGTTTCTATTTCCATTTCTCTAGGAGGTGGGTCAAACAGGATCTTGCTGTGATTTATGTCATAGAGTGTTCTGCCTATGTTTTCCTCTAAGAGTTTTATAGTGTCTGGCCTTACATTTAGGTCTTTAATCCATTTTGAGTTTAATTTTGTGTATGGTGTTAGGGAGTGTTCTAATTTCATACTTTTATATGCACCTGTCCAGTTTTCCCAGCACCACTTATTGAAGAGGCTGTCTTTTCTCCACTGTATATTCTTGCCTCATTTATGAAAGATACGGTGACCATATGTGTGTGGGTTTATCTCTGGGCTTTCTATCTTGTTCCATTGATCTATATTTCTGTTTTTGTGCCAGTACCATACTGTCTTGACTACTGTAGCTTTGTAGCATAGTCCGAAGCCAGGGAGCCTGATTCCTCCAGCTCCATTTTTCATTCTCAAGATTGCTTTGGCTATTCGGGGTCTTTTGTGTTTCCATACAAATTGTGAATTTTTTTGTTTTAGTTCTGTGAAAAATGCTGTTGGTAATTAGATAGGGATTGCATCGAATATGTACATTGTTTTGGGTAGTATAGTTATTGTTACAATGTTGATTCTTCCAATCCAAGAACATAGCATATCTCTCCATCTGTTTCTATTATTTTAAATTTTTTCATCAGTGTCATAGTTTTCTGCATACAGATCTTTTGTCTCCGTTAGTTAGGTTTATTCCTAGATATTTTATACTTTTTGTTGCCATGGTGAATGGGAGTGTTTTCTTAATTTCAGTTTCAGATTTTTCATCATTAGTGTATAGGAATGCAAGAGATTTCTGTGCATTAATTTTGTATCTTGCAACTTTACCAATTTCATTGATTAGCTCTAGTAGATTTCCGGTAGAGTCTTCAGGATTCTCTATGTATAGTATCATGTCATTTGCAAACAGTGACAGCTTTACTTCTTCTTTTCCGATTTGGATTCATTTCATTTCTTTTTCTTTTATCATCGCTGTGGCTAAAACTTCCAAAACTATGTGGAATAATACTGGTGAGAATGGGCAACCTTGTCTTGTTTCTGATCTTAGTGAAAATGGTTTCAGTTTTTCACCATTGAAGACAACGTTGGCTGTGAGTTTTTCATATATGACTTTTATTATGCTGAGGTAAGTTCCCTCTATTCCTACTTTCTGGAGGCTTTTATCATAAATGGCAGTTGAATTTTGTGAAAGCTTTCTCTGCATCTGTTGAGATGATCATATGTTTTTTCTCCTTCAATTTGTTAATATGGTGTATCACATTGACTGATTTGCATATATTGAAGAATCTTTGCATTCCTGGGATAAACTGCACTTGATCATGGTGTACGATCCTTTTAATGTGCTGTTGGATTTTGTTTGCTAATATTTTGTTGAGGAGTTTTGCACCTATGTTCCTCAGTGACATTGGCCTGTAGCTTTTTTTCTTTGTGACCTATTTGTCTGTTTTTTGTATCAGGGTGATGGTGGCCTCATAGAATGAGTTTGGGAGTGTTCCTCACTCTGCTATATTTTGGAAGAGTTTGAGGAGGATAGGTTTTAGCTCTTCTTTAAATGTTTGATAGAATTCGCCTGTGAAGCCATTTGGTCCTGGGGTTTTGTATGTTGGAAGGTTTTTAATCACAGTTTCAATTTCAGTGCTTGTGATTGGTCTCTTCATATTTTCTTTTTCTTCCTGGTTCAGTCTCATGAGGTTGTTCATTTCTAAGAATTTATCCATTTCTTCCAGGTTGTCCATTCTATTGGCATAGAGTTGCTCATAATAATCTCTCATGATCCTTTGTATTTCTGCAGTTTCAGTTGTTACTTCTCCTTTTTCATTTCTAATTCTATTGATTTGAGCTTTCTCCCTTTTTTCCTGATGAATCTGGCTAATGATTTATCAATTTTGTTTATCTTCTCAAAGAACCAGCTTTTAGTTTTATTGATCTTTGCTATCATTTCTTTCATTTCTTTTTCATTTATTTCTGATATGATTTTTGTGATTTCTCTCCTTCTGCTAACTTTGGGATTTGTTTTTTATTCTTTCTCTAATTGCTTTAGGTGTAAGGTTAGGTTGTTTATTTGAGATGTTTCTTGATTCTTAAGGTAGGATTGTATTGTATAAACTTCACTCTTAGAACTGCTTTTGCTGCATCCCATAGGTTTTGGGTCAACGTGTTTTCATTGCCTTTTGTTTCTAGGTATTTTTTGATTTCCTCTTTGATTTCTTCAGTGATCACTTGGTTATTAAGTAGTGTATTGTTTAGCCTCCATGTGTTTGTATTTTTTACGGTTTTTTTCCCCTGTAATTGATATCTAGTCTCATAGCATTGTGGTCAGAAAAGATACTTGATATGATTTCAATTTTCTTAAATTTACCAAGGCTTTATTTGTGACCCATGATATGACCTATCCTGGAGAATGTTCCATGAACACTTAATAAGAAAGTGTAATCTTCTGTTTTTAGATGGAATGTCCTATAAGTATCAGTTAAGTCCATCATGTTTAATATATCATTTAAAGCTTGTGTTTCCATATTTATTTTCATTTTGGATGATCTGTCCGTGGGTGAAAGTGGGGTGTTAAACTTCCCTATAATGATCGTGTTACTGTCTATTTCCCTATTATGGCTGTTAACATTTGCCTCATGTATTGAAGTGTTCCTATGTTGGGTGCATAAATAATTACAATTGTTATATCTTCTTTTTGGACTGATCCCTTGATCATTATGTAGTGATCTTCTTTGTCTCTTGTAATAGTCTTTGTTTTAAAGTCTATTTCTTCTGATATGAGAATTGCTACTCCAGCTTTCTTTTGATTTCCATTTGCATGGAATATCATTTTCCATGCCCTCTCTTTCAGTCTGTATGTGTCCCTAGGTCTGAAGTGGGTCTCTTGTAGACAGCATATGTATGGGTCTCGTTTTTGTGTACATTCAGCCAGTCTATGTCTTTTGGTTGGAGCATTTAATCCATTTACATTTAAGGTAATTAACAATATGTATGTTCCTATTCCCATTTTCTTAATTGTTTTGTGTTTGTAATTGTAGGTCTTTTCCTTCTCTTGTGTTTCCTGCCTAGAGAAGTTCCTTTAGCATTTGTTGTAAAGCTGGTTTGGTGGTGCTGAATTCTCTTAGCTTTTGCTTGTCTGTAAAGGTTTTAATTTCTCCATCAAACCTGAATGAGGTCCTTGCTGTGTAGAGTAATCTTGGTTGTAGGTTTTTCCCCTTCATTACTTGAAATATGTCCTGCCATTCCCTTCTGGTTTGCAGAGTTTCTGCTGAAGGATTAGCTGTTAACCTTATGGGGATTCCTTTCTGTGTTCTTTGTTGTTTTCCCCTTGCTGCTTTTAATATGTTTTCTTGTATTTAATTTTTGATAATTTGACTAATATGTGTCTTGGCCTGTTTCTCCTAGGATTTATCCTGTATGGGACTCTCTGTGCTTCCTGGACTTGATTAAATATCTCCTTTCCCATATTAGGGAAATTTTCAACTATAATCTCTTCAAATATTTTCTCAGCCCCTTTCTTTTTCTCTTCTTCTTCTGGCACCCGTATAAGATGAATGTTGGTGCATTTAATGTTGTCCCAGAGGTCTCTGAGACTGTCCTCAATTCTTTTCATTTGTTTTTCTTTATTCTGCTCTGCAGTAGTTATTTCTACTATTTTATCTTCCAGGTCACTTATCCATTCTTCTGCCTCAGTTATTCTACTATTGATCCCCTGTAGAGAATTTTTAATTTAACTTACTGTGTTTTTCATCACTGTTTGTTTGCTCTTTGGTTCTTCTAGGTCCTTGTAAAACATTTATTGTATTTTCTCCATTCTATTTCCAAGATTTTGGATTATCTTTACTATCATTATTCTGAATTCTTTTTTAGGTAGACTGCCTATTTCCTCTTCATTTGTTAGGTCTGCTGGGTTTTTACCTTGGTCCTTCATCTGCTGTGTGTTTCTCTGTCTTCTCATTTTGCTTACCTTACTGTGTTTGGGGTCTCCTTTTTGTAGGAGGCAGGTTCATAGATCCTGTTTTTCTTTTGGTGTCTGTCCCCATTGGCTAGGGTTGGTTCAGTGGGTTGTGTCAGCTTCCTGGTGGAGGGGACTAGTACCTGTGTTTTGGTGGATGAGGCTGGATCTTTTCTTTCTGGTGGTCAGGTCCACATCTGGTGGTGTGTTTTGGGGTGTCTGTGGCCTTATTATGATTTTAGGAAGCCAGTCTTCTTATATATGGGGCTGTGTTCCTGTCTTGCTAGTTGTTTGGCATAAGGTGTCCAGGAATGTAGCTTGCTGGTCATTGATTGGAGATGGGTCTTGGCGTTGAGATGGAGATCTCTGGGAGATTTTTGCCGTTTGATATTACATGGAGCTTGGGGTCTCTTGTGGACCAATATCCTGAACTTGGCTCTCCCACCTCAGAGGCACAGCACTGACTCCTGGCTGGAGCACCAAGAGCCTGTCATCCACACCGCTCAGAATAAAGGGGAGAAAAGAGAAAAAGAAAGAAAGAAAGAAGATAAAATAAAAATGTTATTAAAATAAAAAATAATTATTAAAAAAATTATTCTAAAAAGTAAAAACAAACAAAATAATGGATGGACAGAATCCTAGGACAAAAGGTGAAAGCAAAACTATACAGGCAAAATGTCACACAGAAGCATACACATACACACTCACAAAAAGAGGAAAAGGGGAAAAAATAATCTATCTTGCTCCCAAAGTCTACCTCCTTAATTTGGGATGATTCGTTGTCTATTCATGTATTCCACAGATGCAGGGTACATCAAGTTGTTTGTGGAGCTTTAATCCGCTGCTCCTGAGGCTGCTGGGAGAGATTTCCCTTTCTCTTCTTTGTTCGCACAGCTCCCGGGGTTCAGCTTTGGATTTGGCTTTGCCTCTGCGTATAGGTCGCCTGAGGCCGTCTGTTCTTTTCTCAGACAAAATGGGGTTAAAGGAGCAGCTGATATGGGGGCTCTGTCTCACTCAGGCTGGGGAGAGGGAGGGGTGTGGATGCGGGGCGAGCCTGCGGCAGCAGAGCCCGGTTGGACATTGCAACAGCCTGAGGCGTGCTTTGTATTCTCCCCGGGAAGTTGTCCCTGGATCCCGGGACCCTGGCAGTGGCAGGCTGCACAGGCTCCCGGAAGGGGAGGTGTGGATAGTGACTTGTGCTTGCACACAGGCTTCTTGGTGGCTGCAGCAGCAGCCTTAGGGTGTCATGCCCGTCTCTGGGGTTCGTGGCTGGCGCCTGTCTCTGGAGCTCCTTTAAGCAGCACTCTTAATCCCCTCTGCTTGTGCACCAGGAAACAAAGAGGCAAGAAGAAGTCTCTTGCCTCTTTGACAACTCCAGACATTTTCCTGGACTCCCTCCGTGCTAGCTGTGGCGCACTAGCCCCCTTCAGGCTGTGTTCACACAGCCAACCCCAGTCCTCTCCCTGGGGTCTGTCCTCCGAAGCCCGAGCCTCAGCTCCCAGCCCACGCCTGTCCCGGCGGGTGAGCAGACAAGCCTCTCGGGCTGTTCAGTGCTGCCCGGCACCAATCCTCTCTGCGGGAATCTCTCTGCTTTGCCCTCCACACCCCTGTGGCTGTGCTCTCCTCCGCGGCTCCGAAGCTTCCCCCCTCCACCACCCACAGTCTCTGCCTGGGAAGGGGCTTCCTAGTGTGTGGAGACTTTCCTCCTTCACAGCTCCCTCCCACTTGTGCAGATCCCGTCCCTATTCTTTTGTCCTACCCAGATACATGGGGAGTTTCTTGCCTTTTGGAAGGTCTGAGGTCTTCTGCCAGCGTTCAGTAGGTGTTCTGTAGGAGTTGTTCCACATGTAGATGTATTTCTGAAGTATTTGTGGGGAGGAAGGTGATCTCCATGTCTACTCTTCTGCCATCTTGAAGCTCCTTTCCAAAAGAGGCTTTTCATGATACATTTAAGAGTGGGATGAGACATGGGTAGGTATTCTGGAGAAAACATTTTTGACTGAGGACACAGGTTTTATTTATTGTTGTTGTTCTTGCTGTGTTTTGTTCTTAATTCCAAGTCAAGATAATAGCTGCAAGATCTTAGTATATTGAAAGCCAAGATGTGCCATAAGAGCTGTACCATGATTGTCATCCTTTTGGTCTGGAGTGATGAGTGTATCTGCTCTTTGTCTCTCTCCAGCAAGGGCTAGAGAGTCCTAGCTGGGTTCCTAACTTTCCTAATCCAGAGTGTCATTAAGTTGATTGTTTTTGAAGTCTATTGAATGATTCATGTGGGCTATGAGGGCCTATATTTGTAGTTTGTTCTATCACTTTACATGGCTATTCTGTGATTGGCACTTCTTGTACTTTTACATTTATGCAAATTATATGTTTAAAGTATGTTTCCTAAGCAAGGACCCCTGATTTTTGTAGTAAACATGGTGAAAGATCACATCCTAGAGGCCGACAAAAAAACCCTATAATATGTCATGATATCCTTTAGGGGCAGGTCAGAGACAAAGTGGGGATGAGAGAGGAAGAGAATGACTGCTTAACTCTTTCATTTCCTGAAAGCAAATAAGACAGAGTTGCTTGTTCATCTTATTTAGGGAAAGGGAATTTAGAATTATGTAGCTTTGCTACAATAAGGATGGCTTTGTTTCTCTTCTTTTTGTTACTCCTGGCCACACCACTTTCTTTGGAAGGAACATCTGAAAATAATCAACTTGGAGCCTCAAGTTGGCTTTGTGCCCCAACAAAATAAACCTTGAAGTGAGGACTTCTTACAAAACCACATAGAAAGTATTCACCAGGTGCTAGAAAACGACAGATTCTACCTGTCCATAAAAATAATTCAAGCAGAGAAGACCAATCAATGTGAATAAATAAATTCAAAAAATGAAGACAGTAGAAACTTTGCATCTGGATTAGTCTGACAATACAGATTCCCTGCCTTTTTTTAATATCAAGAAACAAAACTAGAAAGTCTCTTTCTTAAATTTTTACTTGAAAAAATTTCCCATTACTTTTCTGACTACAAATCTTGATTTATTTAAACACCATTTTCAAACTCAAAAATACATAAACCGTAGAACAACATTCACAGTTAAAGTTTTGGTTCAACTGAAAAGCTCAGCTATTTAACCAGCAAGTCTTTTGTCTTGCAAAATCTGTTTCAATTCTTTTTTTCCAAAGTGCGGTTAATCTGACAGGAGGGAATGAGAAGAGGAAAGAATGTTTAATGAGGAAAGTGAAACAGAAAGACAGACAGAGAGAGAGAGAGAGAGAGAGAGAGAGAGAGAGAGAGAGAGAAAGAGAGAGAGAGGGAGAGAGAGAGAGGAGAGAGAGTTAGTTTGCCAGGGAAGCAGGGCTTCCCTTCACTTTTTCCTAGCAATACTTTCTACTTACTCCTTTTCATCAAAATCTGTCACCATTTAAAGTAACAATTACAAAGCTAGAAAGTTTCTTTTTATTTTAAATGACTGGTTTAGTTTTTTTTAACGTAACACAAATAATGTATGAACATATTCTTATTGTAGAAAATTTAAACACTACAGACATATATGCTGTAAAAAGTGGCAGGTCCATTAGACATGCCCACCCCATCCAAATCCACTCCCCAGTAGTAGCTATTGCTAACAGTTTGATGTTTATCTTTCCTATCCACCTTAGAAAACATTTTTAAATCTTAAAAAATATTATACTTCCAAAAAGCAAGGACCATGTTTACGTGTTTTTTAATTTTTACCCAGAACTTCATACACTGCAATCCCGTAAAGCTTTTGGTTTCATTTTGCAGAGGAATTTTACAAAAGACATGTTTATCTTAGTTTCTCAGGCAACGAAGTACCAAAAGGACCTCCACAGAAGGCTGTTTCAATTATTAAACCATTTCACTTGGACCCAGAAGAACAGTGGGTTATTATAGGCTTCAACATACATATTCTTAATTAAGTGGGCACAACACATATTTTTCATTGATACCAGAAATATATTTTCCTCAGTAAGTCTACTCAGACAGAGTGTAGAAGAGCAAATACCTAAAGAGTTTAATGAATTCACTACTAATGTTGGTTCTCAAATTAAATGTTTTAAACCCTCAATTGCTGAGCTGTTTGTGTGAGGAATTTACAAAACTGCCTCAAGTCTCTTCTTTACTGTTGTTGGATCGATAGGCTATATATTAATAATAGTGAATTTTCCTGAAGAGTCAATTAATAAACATGTATTTATTAGGCATGTGCTATATGCTTGTTCATGAGCTAAGCATTGTGGGGGATGCAAAGGGGTCACTTATTCACATTCTCTTTGTCCTCAGTGAGTCTAGCTGGTAAGATAAAGCACAAATACATCAAAAAGCTAAAAACAAAACTGTGTGGTATTGAGTATCAATGCAAAATAGGTACCTGGAGATGGCCTCACAGAGGCAGTGGCACATGGGCTAGGGCTTAAAATTAGGTAGGTAGAATTTAATTAGCTTATTAGAAATGTTAAAAGCAAGGTTCTTGGAATCCAACTACCTGGATTACATACCCTGGTTTCAAAACTTGCTGGTCATGTGATCTTGGAAAGGTACTTATTAATCTTTTTGCTTCAGTTACCTCATCAGTAAAATAAAGATGTTAATAATACTACTTACCTCATAAGATTGTGGTGAGTATAAATTGAGATAATACCTGTAAAACACTTAGTACTAGGTATATAGTACATAATTGATAACTCTTAGCTATTTCTATATAGATTATCACTGTGATGAAAGAAATATTGAATTACCCAATCTCTGTGTAGCATAGCATTATACAGCGACATTCTTTCATTCTTTTTAAAGCTCTCATTTAATATACTTATTAATTAATCTTAAATTGTACCTTTTACTTTTCACTCTGTACTTTTCTGTACAATTTGGATTTTTTACATTCAACTCTTTTTTATACAGCTTTATTAGGATATAATTTACATAACATACATTTGCTCATTTTAACTGCATGATTTTAAGTGTATGATTTAATGAGTTTTATTACATTTACAGAGTTGTGAAATCATCACCACAATCGAATTCTAGAACATTTCCATCATCCCTAAAAGAAACATCATACCCATTTGCTATAGCAAACTATTATATTTCATGTGCATGTTTCATTGTTTTTAATTTTTAAAAAATCAAGAGAGAAAAAATTTAATAAACGAGAAGCTGATGGTAAACCTAGGAGTCAATTAATAAACTATGACTGCTTCTTTCCAAAACAATACCACCACACAAAATTATACTTTTAAAACTTGGCTCACTGTGTCAAATTACACTATTTCAGTAGTAAGTTTGCCTCCATTTCTAAAAAACACTTCTAGAGCTTAAAACAACCCCTTTATGTAGTTTAAAAATACACCTGGGGAAGTTGTTCTAAAATATTTTCAGTCGATTGGCCCATTTAATGGGGCAAAAGAACTACCCACTCCATTTGCTCCTGCTTTTCTCCAGAAAACCCAACCAAATCTCCACAGAATTAGGAAAAGGCCTACTTTTGATGAGATGCAATGAGGTAATGTCTGCATTTTTATTAAAAACAGAAATTCTGAATGTATAACATTAACTGAAGAATAGGAATTGTTATATTATTTTTATTAATGGTATAAGATAGCCTATGGGCCACTTGGAGGACCCATATGGACCATGAATTGCAAACCAAATTTCTGTGTCAGAGTGATCTCAGAAGTGTGACATACTGGGAATGATCACATAGGCATAGAGTCAGGCAAACCTAGGCTTGAATTTTGAGCCACTCAGTAACTGCAAGACCTTAAGCAAATCACTTAACCTTTCTCAGCCTGTTTCCCTTTCTTAAAATAAAGGAGTAATACCTACCTTGTTGAGTTATTGTGAGCATTAAGTGAGAACATGCATGGAAAGAACATAGCATTTAGCAGAAAACAAATATTACTTTCTTTCCTCTGCCTCCTTTATTTTCTTCCCTCCTTCCTCCTTTATCCCTCTGTCTTTCTCTTCCTTGTTCCTTCCTTCTTTCCTTTCTTTTTTCTTTTGTCATGGCATTTGTTTTCTTTCTAATGGCTCTGAGGAAATTGTATAAAATGTCCCTTTTAAAAGATCAACACCCAATGAATCCATTTCTGTACACAAAAAGTCACAAGAATGTGATCATAACATTCAAGCTGGCTCATTTCATATCCAAAACTTTTCTCATCATCTTCTGCCACTACCTTTTTTCCCCTTAAGTATAGCTGAGCTTTGATGATTCAAATCAAGTTTCACGTAAAAACAGGTTCTTCAAAGTCGTATCATTACATATATTCTTGTGTTTTCAAACCACTCCCTCTCAATTCCTGCTTATTTTATGTTAAATTATATTTTGATGATTGGTTTTTGGAAGGTGCCCTGTACAATACATTATTTGCAGAAGTATACCTGATTTGATATTTGAATACTCGACAGTTCTCTGAGGTAAGAGTTGTGAACCTGGAAAATGACTGAAATCTCTGTTTTATATTCACATGATGGCAGTAAAATGTTAATGGAAAAATCTTTGCTTATGAGTTTCTCACACTTCACTGTGTTGTAGTAAATATGGCTTAGCATGAACTCACATTGTTACTGGAACTGTGCCTACAGAAACTGCCCTGGTAATGTGTTTGCATGGCACATAATTCAGTGCATGTTGTAACTTGTTCCTAACTATTGTACATACCAGTTTGAACAATGTGCAATATCCAAGCATAAAATTAAGACCTATGTTTTTCATTATGTCTGTTGAATTTCCCTGATTTTAAGAGTAGTGTGACCCTCAAATCATAAAACAATAAAAATCAACATAAAACATAAAAGTCAAAGGTGCCTGGGAAATACTAGATAAAATGAACAGGTGAGACTTGTTAGTTAATTTCACCACTACTTGGTTACGTGGGAAGTCAGATCCACTTCTAGTCAAGCCATAGCAAAGAGAGTGTTCTTATCAAAGAGTTAATGCCCTGCCCTGAGATATGAGCTCTGGCACTTAGGAAGTGCCCTCACTTGTTCAGACCACTCTAACTTATTGAAGGGTAGCTACAGAGAACAGCAGCACAAAGTAACAACACCTCCTGGAAACTAAAGTTCCAAAATTAGAGGTAGGCATGGCTGAAATGTAAGGACCAAGTGGAGGGAGAGAGTAATAAACAGAGAGGTAGAAGGTAAGGGGAAAATCATGAGGGCATTCGACCATTTGAAAGACTTGGATTTTTACTTTGAATGTTATGTCATTGAGAGTTGTGAGAAGGGGAATTACATGATCTGATTCCTGTTTTAAAGAAATTATTCTGGCTTGTTTGTTGAGAATACACTATAGTGGGGACAAGGGCAGAAGAAGGAAATCAGTTTGTAAGGTGTTGTAATAGCACAGGCAAGAGATTATGGTAGCTTGGATCAGAAGAAGTGGTGAGAATTTGTCATATTCTAGACATATTTTTAAAAGGATGGAGGGTAGTAGAATAATAAAGACCTTATATTACAAGCCCTTAAAAGCTCAATACCAATATAGTTAACAGAACTTATACCACCACAACTCATAATCACAAGATAATAAATGTTTATGGGAATTAGGAACATAAAGGCATATTTCTGTTTTGAAACCACTGTCCTATCAAATCTCCCACCCTCCCCTGATTAGTTTCTTAGATGATAATACTCAAGCTGGTTTTACATGACTTCTCAGATCAATTGTACTATGGGTCAATCATTACCCAGCCAATTGGCGTACAATTAATCAGTCCTATCCTGTCTTAATGATCGAATAAGGCCTGATTTGAGTAATAATTTCATAGAATTTTCAAGCTCAAAGGTGCTTTGGAAATCATCTA
Source organism: Leucopleurus acutus (assembly GCF_964270905.1). NCBI lineage: Eukaryota > Metazoa > Chordata > Mammalia > Artiodactyla > Delphinidae > Leucopleurus > Leucopleurus acutus. The sequence continues at coordinate 73,718,710 of NC_139148.1, forward strand.
GTTTAGAGATTACCAACCTTTTTGAGTATAGAGACCCTTTTTAACTTTGCAAAATGTGGTGGCTCTCCCAAGATAATGGTGGCACGTTTAGTAGCTGTTGATTGAGAAAATACATAATAACAAAAAGCTACAATTGATTCAATACCGGTTTTGAATGAATGTGTATTTTATTAATCTCAACAGCATTTACATACACATATTGCAATACCTATTATTTATGTACTATACAAACTATGTTCAATGGACATATGAATTCATGTACTCCTCCCCCTCTCCTACCTCAAAGACTCCATGGTTCACAGGTTCAAATCACTAAGATTCAATTCTTACTTTCTACATTCCATGGCCAATTTTGCAGGTGGAAAAATTTACATTCAAATGGGCTGAGTGATTTGAGGGTGTTAGTTAGCATCAGTACTGGGACAGGAGAGCAGAGCTGTAGGGAAAAGGATAAAGTTTTATACTTGCTAGGAGAACCTAACTTGAAGCACAGCTCTCAAGCTAGTCCCCTATTCTCTTCAAGCCTCAGTTTCTTTATCCATAAAGAAAAGACAAACCTTAGAGAATTGTGCTGAGCATTAAAAGAGATAACGCACATGTCTTTTCATAGAAATGTGCTATACAATGGAAATATTTTACCATTACTAGAACTGGACTCCCTGTTGAGCCATTATGAATTATTTCTATCAGTTTTATGACAACACCTGGCCATGTCATTGTGATGATTCTGATGCTGAAATCAAATGAAACACATGACATCAATTTGTTCAACACTAGATAACAGCTCGAACCACCATTCAAAATGAAGAAGACTGAATGAGTGTCATGATGTGGACATGATCTCAGTTAATGACCAATATTTATATTTCCTTGTTTTCTCTGCTTTGCTGTGTCTGTTTCTGAATTCAGGAAGACTCAGTTGGATTCATTCCAGTGTCACAAGGATGGTTCAACATACACAAATCAATCAATATGATACACCACATCAACAAAAGAAGGACAAAAACTGCATGATCATCTCAATAGATGCAGAAAAACATTGGATAAAACTCAACATCCATTCATGACAAAAACTCTTAATCAAAGTGGGTATAGAGGGAACACAATTCAACATAACAAAAGTTATTTATGATAAACCCACAGCCAACATAATATTCAATGGTAAAAAGCTGAAAGACTTCCTGCTAAAACCTGGAAGAAGATAAGAATGCCCACTCTCACTACTTCTATCCAACACAGTATTGGAAGTCCTAGCCACAGCAATAAGACAAGAAAAAAATTATCCAAATTGGCAGGGAAGAGGTAAAATTGTCATTATATACGATACTATATATAGAAAACCCTAAAGACTACACACAAAAACTACTAGAACTGATAAACAAATTCGGCAAGGTAGCAGGATACAAGATTAACATACAGAAATCAGCTGCATTTCTTTACACTAACAATGAAATATCAGAAAAGGAAAGTAAAAAAACAATACGTTTTAAAATCGCGTCAAAAAATACTTAGGAATAAACCAGATCAAGGAGGTGAAAGACTTATATGCTGAGAACTATAAAACATTAATAGGGGCTTCCCTGGTGACGCAGTGGTTGAGAGTCCGCCTGCCGATACAGGGGACACGGGTTCGTGCCCTGGTCCGGGAGGATCCCACATGCCGCAGAGCGGCTGGGCCTGTGAGCCATAGCCACTGAGCCTGCGTGTCCGGAGCCTGTGCTCCGCAATGGGAGAGGCCACAACAGTGAGAGGCCCGCATACCACAAAAAAATAAATAAATAAATAAAAATAAAGTAAATTGAAGATGATTTGAAGAAATGGAAAGATAGTCTACCCTCTTGGATTGGAAGAATTAATATCGTTAAAATGACCATACTTTTCAAAGCAATCTACAGATTTAATGTGATCCCTATCAAGTTACCCATGACATTTTTCACAGAACTAGAACAAATATCTTAAAATTTATATGGAACCATAAAAGACCCAGAATTGCCAAAGCAACCCTGAGGAAACAGAACAAAGCAGGGGGCATAACGCTCCCAGACTTCAGACAAAGCTACAGTAATCAAAACAGTATGGCACTGGCATAAAAATAGACATATGAATCAATGGAACAGAACAGAGAGCCCAGAAATAAACCCACACACCTGTAGTCAATTAATCTTCAACAAAGGAGGCAAGAATATACAATGGAGAAAAGACAGTCTCTTTGGCAAGCGTTGTTGGGAAAGCTGGACAGCCACATGTAAATCAATGAAGTTAGAACACACTCTCACACCACACACAAAAATAAACTCAAAATGGCTTAAAGACTTAAATATAAGGCATGACACCATAAAACTCCTAGAAGAGAACATAGGCAAAACGTTCTCTTACATAAATCATACCAATGATCTCTTAGGTCAGTCTCCCAAGGCAACAGAAATAAAAGCAAAAATAAACAAATGGGGACCTAATCAAACTTATAAGTTTTTGCACAGTAAAGGAAACCATAAAAAAAAAACAAAAAGACAACCTATGGAATGGGAGACAATATTTGCAAATGATGCAACTGACAAGGGCTTAATTTCCAAAACATGCAAACGGCTCATACAGCTCAATAACAAAAAGAAACAAACAACCCAGTCAAACAATGAGCAGAAGACTGAAACAGACATTTCTCCAAAGAAGACATACAGATGGCCAATAGGCACATGAAAAGATGTTCAACATCACTAATTATTAGAGAAATACAAATAAAAACTACAATGAGGTAACACCTCACACTGGTCAGAATGGCCATCATTAAAAAGTCTACAAATAGGACTTCCCCAGCGGTCCAGTGGTTAAGACTCCACGCTTCCACTGTATGGGGCATGGGTTCAATCCCTGGTTGGGGAACTAGGATCCCACATGCCACGAGGCATGGCCAAAAAAAAATGTCTACAAATAACAAATGCTGGAGGTGTGTGTGGAGAAAAGGGAACCCTCCTACACTATTGGTGGGAATGTAAATTGGTGCAGCCACTATGGAGAACAGTATGGAGGTTCCTCAAAAAACTAAAAACAGAGTTGCCATATGATCCAGCAATCCCACTCGTGGGCATATATCCAGAGAAAACTATAATTTGAAAAGATACATGCATGCTTATGTTCATTGCAGCACTATTTATAATAGCAAAGGCATGGAAGCAACCTAAATGTTCATCAACATATGAATATATATATATATATATATATATACATATACACACATGATGGAATACTACTCAGCCATAAAAAAGAATGAAATAATGCCATTTGCAGCAACATGGATGGACCTAGTGATTATCATACTAACTGAATTAAGTCAAAAGGGGAAAGACAAATACCATATGATATCATGTATATATGAAATATAAAATATGACACGAATGAACTTATCTATGAAACAGAAACAGACTCACAGACATAGAGAACAGACTTGTGATTGCCAAGGTTTGGGGGGTTAGGGGAGAGATGGATTGGGAGTTTAGGATTAGCAGATGCAAACTATTATACATAGAATGGATAAGCAACAAGTTCCTACAGTATAACACAGGGAACTATATTCAATATCCTGTAATAAATCATAATGAAGAAGAATATGAGAAAGAATTTATATATATATATATATAAATATAACTGAATCACTTTGTTGTACACCAGAAACTAACACAACACTGTAAATCAACTATACTTCAATAAAAATAAATTAAAAATAAAAAGGAAGACTCAATGGTGTTTCTCTCATAATCGGAATTCTTCTTGGGTGTTTCTGGTACTATTTCTGTTACAAAGTGGTCAATAAATTATATGGACTTTAGAATCAAAGATAGTGGTTAAATGGAACTTTCTGAAACTCAGTATTGGGGGCATATAAATTTAGGTTAGAAGAAACTTCGAGCTGGTTATTTGCCTGTGATGATCACGTGTTATGTCAGTAGCCATTGCTATTAGTTAGCATATATGAGCCAAATCACCTTTGCTATTTTCTAAGGTGAATTTAAAACAATATTTCCATAATTAAGAGCAAATAATATGAAATCTAGACATTTTGTTTTAGTCATACTCTCAAATCAAGCATATCATGTTTTCCAGGCAACTACACTAGACTATGCAAACAGATTTTAAATATGTGGATATAAAATCTAATGACATCCTGGTAAGTGTGTATCTTGGAAATATGTAAAGTGGGAAATAATGTCCAAATTGTGTTAAGTAATTCCCTAGGTATGTGTACAGCCTGTGATGCACACACATATGAATGCTTTGTAACAGATGAATTAAGTCATTAGATGCCATCATACCATGCAAAAGCTATTTCTCTAGACTATGGATAAGAAGTTTAAAGCTTGAGGGGGAGCAGGTGGGGAGCAGTTTGGAGAACATGGTGAGTGAGTACATGGATAGACTTCCTAAAGAAGTTATATAACACAACTTTTTTGTTGCTCATAGTTTGCTGGTGCAACTTCCTTCCTAGTCGAGGATGAGGACTATGCAGGTTCTTTTCAGATTTTAGCTAAATTGAAGGTTATTGAGTGTGAAGAACCAAATTCCTTGGAATATGTGTTCCTAAGAGACAGGAAACTTGCCTCAGACATGCCTCAACATTAACAAGCAATCAATTCTTTGATGTCCACCCCATATTTCTGACACAACTCGATATTTGAAAATGAGAAGAATCTTTGGGCTACTGTGGAGAGAGAGAGATAGAGAGAATATTTACAGCAATTTCCCCCCAAAATTAATCGCAACAACAGTGGATAGTTCTAATGTGATGTGATTTTTGATCTCTCTGTATTTCCTGATACCTATTGCAAAGTGTCCATACTATATGGTATTGAAAATGTCATTGATAGAATGTCATTTCTTTAGTTTAAAGTTTATTCTCTTTAAAATATAAATTCCCTGGAATGAGGTAGCATTTTAAATTGTCAATTGTCATTTACACTTTGGTATTTTAGGCACTGGAGCTTGGGGGGTGTTTCTATCTAGACGAAAAAATAAAAAGTTATCAAAGATAGAGGTCTTCCTTCACAATTTTACTCTGCAATATGTTGCAATTTGGAATATTTCCTCTTCCCCTGCTGCCATAGACCTGTAATTAAATATGCATCTCATAAGGCTATCATGGGACTAAGTGAGGTAATGCATGTAAAGCACCAAGCACAGTGCTTGGCAAAGAGCAAATTCTCAGTAAACGTTAGCTATAAAAATCCCTTAGCCATTTAACAACCAATAGCAACTGGGAATCAGCGGACTATGCCTAATGGAGCTGAGAGAAAGGGAAAAATAATATCCTATGCATTCATAAGGTATTTTTCCCAAAGACCTCTACAACACTTTCTGTTTAATTAGTGTGGCATCAACGTGAGGTAAGTAAGAGGAATTTTACTTTTAAGCTACTAAAAGTAACTAGGCAATTTATTTACGGTTACAGAATAAGTCACTGGCAAAGTCTGAAGACCCTCAGGTCTTGTAACTCTTATTCCAATGTCCTGTTATCCATGCTAAATGGCTTCACTGAGGCCCAAATTCTGGAGGTATATGGACTTCTATATGGTGTCAATTTTATGAAAGTAAACCGGGCCTTATGACACAATCAGGCAAATCGTTTTATTCACTGAAAGTATAAAACTGAGAGCAGCAATAAAGATAATGGTTTAACAGTCAAATCTAAGGAACAGAATTTTAAAAGGCAAAAATAAAAATAACACATTAACACTTTATCTAGAATTTGATGCAATCAAATGCTGAGGTGGGGGTTGCTGTGTAGGAAAGGAAAATGCCTGTCAATAGAAATGAATTATTTTCTAGAAACAGTTATTTTATTTTTTCAAACATTTCTTTTTCTTTGCGGTACGCGGGTTCCTCACTGTTGTGGCCTCTCCCGTTGTGGAGCGCAGGCTCAGCGGCCATGGCTCATGGGCCCAGCCGCTCTGCGGTATGTGAGATCTTCCCGGACCGCGGCACGAACCCGTGTCCCCTGCATCGGTAGGCGGACTCTCAACCACTGTGCCACCAGGGAAGCCCTTTTCAAACATCTTTATGCTTAAACAATTTGTAGACTGATTTAGCAGAGTGGTCTCAGAAACATGATTTCCTATTTTCCACCCACAATTTTTTTTTTACCATTGACTAATTGGCCTACGATCACACTATAGTAATGTAAGGTGATCTCAGGATTAGAAAGGTCATGTGGAGATGGGGCTTTTCAGAACTATATGTTAACTTTGAAAAGTTTGTTGTCTCTTTTTTTTTTTTTTTTTTTTTTGCGGTACACGGGCCTCTCACTTTTGTGGCCTCTCCCGTTGCGGAGCACAGGCGCCGGATGCGCAGGCTCAGCGGCCATGGCTCACGGGCCCAGCCGCTCCGCGGCATGTGCGATCTTCCCGGACCAGGGCACGAACCTGCGTCCCCTGCATCGGCAGGCGGACTCTCAACTACTGCGCCACCAGGGAAGCCCTGTTCTCTCATTTTTAGTTAGAGGAACATACAGCATTAGAGTGGAAATTTTTAGTAATGCTTTCCAAAGGTCAACTGTTCTTAACAAAACCTCTAGTGTTCAGGTATGGACCTTGCACAGACCAGCAGTTATTAGGGCTGGAATTATAGCATCAAATCAGGTAGTTGAGTAATGGTCCAAGACACATGCCAAGTACTACTTCTGCAAAAAGCATATTTACTAAACAAAGGGTCACTCCTTGAACTAGAGTTCTTCCTATGCAAGGAAACCCAATAAATTATCAATATATTGGATCATATATTCTGCCACTTCTCCAAAGTATCTACACATTGAGATCTACTTTCAGCTCAGTGTTTACCAACTGATGCATATTCCAAACATATTCAAAATAAGTTATAAAGTGTTACATTTTAAAATTTCAGTTTATCAGTGTCATCTTTCTCTGACGCACCTTTTTTTTTAACATCTTTATTGGGGTATAATTGCTTTACAATGGTGTGTTAGTTTCTGCTTTATAACAAAGTGAATCAGTCATACATAAACATATGTTCCCATATGTCTTCCCTCTTGCGTCTCCCTCCCTCCCACCCTCCCTATCCCACCCCTCCAGGCTGTCACAAAGCACCGAGCCAATATCCCTGTGCCATGCGGCTGCTTCCCACTAGCTATCTACCTTACTACGTTTGTTAGTGTGTATATGTCCATGACTCTCTCTCGCCCTGTCACAGCTCACCCTTCCCCCTCCCCATAACCTCAAGTCCGTTCTCTAGGAGGTCTGCGTCTTTATTCCTGCCTTACCCCTAGGTTCTTCATGACATTTCTTTTTCTTAAATTCCATATATATGTGTTAGCATACGGTATTTGTCTTTTTCTTTCTGACTTACTTCACTCTGTATGACAGACTCTAGGTCTATCCACCTCATTACAAATAGCTCAATTTCGTTTATTTTTATGGCTGAGTAATATTCCATTGTATATATATGCCACATCTTCTTTATCCATTCATCCAATGATGGGCACTTAGGTTGTTTCCATCTCTGGGCTATTGTAAATAGAGCTGCAATGAACATTTTGGTATATGACTCTTTTTGAATTTTGGTTTTCTCAGGGTATATGCCCAGTAGTGGGATTGCTGGGTCATATGGTAGTTCTATTTGTAGTTTTTTAAGGAACCTCCATACTGTTCTCCATAGTGGCTGAACCAATTCACATCCCACCAGCAGTGCAAGAGTGTTCCCTTTTCTCCACACCCTCTCCAGCATTTATTGTTTCTAGATTTTTTGATGATTGCCATTCTGACTGGTGTGTGATGATATCTCATTGTACTTTTGATTTGCATTTCTCTAATGATTAATGATGTTGAGCATTCTTTCATGTGTTTGTTGGCAGTCTGTATATCTTCTTTGGAGAAATGTCTATTTAGGTCTTCTGCCCATTTTTGGATTGGGTTGTTTGTTTTTTTTGTTATTGAGCTGCATGAGCTGCTTGTAAATTTTGGAGATTAATCCTTTGTCGGTTGCTTCATTCGCAAATATTTTCTCCCATTCTGAGGGTTGTCTTTTGGTCTCTGACGCACCTTTTTTTTGAGATAACAAAGTTCTAGTCAAGAGTAGATAAAATGACTAAAGGATTTCTGTGTTTTGTTTTTACCTACTCAGTGAATCAACAGCATCACTTAAAAATAAGTATATGGGTTATACATACAAAGAGATACTGTACATACATATATCTCAAAAGAGGAGGCACAAACTTCTGTTGCAAATCAAACACCAATCCTAGGTTTCTACTATTTTCAACTGGATGTTATCCAGATGCTTAGATAAAGAAACTGTTTTGACAAAATACTTAAAATCTGATATTTTGGTGAAAGGCTAGTTCAAGGGGAAAAAAACCCTTTCAATTAGTGACATTATTTTCCATATGCCTATTGCATAGTCAGATCACTCTGCCACTACTTTCTGTTTTCAAGATGAGTTTAAGGCAACATCATAATAAAACAGTATTATTCCATCAAGTTCCAGCTTTCAAAATACAATAAAGCTATATATTATTTTATACTCCTCAAATTCAAAGTATGCATTGATTCATATGAAGGTTGGAATGAAATTTATTTATGAAGAAACGATTTGCTTCGGAAAATAGCGGAACAAAATATAAATGTTCAAATTCCTTTTGATGATTTTCAAGAAATCATCTGCTTACTTACAACTTAAAATACTTGCCTCTCCCTCACCTACTTCCGCAGCACTTTATACTTATTTCAACCATCACTTTTATTTTGTTATCTTATGAACACTGTTCTCATAAATGTTTCCCTAGTAGATTATAAGCTCTTTGTCAACAGGGAATGACACCTTATTTTTTTTTATTATTTTATATTTTTAGTTAAAATGTACTGTTTACAATGTGCCAGGCATGGTTCTAAATGTTTTTACATTTATCATCTCATTTTTACGCTTCACAAAAATCTATCCAGTAGATATCATCAAGAGCTCTAGTTTTGAGATAGGGAAATTGAAGCTTGAAAAAGTTAAATGAGCTTGTTTAAAGCCTCAGCAGTCTGACACGAGTGCCTTAGTGGGCTGTTTGGGTCCCACTTGGGAGGCAAGGGTGAACCAGAAGAAATGACCACCTATTAGATCTAAATAAGAGCCACCCAAGAGTACCATATGGGTCTTCTGTAGCCAGAAAGTAGTTTATCCCCATTTAACAGGTATTTAGTCATCTTAATTCACTTGCAAACTCCTCAGGTAGAGGTAACAGGAAGAGTAAGTCATTTGGGTGCTCAGACCAAGCCTTAGGATTAAAGTGCTTCAGAAGGCCAATAGAAATGCAGTGGGGGGGGAATGGATAGCTAACTATTTCCACTAGCCCCTGAATGTGGGAGATAATAGGGACAACTTTACCATAATTTCTAATCTCAAGCTTGCAAAGAGACAGGTTTTCAACAAAGTACCTAGGAAGAGGTTCTCCAGTATCCAGTTTTATTTTTAAAATCTTATATTTTATAATGTATTTATATCTTGAAATGTGTGTTATCTTGAATTAGCTCATTTAGCTTAATTGAATAAATAAATGAGAACATTTTATAATTAGTACAAATATTTTATATGTAAATGAGTGCTTTTAAAATGCTTGAATATTTTGTACTCTTAATTGGCATAATTAAGATTGCAAGAGGAGGGCTTCCCTGGTGGCTCAGTGGTTGAGAGTCTGCCTGCCAATGCAGGGGACACAGGTTTGTGCCCCGGTCCGGGAAGATCCCACATGCCGCGGAGCAGCTAGGCCTGTGAGCCATGGTCGCTGAGCTAGCGCATCCGGAGCCTGTGCTCCGCAACGGGAGAGGCCACAACAGTGAGAGACCCGCGTACTGCCAAAAAATAAAAAATAAAAAAAAGATTGCAAGGGGAGAAATTTTCTTTGTTAATTTTCTTAGTATATTTTTTCTCTTATACTGTAACTAAAGACCATTGTAAAAGATCATAGATTCTATTTTTGTGGTGTTTTCTCTTTATATTTCTTGTGAAATCTTGTCAAGTATCTGATGCTTTGATTTAGCTTAGTTCACTACATAAGACCAAATACTCAATTGTTCTACCTTATTTTTCCCATCCAAATGAATAAATCATTTTTAAAATGAAAACATTTTTCTGCTTTAGAAGCTTTTAGCTTCACAGTAGATGAAGAGATTCATGTCTTGATTTTTACAATGTACAATTTCACTCTTTTCATGATAAAATGTCATATTGGAAGAAGATAATATTTCTCTTTGATCATGATTCTTTACTCTTTTCACAATTTACAATGTGAATGAACATTTTTATATACATTTGTTTATTTTTAATTTATCATGAAAGCCCAGCATATTAGAAAGTGAACAGAAAATAAAGACAAGTTTCTACTTATCTCTACTTTATTCACATAAATGATTAAACATGGAAGTTCTGGAAACGGACTGTTTAGGTTTAATTCTGAACACAACTAGTTATGAGCTGTGTAACTTTGGACAAATTATTCTCTCGGTGCCTCAATTTCCTCAATAAACTGACAATAATAGTACTTAATCTCATAAAACTGATGTGAGAATTAGCCAAAGTATGCATGTAGAATAGTGCCTGACACCACACAGTAAGCACTTGATAAATGTTAGCTGTTATTTTATTCAGGTGGACATATGCACATTGTGGTGGTGGATAGACACTGGGAAAAATGAAAATAATTAGTAATAAACTTTGACCTCAGAAACAAAGGTCAGGTGATTGCTAAGTTTTTCAGTCCTTTTCTCCCCACCTATTATTGGGAATCAAAACTTTGGTTATTGATTTAAAATTGAATTACTTATCCAAAGTAAAGTTTTCATAGCAGTTAATGGAGAGATATCTGAATCATACAGCTTAATTTTATTGTTTCCATTTTTAGCTTAAGAAAAATATTTTTTTCAGAGTAGACATTGCTGACCACAGTCCAGTCTCACTCTCTCTCTTTAAGAAACTATCACTAGAAAGCACTTATCCCAGTAATTATATAATTGCATTAGTGGGTTTTTTTGTAGCAAGGCTCTTCATAACTTTCCATAATTACATGTATCTATCATTATATAATCATCTTTTAGAAACAATATTGATAGAATATGGCCTTTGATATCTTTCACATAAGAAATGCAATGCATGAACTTATTCATAGCTACATGAATCTTGGCAAGTCACTTTACTTCTCTGGACCTCAGTTTCTCCATTTGTAAAATGTGGAAATTTAAACTAGACTAGACTCTAATTATTTTTTTCAACTTATAAACTTCTAAAATTTAATCTATACATTGACTAATACATATTTGAGAGCCTAGGGCATGCAAAGCATTGGTCTGGCTGCTATTGATATATTTTTTTCACGATTTCCTGTCAATATTTTATTTACAACAGTGGGAATCAGGCTTTTTTAGAAAATCTCAGTTTAAAATCCATCATTAACATTTTATCAAAACATTTTCTGAGATTTAACTAAAAAACTCTACTCTTTCCCCCTCCCCACCAGGCATTCAACACAAGTTTAAACTTATACAAAGAGAAAAATTTACCAATTCCTATCAGACTACATTATTTTCTGAGACCATGCTGTTCTTTTGATATATTCTAGGGAGGATAATTGATCATTTTTCAAGTTGTGCTATTTTGCTCCTATTTTGAAGAACCAAATACTTCATTCTGTTTTCTATCGTTTACCAATTGTTGCCAAAGACTGAATTTTTTGTTTCTGCAGACACTTCTACAATCAATTTCTAATCGTTAATGGCACCCTCAAATCAGATAGCTGAAGGGCTAATTAGAGGGCACTGCTCCTCTGTTGCTCCATCACTTAACTGCTGGCTTACCCTTCCTCTACCCTCGCCAAACCCGTGCTTGTGAGAAAGATGGGGTGGAAGGAGAGAGGGAGGAAAGGAGAGAAGAGGGAGAAAGAGAAACCTTATCATTCAAATCTCGGTGCCAAAGTGCTTGCGGTTTCTTCGTGTGTGTCTGTGTGTGTGTGTGTGCCTGTGTTTGTGTGTCTGTGTGTGTTTGTGTGTGTGTTAATAGTAGTACATAAATCTGAAGTGACACCAGCCTTTCCCTAGTGGTTGCTGGAGGAAGGGGTTAGACATGGTATTTAGTTAACAAATTATGAATAGGTTTGCCTTCATACCCACATCTAGAATACCAAAGGATCTAAGTAAGCCAAAACTGTGTGGAAATTTTACATACCTAGAATTATATTGCAAAAAAGAAAAAAGAATTATATTGCAATGCTGTATTTTATATAAACTGAATAAAGCAATGTCCCTTAAACTATCCTTTGCCTCACTACCCATTCTCAGAACAGATACACCTTCTGATGCTTTATAAAACATGGTGGTAAATAAAGCCCTATTCATTTGATGTTTCAAGAAAAATTAGAACAATTCAAGCTCTCAAAAAAGGTAATAGATTGATCAGAGCCTATCAGATCCAGAAGGGACCTTAGAGATAATCTATTCCAATCTGTCATTTTATAGACAGAGACCAACAGAAATTCACCCAGCTGATTAGTGGCAATGCCAGGACTTTAACCCAGAATTCATGCCTCCCATTTAATGCTCTTCAGACCACAATATGCTGTCTCATAGCTATTCAATTTTGAGATTTGAAGTTTCTCTCCAAATTTATTTTCCTGGATTTTTTTCAATTCCCCTTTCTGTGTCCATCTTTATGAAAGCCGCACAAAGAGTTATTTGACATTGACTCCTAAGTGCTCACTATGTCAGTGGAGTTTTCAGATTTTAAATTAGATAATGTCAGTACAGTTTGAGTGTGTAGGGAAATGTCTCTGTGTAACTATGGTAGAAGATGTTATTATAATAATTTGTGGAGAGGCAGCACCTTGATTACTTGTTCATGTTATTAAACTCTTCATCAAAGTTCTCATAATGAAAAAAATGCACTTGTCTGACTTACAGGTAAGACTGATTCCAACTAAATTCATTCTACTCTAACAACTCCTCCAAAGCTGTATCTTTTTTTTTTCTTTTTTTCAAACTTGCCTCAGCTTTTAGCATTGTCTTAAAATTACTTGAGGAATGTAAAGGCCAAAATAACTGCACACACCCATAATATAAATGCAAAGTTATGAACTAAAATGTAAAATAACTCATATAGAAACTTGGGTCTCCTACTAAAGTGTCCTCACAATAACCACAGGTCCTTCCCAGATGGTCCCACTTTATGGCAAAAGGAATTCCATTGATAGCATCTAATTCCCTCCCTGGAGATTTCAAACAGTTTGGAACAAGATTTTCTAATGGTAAGTAAATGAAGTAGCTGGTGTTTTATTAATGAACAAGGAGGTGTTTTGTGAGAAGATGCTTGGAGGATAAAGGATTATCTTGTGACAATAGAGCCATTCATGCAGCTTTCACTCCAGGCACTCAGAGTTACAGAAACTCTGTGGCAGAAAGATTCAAGCCTTAGGGGTGAAATTACTCAGGCTAAGGCTGGGCCTCAAGCTGATGCTGACATTTAATGAATATCATTCATATAAAATATAGTACATGCTTTTTATCACGGAGATAGTAAATGGAACAATATTTTATTTTCCAATATAAACATCTATAGATACTTCAATAGATACGTCCTATAGAATGACTCATATTTAAAGATTGAATGGATTTGTGTCAGATGCTTCCCCAGTTCTCTCTCATCTCTGCCTCTTCCCTAAAGCCATTCTGAAGCTCCTCGACAATCAACATGGCTGAAAATGGAAATGATTAGGTGATCTAGACAAATGAGAGAGGCTATCTTATAAGTCACTTGAAAATTTGTTTGATGGAGTACTAGACAATGGCATCAAGAACATTAAAAATGATCTGATTAGGGCTTCCCTGGTGGCGCAGTGGTTGAGGGTCTGCCTGCCAATGCAGGGGACGCAGGTTCGTGCCCTGGTCCAGGAGGATCCCACATGCCGCGGAGTGGCTAGGTCCATGAGCCATGGCCGCTGGGCCTGCGCGTCCGGAGCCTGTGCTCCGCAACGGGAGAGGCCACAAGAGTGAGAGGCCCGAGTACCGCAAAAAAAAAAAAAAAAAAAAGATCTGGTTAGTATCTTGTCTAATAAATCAGCTTCTCTGATTTAACCAACTTTTCTCACACTCCGGCTCTTTTTTATTCCACATAGTTAATTGGATTGGGGTACCCTGTGAAGGAATACATGTTCCATGAATGCTGGTTCCCTCTCTTGAAACACTTTATCTGTATTCTGTATTTACAGGCATTTTGTTGCAATTGTATTTTCATCTTAAGGTTTAAAAAAATACAATACCCAACTGAGCTCTGTCACAAGAAGAAAAGAGTAGGAGGGCTTTTGCATTAGTAGAGACTAAAAATATGTGGAGAACACCCAGGCAATAATGAATTCTAGGTTTCAAAATCATTTCTTACAGTCCTTTGTACACACTGCTTGCTACCTGCATCTGAAACACCCAACTCATTTCATTACTCCTGGGTTTACATCTAAACTTAGATGTCCCTTCCTTTAAAATGCCTTTCCTGACTTCTCAAGACTAGGTTAAATTCTCCCCTTGCATGCGTCAACAGCACCCATAATTAAACCCATCATAACTTTACCACACTGCATTGTAACTGTTGAGTTTTTCTTACCAGGATGTCCTCAAAACCTAGAACAGGGAATCACACAGAGGTGGCTGATTCCAGAATATGTTGGCTGCATAAATGAACAGATGAATGACTGGATGGAGTATGCCCAGACCTTTGAGAAGGCTTATCCCATTATCTTGTACTCTTTTTTCTCAGTAAAAATCAATGGATAATGATTTCAATAATGTGCTCCAATCCATTTTCATTTGCAAAACAACTTGTGAAGTGTTAACAATTTTTCAAATCATCTTGCTTGTTTCTGTGTAGTGTTTTCTGTACTCACCATGCCTTGTAGAATTAACCCAAACTCAGTGGTTTAGAAGATTTGGGTGTCAAAACTGGCTGCTTAGTTTAACTAGGTAATGAAAAATATTTTACAGAGGCTTAAGGGTGACATCTAAGTCTACTGTTGAAATCAGTTATTCTACTTAATGGTAAAACTCTGAACAAGGAGGTGTTTTGTGAGAAGATGCTTGGAGGATAAAGGATTTCTTGTGACAATAGAGCCATTCATGCAGGTGGAGATAAAAAAGCATTTTATTTCTTACAGGCAAGCATATTTGAAGTAATGCAACTGATGATAAAGATGAGATGTAATTTTAAGTGATCTGACTTTTGAATAAATCAATTACCTTTCTAATTATCATCTGTGCTGAGAAGGTGGATTTCTAGTAGTCTTTTTCAAAAATTTTTGATGACTCATGGATGTACTAGAGACTAGAGCATGCTGCAATTTGTAAATATGAGCAACGCAAGTGTGTACAAATTCAAAACCGGTTTAGTTGGGTGTGTCTGACATTCATGAAAACTTAGTTTTACTCACATGCTGAGCAATGAAATTAAGATCTTTAGTCCAAATACCTTGTGGTGGGAACTGAATCTGGGAATTGGGTTCTAGTAAAGTAACTTCATTGTAAATAAAAAGCTTTTTCTTTTACCAATAATAATTTAAATTTCACTATAAGAAGAAAACTATGGATGTGACTTCTTATGAAATACCCCAGGATTTATAAAACTTTTACCTTGTCATCTAATCCAAAAATAATATGCAAAATCCACTATAATATTTTAGAGAATTCATGATTTTCTACTTATGACACTGCTAAATCAGAACACCAAAGGGGAATTTGGTCAGGGAACTATAAATCAAATCATTAAGCTAAAATTTGTATTTTAACACCCAAATCCAATTGCAGATTCAAAACCCTAATTTATAAATAATATGCAATATGTCACAGAAATAAAATAGCACAATGAGCCAAAATTTAAAAACTTTTAATACATAATATATTGGAATAGTTTACAATTATTCTGTAAGATTTAATTAGAGGCATTAAATTGTTATAAGGAAATGTAAATCCTTTCAGAGAATTCAGAGGTCTTCATGAAGGAGATTAAAATAATGATTTCTAAAACCTTGTAATTTGTATTTAATTTTAGGCTTTATATGCCAAGAGAATAATATGTGGAGAAACCCCAGGAAACAGTGAATAAATGCACTAGTAAATTATATGTATACACACCTATATCTATATGTATCTATCTACCTATGGAGAGAGAGAGAGAAAGTGGGGAAGGGAGTCTTGAAGTAATACAGTTCTTTCAAATTTGACTGTTCCTGACATAATAGATATGTACATACACACTACAAAAGCATCTTGACATTTCTAATAAGCCAGACATGAAAAATGTAATGCTGTGGTCTTTATTCTTCAATACTAAGCAGGGCCTTGTTGACCCACAAAAATGTCAATCTTGTGATGAACCATTGTGAAGTGTTTTCATGTGTGGGGTTTCCTCATTTTTTTGGTGACATTCCTAGGGTCAGTTTAGGGTTCATAATAGGTGTTTTGTTCCCTGAATCAGCATCTCTATTTGGAATATTTCTAGTTTGACCTTGAGTAGAAGGGAATACTTTGGGCTTAATTAATTTATCTATGTAAATATCAGAAAAGCCTGTGGATCATGGATGGCTTCATAGAAAAGGCTATAATATTTTACAGTTCTCTTAATTGTCACTAATACTAAGCACCATCTAAAAGCAACTGACAGAAGCATTAGTATAAGTGAATATTGCTCAAAATCTGGTTGTCATCTGAAAAAAATTTTGCAGTCTAGAAACTTCCAGAATAGATCCCTCTGTTTTCTTTTGGTAGGCCAAATGAAACTTTTTGAAGAAATGAATAAACAGATAAATGAATGAGTAGAATGGAGGAAGAAACACTGGTTCCCTCAAGAGAGATGTATGTTGGGGCAGCTGTTAGATTTCTGTTGGGAGGTCTTGTCACATATTTCGTCTGAGTATTAAGAGTGCACAATAAATATCTATGAAGTTCAAGAGGACTATAAGATGCGTAAAAAAATGAACATGAAATTCTACTTTAAAAAATTCCACCCACCTGAGTATTTCCCCCAAGTAATACTTCAGGAACTGGTAGAAAGAGACCTGGTTTTTATGTGTGAAGCTATAAAATACCATGTAGATATTGCATGGCACAATAAAAGTAATTATCAGTAATAACAAGAACAATGCAATGGCAGAGCCAGCTTCCCCTCAGTTGAAACGAACCCTAACCAGCTGGGGACGTTCAAGAGAATGATCTTTGTTACAAAAGGTTTATTTCAGTGTTATTTCTACTGCTACATAATTCCTGCTATGATTAGGGGAACTTCCCAGTTCCTCTCAATTTGCTCTGGTAACAGCCAATTGCAATTCAGCTCCAAACTCCCTTGTCTTTGTTAATCCTTTAAAACAGTAAATTTTTTAGGCATCAGGATAAAGGGATAGAAAGATTATTACCAATTAAATGAAAAAATAAAGGCTGAAAAACTTAAGACATCCAATTCAAACATTGTAAAATATGTTTCTACAGGATATTTGTTGTGTAACCTTTATATCCAGTCATAAGCATAGTAACTCACACCATATGTATCAAGAAACTTAGATGTTGCAAAACTTCCAATGGTCTGTGTAGTATGAGAGCCCTAAAAATATTCCAGGCAGTATGGAAAAAACATTTCTAGAAGTTGGAAGGACACTCCTTTATAAAATATTGTTTAATTTTACCCTTACTCATTTGCTTAGGTGTTTAAAATTCACAGCTCTGGACTGAGCGGTATAGGTGGAAATCAATAGTTATATTCAGATAAGTCACAAATTCTTGCAGTGGTGTTTGTATTGCTGAGTACTCATAAACACCCCCACATATCATTATAAAAAAGATTTGTAGGGCTTCCCTGGTGGCACAGTGGTTGAGAGTCCGCCTGCCGATGCAGGGGACACGGGTTCGTGCCCCGGTCTGGGAAGATCCCACATGCCACGAAGCGGCTGGGCCCATGAGCCATGGCTGCTGAGCCTGTGCGTCCGGAGGCTATGCTCCGCAACGGGAGAGGCCACAACAGTGAGAGGCCAGCGTACCAAAAAAAAAAAAAAAAAAAAAAAAAAAAAGAAATAAAAAGATTTGTAATTGTTTGAGTGAGGAGTTAGTTTCATGTTTTCTGTGATTACTATTTGGAACACTACAGCTTTGAGATTCAGATTCTCACTGAATGAAAGGATGGTTTTGAAGTTCTTTAGAATTGCTCTTAGGTTTTGGGAGATGACAGTGAAATAATTGGTGGATCTGGGGCAAAAGTTGATTCATTAAGAAAAATACAATCAGTCAAATAGACATGTTAGTGCTGATTAACAAAACACATGGATCTATTGGCCAAATTTTAAAATGTCTCTTCTATACTTAAAACAGAGGCACAACTTTGTATTTCTAAATACAATATAATTTTGCTGGTAAGATTCCAGGAACCCAGACTACAGATTCATTTTCATTTTTTCACTCACATTCATTTGTTCTTTACAAAACTATTCTTTTTTAGATTGATAAAACATAAGTATATTTAAAAGGCTTAATGTGTGCTTTCTGTCCATACAAAATCTCTTGTTACACACACACAAATGTAAAGACAATCAAAATTGTATTCACCTGATTAAAAACAGCCAGTGTACATTACATTACATCCTGATCAATTAACCAGCCACATCAACTTTTACTTCCAGAACTTCTCTATTATCATAGACTAAAAAATGATAGAACAGGGCTTCCCTGGTGGCACAGTGGTTGGGAGTCCGCCTGCCGATGCAGGGGACACGGGTTTGTGCCCCGGTCCCGGAAGATCCCACATGCCGCGGAGCGGCTGGGTCCGTGAGCCATGGCCGCTGAGCCTGCGCGTCCGGAGCCTGTGCTCTGCAAAGGGAGAGGCCACAACAGTGAGAGGCCTGCATACCGCAAAAAAAAAAAAAAAGATAGAACAAAGGCCAATTCAAACATGCTGCAAAAATGAATTAATGTTATATTAGAAGGCCATAGTCACTTTGAAAGGTTCCTCTTCTCTTAAAACCAGTTTCACTCACATTTACTTAAAAATGGCTGTCTGCTTAGCAGGTAACAGTAACAGTGGGTAATGACTTAAGACGCTTGGGGAGGAAATTGTGGGCCTGATTCATATTCCTTTTCCAGTTCTCAAACCAATTCTCAACAACGTCAGGGTGAGGCCACAGTCTGACAGTTCACCGAAGAAGGCTGATCTAGGATTCGCTGTGGGCCTGCAAATAAACCTTGTACAGGCTGTGAGTCTATCACGGCCTCACTTCTTCTCTCCCTCTTTTGTCCTCCAGGCGCCCCGCGAAGGTGAGCCTGTGGCTGTGCCGGGAGGACAGCGCCCAGGTGTGAGCAAGGCAGGCGCAATTAGCGTCTCCCGGCTCCGCGCCTCCACCCGGCGGCCCTCATTCCCAGCGCTCCTCCGGCGGCGGGCGGGGCGGCCGCCAAGGGAAACGTCAGAATGTGCGACACCTCACGACAGGCTGTCGTCAGGGTCTTGAGAGGGAGGGGAGCCAGGCTCGTTCGGGCAGCACAGGCCCCCGTCAGGAGTGGGGTTCGGGGTGTGACGGGGAGAAACCCAGCTCTGGCTCGTCCAGGGAACCCAGGCCGCCTCAGCCAGCCCGTGGCGCCGGGTCCCCGACGCGGCCCAGCGTCCCCGACCCTCGGCCGGGCCCGGGCCCTGGCGCCCCCTGCCCCGCCGCCTCCTTTGGTCGCAGGGGCCGAGGCGTTACCTCGGGTCCTGTCGGGCAGCAGCCGACGACACTTACCTCCTCTGCGCCCGAGACCCAGAGGCCTGAGACCCCGAGGCCCGAGGCCCGCTGCCGCCGCCATCGCCTCAGCCGTGGGGCCCGAAGGCCTCGCCCCTCCCCCCCTAAAGTATTTATTGACCGTCTACTGTATGCAAAGCCTGTGGTGAATGTTGTGATTCTCTATCCTCACAGTTTATATGCTAGTAGGGGAGGTAAAACTTGTTCAAACACAATCACAATACAGGCAGTATGAGATAACTGCCAGAAAATGGTAGTAACAAAGGCCACAAAGTGAGAGATGATTTTTGTCTAAATTCAGTCAGACAGGCTTTAGAGATGTTTGATTTAGGTCTTAAAGAGTGAACAGGATTTCAACAGAAGAAGAGGAAAGACCAAGACTTCCTTAGGGAAGGAATGGTATGAACAGAGTTACCAAGTTAGAAAAGTATTAGGAATGACCCATGAAAAGGTAAGTGGAGCAGTTTGGCTGGAGCATTGAGCATGTATGAGAGTAGAGACATGTCTGAAAAGTATGTTGGGGCTATATAAGAAAAGAACCTTTGTAGTGGACATTTATTGTGTAGGGATATCCAGCATGTTTTACCTCTTTTAGAAATTCTGTGTCAGAATTAATTTTCCTCTAATATGGCTAGTCTTGATAGATATTTAAGTCAAAGTGTCCTACCCTTCCTAGCTAAGGAGTGGACATGTAAACCAAGCTAGGTCCATTTAATGTTCTCCTGGAGGCTGGGTTTAAGCAGAGTGAAATAATGAGAGAAAAACAGTTGATTGGTTCGTCCATTTTCTTCTTCTGCTTGAAATTCTGGATCTTTCCTAGTTTATGTTACTTCTAAGTCTGATTCTCTTCAGTTGGTCCTTCAATTCTGTGAGCTACCCTCTCTCTTTCCAATAAGTATTTGATTTTTTCTTTCTTTTTTTCTCCTCGGCGAATTTTGTTGCTTACACCAAAGAACCCGATGAAACCTTGAAGGCAAACTGGTTTTACACTGAAGGAAACCTTGAAGGCAAAGTTAAGGAGGGGTAATTATCTAATCAAACTGCACATTGGAAACAGTATTCTGGAAACACTATGTTGGATGGGTTGGGAGAGAGACTCAGTGAAGGATACCAGTTAGGAGGCTGTTCTAGTAGTTTTAGAACTAGGCACTGAGGACCTGGACTAAGGTGGTTGCAGTGATAATGAGAAGTAAGAGATATGTATGAGAGACATCATTAATAAGAGAGAAGAGGTTTTGGATACTGATTTGACATTAGCTTTGCAAGAGACAGAAAAGTCAAAGATCATGCTGAGATTTCAAAACTGAAGGACAGTATGATGAATGAGAAATCTGTGAGAGACTGAGGAGAAACAACTAGAGAAATACAATGAGAATCAGGGTGTTGCAATATCATGTGAACGAGTGGAGGAGAGATTGACAAGTTGAAGGGGATGATCAACAGTGTCAGAGGCTATGGAAGAAAAATTTCTAGAAATAAGAAAAATTCTCATCATTCTTCAATTTAGCTGAAATCTCAGAAGAACAAGAAGAGTTTTCATTATTGACCGGGAGAAAAAGCTATTGGATGTAGCATTATTTGTGACCCTCCAGAGCAGTGGTTCTTAACTTTTTTATGTTCCATGGATCCTTTGGCAGTCTGGTAAGGCCTAGAGATCCCTTCTCACAGTAATGTATTTAAATGCATACAATAAAATATGTAGGCTTTTAAAAGAAGTCAATTATATAGAAATGTAGTTATCAAAATATTTTAAAATTTGGTGATGCAGTAACATATGTCTAATTTATCAGTGGACTGAATAACAAGACAATGCACTTAAAATACAGGCAATTTAAAATTAGGTTTTATTTTCCAAAAGACATATCAGTGTGAAGGTTGTTGTTGCTTAGCTTGAATAAAAACACTAAACTTTGGAGTGGTCTTTGGCTCACTTCCTTCTGTGTGTTGATCAATTATCAATTATAGATAGGGAATATCAGAAGGTGACTTATATACTTGGCTCACCAATGTGAGAACATGTGACTTCAGTGTTTGGTGGCTGAATGACCAGTAGGAACAGAATAGTCCAATAGTTGGCTATCTATATGGACAAAGCATCTGTAGACAAGAAGACTGCAATCATGTACAGTCTAATAGCTACCCTAATTCCAAAGTAATGATGAGTATAAATGGTATTTTAAGATATATTCAATGACAGTTATGTGATATGAAAATATCTGTGGCTCATGTTGGTGACAGACTCACAGGTACTACTAATCCTACTGTGATTTTCTACCTATATTCATAATAGAGGCACATGTCAATTTTCAGTTAGAGGTTAGTGAAAATCAAAATTTAATTTTTTCTGATGCAAGTTCTGAGAACCCTGAATTCTTGTGGGTGAATATCATCTTAGGACCCCCTGCTTAGAATGCAGTTTCAGTTACAAGAAAGAAGTGGAAGTAAAATGAAGTGGGATGGTAGCCAAATTGCAAAACGGTAAGTGTAGATTATTGAGAAGTTTAATTATGGGACAGAGGAAGAGAAATAGAGCTCAAAGAAGTCAGCAGATCAAGACAAGAATGTATTTATTTGCCTGTTTCAATTTGAGGGTGAGGAAACCAAAGCATGCATGTGGGTTAAGAGAAAGGAAGGGGTAGAAAAGATGAAATAAAAGATCACAGACAGAGAGAAGGCAATTGATGGAGCAAGGCTTCAGAGATGTTGAGATGAAATGTGATCAAGGGCATAAGTGAAAAAGCCTGGAAAGGATAAACACACTTCCTCAGATATAAAGAATAGAACATGGTCTTCTGTAGATTTGGAAGAATGAAACATTTATTTCCCTGCAATTTCCTTTGCATAAAAGTTGTTTCAATTTATGAGATGTTTCCTAAGATCAGCTTTAGAAAAAGTTGTGTATAACTGATTATTTCATAGTATACTGGCACCTTAGAATATTATTTTTTCTATGGCAATGACTTTTAAAAATCTCTACTACTTCACTATAAACAAAGATCATACATTTCCTTAACCACACAATTATGATTCCCACAATACCCCAATACCGTAAGACTTCCCTTCTACCCAGGTCCTACTTACTTTCCAAGTAATGCATTCTCTCTTGTAGCTATTCTTTCCTCTTGATATCTTTCTGTTTCCCATCTACATAAAAGTTTGCTCCAGTGAGCTTTCCTTGATTTCTAAATGTTACTTTTCTATTTTTCTATTAATCCAGCCTCTTTGATTATTCTCTTAGATTAATTTTCAAACCACATAATAGAGTAACAACATAATCTATTAACATCTTGTACAATCCCTAAGGTAGATGTTTTTATAATGGGAATTGGTCATCTTCAAAAAGAATTGAAATCTTGGAAAACTTGGATTCAATTTGACTTTTTCTGATGAGCCTTCTCTGGAAAATTACTGCATTGCCTCTGCTCAATGGCCAGACATGAACTGGATTCACATCATTGATGATTAAATGTTTGAGGAGGGGAAATAGAACCTACTGTCTTGTCATTTGTTCCATTTGCCTATGTTTGATCTCACTGTACAGCATGAGGAGTAGTTTCTGGAACATTATTATTGCTAGGATAGTCACTATTTATTGAAAATAAATACAATATTGATATTCCCTTACTAAACGGGTAGAATATATAGAGTTTTGTTTCCCTGAAATCTTTCTAAGTATTCCCGCTGCTCTGATAATACACTTCAATTTTTTATACCTAAGATACTGCCTAATAAGAGATAATCTGTTTAAGGAACTGGAATAAATGTTTTGTTGGATTTGTGTAATGTGTATTATTATTTGAGCAGGCTGACTCCTAGAGGGCAGCAGTCTTGAATGACACATAGCACTTAAATATTTCAATAGTAGGTCAATTGACTCAGTAAAGGGGTTATTTTCCATTCTCTCAAAGTTTGTGATCATCCATCTGCTTCTCATTGTGTTTCAGGTCATCTTAACCCTTCAGAGACAATATTATCATCATCAATATATGTTTATTGCACCTGAGGCAATGTGGGGTTACAGACGACAAATTAAGAATGGCCTTTGCTCTTGAATAACTTATAGTCCACAGAATCCTGAAATGACACATGCCAATTGGTTTTGGCTTCCCATTTCCCTCCCACGTTCTGGAACATCTCATTGCTGTCCTTCCTGCTCCAGGCCAGAGCCAAAAATTCACATAAATAAGAGGGTGTTATAAATGTTGATTTTGCAATCAACAAAATTTTCTGTCAAAGGCACCCACCATTAATTATTTTTTAGGTCTATGACCAACACATACTGGGCCAGCTCTGACTTTTCTAGTAAAACTCATATCCTGGGCATCAACCAGGTTATCAGTCACAATAATTACATACTTCATTTGTTACTTTAACTTCAAATTGAGAGGCCCAACCCAGTGTCACTTTTAGTCCAATAAACAATGAGCTTAGGGCTTACTGGCTTAAGTTTAACAAAGGATGAGACATAATTTCATAATTAAAGTGGCATCTAAATGGTGATTTTAATACATGAGAATGTTCCTTGTCATCTCCATCTGTGTTTAACTGTATGCCCATGTGTGCATAAGAACACCAAGACTAAAATGACATTTTGATTATGTTAATTTTTTGGTACCATTTTGACTGAACTAGCTTAAAGTGACAAACTACATTAAAATGGCCCTTCTGCAAAGAAGATATACAGACTGCCAACAAACACATGAAAGAATGCTCAACATCATTAATCATTAGAGAAATGCAAATCAAAACTACAATGAGATATCATCTCACAGCAGTCAGAATGGCCATCATCAAAAAATCTAGAAACAATAAATGCTGGAGAGGGTGTGGAGAAAAGGGAACACTCTTGCACTGCTGGTGGGAATGTGAATTGGTACAGCCACTATGGAGAACAGTATGGAGGTTCCTTAAAAAACTACAAATAGAACTACCATATGACCCAGCAATCCCACTACTGGGCATATACCCTGAGAAAACCAAAATTCAAAAAGAGTCATGTACCAAAATGTTCATTGCAGCTCTATTTACAATAGCCAGGAGATGGAAACAACCTAAGTGTCCATCATCAGATGAATGGATAAAGAGGATGTGGCATATATATACAATGGAATATTACTCAGCCATAAAAAGAAATGAAATTGAGTTATTTGTACTGAGGTAGATGGACCTAGAGTCTGTCATACAGAGTGAAGTAAGTCAGAAAGAGAAAGACAAATACCGTATGCTAACATATATATGGAATTTAAGAAAAATAAAATGTCATGAAGAACCTAGGGGTAAGACAGGAATAAAGATGCAGACCTACGAGAGAATGGACTTGAGGATACGGGGAGGGGGAAGGGTAAGCTGTGACAAAGTGAGAGAGTGGCATGGACATATATACACTACCAAACATAAAATAGATAGCTAGTGGGAAGCAGCTGCATAGCACAGGGAGATCAGCTTGGTGGTTTGTGACCACCTAGAGGGGTGGGATAGGGAGAGTGGGAGGGAGGGAGACACAAGAGGGAAGAGATATGGGAACATATTTATCTGTATAACTGGTGCACTTTGTTATAAAGCAGAAACTAACACACCATTGTAAAACAATGATACTTCAATAAAGATGTAAAAAAAATGACAAATTCCTCCTAGAAAAATTAGCTATCAAAAATAGAGAGGATAGGGCTTCCTTGGTAGCGCAGTGATTGAGAGTCTGCCTGCCTATGCTCCGGTCCGGGAGGATCCCACATGCCGCGGAGCGGCTGGGCCCGTGAGCCATGGCCACTGAGCCTGCGCATCTGGAGCCTGTGCTCCACAACAGGAGAGGCCACAACAATGAGAGGCCCACGTACCGCAAAAACAACAACCAAAAAAAGAGGATAATTATGAATTATATGAATTCTTCCTAATTCTATTTTCCATTCTTGCTAGCTGAGCTAACTAGTGAGGGATGGAAAAGATGAGGCAATAATATTTATGACACAATGAAGGGTAATCCATTAATATTTTGTATTAATATATAGGTTAACATTGTATTCTCATATATTTTCCAAGAGTTCTTCAATTGGGCCACACACATGTCACTGGGGCACATCTTGGAGATGCTCAGAATCCTTTGAAGACTACAGGGTGAATGGTCAAGTTTTCACTTAGTATAGGTGTAAGTCAGTAAAATTGAGGAAAAAAAAAAAGAAAAGAAAAAAAATGGCCCTTCTGTATATGCTCCCTTTAGATCAAAAAGAAAATAATATATTATTATTTCTCCCTTTCCCCTTCACTTATTAAATCCAACTCAACAGCAGTTGCACTAAAGGAATTGTGATATAGTTCTATTTAACACTGTTTTCTTTGTTTAAACTCAATTTTATGTTCCATTAAGCACCAGGGACAGGGCTGTATACTTCAGTGTTGTCATAGGGTTTTATAATACTGGTTGATACAAATATTTTTTTTCCATAGAGAACAGTTACTTATATGTAAATGGTTAATTTCTTAGAATGTATCCCATTTGAACTCGGTATGCCTACCTCTTCAAAGTCCTAGGCAGGTAGGATTTATCTTTCAGATTTGACACATATAAAACATATTATTCACCAAGGGGATTATTTTCTGATCTTAAACTATAGCTATTTTAAACTCCAAATTAGCTACTTTGATACACTAGTATCAATGTAAATGTTAAGAGTCCAGGCTCTTACTGCTTGAGGCAGGGCAGACCAATAAATTGAGAGACAAGTTGTTGGGGCAAGGAAAAGTGACTTTATTCAGAAAGACAGCAGACGGAGAAGATGGTGGACTAGTGTCCCAAAGAACCATTTTACCCGAGTTAGAACTCAAGCTTATTTTATATTAAAAAGGGAGGGGGTGTGGTTGGTTGCTGCAAACTTCTTGGTGCTGGAATACTTTGTTCTAGCAGCTGTCCACATAGGTCCAGTCACAATGTTTCTATAAACCTCCAAGACAAATGTTATTCTCTGTTCTGCAACTTTTTATCTCTATATGAATGGAAAAGTGTTATACCTTTAAAGGTCAGAGCCTTGAGAAAGGGCTATCCTATATATTTCAGGCTATAGTCATTATTCTTAACCTGTAGTGAAAGCAATCAAATACAAAGGTTAAAGAAAAATAAACAGATCCAATATGGAGTCAAATTTGTTCTACCCTATTACATAAATCCATTTGTCCTATATCCTACTAGTATATGAGGTTTTTGTTTAAAACAGGAACATAAAAATCAATTTTCTTAAACTCTTTCAGGGTATTGTTTTCCACTAATAACAACCATAGATATCGATAAGTGAGATAATAGATACAAAGCACCTAGCAAAGAAAATGGTTCACAATAAGTGCTCAAAAATATCCATCCCCTCCCTCCCATTCTTTTTTTTTTTTTTTTTTTGCGGTACGCGGGCCTCTCACTGTTGTGGCCTCTCCTGTAGTGGAGCACAGGCTCCGGACGCACAGGCTCAGCGGCCATGGCTCACGGGCCCAGCCGCTCCGCGGCATGTGGGATCTTCCCGGACCGGGGCACGAACCCGTGTCCCCTGCATCGGCAGGCAGACTCTCAACCACTGCGCCACCAGGGAAGCCCCCTCCCATTCTTTAATGAAGGACCATTGCCCCCTTTAAACCATGATTATCTATATACATACATTAAATTAAATACATGCGTTTAAGGTGCTATATTAAATGGAATGACTTATCAAAATGAGTCCAAGTAAAAACATGTTTTTTTCTAAATCATTCTCTCCCTCCTCTTTTCAAATATATTTTCATATTAATAATGTGATGATAGTATAGAATGGGAATGTGCTTCCTGGGTGACAGCCATATTAAAACAACAGCATGGGGCTTCCCTGGTGGCGCAGTGGTTGAGAGTCCGCCTGCCGATGTAGGGGACACGGGTTCATGCCCCGGTCCGGGAAGATCCCACATGCTGCAGAGCGGCTGGGCCCGTGAGCCATGGCCGCTGAGCCTGCGCATCCGGAGCCTGTGCTCCGCAACGGGAGAGGCCACAACAGTGAGAGGCCTGTGTACCGCCAAAAAAATAAAAATAAAAAAACACAACAGCA
The DNA here is from genome assembly GCF_964270905.1 of Leucopleurus acutus. Lineage (NCBI taxonomy): Eukaryota > Metazoa > Chordata > Mammalia > Artiodactyla > Delphinidae > Leucopleurus > Leucopleurus acutus. Next base: position 73,746,529 of record NC_139148.1, read on the forward strand.
TGACATTTGGCTATTTTGCTCCTGCTTAAAATTCACAGGGCTAGGAATGTAAATTCTTACTATTGTTATTCTTAATATTTTAAGTCATTTTATATATTGAGGTCTTGAAATTTTCATAGTCATACCGCCTAACAGTAATGGTATAGTGTCTGTGCTGAGCTCCATATGACAGCATTTAGTTTAATTCTTATTCCCTCTGCGTTATATTTCCAACGTGGACTTTCAGAGAATAAACAGATAATAATGTGAAATAAATGAGGCTTTACTACTTTAAACACAATAGTCAGTTTTGCAAGTTAGAAAAAAATTAGAACTTTCCATTCTGATAGAATTCTCACATAAAACTGTATACATTTTCTAGTAACAGGAGGAATTGTACACTTAATTCACTCCATTGCATATTACAATTCAGGGCAATTTCAAGAATTAGTCTGGAACTAGGGGTTTCAGGTAAAGCAGTTAGAAGAACACAAGACAAAAAAACCCCTGTTTTCTAATTAAATCATTATGGTGGTTTCTGTAATGGTGAATTAAAATAAATTATATGCAACACCTCCAAATTCATGATGCTTTCCATATGGGCTCGGTGGATTATTTACAAAAGTGTCTTGAGAACAGAGTTTTCATTTTGCAAATAGTCCAAAATGCTTAGGAAGAAAAGATGGCATTCTCCCAAGTTTTACAAATTTGAACGTTTCACTTTGCCAGTGTAAAGTCTTAAGGTCCCAAGGGTACTGAAAAATTATGTCCTAATGGCTCTATTTATTACGTGGAAAATGCTTTCGTGATTTTTCACAAATCAAGATAGACTATAGAATCTTGATTTTTTCGACTGTTTAAACTTGCTTGCTTAAAAAAAACAAATTCAGTGAAGCAACTGGTTTTTGGCAGAGGATTAACTAGTTCATTTTAATAAACTTGTGTAAATGTATTCCTTCATTTTTTTTCCTCTCGAGTATAATATTTGTAGGCAGGCAAGAATCAACTTATAATAGTTTCCATAAGTGTAACTTATTGAGACGTGAATGGGATTTTGACAGACTATGATCGTTTTAAAAGTTTAAAACATGTTTAAAACTTTGTTTTTTAAAACTTCACTAAATAGTTTTGACATGATTAACATTCTACTACTTCCATGGAGACACATTAGTTTAGTTCTCCCTAGGGGGGACAAAAACAGTTCAACATTTAAATGCTGAAAAACGCTGGAAGAAAATAATGAGCTATTTCATGTCTCTTCATCTCCCTCCTAGCCTAGACAAGCTCAAACTCCCCAGGACCATATGTGTTTAATTTTAGAAATGCATTGGGAAATCCAGTTTCCAAGAAAGTGAATAAAAAAGAAATGGAAAGAATGAGATTACTTGTAACTTATGACTCCATTATAATATATCTCAGCCAAAAATATTTTCAGAAGCACAATCACCAAATGGTAATAGCCATTGCTATTATCATATTATCACACAAATTTAATGCGTTATGAATTCCAAAGGAGTTTCTTTTTTATGTGGTGTATTTCCATGGAAATTTCACAATTTTAAACGGGTTATTCCTAAGAATAACAATAAACGGAAGTTACATTTTTGTTAGCCATTTCACATGAAGAAAAAAGTAGCTTGATTATTTCTCAGTGGTCACACTAAACTGCAAATGCTTGTGACTCGTACGTATTATTTCTTCTATTCAGAGCACGCTAATGATTTGAATGTACACTTTTCAACATGCCACAAAGACCCTTCCGAGAGTTACCTTAGCAATATTCTAAGAGCTCTTTTCTCTATAAAAATAGTCAGGAATTTACATTTAGATCCATATTTTATCTAAAAGTATTTTCATGACATTTTCAGGTTCAAAATGGCACTGAAGTCAGAGAAAAGAGATTTGATATGCTACTTTTTTGTAGCCCAAGTAATAAATGTTGATGTTTTAACCAATTAATTTAGTAGTTTAACTTTAAGGCTTTTTAAAATCTTAAAACTTTGGACATTTGTTCAAGTTGTGACTCATCCAATTTTCCCCCCATTTTGTAGTATTTATAAATTTAAGGGTAAAACGATTTTGTTAGAAAGTCACTAAGTCACTAGCACCACCTAGTGACTTAGTGTATTTGGAATTATTTTGAAATACTGTTTTTCTACAAGTATTTTTTGAAAAATTTATTTATTTATTTATTTACTTATTTATTTATGGCTGTGTTGGGTCATCGTTTCTGTGCGTGGGCTTTCTCTAGTTGCGGCGAGCGGGGGCCACTCTTCATCGCGGTGCGCGGGCCTCTCACTGTCGCGGCCTCTCGTTGCGGAGCACAAGCTCCAGACGCGCAGGCTCAGTAGTTGTGGCTCACGGGCCTAGTTGCTCCGCGGCATGTGGGATCTTCCCAGATCAGGGCTCGAACCCGTGTCCCCCGCATTGGCAGGCAGATTCTCAACCACTGTGCCACCAGGAAAGCCCTCTACAAGTATTTTTAAGAAAAAACCCAGTTGTACAATGATTGCAAGAGATTTGGAATTTTAAATGATTGGAAGAGATTTGGAGTTTTTACTAAACATCATAGAAAAATTTAAATAAAAAGTGGAACTTAAGGGTGAGAGTCTGGGTGGGTCAAAAACTATAAGAAAACATTTATTGGGACATAAATAAATCACTAATAAAAATATAATTATCTCCAGGGATCCAAAGGGAAAGAAAAAATCATATTATCTAGAACCATGTGAATGAATGTAATTTTCTGAAATGGTTTTGAGATTCTGGGATTTCATGGGCCAGTAAAATCCATGCCCCTCCCCCGAAATTATAGTGACCAACAAAAGGTTGCCAGCTTTTAATTTTGCTTATTAAGATAATTACAATTATAATTCACTTTTATTGTCATTTCACATGCATGAAAATGACACAATTTTAGAATAAAAGACAGCCTATTAAATAATGTAATATGATTAGCATTATGAAAAACTCAATATATTGTCCTTATTTTTCTCATTTTGCTGGACTGGCACTGGTCAAATAACAAACTGTTTTTGGGAGGAACCATTACACAGTATCCCAGACAAAAATAAAATAATAAAATTGCAAGAAGAAAGGGTTAGGCTATGGTATTTTAAAGGCATTGTAAGGCAGTTTTCACCCTGTGGGGTTGGGGCGGTGTGATTAGTTGTCTTTCACGACATTTTCCCCCTGTCACTTAGCTAGCTTGGCATCAAATGAGATCCAGAGTTACATAAAGAAAATAAATAGAAAGCCATCAACAAAGCGAAAAGATAACCTACTGAATGGGAGAAAACTTTTGCAAATTGTATATCTGATAAGGGGTTAATCTCCAAAAAATATAAAGAATTCATACAACTCAATGGCAAAAAAACAAACAATCTGATTAAAAAATGGGCAGAGGATCTAAATAGACATTTTTTCCAAAAAAGACATACAGATGGTCAACAGGTACATGAAAAGATACTCAACATCACTAATCATCAGGGAAATGCAAATCAAAACCACAATGAGATATTACCTCACACCTGTTAAGGTGGCTATTATCAAACAGACGTTAAATAACAAGTGTTGACAAAGATGTGGAACCCTCGTACACTGTTGGTGGGAATGTAAATTGGTGCAGCCACTATGGAAAACAGTATGAATGTTTGAACTACCATTGATCCAGCAATTCCACTTCTAGGTATTTATCCAAAGGAAATGAAAACACTAATTTGAAGAGATATATTAATCCCCATGTTCATTGCAGCATTATTTACAATAGCCAAGATATGAAAACAATGTGTGTCCATCAACGAATGAATGGATAAAGAAAATGTGAGATATACATATTATCCCCCCCCAAAAAAAAAGAGAATGAAATCTTACTATTTGTGACAACATAGATGGATCTTGAGGGCATTGTGCTAAGTGAAATAACTCAGACAGGAAAAGACAAATACTTTGTGATCTCACATGTGGAATCTAAAACAAAAACAAAAAAGCAAAAAAAAAAACAAAACAGCTTGTAGATACAGAAAACATATTGGTGATTGTCAGAAGTAGGGGGTGGGGTTAGCCAAATGAGTGAAGGGAGTCAAAAGGTACGAATTTCCTGTTATAAAATAAATAAGTCATGGGGATGTAGTGTACAACATGGTGACTGTAGTTAATAATACTGTATTGCACATTTGAAAGTTGCTAAGGGAATAGATCTTAAAAGTTCTCATCATGAGAAAACAATTTGGAACTATGTATGGTGACTGATGTTAACTAGATTTGTTGTGGTGATCATTTCACAATGTATACTAATATTGAATCATAATGTTGTGTACCTAAAACTAATATAATGTTGTATACAAATTACACCTCAATTAAACAAGAGTGAAAGTATATTAATAAAGTGATTTATTGGAAAAATATTGAGTGTTCTAGCAGCAGTTAAAATATATATTCAATGATATAAAAAGGTTCTGAACTAAACAAGTTCTTTGCTTTTTATTGACACAAATAAAATTTCTGTCAAAGGAAATGAGTATTTGCATGTGGTTCAATTGTGTGCCCTAACTGCATTTTCACTAAATCTGTTGCCATCACAGGTGTCATATTTTGATCAGGTTGTCTTATGTTATAAATTAAACCCGTGGTTCTTTTTAGTGGCCTAGAAAAATTCCATAGTATTCCAAAATATGATGTAGTGTTACATAGAGTTCTGATGAGACTCAAAGACTCGTTTAGTTCATCCATCTGCCTCTTGGCTACCTTGAAAAACGATAGAATGCTCCCTGCCTAGGAGATGAGATTTAAAAGAATAAATGGGAGAGGAGATAAAAACATGTTTCTTTTCCCCTGTGAGCCAAGCAGTAAAAGGAGTTTGGGATTTTTTTTTTTCTTTTTTGGCCAATAAAGACTTCTAATTAGCAAAACGTGTAAGAACTTGATTAGAGGATTGCTCATCTTAAATGAGTGTGAGATAAGTAAAATTGTGGTTAAAGAAAATGATAGTGGGGCCATGTTATAGTTAGGCTGCTTGGTGTGACTTGAAAAATACTGACAAAATGTTTCTCATCCCTTAACTCTCTCCCTTCCTAGTGACTTCTTGGGGTACCTAAAATTCAACCATTAGTAAATCATTCCTCTTAATTAATTAAAATGTCCAGAGAATCCTCTTTTCAAATACTCGTTTTATATACTGCTCCTGAGGATCTGGTAACACGAAATAGTTTTGCCAGTTGTGAAGATATGACGTTCTAAATAGTAGGTTCTAATGCAGCATGTGGAGTTGGGGGACTTGAAAAGGAGGAAACAACCAGAAAATGAGACGAGGAAGAAATAAAATTACATTTATGACTACTTTACAGTTTTGTCTAGGGATAGCTCTTGGTACTAGGTAAACTTATTAATAAATTATTTAAATTAGACAGAATGCTTGGGGCAGTGATTGGAAAAAACTAATTTTGTCTTCACATTGTTTTATATTGTGTCAGGTCTTTGCTAATCTATTTGACGTGAAATTTGCTGATTAGAGGAAAAGCTTTTCTAGTTTATGTAAGTTAAGAGTGATTTGAAAAGGAAGCTATTTAACATTATTGAAAATACTTTGCAACTGGCAGAGAAATCACTGCTTGGCTTTCAAAGTGCTTAGTAGACAATTTTGGATCCAAGCCATATGTTACCTTTTCAGAGAATGCTTCAGGGCAGAACCAGGATCCGTAGGGTAGGAAATAGCAAATAGCTTTCATTGGGAAATCCAGAAAGGCATCTGTCAGATGTGACTAGTGCTACAAGACACAAAATGTCAACTTTCATTCCAGCTGAGATAACCTTCTCACCAGTGACTTTTAGAATACCACGTGGCTCTTAAGCAGCAGGCATTCATTTGAGTCTTTGGTGGCAAAAGAGGTCTTTCTTTCACATTTCCCTACTAACCTTCTCCTGCCACTCTTCACGATCTTCCATTTTGCACTTAAGTTTCCGAGGAGAGGCGATTTAAGAGGGGTAACTTTAGAGCAGTGATTCCTAAACATCTGACTGTTTCAGAGTCATCCGGGGAGTTTGTTTACCATTTTAAAACCATTTTAAGTGCATAGTTTAGTAGCATTAAATACATTCACATTGTTGTGAAAGCATCACCACAATTCATTTCCAGAGCTTTTCTCATCTCCCTAGACTGGAAATTCTGTACCCGTTAAACAATAACTCCACATTTCCTTCTCCTCCCAGCCCCTGGAAACCACCATTTTACTCTCTTTCTCTAAATTTGACTACTCTAAGTACCTCATGTAAGTGAAATCATACTTTGTTTGTCCTTATGTAACTGGTTTATTTCATTTAGCATAATGTCTTTAAGATTCATCCATGATGTAGCATATGTCAGAATTCCCTACCTTCTCAAGGCTGAATAATATTCCCTTATATGTATATACAACATTTTGTTTATCCATGCAGCCATTAGTTGACATTTGCAGCTGTGCCTGCTTCTTCCTGTGGCTTTTCCTATCCTGAGATTTGAGTTAGGTTACACAGAGGCCAATCTCTCAGGCAGCCCACAGACAGGTTACAAAGTTTCAAAAGTTGGTCAACTCTGTATTCTCCAGTTCTGGGAAAGGGATTTGGAACCATCTCCAGGGAGGGAGTGGACAAGCACAAGTAAAAATGTTACAAAATTTCTCACCAATTTGAATGTGGCTTTTTCTTGATTGGACATTCACTTGGTTACTGTAAATCTTTGAATGATTTTTTAGAGCTCCTATAAAGTTATTTTAGTCAGTATCTAGTTGTGTTTTTAAAAAATATTTCTATAGGAGAATGAGGGCCTGGAACTGCCTAGTCTCACATCTTGCTTATGTCACTCTAAACTCTAACCCAGGTAGTTTTTTTTAAGATGAGTATTCTGATTAAGAAGGACTGGGGTAAGACCTGGAAATATACATTTTAACAATTTCCTGCAGTTTCTGGTATATAGCCAGATTAGGACTCCTCTGTCTTGGAGTACAGACATTTATTAGAATAGTAGAGGCAGTACAAGGCCCAATGGCAGCCCTTGGCCTAACTGAGATTCATAGCCACAGGTCCCAATATGGGGACATTACGAAGAGGAGAGCATTTAAGCAAGTATGCACAGTATAATCCTTTTAAAAAATTAATTTTTAATGGAGTATAGTTGCTTTACAATGTTGTATTAGTTTCTTCTGTACAGCAAAGTGAATCAGTTATACATATACATATAGCCACTCTTTTTAATATCTCCTTCCCATTTAGGTCACCACAGAGCACTAAGTAGAGTTCCATGTGCTATACAGTAGGTTCTCATGAGTTATCTATTTTATATATTACAGATGTAGGAAACAAATTTATGGTTACCAAGAGGGGAAGGAGGGTGGGATGAATTGGGAGATTGGGATTGACACAGTACACCCTTTTAAAATGTTCTCCCACAATTTGTGAGAGTCTCTTGGGTCTATATGCTCAATAGAAGAAACTGAACCTATGTATGATTCATAGGGCTATTTTGTGAAGACTATGTGTCAACTGAGTTGCTGCTCTGCCTCAGACTGATGTGTTGAAAAGCAGTTCTGAGAGGAAAAGCTTCCATCTGGCAGTTTAAAACCAAACAAAAACACCCTAGTAAAGAACAAAATTCTAGCTGGAGGAGCTCTGGAGCAGTTGTGGTGATGTTAACCCTCTTAAAATACATTGGTCAGCCTTTGCTGTGCAAAAGTTTTGAAGTTTCATTAGGTCCCATTTGTTTATTTTTGTTTCTATTTGCATTTCTCTAGGAGGTGGGTCAAACAGGATCTTGCTGTGATTTATGTCATAGAGTGTTCTGCCTATGTTTTCCTCTAAGAGTTTGGTAGTTTCTGCCCTTACATTTAGGTCTTTAATCCATTTTGAGCTTATTTTTGTGTATGGTGTTAGGGAGTGATCTAATCTCATGCTTTTACATGTACCTGTCCAGTTTTCCCAGCACCACTTATTGAAGAGGCTGTCCATTCTCCACTGTACATTCCTGCCTCCTTTACCAAAGATAAGGTGACCATATGTGCAAGGGTTTATCTCTGGGCTTTCTATCCTGTTCCATTGATCTATCTGTCTGTTTTTGTGGCAGTACCATACTGTGTTGATTACTGTCGCTTTGTAGTATAGTCTGAAGTCAGGGAGCCTGATTCCTCCAGCTCCATTTTTCATTCTCAAGATTGCTTTGGCTATTAGAGGTCTTTTGTGTTTCCATACAAATTGTGAAATTTTTTGTTCTAGTTCTGTGAAAAATGCCAGTGGTATTTTGATAGGGATTGCATTGAATCTGTAGATTGCTTTGGGTAGTAGAGTCATTTTCAAAATGTTGAGTCTTCCAATCCAAGAACACGGTATATCTCTCCATCTATTTGTATCATCTTTAATTTCTTTCATCAGTGTCTTATAATTTTCTGCATACAGGTCTTTTGTCTCCTTAGGTAGGTTTATTCCTAGATATTTTATTCTTTTTGTTGCAGTGGTAAATGGGAGTGTTTTCTTAATTTCACTTTCAGATTGTTCATCATGAGTGTATAAGAATGCCAGAGATTTCTGTGCATTAATTTTGTATCCTGCTACTTTACCAAATTCATTGATTAGCTCTAGTAGTTTTCTGGTAACATCTTTAGGATTCTCTATGTATAGTATCATGTCATCTGCAAACAGTGACAGCTTTACTTCTTCTTTTCCTATTTGGGTTCCTTTTATGTGTTTTTCTTCTCTGATTGCTGTGGCTAGAACTTCCAAAACTATGTTGAATAATAGTGGTGAGAGTGGGCAACCTTGTCTTTTTCCTGATCTTATTGGAAATGGTTTCAGTTTTTCACCATTGAGGATGAAAAGCTTTTGCACAGCAAAGGAAACCATAAACAAGACCAAAAGACAACCCTCAGAATGGGAGAAAATATTTTCAAATGAAGCAACTGACAAAGGACTAATCTCCAAAATTTACAAGCAGCTCATGCAGTTCAATAACAAAAACCAAAAACCCAATCCAAAAATGGGCAGAAGACATAAATAGACATTTCTCCAAAGAAGATATACAGATTGCCAACAAACACATGAAAGAATACTCAACATCATTAATCATTAGAGAAATGCAAATCAAAACTACAATGAGATATCATCTCACACTGGTTAGAATGGCCATCATCAAAAAATCTAGAAACAATAAATGCTGGAGAGAGTGTGGAGAAAAGGAACACTCTTGCACTGTTGGTGGGAATGTGAATTGGTACAGCCACTATGGAGAACAGTATGGAGGTTCCTTAAAAAACTACAAATAGAACTACCATATGACCCAGCAATCCCACTACTGGGCATATACCCTGAGAAAACCATAATTCAAAAAGAGTCATGTACCAAAATGTTCATTGCAGCTCTATTTACAATAACCAGGACATGGAAGCAACCTAAGTGCCCATCAACAGATGAATGGATAAAGAAGATGTGGCGCATATATACAATGGAATATTACTCACAATAAAAATAAACGAAATTGAGTTATTTGTAGTGAGATGGATGGACCTAGAGTCTGTCACACAGAGTGAAGTAAGTCAGAAAGAGAAAAATAAATACCGTATGCTAACACATATATATGGAATCTAAGAAAGAAAAAAAAAGGTCATGAAGAACCTAGGGGTAAGACAGGAATAAAGACACAGACCTACTAGAGCATGGACTTGAGGATATGCGGAGGGGGAAGGGTAAGATGTGACAAAGTGAGAGAGTGGCATGGACATATATACACTACCAAACGTAAAATAGATAGCTCATGGGAAGCAGCCGCATAGCACAGGGAGATCAGCTAGGTGGTTTGTGACTACCTAGAGGGGTGGGATAAGGAGGGTTGGAGGGAGGGAGACTCAAGAGGGAAGAGAGATGGGAACATATGTATATGTATAACTGGTTCACTTTGTTATAAAGCAGCAACTAACACACCATTGTAAGGCAATTATACTCCAATAAAGATGTTAAAAAAAATTGGTCAGGAGAAACACAATTGGTAGAGGAGGTGGCAGCTGCCCCAGAAGTCTGGAGAATAAGGGAATGGCAGTCCTAGTAGCATGCAGTGCACCAACAATTGTTGGTCATACGTCAGGCAGAAGCAATGGCCTTGGCTAAGCCAGCCCTTTTCTTCAGATGTGTTAAAACATATCTTAATCTTTGCAGTTGCATAAGGGTGAGTGACTTCTGTGAAGGAATGTGTATTGGGATGAAACTCCTTTTATGCAGAACAGGGTTGATAGGCACTGCGTCCTTCCAGTGAGGCCTGGATTTTTGTTACAAGAACAGGTAGGTAAAGAACTGTATTTTAAAAGCAGGGAATATTTCCTGAGACAAAGGTGACAATGTTAAACATTATGAATGGGAACAACTCCTAACAAACATCCTCAAGATTAGCTTCGGTATTATTAGCTGATTACTCTCGTGTGTGTGTGTGTGTGTGTGTGTGTGTGTGTGTAAAGATTATTCAGAATCTTTTCAGTGCTAAATATGCATCTAATTTGTTCTCTGGTTAGCAGCTTTGCATGTCATGTGCAAGGCCTCTTGTTGGTTGGTGACTTTGTTTGCCCTGCTCACTGAACAAAGTGATGGAAATGGAAATTGTTTACTATGGTAACCCTAATTCTATTAGGGTTAAGTTATTTGCATGAGAAGTATAAGACTGGAACATCTCATGAAGTACCAGTGGCGTCTCTTTCTCTGGAGAGTTTTTTAAAGAAAGAAGAAATAATTGCTTTAGCTTTGTGGGATAATTCTGCTACAATCCTGGCTAGAGATAGAAAGGTGAACTAGACGCCCTCTCAAAGCTCTTTTAAACTTTAAAGGCTTTCATTTGATGTGCTTGGCACAATTGCTCATATAGTCAATCGCATGGCTCTACATAAATTGGAAATCTGTCTTTACTCCTCTGCAAGTACTGACCATTTTGCTCACCACAGAGTATTTTAGACCTTGAGAGAGGTCGGGATTAACCTCCCCAAGCTACCATGTTGTGTGCAGTTCCGGCTTTAGCAACACTTGTTATGTATCTGGATCTGTGAGCAAGGTTTCTCTGCCATTTCCAACATTTGTGCAGAGATTTGCTAAAGCAATAACATATCATGAGGTAGGGGCCCCCTTTGGCAGAAAGTCAAAAGTTATTTTATTACAATTTATTTTTTATTTTTAATTGATGTATACTTCATTTAAAATACTATATTAGTTTCAGGTGTACATCATAGTGATTCAGTATTTTTATAGATTATACTACATTGTAAATTATTAGGAGATAATGGCTATAATTCCCTATGCTGTACAATATAAACTTGTTGCTTATCTATTTTATAGATAGCAGTTTGTATCTCTTAATCCCATACCGCTAATTTGTCCCTCCTCCCTCCCCTCTCCCCTTTGGTAACCAGAAGTTTGTTCTCTATATTTGTGAGTATGTTTCTGTTTTGCATATGTATGTATATTCATTTGTATTATTTTTTAGGTTACACATATAAGGGATATAACACAGTATTTGTCTTTTTCTGTCTGACTTATTTCACTAAGCATAATATTCTCCAGGTCCATCCACATTGTACAAATGGCAATATTTCATTCTTATTTATGGCTGAGTAATATTCCATTGTGTATATACATATATATATATATATATATATATATATATATACCACATCTTTTCTTTTAATTTAACATCTTTATTGGAGTATAATTGCTTTACAATGTTGTGTTAGTTTCTGCTGTATAACAAAGTGAATCAGCTATATGGATGACTGTATTAAGAAGATGTGGCATGCAGCTGCTTCCCAACTAACAGCTGCATATCACATTTCTTTTTTTTCTTTTTTTTTTTTTTTTTTCGGTACGCAGGCCTCTCACTACTGTGGCCTCTCCCATTGAGGAGTGCAGGCTCAGCGGCCATGGCTTACGGGCCCAGTCTCTCCACGGCATGTGGGATCCTCCCAGATCGGGGCACGAACCCGTGTCCCCTGCATCAGCAGGCGGACTCTTAACCACTGCGCCACCAGGGGAGCCCCCACATTTCTTAATACAGTCATCCACTGATGGGCACTTGGGTTGCTTTCATGTCTTGGCTATTGGATATAGTGAACATTATACTATGAACATTGTTATGTTCATAGTACATGAACATTGGGGTGCATGTATCTTTTTGAATTAGTGTTTTAATTTTTTTCCAGATATATACCCAGGAGTGGACTTGCTGGATCATATGGTAATTCAATTTTTATATTTTTTTGAGGAATCTCCATACTGTTCTCCATAGTGGCTGGAAATTTACATTTCTACCAACAGTGTACAAGGGTTCTCTTTTCTCCACATCTTCTTCACATTTGTTATATGTAGACTTTTGATGATAGGCACTCTGAGAGGTGTGAGGTGATATCTCATTGTGGTTTTGATTTGCATTTCTCTAATCATTAGAGATGTTGAGTGCCTTTTTGTGTGCCTGCTAGCCATCTGCATGTCTTCTTTGGAAAAAAAGTCTATTCAGGTCTTCTGCCATTTTTTTGATTGGGTTGTTGTTTTTTATGATATTCAGTTGTATGAGCTCTTTGTATATTTTGGATATTAACCCCTTATTGGTCACATCTTTTGCAAATATTTTCTCCCATTCAGTAGGTTGTCTTTTCGCTTTGTTGATGGTTTCCTTTGCTGTGCAAATGTATTTAACTGTTCATACTATTCTCTTTTGATTTTTTGTGTCTCTGTGGTATTGTTATTTCTCTTCTTTCATCTCTTATTTTGTTTATTTGGGTCCTCTCTTCCTTTTGGTGAGCCCAGCTAAATTTTATTAATTTTGTTTATCTTTTCAAAAAACCAGCCCTTATTTTCATTGATCATTTCTATTGTTTATTATTACTATTTTTTTATTTACTCTCCGATCTTTATTATTTCCTTCTTTCTGTTGATTTCAGGTTTTGTTTGTTTTTCTAATTATTTTAATTGTTAGGGTAGGTTGTTCATTTGAGATTTTTCTGGTTTCTTGAGGAAGGTCTGTATCACTATAAACTTCCCTCTTAGAACTGTTTTTCTTCATCCCATAGATTTTGGGAAATTGCGTTTCCATTTTTATTTGTTTTGAGGTATTTTCTAGGTTCCTCTTTGATCTCATCATTGATCCATTGGCTTTTTAGTGGCACGTTGTTTCATTTCCACATGTTTGTTCTTTTCCCAGTTTTCTTTCTGTAGTTGATTTCTAGTTTTATGAAGTTGTAGAGATAGAAATCTGGAGATAGAATAGCTAGAGCCCGTGCAGGGTGTGAAGTGAGACTTCCTCTCTGCTCAGTCACTGTCACAGCCCTGTCAGGGACAGGTTCTCATCCCAAGTTGCTGGAGTGGAAGCCCTGCGGGTGAGGCTTGAACTGGCTCTGTTCCCTTTAAGTGTGTGTTTTTCCTTTCCCCCACCATGCACTGGACCTTTGCCCCAAAAAGTAGACTGCTGAAGCAAGCGGGGCGTGTGCGCCTACAGAGGTCAGATGCTCTGCCTGTGTTTGCATCTACGGCTCCACTTAGACAGCCCACAATTGCATATCTTCCCAGTCATGGCTGCCCCAGATCTAGTGCCACACTGTGATGTGGAATTTGCAGGGCTGGGGTATTTGCTGGGCTCGGGCTAAGGAGTGCAGTGAAGCAGTCATGGGAAACTTAGCAGCAGCTAGGGCAGACCTCTCCGCCCTGCCTGGGAGCAAGCCAGCACCCGTGCACTCCTCGCACGTGAAGTCCAGGCTTCTTTAGCCTTTTTATTTTTCCTAGCAGTTTTTCAAGCCAATAAGGGGGTTTGTGTCCTCCATGTAGGATCCCAGAAGTGGAAGAGCCAGTCTGTGGCTTGACCTGCTCACTTCCCAGGGAAAGAGTCTACCCATGTGATCTCCCTTTTCCTCTTAGTCCCCTCCCAGCAGCAGAGACCCTGACCCGATTGTTTCTTCCCATCCTACCCAATTACGTGCGTAGTTTTCTTACAGCCTCGGTTTTATAGGAGTCCTTCTGATAGTTTCCAGTTAGTTTTCCATAAAAGTTTTTCCACATGTAGCTGTATTTTTGGTGTGTCTTTTGGAGGGAGGTGAGCTCCACATCCTCTTACTCCATCATCTTGATTTCCGAATCCAAAAGTCACTTTTTAAACTATAAGAACTGAAACCTTTTCAACACCATCACCCACCTCCACCTCTTCCCACACCTAAACCAGTGTACCTTTGATTGTTAGGTGTTTGTGTTGGTTTAGCCAATGGTTACAAACAAAGCCTGGGCTGAACAGAGGAGGAAACAGGCTTTGAACAAACAGTACTTTAGTAGAGCAAAAGCTGTGGTAAGTTAAACCCACCTTAAGCCACTGTAGAACAACTAAGGAGCCCAAGGAGGAATGGGATTGGGGGAGAGCATGGAATTAGAGTATCCCTATATATGTAGTGCAGGGTAGGTATGGCTTTCTACAATCAGATAAATGAGCAAATAAATGAATGAATGAATAAGAAGTTTCAAAAGGTTCTTGACACTTATGATAATGCTTTTTCATCAATATACAACACTACTGAATACAGTAGTTCCTTGCTTCACTCGTTTGCCTTACACAAAACAACAGGAGCAGACAAGAGCTCTTGCCTTACAAATCTCTCAGATGACGAGATGTAATTGTTGGTATAATTGAGGGGGATTATTCTGAACTAATCATTTTTCTTTGGCAAAGTTGATGGCAAAATTCAAAATAGGTTTCTAAAGTTTGAAATGAAGTCACAGTGCTACTTAATTTCTATTGGGGATCCCACCCTGTAGAGGAGCAACACCTAGTGTTGGAATTTAACTATTGTCCTTATTCACTTTATATATTTTTAGCTATCTTCTTCTTCTTTACAATTTCTTGAAGATATACTGTTGCATTCACTTTAGTGGGGCGAAGAAGAGAATGGATTTGGAAGCACTTTGAGCTCTCAGGAAATGTGCTTAATAAGAATGAAGCATTATTGTATTTTTCATTACCTTATTTTTATATGTTAGAGCCTTTTGCTTGTGAATTGAATAAGCCATGGAGGAAGACAGTTATCATTTAAGTATAGATCTCCTTCATATTTTTGATGTTATCAGAATTTATTTTATTTTTATTTTGGGATTTTTCCCCAACTTCATTGAGGAATAATTGACAAATATAATTTTACATGTTTAAAATGTGCAAGATGTTTTGATATACATATATATTGCAGAATGATTACCAAGATCAAGATTATTAACACATTCATCACCTCACATAGTTAACTTTTTCCTTTTTTTGGTGAGTACACTTAAGATCTACTTTCAGCAACTTTCAAGTATATGATACTGTACTATTATCTATAGACATCATGCTGTACGTTACCTCCTCAGAACTTATTCTTCCTATAACTGAAAGTTTTTACCCTTTAACTTACACGTCTCCATGTTCCCCCCTCCGCAACCACTATTACATTCTCAGTTTCTTTCTTTTTTGAAAATTAATTAATTAATTTATTTTTGGCTGCATTAGGTCTTCGTTGCAGTGCGCGGGCTTTCTCTAGTTGTGGCGAGTGGAGGCTACTCTTCGTTGTGGTGTGTAGGCTTCTCATTGTGGTGGCTTCTCTTGTTGGGGAGCATGGGCTCTAGGTGTGCAGGCTTCAGTAGTTGTGGCACATGGGCTTAGTTGCTCCGTGGCATGTGGGATCTTCCCAGACCAGGGGTCAAACGCGTGTCCCCTGCATTGGCAGACAGATTCTTAACGACTGCACCACCAGGGAAGTCCCTATTCTCTGGTTCTATGAAATCAACTTTGTGCCCAGATTCCACATATAGGTGACAGCACACTGTGTTTGTCTTTCTGTGTCTGCTTATTTCACTTAGCATAATGTCCTCCAGGTTCATCCATGTTGTTGCATATGGCAGGATTTCCATCTTTTTATGGCTACACAGTATTTCATTATAGTTGTATATATATATATATATATATATATATATACACATCACACTTTCTTTCGCCATTCAACAGTTGATGGCCATTTAGATGTTTCTGTATCTTGGCTACTGTGAATATTGCTGCAATGAACATTGGAATACAGATATCTCTTTGAGATACTGATTTCATTTCCTTTGAATATATATCCAGAAGTGGGATTGCTGGATCATATGGTCATTCTATTTTTAATTTTTTAGGGACATTCATATTATTTTCCATAATGGCTATACCAATTTACGTTCTCACCAACAGTATATAAGGGTTCTCTTTTCTCCACATTGTCACTAACATTTTTTATCTCTCTTGTCTTTTGTTTTTGTTTTGGCCATGCCATGTGGCTTGCAGGATCTCAGTTCCCTGACCAGATTGAACCTGGGCCCTCCGCAGTGAAAGTGCCGAATTGTAACCACTAGACCACCAGGGAACTCCCTCTCTTGTCTTTTGATAATAACTATTTGAAAAGGTATGCAATGATATCTCAGTATGGTTTTGGTTTAGAGTTTCTAATGATTAGTGATGTTGAGTACCTTCTTATGTACCTATTGACCACTAGTGTGTCTTCAGAAAAATATCTATTCAGGTCCTTGCCCATTTTTAATTAGATTATTTGCTTTTTTTTTTGCTATTGAGTTGTATGATTTCTTTATATATTTCTGATATTAACCACTTATTAGACACAGAGTTTGCAAATATTTTCTCTCATTTTGTAGGTTATATTTTCTATTTATTGATTGTTTCCTTTGCTGTGCAGAAGCTCTTTAGTTTGATTTAGTCCCACTTGTTTATTTTAGTTTTTGTTGCCCATGTTTTTGGAGTTTTATTCAAGAAATCCTTGCCAAGACCAATATGAAAGAGCTTCTTCTCTATGTTTTCTTCTATGAGTTTTATGGTTTCAGGTCTTACAGTTAATTCTTTAATGCATTTTGAGTTGATTTTTGTGAGTGCTGTAAGATAGGAGTCCAGTTGCATTCTTTTGTATGTGAATATCCAATTTTCCCAACAACATTTATTGAAGAGATTATCCTTTCCCCATTGCATGTTCTTGGTGCCTTTGTCAAAAATTAACTGACCATATATGCATTGGTTTGTTTCTGGGCTCTATTCTTTTCCACTGGTCTGTGTGCTTGTCTTTTAGCCTATACCATTCTGTTTTGATTACTATAGCTTTGTAATATAGTTTGCAATCAGGAAGTGTGATACCTCCAGCTCTGTTCATCTTTCTCAAGATTGCTTTTGTTGTTTGAGATCTTTTGTGGTTCTATACAAATTTTAGGATAGTTTTTTTTATTTCTGCGAAAATGCCACTGGAGTTTTGATAGGAATTGCTTTGAATTTGTAGATTGCTTTGGATAGTATGAACTTAAAAAATTAGTTTGTTCTATCAAAAACATAGACTATCTTTCCATTTATTTGTGTCTTTGTCAATTTCTTTCACCAATCTGTTAACAATTTTAGTGTGCAGGTTTTTCACCTTCTTGTCTAAATTTATTTCTAATTATTTTATTGTTTTTGATGTTATTACAAATGGGATTGCTTTCTTAATTCTATTTGAGATAGTCCATTATTAGTGCATAGAAGTACACTTTTTTTTAACATCTTTATTGGAGTATAATTGTTTTACCATGGTGTGTTAGTTTCTGCTTTATAACAAAGTAAATCAGTTTGCCAACAAACACGTGAAAGAATGCTCAACACCATTAATCATTAGAGAAATGCAAATCAAAACTACAATGAGATATCATCTCACACCAGTCAGAATGGCCATCATCAAAAAATCTAGAAACAATAAGTGCTGGAGAGAGTGTGGAGAAAAGGAACAGTCTTGCACTGTTGGTGGGAATGTAAATTGATAGAGCCACTATGGAGAACAGTATGGAGGTTCCTTAAAAAACTACAAATAGAACTACCATATGACCCAGCAATCCCACTATTGGGCATATACCCTGAGACAACCATAATTCAAAAAGAGTCATGTACCAAAATGTTCATTGCAGCTCTATTTACAATAGCGAGGACATGGAAGCAACCTAAGTGCCCATCAACAGATGAATGGATAAAGAAGATGTGGCACATATAAACAATGGAATATTACTCAGCCATAAAAAGAAATGAAAATGAGTTATTTGTAGTGAGGTGGATGGACTTAGAGTCTGTCATTCAGAGTGAAGTAAGTCAGAAAGAGAAAAACAAATACTGTAAGCACACTGGTTTTTGTATGTTGAATTTGTATCCAGCAACTTTTCTGATTCATTCATTATTTTGGTAGAGTCTCACAATTTTCTATACATAAGATCATGTCATCTGCACACATTTATTACTATTATGGAATTGTTATCTGTGTCTACCTGTAGATCTGTTAATAATTGGTTGATATATTTGAGTTCTTCTATATTGAATGTGTAAAATTTTACATTGGTATATCCTCTTGATGAATTGACCCATTTATCATTATATGATGATCTCTTTGTCTCATGTTACAGCTTTGGAGGTAAAGTCTATTTTGTCTGATATAAGTATAGCCACCTCTGCTCTTCTTTGGTTTCCATTTTCATAGAATATCTTTTTCCAACCCTTTACTTTGAGTATGTGTGTGTCCTTAAAGCTTGTGTGAGTCTCTCCTAGGCAGCATATACTTGGGTCTTATTTTTCAGCCACTCTACATCATTTAACTGGAGAATTTAAACTACTTACATTTAGGGTAATTATTGACATTTTGTTAATTTCTCTCTTATTGTTTTGTAGTTCCTTTCTTCCTTTCTTCCTCTCTTGTTATCTTTCTTTTTGAATTGATGTGGGTTTGTTTTTTGTTTGTTTTTTGGTATGGTAGTGGTATTCTTTGATTATTTTCTCATTATCATTTAGGTATATATTATGTTTTTGCTTTGTGATTACCTTAAGGCTTTCATAATACATCTTATAATTTTAATAATCCTTGTAAAACAACCATTTAACTTAAATTGCATACAAAAGCTCTACACTTCTACTTGTTTTCCCTGATGTTTTATGTTATTGATGCCACAGTTTACATCTTTTTATGTTGTGTATCCAATAACAAAATATTGGAGCTATAGTTATTTTTAATACTTTTGTCCTTAAATCTATATCATAGAGTTCCAAGTGATTTACACACCATTGCAGTATTGGATTATTTTGAATTTGACTATATGCTTACCTTTACCAGTGAATTTTACACTTTCATATGTTTCCATGTTATTAATAAGCATCCTTGTTTTTTTCAACTTAAATAACTCACTTTTACATTTCTTGTAAGACAGATCTAAGGATGATAATTTTCCTAAGCTTTTGTTTGTCTGGGGAAGTCTTTTCCCTTACTTCATTTCTGAGGGACAACTTTGCTTCATAAAGTATTCTTGGTTGGTAGTTTTTTTTTTTTTCCTTTGAGCACTTTGAATATATCATTCCATTCTCTCCTGCTCTGCAAGGTTTCTGCTGAGAAATCTGCCTATAATCTTATTAGGACTGCCTTGTATGTGATAAGTCTTTTTTCTCTTGCTGCTTTCAGAATTCTGCCTTTGGTTTTTGAGTTTGATTATACTGTATCTTGTTAAAGATCTTTTTGAGTTGAATCTGTTTGGAGATCTTTGAGCTTCTTGTACCTGGATGGTATAAGATTTCTCCAGATTTGAGAGCTTTTCAGACATTATTTCCTTAAATAGGTTTTCTGTCCTTTTCTCTTCTCACTCTTCTCCTTCTGATACTCCCATAATGTGAGTTTCCTTTCAGTTGATAGTGTCCCATAATTCGTGCAGACTTGCTTCACTCTTATAGTTTAATTTATTTTCTCCTCTTATTGGATAATATCAAGAGATCTGTCTTCAAGTTTGCATATTCTTTCTTCTGCTTGGTTGACCCTACTATTGAAGCTCTCTATTTCATTTTCATTTCGTTCATTTTATTCTTCAGCCCCAGAATGTCTGTTTGGTTCATTTTTATGATTCCTATCACTTCATTGAACTTCTCATTTTATTTATGCATTGCTTTCCTGAGTTAATTGAATTGTCTATATTCTCTTGACTCTTGCTGAGCTTCTTTAAAATAATTATTTTGTATTATTTTTCAGTTAACTATCACATTTCCATTTCTTTGGGGTCAGTTTGGGAAATTATTATGTCTCTAGTGGTGTTAATGTTTTCTTGCTTTTTCATGTTTCTTATGGCTTTACATTGATGTCTGTACATTTGAGGGAACAGTCACCTCTTCCAGCCTTTTCAAACTAGCTTCAGTGGGCAAAGACTTTCACCTGAAGGTGGCTGAAGGGCACTGACTGGGTTATGCACAGTCTCTAGTTCCTGGGGGAGCACAGTGGCTGGTCTCTGTGCATCTCCATCACCTGAGGTCAATGTTGGCAAAGACTGCAGAGATCCTGAAGGTGGCAGTGGTGGCTAAGGCTATTGGGGTCCTCAGAGGCAAAGACTGCTGGGGTTCTCTTGTTCTTTTTTTGGCTTATGGGAGGAAGTTCTAGTTGAGGAGTTCTCTCTTGGCACCAGATTTTGTGTGCTTGCACTCTGAGTGGCATCAGAACTGGGATCCTGGAATTAGGCACACATAGAAGTACCATAGCCCCTGCGTCCTGGGGCACAGGTGTACTTTCTATGGCAATGGTACTAGTTTTCTGAGGTGCAGGCATGTAGAGATGTCCCGTAGAACTGGATCTCAGCTCTCTGGGTCTTGAAACTGTGACTTGGTCCTGGGGGATGGGGATGCAGCAGTGGCAGAGACTCTAGGATGACAGGGTGCAGCAGTGGCTTGGGTCCAGGGGACAAGGTGTAGTAGCATCACACCCTGGGGAAGGTGGGTCAAAGTCAGACTCTGGCCCCAGGGTGATAGTCGTAGAATAGCAGCAGCTTGGTTATGGTGGTGGCAGGTCAAAGCTGTGACTTAGAATCCCAGGAGCAAGGCCCAGAGCTGCTATAGTGCATCCCAGTGATGGTAGGTCAAAGCCATGGTTTAGAATACATGGGTAAGTTGCAGAACAGCAGCAGCTGGGCCTGATGCTGGTCCATTAAAGCCACATGTTGGGAACACCCAGAGGATGGCGTGCAAAGTGGCAGCAGTGTGGATGGGGCCACAGCCCTGACTTACTACCTGAAGTCAGGGTGCAGAGCAGCAGCAGTGCAACTCTGATTATGGTGGGTCAAAGCCACAACTTAGGACCTGGAGGCAGAGTACAGAGCAGCAGCAGCTCTTGTCCTATAGATTCAAGGCACTACAGTGCCCTGATCCTGGAGGGCTGGGCACAGCAGTGACTGGGACACTTGGGAGCAGGTCTCACTGCAACAACAGCTCCAGCCCCAAGGAGGATACACAACAGTGGGGACTCTAGGCAGCTCCATCAACTCGGTTTAGTATTGGTGAAGATGTTTGGAGTCCTTAGTAGCAAATGCTTCAAACATCCATGGTATGAGGCTTGTTGGGGTTCTCCTGCTCTTTTTTACCGATGGGCTGAAATCCTTCCAAGGTGGGGCCCTCCTGGTGCCAAACTTCTCTGGACTGCTGGCAGTGGTGACACAGGTAAAATGCTTCCTATGCTTTTCTATGTAGCCACCTTCAGGGTTTTTTTTTTTTTTTTTTTTTTGTGGTATGTGGGCCTGTCACTGCTGCGGCCTCTCCCGTTGCAGAGCACAGGCTCCGGACGCGCAGGCCCAGTGGCCATGGCTCACGGGCCCAGCCGCTCTGCGGCACGTGGGATCTTCCCGGACTATGGCACGAACCTGTGTCCCCTGCATCGGCAGGCAGACTCTCAAACACTGCGCCACCAGGGAAGCCCCACCTTCAGTTTTTTAGCTCCTCAGAGTTTCTCCTGATTCTTCATCGTAGTCCAGAGTTTCTAGGGCTATTTTTGTCAGTTTTAATTTTATTTATTGTTCATGTAGTTTTTTGTGTGAGAGACAAGTGTTGTGACTTCCTAGCCCTCCATCTTGCAGATGTCATCTCCCTATTTTTAAAATTTTGTTATATTTTAATTTTTTACCTTATTTTATTCTTTCTTATTTTATTTTATTTATCAAGTCACTTAACCTCTCTAAGGCACAATTCCTAACCTGGAAAATAAGAACAATTGTACTTACCCCAAAAGCATTACTTTAAAGATAAATCATGTAAATTAATACTATATCATGGAATTAAATTTTTTTTCTTATTTATATTTGGATATATTTAGAGACATTACTATACAATTTGCAAACTGTTGTTTGTCCCTGTTAGGCAATTCTTCAAATATATTTGAATCAATTCTTTGCTTCTCTAACTGTACAGCAATATCCTCTGTATATGTTTCTTCAGCTGGAAAATGAGAATGATTTAGATTGCCTCACAGGGCACAGTGAGATAGGCACCTCAAATTTATCCCTACAGTTGTTAGAAATGAAGTCCAATGCTTCTTGCTCCCCCTCTGGTGCTCCCTTAGCATGGTAAGAAAGGAATAGAGTAAGGGCTCAATGCCTAATCCAGAAAATAAGAACAATTGCACGTACCTCAAAAGCATTATTTTGAGGATTGTATGAAATAAAGCTTGTAAAGTGCTTGATACATGCTTAATCAATGTTAGTTATCATTATTCAAAGACACCTCTCCATGCTGAAAAGCCCTTTCTTCTTCCTGAGATCAATGCCTCTCCTTTGCTTCAAAACTCTAGTCAAAACCTTTCGTCTAGAGACAATGAGAATAGTTCTCAAAGCAGCTGGTACACCGACCTATCCTACTGAGCAAAGGAAGTGTCCATTTTTTAAAAATTCCATGTGTAAGGAAATGAGAGTAGAGAGAATTTGTCCATTTCTTGGACCAAGATGGTAGAGGTCTTCAGTGAATATTTTTCAACTGACCAACCAAATATATATATATATATATATATATATATATTTTTTTTTTTTTGCGGTACACGGGCCTCTCACTGTTGTGGCCTCTCCCATTGTGGAGCACAGGCTCCAGACGCGCAAGCTCAGCGGCCATGGCTCACGGGCCTAGCTGCTCCGCGGCATGTGGGATCTTCCCGGACCGGGGCATGAGCCCCTGTCCCCTGCATCGGCAGGCGGACTCTCAACCACTGCGCCACCAGGGAAGCCCCCAAATATATTTTTTTAAAATGGGGAACGGAGCCAAGGGTTTGACAAATGTGGTCCTTTGTGGAAAAGATATGCAAATCCTATAGAAAAACATTAATCAATTTCTTAGTAAAACCTGGAGGCTGAAATGGGTAGTGGATTTGAGCAGTTAATTCATTTATTTAAAAATATTATTGCAATTACACTATTATATGTATAATCCATGCTCATTATTGAAAATATAGAAAACACACATAAGCAGGAAAAAATCCTCAATGATTATTTAAATAAGAGATTACCCTTCTCAAAAATTTGGTATATGGATTTCCAGATGTTCTCAGGTGTGCATGTGTGTGTGTGCACATGTGTATATGCTAAATAAATGAATAAATAAAATTTTTAACAAAAATGGGATATTATTCATTGTTCTTTGTGGTTTTTCACTTATATCTATCTTGACTATCTGTCCATGATAAAAGTTCTAAGCATCTTAAAAGCTTATTTTTATAAAGTTACTTTTTTCATGCAATGTTTCAGGCTGGAGGAATCCTTTAATAATGCCTGCTGGAAACTTCATTTTTGTGTCAGCTGCAATATCTGCAATCAGCCAATTTTGCTACTTAACTAGGGGGACTCTACAGAACTGATTTTGGTCAAATAAGAAATCTAAGTATTGAGGAGGCATCAGCTTCCCAAGTGTAAGTGGTCTTCTTTCTGCTGCCCTCAGCAGTCCTGAAATATTTTTCAAAAGTAAGCATAAAAAAATAGAATTTGCTTCATCCCTTCAGGGGGTAATGACTCAGTTAAGAAACATCTCTCTCAGCAGTAGTTATGTTGGAGGTGCTCATAATAATTTTCTGTTCTGTAATAAAACTTCACTTAGAAATAGCTGGAAGGATTTCCACTTCCGTGGGAATGGGGATGGGGAGAAGGCAGAACCTTTGAAATGATAGAACTACTGAGTGACACCCATGTAACTGCCAAAGAGGACATAGGCTCTTATGGAGAACTTACTAACTACCTATACTGACATTTCTTGGGATTCTGGGCCTGCTGGGCCCAAGGCTTTGCTAGAGAAACATTCCCCAAATCCTGGACTGTCAGTCTTCATATGAGATACTGCATATGTCTTCCCATTCAAAAGAATTCTAGAGAAGACCTGAGGCTTCTGGAATCTGTTTTTAATGTCCACAATCTTAAGTTTGTGGAGCTTTCATGGCTGTTAATCTTCAAAGAGTCTAAATATGTATGATTGCTTCATATCGTTTTTGAAGATGCTTCATGTTCTGCCAAATCAGAAAAAAAGTCCCTACTTCTTCCCTGTGGTATGGTTTTGTGCTATTGAAAACAGAGAAAGCCTGAAGAACTCTCCAGTGGCAGGCCTTCATTTTATGATTTATGGGTGATTTTAAAATTTGAGGTTCCTAATTTCCATGCCAAAAAGAAAAGTATTCTTTTTCTTCTGTTTCCCTAAAATCTACAAAATGTTCACACTGCTCTTTTGAAGTCCCTGTACCTCACTATTTTTACATATAGTGTCCCTTTTTCTTTATAAACACCAGAGTGTTAGAGACTACACAAAGGATTAAGCTGAATATTAGGTCATCTATAACTTATTGAAAAATTTCTCTTATTTCAACTCTTAGACACACCCACCTTTCCTCATCAGTAGTAAGAAAAGGAAGTGGAAAAATAAACCATCATTTTCTGGGTGGTTATTAAACATCAGACACTGTACTGGAAAATTTGCATATGCTATCCAGATGTCAGCTGATATTATCCTGTGCTTTGAAATTTCCATAATTTTGGCACAAGTCCTCTAATATACATTGTGAGGTCTACTGCTCTCCCTGTAATTTCTGTGAATCCTCAGGGAATTATGGTATCATAATCACATCTGTTTTTGAGTTCCTGCTTCCACTAATCTATTGCATAGTTTTTCTAACATCCAGCCAGTTATGGAACTCTGTTCCTATCCCTTGATTTCCTCCCAAATTGCTTGTAGAAGCATTGTGTAGCAAAGAGCACTCTTGACTTGCAACTTGGAATCAAAGAGAGATTTTCCACTGATGCAAAATGAGCAACTTGGAACTTTATTTTAGGAATGCCTCTTTTTGCAAGTCTTTTGGCCATACTGCTATGAGGAATTTCTCACCAGTCATCATATTCCACAGGTTCCAGCATGCTTCCATATTGCTCAGCCCTCTCTCCCTCAAGGCTCCCCTTATATCTCCCTGCTACTCTGTTTGCCATGCTCCTCCAGAGCCACTCTCCCTGAACTTAATTCTCTTATTTTGTTACATAAAACAATAGTTCTCTGTCTATTTACTCATTGTATTAGTATGCTACTGCTGCCATAACAAAATACCACAGCTTGGATGGCTTAGACAAGAGAAACTTATTTTCTCACAGTTCTGGATGCGGAAGTCCAAGATCAAGGTGCCAACAAGGTTGGTCTCCCTCCTTGGCTTGCAGATGTCACCTTTCCTTTGTGTCTTTACATGGTCTTTTCTCTGTGATCACATTCTCCTGGTATCTCTTCTTCTTCTTATAAGGACACTAGACCTGTTGTATTAAGGCCCACCCTTATGACCTCATTTCCCTTAATTGTCTGCTTAAATGCCCTGTCCCCTAATACAGTCTCATTGGAAGTTAGAGCTTCAACATGAATTTTGTGGGACACAATTCAGTCCATAACACTCATCTTAAGACCTATCATTTTTTATCCAAAGACAAATTAACATAATATGAAACACATAAGTCCGCACATGCTGGGGGCTCACTCTTCAGAAGAACCTACAGATTAGTAGATGATGCTTTGAGATTTCATTCTCTCCATTCACCTCTCCTCTCCTCCTTCTCCTCCTCCCCCCTCTCTCCCTCCTCTTCCTTCTTCTTCTTCTTCTTCTTCCTCTTCCTCTCCTCTTCTCCTTCTCCATCTTCACTCTCTCTTTCTCTCTCTCTCCCTCTCTCTCTCCAGCCTAGCAATGGATGATGTAGTAGACTAAATAATGGGCACCCCTAAATACCAGGTTCTAATCCCAGGAACTTGTGAATGTTACCTTACTTAGAAAAATATACTTTGCAGATGTGGTTAACTTTATGATTTTGATATGGGGAAATTATCCTGGATTATCGAGGTGGGTCCTAAATGTAATTATATGTATCCACATAAGAAGAAGGCAGAATGAGATTTGACACACATAGAGGAAAAGGTGATATGAAGATGGAGCAGAGAGAGATTTGAAGATTGAAGTGATATGGCCACAAGCCAAAGAAAACCAACAATTATCAAAAACTGAGTCAAGAAATTGATTCTACTCTAGGGCTTACAGAAGGTGTGAGGCCCTGCTGACACCTTGATTTTAGCCCACTGATACTGATTTTGTACTTCTGATCTCTAGAGCTGTGAGAGAATAAATGTATATTGTTTTAAGCCATCAAGTTTGTGGTCATTTGTTACAGCAGTCACAGGAAACTAATACAGATGGGAAGAGAATAAAGCCCAATTTTCTTATTGATGGAAATTTATGCCACCACCAACTCTACTCTCCAACCACGCACACTTTAGGAGGCAAGAGAAACTATATTTAGGGTGGGGTTTAAATAATTTTTTCACCTTGATATACATACATTATTTTATTCATTTTTATAAAAATCTTTTGAGGTAAGAATTATGATCCTTCTTTTATTGATAAGGAAATGAGACTTGGAGATCTCATGTAATTTGTCAGAAGGCACACCATTAATAAGTAGTAGAACCAGGATTTAAACTTAGAGGAAGAAAGTTCCAGGTATTAATGTGTGAGGATATATGAGGGTAGCACTACCAAGTAGAAACTGAAGTAGGAACTAAAGTTTAAAGGAAACTTGGCCTTTTATTTAATGGTTTCATTAGATGATTGTAGACATTGCTACTGATACAGAAGACATAATAGTAGTCAATCTTCCAAACGGAAAACTTTCATCAGTTTATACATTATATAAAATATAAACTTTAAGAATTACTTAGAAATTAGGTTCTCATGGAAACACGCACAGGAGTGAAAGAATTTAATTCCACAACAGTGATTATGACACAGTCTTGGAACTCAAGCAGTGCATATTCTAGTGTAGGGTGGTGGGGTGTGGAATTAGCATAAGGATAACTTACTATGATGCAATGTAGCTTATAGGATATAATGTTATAGTCCGTATGATAGATTTGGATCACTCCTTTCTGTCCCTCAGGATTCATCTCTGGATATCTTCTGTGGATATAGGTAGGGTTAGAACTATAAGTATGTTCTCTCCTAATATATTTAATGTAGATCATATCTGACACATTAAAATGAATCTTCTTCCTCAAATCCACATATGCATTATATGACAAATTTAAATATTGTAAACATATTTTATGTGAACTATTAATTTTGACTTTATTATACTAAGAGATCTCTGTCCTACTCCTTGCTCTGTAATTGACTGTGAAGGACACCAGGATCAAACTTCTACCCTCAAATCGCTCATTTTCTTCACAGACTACAGAACCATATCAGGGACAATCCCATTTCACCTCATCATAAAAGGTGAAATGAGGGGTGGAATTCTTACAGGGGTTCTTGGAGGAAGTTGAATTTGAACTGAATCTTGAATAATAATGTGAACAAGTGAAGAAGGGGGAAGATATTTTCAAAGGGAGTAGTCTGAGAAAAGGCATGTATATGAGGTATTGCTGAGAAAACATAATCTTCCCTGTGTTTAGAAATAGAAGAGAAGGGGCTTCCCTGGCAGCACAGTGGTTGAGAGTCCGCCTACCGATGCAGGGGACACGGGTTCGTGCCCCGGTCCGGGAAGATCCCACATGCCGCGGAGCGGCTGGGCCCATGGGCCATGGCCGCTGAGCCTGCGCGTCCGGAACCTGTGCTCCGTGGCGGGAGGGGCCACAACAGTGAGGGGCCCGCGTACCGCAAAAAAAAAAAAAGAAGAGAAGGATGGATTAGGGATGAACTCTGAAGAGGAATGTATGCTTTAGTAAGGGTGACCAATTTAGAGGTCAGTTTAGCTTCATTTCCTTTTTGATAGTGTCACTAGACAGATAGATGATAGTAATGTTATAGATTTTAAAAGTCTGGATTTCAGCAAGATATTTGTTTAGGTCCTGGGATAACCTGATCTGGGTAACAGCATTACCCGGAGGTTAATAACTGGAGGACTTTTTACCAACGAGTGGTGATTAATGGATCGATGTTAAACATAGAGGGAAGTCTCTAGTAGTGTGACACTACTAAAAGACATGCAGATCAGATGTGTAGGTTATCCAAGATGTGGAAATAAAGCTGAAATACAGAATGAAAGAATCAGGATCCATAAAGCTCTCTACAGGTAAAAGTTTAATGAGATTAAGTAAAGCATGCTGTATTTTCCTTCATTCATAAATGTTTTCAAACATTTATCTTGAGTACCTACTATATATGAAGCATTAGAATAGGTGGCCGGGATACAAAGATAAAGAAGACATAATTCCTCAAGGAACTCAAAGTCTCACTGGAGGAGGCAGATAAATCAATTTTGTCAGTACAGTGTGATAAGTACTGATAGAGGTAAGCACAGAGTGCTATGGGAAGACAGAGAAAGGGCATTTAAACAAGAAAAGTATTCATGAGGATGTGATGTTTGAGTTGAATTGTAAAGAAGTTAACCAGAATCTAAAGAAACAAGGATAATATTTTAGGTAGAGTAAGCAAATGGCTTTGAAGCAGTAAGACATATTTCAGGAAGGTCTGAATATGTAAGGTCTGACTCTAAGTAATGTTACTGAAGAGTGATACAGAAATGAAATTGGACTTTGAACTCACTGAAATTGAGATCAGGATGTATCTACTCAGTGTTACCAGCAACTAGCATAGATCCTGGCTTGGATGCAGAGCAGCCCATTAATGTGGAGCACATGTCTTTTTTTTTAATTGGGGTATACTTGTTTTACAGTGTTGTGTTAGTTTCTACTGTACAGTGAATATGTCTTCTCAATGTTGCCCTCTAATGACTCTGGTTCTCAGTTAGGTAGTCTTACACAGACTTATTTGTCTCCTGCCCAGGTTACATCGTGGGAGTGGATAGTTGCAAAGGTCTTAGGGCTTGATGACTCTAAAAAATGGGGCATTCTCCATTGTATCTGACAGTCTGGATTCCCTCTTTCCCTTCACACTCAAGCTTCATGAAATGATAACTGTCTATATTCACAATCTTGACTCCTCTAACCTCTGCAACTAGCTGGTTGTGGTCATTTGTTTTTCCTCCATAGCAGCGTACCATGAATGACTCTTTTCTGCTGGCTCTCAAACCTTGTACTCCAATGACCCAATTCCACTAGAACCCTGCTCTGTTAGGGAAATGATAAATGATCTCAAATTAAGGCTTAAGTTGGATATTAGGCCTTCATATCCATGTTAGCAAGCATGTTTTATCAGGGACCAACACTGTTTCAACCCACAGGTCTCTTAGATCTGTGATCCCCAAATCTTGTCTCCTAGTTGCCTATTAGTGTATAACCTGACCTGTGTTCCGATAGTAGCATTGGGGCTCCTGATACTAGAATGCAACAAAAAGGATAGTAACATCTAAAGAGAACCAGAAAACTTGTATTTGACATAAGACATAATCACAGTCAGATTTCATATATACACCAATTATTATCAATATCTTTTCTTTCAATAGCAATTATGGGCAAACCTATATGTGTCACTTCCCCCATCTCAGTAAGATTCAGCAACACCATTTCAATAAATCAGTCTACTTCCACTGGATATGATTAATCACAGTGTCATCTTGACCTTTCATAAAACCACAGAATGTGAGACCCTGTAATGAACTTATAGATCACCTAGTTCCACTACCTTGTTTTACAGTATGTAGAAACTGAGGCCAGAAAGAGGAATTGGCTTGTACAGGGCTACACAGCTATTACAGCTATTACAATAAGACCTAGAATCACAGTCTCCTGCCTCCAAGTCTTGATATTCTTCTACATTGACACACTGCTATGGATTATCATCTGAAAACAATTCCTAATGGGATGAATATTTAGCTTCCCACTTTCATTGACTTTCCCCACCTATGATCCTCTAAGGAAATTATCTAGCATATTATAGCTGTGTTAGGTTTGATAATATATAAAGTTACATTTGTCTCATTCAGCCATATAGCCAGCTGAAATCGCTGTAGCAAAAAAAAAAAAAAAGCTCAATCTTTATTGACCATTTTCATTTGCAATGCTTCTGTTGATCCCACTGCCCTAGGATGAAGTCATGAATCACTCTAGAAAATCTGCATGCTTATTGTCCAGTGATTACTCAGTGTTATCTAAAAGAAGGAACACTGGGAAGATCAAAACCAACATGTAGATACTGATTTCTGATAGCAGGCCACTGACCAGCAAAATATTACTAAATAAATCAAGTTGTTCAAGACCAGATACTTCCAGGAGATGGCAGTATAAGGCAGGTCTGGATTCAAAGGGAATTGAAAATTGTAGAAAATGGGGCGGGGGAGGGGGGAAAGCAACTTTTCATTTCATAGGAGTGGTTTTAAGATGGGATCATGCCACCAACTAAAACCTGTATACAAACAACAGGCACTAATGTGACAAGTTCATGTAGGTCACCAGTGTGAGATTTACAGGCAATGACCACAGAGCATTTCAAAGAAAATGCTGAGATTAAATACACACTGAAAACTTTTTTCTAAATACCTCTAAGTCAACACTGTGTGTGGTTAATAGTGAGATAACTTACATTTTCAAAGTAAGACTCTGATCATATCATGTGTGGGAAGACTTGCACAGAGTTTATGATATTTACTTTTTATTGATTGTCTGACATGTGTCAGGCATTATGTGCTGGTACTTATATACACAAATTATTGCAACTAACCTTCATCCTCTGAAGTAACTACCATTATCCAAATTTTATAGATTAGAACTTTACAGTTTAGAGAGTTTAATAGTTTGCCTAACAGAAAATATTTACATGTGAGATACAAAAATCCCATCTAACATTTTGTTATTTTTCTTTATAATTTTTGACCTCTTCCTTTGGTACTTTTGTCCTTAATTCTTGATTACTTGAAAGTATGTTTACTTAAGAACGTGTAACAGAGACAGCATAGGTTTTTGCAGCATTGCCAAGAGAAAGATACCGTCTTCATTCTCAGATGAAAGGAAAAACAATTCAGAGCTACCCAACTTGCCAATTAACAATGGCATTATTTTCCTGAGTTTCAATTATTTGTGGTTTACCTTTCTCTGACCTGGGCTCCTGGCTTTTCAAATTGATTGGAGATTTGATTGGCAGATGTAAAAAAGCAAATGCAAACTACGTGTATAAATATACTTGGTTTGCTTTTTGTCAACACACAGTTGGTTGTAAATACAGTATTTTTCATATTAACCTGAGCCAAACAATTTGCTCTATTTACTGAACTGAAGTCTGGCCTCCTCCTTACCTTGTGTAGATCCTGGTGAGCAGGATCACTGTATTCAACTGTTTTTGCATATAGAAAGCTGAACCTATATCTCTTTCATTTAATTTGCCTTTTATTTTCTTTTTCCTGCTTCTATCATTTGAAGTGCAAAAGAAAATTATGTCAGGCCTTACTAGAAGTCCTTTGGCTGCCCAGAGACCTCAACAGGTAGCATTTTTTTCTGAGAATTATCACAGTGTAAGGTCTGGCACTTAGCCTTTCAAGGACAAATGTTCAATTCTGTCTGTATTCTAAAGCTGATTAGTCTCCAGAGAGCTGACTTACACTCACCAACTTCACTGAAGACTGGCATCTAAACCAGAGCATTAGCTCACTATTTTATAATGATAGTTATAATTGTCAAAGGGATCATAATCACTCATTCTCTGATCAGCCCATTCTCTCTCAGTAGCTTAAATGGGAAGTCAAAACATAATCAGAAGCTTCCTTGTGGATCACAGATATAGAACAAGAGGAGTGAGCTGCATGATTTGCCTAGTCAATAACATCAATCCCTGGCTCTTCTGCTTCCTAGTTATGGGTCTTTGGGTGACCTACTTAACTTCTCATTACCTCAATTCCCTCCACTGTAAAATGGGAATAACAATAATGCTTACTACTTCATGGGATTGCTGTTAGGATTAAATTAATTAATAAATGCAAAGTGCTTAGAACAATACCTGGCACATATTAAATTCTCAAAAATGTTAGCTATTATTATTTTTATTATTTAATATGTCACTTGCACAACAGAAATACCCTGAATTCACTCCACTGGACCTCTCTTACTAGTAATTTATGGACTCCTCCTGGTGCATCTCTTTACCTTATCCGCTTCCCTGGATTTAACTAGTATCTTTGTGTGAATGATGCCCAAATCTATATCTGCATCCCTGTTAGCTCTTCTGAGTGTCACACATATATTCAGCAGTCAACTGGGCACCATCAACTAGACTCGTGCTTCTCAAATTTTTTAATTGCATGGCACACATAGAAAATGGAAATAATTATAACACATTGGAGTTAATGCATGGGTAGTGCACAGCCTGAGGTTTGTAACCTGACCAGCTGGGGACTCTAGCTGCCCCTGGAAAAACCCAGCCATGCTGAGGGCTGAGGAGATCCATGGTTCCATATATTGTAACCCATTTGGGTCAGACAAAGTTCTGACCTAGATGTCTCACCAAGTACCTCACACTCGACTTGTCCTACATAAAGTGATTATGTCTTCCTTAAAGCCAGGTTCTCTACCCATTATAACCTATCTATCCAGATATTAAAGGCAGAAACTGGAACATTTTCTAGATTTCTCCCTTTTCCCAACTTCTAATATTTAGTCATTAAATTATGCTAATTTTTCTGGTCTCTGCCACTCCTCTCCATCCACCATGGCCCTGTTTAACCCCTGATCAGCACTGTTGTAATAGCTTCCTAAGCTATTGTCCTGCCCTGCTCCACCCTACCTTCCATCCTTCACAGAATTGCCATGGTGATCTAAAACACAAATCTCACCTTATCATTCCTCTGCTTAAAATCCTTCAATGACTGCCCATAGTTTAGAACAGTGGTTCTAAAACTTTTCTTCTGAAGTGCCATGCAAGAAAGATGACCTCTCACAAAAACCCTGAAAGGCAGGAAGGTTGGAGGGTGGTGACAGGCACTACAAATTTGAAAATTCTTTGAAGTCTTGTATTTTATCCTAAACTTGTTCACTGGCAATTTTGAATTGTAAATGATAATATATGTTATTTTAATATAGAAATATTGTTTCAAATTACATACTATCAAGTTAAAATTGATGCCTCGTAAGTTTGTCCTCTGCCTTGGCATACTTGTTAACACATCTAGGAAAACCTCAGTGTGAGAAATTGGCAAAGGGTAAAGTCCAAGTTGGCCTCCAGGGCCTTCATGATCTGGCCTCTGCTTGTCTCCATCCTCCCTCTTTTTGCTCCAGTAGCACTGACTCAGGTGAACTTCTATGCCCACATCATGCTATTTCTGAACTCTCTGCCAAGAAACCCTCCATCTACTCCTATTCTCACCTCTTCCGTTCAATCACCTGAATTATTCTAACTTTACCTTTAAGATCCAGTGCATGTGTCTCATCTGTCATATCCTTCAAGACTCATCCCCTGCATGTCCCAGGCTGGATTAGGTACTTTTCCTCTGTACTCCCCCAGTGCTGTGGGTTTATATTGGTCATAATATTTAACCCATTGATATTCTCTCTTTCTCTCTCTTTTACCTTTTTTGCACTCCCTACTAAAATATAAGCTCCTCAATAACAGATTCTGTGCATAAATCATCTTCTAGGTGCTCAATAAAAATTTTAAAAAGTAACTGAATTATGAATAATTTAAACTTCCATTGTGGACCAATTCTCTCTTTGACGAATCCTTTCCTTAGATATGGTAATATCATCACTTTATAAACAAGACTAACTTTAAAACACAGTCACATCTCTCTGCCCCATTAAGTATTTATTTCATACTGTACCTCTTGGAGAAAAAATCCTGAATTATTTGGAGACATTTTATGTAGTCTAAAAATATCATCCCCTTTCTGTCATATACTGATTATTTTTTTAAAAATCAAAACCACTTATTCGATGGTCTGGGAAGAAATAGAAAGAAAATAGAAATATCACAAACAACTATGAGAAATACTAAATAAAGATGCATCAGACAATGACAGAGGAGAAAAGTAAAACTAGAAATTTAGGATTATCAGACTAAAACTAGTTCTATCAGTGAAGGGGCTCATTTCTTATATAGTAGATATCTTGCATTGGTGATCTATCTTGTTTGAATATCATTTCAGAAAGAGATAAATGTCAAACTGTAAGGAGATTTCTATACAAACAATAGATTTTTGTAATGTATTTGTTCACGTGTTATTTTGTTAAGACTGAATTCGCCTAAGCTCCATATATAAATAAAGAATGATGATGGTGATGATATTTATACGTTACGATATCTAGAGCTGTATGTTTCTTTGTCATTTTAAACTTCTCTCCTGTATTTCTGTTTTATCTCACCTTTTAGATGTTTGACATTTTTGTGCTATAGCACGGCTTAAAACCATAGGATCTCCAGTCTTTTATACCTTTGAAAACTAATATTACTCAAATGTAATTTATATAAAAGATACTCTGAAAACAAATCTTCATTGTGGTCTACAATGGAATATTAATCTGCTAATTTTAGGCTATTTCAAGCTAGAATTTTATCCAGAGAGGCAGGATTTTTTTTCCATTGGTAGTGGCATGTTGCAGAATGCCATTAAATTTGTTCTCCTGCCCCAGTTGGCAATAATTGGCAGAAATGGTCCCAGCTCAGCAGTGCTCCTCAGTTTCCAAGGTATGTTACAAGCCACACTTTCAAAGCTGGCTGGGTAAGAAGATTGTTGGCACATTTTTTGAATTGTAAATGCAAATCTGTGCACCTTGTAATTAACATACTCCTGAAACAATAAATTATCTCTGAGATGTGAAAGTGGAAACAATAAGTAAATCAGAGTTATTTTTATTTGTGAAAGCATTTAGAGAGTATTTTGAGGGCCACATTTCAAAGAAATGCCATGTAATTGCAAATACTTTTATTGTTTGCAAACCTAGTCCATACTTACCTTACTTCATTATATAGACCTGTTCATGTTTTCAAATGACACAGATTAACATAATGCCTTTCCAAATTTCCTTAGAGAATGCATAATGAATATCCATGGCCATTCAGCAGGAACTCCAGACCATCATTTTCTCCCAAGATACTCTGAATTCTCTGTAAAGGATGAGGGGTGGGTGGGTTGTGTATCACATGCTCTACAAAGTAGAACTTTTAGCCACTCAGTGGCAGCTGCTATTAGCTTCTATATTAAGAATATGTTCAGATGAAAGTTACATAGCAAAACATTGGGGCTTAAGCAAACAATGGCTTATTTTTTCACATAAAAACAAGTCTAGAGGTATGTCATTGCTGGTGTTGATTTAGTTGTTCAACAATGCCATCTGGACCCAAGGAAGTTCTATTTTTTTCTGACCTGCTCTCCTTACTATGTTGATTTTCATCTTCATGTCTGTTGTCCTACTGTCATAAGATGGCTGCTGAAGCTCCAGACATCATGTTTACATTCAAGGCAGAAAGAAGGAGGAAGAGTAAAGGGTCAGTGCCAGTAGACTTCTGCTTAATGTTGCACTAACAGAACCGAGACATATTGTTACTCTTATCTGCAAATGAGTATAGGAAATTGAGTTTTCGGCTGTCTAGCTTCTATAATGGGAAGTAGCAAGGGAGAAATGGATTGGGGGTAGCTAATTAATAAGTTGTTTCCTTTTTTAGGCCTGCTGTGGTAATGTTTCTTGTAACCACCAATGACAGTGCTAATAGTTTCATCAAATAGATTGGTGCCCACTAATGTTTGCACTGAGAGTAGTTTCTTCACCCTGGGATTGAGGAGAAGTCCAACTTACTGGTCCAGAGGATATTTAGAGTCCCATCATGGTCTTCTAAGCCAGCACTTCCCTCTGATCTTACTTCACTGCCTTGGGTCAACTTAGTATTTTTTAATTGAAGTATAGTTGATTTACAAAATTGTGTTAGTTTCAGGTGTACAGCATAGTGATTCAGTATTTTTGCAGATTATATACTCCATTATACGTTATTACAAGATAATGCATATAATTGCTTGTGCTATAGAGTATATCCTTGTAGCTTATCTATTTTATATATAGTAGTTTGTATCTGTTAATCCTATACCCCTAATTTGTCCCTTCCCCCTTGTTGGCTGTGGGTTTGTCATAAATGACCTTTATTATATTGAGATATATTCCCTCTCTTCCCTTGTTTCTTATCCTGCTTGCTTTTTTCATGTTTAGGTATCAGTATGCTCTGACTTTTTAATTATGCTCTTTTGTGTAATTCCTACAGGTTTTTCCCTTGTGGTTACCATGATGCTTATATAAAATATCTTAAAATTGTAACACTTTATTTTAAGTTATTAGCAACTTAACTTCAATGCCTAAGCTTTATACTTTTACTTCTCTACAATGTCACATTTTAGGTTATTGTTGTTACAGTTTACATATGTTTTATATTGTGTAACTAGTAACAGATTATTGTAATTATGGTTATTTTTGCTATATTTTTTAACATTTAAACTGGAGTTGTAAGTGAATATTGCACCACTGTTACCAAATGACAGAGTCTAATTATGACTATGTATTTACCATTACCGGTGAGCATTGCCCTATCTTTTTATGTTTTTATGATGTTAATTAGTGTCTTTTTACTTCCACTCAAAGAACTACTGTTAGCATTTCTTGTAAGGCAGATCTAGTGGTAATGAACTCCCTCAGCTTTTGTTTGTTTGGGAAATCTTTATCCTTCCTTCAGTTCTGATAGACAGCTTTGCTGGGTATAGTATTGTTGTCATTTTTCTTTTTTTTTTGAATTTTAGAACTTTATTTTATTTATTTTCTTATACAGCAGGTCCTTATTAGTTATCCATTTTATACATATTAGTGTATATAAGTCAATCCCAATCTCCCAATTCATCACACCACCACCACCACCCACCACCACTTTCTCACCTTGGTGTCCATTCATTTGTTCTCTACATCTGTGTGTCAATTTCTGCCCTGCAAACTGGTTCATCAGTACGAGTTTTCTAGGTTCCACATATATGCATTAATATACGATATTTGTTTTTCTCTTTCTGACTTACTTCACTCTGTATGAGTCTCTAGATCCATCCACGTCTCTACAAATGACCTAATTTCATTCCTTTTTATGGCTGAGTAATATTGCATTGTATATATGTAACACACCTTCTTTATCCATTCCTCTGTTGATGGACATTTAGGTTGCTTCCATAACCTGGCTATTGTAAATAGTGCTGCAATGAACATTGGAGTGCATGTGTCTTTTTGAATTACAGTTTTCTCGGGTTATATGCCCAGTAGTGGGATTGCTGGGTCATATGGTAATTCTATTTTTAGATTTTAAGGAACCTCCATACTGTTCTCCATAGTGGCTGTATCAATTTACATTTGCACCAACAGTGCAAGAGGGTTTCCTTTTCTCCACACCCTCTCCAGCATTTGTTGTTTGTAGATTTTCTGATGATGCCCATTCTAACTGGTGTTAGGTGATACCTCATTGTAGTTTTGATTGACATTTCTTTAATAATTAGTGATGTTGAGCAGTTTTTCATGTGCTTCTTGGCCATTTGTATGTCTTCTTTGGAGAAATGTCTATTTAGGTGTTCTGCCCATTTTTTGATTAGGTTGT
Organism: Leucopleurus acutus; assembly: GCF_964270905.1. Classification (NCBI taxonomy): domain Eukaryota; kingdom Metazoa; phylum Chordata; class Mammalia; order Artiodactyla; family Delphinidae; genus Leucopleurus; species Leucopleurus acutus. The sequence continues at coordinate 73,784,325 of NC_139148.1, forward strand.
TTGTTTTTTTAATATTGAGCTGCATGAACTGTGTATATATTTTGGAGATTAATCCTTTGTCCATTGATTGGTTTGCAAATATTTTCTCCCATTCTAAGTGTTGTCTTTTTGTCTTGTTTGTAGTTTCCTTTGCTTTGCAAAAGCTTTTAAGTTTCATTAGGTCCCATTTGTTTATTTTTGTTTTTATTTCCATTTCTCTAGGAGGTGGATCAAATATCTTGTTGTGATTTATGTCAAAGAGTGTTCTTCCTATGTTTTCCTCTAAGAGTTTTATAGTGTCCGGTCTTACATTTAGGTCTCTAATCCATTTTGAATTTATTTTTGTGTATGGTGTTAGGGAGTGTTCTAATTTCATTGTTTTACATGTAGTGTCCAGTTTTCCCTGCTCCATTTATTGAAGAGGCTGTCTTTTCTCCATTGTATATCCTAGCGTCCTTTGTCATAGATTAGTTGACCATAGGTGCGTGGGTTTATCTCTGTGCTTTCTATTCTGTTCCAATGATCTATATCTCTGTTTTGGGGCCAGTACCATATTGTCTTTGATGACTTGATTAGCTTTGTAGTATAGTCTGAAGTCAGGGAGTCTGATTCCTCCAGCTATTTTTTTTTCCCTCAAGACTGCTTTGGCTATTTGGGGTCTTTTGTGTCTCCATACAAATTTTAATATTTTTTGTTCTAGTTCTTTAAAAAATGGCATTGGTAATTTCATATGGATTGCATTGAATCTAGATTGTTTTGGGTAGTATAGTCATTTTCACAATATTGATTCTTCCAATCAAAGAACTTGGTATATCTCTCCATCTGTTTGTATCATCTTTAATTTCTTTCATCAGTGTCTTATAGTTTCCTGCATACAGGTCTTTTGTCTCCCCAGGTAGGTTTATTCTTAGGTATTTTATTCTTTTTGTTGCAATGGTAAATGGGAGTGTTTCCTTAATTTCTCTTTCAGATTTTTCATCATTAGTGTATAGGAATGCAAGAGATTTCTGTGCATTAATTTTTCATCCTGAAACTTTACCAAATTCATTGATTAGCTCTAGAAGTTTTCTGGTGGCACATTTAGGATTCCCTATATATAGTACCATGTCATCTTCAAATAGTGACAGTTTTACTTCGTTTATTCAAACTTGTATTGCTTTTATTTCTTTTTCTTCTCTGATTGCTATGGCTACGACTTCCAAAACTACGTTGAATAATAGTGGCAAGAGTGGACATCCTTGTCTTGTTCCTGATCTTTGAGGAAATGCTTTCAGTTTTTCACCAATGAGAATGAAGTTTGTTGTGGGTTTGTCGTATATGGACTTTATTATGTTGAGGTAGGTTCCCTGTATGCCCACTTTCTGGAGAGTTTTTATCATAAACGGGTGTTGAATTTTGTCAAAAGCTTTTTCTGTATCTATTGAGATGATCATATGGCTTTTCTTCTTCAATTTGTTAATACAGTGTATCATATTGATTGACTTGCATATGTTGAAGAATCCTTGCATCTCTGGGATAAATCTCACTTGATCATGGTGTATGATCCTTTTAATGTGTTGTTGGATTCTGTTTGCTAGTATTTTGTTGAAGATTTTTACATCTATATTCATCAGTGATATTGGTCTGTAATTTTCTTTTTTTGTAGTATCTTTGTCTGGTTTTAGTATCAGGGTGATGGTGGCCTCATAGAATGAGTTTGGGAGTGTTCCTTCCTCCACAATTTTTTGGAAGAGTTTGAGAAGGATAGGTGTTAACTCTTCTCTAAATGTTTGATAGAATTCACCCGTGAAGCCATCTGGTCCTGGATTGCTGTTTGTTGGAAGATTTTTAATCACAGTTTCAATTTCATTACTTTTGATTGATCTGTTCATATTTTCTGTTTCTTCCTGGTTTAGTCTTGGAAGGTTATACTTTTCTAAGAATTTGTCCATTTCTTCCAGCTTGTCCATTTTATTGACATAGAGTTCCTTGTAGTAGTCTCTTAGGATGCTTTGTATTTCTGCCGTGTCTCTTGTAACTGCTCCTTTTTCATTTCTAATTTTATTGATTTGAGTATGCTCCCTCTTTTTCTTGATGAGTCTGGCTAATGGTTTATCAATTTTGTTTATCTTCTCAAAGAACCAGTTTTTAGTTTTATTGATCTTTGCTATTGTTTTCTTTGTTTCTATTTCATTTATTTCTGCTCTGTTCTTTATGATTTCTTTCCTTCTGCTAGCTTGTTTTTGTTGTTCTTCTTCTTTCTCCAGTTCCTTTAGGTGTAACATTAGATTGTTTATTTGAGATTTTTCTTTTTTCTTGAGGTAGACTTGTATTGCTATAAACTTCCCTCTTAGAACTGCTTTTGCTGCATTCCATAGGTTTTGGATCATTGTGTTTTTGTTGTCATTTGTCTCTAGGTAATTTTTGATTTTCTCTTTGATTTCTTCAGTGATCTCTTGGCTATTTAGTAACATATTGTTTAGCCTCCATGTGTTTGTATTTTTTTTCCCTGCAATTGATTTCTAATCTCATAACGTGGTGGTCAGAAAAGATGTTTGATATAATTTCAATTTTCTTAAATTTACTGAGGCTTGATTTGTGACCCAAGATGTGATCTATCCTGGAGAGTGTTCTGTGCATGCTTGAGAAGAAAGTGTATTCTGCTGTTTTTGTATGGAATGTCCTATAAATAGCAAATCTATCTGCTCTATTGTTTCATTTAAAGCTTGTGTTTCCTTATTAAATTTCTGTTTGGATGATCTGTCCATTGGTGTATTGAGGTGTTAAAATCCCCCACTGTTATTGTGTTACTGTTGATTTCCTCTTTTAGAGCTATTTTCAGTTGCCTTATGTATTGAGGTGCTCTTACATTGGGTGTTTATAATTGTTATATCTTTTTCTTGGATTGATCCCTTTATGATTATGTATTCTTCTTCCTTGTCTCTTGTAACATTCTTTATTTTAAAGTCTATTTTATCTAATACGAGTATTGCTACTCAAGCTTTCTTTTGATTTCCATTTTCATGGAATATCTTTTTCTATCCCCTCACTTTAACTCTGTATGTGTCCCTAGGTCTGAAGTGGGTCTCTTTTAGACAGCATATATATGGGTCTTGTTTCTGTATCCATTCAGCAAGCCTGTGTCTTTTAGTTGGAGTGTTTAATCCATTCACGTTTAAGGTAATTATAAATATGTATGTTCCTCTTACCATTTTCTTAATTATAATGGGTTTGTTTTTGTATGTCCTTTTCTTCTCTTGTGTTTTCCACTTAGAGAAGTTCCTTTAGCATTTGTTGTAGAGCTGGTTTGGTGGTGCTGAATTCTCTTTGCTTTTGCTTGTCTGTAAAGCTTTTGATTTCTCTGTCAAATCTGAATGAGATCCTTGCTGGGTAGAGTAATCTTGGTTGCAGTTTCTTCCCTTTCATCACTTTAAATATGTCATGCCACTCCTCTTTGGTTTGTACAGTTTCTGCCGAGAAATCAGCTGTTAACCTTATGGGAGCTCTCTTGTATGTTATTTGTCCTTTTTCCCTTGCTTCTTTCAATAATTTTTCTTTGTATTTAATTTTTGCCAATTTGATTACTATGTGTCTCAGTGTGTTTCTCCTTGGGTTTATCCTGCCTGAAACTCTCTGTGCTTCTTTGACTTGGGTGGGTATTTCCTTTTCAATATTGGGGAAGTTTTTGACTATAATCTCTTGAAATATTTTATCATGTTGTTTCTCTCTCTCTTCTCTGGGACCCCTATAATGTGAATGTTGTCGCATTTAATGTTGTCCCAGAAGTCTCTTAGGCTGTCTTCATTTCTTTTCATTCTTTTTTCTTTATTCTGTTCCACGGCAGTGAATTCCACCATTATGTCTTCCAGGTCACTTTTCCATTCTTCTGCCTCAGGTATTCTACTATTCATTCCTTCTAGTGTATTTTTCTTTTCAGTTACTGTATTGTTCATCTCTGTTTTTTTTAATTCTTTAATTCTTCTAGGTGTTTGTTCTTTAATTCTTCTAGGTCTTTGTTAATCATTTCTTGTATCTTCTCGATCTTTGTCCCCATTCTTTTTCCAAGGCCTGGATCATCTTCACTACCATTATTCTTAATTCTTTTTCTGGAAGGTTGCCTATCTCCGCTTCATTTAGTTGTTTTTCTGGACTTTTATCTTGTTCCTTCATCTGGTACATAGCCCTCTGCCTTTTCCTCTTGTCTATATTTCTGTGAATGTTGTTTTTGTTCCACAGGCTGCAATATTGTAGTTCTTGCTTCTGCTGTCTGTCCTCTGGTGCATGAGGCTATCTAAGAGGCTTGTGCAAGTTTCCTGATGGGAGGGACTGGTGGTGCGTAGAGCTGGTTGTTGCTCTGGTGGGCAGAGATCAGTAAAACTTTAATCTGCTGGTCTGCTGATGGGTTGGGCTGAGTTCCCTCCCTGTTGGTTGTTTGGCCTGAGGTGACCCAACACTGGAGCCTACCTGGTCTCTTCGGTGGAGCTAATGGAAGACTCTGGGAGGGCTCACGCCAAGGAGTACTTCCCAGAACTTCTGCTGCCAGTGTCCTTGTCCCCACGGTGAGCCACAGCCACACTCTGCCACTGGAGAGACCCTCCAACACCAGCAGGTAGGTCTGGTTCACTCTCCTATGGGGTCACCACTCCTTCCCCTGTATCCCAGTGTGCACATTACTTTGTGTGTGCCCTCCAAGAGTGGAGTTTCCATTTCCCCCAGTCCTGTCGAAGTCCTCCAATCAAATCCTGCTAGCCTTCAAAGTCTGGTTCTCTAGGAATTCTTCCTCCCTTTGCCAGACCCCCAAGTTGGGAAGCCTTACGTGGGGCTCAGAACCTTCACTCCAGTGGGTGGACTTCTGTGGTGTAAGTGTTCTCCGGTTTGTGAGTCACCCACCCAGCAGTTATGGGATGTGATTTTATTGTGATTGCACCCCTCCTACTGTCTCATTTTGGCTTATCCTTTGTCTTTCTTTGGACGTGGTATATCATTTATGGTGAGTTCTGGTGTCTTCCTGTCGATGAATGTTCAGCAGTTAGTTGTGATTCCTGTGCTCTTGCAAGAGGGAGTGAGAGAATGTCCTTCTACTCCGGCGTCTTCTTTTGTTATTTTTTTTTCCTTCAGTATTCTGAATGTGCCATCTCATTCTCTCCTGGTCTGAAATATTTTTATTGAAAAATCTGCTGATAATCTCATGGAGATTCTCATATATGTAACTTCTCTTGCTGCTTTTAAAATTCCTTCTTTCTCTTTGACTTTTGACAATTTAATTATCAATATAATGTCTCTCAATATAAGCCCTATTCATGTTCAAACTATTTGGGGTCCTTTGGACCTCATGGATCTGGATGTGCTTTGCTCTTCCCATGTATGAGAAGTTTTCAGCCATTATTGCTTTAAATATACTTTCTGTCTCTTTCTCTTTCTCTTCTCCTTCTGGAATTCCCATTATGCAATATTGTTCCTTTTCATTGTGTCCCATAAGTCCTGTAGGCTTTCATCACTCTTTTTCATTCTTTTTTCTTTTTGCTCCTCTGAGTGGATAAGTTCTAATGTGCCATCTTCCAAGTGAATGATTCTTTCTTCTGTATGGTCAAGTCTGCTTTTGAAATTTGCTACTGAATTCTTCAATTATTGTATTTTTCAACTCTAGGATTTCTGTTCATATTTGTTGCAGTTGTTGTTGTTGTTAATGGTTTCTATAGCTTTGCCAAACTTCTCATTTTGTTCTTACATTGTTTCCCTAATTCTGTTTAGTTGTCTGTCTGAGTCTTCTTGTAGTTCATTAAACTTCCTTAAGAGGACTATTCTGAATTCTTTATCTGATAGTCCATAGATCTCCATTTCTTTACATTATTAGAGTTTTATTGGTTGCCTTTGGTTGTGTAATATTTACCTAGTTTTTCATTATCCTTGATTCTTTATGTTGGTGTCTTCCCATTTGAGCAATTGGGCTCCTTTTCTGGATTTTACAGGTTTTGCTTTGGCAGAGACACATCATCACCCATCAGCTCAGTTTGGGTTTCTGCGTGTGTCTGCTGATAATGGCCTTTGGGAGGTGGGGCCTGATATTTATTTTCTATTTTGGGGTCAGATAACTCTTCAAGCTCTGAGGATGGGGATGGAGAGGTGTGCCATTGGCTGAAAACAGCTGGATAGGACTGCTGGTGTGCTTCCCTAGCCAAGTGAAGCTGTAGGATGGGCTCTGTGGTTGTCTGGATTCTCTAGGTCAGACTTCCTAGATGGATGGGGTATTATATTCAGCAGTAGATGGGATTATGAATTAGTTTTCCTGCTCTGGCCAGGCAGCAGGACAGGAACGAGGGCCTATACAGCTCATTGTTTGGGGACCCGAATCAGCAAGAGTGCACTGAATTCCCTGGTAAGGGGAAGCCACTGGTTTTGTTCTGCAGACAGGGAAAATCATAGGCTGTGCCCTTTTGTTCAAGTACCACTGTATGTAGGACAGTTGGATGGGCTACACAGCTTCATGCATGCTCTGGCTGGGTTCCCTGGTCCAACAGTCTAAAGGCTGTATTCAGCAATGAGTGGGACTATGAATTAGTTTCCCTAAGTGCAGTGGGAGAAGAAACTCTGTGTTTGTAAAGCTTGGTAAGGCTCTCTTTTGGTTTTAACTCAAGCTGACCTATGCCCTAAGTTCCCTGACCAAACAGGGCAACTGGATTTTCTCTGTAAACTATAAACTCTGCCTGCCCTTCTCCCAGTTCAACCACCACTTGGCCATACAGTTTCCAGGTGTTCTTGCCAACACTTCTTGTCAGATGGGACAAGGAGACAAAGCAGGTGGGGCTGTGTCTCAGCTTCTTTGCCTGGGCAGCAAGGGGAGGGGGCTGCTCCAAGCAACTCTCAATTTCCCAAACAGAGTCTCTGGTTGGGAGGGGCTAGGAAGTACCCTCAGCCATGGCTATAAATTAATCCTCCTGCCTATTCATAGCAGGAGAACTCTACATGCCCAGTACTGGTTTTGCTCTGAGGGCAATCAGTTCTGCCTACCTGCTTGCCTCTCAGCTTGAGCTTTACTGAGCTGTACAGCTTCCAGGTATTTCCACTAGCCCCTTGATCACACGTGGCTGGGAGTCACTCTCCATAGCAGGTGTGGCTGTGACTCAGCCCCTTGCCTGCGTGTGGGCAAACCAGGCTCCAGGGCTGGCAAAAATCCTTATTTAAGGATCTGAATCAGTCATATCTGCACCCCACCAAGTTCCCTGGTGAGAGTGCACCACCAACTTGGTTCGGCAGATGAGCAAAGCCACCCACTGATTTGGATTACCACTTGGGCACTGCAGGTATGAACTTGGTCTGCAAAGATCTGTGTACTGGTTAGTGCAAGCCCTTCTCCCTCCTCCATCACCATCAGATTCCTAGTGTTTGAGCCCCACAGATTCCCTTGCAATCCTTATTAGGCAAGATCCGAGTAGGGACTTCTACAAAGTGACCCACAAGGCTCAGGGGTGGGGGGATGGTTGTTTTCTCCTGGATTCTCTTTTCCCACTGGAGGAATCAGAGGCTCAGATGAGACCTCTCCACGTGGTGCTATACTGGTCTGCGGGAGGGGCAGTGCAGTAAATGTGTAGCCACATCTTTTATCCTTCTACTGTAGTCTGTCTTGGTCTCTGGTGCACGGGGGTGCTTCAGCCTCACCTCTGTGTTCTAGAATTCACTCAATGGTGTCTTGTTCTTGAATAGTTGTTAGTTGTTCTTGAGAGGGGAAGCAAAGTCAGGAATGACCTCTGCCACCATCATGGTTACTTCACTCCCCTTAAGTTAGTATGTCTTACTCTGTAAATTCATGTGGAGTCCAAATTATTTCTATTTTCATGATCCATCATTTTTAAGATGCTCTCCTCCTCCACGTAGTCCAAAATGACCCACCCTACATCTGTATTCCATCTAGTACCTCCTTGAAGGAGTAAAAAAGGAGGGCAAGTGGTATCTTTTCTCTTTAAATGCATAACCTGGAATTTGTGTGCATTGCTTCTGGTCATATCTTATCATTCAGAACAGAGTCACATGGCAATAACTAATTGGAAATAAAACGAGGAAATGTAGTTTTTTTCTGGGTATTCATGTGTCCAGATAAAAAAATTATAGGTTCTTTTACTGTAGAAAAAGGGGAGAGTAGATATTGGGGGACCACCAGCAGTCCCTGCTAGACTAATTTCCAGCTGTGGATGATGGCTGCCATTCACTCTTACTTCTTAGGCACAGGGTTTCAGTGAAAAAGTTGCAAAACCATGATGATTATGTGCTTTGATCTCAGCTAGGCTTTTGCTGCTGATTACCAATCCCTTTAAATATCTTTAGTAACTCTCTTGTGGTCTTCTCCATTTTAAGTGTTCCAAGCTTTCTTCAAAGTACTCAACCCCACCCTAGCCTTCTTATTCTTTTATTGACTTTTTTTTAATTAAAGATTTCCAATATGAAAGTTCTCTCAACTTTCTTTCTATCCAGCTTAAAAATTACTTTGCATCCCTCTGTTTTGTTCTGTCTTTAATAAAGTATACCTCCCTTTGCCAAAGCCACACCTCTACTTATGTCCTGATTTCATCCCTACCTGCATTCTCTACGCTTTGTTCCATCAAGGAGTTACTGATTCTCAAATTTGATCTTCAATCTCTACTTCTCTTCTGCTTGCAAATGTTCTTAGGTTTCCCTATCTCAAAACACATTTCCTGGACCAAGTAATTTTTTCAAAGCACCATCACCCTCTTTTCTTTTCTTTTGTCAATTTTTGAAAACACATTTCTTGTAATCAATTTCCCTGAACACATTCTGTGTTTGTCATCTACTTGCCCATCACCCCATATTCACATGTGGAAATCCTACCCATTCCTCAAAGCCCACCTCAAGTACTACCTTCATTATCTCTGCACCTAAATACAAATTATTTCTCTTCTGACCTACTGCCCCTATGACCAAGGCAGCTACTATCATTAAGAGTCTTCTATCTGGCAGGGGCTTCATTTTCATATTTCATTTCATCTTTACAACTATGCTGTGAGGCAACTATTATTTCCCCAATAAAATAAATTTTATTCATGCCACAAAAGTAAAACAATGTGTAAAATATAAGCAACCGTAATCCATCATTTAGAGAAAAATCACTATAATATATTGTTGCTTGATTTGTTTTTAGAAAGACATTATGATTTATTTCTTTTTAATTACAAAAATAATATACGATCATTGTAATATGTATAAAAAATAAATATAAAAAATAAACACTATTCTTTCCCCAACTCCTCTCCATATGCACTCCACTGACATAACCAATGCCCTCAGTCTGGTATGTGCTTTTCCATACCTTTCTCTTACAAACATGGGATCATATTATACACATTACTCTTTAAATTGCATTTTCACTTAATAAAATATCTTGTACATCCATCCAGGTCAAGATATAGAGATATAATGCATTCTTTTTTACTAGAATCACAAAAATCTGTAGTTTGGATACACCACAATGTATTCCTCTATTGAGTGGTCATTCAGATCACTTCCAATTTTTGTACAATTAAAAGTCAGGCTGCCTATAATATCCTGATACATGCATACTTATGTAGTGGTACTTTTTCCCTCTACTACCAATAACAAGTCAGTAATTTTTAGGTTGAGTTCCAATCAGAACCTGAATGTGACTTCCCTTGCGATTGAACTAAATAATTTTTTTTTTTTTTTTTTTTTGCGGTATGCGGGCCTCTCACTGCTGTGGCCTCTCGTGTTGTGGAGCACAGGCTCCGGACGTGCAGGCTCAGCGGCCATGGCTCATGGGCCCAACCGCTCCGCGGCACGTGGGATCCTCCCGGACCGGGGCACGAACCCATGTCCCCTGCATCGGCAGGCAGACTCCCAACCACTGCGCCACCAGGGAAACCCTGAACTAAATAAGTTTTAAAATTCATATGGAAGAGTGTCTGGGAATAACCAAAGTTTCCTTATCTGTTAACTGAGGATAATAAGGATAAATCATATTTTGACCTCATAGGAAAATTAAATATTATAATAATGCAGTCACAGTTACTGATCACTTGCTTTCTGACTATAATAAAGTATATGAAACAGCCCCTTGCTCTTAAGAGCTTTCAGGAAATTCATTTTATTTCTTACCTCATCTTGGTTCTTTGCCTGCTTTATCTTCATATCCTTGTCCACCCCGGACTAAAGTATAGCTATTTTAGAAGAATGATACTAGTAAGAAAATGAAAATTTACAGAAGACTTTTACCTAAAATAATAGTAGGGCTCTGGATGCAAGAAGAAATAGGATTAATTTATTTGGAATCGAGAGAAAAAGATACAGAAAACATTATATTCAATAAATTTCTGTTGAATTACATTAATTTGGAATAATAAACTTAGTCAAATTGCAAATTAAGTGCCTACATAATACATAATTGATTTAAATGTTTTTTAAAATATTTATTGACATATGGTCACCATATGATCAACTGTTTTTGTATAATATGGCCTGAAAATTTTTTCTGTATTTCTGAACTTATTCAAGCCCTGAAGAATCTCACTTCACAATAATATTGATATGGTATATTCTGTCTGGGTTGCATGAAATCATGTATTTTTTTACACCAAAAATGTGTCCAAATTAAAGATACAATTGATAATTTTTTACAGAAGGCATACATGGCATAAAATGAAGCATTCTTCAATAACCTTTTCTTCCAGAGTAATCAAATGCATAAATTTCCTCATGCATGTCATGACATGATCAAAATTTCTACTTTGAAATCAAAAGAAGGATGAATCCACTAGAAATACCTAGTTTCATTTATTTACACTAGAGGTTATTTGCGGTGGTCTTACTTAATAGCTATCTTGTAAAGTATGAGAGCTATCTCTTGATCTGTTCAAACTGATACACACATCTGAATATCAATTACAGTGATGGTTCCTAAGGAGACAGCCTTTCCAAAGCTAACTGTCAAATAAAGAATGAACTCTTTCATGCATTTTGGTATGGATTCAAATAGACATATAAAGTGTAGTTTCATGCTTGTGTGAGCTGTGGAATGAACATATGTCCCTGCCATTCTCTCGCTACTTAAGATAGTACCCTGTCTTTTGAAAAGACACAGTACAGCAGTAGATAAAATTGAAAGTGAAATCCTTAACTTATTTTTTTTTAAGCTGGCTCCTAGTAGGCTACCCTGGGGAGTATCAGAGATATGGATTCCTAATGCTGAAAATAGAGATGATTCATCCTGAGAAGCTTAACCGTCACTGGTATATTATTTGTGTGCTGCCAAGTCATTCACTGAGGAAGCCAAAATGTTGCACTTTTCAGGATTACTCTCATTTTCAGGGCTGGAAATGGAGAGGCCTAATTTTTCTTGGTTAACATAGGATCTTTTTATTCCCTGCTACAAAGACATAGTAAAGAAGAAATGAATTACTTTTGATCCCCCTGGGGTGTGCCAACATTGAAGTTTATAAATCCTTGCCATCAAACTGCATGAGGCTAATGGGTACACTCTAAACCCTGGAGGTACTTATGCCAGTGTCTCTCCAATCCACACTACTAGAATCTAGAATGCTTTCTAGGCCTCCAAACCTATCCAAAACCATTAGAACCCTGAACGATTTGAGACTTGGATATCTACTCTAACAAAGCCCTTTAGAAACCAGTCAGACTTCATGAATAAATGCCAAAATATCTGATCAAATTTCTTCCAGAGACTTGAAACCTCAGCACTCTCATCTTACAATGAACTACATGATCTTTATGATCCCTTCCAGTGTTAAAGACATCATAACTATATGACCTGACATTTATAATAACTATATTATTCTATAATAACAATATAACGCACTCAAAATTTCTAAACATAGGTACATCAAAACACAAGGCCGGGGCTTCCCTGGTGCCACAGTGGTTGAGAGTCCGCCCGCCAATGTAGGGGACACGGGTTCGTGCCCCAGTCTGGGAAGATCACACGTGCCATGGAGCAGCAGGGCCTGTGAGCCATGGCCGCTGAGCCTGTGCGTCCGGAGCCTGTGCTCCGCAACAAGAAAGGCCACAACAGTGAGAGTCCCACAAACGGCAAAAAACAAACAAACAAAAAAAAACCAAAAAAAAAAAAAAACAAGGCCCGGGAGAGAGTTCCAAGATGGCAGAAGAGTAAGGTGCAGAGATCACCTTCTTCCCCACAGATACATCAGAAATACATCTACATGTGAAACAACTCCTACAGAACACCTACTGAACACTGGCATAAGAACTCAGATCTCCCAAAAGGCAAGAAACTCCCCACGAACCTGGGTAGGGCAAAAGAAAAAAGAAAAAACAGAGACAAAATAATAGGGATAGGACCTGCACCAGTGGGAGGGAGCTGTGAAGGAAGAAAGGTTTCCACACACTAGGAAGCCCCTTTGCGGGTGGAGACTGTGGGTGGCGAAGGGGGGAAGCTTTGGAGCCGTGGAGGGAGCGCAGCAACAGGGGTGCGGAGGGCAAAGCGGAGAGATTCCCGCACAGAGGATCGGTGCTGACCAGCACTCACCAGCCCGAGAGGCTTGTCTGCTCACCTGCTGGGACGGGCGTGGTTTGGGAGCTGAGGCTCGGGCTTTGGTCAGATTCCAGGGAAAGGACTGGGGTTGGCGGTGTGAACACAGCCTGAAGGGGTTAGTGCACCACGGCTAGCCGGGAGGGCGTCCGGGAAAAAGTGCAGAATTGCCGAAGAGACAAGAGACATTTTCTTGCCTCTTTGTTTCCTGGTGCATGAGGAGAGGGGATTAAGAGTGTTGCTTAAAGGAGCTCCAGAGATGGGCTCGAGCTGCAGCTATCAGCATGGACCCCAGAGACGGGCATGAAACGCTGAGGCTGCTTCTGCTACCACCAAGAAGCCTGTGTGCAAGCACAGGTCACTATCCACACCTCCCCTCCCGGGAGCCTGTGCAGCCCGCCACTGCCAGGGTCCCATGATACAGGAACAACTTCCCCGGGAGAATGCACGGCATGCCTCAGACTGGTACAACGTCGTGCTGGCCTCTGCCGCCACAGGCTCTCCCCGCATCCATACACGTCCCTCCCCCCTGGCTGACTGAGTCAGAGCCCTCGAATCAGCTACTCCTTTAACCCCGTCCTGTCTGAGCGAAGAACAGACGCCCTCCGGCGACCTACATGCAGAGGTGGGGCCAAATCCAAAGCTGAGCCCTGGGAGCTGTGTGAACAAAGAAGAGAAAGGGAAATTTCCCCCAGCAGCTTCAGAAGCAGCGGATTAAATCTCCACAGTCAGTTTGATGTACCCTGCATCTGTGCAATACATGAATAGACAACAAATCATCCCAAACTGAGGAGGTGGACTTCGAGAGCAAGATCTATGATTTTTTCCCCTTTTCTTCTTTTTGTGAATGTGTATGTGTATGCTTCTGTGTGAGATCTTGTCTGTATAGCTTTGATTTCACCATTTGTCCTAGGGGTCTGTCAGTCTGTTTGTTTTATTTTTTTTTTTTTGCTTAAAATTTTTTCTTCTTAAAAATTATTTTTTATTTTAATAACTTTATTTTATTTTATCCTCTTTCTTTCTTTCTTTTTTCTTTCTATTTACTCTCTTTTATTCTGAGCCATGTGGATGAAAGGCTCTTGGTGCTGCTGCCAGGCGTCAGTGCTGTGCCTCTGAGGTGGGAGAGCCAACTACAGGACATTGATCCACAAGGGACCTCTGAGCTCCATGTAATATCAAATGTCGAAAATCTCCCAGAGATCTCCATCTCAACGCTAAGACCCAGCTTCACTCAATGACCAGCAAGCTACAGTGGTGGACACCCTATGCCAAACAATTAGCAAGACAGGAGCACAGCCCCATCCATTGGCAGAGAGGCTGCCTAAAATCATAATAAGGCCACAGACACCCCAAAACACACCACCAGACGTGGACCTGCCCACCAGAAAGAAAAGATGCAGCCTCATCCACCAGAACACAGGCACTAGCCCCCTCCACCAGGAAGCCTACACAACCAACTGAACCAACCTTAGCCACTGGGACACACACCAAAAAAATCGGGAACTACGACCCTGCAGCCTGCGAACAGGAGACCCCAAACACAGTAAGTTAAACCAGATGAGAAGACAGAAAAACACAGCAGATGAAAGAGCAAGGTAAAAACCCACCAGACCAAATAAATGAAGAGGAAATAGGTAGTCTGTCTGAAAAAGAATTCAGAATAATGATAGTAAAGATGACAAAAAATCCTGGAAATAGAATAGACAAAATACAAGAAACAATTAACAAGGGACTGGAAGAACTAAAGAGCAAACAAACAATGTTGAACAACATAATAAATGAAATTAAAAATTCTCTAGAAGGGATCAATAGCAGAATAACTAGGGCAGAAGAATGGATAAGTAACCTGGAAGATAAAATAGTAGAAGTTACTACTGCAGAGCAGAATAAAGAAAAAAGAATGAAAAGCACTGAGGACAGTCTCAGAGAACTCTGGGACAATATTAAATGTACCAACATTCGAATTACAGGGGTCCCAGAAAAAGAAGAGAAAAAGAAAGGGACTGAGAAAATATTTGAAGAGATTATAGTTGAAAATTTCCCTAATATGGGAAAGGAAATAGTTAATCAAGTCCAGGAAGCACAGAGAGTCCCATACAGGATAAATCCAAGGAGAAACACGCCAAGACACATATTAATCAAGCTATCAAAAATTAAATAAAACATATTAAAAGCAGCAAGGGTAAAAACAACAAATAACACACAAGGGAATCCCCATAAGGTTAACAGCTGAACTTTAAGAAGAAACTCTGCAAGCCAGAAGGGAGCGGCAGGACATATTTAAAGTGATGAAGGAGAAAAACCTAAAACCAAGATTACTGTACCCAGCAAGGATCTCATTCAGATATGATGGAGAAATTAAAACCTTTAGAGACAAGCAAAAGCTGAGAGAGTTCAGCACCACCAAAACAGATTTACAACAACTGCTAAAGGAACTTCTCTAGGCAAGAAACACAATAGAAGGAAAAGACCTGCAATAACAAACCCAAAAAAATTAAGAAAATGGGATTAGGAACATTCATATCGATAATTACCTTACATGTAAATGGATTAAATTCTCCCACCAAAAGACACAGATTGGCTGAATGGATACAAAAGCGAGACCCATATATATGCTGTCTACAAGAGACCCACTTCAGACCTGTGGACACATACAGCCTGAAAGTGAAGGGATGGAAAAAGATATTCCATGCAAATGGAAACCAAAAGAAAGCTGGAGTAGCAGTTCTCATATCACACAAAATAGACTTTAAAATAAAGACTATTACAATAGACAAAGAAGGACACTACGGAATGATCAAGGGATCGATTCAAGTAGAAGATATAACAATTGTAAATATTTATGCACCCAACATAGGAGCACATCAATACATAAGGCAAATACTAACAGCCATAAAAAGGGAAATTGACAGTAACACAATCATAGTAGGGGACTTTCACACCCCACTTTCACCAATGGACAGCTCATCATAAATGAAAATAAATAAGAAAACACAAGCTTTAAATGACACATTAAACAAGATGGGTTTAATTGATATTTATAGGACATTCCATCCAAAAACAACAGAATACACATTCTTCTCAAGTGCTCATGGAGCATTCTCCAGGATAGATCATATCTTGTGTCACAAGTCAAGCATTGGAAATTTTAAGAAAATTGAAATCATATCAAGTATCTTTCCGACCACAATGCTATGAGACTAGATATCAATTACAGTAAAACAGCTGTAAAAAATACAAACACATGGAGGCTAAACAATACAATACTTAATAACCAAGAAATCACTGAAGAAATCAAAGAGGAAGTCAAAAAATACCTAGAAACAAATGACAATGGAGACACGAGGAGCAAAAGCTATGGGATGCAGCAAAAGCAGTTCTAAGAGGGAAGTTTATAGCAATACATTCCTACCTTAAGAAACAGGAAATATCTCACATAAACAACCTAAACTTGCACTTAAAGTAATTAGAGAAAGAAGAACAAAAAACCCAAAGTTAGCAGAAGGAAAGAAATCATAAAGATTAGAAATAAATGAAAAAGAAATGAAGGAAATGATAGGAAAGATCAATAAAACTAAAAGCTGGTTCTTTCAGAGGATAAACAAAATTGATAAACCATTAGCCAGACTCATCAAGAAAAAAAAGGGAGAAGACTCAATTCAATAGAATTAGAAATGAAAAAGGAGAAGTAACAACTGACACTGCAGAAATACAAAGGATCATGAGAGAATACTACAAGCAACTCTATGCCAATAAAATGGACAATCTGGAAGAAATGGACAAATTCTTAGAAATACACAATCTGCCGAGACTGAACCAGGAAGAAATAGAAAATATGAACAGACGAATCACAAGCACTGAAATTCAAACGGTGATTAAAACTCTTCCAACAAACCAAATCCCAGGACCACGTGGCTTCACAGGCGAATTCTATCAAACATTTAGAGAAGAACTAACACCTATCCTACTCAAACTCTTCCAAAATATAGCATAGGGAGGAACACTCCCAAACTCATTCTACGAGGCCACCATCACCCTGATACCAAAACCAGACAAAGATGTCACAAAGAAAGAAAACTACAGGGCAATATCACTGATAAACATAGATGTAAAAATCTTTAACAAACTACTAGCAAACAGAATCCAACAGCACATTAGAAGTATCATACACCATGATCAAGTGCTGTTTATTCCAGGAATGCAAGGATTCCTCCATATACGCAAATCAATCACTGTGATACACCATGTTAACAAATTTAAGGAGAGAACCGTATGATCATCTCAATCGATGCAGAGAAAGCTTTCTACAAAGTTCAACACCCATTTATGATAAAATCCCTGCAGAAAGTAGGCTTATAGGGAACTTTCCTCAACATAATAAAGGCCATATATGACAAACCAACAGCCAACATCATCCTCAATGGTGAAAAACTGAAAGCATTTCCACTAAGATCAGGAACAAGGCAAGGTTGCCCACTCTCACCACTCTTATTCAACATAGTTTTGGAAGTTGTAGTCACAGCAATCAGAGAAGGAAAAGACAAAAAAGGAATCCAAATTGGAAAAGAAGAAGTAAATCTGTCACTGTTTGCAGATGACATGATACTATACATAGAGAATCCTAAAGATGATACCAGAAAACTACTAGAGCTAATCAATGAATTTGGTAAAGTAGCAGAATGCACAGAATGCACAGAAATCTCTGGCATTCTTATACACTAATGATGAAAAACCTGAAAGTGAAATTAAGAAAATACTCCCATTTACCATTGCAACAAAAAGAATAAAATATCTAAGAATAAACCTACCTAAGGAGACAAAAGACCTGTATGCAGAAAATTATAAGACACTGATGAAACAAATTAAAGATGATACAAACAGATGGAGAGACATACCATGTTCTTGGATTGGAAGAATCGACATTGTGAAAATGACTCACTTACTGAAAGCAATCTACAGATTTAATGAAATCCCTCTCAAACTACCACTGGCAGTTTTCACAGAACTAGAACAAAAAAATTCACAATTTGTATGGAATCATGTAAGACCCCAAATAGCCAAAGCAATCTTGAGAATGAAAAATGGAGCTGGAGGAATCAGGCTCCTGGACTTCAGACTATACTACAAAGCTACAGTAATCAAGACAGTATGGTACTGGCACAAAAACAGAAAGATCGATCAATGGAACAGGATAGAAAGCCCAGAGATAAACCCACGCAGGTATGGTCACCTTATCTTTGATCAAGGAGGCAAGAATATACAGTGGAGAAAAGACAGCCTCTCCAATAAGTGGTGCTGGGAAAACTAGACAGGTCCATGTAAAAGTATGAAATTAGAACACTCCCTAACACCATACACACAAATAAACTAAAAATGGATTAAAGACCTAAATGTAAGGCTGGACACTATCAAACTCTTAGAGGAAAACATAGGCAGAACACTCTATGACATGAATCAAAGCAAGATCTTTCTTGACCCACCTCCTAGAGAAATGGAAATAAAAACAAAAATAAACAAATGGGACCTAATGAAACATAAAAGCTTTTGCACAGCAAAGGAAACCATAAACAAGACCAAAAGACAACCCTCTGAATGGGAGAGAATATTTGTAAATGAAGCAACTGACAAAGGATTAATCTCCAAAGTTTACAAGCAGCTCATGCAGCTCAATATCAAAAAAACATAGAAGCCAATTCAAAAATGGGCAGAAGGCCTAAATAGACATTTCTCTAAAGAAGATATACAGATTGCCAACAAACACACGAAAGAATGCTCAACATCATTAATCACTAGAGAAACGCAAATCAAAACTACAATGAGATATCATCTCACACTGATCAGAATGGGCATCACCAAAAAATCTAGAAACAATAAATGCTGGAGAGGGTGTGGAGAAAAGAGATCCCTATTGCACTGTTGTTGGGAATGTAAATTGTTACAGCCACTATGGAGGTTCCTTAAAAAACTAAAAATAGATCTACCATACGAACAAGCAAGCCCACTACTGGGCATGTACCCTGAGAAAACCAGAATTCAAAATGTGTCATGTACGAAAATGTTCATTGCAGCTTTATTTACAATAGCCAGGACATGGAAGCAACCTAAGTGTTCATCATCAGATGAATGGATAAAGGAGACGTAGCACATATATACAATGGAATATTACTCAGCCATAAAAATAAATGAAATTGAGTTATTTGTAGTGAGGTGGATGGACCTAGAGTCTGTCATAGAGAGTGAAGTAAGTCAGAAAGAGAAAAACAAATACTGTATGCTAACACATATATATGGAATCTAAGAAAAAAAGAAAAGGTCATGAAGAAACTAGGGCTAAGATGGGAATAAAGACATAGACCTACTACAGAGTGGACTTGAGCGTATGGAGAGGGGGAAGGGTAAGCTGAGATGAAGTGAGAGAGGTGTATGGACATATATACACTACCAAATATAAAATGGATAGCTTGTGGGAAGCAGCCCCATAGCACAGGGAGATCAGCTCAGTGGTTTGTGACCACCTAGCCATGTGGGATAGGGAGCATGGGGGGGAGGGCGATGTAAGAGGGAAGAGATATGGGAACATATGTATATGTATATGTATAACTGATTCACTTTGTTATAAAGCAGAAACTAACATCCCATTGTACAGCATTTATACTACAATAAAGATGTTAAGAAAGAAAAGAAACAAACAAACAAAAAAGTGCAAGGTCTCCTTTGAGACAATTACTAAGCTTTCCAGGAGACTTTCTTCATCACATCATGTCGGCCACTGCTAGAATTCTTCACCAGCCATAATGACAAACATCCTAAATGAATTTATTGATTTAATCATCAAAGCATACATATATATATGTATATATATATATATAGACACTGCAAATTAATTGAATCTTAGCAGCAAAAAATAAATATCTGAACAATCATATCATCATCTATATTTCTTACTTGAAAACAATCATCCTAAAAGGTTTAACCTCTTTCATCTACTTGACTAGATATAGAATATCTAGACAGCTCCTTTTATATATTTCTCAGGCCTTTGAATTACAAAAGATTTGAAAAGGAAAAACCTTACATAGGAGAGAGATAAGATTTCTTATGTAAGTGTAATATGACTCCTTTAGTGTTTTTGATACTGAGGTGCAGAAAAGTCTTTAATTACCTTCATTAACAATATGTTGATGACACTGCACTAAACCTTGATTATAAAACAGTGAACATAACACATTTGTTTGGTGATCATGTAGAAGTAATACATCAATTATAGTGGCATAAACCACAAGTGAATTATTATATTAGTTAATGGGAGCTTAAATAAATTAGAATTTATTTACTGTGGTATAACCTTGCATATGAATCTGGAATAATTTTATGCCATAGTTGATTACTTGTATGGAGTAGAATATCATTGTCATTATGAAACAGATGTGTATATGACTGTCTTAATACCTTTGATCAGCATTTTTCTTATTAAGGGGATTTGTGTAATATACTGTTTGGGAGCTAA
Organism: Leucopleurus acutus; assembly: GCF_964270905.1. Lineage (NCBI taxonomy): Eukaryota > Metazoa > Chordata > Mammalia > Artiodactyla > Delphinidae > Leucopleurus > Leucopleurus acutus. The sequence goes on from NC_139148.1 coordinate 73,804,319, forward strand.
TCCTAAACACACAAAAAAGACAAGATCATTTAATGTACATGAGAAAATGTACATATAAATATACAGATATTACTCTGGGTTTTTTTTCTTCACCTTGTCACTATGTTAGTTTTCTATTGCTCATGCAACAAATTGCCACAAACAATGACTTAAACCAAGACAAACTAATCATCGTACAGTTCTGTAGATTTGTCTGAAATGGGTCTCACTGCTAAGATCAAGGTATTGGCAGGGTTGCCTTCCCATCTGGAGACTCTAGAAATGACTCCATGTAATTGCCTTTTACAGCTTATAAAGGCCACTGCATTCCTACACTGGTGGCCCCTTCCTCTATCTTCCAAGTAAAAAATAATAATTGAGTATTTCTCACATCCTCACATTACTCTGACCTCTCTCCTGCCACCCCCTTTGACTTTTAAGGATGTTTGTGATTACAATGGACCTGCCCAGATAGTCCAGAATAATCTCCCTATTTTAAAGTCAACTGGGGGGAGACCTTCAAGATGGTGAGGAGTAGGACATGGAGATCATCTTCCTCCCCACAAATACATGAGAAATACATCTACATGTGGAACAACTCCAACAGAACACCTACTGAACGCTGACAGAAGACATCAGACCTCCCAAAAGGCAAGAAACTCTCCAGGTACCTGGGTAGGGGAAAAGAAAAAAGAAAAAACAGAGACAAAAGAATAGGGACAGGACCTGCACCTCGGGGAGGGAGCTGTGAAGGAGGAAAAGTTTCCACACGCTAGGAAGCCCCTTCGCGGGCAGAGACTGCGGGTGGTGGAGGGGGGAAGCTTCAGAGCCACGGAGGAGAGCACAGCAACAGGGGTGCGGAGGGCAAAGCGGAGAGATTCCCGCACAGAGGATCGGTGCTGACCAGCACTCACCAGCCAGAGAGGCTTGTCTGCTCACCCGCCAGGGCGGGCGGGGGCTGGGAGCTGAGGCTCGGCTTCGGTAGGATCACAGGGAGAGGACCGGGGTTGGAGACGTGAACACAGCCTGAAGGGGGCTAGTGAGCTACACTTAGCTGGGAGGGAGTCCGGGAAAAAGACTGGACCTGCCTAAGAGACAAGAGACCATTGTTTCAGGGTGTGCAAGGAGAGGGAATTCAGAGCACCACCTAAACGAGCTCCAGAGATGGCTGTGAGATGCGGCTATCAGCACGGACACCAGAGACGGGCATGAAACACAAAGGCTGCTGATGCTACCACCAAGAAGCCGGTGTGAAAGTACAGGCCACTCTCCATATCTCCCCTCCTGGGAGCCTGTGCAGCCTGCCACTGCCAGGGTCCCGTGATTCAGGGACAACTTCCCCAGGAGAACACATGGCACCTCAGGCTGGTGCAATATCATGCTGGCCTCTGCCACCACAGGCTTGCCCCGCATTCCATACCCCTCCCTCCGCCAGGACGGAGTGAGCCAGAGCCCCCTAATCAGCTGCTACTTTAACCCCATCATTTCTGAGTAAACAACAGACGCCCTCAGGCGACCTATAATGCAGACGCCAGGCCAAATCCAAAGCTGAACCCTAGGAGCTGTGCAACCAAAGAAGAGAAAGGGAAATTTCTCCCTGCAGCCACAGGAGCAGCAGATTAAATCTCCACAATCAACCTGATGTACCCTGCATCTGTGGAATTCCTGAATAGACAAGGAATCATCCCAAATTGAGGGGGTGGACTTTGGGAGCAACTGTAGACTTAGGGTTTGCTTTCTGCAAATAATTGTTTCTGGTTTTATGTTTATCATAGTTTAGTATTTAGAGTTTATTATCATTGGTAGATTTGTTTATTGATTTGGTTGCTCTCTTCCTTTTTTTTATATACAGAGATATATATATTTTTTCCTTTTACTCTTTTTAGGAGTATGTATGTGTATGTTTTCTGGTGTGAAATAGCTTTGCTTTTTGTCTGTATAGCTTTGCTTTTACCATTTGTCCTAGGGTTCTGTCTGTCCTTTATTTATTTATTTTTTTTTAGTATAGCTTTTAACACTTATTATCATTGTTGGATGTGTTCTTTGGTTTGGTTGCTCTCTTCTTTCTTTTTAAAATTACTTTTTAATATTTTTATTTTTAATAATTTTAATTTTTTTATTTTAATAAACTTTCTTTTCTTTTTTCTTTCTTTCTTTTTTTCTCCCTTTTCTTTTGAGCCATGTGGTTGACAAGGTCTTGGTGCTACAGCTAGGTGTCAAGGCTATGCCTCTGAGGTGGGGGAGCTGAGTACAGAGCACTGGTCCACCAAAGACCTCCCACTTCCATGTAATATCAAATGGCCAAAGCTCTCCCAGAGATCTCCATCTCAATCCTAAGACGCAGCTCCAGTCAACGACCAGCAAGCTACAGTGATAGACACCCTATGCCAAACCACTAGCAAGACAGGAACACAATCCCACCCATTAGCAGAGAGGCTGCTTAAAATAGTAATAAGGCCACAGACACCCCAAAACACAACACCATACATGGTCCTGCACACCAGAAAGGCAAGATCCAGCCTCAACCACTAGAACACAGGCACCAGTTCCCTCCACCTGGAAACTTACACAACACACTAAACCAACTGTAGCCACAGGGGGCAGACACCAAAAACAAAGGGAATTATGAACCTGCAGCCTGTGAAAAGGAGACCCCAAACACAGTAAGTTAGGCAAAATGAGAAGACAGAGAAACACACAGCAGATGAAGGAGCAAGGCAAAAACAAACCTAACCAAACAAATGAAGAGGAAATAAGCAGTCTACCTGAAGAAGAATTCAGAGTAATGATAGTAAAGATGATCCAAAATCTTGGAAATACAATGGAGAAAATACAAGAAATGTTTAACAAGGACCTAGAAGAACTAAAGAGCAAGCAAACAATGATGAACAACACAATAAATTAAATTAAAAATTATCTAGAAGGAATCAATAGCAGAATAACTTACACAGAAGAATGCATAAGTGACCTGGAAGATAAAAGAGTGGAAATAACTACCAAAGAGCAGAATAAAGAATGAAGAGAGTTGAGGACAGTATCAGAGACCTCTGTTACAACATTAAATGCATCAACATGAGAATTATAGGGATCCCAGAAGAAGAGAAAAAGAAAGGAACTGAGAAAATATTTGAAGAGATTATAGTTGAAAACTTCCCTAATATGGAAAAATGAAATAGTCAATCAAGTCCAGGAAGCACAGAGAGTCCCATACAGGATAAGTCCAAGGAGGCACATGCCAAGGCACATATTAATCAAACTATCAAAAATTAAATAAAAAGAAAAATAATTAAAAGAAGCAAGGGAAAAACAACAAATAACATACAAGAGAATCTCCATAAGGTTAACAGCTGATCTTTCAGGAGAAACACTGCAAACCAGAAGGGAGAGGCAAAACATAATAAAAGTGATGAAAGGGAAAAACCTACAACCAAGATTTCTCTACCCAGCAAGGATCTCATTCAGATTCAACAGAGAAATTAAAACCTTTAAAGAGAAGCAAAAGCTAACAGAATTCAGCACCACAAAACCAGCTTTACAACAAATGCTAAAGGAACTTCTCTAGGGAGGAAACACAAGAGAAGGAAAAGACCTACAATAACAAACCCAAAACAATTAAGAAAATGGTAATAGAAACATACACATCGATAAATACCTTAAATGTAAATGGATTAAATGCTCCAACCAATAGACATAGACTGGCTGAATGGATACAAAAACAAGTCCTGTATTAATGCTGTGTACAAGAGACCCACTTCAGACTTGGGGACACATACACTGAAAGTCAGAGGATAGAAAAATATATTTCAAGAAAATGGAAATCAAAAGAAAGCTGGAGTAGCAATTCTCATATCAGAAAAAATAGACTTTAAAATAAAGACTATTACAACATACAAAGAAAGACACTACAGAATGAACAATGGATCAATCCAAGAAGAAGATAAAACAGTTGTAAATATTTATACACCCAACATAGGAGCACCTCAATACATAAGGCAAGTGCTAACATCCATAAAAGGGGAGATCGACAGTAACACAATCATAGTAGGGAACTTTAACACCCCACTTTCACCAATGGACAGATCACCTTAAATGAAAATAAATAAGGAAACACAAGCTTTAAATGATACATTAAAAAAGATGGACTTAATTGATATTTATAGGACATTCCATCCAAAAATGACAGAATACACATTCTTCTCAAGCACTCATGGAACATTCTCCAGGATAAATCATATCTTGGGTCACAAATCAAGCCTTGGTTAACTTAAAAAAATTGAAATCATATCAAGTATCTTTTCCAACAACAACACTATGAGACTAGATATTAATTACAGGAAAAGATGTGTAGAAAATACAAACACATGGAGCGTAAACAGTACACTACTTAGTAACGAAGTGATTACTGAAGAAATCAAAGAGGAAGTCAAAAAATACCTAGAAACAAATGACAATGAGACACGATGAACCAAAACCTATGGGATGCAGCAAAAGCAGTTCAAACAGGGAAGTTTATAGCAATAGAATCCTACCTTAAGAAACAGGAAACATCTCAAATAAACAACCTAACATTGCACCTAAAGAAATTAGAGAAAGAAGAATTTAAAAAAAACCAAAGTTAGCAGAAGGAAAGAAATCATAAAGATCAGATCAGAAATAAATGAAAAAGAAATGAAGGAAATGAAAACAAAGATCAATAAAACTAAAAACAGGTTCTTTGAGTAAACAAAATTGATAAACTATTAGCCAGACTCATCGAGAAAAAAAGGGAGAAGACTCAATTCAATAGAATTAGAAATGAAAAAGGAGAAGTAACAACTGACACTGCAGAAATACAAAAGATCATGAGAGATTACTACAAGCAACTCTATGCCAATAAAATGGACAACCTGGAAGAAATGGACAAATTCTTAGAAATGCACAACCTGCCAAGACTGAATCAGGAAGAAATAGAAAATATGAACAGACCAATCACAAGCACTGAAATTGAAACTGTGATTAAAAATCTTCCAACAAATAAAAGCCCAGGACCAGATGGCTTCACAGGGGAATTCTATCAAACATTTAGAGAAGAGCTAACATCTATGCTTCTCAAACTCTTCCAAAATATAGCAGAGGGAGGAACACTCCCAAACTCATTCTACGAAGCCACCATCACCCTGATACCAAAACCAGACAAAGATGCCACAAAGAAAGAAAACTATGGGGCAATATCACTGATGAACATAGATGCAAAAATTCTCAACAAAATACTAGCACACAGAATCCAACAGCACATTAAAAGTATTATACACCATGATCAAGTGGGGTTTATTCCAGCAATGCAAGGATTCTTTCATATACGCAAATCAATCAATGTGATACACCATATTAACAAATTTAAGGAGAAAACCCATATGATCATCTCAATGGATGCAGAAAAAGCTTTTGACAAAATTCAACGCCCATTTATGATAAAAACCCTGCAGAAAGTAGGTATAGAGGGAACTTTCTTCAATATAATAAAGGCCATATTTGAAAAACCAACAGCCAAAATTATCCGCAATGTTGAAAAACTGAAACCATTTCCACTAAGATCAGGAACAAGACAAGGTTGCCCACTCTCACCACTCTTATTCAACATAGTTTTAGAAGTTTTAGCCACAGCAATCACAGAAGAAAAATAAGTAAAAGGAATCCACATTGGAAAAGAAGAAATAAACCTGTCACTGTTTGCAGATGACATGATATTCTACATAGAGAATCCTAAAGATGATACCAGAAAACTACTAGAGCTAATCAATGAATTTGGTAAAGTAGCAGGATACAAATTTAATACAGAGAAATATCTGGCATTCCTATACTCTAATGATGAAAAATCTGAAAGTGAAATTAAGAACACACTCCCATTTACCACTGCAAGAGAAGAATAAAATATCTAGGAATAAAGCTACCTAAGCAGACAAAAGACCTGCATGCAGAAAACTATAAGACACTGATGAAAGAAATTAATGATGATACAAACAGATGGAGAGATGTACCATGTTCTTGGATTGGAAAAATCCACTTTGTGAAAATGACTATACTACCCCAAGCAATCTATAGGTTCAATGCAATCCCTATCAAACTACCAACGGCATTTTTCACAGAACCAGGATAAAAAATTTCACAATTTGTATGGAAACACCAAAGACCCTGAATAGGCAAAGCACTCTTGATAAAGAAAAATGGAGCTGGAGGAATCAGGCTTCTGGACTTCAGACTATACTACAAAGCTACAGTAATCAACACAGTATGGTACTGGTACAAAAACAGAAATATAGATCAATGGAACAGGATAGAAAGCCCAGAGATAAACCCACGCACATATGGACACCTTATCTTTGATAAAGGAGGCAAGAATATACAGTGGAGAAAAGACAGCCTCTTCAATAAGTGGTGCTGGGAAAACTGGACAGGTACATGTAAAAGTATGAAATTAGAACACTCCCTAACACCATACACAAAAATAACTAAAAATGGATTAAAGACCTAAATGTAAGCCCAGACACTATCAAACTCTTAGAAGAAATCATAGGAAGAACACTCTATGCCTTAAATCAGAGCAAGATCCATTTTGACCCACCTCCCTGAGAAATGGAAACAAAAACAAAAATAAAGAACTGGAACCTAATGAAACTTAAAAGTTTTGCACAACAAAGTAACCATAAAGAAAACAAAAGATAACCCTCAGAATGGTAGAAAATATTTTCAAATGAAGCAACTGGCAAGATTAATCTCCAAAATTTACAAGCAGCTCATGCAGCTCAGTATCAAAAAAACATACAACCCATTCTAAGAATGAGCAGAAGACCTAAATACACCTTTCTATCAAGAAGATATACAGATTTCCAACAAACACATGAAAGGATGCTAAACATCACTAATAATTAGAGAAATGCAAATCAAAACTACAATGAGGTATCACCTCACACTGGTCGAAATGGTGATCATCAAAAAATCTAGAAACAATAAATGTTGGAGAGGGTGTGGAGAAAAGGGAACACTCTTGCACTGTTGGTGGGAATGTAAATTGATACAGCCACTCTGGAGAACAGTATGGAGGCTCCTTAAAAGACTAAAAATAAAACTACCATATGACCCAGCAATCCCACTACTGGGCATATACCCTGAGAAAACCATAATTCAAAAAGAGTCATGTACCACAATGTTCATTGCAGCACTATTTACAATAGCCAGGACATGGGAGCAACCTAAGCGTCCATTGACAGATGAATGGGTAAACATGTTGCACATATATACAGTGGAATATTACTCAGTCATAAATAGAAGCAAAATTGAGTTATTTGTAGTGAGGTGGATGGACCTAGAGTCTGTCATACAGAGTGAAGTAAGTCAGAAAGAGAAAAATAAATACCATATGCTAATACATATATATGGAATCTAAAAAAAAAAACAGGTTCTGAGGAACCTAGGGGCAGGACAGGAATAAAGTTACAGACATAGAGGTTGAACTTGAGGACACAGGAAGGGGGAAGTGTAAACTGGGCCAAAGTGAGAGAGTTGCATGTATGTATATACACTACCAAATGTAAAATCAGTAGGTAGTGGGAAGCAGCCACATAGTACAGGGATATTAACTCGGTGCTTTGTGACCATCTTGAGGGATGGTATAAGGAGTGTGGGAGGGAGACTGAAGAGGGATGAGATATGGGGATATATGTATATGTATGTCTGATTCACTTTGTTATAAAGCAGAAACTATTACACCACTGTAGAGCAATTATACTCCAGTAAAGATGTTAAAATTAAATAAATTAAGTCAACTGATTAGCAACCTTAATTCCATCTACAACCTTAATTCCTCTTTACCATGTAGCATAATATACTCACAGGTTTGGGTGATTAGTATGTATGCATCTTTGGGAGCATCATCTACCTACAAGTCACTTTTCTTTTAAAGTTAACTTGCATTTTCAACATAAATTATATGCATAATAATTACTAAAGACATAATAAAAAAAGCCCCTGCCCACTCCTGCAGAACTGAATTCTTAGTCTTTAGAGGCAAGAATTTTCTACTATTTTAGTTGTTTTTTTTAGTTATAACTTCATATTTCTAGATAATATACTACTTAAAGTTTTCACTTGAACAACTGTTGATTTCTGAACATGGTAGATGAAATTTAGCTCTCTTCCAACACAATAACACACACAAACACACTTCTCTTGCCCTCACCTTCACAGTATAGCTAGGTCATATTTCAAAATCACAGTAGCCAGTGTTTACATTATTATGACTATGTAAGCATTATCTGTGGAGACAGGTAATGTACTATGATTATGCTTCCTGTCTTTTATAATCCCCCTCTAGAGAAAGTAATTTCCCAATATTTTTAATTGTTCTTAATCTGTGTATCTATTGTTAATTATTTCTTCATGGTCTGTCAGGTCTGTTACATATTAATATAATTTTCCAAGTGGTCAAATACATTAGGCAATACACAACTTCCAGTTTTCCTGGGAAACCTCTCTTCTAGAGGCCGTTGTCCTCCTGCTCAATCTAGACTGGCTGTTCTCTATATTCCCTGCTTAGCCATCAACCCGGGACTTCTTCTTGGCATTATGTTAGAAATTCTTTTACTTTTTTGGTTATGTTAGATTCCCTCTTTCCTGGGCCTCATGTCATCCTCTTTCCTGATGTTTTCATTTTCTAAAAGTGAAGTATAAGTTATTTTACAATAAAATGCATATGTCTTAGATGTACAGTTTGATGAGTGTTAACAAATATACACACATATGTATTTACCTTTTAAATCGAGGTATAGAATATTTTTATCACCCCAGAATGTTCCTATATACCCCTTTAAAGTAAATTCCCTCCATGCCAGAGACAACTATTATTGTGATTTCTATCACTATAGATTTGTTTTGCCTGTTCTAGAAATCTATATAAATGGAGTCATATAATATTATGTCTGGCTTCTCTTGCTCAACATGTTTTTGAGATTCATCCATGCCATCAGTCATCCTTTCTATTCTTAAGACGTATTCCATTGTATGACTACAGAATATTTGTTTATCTATCCTCCTGTTGATGTACATTTGGGCTGATTCCAGGCTGAGACATTACAGATAAAACTGCCAAGAACAGTCTTGTACAAGTATTTTTTGGACAGGAGATTGACATTGATACAATATGGTTAACAAGAAACCATACTCAAATTTCATTAGTTTTTACATACACTCATTTGTGTATGTGTGTATGTATGTGTGTGTGTGGTTCTATGCAATTTTATCCCATGTATATATTTGTACAGCCAAAATCATAATCAGAACTTTTACATTGTGATTTTAATTAGTGTCTCTCTGCTAACTGATGATATTGAGAATATTTTCATATTCTTATTGGTCATTTAGAAATTTGTGAATTGTCTAAGTCTTTTACCCATTTTTAATTTATGGTGTTTTTTTCTTGTTGATTTGTATGAATATTTATTCTGATTTTGAAATCTTTATAAGATTTTATGTATTGCAAGTGTTTTCCTCCACTCATTGTTTGCCTCTTCAACTCTCACACAAGTGTCTTTTTTGTTTTTTTTTAACATCTTTATTGGGGTATAATTGCTTTACAATGGTGTGTTAGTTTCTGCTTTATAACAAAGTGAATCAGTCATACATAAACATATGTTCCCATATGTCTTTCCTCTTGCGTCTCCCTCCCTCCCACCCTCCCTATCCCACCCCTCCAGGCTGTCACAAAGCACCGAGCCAATATCCCTGTGCCATGCGGCTGCTTCCCACTAGCTATCTACCTTACTACGTTTGTTAGTGTGTATATGTCCATGACTCTCTCTCGCCCTGTCACAGCTCACCCTTCCCCCTCCCCATAACCTCTAGTCCATTCTCTAGTAGGTCTGCGTCTTTATTCCTGCCTTACCCCTAGGTTCTTTATGACTTTTTTTCTTAAATTCCATATATATGTGTTAGCATACGGTATTTGTCTTTTTCTTTCTGACTTACTTCACTCTGTATGACAGACTCTAGGTCTATCCACCTCATTACAAATAGCTCAATTTCGTTTCTTTTTATGGCTGAGTAATATTCCATTGTATATATGTGCCACATCTTCTTTATCCATTCATCCGATGATGGGCACTAAGGTTGTTTCCATCTCCGGGCTATTGTAAATAGAGCTGTAATGAACATTTTGGTACATGACTCTTTGAATTTTGGTTTTCTCAGGGTATATGCCCAGTAGTGGGATTGCTGGGTCATATGGTAGTTCTATTTGTAGTTTTTTAAGGAACATCCATACTGTTCTCCATAGCGGCTGAACCAATTCACATTCCCATCAGCAGTGCAAGAGTGTTCCCTTTTCTCCACACGCTCTTCAGCATTTATTGTTTCTAGATTTTTTGGTAATGCCCATTCTGACTGGTGTGAGATGATATCTCATTGTAGTTTTGATTTGCGTTTCTCTTGTGATTAATGATGTTGAGCATTCTTTCATGTGTTTTTGCCAGTCTGTATATCTTCTTTGGAGAAATGTCTATTTAGGTTTCTGCCCATTTTTGGATTGGGTTGTTTGTTTTTTGTTATTGAGCTGCACGAGCTGCTTGTAAATTTTTAGATTAATCCTTTGTCAGTTGCTTCATTTGCAAATATTTTCTCCCATTCTGAGGGTTGTCTTTTGGTCTTGTTTATGGTTTCCTTTGCTATGCAAAAGCTTTGAAGTTTCATTAGGTCCCATTTGTTTATTTTTGTTTTTATTTCCATTTCTCTAGGAGGTGGGTCAGAAAGGATTTTGCTGTGATTTATGTCATAGAGTGTTCTGCCTATGTTTTCCTCTAAGAGTTTGATAGTTTCTGGCCTTACATTTAGGTCTTTAATCCATTTTTAGTTATTTTTGTGTATGGTGTTAGGGAGTGATCTAATCTCATACTTCTACATGTACCTGTCCAGTTTTCCCAGCACCACTTATTGAAGAGGTTGTCCTTTCTCCACTTATATTCCTGTCACCTTTATCAAAGATAAGGTGTCCATATGTGCGTGGGTTTATCTCTGGGCTTTCTATCCTGTTCCATTGACCTGTATTTCTGTTTTTGTGCCAGTACCATACTCTCTTGATTACTGTAGCTTTGTAGTATAGTCTGAAGTCAGGGAGCCTGATTCCTCCAGCTCTTTTTTTTTTGTTCTCAAGATTGCTTTGGCTATTTGGGGTCTTACATGATTCCATACAAATTGCGAAATTTTTTGTTCTAATTCTGTGAAAAATGCCAGTGGTAGTTTGATAGGGATTGCATTGAATCTATAGATTGCTTTGGGTAGTAGAGTCATTTTCACAATGTTGATTCTTCCAATCCAAGAACATGGTATATCTCTCCATCTATTTGTATCATCTTTAATTTCTTTCATCAGTGTCTTATAATTTTCTGCATACAGGTCTTTTGTCTCCCTAGGTAGGTTTATTCCTAGATATTTTATTCTTTTTGTTGCAGTGGTAAATGGGAGTGTTTTCTTGATTTCACTTTCAGATTTTTCATCATTAGTATATAGGAATGCCAGAGATTTCTGTGCATTATTTTTGTATCCTGCCACTTTACCAAATTCATTGATTAGCTCTAGTAGTTTTCTGGTAGCATCTTTAGGATTCTTTATGTATAGGATCATGTCATCTGCAAACAGTGACAGCTTTACTTCTTCTTTTCCGATTTGGATTCCTTTTATTTCCTTTTCTTCTCTGATTGCTGTGGCTAAAACTTCCAAAACTATGTTGAATAAGAGTGGTGAGAGTGGGCAACCTTGTCTTGTTCCTGATCTTAGTGGAAATGCTTTCAATTTTTCACCATTGAGGATGATGTTGGCTGTTGGTTTGTCATATATGGCCTTTATTATGTTGAGGAAAGTTCCCTCTATGCCTACTTTCTGCAGGGTTTTTATCATAAATGGGTGTTGAATTTTGTCAAAAGCTTTCTCTGCATCTAGTGAGAGGATATATGGTTTTTCTCCTTCAATTTGTTAATATGGTTTATCACATTGATAGATTTGCATATATTGAAGAATTCTTGCATTCCTGGAATAAACCCCACTTGATCATGGTGTATGATCCTTTTAATGTGCTGTTGGATTCTGTTTGCTAGTATTTTGTTGAGGATTTTTCCATCTATGTTCATCAGTGATATTGGCCTGTAGTTTTCTTTCTTTGTGACATCCTTGTCTGGTTTTGGTATCAAGGTGATGGTGGCCTCGTAGAAGGAATTTGGGAGTGTTCCTCCCTCTGCTATATTTTGGAAGAGTTTGAGAAGGATAGGTGTTAGCTCTTCTCTAAATGTTTGATAGAATTCGCCTGTGAAGCCATCTGGTCCTGGGCTTTTCTTTGTTGGAAGATTTTTAATCACAGTTTCAATTTCAGTGCTTGTGATTGGTCTGTTCATATTTTCTATTTCTTCCTGATTCAGTCTTGGCAGGTTGTGCATTTCTATGAATTTCTCCATTTCTTCCGGATTGTCCATTTTATTGGCATAGAGTTGCTTGTAGTAATCTCTCATGATCTTTTTTATTTCTGCAGTATCAGTTGTTACCTCTCCTTTTTCATTTCTAATTCTATTGATTTGAGTCTTCTCCCTTTTTTTCTTGATGAGTCTGGCTAGTGGTTTATTTATTTTGTTTATCTTCTCAAAGAACCAGCTTTTAGTTTTATTGATCTTTGCTATCGTTTCCTTCATTTCTTTTTCATTTATTTCTGATCTGATTTTTATGATTTCTTTCCTTCTGCTAGCTTTGGGGTTTTTTTGTTCTTCTTTCTCTAATTGCTTGAGGTGCAAGGTTAGGTTGTTTATTCGAGATGTTTCCTGCTTCTTAAGGTGGGCTTGTATTGCTATAAACTTCCCCCTTAGAACTGCTTTTGATGCAGGTTTTGGGTCGTTGTGTCTCCATTGTCATTTGTTTCTAGATATTTTTTTAATTTCCTCTTTGATTTCTTCAGTGATCACTTCATTATTAAGTAGTGTATTGTTTAGCCTCCATGTGTTTGTATTTTTTACAGATCTTTTCCTGTAATTGATATCTAGTCTCATGGCGTTGTGGTCAGAAAAGATACTTGATACAATTTCAATTTTCTTAAATTTACCAAGGCTTGATTTGTGACCCGAGATATGATCTATCCTGGAGAATGTTCCATGAGCACTTGAGAAAAATGTGTATTCTGTTGTTTTTGGATGGAGTGTCCTATAAATATCAATTAAGTCCATCTTGTTTAATGTATCATTTAAAGCTTGTGTTTCCTTATTTTCATTTTGGATGATCTGTCCATGGGTGAAAGTGGGGTGTTTAAGTCCCCTACTATGAATGTGTTACTGTCGATTTCCCCTTTTATGGCTGTTAGTATTTGCCTTATGTATTGAGGTGCTCCTATGTTGGGTGCAGAAATATTTACAATTGTTATATCTTCTTCTTGGATCGATCCCTTGATCATTATGTAGTGTCCTTCTTTGTCTCTTTTAATAGTCCTTATTTTAAAGTCTATTTTGTCTGATATGAGAATTGCTACTCCAGCTTTCTTTTGGTTTCCATTTGCATGGAATATCTTTTTCCATCACCTTACTTTCAGTCTGTATGTGTCTCTAGGTCTGAAGTGGGTCTCTTGTAGACAGCATATATAAGGGTCTTGTTTTTGTATCCATTCAGCCAATCTGTGTCTTTTGGTGGGAGCATTTAGTCCATTTACATTTAAGGTAATTATCGATATGTATATTCCTATTCCCATTTTCTAAATTGTTTTGGGTTCGTTATTATAGGTCTTTTCCTTCTCTTGTTTTTCTTGTCTAGAGAAGTTCCTTTAGCATTTGTTGTAAAGCTGGTTTGGTGGTGCTGAACTCTCTCAGCTTTTGCTTGTCTGTAAAGGTTTTAATTTGTCCATCAAATCTGAATGAGATCCTTGCTGGGTAGAGTAGTCTTGGCTGCAGGTTTTTCTCCTTCATCACTTTCAATATGCCCTGCCACTCCCTTCTGGCTTGTAGGGTTTCTGCTGAGAGATCAGCTGTTAACCTTATGGGGATTCCCTTATGTGTTATTTGTTGTTTTTCCCTTGCTGCTTTTAACATGCTTTCTTTGTATTTAATTTTTGACAGTTTGATTAATATGTGTCTTGGCGTATTTCTCCTTGTATTTATCCTGTATGGGATTCTCTGTGCTTCCTGGACTTGATTAACTATTTCCTTTCCCATATTAGGGAAGTTTTCAACTCTAATCTCTTCAAATATTTTCTCAGTCCCTTTCTTGCGTTTAATGTTGTCCCAGAGGTCTTTGAGACTGTCCTCAGTTCTTTTCATTCTTTTTTCTTTATTCTGCTCTGCAGTAGTTATTTCCACTATTTTATCTTCCAGGTCACTTATCCGTTCTTCTGCCTCATTTATTCTGCTATTGATCCCATCTAGAGTACTTTTAATTTCATTTATTGTGTTGTTCATCATTGCTTGTTTCATCTTTATTTCTTCTAGGTCCTTGTTAACTGTTTCTTGCATTTTGTCCATTCTATTTCCAAGATTTCAGATCATCCTTACTATCATTATTCTGAATTCTTTTTCAGGTAGACTGCCTATTTCCTCTTCATTTGTTAGGTCTGGTGCATTTTTATCTTGCTCCTTTATCTGCTGTGTGTTTTTCTGTCTTCTCATTTTGCTTATCTTACTGTGTTTGGGGTCTCCTTTTTGCAGACTGCAGGTTCGTAGTTCCTGCTGTTTTTAATGTCTGTTTCCAGTGGCTAAGGTTGGTTCAGTGGGTTGTGTAGGCTTCCTGGTGGAGGGGACTAGTGCCTGTGTTGTGGTGGATGAGGCTGGATCTTGTCTCTCTAGTGGGCAGGTTCACATCTGGTGGTGTGTTTTGGGGTGTCTGTGGCCTTATTATGATTTTAGCAGCCTCTTTGCTAATGGGTGGGGTTGTGTTCCTGTTTTGCTAGTTGTTTGGCATAGGTTGTCCAGCACTGTGTCTTGCTGGTTGTTGAGTGAAGCTGGGTGCTGGTGTTAAGATGGAGGTCTCTGGGAGATTTTCGCCATTTGATATTATGTGGAGCTGGGAGGTCTCTTGTTGACCAGTGTCCTGAAGTTGGCTCTTCTACATCAGAGGCAGAGCCCTGACTCCTGGCTGGAGCACCAACAGCCTTTCATCCACACGGCTCAGAATAAAAGGGAGAAAAAGTAGAGAGAATTAGTAGAAGTATGAGGAAAGAAAGAAGGAAAGGAGGGAAGGAAGGAAGGAAGGAAGGAAGGAAGGAAGGAAGGAAGGAAGAAAGAAAAGAAAGAAAGAAAGAAAGAAAGAAGCAAAGAAGGAAAGAAGGCAAGAAGGAAAGAAAGGAGGGAGGGAGGGAGGGAGGAAGGAAGGAGGGAAAGAAGGAAAAAAGACAGAAAGAAAGAAGATACAGTAAAAATAAAATAAAGTACAATAAAGTTATTGAATTAAAAAATTCTTATTTATATAAAAAAAAAAGGGACGGATAGAACCTTAGGACAAATGTTGGAAGCAAAGCTATACAGACAAAATCTTACCCAGAAGCATACACATACACCCTCAGTAAAAGAGGTAAAGGGGATAAAATCATAAATCTTGCTCTGAGAGACCACCTCCTCAATTTGGGATGATTCGTTGTCTAAAGGAGGGAAGGAAGGAAGGAAAGAAAAAAAGAAAGAACGAACGAAGGTAAAGTATAATAACGTTATTAAAATTAAAATTAATTATTAAGAAAAAAATTAAAAAAAAAACATGGACGGATAGAACCCTAGGACAAATGGTGGAAGCAAGACTATACAGACAAGATCTCACACAGAAGCATACACATACACTTTCACAAAAGGAGGAAAAGGGAAAAAAAATCATAGATCTTGCTCCCAAAGTCCACTTCCTTAATTTGGGATGATTGGTTGCCTATTCAGGTATTCCACAGATGTAGGGTATATCAGGTTGATTGTGGAGCTTTAATCCGCTGCTTCTGAGGCTGCTGGGAGAGAGTTCCCTTTCTCTTCTTTGTTCTCACAGCTCCCAGGGCTCAGCTCTGGATTTGGCCCTGCCTCTGCGTGTAGGTCGCTGGAGGGCGTCTGTTTTTTGCTCAGACAGGACGGGGTTAAAGGAGCCGCTGATTCGGGGGCTCTGGCGCACTCAGGCCGGCGGGGAGGGAGGGGCGGGGAGGGAGGGACACGGAGTGCGGGCGGGCCTGCGGCGGCAAAGGCCGGTGTGACTTTGCACCAGCCTGAGCCCCGCCGTGCATTCTCCCAGGGAAGTTGTCCCTGGATCCCGGGAACGTGGCAGTGGCGGGCTGCACAGGCTCCGCGGAAGAGGGGTGTGGAGAGTGACCTGTGCTCGCACACAGGCCCCTTGGTGGCGGCAGCAGCAGCCTTAGCGTCTCCCGCCCGTCTCTGGGGTTCGTGCTTTTAGCCGCGGCTCGCGCCTGTCTCTGGAGTTCCTTTAAGCAGCGTTCTTAAACCCCTCTCCTCGCGCACCAGGAAACAAAGAGGGAAGAAAAAGTCGCTTGCCTCTTCGGCAGGTGCAGACTTTTCCCCGGACTCCCTCCCAGCTAGCCGTGGTGCACTAACCCCTTCAGGCTATGTTCAAGCCGCCAACCCCAGTCCTCTCCCTGCGCTCTGTCCGAAACCGAAACCCGAGCCTCAGAGCCTCAGCTCGCAGCCCCGCCCGCCCCGGCGGGTGAGCAGACAAGCCTCTCGGGCTGGTGAGTGCCGGTCGGCACCGATCCTCTGTGCGGGAATCTCCCCGCTTTGCCCTCCGCACCCGTTGCTGTGCACTCCTCCGCGGCTTCGAAGCTCCCCCCTCCGCCTCCCGCAGTCTCCGCCCGCGAAGGGGCTTCCTAGTGTGTGGAAACTTTTCCTCCTTCACAGCTCCCTCCCACTGGTGCAGGTGCCGTCCCTATTCTTTTGTCTCTGTTTTTTCTTTTTTTTCTTTTGCCCTACCCAGGTACGTGGGGAGTTTCTTGCCTTTTGGGAGGTCTGAGGTCTTCTGCTAGCCTTCAGTAGGTGTTCTGTAGGAGTTGTTCCACGTGTAGATGTATTTCTGGTGTATCTGTGGGGAGGAAGGTGATCTCCGCGTCTTACTCTTCCACCATCTTCCAGCCAAAACAAGTGTCTTTTAATTAACAGAAGTTCTTAATTTTAATGAAATCTAATTTCTTTTATGATTAATTTTACTTTTCAAGTTTAACAAGTTTTTGCCTGACTCAAGGGCATTACAACATTTCCCTATCGTTTCATCTAAAATATTTATTTATTTTTTAGTTGTCATAGATCTATGATTCATTTTGAATTAATTATTGTTTCTGATGTGAGATAGGGTGTCAAGGCTCACTTTTTCCCTATGGGTATGCAATTGATTCCTCAACATTTATTGAAAAGGTCATCCTTTATTCTGTCGAATTGCAGTAGAGATTTGTCATAAATCAGGATACTACATATGTGTAGATCTATTTTTGGATTTTCTTTTCTGTACAATTGGTTTATCTTTGCTCCAATATCATATTCTCTTAATTTTTAATATTTTATAATAAACATGTTCTTCTTCAAGATTTCTTGGCGATTATAAATCCTCTGCAGTTCAATATAAGTTTTAGGATTAGCTTGTCAATTTCCTATTAAAAGTCCAACTTATAAATATAACTTGTTATATGTTAGCCTCATGGTAATCACAAAGCAAAAACCTGTAGTAAATGTAAAAAATATAAGGAGAAAGGAATCTAAGCATACCAGTATAGAAAGCCATCAAACCACAAATGGAGAGACAAGAGAAGAAGAAAGGGACAGAGAAATTACACAACAGCCAGAAAACAATGAACAAAATGGCAATAAGTACATACTTATCAATAATTACTTTAAATGTAAAATGGAATAAATTCACCAACCTAAAGGTATACAGAGGCTGAATGGCTGAACAAAACAATAACCATCTATGTGTTGCTTACAAGAGACTCACTTCAGACATAAGAACACATACAGACTGTAAGTTAAGGGATGGAAAATTATATGCTCTCAAAATGGAAATCAAGAGAAATCTGAAGTAGTGATACTTTTATCAGACAAAATGACTCTAAAAGAAAGAATGCAATAAAAGGCAGAGAGGGTCACTGCAGAATGATAAAAGGGTTAAACCAATAAGAGGATATAACATTTGTAAATATTTATGCATGCAATGTAGGATAACCTAAATATATAAAGCAAATATTAACAGACATAAAGAGAGCTATAAACATCAGTACAGTAATAATAGAAGACTTTAATACTCCACTTTCATCAATGGATAGATCATCCAGACAGAAAATCAATAAGGAAACATTGGCTTTAAATAGCATGTTAGACCAAATGAATTTAATAATTACACACAGAACAGTTGATCAAAAAGCAACAGAATACACATTCTTCTCAAGTGCACATAGAACCTTCTCTAGGATATATGTTAGGACACAAAACAAGTCTTAACAAATTTGAGCAGATTGAAATCATATCAAGCATCATTTCTGATCAGAATAGTATGAAACTAGAAATAAATTACAAGAAGAAAACTGGAAAATTCATAAATATGTGGAGAGTAAACAACATGGAACAACCAATAGGTCAATGAAAAAAAGCAGAAGAGAATTAAAAAATACCTAGAGACAAATAAAAATAGAAATACAATGCAACAATACTTATGGGATGCAGCAAAGGCAGTTATAAGAGGGAAGTTCATTGTAGTAAATGCCTCCATCAAAAAAACATGAAAAGTATAAAATAACAACCTAACTTTACAACTCGAGGAATTAGAAAAAGAACAGACAAAATGCAAAGTTAGTAGAAGGAAGGAAATAAAGATCACAGCAAAAATAAATAAAATAGAGACTAAAAAGACAATAGAAAAGACCATAAAGCCAAGACCCAGTTCTTTGAAAAGATAAACAAAATCAAGAACAAGTTTGCTAGATTCATAAAGAAAAATAGAGCAAGAACTCAAATAAAATCAGAAATAAAAGACAAGTGACACCAAAGAAATCCAAAGGATCATAAGCAACAACTACAATTATATGCCAACAAATTGGGCAACACAGAAGAAATGAATAAATTCATATTAATGTACAATCTTTAAAGATCAAATTATGAAAAAATAGAAAACTTGAACAGATCTATTACTAGTAACAGATTGAGTCAGTAATCAAAAACTTCCTAACAAACAAAAGTCCAAGACCAGAGAGCTTCACTGGTGAATTTTACCAAACATTCACAGATTAATACCAGACAGCTTCACTGGTGAATTCTACCAAACATTCACAGATTAATACCAATCACCAATCCTCAAAATCTTCCAAAAACAAACAAACAAAAAACCAGAAGAGGAGGAAACACTTTCAAACTCATTTTACAAGGCCAGCATTACTCTGATACCCAAACCAGACAAGGACACCACTAAAAAATGAAATTACAGACCAATATCCCCAATGAACATAGATGCAAAAAAACCTCAACAAACTATTAGTAACCAAATTCAACAGTACATTAAAAGGATCATAAACAATGATGAAGTGGGATTTATCTCAGGTATGCAAGGATTGTTCAACATCCACAAATCAATAAATGTACTACCCCACATGAGCAAAATGAAGGATTAAAAATCATATGATTATATCAATAGATGCAGAAAAAAGCATCTGATAAAATTCAGCATACACTTATGTAAAAACTCTCAACAAAGTGGGTACAGAAAGAACATACCCCAAAATAATAAAGGCCATATACAACAAGCCCACAGCTAATACAATACTCAGTGGTGAAAAGCTGAAAACTTTAACTCTAACATCAAGAAGAAGACAAGGATGCCCACTCTTACCACTTTCATTCAACATAGTATTGGAAGTCCTAGCCAGAGCAATTAGGCAAGAAAAAAAAGACATCCAAATTGGAAAGGAAGAAGTAAAACTGTCACTGTTTACAGATGATATGTGTGAAAACCCTAAAGACTGCACCAAAAACATTGTTAGAATTAATAAATGAATTAAGGAACGTAACAGTATTCAAAATCAACATACAGAAATTTGTGGCATTTCTATACACTAATAAGAAACTATCAGAAAGAGAAATTAAGAAAACAATCCCACATCCAATTGCATCAAAAAGAATAAAATACCTAAGAATAAATTTAACCAAAGAGGTGAAAGACCTGCACACAAAAAATTATAAGACATTGATGAAAGAAATTGAAGAAGACACAAATAAATGGAAAGATATTCTGTGTTCATAGTTTGGGAAGATTAATATTATTAATATGTCCTTACTACTCAAAGCAGTCTGCAGATTCAACACAATACCTATCAAGATTCTGAAGGCATTTTTCACAGAAATAAAACAAACAATACTAAAATCTGTATGGAACCACAAAAGACCCAGAATACCCAAAACCATGTTGAGGAAAAAGGACAAAGCTAGATGCATCATGTGCCATGATTTCAAACTATATCACAAAGCTATAGTAATCAGGACAGTACAGTACTGGCATTAAAAAATGCACAGGGCTTCCCTGGTGGCACAGTGGTTGAGAGTCCGCCTGCTGATGCAGGGAACGTGGGTTTGTGCCCCGGTCCAGGAAGATCCCACATGCCGCGGAGTGGCTGGGCCCGTGAGCCATGGCCACTGAGCCTGCGCATCCAGAGCCTGTGCTCCGCAATGGGAGAGGCCACAACAGTGAGAGGACCACGTAACGCAAAAAAAAAAAAAAGCACATACATCAATGGAACCGAATTAAGAGCCCAGAAATAAATCCATGTACATATGGACAACTGATCTACAGCAATGTAGCAAAGAACTTACAATAGAGAAAGGGGAGTCTCTTTAATAAAGGTGCTGGGAAAACTGGAGAGCCACATGCAAAAGAAAAAAAAATAGACTAATAACATACATTACACACAAAAATTAACTCAAAATGGAGTAAAGACTTGAATGTAAGACCTGAAAGCATAAAATTCCTAAAAGAAAATATAGGCAGTAACCTCACTGACACTGGTCTTAGCAATGTTTTTGTGGATCTGACTCCAAAGGCAAGGGAAACAAAAGCAAAAATAAACAAATGGGACTACATCAAGCTAAAAAACTTTTGCACAGTGAAGAAAGCCATCAGTAAAATGAAAAGACAACCTAATGAATGGGAGAATGTATTTATAAATTGTATGTGTGATAAGGGATTGGTATCCAAAATATATAAAGAACACATAATTCAATAGGCAAAAAACAATCTGGTTTAAAAACTGGCAGAGGATCTGTATAGATATTTTTCAAAAGAACACAGACAAATTGATTTATTTCACTTGCATAATACACCCTAAGTCCAAATAAGTTGCTGCAAATGTCCGAATTTCATTCTTTTTTATGGCTAACATTCTCCTGTATATATATATATATATATCACATCTTCTTCATCCATTCTTCTCTTGAAGAACACTTGGAATTCTTCCATATTTTGGCTATTGTACATAGTGCTGCTGTGAACATTGGGGTGCAGGTATATTTTCTTTTATTTATGAAAGTATAGTTGATTTACAATATTGTGTCAGTTTCAGGTGTACAGCAAAGTGATTCCGTTAATTTTTTCAGATTATATTCCATTGTAGGTTATTACGAGATACTGAATCTAATTCCCTGTGCTATATAGCAAATTCTTGTTGCTTATCTATTTTATATATAGTAGTTTGTATCTAGTAATCCCATACTCCTAACTTATCCTCCCTCCCTTACTCTCCCCTTTGGTAACCATTAGTTTGTTTTCTATGTCTGTGAGTCTGTTTCTGTTTTGCATGTATCTTTTCAAAATAATGTTTTCATTTTTTTCCCAGTTATATACCCAGGAGTAGAATTGCTGGATCATATGGTAGTTCTATTTTTAGTTTTTTGAGGAACCTCCATATTGTTTTCCATAGTGGCTGCACCAATTTACATTCCCAACAATGGTACACAAATGTTCCATTTCTCTACATCCTCTCCAACATTGTTATATGTAGACACTTTGTTGACAGTCATTCTGACAGCAGTAAGGTGATACGTCATTGTTTTGATTTTCATTTCACTAATAATTAGGTTAAACAGTTACCTATTATGGTCTCGAATTGGTGTTCTTATGTGGGAGCTTCCCTATGTAGACTGAATACGTCCAGTGCCTTTGGCGGGAGGGCTGGTTTTGATGTGGATGCCAGTCACTTCTTTCCTCAATGTGTGCTGTGAGTTACCACTTTAGTAGGGGGTGTGACTGGAGATAGAATGGCTAGAGGTGGTGTCAGGTGTGAGGCAGGACTTCCTCTCTGCTCAGTGGCCCTTACTGCCTTGTTGGGGACAAGGTCCAATCACAAGTTGCTGGAGCAGAAGCCCTGAGGGTTGGGCCTGAGCTGACTCTCTTCCCTTTAGGTGTAGTTTTCCCTCTTCCCACACTGGGACCCTTGCCCTAGAGGATGGGAGTGCCGAAGCAAGTGGGGCCCATATGAAGAGTTCCAATTTGCTGCTTGTGCAGGAGCCCATGGCTCCACTCTGATGCAGACTCAAATGCAAGTCCCCTTTGTCCCTCACAGCCAGACACTGCCCCTAGCCTCTGCAGCACCCTGCCTTGTTGTAGTATCATTCTGCAGGGCTGGTGGGGCCTGCATGGACTCTCGGCATGTATTAGGAGGTGAGCTGTGGTGGAGTGGTCACTATAATTGATCTGAGCTTGCTTCTGGGTGATGCTTGAGCAATAACCAACAGTGGCCATGCTGCCCGACCTGGGCTCCACTCTGGGACTTGATCACCTTTGTACCCCATGTTTGAG
This sequence comes from Leucopleurus acutus, assembly GCF_964270905.1. Taxonomy (NCBI): domain Eukaryota; kingdom Metazoa; phylum Chordata; class Mammalia; order Artiodactyla; family Delphinidae; genus Leucopleurus; species Leucopleurus acutus. Next base: position 73,827,086 of record NC_139148.1, read on the forward strand.
TCTTTTCCACGGTTGTGGCTGCCCCAGATCTAGTGCCATGCTGTGGCATGGAATGACAGGAGCCAGAGTGTTCGCTCAGCTCAGGCTGGGGCATGGCTATGTGGTGGTAGGAAAACTGGCAGTCTCTAGTGCAGACCTGTCTCCATGCTGCCTCGGGGGCAAGTCCTGCTGTCTCTCACAGCTGATCATTCAATGCAGCCTCCACCATTCCTGCCCTGTTGTGGAACAAATCCTCAAGGCAAGTGGGACCCACATGTGGTCTTTCTGAGTGTATTAAGAGGTGAGCTGTGGTGGAATGGCTGCTGTCAGATTTCTGGGGTGCTGCTTGAGTAAGTGCCAACAATGGCCATGGCCACCTCACCTAGGTTTCTGCTCTGGGACTGGATTGCCAATGCATCCCACAGTTGTCATTTCTCCAGTTGTGGCCACCTCAGATCCAGTGCCGCACTGTAGCATGGAGTGAGTGGGACTAGAGCATGTTTTAAAATTTATTTTATTCAAATATAGTTGATTTACAGTGTTGTGTTAATTTCTGCTGTACAGCAAAGTGATTCAGTTATGCATATATATACAATTCTTTTTCATATTCTTTTCCATTATGGTTTATCACAGGATATTGAATATAGTTCCCTGTGCTATACAGCAGGACCTTATTGTTTATCTATTCTATATGTAATAGTTTACATCTGCTAATCTCAAACTCCCAATTCATCCACCACACACACATACTCCTCCTTTGTCAACCACAAGTCTATTCTCTATGTCTGTGAGTCTGTTTCTGTTTCATAGATAAGTTCATTTGTGTCATATTTTAGATTCCACATATAAATGATAACATATGGTATTTGTCTTTCTTTTTCTGACTTACTTCACTTAGTAAGATAATCTCTAGGTCCATCCATGTTGCTGCAAATGGCATTACTTCCTTCTTTTTAATGGCTGAGTAAGATTCCATTGTTTATATGTACCACATCTTTATCTATTCATCTGTCAATGGACAATTAGTTTGTTTCCATGTCTTGGCTATTGTGAATAGTGCTGCTGTGAACATAGGAGTGCATTTATCTTTTCAAATTATAGTTTTGTCTGGATATATGCCCAAGAGTGGGATTGCCAGATCATATGGCAACTCTATTTTTAGTTTTTTGAGGAACCTCCATTCTGTTCTCTTTAGTGGCTGCACCAATTTACATCCCCACAAACAGTGTAGGAGGGTTCCCTTTTCTCCCTCTTCAGCATTTGTTATTTGTAGACTTTTTAATGATGGGCATTCTGACTGGTGTGAGGTGGTACCTTGTTGTAGTTTTGATTTGCACTTCTCTAATAATTAGCGATGTTGAACATCTTTTCACATGCCTATTGCCCATCTGTATGTCTTCTTTGAAGAAATGTCTATTTAGGTCTTCTGCCCATTTTTCGACTGGGTTGGGTTTTTTGTTGTTGTTATTGAGTTGTATGAACTGTTTGTGTAGTTTGGAAATTAAGCCCTTGTTGGTTGCATCATTTGCAAATATTTTCTCCCATTCCATAGGTTGTCTTTTTGTTTTGTTTATGGTTTCCTTTGCTGTACACAAGCTTGTAAGTTTGTTTAGGTCCCATTTGTTTATTTTTGTTTTTATTTCTATTGCCTTGGGGGACTGACCTAAGAAAACATTGGTACGATTGATGGCAGCGAATGTTTTGCCTATGTTCTCTTCTAGGAGCTTTATGGTGTCATGTCTTATATTTAAGTCTTTAAGCCATTTTGAGTTTATTTTTGTGTGTGGTGTGAGGGTGTGTTCTAACTTCATTGATTTACATGCGGTTGTCCAACTTTCCCAACACCACTTGCCAAAGAGACTTTCTTTTCTCCATTGTATGCTCTTGAATCCTTTGTTTATAGATTAATTGAACATAGTGTGTGGGTTTATTTTGGGACCAGAGCATTTGTTCATCTTGTGCTGGGGCATATGGCAAGGCTGTCACAGGAACCTGGCAGCCTCTAGAACAGCCCCTCTCTGCCCTGCCTCGGGGGCTAGCCAGCATGTATAATCCTTACAGTGGAGTCCAGGCTTCCCACAGCCCTTCTATTTGTCCCAGCAGACCTCCAACCAGGCAAGGGTTTTTTTCTCCTCCATGTAGGACCCCAGGATTGGGGTGCCCATTATTTGACTTGAACTGCTCACTCCATAGAGCAGGTATGTGCCCATGTAATCTCATTTTTAATCAGAGTCCTTTCCTGGGGTGAAGGTCCTGACCTGATTACTTTTCTTTCTTTCCTGTATGATTACATGTGTATCTTTCTTACAACCTTGGTTGTATAGGAATCCTTCTGCCAGTTTCCAGTTAGTTTTCAATGAGAATTATTCCACATGTAGATGTAATTTTGATGTGTTCATGGGGGAAGGTGAAATCCTTTTCTTCTTACTCTGCCATTTTGATCCCTCCTCCTCCTTTGATTTTTTAGATGACCCATTGATTATTCAAGAGCATGTTGTTTTATCTCCATGTTTTTGTGGGTTTTTCCCATTTCATTCTTGTGATTGATTTGTTGCTTCATACCTTTGTGGTTGGAAAAGATGCATGATACGATTTCAAGCTTCTTGATTTCTTCTACCTCATCCAATCTGCTGTTGAACTCTCTAGTGTATTTTTCAGTTCAGTTATAATTTCTGCTTGGCATTTTCTTATAGTTTCTATCTCTTTTTGAAGTTCTTCTGCATTTGTCCACTCTACTCCTGAGTTTGGTGAGCATTTTTGTGACCATTACTTTAAACTCTTTATCAGGTAGATTGTTTATCTTTACTTTGTTTAGTTCTTTTTCTGATGTTTTGTCTTGTTCTTTCATTTGGAACATATTCTTTTATCTCCTCATTTTGCCTAATTCTCTGTTTCCATGTATTAGGTAAATCAGCTATCTCTCAGAGTCTTAAAGGGGTGGCCTCACATAAGAGATGTCCTGTGGGGCTCAGAAGTGCAATCCCACCCAGCCACCAAAGCCAGCACTCAAGGGTGTCCCTTATGTGGACTGCATGTACCCTCCTGTTGTGATGGGGCTGTGACTGCTGCTGCATGAGGCTATGGCACACTGTTGCTTGGGGTTGGCCACCAGAACAGCTGCACAGCCTGGCCATGATGGCTGTTGGGTTCTGGTGTGTGGCTGTGGGCTCTGGCTATTGCAGCTGCTGAGCTCTGGTGGCTGGGGCTGGACCCCAAAGTAGCTGTGGGGCTTGGATGTCATTGCTGCTGGGTACTGTTGGGCAGGGTTTTTACCTGGCTAGCTGTGAGACCCGGCCAAGGTACAGTTTAGATGAAGATTTTCAAAATGGCACCTACCAGTGCAGGTATTAGCAAGGTTGCCTGAGATCACAAAAATGACTCCTGAGGCTTCCCTGGTAGCACAGTGGTTGAGAGTCCGCCTGCCGATGCAGGGGACACGGGCTCGTGCCCCGGTCCGGGAAGATCCCACATGCCGCGGAGCGGCTGGGCCCGTGAGCCATGGCCGCTGAGCCTGCGCGTCCGGAGTCTGTGCTCCACAACGGGAGAGGCCACAACAGTGAGAGGCCCGCGTACCGCAAAAAAAAAAAAAGACTCCTGCCAGTGTCTCAGTCCCCAGGGAGCATCACAACTGGTTTCTGCCTCTCTGGCAGACATTTCAAGATTAGTAAGTGGGTCCCCTTCACCTATAGTCCATGCACCTTTCAATCTGGTGTTTTGTGTTGGCTTTGGGTCAAGTGAGTTTGTGTGCAAGCCCTTTAAGAGGGGTTTTCTGTTCCCTGTAGTTCTATAGCTTTCCCCATTGCTTTCAAAGCCAGGTGTTTTGGGGGCTCATCTCTCCTGTGCAAGGTCTAAGGTTTGGGAAGCCTGTTGTATAGCTCAAATTCCTCAGTTTTCAGGAAAAATAATCATACCTTTGTGATTCTTCCCAATTGTGTATTGTCACAGCTGAGGTGTGGTTTTTCCTTGGCATGACTGTATCTCTGTTTTTCCTACATGTCTTGATGCTATCTTTTTTACACCTTGTGGTGGAGACTCTGTTCATCCTATTTTCAGACATCATTCAGAGGGAATTATTCCGCATGTAGTTGGAGACTTTTTTGTGTGTGTGTCCATGGGAAAAGGTGAGTTCAGGATCTTCTTATGCTGCCATTTTGAATCCTCCTGATTAGCACCTTTCATCAATCAGTTATTAATTTTATTAAGGGAATGCATCTTTTTTCCTCTAGCTACTTTTTTTCTTTTTTTTATTTTGAGACAATTTTATTTATTTATTTTTAACATCTTTATTGGAGTATAATTGCTTTACAATGGTGTGTTAGTTTCTGCTTTATAACAAAGTGACTCAGTTATACATATACATATGTTCCCATATCTCTTCCCTCTTGCGTCTCCCTCCCTCCCACCCTCCCTATCCCACCCCTCTAGGTGGTCACAAACCACGGAGCTGATCTCCCTGTGCTATGCAGCTGCTTCCCACTAGCTATCTATTTTATGTTTGGTAGTGTATATATGTCCATGCCACTCTCTCACTTTGTCACAGCTTACCCTTCCCCCTCCCCATATCCTCAAGTCCATTCTCTAGTAGGTCTGTGTCTTTATTCCCGTCTTGCCCCTAGGTTCTACATGACCTTTTTTTTTCTTCGATTCCATATATATGTGTTAGCATACAGTATTTGTTTTTCTCTTTCTGACTTACTTCACTCTGTATGACAGACTCTAGGTCCATCCACCTCACTACAAATAACTCAATTTCGTTTCTTTTTATGGCTGAGTAATATTCCATTGTATATATGTGCCACCGGTTTAACTATATTGTGCCTAGGTAATGTTTTTTTTGGGGTTTTCTGAGTTTCTAGAAGCTGTTAGATAATGTGTTTCATGGGTTTTGGAAAGATTCTTGTCAATAATATCTTTAAATATATATTTTTTTACATTTTCTTTTATCCTCTCTTTCTTGTATATTAAAATTTTTGTGTCTCACTTTCGGTTCTGAAGAACCTAGGGGCAGGACAGGAATAAATATGCAGACATAGAGAATGGTCTTCTTTCATTCTTATCTTTGCTTTCCATTTTTTAACTGTGTTTCAGTTTGGGTATTTTTTATTAGCTTGTCTTCATAGCTTACTAATCACTTTTCCTATTGTGTCCTGTCTGCTGTTAATTGAGTCCAATGAATTCTTAATTTCAGATTTGTATTTTTCAGTTCTAGAATGTCAATTTGATTTTTCAAAAAATATCATATAACCAGCACTTTTGTTTTGTTTTACTGAGATATAATTAACAGATTATATTAGCTTCAGGCATACAACATAATGATTCAATATTTGTATATATTGCAAAATGACCACCACAGTAAGTACATCCATCAACATACAAAGTTACAAATTATTTTTCTTATTAGAACTTTTAAGATCTACTCTCTTAGTAACTTTCAAATATACAATACAGTGTTATTAACCATAGTCACCATGCTGTACATTACATCCACATGACTATTTTATAGCTGAAAGTTTTTACATTTTACTCACTCTCCACCTATGCCTCTGGCAACCACCAATTTCTTCTTTGTTCTCTGTATTCTTGAGCTTGTTGTTGTTGTTGTTGCTGTTTCAGATTAGACATATAAGTGAGATCATATAGTATTTGTTTTTTCTCTGTCTGACATTTCATTTAGCATAATGCTCTCAAGGCCCCTCCAAGTTGTTGCAAATGGCAAGATTGCCTTCTTTTTATGGCTGAATCATTCATATATATGAATCATATATATATATATATATTACGTTTTCTTTATCAACTCATCCATCAGTGGATACTTAGTTTGCTTTCATATCTTGGCTATTATAAATAATGCCGCAATGAACATGGGATTGCATATATCTTTTTGTAGTATTTTTATTTTCTTTGGAGATACCCAGAAGTGGAATTGCTGAATCATATGGTAGTTCTATTTCTAGTTTTTTGAGAAACCTCCATACTGTTTTCCATAGTGGTTGCACCAATTTGCATTCCCACCAACAGTGCACAAATATTTCCTTTTCTCCACATCCTCACCAGCATTTTTCATCTCTTGTCTTTTTGATAATAGCCATTCTAACAGGTGTGAGGTGATATCTCATTGTGGTGGTGTACCAGTTGGCCATTTGTATGTCTTCTTCAGAACATTATTTTTTAATAGATTCCAATTCTCTGATGAATTTTTCTATATTTTCATCCATTTTGTCCATCTTTTAATCTATTTTCTTAAGTCTGTTAATTATAAATTTTACAGTCCTCATCAGCTAACTCCAACATTCAGATGATCTGTGATCATGGTATTGTTTATTTTTCCCATGATTATAAGCCAAATAATCCTGCCTCTGTCTACTAGTGTTTTATTGTATGTCAAACATTGTATATAAAATGATGATATCACTCATCAGATGTGATTCTCTCTTTCCTTGGAAGATAGGGTAAGAAGCTAATTACATAAATAAAATAAGAGATTGATATAAGCTGGGTTTGTGCTATAGTTTTAGTAAGATTAAGTTCATCTCTGGTTTATTCCTGTTCCTTAGGAGTTCCCTTTTTTTTTTTTGTGGAGGCTTTTAGAAAATTTACTAACATCGATTGATCTACTCCTGAGGGTCAATCCCTGCTGGGACAACATTGTATCAGCCAGTCTGCCACTGATGTTAGGCGGAAACTCCAAAAGTTACAATTAAGAGAAGGTATAGTTCAGTGATAGAGCATTTGACTGGAAAAGTTACAATTAGGCCCACAAACCCCTATGCCCCAACTCCTAGAGGTGGCCTTTGGGGGTATTTAATAATTGAGATCAAGAAGAAGAGGAAGGAGAACCCAATGTGAAAACAGGCAAGCCAGGGCTCATGCTAAACTGATGGCCATACCTGTCAGCCAAGCCTTGCCACCTCAGGGCAACCCAAGGGGACCAAGGAAGTTTAACCATCCATTTGGAGTTAAAATGGAGTTTCTCTTGTGTTTTGATTGAAAGTCTGTCAAGTCTCTGTCTCCTCAACCCAAAAAGAGTGACAGAGATTCTCTTTTGCCCATTGGAGGTTTTGAGTTTAGTTATTTACTCTCCTGTATCATACAGCTTCAAAACCTGTCAGATATCTTGAAGGGGAGATTGGCTATGTGTTTGTAGTAAACAACTCCCAAACAGGATTTTATCTCTTAAGTATCAGGAGATATCAGGAACTTTTTCTCTGCCCATTTAGAAGCTTCAAGCCCATGCTCCAAGCCAACCAAATTTGCAGGGAAATCAGCAATTCCTGAGGGGAAACAAGCTTCCAGTTTCCAATTCACATGCCAATATTGCACAAGCACTATAAGATCTTCTAGTTTCTCTTTGTCCAATAAATTCCCTTTGCCATGGCCAAGCTCAACCCTCATCCTACACCCAGAAGTGGCTGGTGATCATCAACTCTCTTAGGAAAAGCTCTTCCCTCTCTAGAATTTCTTATCCTTGCTGCTCACATTCCTCCTCCATGTCTTATTACTATGCAAATAATATTTTATTAAAATAAATGATTTACCCAGAATCCCATCACTCCAATAGGTTACCATGTTCGTTCTTTCAGGGCACATTCCAGGCGTTATCAATATGTTAACATAGAATTCTATGATTGTACTTATTCTAGCCTTTGAAAAAGTTTTATTTAAATAACTATGGCTCATATCACAGAGGTCCACTTTTTACTAAATTCACATCCTGTGCTTATTTCTTCACCTAAACCTATGGTGTTGTTACATCTCAGAATTCAAAGGAGACAGGATAAAAAGGAAAGGCTGATCCTGGTGTTTCAGTGGGTGGGGACCTAGAGAAAATGACTCAACAGCTGTTATTCAGGAATATGGGGAAAAAACATTCCAAATTATAAGCTCATAATGGCAAAAGCCATGAATCACTAGTTCACCAATGTATGCTCTCTACTATGTTTAAAAGCATGGTTTGAAAGTTTATCTTCTTTTCTTGGGTTGTTGCCTTGATTTGCTCTTAGCACTGGTCTACTATGACCTACATTGAAGGAAAAATCCTACATCCTACATTGAAGGAAAAATAAATTTCTTGGTTTGTTCTTTTTTTTTTTTTGTGGAATAGATCAGGGGTCCCCAGCCCCCAACCGTGGGCCGGTACCAGTCTGCCGCCTGTTAGGAACCAGGCCACACAGCAGGAGGTAAGCGGTGGGCGAGCGAGCAAAGCTTCATCTGCTCCTCCCCATCATTCCCCATCACTCGCATTAGTGCCTGAACCATCACCCCCACACCCCGGTCTGTGGAAAATTTGTCTTCCATGAAACCAGTCCCTGGTAACAAAAAGCTTGGTGACTGCTGGAATAGATCCTCTAGTGGGTTCCTAGAGAAGAAACAATGAGAGATAGTTTTTTGAGTCCTTGAATGTCTGAAAATATCTTTTTAAAATACCTTCATATTTGATTGAGTCCATTTATAAAATTCCAGGTTGAAAAACATTTTCACTCTGATTATTATAGTTATTGCTCTATTGTTTTCTAGGTTTCAGTTTTGCTACTGAAAACTCTGATACTAATTTGATTATAAATTTTTTGTATGTAGCCTATTTTGGGGGTAAGGTTAGTGAGCATAGAGGAGAAATTTTAGAATCATTACTGGGGCTTGGCTTTCATCAGCACCCGGACCTGTTTGGGGTTAGACATCTCATTTCAAGCAAACAAGTCAGGCAGGAGTATGTGGCAGTTGATGTAGGAAGCTTTGGTAAAACGCAATCTTTCTGTCTTCCAGGTCATTTCCATATACTATCTGCCTCAGTCTGGACTGAGAGTTCCTCTTTGATGCAAAAAGCAGTTATAGATTTCTATCCTCTAAAATCTGTTGATGCTTGTTTTATGACTTAGTATATGATCTATCCTGAAGAATGTTTCATGTGCACTTGAAAAGAATGTGTATTCTGCTGCTTTTACATGTAATGTCCCATAGATATTTATTAAGTCCAGTGGGTCTATTGTGTCACTTAAGACTATTGTTGCCTTACTGATTTTTCTGTCTGGATGATCTCTTCATTGATGTCAGTGGGGTGTGAAAGTTTCCTACTATTATTGTGTTATTGTCAGTTCCTCCCTTTATGTCTGTTAGTATTTGCTTTAGATATTTAGGTGCTCCTGTATTGGGTGCATATATGTTATCAATTTAATATCCCCTTCTTGTACTGATCTCTTTTTCATTATATTAAGTCCTTCTTTGTCTTTTGTTACAGCCTTTGTTTTAAAGTCTATTTTGTGTGATATGAGTATTACTACCGCTGTCTTATTTTTGTTTCAGTTTGTATGAAATATCTTTTTCCATCCCTTCACCCATGACATTTTGCACAGAACTAGAACAAATAATCCTAAAATTTACGTAGAACCACAGAAGACCTTGAATTGCAAAAGCAATCTTAAAAAAGTGAAGAAAGCTGCAGTTATCATGCTCCCTGACTTCAGACTTTACTGCAAAGCTACAGTAATCAAAAGAGTATGGTACTGGCATAAAAACAGACACATAGATCAGTAGAGCAGAATAGAGAGCCTAGAAATAAACCCACACATTATGTTCAATTAATCTATAAACAAAGGATGCAAGAATATACACTGGAGAAAGGACAGTCTCTTCAACAAGTGGTGCTAGGAAAACTGGACAGCCACATGTAAAACAATGAGATTAGAACATTTCCTCATACCATATACATGAATAAACTCAAAATGGTTTAAAGACCAAATATAAGAACATAAACCATAAAAACTCCTGGAAGAGAACATGGGCAGGACCCTTTGACAAATCATAGCAATTTTTTGGGGGATCAGTCTCCTAAGCCAAAAGAAACAAAAGCAAAAATAAACAAATGAGACCTAATTAAACTTTAAAAGTTTTGCACAGCAAAGGAAACCATCAACAAAACAAAAAATCAACCTATGGAATGGGAGAAAATATTTGCAAATCATGTGACCAACAAGGGGTTAATATCCAAAATATACAAACAGCACATACAACTCAATATCAAAAAAGAAACAACCTAATGAAAAAATGGACAGAAGACCTGAATAGTCATTTTTTTCCAAAGAAGCCATGTAGATGGCTAACAGGCACACGAAAAGATGCTCAACATTGCTAATTACTACAGAAATGTAAATCAAAGCAACAATGAAATATCACCTCACTCCTGTCAGAATTGCTATCATCAAAGAGTCTACAAATAACAAATGTTGGCAAGGATGTGGAGAAAGGGAACCCTTATACACTGTCTGTGGGAATGTAAATTGATGCAGCAACTGTGGAAAACAGTATGGAGGTTGCTAAAAAATCTAAAAATTAAACTAACATATGATCCAGAGATTTCATACTCCTGAGCATGTATATATGCAGAATTAAAACACTAATTCAAAAAATTACATACACCCCAATGTTTATAGCAGCATTATTTTGCAATAGCCAAGATATGGAAGCAACACAAGTGCCTATCAACAGACAAATGGATTAAGAAGATGTGGTATGTATGTACACACACACGATAGAATATTACTCAGCTATAAAAAAGAATGAAATTCTGCCATTTGCAGCAATGTGGATGGACCTAGAGAATATTATGTTAAGTGAAATACATCAGACAGAGAAAGACCAATACTTTATGATATCACTTATATGTGGAATCTAAAAAGTAAAATAAGTGAATGTATATGCAAAATAGAAACAGACTCACAGATATAGACAACAAACTTGTGTTTCCCAAAAGAGAAAGGGAAGGAGGGAACAAATTAGGGGTATGGGATTAACAGATACAAACTACTATGTATAAAATAGACAAGCAAGAAATATGTGCTGTATAGAGCCATTATCTTGTAATAAGCAATAATGGAGTATAGTCGGCAAAAATAGTGAATCACTATGTTGTAGACCTGAAACTAACATAATATTATAAATCAACTATACTGCAATAAAAAAGGAAAAGGACACACTAATAATACTGAAGAAAAATCAGTACACCAGAGTCAGAAATATGCCCTGGCTTTTAAAGTTCAAGAGTACTCTTTCAAATAAGTGAAACATGTCTATAGGTCAGGCTGCCCCCCTTAAAACTATCTTTTGTCTGTTGAAATATAGATTAGGGCAGTGTTTCTCAAACTGTGTTACAGGAGTTCTTACATCAGAGTTATGAGATTATTTTGTAAAAGTTCAGATTCCTGGGCCATGCCCCAAATGTATTTATTCAGAATATCTTAATATTTTCATAGGAATCTGTATTTAACATGTCCTCCCAGGTGGTTCTTATGCACATTATGATCTGAGACCCACAGGCTTAGGGGAAAATGTTCCTTCTTACTTTATGTGCGACCCTGACAAGGCTCTCATCCCCTTTGAGGCTATTTCCTCACCTGAAAATTGAAAATAACATCTATATTGCATGGTTATGCAAAGAACTAAGTGAGGTAAGTATTTAGGAAATTGCTAGCACATAATAGGTACTCAATCCACATTAAGCTTTTCTCCTTCCTGATCCACCTCAACAATTTATTACATTGACTATTTCTTCCAAACCCAATTCATTCCAACTCAAAAATCAAAATATGTTGTGAATACTTCAAGACAACTAAAAATATTTCTGATGAAAAGTATCACCTCCTTTATTCACTGCCCCCAAATCCAAGAGCATTGAAATTTCAAAGAGAAAAATAAAAGTTAGGAGAAATCTTTTCCACAAATATCCTGATACATTTTCCTGGGCCTTCAAATCTCTAAATAAATCAAACATGATACATTTATGGACAAAGTAAATAATGCATACAATATTTCTAGGTTCCTGTACTGAGTGGCTTCACTTATAAAGAATGCTATAAAATATACAATTTTATGTATATGTTCCTATGTTTCTCCCACTCTCCTGAAAAGTATTTACGTTTTTTTATTTCAATATTTCTGGAAATTTTACATCTACATTAAGGCCTCATTTCAGAAAATATTAAGCACCCCATTTAGCCACTTGTTAGTTTTCATAGCAAACAATGGGTTATTCATTTAGCACTTCTGAATTGTAGATGTTTCCAGCAGTTAATTAGAGTAGGGGGGCCTGAGCCAAGGGAATTGGATTAGTTAATGAAGAGGTCTTTGTCTCCTCTGGTATTGATAATGGTCCTTGGAGTCTCCAAGAAAATTACTCAGTAGCACTGGTTAGATAGTAATGTTGGCAATTACCTACAGGGCTCTACATGCTCACCATCAAATGGTGGGGATGTTCAACTGGGTGAGGTTAAGCAGTAACTGTAGAAGCAAAAACACTCTATTCCATTGGCAATTCCTTGAGACCCTTAATGCCAGTCTCTAGCTAATGATAATGTTTTTGCAGAGCTCTGCTTTTTTAAAAAGTTGGCTACAAGATTTATTTTTAAATGAGAAATAAGAAACAGAAGCTAAACATCAAATCATCTCATAAATATAAAAACAAAGCCTCGGTTATATTTGGAAAGCACTCATACTAGAAGCAAAAGAAAAAGCATTTTAAAATCTGTGTAAATAGGTATGTTTTTATTTTATTTATTTATACACCTAGCTCATTCCTAAAAGAAGCTGAACAACCTAAACTTCTCCATACATAAGCCTATGAATAGCTATCAAAACACCCCCAAGATGGAGTCAGGAATGACTATTCCTGTGACCATGACACTAGAGTTGGAACTGTGGGGAGAGGAAGAGGTATAAAAAATGAGGAGGGAGAGAAATCAAAATGAAAGGGAATTCGCAGATATCCATATGCAATGACTTTGAATGAACTGAAAGACAACCCCCAAAATTAATGTTTTGTACCTTTCTCTGAACTCCAAGTCTATTTGATCTGCTAATGAGCAGGACCATATTCTAGATGTCCCAAAACATAAGGAAAGGGTTATACTCATTTCAGTTATGGATAGAACCCACATACTCTCTCTTCACTATGAGACTATAACCTGAAACCTGGTAAATGAGTATCACTAATAGATTTTAGTACCAACAAGACCAAGAAAAAATTCACCTAATCAAGTCCAAACAATGTCCAGTTCATGCATTGATCATATGCTCATAGAATGTTTTGGTTTGGTTTGGTTTGTGCTATCAGAATTGGGTAACTAAACTGTACCAGCAGTAATAGTACTATTTATTTTTGTCACTCATATGGCACTTCATCAGCGACAGAAAATGAATTACTCTTGACTGTCGTTAGGGGCCCTGGCTGAGCCTAAATGATAGTGTCTGAGCTCACTGATGCACTGATCATCTTTTTGCATGTGGAAAGAGCCTAGGAAAAGGAGGTCTGCTTGAAGGACTTGCTGAGTGGATGGAAGAGGAGAAGAACATGGAGGGGAATGCCTGACATTTATTCTCCAGCCTGGATTCATATACTATGTTTAAGTCCTAGAGAGAGTGAAGATCTAGCATCAAGGTGAAAGAAGTTTTTTGAGATATAGAGCTTAAGTAGAGCTACCTCAGTGATTAGGCAATAATGTGCAACTCAAATTGTAGAGAGAGGAATATTCCCAATTCTGAGCAGGACCTAGCATGGCCCTGATTCACTTAGGACTGAAGGAAGTGTAATGCTGTTTTAGCACCTTGAGGACTGCAGCTTCTGTCTGCTGGGTTCTACCAAGCATTTGCCTCAAATTTAGTAGGTCTAAGCCTGACATTACAAGTGAGGAAACAGGACTGAGGACCCTGACACTAGATAGGGTTGGAGGAGCATAAAATGGAATAGAAGCTGAGGAGCCTGACCCATGACCACACCCTAGGAGGTACCAGGCCCATTCACTGGAGAGAAAAGATCCACATGACTTTATCTTGGCCAGGCATTGACCTCTGCATTTCCAGAACACTGCCTATAAAGGGGCTAGGAATCCTCCGGGTGGTTACTTTTATGAGGAAGAGTTTCTATGTGGCTTTCAGGACTCCATGCCTCCAATGGCAGATGGTTCATTAGAGCCCTACAAGGTCAAATGTACTTATGTTTCAGTAGCTGTACTCAATTCTGTTGCAATATTCTGATATACATTGGGATTCCTCAGAGAAGAAAACATTTAAATTAAATTAAATTAAATTAAATTAAATTAAATTAAAATATCCCCCAAATATCCTAAGTTACAAAAGGAAAAGAAGAAATTACTAAGAGTAAAGAAAGAAATCATTGTAATAACGACACAAAACTTGTTCTGCTAAATCAAAGTCCTTAGACTAAAATTCAAAGTTTATTATAAGATTCCATAATAAATGAAAGGGAGCATAATTGATTTTATGTCTATAGTCCAGACCAGATATAATAAATTATCTACAATTCAATCTTCAGCCCTAATTGTCAATCTCACTAAATGACACACTATATATTTGCCATAGGACTCAACAATTTCAACTATAATAAGAGTTACCAAATTAGAGACCAGACTTTTGAAGGAGGGTATAATTATTCCAATGTTTTTTTTCCTTTGGCAAGTCCCATTTGACCTATATTAAGATAAAGTAAAGTTGAATGGAGCCTGATTATGATTTATAATACTTCTTATCACAGTGTTACCTATAAAATTCCAATTCCAAACATTGAAAATACAAATTCTATTCGGTAGGCTATTGAAAAATACTCTGTTATGATAGATTTGGCTAACATGTTCTATTCAGTGCCTCTTTTTTTAAAAAAAGATTTTTCTTTCTATTTTTTAAAATTTTTATTATTTTTAACGTCTTTATTGGAGTATAATTGCTTTACAATGGTGTGTTTGTTAGTTTCTGCTTTATAACAAAGTGAATCAGTTATACATATACGTATGTCCCCATATCTCTTCCTTCTTGCGTCTCCCTCCCTCCCACCCTCCCTATCCCACCCCTCTAGGTGGTCAAAAAGCACAGAGCTGATCTCCCTGTGCTATGCAGCTGCTTTCCACTACCTACCTATTTTAAGTTTGGTAGTGTATATATGTCCATGTCACTCTCTCACTTTGTCCCAGCTTACCCTTCCCCCTCCCCATATCCTCAAGTCCATTCTCTAGTAGGTCTGTGTCTTTATTCCCATCTTGCAGTGCCTCTTTCAACAGCTTTCCAGCCTCAATTTCCATTCCTCTTCAAAGGAACACAATACAGCCTTACTTGGTGCTCCATGATACCTGAAAGGTCCAGCCCTCACATATAGATGATGCATACAAGCCCTCAATCATATCCAGTTGCCTCCCAGAATCCAGGTATGAAATTTCATTAATAACATTCTATGTAGACATACAAATACTCATTAAAGAGCTTTGTAATAACATTTCTTGGGCTTAACTGGATTTTTGAGCTGGACATATTCCCATTTACAAATTTCATTACTTGTGTGTCTCCTCATTATAAATGGGGCCTGCCTCACCAACAAGTCCTAGAGGCTGTGCTATGCAACAACCACTTCCTTTAATGTTACCAGGCCACTCTTTTCTAGATAAAGCCTTAGCCACACTTACTCATGCTTCCCAGAACCTCTGGACTATATCAGCTCCTAGATATACTTTAATAAAACAATTGCTAGCTGTATATTAGACCTTATTGGACATGAAGCTCATTGGTCCTAAACCAGTAACACTTTGGATGCAGTTGCCCATCATGCCTTGGGTCATGATGGCAGTGCCCCACCAGCTTGGCACAGCCACAGAAGCCTCCTGGCTAAAATTAAAATGACATATTTAGGACTTCCCTGGTGGTACAGTGGTTGGGAGTCCGCCTGCCGATGCAGGGGACACGGGTTCATATCCCGGTCTGGGAGGTTCCCACATGCCGCGGAGATGCTGGGCCCGTGAGCCATGGCCGCTGAGCCTGCGCGTCTGGAGCCTGTGCTCCGCGACGGGAGAGGCCACAACAGTGAGAGGCCCGCATACCGCAAAAAAAAAAAAAAAAAAAAAAAAGACATATTTAGGGTAAAGCCGGATCTGAGCCATCTGGCATTTTTGTTTGTAGGAGAAAATGATTTCTTCTTGTCTTCAGTGCCTTGACCAAGACTATGATGCTAGAGGAGGTCACCCTTCTCCTGGAGCCATCAGCCACTTGCAGGGCTGGGACATGTTGGGGAACAAGAAAAGAAGTTTGTAAATTTAAGTATGGTAGAGTCACTATCACAAGTGATAGAGCCCACTGGAGACAGCTGTTTTCTATCCCTTCATGGGGACATCCCTGACCAAGTATGGAACCAAGAGTCAGCTCAATTAGCTGAACTACAAGCTATTGTTTTAGTACCAGAAAATGCTTTGGGTATCCATGGTCCTTGTCCACACCTTTTACTGACTCCTGAGCTGTGCTAATGGGTTAGTCTCCTATAAAAACAGCATTATAAAATGTACTGTCTCTTCCTAATACACAGTGAAAAATGATTCATATTTCAACCTACCTTCTGACAAAATACAAAATGTTAGGCTCTTGAATAAAGGACTCAATAAAATTTCCACAGTTTCAATCTTGTCCCATCCCATTAAAAATGAGGCTAGATTGAAAGCAAAGGTGAATACCATTAAGCATGATCCTCTAATAATAAATTCTAAAGGGGTTTGAGCTTTATTTCTGATAACACATTAATTCTATATTACCCATGAATAACAAAACTAAAATTAAAACTCCACCAGGATTAAAGTTTTACTATCCCTCTCTACCCTAAAGGCCACCCCCCAACAATATAACTTGTACAATCTGACAATTAGGTCTGGGCTCCTTTGGGGGTGTCAAGACCCCCTGCACCTCCATAGTGACTCTTCATAGAACAATATAAGTTCCCTAAAAATTTTTATTTAAATTGTGATAAAATGGAACATGAAATTTACCATCTTAACCATTTTAAGTGTATAGTTCAGTAGCGTTAAGTATATTGTTATAAAACAAGTCTCCATACCTTTTTCACCTTGCAAAACTGAAACTCTACACACATTAAAAAACAACTCCCCCTTTCCCCCCTCCCAGACCCTAGAAATCACCAGGGCCCTTCTGTTTACATTCAAGCTCTATGAATTTGACTACTTTATCCCATATAAGTGGAATCATAGTGTATTTGTCTTTTTGTGACTAGATTATTTCACATAACATAATGTTCTCAAGATTCATCCATCTTGTATATGTGACAAGATTTCCTTCTTTTGTAAGGCTGGATAATATTCCATTGCATATATATAATACATTTTCTTTATATATTCATCTGTCAGTAGACATTTGGGTTGCTTCCACCTCTTGGCTATTGTGAATAATGCTACAATGAACATGGGTATGCAAATATCTTGTTGAGATCCTGCTTTCAATTATTTTGGTTAAATACCCATACATGGGATTGCTGGATCGTATGGTAGTTCTAGTTTTAATTTTTTGAGGAATGTTTGTTCTGTTTTGATAGCAGATGCACCATTTTATATACCATTAACAGTGCACGAGGGTTCCAATTTCTCCACATTCTTGCCAACACTTGTTATTTTCTATTTGTTTGTCAGTCTTTGATAGTGGCTATCCTAATAAGGCAATATCTCACTGTGGTATTGATTTGCATATACCTAATGGTTAGTGATGTAGAACATCTTTACCTATGCTTGTTGTTGGCCATTTGTATATTTTCTTTGTAGCCTATATTTTAATGGGGTTATTTTTTTGTTGTTGAGTCACATGAGTTCTTTTTATATTCTAGATATTAACCCCTTATCAGAGATATGATTTGCAAATATGTTCTCCCATTTCATAGTTTGCCTTTTCATTCAGTTATTTCCTTTGATAAGCAGCTTTTAAGTTTGATGTAGTTCCATTTGTCTATTTTTTGTTGATGCTGTTGCCTATGTTTTTGGTGTCATATCCAAGAAATCATTTCCAAATCCAATGTCATAAAGTTTTTCTCCTATGTTTTCTTGTAAGAGTTTTATACTTTTAGGCCTTATGTTTAGGTCTTTAAGCCATTTTGAGTTAATTTTTGCATATGATGTAAGGTAAGTGTACAACTTCTTTCTTTCAGATGTAGATATCTAGTTTTCCCAACACCATTTGTTGGGAGCTCATTGTATATTGGTACCCTTGTGAAAGACCATTTGACTATATACATGAGGATTAATTTTTTGACTCTTTATTTTGCTTCATTGGTATATATGTCTGATTTTATGACGATATGACACTGTTTTGATTACTGTAGCTTTATAGTGAGTTTTGAAATCAAGAATTGTGAGTCCTCAAACTTTCTTCTTCAAGATTGTTTTGGCTGTCTGGAATCCTTTGAGATTCCATATGAATTGTAGAATTTTTTTCTATTTCTGCAGAAAATGACATTGAGATTTAACAGGAATTTCATTGAATCTATTGATTGCTTTCAGTAGTATGAAGGTTAATTTTATGTGTCAACCTGACTGGGCCATAGGGTGCCCAGATATTTTGTCAAACATTATTCTGGGTATATTTGTGAGGGTATTTGTGGATGAAATTAATATTTTGAACTGTTTGAGTAGAGTAGATTGCCCCCTCTAATATGGGTGGGACTCACCCAATCAGTTGAAGACTTGAATAGAACAAAAAGGCTGAGAAAGGGGGAACTCCTCCTGCCTGACTCCCTTTGATCTGGGACAGCGTTTTTTTCCTGCCTTCAGACTAAAACTAAAACACTGGCTCTTGGGAAAGTGACCACGATGGTAGAGTAGGAACATCCTGAACTCACCTCTTCCCACAACCACACCAAAATTGCAACTATATGCAGAGCAATTATCCATGGCAGTGACCTGAAGACTAGAAGAAAAGAACTTCTACAGCTAAAGATAAAGAAGGAACCACGATGAGACAAGTAGGAAAGGTGGAAACATAATATGGTCAAGACCAATACCCCTGGGTAGGCAACCCACAGTTGCAATTGCTGAGGTTCTCTTAAAGAGTGAGGAGTCTGAGCCCCACATCGAGCTCCCAAGCCTGGGGGTCCTGCACTGGGAAGACAAACCCCCAGATATTTGGCATTGAAGGCCAATGAGGCTTACTTTCAGGACAGACAGAGGGCTGTGGGAAAGAGACTCCACTCTTTTTTTAAAAAACTAGATCTTTATTGGAGTATAATTGCTTAACAATACTGTGTTAGTTTCTCTTGTACACCAAAGTGAATCAGCCATATGCATACATATGTCCCCATATCCCCTCCCTCTTGAGCCTCCCTCCCATCCTCCTTATCCCACCACTCTAGGTCATCGCAAAGCACCGATCTGATCTCCCTGTGCTATGTTGCTACTTCCCACTAGCTAACTGTTTTACATTCAGTAGTGTATATATGTTGATGTTACTCTCACTTTGTCCCAGCTTCCCCCACCCACCCTGTGCCCTCAAGTCCATTCTCTATGTCTACATCTTTATTCCTGCCCTGCAACTACATTCATCAGGACCATTTTTTTTTAGATTCCATATATATGTGTTATCATACAGTATTTGTTTTTCTCTTTCTGACTTACTTCACTCTGTATGACGGACTCCATCCACCTCATTATAAATAACTCAATTTCATTCCTTTTTATGGCTGAGTAATATTCCATTGTATATATGTGCAACACTTTCTTTATCCATTCCTCTGTTGATGGACATTTAGGTTGCTTCCATGTCCTGGCTATTGTAAATAGTGCTGCAGTGAAAATTGTGGTACATGACTCTTTTTGAATTATGGTTTGCTCAGGGTATATGCCCAGTAGTAGGATTGCTAGTTCTATTTTTTGTTTTTAAGGAACCTCCACACTGTTTCCCATAGTGGTTGCATCAACTTACATTCCCACCAACAGTGCAAGAGGGTTCCCTTTCACCACACCCTTTCCAGCATTTATTATTTCTAGATTTTTTGGTAATAGCCATTCTGCTTGGTGTGAGATGATACCTCATTGTAGTTTTGATTTGCATTTCTCTAATAATTAGTGATGTTGAGCATCTATTCATGTGCCTCTTGACCATCTGTATGTCTTCTTTGGTGAAATGCCTATTTAGGTCTTCTGCCCATTTTTTAATTGGATTGTTTTTTCTGATGTTGAGCTCCATGAGCTGTTTGTATATTTTCGAGATTAATCCTTTGTCTGTTGTTTCATTTGCAAATATTTTCTCCCATTCTGTGGGCTGTCTTTTTGTCTTGTTTATGGTTTCCTTTGCTATTCAAAAGCTTTTAAGTTTAATTAAGTCCCATTTGTTTATTTTTGCTTTTATTTCTGTTATTCTAGGAGGTGGGTCAAAAAAGATCTTGTTGTGGTTTATGTCAAAGAGTGTTTCTCTTATGTTTTCCTCTAAGAGTTTTATAGTGTCTGCTCTTACATTTAGGTCTTTAATCCATTTTGAGTTTATTTTTGTGTATGGTGTTAGGAAGTGTTCTAATTTCATTCTTTTACATGTAGCTGTCCAGTTTTCCCAGCACCACTTATTGAATAGGATATCTTTTCTGCATTGTATGTTCTTGCCTCCTTTGTCATAAACTAGGTGACCATATGTGCATGGGTTTATCTCTGGGCTTTCTATCCTGTACCATTGATCTATATTTCTGTTTTTGTGCCAGTACCATACCATCTTGATTACTGTAGCTTTGTGGTATAGTTTGAAGTTGGGGAGCCTGATTCCTCCAGCTCCGTTTTTCTTTCTCAAGATTGCTTTTGTTATTCGGGGTCTTTTGTGTTTCTATACGAATTGTAAAATTTTTCGTTCTAATTCTGTGAAGAATGCCATTGGTAGTTTGATAGGGATTGCATAGAATCTGTAGATTGTTTTGGGTGGTATAGTCATTTTCACAATGTTTATTCTTCCAATCCAAGAACATGGTATATTTCTCCATCTGTTTATGTCATCTTTGATTTCTATCATCAGTGTTTTACAGCTTTCTGAGTGCCAGTCTTTCCCCTACTTAGGCAGGTTTATTCCTAGGTATTTTATTGTTTTAGTTGTGATGGTAAATGGGATTGTTTCCTTAATTTCTCTTTTTGAGTTTTCATTGTTGGTGTATAGGAATGCCAGTGATTTCTGTGCATTAATTTTGTATCCTGCAACCTTACCAAATTCATTGATTAGTTCTACTAGTTGGTGAGAGTGGACATCCTTGTGTTGTTCCTGATCTTAGTGGAAATGCTTTCAGTTTTTCACCATTGAGAATGATGCTTGCTGTGGGTTGGTCCTATATGAGCTCTATTATGTTGAGGTAGCTTCCCTCTATCGCCCATTTTCTGGAGAGTTTTTATCGTAAGTGGGTGTTGATTTTGTCAAAAACTTTTTCTGCATCTATTGAGATGATCATGTGGTTTTTATACATTAATTTGTTAATGTGGTGTATCACATTGACTGATTTGCATATAATGGAGAATCCTTGCATCTCTGGGATAAATCCCACTTAATCATAGTGTATGATCCATTTAATGTGTTCTTGGATTCTGTTTGCTAGTATATTGTTGAGGATTTTTACATCTATGTTCATCAGTGATATTGGTCTATAATTTTCTTTCTTTGTGATATCTTTTTCTGGTTTTGGTATTTGAGTGATGGTGGCTTCGTAGAATGAATTTGGGAGTGCTTCTCCCTCTGCAATTTTTTTGAAGAGTTTGAGAAGGATCGGTGTCAGCTCTTCTCTTAATGTTTGATAGAATTCGCCTGTGAAGCAATCTGGTCTTGGACTTTTGTTTCTTGGAAGATTTTTAATTACAGTTTCAATTTCACTACTTGTGATAAGTCTGTTTCTAATTCTTCCCGATTCAGTCTTGGAAAATTGTACCTTTCCAAGAATTTGTCCATTTCTTTGTGGTTGTGCATTTTATTGACATAGGGTTGTTTGCAGTAGTCTTTTAATGCCTTTGTATTTCTGCAGTGTCAGTTGTGATTTCTCCTTTTTCATTTCTTATTTTATTGTTTTGCTTCCTCTTCCTTTTTTTCTTGATGAGTCTTGGTAAGGGTTTATCGATTTTGTTTATCTTCTCAAAGAACCAAATGTTAGTTTTATTGATCTTTGTTATTGTTTTCTTCTCTTCTATTTCACTTATTTCTGCTCTGATCTTTATGATTTCTTTCCTTCTACTGACTTTGGCGTTTCTTTGTTCTTTCTGTAGTTGTTTTAAGTAGAGGGTTAGATTATTTATTTGAGATTTTTCTTGTTTCTTGAGGTGAGATTGAATTGCTATAAACTTCCCTCTTAGAACTGCTTTTGCTGTGTCCCATAAGTTTTGGGTCATCATGTTTTCATTGTCATTTGTTTCTATGTATTATTTATTTCTTCTTTGATTTCTTCAGTGACCTCTTGGTTATTTAGTAGTGCACTGTTTAGCCTCCATGTATTTGTTTTTACAGGTTTATTTTCTGTAATTGATTTCCAGTCTCATAGTGCTGTAGTCAGAAAAGATGCTTGATATGATTTCAATTTTCTTAAATTTTCCAAGGCTTGATTTGTGACCCAAGATGTGATCTATCCTGGAGAGTATTCTATGTGCACTTGAGAAGAAAGTGTATTCTGCCACTTTTGGGTGGAATGTTGTATAAATATCAATTAAATCTATATGGTCAATTGTGTCATTTAAAGCTTGTGTTTCCTTATTTATTTTCTGTTTGGGTG
The DNA here is from genome assembly GCF_964270905.1 of Leucopleurus acutus. NCBI lineage: Eukaryota > Metazoa > Chordata > Mammalia > Artiodactyla > Delphinidae > Leucopleurus > Leucopleurus acutus. The sequence goes on from NC_139148.1 coordinate 73,849,596, forward strand.
ATCTGTCCTTTGGCGTAAGTGGGGTGTTAAAGTCCCCTACTATTATTGTGTTACTGTCGACTTCTCCTTTCATGGTTATTAGCATTTGCCTTATGTATTGAGGTGCTCTATGTTGGGTGCATAAATATTTATAATTGTTATATCTTCTTCTTGGATTGATCCTTTGATCATTATGTAGTGTCCATCCTTATCTCTTGTAACAGTCTTTATTTTAACGTCTATTTTATCTGATATGGATATTGCTACTCCAGCTTTCTTTTGATTTCCATTTGCATGGAATATCTTTTTCCATCCTTTCACTTTCAGCCTGTATGTGTCCCTAGCTCTGAAGTGAGTCTCTTGTAGACAGTATATATATGGGTCTTATTTTTATATCCATTCAGCAAGTCTGTGTCTTTTGGTGGGAGCATTTAATCCATTTAAATTAAAGGTTATTATCGATATGTATGTTCCTATTACCATTTTCTTAATTGTTTTGGGTTCGTTTTTGTGGGTCTTTTTCTTCTCTTGTGTTTCCCACCTAGAGAAGTTTCATTAGCATTTGTTGTAAAGCTGATTTGGTGGTCCTGAATTCTCTTAGCTTTTGCTTGTCTGAACAGCTTCTGATTTCTCTGTCAAATCTGAATGAGATCATTGCTGGGTAATCTTCGTAGTAGGTTTTTGTCTTTCACCACTTTAAGGATATCCTGCCACTCCTTTCTGGCCTGCAGACTGAAAAATCAGCTGTTAACCTTATGGGGATTCCTTTGTATGTCATTATTTGTTTTTCCCGTGCTGCTTTTAATATGTTTTCTTTGAATTTAATTTTTGTTACTTTGATTAATATGTGTCTTTATGTGCTTTTCCTAGGGTTTATCCTGTATGGGAATCTCTGCACTTCCTGGAATTGGGTGAATATTTCCTTTCCCATATTAGGGAAGGATTTGACTATAATCATTTCAAATATTTTTTCAGACCCTTCTTTTTCTCTTCTTCTTCTTGGATGCTATAATTCAAATGTTGGTGCATTTAGTGTTGTCCCAGAAGTCTCTGAGATTGTCTTCAATTCTTTTCAATCTTTTTTCTTTATTCTGTTCCTCAGCAGTAATTTCCACCATTTTGTCTTCCAGCTTACTTATTTGTTCTTCTGCCTCACTTATTCTGTTAATGATTCCTTCTAATGTATTTCTCATTTCAGTTATTGTGTTGTTCATCTGTGTCTTTTTTTAAACATCTTTATTGGAGTATAATTGCTTTACAGTGGTGTGTTAATTTCTACTTTACAAGAAAGTGAATCAGCTATACATATACGTATGTCCCCATATCTCTTCCCTCTTGCATTTCCCTCCCTCACACCCTCCTTATCCTACCCCTCTAGGTGGTCACAAAGAGCCAAGCTGATCTCCCTTGTTATGCGGCTGCTTCCCACTACCTATCTATTGTACATATGGTAGTGTATATATGTCCATGCCACTCTCTCACTTTGTCCCAGTTTACGCTTCCCCCTACCCGTATCCTCAAGTCCATTCTCTAGTAGGTTTGCATCTTTATTCCTTTCTTGCACCTAAGTTCTTCATGACCAGATTTTTCTTTTTTTAGATTCCATAGGTGTTAGCACATGGTATTTGTTTTTCCCTTTCTGACTTACTTCACTCTGTATGACAACCTCTAGGTCCATCCACCTCACTACAAATAACTCAGTTTCATTTCTTTTTATGGCTGAGTGACATTCCATTGTATACATGTGCCATGTCTTCTTTATCCATTCATCTGTTAATGGACACTTAGATTGCTTCTATGTCCCGGCTGTTTTAAATAGAGCTGCAATGAATATTTTTAGATTTTCAAGGGATGTCCATACTGTTCTCCATAGTGGCTGTATCAATTAACTTTCCCACCAGCAGTGCAAGAGGGTGCCCTTTTCTCCACACCCTCTCCAGCATTTATTGTTTGTAGATGTTTTGATGATGGCCAATCTAACTGGTGTGAGGTGATATCTCATTGTAGTTTTGATTTGCATTTCTTTAATGATTAATGATGTTGAGCATCCTTTCATGCGTATGTTGGCAATCTGTATAGCTTATTTGGAGAAATGTCTATTTAGGTCTTCTGCCCATTTTTGGATTGAGTTGTTTGCTTTTTTGATATTGAGCTGCATGTAAATCTTGGAGATTAATCCTTTGTCAGTTGCTTCATTTGAAAATATTTGTTCCCATTCCGAGGGTTGACCTTTCATCTTGTTTATGGTTTCCTTTGTTGTGCAAAAGCTTTTAAGTTACATTAGGTCCCATTATTTTTGTTGTTTTTATTTCCATTTCTCCAGGAAGTGGGTCAAAAAGGATCTTGCTGCGACTTATGTCACAGAGAGTTCTGCCTATGTTTTCCTCTAAGAGTTTGATGATGTCTGGCCTTACATTTAGGTCTTTAAAACATTTTGAGTTTATTTTTGTGTATGGCATTAGGCAGTGTTCTAAATTCATACTTTTACATGTACCTGTCCAGCTTTCCCAAGACCATTTATTGAAGAGGCTGTCTTTTCTCCACTGTACATTCTTGCCTCCTTTATCAAAGTTATGGTTACTATATGTGCGTGGGTTTATCTCTGGGCTTTCTATCCTGTTCCATTGATCTATATTTCTGTTTCTGTGCCAGTACCATACTGTCTTGATTACTGTAGCTTTGTAGTATAGTCTGAAGTCAGGGCACCTGATTCCTCCTGCTCCGTTTTTCTTTCTCAGGATTGCTTTGTCGGGCTTCCCTGGTGGCACAGTGTTTGAGAGTCTGCCTGCCGATGCAGGGGACACAGGTTTGTGCCCTGGTCCGGGAAGATCCAACATGCCGTGGAGCAGCTGGACCTGTGAGCCATGACCACTGAGACTGTGTTTCCAGAGCCTGTGCTCTGCAACGGGAGAGGCCACAACAGTGGGGAGCCAGCATACTGAAAAAAAAAAAAAGATTGCTTTGTCTATTCAGGGTCTTTTGTGTATCCACACAAATTGTGAAATTTTTTGTTCTACTTCTGTGAAAAATGCCAGTGGTAATTTGATAAGGATTGCATTGAAACTGTAGCTTTCTTTGGGTAGTAGAGTCATGTTCACAAAGTGGATTCTTCCAATCAGAGAACATGGTATCTCTCCATCTATTTGTATCATCTTTAATGACTTTCATCAGTGTCTTATAATTTTCTGCATACAAGTCTTTTGTCTCCTTAGGTAGGTTTATTCCTAGATATTTTATCCTTTTTGTTGCAATGATAAATGGGAGTGTTTTCTTAATTTCACTTTTAGATTTTTCATCATGAGTGTATAGGAATGCCAGAGATTTCTGTACATTAACTTTGTCTCCTGTGACTTTACCAAATTCATTGATTAACTCTAGTATTTCTCTGGTAGCATGTTTAGGATTCTCTATGTATAGTATCATGTCATCTGCAAACAGTGACAACATTACTTCTTCTTTTCCGATTTGGATTCCTTTTATTTCTTTTTCTTCTCTGATTGCTGTGCCTAAAACTTCCAAAACTATGTTGAATAATAGTGGTGAGAGTGGGCCACCTTGTCTTGTTCCTGGTCTTAGTGGAAATGGTTAATTTTTTCACTACTGAAGACGATGTTGGGTGTGGGTTTGTCATGTATAGCCTTTGATATGTTGAGGAAGGTTCCCTCTATGCCTACTTTCTGGAGGGTTTTTATCATAAATGGGTGTTGAATTATGTTGAAAGCTTTCTCTGCATCTATTGAGATGATCATATGGTTTTTCTCCTTCAATTTGTTAATATGGTGTATCACATTGATTGATTTGCATATATTGAAGAATCCTTGCATTCCTGGGATAAACCCCGCTTGGTCATAGTGTATGATCCTTTTAATGTGCTTTTGGATTCTCTTTACTAGTAATTTGTTGAGGATTTTTGCATCTATGCTCATCAGTGGCATTGGCCTGTAGTTTTCTTTCTTTGTAACATCTTTCTCTGGTTTTGGTATCAGAGTGATGGCGGCCTTGTAGAATGAGTTTGGCAGTGTTCCTCCCTCTGCTATATTTTGGAAGAGTTTGTGAAGGATAGGTGTTAGCTCCTCTCTAAATGTTTGATAGAATTCCCCTGTGAAGCCATCTGGTCCTGGGCTTTTGTGTGTTGGAAGATTTTTAATCACAGTTTCAATTTCAGTTCTTCTGATTGGTGTGTTCATATTTTCTATTTCTTCCTGGTTCAGCCTCAGAAGGTTGTGCCTTTCTAAGAATTTGTCCACTTCTTCCAGGTTGTCCTTTTTTTTGGTGTAGAGTTACTTGTAGTAATATCTCATGATCCTTAGTATTTCTGCAGTGTCAGTTGTTACTTCTTTTTCATTTCTAATTCTATTGAATTGAATCTTCTCCCTTTTTTTCTTGATAAGGCTTGCTAATGGTTTATCAGTTTTGTTTATTTTCTCAAAGAACCAGCTTTTACTTTTAATGATCTTTGCTATCGTTTCCTTTATTTCTTTTTCATTTATTGCTAATCTGATCTTTATGATTTCTTTCCTTCTGCTAACCTTGGGGTTTTTTTGTTCTTTTTTCTCGAATTGCTTTGGGTGTAAGGTTAGGTTTTTTATTTGAGATGTTTCTTGTTTTTTAAGGTAGGATTGTATTGCTATAAACTTCCCTCTTAGAACTGCTTTTCCTGCATCCCATAAGTTTTGGGTCATCGTGTTTTTATTGTCATTTGTTTCTAGGTATTTTTTTGATTTCCTCTTTGGTTTCTTTAGTGATCTCTTGGTTATTAAGTAGTGTATTGTTTAGCCTCCATGTGATTGCATTTTTTTACAGTTTATTTTATTGTAATTGATATTCAGTCTCAGAGCATTTTGGTTGGAAAAGATACCTGATATGACTTCAATTTTCTTAAGTTTACCAAGGCTTGATTTGTGACCTAAGATATGATCTATACTGGAGAATATTTCATGAGCACTTGAGAATGTGTATTCTGTTGTTTTTGGATGGAATGTTCTATAAATATCAATTAAGTCTATTTTATTTAATATATCATTTAAAGGTTGTGTTTCCTTACTTATTTTCATTTTGGATGATCTGTCCATTGGTGAAAGTGGGGTGTTAAAGTCCCCTACTATGATTGTGTTACTGCTGACTTCCCATTTTATGGCTGTTAGTTTTTGCCTTATATATTGATGTGCTCCTATGTTGGGTGCATAAATATTTACAATTGTTATATCTTCTTCTTGGATTGATCCCTTGATCATTATGTAGTGTTCTTCTTTGTCTCTTTGTCTCTGTTTGTTTTAAAGTCCATTTTGTTTGATATGAGAATTGCTACTCCAGCTTTCTTTTGATTTCCATTTGCATGGAATATCTTTTTCCATCCCCTCACTTTCAGTCTGTATGTGTCCCTAGATCTGAAGTGGGTGTATTGTAGACAGCATATATACGGGTCTTGTTTTTGTATCCATTCAGCCAATCTATGTCTTTTGGTTGGAGTATTTAGTCCATTTACATTTAAGGTAATTATTGATATGGATGTTCCTATTCCCATTTTCTTACTTTTTGGGTTTATTATTGTAGGTCTTTTCCTTCTCTTGTGTTTCCTGCCTAGAGAAGTTCCTTTAGCATTTGTTGTAAAGCTGGTTTGGTGGTGCTGAATTCTCTAATTTTTTGCTTGTCTGTAAACTTTTTAATTTCTCTGTCAAATCTGAATGAGATCTTTGGTTAGAGTAATCTTGGTTGTAGGTTTTTCTCCTTCATCACTTTAAATATGTCCTGCCACTCCCTTCTGGCTTGCAGAGTTTCTGCTGGGAGATCAGCTGTTAACCTTATGGGGATTCCCTTGTGTGTTATTTGTGGTTTTTCCCTTGCTGCTTTTAATATTTTTTCTTTTTATGTAATTTTTGATAGTTTGATTAATATGTGTCTTGGTGTGTTTCTCCTTGGATTTATCCTATATGGGACTCTCCGTGATTCCTGGACTTGATTTCCTTTCCCATATTAGGGAAGTTTTCAACTATAATCTCTTCAAATATTTTCTCAGTTCCTTTCTTTTTCTTTTCTTCTTCTGGGACCCCTATAATTCGAATACTGATGCATTTAATGTGTCCCAGAGGTCTCTGAGACTGTCCTCAATTCTTTTCATTCTTTTTTCTTTATTCTGCTCTGCAGTAGTTATTTCCACTATTTTAACTTTCAGGTCACTTATCCGTTCCTCTGCCTCAGTTATTCTGCTATTGGTCCCTTCTGGAGAATTTTTAATTTCATTTATTGTGTTGTTCATTGTTGCTTGTTTCATCTTTAGTTCTTCTAGGTCCTTGTTAAACGTTTCTTGTATTTTCTCCATTATTTTTCCAAGATTTTGGATCATCTTTACTATCATTATTCTGAATTCTTTTTTAGGTAGACTGCCTATTTCCTCTTCATTTGTTAGGTCTACTCGGTTTTTGCTTTGCTCCTTCATCTGCTGTGTGTTTCTCTGTCTTCTCATTTTGCTTAACTTAGTCTGTTTGGGGTCTCCTTTTTGCAGGCTGCAGGTTCGTAGTTTCCATTTTTTTGATGTCTGTGGCTAAGGTTGGTTCAGTGAGTTGTGTAGGCTTCCTGGTGGAGGGGACTAGTGCCTGTGTTCTGGTGGATGAGGCTGGAGCTTGTCTTTCTGGTTGGCAGGTCCATGTCTGGTTATGTGTTTTGGGGTGTCTGTGGCCTTATTATGGTTTTAGGCAACCTCTGTGCTAATGAATGGGGTTTTGTTCCTGTCTTGCTAGTTGTTTGGCATAGGATTTGCAGCACTATAGCTTGCTTGTCATTGAGTGGAGCTAGGTCTTGGCATTGAGATGGAGATCTCTGGGAGATTTTCACCATTTGATTTTATGTGGAGCTGGAATGCCTCTTTTTGACCAGTGTCCTGAACTTGGCTCTCCCACCTCAGTGGCACAGCTCTGACACCTGGCTGGAGCACCAAGAGCCTGTCCTCCACTCGCCTCAAAATAAAAGGAAGGAAAAAAGAAAGAAAGAATGAAAGAAGAAAAAAATAAAATAATATAAAATAAAATAAAGTTATTAAAATAAAAAATAATTATTAAGAATAAAATTTTTTAACTAAAACAACAACAACAAAAAACGGAGAGAGAGAACCCTAGGACACTTGGTAAAAGCAAAGCTATATAGACAAAATCACACACAGAAGCATACACACTCAGAACAAGAGAAAAAGGGGGGAAAATATATGTATGTGTATATATATATATATATATATATATATATATATATATATATATATATATATATATATGGTTGCTTCCAAAGTCCACCTCCTGAATTTGGGATAACTCTTGTCTATTCAGGTATTCCACAGATGCAGGGTACATCAAGTTGATTGTGGAGACTTAATCCACTGCTCCTGAGGCTGCTGAGAGAGATTTCCCTTTCACTTCTTTGTTCGCACAGCTCCTGGTTTCAGCTTTGGATTTGCACCCACCTCTGTGTGTAGGTCGCCTGAGGGCATTTGGTCTTCGCTCAGATAGGATGGGGTTAAAGAAGCAGCTGATTTGGGGGCTCTGGCTCACTCAGGCCAGGGGGACGGAGCGGTACTGAGTGCAGTGCGAGCCTGCAGCAGCAGAGGCTGGTGTAATGTTGCACCAGCCTGAGGCACGCTGTGCGTTCTCCCCAGGAAGTTGTCCCTGGATCGTGGGACCCTGGCAGTGACGGGCTGCACAGGCTCCTGGGAGGGGAGGTGTGGATAGTGACCTGTGCTTGCACACAGGCTTCTTTGTGGCAGTAGTAGCAGCCTTAGCATCTCATGCTCATCTCTGCGGTCCACACTGATACCGGTGGCTCACGCCCATCTCTGGAGCTCCTTGAAGCAGTGCTCTTAATCCCCTCTCCTTGCGCACCAGGAAACAGAGGCAAGAAAAAGTCTCTTGCCTCTTCTGCAGGTCCCGACTTTTTCCAGACTCCCTACCAGCTAGCTGTGGTGCACTAGCCCCCTTCAGGCTGTGTTCATACAGCCAACCCCAGTCCACTCCCTGGGGTCTGACCTCTGAAGTCCGAGCCTCAGCTCCCAACACCCACCTGCCCTGGCGGGTGAGCAGACAAGCCTCTTGGGCTGATCAGTGCTGGTCAGCACCGATCCTCTATGCGGGAATCCCTCCTCTTTGCCCTCCACACCCCTGTGGCTGCACTCTCCTCCATGGTTCCGAATCTCCCCCCTTCCACCACCCACAGTCTTTGTCCGTGAAGGGCCTTCCTAGTGTGTGGAAACCTTTCCTCCTTCATGGCTCCCTCCCACTGGTGCAGGTCCCGTCCCTATTCGTTTGTCTCTGTTTTTTCTTCTTCTTTTGCCCTACCCAGGTACGTGGGAAGTTTCTTGCCTTTTGGGAAGTCTGAGGTCTTCTGCCAGCGTTCAGTAGGTGTTTTGTAGGAGTTGTTCCACACGTAGATGCATTTCTTATGTATTTGTGGGGAGGAAGGTGATCTCCGCATCTTACTCTTCTGCCATCTTGAATCCTTCCCCCGTCTCTGTTTTTTTGTTCTTTAGTTCTTCTAGATCTTTGTTAGACATTTCTTGTATTTTCTCAGTCTGTACCTTCTTACTATTTCCAAGATTCTGTATCATCTTTACTATGATTACTCTGAATTTTTTTTCAGGTCGATTGCTTATTTCCTCTTCATTTATTTGGTCTCATAGATTTTTACCTTGTTCCTTCATGTGTGACATAAACTTTTGCTCTCATTTTTTTTTTATGAGTGGGATTGTGTTCCTGTCTTACTGTTTATTTGGCCTGAGGCTTCCAATACTGGAGTTTGTATGCTGTTGGGTAGAGCTGGGTATTGGTGCTGAGATGAGGACCTCCATGAGACTTCACTCCAATGAATATTCCCTGGGGTCTGAGGTTCTCTGTTAATCCAGTCGTTTGGACTCTGAGCTCCAATTCCAGGAGCTTCAGCCTGACCCCCAGTTCATGAACCAAGATCTGCAAGCCACGTGGGGTGGAAAAAAAAGAGAGAACAATAAGGAAGTAAAAAATAAAATTGGACTAGGAAACTAACAGATATGTTAGAAAGAATATAAAAATAAAAATATAGATGAATGAACAACTGGAAGATACAACATTATCACAATAGTAAAAATGAAGGGAGGAAAAAGAAAAAAAATTGGGGAAAAGGCCTTGGCTGTGGAGGGCAGGGCTGAATCAAGGGTGAGCTTTGGGCAGTGGGAGGGGCTTATTCTTAGGACCTACATGTCTGGAAAGGGTCCTGGGGGCTGTGGGGGGTGGTGCTTAGGCTCAATGGAACAGAAGGTGCCCAGGCGTGCCCCCCACTCCTGGCCTCAGGGCACAGGGAACCTCACCAGGGAGCCCAGCAGGTTTCCTGGGCTAGAGTGGGCAGGGCAAATGCCCTCTGCTCCTCTCCCGCTCCTCCTTAAGTCTGGCAGGCCCCTTCTGCCTGCCTCTCCTGTTCTCCCCTCAGCCTCCATCCTATGCCCCCAGGACCAATATGGCCGGGGGTTGAGGGGGGCCTTGGAGGGCAGGGGGCTGGCTTGGGAACTCAGCAGGTTCCCTGGGCCCGAGTGGGATGGGCAATCACCCTCTGCTCTTCTCCCACTCCTCCCAGAGGGCCTCTCATGCCTGCCTCTCCTGATCTCCCAGGCCTCAGGGGTGCCAATCCAGCCTGGCCTCCACTTCTGCTCCCCTCTTAGCCCCCCATGTCTTAATGGTTTACTTGGTGGTTCCTCCTTTCTCCTTTGGTGTCAGGGTCCCCCACCAGTGTCCGGCAGGCACCTTAGTTGTGGGGAGATGCTAACAGCGTCTTCCCACACCACCATCTTTCAAGACTCCACTCTTAAAGGGTGCACACAAAATCTCACACACTGTGAGATCCAGGGCAGAAACAGTAATTTGAAAGGATCCTGGATCAGACCCACTTGCTGATTTTGGAGAGCCTCCTGGAGAGGCAGAAGGCAATTGAAACTCACCCTGGTGGCATAGACACTGGCCATTTGGGAGCTAATCCAAGATAGGATATGGTTGCTTAATTAATGCTCCGAGGAAGAAAATGATGAGGGCGAAGATTTGCTGTCCTCAAAAGAAAAAAAAGATTTATTCTGGAAATTAACATCGAACGTATTTCTCATGAACTGCAGAGAACCAGCTACTACATTTCCATGATTATCTGGGGGCGCTGTAGTAGGTTAAATGCCACAATGTGACCTCCTAGCTAATGCTGAAGTTATTTCTTAGGTTTGGTTTGCATAAGGTATAATTTCTTAGGTTTGAAGTTGTTTTGAGACACATTGCTGTCTCTCATTGGTCAAAGGTAGTTGCATTTTTTTCCTATGAATTTCATCTTGCATTGTTTTACACAAGTCCTGAACCAACAAAAAAGGCGGGGGGGGGGGAGAATTAATAATGAAAATATTCTCAGTCACATGGCAATAGTCTTTTGACTGAAGCACATTTGCTACTACATAGCTAAATTCATCCTTTGAAATTTTAATTTCCTGTGAATGACAGTGCACTCCTCCCCAAGATTAGAGAGGGCTGGCTGTAGCCAGTGCACACGCCAGTGTGCATGCAACTTTCAAACCTCCCCTTTTTCATTGCTTTCTGAATAGCCTGGCTATTCTCTTCCAAGACAGAGAAAAATGATTCCCTGGAAATGGAACTTCCTCATCTTTATGCCGCAAAGAGCTCATATGCATTTTCTTAGCCTCTCATAGCTTCAGAAAAGATAGTTATTGCTAGCATAGACTATTCCTGGAGCCAGAAATGCTATGGTTAGGGCACTTCATCAACCAAATCACAGTTGTTCTGCTTTCCCATAAGTGATATGCAGCCATCCTTACCTCCTTAGATTGCTTCAGGAAAAAGAGTTTGCTATAACTAAATTGTTTCATACAGAATGTTTACTTGTCTAGAACTTTGGCTTGTAATGAGTCTTTCTCTTCCAGTATGGTGATGCACAACATACCTGGAGCCCCAGCCAACACAACAAAACATCCAGGTTTTCATTTCTCTCTCTATGTAAGATTGCACCAAAAAAGATTTTTAAACATTGAAAGTTACACTCTCTCACTTACTTTCATCTTGTCTTTCCTCCTAAAGATTTAAATAAAACTCATCCCACATCCCAAGGAAACAGCTTAATGTAGCTTCTGTATTCTTGCATTATATGTTGGTGAATATATATGCTTAAATATATTCAGTAGGCATGCACACTCAAAACTTTACAGGTACTCAAACTTAAAAATGGAATAGATACTCTTTGTCTCTTTTGAGACACACGACCTTGCACCCACAAATTAGAGATGGTGTTAATTCAGGTCTATGTAATGTAGTAAGAAGAGTTCTTAATGGGGAATTTCCAAGTTAATGTCTTCCCATCCAGTGGGAGCAACTTTTTCTTACTGGAATGTCATTAAAATGTGAAAAGATGGGAGAAAAACAGAGTAACAATATAATCACTAAATCCTGAGACATTAACTTTCTCAAAACATGTAATACAACAACTACAGCAACAAAAAACTGTTCTGAAAGATATTTGGAGAAATGCCTAATTCCAAGGCTAGGATAGGGTAGACACAAGATAAACCTGGAACATCTTGTTATACCAAAAATATAATATTGATATTTTTATTTGATCGGGAGTACGTTGCAAGGATGCTTGAAAAGGCTTCCACTGGCCAAATCTGAGACAATATGAGCACCAAAATAATTAAGTAAACCATTAATAAAAATAAAAATTCATGAGTCTACACTGATAAAAATAGATAAATATATAAATTAAAATGGGATAAGGGCTCTTTCTTAAACTAGAATTCTGAGGGTTAGCTGGTAAGTGTAAGAGGGAGTACTGCAGTTGAAAAATCATTTTACATCAATCATAGTAAAGTTTGGATTATGCAAGAATCATCAATGGAGGCTGGATCTTGACAGAAATTACGATGAGGAGTAGGATATTTGCATGATCTTAAAGTGACTCCTCACAGACTGCTTACTAGTTGCAAAGGAGAAAAAAAACCCAGTAATTATACCAGGGAGAAATCAGGCAACACCTTACTTAACTCGATGAGCAAAGGTCAAAGAAAGGCTGTGGAACCATTCCAGATTAAAGAAGCCTAACAAGATATGACAACTGTATGTGATACCACATGCTAGACTAGATCCTCAGTTGGAGGAGAGCAATGCTATAAAGGATACTTTTGGGTCAATTGACAACATTGGAATATGAAAGATACATTAGATAGAAGTATGTAATTATATTTTTAGAACCATGATGAATATAACTTACCCCTGAATAGTTTTTAAAATATTATGAAATTATCTATATGTATATCAATATCTATCTATTCTCTCTCTCTCTGTCTCTCTCTCTCTCTCGCTCTCTCTGTCTATTGAGAGAGAACACAAATACAAAGCAAAAGAGGTAAAATATTAACAATAGATACATCTGAGTAAAGAGTGTCCAGGTGTTCTTTGTTTTATTCTTTGTTTACCTTTAAGTATGAATTAATTCCCAAATAAAAATTATTAAGAATTGGTTCCAAGGGCTTCCTTGGTGGCGCAGTAGTTGAGAGTCCACCTGCCGATGCAGGGGACGCAGGTTCGTGCCCCAGTCCGGGAAGATCCCACATGCCGCGGAGCGGCTGGGCCCGTGAGCCATGGCCGCTGAGCCTGCGCATCTGGAGCCTGTGCTCCGCAACGGGAGAGGCCACAACAGTGAGAGGCCCGCGTACTGCAAAAAAAAAAAAAAAAAAAAAAAAAAAAGAATTGGTTCCTAATACGAAAGTCCAGTATGCAAATAGAATTTCCCCTTCCATTTTGATGGTTGGTTTGCCAATAAGGTATAGATGGTAGAGGTCAATCGAGTCTGTAGTGGCTTGGAACTGTGGCCTAAGGTGAGGTCCAAGATGACTTTATTTCCAAAGTTGCAAAGGCTTGGTAAGTTTCAGAAGGCCTTGGAAGGAGACTGGACAAGACTAAAGAATGTAGATGGATTTTATAATATTGTTGGAAAACTCACTTATTGTTATTAGTGACAAGACATTGCTTAGAAATTGTACTATATGACTGTTTTATTAACTTACATAACTTGTTTATATGTGTATGTATACATACACAAATATGAATAGCTAATCATAAATGTGTTTGTAATGTCAGGTATATGCATCTGGTAGTACCTGACAACCTAAAATATGAAGTGTAAAACTGAAATTCCTGATAACATCCTAGATGGAAGCAAAACTGAGAGAAAATTTTTGTAATTGCACGCTCAAATTGTGTTATTCTCTTCACAAAAATTAGCAATGATATGCCATTGTATATTCATGTGGCTTCTATTTCAGTTTCATGTGAAGCCCAGTAATTTTCACCTTTATGTTGAGGGGACTACTCTTGCTGCTGCTAGTACTATTAGTAGCAATAATAATAATCCACCAGTTGATGATTTTCAGCCATAAATTCAGGTGTGTAAAAAGTATACCCTCTTTTGTTTGCTACAACTCATTTTTATGACTCTGAGCTCTCCTTCTTATTAGCTAAATAAATAAATAAAATGAACCTAGTCAATACCCAGCTCTTTCGATTTAAGAGTGGTCAGTTAAAGATTCTGTCCCTCCTCCTTATCTAATTTTCCTTGAGATATTATAAGTTCTAGAGGTGGTAGAACTTACATATCATTTGGGGGAGAGTGTCTGGTTCTCTGTGGATGTCTCTGCAATTCTGGATTCCATTGAGAAATTTAAGGGGTTAGTCCTCTTTGTTTCTCTTGCTGGCAGGCCCTTTACTCTGCATCCTTCTCTTCCCAATTGTGAGGCCCCTTCAAGTTCAATGGCATCCTCTTGGGTCTCATGTATACCTTGAGTATATGTGTTGGATGGAAAGGACATATGAACTCTCGATTTCTCTCTCTCTGCTTGCAGGAGGAAAAAGGACTTTGTCCTGATAAAGTTGATTTGTATATTGAGACCTGCAAAACGGAGGCTGCCCCAGTGGCCTGGCCCACATCACAAATATAAATCCTAGTCAACCTACATATGGGAAACACTTGTCAAGGAACATACACCAATCACAATCATCTAATTCAGCTTTAACTAGCTTACCCTAGATATTAGGACCTGCTAGCCTTATAAGGAAATCGCCAGCCCCATAGCCAATCATGCCCTGTTTCCAAGTTTCCTCTCCTGTTGTTCTGTAAAATTGCTCTTACGCCCAATCCATCAGGAACAGTGCTCCACTGTTTGTGAGGCACTGTACTCCTCCAATCCATGGCCTGTTTTCCCTTGAATAAAGGATATCAAACTCGTTACTAAATTGTTTTACTTTTGTCATTTGATAGTCTTTAGGCCCATCTACATAGATACTTTACAATCACCATTACTCTAATGATCCAAACCCACACTAGACCTAAGACCTCTCTACAAGACTTGAAGTCCCCCTGGGTTACATCTTGTGAAGAAAGACACAGGTCTTCTCTGATCTGAGTCCTCTGATCCCCTAAATGTATTTTGGTTTCCTTTTTACTCCACTACCTCCACCAACACCCACAGCCAGGTTTCAACACAGAAGGGCAACATAGGGCAGATAACCTATTGTCCAGGCCAAAGATTAACTTGTTAATCATTAGTTTGTTAATCTCCTGTTATGGACTGAATGTTTGTGTCCCCACCCCCAATTCATCTGTTGAAGCCCTAACCCTTAATGTGATTTTATTTGGAGATAGATAGGACTTTTATGGAGACAATTAAGGTTAAATGAAGGCATGATGCTGAGGCCCTGATCCAATAGAATTATTTTCCCTATAAGAAGAGATACCAGAGAGCTCACTCTCTCCCCTCCCTTGCAATTAGAGGAAGACTATGTGAGAACAGCACAGCTGTCTACAAATCAGGAAGAGAGTCCTCACTAGAAACCAAACCTTACTGGAACCTTGATTTTAGACTTTCCAGCTTCTAGAACTGTGAGGAAAGGAATTTCTATTGTTTAAGCCACACAGTGTGTGGTAATTTATTACAGCAGCCCAATTCTCTCTTTGCTCCTTGCCAGTTGGCTTTGGTTCATTTTGAGTGAGAAAGCTAGTTCTAAATTCATCATGTAGGCTTTCTTTATCTATGTTAATACTATACGCCAGTGTATCTCCAACTTGAGCATGCATATGAATCACTTGGAGGGCTTCTTAAAACACAGTGCTGGGTCTCACCACAGAGTTTCTGATTCAGTAGGTCTGGGTTGGGGCCCAAGGTTTTGTACTTCTAACAAGCCCCCAGGTGATGCTGATACTGCTGGTCCAGGGACCACACTGTGAGAACCATAGCTATATACTTTAGTATATTATTGTATAAACACATACTTTAGAAAAAAGTTTTACAGCAGTCCTTTAGGCTACAAAAGCCCTTAGGTTCTTGATTCAAAATCAAGTTTTTGAAACTAAAACAAACAAAATAAATAACTCTTCCTTCTCAGAAAGCTTAGCTTTTGTGATTCAAAAGTGCCTTGACTTTAAAAGCTATTATCTCTTTGAAGAGTTTAAAAAAATCTATTTAGAAACTGAGATGACTTTTTCTCTTTGGGTTCCCTTGTATTCTCATTCTTTTTGGTGAAATATGTCTCCAGATGTTTTGAAAACCAACAATTCAGTAGGTGGAGGGTCTCATAGAAGCAGAAAAATTCAGGAAAGCAAAACCTTAGTTATCTCAGAATTTGATCCTGCTACAAAAAAATAACTACCATTTATTTAATGCTTATGCCAGGCACTATACTGGTAATGACTTCTGTTTTCTTGTTTAATTCTCACAATGAACATCTTCAAACTATGTGACATGTTTGTTACTGTTGTTGTAGTTGTTGTTTCCACTTACAGTTGAGAAAAATGATGCTTAGAGAAGTTAAGGTACTTGCCCAAGTTTTCACAACTGGTAAGTGGCAGAGCTGAGATTCTAAGAGCTGCTTACAGTTCTTAACCACTGCTATCCAGCTTCCATCCTTTCTAATATAACATTTTTAAAGCAAATTCATTATGACTTTAAAAGGAAATAGCTACACTTATTCAAACTTACCATGTCTTTTTCTCCTGTCAGACACATTTAGAATGGATATTAGGAATAATGCCCCAGTCAGGAGATCTATTAGCCTCTTGTTAGAAGTGGTAACAACTTCATGCCTTTGGTCATTTAAAGTGGACCATATAGAGCACTGGACTATGTGTCACTTGAAAAAACTTCATATGAGTAGGGAATTGAAAGTTTTAAAATTTTTAATAGAATAGCTTGAAATCTAGTCCTTAGGGTTTTGAATCAAGTTGCTCATTTGTTTAGTCACTGCCCAGTATTTCTTCCAAGGGGAACAAATATTTGCTTTAGTCTGACACATTATCCATGGGAGATTCACACTAGAAAATGTGGTAATCTGAACCCCACTCAGATGTCAATATTATGTAGCTTTGTAGCTTTTGTGGAAGTCCAGGAATCTAGCAGAGAAGTTAAAACACACCATAGGCATGAAAAAATCAGAGATAGGGTGCACTGGAGAGGGTAAGAGAAACAGTTATATTATTTATATTACCTCTCCCCCAAGGCAATACATCTCAGTGCCAAGAGAGCCATTCTCAGTCTATGATTTCTCCTGCAGGAAAATGTGAGAGCACGTGAGTGGGTGCCTGGCTTCCCCAGCTATATGGAGTCCTGTCAAAAAAGTCCATTCCTCTCATGCCCCATCCAAAATACTAAGTTATGGACTGCATGACTGGGGGTATTGAGTGGTTGGGAGAAGAGCAGTCAGGGTTCAGAATGCAACATTTCAAAGGGACACTGATTCTTACTAAACACATCATGGACTCCTTTGGGAGTCATCCCATGAGTGACTTGGGGATGCCTCACTTGTGGTCCTGCTAACTGGCCCATTGACACCATCAGAGTTACATGTGTCTCACCCACACATTTTACAACCATGGCAAGCTCCCTGTGCATGGTCCCACATCAGTGAGAGTGAGCTTTTGTAGATGGGCAGAGAGTACATGCAGAAATTCAGCCCAAATCTCTGAGCCTGGGGGAGACCACAAGCTTGAGCATTTAGCACCATCCTCAGTACAGCTAAAAGGAGGTTGTGAGCACTTTGGCTGGCTTTGTAGGATCGAAAGGACACATACAAGCTTAAGAATTCTGCTGCAAGTGGGAGCAAAGTGTGTGGAGCAAATGTATAAATAGAAAAGGTCTAAGAAAGCCTGAGAATCCCTAGCAGAGCTGAAAAAAGGTATTTCTCTCTTGAAGTCAGTAAGTAAAGACTGGAGGAGGTGACTGCTACTTCAAATGCAAAGACAGCAGGGAAAGAACTCAAGGAAGATAAAAAAATCAAGTAAACATGATACCACCAAAAGAACACGATAATTTGCTATTAACAAAAACCAAAGATATAGAGATTTATGATTTACTCAATGAAAAAATTAAAATAGCTCTCCTAAGCAAGCTCAATGAGCTACAAGAAATAGAGAAAGGCAATTCAAAAAATCAGAATAACTATACATGAAGAAAATAAGAAGTTTCAGAAAGAGATATAAATCATTAAAAATCTGAAATTCTGGAGATAAAGAATATAATGAATGATATGAAAAATACAATAACTAGCATCAACATTGAGAATGGATCAAGCTGAAGAAAGAATCTATGAAGTAGAAGACAGGACCTGTGAAATTACCCAGAAGAGAACAAAGAGAAAAGAATGAAAAAGAGTGAAGAAAGCCTATGTGAATTATGGGATACCATAAAAAGAAACAATCTTCAAATTAATTGATTCTCAGAAGGAGAAGAGAGAGAGGGTGAAGAAGGCAGAAAGTTTATTTAAAGAAATAATGTCTGAGAACTTCCCAAATCTGGGGAACAATTTGGACATTCAAGTTCATGAAGATGGCAAGTCATGCCAAAATTTTAATCCAAAATTATCTGACACATTCTATTAAAACTGCTTAAAATCAAAGATAAAGAGAGAATTTAAAAAAAAGAAAAAAGATAAATCACATACAAGGGGACCCTGATGAGGCTATGAGAAGATTTCTCAACAGAAAACTTGTGGGCCAGGAGAAAGTGGGATGATATATTGAAAGTGCTGAAAGAAAAAAAAGATCAGCCAAGAATACTATACTGAGCAAAGTTGTCCATCAGAGAGGAAAGGCAAGATAAAGACTTTCCCAGACAAAGAAAAGCTGAGGGAGTTCACCTCAACCTACATTGCAAAAAAGTTGAAAGGAATTATTTAAATTGAAACAAAGGTTTTCTGTTTATTAACATGAAGACATATTAAAATATATAACAATGGTAAAATTAAGTATATAGACATATCCAGAATACATTAATACTAGAATATAGTGGTGTGTTAACCACTTAACATGACTATAAAGGTTAAAGAACTGAAGCATTAAAAATTAACTATAGGCTTCCCTGGTGGTGCAGTGACTAAGAATCCACCTGT
The DNA here is from genome assembly GCF_964270905.1 of Leucopleurus acutus. Taxonomy (NCBI): domain Eukaryota; kingdom Metazoa; phylum Chordata; class Mammalia; order Artiodactyla; family Delphinidae; genus Leucopleurus; species Leucopleurus acutus. Next base: position 73,868,003 of record NC_139148.1, read on the forward strand.
CAGTGCAGGGGACACGGGTTCAAGCCCTGGTCCAGGAAGATCCCACGTGCCACAGAGCAACTAAGCCCGTGTGCCACAACTACTGAAGCCTGTATGCCCCAGAGCCCATGCTCTGCAACAAGAGAAGCCGCTGCAATGAGAAACCTGCACACCACAACAAAGAGTAGAGCCCCCTCACTGAAACTAGAAAAAGCCATTGCACAACAATGAAGATCCAACACGCCAAAAATAAATAAATTTTAAAAATTAACTATAGCCACAATAATTTGTTAATGAGTATACAATATACAAAGAGGTATACTGAGATATCAAAAACATAAAAAGGAGAGGGAGTAAAATGGTAAAGATTTTATATGTGATAGAAGTAAAGTTGTAATACATGTAAAATAGATTGTTATCCCGAAAAGATGCTTTATGTAAGCCACATGGTAAACAAAGAGCAAAAACTTATGGTAGATACCCAAAAGATGAAAAGAAGAGAATTAAAGCGTACTACTATGGAAAATCATCATTCACAGAGGAAGCCAGCAAGAGAGGAAGAAAAGACAAGGAAACAACAAAACAGCCAGAAAACAATTAATAAGACAGCATTAGCAACTCCTTTCCTATCAATAATTACTCTAAACGAGATAGATTAAATTATCCAGCCAAAAGGCACAGAGTGACTAAATAGATAAAAATCAAAAACAAAAAAAACCAGGACCCAACTATATGTTGAATATAAGAGATTTCAGCATTAAGGACACATAAAAGCTCAAAGTGAAGAGATGGAAAAGATATTTCATGCAAATGGAAACCAAAAGAAAGCAGGAGTAGCTATAATTATACCAGACAAAATAAACTTTAAGCCAAAAATGGTAATAAGAGACAAAGAAAATCATTATATAATAATTGAGAGGTCAATTCATCAAGAAGATATGACAATTGTAAGTATATGTACCCCAAACAGTAGAGCAGCTAAATATATTAAGCAAATACTAAGAGATTTGAAGGGAGAAATAGATAACAGTACAAGAATAATAGGAGACATCAATACCCACTTTCAACAATGAATAGATCATCCAGACAGAAAATCAGTTAGGGAACATTGGACTTGAACTATACTTTACCAAATGGATCTAACAGACATACACAGAATATTTGATCCAACAGCAGCAGAATATACATTCACCTCAAGTGCACACGGAGCATTATCCACAAAACAAGTCTTAACAAATTGAAGAAGATTTAAATCATATCAAATATCTTTTCTAACCACAATGGTAGGAAACTAGAAATCAATAATAGGTGGAAAGCTAGTAAATTCACAAATATGTGGAAATTTAACTACACACTCCTGAACAACTAGTGGGTCAAAGAAGTCAAAAAGCAAATAAAAATTATATTGAAACAAATGAAAATTAATAACACAACATATTAAAACTTATGGAATGCAGCAAAAGGAGTTCTAAGAGGGATGTTAATAGTGATGAATGTCTACATTAAAGAAAGAGAAAGGTCTCAAAAAAACAACATAACTTTACACTTCAAGAAACTAGAAAAAAAAAGAAATAACTAAACCCAAAGTTAGCAGTAGAAAGTAAAGCAGAACAAAATGAAATAGAGACCAGAAAGCATTAGAAAAGACAAATGAAACTAAAAGTTGATTGTTGAAAAGATAAATAAAATCGACAAACATTTAGCTAGGCTAATCAAGAAACAAAGAGAGAAGACTGAAGTAAATAAAATCAGAATGAAGAATGAGACATTACAACTGATACTCTGGAAATATAAAAGATCATAAGAGACTTCTATGAACAATTATACACCAACAAGTTGGATGACTTAGAAGAAATGTACAAATCCCTAGAAACATACAACTTACCAAGAGTAAACCATGAAGAAATAGAAAATCTGAACAGATCAGTAACAAGTAAGGAGACTGAATCAGTTATCAAAACTCCCACCACAGAAAAGCCTAGGACAAGATGGTTTCACTGGTGAATTCTAACAAACATATAACGAAGAATTCTTTAATTAATGTCAATACTTCTCAAACTCTTCCACAAAATAAAAGAGGAGGGAGTACTCCCAAACACATTTTACAAGGCAAGTATTACCCTGATACCAAAGCCACATAAGTACACTACAAGAAAAGAAAACAACAGGCTAATACCTCTGATGAATATAGATGCAAAAATTCTCAACATAACACTAGCAAACTCAATTGAACAGGACAATAAAAGGATCATAGGGCATGGCGAAGTGGGATTTATCTCTGAGATGCAAGGATGGTTCAATATATGCAAATCAATAAATGTGTTATACCATATTAATAGAATGAAACAATCAAAAATATGATTACTTCAATAGATGGGGGAAAAGCATTTAACAAAATACAACATCTTTTCATGATAAAAACTCTCAACAAATTGAATGTGGAAGGAACCTAACTCAATACAATAAAGGCCATATATAACAAAGGTACAGATAACATCATACTCAGTGGTCAAAAATAGAAAGCTTTTCCTCTAAGATCAGGAACAAGACAACAGTGCCCACTCTCACCACTCCTATTTAATAGCACTGGAACTCCTAGCCTGAAGTATCTTTTGAAAGTCTTGGTTATTGTTTCAACAGCAAATATAAATTCTATTAATTGGTTTCTATTCAAAAAGCACACACTATACTAGGGACTCTTAGAAAGCAGGAAAAACTAGGTGAAGATAAAATCATATTGAGAATAGTTTTTACTTGTTTTAATTCCCAAATTTATGATATAATGTAAAAATGTAGGTAGAGAAATATGTGAACAAAGTACACATATTTATCAGTGTTAGTTAAATACTTATAGTAAGATTCACTTTTCCTCTTGATTAAAAGCACAAAACTATTTAAAAAGTCAGGAAGCAGGGGAAGGTAATTTAAGGAGCCTTTGTAACATAATTAAAGGGTAGTAATGAGACAAATATAATTTTTGTTCATAAATTTCTAGAGTGTAAGATACCCAGTTTCTGTTTTTTTTTTTTCCAAAGGTATCCAAAGTTGACCAGAAATACAGAACTGGCAAGAATCAGATCACCTGAATGACTTCCTCCTCTTTAATTCCTTCCTCCAGTTAAAGTTCCTTCCTCCCTCTGGACAAAATAAAGTCATTCATCTCATATATGTTTCTTAAGTTTTTTGGTTTATTTTGTTTCTTTTTTATTGAAGTATAGTTGATTTACAATGTTATGTTGGGTTCAGGTGTACAGCATAGTGATTCAGTATTTTTTGCAGACTATACTCCATCATAACTTATTACAAGATAATGGCTCTAATTTCCTATGGTATGCAGTATATCCTTGATGCTTATCTATTTTATACATAGAAGTTTTATCTGTTAAACCTATACCCCTAATTTGTCCCTCACCCTTTCTTCTCCCCTTTGGTAACCACGAGTTTGTTTTCTATATCTGTGTGTCTGTTTCTGTTTTGTATATACATTCATTTGTATTATATTTTAGATTCCACATATAAGTGATATTGTACAGTATTTGTCTTTCTATGTCTGACTTATTTCACTAAGCATCATAATCTCTAGGTCTATGCACATTACTGCAAACGGCAGAATTTCAGAATTTTTTATGGCTGAGTATTATTCCATTATATATATCACATCTTCTTTATCTATTTATTTGTTGACAAACACTTGGTTGAGTTGTATCCAATTTGGGTGAATAAAAATGTTTTCTGGGCTTCCCTGGTGGCGCAGTGGTTCAGAGTCCGCCTGCCGATGCAGGGGACACGGGTTCGTGTCCCGGTCTGGGAGGATCCCACATGCCGCGGAATGGCTGGGCCCGTGAGCCAAGGCCGCTGAGCCTGCGCATCCGGAGGCTGTGCTCCACGACAGGAGAGGCCACAATAGTGAGAGGCCAGCATACCACAAAAAAAAAAAGTTTTCTGCATTTGGGGGGAAATTGGAACTTTTTGGGGAAATTGGAATTATCCTTTCTTCTGGGAGGGGGATTCCTTTATTGAATATTTTTAGTCAGACAGATGTAAGGCAAATGCCTTCTCATTTTTCTTGAGGAACCCTGGACTATGAAATGAAACCAAATCCAGACACTCAGATGGCTATTCTATTTAGTATTGTAAATTGGTTTTATTTTTAGGAGACTGTTCTCCTTGGAGAGTTTATATTTTCTTTTCTAAATATATATTTAGCTAGGGCTGCATATTTGAGTTATTTTTTCCTTAGGAAGTGGGATATCTTTTATCCCACTTATTTTTTTCCTTTGGAAGTGGGATATATTTTCCCCATTTATTTGCTAAAAAGAAATACAAATACCAGACCTGATCCTGGCATAAGGAGTGTGAAAGATCTATTATTTTCACCTGATGTTGAAGAAAATTCTATAAAGGCACTGGGCTGTTTGGTGTTGCACAGTCAGATCTAACCTGTCTGTATCTTGTACATAGTATTATTTAAGAATTGACTCTTTTTATAGATTTGCTTGGATAAAGAGGGGAGGACCATTGAAGAAAATGTATATTACCACTCTCAATCATCCTGTGGAAGGAGATGAGATAGACCTTGGACTGTAAAGACAACTCCATCTTTTTCTGTAGTTAGGGAAATTTGGGCTTCAAGACATAGGAGAGAAGACTGGTCAAAAGGAACTCTTGTTAGTGAAAGGGCACATGACAGCTGACAAAGAGCTAGAAAACAGATGGCCGACTGCAGGCCTTCTGTGAAAAGGTTTATTGATATTTGACATTCAGTTTTATGTTCTCTTTTTCTATATAGTATTATCCTTCTGTTACCTCCAAGTTTCTAGTAACGTTTAGTTAAAGCTAAATCCTTGTATTTGTTGGAAATTAAGGGATGGTCTACATTTGAGGTGAAAAAAATCAGCCTGAGCATCATCTTAGTGAACAAGTGTTTATCAATAAATAAACCTGAAGCAGCCACCTGAAGCAATATATGATAAGTAACTATTGACAGATTTATGTGGTGAGAGCATCTTAAATCTACTCTCTTAGCAAATTTCCAGTATTCAATACAGTATTAACTATAATCATCATGCTGTACATTAGGTATCTAGATTTATTCATCCTACATAAATGTAACTTTCTTTTACCTTTGACCAACATCTCCCCATTTCCCCTACTTTTCTACCCTTGTTAGCTAGCTTCACTGTAGTAATTATTTCACTATGTATATCAAATCATTATATTGTACACCTTACATATATACAATTTTAATTTTTAAAAAAGATAAACATTTGGAATTTGTAGATAGAATCTCATAAATGATGAAGAATTCTTGCATCTAAGAGTCTGATGTTTGCTAAAAGATATAGCAACATCCCAAATGTTGGAAAGTTTAGAGCCATTCTGCTAACATGTTATTTATTCAATATATGACATGGACTTCTGTTCAAAACTTGAGGTGGGAAAATAAGTCAAACAGACATATCTTCTCCCTTTAACTCAGATTATATTCACTTTTCATATACCCAAGAGTAATGTAGCTTACCTTTAACTCCTCTAGTAATGACATATTTTAACCACTGAAGGTTTTCAATAATGTTCTACTTTTGAAAAGTATATGCAGAGATGGGACTTCAAGAATGGTGGCATGAGAAGCTTGGGGAAAACTATATCCTGGAGAGATGTATCTTAAATCACTCAAAATTAGTAAAGACAATCATTTATAATCTCTGAAGAATGACCAAAGTCTTACAAAAAATTGAGGAGCACAAAATCAACAAAATCTATGGAACACTGCAGGAAGAGTTGGAGGCAGTGGCATTTGAGCTAGGGACTTCACCTGTCCCTCCACAGTTCTACCTTGTAGAAGAGCTATTTAAGAGAGCTTGGCAACAGAATAGAACTTCCTACCTCCCCCAGATTCCTGGGATGTAAGAGATATTCTGGGTAGTTTACACAGCTGGTGAACAATAGAAGATTCCATTTTCCACAGCTCTGTGGTACAGAAGGTCAACATCCAGTAGGTGGTGGTATCCACACAGTGCCTATCTTCCCACCTTCAACTTCCACCACGTAGGGAGGATCCCAGTGGGTCATCTGGTGAAGAATGAGTCCCCTTTCCCACATAGTTTTGTGTCATAGGAGAGCTGCTACAGTGGGCATGTCAGGTGAGTGGCAGCTGCTATCTTCCCCAGACTTTTCAGAGTTAGTTCAGCCAAGTCACTAAACAAATAAGCAAACAGCCAAGTCAACACCAACAACCCTTGTGGGAGAGATCAGTATACAGAATCAATACAATATATTATCTAAAATGTTCAGTTTTCAACAAAAAATTATTAGACATGCAAAGAAATAGGAAACGTTCATCTAAACATACACAAAAGCACTCAATATTAACTGCCTGGTTCCAGACTGAAACAGAAAGAAATAGAAGATATTAACAGACCAATTACCAGGACTGAAATTAAATCAGTAATTTAAAAATTCCCAACAAACAAAAGTTCAGGACCAGATGGCTTCACAGGCATATTGTACCAAACATTTAGAGAAGAGCTAATACTTATCCTTCTGAAATTATTCAAAAAATTGCAGAGGAAGGAACACTTCTATACTCATTCTATGAGACCACCATCACCCTGATATCAAAACCAGAAAAAAGATATCACAGTCCAATATCACCAATGAACATAGATGCAAAAATCCTCAACAAAATACTAGCAAACTGAATCCAGCAATGCAGTAAAAGGATCATACACCATGATCAAGTGGGATTTATCCCAGGAATGCATAGATTTTTCAATATCTGCAAATGAAGTAATGCGATACACCACATTAACAAATTGAAGAATAAAAATCTTATGCTCATCTCAGTAGATGCAGAGAAAGCTTTTGAAAAAATTCAACATCCATTTATGATAAAAAAAAAACTCTTCAAAAAGTGGGCATAGAGGGGATACACCTCAACAAAATAAAGGCCATATATGACAAACCCACAGCTAACATCATACTCAATGGTGAAAAACTGAAAGCAATTCCTCTCAGATCAAGAACAAGGCAAGGATGACCACTCTCACCACTTTTATTCAACATAGTTTTGGAAGTCCTAACCACAGCAATCAGAGAATAAAAAGAAATTTAAAAATCCAAATTGTAAAAGAAGACGTAAAACTGTCACTGTTTGCAGAGGACATGATACTATACATAGAAAATTCTAAAGACACTACCAGAAAACTACTAGACCTCATCTACGAATTCAGTAAAGTTGCAGGATTCAAAATTAATAGAGAGAAGTCTGCTGCATTTCTACAAAATAGGAGAAAGAGAAATTAATGGAACAATCCCATTTACCATCACATCAAAAAAGAATAAAAGAACTAGGAAAACCTACCTTAGGAGGCAAAAGACACTGATGAAAGAAATTGAAGATGACACAAACAGATGGAAAGATATACAATGTTTTTGGATTGAAAGAATCAGTATTGTTACAATGACCGTACTACCCAAGGACACATATAAATTCAATGCAGTCCCTATCAAATTACCAATGGCATTTTTCACAGAACTAGAACAAAAATTTTTTACATTTATATGGAAACACAAAAGACCTTGAATAACTAAAGTTACCTTGAGAAAGAAAAATGGTGCTGGAGGAATCAGGCTCCATGACTTCAGACTAAACTACAAAGCTACAGTAATCAAGACCATATGGTACTGGCACATAAACAGACATACACATCAATGGAACAGAATAGAGTCCAAAAATAAAGCCATATACTTATGGTCAATTAATCTACAACAGAGGAGGCAAGAATATACAATGGAGAAAAGACAATCTCTTCAACAAGTGGTTCTGGGAAAACTGGACAGCTACATGTAAAAGAATGAAATTAGAACATTCTCTAATACCATATACAAAAATAAACCCAAAATAGGTTCAAGACCTGTAGGTAAGACCAGAAACCATAAAACTCCTAGAGGAAAACATAGGTAGAACCCTCTTTGACACAAGTTGCAGCAATATTTTTTTGGATCCATCTCCTAGAGTCATAGAAATAAAAACAAAAATAAACAAATGGGACATAATTAAATCTAAAAGCTATTACACAGAAAAGGAAACCATAAACAAAATAAAAAGACAACCTATAGAATGGGAGAAAATATTTGCCAATGATGTGACTGACAAAGGATTATTTTAAAGTACACAAACAACTTATACAGTTCAATATCAAACAAACAAACAACCCAACTGAAAAATGGGCATGATATAGACAGTTCTCCAAAGAAGACATACACATGGTCAACAGGCATATGAAAAGATGCTCAACATTACTAATTATTAGAGAGATGTAAATCAAAACCACAATGAGGTATCACCTCACCCCAGCCAGAATGGCCACCATCAGAAAATCTACAAATAATAATGCTGGAGAGGGTGTGGAGAAAAAACTAACTCTCCTAAACTGTTGGTGGGAATGTAAATTGGTGCAGCCACTATGGAGAAAGGTATGGAAGTTTCTTAAAAAATCTAAAAATAGAATTATCATATAACCATGCAATCCCATTCCTGGGCATATATCTAGAGAAAACCATAATTTGGAAAGATACACAAACCCCAATGTTCATAGCAGCACTATTCACAATAGCCAAGACATGGAAAAAAACCTAAATGTCCACTGACATATGAATGGATAAAAAAGATGTGTTACATATATACAATGGAATACTACTCAGCTGTAAAAAAGAATGAAATAATGCCATTTGCAGTAACATGGATGGACATAGGGATTATCATGCTAAGTGAAGTAAGTCAGAGAAAAACAAATATCACATGATATCGCTTATATGTGGAATCTAAGAAATTGATACAAATGAACTTATTTTCAAAACAGAAATATACTCATAGATATAGAAAACAAACTTATGGTTACCAAAGGGGAAATGGGGGAGGGATAAATTAGGAGTTTGGGATTAACAGATACAAACTACTATATATAAAATAGATAACCAACAAGGACCTTCTGTACAGCACAGGGAACTCTACACAATATCCTGTGGTAACCTATAATGGAAAAGAGTCTCAAAAAAGAATATATATATATATATATATATATATATATATATATATATATATATATATTCACAATAGCTAAGACATGGAAAAAACCTAATGTCCATTATATATATATATATATATATTCTTTTTCACTTTGCTGTGCACCTGAAACTAACACAACATTGTAAATCAAATATATTTCAATAAAAAATAAAAACAGTAAAATAAAAAAGGAAACCAGGCTTAAATAATTAAAGGAAAGTATGATGAAAATGATAGAGAATATAAGATAGAGAATATCATTTAAAAATTATAAAACGGAATGAAATGGAAATTTGAAATTGAAACATAAAATAATCAAGATGAAAAATTCACTAAAGGCCCTTGAGAGTAGACTTGAGCTGGCAAAAGAATCAGTTACCTTGAAGATAGATCAATAGAGATTATGAAATCTGAAGAACAGAGAGTAAAAGGAATGAAAAATGAACAGAGACACAGAGATATGTGGGATACCATTAAGTACCTATATTTTTTTAAAGAAATAATGGTGGAAAACTTCCTAAATTGATGAAAACATTATTCTACATATCTTAAAACTTTTATGAACTGAAGTAGGATAAATTCAAGAAGATCTTCAACAAGAGACACAGTCGTGAATTTTTTTAAAACAAAGACAAAGTAAAAAGCTTGAAAAGAACAAGAGGAAAATAACCCATTTCACACAAGGGACCTCCAATAAGATTAACAGCTGACTCCTTAACAGAAACAATAGAGACAAGAAAGAGTAAGACGTATTTAAAGTGCAAAGACACAAGACATATAAACAACGAAAAGTAAAATGGTAGAAATGAATTCAACCATATCAATAATAACCTTTAATGTGGATGGATTAAACATTCCAAATAAAATGCATTGATTGTCAAGGATAAAAAACACCAAGATCCTACTATATGTTGTCTACAGGAAACACACTGTATATTCAAAGACATAAATAGATTGAAAGCAAAAAGATAGAAAAGTATATACCACGAAAACAGCAACCATAAGAGAGCTGATGTGGCTATAATAATATCAAACCAAATAGATGTTAAAGCAACAGCTGTTACTATCATAAACATATGCATGTAATAATAGAGCTCCAAAATGCATGAAACAAAAACTGACAGAACTGAAGAGAGAAATGGATACATCAACAATAATACTTGGGACTTCAGCACCCATTGTATTAGTTTCCTAAAGCTGCTGTAATAAAATACCACAAACTTGGTGTCTTAGAACAATGAAAATGTATTCTCTCACAGTTTTGGAGACTAGAAATTAGAAATCAAGGTGTTTATAGGTTTGGTTCCTTCTGGAGGCTTTGAGAGAGAACCTCTTCCTTGCCTCTCTCCTCGCTTCTGGTGATTGCCAGCAATCCTTGACATCCTTTGGCTTGTAGATGCATCTGTCCAATTCTGCCTCCATCTTCACATGATCTTCTCCTCTGTGTGCCTGTGTCTCTGTGTCCAAATGTCTGTCTTATAAGGACATCAGCCATATTGGATTTAGAACCCACACTAATCCAGTATGATCTCATCTTAACTTGATTATATTTACAAAGATGTTATTTCCAAATAAAGACATATTCACAGGTTTTGGATGGATATAAATTTTGGAGGAACACTCTTCAACTCAGTACAACCACTTTCAATAATGGATAGAAAAGCTAAGCAGAAGATCAACAAGGATATAGAAGACTTAAGCAACACTACTAACAAACTTGACCTAACATATTTATAGAACACTCCACCCAACAACAGCAGAATACACATCTTTTCTGAAGTACACATGGAACATTCTCCAGGATAGACCATAATCTGGGCCATAAAATTTTAAAGTATTGAATTCAAAAAGTATGTTCTCTGACTACAAATAAATTATATTAGAAATCAATAACAGATGGAAATTTGGGGAACTGAAAAATAAGTGAAAAGTAACCAACACACTCCTAAATAATCAATTGGTCAAGGAAGAAATCACAAGGTAAATTAGAAAATACTTTAGCATTAATGAAAACAAAATACAATATACTAAACCTATATGATACAGCTGAAGGAAAGCTTAGAGGAAATTTATATGGCTACAATTGCCTGAATGAAAGAAGAAATATCTCAAATCATCTTCCACTTTATTAAACTATGAAAAGAAGAACTAACTCCAAAGCAAGTGTAAGAAAGGAAAATAAAAAGATTAGAGGGTAAATAAAATAAATAGGAATTAGAAAAACAATAGATAAAAATCAACAAATGCAAAACTTGGTTTTTTTAAAGAGATCACAATTACTGATGAGCCAATAGCTAGACTGACTAGGAAATAAAGAGAAGAATCAAGTGACTCATATTAGGAATGAAAAGGAGGACACCACTATTGACCTTACAGAAATAAAGTGGTTTAAAAGGAAATATGTCAGCAATAAGAGAAGAATGAACACTCTTGTCACTTCTATTCCACATTGTACTAGGCAAGAAAAAGAAATATAGATTGGGAAGGAAGAAATAAAACTATCTCTTTTCACAGACTACATTATCTTGTACATAGATAATCCTAAATCATCCACTGAAAAATCTACAATACAAAAATATTATAATAATATAATTAAGAATTAATTCAGAAAGTTTGCAGGATACAAGATCGATATACAAAAATCAATTGTATTTTCATATACTTGCAATAAACAGTCTAAAAATGAAATTAAGGAAACACACAATATCATCAAAAAAAGTAAGATACTTAGGAATACATTTAGAAAAAGAAGTACACAATTTGCACAATGAAAACTATAAAGTATTGTCAAAAAAAATTAAAGAGGATCTAAATAAATTGAACACATCCCATGTTCATGAGTCAATAGACTTAATAATTTTATGATCATACTCTCCAACTTCATCAACAGAGTCAGTGCAAACCCAATCAGAATCCTATCTGGCTTCTTTGTAGGAATTGACAAGCTGATCTTAAAATTTATATGGATACTAAAGAATATGCTAGAATAGGCAAAATAATCTTGTAAAAGAAGAACAAAGTTGGAGGACTCATGTTTCCTGGTTTCAAAACTTACTACAAAGAAACAATCACCAAGAAAGTGTGGTATTGGAATAAGAATATATGTATAGACCAATGGAATATAACCAAGAGTCCAGAAATAAACTCACATACCAATTGTCAATTGATTTTCAACAAAGGTGTCAAGACTATACAATAGGGAAATGATATACGTTTCAAAGAATCATGCTAGGAAAAGTGGATATCCATGTGCAAAATACTTAAGTTGGACCCCTATGTCACTCCATAGGCAAATACAATAACTCAAAATAGATTATAAAACTAAATACAAAAGTTAAAACTAAAATAACATTAGAAGAAAACATAGGAGTGCATCTTCATGACCCTGGGTTAAGCAAATGTTTCTTATATAGGACACCAAAAGCACAAGTTAATAAAGAAAAACTAGATGAATTGGACTTCATAAAAATATAAATTTTTATACTGCAAATGATACTACTAAAAACACATAAACAGCCCACAGAATGGGAGAACAAATTTGTAAATAATATATCTGATATGGGACTTTTATCTGGAATATATAAAGAAATCTTACAAGTCAATAATAAAAAGATAACTCAATTTAAAAATGGGCAAAGGTCTAAAAAGACATTTCTCCAAAGATACAAGGAAAACCAATACACAAATAAAAAGATGCTCAACATCATTAGTCAGTGGGGAAATAAACATCACAATGAGATAACACTTTACATCAACTAGAAGACACACAATAATAGGTGTTAGAGAGGATGAGAAGAAACTGCAACATTCATACAATGCTGATGGGAATGTAAAATGGTACAACTGCTTTGGAAAACAGTTTAGCAGTTACTCAAATGTTAAACATAGAGTTCACAGATGACCAAGAAATTTCACACTGAGGTATATATCCAGGAGAAATAAAAACACAAATCCACACACAGACTGGCATGTGAATGTTCATTGCAGTTTTTTTCATAATAGGCAAAAGGTGAAAAGAACCTAAATGCCCATCAACTAATGAATGGGTAAACAAAATACATACATATATTCCATACAAAGGAATATTTTTCAGCCATAAAAACAAATGAAGCACTGATACATTCTACAAAATGAACAAATGATGGAAACATCACACTAGATTAAAATAACCAGTCACAGAGGCCAGATATTATATGATATCATGCATTAAATATGTAGAATAAACAAATCTATAAGAGACTGTAATGGTTGTCAAGGACTTCGGGAGGGGAGGGGTAATGACTGCTGATGGCTATGAGGTTTTTGGAGTGTGATGAAAAGTGTAAAATCAGATGTGGTGATGGTTAGTAACACAACACTGTAGACACACTGAAAGTCATTGAATTGAGCACTTTACATGGGTGAATTTTATGGCATATGAATTATATTTCAATAGAGCTGTTAAGAAAAGAAAAAGTTATAACAAAAATGTATATGCAGGATGGACCTTCAAGACGGTGGAGGACTGAGACATGGAGATTAACTTCTTCACCACAAACACATCAAAAATACACCTACATGTGGAACACCTCCTTCAGAACACCTACTGCATGCTGGAAGAACTCAGACTTCCCAAAAGGCAAGAAACTCCCCACGTACCTGGGGTCTTGGTGCTCAGGCGAGTGGTTGGGCCTGAGCCTCTGAGGAGGGAAAGTCAAGTTCAGGACATTGGACCACCAGAGACTTCCTGGCCCCAGATAATATCAATCAGTGAGAGTTCTCCCAGACTTCCATCTCAACACTAAGACCCAACTCCATGCAACGACCAGCAAGCTCCAGTGCTGGACACCCCATGCCAAACAACTAGCAAAAAAGGAACACAACCTTCACCCACTAGCAGAGAGGCTGCCTAAAATCATAAGTTCACAGACATTCCAAAACACACCACCAGACATGGTCCTGCCCACCAGAAAGACAAGATCCAGCCATATCCACCAGAACACAGGTACCAGTCCCCTCCACCAGGAAGCCTACACAACCCACTGAATCAACCTTACCCACTGAGGGCAGACACCAAAAACAACAAGAACTACGAACATGCAGCCTGAGAAAAGGAGACCTCAAATACAGTAAGTTAAGAAAATGAGAAGACAGATAAATACACAACAATGAAGGAGCAATGTAAAAACCCACCAGACCAAACAAATGAAGAGGAAATAAGCAGTCTACCTGGAAAAGAATTCAGAGTAATGATAGTAAAGATAACCGAGAATCTTGGAAATGGAATGGAGGAAATACAAGAAAAGTTTAATAAGGACCTAGAAGAACTACAGAGAAAACAAACAGTGATGAACAACATAATACATGACATTAAAAATTCTTTAGAAGGAATCAATAGCAGAATAGCTGAGGCAGAAGAACAGATAAGTGACCTGGAAGATAAAAGAGTGGAAATAACTACTGCAGAGCAGAATAAAGAAAAAACAATGAAAAGAATTGAGGACAGTCTCAGAGACCTCTGGGACAACATTAAACACACCAACAATCGAATTACAGGGGTCCCAGAAGAAGAAGAGAAAAACAAAGGGACTGAGAAAGTATTTGAGAGATTATAGTTGAGAACTTCCCTAATATGGGAAAGGATATAGTCAATCAAGTCCAGGAAGTGCAAAAGAGTCCCATACAGGATAAATCCAAGGAGAAACACACTAAGACATATATTGATCGAATTATCAAAAATTAAATACAAAGAAAAAATATTGAAAGCAGCAAGGGAAAAGCAACAAACAACATACAAGGGAATCCCCATAAGGTTAACAGCTGATCATTCATCAGAAGCTCTGCAAGCCAGAAGGGAGTGGCAGGACATATTGAAAGTGATGAAAGGGAAAATCTTACAACCACGATTACTCTACCCAGCAAGGATCTCATTCAGATGCAACAGAGAAATTAAAACCTTTAAAGACAAGCAAAAACTAAGAGAATTCAGCACCACCAAACCAGCTTTACAACAAATACTAAAGGAACTTCTCTAAGTAGGAAACACAAGAGAAGGAAAAGAACTACAATAACAAACCCAAAACAATTAAGAAAATGGTAATAGGAACATACATATCAATAATTACTTTAAATGCTAATGGATTAAATGCCCCAATCAAAAGACACAGACTGGCTGAATGGATACAAAAAAGACCCGTATATATGCTCTCTACAAGAGACCCATTTCAGACCTAGGGACACATACAGACTGAAAGTGAGGGGATGGAAAAAGCTATTCGATGCAAAGGAAAATCAAAACAAAGCTGGAATAGTAATTCTCATATTAGAAAAAATAGACTTTAAAATAAAGACTATTACAAGAGACAAAGAAGGACACTACATAATGATCAAGGGATCAATCCAAGAAGAAGATATAGCAATAGTAAGTATATATGCACCCAAAATAGGAGCACCTCAATACATAAGGCAAATTCTAACAGCCATAAAAGGGAAAATCAACAGTAATACAATCATACTGTGGGACATAAACAACCCACTTTCACCAATGAACAGACCAACCAAAATGAAAATAAATAAGGAATAACAAGCTTCAAATGACACATTAAACAAGATGGACTTAATTGATATTTATAGGATATTCCATCAAAAACAAAACCAGAATACACTTTCTTCTCAAGTGCTCAAGGAAAATTCCCCAGGATAGATCATATCTTGGGTCAAAAATCAAGCCTTTGTAAACTTAAGAAAATTGAAATAATATCAAGTATCTTTTCCAACCACAATGCTATAAGACTAGATATCAATTATAGGGAAAAAAACTGTAAAAAATACAAACACATGGAGGCAAAACAATACACTACTAACTAACCAAGAGATCACTGAAGAAATAAAAAAAATACCTAGAAACAAATGACAATGAAAACACGATGACACAAAACCTATGGGATGCAGGAAAAGCAGTTCTAAGAGGGAAGTTTATAGCAATACAAGCCTACCTCAAGAAACAAGAACCATCACAAATAAGCAACCTAACCTTCAACCTAAAGCAATTAGAGAAAGAAGAACAAAGAAACCCCAAAGTTAGCAGAAGGAAAGAAATCATAAACATCAACTCAGAAATAAAGAAAAAGAAATGAGGGGAATGAGAGCAAAGATAAATAAAACAAAAAGCTGGTCCTTTTAGAAGATGAATAAAATTGATAAACCATTAGCCAAACTCATCAAGAAAAAAAGGGAGAAGACTCATATCAATAGAATTAGAAATGAAAAAGGAGAGGTAACAGACAAGGGGCAGATGGCGGAAGAGTAAGACGCGGAGATCACCTTCCTCCCCACAGATACACCAGAAATACAACTACACGTGGAACAACTCCTAAAGAACACCTACTGAACACTGGCAGAAGACATCAGACCTCCCAAAAGTCAAGAAAGTCCCCAAGTACCTGGGTAAGGCAAAAGAAAAAAGAATAAACAGAGACAAAAGGATAGGGACGGGACCTGCACAAGTGGGAGGGAGCTGTGAAGGAGGAAAGGTTTCCACACACTAGGAAGCCCCTTCATGGGCGGAGACTGTGGGTGGCGGAGGGGGAAATCTTCGGAGCCGTGGAAGAGAGCGCAGCCACAGGGGTGTGGAGGGAAAAGCAGAGAGATTCCCGCACAGAGGGTTGGTGCTGACCAGCACTCACCAGCCCAATAGGCTTGTCTGCTCACCCGCCGGGGCGACGGGGCTGGGAGCTGAGGCTTGGGCTTCGGTCGGAGTGCAGGGAGAGGACTGGAGTTGGTGACGTGAACACAGCCTGCAGGGGTTTAGTGCACCATGGCTAGCCGGGAGGGAGTCCGGGGAAAAGTCTGGACCTGCCAAAGAGGCAAGAGACTTTTTCTTCCCTATTTGTTTCCTGGTGAGCGAGGAGAGGGGATTAAGAGCACTGCTTAAAGGAGCTTTAGAGACGGGCGCCAGCCACGGCTAAAAGGGCGGACTGCAGAGACGGGCATGAGACGCTAAGGCTGCTGCCGCCACCACCAAGAAGTCTGTGTCCGAGCACAGGTCACTATCCACACCCCCCTTCCAGAGAGCCTGTGCAGCCTGCCACTGCCAGGATCCCGGGATCCAGGGACAACTTCCCTGGAAGAACGCAGCACAGTGCGCCTCAGACTGGTACAACGTCACACCAGCCTCTGCAGCCGCAGGCTTGCCCTGAACTCCGTACCCCTCCCTCCCCCCGCCTGAGTGAACCAGAGTCCCCGAAGCAGCTGCTCCTTTAACCATATCCTGTCTGAGCAAAGAAGAGATGCCCTCCAGCGACCTACACGCAGAGGCGGGGCCACATCCAAAGCTGAGCCCCGGGAGCTGTGCAAACAAAGAAGAGAAAGGGAAAGCTCTCCCAGCAGCCTCAGAAGCAGCGGATTAAAGCTTCACAATCAACTTGATGTACCCTGCATCTCTGGAATACATGAATAGACAAAGAACCATCCCAAATTGAGGAGGTGAGCTTTGAGAGCAAGCTTTATGATTTTTTCCCCTTTTCCTCTTTTGGTGAGTGTGTATGTGTATGATTCTGCGTGAGATTTTGTCTGTATAGCTTTGCTTCCACCATTTGTACTAGGGTTCTATCAGTCCGTTTTCTTTTTTTTCTTTAAAAGATTTTTTTTCTTAATAATTATTTTTTATTTTAATTATTTATTTTATTTTATCTTCTTTCTTTCTTGCCTTCCTTCCCTCCTTCTTCCTTCTTTCCTTCCTTCCTTTCTTCTTTCTTTCTCCCTTTCTTTCTTTCTTTCTTTCTTTCTTTCTTCCTTTCTTCCTTTCTTCTTTTCCTCCCTTTTAATCTGAGCTGTGTGGATGAAAGGCTCTTCATGCTACAGCCAGGAGTCAGTGCTGTGCCTCTGAGGTGGGAGAGCCAACTTCAGGACACTGGTCAACAAGAGACCTCCCAGCTCCACATAATATCAAATGGCGAAAATATCACAGAGGTCTCCATTTCAACACCAGCACCCAGCTTCACTCAACGACCAGCAAGCTACAGTGCTGGACGCCCTATGCCAAACAACTAGCAAGACAGGAACACAACCCTACCCATTAGCAGAGAGGCTGCTTAATATCATAATAAGTCCACAGACACCCCAAAACACACAACCAGACGTGAACCTGCCCACTAGAGAGATAAGATCAAGCCTCATCCACCACAAACAGGCACTAGTCCCCTCCACCAGGAAGCCTACACAACCCACTGAACTAACCTTAGCCACTGGAGACAGACATCAAAAACAGGAGGAACCACGAACCTGCAGCCTGCAAAAAGGAGACCCCAAACACAGTAAGATAAGCAAAATGAGAAGACAGACAAACACACAGCAGATGAAGGAGCAAGATAAAAACCCACCAGACCTAACAAATGAAGAGGAAATAGGCAGTCTACCTGAAAAAGAATTCAGAATAATGAGAGTAAAGATGATCCAAAATCTTGGAAATAGAATAAACAAAATGCAAGAAACATTTAACAAGGACCTAGAAGAACTAAAGATGAAACAAGCAATGATGCACAACACAATAAATGAAATTAAAAATACTCTAGATGGGAACAATAGAAGAATAACTGAGGCAGAAGAATGCATAAGTGACCTAGAAGATAAAATAGTGGAAATAACTACTGCAGAGCAGAATAAAGAAAAATGAATGAAAAGAACTGAGGACAGTCTCAGAGACTTCTGGGACAATGTTAAATGCACCAACTTTTGAATTATAGGGGTTCCAGAAGAAGAAGAGAAAAAGAAAGGGACTGAGAAAATATTTGAAGAGATTATAGTTGAAAGCTTCCCTAATATGGGAAAGGAAATAGTTAATCAAGTCCAGGAAGCACAGAGAGTCCCATACAGGATAAATCCAAGGAGAAATATGCCAAGACACATATAAATCAAACTGTCAAAAATTAAATACAAAGAAAACATATTAAAAGCAGCAAGGGAAAAACAACAAATAACACACAAGGGAATTGCCATAAGGTTAACACCTGATCTTTCAGCAGAATCTCTGCAAGCTAGAAGGGACTGGCAGGACATATTTAAAGTGATGAAGGAGAAAATCCTGCAAACAAGACTGCTCTACCCAGCAAGGATCTCATTCAGATTTAATGGAGAAATTAAAATCTTTACAGACAAGCAAAAACTGAAAGAGCTCAGCACCACCAGATGAGCTTTACAACAAATGCTAAAGGAACTTCTCTAGGCAACAAACACAAGAGAAGGAGAAGACCTACAATAACAAACCCAAAATACTTAAGAAAATGGGAATAGGAACATACATATCAATAATTACCTTAAATGTAAATGCACTAAATGCTCCCACCAAAAGACACAGATTGGCTGAATGGATACAAAAACAAGACCCATATATATGCTGCCTACAAGAGAACCACTTCAGATCTAGAGACACATAGAGACTGAAAGTAAGGGGATGGAAAAAGATATTCAACGCAAATGGATACCAAAAGAAACCTGGAGTAGCAATTCTCATATCAAGCAAAATAGACTTTAAAATAAAGACTCTTAGAATGGACAAAGAAGGTCAGTACATAATGATCAAGGGATCGATCCAAGAAGGAGATATAACAATTGTAAGTATTTATGCACCCAACATAGGAGCACCTCAATACATAAGGCAAATACTAACAGCCATAAAAGGGGAAATCAACAGTAACACATTCATAGTAGGGGAATTTAACACCCCACTTTCACCCATGGACAGATCATCCAAAATGAAAATAAATAAGGAAACACAAGCTTTAAATGATACATTAAACAAGATGGACTTAATTGATATTTATAGGACACTCCATCCAAAAACAACAGAATACACATTTTTCTCAAGTGCTCATGGAACATTCTCCAGGATAGATCATATCTTAGGTCACAAATCAAGCCTTGGTAAATTTAAGAAAATTGAAATTGTATCAAGTACCTTTTCTGACCACAACGCCATGAGACTAGATATCAATTACAGGAAAAGATCTGTAAAAAATACAAACACATGGAGGCTAAACAATACACTACTTAATAATGAAGATATCACTGAAGAAATCAAAGAGGAAATCAAAAAATACCTAGAAACAAATGACAATGGAGACACAACGACCCAAAACCTGTGGGATGCAGCAAAAGCAGTTCTAAGGGGGAAGTTTATAGCAATACAAGTCCACCTTAAGAAGCAGGAAACATCTCGAATAAACAACCTAACCTTGCACCTCAAGCAATTAGAGAAAGAAGAACAAAAATACCCCAAAGCTAGCAGAAGGAAAGAAATCATAAAAATCAGATCAGAAGTAAATGAAAAAGAAATGAAGGAAATGATAGCAAAGATCAATAAAAATAAAAGCCAGTTCTTTGAGAAGATATACAAAATTGATAAACCATTAGCCAGACTCATCAAGAAAAAAAGGGAGAAAACTCAAATCAATAACATTAGACATGAAAAAGGAGAAGTAACAACTGACACTGCAGAAATACAAAAGATCATGAGCGATTACTGCAAGCAAGTCTATGCAAATAAAATGGACAACCTGGAAGAAATAGACAAATTCTTAGAAGAGCACAGCTGTCAAGCCTGAATCAGGAAGAAATAGAAAATATGAACAGACTAATCACAAGCACTGAAATTGAAACTGTGATTAAATATCTTCCAGCAAACAAAAGCCGAGGACCAGATGACTTCACAGGTGAATTCTATCAAACACTTAGAGAAGAGCTAACACCTATCCTTCTCAAACTCTTCCAAAATATAGCAGAGAGAGAAACACCCCCAAACTCATTCTATGAGGCCACCATCAGCCTGAAACCAAAACCAGACAAGGATGTCACAAAGAAAGAAAACAACAGGCCAATATCACTGATGAATATAGATGCAAAAATCCTCAACAAAATACTAGCAAACAGAATCCAACAGCACATTAAAGGGATCATACACCATGATCCAGTGGGGTTTATTCCAGAAATGTAAAGATTCTTAAATATATGCAAATCAATCAACGTGGTATACCGTATTAACAAATTGAAGAAGAAAAACCATATGATCATCTCAATAGATGCAGAGTAAGCTTTCGACAAAACTCAACACCCATTTATGATAAAAATCCTGCAGAACGTAGGCATAGATGGAACTTTCCTCAACATAATAAAGGCCATATATGACAAACCTACAGCCAACATCGTCCTCAATGGTGAAAAACTGAAAGCATTTCCACTAAGATCAGGAACAAGACAAGGTTGCCCACTCTGACCACTCTTTTTCAACATAGTTTTGGAAGTTTTATCCACAGCAATCAGAGAAGAAAAGGAAATAAAAGGAATCCAAATTGGAAAAGAAGAAGTAAAGCTGTCACTGTTTGCAGATGACATGATACTATACATAGAGAATCCTAAATATGCTACTAGGAAACTACTAGAACTAATCAATGAATTTGGTAAAGTAGCAGGATACAAAATTAATGCCCAGAAATCTCTGGCATTCCTATACACTAAAGATGAAAAATCTGAAAGTGAAATCAAGAAAACACTCCCATTTACCATTGCAACAGAAAGAATAAAATATCTAGAATAAACCTACCTAAGGAGACAAAAGACCTGTATGCAGAAAATTATAAGACACTGATGAAAGAAGTTAAAGATGATACAAATAGATGGAGAGATATATCATGTTCTTGGATTAGAAAAATCAACATTGTGAAAATGACTCTACTACCCAAAGCAATCTACAGATTCAATGCAATCCCTATCAAACTACCACTGGCATTTTTCACAGAACTGGAACAAAAAATTTCACAATTTGTATGGAAACACAAAAGACCCTGGATAAGCAAAGCAATCTTGAGAACAAAAAATGGAGCTGGAGGTATCAGGCTCCCTGACTTCAGACAATACTACAAATCTACACTAATCAAGACAGTATGGTACTGGCACAAAAGCAGAAAGATAGATCAATGGAACAGGATAGTAAGCCCAGAGATAAACCCACGCACATATGGTCACCTTATTTTTGATAACAGAGGCAGGAATGTGCAGTGGAGGAAGGACAGAATCTTCAATAAATGGTGCTGGAAAAACTGGACAGGTACATGTAAAAGTATGAGATTAGATCACTCCCTAACACCATACACAAAAATAAGTTCAAAATGGATTAAAGACCTAAATGTAAGGCCAGAAACTATAAAACTCTTAGAGGAAAACATAGGCAGAACACTCTATGACATAAATCACAGCAAGATCCTTTTTGACCTACTTCCTAGAGAAACGGAAATGAAAACAAAAATAAACAAATGGGACCTAATGAAACTTCAAAGCTTTTGCCAGCAAAGGAAACCATAAACAAGACCAAAAGACAACCCTCAGAATGGGAGAAAGTATTTGCAAATGAAGCAACTGACAATGGATTAATCTCCAAAATTTATAAGCAGCTCATGCAGCTCAATAACAAAAATCAAACAACCCAATCCGAAAATGGGCAGAAGATCTAAACAGACATTTCTCCAAAGAAGATATACAGAGTGCCAACAAACACATGAAAGGATGCTCAACATCATTAATCATTAGAGAAATGCAAATCAAAACTACAATGAGATATCATATCACACCACTAGAATGGCCATCATCAAAAAATGTAGAACTAATAAATGCTGGAGAGGGTGTGGAGTAAAGGGAACACTCTTGCACTGCTGGTGGGAATGTGAATTGGTACAGCCACTATGGAGAACAGTATGGAGGTTCCTTAAAAAACTACAAATAGAACTACCATAGGACCCAGCAATCCCACTACTGGGCATATACACTGAGAAAACCATAATTCAAAAAGAGTCATGTACCAAAATGTTCATTGCAGCTCTAGTTACAATAGCCCAGATATGGAAACAACCTAAGTGTCCACCATCAGATGAATGGTTAAAGAAGATGTGGCACATCTATATAATGGAATATTACTCAGCCATAAAAAGAAATGAAATTGAGCTATTTGTAATGAGGTGGATAGACCTAGAGTCTGTCATACAGAGTGAAGTAAATCAGAAAGAGAAAGACAAATACCATATGCTAACACATATATATGGAATAAAAAAAATAATGTCATGAAGAACCTAGGGGTAAGACAGGAATAAAGACACAGACTTACTAGAGCATGGACTTGAGGATACGGGGAGGGGGAAGGGTAAGCTGTGACAAAGTGAGAGAGTGGCATGGACATATATACACTACCAATCGTAAAATAGATAGCTAGTGGAAAGCAGCCGCTTAGCACAGGGAGATCAGCTCAGTTCTTCATGATCACCTAGAGGGGTGGGATAGGGAGGGTGGGAGGGAGGGAGATGCAAGAGGGAAGAGATATGGCAACATATGTGTATGTATAACTGATTCACTTTGTTATAAAGCAGAAACTAACATACCATTGTAAAGCAGTTATACTCCAATAAATATGTTAAAAAACAAAAAACAAAAAAACAAAATAAGAATCTGCCTGCCAATGCCGGGGACACGGGTTTGCTCCCTGCTCCGGGAATATCCCACATTCCTCGGAGCAACTAAGCCCGCGAGCCACCACTACTGAGCC
This sequence comes from Leucopleurus acutus, assembly GCF_964270905.1. NCBI lineage: Eukaryota > Metazoa > Chordata > Mammalia > Artiodactyla > Delphinidae > Leucopleurus > Leucopleurus acutus. Next base: position 73,891,615 of record NC_139148.1, read on the forward strand.
CATGCGCCACAACTTCTGTAGCCTGCAAGCACAGAGCCCGTGCTCCGCAACAAGAGAAGCCACTGCAGTGAGAAGCCCGTGCACTGCAATGAAGAGTAGCCCCTGCTCACTGCAATGACAGATAGCCCACGCGCGGCACCAAAGACCCAAAACAACCAAAAAGAAAAAGAAAGAAAGAAAGAAAGAAAGAAAGAAAGAAAGAAAGAAAGAAAGAAAGAAAGAAAGAAAGAAAGAAAGAAAGAAAGAAAGAAAGAAAAAGAAGTAAAAACTGACATTGCAGAAATACAAAGGATCATGAGAGATTACTACAAGCAACTATATGTCAATAAAATGGACAACCTGGAAGAAATGGACAAATTCTTAGAAAGGCACAACCTTCTGAGACTGAACCAGGAAGAAATACAAAATATAATCTGACCAGTCACAAGCAGTGAAATTGAGACTGTGATTAGAAATCTTCCAACAAACAAGAGCCCAGGACCAGATGGCTTCACAGGCGAATTCTATCAAACATTTAGTGAAGAGCTAACACCTATCCTTCTCAAACTCTTCCAAAATATAGCAGAGGGAGGAACACGCCCAAACTCATTCCACGAGGCCATCATCACCCTGATACCAAAACCAAAGATCTCACAAATAATGAAAATTACAGGCCAATACCACTGATGAACATAGATGCCAAAATCCTTAACAAAATACTAACAAACAGAATCCAACAGCACATTAAAAGGATCGTACACCATGATCAAATGGAGTTTACCCCAGGAATGCAAGCATTCTTCAATATACGCAAATCAGTCAATGTGACACACCACATTAACAAACTGAAGGATAAAAACCATATGATCATCTCATTAGATGCAGAAAAAGCTTCTGATAAAATTCTACACCCAGTTATGATAAAAACTCTCCAGAACGTAGGCGTAGAGTGAATGTACCTCAACATAATAAAGGCCATGTATGACAAACCCACAGCAAACATCATCCTCAATGGTGAAAACCTGAAAGCCTTTGCACTAAGATCAGCAACAAGACAAGGTTGCCCACTCTGTCTATTATTCAACATAGTTTTGGAAGTTTTAGCCACAGCAATCAGAGAAGAAAAATAAATGAAAGGAATCCACATGGGAAAAGAAAAAGCAAAACTGTCACTATTTGCATGTGACATGACACTATACATAGAGAATACTAAAGACTCTACCAGAAAACTACTAGAGCTAATTAGTGAATTTGGTAAAGTAGCAGGATACAAAATTAATGCACAAAATCTCTTGCATTCCTATAGACTAATGATGAAAACTCTGAAAGAGAAATTAAGGAAACACTCTAATTTACAATTGCAACAAAATGAATAAAATACCTAGGAATAACCTACCTAAGGAAACAAAAGACCTGTATGCAGAAAACTATAAGACACTGATGAAGGAAATTAAAGATGATACAAACAGATGGAGATATAAACCATGCTCTTGGATTGGAAGAATCAACATTGTGAAAATGACTATAATACCCAGAGCAATCTACAGATTCAGTGCAATCCCTATCAAACTACCACTGACATTTTTCACAGAACTAGAACAAAAAATTTCACAATTTGTATGGTAACACAAAAGACCCTGAATAGCCAAAGCAATCTTGAGAAAGAAAATAACAGCTCAGGAATAAGACCCCTGACTTCACACTATACTACAGAGCTACAGTTATCAAGACAGTATGGTACTGGACCCCAAAACAGAAATATAGATCAATGGAACAGGATAGAAAGTTCAGAGATAAGCTCACTCACCTATGGTCAACTAATGTATGACAAACAAGGCAAGGATATACAATTGAGAAAAGACTGCCTATTCAATAACTGGTGTTGGGAAAACTGGAAAGCTTCTTGTAAAAGAATGAAATTAGAACACTCCCTAACACCATACACAAAATTAAACTCAAAATGGATTAAATACCTAAATATAAGACCAGGCACTATAAAACTCTCAGAGGAAAACATAGGCAGAACACTCTGTGACATAAATCACAGCAAGGTCCTTTTTTGACCCACCTCCCAGAGAAATGGAAATAAAACCAAAAACAAACAAATGGGACCTAATGAAACATAAAAGCTTTTGCACAGCAAAGGAAACCATAAACAAGACCAAAAGCCAACCCTCTGAATGGGAGAAAATATTTGCAAACGAAGCAACTGACAAAGGATTAATCTCCAAAATATACAAGCAGTTCATGCAGCTCAACATCAAAAAAAAAAAACCTAACATAAAAATGGGCAGAAGAGCTAAATAAACATTTCTCCAAAGAGGATATACAGGTTGCCAACAAACACATGAAAGGATGCTCAACATCACTAATCGTTAGAGTATTGCAAATCAAAACTACAATGAGGTATCCCCTCACGCCGGTCAGAATGGCCATCATCAAAATATCTACAAAAAATAAATGCTGGAGAGGGTGTGGAGAAAAGGGTACCCTCTTGCACTGTTGGTGGGAATGTAACGTGATACAGCCACTATGGAGAACAGTATGGCGGTTCCTTAAAAAACTAAAAATAGATCCAGTGAAATGATAGCATTTTGGAAAATGCTTTATGTGAAGAGACTTTTCGTGAGGGAGAGTCATTTATGGATCTGAAAGCATCAGCTGGACTGATGATTGACGGTTGAAATGCTCCCCAGAGATGGAGGCGCTGGCAGATTCCATTGTTGTGCTCTCCACATAACCTGCCGGCATAGGTGTGTGAGCTCACTGGAGATGAGCCAGCACCATCCCACCGCAGTGCTGAAGCTGAAGAGCTTCAGCGAACGCGGCACTCCCCCAGTCCCTGGCTGGGCCTGGCAAGTATGAGCAGTCTTATCCCTCTCTCAGCCTAAAGCCAACTCACGTCTCCCGTTCTCCTTGACTGGGATTGGAGAGCAAGAGCAGTCTCAGCAGTCTCCCACTCCAGACCTAAAGCTGATGCACGTGCACAGACAAGGCACTCTCATGCTGCATTGTTGAAGCCCAGAGGCACACTCAGTCAAGTCATTTTCCTGCTGTCTTCCTGAAACAAGAGAACAAGCCCCATTTCTACCCTCTCCAGCTGCCTACCTAAAGACAGTGGGGGTATGCAGTCCACACAGAGGACATCCCTTGATTGTCTGTCACTGGTGGCCAGGGGTCTATCATTCCAGAACTCCACGGGACTGTAACAAATGAAAGTCAGTTCTTGGCAGGTCACCAGCAGCCCCACCAGGGTACTGCACAAACAGCAGACTGAAATATAGCCCCTGTCTTCTAGTGAAAAAGGCCTATTTACCTATTCGGGAGCTGCACCTTCAGGGACAGACTTCAGGTTTCCCACACATCTAGAGTCTAAGGGGGCAAGCATGGAGACACCATCCTTGCACACCCCGTTGCCCTCACTTCAGCTCAACAAAACTCCCCAGAAAGGGCTTTTACACTCATTCCTAGCCCCAGTGTTTTGCAACTATCACCCAGGGGACACCTCCAGATCTCCTGTTCTGGAGGCCAACAGGGATACAATTGAGGCCCCACAGGACTATATATATCTGTGTACTTGAAGAGCTGCTGCCTGAATATCTGGCATCCAATCAGTCTGAAACTAAGTGCTAAATGAGATTCCTCCTCTTGGAACACTGGTCTTGGCACATCCTCAACAACAGGAGTATATCAAGAATAAATCAGGCAAGCTCCAGAGTGACATCAGCATCATAGTGGCATGAGAGTCTCCCTTTGTTTCTCTCCTTCAATCTACAACCAGTAAAACATCTATAACTCAACAAAGGTGCCTCAGCCCAACACACCAGGGCACTGAAGAATTCCACTCATCTCTTCATCTAAAGGCAGGTGGACTGGAACACAAAGAGGAGCCAGAACCGGGGGAACAAAGGAGGTGGTGCCAGCAGTCCTGCACCCTCAGCCATGGTGGCTGAGCCCACAGCCCCAGAGAACACTGTAGCATCAGGAGAGGTAGTGCACATGACTCTGGCTTCCTGGCTGTAGCAGAGCCTGTGGCTCTGGAACCAGACAGGGAACCAGACAGCAGCAGGGTCTGCAATCTTGTCCCTCCAACCACAGAGGTACTCATAACTCCAGCCAGCACCACCCCCACCACTGCCTGCCATAGTGGCACCTACAAACCTGACAACACTGGTTGCAGAAGAGACACTGTGACCTGGCTCCTCCCCCACTCCCTACTCTTGCAGCAGTAGAGCCAGGAGACCCCAGATGTGGTCCCACCATTCTGATGCCCCAAGCAGTGATGACAGCAACACCAGCTACAGAAAGACACCAACCCCAGAGGCACAAGCAGTGACATCAAGGGCACATGACAACACCTCTAATAGAGGAGGTGGAGGGTGGAAAGTGCCCATTCTCAAATATAACCAGAGGCTGCTCAAGTAAGAGAATCCAAACTTGTGCTACAGTGCCACCTACTGGAATACAAAAGAAAAAATCTCTAATTACGAATCTGTTCAATTAGAATGAAATTAAAAAAAAAAAAGCTTTCCCTGAAAAAGAAAGGTGCTTGCTACTTCAAATGCACTGGCAGACGAACAACTCATCAAGTACCATGACGAACCATGGTAACATGGTATCACAAAAAGAAAATGACAATTCTCCAGAAACCAAACTTAAAGTCACAGAATATTGTAATCTAAATGACAGAGAATTCAAAATAGCTGTTATGAAGAAGCTCAATGAACTACAAGAAAATTCAGAAATGCAGTTCAATGAACTCAGGAATAAAAATAATGAACTGAAGGAATACTTTACCAAAGAGATTGAAACTCTAAAAAAGAACCAAACAGAAATTTGAGAGCTGAAGATCTCAACAAATGAGATGAAGAAGGCATTAGAAAGCATTGGAAATAGAGCAGACCATATGGAAGAGAGAATTAGTGAGCTCAAAGGTAGAAATCTAGGCAGGATACAAGTAGAAGAGGAAAGAGGAATAAGATATCTTAAAAATGAGGAAATTCTATGAGAGCTATACCTTCTTTTAGGAAGGGCAACATTAGGGTAATTGTTATCATAGAAGGAGAAGAGAGGGAGAAGGGAGAAGAGAGCTTATTTAAAGAAATAATAGCTAAACTATTTACAATAGCCAGGACATGGAAGCAACATAAATGTCCATCAACAGAGGAATGGATAAGAAGGTGTGGTACATATATACAATGGAATACTACTCAGCCATAAAAAGGAACGAAATTGGGTCATTTGTAGAGACGTGGATGGACCTAGGGATTGTCATACAGAGTGAAGTAAGTCAGAAAGAGAAAAACAAATATCGTATATTAACGCATATATGTGGAATCTAGAAAAATGGTATAGATGATCTTCTTTCAAAGCAGAAATAGAAACACAGACGTAGAGAACAAACATATAGATACCAAGGGGGAAAGGGAGGTGGGATGAACTGGGAGATTGACATTGAAGTATATTCACTATTGATACTATGTATAACATAGATAACTAATGAGAACCTACTGTATAGTACAGGGAACTCTACTCAGTGCTCTGTGGTGACCTAAATGAGAAGGAATTCAGAAAAGAGGGGATATAGATATATAGATATATAGATATATCTTATTCACTTTGCTGTACAGTAGAAACTAACACAACATTGTAAAGCAACTATACTCCAATAAATATTTAAAGACAGAAATAATAGCTGAGAACTTCCCAAGCCTGGGGAAGAAACTGAATATATAAGTCCATGAAGCTAAGAAAACACCTAGTTGCATCAATGCAAAAAGACCTTCTGCAAGACACATATTAAAACATTGTCAAAATTCAATGACATACAGAGTGAAGTAAGTCAGAAAGAGAAAAACAAATACTGTATGCTAACACGTATATATGGAATCTAAAAAAAAAAAAGGTCTTGAAGAACCTAGGGGAAAGACAGGAATAAAGACTCAGACTGATTAGAGATGGACTTGAGAATACGGGAAGAGGGAAGCGTAAGCTGGGACAAAGTGAGAGAGTGGCATGGACATATATACACTACCAAATGTAAAATAGCTCGTGGGAAGCAGCCACATAGCACAGGGAGATCAGCTCGGTGCTTTGTGACTACCTAGAGGGGTGGGATAGGGCGGATGGGATGGAGGAGATGCAAGAGGGAAGAGATATGGGGATATATGTATATGTATAACTGATTCACTTTGTTATAAAGCAGAAACTAACACACCATTGTAAAGCAATTATACTACAATAAAGATGTTTAAAAAAAAAGTCAATGACAAAGAAAGAATTTTAAAGGCAACCAGGGAGAAAAATAATGGTAACCTACAAAGGACCCCCTACTAGGCTATTAACAGCTTTCTCGGCAGAAATTATATCCAGCGAAGAAGGCGGAAGATGGCGGAAGAGTAAGACGCGGAGATCACCTTCCTCCCCACAGATACACCAGAAATACATCTACACGTGGAACAACTCCTACAGAACACCTACTGAAGGCTGGCAGAAGACCTCAGACCTCCCAAAAGGCAAGAAACTCCCCACGTACCTGGGTAGGGCAAAAGAAAAAAAAGAAAAAACAGAGACAAAAGAATAGGGACGGCACCTGCACCAGTGGGAGGGAGCTGTGAAGGAGGAAAAGTTTCCACACACTAGGAAGCCCCTTCGCGGGCGGAGACTGCGGGAGGCGGAGGGGGGAGCTTCGAAGCCGCGGAGGAGTGCACAGCAACGGGTGCGGAGGGCAAAGCGGGGAGATTCCCGCACAGAGGATCGGTGCCGACCGGCACTCACCAGCCCGAGAGGCTTGTCTGCTCACCCGCCGGGGCGGGCGGGGCTGCGAGCTGAGGCTCTGAGGCTCGGGTTTCGGTTTTGGACAGAGCGCAGGGAGAGGACTGGGGTTGGCGGCTTGAACATAGCCTGAAGGGGTTAGTGCACCACAGCTAGCCGGGAGGGAGTCCGGGGAAAAGTCTGCACCTGCCGAAGAGGCAGGAGACTTTTCCTTCCCTTTTTGTTTCCTGGGGCGTGAGGAGAGGGGTTTAAGAACGCTGCTTAAAGGAACTCCAGAGACGGGCGCGAGCCGCGGATAACAGCGCGAACCCCAGAGACGGGCGCGAGCCGCGGCTGAAAGTGCGGACCCCAGAGACGGGCGTGAGCTGCGGCTGAAAGCGCGGAATCCAGAGACGGGCGCAAACCGCGGCTAAAGCCGCGGACCCCAGAGGCGGGCGGGAGACGTTAAGGCTGCTGCTGCCGCCACCAAGGGGCCTGTGTGCGAGCACAGGTCACTCTCCACACCCCTCTTCCGCGGAGCCTGTGCAGCCCGCCACTACCAGGTTCCCGGAATCCAGCGACAACTTCCCCGGGAGAACGCACAGCGCGCGTCAGGCTGGTGCAAAGTCACGCCGGCCTTTGCCGCCGCAGGCCCGCCCCGCACTCCGTGCCCCTCCCTCCCCGCCGGCCTGAGTGCGCCAGAGCCCCCGAATCAGCGGCTCTTTTAACCCCATCCTGTCTGAGCAAAAAACAGACGCCCTCCAGCGACCTACACGCAGTGGCAGGGCCAAATCCAAAGCTGAGCCCTGGGAGCTGTGAGAACAAAGAAGAGAAAGGGAAATCTCTCCCAGCAGCCTCAGAAGCAGCGGATTAAAGCTCCACAATCAACTTGATATACCCTGCATCTATGGAATACCTGAATAGACAACCAATCATCCCAAATTAAGGAAGTGGACTTTAGGAGCAAGATCTATGATTTTTTCCCTTTTCCTCTTTTTGTGAATGTGTATGTGTATGCTTCTGTGTGAGATCTTGTCTGTATAGTCTTGCTTCCACCATTTGTCCTAGGGTTCTATCCGTCCATGTTTCTTTTTTTATTTTTTTCTTAATAATTAATTTTAATAACGTTATTATACTTTACCTTCGTTCTTTCTTTCTTTCTTTTTTTCCTTCCTTCCTTCCCTCCTTTAGACAACGAATCATCCCAAATTGAGGAGGTGGTCTCTGACAGCAAGATTTATGATTTTTCCCCCTTTACCTCTTTTAGTGAGGGTGTTTGTGTATGCTTCTGTGTACGATTTTGTCTGTATAGCTTTGCTTCCAACATTTGTCCTAAGGTTCTATCCGTCCCTTTTTTTTTTTCTAAGTAAGAATTTTTTAATTCAATAACTTTATTATACTTTATTTTATTTTTACTGTATCTTCTTTCTTTCTGTCTTTTTTCCTTCTTTCCCTCCTTCCTTCCTTCCTCCCTCCCTCCCTCCCTCCTTTCTTTCCTTCTTGCCTTCTTTCCTTCTTTGCTTCTTTCTTTCTTTCTTTCTTTCTTTTCTTTCTTCCTTCCTTCCTTCCTTCCTTCCTTCCTTCCTTCCTTCCTTCCTTCCCTCCTTTCCTTCTTTCTTTCCTCATACTTCTACTAATTCTCTCTACTTTTTCTCCCTTTTATTCTGAGCCGTGTGGATGAAAGGCTGTTGGTGCTCCAGCCAGGAGTCAGGGCTCTGCCTCTGATGTAGAAGAGCCAACTTCAGGACACTGGTCAACAAGAGACCTCCCAGCTCCACATAATATCAAATGGCGAAAATCTCCCAGAGACCTCCATCTTAACACCAGCACCCAGCTTCACTCAACAACCAGCAAGACACAGTGCTGGACAACCTATGCCAAACAACTAGCAAAACAGGAACACAACCCCACCCATTAGCAGAGAGGCTGCCTAAATCATAATAAGGCCACAGACACCCCAAAACACACCACCAGACGTGAACCTGCCCACTAGAGAGACAAGATCCAGCCTCATCCACCACAACACAGGCACTAGTCCCCTCCACCAGGAAGCCTACACAACCCACTGAACCAACCTTAGCCACTGGAGACAGACATCAAAAACAGAAGGAACTACGAACCTGCAGCCTGCAAAAAGGAGACCCCAAACACAGTAAGATAAGCAAAATGAGAAGACAGAAAAACACACAGCAGATAAAGGAGCAAGATAAAAATGCACCAGACCTAACAAATGAAGAGGAAATAGGCAGTCTACCTGAAAAAGAATTCAGAATAATGATAGTAAGGTTGATCCGAAATCTTGGAGATAGAATGGACAATAGAATGGAAAAAATGCAAGAATCAGTTAACAAGGACCTAGAAGAACTAAAGATGAAACAAGCAACGATGAACAACACAATAAATGAAATTAAAAGTACTCTAGATGGGATCAATAGCAGAATAAATGAGGCAGAAGAACGGATAAGTGACCTGGAAGATAAAATAGTGGAAATAACTACTGCAGAGCAGAATAAAGAAAAAAGAACGAAAAGAACTGAGGACAGTCTCAGAGACCTCTGGGACACCATTAAACGCACCAACATTCGAATTATAGGGGTTCCAGAAGAAGAAGAGAAAAAGAAAGGGACTGAGAAAATATTTGAAGAGATTATAGTTGAAAACTTCCCTAATATGGGAAAGGAAATAGTTAATCAAGTCCAGGAAGCACAGAGAGTCCCATACAGTATAAATACAAGGAGAAATATGCCAAGACACATATTAATCAAACTGTCAAAAATTAAATACAAAGAAAGCATATTAAAAGCAGCAAGGGAAAAACAACAAATAACACATAAGGGAATCCCCATAAGGTTAACAGCTGATCTCTCAGCAGACACCCTACAAGCCAGAAGGAAGTGGCAGGACATACTGAAAGTGATGAGGAGAAAAACCTGCAGCCAAGACTACTCTACCCAGAAAGGATCTCATTCAGATTTGATGGACAAATTAAAACCTTTACAGACAAGCAAAAGCTGAGAGAGTTCAGCACCACCAAACCAGCTTTACAACAAATGCTAAAGGATCTTCTCTAGGCAAGAAACACAAGAGAAGGAAAAAACCTATAATAACGAACCCAAAACAATTTAGAAAATGGGAATAAGAACATACATATCGATAATTACCTTAAATGTAAATGGACTAAATGCTCCCACCAAAAGACACAGATTGGCTGAATGGATACAAAAACAAGACCCTTATATATGCTGTCTACAAGAGACCCACTTCAGACCTAGAGACACATACAGACTGAAAGTAAGGTGATGGAAAAAGATATTCCATGCAAATGGAAACCAAAAGAAAGCTGGAGTAGCAATTCTCATATCAGACAAAATAGACTTTAAAATAAGGACTATTAAAAGAGACAAAGAAGGACACTACATAATGATCAAGGGATCGATCCAAGAAGAAGATATAACAATTGTAAATATTTATGCACCCAACATAGGAGCACCTCAATACATAAGGCAAATACTAACAGCCATAAAAGGGGAAATCGACAGTAACACATTCATAGTAGGGGACTTAAACACCCCACTTTCACCCATGAACAGATCATCCAAAATGAAAATAAATAAGGAAACACAAGCTTTAAATGATACATTAAACAAGATGGACTTAATTGATATTTATAGGACACTCCATCCAAAAACAACAGAATACACATTTTTCTCAAGTGCTCATGGAACATTCTCCAGGATAGATCATATCTTAGGTCACAAATCAAGCCTTGGTAAATTTAAGAAAATTGAAATTGTATCAAGTATCTTTTCTGACCACAACGCCATGAGACTAGATATTAATTACAGGAAAAGATCTGTAAAAAATACAGACACATGGAGGCTAAACAATACACTACTTAATAATGAAGTGATCACTGAAGAAATCAAAGAGGAAATCAAAAAATACCTAGAAACAAATGACAATGGAGACACAACGACCCAAAACCTGTGGGATGCAGCAAAAGCAGTTCTAAGGGGGAAGTTTATAGCAATACAAGCCCACCTTAAGAAGCAGGAAACATCTCGAATAAACAACCTAACCTTGCACCTAAAGCAATTAGAGAAAGAAGAACAAAAAAACCCCAAAGCTAGCAGAAGGAAAGAAATCATAAAAATCAGATCAGAAATAAATGAAAAAGAAATGAAGGAAACAATAGCAAAGATCAATAAAACTAAAAGCTGGTTCTTTGAGAAGACAAACAAAATAGATAAACCACTAGCCAGACTCATCAAGAAAAAAAGGGAGAAGACTCAAATCAATAGAATTAGAAATGAAAAAGGAGAGGTAACAACTGACACTGCAGAAATAAAAGAGATCATGAGAGATTACTACAAGCAACTCTATGCCAATAAAATGGACAATCTGGAAGAAATGGACAAATTCTTAGAAATGCACAACCTGCCAAGACTGAATCAGGAAGAAAGAGAAAATATGAACAGACCAATCACAAGCACTGAAATTGAAACTGTGATTAAAAATCTTCCAACAAAGAAAAACCCAGGACCAGATGGCTTCACAGGCGAATTCTATCAAACATTTAGAGAAGAGCTAACACCTATCCTTCTCAAACTCTTCCAAAATATAGCAGAGGGAGGAACACTCCCAAACTCCTTCTACGAGGCCACCATCACCTTGATACCAAAACCAGATAAGGATGTCACAAAGAAAGAAAACTACAGGCCAATATCACTGATGAACATAGATGGAAAAATCCTCAACAAAATACTAGCAAACAGAATCCAACAGCACATTAAAAGGATCATACACCATGATCAAGTGGGGTTTATTCCAGGAATGCAAGGATTCTTCAATATATGCAAATCTATCAATGTGATAAACCATATTAACAAATTGAAGGAGAAAAACCATATGATCATCTCAATAGATGCAGAGAAAACTTTTGACAAAATTCAACACCCATTTATGATAAAAACCCTGCAGAAAGTAGGCATAGAGGGAACTTTCCTCAACATAATAAAGGCCATATATGACAAGCCCACAGCCAACATCATCCTCAATGGTGAAAAACTGAAAGCATTTCCACTAAGATCAGGAACAAGACAAGGTTGCCCACTCTCACCACTCTTATTCAACATAGTTTTGGAAGTTTTAGCCACAGCAATCAGAGAAGAAAAGGAAAAAGAAGGAATCCAAATCAGAAAAGAAGTAAAGCTGTCACTGTTTGCAGATGACATTATCCTATACATAGAGAACCCTAAAGATGCTACCAGAAAACTACTAGAGCTAATCAATGAATTTGGTAAAGTGGCAGGATACAAAATTAATGCACAGAAATCTCTGGCATTCCTATATACTAATGATGAAAAATCTGAAAGTGAAATCAAGAAAACACTCCCATTTACCATTGCAACAAAAAGAATAAAATATCGAGGAATAAACCTACCTAAGGAGACAAAAGACCTGTATGCAGAAAATTATAAGACACTGATGAAAGAAATTAAAGATGATACAAATAGATGGAGAGATATACCATGTTCTTGGATTGGAAGAATCAACACTGTGAAAATGACTCTACTACCGAAAGCAATCTATAGATTCAATGGAATCCCCATCAACTACCACAGGCATTTTTCACAGAACTAGAACAAAAAATTTTGCAATTTGTATGGAAACACAAAAGACCCCGAATAGCCAAAGCAATCTTGAGAACGAAAGAAGGAACTGGAGGAATCAGGCTCCCTGACTTCAGACTATACTACAAAGCTACAGTTATCAAGACGGTATGGTACTGGCACAAAAACAGAAAGATAGATCAATGGAACAGGATAGAAAGCCCAGAGATAAACCCATGCACATATGGACACCTTATCTTTGATAAAGGTGGCAGTAATGTACAGTGGAGAAAGGACAGCCTCTTCAGTAAGTGATGCTGAGAAAACTGGACAGGTACATGTAAAAGTATGAGATTAGATTACTCCCTAACACCATACACAAAAATAAGCTCAAAGTGGATTAAAGACCTAAATGTAAGGGGAGAAACTATCAAACTCTTAGAGGAAAACATAAGCAGAACACTCTATGACATAAATCACAGCAAGATCCTTTTTGACCCACCTCCTAGAGAAATGGAAATAAAAACAAAAATAAACAAATAGGACCTAATGAAACTTCAAAGCTTTTGCACAGCAAAGGAAACCATAAACAAGACCAAAAGCCAACCATCAGAATGGGAGAAAATATTTGCAAATGAAGCAACCGACAAAGGATTAATCTCCAAAATTTACAAGCAGCTCATGCAGCTCAATAACAAGAAAACAAACAACCCAATCCAAAAATGGGCAGAAGACCTAAATAGACATTTCTCCGAAGAAGATATACAGACTGCCAACAAACACATGAAAGAATGCTCAACATCATTAATCATTAGAGAAATGCAAATCAAAACTACAATGAGATATCATCTCACACCAGTCAGAATGGCCATCATCAAAAAATCTAAATGAGATATCATCTCAAACCAGTCAGAATGGCCATCATCAAAAAATCTAGAAACAATAAATGCTGAAGAGCGTGTGGAGAAAAGGGAACACTCTTGCACTGCTGGTGGGAATGTGAATTGGTTCAGCCACTATGGAGAACAGTATGGAGGTTCCTTAAAAAACTACAAATAGAACTACCATATGACCCAGCAATCCCACTACTGGGCATATACCCTGAGAAAACCAAAATTCAAAGAGTCATGTACCAAAATGTTCATTGCAGCTCTATTTACAATAGCCCGGAGATGGAAACAACCTAAGTGTCCATCATTGGATGAATGGATAAAGAAGATGTGGCATATATATACAATGGAATATTACTCAGCCACAAAAAGAAACGAAATTGAGCTATTTGTAATGAGGTGGATAGACCTAGAGTCTGTCATACAGAGTGAAGTAAGTCAGAAAGAAAAAGACAAATACCGTATGCTAACACATATATATGGAATTTAAGAAAAAAAAATGTCATGAAGAACCTAGGGGTAAGGCAGGAATAAAGACACAGACCTCCTAGAGAACGGACTTGAGGTTATGGGGAGGGGGAAGGGTGAGCTGTGACAGGGTGAGAGAGAGTCATGGACATATACACACTAACAAACGTAGTAAGGTAGATAGCTAGTGGGAAGCAGCCGCATGGCACAGGGATATTGGCTGGGTGCTTTGTGACAGCCTGGAGGGGTGGGATAGGGAGGGTGGGAGGGAGGGAGACGCAAGAGGGAAGACATATGGGAACATATGTTTATGTATGACTGATTCACTTTGTTATAAAGCAGAAACTAACACACCATTGTAAAACAATTATACCCCAATAAAGATGTTAAAAAATAAAAAGAAATTATATCCAGCAAAGTTATCATTCAGATATGAAAGACAAATAAAGGATTTTACAGACAAACAAAAGCTGAGGGAGTTCATCAAAACTAGACCTACTTCACAGTAAATCTTGAAAGGAGCTCTTTTACCTGAATCAAAAGGCAAAAGTATGCAAAACTTTGAGTAAGATTACAAGTAGACAGAAATAGATAGAAAGAATCAGAAAATTGCAATTCTATATCAGAATACGTTCTTAAACAATTATAGCATAAAGGTTAAAGAGAAAAAAAGCAGTAAAAATAATTATAGCTACTTCAATTTGGTAAGAAACTCACAACCAAAGAAGAAAGGACCAAACTCATATAGGAAATTAAGATAAGTCCTTTTCCTATCAACAGGAAAAGGACTATTTTATTTATGAGACATTTTATATAAACCTCATGGGAACCACATAGCATAAATCTAAAGCAGAGACAAAAAAACTTTAAAAAAGAGGAAACAGAAAAACATCATAGAAAACCACCAAACTAAAATGTCAGAAAGAAATGCAAGTAAAAAGGAATAATGAAGATATAGAGCAACCAGAAAACAAAAGATAAAATGGCAGAACTAAGTCCTCATTTATCACCCTAAATGTAAATGGATTGAATTCACCAATTAAAAAACACAGAGTGGCTGGATTTATTAAAAAACAAGACCCAACTATATGCTACCTCCAGGAAACACATCTCAGCTCTAAAGACAAAACACTGGCTCAAAGTGAAGGATTAGAAAATGATACTCTAAGAAAATGGCAATGAAAATAAAGTTGGTATAGCCATACTCATATCAGATGAAATAGATTTCAAACCAAAAAGTAACAAGAGACAAAGATGGACATTATACAATGGTAAAGGGGACAATTCATCGAGAAGACATAACAGTTATTAATACATATGCACCTAACATAGGAGCACAAACATACATAAAGCAATTAATAACAGACCTAAAGAGGGAAATCGAAAGCAACACAATAATAGTAGGAGACTTTAACACCCCAATTACATCAAAGGATAGATCATCTAGATAGAAAGTCAACAAGGAAACAGCAGCTTTCAATGTAACATTAAATTAGATGGACTTTGGTAGGTTTATACAAAACGTTCCATCCAAATGCAGCAGAATACACATTCTTCTCAAGAGCACATGGAACGTTCTCAAGGATAGACCATCTGTTGGGACACAAAACAAGTCTAGAATTTAAGAAAATTGAAATTATATCAAGTATCTCTTCTGTTCACAATAGTATGAAACTAGAAATTAACTACAAGAAGAAAGGTAGAAAAAAATCACAAATATGTGGAAACTAAACAACATGCTCCTGAACAATGATTGGGTCAATGGAGAAATCAAGAGAGAAATTTAAAAATACCTGAAGACAAATAAAAATAAAGTATAATATACCAAAATCTATGGGTTGCAGCAAAAGTGATACTAAGAGGGAAGTTTATAGAAATACAGGTCTACCTCAAGAAACAAGAAAAATCTCAAGTAAACAACCTAGGCTTACACCTAATAGAACTAGTAAAAGAAGAATAAATGAGGCCCAAAGTCAGTAAAAGGAAGGAAATTATAACAAAGAACAGAGCAGAAGTAAGTGAAATAGAGAACTAAAAGCAATAGAAAAGATCAATGAAAGTAAGAGCTGCTTCTTTGAAAAGATAAACAAAATTGTCAAACTTTTAGCTAGACTCAGAAAGAAAAGAGAGAAGTTGCTCATAGAAACAAAAGAGGAGAAATAACAGTGGATACCATGGAAACACAAAGGATTATAAGAGAATATTATGAGCAGCTATATGCCAACAAATTGGACAACCTAGAAAAACTGGAAAATTTTAGAATCATACAACCTTGCAAGACTGAATTATGAAGAAATAGAAAATCTGAATATAACAATCACTAGCAAAGAGATTAGGATGGCTCAATATTCACAAATCAATCAATTTGATACACCACATTAACAAAATGAAAGATAAAAATCATATGATCATCTCAATAGACACAGAAAAAACATTTTACAAGGCTCAATACTCATTTATGATAAAAAAAAACTCTCAACAAAATGAATATAGAAGGAACATACCTCAACGTACTAAAGGCCATATATGCCAAACCCACAGCTAGCATATAAAATGGTGAAAAACTGAAAGCTATCCATCTAATATCAGGAACAAAACAAGGATGACCACTCTTACCACTCTTATTTAACATAGGATTGGAAGTCTTAGCCAGAGCAATTAGGCAAGAAAAAGTAATAAAAGGAATCCAAATTGGAAAGAAGGAAGTAAAACTGTCACTATTTGCAGATGACATGATTTTATATAGGAAAAACTTTAAAGACTTCATCAAAAAACTATTAGAAAAATTTTAAAATACAGTAAATCTTTAGGGTAAAAAATCAATATACAAAAATCTATTGCATTTCTATACACTAAAAACAAACAAGCAGAAAGAGAAATTAAGAAAACAATCCCATTTATAATCACAACAAAAAGAAAATAATACTTGGAAATAAATTTAACTAAGGAGGTGAAAGACTTGTACTCTGAAAACTCTATGACACTGATGAAAGAAATTGAAGAAGGCATAAAGAAATGGAAAGATATTCTGTGCTCATTGATTGGAAGAATTAACATTGTTAAAATGTCCATATTACCTAAAGGAACCTACAGATTCAGTGCAGTCAATCCCTATCAAAATCCCAATGACATTTTTCAGAGAAATAGAACAGAGGATCCTAAAATTTATATTGAACCACAAAAGACCCTGAATAGCTAAAGCAATTCTGAGAAAAAGAACAAACTTGGAGGTATCACGCTCCCTGATTTCAAATTATATTACAAAGTTATAGTAATCAAAAAAGTATGGTATTGGCAGAAAAACAAACACACAGATCAGCGGAATAGAATAGAGAGCCCAGAAATAAAACTACACATATATGAAAAATTAATTTATGACAAAGGAGCAATGAACATACAATGGAGAAAGGATAGTCTTTTCAATAAGTGATGTTGGGACAACTGGACAGCCACATGCAAAATGGCTGAAACTAGAGCACTATCTCACACTATATATAAAAATCAACTCAAAATAGATAAATACTTGAATGTAAGACCTGAAACCATAAAGCTCCTAGAAGAAAACATAGGCAGTATTCTCTTTGACATTGGTCTTGGCAGTATCTTCCTGGACTGTCTCTTCAAGCAAGAGAAACAAGAGCAAAAATAAACAAGAGGGACTACATCAAACTAAAAACTTCTGCACAGCAAAGGAAACCATCCACAAAATGAAAAGACAACCTACGCTATGGGAGAAGATATTTGCAAATTATATGTCCAATATTGGTTAATATCCAAAGTACACAAAGAACTCATACAACTCAACATCAAAGAAATGAACAACTTGATTTAAAAAGGGGGAGAGGACCTGAATAGACTTTTTTTTCCAAAGAAGATGTACAGGTGGCCAACAGACACATGAAAAGATTCTCAACTTCACTATTCATCAAGGAAATGCAATTCAAAACCATAATGAGGGCTTCCTTGGTGGTGCAGTGGTTGGGAATCTGCCTGCCGATGCAGGGGACACGGGTTCGTGCCCTGGTCCGGGAGGATCCCGCATGCCGCAGAGTGGCTGGGCCCGTGAGCCATGGCAGCTGAGCCTGCACGTCCGGAGCCTGTGCTCCACAACGGGAGAGGCCACAACAGTGAGAGGCTCGCGTACCGCAAAAAAAACACACACACAACAAAAAACCAAAAAAACAGAGTGAGATATCATTTCACACATGTTAGAATGGCTATTCTCAAAAAGACAATAAATAACAAATTTTGGAGAGGATGTGGAGAAAAGGGAACCATAGTGCACTGTTGGTGAAACTGTAAATTGGTGCAGTCATTATGGAAAACAATATGGAGATTCCTCAAAAAATTAAGAATAGAATTATGACATGATCCAGCAATTCCACTTCTGGGTATTTATGCAAAGAAAATGAAAACACTAACTCCATCATTATGTACAATAGCCATAATAACTATGTGAGATGATGACTGTGTTAATTAACTTCACTGTGGGAATCCTTTTGCAATTTATACATATATCATCACATTGTACACTTTAAATATACTACAAATTTATTTGTCATTTATACCTCACTAAAGCTGAAAAAATGTATACCAGGATGGGCCCTGTTGTTTTGAGTAGGAAGAAGATATTATTGACTCTCTGTGAATGGGTTTGTATCTCAGCTATTTTTTTTGATTAGCGACGTTGTGCTTGAATAGAAGGTTAAGTTTGTTATTACATTCATCATCCCATTGATCAGTAAGATCAATCCTATCTCCCTCAGCCCTGTCTGCTCCCAAAGTTGCTTTCAGTCAAAGAGTATGATTTTTCCAGAGAGGATAACTATCAAAGGTATCAAAATCGTTGTGTTCCTGTGCTAGAACTTTCAAATAAGTCCACATGGTCCATAGGAAGAGGCTGGTGTTTATCCATCTTTATCTCAATAGAAAGGCACTTATGGAATGTGCAATCAATAAGAGGTCAACATAAAACACAAGGGAGGACAAAAAGTATTGTGCAAGGTGAATGAATTATCAGGGTGTCCTACAAAGGTCACCAAAGCCATCATGTATTGTATGAAAACCTGAATGCTTTCAGTGATCTGGGGCGATATTGGAGGTAAACAGAGAGTATTTCCCTCTATTCTAGGCTGTGCTACACTCAGCCTCTCAGATGCTACCCAATACCATTTTCCAGGATACGAGGTCCTTTGTTTGGAAAAATTCTGGAATTATAGATCTAACAAGAAAGTGTTATTACAACAGAACCAGAGGGAAAAAAGGCAACCATTGGCTTTTATGTTTTAATATAGACTTTGAAGCTCAGGGCAGGTACAAATAGTTTGAAATAAAAAGGTTTGAGGTTTTATAAGCCTAGAACTAAGGGCATAGGATTTTATGTCATACACAATAATTTCAGAAGACTGCATGATAAGTTAGAGCCATTTTGTCCTATTTTAGAGGAGTTAAGGTGTCCCTTGACTGGCAGAAGAGGCGATTCAGAGAGGGGAAGAAGGGAGTTAGAAACTGGTAGGTCTCTGAGAAGAAGCCCTCTGTCCTGAACCCTGGTCCAAGTCCCAAGGAATAGGGATAATAAGATGTCCACATAGGTTTGAGTGATTTAAGCCCCATGCCATTTTCCAAGGGAGAATTCCCTCAGGCATGACATGGGAGGCATAGAGCAGAACTAACTACCTAGCCCATCTTGGCACAGATGAGATAATGTACTGGCAGAGTTATCCTGCACCTAACACGATACAGAAGCAGTAGAGTGGAAATGGCCTGTGATTTATTTTGTCAGAGAGACCTGTAGAGAGTCTCACAGCCTGGTCTGTACCCTACTGTGACACAGAAGCAGAAAGCAAATCCTGGCACATTCCAGAGGGCTGCAGAAGTTATCTGAGGGAAAGCCAGACCTAAAGAGATGTTGTCATAAGAAGCAAGGGAAAGAGCAGCATGACCAGTGAGGATTGACAACCAAGGATGAGAGAAAATAATATACGTCTCAGTGGATGGAGAGTAGATAGGTGATAATCCAAGCCATATTTCCTCCCAGTCTGCCTCGGCTTTCCAAGATTTAGAAATGATTTTGGGTAAAGGGGTGGAAAAACGATGCCTGTATTGATACGTAACTTGTTGATTTTACTCAGTCCAGGTTTGCAAAGCCAGAAGCTCAGTAGTGATTCTGCCTTGAAGATAATTAGGATCTTAGGGAATAGCTGATATTCCCCAAATTCACAAAAATACCCCAAATCTGAGATATAAAACATAATACCAATTTAAGAATTTATTTTTAAAATATAACTGTTTCATGGGCTGGAATACTCAGATTCAGTCAGTGCATTCTCTTCTCTATTGGAAAGTTTACATGGGATGGTAATCAGATTATAATCAGATGGTGATTAAATAAACCTGGGGAGTGAGCTGGATGATTTTCATGGCTACTGTCATCCATCTGGGAGAGTAATGCATCCATCGTCACAAGAGGGGTCAACCTGTTGAGCAAACATTGATGTCAGTTCACAAGGACTTTTTCTCCCGCATTGTGTCTCTATAATAATCTTTCCCAATAATGCTATTTCAGAATTGACCACTCCCCTTCTATCATCAGAATCTTTAGGCTAGTCAATATCATTGATTAGGCTGCAATCTAGTACTCACTTCTACCTTTTGACCTGAAAGAGACTCCTTCTTTTGTGATTTTTGCATATAACTGAGCTCATCCATTGTGTGTTGCCTTTATTAGTGTAATTTACAATTGTGAACGGGGCTCACTGATACTTCTAAGACCACTTGCATTGTAGTATGTATGGTAGTTTATACCTAAGAATATATACATTTAAAATATTTAACATATATTTCAACATATGTATAGACATTAACATACTGCACAGCTTTTGATTCAGGAGTCTTTCTCTAACAATTTATATAAAGGTAATAACAGGATGGATAGAAAGATTTACTTAAGAAGATGTTCAGCACAGAGTTGTCTTTGTTAATGAAAATATACTAAATGTACAACAATGAGAAGGTTAAATGAATTATGGTACTTTCATATAATGGAGTACTATATACCTTAAAAGTAATAATGTAATCCTATATTTATTGACATGAGAAAATGTTCAAAATTTTGCATTAAGTGAAAAATTCAAGTTTAAATCAGAATATGAAGTTGGATATTATTTTTATTAAAAGGTTTACATATGAGTTGAAAAAACCCAGAAGGCTATGCATCAAAATGTAAATAGTGGTTATCTCTGGGTTTTAGGATCATGTGTCTTTCTTATTTTTTGTCTTTCTGCTTTCTTGAAATGTATAGATTTCAATAGTGAAAATTCGGTTCTTATGATACAATCAAAAATTTTAGAATACTCAGATGCATTAAAATTTATATTAATAAACAAAAACACTTTTAAAATTATTTTCACATGAGTCTTCAATTGCATGGCACCACAAACCTTCAACTTTCGTATTTCTTCCATTAATATCTCTAAACCTTCTCCTGAACATGCTTTCTCCATCAATTACATGAGCTAAGCCAGCTGAAATCTAAATGGGGAAGTGGATTTAGTTTAACCTCCAGCAACATTTTTCCTATGCCCTTTTCCTTCCCTTCAAGATTCCGAGGTCTTCTACACTATTGTGTTGTATTTCTTCTGTAAAAGAGAAGTATGATGATCATGATAATGTTGATGAATGCAACAATAATTACAATAACAATCAAAGCAAAATTACAATTTTATCTAGTGCTGACAATGTATTAAGCACTTTAGCTACATAGTTGTTTTTGGACCCATACAATTCTTTCAAGTAGGTCTTATCATTGCTATTTTATAGTTGAAAAAGCTGAGTTTCAAAACTTTACCCGAGGTACTACACAGATGGTAAGTAGCAGAAACATGATTCAAATCTAGTTTTGTGAGAAGCGAAATTCCATGATGATAAAATTTTTTCTATATTGCCTTTATTGGACTATCATGATTCAATAAAAAGCAGACATCGTAAGGCCTTTGCAAGGAGATCACCCCTCCCCCAGATCACCTCACTACTTAGAGCTGCCTACATCTTTCTGTACTTCAATCACCATAGGAGGGCTAGGTTCCTAGGTCATCTCTCATTTGCCTCTTGCCTCCATCCTGCTCTCTACATCTCCTAGTTTGTACCAGTCTTATAGCACTTCCCAAACTGAATCAATTCACCATATCTTCTGGCAACTCACAAGCTATCATTTAAATTTTTAAAATAAAAATATTTTTGCCCTCAAAATTTTACTTCTTGCTTTTTATTGTGGTAAAATATACATAACATAAAAGATACCATTTTAATCATTTTAATAGTATAATTCAGTGGCACTAAGTGCATTCATACTGTTGTATAACCATCACCATTATCCGTCTCCATAACTTTTTCATCTTCCCAACTAAAATTCTGTACCATTAAACAGTAAGCCCCCTTTCACCCTTCCCTAGCCCCTGGTAACCTGTAATCTATGTTGTGTCTGTGTGAATTTGATTATTCTAAATATCCCATATGACTGGACACATACAATATTTGACTGTGTTGAGGTTATTTCACCTATAATGTTTTCAAGATTTATCCTTATTATAACAGCTATAGGAATTTCCTTCCATTTTATATATATACCACACTTTGTTTATCCATTCATCTGTGACATACATTTTGGCTACTGTGACTAATGCTGCTATGAACTATGGTATACAAATGTCTTCTCTTTTTTGTTTTCAAATCTTTTGACTATATACCTAGAAGTGGAATTGCTGGATCATATGCTAATCCTAAATTTAACTTTTTTAAGGAAATCCTGTACTGTTTTCAACAATGGCTGTACCATTTTTACATTCCCCTAGCAATGCACAGTGTTCCAACTTCTACACATCCTTAAAAACACTTATTATCTTCTGGCTTTTGTTTTTGTAGTAGTCATCCTAATGGATGTGAAGTGGTATCTCAATACGGTTTTGATTTGTATTGCTCTAATGATTAGTGATATTGAAAATCTTTTCATGTGCTTATTGGCTATTTGTATATCTTCTTTAGAAAAATGTCTATTAAAGTATTCTATCCATTTTTATTTATGTATGTATTTATTTTTAACTTTTTATTTTATATTGGATTATAGCTGATTAACAATGTTGTGATAGTTTCATGTGCACAGCAAAGCGACTCAGCCATACAAATACATGTATCCATTTTTAAATAGGTTATTTGATATTTTGTTGTTGACTTGTAGGCATTATTTATATATTTTGGGTATTAATCCCTTATCAGATATAAGATTTGCAAAGATTTTCTCCACTTCTGTGAGTTGCCCTTTCACTTTCTTGATGGTGTCCTTTGATGCACAAAAGTTTTAATTTTGATGAAGTGAATTTAATTTTTCTTTTGTTACCTGTGCTTTTTATATATTCAAGAAACCATTGCCAAATCCAATGTCATGAAGATTTTCCCCTATGCTTTCTTCTGAGTTTTATAGCAATAACATTTAGGTATCCCATCAATTTTGAGTTAATTTTTATATATGCTATAAGTTAAGTGTCCAAACTCATTCTTTGCATTCAGATATCAGTTGTCCCAGAACAATTTGCTGAAAACATTATTCTTTCCTTTATTGAATGATATTGGCACCCTTGTTGAAAATTATTTAAATATATATGCAAAGGTTTAGTTTTTGATCTTTATTCTATTCCTTTTATCTACTTGTCTGTCGTTATGCCAGTACTGTACTATTTTGATTAATGTAATTTTGTAATAAATTCTAAAATCAGGAAGTGTGAGTCTTCCAACTTTGTTTTTCTTTTCCAAGATTGTTTTGGCTTCAAAGGCAAGAGTCCCTTGAAATTTCATATGAATTTTAGGATTATTTTCCTATTTCTGAAAAACAAAACTGTTGGGATTTTGATAGGGATTGCATTGAATCTCTGGATTGTTTTGGGTACCATTGTCATCCTAACAATACTAAGTCTTCCTATCCATGAATACAAGATGTCTTTTCACTTATTTGTCTCTTCTTTATTTTCTTTTGGCAACATTTCATAGTTTTCAGTACACAAGTCTTTCACCCTATATTAATCAGAGTTTTCCAGAGAAACAGAACCAATTGGATGTAGATGGATAGATAGACAGATGGGTGGATGGATAGATAGATAGATAGATAGATAGATAGATAGATAGATAGATAGATAGATAGATTTAATATAAGAAATTGGCTCATGCAATTATGGAGGCTAGAGAGTCCAAAATCTGTAACATGGGTTGGCAAGCTAGAAACCCAGGAGAACCAGTAGTGTAGTTCCAGTCCCAAGGCAAACAGGTGAAAGAGAGCCACTGATGCAGAAGTCTGAAGGCAGTCTAAGGGAAAATTCTCTCATACTTAAGGAGGCTGTTTTGTTTTTGTTTTTGTTTTTTAATTCAGACATTCAACTGATTGAATGGGGCCAACCCACATTATGGATAACAATCTGCTTACTCAAAGTTTACCGATTTTAATGTTAATCTCATCCAAAAAAACAACCTCCAAGTTGACACATAAAATTAACCATCATACATTCCCTTGTTTAATATTATTCCTAAGTATTACATTCTTTTATTGGTATTGTAAATGGAATTATTTTCTAATTTCATTTCTGGATTATTCATTGTTAGCTCATAGAAATGCAACTGATTTTTGTTTGCTGATTTTGTATCCTGAAACTTTGCTGAATTCATTTACTAGCTCTAACAGTTTTGTGTATGTGTGTGTAATCTCTAGATTTTGCTACTTATAACATATCATCTGTGAATGGAGATCATTTTACTTCTACCTTTCCAATTAATATGCTCTTTTCTTAATCTTGCCTAATTGCTCTGGCTAGATCTTCCAATACTACATTGAATAGAAGTGGTGGAAGAATGCATTCTTGTCCTGCTTATGATCATGCTGGAAAAGCTTTACGTCTTTTGCCACAAGTATAATGTTAATTGTGTCTTTTATATATGACCTTTATTATATTGAGGAAGTTATATTATTTCAGTCCTAATTTGTTGAATGTTTTTATCATGAAAGGATGTAGAATTTCATCAAGTCCTTTTTTGCATCAATTGAGATAATCACGTGGTTTTTTTTTCCCCTTCATTCTGTTAATGTGTTGTATTACACTGATTTTCATATGATGAGTCATGCTAGCATTACGGGAATAAATCTCACTTGATAATCATGTATAATCATATACATATATATATGTTGTATAACTTGATTTGCTAGTATTTTTGAGAATTTTTACATTGATATTCATAAGGGATATTGTTCTATAGCTTTCTTTTCTTGTAGTGTCTTGGTCTGGCTTTTGTAGCAGGATAATACTGGTCTCATAGAATGAGTTGGGAAGTGTTCCCACTTCTTCAATATTTTGAAAGAGTTTGAGAATGATTGGTGTTAATTCTTTACATTTTTGGTAGAGTTCACTTCTGAAGCCATCTGGTCCAGGGCTTTCCTTAGTAGGGAGGTTTGCTGATTTTAATCTCCTTACTATGTATAAGTCTATTCAGATTTTTTGCTTATCATGATTCAGTTTTGGTAAGTTGTGTGTTTCTAGAATTTTGTCCATTTCATAAAGCTTATTCAATTCATTAGTGTACAACTGTTTTAGTACTCTCATAATCCTTTTTATTTCTGTAAAATTGATAGTTATATCCCCATTTTCTTTTCTGATTTTAGTAATTTATTTCTCTCATTTTTTCTTAATCAATCTAGCTAAAGATTTGTCAATTTTGTTGATGTTCTTGAAGAAAAGTGTTCTATATATCTTGATTAGGTCCAACTGGTTTATGGTGTCCAAATCCTATACTTCCTTGTTGATTTTTTGTTGTTGAATTTCTTTGATTTTTGTATTCATATCTTTCATAAAATTTTGGAAGTTTTCAGCCATTATTTCTTCAAGTGATCTCTCTTCCTATTTCTCTCT
This sequence comes from Leucopleurus acutus, assembly GCF_964270905.1. NCBI lineage: Eukaryota > Metazoa > Chordata > Mammalia > Artiodactyla > Delphinidae > Leucopleurus > Leucopleurus acutus. The sequence goes on from NC_139148.1 coordinate 73,917,259, forward strand.
CTTCTCCTTTTGAAACCATAATGCATATGTTTGTCTGTTTAATGTTATCCCATTAGTCTCTTAGGCTCAGTTCACTTTTTTCATTATTTTCTGTTCTTCAGACTCTCAATTTTCAAATATGTTATCTTTGACTTTACTTATTCTTCCTTTTGCCTCCTCAAGTGTGGTGCTGAACTCCTTTAAGTAAAATTTTCAACTCCGTTATTGTAGTTTTAGATCCAGAATTTCTGTTTGGTTCCTTTTTATAATTACTATCTCTTTGAGATCCTAATTTTGTTCATGTATCATTTTCCTGATTTCCTTTATTTTTCTCTGTTTTCCTTTAGCTCTTTGAGCAAATTTAAAACAGATTTTTAATGTCTGTATACTGTTTCTTCAGGGATGGTTTCTGATATTTTATTTTCTTTTTTTGAATGGGCCACATTTTTCTGTTTCTTTGTATGTCTTGTGATTTTTGTTGTTGTTGAAAATTGGACATTTGGAAAAAGTCACATCTCCCATTTTTTACAGCCAGGTTCTCTGCCAAGGCAATCTTTCACTAATTAGCTTGGTGTGTTATAAACCTTGCAATCAGCTTGAGGTTAAAGCTTAAGTTCTTCTCAGTTCTTTTCTAAGTGTGCATCTGACCTGGGCTTGTGTGTGGCTTTTTTACTTCCCGCATGTACATGGCTGCTTTTCAGTGTCTTAATCTCCCAAAGAGTCTCACCCAAGCTTCTCCTCAGGGCTTTACTTTTTCCATTGTATGTCTCTACCCATACTCAATGACCTCATTTGTTTGTGGGTCTGTAGTCTCCCTGTATCTATCCCAACAGTGCCTGCTGCTTCTCCAGCTTGAGATCCAAGTAAGATGAAATAGAGACCAATCCTTCATGCAGCCACAGGACTGGTTAGAAGTTTGTGTATAAGGTCTGAAATGCTCCCTTCAGACAAGAAATGGAATTTGGAACTGAGATGTCTCCTCCTCCAGACCAAGACTGTGCCATGCTGGGGGTGAGGGGAGGGACTGTGCAAAAATTCTACAAATTTTCCTACCATTTTGAGTGTGGCTTTTTCTTCAGTGGGTGTTCACTTGGTTGCTATTGCTCTTTGACTGTTTTCCAAGGCTTGTATAAGTTCATTTTAGCTAGTCTCTCATTTTTTTTTAATGTTCCCATGAGAGAAAAATGGCCTAGAGCTTCCAAGTCTGCCATTTTGCTGATGTTGCTCCTCCCAAAATGCTTTTAATTTCCTTTTTAAAAAATTCCTTTCCCTTTCTTTTCCTAACTGAAACCTAGATGTCCAATGAGGATACTACTTTCCCTGCAGTTCTTTCAAGTGGTGAAAGTTTTCAGTTTCACATCCTATATAACCTAGAGACTGGAATTGAAATAGACATCTTCTTTGCTCCATGTTGCTACTTCAGAACAATTTCTCCTCTCTATTCCTTCATATCCCAAAATCCTATGCCAACTGCCATGCCATTTGCTACACTTTCTTGTTATTGTTAACTACTAAAATGTTGTTCACTTTGCCTCATTCATTTCAATCTTTAGCGTCTGATCATTGTCTTACCCTCTCTCTATCATGAATACTGTTAGCAATACTTATGATTAAAACATCTATTTAGATAACCGATACAAAACACTTGCTTTTCAATACCACTGTATTCTCAGATTTGAAGATTTCTTCCTCTATTCCACTTCATCCTTTCATTCCCATGGTTATACTCCACTCATCACCAATCATTGCATTCCCTCCAAAATCTTGAATTCAAGCATCCTACTGTAACACATTTATTCATCTCTTTCCAACTCAATTACTCAAGTACCTTTAGATCACTAATTCTTCAACCTCATCGAGTCCTCTTGTCTATGTATCTTACCATTCTTTCATTCATCCCTACTCACCCATCTTACTTACATTCACTGCTACCACTATAGTCTCCCCTTTGTAAACATTCTTAACTCCCATGTAGCACCTGGGTAAAATGGGAAAGATCTCATTCAGACTACCCATAAATCATATACTGAGATTGCTCATACTGTAGCAGAGCAAATGGTTTTATCTCAAACAATTAACGTTATTAATTAGGGCTTTTTATGTTGTATTTTGTTGCCTTGAAGCTTGGTTTATAAAGATCGTATATGAACTCATCTAAGATACAGGATTTTTAAAAAGGGAGGAAGCCTTAAATTTTCTTTTTGGAGGAAGAGGAAAAGAAAGGGGCAGGAATGTCAAGACAACATAGCAAATGATTTAGAAGCCTTTCTCTCCTAACAAAACCTATCGGTGTAATGAGAGCGCAAAGGGACTTAAAAAAAAAAAAAGAAAGAAAAAGAATCTTGCTCAGTTTTGTGAATGCATTTCTTTTATCTGCAAAAGTGGGGAAGTTTGGCTTCTGTTTCCTTTACTTTGATTCCTTCAGTTATTATTGCCTCATTATACAGTCATCTGTACAATGTTTTGGCAGACATTTACTGTTGCATAAATTAAAGTCATGGAATTTCGTTTTGCCTACAGGTCTTTATGAAAATACTAGCAACATTTTTATTTGAATGTCAAAGTTTGTCAACCATTAAACTGATTGATTTTTCATTATACAATTCAATAGAAGAGGCAATCTTCAGTCTGTATGCAACATTACTCTGAGAAAAAGACTAATTGTTGAAAAATCCTTGCTGCTTATACTTTAAAAATGATATTCCTTTCACAGGACAGCCTCATGTTTTAAAGCTATCTTTATACATGAATTGCTCCATTAATATGCTTGGTACAAGAATAGCATGGTAATTCACCTTACTGCAAAGAAAGAGCTTTTCTATTTTGTAGTAGCAACACTAGCCTTTTAATTGAATTTTACTTTAATTTCTCTCAGAAAGAGTCTATTGCTCATGCAATGTTGATTGTGACCCTCAAGAAAATGATCAAATTAACTGTCTTGGAAAGAGAAGAACCTTTTTTGCAGGACAAACAGGTCTCAGCTGCTGTGTTGTATTTCCTACACAAATCCTTTAAAATGGATCATGAACATCTTTTGTAGGCACACCTGTCGTGGAAATAGTCTAGGCTAAATTGTAGGTTCATTTACCCTTTGACTATGCCTCTAAAAATGTCAGCAAAGATGCCTATCCGTGACAACTACTGTTGGAGCAGCTGTTGGTTGGTTAGGAATGGGAGAGCAACCTTTATATTGATTTATTTGTTTGGAAAAAACAATGAAAGATGTAAATTTCCACAGTCACATCCTTGCTTCTTTAAGGCAGATGTGTGTTTGTTGTTTGTATGTCATATAATTCCAAAACAATACTAGAATGAAAACTGCCCATTGTTTAAAAACCTCATCACAAATGTCAAAATGACAGAACTGTCCAGCAGTAGGAAACTAAATGAGGTGGTAAAAAAACTCCTTTCTCTAAATATTGGAGGTACACAACTTCTAAGAAGACAAAGAAGTGGTCGATGATGAACAAAAAGTACCTCTATTGAAAAGGGAACACTGAAAGAAAAGTTAAGAGTTTAGTTTGTAGAATCAATATCATAAAGTGAGAAAACAGGAAGGGATGAAAGTGAGAACTGATGCTCCTACCTTGCTAGGTTAGTAGCCTTGAACGTCTAAAAATGGTGAAGAGAGCTCAGAAAAACATTGAATTACTTGTAGATCTTGAAAAATCTATCAAGCTAATAAACATGGTATACATTCAGATATTGTGGGTTGAAGTTCAATGGAAAACTCTAGAGTTAAGATCATGTCACATGCACTGAAGGGAACTTTCTGAAATGACTGTGACAAAAAGTGGGAAGTCTGGGCTTAAGATGCTCTTGCATGCTTTCAAAGAACACTGGGCTTGCTTACAAATGACAAAGACACAGTTCAGATCATTAAAATAAGATCAACAGTCACACAATTAAGAATATGAAAAGAAGGATTGTGATAAAAATTACTATAATTTCAGTTATCTATCATGCAGAATAAGCCAAATTGCAAAACTGTGAGTGGTATTTATTTTGAGTTATGGCCACCTCTCTGCTTCTCCAGGTTTACTCTGTGAAAAATTGCTCCCAAGATCTATAATTAGATGCTAATAAGTATTAATAATGATTTATTTAAGGGACTTCCCTGGAGGTCCAGTGATTAAGACTTTGCTTTCCAGTGCAGCGGGTGTAGGGTTCGATCCCTGGTTGGAGAGCTAAGATCCCACATGCCTCACAGCCAAAAAACCAAAAAAAAACATAAAACAGAAGCAATATTGTAACAAATTCAATAAAAGATTTTATAAATGGTCCAAACCAAAAAAAAGTCTTAAAAAATAATAATTATTTATTTTAAAAGAAAATATAATTTTAAAGTGTATTAAATGTATTTTAGGATAAAGATAAATACATATTTACCATATAGTAATTTTAAACTCAGTGAAGCAAGTAATGCACCTGTGAAAAATCAGTGGGAGAAGGAGACAGGATGGTGGAGTAGAAGGACTTGCGCTCACCTCCTCTCATGAAAACATCAAAATCACAACTAACTGCTGAACAACCATCAACAAAAGAAGTTTGGAACCTACCAAAAAAAGATATTCTACATCAAAAGGCAAAGAAAAAGCCACAACAAGACGATAGGAGAGACACTTTCATGATAAAATCAAATCCTATACCCACTGGGTGGGAGACCCCCAAACTGGAAAATATATCGCAGAAGTTTTCCCACAGAAGTGAGAGTGCTGAGTCCCGCATCAGACTCCCCAGCCTGATGGTCTGGCATTGGGAGGAGCATCAGGGCTTTTGGCTTTGAAGATCAGTGGGACTTGAGTGCAGAAGCTCCACAGGACTGCTGGAAACAGAGACTCCACTCTTGGAGGGTGCATACCAGGTTTCATGTGCACTGGGACCCAGGGCAAAGCAGAGGCTTCATAGGATCCTGGACCAGACCTACCTGCAGATCTTGGAGGGTCTCCTGGGGAAACGGGGATCAGATATGGCTCACTATGGGGGCAAAGACATGGGTGGCAAAGACCCCAGGGAATATTCGTTGGTGCAAACTCTCCCAGAGGTTGCCATTTTGGCACCAAGACTTGGCCCCACACAACAGCCTGCAGACTCCACTGCTGTGATGCCTCAGAATTGAAAAAGGAGAAGTAACAACTGACACTGCAGAAATACAAAGGATCATGAGAGATTACTACAAGCAACTATATGCCAATAAAGTGGATGACCTAGAAGAAATGGACAAATTCTTAGAAAGGTACAATGTTCCAAGAATGAACCAGGAAGAAACAGAAAATATGAACAGACCAATCACAAGTATTGAAATTGAAATTTAAAAACTTCCAACAAACAAAAGTTCAGGACCAGATGACTTCACAGGTGAATTCTATCAAACATTTAGAGAAGAGTTAACACCTATCTTTCTCAAACTATTCCAAAAAATTGCAGAGGAAGGAACACTCCCAAACTCATTCTATGAGGCCACCATCACCCTGATACCAAAACCAGATGAAGATACCACAAAAAAAGAAAATCACAGGCCAATACCACTGATGAACAGAGATGCAAGAATCCTCAACAAAATACTAGCAAACTGAATCCAACAATACATTAAAAGGATCATACACCATGATCAAGTGGGATTTATCCCAGGGATGCAAGGACTCTTCAATATACACAAACCGATCAACGTGATACACCACATTAAAAAACTGAAGAATAAAAATCATATGATTATCTCATTAGATGCAGAAAAAGCTTTTGATAAAATTCAACACCCATTTATGATAAAAACTCTCCAGAAAGTGGGCATAGAGGGAACATACCTCAACATAATAAAGACCATATATGACAAACCCACAGCTAACATCATACTCAAGGGTGAAAACCTGAAAGCATTTAATCTAAGATCAGGGACAAGACAAGGATGTCCACTCTCGTCACTTTTATTCAACATCATTTTGGAAGTCCTAGCCATAGCAATCAGAGAAGAAAAAGAAATAAAAAGAATCCAAATTGGAAAAGAAGAAACAAAACCATCACTGCTTGCAGATGACATGATACTATACATAGAAACTCCTAAAGATGCTACTGTAACACTACTAGAGCTCATCAATGAATTCAGTAAAGTTGCAGGATACAAAATTAATACAGAGACATCTCCTGCATTGCTATACATTAACAATGAGAGATCAGAAAGAGAAATTAAGGAAACAATCCCATCCACCATCTCATCAAAAATAATAAAAGACCTAGGAAAAAACCTACCTGAGGAGGCAAAAGACCTGTACTCTGAAAACTATAAGATGCTGATGAAAGAAATTGAAGGTGACACGAACAGATAGAATGATATACCATGTTCTTGGATTGGAAGAATCAATATTGTCAAAATGAATATACTACCCAAGGCAATCTATAGATTCAGTGCAATCCCTATCAAATTACCAATGGCATTTTTCACAGAACTGGAACAAAAAATTTTAAACTTTGTATGGAAACACAAAAGACCCCAAATAGCCAAAGCAATCCTGAGAAAGAAAAATGGTGCTGGAGGAAGCAGGCTCCCTGTCTTCAGACTATATTACAAAGCTACAGTAATCAAAATAGTATGTTACTGGCACAAAAACAGAAATATAGATTAATGGAACAGGATACAATGTCCAGAAATAAATTCACAAACCTATGGTCAATTAATCTATGACAAAGGAGGCAAGAATATACAATGTAGGAAAGACAGTCTCTTCAATAAATGGTGATGGGAAAACAGGACAGCTACATGTAAAAGAATGAAATTAGAACATTCTCTAACACCATACACAAAAATAAATGCAAAATGGATTAAAGACCTAAATGTAAGGCCAGATACTGTAAAACTCTTAGAGGAAAACATAGGCAGACCACTCTGATATATATCGCAGCAATATCTTTTTGGATTCACCTCCTAGAGTAATGAAAATAAAAACAAAAATAAATAAATGGGAGCTAATTAAACTTAAAAGCTTTTGCACAGCAAAGAAAACCATAAACAAAATGAAAAGACAACCCACAGAATGGGAGAAAATATTTGCCAATGAAGCGACCAACAAGGGATTAATCTCCAAAATATAAAAACAGCTTACATAGCTCAATAAAAAAAACAAAAAAACCCATCAAAAAATGAGCAGAAGATCTAAATATACATTTCTCCAAAGAAGACATGTAGATGGCCAACAGGCACATGAAAAGATGATCAATGTCGCTAATTATTAAAGAAATGCAAATCAAAACTACAATGAGGTGTTATCTCACAACGGTCAGAATAGTCATCATCAAAAAGTCTACAAACAATATATGCTGGAGAGGGTGTTGAGAAAAGGGTACCCTCCTACATTGTTGGTGGGAATGGAAATTGATTCAGCCACTATGGAGAACAGTATGGAGGTTCCTTAAAAAAACTAAAAATACAACTACCATATGATCCAGCAATCCCACTCCTGGGCATATATCTGGAGAAAACCATAATTTGAAAGGATGCATGCACCCTAGGGTTCATTTCAGCACTATTTACAATAGCCAAGACATGGAAGCAACCTAAATGTCAAACGACAGAGGAATTGATAAAGAAGATGTGGTACATGTATACAATGGAATATTACTCAGCCATAAAAAAGAATGAAATAATGCCATTTTCAGCAATATGGATGGACCTAGAGATTAACATACTAAGTGAAGTAAGTCAGACAGAGAAAGAGAAACAGCGTATGATATCCCTTATATGTGGAATCTAAAAACATGATAAAGATGAACTTATTTATAAAATAGAAACAGCCTCACAGACTTAGAGAAGGAACTTATGGTTACCAGAGGGAAAGGGTGGGGAGGAGGGATAGATTGGAAGTTTGGAATTGACATGTATGCACTCCTATATTTAAAATAGATAACCAACAAGGACCTACTGTATAGCACAGGGAACACTGCTCAATATTCAGTAATAACCTAAATGGGAAAAGAATTTGAAAAAGAATAGATACATGTATATGTATAACTGAATCACTTTCCTGTACACCTGAAACTAACACAACATTGTTAATCAACTATGCTCCAATATAAAATAAAAATTTTTTAAAGACAAATATATTTATCTCTTATATGTGGAATCTAAAAAAAATGATACCGATGAATTTATTTACAAAACAGAAAGACACTCACAGACCTCAAAAACAAACTTATGGTTATCAAAAGGGAAATATGGGGGGGGAGGATAAATTAGGGGTTTGGGATTAACATATAAACACTGCTATATATAAAATGGATAATCAACAAGGACTACTGTATAGCACAGGGAACTCTACTCAATATGCTGTAATAACCTACATGGGAAAAGAGTCTGAAAAAGAATGGATATATGTATATATATATAACTGAATCACTTTGCTATACACCTGAAACTAACACAACATTGTAAATCAACTATACACCAATATAAAATAAAAAGTATATTCAGAAAAAAAGAATCAGTGGGACAAACAGGTCCCTTCTCCATTAAAGAAAAGACTATGAGAGCAACATAACAAATTACACAAAAGAGAGTATGATATCCAGGCAGTGATGTATCAAACATGGACATAAACTACTATAAGTATGGATGACTGAATTTCCAAGTTCCTTTTTTGGGTAATATTCAGATTTATGGCATTCTGAATCATTTCCTATTAAGATAAGAAGAAACTTGTATTTTTCAGGAGGGCAAATTATTAAGTACTTATCCAAAAATATAAAAGATATTCAAAGTAATGTCTGTAAAAATAACAAACAAAATGCATACTAGAATATTATTTACATTATCTACAAAGCTCAAACTAATTTGAAAAATTCATAGAAAAGTAGACATTTCAGACTTTTCCTAATAGAAAAGCTGTTCACAACAAAAATGGAATTGATTTGTTTCTACCCCAAATCTACCTCCTACTCTTCCAGCCTCACCAATAAGCAGCTTGCTACATTGAAATTTCCATTACATTTTATGATTAAATATCATTACATTGTAAGATTATCACTAAATTTGCAGGAGAACACAGAAAGAAAGGTATAACATAAAATTTCTTCTTTAAAATATATCTGATAAAATCCAACAAAACTGCTTTGGGGGGCTTCCCTGGTGGCGCAGTGGTTGAGAGTCCGCCTGCCGATGCAGGGGACACGGGTTCGTGCCCCGGTCCGGGAGGATCCCACATGCCGCGGAGCGGCTGGGCCCGTGAGCCATGGCCCCTGAGCCTGCGCATCTGGAGCCTGTGCTCCACAGCGGAAGAGGCCACAACAGTGAGAGGCCGGCGTAACGAAAAAAACAAAACAAAACAAAAACTGCTTTGGGAAAAATCTACATACAGACATGTTGCACTCAGGTAAGAAGCAGTTTTGACATAGATGGGAAATAAAATATATTACATTTTTAGCTGAAACAGGATACTGATTTTGAGACCTAGTCAATTGACCTAAGATCTATGTTTTCATGAGCTCTGATTACTAAAGATAATTATATTCTGATATGCAAGGAGTTGTTTTATAGAGGTGGCATCCTGGAAGCCCATGAACTACCTCCAGCCCAGAGATGGGTTGTGTTTGACCCAGACAGTGTTTTGTTTTTTTAAACTGAATTAGTTGTCAACAGTTAATCAGGAGATTTTGTATTAAAATTTAGATTTCTAACTACTCTTGCAAATTCAGAGGATTTATCAACTGTTACTCTGCCTCCTTGCATGGGAAAAACTATATTGCCACAAGTGGCAGTCGTTGAATAGGTGATATTTAATTTAGACAGAGTCTGTGCTCTCCAATTGTCCATAGTCCACACCAGACCCTCTTTATTCATTTAGGTCATCAGTTTTGTGACCTCTGTTTAAGAGAACCAGTTCTGGTTTGTTTGTAACTTTACTGTATCTCACTGCCATAAAGATTACAGTTGGCTTTGAGTTAAATGCATTTTGATGTTTGAGTAACTCATTTTATTTTGCCAATACAATAAGTGGCGGCACATTATAACTCTGTGGGAGTGGCAATGGCAAGCTGGACATAAATTATGCACCCTAGCCATTTCCACACATTATCATGTGATAATAAATTGTCTCTTTCTTTTGTGTAACACAACAATGCTATGAAATAGGCACTTGTTCCTATTTTCTAGTTGAAGAAACTGAGGCCACAGGTCAATTACCTAACTTGCTAGTACATGGTGGATCTAGGATTCTAAGCCAGATCTGTCTGACTCCATGGTCCCCTGTGCTTAATCAATACATTATTATAAAGTAGCCTACTGGGTTGTAGGGCACTATCCAGTAGAGTCAATTTCACTTTTATCCTATTCTTTGGCAACATGAGACTCCTAAAGTGGGAGGGGACTGTTATGTGGAATATAGACACATGACTATTATGTCCTGCAAAATACAAATCCATCAAGAAAAGTTTTGGAATTTAGTTAAAGGAATATTAGCAGAACCTGACTAGGCTCAAAATAAACAGGAAGCTGCTAATAATAAACTTTCCTTGGAAGCAGTCAATGTATTTCTTGATAATTTTTTGTCATAGTAAAAGTATTTTAATTATGATCTCATATTCATAAAAGTATAAATATTTATAAGATTTTTTGTCAGACCAGAAAAGGATCATTCCCACTTTCCTTTTCTCACACATGCAAGACTCCATAACTCCTTTAAAGTCTTCATAGGAAAAAAGGCTTTTTATCTCAATTCAAATTAACAATATTAATATAATTGTACTGGGAATTTAGATGGAAGGTAGATATTGGGATGGTACAAGTGAGCTTATAGCCTCATCTAGAATAAGAGAAAGTCAACAAAACGAAACAATGTAGAGGTTAAAGCATATAATTTAAACCCATGGAGGTAAATTCTAAAGAACTAAAAACCAAAATGGTTAAAAGTATTGTGGCATCTGGGGAGCAAGAGTAGAAGTGGGAGGGGCCTATCTGGAAGCTCTTAATTTTCATTATAGCCTTTCCTATTTGGTTGTTTTTCTTTCTTTCTTTCTTTTTTTTTTTTTTTTTTGCGGTACGCGGACCTCTTACTGTTGTGGCCTCTCCCGTTGCGGAGCACAGGCTCCAGACGCGCAGGCTCAGCGGCCATGGCTCACGGTCCCAGCTGCTCCGCGGCATGTGGGATCCTCCCAGACCGGGGCACGAACCTGTGTCCCCTGCATCGGCAGGCGGACTCTCAACCACTTAGCCACCAGGGAAGCCCCTATCTGGTTATTTAACTTTGTGCTTGTGTTACTTATTAAAAATACTATAATGTTCTCAGATGCAGAGTCAGAAATGACACTTCATCTTAGCTATTTCGAGAGAGATGAATAACCTTCAAAAATCGGCGTACAGGGCTTCCCTGGTGGCGCAGTGGTTGAGAGTCCGCCTAAAACTGGGAAAGTCTAAGAAGAATACATAGGGGAAAATATTCATGGCATTGGATATGACAATGAGTTTCTTGACTATGAAACCAAAAGCATGGGCAGAAAGAAAAAAATAAATTTGACTTCATCAATATTGAACCAAAAAATAGAAGAAAATGTTTGCAAATCATACACCTGATAAGGGATTAATACCCAGAACATAAAAACAAAAATCTTACACCTTAGCAACAACAAACAAGCAATTGAACTTAAAAATGGACAAAAGGCTTGAATAGACATATCTCCAAAGTACACAAATGGCCAATAAGCACATGAAGAAATGCAAATCAAAACCAGAGAGATAACACTTCAAATCTGCAAAGGACAGACCATTTACATCCTACCCCCACTTCCACCCCCCGCAAATTCATATGTTGAAATGTTAACTGCCAATGTGATGGTATTTGGAGGTGAGTCCTTTGGGAGGTGATTAGGTCATGAAGTGGAACACTCATAAATGGGATTAGTGTCCTTATATAAAAGGCCTGCCTCTCTTTTAAAAGAGTTCTCTCACCTTTCCAACCAACTGAGGTTACAGTGAAAAGACAGCCATCTATGAACGAGGAAGTGGGCTCTCACCAGACACTGAACGTGTAGGCGCCTTGATCTAGGACTTTCAACCCTTAGAACTATGAGAAATAAATTTCTGTTGTTATAAGCCACACAATTTATAGTACTTTTTTTTCAGCTTTATTGAGACATACTTGACATATAACATTAAATTTAAGGTGTACAATGGGATGATGTAATACAAGCATATCTTGTGAAATGATTACCACAGTAGGGTTAGTTAACACTTTCATCACTTCATATAATTACCATTTTATTTTTTGTGGTGAGAACATTTAAGGTCTACTCTCTTAGCACATTTCCAGTATATGATACAATCTCCTTAACTATAGTCACCATGCTGTACATCTGCAAAATTAATTATCTTATAACTGCAAGTTTGTATCCTTTGAATAACATCTCCCCATTTAAGTTTTTGAGGAGCTTCCACACTGTTTTCCATAGTGACCGCAGCAATTTACATTCCCCCCAAAAGTGCACAAGAATTCCTTTTTCTTCACACCCTGGCTAATACTTGTTATCTCTTTTTTTTTTTTTTTTTTTTTGCGGTACGCGGGCCTCTCACTGTTGTGCCCTCTCCCGTTGCAGGGTACAGGCTCTGGATGCGCAGGCTCAGAGGCCATGGCTCACGGACCCAGCCGCTCCGTGGCATGTGGAATCTTCCCGGACCGGGGCACGAACCCGTGTCCCCTGCATCAGCAGGTGGACTCTCAACCACTGTGCCACCAGGGAAGCCCCTTGTTATCTCTTTTTTATGATAGCCATTCTGACAGGTGTGAGGTGATATCTCATCGTGTTTTTTAAAATTATTTTTTATTAGAGTATAGTTGATTTACAATGTTCTGTTAGCTTCTGCTGTACAGAAAAGTGAATCAGTTATACATATACATTCACTCTTTTTTAGATTCTATGCCCATATAGGTTATTACAGTGTATTGAGTAGGGTTCTCTGTGCTATACAGTAGATTCTTATTAGCTATCTATTTTATGTATAGTAGTGTGTATATGTCAATCTCAATCTCCCAATTTATCCCTCACACCACCCTTTCCTCCTTGATAACCATAAGTTTGTTTTCTACATCTGTGACTCTGTTTATGTTTTGTAAATATGTTCATTTGTACCATATTTTAGATTCCACATATAAGCAATATCACATGATATTTGTCTCATTGTGTTTTCCTTGTTTTTAATAGATCTTTATTGGAGTATAATTGCTTCACAACACTGTGTTATTTTCTGTTGTACAACAAAGTGAATCAGCCATATGCATACATACATCCCCATATCCCCTCCCTCTGGAGCCTCCCTCCCGCCCTCCCTCTACCACCCCTCTAGGTGGTCACAAAGCACCGGGCTGAGCTCCTTGTGCTATGCTGCTGCTTCCCACTAGCTAACTATTTTACATTTGGTAGTGTATATATGTTGATGCTATTCTCACTCCACCCCAGCTTCCCCCTCCCCCACCGTGTCCTCAAGTCCATTCTCTATGTCTGCATTGTTATTCCTGCCCTGCCACTAGGTTCATCAGTGCCATAAGAAATACCATATGCTAACACATATATATAGAATCTAAAGGAAAAAAATGGAGAAAAGTCAGTCTCTCCAATAAGTGGTGCTGGGAAAACTGGACAGCTACATGTAAAAGAATGAAATTAGAATACTCCTTAACACCATACACAAAAATAAACTCAAAATGGATTAAAGACCTAAATGTAAGACTGGACACTATAAAACTCTTAGAGGAAAACATAGGAAGAACACTCTTTGACATGAATCACAGCAAGATCTTTTTTGACCCACCTCCTAGAGTAATAGAAGTAAAAACAAAAATAAACAAATGGGACCTAATGAAACGTAAAAGCTTTTGCACAGCAAAGGAAACTATAATCAAGACAAAAAGACAACCCTCAGAATGGGAGCAAACATTTGCAGACAAATCAATGGACAAAGTATCCAAAACATACAAACAGCTCATGCAGCTCAATATTAAAAAAAAAAAAACCCAATCAAAAAATGGGCAGAAGACCTAAATAGACATTTCTCCAAAGAAGACATACAGTTGGCCAAGAGGCACATAAAAAGCTGCTCAGCATCACTAATTATTAGGGAAATGCAAATCAAAACTATGAGGTATCACCTCACACTGGTTAGAATGGGCATCATCAGAAAATCTACAAACAACAAATGCTGGAGAGGGTGTGGAGAAAAGGGAACCCTCTTGTACTGTTGGTGGAAATGTAAATTGATACAGCCACTATGGAGAACAGTATGGAAGTTCCTTAAAAAACGAAAAATAGAATTACCATATGACCCAGCAATCCCACTATTGGGCATATACCCAGAGAAAATCATAATTCAAAAAGACACATGCACCCCAATGTTCATTGCAGCACTATTTACAATAGCCAGGTCATGGAATGAACCTAAATGCCCATTGACAGACGAGTGGATAAAGAAGATGTGGTACATATATACAATGGAATATTACTCAGCCATAAAAAGGAATGAAATTGGGTCATTTGTAGAGACGTGGATGGACCTAGAAACTGTCATACATTATGAAGTAAGTCAGAAAGAGAAAAACAAATATCATATATTAACACATATATGTGGAATCTAGAAAAATGGTAAAGATTAACTGGTTTGCAAGGCAGAAATAGAGACACAGATGTAGAGAACAAGCATATGGACACCAAGCGGGGAAAGTAGGAGGGATGTTGGTGGGATGAATTGGGAGATTGGGATTGACATATATATACTAATATGCATAAAATAGATAACTAATAAGAACCTGCTGTATAAAAATAAATAAATAAATAAAAATTTAAAAGCATGGTACTCATTGTTGTTTTGATTTGCATTTCCCTGATGATTAGTGATCTTGAGCACCTTTTCATGTACTTCTTGGCCATTTAGATGTCTTCTTTGGAAAAATGACCATTCAGGTCCTTCGCTCATTTTTAAATCAGATTGTATCTTTGCTATTGAGTTGTATGAGTTCCCTTTATAGTTTGGATATTAAGCTCTTATCAGACGGATGGTTTGAAAATATTTTCTCCCATTCAACTGTTTGCCTTTTCATTTTGTTAATTGTTTCTTTTTCTGGGAAGAGCTTTTTAGTATGATGTAGTCCCACCTGTTTATTCTTGCATTTGTTGCTGGTGCTTTTGGTGAATAGCCAAAAAATCATTGCCAAGACCAATGTCAAAGCGTCTGTTTTCTTTTAGAAATTTTATGGTTTCAGGTCTCATGTTTACATCTTTATTGCATTTTGAGTTAACTTTTATGAGTGGTATAAAATAGAATTTCAGTTTCATTATTTTACATGTGATTATCTAGTTTTCTTTTTGAAGAGTCTTTTTCTTTTGAAGAGAATATCTTTTCCCCATTGAGTATTCTTGCCTTTTTTTGCCAATATTAGATGATTGTATATGCGAGGATTTATTTCTGGGCACCCCATTATGTTCCATTAGTCTATGTGTCTGTTTTTATGCCAGCATCATACTGTTTTCATTGCTATAGCTTTCTAATATGGTTTGCAATCAGGAGGTGTGATGCCTCCAGCTTTGTTCTTCTTCTTCAAGATTGCTTTGATTATCTGGGATCATTTGTGATTCCATACATATTTTAGGATTTTTTCTATTTCTGTGAAAAATGCCTTTGGAATTTTGATAGGTATTACATTGATGGCTCTGGGTAGTATAGATATTTTAACAACATTAACTGTTCTGACTCATGAACATGGGATAATTTTCTATTTATTTTTGTCTTCCTCAATTTCTCTCATCAAAATATTATACTTTTCGCTGTGCATATCTTTCACTTTCTTGGTTAAATTTATTCCTAAGTATTTTATTGGTTTTGATGCTATTATAAATGGGATTGTTCTTTTTATTTCTTTTTCAGACATTTTGTTGTTAGTGTATAGAACTGCAACTGATTTCTGTATGTTAATTTTGAGTTCAGCAGTTTGAATTTGTTGATTAGTTCTAACAGTTTTTTTTAGTGGAGCTTTATATATATTCATCTTCAAACAGAGCAATTTTACTTCTTACTTTCCAACTTTGACATCTTTTCTTTCTTTTTCATGCCTAATTTCTCTGACTAGGACTTCCAGTACTATGTTGGATAGGAGTGGTTAAAATGGGCACCCTTATCTTATTCCCAATTTTAGAAGAAAAATTTTCAACATATCACTGTGGAGTATG
The DNA here is from genome assembly GCF_964270905.1 of Leucopleurus acutus. NCBI lineage: Eukaryota > Metazoa > Chordata > Mammalia > Artiodactyla > Delphinidae > Leucopleurus > Leucopleurus acutus. The sequence goes on from NC_139148.1 coordinate 73,933,432, forward strand.
TTAGCTATAGACTTGTTATATATAGCCTTTATAATTTTAAGGTACTTTCTCTCTATACCCACTTTGTTGAGAGTTTTTATCATGAAAGAATGCTGTATTTTGCCAATTTCTCTTTCTGCATCTACTGAAATGATCATATGATTTTAATCTTTCATTATATTAATGTGGTGTATCACATTTATTGATTTGCATATGTTGAAGCATCCTTGCATACCAAGGATAAATCTCAGTAACCATTGTGTATAATCACTTTAATGTGATTTGATTGGTTTGCTAATATTTGGTTGAAAATTCTTGCTTCTATATTCATCAAGGATGTAGTGTCCTTATCTGACTTCGGTATCATGGTAATGCTGGCCTTAAAAATGAATTTAAGAGTGTTCTCTCATCTTTGATATTTTGGAAGAGTTTAAGAGGAATTTGCACTAATTATTATTTAAATGTTTGGTAGAATTTACCAGTGAAACCATCTGGTCTTGGGCTTTACTTTGTTGGGTGGTTTTTGATTATTGATTCAATTTCCTTGCTCATTATTGGTCTGTTCAGATTTGCTGTTTCTTTAGGATTCAGCTTGGTAGATTATATATTTCTAGAATTTATCCATTTTTTCTAAGTTATCCAATTTATTGTCATATAATTGTTTATAGTAGTCTCTTATAATCCTTTTTATTTCTGTGCTATCTGTTGTAATGTCTCCTCATTCATTTCTGATTTTATTTATTTGAGTGTTCTGTCTTTTTTTCCCTTAGTCTAGCTAAAAGGTTTTACAATGTTGTTTATCTTTAGGAAAAAAAAAACAGCTCTTAGTTTCACTGATCTTCTCTACAGTTTTCCTAGCCTCTATTTCATTTATTTATGCTTTGATATTTATTGTTTCCTTTGTTCTGCTAACTTTGGGTTTTATTTGTCCTTTTTCTAGTTCCTTGAGTGGTAGAGTTAGGTTGTTTATTTGAGAGCTTTCCTTTTCCTTAATGTGGGTATTTCTTGCTATAAACTTCCCTCCGAGAACTGTTTTTGTTGTATCCCATAAGTTTTGGTATGTTGTGTTGCCATTTGCATTTGTTTCAAGATGTTTTTCAATTTCCCTTTTGATTTCTCCTTTGGCACATTAGTTGTTCAAGATTGTGTTGTTTAATTTTCATACATTTGTGAATTTTCCAGTTTTTCTCCTATTATCAATTTCTAGTTTCATACTATTGTGTTCAGAAAGGTTTTTGGTATGATTTCAATCTTCCTAAATTTGTTAAGACTTGTTTTGTTACCTAATATATGATATATCTTGGAGAATGTTCCATGTGTACTTGAGAAGAATGTGTGTTCGGATGCTGGTGCATGGAAAGTTCTGTGTATGTCTGTTAAGTCCATTTGGTCTAAGTATAGCTCAACTCCAGATTTTCCTAATTGATTTTCTGTCTTGATGATCTATCCATTTTTGAAAGTGAGGTATTGAAGTGCCCTACTATTACTGTATTGTTGTCTATTTCTCCCTTTATATTTCTTAGTATTTCCTTAATATGTTTAGGTGCTGTTTTTGTGGGTGTATATATATTTACAATTGTTCTATCCTCTTAATGAATTGATTCTTTAATCATTATATAATGACCTTCTTTGCCACTTGTTACAGTTTTTGAGGTAAATCTATTGTGTCTTATGTACATATTGTTACCCTTTCTTTCTTTTGGTTTCCACTGCATGATATATATATTTCTATCCCTTCACTTTGAGCCTATGTGTATCCTTAAAGCTAAAGTGAGCCTCTTATAGGCAGCATATAGTTGGGTCTTGTTTTTATATCCACTCAGCCACTCAATGCATTTTAATTGGAAGATTGAATCCATTTACATTTACAGTAGTTATTGATAGGTGGGAAGTTACTAATGCCATTTTATTCATTGTTTTCTGACTGTTTTGTTGTTCCCTTATTCTCTTCTTCCTCTGTTGCTGCCTTTTTTTAAAAATAAATTTATTTATTTATTTTTGGCTGCTTTGGTTCTTCATTGCTGTGTGTGGCTTTCTCTAGTTGCGGTGAGTGAGGGCTACTCTTTGTTGGGGTGCTTGGGCTCCTCATTGCGGTGGCTTCTCTTGTTGCAGAGCTTGGGCTTTCGGAGTGCAGGCTTCAGTAGTTGTGGTCTATGCTCTAGAGTGCAGGCTCAGTAGTTGTGGCGCAAGGGCTTAGTTGCTCCACAGCATGTGGGATCTTCCCAGACCAGGGCTTGAACCTGTGTCCCCTGCATTGGCAGGAGGATTCTTAACCACTACGCCACTAGGGAAGCCCTCTTGATGTCTTCTTTTGTGAATGTGTTTTTCATAATGGTATGCTTTGATTCCCTTCTCTTTATCTTTTGTGTATCTACTGTAGGTGTTTGCTTTGTGGTTACCATAAGGCTCGTGTAAAGCATCTTTTAGATATAACAGTCTAATTTTTCCTGATAACAACTTAATTTTGGGAATTCCCTGGTGGCCCCATGGTTAGGACTCCATGCTTCCACTGTAGGGGACCTGGGTTCAGTCTCTGGTTGGGGGACTAAGATCCTGTAAGTTGCATGTTGCGGCCAAGAAAAAATAATTTCAGTTGCATACAAAAACTCTACCCTTCTCCCCCCTTTTATGTTTTTGATGTTACAGTCTATACTTTTTGTATATTGTATCCATTAACTAATTATTGTAGCTATAGCTATTTTTATTTTATTTTATTTTATTTTTTTGTGGTACGCTGGCCTCTCACTGTTGTGGCCTCTCCCGTTGTGGAGTACAGGCTCCGGACGCACAGGTTCGGCGGCCATAGCTCACGGGCCCAGCCGCTCCGCGGCATGTGGGATCTTCCCAGACCGGGGCACGAACCCGTGTCCCCTGCATCAGCAGGTGGACTCTCAACCACTGCGCCACCAGACAAGCCCTATAGCTATTTTTAAATACTTCATGTCTTTGGAGTCAGTTACTGGAAATTTATTGTGTTTCTTTGGTGGTCTCATATTTTCTTGATTTTTCATGTTCTTTGAAGTCTTACCTTGCTATCTTCTCATTTGAAGCCTTTAGTGACTGACTTCAAGAGAGACATACTTTTCATCAGTCCTGCTAGGGATTCTCAGGCTTTCTCAGACCTTCTCTGGATAGGCTTTCTCCACACTCTTTGCTCCCCCTTGTGGCAGAATTCTTAAGCTGTGTGCCTTCTCTTGATCTTGCAAAGCCAGGCCTAGCACTTACAGCCTCTCTTTTGCTCTCCCAAGGTTGGTGTTAAATGCTCAAGTTTGTGACCTCTATCTGTCCCCCAGATTCTGGACTGCTCTCTGAATGTGCAGTATTTGCCATCTATAACAGCTCACTCTTATTTCCATCAAGAGTGCACACAGGGGTCTGGCCATGGGTTGCAGGGTGTGTGAGAGTGAGGCTCACAGGGTCTTGGGATTGCCTGTAGACCAGTTGGGGGGATTTGCAGGTGATGTATCCCCAGTGGCTCTTGGGAAGCTCCCAGTGGAGTCTGTGATGTGGTTAGTAGGATCTGTATCCCTTTGATATGTTTCATTCAGAGCCCTGGCTTCTATTCTCCCAGCTTTTCACTGCCCCCAAGTCATGCAGCTCATGACTCAGTACTCTGGAAGGGTAAGAGAGAGATGGGCCTCTTTGGCAACAGCCCACACAGCTGGAGTAGCCAGGTGCTCATTCCCATGCTCCTACTTACTCCTGTGGGAGAAATTACAAGCCAAGAAGGGCTCTCTTTAAGTGAGCTGTGCCACTTTGGGGAAGAGGTGAGGCAAGTAAAGTCATAATATTCCTTTTACCCTCTCCAATGTGTCAAAGTATCAAATCTTGGATTTGTTTTTACTCCTGTGGTGTGCTAGAACTTCTCCACTGGACTCTTAGATTTTCACAAAGACTCTCTCATCTGTGGGTTATTGTCTAAATCAGTGCTCTCCAGAGGCTCCTAGACCATGGCTAAGAGGGGCTGGAGCTGGTTCGTGGACCACTTTAGGTCCACAACTGGCACCAAGGTCTGCATACCTATTACCTAATTCACGGGTAAGCAGGAATCCTTTCAGCCTCCTTGTGTATGGTACTAGATCCCATAGCTCCCTCAAAGGCACTTTTGTTCATGGGTGGATGCCAAGTTTTGTTGTTGAGGGGGAATACTTGCAAGGGACATCTTGTCCAGCCATCTTGCCTATGTCACACCTATGGTATTTGGTTATAGCAGCCTGACTGGACTAAGACAATACCCATTTGGATAGGTATTATTCAAGAAAAAAGGAAAATAACCAGTGTTGGTGAAGATGTGGAGAAATTAGAGCCCTTGTGCATTGCTGTTGAAAACGTAAAATTGTACAGCCACTGTGATAAACAGTTTTGTGTCTTCCAAAAAAGGTAAACATAGAATTACCATATGACCCATCAATTCCACTTCTAGGTATAAATCCAAAGAATTGAAAGCAGAGACTCAGACACATGTACACCCATGTTCCTAGCAGCATTGTTCACAATAAACAAAAGGCTGAAACAACAAAATGTCCATCAACAGATGAATGGATAAATAAAATGTGGTTTATATATATATATATATAAATGAAATATTATTCAGCGTTAAAATGGAAAGATGTTCTCACATATGGTGCAACATGGATGAACCTTGAAAACATTATGCTAAGTGAAACAAGCCAGACACAAAAAGACAATTATTTTATGATTCCACTTATAGGAGTTACATAGAATGGGCAAATTCATAGAGACATAAAGTAGAAGAGAGGTTATCAGAGGATGGGGGAAAGGAAGTGAGGACTTATTGTTTAATGGGTACAGAGTTTCAATAAGAGCTGATGAAAAAGTTCTGGAAATGGATAGTAGTGAAGGTTTTATAATATCGTGAATGTACTTAGTGCCACTGAATTATACACTAAAAATGGTTAAAATGGTATATATTGTATATATTTTTACCACGGTAAAAAAGAAAATTATAAAAAGAGAAAAGAAATTATTTTTAAAATTATGTTTCTTCTTTTCTCTTTAGCAATCGTTGATCTTTGGCCTTGATGCTATGTGGTACAAAAGCTAAAATATTTAAAATGCTGATTCTGGGAATTCCCTGGTGGTCCAGTCGTTAGGACTTCGTGTTTCCACTGCAGGGGCATGGGTTCGACCCCTGATCGGGAAACTAAGATCCTGCATGCTTCACGGTATGGTAAAAAAATAACAATAATAATAAAATGCTGATTCCTAAGTGAATCTATTTCATTGTACCTTGGAACCTGTGGATATAGTTACACTGCTGAGCTGAAAATGGAAGTATACTGTAAAAAAGCAAACAGATAACAATTCTGAAACTGCTGTAGATGTACACTGTGATTGAACAAATAAGTAAATGAATGATAAATAGTGAGAGTTGGGTTTCTCACTGTTGAAAAGGGGGTTTAAAAGCAAGCAAGGGTAGAAGCCTAGAGTGACCCATGTGTTATTGGATTAGAATTGGAAATCTTAGTATGAGCTCATGCTTTGCTGAATAGATACATATGGATGCATTTAGACATATGTATAGATATGTATACATAACTGGGCTAGTATATACACATATATTTTCTTGCTCTGATAGCTGAGAGTGCCTAGAAGCAATGACACCCCAGTGAACACATTTAGTGTCCAGAAATTGATACCTAATATCATTCTTTGATAAAAAGAATCAGAGCTCTTTGAAAAAATGACTGATTCTGAGGCTGGAGTAGGGAATATACAAGATGAGTCTGGAGCATTTTTGTAATGCCATAAAATAAGGAAATGGTCAACACACACACACACACACACACACACACACACTGTCACAATGATGGGAGATATATAAAGGGGACAATGGGGCCAACTTAAAGAGCTCCCAACCGCCAAAGCTGGAAAAATATGAACAATAAAAGAAAGTAGTATTGGATTATAAACCCAAACTACAAATAAATATCTATGACTCCTCACTGATATAAATAAATGATTGAATAGGTAAATAAGTGAAGAATAGAAAAATTTCTTTTGTATAAGAATTCTAAATGACCTGTATACTGCCTTCGAGGAGATGAAGCATAACTCTTCATTCCTTAAGGAGGTTGTGACTTGCTTCCAAAAAGTAGAGTATTAAAAAAGGGAGAAGTGAGAAAGTAAATTTACAGTGGAGAAATCTGGCAAACACTACCTTGGCCAGATTATCAAGGGTAACATCATCACTAACAAGTGATAGATAAGCTTATACCTTTGATATGATGTGGTGAGACTGTCACTTCACCTCTGTGATCATCTTCCCCAAAACCATAAACCCAGTCTAACCATGAGAAAAACATCAGACAAACATACCATGTTGTAAGGAGTCCCATACTAAAGCAGAGACCACATGTGCTTATTCAGTCCCAGTTAAGGTATTGGCTGACAGTCAGCATTAACCATCAGACATGAGAGTAAACAAGCCTTGCAATGATTCCAGTCTTCAGACTTCTAGTATTTCAGCTGAAGTTCTAGGAACTGTGGAGCAGAAACAAACCATCTCCTCTGTATGCTGTATGCACTGATACATAGAATCCATGAGCATAACAAGCTGCACAAACTAAGTTTGGGGATAATTTGCTATGTAGTCATAGAAACCGAAACAATCATAAAATGGCATTTTTCTAACAGCCTTATTGAAATATAATATTGGGTTGGCCAAGAAGTTCGTTGGGTTTTTCCGTAAACACAAACGAACTTTTTGGCCAACCCAATATACAGCATTAAAATTTGTCCCAATATTTTCTTCAAATTTTTAACAATTTTTACCTACAATACATTTAAGTCTATGATCCATTTAAAGTTAATATTTTGTATGGTGTGAGGTAAAGGTAGAAGTTTAAAAAAATTTTTTTGGATGTGGATATCCAGAATCATTGGCTGAAAAAATTATCTTTTCCTCATTTAATTGCCTTTCAACCTTTGAAAAAAATCAATTGACCATGAAGTTAAGGGTTTATTTCTGGACTCTATTTTGTTCCATTAATCTCTATATTTATCTTTAGGCCAGTGCCACACTGTCTTCATTACAGTAGGTTTATAGTAAGTTGAAGTTGTGTAGCTTAAGCCCTCCAACTCTTCTTCTTTCCTAAATTGCTTGACTATTCTGGGTCTTAGTATTTTGTGTTCCCACATAAATTTTTGGATCAGGCCATCAGTTTCTTTAAAAAAAAAAGTCTGCTAGGATTTTTGTAGGAATTGTGTTGAATATATAGATCAATGTGAGGAATTTAAGTCTTTAAGTTTTCTTTGCAGTATTTTGTAGTTTTTAGTGTATATAAGTCATATACTTCTTTTGTTAGTTATTTCTATTTTATTCTTTTTGATGTTATAAGGAATAAAAATGTATTTTTAATTTCATTTTCAAAATGTTCATTGTTTATGTATAGAAACACAATTGAATTTCGTATCTTGTATCCTATGATCATTCTGTATATACTTATTAGTTCTAATGTTTTTGTAGACTACATAAAAGATCATGCCATCTACAAATAGAGTTTTCATTTCTTTTCAAATTTAGATGCCTGTTACTTCATTTTCTGTCCTTATTGCTCTGGCTAGAACATCCAGTAAATATTGAGTAGAAGTAGTGAGAACATATATACTTGCCTTGTTCCTGATCTTAAGGGGGAAGCATTCAGTTTTTCATCATTAAGTATAATGCTAACCATAGGGTAAATTATTGTAGTTCCTCTGTATATGAGGAGTCATTTATCTCTTGCTCCTTTCAAGATTTTCAGTTTTTGGCTCTCAAAAGTTTGACTATGATGTGGCTACATGTGGATCCCTTTGCATTTATCCTACTTGGGACTGAGCTTCATTGACCCCCCAATTAATGTTTTTCACCAAACTTTGATAGTCTTTTAGTACTATGTCTTCAAATATTTTTTCTGCTCTTCTCTCTCTCCTCTTCTTAGATTCCTATTACATGTAAGTTGGTAAGCTTGAAGTTGTCCCACAGGTCACTAAGGGCCTGTTCATTTTTCTTCAATCTTTTTTTCTCTGTTTTTTAGACTGGATGACTCTTCTCTGCAATTTCAAATATAATGTTGAATATAGTAAATTTTTCATATCAATTATTCTAATTGCAACTGTACTTTATATTTGGTTCTTTCTAAAGTTTATCTTTTTAAATTAATTTATTTATTCATTTATTTAATTTTTGGCTGCATTGGATCTTCGCTACTGTACACTGGTTTTCTCCAGCTGCTCAGAGCAAGGGCTACTCTTCATTGTGGTGCACAGGCCTCTCACTGTGGCGGCCTCTCCACAACTAGGCACGCAGGCCTCAGCAGTCGCGGCACACGGGCTTTGGCAGTTGTGGCTCACAGGTTCTACTACAGTGCAGGCTCAGCAGTTGTGGCGCACGGGCACAGCTGCTCCATGGCATGTGGGATCCTCCCAGACCAAGGCTCGAACCTGCATCCCCTGAACTGGCAGGCGGATTCTTAACCACTGCGCCACCAGGGAAGCCCTAAAGTTTTTTTTTTTAATTGAGATTGATCTTAAAACAACAACAACAAAACCTTTTTAACAATTGGCCATTCACTAAGTTACAAGTTACATTTTATTTTTATTTATTTATTTATTGGCCATGCCGTGCGGCTTGTGGGATCTTAGTTCCCTGACCAGGGATCAAACCCATGCCCCTTACAGGGGAAGCACGGAGTCCTAACCACTGGACTATCAGGGAATTCCCTGAGACTTGCTCTTTTTTGTATCATTGTCATTATATTTTCCCTTTATTCATAAACAGTGCTGCCTTTAATTCTTTGAACATATTTATCAGCTACTTTGAAGTCCTTGTCTGCTAAATCCAACACCTGTGCTCACTCAGGCAGTTCCTACTGACTACTTTTTTCCTGAGTTTGGGTCACTCTTTCCTGCTTCATGTCTTGTCATTTTATTTTCGAAAACTGGACATTTTATATAATATATTGTAGGAGCTCTAGATTCTTGTTTTTCCCCTGAGGGTGTTGCTCGTTCTGTTTGTTTCATTTATTTGTAGCCTTCCTGGGCTTAATCTGTGGAATCTGTCTCCCCCTACTTTCTACTTTCTGGTCTTTGATGGCTCTGCCTTTTTCTTTTTTCTTTTTTTTTTTAATTCTGTTTTTCCTTTTGAGTTTGGCTTCCTAGGAGTCACCTCTCTGTTTTCATATTTTAATGGTCAGTTAACAATTGGTTAGAAGTTGTGCTCAAACAACTTGTGTCAGTAAGGCATCCACCCACTGCTGATGGATTTGTGTGTGGTTTTAAGTGTGTGTACAAATTCAGGCCATTTCCAATTACTCCCCAGCTATTAATTTTCACCAGGTCCTCTCAGGTCTCCCTCTGCATTCATTCAGCCTCCTGGACAGCCATGGATAGTTCCTCTATGCCTCTCTCATAACCAGAATTTCCCTCTTGAATCTCAACTTGTTGGCTAGTCTGCCACTGACTCCAACCAGGGCTTCCCCGTGAGTTTAGCATTGTTCCTGGCTTTCCTTGCTCATTTTCTACCAAATTTGCTACTTTTACTGACAATGCCATTGGACACAGGTTGTTTTTTTTTCTTTCTTTCAAGTCCATGTTTTATTTTTTATAATTGATTAATACCTTTTGATTCAATAATTCTACTTAAAAATTGTATCTTGAGTTTACAAAAATGATCTTATACAGGAGTGGTTGTCACAACATATGCCAGTAAAAATAAATAATTGCTAGCCCATTATCAACAGGGAATTATTTTAATCAATTACAGAGAACTATGCCTTTGCTAAAAATGAGGATGTAGATTTGTTGTCATGGAAAGTTGTCTGTGATATGTGAACTGCAAAAATTTATATACATAAACTGAAAAAATTTATAAAACACTATGTTTAACACCCATTTTTGTTTTAAAATTTAAATAAAGTGGACATGTGTTTGACTATTCATACACATATGCATAGAAATGGAATATGGAATATGCATATTCCACTTTCTGGAAGTGTACAACAAAACACTTAACATTATTTTTCTCCTTATAGATGGTATTAGCATATTTAAATTTTTTTATCATTCTATATTGTTTATTTTTAATTGTTGTGAATATATAACATAAAATTTACCATCTTATCCATTTTTAAGTGTTCACTTCAGTAGTGTAATGTATCTTCACATTGCTGTGCAACCAAATACAGAACTCTTTTCATCTTACAAAACTGAAACTACACCCATTAAACAATGACTACCTTCCCCCCGAGCCCTTGGCAACTACCATTCTATTTTCTGTTTCTATGAATGTGACTATTCTGCATACTTGGTATAAGTGGAATTGAGCATAGGTTTTTCATCATCTATTCCAAACCAAGTTAACCCCTTCTACCAGTGAAGCCATTGATTTTTCACTGCCAGCTCCACTGTGGTAGAACAAGCTCACCTACTGATATGGAGGTAGGATGGGAGCAGTCCCAGAAAAGAATACCATAGACTCTCATTGTTCGTACCTGAAATTCAATTTTTCATGAATAAATGTTTCTTGATTTTTTTACTTGCTTCTGTTCAAGTGCCAGAGCTCCGAAATGGTGATTGTTTTTTTTTTTAACAATATTGTTGAATTTTACAATTGTTTTGTGGCAGAGGATTTTTATTGTCTTCATCACTACATCATAGCCAGAAGCTCCCATGTTTCTTTTTAAAAATAACATGTGTTGTTTATGGCTGATAGAGAAATGGCAAAACTTCATTTAAAAAGCAAGGAAATTGTGCTTCCCTGGTGGCACAGTGGTTGAGAGTCCACCTGCCGATGCAGGGAATACGGGTTCGTGCCCTGGTCCGGGAAGATCCCACATGCCATGGAGCGGCTAGGCCCGTGAGCCATGGACGCTGAGCCTGTGCGTCCGGAGCCTGTTGCTCCGCAACGGCAGAGGCCACAACAGTGAGAGGTACTGCAATAAATAAATAAATAAATAATAAAAATAAAAATAACATGTGGTTTTGAATTTTCATTAGTTCTTATGGCTTCTACCTAATTAGTCTGGACTAGTATGAACTAGTCTGAACTAGTAAGATACAGTTATTCAGTGCATCAAATACTTGTTGAGCACCAACAATGGGCTTGACTAGGTTTACAGCCTTAATTACAAGCCCAAACACAATAACTTCTCCCAGTATTACAATTCAATGTGTCTTAATAAAATAGAGCCATGGTTCTGGACCTTTAGTGTGCATAAGAATCACCCAGGGCACCTGCTAAAAATATAGATTCCTGGCCAACAAGAATTTATTTGTAGATTCTGATTTGGCACGTTTAGGGTAGAACTCAGGAAACTATATTTTTAACAAGATTCCCAAATAATTCTGGTGAAATTGGTCCAAGGACTGTACTGGATAAATACTAATTAAAAACGAAGGCTCTTATCTGAAGAAAAATGGGCACGTATTCTGCCTATACTTTTACATCCAGGTAACTGAGACTGAAGTATTTTACTTTGTTTTTTGTTACACTCATATCATATCATATGTGCCCTTATCACATCATCAGTTTGAGGGTATTACTGATGGTGTATTGTGTTATCTACAGTTTTGTCTGCTCAACATGACTTTCTCCTACCCCATTCCTCCTCTTTCTTTTCTGTTGGGATGACTCCACTCACTGACCACAGGAGTGGTTGGCCAAAATGTTCCATTGGCCAAAATGTTTAATTCAGGAATGGGCAAGTGATCTTAGATAGTCACTGAGGGAAATTTCTAGAATTCTTGCTGGAACTTGAGTAAGAAATTCTATCTCTGCAATTAAGAGATATAAAGATGGTGGAAACCTATACTTGTTACTACCATGGGAGAAGATTTTCCAAAAGATAGCACACACACAGAGGAAATCAAAGAGGGAAAGTGAAAACCACCCTTTGAGTGTCTGGAACCAGATATACCTGAAGCTCTGGACTTTCAGTTGGTACAAAACAGTAGATTTCTCTCTTGTTTAGTTTGAGGAACTTTCCTGGTGGTGCTCCCAATGCAGGGGGCCCTGGTCAGGGAACTAGATCCTGCATGCCACAACTAAAAGAGCCTGCATGGTGTAACAAAGACCTGGCACAGCCAAATAATTTTTTTTTTGAGAAAAAGAAAGCTACTTATAAAAAAATATAAAACTAGTTTGAGTTGAGTTATCCTTCACTTGAAACTGAAATTGTCAAAACAAACCTTGCCACTGAGTAGCATTTCTCCACTTATGCCATCAGTCCCCTGCTTCTGGTCACACACAGACACACATACATAGCCATTCCCCCTTTGTCAGCAGTTCTGGGAATAGCTTCCATATTAAAAAGACATACCGATATTTTGTTTCTCAGATCTTAATACAGATTTATCAAGATATAATTTTAATTAAAAATAAGCACTACCAAGTAATGTCCATAGATGATATATGAAAGATTCTAATTCCCCAGTTTAGCTCAAACACTACTCTTTTTTTTAAACATCTTTATTGGAGTATAATTGCTTTACAATGGTGTGTTGTTTCTGCTGTATAACAAAGTGAATCAGCTATATATATACATATATACCCATATCTCCTCCCTCTTGCATCTCCCTCCCACCCTCCCTATCACACCCCTCTAGGTGGTTACAAAGCACCAAACTGATCTCCCTGTGCTATGTGGCTGCTTCCCACTAGCTATCTATTTTACAATTGGTAGTGTATATACGTCCATGCCACTCTCTTATTTTGTCCCAGCTTACCTTTCTCACTCCCCGTGTCCTCAAGTCCATTCCCTACATCTGCATCTTTATTCCTGTCCTACCCCTAGGTTCTTCAGAACCTTTTTTTTTTTGATTCCATATATATGTGTTAGCATACGGTATTTGCTTTTCTCTTTATGACTTACTTCACTCTGTACGACAGCCTCTAGGTCCATCCACCTCACTACAAATAACTCAATTTCGTTTCTTTTTATAGTTGAGTAATATTCCATTGTATATATATGCCACATCTTCCTTTAACCATTCATCTGTCGATGGACACTTAGGTTGCTTCCATGTCCTGGCTTTTGTAAATAGAGCTGCAATGAACACTGTGGTACATGACTCTTTTTGAATTATAGTTTTCTCTGGGTATATGCCCAATAGTGGGATTGCTGGGTCATATGGTAGTTCTATTTTCAGTTTTTCAAGGAACCTCCATACTGTTCTCCACAGTGCCTGTATCAATTTACATTCCCACCAACAGTGCAAGAGGGATCCCTTTCCTCCACACCCTCTCCAGCCCTTATAATTTCTAGATTTTTTGATGATGGCCATTCTGACCAGTGTGAGATGATATCTCATTGCAGTTTTGGTTTGCATTTCTCTAATGATTAATGATGTTGAGCAATCTTTCATGTGTTTGTTGGTAATCTGTATATCTTCTTTGGAGAAATGTCTATTTAGGTCTTCTGCCCATTTTTGGATTGGGTTGTTTGTTTTTTTGATAGTGAGCTGCATGAGCTGCTTGTATATTTTGGAGATTAATCCTTTGTTAGTTGCTTCATTTGCAAATATTTTCTCCCATTCTGAAGGTTGTCTTTTTGTCTTGTTTATGGTCTCCTTTGCTGTGCAAAAGCTTTTAAGTTTCATTAGGTCCCATTTGCTTATTTTTGTTTTTATTTCCATTTGTCTAGGAGGTGAATCAAAAAGGATCTTGCTGTGATTTACATCATAGAGTGTTCTGCCTATGTTTTCCTCTAAGAGTTTGATAGTTTCTGCCCTTACATTTAGGTCTTTAATCCATTTTGAACTTATTTTTGTGTATGGTGTTAGGGAGTGTTCTAATTTCATTCCTTTACATGTGGCTGTGCAGTTTTCCCAGCACCACTTATTGAAGAGGCTATCTTTTCTCCATTGTATATTCTTGCCTCCTTTATCAAAGATAAGGTGACCATATGTGTGTGGGTTTATCTCTGGGCTTTCTATCCTGTTCCATTGATCTATATTTCTGTTTTTCTGCCAGTACCATACTGTCTTGATGACTGTAGCTTTGTAGTATAGTCTGAAGTCCAGGAGCCTGATTCCTCCAGCTCCGTTTTTCTTTCTCAAGATTGCTTTGGCTATTCTGGGTCTTTTGTGTTTCCATACAAATTGTGATATATTTTCTTCTACAGTGCTATTGGTAATTTCATAGGGATTACATTGAATGTGTAGATTGCTTTGGGTAGTATAGTCATTTTCAAAATATTGATTCTTCCAGTCCATGAACATGGTATATCTTTCCATCTGTTTGTGCCATCTTTGATTTCTTTCATCAGTATCTTACAATTTTCTGAGTAGAGTTATTTTGCCTCTGTAGGTAGGTTTATTCCTAGGTATTTTAGTCTTTTTTTTTTTTTTTTTTGCGGTACACGGGCCTCTCACTGTTGTGGCCTCTCCCGTTGTGGTGCACAGGATCTGGATGCGCAGGCTCAGCAACCATGGCTCACAGGCCCAGCCGCTCTGTGACATGTGGGATCCTCCCGGACCAGGGCATGAACCTGTGTCCCCTGCATCAGCAGGCGGACTCTCAACCACTGTGCTACCAGGGAAGTCCTAGTCTTTTGATGTGCTGGTAAATGGGATTCTTTCCTTGATTTCTCTTTCTGATCTTTCATTGTTAGTGTATAGGAATGCAAGTGATATCTGTGCATTAATTTTGTATCCTGCAAGTTTACCAAATTCATTGATTAGCTCTAGTAGTTTGCTGGTGGCATCTTTAGGATTCTCCTTGTATAGTATCATGTCATCAGCAGTTATACATTTATATATCCACGTGCCTTCCTCCATTTCCCTTAGTTCTCCATCCCTTATTATAGATCCAGTGGTCTGTAAATAAGGACATTTTTGTCTGTGAGCTTAAATCTTTTGCAGGTTCCTAGTAATAGAATAATATATGAGACTCAATGGCATTCATTCTCATAATAATGTCAGTTCATTTCAAATATAAGTGAATACATTTTTTAAAACCTAAAATATGTATTTCATAGTCGTAACTATTGTAGTATAAGAATAACATAACTTTATTCATCACTTGGTCAGAAACAGGAAAGCTCAAACCTTTATCAATCAAGAATATAACGACATTAGCATTTGGACCTAATTAAAGAATAAAGCAGTTTTCCCTCTGCTAGCAAATCATGTATAGAAATAAAACATATTTCAATAAAATACCATTTTGTATTACACTTTAATTACCTCTGTTTTTATTAAACCCCAAACGAAACAAAGTTTCTGTGGGTCAATGAAAGTAGCTTAAAAAATAAGGAGAGCATTAGTGATGGAAGTGGTACTTGTTCTGGGAAACATCTGCTGTTCTATCACTTATCATTACAGCTATATTTGATTTTCCACACAGAAAATTGTTTGCACCTGGCCTCAGTATTTTTTTCCAACACATATTTACAGCATATCGTTAACACTCACTGTTTCCTCTGCTAAACAACACTTCACACTCTTGAACCAGTGCTGCTATTCATGTCAGAAGAAGGTGATTTGTCCATTTATCACTGTTCTGTCAGCATTTAGGTACCTGGACTCAGGTATTCTCTTCAGAAGGCATTAGAAATGATTGTTTGCACTGAGTGTTGTCAACCATGCTGTATAATTAAATCAGGCAGAAGAAATAGTTTGAGTTGCATAGTGAGATTATACACTTTCAAGGATACACAGGTACCACTGGTTGCATTCTATTACCATATTATATCAGGTTAAAGTTTAGAGCCTTTGGAAAATATGATCTTCATATGCTTGACACCACCAATTAAGCTTAATTAGTGTCACTTAGCTCACTTTTAATTCTTTTGCTCACTTCCCAGTATCTTTTTAAGAATTGAACAGCGCCATATCTCTTGCATTAGGGAAAGAGGGATGTGATCTGTCTCTCAATTCCTAGATATAATCCAACCTCCTTAGCAAGTAACCTGGGCCTGATTGATCAAGTTTTATTGTTAGGGACCAGTTTTCATGGACAACATGGCCCACTTAAGATGGAACTCATTTAATTTTGTTGAAATATTAGGCTGGGCATTCATTTATTTGATGGTGTAGTATACTCTGCACTACACTATGCTAGTGAAAACTGTACCCATAAACCTCTTTCTTAGCAGCCTACATTATTAGACTGGAAGATTCTAAATATGAAATATGTTACTTTCTTTTAATGGAGGTCAAATAAGAAAACTCTCCCACAGTGAGGTTATAGATAGCTATCATGGCTTTTCTAATCTAAAGTTGATGGGTAAAAAATTCTACAGAAACTGAGCTACTAAAATTGTCCAGTATGTTGCATTTAAATAAGTGAAAGAGATTTGCATCAAAATCAAGCATTTGACTACGACTCTCTCTTTTTAGTTTAATCCCCTGAACTACCACCAAATGAAAGGAACAATACCAGGGTGGTAGAGGAAAGGGGGCAGGGAGTGTGGGTACTCTGCATTTAGATTTATCTGTTGCTTTTATAAAATTCAAATTATCCCCCCAATCCAAAGTACCAGATCCACACATGTTTTAATTGTCCTGGCTTTGGAACCAGATTGCCTGAGTTCAAACTGTGGCTTTGTCACTTAGTTGTATTGATACTGGGCAAGTTATTTAATCTGTATATTTCTCAGTTTCCTCATCTATAAAAATGGGGATAATAATAGTGTCTACTTCATTGATTTGAATTAATGTATATGAAGCATCTAAAAAATATCTGTTACTGTGTATGTGCTATGTAAGTGTTAAGTAATAGCTAATTATTAGTCTTATTTTTATAAAATCTAATTAATAAAAGTTAAACTTGGCTTTAAAAACACACAATTTTCATTATAAAGAGACGATTGCTTTGCTTGTTGTGTTTTTCCTATTGACCTCGTTTATTTAATTGTTAGACATTTTCTCTGACCTTTCTCTTGCTATCACATTGAGATTGTCCAGAAATCGAAACCTCCATTTCAGCAGGCATATCATAGCTCTCTCTCAGCATGTTCAAATAGAGTGAGAACAGCATTTGTGACATACTGCCCTCAGCTCACTGACCCAATTCAACTTGGGTCCATGCTGAAAGTTTCAATTGGAATTTGGAAGTACTTTCGCTGATGATCAATTTTAAGAGCTATCTTCTCCTGAAAGCCTACCAATCTAAATTATATGGCAGCTTCAGGAAGCAGAATAAGTAGACATTTCCTTGCTGGCAAAATGAGTGGGAGTTTGAATCCTGTATTTTTACAAATTACAAGTGTATACACAATATTTTTTTTTGCCACCGTACCAATGCTGAGATGATTCTTTATCTAAAAAGGAGATCTTTTTAGCTCTACAATTCTGATTTCCTGATTAAAAATTGTTATGTTAGGTGTTTCTATAACCAACCCTTATATAGCCTGAACTTTATTTCTACTCCTATTATTTTAATTTAGCAAAAGTTTCTTTATTTTGTTATAAGCACTTACTCAATTTTGAACTTAATTCCCAATGTACAATTTTTTAAAATTAATAACAAGTGTGTTTTGTACTTTAGAGAAAACAATGGAGAATTTTGACCTGCTTTAGGCAAAGAAAGAAGACAAAACCAAGAAACTCTCAAGGCTTTTTCTAGTAGTAGCCGTCTATTGCCCGTAAAGTAGCATCTTTTACTCTGTCATTTACTGAGATACTAATTTGGGTTTGTTCTCTCAGTTTGTAGACATTTTCTCTTTCTCATTCCAAGAAAGGATATATACTCTGATTTTGAGTAGCTTGTTTCAGAGAGTGGTAATTCTTTTTTTAACATCTTTATTGGAGTATAATTGCTTTACAATGTTAGTTTCTGCTGTATAACAAAGTGAATCAGCTATACATATACATATATCCCCACATTCCCTCCCTCTTGTGCCTCCATCCCACCCTCCCTATCCCACCCCTCTAGGTGGCCACAAAGCACTGAGCTGATTTCCCTGTGCTATGCGGCTGCTTCCCACTAGCTATTTTACATTTGGTAGTGTATATATGTCAATGGAGAGTGGCAATTTTTAAATGATTTTGTGTTGCCACTGAAGAATTGTTGTAGGGTGCAAGATTTGGAGAAAACCTAGAACTGAAGTTTTGTTGAGAAGGACAGACATATTATTTTAAAACACACAAAACTAAAGACTTAAGAAAATATCATTCAGAAACACTGAGATGACAAAGAGTCTCTGCTCTCAAAAAGTTCGTCTATTAGGCAGACAGTTCTGTCTGCAATGACAATGCTAAGCAATGTTATAGAAGTATAGAGAATATACTTTAACCTGGACTGAGAATGACAGGGAAGACTTTGAGGAGAGGTAATATCTAAGAAACATCTTAATGTAGGAGATATCCAGGCAAGGAATGACATTCAAGAAAGTAGGAGTGGGGCTTCCCTGGTGGTGCGGTGGTTGAGAGTCCGCCTGCCGATGCAGGGGACGCAGGTTCGTGTCCCGGTCCGGGAGGATCCCACATGCCGCGGAGCGGCTGGGCCTGTGAGCCATGGCCACTGAGCCTGCGCGTCCGGAGCCTGTGCTCCGCAATGGGAGAGGCCACAACAGTGAGAGGCCCGTGTACCGCAAAAAAAAAAAAAAAAAAAAGAAAGTAGGAGTGGCATGTGCAAATGCACAGGCAACAGAGAGCATGGCACCTTCAATTAACTGCAAATAATTTTGAATGATTAGAGCACAGATTGCAGAAGGGTAGGGGTAGAGATTAGAAAGACATTAGAATATTTCAAGCAGAGGAATGATGTGATTATATATGCATTTTGGAAAGGTTGTCCAGGTAGCACTGTGTTAAAAGGATTGTAGGGAACCAAAAGTGGAGGCAAGCAGACCAGTTCACTTAGAATAGTGCAGGGTGTCCAGGTGAGAGGTGATGATGTTTTGAACAAGAGTAGTGACAGTGGGATCTAAAAGAAGAGACATATTAAAGAGAAATTTAAGAAATAGAATCACAAGAATTTGGTGACAAGAATCCGTAGGGGTATTAAAAAGACAGTAAGTAATATTAGTAAAACATTATGGTTATCATCATTAATTTAATTAGCCAATACTTATTGAAAACCTATGTTGTGCCAGCAGCTATACTAGACATTGGCAACACGTGTGAACTTTCAATGAACCCAGAGGTGTGAGCATCTATGCTAATATGAAAAATATAAGGATGGTTTAACATTAAAAAAAAACTATTAATGTTGTTTACAACATTAACAGATTATAGGAGTGGAAAACATGATCAGTGCCTATCCCAGAATAGACTGTCAATAAATAGATGCCAAAAAGGTTTTTGTCAAAATTCTATACCTATTCATATTAAAAACTCTTAGAAAACTAGGAATAGAAGTCAGATTTCTTAACCTAATTAAGAGTGTCTACAAGAATCCACAATAAACATTAAACTTAATGGTGAAACATTTTAAACATTTCTTTTTTCCAGCTAGGAAAAATTGAAATATGTATGCTGTTACCACTTCTGTTCAGCATTATATTGGCGGTGTCAGGCAGTGCAGTAAGACAAGAAAAAGAAATAAAAGTTATAAGGTTCAAAAGGAAGATAATACTGTCATTAGTTACAGATTATTTAATTATCTACATAGAAAACAAAAAAGAATCTATGGATAAAGTATTAATAAGAGAGTTTAGCAAGGTTGTTAGATACAATATTAACTATAAAATTAATTTTGTTCCTATACATCAGCAGCAAGTTATTATAAAAAAATTTTTTTTAAACACTATAAGATATCCTAACAAACAAAAGTCCAAGACCAGGTGGCTTCACAGGTGAATTCTACCAAACACTTAAAGAAGAATTAATACCCATCCTTCTCAAAATATTCCAAAAAATTGAATAGGAAGGAAATTTCTGAACTCATTTCATGAGGCTGGCATCACTTTGATACCAAAACCAGACAAAGATAACATAAGAACAGAATATTACAGCCCAATATCACTGATGAACATAGATACAAAAATCCTCAACAAAATATTAGCAAACCAAATCCAACAGTACATTAAAAAGATCATATACCATGATCAAGTGGGATTTATCCCAGGGATGCAGATATGGTCAATATCTGCAAATCAATCAATGTGATACACCACATAAACAAATTGAAGAATAAAAATCATATGATCATCTCAATAGATGCAGAAAAAGCTTTGACAAAATTCAACATCCATTTATGATAAAAACACTCAACAAAGTGGGTATAGAGGGAACATACCTCAATGTAATAAAGACCATGTGTGACAAACCCATGGTTAACATCATACTCAATGGTGAAAAACTGAAAGCATTTTTTCTAAGATCAGGAACAAGACAAGGATGCCCACTCTTGCTACTCTTATTCAACATAATATTGGAAGTACTAGCCACAGGAATTAGGTAAGAAAAATAAGTTTTAAAAATCCAAACCAGAAAGGAAGAAATAAAACTGTCACATTGCAGATGACATGGTACTACACACAAAAAATTCTAAAGATGCCACCAAAAAGCTATTAGCACTAATAAATGAATTCAGTAAAGTTGCAGAACACAAAATTAATATACAGAAATTTGTTGCATTTCTATACAGTATCAATGAACTATCAGGAAGAGAAATTAAGAAAACAATCCTATTTACAATTGTTTCAAAAAGAATAAAATACTTAGGAATACATCTAACCAAGGAGGTAAAAGCCCTGTACTTGGAAAACTATAATTCAATAATGAAAGAAATTGAAGACTACACCAACAAATAAAAAGATACATTGTGCTCATGGATTGACATAATTAATATTGTTAAAATGACCATACTACCCAAGGAAATCTACAGATTCAATGCATCACCTATCAAAATAACAAAGGCAGTTTTCACAGGACAAGAGCAAATAATTTAAAAATTTGTACCAAACACAAAAGACCCCAAATAGCCAAAGCAATATTGAGAAAAAAGAACAAAACTGGAACTATCACCCTCACAGACTTCAGACTACACTACAAAGTTACAGCAACCAAAACAGTATGGTACTGGCATAGAAACAGACAAACAGACACCTAGATCAATGGAATCAAATAGAGATTCCATAAATAATCCCACTCTTATATGGTAAATTAATATTCAACAAAGGAGTTAAGAATATACAATGGGGAAAAGACAGCCCCTTCAATAAATGATGTTGGGAAAAGTGGATAGCTACATGCAAAACAATCAAACTGGACTAATTTCTTACATCGTATAAGAAATAAACTCAAAATGGATTAAGACAAATATGAGACCTGAAACTATAAAATTTCTAGAAGAAAACATAGGCAGTACACTCTTTGACATCAGTCTTAGAAATATTTTTTTTGGGATATGCCTCGTCAGGCAATGGAAACAAAAGCAAAAATAAACAAATGGGATTACATCAAATGAAAAAGTTTTTGCACAGCGAAGGAAACTGTCAACAAAGTAAAAAGGCAGATTACTGAATGGGAGAAGGTATGTGAAAACGATATATCCAATAAAGGGTTAATATCCAAAATACACAAGGAACTCATACAACTCAACATCAAAAAAACAAAAAAAACCCTGGGTTTCCCTGGTGGCTCAGTGGTTGAGAGTCCGCCTGCCGATGCAGGGGACGCGGGTTCGTGCCCCCGTCCGGGAAGATCCTACATGCCGTGGGGCGGCTGGGCCCGTGAGCCATGGCCACTGAGCCTGCGCGTCTGGAGCCTATGCTCTGCAACGGGATAAGCCACAACAGTGAGAGGCCTGTGTACCGCAAAAAAAAAAAAAAGGACAGAGAATCTGAATAGACATTTTTTCAAAGAAGACATGCAGATGGCCTACAGACACATGAAAAGATGCTCATCACTATTCAACAGGGACATGCAAATTGAAACCACAATGAGATATCATCTCACACCTGTCAGAATGGCTATTATCAAAAAGACCATAAAAAACAATTGTTGGTGAGGATGTGGGGAAAATGAAAACAGAACCCTTGTGCACTGTTGGTGGGAATGTAACTTGGTGCAGCCACTATGGAAAACAGTATGGAGGTTCCTCAAAAACTAAAAATAGAACTACCATGTCATCCAGCAACTGCATCCCTGGGAATATATCTGGAAAAAACTGAAACACTAATTTGAAAAGATACATGTACCCCAATATTCATAGCATCACTATTTACAATAGTCAAGACATGGAAGCAATCCAAGTGCCCATCAACAGATGTTTGGATTAAGAAGATGTGGTATATATACACATGGACTATTACTCAGCCATAAAAGAAGAATGAAATAGTGCCATTTGCAGCAACATGGATGGACCTAGAGAATATTATGCTTATTTAAATAAGTCGGATGGAGAGCTTCCCTGGTGGCGCAGTGGTTGAGAGTCTGCCTGCCGATGCAAGGGACACAGGTTCGTGCTCCGGTCCAGGAAGATCCCACATGCCACAGAGTGGCTGGGTCCATGAGCCATGGCCACTGAGCCTGTGCGTCTGGAGCCTGTGCTCTGCAGTGGGAGAGGACACAACAGTGAGAGGCCCATGTACTGCAAAAAAAATAAAAATAAAAAAAAATAAGTCAGATGGAGAAAGACAAATACTGTATGATATCACTTATATGTGGAATCTAAAAAATAATCCAAATGAATGTATATGCAAATCAGAAACAGACTCATAGATATAGAAAACAAACTTGTGGTTAACAAAGAGGAAAGAGAAGAGGAGAGAGACAAATTGGGGTATTGGATCAACAGATACAAACTACTATATATAAAATAGATAGGCAACAAGGATATACTGTATAGCACAGAGAATTAGAGCCATTATCTTGAAATAAGCTATAATGGAGTATGTGCAAAAAATACTGAATTACTATGCTGTACACCTGAAACTAACATAATATTGTAAATCAAATATGCTTTAAGAAAAAAAGCAAAAAAAGACCATAAATAACAACTGTTGGTGAGGATGTGGAGAAAAGGGAACACTCATGCACTTTTGGTGGGAATATAAATTGGTGCAACCACTATAGAAAAAAGTGTGGTTCCTCAAAAAATTAAATATAGAACTACCATATGATCCAGCAATTCCACTTCTGGGTATTTATCTGAAGAGAATGCAAACACTAATTTGAAAAGATATATGCAACCCTATGTTCACTGCAGCATTATTTACAATAGCTAAGATAGGGAATCAACTTAAGTGTCCATGGATATGTGAATAGATAAAGAAGGTGTGGTGTATAAATATATATAATGGAATATTATTGAGCTATAAAAAAATAAAATCTTGCCATTTACAACAACATGGGTAGACCTACAGGGTATTATACTAAGTGAAATAATTCAGACAAAGAAAGACAAATACCATATGATTTCACTTATATATGGAATCTAATAAACAAAACAAATAAACAAAACAAAAATAGTCATAGATACAGTGAACAAACAGATGGTTGCCAGAAGGAAGTGGGGGTGAGGGGAGGAGAGAAATATGTGAGGGGGATTAAGAGGAACAAACCTCCAGTTACAAAATAAATGAGCCATGGGTATGAAATGTACAGTATGGAGAATATGATCAATAATAATGTAATATCTTTGGTAACTAGCAGTATTGTGGTGATCATTTTGGAATATATAGAAATAATATATCACTATGTTGTGCACCAGGAACTAACATAGTGTTATAGGTCAATTATACTTCTAAAACAAACAAACAAACAAACAAACTCATAGAAAAAGAGATCAGATTTGTGGTTACCAGAGGAAGAGGGGTGGGGGAGGCGGAATTGGATGCAGGTAGTGAAAAGGTAAAATCTTCCAGTTATGAGATAAATAAGTACTAAGGATGTAATGTACAACATCATAAATATAATTAACAGTGCTGTATATTATATATGAAAGTTGTTAAGAGAGTAAATCCCAAGAGTTCTCATCACAAGGAAAAATATTTTTTTCTTTTATTTTGTATCTATATGAGATGATGGATGTTCACTAAATTTACTGTGGTTATCATTTCATTATGTATATAAGTCAAATCATTATGGTGTATACAAACTTATACAGAAAACAAACAAAAACACTGTAAGACATCTTGGAATAAATAAAAGATAGGCAAGACCTTTGAATTAGTCAGGGTAATGCTAGGCTATGCTGTGGTGACACATAATCCCTGAAATCTCCATGTTGTAACACAACACAGAGCTACTTCTTATAACTTATTCAGTTCTTATAACTTAATTACAGTTTTTCTGAGTCAGGTGGCCCTCTGGCACAGCTTTCTTTCAAGAGATGACTCAGCATTCCTGGAAGCTTCCAACTTGTGACAATGCTATCTGTAACATGTGGCCTATTAATGATGGAAAAGGGGGAAAAGGAATGGAGGAGGCCAACTAGCTCTTAATTGCCCAATCACCCTAACTTATCTTCAAGGGAGGTTGGGAAATGTAGAGCTGAACATGGATATTTGGTGATCATTATCAGTCTCTGCCAACAAGTGTAAGATTATTGAAAAGCATAGGGAAAAACTAAGTAAATGGAGTGATATACCATGTTCATGGATGGGAAGGTGGGATAGGATTGGATGAAATTCCAATCAAAATCACTACAAAGATTTATGTGTGTGTTTGTGTATGGCACTTCACGAGTTGATTCCAAAATGTTTATGAAAAACCAAAAGGCCTAGAATAGCTAAGACAATTTTGATGAAAAATATGAGGGGAATGGGCTGACTCTAATAGGTATCAAAACATGTTACGAAAATTATAGGAATTAAAACAGTGTAGTATTATCATAGGAATAAACAAAAATATCAATGAAACTGAATAGAATCCAGAATAGGAATCTAATATTTGATAATGATAGTAGTTCAAATTAGTATGAAAGGGATGAACTAGTCAATAAACAGTGTTAGGGCAATTGGATATTCATATATAAAAAGTTATAATAGATTTTTATGTCACATAATTACCTTGACTAAATTTTAGGTGGATTAAAGAGCTAAAGGTTAAACAGTACCATAACAGTATTTGAACAACATATAGGGCTTATTTTCATAATATCAATTTGGGGAAGACTTTCCTAAACATGATGCAAAGACCAGAAGCCATAAAGGAAAATACTGAGTGATTTGACTACATCAAAATTTAAATTTTCTATGTAAAAAATCACCCCATAAACAATATTAAAACCCAGAATTGGGGGGAAATATTTACAACATATATAACAAAAATTAGTATGCAGAATATAAAAAGAACTGCTAACAAATCATAATAGTGGCAAGGGCATGGATTAGTAAATCTCAGAGGGGGTCATTCAAAATCACCAATAAACATGCTCAGATGCATAAGCAATCAGGGAAATGCAAAGTATAACAATATGATGCCATGTTTTGGCCCATCAGATTGGCAGACAGTAAAAGAATAATAACTTCCAGTACAAATGAGAGTGCAAATTGATAAATTCTTTTTGGAGTACCATTTGGCAGTTTCTATCAAAATTTTAAATGTACAGATTCTTTAACCCAGGAATTCAATCTTTAAGAATCTACTCATCAGAAATATACATGTGAACAGAGATATGTGTATGAAATATTCATTGAATCATTGCTTGCAATAGCAATAAAACTGGAAACACCTAAATGTTCATTAATAATGACTGGTTAAATGAATTTCATACCATGGAACATTATGCAGCAATTAAAAAGGGGGAAGAAAATTTTTATGTATTGGTATTTTATGATGTCTAAGATATATTGTTTTGTAAAAAGCCAGTTACAGAACTATGGCATGAGCCAATTTATGTTTTAACAATTATTTGAATGATCACGTACCCTATACTCAGTGTGTCTGTGTGTGTATATGTCCATGCACAGAAAAATATCTGAAAGAACACAGCAAACAACAGTTTCACATCTGATGAGGAGCGATATTAGAAGTGCTGATGCATGAATATGTTAAAAATGTAGAAAATTCAAAGAAATATAAAGGGAAAAGATTATTCATATAATTGCACAATTCAAAAATAATGTCATCATTTTGTGTGCACTCTTCTAGAGTTCGCACAAACACACATATGCACGTAGACTTCCCTCTCTTTTTTACACAAAATGGGATCATGCTAGATATGTTGTTTCTGTAACTTGCTTTATTTTAAATTAAAAAAAATTTTAAAGTATAGTTGATTTACAATGTTATGTTAGTTTCAGGTGTACAGCTGTAACTTGCTTTTTTCCATTTAACCATATATTGTGGACTTTTCCCCATGGCATTAATTACCTATTTATTTACTTATAAAACATTTATAGGGCTTACTACATTTCAGACACTTTCCCAGATCCCTTGTTCATATATAGTCCATATTATTTTATGTTCTATTAAGACTTTAGTTTCATTGCTGCAGAAGCATTAACTTTTGTGTATGTAACATCAACATTGCTCATACAGAGCAATATCAAAACAGGTATTTTGATATTTGAAGAAGCAGAAGGGAAAGAGTGCCCATCACTGTGATTGAACTGAGATATTTTTCAAAGAACTTTCTATGCAGAGGTTGAGGTTTTTATAGAAAATACCTGCAAAATGTTCTTTTGGTCTGGACCGCATCATGAACAGAAAAACAAGTCAATGACTCTTGTTACAAAACTTTATTTAAATATATACCACGTTCTTGATATGCATCCAAGTAGATTTTCTTACCACAAATAGGATTGTTAGTCGAATATTTATTGTCTGTTCAAGTTATGGCACAAGTAGTGCTTTCCATGCCAGTTCCCTTTGATCAGACCTCCTATGCAGACAGCCTCTGCATCTGTTTGGATCTTCCTTGTCAAGTTCTAAGTCCCAATTGCTGCAGAGATTTACAATATTTCCATGAAGTTTCCATTTCAGCCTGTGATACACCAATCACTATTAGAATATGGGCAAAAAGCCAGTAAATAAAGCTAGTGGTGGAATCCATAACAAATCTTTTCCAACAACAAAAGCTTGAATTTCACATGCCTCCTGAATTTCCTGTGTCTCATGACTAAATTTTAGGTATTCTGAAACAGTTTACTTGATAAATTGTAACTTGGAGAGGATATTGTACTGTTTCTCTTGGGATTAAAACTGAATACTTACAATTAATTGTCTCTTTTAATGGAATTATAGATGTCACTTTTCATCTTGTAGGTTAAAATATCTAAAACCACTAATAGCCAGTAATGAGAGGGACTGTGGTCTGATTAATGGGGTACAACTAGAAAATATACGTTCCAGTTTACTAAAAATTCTCTAGCATATCTGCTGTTGCAGTCATGGTGAAGAGAACTGTGACCTGACAATTAGGAAACCCGGCTCGTAATCCTGCCTCTGTCCTTAATCATGTAACAGCAATGTTGCCTCTTATTGAGGGCTTTTCTCTGTGTCAGGCACTTTGTTGAGGGCTTCACATGGATTTTCTCATATTCATTCTTTCAAAAGTCCAATGCAATAGGTACTATCATCATTCCCATTGAACAAACAAGAAAACGGATAACTAGAGAGGAAGGAATAGTTTTCCAAGTGTTACAGCTAATAAGTGGAGGAACCAGGATTCAAAATCCAGG
The DNA here is from genome assembly GCF_964270905.1 of Leucopleurus acutus. NCBI lineage: Eukaryota > Metazoa > Chordata > Mammalia > Artiodactyla > Delphinidae > Leucopleurus > Leucopleurus acutus. The sequence goes on from NC_139148.1 coordinate 73,960,932, forward strand.
TCTCTTTGTACTCTAATGGATTCATGGTAACTATAATGAAAATAAACATTAGAAACATGAAAAATCCAAGTCTCTCTGATCCCAAACTCAATTCTTAAATAGTAAATTGTCCTGTTTTTCTAGCTTTTAAGGATTTTGGACAAGTTTCTTCCCCTCTCTTGGCCTCAGTTACAGAATGAGGAGATTGGACTAGAAGTAAATGATCTCTTACGATTTCCTCCAGCTCATTCATTTTAGCCATAGTTTCTTCTTTCTACTATATGGTCAAGCCTCATTCCCAAGTCTTTGCCCTTGTATATTGGAGATGTTCAGAAATCTTTTTTTCTGAATAAATGTTTTGCAACTATTTCTTGTGGAGTTTTCTTTCCATATTCTTATTTAATAAAAGAGTATAATTTCCCTTAGGGGTATAATACTGAAATAGAGCTGAAATGGGGGTGTGAGTGGACTGGATGGCTCACCATCTTGATCTGCTATATCCTGCTGTCACTGGAAAAAAATGCACAACTTAAAAGTTGAGAATTATGTTTTATTCAGCAGACAAAACTGAGGACTTAAGTCCAGGACACAGCATCTCAGATAGCTCTGAGAGACTGCTCTGAAGAGGTAAGGTAAGGGAGGAACCAGGATATATAGGAGTTTTTGCAATACAGACCAGGTAGTCAGAACATCAGAAGATTACTCTAATTAGATGGAAAGATGTACTATGTTCTTGGATTGGAAGAATCAATATTGTGAAAATGACTATACTACCCAAGGCAATCTACAGATTCAATGCAATCCCTATCAAATTACCAATGGCATTTTTCACAGAACTAGAACAAAAAGTTCTAAAATTTGTATGGAAACACAAAAGACCCCAATAGCCAAAGCAATCCTGAGAAAGAAAAATGGAGCTGGAGGAATCAGACTTCCTGACTTTGGACTATTCTACAAAGCTACAGTAATCAAGACAGTATGGTACTGTCTTTGTATGGCACAAAACCAGAAATATTGATCAATGGAACAGGATAGAAAGCCTAGAGATAAACCCACACACATTTGGTCACCTTAGTTTTGATAAAGGAGGCAAGAATATACAATGGAGAAAAGACAGCCTCTTCAGTAAGTAGTGCTGGGAAAACTGGACAGTTACATGTAAAAGAATGAAATTAGAACACTCCTTAACACCATACACAAAAATAAACTCAAAATGGATTAAAGACCTAAATGTAAGGCCAGACACTATAAAACTCTTAGAGGAAAACATAGGCAGAACACTCTGATATAAATTGCAGCAGTATCTTTTTGGATCCACCTCCTAGAGTAATGAAAATATAAACAAAAATAAATAAATGGGACCTAACTAAATTAAAAGCCTTTGCACAGCAAAGGAAACCATAACCAAAACGAAAAGACAACCCATAGAATGGGAGAAAATATTTGCAAACAAAGCAACAGACAAGGGCTTAATCTCCAAAATATACAAACAGCTCATGCAGCTGAATAACAAAAAAACAAACAACCCAATCAAAAAATGGGCCAGAGGTCTGAATAGACATTTCTCCACAGAAGACATACAGACGGCCAAAAAGCACATGAAAAGATGGCAAAATCACTAATTATCAGAGAAATGCAAATCAAAACTACAGTGAGGTATCACCTCACACTGGTCAGAATGGCCATCATAAAAAAGTCTAAAAACAATAAATAATGCTGGAGAGGGTGTGGAGAAAAGAGACCCCTCCTACACTGTTGGTGGGAATGGAAATTGGTACAATCACTGTGGAGGTTCCTTAAAAAACTAAAAATAGAATTACCATATGATCCAGCAATCCCACTCTTGGGCATATATCCAGAGAGAACCATAATCTGAAAGGATACATGCACCCCAGTGTTCACTGAAGCAGTATTTACAATAGCCAAGATATGGAAGTAACCTAAATGTCCAACAACAGAGGAATGGATAAGGAAGATATGGTATATATATACAATGGAATATTATGCAGCCATAAAAAGAATGAAATATTGCCATTTTCAGCAACATGGATGGACCTAGAGATTATCATACTAAGTGAAGTAGGTTAGACAGAGAAAGATAAATATCATATGATATCACTCATATGTGGAATCTAATTTTAAAAAGTGATACAAATGTACTTATTTACAAAACAGAAACAGACTTACAGATATTGAAAACAAACTTATGGTTTCCAAAGGGGAAACCTGTGGGAGAGGGATAAATCAGGAGCTTGGGATGAACACACACACCACTACTGTATATAAGATAGATAACAACAAGGACATACTGTATAGCACAGGGAACTCTACTCAATATTCTCTGATAACTATATGAGAAAAGAATCTAAAAAAGAATAAATATATGATATGTATAACTGAATCAATTTCCTGTACACCTGAAACTAACACAACATTGTAAATCAACTATACTCCAATAAAATTAAAAATTAAAAAAGATTACTGTTAATTAAAGAAAACCAGATATCTCAAGTTAAGGAATTTAGCACTTTTCTATACATGGGAAGAGATACAAAAATCACAGTTCACTGAACTCATTCCTTTGATATGAACCTCAGCTATCTGGGGCCAGTGTCCTGTGCTTTCTCATCCCAAGTCTCCTCAGGGTGCATTGTCAGGGGTGGATGCAGCAGTTGACTGCTTGATGCCGGGCATTTTGTTTCTATCCTGAGTTTCCTCAGGGCTCACTCTTGGAGCGGCTGTAATATGATGGCTTTATGGCTGCAACATCCTTTGTTTACTGATATGGCAGGCAACATTTTTTTTCACTGATACGGCTAAGGTGTTCCTGCTGTTATACCTACCTGCATGCTACTGATGACCCAGAGAGTGAAGGAGACAAAGGAAGGGATGTGGTGGGGCCAGCAGAAGCCACCCCAATACCCTCTCAGGAGAGGCTACTTAGGATCCTATGGCCTGAGCCATAGCTTTAAGATCCCACTCCCAGCTCCACTTAGCTCCCTCAATTCTAAGTATATATTGAACACGTGATATTTCACATTGCCAGGGGATATTATTCCCTTTTCCATTTGTGAGGTAGGCTTATACAGGCAGACTTCCCAGGTTTTACTGAAGAAGATCAACATTTGCTTATTTATAATGCCTGAACCACATTGTAAATGTCATGGTTTTACAACTTACTCTTAGACATCTTGGGGAAAAAACTATCCGCCATAAAATCTTTTGTTCAAGAAGATTGTGGCCAAGTAGTATTAATGAAAAATATCAATCAAGTGTAAGGGTTTTTTTTTTAACATTTTTATTGGAGTATAATTGCTTTAAAATGGTGTGTCAGTTTCTGCTTTATAACAAAGTGAATCAGTTATACATATACATATATTCCCATATCTCTTCCATCTTGCGTCTCCCTCCCTCTCACCCTCCCTATCCCACCCTTCTAGCTGGTCACAAAGCATCAAGCTGATCTCCCTGTCCTAAGGGGTATTTTTGAATGGCAATTTCACATGGACTTATTGCAGGCAATCTGATAGATGGGTTCTATTATTAGGAAGGAACTGTAGTCCCCAAATAATCTTCAATTTAAGTCAACACACTTTATGCCACACATGTATTTCTGAAAAGTTGTCCTAAACCAGACTTCTGTGAATCCATATCTTCTCCTTTACTTCCACAATAATTTTAGAATTGCTTTATTTTCAATTCAATCTTCATTTGGCAGTGGTTCTACCCTACCTCTCTCTGCCTAGAAGTTAATAGCTTATGCAGCGCTGATATATACCATCAGGGAACTCCTAGGAACTCCTACTTAAAAGCAGCCTGAATTCTTTGGTAAAGCAAAGAACTACTTTGTAATGGGCACAGTCACCCTCCAAAATGTTGTGCTTTATAAATCTAGATCTTATAGAGTGTTCTCTTAAAACAGGATGTGTCTGAATATGGATTAACATCTCAAATCTAGCAGTCAAAAATTATTTTCAGAAGATCTGAAAGACAAAATGATGTTCAAGATTCAGCGTATCTGTCCTTACAATGATCAAATCCAGATTTAGAAAAGGAATGACATTTTCCTGTAGGCAATTTTTTCCAGTCATAATAAAGATCAATAGAGAGCAGTTTTAAGTTCTGCACAAATCTTTTTGTTGCTATTGCTCAACCAAAGGAAACCACTTTCTGGTACACTGCCCATTTCTGACTTAAAAATTGTAAGCTCCTTAGGGTATAGAACTTAGCTTATATCTAATGCTTTGTAAACTTACCTATCTGTAAAACTTAAATGTATACATATTATGCAAATAGCTTCCATACCAAACAAAGGTGAATTTCTTCAAAACTTTAGACCATATTTGACCTTAAGAGTCTTATTCCAGGGTATTATTTTGAAAATATATTTCTAATACAAATCAGAAAGGACAATTTCACATCACGGGTGCCAAAGGCACTAACTTTAGGTATCCTACCTATAGTTGACTTCCATTGTAACAACAGTTGCTTTTTACAGCACATACTTGTTAGATGGGTATTGCCTCTCCTACGGTTTTTCTCAGAATAAATTGATAGTGGTTAGAAGTCACCAAGATAATTCTCTGCCAAAGTTCTTCTCAAGTGTAGATAATATTTGCTTTCTTCCTTGATTTACTCCCCCTTCTGTGTGGAACTTCGGACCTGAAAATTTTATGACATTTCCTAATCAGTAAAAGTCCAAATTTGCACAGTACACAAATGCATTCACAAACCTACATACATATTTACACAGATAGAGGTGGTTTGGAATGTTCTAATAATGAAATTTCCCAGACGTGTTTATTTAAAATAAAAATTTAAAATTTTGTGTTTGCAAGTATCAGAATTCAACATGCATTTCTTTTTTATTTAAATAAATTTATATATTTTATTTATTTATTTTTGGCTGTGTTGGTTCTTTGTTGTTGTGCGGGGGCTTTCTCTAGTTGCCGTGAGCGGGGGCTACTCTTCATTGCGGTGTGCGGGCTTTTCATTGCAGTGGCTTCTCTTATTGCGGAGCACAGGCTCTAGGTGCGCGGGTTTCAGTAGTTGTGGCACGCAGGCTCGTATTTGTGGCTCACGGGCTTAGTTGCTCCGCCGCATGTGGGATCTTCCCACACCACGGATCAAACCTGTGTCCCCTGCATTGGCAGGTGGATTCTTAGTCACTGCACCACCAGGGAAGCCCTAACATGCATTTCTTGAACATCTAAAGAAATCTGATTATGAGACAGGAATGTCTCAAACAAACCAAGGGCAGGAATGATACTGGGCCTCAGGAAGGACTTGATTATGGAATTAGAAAGCTCTCAGAAACGAACTTTAGGTTCATCTGGCAGTTCTGTGTCTCATCACTGCTTCTTTCTTTGCAAACTGTCTTTGCTTTCCTAGCCACATGGTAGAAAATATGGCTGTCCATAGCTAAAGAGATTTTGTGTTATGGGTCAGCCACTCAGAAAGTCAAACTCTTTATGAGTCCCAATTCCGAAGAGGGTCAGGAGCATGTCCCTATCCTAGATAGAAACCACCGTGGCCAGAGGAGCATGGTTATGCAGGAGACACATGGCCATGAGACAGGTGTTGTTAGGTGTTAGAGATGGAAGGATGAATAGCAGGGCACCTGCTCTCAAGTTTCTCACTATCTAGGAGACAAACAGAAACAAACAGAAACAGAAACAACAAAATCAGAAAACTTAGATTTCTATGAGATAAGGGCTTTATGAACAGTTTTTGGTGGGGGCGGTACAGAGGGAAAAGTAACTTTGCCCCGTGGAGTTGCCAAAGTGTTAGCAGTTGAAGTAATATTAGAGCTGGGTTTAAAAGGCAGAAAAGAAGGGTCAGGGGAAAAGGGGTGTAGTGATAGCAGAGAGAGGCCAGGAAATTCCGGAAAAAGAAATGGCATATGCAAAGGGCCAAAGAGTTTGAAGATACTGAGAAGTTCATCGTGTCTGAAGAATATAGTGTGAGGTGGGGAGGGAGGTAGAATGATAGATGAAGCCAAAGGGGAACATGTTGGTTTTTGGAGGGTCTCGTTTCATATGCTATGCTGAAGAGTTCAGACTGTATTTAATATGGAAAGGATTTTAAGGAGAGAAATGACAAGGTCAGGGCCTTTATTTGTATTTATTTTTTAGGTGAAACTCTACCACCAGTAGGGCAGGCAGATACAGCTCATTAAGATGAAAGAATATAATCTTACTAGGAGTAGATCACAAACATGTTTCATTGCATACTGAATTAGGAGGAACAATCCAAACCTTTCTAACTGTGCGAACTTGGACAAGTTATTTTATCTCTGTGCTTTAGTTTCCTCATCAAGTTCTTCACCTGTAAAATGGAGAATGATAATAGTACCCACAGGTTGTCTTCAGGTTAAAAGTGTTAATAGAATACTGCCTAGTACATAGTAGGCACTCCACGTGTTACCTGTCATTTCCTTTTCTACTCTCTCTCTCTGCCTTGACCTCAGGGTCCCAAGCTACACCTTGCCACATTTGTTGTAGGCTGGGAATAAATGCCCACTCAAGGGCTTCACTGTTGCTAACTTTGGCGTGTTATTATGCTAAGTGGGTCCCTTCTCATGATATGTAAACATGAGAAGGAATCCATGCACTGGTTTCTGCCTCAATAGGTAATTGGAATAGAATGAGGAGCCTAGCGTCAGGAAAACTAATTATAGTAATTAATCTGAAAGAGAATGAGAACAGAGGATTGTGGGAATAGAGAGGAGGCTGTGATCAGTAAGATATTCTGAGATAAAATCAATAAGATATTGTGCTCAACTGAATGAGGGAGCTGAGGAAGTGAGGACTGTAATTTAACATGTATGTAAGCAAAGTGAATAGATCTTTTAATTCCACTGTGTCAACTTCTTTGGCTTAAAAAATCTGTCCACATTTCAATTGACTTATTTGTTCCATCAGTAGCTCTATTTAGATAAAAACAACCGGTATGATCTCCACTCACTATTAGAATTTTTATTTAAAAAATTTTTAAGGACATGTGGCCTTTTGTTTTATTTTTTAATTTATTTTTATTTTTGGCTGCATTGGGTCCTTGTTGTTGCACGTGGGCTTTCTGTAGTTGCGGTGAGCAGGGGCTACTCTTCATTGCGGTGCGTGGGCTTCATTGCGGTGGCTTCTCTTGTTGTGGAGCACAGGCTCCAGGTGAGCAGGCTTCAGTAGTTGTGGCGCGTGGGCTTGGTATTTGTGGCTCACAGGCTCTAGAGTACAGGCTCAGTAGTTATGGTCCATGAGTAGCCTTTTTAAAAAATGGAAGTATAGTTGATTAACAATAGTATATCAGTTTCAGGTGTACTACATAGCGAGTCAATATTTTTATAGATTATACTCTATTTAAAGTCATTACAAAATAATGGCTATATTTCCCTGTGCTGCACAATATATCCTTGTTGCTTATCTATTTTAGATTGATACATAGTTTGTATCTCCTATATCCCTATCTTGCCCCTCCCCCATCCCTTTCCCCACTGGTGACCACTAGTTTGTCTTCTATATCTGTGAGCCTGTTTGTCTTTCATTATATCGTTCATTTCTTTCTCTGGCTTATTTCACTACACATAATACCCTCTAGGTCCATCCACGTTGTTGCAAGTGACAGAATTTCATTTTTTATGGCCGAGTAATATTTCATTGTGTATATATGTACCACATCTTCTTTGTCCTTTCATCTGTTGATGGACATTTAGGTTGCTTCCATGTCTTGGCTATTGTAAATAATGCTGTTATGAATACTGGGATGCATGCATCTTTTTGAATTAGTGTTTTCATTTTCTTTGGATATATACCCAGCAGTGGAATTGCTGGATCATATGGTAGTTCTATTTTTAGTTTCTTAAGGAACCTCCATACTGTTTTCCATAGTGGCTGCACCAATTTACAATCCTAGTAACAATGTACTGGAGTTTGCTTTTCTCCACATCCTCACCAACATTTATTTGTAGACCTTTTGATGATAGCTATGCTGACTGGTGTGAGGAGACATCTCGTTGTTTTGATGTGCATTTCTCTGATGATTAGCAATGGTGAGCATTTTTTTCATATGCCTGTTGGCCATTTGTATATCCTCTTTGGAAAAATATCTATTCTGGTCTTCTGCCCATATTTAAATTGGGTTTCTTTTTGATACTGAGTTGTATGACCTGTTTATGTATTTTGGATATTAACCTCTTGTTGGTCATATTACTTGCAAATATTTTCTCCCATTCCATTGGTTATCTTTTCATTTTGTCAATGGTTTCCTTTGATGTGCAGAAGCTTCCTCATTTGACGTCTCATTTGTTTGTTTGCTTTTGTTTTTCTTGCCTGAGGAGACAGATCCAAAGAAATATTGCTAAGACTGATGTCAAAGAGTGTATTACCTATGTTGTCTTCTAACAGTTTTATATTTTCAGGTCTTACATTTAAGTCCTTAATCCATTTTTAGTTTATTTTTGTATATGGTGTGAGAAAGCAGTCCAGTTTTTCCAACATCATTTGTCAGAGGCTCTCTTTTCCCCATTGTATATTCTTGCCTCTGTTGTTATAATTAACCATATAAATGTGGATTTACTTCTGGGCTCTCTATTCTGTCCCATCGATCTATGTGTCTGTTTTTGTGCCAGTACCATGCTGTTTTGATTACAGTAGCTTTGTAATATAGTTTGAAATCAGGGAGGGTGATACCTACGGCATTGTTCTTTCTCAAGATTGTTTTGACTATTTGGGGTCTTTTGTGTTTCCATACAATTTTTTGTATTATTTGTTCTGGTTCTGTGAAAAATGCTATTATTGGTGGTTTGAAAGGGACTGCACCTAGAGGGTATTATGCTAAGTGAAATAAGGCAGGCAGGAAATACAAATACTGTTTTAATTCACTTATATGTGGAATCTAAAAAACAAAGCAAATGAACAAACAGAAATAGACTTATAGATACAGAGGAAAAACAGGTGGTTGCCAGAGAGGAGGAGGAGTGTGGGGAGGATGAGTGAAATCAGTAAGGGAGATTAAGAGGTACAAATTTCCAGTTACAAAATAAATGAGTCACGGGGATGAGATGTACAGCATGGGGAATATAGTCAATATTTTAATAACTTTGTATGGTGACAGATGGTAACTAGACTTATCATGGTGATCATTTTGTAATCTATAGAAATATTGAATCACATATTGTGTACCTGGAGCTAACATAGTGTAGAATGTCAATTATACTTTAATTAGAAAATAATAAAAATAAGTGAAAATAAGAGAAAAATGCTATGTTGATAACATGAAGAGTAATAGTATTTAATATATATTAGAATGTGAATAGAAAACTAAGAGCTATTATTTCACCTTTTCAAGCTCTACAAATCCTTTGCTGAATTAGTATAGTCTTGAGATTTTTTCCCACACATGAAAAATTTGAATAGAACAATTCACTAATGCTTCTCGAGTAGAAAGTTGTCCATCTCTAAAGAATATTTCTTTTAGGGGTCAACTGTCTCATTGACAGGAAGAGGATTTACACATGCAAGTCCTATTAACATTAATAGGTATTACCAGCATAAATCTCCCTGTAGTGATAGGTGAAAAGACCCTCCAGTCTACTAGGATTCAAGTTCTAATGATTACCTGTCAAATGGTCCTAAGAGTCATCATCACTAGAAAGAGCAGACGTGGCAACTTGTATGGGAAGGGCATCTCACTGCAGCCCCACAGCTGAACTATGTTAATAGAAAGAAAAGTGGCCTTCAAAGTGTGACCTGGGATGTTGTGTTAAACCTCTTGCATTTTTAAAAAGCCATCATTAAAGAAGAGAATTGAAACATATCAAAACACTTGTTTAAAAAAAAAAAGTGTGAATACTCTTATGAACTCCAAGGTGCTTGAAGGATAATACAGCTACTTGTTTAAAAATTCAATTAACCTTATCTTTCTTAAACTTGATTCATTAATAATCTCACAGATAAATTGCCAGTTTTGAAATAATGATGTTACCTTTTGAATACGTCCTGTCTGGGAAGGTTTAAAAATGACTTGGAATTGACAGAAAATGTCACTCTTCTTTAATTATTTGATTCAAGAACAAATCATAGTTCAGTGAATGATTTCTGCATGAAAAGAACATCAGCAGTCTCTTATCTGTTGCAAGTAAGCTGTTGGGGACTCAACGACCACAAAGACAAACACATCAGGTTCACACTCAGCAAGTAAATAAGAAAAACGTTTCAGATTCTCATACACTAAGTGAGATGCGAAAACAGTTTGCAGGTAATGTATTGTAAAGTCATATCCCATGCCTCAGAACACTGATTTCAAACAGAATGAGATCTGATGCTGGCAACTAGAACAGTTTGCTAAGTAAACATACCCATGTATCATTTGATTGCCTTTTTCACAAACCTGACACAGTTGGCAGATGCCTAGGAATAAAACCAAGTATACAGCTGGACACTTAACTAAGAATTTAAGTAATAGATCAGTATCAACAAATAAATCAGTTCCAAGACAATTTTTAATTTCCTGGCATATATACAAAATTTTAATATTAAAAAATAGGATACCACGCCTGAAAGGCATTAAAAACAGACTTTATTTCCTCTGAAAACTTACGGTTACAGTGTGCAAATTATGAATAATCATATATTCATGCTTTTGGAAATGCATATAAGAAAAATCAATCAAGAGTTGAGAGAGAAATTATCCAATACCAATAGCAGTAAATAACTTATTTGTAAGAAAACTGCTTTGAAGGATCACTACTATTTAGCAATCAAATTTCAACAAATTTTTTTCAAGGTTTTTAGCACTTTAGACAAAGGGCTGCCTTCTCCAGAACTACAGCTGTGACAGAAGTTAATCATTAGTGTGGCCATTATTTTACACAAAGGGCTGCCCATCTCAGAAACTACTATTCCAGAAGTTAACCATTAACATGACTATTTTCCTATGAGCAGCTAGATATCATAGAAGATGGGGAAATTATAACTCAGTTTTCCTATAGAAAAATATATGTTTATAATATACATATCATATATATCTATCTTTTTCTGGGCAGGCATACCAACTAGACAAAAATACAGTAGCAACATAGGTCTAGTAACCAGTTTTCATGTTGATCACTAAATTGAATGGTATTATCATTTTTGGTTAATAAGAAGCATGCATAACATAAACATTTTAAACACATGAATAAAAATTCTTTGATAATATCTATTTTCAAAATTTAAAATTAGCTACTGAAATTTCTGCATCACATACAGCATTTATATTTTATTCATATGACTTCAGGCTTATGGTTTTACAACAAAACTAAAAGGTTTTCCTTTAAAGCTATGAAAACAAGTATTTGCAGTAATTAAGGTAGCTGAAAAGAATGCTCTTAGAATAATTTCTATTACATTCTGAGGCAACAGGAAATATCTAAAGTTCTCTAACACAAGGTTTTTAACAGTTGTGTATTATCTTAATCATCACTAATCATATTCAGGAGCTTTTAAACATTTCAACAGTAGTTAATAAATAACCTGGAAGAGAAATTCCGATGCTGGCTAATGGATGAAATAGGGTACAGTATGGACTGGGCCATGAGACCACAGAATATCTCCTTCATTGTTTTAGAGAGCTGTAGTAAAGCTATCAGTATTTTTCTAGTCATTCTGGGTGTACCCTGATTGGCTGTTTACATAAGTGTGCATGCTGCATCAAGAGGCCTTAACTCTAAGACTATAACAAAGTACAATATCTTAATTGGTGCAGTTTACTGCAATTGTATTCAGACTCAATACTCTCATATAGTGGAAGCTTTTATATTGCTGGTACTGCGGGGCAGAGCCAATACCCGGCGCTTATAGGTATGTATTGTGCATTTAGCGCATGCCGTGGTTGGGTTTCAGGAAATATGATTTAAGATGGATCTGAATCCATATAACAAAGTAGGTTATAATGTGATTCTATTGTCCCTGATTTGTATAACATTATAAAAGGGGAAGAAAGGGATAGAGGGGATTAAAGAGATAGGAGAGAGGCTATACAATGGGGAGAAGGATTAGGAGTAGCCTGAGAGGCTGGGAAGATTTTCTTCTGGATTCAGCTATATCCGCAGGGGGTTTAAAGGGTGAGGCAAGAGCTACATTCCTTGATTTTTTCCATTTCTCGTGAGTCTGTGACCTGACAGAGCTGGTTTCCTTTAAGATCTTCTCTGAAATCTGGAGAGGTCAGAGCCCTGCTGCAGCTGAAGTATGTAAGAACTATGTGCTTTCTACTGTAGCCATGGCTCTCTGATCAGCAAGATAGGCCAGACTGCATGACAACGCACTTTTAATGTATTTATTTATTGAAATAAGTTGTTGAGTCCAAACTATTGCTCAAAAAAGGTAAACCATTAGAGCTTGGCATTTGGAAAGATTTTAATATAGGCACTGTCACTGTAACTAGATTTGCTGCCTATGTACAGCCCTTGTATTTTTATGTTAAGTGCATATTAGGGTTTACCAATTGTCATATTCTATTTAGAGTCCTTGGTTGTTTCAGGTTTACCTACTAGAAGAGGAATATGAAGAGTTTATAGACTGTTTTCCTTATTAAGATTCAAAACCACAATTTCACGTTACTATGTTTACTTTTCTATTAGACTATAAAATACTAATTAAGGAAATAGATTTTTATTTTAAAAGCTTAATGCAATAAGAACACTGTGATCTATTGTGTTGGGGGAGGTGACAGCAAACAGTTATTTGCTGCATGAGATCTTTGATATTCACCCCCAAGACAATGAGAAAATTCTGAAACAACTTTTATTCCAGAAAAAACATTCTAAGGATGGCACTGCATTTATCTTCAATATCATTCTCATACAGTAGACATATGGAGAAACTGAGGCCCAGAAGTTAAACAATTTGCTTAATATCATCGGTGGCATAGCTAGGACTAAATTAGGTCCATAGACAATTAGGCTAGTGCTCCAGATACTCGACTAGACAGAATTTCCAAATACCAATGAGCCTATTCAAATCTTTCCACTTCTTCAGTATTGAGCCTTCCTAGTATGTTCAGGATTCACATACAAATATCACTACTAACATTTAAAAGAAAAAATCACTGAGTAATGAACTCATGACTTGTTTATAAAAGTGTCTACTTTAATATTAGCATTTTCAATACTCAAGATAGAAAACAAAACAAATCTCTATTTCAAGCATAGGCTCCTGCCTGGATCATGACACTTTAGTTTTTATCAGCTATATTTATGTATGCTTTTATCATTTGTGTCACGATGCTCATACCCATAAAGAAAATATAACTCAAATAATCAAAGGAAATATGTAAGCAGATTTTGAAGATGTGGTTTTCAAACAAAGATCCAAAGTGGCAAGCAAAAGCTGTCCTAATACCATAGAATTATTAACAATGCATAGGATCACTTTCATAAACATAGCTATATTTCTGGGAATCAATCCATTTATAATTTTTATCTGCTAATCCCACAGGTTTGGTATCTTAAAGCAGGCAAGTCAATGTGCTTTACAAGTGTTTTGTGGTCTTGGAATGTCCTTTTTAAGGAAAATTCCCTTTTGGATTTCTATCATCTGTTTCTCTTGGTAATTCTGCATGTCAACTGGCTGCTGCTTTGTAACATTTTTTAAACCTTTCTTCCATCAAGAGGACTCTGAGGCTAGGAGGATTTTCCAAAATGTGCTATTCAGTTTGGTGTATACTCATTATTCAGAGGGCTCCTCTGGATTTCTCAGATTTGTGCTTTCCCTGGGAGTCTCTGAGTTGGCCTCTGGTATAGCACTGGATTCTGAAGCCTCTGGTTGTAAACTGTCTCCATCAAGGATAATGTCTTCAGGATTTGGTGGGGGTGGACAGAAGTCTTCGTTGGGGCAGATTTGTTGGAAAAGTGCTTCAGCCTGGTCAGGGAAGAAAGGGCACAAGAGTTTTTGAACATTAACGTAAAATGTATGTGCCTTTCTGGAACTATCAAAACAATGAAGTATCACCCTTAAAATTTTCTTTAAGTTATAGAACTTTACACAGCACACATGAGCTTCTAAAAACTGCTTTCAGAACTCCATGACTTTTCTCCCTCTAATTTATACATTCATTCAGGCCCACCCTTCAAGTATATCAGTACTTGCTAAGACTCTATGAAGTGCTCAGATAGTTGAGATTTTAAGGTCGTTCATTCTACATGTCAACAGAAATACAATTTCCCTTAATATCCTTTATATAATTTCCTAATAGAGCCTGTCTGTGATATTTGTACAGTCTAATTTAGCATATACTAAGTTTAACAAGTCATTGTTCAAATAAAGAAAATTCTTCATTGTTTGCTCTACTATTTGCTTTTCTAATTTTCCTCTCCCTGTGCTTTGAGGAATATAACACAGTGTCCAAGACAATGGACACTGAATAGATAACCATGCCCAAATGCTGGCTCTGCCACTTAGCAGCAATGTGATCTGGGGAATGCTTACTCAGCTTCTGAGCCTTGCTCTCCTTGCCTATAGAATGGCAGAGAGTAAAGTAAGCCTCTCTATTTGGTAACTGTAATCATTGCTATTAATAATAACATAAATTAAAATGTTGAGATTTAAGCTGAGCTTAGTCTGGCAGGGTAAGAGAATAATAAAGTAAATGTGATCTTAATTAACAACAACAAATACACACACATACAAGAAAGTAAATGTGGCAAGTAGCACTGTTATTCTATTCTAAACATATTCCTGCTATTATTTAGATGAATACAGTTCTTTGTTAGATAAGGGTCCCTGAAAGGCTAGGGAGCTTGCACTCTAGCCTACCGGTAAAAGAACGTCATTAACGGGTTTTAAACATACGCTTGTTTTGCTTTAAAGGTTACAATGTCTGTCTGTACCACTTCAACCCTTCTTCCCAAAGTACACGCAAAGTCATCCATTAGGTCAGGAGTTGACAACTATGGCCCACATGTCAGATCCAGTCTGCTGCCTGTTTTCATAAGTAAAGCTTTACTGGAACACAGTTACTCTCATTCATTTATCTATGGTCTACGGCTGCTTTTGCACTGCAATGGTGGAGTTGAGTAGTTGCAAAATACATTATATGGGCTGCAAAATCGAAACTATTTGCCATTTGGCCATCTATAGCTTGTAAACTCCTACATCAGGTGAATAAAACCAGTATCTTTGGGATAGGGTGAAGGGTTGGTTAAGCAGAAACTTTTGAGCTTTGATGTCGAGTTGAAAGAAGGGACAGGGAGAGAAAAATAGCTTCTTTCCTTCTTAAGTATAGTTCAAAGTTATATTTTTAGACATGCCATTTTATTATGGATATTTTGAAATTAAATATTTGAGATGCCTGCTTTGCTTCCATCCTGGGGTCTTACCATATACATCTTTGCTGGAGACATTTAGTCCCTAGAAGCAGGACTGAGGTCAGACAGAGCCTCTACCTCACACTTTAGTTCCTCTAATGGTCACTGTGTCTGTTATCTCTACTTTGACGGCCTATAGAAGTTCTCCTTCTCCTTTACTCTCTGCATGCAATCAGTCAGCAAATCCTATCAATTTTATCTCTTAGTTCTTGACTCCACCTGTTCCTCCACTAGAGACATAGCCCAGACATGCCCCATCTTTCCCCTGGACAACTGCAACATCTCAGAACTGGACTGGTCACTTTGCCTCTAGGGTTCCCCTGTGTAATCCATCTTTATGCTGCCCTTAGAAGGGTCAGTGGAAAATGAAATTCTGTTTATGCCTTTTTTTGGCTTAAAACTCTTCTAACAGGATAAAAATCCAAGATACTTATAGCAAACAACATCCTTCAGGCCTATCTTCTCTGGTATCATCATCTTCTTCTTCATCCCATCTCTGCCTCTCAGGCCTTTTGCTCCACTGTTACCTGTTTATTGGTACTTTCTTAAACATACCATGATGTTTACACCCTGGGCTGGTGCAAATGCTATCAATTTGATTGTCTATCACTTGGATGAAGAATTGCTACTCATCTTTTATATTCTTCCCTGTAAGGTTCTCTGACTCCTAGATACAACTCATGGCTCCTCTATATTACTTTTATACTTTCGATATCATTCTCTTATTGCATATACCACACTGCAATGTCATTTGTTTACACGTTTTTCTCCTTTACCAGACAGTGATTCATCCAGGAATAACGACTGGGTTTTAGTTAACTCTGAATCTTTAGTGCCAGGCATGGAGTAGAATCTCTCTTTCTCTCTCTCTTTTTATATATATATTTTAATATATTTATATATATAATATATATATTATATATATGGAAGAACTTTAGAAACCATATATTATACAAATGTTGAATATAAATATTGTAACAATTATTATGATTACTATTATTATTACTGTTCCTCTTACTTCTACTCCAATTCCTCTGTATCTCACACCTTGTCTCCCTTTTGCCACCTCCCTGTAGGATAGATTTTCTCCTGAACTCCAGTCCCTGTGGCTAGATCCCACTTGACCTGTTTTTGTATATCCCTGTCATGAACAATGTGTGTCCTAAGACTGCCAAACAATTGCAGGTTGCCACCCTGCTTTTATTTGTGTTCTACCTGCTTGTGGAAATCCCACCTTCAGCTCACTGCCATTGGCCCTCTCTGATGCCAATTTCCTAAAGCCAGACTCCAGCCTTTCCCAAGTCTCTCCTCTTTCCAACTGCTGGAACCTTTTAGGGTCAACTGCCACTTTCTGGAAGGTCTATCTAGTGCTTCTTGGTGAACTTCATTTCATTTGCCAACTAAGCCCCAGTTCTGAGAGTTGTCACCAAGAGGTTGGTTCAGAGTACTTAATTGTCAACTTTTAACCTTCCTTGCTGTTTTAAAGCCAGAAGTTAGCTTAGGTAAAGACTTTCATGTGGTTAAAATAATTAAAAAGGGCTAATTATATTGTGAATTAGTTTCCTTATATTGGGAAGTACAGAGAGGACACGTTGAGTTATTTAGATATTCCTGTTTCTTTAACATACATCCACACAAAACAAACAAATATTTTGTCAATCTAGCAGTTTAATGTATTTAGGATGTATCTGCATTAACGAGTTGAAAGTAGCATAGTATACTAGATGAGTGTACAAGCACTGGAATCCAACAGACTTGAGGTTAAACCTTGGATAAAAAATTTAACAGCTATGTGATCTCTGGAAAAGTTATTTAGCCCCTTTGGCGCTTAGTTTCCTCATCTGTAAAATGGGGATGTCACAGATACTTACCTCATAGGGTTGTTGTGAGAACCAAATACAATAATATATATGAGATGATTAGGACAATGCCTGGCATGTAGAAAATGCTCAATGAATGGAAGCTTCAGAAGATATGACGCCTAAAATTGCCCTCTCCCTCAATGGCTTGAGAAAGTGAATGCTACTGCACTATGTGAGCAACTTGACAGTTCCTATGACCTATAAAGCTGGTCTTCAACTTACAAATTATGAACCAAAAGTCATAAGCAAGTTGCTGATCTGTCCATATAAACAACATTCTACATGCTGGTTAGACTGCCAGCCCAGTCCACATCAGCCAATATAACCCATTTCATACCTTAAGTATAATACAGAGTACAGTACTATTTAACTATTCTTATTCTCAAGGCAGTGGCAGCTCCTAGGCAATGGGGGTTCCTGAAGAAGGAGGGAGCTATCACTGGCTTGGGAGTATAGACAAGTAGGGACTATAGACCAGTCTGTTCATCAGTATCTGTGGGTAAATGAAACACTCCCTGTATTAAGAAAAGAAATATCTATGTCAGGTTCAGAAAAAAACTGGAGTAACACAAACTACAAAAACTAGCAAGTCACAGAAAGATTCACATAATAGGGAATGTCTTGGTATGCTCCTGCACACAACTTTAACTTGTGAGTAATAAACAGATCAGATTACTTTATATTTTTAATATGTCTTCAAATCATAAATAGCTTCATATGAACACAGAGAGACAGGTCTATGTTATTCAACATCTATACATTTACAAATAAGAAGAGCAGATGCAAACTTGCCAACTAGCAAAATGAAGCATTTTATTTCAAAAAAAAAAAAGAGAAAGAAAGAAAAATGATATCTGCAGGTACTTATGTTTCCTACACAGGCAAAGCTTAGGTGATGTTCTGAGGGCTTTTAGAGACAATTTGGAAGACAGAGTCATCAGTTAGTGCTTGGGATGAACACAGCATGACATACTGGAATTAGAACAGAGTTTATCTGAACAAACTGGCTATTTTTATTTTTTATTATTATTATTTTTTGTGGTACGCGGGCCTCTCACTGCTGTGGTCTCTCCCGTTGCGGAGCACAGGCTCCGGACGCGCAGGCTCAGCGGCCATGGCTCACAGGCCCAGCCGCTCCGCGGCATGTGGGATCCTCCCGGACCGGGGCACGAACCCATGTCCCCTGCATCGGCAGGCGGACTCTCAACCACTGTGCCACCAGGGAAGCCCTATCTGAATAAACTGGCTATTTTTAAATGTTATTATTGATGCCCTTTAAAGTAGGCATTATAATATTTCTCCCAAAACTGATGTGAGGTTAAAAGCTGTATAACAAATATAAACCTACTTATAATTAACAGTATATAATAATTAGCACCCAAAC
Organism: Leucopleurus acutus; assembly: GCF_964270905.1. Classification (NCBI taxonomy): domain Eukaryota; kingdom Metazoa; phylum Chordata; class Mammalia; order Artiodactyla; family Delphinidae; genus Leucopleurus; species Leucopleurus acutus. Next base: position 73,979,494 of record NC_139148.1, read on the forward strand.
TAGTATTACTGTTTTCTTCTGTGAAAACACTGCACTCAAGTCCATCTTCTTGGGAATCAATATCTCATGATAAAATTATCCTTTAATTTTAATCTTTTAGCTTGCAGTTTAGATCACATTAGCACTTCTATATTAAGTCCTTATTTAAGGCCTTCCATTTTGGTTAAAAAAAACCATTAAAGTTCACTCAGGAATAAAGTTACCTGGCTGATAACTTGCTGGTAATTTCTTCTTGGAAAAAAATGGACCATCAAAGCAAAAATGACTTGGCCATTTTAAGCCATAAATGTAGATATTGAACCATCCTGAGTTCCTATTAAACTAACAGAATAAATGATGGATGAGAGATGTGACTTCCTATTTTTGTTTGTTATCACTGACTAAATATGATTATCCTGGATCACCACTAGACTCTGAAGATAAGAAACAAAGAATCTGGTAAAAAACTGTAAATGTATAGGTCATAGCCTTGCTGCTATGCCTAAAAATTAAAGGCTCAAAAAGGCCATCTGCTCCTATAAGATCCCTACCACTAGTGGGAATGAAACTTCCATCTGTGGTCTTAGAACAACGTTAAATTATCCATTTATTGTTTCAATAAACAGATGCGTCAACTACATTGGTGAAAAGTTTAGACTTATACCTTAAAAAATGGTATTTTCTGCTCTACTCTTCCTGTCAAGTGCAGAAAAGTGTGTTTGTACATGCATATGAATTTTCAGCTTAGTAGACTCATAATTCACTTTTGGCATTTTGTGTCACCTGCCCTGTACCTATTGATAGCCCTGCCCAAGAATGCTGTCACAAAATTCCACCTTGATTTAACATACTCCTCAGCAGCTATTATAGTAGCTTTGGGACACCAGCTTGTGTCAAAACATTAAAGGAATCATGTTAATTGTGAAAAACTATATGTTCTTTTCCATGGTAAGGATGTGCCTTAAAAATGTGCCATTTTAAAAATACATTTTGTATGCCTTACTAGTTACACTCCTTTGGAAATGACTCAAGTTTACAGAGGAAAAAGTTTTTATTTCAAAATACAATGATAGGCCACCATTTAAATTAGAAGCAATGTTTCTTTAGAATACTGGCATTATAAATTCATTTTTCTGAATATGTATTTCTAACATCTTCTATCTTTATTCCCACAATGGAACTCATAAACAGTCTCTTGTAGTTCATCATTATATTCAAGAACGTGAAAATATTTGATATTAAAGTGGCTTTGTTGTTCACCGAGAAAAAGTTTAGGGGCAAATTGCAGAGATGGTATTAAATGAGAGAGATGCTTTTTAAGTTTCTTTTCCCACCTCCTAGAGGAAAAAACAATTCACTTTCCCTACCACACCAACTTCCTAACATAAAACCAAGAAACACCAACAGCCTTACCTGTTTGACTGCATTATCATTTCCTAAAGCACAGTCTGGGCCAGAGCAGACATAAACGTTGGATGGTAAATCATTATAAGAGTTCCTGCTGACGTCTGAAGAATCTCTCATATTGAAGTAAAGAGCCCACAGAAGTCTTGGCTTTTCAACTTCTTCATTTTCTAAATGTAGATATAAATTTTACTTACATCTAAAGCACAACATGCCTCTCAATTACTACAACATGTAGCCAATTGCTAACAAAGCTACCACTATATATTGTAGTAAATCAGAGCTTTGTATGTAAACTATAGTAAATCTGTATCCACACACTCTAATACATGTGTATGATATTTCAAGCAATGATGGCTTTTCAACCTAAGACAAGTTAGATTTTAAAAATTATTTTGATTATTAGTAAGTTACTTAGATTTAACTCCCATCATGTTCCCTTGGATTTCTCTTATTTCTCATCACCAGTATGAAAGCACTTATGATCATATTCATCTTTAAATTATGCCAATGAAGTGAGAAGTTAACATAAATTTATTTTCTTATGTTTCACATGGATAAACCAACTTAAAAAATTATAAAGTAAGTCAATGCTATATACAGGATTATGAGATGACCAGAATAGAGAAATCTATAAAGACAGGAAGTAGGGGAATTCCCTGGCGGTCCAGTGGTTAGGACTCAGTGCTTTCACTGCCGAGGCCCAGGTTCAATCCTTGGTTGGGGAACTAAGATCCCACAAACTGCGTGGCATGCCCGCCCCACCCCACTCAAAAAAAGACAGGAAGTAGATTAGGGTTACCTAGGGCTGTGGGGGAATTGAGGGTAAGTGCAGGTTAATGGCTAATGGGTATGGGGTATGGGTTTCTTTTTGGAGTGATGGAAATATTCTAAAATTGACTGTGGTGATGTTTGAACAATACATTAAAAAACATTGGATTTTATACTTTAAATGGGTGAATTGTATGGTATGTGACTCTCAATAAAGCTGTTATTAAAAAATAGTATATACAGGATTAAAAATTGGATATCCTAACTCACTAACACTCTGTCCTACTAGATTACAAAAGTAATGCCAACCAACCAACAAATAACAAAAATATGATTATGAGACTGTAAGCTGTTTTCAGTGCACATTCTCTCATTTACAGCAAGCATCTATTATGTGTTAGGCATCAGGCTAGGAGCTGGGGATACAAAGATGAAGTAGACTTAGTCCTTATTCTCTTGCTCTTTCATGTTCCCTAATACAGAGCCTAGCACATAACAGATGCTCAATGAATAATTTCTGAACCAATTTTAATTCTGCTTTCAGGTATAATCAAAGCATGATGTGCTTATTAAAAGATCCAGCCCTCTTAATCTCAATACCTAAAGCCTAATCCTTGCTATCTTAATAATTATTTCTATGCCTTTCTTCTTTAGAAATGTTATAATTACATTTTCTTTGGTTGAAAACAGAAAATATTGCTGTTAATATATTTATTGACTACAGTGTTTTCTTAGCCTGAATCTGAAGAAAAATTCAAATTCTGTACAATGATAATAAAGGACGTGCATGACGATTACCCAAGACCATAAGGCACCTTGTGAATCATAAAGAAAATTCTAAAGGTATAATTATCTAGTTAATTAACTCTTATTGGTAGATTTATAATCAGTGTAGAAAAGTTAGCTAATTGCATTCTTCAGTTAAAAAGAATGTCCCATTCCCCAATTCAGGACAAATAGGTTTTTTATTATACTTAATTTAAAATATCTCCACTACAACAATACCAAATATGTTCTCTTTCTAGCTCATCCTGAATAATCCATAATTATTAATGTGATAGGATGAAGAAACTCTGGATGAAGTGATCCTTTAAGATGCCCCTTTCTAATGCTAAGATCTATGAGTCTAAGGTATCACTAACTTCATGTAAAGCACAAAATAGGTGGCAAAACCTACTTACTTACAAAATAAAGGAACATAAGGGACTCATATTTCACAGCTAAAACCATATGGCTCTTAGTAAATTTATTGGTGAGCTTAGTTTCAGTAAATCTTACAGGAAGATGGTTAAACATACTGCCTATCACTTATGAAACCAGACTCTAGGAGCATTGCAGAAAAGTGAGCTAAGGTCTGGTAGTCCTTTAATATTGCTCATTCCATTTCTAAGCATATACTAAGAGAGCTTATCTTATATTTTATGAAAGTTCCAGCTCAGAGGAGGGCTTTCACTCAATAAAAGTTGGGGGAAATGAATAATTCAATTATAGGAAAGAAATTTCATAGAGGTTGAAGTTTTGAAAAGAAACCGAGAGGAAGATGAAAAGTTGACATAGGCTGAAGATAAATGCTCTAGACACAAGGGAGTTATCGGGCTTTGACCTTAAAACCCTCAAAGAAACAAGTAATTGCTTCATCTTTCTTTGAGGCCAGCTGGAAGGCAGAGAGATAGCTGGAAAAATAACATGCAATTGTGCAGTGCAAAATTGTCAAAAAATTATTAAAGCTGTCGAGGTTTGGTTAGGAATACATCACTTGGTCAGACATAGAATTGGTTTTCTGTAATAGCTCATTTCATTCAATTAGATTGTGCAAAGGACTAAACAAGTAACAGGTAATTTAGAATAAAATCTTGGGCAAATTAAACTGGGGCAAGTATAGAATAAAGCAGGCTGAAGAAAATCAGCAGTGGCACACCAAATAAAAGCAACAAATAGTCTATAGCTGCATGCCATGTTTAGGGAGAGAGTGAACTATTTTAGCAACATAGCACAGTAGCACAAGACCAAGAGAGTAGGAAGACTGCCACAGCTATGACCTAGACTGGACACAACAAATACAAAAAGGAATTAAGATAAGGTATTTTACTTCTCAGCTCAGTAAAAACACCCTCACCAGCCACCTATTTCAAAATGACACCTATAAGGGGAATTCCTGCATTTAGGCAGTGCTGATTTTTTGAGATAGGAACTGAATGAGATAGAATGAGATAATGCCACATGCTGTGCCCAGTGGAGGGAAGAAGAGAAAGAAGATGGTGCAGTGATGCTATTACACTGCAGACATTTGAAGATATTGTACTAATGAAATTCTTGCTTCAATTTGTATGGAAAAATCTCAATTTCCTGCGTAAAATAAGAAATCACTTAGGAAAGTTCTACTTGTGCTTTGAAGGATATTATGGAATCTGGAAGAATTAATGCACATATGAATGGTGAGCAATCATCTCATTTTCTCACCTGCAGAATCAGGTTTATTAAGCATAAAGTATCTGAAATTTCCTTGGACTGTGAAGTAGGGAAGAGTTTAGAGATCTCTGATGCTCTTAAAGGAGGCTGGGAAGTAGGGCTCTTAGAAGTATTAGTACAACTGCTTCTTAAGACAGAGCATATGTCACGAGCTCCAGCTGATACCTTAAACATGAACAAGTAAGAAAGAGAGGGAATAGAAGGAATACCTTCACAAGGTTATTGGATTCCTCAGATACAAAGGCAAAGAAGTACTGTGTTTGAGAAGAGAACATTATCTTTTAATACTATAAATGAACTTCATTGCAAAGTGACTAGGCTGACTTTCACAAAAGCTCAGGAAGCACAGCACTACACAGAACATATAAGTCGAATAAAAAGAAAATAAGCTTAAATGTTATTCTTCTGGCACACATTTTAAAACAAAATATTTATAAAGCTTTAAATCATAAGTTTTCATATCATTGTCAAATAATTAAAACATAATAGTAAAAGCCATCAATCTGTGAAAATAGGGGCTTTTGCTACAGAGAAGAATGTGCTTTAATGTATTAAAAGTTCATATTACTCATAAAGTTCCTTCTTCCTCATTTAGGCAGGAAAATGAATTGAGTTCTCTTCTCCAGGTGACTTTGCCTCTTTGACCTGCCATGGCCCAGTGCTCACTTTATCTGGTGATTCATTTTCAATAACTCCAACAGTATTTGTTCTGACATTTTAATTAAAATATGACCACTACCTCATCCTGATGATAAAAAGGCCTATGTGTCAGTGAAAACTGGCTTTTCAGTGCCTCAGTGCACCTGAGGACCCCTCTGAGCACATAGTTCTTACTAAAGAATTTCACTCAGGTTCTAAACAATACATCATTTCAAAATAGGATCACATTAACCATTAAGATTAATGTTTAAAAATCTAAAATGGCTAGAGGATGCTAAGTAATGAATATGTAATTTACCCATCTTGATTTTTTAAAAAAGAAAATGCATTTAAAAAGTGAAGAGCAATGATACAATATTCAAATTTAGTATATTATTTGGGACCACCACACAATGAAATTACAACCAAAAATTATGAAAAAATTCAGAAATAAAGAAGGAATTCTGAGTTTTTATAAGCAAGGTAACTAAAGCCAAAGACAAAACTATTATTCCATTTTACATTTAGGAATATTATTGTGTATTGTAACTCTGCAATCAAATTTTTAACAATACATTTATATGAGACTTTCCAATGGAAAAAAAAAGTAAATATGAAGCAAATTAAATTCCAAACTAAAGTGAAGTAAATTTTCAGACTGCAGAATTTGATTCAAGCAGCCCAGAAAGAAATTAATTATACCGATATTAGCTCCTGAGAATGGAGCAGTTTGTTTTCCTATGTAAATGTAAATGCTCCTTTATGCACTATCTTGCAAAGAAAACAAACAAGACACACAGAAGATGAGCTAAAAGGAAATACAATAGGTAGGGGTAAATAAATGGTTGCCTGAACAAACATAACATCCAAAGAAAATGAAGATATATGAATTAATGAACTGGCCAGGATTCAAGTGGACATCCAAATCCTATAATGAAAATCACCGTCACTTCATATAAATGAATAAGATCCATTAGGCCATGTTTTGATCACCTACACATAGAATTCACTACAATTTGCTCCATTCACAGCTACAAGGGCTACCCTATGATGCGGGGAGAAAAGTTAAAAAATTCGTGGTTGAAAAGCATCTTTCCACCATGAGTAGGCAGCAAAGTGGCATGTATGTTTTGAAAGCTAAATATTTATCACATCACTAGCATGCAATGCATGAAAAGACAATTATTGGTTAGGAAGGATTCCTACGTTTGCCAATTAATAGCTTAACTTTCTCTCAGTTGAACCAAGTTTTTTTTTTTTCTTTATAAATGAAGATAACTTTTTCTGATAAAGGAATATATGCTCTTCATACAACATCTATAAAATAAAGAAAATTAAAAGGAAAAAGAATTATACATAATCCCACCAAAATTGAGAGATTTCCTGAGTCTTTTTTCTATGCATATGAGTATGTACACATATAAATTTATATTTTTGCACTTAATTATATACATTGTGTGTGAGATGTAGCTTTTTCTCTTATTATAAATATTTCCCCAGTTTTAGGAAGAGAATGTGCTTAGTCATCCTAGTAAAACATGTAAGCATTGGTGCTGAATACATCACCTTTCAATTCAGGTTGCAGAAACCTTCCTGAGATCTCTAAAGAGGAGTAAAGTGGTCACGTTACCTTTCCATCATGAATCACTGATTATTGTTCTTACCTATCTCCTTTTCGGTATATGGAGTAAACAATTTCTGCACAACTGGTTCTAAATCTTCTCTTGCTGTTTTAGAAGACGTACAAGTCAAATGAACCAAATCTGTTTAAAAAAAAATATTTTGAGTTCCTGCTTATCACAAATTTCACTGTGTACTCATATTCAAGGCACTAAGCTGGTGCCATTGGGAATAGAGCCAAGCACGTCATGGCTCCTGTCTTTAAGAACTTTATAATCTAGTGATGGAGGACATGTAAAAACCATAACAACATGTTATGTGTGTTAAAAAAATAGCGAAAATATATGTTAACTAATAACAAAGAGGGAGCACACTAAGACTCAAGACTAAGTACCAGTTGATGGTTATGTAAAACCAGCAAGGTAAAAAAGCTTAGGAAACCATTTATTCATAGAAAGAGCTTAAGCTATCCTTACAACATTCCCAACGAGGGTGGATAAAGGATTGCTAAGCAAAATACTGTATAAAAAAGACTAAAAGTGGACTATTTTTTTACCTAGAGAACACACAGTATTCTTCAGACAGAAAAACCCATTTATACATTGACAAGTTAAATATAATATAAATTGACAAGTTAAAAACAATATAAATTGACAAGTTAAAAACAAATCATCTATTCATTATAGGGTTCTCTAAGAAAGTTTTTTGGGGAACACTGTTAGCTTAGTTGAATCATACTTAAAAGTCCATAATATGGCACAAGTCAAAACTTGTGTAATATTTTCAGGATTTCCAAATCACTTTGTTTTGCATTTACAGGTTCATGGGGCCCAGACCTCAGAGAATGTTTGGGTTAGAGAATACCATGTACAAAAAAGGTCCTTCACAGAAGTGAAATACTGTAGCCTAAGGCACTTAGAATTCCTAAAGGCCTACATACAAAGGGCAAAGGAAGGACAAAAGGTTCTACATACTGAAAGGAAGAACTAAGGGGATCCCTAAATGGGAGTAATTCTTCTGGTTTTGGAAAGGGTTTAGGGCAGAACAGAATTATGGCAGAAAGAATATATATTAGAGAAAAGTATAAGAACTGAGACATTCCTACTCCTAAAACACCAGTAGAGAAGTACATGCACTTCTTTTCTAAAGTTTACTTTAGGCTAGTAGACTTTTTAAAACCCCAGGAACATGGTTCAAAGTTTATCATGGAAGCACAACATCAGAATAGAATTCTCTTTATTAAAATTAATTCCACATTCTACTCTAAAATATGTCTAAGCATAAAGGGACTCTTAATAACCATGTGAGCTAAAATCAAATTTTGTAGTATTTTTTCCAGGTGCACCAAAGAAAGTGATATTCTAAGAAAGTTCCTGTCTTATGTATGGCCTAATAAAATATCTACCTTATTTAAGCAATGTTTTTATATTAATATAACAATGATTCCCATTGGTTTTGGGATATTGAAGGATATACAGTATTTCAATACATAACCTTTACAACAAAATTATTCCTAATGAACTTAAAATTTTCAAATGCAATATAACTTTGGTAGGGAGGGAGTTTAAAGTCCCTAGATAAATGCTGAATTAAACAGAGTATATAACTATAAAGGCAGAAATATCTGATGTAACACTTGAGAGAAACTGTCCTCTCTTATCCCACAGTCTCACAAAATACCAACGTTCATGTCAAAGTTCTCAATTTTCCAGTTCTTTCCTATTCAATTAACGTACACTAGGGGGGAAAGCAGATGAACATGAATATAAATAAAAAAGCATATTTTGAAAAATATCTTAACTGTAAACTACTAGTTCTATAAGTCAGGATATATAAAAGAAATACACCAGAGTAAATATATCCTTATGTTTCCTAACAGTGTAACAGAGTTCAGTTCATGGAATGCTAGCAAAAATTTCTAGTAATAAATTCAGATTATCATCTTGTACTTAATAACTTTTATTACAATTCTTAGAAGGAAAAATTAAAGACATCTATACCTTGAATTCTAATACCTTGATTCTGCTTAGATGCTACTTTTTTTTTTTTTTGCGGTACACGGGCCTCTCACTGTTATGGCCTCTATCGTTGCGGAGCACAGGCTCCGGACGTGCAGGCTCAGCGGCCATGGCTCACGGGCCCAGCCACTCTGCAGCATGTGGGATCTTCCCGGACCGGGGCACGAACCCGTGTCCCCTGCATAGGCAGGCGGACTCTCAACCACTGTGCCACCAGGGAATCCCGATGCTACATTATTAATTCATTTACAAATTTAAGGTATGAACAACTATTTTTTCTCCCTGCTTATTACCCACTTTTCCTGTTATCTATGTCACTTCCTTGTATAGGTTACTCTGAATTTATTGCTTCTTTTCAAATCAGAGGTTGATTGTATTATTTTTTTTAATTCAGATTATTTTCAAAGTTGGTTTATTAATCTTCATACATCTCATAAGTCTTTAGCAAGGGCAAGTTTTAGAGTCAGTTTTCCTCTTAGTCGAATATAACTTTCACTTTTCAATAGGTGTTTAATAAATATTTGTGGCTAAAGACAATTCGCTTCCCTGCCATGAGCAGACATTAAGTACTCACAGTCTTAGGAAGACATACATGTGCATACAAATATACGTATGCATACACATGCATAGGGAAAATTTTACTAATTACTTATATGAAGTGTGGAAAAATTATGACTGACCAGGGTAGAAGTAAGGAAAGCATAAGTGGATAATCCTCAAATTACTTAAATCTGCCTGAGAAATGCTCACAGGCGCTTTAAGATATATCTTTAAAATTCTCAAAATAATTTAAAAGATTATCTAGAATTTACTGTATGGTGAACTTGCATGTGTCAGACACTACTCTAAGCATGTCAGAAGTATTACTTCATTTTACCTGTGCAACAGCCAACTATTATCTTCATTTTACAGGAGAGAAAACAGAGGAACAGTGGAGTTAAGCAGATTTCCCAAAGTTATGCAACTACTAAAAGGAAGAGCTGGGGCTCAGAGTTGGAATTCAAGCCCATGTGGTCTGCCTCTAGAGTGCCTGCTCTTAGTCACTGAACAATGTTGTGTAACTGTAATAATCACCTGCAGAAGGTACAGCTAGTCACTTAAGGCAGCAACATTCAAACTGGGAGGTGTATAAAGATACAAGAGGACTTTCCACAAGGTAAATAACTCTAAGGGAGTCACTGTCCAGATGCTCAACCTCACCTCCTGCAATTTTATTAAGCAATACATTTCAAGAAATTTACTTTGTGTTTAATAATCCTTTATAAAAACTGTAATATATTTGATAGTTTGATTCATTTTGCACAAATATAATTGGATTAATTACTGAATCCAGAAAACATATTTTAAGCTTACTGTCTTTGGAAATTTAAAAAAAATCTATTTCTATTTATTATTTGAAGTGGGTGATAGTGGGTATCAAATATCTCTGATACTTAAATTCCATTGAATACATTTAAAGGGGTGATGTTACCATTTTACCATTACATACCAACATTTATAATGTTAGAAACTACACTCTTGGTGATTATTTGAATTTTATGACGAAAAACTGTATATGTCAAATTATACAAATTATACGTGTTTGAGGGGTACATGAGCAAAAAGGTTTCAATACCTTAAGGTGTTAACATAATTGCAAAACCATACCTATAGAACATGTTGTCATATTTCTACCAAAATTTAACTCTGTGTAAAATGCTCCTTTCTATTCTGTGACCTTAACTCCTCTCCACGAAACTAACTTGCTCAGTAAATGCTAAAAATGACCACAAATTAGATTATATGGGGCAACTGCTTTCCTAAAAGTATTACATTCATTAGTGCCAATTAACAACTATAACTAAGATTGTGGAAGATGCAACAGAACTGGAAACATTAGCCACTGGCATCATGTGAGATAATAACTGACTCAAAAAATAGTTTAAACCTTGACTCTACCTTTTATAAAGTATGCTCCTTTTACTTCATTTAGCAACTGCTTAAAGGCTTAACAGGCTAAAAGATGACAAAATGTGTTCTCTGTCACAATTCTTCTCTTGGCAATATATTTAGCTTTGTATTGGCATTAAAGAAACTGCAAAATATCCTATTCAATTTATAAGCTTCTGCACAGCAAAAGCTGTGCAAAACAAAATGAAAAGACAATCTATGGAATGGGAGAAAATATTTGCAAGTGATGTGACCAATAAGGGCTTAATTTCCAAAACATACAAAAAGTTACACAGCCCAATATCAAGAAACAAACAACCCAATCAAAAAATGGGCAGACCTAAATAGACATTTCTCCAAAGAAGACATACATATGGCCAAAAGGCACATGAAAAATGAATAACATCATTAATTATTAGAGAAATGTGGGAGCACCTCTACATATAAGCCAAATGCTAACAGCCATAAAAGAGAAAATCGACAGTAACACAATAATAGTGGGGGGACTTTAACAACCTACTTGCACCAATGGACAGATCATCCAGACAGAATATCAATAAGGAAACATAGGCCTTAAATGGCACATTAGACCAGATGGATTTAGTTGATATTTATAGAGCGTTCCATCTGAAAGCAGCAGAATACACTTTTTTCTCAAGTGCACATGGAACAGTCTCGAGGAAGATCACATACTGGGCCACAAATCAAGCCTCAGTAAATTTAAGAAAACTGAAATCATGCCAAGCATCTTTTCTGACCACAACACTATGAGATTAGAAATAAACTACAGGAAAAAAAAAACCTGTAAAAACACAAACACGTGGAGACTAAACAATATGTTACTAAACAACCAACGGTTCGCCGAAGAAATTAAAGAGGAAGTCAAAAAATACCTAGAAACAAATGACAACAAAAACACGATGATCCAAAACCTATGGGATGCAACAAAAGCAATTCTAAGAGGCAAGTTTACAGCAATACAATTGTACCTCAGGAAACAAGAAAAATCTCAAATAAGCACCTAACCTTACACCGTAAGCAACCAGAGAAAGAATAACAAACAAAACCCAAAGTTAGTAGAAGGAAAGCAATCATAAAGATCAGAGCAGAAATAAATGAAATAGAAATAAAGAAAACAACAGAAAGATCAATGAAACTAAAAGCTGGTTCTTTGAGAAAATAAAATTGATAAAATTGATAAACCTTTAGCCAGACTCATCAAAAAAAATAAATAAACAGGAGATGACTCAAATCAATAAAATTAGAAATGAAAAAGGAGAAGTTACAATTGACACCACAGAAATACGAAAGATCATAAGAGACTACCACAAGCAACTATGTGCCAATAAAATGGACAACCTAGAAGAAATGGACAAATTCTTAGAAAGGTACAATGTTCTAAGACTGAACCAGGAAGAAACAAAATATGAACAGACCGATCACAAGTACTGAATTTAAAAAGTTCCAAAAGAGTCCAGGAACAGATGGCTTCACAGGGGAATTCCATCAAACATTTAGAGAAGAGTTAACACCTATTCTTCTCAAACTCTTCCAAAAAACTGCAGAGGAAGGAACAGTCTCAAGCTCATTCTATGAGGCCACCATCACCCTGATACCAAAACCAGACAAAGACACCATAAAAAAGGAAAATCACAGGCCAAAATCACTGATGAACATAGAAGCAAAAATTCTCAACAAAATACTAGAAAACAGAATCCAACAGCACATTAAAAGGATCATACACCATGAACAAGTGGGGTTTATCCCAGGGATGCAAGGATTCTACAATATATGCAAACCAATCAATGTGATACACCACATTAACAAGCTGAAGAATAAAAACCGTAAGATCATCTCAATAGATGCAGAAAAAACTTTTGACAAAATTCAACACCCATTTATGATAAAAACTCTCCAGAAAGTGGGCAAAGAGGGAAATTACCTCAACCTAACAGAGGCCATATATGAGAAACCCACAGCTAACATCATACTCAATGGTAAAAAGCTGAAAGCATTTCCTCTAAGATCAGGAACAAGACAAGGATGTCCTCTCTTGCCACTTTTATTCAACATAGTTTTGGAAGTCCTGGCCATGACAATCAGAGAAGAAAAAGAAATAAAAGAATCCAAATTGGAAAAGAAGTAAAACTGTCACTATTTGAAGATGACATGATCCTATACAGATCCTATACAGATCCTATACATGATCCTATACAGAGAAAATCCTAAAGATGCTACCAGAAAACTCCTAGAGCTCATCAATGAATTTGCTAGAGTTGCAAGATACAGAAATCTCTTGCTATACACTAATAATGAAGGATCAGAAAGAGAGATTAAGGAAACAATCCCATTTACCATCACATCAAAAAGAATAAAATATCTAGATATAAATCTACCTAAGGAGGCAAAAAACTTGTACTCAGAAAACTATAAGATACTAATGAAAGAAATAAAAGATGACACAAACAGATGGAGAGATATACCATGTTCTTGGACTGGAAGAATCAATACTGTGAAAATGACTATACTATCCAAAGGAATCTAAAGATTCGATGCAATCCCTATCAAATTATCGATGGCATTTTTTACAGAACTAGAATAAAAAATTTCAAACTTTGTATGGAAACACAGAAGACCGCAAATAGCCAAAGCAATCTTGAGAAAGAAAAATGGAGCTGGAGGAATCAGGCTCCCTGACTTCAGACTATTCTACAAAGCTACAGTAATCAAGACAGTATGGTACTGGCACAAAAACAGAAATATAGGAACAGGATACAATGTCCAGAAATAAATCCATGCACCTATGTTCAATTAATCTATGACAAAGGAGGCAAGAATATACAATGGAGAAAAGACAGTCTCTTCAATAAGTGGTGCGGGGTAAACAGGAAAGCTACATGTAAAAGAATGAAATTAGAACATTCTCTGACACTATACACAAAAATAAACTCAGTATGGATTAAAGACCTAAATGTAAGGCCGGATACTATAAAATTCATAGAGGAAAACCTAGGGAGAACACTCTTTGATATAAATTGCAGCAATATCGTTTTGTATCCACCTCTTAGTGTAATGAAAATAAAAACAAAAATAAACAAATGGGACCTAATGAAACTTAAAAGCTTTTGCACAGCAAAGGAAACCATAAACAAAACGAATTGACAACCCATAGAATGGGAGAAAATATTTGCAAACAAAGCAACCAACAAGGGATTAAACTCCAAAATATACAAACAGCTCATGCAGCTCAATAACAAAAACAACAACAAAAACTGATCAAAAAATGGGTGGAAGATCTAAATAGACATTCCTCCAAAGAAGACATTCCTCCAAAGAAGACCAAGAAGCACATGAAAAGATGCTCAACATCGCTAATTATTAGATAAATGCAAATCAAAACTACAATGAGTTATCACCTCACACTAGTGAGAATGGCCATCATCAAAAAATCTACAAACAATAAATGCTGCAGCGGGTGTGGAGAAAAGGGAACCCTTCTATACTGTTGGTGGGAATGTAAATTGGTACAGCCACTATGGAGAACAATAAGGAGGTTACTTAAAAGACTAAAAATAGAGCTACCATATGATCCAGCAATCTCACTCCTGGGCATATACCCGAAGAAAACTGTAATTTGAAAGGATACATGCACCCCAATGTTCACTGCAGCACTATTTACAGTAGCCAGGTCATGGAAGCAACCTAAATGTCCATCAACAGAGGAATGGATAAAGAAGATGTGGTATATATATAAAATTGAATATTATTCAGCTATAAAAAAGAGCAAAATAATGCCAGTTACAACATGGATGGACCTAGAGATTGTCATACTGAGTGAAGTAAGTCAGACAGAGAAAGACAAATATCATATGATATCACTTATATGTGGAATCTAAAAAAAATGGTACAAATGAACTTATTTATAGAACTGAAATAGAGTCACAGATGTAGAAAACAATCTTATGGTTACTGCGGGGAAAGGGAGGGAGGGATAAACTGGGAGATTAGGATTGACATATACACACTACTATATATAAAATAGATAATTAGTAAGGACCTACTGTATAGCACAGGGAACTTTACTCAATACTCTGTAATGGCCTACATGGGAAAATAATCTAAAAAAAGAGTGGATATATGTATATTTATAACTGATTCACTTTGCTGTACAGGAGAAAGTAACTCAACATTGTAAATCCACTATACTCCAAAAAAGAAATTAGAGAAATGGAAATCAAAACTACAATGAGGTACCACCTCACACCAGTCAGAATGACCATCATCGAAAAGTCTACAAATAAATGCTGGAGAGGGTGTGGAGAAAAGGGAACCCTGCTACACTGGGAATATAAATTGGTACAACCACTATGGAGAACAGTATGGAGGTTACTTAAAAAAACTAAAAATAGAACTACCATATGATCCAGCAATCCCACTGCTGGGCATATATCTGGATAAAACTCTAATTTGAAAAGATACATGCACCACAGTGTTCACAGCAGCACTATTTATAATAGCCAAGACATGGAAGCAACTTAATTTTCCATCAACAGATGAATGGATAAAGGAGATGTGGTATACATATACAGTGGAATATTACTCAGCCATGAAAAGAAGAATGAAATAATGCCATTTGCAGCAACATGAATGGACTTGGAGATGATCATATTAAGTGAAGTAAGTCAGAAAGAGAAAGACAAATACTATATGATATCACTTATATGTGGAATCTAAAAAATGACACAAATGAATTTATTTACAAAACAGAAACAGACTCACAGACATGGAAAACAAAGTTATAGTTATCAAAGGGGAAAGGTGGGGTGAGGGATAAATTAGGAGCTTGGAATCAACAGATAAACACTACTAAATATAAACAGATAAACAACAAGGCCCTACTTTATAGCACAGGGAACTATATTCAATATTTTGTAATAACCTATAATGGAAAAAAATCTGAGAAAGTTATATATATGTATATGTGTGTGTATGTATATATATGTATATACATACACACACATATACATATATATAACTGCATCATTTTGCTGCACACCAGGAACCAACATAACATTGTAAACCAACTATACTTCAATTTTAAAAAAAAGAAACTACAAAAGAAGTTTTAATTCATAGACCATAGCATAAGGGTAATAACTGAAAAACTTTGGTGGAGTGGCAGTCACAATCAGCACCACTGAAACAAGAGCATCTGAAACTCAGAAGTCAGACATCACTCAACACAAACCAGAAATAACACACTTTCAGTTCTCTAAAATTGGGTTTGGAACACCCATTTCTCACATAAATGACTGCCTTCTTACAAGTTGTTGTTTTGAAACACACGGGAAGTGGGATTTCTACTCAGAATTTGCACAATAATAATGTACACATTTAAAAGTGACAAAAGTGAGAAGTCTAATATGCAGTAGCAGGGTGACACAGTAGAGGATGGCTATGCAGGTCTGGTATTACTTTGGTCTTTGTATCAATTTGGCCAAGTCAGTTTATCTCTCTGGCCTCTGTTCTCATGATTAAATGGAAGGAGTGGAATTAGTTCCATCTACAAGACTTCTTCTAGTTCTAAAGTTTTATGAATCTAACTTCATACTCATCAGCCATGATTCTTTCAATGATGACAGATGTTAACCCAGAAACTGATGACATTACAAATGTGAATGTAAAACCTAAATGAATGCTTGCTGAAAAAAATAGGAACTCTATTTCTCAAGCTTCTGAGACTATCACACACAGCAGTCATACAAGTAAGCAAAATTGTTCCAAATGCATTTAAAGAAACTTTACATATGGGTTAGTCAACAAGTGCATTTTGTTGGGCAACCTAACTAGGACTAAATAATTTATGTACATAGGGATCGATGTGGCTCATAACTTGTCTTTCATATAGGCATAAAGGCCAAATGTCATTTATGTAATATAGTCCAAGTAAGAATATGACTGTGTCAGTAAGACAGAAAAGGTCAGAAACACATTTTCTTTATGATACCAAGTGAGGAACTGAGTTTCATGACATATGGTACACAGTTTGGTTTCTGAATCCAACCAAGAAAAACTCCAGAGTAACTCCAGAGTCAGTTTGCACTTTCTCAATAGAATTTAATGGAAAATACAAAACAAAACAAAAAACAAACCCTTGAATGTCAACTTAAGATCACTAGGAAAAATCAGTTTATTTGCAAGATTAAATCCGTGCTTCATGACAATACTAATAAAAGAGAAAAGAAAAAAGGCACCACTGATTGTGTTAAATCATTATCTAAACTCATTTTTATGAAAGGTATATAACACTTTCTTTAAAGAATCATAAAAGCAGAAAAGATTATATAAACCAGTACCTACATAAAATTCTTGATTATCCATTTATATATATACTTATGTGTGTATATATATATATACATATGTGTATATATTCACGCTATGTATTCGTAAATATATATTCACACTATGTATTCATAAATATATAATCATATCACAGATAAATAACATCCTGTAACATCAAATCTCAGAATAAAGCAGCTGTTACTGACGGACCATGTACACAAAAATAGAGATTTCAAGCTGCTTAGAAAAAGTACTGTAAAAAAGTGAAACTGAATGTCAAATGGAAGGGTTACAGAGATGATGTTTTGCTCACTTACAAATTATTTTAAAAGAAAATAAATTCCATATTAGATTCATTTAGGATATAAAAAAGGATGAGTTGAAAATAAAGATGTAAGGTATGTTTTGAAAGATGCACTATGTGTGTAAAAAATATAACTTGTTCACCTTTGGAAAACATAATAAATAAATTTCAAATATTTAAAAATCTTAAAACTTGAATCAAATTACCTGAAGGGAGGGGAAGTTAAATTGATTTATAGATTAAAAAAATGTAACATTACTACTTTAAAAAGATAAAATAACTAGGCTAACCTAGGGTTGCTTAGAAAACCCCTACATTAATGGATAACAATGATTTGCTATCAGTGTATCAAATACACTTAACCAATACTGACCTCTGTTTATATTGCAATTACAGTAAGACCTCATTTATTCAGAAGTATTTCATCCACAATCAAGAACCAGGAAGTGTGCCCAACCCCCCTGAAGAAAGGCTTCAGCACCCAAGGTAGATGTTACAATACCCATAGACTAACACAACCACTTTCTCAGGACTTGGTTATGTTAATATTACATCAATTTCAACAAGCTTGGCTATCTTGTTTTCTGGCCCTCTGCAGATTCCAAGTAGCAAATAAGGGGGAAGAGCAGTGTGTGGAAAGAGCGGCCAGAAAGAACATCCTGACAGTTGCATGAAAACAGCTGGAGGAAGACATATAAAATGTAGATGTAAGAAATGATAAAAGCATCACAGTCTAGGGTCATTTAGCATAGGAACAAATAGACTTAAACACCTCAATAGGCCTCAAGGGCATCACTGGATTACAATGAAATATAATAAATAATGTTCACAATATCCCTAAATTATAAGAAAAAGGTTAACTATATATAAAATAGGTAACTAGTAAGGACCTACTGTATAGCACAGGGAACTCTACTCAATACTCTGTAATGGCCTATATAGGAACAGAATCTAAAAAAGAATGGATATATGTATATGTATAAGTGATTCACTTTGCTGTGCACCTGAAACTAACACAACATTGTAAATCAACTATACTCCAATAAAAATTAAATTAAAAAAGTTAGGGACCAGAAAACAAAACAAACAAACAAAAAAAGGTTAAATTATGTTTCATATATTCAGTATACTATGGCAAAGGAAATGTGTGAAACATGCTAGGAAGGTAATTATTAAAAAACTTCAATCCTAATAAATTTCAATCCTGAAAGGATACATTTCAGCTATCTGAAGAATGCATTTGAGGAGACTACAGCACCCTAGGGGGTGCTAAAAAAATGATGCATTACTGACCAGTATTTACAAGCTAATTGATATTCCTAACTGGCTCTCAAACTTCTCTTATCTAACCTCAATTCCATTGTAATGAAAACTCATTTAACAAGTCACCTAAAATATTTTCATTTTGAACAAATGGTATTTCCAGTTTCCTTAGAAGGAATCTCTGCCAGGCATTTCTGGTCTCTACGCAGATCAGAAGTCTGCTTTTGGAGCAGGAAATTATTCTGAAATAAATACAGATAATCACTGGCTCAGTTCACCAACACATGTGTCCAAGAGTATTCATCCATGTTTTTGGAACACACCTCTATGGTTCCTACGATCTCTCTAACTCTGGTGATCAATTTTTAAGTAAAAACTAATAGGTACTGAGCACTTTTAAGTGCCACACACTGTTCACATGAATTTGATCCTGATAACAATCCTGAGGTAGGTACTATCATCATCCCTATTTTATAGATAAGGAAGCTGAGGCACAGAGAGATTAAGTAATTTTCCTAAGGTCAATCCAACTGGTATGTAAAAGAGCTGGGATTCGAACCCAGACTGTTCTCAACTACCATACAATACTGTATCATTAGAATGCATCTTTCTTGTTAAATGAACTATACACTATCCCCATACTACCTGAAGGTAAACATCAATTGTACACTTACGGTTTTACAAATTCTAAATCAAGCCAAATATAAGCCATGAAAATTTCTTAAATTAAGAATACTAAAAGGTTAAAGTCAATTTAAGGCATTTTAATGTCTTAAGTACATTCTTGGCCACATACTTAAAGACTACGGTGCGGTGCAGTATTGACATAGCATTAGATGAAGAATTAAAAGGTCTAAAACGTGATTTGTAAAAAGAAAAATTAAAATTGTTTACAAATTGAAAATATTGAGAGAATTATATGTTCTAGCTTATTACACAATGCCTAAAACATTAATATAAGATTGTCTTAAACAAAAGACTACAAAATGAATTTTATGTCTGCTTCACTGAATGCAACACAGCAATTGAAAAATATTTAATATAAAGTACCAGAGTATTGGTCAACCCTGAATTATACTGTAAAAGGTCACAAATTTCTACCCTGTTCAAAATGGGAAGAAAGTAAAAGCTGGTGCTGATTCAAGAATGAGCAAGTTTGAGCAGTAGATACTCAACAGAGGTAAAGATAAACTGAGTACCAGAATTAGTCAACGAGTACTTAGTATGTGCTCAGAAAGAATAACATAAAACCTTCATTAACTAAGAGCAGAGTAACTGTGGCAAATGTAAATTCCCTTGTTTTTTCATATTTATTTAAGTGGAGAAAAACACCTTTGAAATCAATAACATCATTAAAAGGAAAAAAATCATTAGATATAGATTGCTGTGGCTAATGAAGAATGGACTATACTAGAGTTAGGCTTCAATAAAACCCAGTATTTAAAGTAAAAAAAAAGACTTAAGGACCTACTGTATAGCACAGGGAGCTATATTCAATATCTTGTAATAACCTATAATAGAAAAGAATCTGAAAAATAATATATATATAACTGAATCACTTTGCTGAACATCTGAAACACTGTAAATCAACTATACTTCAATTAAAAAAGACAAATTTTTATTAAACAATTCCTATTTTTTGTCTAGAAGCCATAATTTTGTCATATGTCTTACAAACAAGCTAATTTGCTCATGAATAATGTATCTTTAAAATGCATTTCACTGTTGAACAACTGAACTATAAATCACCAAACTTCACATCATTTACTTTCTATACATTTCATTTTATTAACCTTGAGGAATGAATTCAAGTCACAAAGCCTCAATGGTATATACTTTGATTATGTTTGATTTACTCAGGTACAACTGCATTAGTTACAATGGCTGCCAACATTTGTCTTCAAGTGATTCTTCCAAGAGGAAGAACGATGAGTTTAGATTATGATTTCAACATTACAGCCTCAATTTTTAGAACAAGTGAAGGCTTTTGGTTCCACTCAGCTGGCAATACTGATTATTATGTGCCTATCATTTATAAAATGGGACCAAAGTCTAGATGTACTTGTCTACTTAAGTAACAGTTTTAAGGGAAAATAAGCCACAGTAAAACCCACTTAATGAATAAAAAATATCAAATTTACACAACATTTAGAATTTATTCTAATACTATAATATTTTAGTTTTTGATTTCTACAAAATGATGAGCACATGGATGATCATTAACAGCTCATCATAATTAGTATAAATATGAGAAAACCACAACATAGCTAACCTAGATATATAAAAACAAGAACATTCAGACAGAATAGTAAAAAGTCTTCTCTCAAGAATCCTAATTGTGATAAATTCTTCTGAAGATACTTTTTTTTCCAAGTATGAGTAATGTCAAATTCCATAGTACTCCTCCCTCAAAAGGTGGGTTCTTACACCATAAATATTCAGCACTTTCACTTCTTGGTGCTTGACCTGGGATATAATGAAAATTTTCTGTGAAGAAACAATTATATAAATTTTAAAAACCTGTTCTATTGGGTTCAGGATATGCTTTATTCAAAAGGTTCAGGAAAAAAGACAAAACTCTTAAAAGAGATTTAGAAGTAAAAGTAGAGAGAAGAGAATGACTATGTAACACTATAAGCTAAGAAATTTGTCTATAACCAGGGAGCTTCAAAAGGAAAATAAAATGAGCTGGGAACAGGTTTGGATACATAAAATAAACACATGCATAGTCTTTTTTTTCTTTTTCCTGACTTAAAAAAAATATCAAGAGAAAAGGAAAGCGTGGTTTAAAGTACTCTGTTATATTATCAGAGTAGTTCTCTTTCAGAAGAGAAACTAATTATCAAGAACAGAGCAACTTGTGACTAGTTGTGACATGAATGACTCAATTAGGGCAGCATCAGAAAATACACTTTTAAAGACTTTAACGTCCAAGTTACAAAGTCTGTGAACAGGCCCAAAACATAAGAAAAGGAGGAGGAAAAAAAGAAGCCAAACTTTAAGTAATAAAAGAGAGTGAATGGTGATGTCAGTTTCTATCTCAGTGTATTTCTTAAATCTCCTTAATATACCATATAAAGTATTAACTCTATTAAAACTATTAACTAGGACTTTTTAAATACATGCATATTATTAAAGGAAGAAAGCATACAAGATTTAAAAATGAACATGAACTTCTTTTTTTCTCTGGAACAAGGCAACCTATAAATAATAAATTCGAACTTATCTCTTTCAGTCAACCTTCCTGGTATAAGCTGCCTTACTACTGAGACTGAAAAACCAAAACCAGTCCATTTGTCTGTACTGCTGGTTTTATATTTATAAATTGATTAAGCTATAGCAAAGATCTGTAAGATAATTTAATCACAGAAAAAAAGAAGTGAGAAAGTTGGAGACAGCTTTAAAAGAAAAAGGATCTTAGCTATTTTGCTTAAAATACTGTCACATACATTATTAAAAACGTATACAGGACAGGTGGCTTTCTGCACACACATGCAAAATCTGACCATTAAGGGTGTTCGATTTGTATGGGATCTTTCTAAATTCTTTAGACTAACTCCCACCACCAACTTCTAATGAAGAAATCAAGACACAAGAAAATAAGAAATTTGTTCAAGGTTAAATAACTAATTGGAAGTAGTAATTCTGTAGACACTTCGGACAATATTCTCTCCACTATACCAGTATGCTCCTTACATTTCCTATAAAGTCAAGCTGGAAATTGATTCCCACAACATTAGGTACATAAAATAAAAAACAAATTATTAAAATAATTTTTCATTTCAATTTCATGACATATTAAGACAGAGTGCTTTAAAATCCTTTGTTTTCATTTGCTAGGGGGTAAAAAATTTCTAAGAAACTTTAGTATTTTAGCTTTAAAGTTAGAAAATGTCACTTTAGAAACAAGACTTTGATGGAGCCCGTATTTCCGCAGAGATGGAACTCCCGGCTGAGGGTCTCTTCCCTCCGCCGTCATGGAACTGCCACAGAGCCCGAGGGGAGGGCGGCCTCAATGAGGCTGCTGGCTCTGGAGGGGCCCCGGCAGCCGAAGCTGCGACAGTCCTCGGGACTGCGGGCCGGACGTGGACCTGCCCACCAGAAAGACAAGATCCAGCCTCATCCACCAGAACACAGGCACTAGTCCCCTCCACCAGGAAGCCTACACAACCCACTGAACCAAACTTAGCCACTGCAGACAGACACCAAAAAAAACGGAAACAACGAACCTGCAGCCTGCAAAAAGGAGACCCCAAACACAGTAAGATAAGCAAAATGAGAAGACAGAAAAACACACAGCAGATGAAGGAGCAAGATAAAAACCCAACAGACCTAAAAAATGAAGAAGAAATAGGCAGTCTACCTGAAAAAGAATTTAGAATAATGATAGTAAAGATGATACAAAAACTTGGAAATAGAATAGACAAAATACAAGAAACATTTAACAAGGAACTAGAAGAACTAAAGATGAAACAAACAACGATGAACAACACAATAAATGAAATTAAAAATACTCTAGATGGGATCAATAGCAGAATAACTGAGGCAGAAGAACGGATAAGTGACCTGGAGATAAAATTGTGGACATAACTACTGCAGAGCAGAATAAAGAAAAGAGAATGAAAAGAACTGAGGACAGTCTCAGAGACCTCTGGGACAACATTAAACGCATCAACATTAGAATTATAGGGGTTCCAGAAGAAGAAGAGAAAAAGAAAGGGACTGAGAACATATTTGAAGAGATTATAGTTGAAAACATCCCTAATATGGGAAAGGAAATAGTTGATCAAGTCCAGGAAGCACAGAGAGTCCCATACAGGATAAATCCAAGGAGAAATACGGCAAGACACATATTAATCAAACTGTCAAAAATTAAATACAAAGAAAACATACTAAAGGCAGCAAGGGAAAAACAACAAACACACAAGGGAATCCCCATACGGTTAACAGCTGAACTTTCAGCAGAAACTCTGCAAGCCAGAAGTGGGTGGCAGGACATATTTAAAGTGATGAAGGAGAAAAACCTGCAACCAAGATTACTCTACCCAGAAAGGATCTCATTCAGATTTGATGGAGAAATTAAAACTTTTACAGACAAGCAAAAGCTGAGAGAGTTCAGCACCACCAAACCAGCATTACAACAACTGCTAAAGGAACTTCTTTAGGCAAGAAACACAAGAGAAGGAAAAGACCTACAATAACGAACCCAAAACAGTTAAGAAAATGGGAATAGGAACACACATATCGATAATTACGTTAAATGTAAATAGACTAAATGCTCCCACCAAAAGACACAGATTGGCTGCATGGATACAAAAACAAGACCCACATATTTGCTGTCTCCAAGAGAGCCACTTCAGACCTAGAGACACATACAGACTGAAAGGAAGGGGATGGAAAAAAGAAATTTCATGCAAATGGAAACCAAAAGAAAGCTGGAGTAGCAATTCTCATATCAGACAAAATAGATGTTAAAATAAAAACTATTAGAAGAGACAAAGAAGGACACTACATAATGACCAAGGGATCGATCCAAGAGGAAGATATAACAATTGTAAATATTTATGCACCCAACATAGGAGCACCTCAATACACAAGGCAAATACTAACAGCCATAAAAGGGGAAATCGACAGTAACACATTCATAATAGGGGACTTTAACACCCCACATTCACCAATGGACAGGCCATCCAAAATGAAAATAAGTAAGGAAACACAACCTTTAAATGATACATTAAAAAAGATGGACTTAATTGATATTTATAGGACATTCCATCCAAAAACAACAGAATACACATTTTTCTCAAGTGCTCATGAAACATTCTCCAGGATAGATCATATCTTGGGTCACAAGTCAAGCCTTGATAAATTTAAGAAAATTGAAATTGTTTCAAGTAACATTTCCAACCACAACGCTATGAGACTAGATATCAATTACAGGAAAAGATCTGTAAAATATACAAACACATGGAGGCTAAACAATACACTACTTAATAACGAAGTGATCACTGAAGAAATCAAAGAAGAAATCAAAAAATACCTAGAAAAAAATGACAGTGGAGACACGACGAACCAAAATCTATGGGATGCAGCAAAAGCAGTTCTAAGAGGGAAGTTTATAGCAATACAATCCTATCTTAAGAATCAGTAAACACCTTGAATAAACAACCTAACCTTGCACCTAAAGCAATAAGAGAAAGAAGAACAAAAAAACCCCAAAGTCAGTAGAAGGAAAGAAATCATAAAAATCAGATCAGAAATAAATGAAAAAGAAATGAAGGAAATGATAGCAAAGATCAATAAAACTAAAAGCTGGTTCTTTGAGAAGATAAACAAAATTGACAAACCATTAGCCAGACTCATCAAGAAAAAAAGGGAGAAGACTCAAATCAATAGAATTAGAAATGAAAAAGGAGAAGTAACAACTGACACTGCAGAAGTACAAAAGATCATGAGAGATTACTACAAGCAACTCTATGCCAATAAAATGGACAACCTGGAAGAAATGGACAAATTCTTAGACATGCACAACCTGCCAAGACTGAATCTGGAAGAAATAAAAATATGAACAGACCAATCACAAGCACTGAAATTGAAACTGTAATTAAAAATCTTCCAACAAACAAAAGCCCAGGACCAGATTACTTCACACGCGAATTCTATCAAACATTTAGAGAAGAACTAACACCTATCCTTCTCAAACTCTTCTAAAATATAGCAGAGGGAGGAGCACTCCCAAACTCCTTCTACGAGGCCACCATCACCTTGATACGAAAACCAGAGAAGGATGTCACAATGAAAGAAAACTACAGGCCAATATCACTGATGAACATAGATGCAAAAATCCTCAACAAAATACTAGCAAACAGAATCCAACAACACATTAAAAGGATCATACAGCATGATCCAGTAGGGTTTATTCCAGGAATGCAAGGATTCTTCAATATATGCAAAACAATCAATGTGATAAACCATATTAACAAACTGAAGGAGAAAAACCATATCTCAATAGATGCAGAGAAAGTTTTTGACAAAATTCAACACCCATTTATGATAAAAACCCTGCAGAAAGTAGGCATAGAGGGAACTTTCCTCAACATAATAAAGGCCATATATGACAAACCCACAGCCAACATCGTCCTCAATGGTGACAAGCTGAAAGCATTTCCACTAAGATCAGGAATAAGACAAGGTTGCCCACTCTCACCACTCCTATTTAACATAGTTTTGGAAGTTTTAGCCACAGCAATCAGAGAAGAAAAGGAAATAAAAGGAATCCAAATCGGAAAAGAAGAAGTAAAGCTGTCACTGTTTGCGGATGACAGGATAGTATACATAGAGAATCCTAAAGATGCTACCAGAAAACTACTAGAGCTAATCAATGAAGCTGATAAAGTAGCAGGATACAAAATTTATGCACAGAAATCTCTGGCATTCCTGTACACTAATGATGAAAAATCTGAAAGTGAAATCAAGAAAACACTCCCATTTACCATTGCAACAAAAAGATTAAAATATCTAGGAATAAACCTACCTAAGGAGACAAAAGACTTGTATGCAGAAAATTATAAGACACTGATGAAAGAAATTAAAGATGATACAAATAGATGGAGAGATATACCATGTTCTTGGATTGGAAGAATCAACATTGTCAAAATGACTCTACTACCCAAAGCAATCTACAGATTCAATGAAATCCCTATCAAACTACCACTGGTATTTTTCACAGAACTAGAACAAAAAAATTCACAATTGGTATGGAAACACAAAAGACCCAGAATATCCAAAGCAATCTGGAGAACGAAAAACGGAGCTGGAGGAATCAGGCTCCCTGACTTCAGACTATACTACAAAGCTACAGTAATCAAGACAGTATGGTATTGGCACAAAAACAGAAAGATAGATCAATGGAAAAGGATAGAAAGCCCAGAGATAAACCCACACACATATGGTCACCTTATCTCTGATAAAGGAGGCAGGAAGGTATAGTGGAGAAAGGACAGCCAGTTCAATAAATGGTGCTGGGAAAACTGGACAGGTACATGTAAAAGTATGAAATTAGATCACTCCCTAACACCATACACAAAAATAAGCCCAAAATGGATTAAAGACCTAAATGTAAGGGGAGAAACTATCAAACTCTTAGAGGAAAACATAAGCAGAACACTCTATGACATAAATCACAGCAAGATCCTTTTTGACCCACCTCCTAGAGAAATGCAAATAAAAACCAAAATAAACAAATGGGACCTAATGAAACTTCAAAGCTTTTGCACTGCAAAGGAAACCATAAACAAGTCCAAAAGACAACCCTCAGAATGGGAGAAAATATTTGCAAATGAAGCAACTGACAAAGATTAATCTCCAAAATTTATAAGCAGCTCATGCAGCTCAATAACAAGAAAACAAAAAACCCAATCCAAAAATGGGCATAAGACCTAAATAGACATTTCTCCAAAGAAGATATACAGAGTGCCAAGAAACACATGAAAGAATGCTCAACTTCATTAATCATTAGAGAAATGCAAATCAAAACTACAATGAGATATCATCTCACACCAGTCAGAATGGCCATCATCAAAAAATCTAGAAACAATAAATGCTGGAGAGGGTGTGGAGAAAAGGGAACCCTCTTGCACTGTTGGTGGGCATGTAAATTGATATAGCCACTGTGGAGAACAGTATGGAGCTTCCTTAAAAAAAACTACAAATAGAACTACCATATGACCCAGCAATCCCACTACTGGGCATATACCCTGAGAAAAATATAATTCAAAAAGTGTCAAGTACCAAAATGTTCATTGCAGCTCTATTTACAATAGCCCAGAGATGGAAACAACCTAAGTGTCCATCATCGGATGAATGGATAAAGAAGATGTGGCTCATATATACAATGGAATATTACTCAGCCATAAAAGGAAACAAAATTGAGTTATTTTAATGAGGTGCATAGACCTAGAGTCTGTCATACAGAGTGAAGTAAGTCAGAAAGAGAAAGACAAATACTGTATGCTAACACATATGTATGGAATTTAAGAAAAAAAAATGTCATGAAGAACCTAGGTGTAAGAAAGGAACAGACACAGACCTACTAGAGAATGGACTTGAGGATATGGGGAGGGGGAAGGGTAAGCTGTGACAAAGCGAGAGAGAGGCATGGACATATATACACTACCAAACGTAAGGTAGATAGCTAGTGGGAAGCAGCCGCATAGCACAGGGAGATCAGGTCGGTGCTTTGTGACAGCCTGGAGGGGTGGGATAGGGAGGGTTTGAGGGAGGGAGACGCAAGAGAGAAGAGATATGGTAACACATGTATATGTATAACTGATTCACTTTGTTACAAATCAGAAACTAACACACCATTGTAAAGCAATTATATTCCAATAAAGATGTAAAAAAAATAAAAAAAGAAGAAACAAGACTATGCAGGTAGTTTTTTTTTTTTTACTCAAAGTACTAAGCATAATGTACATATTGGGTTGACCAAAAGGTTCATTTGGCTTTTTCCATAAGATGGCTCTAGTAGCACTTAGTTTTCTTTAACTTTATTCAAAACAGTTTTCTTAGACTGTATGTGAGAGCTGTCATATCAGTGTGCATTTACGAAAGACTTATCAAAATTTGTGAATTTTTGTTTAGCAATTTTAATATTGAACATGGAATTAAAAAAGCAATTTTCTGCATATTCTTCTTTATTATTTCAGGAAAGGTAAAAATGCAACTGAAACGCACAAAAAGATATGTGCAGTGTATGGAGAAGGTGCTGTGACTGATCCGAACATGTCAAAAGTGGTTTGCGGTCTTCCCTGGTGGCGCAGTTGTTGAGAATCTGCCTGCTAATGCAGGGGACACGGGTTTGAGCCCAGGTCTCGGAAGATCCCACGTGCCATGGAGCAACTAGGCCCGTAAGCCACAACTACTAAGCCTGCGTGTCTGGAGCCTGTGCTCCGCAACGAGAGGCCACGACAGTGAGAGGCCCGCACACCGCAATGAAGAGTGGCCCCCACTTGCCACAACTAGAGAAAGCCCTCACACAGAAACGAAGACCCAACACAGCCAAAAATAGAAATAAATAAATTAAAAGAAGGCTCAACATTTAAAAAAAAAAGTGGTTTGAGAAGTTCTGTGCTGGAGATTTCTAGCTGGAAGATGCTCCATGGTCAGGTAGACCAGTTGAAGTTGATAGTGATCAAATCGAGACATTAATTGAGAACAATAAACATTATACCATGTGGGAGATAGCCGACATACTCAAAATATCCAAATCAAGTGTTGAAAATCATTTGCATCAGCTTGGTTATGTTAATCGCTTTGATGTTTGGGTTCCACTATGGAAAAAAACCTTCTCGACCGTATTTCCGCATGCAATTCTCTACTGAAACGTTCCGTTTTTAAAACAAATTGTGACAGGCGATGAAAAGTGGATACTGTACTATAATGTGGAAGAAAAGAGATTGTGGGGCAAGCTAAATGAACCACCACCAACCACACCAAAGGCCGGTCTTCATCTAAACAACGTGATGTGTATATGGTGGGATTGGAAGGGAGTCCTCTATTATGAGCTCCTTCCAGAAAATCAAACGATTAATTCCAAAAAGTACTGTTCCCCATTAGACCAACTGAAAGCAGCACTCGACAAAAAGTATATGGAAATAGTAAACAGAAAACGCGTACTCTTCCATCAGGATACCACAAGACCACATGTTTTTTTGATGACCAGGCAAAAACTGTTACAGCTTGGCTCGGAAGTTCTGATTCATCCGCCGTATTCACCAGACGTTGCACCTTCGGATTCCATTTATTTCGGTCTTCACAAAATTCTCTTAATGGAAAAAGTGTCAGTTCCCCGGAAGACTCTAGAAGGCACCTGGAACAGTTCTTTGCTCAAAAAGATAAAAAGTTTTGGGAAGATGGAATTATGAAGTTGCCTGAAAAATGGCAGAAGGTAGTGGAACAAAAGGGTGAATACATTGTTCAATAAAGCTCTTGGTGAAAATGAAAAATGTGTCTTACTTTTACTTAAAAACTGAAGGCACTTTTTGGCCAACCCAATACTTAAGTTCTAGGAATAGAAATGGCAAGCCATGGTTCTGTTCCTCATATTGGATAAGAAATGTAAAGCTAATTATGCTACAACTACTCTGAGAAACAGTATAGCATGGTGGTTAAAAGTGTAAGCCCTAGAGTCAGACTGTCCGGGTTCAAATTCTGCTTCTCCCTCTTACTAAATCTGTGACCCTGGGTGAATCATTTACCTTTTCTGTGTCTCAGTTTCCTCATCTGAATAATAGAAAAGACAATGGCACCTATCTCAGATTTGTTGTGAGGGATAAGTTAATCCATGTGAAGAACTTAGAACAGAGCCTGCATATATTAAGTACTTGATAAATGTTAATTATCATTACTATTAAATTGTAATAAATGTTAACTTACAAAGAAGTTCGAGTTCTACCTAAATATAGGAGCAAAAGCCTAAGTACATGAATGAGGCAGGGGAAGGTGATAATATTTGAACTAAGATTTGAAGGATGAACAGGCATTTAAACCAGTCTGCAAGGACAACCCTTACGAAGCTTATGACAGTCTCTGTGTGAAATGCAGGGGTGAGTAGACAAAAGTTTGCCTCAACACAAATTGCTTTAATAGATATTGTCAAAGAATACACTTCATCCAAAGGTGGGGATCTCCTATATTTGGAAAGTGCAGAGATGTCCTACCACCATTTCTTACCACATAACATTTAACCCTGGAGAATTTAATAATATGAGGGAAGTTCCTTGACCTCTATAGTGATTCCATGAATAAATATAACTCTATTATATGAGAAAGCTACTAAGACAAATACATACATGTGAAATGCATTTTAGTGTTTCCCCCAAAGAATATATTGGAAATTTAACAATGTCAAAATTCCAAGGAAATGTCCCGGTGATGTTTAAAATAACTAAGATATTGCTTTTTTTTAAAAAATGTGAAGATCACAGTACCACTTCATGCTACATATGACTACAGAACACAAAGATACATGCTTTGTTCTTCTCAATCATTAGAAAGACTTTCCTGAATGAGCTGACCTGAAGAAGAGGTTTGGGGATGAGAAAGTATACACACACATACATAAATGAATTAAGCAGGAACAGAATCCAAATGACAAAGAAGGAAGGAGCCACATGGGAAAGGGCTAACTTAAGATGGGTCACTGATTAGTATGTTGTGAGGCAATTTGGAAAAGTGGTTTAAAATTTCAGGAAATTATGTATCAAAGTAGGAAGGTTTGATAGTAATGAGCATAAAGAAAAATGCTCAAATTTAATGACCACTTGAAACATTTTTATACTGTAGCAGCCTGGAAATAAACACCCCGAACTGTGGATTAAATTGTACATAATCAAAATTATAACAAACATCTGGTATAGTATGTCAAATTTTGGCTACACTATTATACATGTCTGTAATATGATCCCTTTGTGGCATAACCAGTTAAATCTGTTTTTAATTCATACTGTAGAGAAATCAGAAAATCAAGGTAAACAAATAAAAAAAAAAGTTAGTTACCTGTCTTCCCACCATTTAGGGATAACCACTGTTACGACTATTTTGGCATATACTCTTTGGAATTTGTTTCCTATACAGTGATGTACCAATAAATACACGTATGTGTCTGCATATGTATATATAAACACACAAATAGGTTCATCCCTCACAATACAAAATTAGTTCAAAAATTTTACTCATGACAGAAAATTTATATAAGCAAACTTTATGTTATCATTATAGTTAATATGAAACTGCAAAGTTTCTTTTTTTTTTTTTTACATCTTTATTGGAACATAATTGCTTTACAATGGTGTGTTAGTTTCTGCTTTATAACAAAGTGAATCAGTTATACATATACATATGTTCCCATATCTCTTCCCTCTTGCGTCTCCCTCCTTCCCACCCTCCCTATCCCACCCCTCTAGGTGGTCACAAACCATCGAGCTGATCTCCCTGTGCTATGTGGCTGCTTCCCACTAGCTATCTATTTTACGTTTGGTAGTGTATATACGTTTGGTAGTGTATATATCCATGCCACTCTCTCACTTTGTCACAGCTTACCCTTCCCCCTCCCCAAATCCTCAAGTCCATTCTCTAGTAGGTCTGCATCTTTATTCCCGTCTTACTCCTAGGTTCTTCATTAAATTTTTTTTCTTAGATTCCATATATATGTGTTAGCATACGGTATTTGCCTTTCTCCTTCTGACTTACTTCACTCTGTATGACAAACTCTAGGTCCATCCACCTCACTACAAATAGCTCAATTTCGTTTCTTTTTATGGCTGAGTAATATTCCATTGTATATATGTGCCACATCTCCTTTATCCATTCATCCGAAGATGGGCATTTAGGTTGCTTCCATGTCCTGGCTATTGTAAATAGTGCTGCAATAAACATTGAGGTGCATGTATCCTTTTGAATTATGGGTTTCTCCGGGTATACGCCCAGGAGTTGGATTGCTGGATCACATGTCAGCTCTATTTTTAGTTTTCTAAGGAACCTCCACACTCTTCTCCATAGTGGCTGTACCAATTTCTATTCCCACCAACAGTGTAGGAAGGTTCCTTTTTCTCCACACCCTCTCCAGCATTTATTGTTTTTAGATTTTTTTTTTTTTTTTTTTGCGGTACACGGGCCTCTCACTGTTGTGGCCTCTCCCGTTGCGGAGCACAGGCTCCAGACGCGCAGGGTCAGCGGCCATGGCTCACGGGCCCAGCCACTCCGCGGCATGTGGGATCTTCCCAGACCGGGGCACGAACCCGTGTCCCCTGCATCAGCAGGTGGACTCCCAACAACTGTGCCACCAGGGAAGCCCTGTTTGTAGATTTTTTTGATGATGGCCATTCTAACCGCTGTGAGGTGATACCTCATTGTAGTGTTGATTTGCATTTCTCCAATAATTAGTGATGCTGAACAGCTTTTCATGAATGTTTATTTTTAATTATTTTTTTACCCTTAATGTTTATATTGTGCTTATAAGTTGATAAGAAAAGAATAATCAATAGACAAATGAAATGAATAAGGGATTCATAGAAAAAGTATAAATACCCAATAAACACTAAGAAAGGATGGTCAACTTCATGAATTATTAAATACACATTTAAACAAAATATTTTCTACTTTCAAACTGGCAATGGAGATTTGATAATACCCAGTGCTCTTGTTTGTTTAGAGAAACAGACATGTTTGCTTATAAACTACCAGTGGATATGCAAGTTGATACCACTTTGGGAGAGGGGCAATTTGACATTATGTATCAAAAGCCCTAAAAACTCCAGAAACTTTCAGAAACTTTGGGACTTCCATTTCCAGAAAGATGGAGTAAAGGTACTCTTCTCTATCGTTCTTGCTAACTACAGCTAAAAATTTTGGACATAATATATAAAACAAACGTAAGAAAACCCTGAAGTACAGAGAAGAAAAGCAGACCAGCTAGGGACCTTGGGACCAAAGGAACAAAATGGCAGAGTTCCCTGGGTTTTCTTTTGTTTTTAAAAATTAATTAATTAATTATTGGCTGCGTTGGGTCTTCATTGCTGTGTGTGGGCTTTCCCTAGCTGTGGTGAGCAGGGGCTACTCTTCGGTGTGGTGTGCAGGCTTCTCATTGCGATGGCTTCTCTTGTGGTGGACCACAGACTTTAGGCGCACGGGCTTCAGTAGTTATGGCTCGCAAGCTATAGAGGCCAGGCTCAGTAGTTGTGGCGCATGGGCTTAGTTGCTCCACGGCATGTGGGATCTTCCTGAACTAGGGCTTGAACTTGTGTCCCCTGCATAAGCAGTCGGATTCTTAAACACTGTGCCACCGGGGAATTCCCTCCCTGGGTTCTCTTTTTGCCTCATGTATCTCAGACTGGTTACCAGAGAAAATGGCAACCAAGAAACATCAATGGACTCAGACAAACAAAGCCCCAACAAAAGTCTGCTCTCATTAGTCAAAAGACCAGGAAAGGGGCAACCTAGCAAGATAAAAAACTTTTAGACATAGTTGTTCTACCCCAGTCAAAGACCATAGAAAAAAACCAAGGCGCAACCTCTACACTCACCATTAAAGGTTGAATGGGGAGTGTAGACTTCCACTCTTCACCAGGCTGTAATGAGGTGCCCCAACCTCCCTGGTAGGGTGGTGTCAAAGAAGGCCAAGTATGGAGCCAGGACTTTCATCCCCACATGGAGAAACAGTCCTCATCCTCTACCATGTCAGCAGAGACCATGATGGGATCCTAGATTTTCACCCCTACCAGCAGTAATGAGGACCGCTCCCCAGTCCCACTGTAGTGGTGTCATAGGAGGCCAAATGGAGAGTGAAGTCTCTCACCATTGCCTGAGTAATGAGGCCACACCCTCTCCCCACGGTGTCATTGAGGCCATGTGGGGAGCAGTGTCGAGACACTGCTGCTCCTCCTAGCCAGGCTGGAATGAGTGGAGGCCTAGTGGAGAGCCGGCACTACAATCACTCAGCAGTAATAAGGAAGTTCTCCAACCTCTGGGTGCCAGGAGAGGCCAAGTGGGGAACCAGGACTTCCACTACCACCTGGCAGTAACAAGGGAGCACTCCCTTTCCCCACCAGAGCAGTGTCAGAGGAAGCCTAAGAATAAGATCTAAGTCCCATTATATAACAAAAATGCCTGGGTATCAATCCAAAATTACTCATTATACCAAGAACCAGGAAAACCTCAACTTGAATAAGAAAAGACAATCAGCAGATGCCAACACGACACAGCTGCTGTACTTGTCTGAAGATTTAATGTAGCAATCATAAAAGTGCATCAGCGACTTCCCTGGTGGCACAGTGGTTAAGAATACGCCTGCCAATGCAGGGGACAAGGGTTTGATCCCTGGTCTGGGAAGATCCCACAGGCCGCGGAACAACTAAGTCCATGCACCACAACTACTGAGTCTGCACTCTAAAGCCCACGAGCCACAACTAACTGGTCCTGTGCACTACAACTACTGAGCCCACACACCGCAACTACTGAAGCCCGTGTGCCTAGAGCCCGTGCTCTGCAACAAGAGAAGCCACTGCAATGAGAAGCC
This sequence comes from Leucopleurus acutus, assembly GCF_964270905.1. Taxonomy (NCBI): domain Eukaryota; kingdom Metazoa; phylum Chordata; class Mammalia; order Artiodactyla; family Delphinidae; genus Leucopleurus; species Leucopleurus acutus. The sequence goes on from NC_139148.1 coordinate 74,014,307, forward strand.
CACGCACTACAACGAAGAGTAACCCCTGCTCACCGCAACCAGAGAAAGCCCATGTGCAGCATTGAAGACCCAACGCAGCCAAAAAAAAAAAAAAAGCATCAATGACCAATTACAAACATACATGCTGGAAACAAATGAAACAAACTGTCTCAGCAAAGAAAGAGAAAGCCTTAGCAAACAAGTAGAAGATTTTTTTTTTGAGAAAAGATAAATTGTTCATTTCTGTTTACAAAGCACAATATACATAATCATTATAATTTATAGATAGCTTAAGAAAAAAAAAGGGCTCCTTAAATCCAGAAAAAAAGAACATTAAAACATTAACAGTAATCTAAAAAATAAAAAGTCACAACCATCCCTCATCAGTTCATTCCATCTTAGTAATGAATTCTTGTTCTAATCAATCATGGGTTAGTCGTCTCCTGATACCTGCTTCTTCACTAGAGTTCTGAAAATCCTGATGTATTCCACAAGTAACAAGTATAAGATTTAAAGAAGAACCAAATGGAAAATTTTAAACCAAAAATGTAATAATTAAAACTTTAAAACATAATGGTTGGGTCCAAGAGCAGAATGGAATGCACAGACGAAAGAATCAGTGAACTTAAAAGTAGAACTGTAGAAATATGACACAATATGAACAAAAGAGAGAAAACAGACTATATGAACATGAACAGAAATACATGCAGTTTGGGCTCTTCTTGCTCTTTGTACTATCTTTGTACTCTCTGTATCAATACTATCTTAGTATTGTTACCACTTTGGCTATACTCCTTCATATAATCCACTGTGTCTAGCAGGGTACACTGCTGTCAATAGGTGTAATAAATATCTTTGAATAAAAAAAATGAACAGAGCCTCAGAGACATGTGGAACTATAGTGAAAGATCTAATAGACATGTTTCCTCCCAGAAGAAGGAGGAGAAAGAGGGTTGGCTGAAAAGTACTCAAAGAAATAAAGGATGAAAATTTCCCAAATTTGACAAAATATATAAACGTGCAGATTCAAGAAGGTGCACAAATTCCAAATATTGATAGAATAAATCCAAAGAAATACATTCCAAGACACATCATAATCAAACTTCTAAAAATTAAAGACTAAGAAAAAAATCTTGAAAGCAGCCTTGAGAGAAAAACAAACAAACAAACAAACACTAGCTATAGGGGAAAAACAACAGATTTCTCATGAGAAACCATGAAGGCCAGAAGAAAGTATACCTTACCATGGAATACTACTCTGCAATAAACAGGAATGAACTATTGATACATGCAACAGGTTGGGTGATCCTTAACAAAATTACACCAAGTGAAAAAAGTCAATCTCAAAAGACTACATACTGTATGATTCCTTTTATATGACATTCTCAAAATGGCAAAATTATTGAGATGGAAAACGGATTAGTGGTTGCCAGGGATTAGGTAACAGGTGTGGGGAAGGAGGGATTTGGCTGTGGCTATAAAAGGGCAACAATAGGGATCCTTGTGGTAATGTCATAAGAATCTACACATGTGATAAAACTGCATACACACATTGTACCAGTGTCACATTCCTGGTTTTGATATTGCACTATATTGGAAGAAACTGGATGAAGGATACATAGGACCTTTCTGTACTATCTTTGCAAATTCCTATGAATCTATAATTATTCCAAAATTTAAAAAAAATCCATACACTTTGACCCAATAATTCCACTAAAAAAAATCTTACAAAAAATAATGGATGCTCACAAATATTTACTTATAAAGATGGCTGCTTGTTACAGGAGTATCAAGTAAAATTTTTCAAAACAATCCAACATCATGGGATTAAATAAAAATGGCATATCCACAATCACTGAAAATTATATCATAGACATGCAAAATGATTTTTGTTGTATTATTAAGTCTTTTTAAAAAGCAGGTTATAAAACAGTATATAAATTAGTATTGCATTTTTATGAAAATATACATGCATACACAAACAAAAAAAGACAAACATAACCAAGTATTTATCATTTCTAAGTAGAAAGATTATACTAATTTTACTTTTCTTTTTTTATATCTTCCAAATTGTCAACAGTGAATATGCATTATTAGACTGGGAATACAAAATATTTCACATAGAAAAATAATCAATAAAAATAAATTTACAGAAATATTCACAAACATAAAATAAATGCAATTTAGAAAATTAAAAATGTGCAGTTTTATTTTATACTTAAGATGCTAACACAGATAAAAAGACACACACAAAAACTGGCTAAAGTCATAGGGGAAAAATAATAAGGACAGATGTCAGGGTAAAGATTTACCTGTATCACTATAAAAGGAAAAAAACCTTCTCTGAGCTACTTTTTCAAATGGAAATTTAGGATTACAGCAATATTGGATAAGTTTTCTTCCCTCTCTCTGCTGGCATCAAGCTCTCACTTCTCTTTGACCACATTTTTGTCATTTTTTTTAAGTAATAGCACTACACTTGTAAACATAGTCAAGTGTTCCTTGACTAGGCCAAACCAGATTGGTCTTCTGCTTCTCATAATTCATGTAAGAGTTTCAGTAAAACTTAATATAAGTTTATAGAATTTAAAAACATCCTAATGATACTGTTATGTTTTCCTCCTATGACTCTAGTGTCTAGTTTGTTGGTACCTCTCTTGTGGTATTTTAATAGTCTGCCTCTTACAGCTACTTCTGTATTTGTCTTATCTGTCCCACTAGATTGTGAGTCCCCCAAGTTCAGGGCCTATGTTGTATTCATCTTTATCTATCCTGATATGCCTACCAGAGCACACAGTTAATATTGTCTTGTTCCATTAGATGTGCAGTAAGATTATGAATACTTCAAATCAGGAATGTCAGCCTCTGTTCCTTTATAATCCCTACAAGTACAGTTTAGGTCTAGGCATAGTGATGGCTAATGTATACATGTTGATTTCAACTTACTGAAACATCTTTAAGAAACATGTTGGAGGAGGCATGATACATGAGAGTGGTGAGACAGAAATTTTAATACACACAAATAAAAGAAGAGATAGATTAATTAGTCCCTAACTTTAGTCTCATAAAAAAGAAATACATTGAGGATTTATACATGGTAGAAATTCAGTAACTAGATTAAGAATTCAAAGGAAAAGAGGAAAACTAGCAGTAAAGAAAATAAATTTTGTGAAAGTAAGTTTCCAATAAACTTAAAAAAATTAAAGAAAGAATCCTTGCAAAGGATCTTGGAACTAGACCTCTGTGAACTGGCTCTTTCAGTTTGCCCACTTAAAAGGAATAATAGGAGGACCTACAAGATGGTGGAGGAGTAAGATGTGGAGATCACCTTCCTCCTCACAAATACATCAAAAATACATCTACGTGTGGAACAACTCATACAGAACACCTACTGAACGCTGGCAGAAGACCTCAGATCTCCCCAAAGGCAAGAAACTCCACATGTACCTGGGTAGGCAAAAGAAAAAAGAAAAAACAGACACAAAAGAATAGGAATGTGACCTGCACCCCTGGGAGGGAGTTGTGAAGGAGGAAAGGTTTCCACACACTAGAAGCCCCTTTGCAGGCGGAGACTGTGGGTGGCAGAGGGGGGGAAGCTTCGAAGCCACGAAGGAGAGTGCAGCAACAAGGGTGCGGAGGGCAAAGCGGAGAGATTCCCGCACAGAGGATCGGTGCCGACCAGCACTCACCAGCCCAAGAGGCTTGTCTGCTCACCCACCGGGGGGCGGGCGGGGGCTGGGAGCTGAGGCTCGGGCTCAGGGAGAGGACTGGGGTTGGTGGCGTAAACACAGCCTGAAGAGGGCTAGTGCGCCACAGCTAGTCGGGAGGGAGTCCGGGAAAAACTCTGGACCTAAGAGGCAACAGACCATTGTTTCAGGATGCGCGAGGAGAGGGGATTCCTTCCCTGTCTGTCCACAGAAGGCAGAGTACGGCTTAAACGAGCTCCAGAGATGGGCGTGAGCTGCGGCTATCAGCTCAGACACCGGAGACAGGCATGAAACGCTAACGCTGCTGTTGCAGCCACCAAGAATCCTGTGTGCAAGCACAGATCACTATCTACACACCACCGCACCACCCTGCGAGCCTGTACAGCCCACCACAGCCAGGGTCCCGTGATCCAGGAACAACTTCCCCAGGAGAACACACAACTCAGGCTGGTGCAATGTTACTCTGGCCTCTGCTGCCACAGGCTCGCCCCGCATTCCAATTATAACTACCGTACCCCTCCCTCCTTCCAGCCTGAGTGAGCCAGAGGCCCCTAATCAGCCGATGCTTTAACCCCGTCCTGTCTGGGGGGAAACAGAAGCCTGAGGGCAACCTACACGCAGAGAAGGGGCTAACTCCAAAGCTGAACTCCAGGAGTTGTGCAAACAAAGAAGAGAAAGGGAAATTTCTCCTTGCAGCCTCAGGAGCAGCAGATTAAATCCTCACAATCAACTTGAGGTACCTACATCTGTGGAATACCTGAATAGACAAGGAATCAACCCAAAATTGAGGTGGTGGACTTTGGGAGCAACTGTAGACTTGGGGTTTGCTGCCTGCGACTGACTTGTTTCTGATTTTTATGTTTATCTTAGTATAGTTTTTAGCACTTGTTATCATTGGTGGATTTGTTTATTGGTTTTGTTGCTCTCTCATTTTTATTAAGTATACTTTTATTTTTATTACTTTAATTATTTGTTTTTATTTTATTTTATTTTTTTTTCACTTTTTTTTTCTTTCTCTTTTTCTCCCTTTTCTTCTGAGCTGTGTGGCTGACAGGGTCTTGGTGCTCCAGCCTGGTGTCAGGCCTGAGCCTCTGATGTGGGAGAGCTGAATTTACGGCACTGGACCACCAGAGACCTCCCAACTCCATGTAATATTAATCGGCGAGAGCTATCCCAGAGATCTCTGCCTAAAAGCTAAGACCCAGCTCCACCCAACGGCCAGCAAGGTCCAGTGCTGGAAGCCTCATGCCAAACAACTGGCAAGACAGGAACACACCCCCACCCATGAACAGAGAGGCTGCCTAAAAGCATAATAAGCTCACAGACACCCCCCAAAAACACCACTGGAAGCAGTCCTGCCCCTCAAAAAGACAAGATCCAGCCTCATCCACCAGAACACAGACACCTGTCCCCTCCACCAGGAAGCCTACACAACCCACTGAATCAACCTTACCCACTGGGGGCAGACACCAAAAACAACGGGAACTACAAACCTGCAGACTACAAGAAAGAGACCCCAAACACAGTAAGTTAAGCAAAATGAGAAGACAGAGAACTATACAGCAGATGAAGGAGAAACGTAAAAAGCCACCAGACCAAACAAATGAAGAGGAAAAAGACAGTCTACCTGAAAAAGAATTCAGAGTAATGTTAGTAAACATGATCCAAAATCTTGGAAAAAGAATGGAGAAAATACAAGGAACGTTTAACAAGGACCTAGAAGAACTACAGAGCAAACAAACAAGGATGAACAACACCATAAATGAAATTAAAAATTCTCTAGAAGGAATCAATAGCAGAATAACTGAGGCAGAAGACCTGATAAGTGAACTGGAAGATAAACTAGTGGAAACAATTACCACAGAGCAGAATAAAGAAAAAAGAATGAAAAGAATTGAGGACAGTCTCAGAGACCTATGGGACAACACTAAACGCACCAACATTCAAATTATAGGGGTCTCAAAAGAAGAAAAAGAGAAAAAGAAAGTGTCTGAGAAAATACTGGAAGAAATTATAGTTGAAAACTTTCCTAACATGGGAAAGGAAATACTCAATCAAGTCCAGGAATTGCAGAGAGTCCCATACAGGATAAATCCAAGGAGAAACATGCCAAGACACATTATAATCAAAATATCAAAAATTAAATACACAAAAAAAATTAAAAGCAGCAAGGGAAAAGCAACAAATAACATACAAGGGAATCCCCATAAGCTTAACAGCTGATCTTTCATCAGAAACTTTGCAAGCCAGAAGGGAGTGGCAGGACATATTTAAAGTGATGAAAGGGAAAAACCTACAACCAAGATTACTCTACCCAGCAACGATCTCATTCAGATTCAATGGAGAAATCAAAACCTTTACAAACAAGCAAAAGCTAAGAGAATTCAGCACCACCAAACCAGCTCTACAACAAATGCTAAAGGAACTTCTCTAGGCAGGAAACACAAGAGAAGGAAAAGACCTACAAAAACAAACCCAAAATAATTAAGAAAATGGCAATAGGAACATACATATTGATAATTACCTTAAATGTAAATGGATTAAATGATCCAACCAAAAGACACAGACTAGCTGAATGGATACAAACAAGACCCGTATGTAGGCTGTCTACAAGACACCCACTTCAGACCTAGGGACACATACAGACTGAAAGTGACGGGATGGGAAAAGATATTCCATGCAAATGGAAATTTAAAGAAAGCTGGAGTAGCAATTCTCATATCAGACAAAATAGACTTTAAAATAAAGACTATTACAAAAGACACAGAGGACACTACATAATGATCAAGGGATCAATCCAAGAAGAAGATATAACAATTGTAAATATTTCTGCACCCAACATAGGAGCACCTCAATATATAAGGCAAATGCTAACAGGCATAAAAGGGGAAATCAAAAGTAACACAAGACTACTAGGGGACTTTAACACCCCACTTTCACCAATGGACAGATCATCCAAATGAAAATAAATAAGGAAACACAAGCTTTAAATGACACATTAAACATGATGGACACTATAAAACCCTTAGAGGAAAATATAGGCAGAACACTCTATGACATAATCACACCAAGATCCTTTTTGACCTACCTCCTAGAGAAATGGAAATAAAAGCAAAAATAAACAAATGGGATCTATGAAACTTAAAAGCTTTTCCACAGCAAAGGAAACCATAAACAAGATGAAAAGACAACCCTCAAAATGGGAGAAAATATTTTCAAATGAAGTAACTGACAAAGGATTAATTTCCAAAATTTACAAGCAGCTCATGTAGCTTAATATCAAAAAAACAAACAACTGAATCACAAAATGGGCAGAAGACCTAAATAAACATTTCTCCAGACAAGATACATGGATTGCCTAAAAACACATGAAAGGATGCTCAACATCACTAATCATTAGAGAAATGCAAATCAAAACTATAGTGAGGTATCACCTCACACTGGTCAGAATGGTCATCATCAAAAAACCTACAAACAATAAATGCTGGAGAGGGTGTGGAGAAAAGGGAACACTCTTGCACTGTTGGTGGGAATGTAAATTGATACAGCCACTATGGAGAAGAGTATGGAAGTTCCTTAAAAAACTACAAATAGAACTACCATACGACCCAGCAATCCAACTACTGGGCATATACCCTGAAAAAAACCATAATTCAAAAAAAGAGTCATGTATCACAATGTTCATTGCAGCACTATTTACAATAGCCAGGACATGGAAGCAACCTAAGTGTCCATCGACAGATGAATGGATAACGAAGATGTGGCACATATATACAATGGAATATTACTCGGCCATAAAAAGAAATGATATTGAGTCCTCTATAGTGAGGTGGATAGACCTAGAGTCTGTCATACAGAGTGAAGGAAGTCAGAAAGAGAAAAACAAATACCATATGCTAACACATATACATGGAATCTAAAAAGAAAAAAACGGTTCTGATGAACTTAGAGGCAGGATCGGAATAAAGATGCAGAAGCAGAGAATGGACTTCAGGGCATAGGGAGGGGGAAGGGTAAGCTGGGACAAAGTGAGAGAGTAGCATTGACATATATACACTACCAAATGTAAAACAGATAGCTACTGGAAAGCAGCCACATAGCACAGGGAGATCAGCTGGGTGCTCTGTGACCACCTAGAGGGGTGGTATAGCGAGGGTGGGAGGGGACACAAGAGGGAGGGGATATGGGGATATATGTATACATATAGCTGATTCACTGATATACAGCAGAAACGAACACAACATTGTAAACAATTATACTCCAATAAAGATGTTACAAAAAAAAAAAAGAAAGAAAGAATTGGAAAGTCACAGAAATCCTTTCACTGGAGAGATTAACAATGGTGCCTGTGAAGATTTAGCCATAGAAATGTTTAGAGGCAAGGGGAAGGTATGAAATGACTTACTGTATGAACACACACTGTTTGAACAAATACTGTAGATTAAAAAAAAATATATATATATATATATATATATATATATATATATATATATATACGGCAAAACTCTACTAACACAACCCTGAGAACGGTAACAACAGCTGTCCCCATTTACTTCCTAAACAAACACAAAAGAAAATACCAGACTCTGTTGTGCTTACATGTGCCTTTCATACATGTCATTGTTGAGGAACATAACTCAATGACCCGAACAGCAAAAGCTCCTGGTTCTTCTGCTGGCACTGTCAAAATGGAAATCTAAAAAGCAGAAACAAAATATCAGACATAGCTGTTAGATCTCATTTTCATTTTTCTATCATTAGAGTGTAATTAACTTCCAAACTGAGTGTCTTTTTTCAAACTCTCATTGATGTTTGAAAAACATTGATCTGGAAGGATTGAATTTTAGAACACAGTTTGAAACATAAAGCATGCACATGTGTCCTAATGTCCAGTTTCTGCATTATTGATATATTTACATATGATACATATATTGCAGTCCTTTAATTTGTAGACAATAAATATTTCAAATATCTTTAATATTTATTAAATCCTTCACTTACTACATATTTTCAAAGGATATGATTAATTACCTCTGAGTTGTATGTACTTCACTGTTTGAAATCAGAGCACATTAAATTAATTTTGATTATTCATATTGGCTAAAAATAGCAGTTATAGAGCACTAAAAATTTAAAATGTTACAAATTGCAAAGAAATTGAAATAAGCAAAGTATATGTCAAAATGTACCAAAGTACAGCTAAACATATACCAAAATGTTTCAAAATGAATGGCTTCCAAGTAATTTAAGGACTCCATTAATATGTAGTATGCTGCCCTAGGCAGCACTCATATGCTATATGGCTTTATATTTAAAAGACTTTAAATAACCATCAGGTCAGTGTTTCTCTACAGAACCAAAAGCTTCAATATTAATTCTCAATTTAATCTTCAATCTGAGGAAACTATATCATTTTATATAGGAAACATTGCCAAAAAGTAAAGCCCCATTTGTACTTTTACCTGTGAGCATTATGCTTAGATTTTTGACTGGCAATGTCACATTGATAGCCTACTGAGGAAATGCCTACAAGTTCTGAAAATAGAAATTATTTTGATAGTCATGACTATCTTACTGTCATTACCTGTATATACATTTTGGGTTTTACAATGTCTCAAAAATTGTGTTCTCCATATTCCTCTTAACTCCTTTTGCTGCTGTCTATGATAAAAAGTGTTGTACTTTAGCATTAAAGAGAGAGGAACCACTAAAACATGGATTTAATGTCATATAATTATCAAATGACTATGACTAAAAACATGTGTATAACTGGAAAGGTATCTTAAGGACTGTATCAACACGTAAGTACTTCTTTTGTTTCCTACAACTATCATCTATATTTTTTTAAAAAAACTGAGATATAATCAGTGACCCCCTACCACAGTGCCTTCTGTCTGAACCCTGAGAATGTAGCTGTCTTAAATCTCAGAGAGATTATAACAGCCACCAAAAGATAATTCCTTCAACACTTTAATACCACTTCCATAAAATTTATCTAGACTGACACCTACTCTTTCCTCTAAGTCTCATCATTTTATTTGTGCTTCAAAAATTTAAAAAGGGGGAAAAAAACTCATATAGGAAACAAAAAAAGGCAGGCCAGGTGTACATTTTAGATTGATCTCTCTGATGGCTATATGGAGGATAGATTTATAGGAGACAAGATGAGAAGCAGGGTGACCAGTTAGAAGGAAGAGGTGATGAGTTCCAAAACTGGAGCAGTGAGAATAAGGATCAAGAGGAAAAGCAGACTGGAGCAACTTCTAGGATGTACAGTGACAAGGACCTGGAGGCTCATGAGATTTCAGAGATAGGAGGAAGAAATCGTTGTTGGAAGGATGTAAGTGCTTTCATGGAAGTAGGAAGCGATGGATGAGTAGTTTGGAGAGGGAAGACGGTGAGTTCAGCTCTGAGTATGTTCAGTTTGAGGAGTCCTTGGGACAGATGTCCAGTAGGAGATTTGGCCTGTGGGCCAAAAGTCCTGGGAGATATACAAGTGGAAAGCTGTCACCAACTTTTATGCAGAGTTGGAACCATGAGAGTACATGGAGTCAAACAGCAAGTGTGCAAAGAGTAACAGATATGGTGGGCTGAGCTGAGAACCCCGAGGAAGCCCAATATTTAAGAGGAGGATAGAGCCCACAGAGAAGGCAGAGAGGGAATAGCCAGAGAGTTATGAGGAAAACCAGGAGAACACAGTGTCATGGAAGCCAAAGGAGTAGAGAGTTTCAAGAGAAAGGGAATAATCAACACTGTCAAATATACCAGAAAAGACCTAGTAAACAAAACCCCAAAAACGCCCTGTGGTCTTGACTAGTACAAAGTTATTAATAAACTTACCAAGAGAAACTATGGTAGGAATGTGAGGGTAGAAGCCAGGTTGGTCTAGAAATGAATGAGACGTAAGGAGCTGGAGGCAGCAAGTAGAGATACCATCTCAAAAATATTGACAGGAGCAGGGGAGAGATTGGATACTAGCTACAGATGGGGGCAGACTCAAGGCAGCATTTTTCTGTTTGCCTTATTATTTTAATTTTTGGAACAGAAAATGCTAATACATGTGTATAGGTTGAGGGGAAGGTGCCAATAGTGGGGAGAGGCTAAAAATGTAGGAGAGAGAGCAGGCATACAGGGTGGTGTGGGTGCATGTGTGTGTCAAGCGTGCTGGTGAAAGGGCTTGGCCTTGGACAAGGACGGGAGACCCCTCATTAGTCTCTGTGCTGGTGTACATAAGTTGTGGGTGGTCGGGCAGGAGGTCAAAGGGCACTGTGCTTAGTAGGTGTCCTTACTTTTCTCAGCAAAGTGATGGGGGAGAGTGAGAGGGCTAAAGGTGGGTAAAATAGTGAAAAGTTGGACTAGGCTCTGAGGGGAGAGGGCACTGTCTGAGCCAGTGAGGAGCTAACTGGTGGTGGGTACTGAGGGTCCTGCTGGATGAGGTTGGTGCCCCCAACACTGTGGTAGCGCCAGTCTGTCTGGCTGTACTGTTTTCCCAATCAGCCTTAGTGATCCAGGTGTAGATCCCAGCTTCATCCAGGTATGGGAATTTCCTCTGTGGGTGCAGAGGAAGAACATGGCTACACAGGAATTGAAGGTGTTGGAGAAAGAGCAGTTCAGAAGATCCACCGTGTGGTCTAGGACACGGAAAAGGAAGAGGGCAGAAGGGAGCTAGTAATCCCGGAGGAAACAGAGGGAACAAGGAATTGTAGGTCTCTTTTAATAGGTCAATGAGTAGGCTGGGTGGGGGTAAGAGAATGAAAAAGCTGGAAGGATCAGAGCAGATTAATGCCACTGTAAACCCATGACCTCCAGATTTAATTGGACCCCTCAACACTGCCCAGCCATCTGACCACGAGACAGGTCACTCTCCACGGTGATTATTTTACACCCTTCCATGAGCTTTGACCCATCCCCACACTCATACCTCCATTCTCAGGAGATAACCTCACCTTGTAATTTAAAAAGTAAATAGAACCCATCAGATGGGAACTCCCAAACCTACAGATTCTCCTGCATTCACCCTCTTATTTCAAAGTGTCTCACATCCCATCTAAGGGCAATGTTTTTTACCTGTTCTCTGAATCCCATCCTCCCCAGCCTTTATCTGGACCTTGCTGCATCAATTATCCTCCTTTTCTCCTGGGAATCTTCAACCTCTCCCTCTCTACTGGCCCCATCCCCATCAGTTGAAATATACTCTAATACAGGGGGCCCCAACCCCCGGGCCATGGATGGGTACCGGTGTCTGTGGCCTGTTAGGAACTGGGCCGCACAGCTGGAGGTGAGCGGCAGGCAAGCGAGTGAAGCTTCATCTGTATTTACAGCCGTTCCCCATTGCTCGCGTTACCGCCTGAGCTCCGCCTCCTATCAAATCAGTGGTGGCAATAGATTCTCATAGGAGCGCGAACCCTATTGTGAACTGCGCATGCGAGGGATCTAGGTTGCACACTCCTTATGAGAATCTAATGCCTGATGATCTGAGGTAGAGCTGAAGCGGTGATGCTAGCACTGGTGAGCAGCTGCAAATACAGATTATCATTAGCAGAGAGGTTTGACTGCACAGAGACCATAATAAATCAATTGCTTGCAAACTCATATCAAAACCCTATCAGTGAGTCGCAAGTGAAAACAAGTTCAGGGCCCCCACTGATTCTGCCATATGGTGAGTTGTATAATTATTTCATTATATATTACAATGTAATAATAATAGAAATAAAGCGCACAATAAATGTAATGCGATTGAATCATCCCAAAACCATCCCCCCCACCCTGGTCCATGGAAAAACTCTTCCACGAAACTGGTCCCTGGTGCCAAAAGTGTTGGGGACCGCTGCTCTAATACTTTAAAGAAATGCCCTCTTTGCTTCCACATCTCGCTGCAGGAATCACTTCTTCCCTCTTACTCTTCCCAGCTTAGCTTCTTCAGAAGCATCTGTTTGCTCTCTTCACTTTTCTGCCTTTGTCATTCTTCGACCCATTCACAAAGCTTATGGTTTACTGGGAGCTACAGACAAGTAAACTAGCAACTACAGGACAGTGTGATGAGTGCTATGATTTTACCACTTTTCGCTCACACCTGTCACACTGTACTGTTGTTGCTATTTATCTGTCTGTATCTGTATCCTCTAGACTGCAAGCTATGAGGGCACAGATGCTATCATGGTCAGCACTATCTCCTCAGAATCCAGCACACTGGCTGGCATGTCGAAGGCACTCATTGTCTGCTGAATGATTAAATGAAAGTATTTGCGCTCACTCGTAAAATTAACATATTTGCTTTATATAATACAAAGCTTCCAACTTAAGGAAATTTCGGAAACTATTTTTAGCAGTAGCATATAGGATAGGTCTGACAGTCACACTTACTAAGTAAGCTGATTTTATCAGTCCTGTAAATTATGGTCAGAAGGAGAAGGGGGCATACTTCTGGAATTTAAGTGTTCAAACTGAGGAAAAACCACAGGTATAAAGACACTTCTAACGAATCAGGAGTTATGAGGAGGAAGGGGGTACCGAAATGAACCATGGTGATGAGGAAATGTCAGAACTGAAAACGTGTGCTGATATTCATTCACACTGGGCCCCTAATGGTGAGCTTACCACCACTGCTGTAGGACTGGTTACCATAAAGCCTTTTCCTCCAAGATTTTTAAATGCTTCTAAATGCTTTTCTTCTCATAGTAATATACTTTCAATTTCATAGAAATAGCTGTAAAAAAAACTACGGTGATTTCAATATTCCTAGAATAAATCTGTTACATAAGATGCAATTATTTGTTCCACTGAAAGGAAATCTTTAAGAAACCAAGATTATTACATAATTGCCATTATGTGTTTTTAAAATGCATTAAATGTATTAGTACATATTGGTTAATATTTTATTTCACCGATGTTAATTTACACATATTACCATGTAGATTAAGTTAGTAACATGCTATTAAAAAGTACAGAACTGGAATTACCTGTTGATCCGAATCTGTTTTTAGTACAGACCTATCCGTAATCAAGACTGCCCTGGAGATCTGCCTGTAATGCAGAAAACAGTTAATAAGTGACTCAGATTCCATGGATAAATTTCATTTATATAGCTATACAACCACCAGAAGGCATGTTTCAAAGAACTGTTATGATAAAAGTGTCACCTCTCCAAACCAAGTCAAGTTCTGCTTTAATCTTTTCTTGGCTCATGAAAGGAGGATGTGTGACCTGGAGACAGACCCCAGCTGATGCAATGGAGTCAACATTAGGCTAGGCTCCTCCACAAAACCAGACCTTATAAGAGAACAGTGGTAACACACTGAATATATCTTTGGTTTGGTATACATTTGCATCTTACTTGAAGAACAGAGTCATTCAGAAGTGTCAGTGTAATCACACAGATGAATTTCCCCGTTTCACCTTCCCTTGCAGAGTGGCTGGAGGGGTGCCTTACCTGTATTGCACATGCGAGCATGTGTTCTCAGAAAAGTAACTGTCTTCCACAAGGAAATGCTTAGAGATTATTCTCTGACCAAACTGATCTATGATTGCTTTACATCTACGAAGAAGATAAGCACAGAGAAATAGTTCTCATTAATGATTACATAATTGAGAAAATGAACATAATCAGCTACCAATCTTGAATCTAAAACTAATGTCTTAAAAGACAAGATTTTTAAATTGCCTACAATTTCACATTTTTGGCACAAAACTTCACTAAACTACAGAATATACATTCTTATTGCTATTTTGAAGTCTTTTAAACTATAAAATAAGTATAGACTAGAACTTATTTATTTTGAATGCTTAATAATAAGAATAAAGCTAGGACAAGTATTATTCTATAAGCTTTTCTAATGTTTAGGAACATAGAAGCTTTTTCTTTGTTTAGGAAACAGGCTTTTTTTTTCCTTAACAGATCTAAGAAGAGGGGGAGGAAAAGTTGATTAAATATCTTGTTATATCATTCACAGCCTATAAAAGTCACTAAAGGCTTTTTATTTTTCTGTTAAGTGTCACTTTCTCTTTTGTTCAAGAATAGCTATCTTGTCCCACGTGTGATAATGTTTTAAACCAAAAAAATGGGATGGAGCTTCTTTTAATATCTGTTTCCACTTTACTCCAAAGGATGATCATATAAAGATTTCTTTCAAGTGCTGTTTCCAAATAAGGAAAACACTTATGCATGGACATTATCAGGTCTCTGTCATCTGATGTGTGTTGGGAAAATGAATCATATAGAACCCTCCACTGACCTTCTTTCAGTGTGTCTAGATAAAAGGATGAAAATTAGAATCCATCTCCTTACAGTGCCACAAGTTATAAATGTACTTTATAGGGCTCATTATCCAAACTAATGGACTAAGGGAAACATCCTTGAAATGGACTTACCAGCACTGACCAAGCCAGTATGCAATATTTCAGGAACTATATGTAAATGCCTGCATGTTTTCTATATCTTTTTATTATGGAAATAGCACAATTTACTTTTGTCACAGCTTTCCTTTCGGGACTAGAATTATTTTATTAGAAATACACTTATGTGTTGCTCCTCATAAAACGCAAGCAAATAATTTCAAACTTATGTCATATTTTAAATATACTGGTATAAATTAAAATATGTTACATCACTCTAAAAATAAGCCAAGTAAGAGCTATTTACCAGGCATAAAGGCATTAACAGTAAAATGACAAATACCCAAGGCCAATTGTGAGAGGAATTTAATGTGTATTTCCTAAAGGCAGATTATGATATGCTGATATTCTTGAATAAATGGCATGCCACTGTCATCAGGATAGACTATGATATCTCGTGATGTTAGATATACATATTTTAAATCAATTAACTACATATTAATGCATGTTATATTACATTAATATTTAGGTGATTTTTTTCCCCATCTCACCTTCATCCCACTTCCTTTCTCTTCCCCACTTATGTTTCTATGCATATCTCTTCACATTTCATTAAACTAGAGCTCTCATTTTATAATACTTAACTACATAAAGTATTTATACCTATTTTCCAAAATAAGTATTTAAAAACTGAAAGGCAAGTTACTCATTCAGTCTCCTGTTTTATTTATTTACTTATTTTTTTAATTAAAAAAAAAATTGGGGGGCTGTGCCGCGAGGCTTGTGGGATCTTAGTTTCCTGACCAGGGATCGAACCTGGGCCCTGGCAGTGAAAGTACCGAGCCCTAACCACTGGACCACCAGGGAATTCTCTCATTCTCTTGTTTAAGACATTCATATATAATTTAAAACACAAGGTACTTTGGCGAGGGAAAAGAGAAATCTGCTGATCCATCATGAAGCATTGATCCTTATTTGTCCTGGAAACACTGACAAGCCTTTTTCTTACCTTTAACTCAGAGACTATACAAAGTCAAGAGGGAATAATCTGGGCAGAAAAAAGAGAGTGTAAAAATCTTCTATATCTTGATAGGGATTTGGGTTATACAGATTTATCATCTGTCAGCACTCAGGTAATGAACACTTAAGATTTCGGCACTTTAGGGACTTTCTTGGTGATCCAGTGGCTAAGACACTCCCAATGCAGGGGGCCCGGGTTCAATCTCTGGTCAGAGAACTAGACGCTACCTGCATGCCACAACTAAAGAGCCCACATGCAGCAGTGAAGATCCTGCGTGCCACAACCAAGACCCAGCACAGCCTAAATAAATATTTTAAAAAAAAGATTTTTGCACTTTATCATATGTAAATATTATATCAGAAGAAAAAGCTGTAAACAAATATTAAACTCTAGTTAATGATATGTGTACTGAAGTGTTTAGGGTGAATTGTACTGATATCCGGAATTTACTGTGAAATGCTTAAAAACGGTGAATAGATGAACAGAGGGATGAATATTTGTGTAGACATATGATTAAGCAAGCATATTAAAATGTTAACTGCAGAATCTAGGTGGTGGATATATAGGTGATCATCTTGAAATTCTTTCAACATTGGCGCAGAGTTGAAAATTTTCACCATAAAATGTTGGAATCAAATTGAGAGAGGGAGCGATATTAGTACAAATCTTGGACTCCAGTCTAAGTCTTTGCAAAGGGCTCCCATTTAAATAAACCACACAACTAAACCTTGCCCTCAAGCTTATGGAGAGCTCCTTGCTTGTAGGCTTCCAAACACTAATGGGGCTGCTTTGGTGGTAGCTACACCTTTGGTGACAGGCAGACATTGGTTTCAGAAATTACGGTATTAGAACTACTGAGGACCACTCAAGAGGGAAGGATGGGTGCATGGAGATTGGGGAGCTCAACTATGCAAGCACAATATGCCAATAAATGTGCCTCTTTATGCTGAAGCTTCTGGATGAAACAGTGATTCTTAGAGTAGAAGGAGGAGAAGGAAGCAAATCAGAATCACACCTGGGGGACTTTTTCAAATTATAAGTACCCCTGGAGATTCTGATAAGCTCCCAAATCCCAAGGAAGAATCACCATGTAGTGTGCCACAGTACTGTTGTATCTTTACGCTGTGCTAGGTGGAGAAAAGTCAAGAGCTATTGCTACAGAAAAAAATATTGATTTCTGCAGAAATTGAGGTGATGGTCACATATGCCTAGTCAGTCTGGTAGATGATAATACAACTTACCTGACAGTCTCACGCTAAAGTACTAAGGCTCTAGGCCTGAGCAAAGCTGTTCAAACCAAAATACATTTAAGTAAGTGATAAGATTTGTTTTCCGCTCAGATACTTACTTACTGTCATATATTAGGCCTAATTGGGAGAACAATGAGTAAAGGAATATTAATTTGGTACCTAGACTTAGACTTTGTATTACAAAGATTAATATAAAAATTATGACATTCAAGTAATGAAAAACAACAAAATGAAACAGTGCTGCCAGAGACATTAAAATACCCCCTTGTCCACCCCTCCCACATGAACCTGAGGAAGCCATTAAAGATTAACAACATTCTGGATTTAGTTGAGGGCCTTGCTGAGCCTCATAAATAGTAAATTGAGGAGGAACATGATAGGAATTTCCAGTTACACGGACACAATGACCAAGCTGATCATAAGAATCACTGAAGCCAGACAGAACATTTCTAGAGCTGAGCTTTCTAAATCAACAAATCACAACGGTTATTCAGTTCTTGGTTCAATGACATGAGGACATAAAGAGCAAAATGATGATAAGGAAGAAAACAATCAGCAAGATGAAAACTCTTTATCTGGAATTTGGCCCAGAAGATAAAAATAACATTAAAACAGGTATCCATTCTCTATAATCTTCAGAATTAATATCCCAACTGTTTTTATGATAAGGAATACATAAATCACATATGAAATCATGAAAAGGAAAATATATTAATTAAGGAAATTAGAAGATTCCCAGTAATTGAAGGAAACAAGATAATTCCCCCTACTCACTATGCCCTTCCATACTTTCTCAAACACTTTAGTTCAAATGCCACCTCTTCGATGAAACCATTCCAAAATGCCTATTACTCATTTTTCTTGGGTAAAAATCTACTCCAATAGTCTCAAGCATGATTATAATTCCAAACCTATGGTTCTCTGTTGTAATCAATCCCAAGCTCTGTATCCATATTTTTAACTGTCTATTACCTATTTTTTCTGGATAGGTAATAGACAGTTAAATCATGGCTCCTCACATGTTCCCCCACTTGGAATCCCAGTCTCAGTTAATGGCATGACCAGCAGTTATAGAGTTTCCCTAGCTCAAAATCTCTCTTCCCACATCTAATCTGCTACTCAAAACTAGCCCCTTTTCTCCATCTCCACTGACACTGCCCTAGATTTTTGTTAAGTCTGATAAGACATTGGACTGCTAACACATTGGTAGCTTATTTGTTTGACATAGTGTGTGGCATAACAACCATGTGCCAAGCACTGTTCTAAGAGGTGAAAGCTTGGGGGGGAGGGGCAGAGTATCAGGGAATGCTCTTTGGAGGAAGTGATATATTAGCTGCTTTTGAAGCAGTTAAAACCAGTTAAAACAAGCAAATAAGAAGAACATTTCAGCAGAAGGGCAGCATCTGCAGGGGTACAGAGGCAAGTAAGAGAAGTACAGGGAGGGAACCACAAGCAGTTCAGTGTTACTGACAATAAAATGGAAGCAGAGAGAGAAGAGAGATGAGCTGAGAGAGGCAGGCAAAGGTCAGACCCCAGAGTCTCATGTGTCATGTAAAAGGGTCTCAGACTTCATTCTGAAGTGATATAAAGTCACTGAAACTTTTTACATAGGGAGGGACAAAGCCAGATCTGCATACTGAACAGATCTCAATGTGTAATTATCTTACTAATTTATTTGTTCCTTAATGTCCCCCAGTAGACTCTAAGCTCCACAAGAACAAAGACCATGATTGTCTTGTTCTGTGCTGTATCTCCAGTGCCTGGCACGCAGATAACAACTGTTCATGGATGACTGAATAGATGGACGGATGATGGAAGTATTCCATGTACATGAATAGTGCAGAGACAGAAACAAAGATATAGAATCTCTGATTTAGCAGGTAAAGAATCTCTTTCCATCACAGTGCTTCTTCCAAATCACTTCCAATCACAGAACTTGTTAAAGTTCACTCATCTAGTAAGTGGGGAAGCCAGGGTACAGATCCAGGCCTACCTGACCTTAGAGCTT
Source organism: Leucopleurus acutus (assembly GCF_964270905.1). Lineage (NCBI taxonomy): Eukaryota > Metazoa > Chordata > Mammalia > Artiodactyla > Delphinidae > Leucopleurus > Leucopleurus acutus. The sequence continues at coordinate 74,033,603 of NC_139148.1, forward strand.
GTAATCTTTGTACACAAGGGCAAGATTCATGTTTTATTTATCTCTTTATCCCCATAGCAACTAGCATGTGGGTTGGTGGAGGTTAAATATCTAGAATATTACCACTATCATTTTGCAAATAGGACATACTAAAATCAGAAATTCAGCAATTTTCCTACAATGACAAATGGTATTAAGAATCAGTCACCTCACGCTTGGTCTAACATACTATTCATTACTAATTTCCAAGTACCTGGGAAAGGTAGAGTTATTCCTGACATCAGAGAAAAAGATATCTCAAGAAATAGTAATAGCAGGAAATCTAGTAAGTGAGACAGTTGAAGTTCACAAGAACACTAGCTGAAGTAATTAGATTCAGACTACTGGTTACAGACATGTCTGGTCCAAGGTCATCCATACCCTACCCTAATATCAAATACTACACTGCTAAATGGCCAAATCTAATGTACAGGAGTTTTACATGGTCAGCACTGCTGCAAAGAAAAAGAAAGCTGCTCAACAAGAGCATTCAGTGTCTCCAGAAACAGTCAACAGAGGGGTTCAGTATTAGAACTTAATGAGAGGGTAGAGAAAAGAACTACTGATATCCATGTCCTCTAAAAATTAGTAAAGCAGAGTCAATGGATAATATAGCCAAGAGAGCACAGTCAATGTAGATCTCAGGAGAGCAAATTAAACAAAAATGAAAAATAAGACAACACAAGTTTTTCTTATGAAAAAGAAATACTTTGAAGACCAGGTTCAAGATGGCGGAGAAGAAGGATGTGTTCTCACTCCTTCTTGAGAGACCACCAGAATCACGACTAACTGCTGAACAATCATCGACAGGAAGACACTGGAACTCACCATAAAGGATACCCCACATCCAAAGACAAAGGAGAAGCCACAGTGAGATGGTAGAGGGGCACAATCACAATAAAATCAAATCCCATAACTGCTGGGTGGGTGACTCACAAACTGGAGAACACTTATATCACAGAAGTCCACCCACTGGAGTGAAGGTTCTGAGTCCCACATAAGGCTTCCCAACCTGGGGGTCTGGCAAAGGGAGGAGGAATTCCTAGAGAATAGGAATTTGAAGGCTAGCAGGATTTGATTGCAGGACTTTGACAGGACTGGGGGAAACAGAGACTCCATTCTTGGAAGGCACACACAAAGTAGTGTGTGCATCGGGACCCAGAGGAAGGAGCAGTGACCCCATAGGAGACTGAACCAGACCTATCTGCTAGTGTTGGAGGGTCTTCTGCAGAGGCAGGGGGTGGCTGTGTCTCACTGAGAGGACAAAGACACTGGCAGCAGAAGTTCTGGGAAGTACTTATTGGCGTGAGCCCTCCCAGAGTCCACCATTAGCCCCACCAAAGAGCCTGGGTAGGCTCCAGTGTTGGGTCCTCTCAGGCCAAACAGCCAACAGGGAGGGAACCCAGCCCCACCCAACAGCAGACAAGTGGATTAAAGTTTTACTGACCTCTGCCCACCAGAGCAACAGCCAGCTCTACCCACCACCAGTCCCTCCCATCAGGAAACTTGCACAAGCCTCTCAGACACTCTCATCCACCAGACGGCAGACAGCAGAAGCAAGAAGAATTACAATCCTGAAGCCTGTGGACCAAAAACCACATTCACAGAAAGATAGACAAGATGAAAAGGCAGAGGGCTATGCACCAGATGAAGGAAAAAGATAAAACCCCAGAAAAACAACTAAACGAAGTGGAGATAGGCAACCTTCCAGAAAAATAATTCAGAAAAATGATAGTGAAGATGACCCAGGACCTCGGAAAAAGAATGGAAGCAAAGATCGAGAAGGTGCAAGAAATGTTTAACAAAGACCTAGAAGAATTAAAGAACAAACAAACAGAGATGAACAATACAATAACTGCAATGAAAAAAAACACTAGAAGGAATCACTAGCAGAATAACTGAGGCAGAAGAATGGATAAGTGACATGGAAGACAGAATGGTGGAATTCACTGCTGTGGAACAGAAAAAAGAAAAAAGAATGAAAAGAAATGAAGACAGTCTAAGAGACCTCTGGGACAACATTAAACACAACAACATTTGCATTACAGGTGTCCCAGAAGGAGAAGAGAGAGAGAAAGGACCCGAGAAAATATGTGAAGAGATTATAGTTGAAAACTTCCCTGACATGGGAAAAGAAATAGCCACCAAAGTACAGGAAGTGCAGAAAGTCCAAAACAGGATAAACCCAAGGAGAAACACGCTGAGACACATAGTAACCAAATTGGCAAAAATTAAAGACAAATAAAAATTACTGAAAGCAGCAAGGGAAAAAGGACAAATAACATACAAGGGAACTCCCATAAGGTTAACAGCAGATTTCTCAGCAGAAACTCTACAAGCCAGAAGGGAGTGGCAGGACATATTTAAAGTGATGAAAGAGAAGAACCTACAACAAAGATTACTCTACCCAGCAAGGATCTCATTCAGATTTGGAGAAATCAAAAGCTTTACAGACAAGCAAAAACAAAGAGAATTCAGCACCACCAAACCAGCTCTACAAAAAATGCTAAAGGAACTTCTCTAAGTGGGAAACACAAGAGAAGAAAAGGACCTACAAAAACAAACCCAAAACAATTAAGAAAATGGTAATAGGAAAATACATATTGATAATTACCTTAAATGTGAATGGATTAGATGCTCCAACCAAAAGACACAGGCTCACTGAATGGATACAAAAACAAGACCCATATATATGCTATCTACAAGAGACCCACTTCAGACCTAGGGACACATACAGCTTGAAAGTGAGGGGATGGAAAAAGATTTTCCACGCAAATGGACACCAAATGAAAGCTGGAGTAGCTATACTCATATCAGATAAAATAAACTTTAAAATAAAGAATGGTACAAGAGACAAGGAAGGACACTACATAATGATTAAGGGATCAATCCAGGAAGAAGATAAAACAATTATAAATATATATGCACCCAACACAGGAGCACCTCAATACACAATGCAAATGCTAACAGCTAAAAAAGAGGAAATCAACAGTAACACAATAATAGTGGGGGACTTTAACACCTCACTTACACCAATGGACATTATCCAAACAGAAATTTAATAAGGAAACACAAGCTTTAAATGACATGACAGACCACACAGATTTACTTGATATTTATAGGACATTCCATCCAAAAACAGCAGATGACACTTTCTTCTCAAGTACGCATGGAACATTCTCCAGGATAGATCACATCTTGGGTCACAAATCAAGCATCAGTAAATTTAAGAAAATTGAAATCATATCAAGCATCTTTTCTGACCACAACGCTATGAGATTAGAAATCAATTACAGGGAAAAATACGTAAAAAACACAAACACACGGAGGCTAAACAATACGTTACTAAATAACCGGGAGATCACTGAATCAAAGTGGAAATCAAAAAATACCTAGAGACAAATGACAATGAAAACACGATGATCCAAAACCTATGGGATGCAGCAAAAGCAGTTCTAAGAGGGATGTCTACAGCAATAGAAGCCTACCTCAAGAAACAAGAAAAATCTCAAATAAACAATCTAACCTTACACCTAAAGGAACTAAAGAAAGAAGAACAAACAAAACCCAAAGTTAGCAGAAGGAAAGAATTCATAAAGATCAGAGCAGAAATAAATGAAATAGAAACAAAGAAAACAATAGCAAAGATCAATAAAACTAAAAGCTGGTTCTTTGAGAAGATAAACAAAATTGATAAACCATTAGCCAGACTCATCAAGGAAAAAGGGAGAAGACTCAAGTCAGTAGAATTAGAAAAGAAAAATGAGAAGTTACAACAGACATTGCACAAATACAAAGCATCCTAAGAGACTACAACAAGCAACTCTATGCTAATAAAATGGACAACCTGGAAGAAATGGACAAATTCTTAGAAAGGTATAACCTTCCAAGACTGAACCAGGAAGTAATAGAAAATATAAGCAGACCAATCACAAGTAATGAAATTGAAACTGTGATTAAAATCTTCCAACAAACAAAAGTCCAGGACCAGATGGCTCCACAGGTGAATTCTACCAAACATTTAGAGAAGAGCACACACCCATCCTTCTCAAACTCTTCCAAAAAATTGCAGAAGAAGGAAGACTCCCAAATTCATCCTATGGGGCCACCACACCCTGATACCAAAACCAGACAAAGATACTACAGAAAAAAAGTACAGACTAATATCACTGATGAATATAGATGCAAAAATCCTCAACAAAATACTAGCAAACAAATCCAACAACACATTAAAAGGACCATACATCATGATCAAGTGGGATTTATCCAAGGGATGCAAGGATTCTTCAATATACACAAATCAATCAATGTGATAAACCATATTAACAAATTGAAGAAGAAAAACCATATGATCATCTCAATAGATGCAGAAAAAGCTTTCAACAAAATTCAACACCCATTTATGATAAAAACTCTCCAGAAAGTGGGCCTAGAGGAAACCTACCTCAACATAATAAAGGCCATATACATCAAACCCACAGCAAACATCATTCTCAATGATGAAAAACTGAAAGCACTTCCTCTAAGATCAGGAACAAGACAAGGATGTCCACTCTCGCCACTATTATTCAACATAGTTTTGGAAGTCCTAGCTATGGCAATAAGAGAAGAAAATGAAATAAAAGGAATCCAAATTGGAAAAGAAGAAGTAAAGCTGTCACTGTTTACCCATGACATGATACTATACATAGAGAATACTAACGATGCCACCAGAAAACTACTAGAGCTAATCAATGAATTTGGTAAAGTAGCAGGATACAAAATTAATGCACAGAAATCTCTTGCATTCCTATACACTAATGATGAAAAATCTGAAAGAGAAATCAAGGAAACACTCCCATTTACCATTACAACAAAAAGAATAAAATACCTAGGAACAAACCTACCTAGGGAGACAAAAGACCTGTATGCAGAAAACTATAAGACACTGATGAAAGAAATTAAATATAATACAAACAGATGGAGAGATATCTCATGTTCTTGGATTGGAAGAATGAATATTGTGAAAATGACTATACTACCCAAAGCAATCTACAGATTCAATGCAATCCCTATCAAATTCCCAATGGCATTTTTTATAGAACTAGAACAAAAATCTTAAAATTTGTATGGAGACACAAAAGACCCCGAATAGCCAAAGCAGTCTTGAGGGAAAAAAACGGAGGTGGAAGAATCAGACTCCCTGACTTCAGACTATACTACAAAGCTATAGTAATCCAGACAATATGGTACTGGCACAAAAAAAGAAATATAGATCAATGGAACAGGATAGACAGCCCAGAGATAAACCCATGCACCTATGGTCAACTAATCTATGACAAAGGAGGCAAGGATATGCAATGGAGAAAAGCCAGTCTCTTCAATAATTGGTGCTGGGAAAACTGGACAGCTACATGTAAAAGAATGAAATTAGAACACTCCCTAACACCATAAACAAAAACAAACTCAAAATGGATTAGAGACCTAAATGTAAGACCAGACACTATAAAACTCTTAGAGGAAAACATAGGAAGAGCACTCTTTGACATAAATCATAGCAAGATCTCTTTTGATCCATCTCCTAGAGTAATGGAAATAAAAACAAAAATAAACAAATGGGACCTAATGAAACTTAAAAGCTTTTGCAAAGCAAAGGAAACTACAAACAAGACGAAAAGACAACCCTCAGAATGGGAGAAAATACCTGCAAATGAATCAACGGACAAAGGATTAATCTCCAAAATATATAAACAGCTCATGCAGCTCAATATTAAAAAAAACAAACAACCCAACCAAAAAATGGGCAGAAGACCTAAACAGACATTTCTCCAAAGAAGACATACAGATGGCCAAGAAGCATATGAAAAGCTCCTCAACATTACTAATTATTAGAGAAATGCAAATCAAAACTACAATGAGGTATCACCTCACACCAGTTAGAATGGGCATCATCAGAAAATCTACAAACGACAAATGCTGGAGAGGGTGTGGAGAAAAGGGAACCTCTTGCACTGTTGGTGGGAATGTAAATTGATACAGCCACTATGGAGAACAGTATGGTGGTTCCCTAAAAAACTAAAAATAGAACTACCATACAACCCAGCAATCCCACTACTGGGCATATACCCTGAGAAGACCATAATTCATAAAGACACATACACCACAATGTTCGCTGCAGCACTATTAACAATAGCCAGGTCATGGAAGCAACCTAAATGCCCATCAACAGATGAATGGATAAAGAAGATGTGGTACATATATACACAATGGAATATTACTCAGCCATAAAAAGGAACGAAATTGGGTCATTTGTAGAGACGTGGATGAATCTAGAGACTGTCATACAGAGTGAAGTATGTCAGAAAGAGAAAAACAAATATTGTATATTAATGCATACATGTGGAACCTAGAAAAATGGTACAGATGAACTGGTTGGCAGGGCAGAAATTTAGACACAGATGTAGAGAACAAACTTATGTACACCAAGGGGGGAAAGCGGCAGGTGGTGGTGGTGCAGTGATGAACTGGGAGATTGGGATTGACATATAAACACTAATGTGTATAAAATGGATAACTAAAAAGAACCTGCTGTATAAAAAAATAAATAAAATAACATTCAAAAATTTAAAAGAATAAATAAACTTGACCTTTGGGGAAAAAAATGAAAAATAAGATCTAGCTGAAAATAAGCATGCATTTAGTTACATATTCCATATTTCTCCTCTCAACATTGGTATGATACTTTGATGTGTAATCACCACGCTAAACTCAATGCTATGATCATTTATGCTTCTATCAGCTTTCCTCAGTGAAAGGTGAAAAGAAAAGCACAAAAGAGGCTATCATCAGTTTTTAATCTTCGTTCATTCATTTAACACAAAGCTACTGCGTATAATGGGTGATCGGAAACTGCCTTGGTTCTGGGGATAAAGAAGTGAGACCCTGACTTTTTTTAGGGGGAATTTACAATCATAAAAGGGGACCTGAGTTGGGGGGCTGGGTTCTGATCTAGTCTGTGGGATCAGGAAATAAACTTAGACCTTAGACCTGAAGCATGGTTAGCTCTTAACTACACCGAAGAGTAAAGGGGATGTCAAGTGTTCCTTATAGGAAAATTGGGGAAAAAAAGGCAATCTAAAACCATAAGGAGACAAATACAAACATCTGCAGATTCCTTGATTAATACGCCAATTACACTTAGAATAAACAATTAGTCAACCTGGATTGCTTAAAAAGAAATGTATGCTGGATATGCCCAAATATAAACTCAAGTTTTTCCCCTCAAAAAATGATCCCTCACTTTATATTCAAGTCCTAACAAAACATCTCCTATTACTGGTAGGTCTCTCAATTATTTGATTTTGAATGACAAAATAGTATTTGGGAAAGATACATTAGCCTGAGTCAACTTCAATCAATGCTAGCTTTAGATGTTTATAGAGACTCTTTGAGTTGATAGAATGGATATTTTAAAGAAGCAAAATTTCATAATTACTAGCAAAGATATGAATTTACAATTTTGAAGTACTGGTTGTCTCTTAAAAGAAACCTTTTAAAGATCCCATACACAATTTAGTATAGTGAGAATACTGTAGATATCATGAATATTATAAATGCAGGTCAAAGTTTTAACTGTCCCACTATTAAGGAATTAAATAGTTATGGCTTGGAATAAGTTTTCCAGCATGAGAATCATATGCAGAATACAAAATGGCTGTATCTTAACCACCCCAAGATGGACAAGACAAAGATATTCACTGGAAAACTGAGGTTCTAGTAAAATAATAATAAATAGCATAAGTAGACATCTTGCTATTTCATTTACATTCATTAAAGTAGACACATACAAGTTGTTTGAACATTTTTTTCAATTTCTCACTGGGATTGAAGATAACCCAGTATGTGAGAATGGACTACATTTGGGCATATAAAACATCTTAAAATAACTTACTTCTAAGTGTTAAGGAGAAACTAAGTACTTTCAGTAACTCAACTGAAGCATGTCATAGCTGGAGGAGACTCGAAAACTACTGCAGAGTCCATCTAACTCATCTTGCAGATAAGGGAACTGGCCCAGAGAAAACTGACTTGTGTCCACTGTCACTCATGGCAGTGACAGAGTTCCATGTCTTCTTTCACTCCAGGGTTACCTGACCATTGCATGCCTTCAGAGTCATTAGAGAATAACTGTTATGTTTGAGGTCCTTCTACAAAGATGTAAAAGAAATGAATTAAGACCTAGAGTCCCCAGTCCATCATGGAACATAGTACCACTGGCTAAATCCTGAACTTTACCTTACAGATCAGTATTTTTTAGTGTCATCTAAGGAGAACCTACATTATATTCATTTGGGGGTGTTCCTTAAAACTGCAAATTCCCTGGCTCCACTCTAAGCACATTATCCAATTTCACTCTCTCAGCGTGAGGCACAGAAATGTGTATTTTTTTTTAACAAGTTTACCTAGTGATTCATAGGCACATTAAAATTTGAAAACTACCAAACTTTGGTCGTTAGACCCTTAGCCCTCAGCTATCTGTTGCAACTGAAATCTGCAGCAGACCACAAAGAAGAGTTCTTCTGTTCAGAGTTTGTAATAAAAACTAAGTCAAAGTTAAGGTAAATGTAGCCTTTAGTTCAACAGATGTTTTTACTGTACTAACATATCCTTTTTTTTTTTTAAACAAACATGAGCCATGCAAATTCTTCATGTCACTAAAAGTAACGTGTAGGACTGGAATGAGGCCCCCAAAAGGTAAAAGAATCTAAGTAAATAAACACCAAACAAGCAATTCATTATCTGCCTTTCCATCATGGGTACATACTCATGCTTCAAAATGAATGCATAAGGAAAAATGACTCTAAGAGTCATAAAGACAACTATTCCTTCATGAACCTCCACAGAGCCCTTCACGCATCAATATATGAGTATCTTGGGCCTTCAGAGTGGATTTTTTCACTGTAGATTATCATACTTCATTTACGTAGTACCTTTCTGTTAAATTGCTAAAAGTAAATTATAAGCCTTTAAACCATGTGCCTATTTTATCTTATAGTAGAGAATTACTTTTCTAAAGCAAATTCACCGTTTAACTATTACATATTCTAGTTGAATTTGTTCTCCACCATATCTTGAAATACTAGTAGTGCACTATAATTGGCTTGTAAGAAGTTAACAGACATTTTATGCCACTTAGACTATAGAGAATTACTGTAAAATGAAAAAAACACCTTAAAATTTATATTTTTAAGCTTCCAGTTCAAGATATTAAGGTATTTTATGACCTGAAAAATACTATTTCTTTATATACCCCTAAAAAGTCACACAAGAGATATAGGTCAGTATATGCTTAAGAACATATAACAAAAAAGAAAAATACATAGTAAATTAAATAGCTCCTAAAACTTGATCCAGTTGACCCATTTAAGTTTCAATGTAAACCCCAGATATCGAAGAATACTACTTATTTAGTGTAATTTAGACAACAGCATATGCTAGTAACTAAATAATAAATCCTAGAAAAATATAACTGAAATATAAAAATACACAGATAAATAGACTGTGCTCAGCTTTCTTTAAAAGCAGGTACATCCTTATTTCAATCCTAAACCAGACTGTAGACCTGATACGGTTGTAAAATAATTTATCCTCAGATAACAGGGCAGCATAGTTTATGACAACAATCTACCTAAAAACTCATTAAAGTCTTTTCTCTTGGAGTGACATGCATTATCAGCACAGATTAATCTGATGAGTCTTTAGGTGAGCTCCATTTTTAAAAATGCAATAACAGAGGGCTTTGTTGTCATCTGATAAAAATCAATTAGAGGAGGTAAGGCCATAAGGAAAACTAACATCACTCATCACCCACCCCCGGCAGCTGAAATGATTTGTCTTCCAAGCTTGGATGATCAGGAGCTATAGTCATATTGTAGGGAAATTAATTTAGTTTCTATATTCTGAACTCACTTTCCTTGTTCTGGAGGATGTAAACACAAATTACTTTTAATCAACGTTGATATGTTATTAATACCAAGGAGGATCTTTGAAGAATCATTTTTTAAAAATCGAATTTAGCATTTTTCACTTGTGCTTGGGATGTAAATATAGGAAGGTAACTTATATCATCCTCACTTTCCAGATTCTTTGTCCACGACAAGGCACTGTACCAAATGGCGAAGACAATAGATTCCACCAAACACTGCACACATCCTAGGAAGAGAATAGGAAAATGAGGATTAGAATTCTTGAGTTCAAAATTAGGGTAACATAATATTCTTTTAAATATCTAACATTTAATAAATTTAATTGGTCTTAGAGAAAAAAGATTTTGACAATTTATTACCTTTTCTATCATGGTATTAAGAATCTCTCAGAGGTAAGATTAGTAATATTTTAATGCAGCACAGGTAATAGTGCTAATAATACAATGTGGAAGCCTAGAATTGAGACCAAGCCAAAAGTGTCCCTAAGCAAAGTTCAGCTACCCCCAACACCAAACCAGCTACTGACTGAGATACATAGGCTACAAATAGCCTCAAGAGGTGATGACTGAGACCCCCCCCCTCAACAGAAGTGACCGCAAATAAATGTTAAGGAAGAAACAAGCAGGGAAAGCTCTGGAGGTTTACCATAAAAGTAAGCAAAAACTAAACCAGGAACTGAAAACCAGAGCAGTAAGCACAAGAGTTAATGCTACAGAAGCTCTAAGAAGTTTGCCTAACTCATGAATCTAAGGGCTGGGGTTTTAATGCCCACCCACATAGGGAAAAGAGAGGCCTTAGGATCCAAACAAGGCAGGGAGTAGAGAATAAGATATTCTCTAACAACACCTGGATCCTTAAAAGGACTCAGTGAAAAGGTGATCGAGGTAGAAAATCCAATGACTACAAGAGAGAGAAAACATAAATTGTTTTACCTAAAGCCCTGTGTGGAAGAAGATATATATATATATACCTCTATATTTATAACCAGTGGTCTGCTCTCACACAGGTTGGGAATTTGAAATTACACTACTACATGATCCAAGAAACCCTTAACCAATAAAACATCACTAAAGTGGCTCTGGGTACCCCCTGGGTATCCCCTGGAAACTTGGTGGAAGCAACCGCTAAAACTTTCTGGAGCAATATGACCTCAACCCAGGCCACATGAGATTGTCAGAGTTCCCTTATGATGAGTTTATAATCTAAAATTATACAACAGATGAACAAACACATCTTATCCTGAGTGAGAATTACTGGACACAATAAACAGCAGGATTAGATTCCCAAAACACTTTACTTAGATAGTAGAGCTATCAGAGATTATAAAATGGGTATGCTTAAAAGGGATGAATTAAAAACATAAGAATGATGGAAAGTCCAGGAAGAAGACTGTGGTAGGCTGAATAATGCCCCCATTACAGATGTTCACATCCTAATCCCTGCAACCTGTGGATATGTTCTCTTACACAGCAAGAGGGTCTCTAAAGATGTGATTAAATTAAGGATCTTGAGCTGGAGAGGTTATCCTGGATTATCCCAGTGGGTGCGATGTCATTGGAAAAGTACTTTAAAAAAGGAAGCAGAAGGGTCAAAGTCAGTGAAGATTTTGAGGATGGAAACAGAGGTCAGAGTGATGCTACTGCTAGAAGGGGGTCACAAGCCAAGGAATGTAGGGGCCCTATATAAGCTGGAAAAGACAAGAAACAAATTCTCTCCTAGAGCCCCAAGAAGGAAGATAGCCCTGCCTACCCATTTTAGACTTAAGACCTCCAGGACCATAATATAATAACTTGTATGGTTTTAAGCTAATAAGTTTGTGGTGATTTGTTATGGCAGCAATAGCAAACTAATATAAAGACTTCTAAGTATATGAATATGATTATGACAGACGTGGCATTACAGACCAATGGGGAAAGAATGGACCATTGAACAAGTGGTTTTGAGACAACTGTTTCACACCATATTCAGAATCAATCCCAGGTAGATGAAAGGTATAACTATAAAATGCAAAGCTTCTAGAATATAGGAGGATATACATTTGAGCTCAGGGGAAAGAAATATTTCTTGAATAAGATACAAAAAGCAAAATCATAGAGAAAATCTTGAAAAAATGAAGTATTTTAAAATTATAAACATCTGGACAACAAAAGAAAATGAAAAGCCACAGGCTAGGAAAGATATGTGCAAATATCTTACAAATTATTTAAAAATATCAGTTTGGATAATAATTTGGCCATGTCTAATAAAGTTGACGATGCATACGCCTACAGTGCAGCAATTCTATTAGGCATAAATCTTACAAAGACTCTCAGACACATATACAAAAGAAGACGTGTATAAAAATATTTGTTGCTGCATTTTTTTTAGACAGCAAAACATAGTGGTTATGGGGAAGGATTCTGACTGCCTGAGTTTATACCTCAGCTATTCCACCTACTGACTGTGTGACCTTGAACAAGGCATTTAGCCTCTATGTATCCTATTTTCTTCATCTGTGGAATGAGAATAATAGTATTTATATCACAGAGGATTCTTCTGGGAATTAAATGAGTTAATATTTGTAAAGAAGCTACACAGTGCCTGTCATACAGTATTACATAAAGCATTCATTAAATAAATAAATATAGGTACTACTTGATATACATCACATGCAACTCAAATGTCCATCAAGAGGAGAATGAACAAAAGAAAATGTGGTATATTCATATGTGTAATAAAGAATTTAACCTGGCCCACAAAGACGTCCAGCCTTTGTTCTTGGCTTCTGGGAGGTTATCTCTAAGCCCTTGGAATGCCAAGCCTAAAAGAAGTGTCCTTGTTTGTGTGTAGCCCTTGGGTCACCAGACAGTCTAACAATATGACTTAGGGTGAGGGCTGGCCACACCAGAGAGTCTTAGGGTGGGGACTAGTCATGCCAGAAAGACCAAACTGTGATTTAGGGTGGAGACTTTGGGAACTGTGGTATTTCAGTTAACCTCTGGTGGGGCTGGAGACTGAGATCAGCCCCATGGGCAAATCAGTCACACCTGAGTGATGGAGCGCCAATGAAAACTCTGGACACTGAAGCTCTGCTGAGCCTCCCTGGTTAGCCATCCTCTGTGCATACTGCTATACATCAATAAGAGGAGAATAACACGGGGAGAGGACAACTGAAAGCTCCACATTTGGAACCCCCCTGTACTCTATCCTACACACCTCTTCCCTTGACTGATCTCAAGCTATACCCATTCCCTGTAATAAAGCATAATGGTGGGGCTTCCCTGGTGGCACAGTCGTTGAGAGTCTGCCTGCTAATGCAGGGGACACGGGTTCGAGCCCTGGTCTGGGAGGATCCCACATGCCGCAGAGCAACTGGGCCCGTGAGCCACAACTACTGAGCCTGCGCGTCTGAAGCCTGTGCTCCGCAAGGAGAGGCCGCAATAGTGAGAGGCCCGCGCACTGCGATGAAGAGTTGGCCCCGCTCGCCGCAACTGGAGAAAGCCCTCGCACAGAAATGAAGACCCAACACAGCCAAAAATAAATAAATAAATTTAAATATATATATATTAAAAAATAATAATAAATAAAGCATAATGGTGAGTTAACAGCTTTTAGTGAGTCGTGGGAGTCCCTCTAGTGAACTATCAAAACTGAGGGTCTTTTTGGGAATCCCCCAAACATGCAGTTTGTGTCAGAAGTGTGGGAGGTCTTGTGGGGACTACACCTTCTAACTGTACAGTTGGCTTAATCTCTCACATTGTACTACGGAATACTATAAGCAATTTAAATGAATGAACTACAGCTCCATCTATCACCAGGGATATATGGCAAAAACATAAAAATTGAGCGATAATAGCAAGTTGGGGAAGAATATATCCAGAGTGATATCATTTATAAAAAGTTTTAAAACTTTATATGTAAAATAATACTATATATATATACACACACACACAATATCATTTATGGACACATATACATGTAGTAAAAGTAAACAAACATTTAAGGGAATTAGGAACATGAAATTCAGGATAGTAGTTATCTCTGAGAAGGGAAAGAGTGAAAGCTACACTGAAGGTTTCAATTGCTCAGTTTCTTTAAAAAATATATTGAGAGCAAATATGGCAAAATGTTAAGATCTGGCAAAACTGTGAGTGGTTACATGGGTGTTCTTTATATTATTCTCTGTACTTTCTGAAACATCCTTAAAATACTTCATAACCAGATTATAATAAAAAATATAAATGAGTGATACAGATAAGTGACTCTCTCTAAACATGGCATAATATTCTTATTGTATTTCTAAATTCAATCATTTTAGTAGCTATGACCAAGCTAATTAAGTTAGGTAATAATTCCTTCTGGTATAGAACAACGAGGAAATCAGGGATTTTTTTCCCATTGAAAAATTTAGACTAATACAAGAAATGGCACATTAGAGCAGGCAAGCAAAATTTCATGTGTTCAGAAACCCTTTAGACTGCAAATTGTACCCAGGACATTAGCTACAAGATATTCTCTTCTCCTTGCTAATCTTGTTCACCAGTCACATATCAAATTATGAAACAATATTTATTACCTGCGTTGGTACACCTGGTACTATTTGAGACATTGTACTCAGATTCTAAAGAGTGTTAGATGAGGTCATATTTCTGCTGGACTGTTTAGCTACATTTCTCAAGTGATATTCTGCCTCCTGTTATTGGTAAGGGAATACTGATACAGTGAAATTGATGTGATCAAGACAAACAGCCCAACTTTCACCATCAATTTCCTGATGATATTGAAGGAGATCATATGCACATGAAATGTTACTGGCCCACTAAAAATAAACAGGCTGAATTAGGTTAAGGCCCCAATATGGACAAGCAAGTTAAAAGTATGAACCACACAATTAACATTCTCTTTAGCTTGGGGATATCTTTTTCATGTGAATAGTTGCACCAGTGTTTCCAACTTCCTCGTAAGTAGCTACAGATGAGCTGTTACCAACTGACCTGTGGAGTTTTTCATTTCAGTCAGACTGGTGCATGTTTCTTTCTCTCTCTCCCTCTCTCCCTCTCTCCCTCTCTCCCTCTCTCCCTCTCTCCCTCTCCCTCTCTCTCTCTCTGTCCCTCTCTCTCTCTCCCCACCCCAACACAAACATCAATTCCCCCTCTGGGGAAAAACAATTTTAAGTATCTTCTCAGATTGCAAGAAAGGCAAGGAGATCAAGTTCAGAATTAGTCAGAGATTGTATAAGGTTAAAAAATCATAAAACATTATGTCATAGACTATTACAGGTTTATCAAAGGCATGAGAAATCCATTTAACTAAGATGAAATGCAATTTTCTAGAGACCTCCTTTCATTATATATTGTACTTGTTTATGAAACACATTGCTACTTTAGTATATAATATTATCAAGTAATTTTTTGTTTGAAAATTCATTTCTATGAAGTTTTTATGGTAAATGAGACCTCTGAAAAATACATTTAAATATAAAATGCAACAGAGGCATCTATATTTATTTTAGTAAGCCATGAAAAAATTACCAGGTTTTCAAAAACATGATTTATTAACAGTGGACATATACTATATGGAAGAAACATAAGAATGTAAAGATGTTAAGAACTGGTTTGTGAGGATGATGGTGAATATTACAGAGGAAGAAGTACAATAATGACACTGTCATGATAATCTAACAAATTTCCTTTTAATTTTAAATGAGAACATAGGAAGTATTTTGTGCTCTTGGAAAGATGACTTGATATCTTCTATAAGTGTCTGTAACTGCAAAAGCATACAGTTGTATGTATATGTGTTTTTCATACTGCTTCTCACTGGCTTTTTTTCCCCTACAGCAGGTTTACTTGTTACGGGAGCTATGTGTTGCTCACAATGGTGGCATTTGTTCTTTCTCACTTCAGTATTTTCATCAATGTACCTAGTGCCCAAGTGACAAAAAACAGTGTTTTGTAAAAAGTGCCGGGCAAAATGATGGGATTGATGAAAACTCCTCTGTGTGATATTCTTATGAAGTATTTTCACATTTAGTCTTTTTAAAAAATGTTTGTGGTTAGGGGAGAGCTACTTGGTGGCAATGAGCCACTGAGGAACTCTTTTATGAGTGGGTAAGAAGCACAACAGCAGGCAGTTCTTGAGAGCTGCATGCAAAACTCATTTACATGAGAAGTAGGGAATTACATGAGAAGTGAAGAAATAACTGTTGGCTACATAGTGGTCTTTGGTGCACACAGTCAATAATAATGACAACAATACAAATAATCATCATGGCTAGCACTGAGTGCTCACTAAATACCAGAAGGTTTACATGTATTAACACATTGTATCCTACAAATCCATGAGGCAGAGTTTTAGAGATTTGGAAACTGAGGGAAAGAGAGGTCAAGTGACTTGCTTAAGGTCATTTAGTAAATGGTACTGCTGAATAAAAACTCAGGCGATCTGGCCCCAGTGGCTTCTCAGTTAACCATCATACAAACTGCTTCACTGTCAGTACCATCCTTTTTGGTGTTATGAAGGAAAGCAACACGGAGTCAGATAGTCAAAGTTACTCTTAGAGTTGTTCTAATTCCTGAAGAGTTGTAAAGATTATTACAAAGAGTAAAATAACTCCTCAATTTCTACATTGTCTCCTAAAAAGTACATGTTTATTCTCTATCTGTAATGTTAAATGGATTATGTGTGACTGCATTTTAGTTAGAACATAAGCTCAGAGTAAGAGTAACCATGGGAGTACTCATCTTTAGAGTACCTAGCAAATTATGAACACTTTGCAATTCACATTTTAAAAAGTGATTTATAAAGTATATATTGGTAAGCTAGAGATTTTTAAACAGAAAAAGTGCTGTTAGTAGAAAGAAAACATTTTACCATTAATTCTTTGGGAGGTAATAAGTTTCTACAAGACACGTTTTCTTCCAGTGCATTAAATGGCAGCCTAGTGATCCAAGGGTTAACATGCCTTTTGATGGACAATTAAGCTGCCAAAGATGGTGAACATCAATGACTAAAATGCCAGTCAGGTCC
Organism: Leucopleurus acutus; assembly: GCF_964270905.1. NCBI lineage: Eukaryota > Metazoa > Chordata > Mammalia > Artiodactyla > Delphinidae > Leucopleurus > Leucopleurus acutus. Next base: position 74,050,594 of record NC_139148.1, read on the forward strand.
CAGATTTCCCAGTTCATATCAGCCATCCTGGGGCCTAACATAATGCCTGGCAAGATAGCTCTGTACATCTACCTTCTAGAGTGTACTATGGGGCTAAGAGGCAAGAAAGTATACGTTTTATGGGACTTAAAAAAATCTACAAACATACTAAATACAGTAGGTAATACTACCAAAAAAAAGTCAGTACAGAAATACATTTGAAACACTTTATCAAATGCCATTAAAAACAAACCAAACAAAAAAGTCCATTATAAGAGAGTTCTGAGTGACCACTGATCATCATCACTGTGCTTTAGTGACACTTCAGCTTAACCTGTACTGATACAGCAGAAGTCCCATTCAACAGTAATTAGGCAAGTCTAAGTTTCATGAGAGACAGACAAGCTTCAGTGATTCCATCTATCTATACAAAGTTCAACTGTGGTTACTTATTTGTAACTATATTCAGACACATACATCTATCAGAGCATTACATTTATAGTAACACATTGAGCTTTCCATCATGTTTAACCAGTGCCTGCTGGTCTGAAAAACCTGTATGAGGAGGCTTACATGTAGGTATATGTGTTTATTTTTAAATATTTAAATACACACATACATACAGTGGGTCCCAAACGTCTTAGTGCTGTTGACACACACATACTTTTAATATATATTACATAGAATATAGTATGTTTATGGGTTATATACTTACATTGCATATTTATACTACTACATCATGTTAACTGGTTACATATTTATATTACTTAGCAGGGTGTTTACTTATACTACCATTCTTTTTTCCCTTTTTTTCTACTTTCTTCCAGCAGGAAGTAGGGAGAAGGAGGGTGACTGTATAGTGGGTGTCAGAAATGAATGATGCATTTTTGCTGTAGTTGGTCTGTCTCCTGGGAATAAAAAATTGGGCAGCATGTAAGTCACAGCATCATCTCCCCCCTCCACTCAATATCTCCCCAACAACTGAAGCTAGTGTCATCCAACTCAGCATAGATTTCCTATTGGCCCAGAACTGAATGCTTTCTTGAGAGCAAGAGCTACACAACAGGGAATGATTCCTGCAGCCTCAGGAAACAGTTATGTTCATAACAATCCCAAGCTAGGCCTCATCCCTTGCTATAAGTTCTTGGGATTCATTACTATGAAGTTTTAGACTATGCAGCAAGACCATGAAAAAAGAAAGAAAAACAAACAAAAAAAAAAACAAAAACACCTCAAATGAGTGCTCCATTACAACATGGTCTCATTCACAGTGATCCAGTATGACCAAAAAGGCACATCTTACCTAATATTGGTCATGGTGATAGAACCCAAAGGAACTTGTTTGGGAAGCAGTGATCACCAAAACTAAAAGGTCACTAAAAGTCAAGTGTAAAATCTCAGTCATGATGTACAAATTGCACAGAGATCAAGAGATCACCTCTTAGAGGTGGTTGTGCAATCCACATGTATGGTCAACCTCTGGAGTCAGGCTGCCTAGGTACCTATCTGGATTCCCCCACTTACTAGCTGTGTGACTATGCTTCAGTTCTCAAGACTATAAAATGGGGATAATAATAAAACCTACCACATAGGGTTGTTGAGTGGATTAAACGAGATAATGCCTGTGAAGTGCTTATTCTGTGCCTGATACACCGTAAACATTCAATAAATTGTAGCTTTTGTTGGCTATCACCTTCTATAGCAAAGAAGACAATGATTAAAGACTGTACCACCCATGTGGGGTTTATAAGGCTAAACTGCCATTACTATGAGAATCTGCCTCCAGGTGTTCAAGGCCTGTAGTTTCCTCTAATACAATTTAAGCAACTTAGGTACCACCTGGTCAAGTCAACTACCTTCCCCAGAGGAAACTGTGACAGTTGTAAGAGAACTGCTGATGCTGATGAACACTGAGATTTATTTCTTCATTCCCAAATATTTATGAAACTAGGCCTACTATGCATCAGCTACAGTTCTGGATATTAGGGATATAAAAGTCAACAACACAAACACTGTTCTTGCTGATGCATAACTTATCTAGTGCACAAGAGAGACAAGAAATAAAGTAATAGTAGACAGTGATATGTGTTCTGAAATAGTAAAACAGGATAACGTGAGGGTGATACATGGGTCTGAACATTAGATAGGATAATCAGGGAGAGCCTCTTTGAGGAACTGATATTTGAGCTGAGACCCAGGTGACCAGAAGACATCAACTATGTGAAGATCTGGAGAAAGAATATACTAAGCAGAAGAAACAGCAAACTTGAAACTTGGAAGTGCAGAGTAGCTTGGTGTATTTGAGGAAGAGAGACAGCACTAGAGGGGTTGGAATGTAGTGACTTACGGAGAAATATCGTATGAAATGGGGTCACAAAGATAGCCAAGGTCTTGACCATGCAGGGCTTCAAAGGCCACAGCAAAGACTTTGAATTTTATTCTAAGAACAATGAGAAGCCACCAGAAGGTTTTGAGCAGGACAGTGACATAATCAGACTAGTATTTTTTAAAAAAATGAGCCTGGATGCTGTCTGGAGAATTGTCAAGGGGGCAAGAGTGGAAAAGGGGAGGCCAATTATGTCTGCAGTAGACCAGCGAGAGATGATGGCAGCCTGAAGCAGGGTCATGGCAACAGAGACGAAGTGGAGAGATTGGGGACATATTTGAGACATAAAGCTGACAAGAATTGCTGATGGACTAGATGTAGCAGGAAGATATCTTCCTGAAGACAAGTTTAAGGTAATGCACATATCCATGAGAGTAGTCTCCCCTCTGAAGTGTGTAACAATCAAATCCAACTGCTCAAGTCTGGTACAGTCTTCCCGTACAAGCAGCGCTTTGAAGGGCTCCTGCAGAAACCCTCTTCCTCCACCTGGGGTGTGGTTATTAGAGTCAGCTATTTGTTACAAACTCAACAATCACTAACTCCTGACCATTCATCAAAATTACTACTTAATACTAATTTTACATAGGAGGGCACAATGAACGGATTAGTTTCTGTGCTTTCAAGGAGTTACCATGGGCCTGGAAGGGCACAGCATTATTAATGATTCAAGAAATTATATGGTATAAGTATCTGAGTCAGTGGGTCTTTTGATGCAAATTTCACACTCACTGAAAAGGTTGTGGGCAGATGGATTGCCCTTTAGGCACTGCCGTCACTCTGGGAAGGCATTACCATCATGCTTAACTTAGAAAAAGCTGTCAAAAAGCAATACATAGCCTTCAGAAAACTCACTCCCAGAAACTGCCCCTATTTTATAGATCTTAGCCATATATCTAGCTTCCTCTGTTCTTGGTGACATTCTGTAGATGATATATTCTTTTTTTTTCCAGCTTTTCCAGCTGTCCTTAAATTTAACTTTCTATAGGAAAAGTCACAATAAAACTATGTATTGGATGACAGAAACAGATCTGTATTTAATAACTGCACCAGGGGCCCAGAATAAATTAGCATAAATTACAGAGTACAAGTCATCATTCAATCTTTAAAAAATAAAGTCTTCCAAAAATACTGGGGGTCAATTTATACGCTTGGGTCACAACCTAGGTTCTGTATCTACAGTTCTTGTGTAAAATGGCTCCCTGGTTTGTAAAAGGGCCAGAATCACCATGCCAACTCAATGATTCTTCAATACAGCCCATCACAATGACATCCACAGAGCTTTTAATGAAAAAGCACTGGTGTTTCCTGACTACTCTTTAAACATATTATAAACTAAGCTCTTGATAAAACTACATTTTTCAGTCTGAACACTCAGGCTAACAGCCTCATGTTTCTTATTTGCCACATGTCTGCTAAGGCAAATTCATTTAAAAATAGATCTTTCAAATTCAAAAGAAAGCCTTTTGTTCAAACTTTTGGGATGTAGCAAACAAGTCTACAGTAAACCAACTTATGTTCTCCATGAGATTTCTTTTGATTAATCTCCTTTCTCAGACTTTCTCTGTTTGACATTCTATAAATGACATACTCATCTCTTGTTTGAATAATCCTTATTCAAACCCTTGATCCATTTTCCTGCGTAGTCTTCAAAACTCAAATTGTACAAATAACACAGGTAAAAAGGCATCAATTTTGAATCAGGACAATAATATACTCTTTTATTTCTAATGACCTTTATGATTATGTCAAGTACTATGTAAGTCTTTCTGAATGTAGACACAAGAATACCCAAAGTAAATATCTTCAGAGATCCCTACATAATGACTCCTGGATCCCTTTCATGAGTTGAAAAATATGTGCACAGCCATCTTCTCAGACATAGTCTTTCATGCTATTTTCCTGCCTTCTCACATTGCCTTGTGAAACAGTCCTTCAGCTAATACTCTTCAGCTTAGTATTTTACTATCTACAAGCTCTCAGTGTCAACTATAAATTGGGAAGCATCTGGGAGAGTTACTATGCTGACCCCCCAATCATTTATAAAAATGTTAAAAAAAAAACAAAAACCTAAACATTGATTCTTAGGAGAGCCTACTGTAAAAATCTCTCCATGCAAGTAAGAGCTCATTTAAACCACCCGTTTGTTTCTTCCTTCCTGTGTTTAAACTAGATCTCTCTGCATGACTAAACATTATCCCCAACCCCATGGGGAGAGGACATTTTTTAAAGCAGTCTTTGGTATAAAATCTTATCAAAGGCTTTTTGAAAATCTAAACTGTTCACTGGCTCCGCCTTGTTCACACCTTATTTACCCCTCTCAAAGAACCTTGTTAGATGCTGAGGTATAATTACCTCACAAAAACCATGTTCTTTCCTCCTGTGGGTTATTATATGTTCAATAACTTCACCCTTTAGCTATTTATTACAAAACTGACTCTCAAGTCGAATAGTTAGCCTTATTCCTCTGTGGTTCCTTGGGCTCCTTCTTTAAACTATGCACCCTCTACACCTTCTCTACAAACCACAGCAATTGATTTCCTTCAACTGCCCCTCCCAACCTGAACCCCTGCCCAAGCCTGTCACATTTTAAACTGAGATGGTTCACACACAAAAGTGACCCAGGCCTCTGCGATCCCAGATCCTTTCATTTTTCTCCTTTGTTGGCAATTCATATAGTAAAATAAAACAAAGTAGAGTCACTTCTGTTGGACAAATCCTAGAAAAGGCCTGCAAACCTTCTCAGTTCAAAGGTTAATGGTACTGGCCTGGGACCTGAAGGTAGAGCTGTCAGCCATGATTCACCTCGGGCTGTGTTATGAGACTGAAAGTGCTCAAATTACCCAACCAGTTACCTGCCCTGCACTAATCTGCAATAGATGCAAAAGTATTAAGTCATGGACTTAGCCCTCTGTTAAGCATATGAGACAAATGACATTACTAAGTGCAATAACTAGAGAAAAACTGAAGATTATATTATGTGGTAGAGACTAAAAGCATTCTAAAAGGGAGTTCAGAGAAGGAAGAGGTCAACATGTTGGAGGAGGCAGAATTACAGAATGTCAGAAACAGAGAAAACCTTTACAACAGCTGGACCAATTCCCTGTTACAGAACATCAGAGAAGTTAAACTACTTGCCGAAAAGCACACAGCTTCTTGCAGCCAGAGGTACTGGAAGATCTGATGGCTGGGCCTGAATCAAGCCTTGGAAGAGGAATAGGGTAGGCTGTTAGGGGTGGGGGCAGACTCTAAAAGGTGAGAAAATATAAGGAAATGTAGAAAGGTGAGAATGTATATAGATATCTGAATAACTGAATGGATGTACAAACTGGGGAATGACAAGAAGGAGTTGAAGGATCAAATGATTATGGAATGGGGTTAAAAGGTATGTAGAAGCGTTGGATCTGATGTGGCAGACAACAGAATGCCACTGGAAGTGACAAGTCATCTCAATGAAGGTGGCAGATACTGGAAGCAGGAGGACTGCTAAGGGTTACAGCAGGAACTCAGTTAAGTGATAAGTCCTGGATCATGGCAGAAGAGTGGAAACTGAGGAAAGCATAACTCTAAGAAATTGAGAAGAAATAACACAGTAATTAGGACAGAGTCAAAGGTTAACCCCAGAATTTCTAGGCTGTCGACTTGTGACAAGAAAAATATCGCTGGAATGCTTGTGGTTTCCTTAAGGGGTGCTCAATTTATATAGTAACTCAAAATCCAAGTTTAGACTTCGGAAATGGTATGCGCGTGGTATAAATACACTACCTACCACAGTTGCTAACAATGAGTTTGATGTAATGAAGAAGAATTTTAGAATGGCTATAATAATTTTTGAAAAATCTCAATTTGGTGAAAAATATCAGCCTCTTAAATGCACAAATAAAAATTGTCATTTATCTATAGCAAGGAGTTGCCAACTGGAAGTCCATAGGATAAATCTGCCTGTAGATAAGTTTTGTATGACATCACAGTTAAAAAAAATTCCCTTGGCAAAAACGATCTGGATCTCTAGCTTCTTTGAATAAGAGAAAATCTGACAACAATGGGTCTGCAATTGAGACTTAGGGTCGTATAGCAGCTGCTCCCTTTAGGTGCATCCTGTGCTCAACAGTTCAGTGTGGTCGCTACCACTCCCACCATGTCCTTCCCAACTTCACTTCCTTTCTGTGACCTGATTGGTCCCTGGAGACATTTGTAATTGCAATCCCTATGCCTCAGGTGTTCACTACGTTTTCTTTTGATATTTTTATTTACCTTGTCATGAATGTTCTATGTTAAACGACTATTATTCAGGATGTCGTTCATTACAATTTAAAATAAGGATCTTCTAAAAGAAAAAGAAATCCATTAAAGACACAGCAAAATGCAAATGTTAACAGAATTGGTAGAATTCTGACAGTGTTCATTCATTTTATTAGCTATAGAAGATACTGAAAAAGGGAAAGGTATTTGATGTTCTGAGGTGGCCACAATTTATTTTTCTGAAAACCAGTAGGGTGTTTCCATTTCAAATTGACTGTAACAAGTAATGGAGGAATCTTGGGAAAGCCTGTGAATTATCTCAGCTTCCTTTAGATTAAAAAAAATCTACCTATGAGAGGCAGTGTTAAATCAAAGGTTAAACCTTATTTTGAATTCCTCTTACTTAGAATGCTAACACATTTTATACTTTGGTTATTTACTATTTAATACAGAGATATTCTTCATACTTTTCAGACATTAAAATTAACACAATGAAAATACAAATTTGAAAAATAAGCAATGGTCATTCATGTGAAATTCATATCTGGGTCTGCCTAATGACAGAGAATAAAGACAATTTTCCTCACTTGTGAACATGTCTTCCTCTGTCAAACTAAAAGGAAACAAAGAAAAATGTCACTTTCAAAGATACAAAATAAAATAATTATACTGCACATTAATTAGAAAAAATGACAACTTGTTTTCTAAGTTCACAAAGTCTCAGATTTTTTTCAAATATAAATTTATTTTAATAGGCTCTGACAGATGTAATGCTTGACTGCACAAAGCTGTGGTTAGAGTTTAAGTATCATCAGCTATGGGTGATGGAGATCTACCATTCCCATACATGCAACTGTAAAAAATACAAAGCTCAGCAGCAAGAAATTTCTCATTTGTCCCACTGTAATTAAGTTAAAAAGAACATGCGAATCCAAGTAAATAAGTTCCTGAAGAATTAAGAAGCGCTGAGTCTAATGAGATATATTTTTTCTGTTTCATATATTAAACTGCCACTTCAATTACTTATTTATAACAAGCTCAAATAAAATTCATAAAAGCAACATAATATCTATCCAATATATTATTCAGATAATTCTATATATTTGGAGCATAACCTAACTCTTTGATGCCATTAACCCCAAATAGACATTTAAACTGACAGAAGTCTAAGTGAGTACTGCTTCCAACAGTGATTTAGATTTTACTGAGAGCACATCAACACTGTACTCACTTTCAACTTTGCCCTGGTGACATCAAACTGTATTACAGATAAATTAACAGTTGTGAAAATTTTTGGCTGGTAGCCCTTATCCTACATAGCCTTTAAAAATCCAATTTTAGTGCCTATCAAGGTAGGAATCAGCAGTGGTAATTTTTTTTAATACAGCTGCAAAACAATAGGACCAATTAATAGCTGAACTTTTGACAGCACTATTCATGATGATTTATGAGTTTGTATATAATTTGATTATTCTATTAATTCTGCTGATTACTGCTTCAGCTAATAAACTGAAGGTCACTTCCAAAATAAATCTTCATTACATTTCACAGAGAGTAACTGCCTCCAACTAGTTTTTTTCTCTAATTAAAAACTAATGTAACAAGAAAATAAGACTTCAGGGTTACTGCATCTGTTGCTACAAGAAAACTGTACTGTGTGGATATAATGTTCCCAGGACAAATCCAACAAAACAAAAAGTATCTCTTCATCTAATTTCTTTACCTTCAAAATGGAAGAACTATTTTATACATATTTATTTGTACTAATTTTGAAATTACAAGAATAAAATCTGAACTGTATTAATGCTTGAGAATTTGAAAACAAAGAATCTTTGAAAATATTCTTCAAATTCATTAATGTAAAATGTAAGGCACTGTTTTCATTTCTAAAATTATAAATGTGGGATTCTATTCAATATATATGAAAAATGAACAGTAGGTCTTTGCCTTAACCAGAGTTTTTCCTTAAGGTGGCAAGAGACCTTCTCTGCCGCTTAAGATAAATACTGGGCACAAGGCCCTGACAGCTTTGGAGGGAGATCAGAGGAAAAATGGCAAGGGCTCACATTAATGTATTATTCTTATTTAATCTATTTTTACACATAGAACATTCTGTGTCCTGGATTTAATGCTTCATTTTATTACTTTTTTTAAAGTTCTCTAGACCTTCAGCTGAGGTCCTATCATCAAAGCTATTGAATCATACAACTACATCAAACCAATAAAGAAAATTAAACATGATGCATATTTTTCCACAGAAGTCAAAAAGTAATCCTCAAACAGGAAATCATATTTCAAAAGATAGAAAGTTTGCATATAAGAAATTATTGGGACACAGAGATGCTACAAAGAGCAGGTAGCAGTGATTTGTATGCTCACCCATGGCCTCAATTGGGGTATTGTCACAAAGTCCACTCTAACTTGCTCATTGTGTCCCGGTCATATTAACCTTTCTATAACTCAGAAGACCCCACCTTAGACCTTTGACACAGTTCCCGCTGCCTAGACTCTTTCCTCAAATCATCGAAAGCTGAAAGGGTACAATCTGTGGTGTCACTACACTCAAATGCCACCCCGAGTGGCCTTCCCTGACCATCACAGCATCTAATGGGGCACCTCCCTGCCCCAACCAACAGTCACTTCCTTCCATATCACCCTGTATTTTCTGCACAGCACATATAATTCTCTTAAATTTTGTCTACTGTCTTTCCATCCAACACTCTTCAACACTCTTCAACATCCCCACCCCACCAGAGACATTCTGTTTCCAACAATGTATGTCTAGCACCTACAGAAAAGCTAGTATAAAGCATTCAATACATGCATTTATTAAATTAATTTTTATTCTAAATTTGCATATGATAAAACAGAGAGCCCAAATTTATAGTCAACGCTCTCCTAACTTTTCATGTAAAAAAGTATTCGTTTTAGGTCTTTGGTAAAAAACTCAGTAACTGTGACCTAGTGAGTGAGTGACTGAGTGTGTGCGTGTTTGAGTGTGTGTGACAGTGTATGGGTATTTAGACAAAACGCATATGGCTATCAAAGAATGCACAAAAACTGCCAATGTATTGGCGGTAACAAACATAATGAACACTCTTACTAGGTTCCTCGTGATCAAGAGTACACATCTGCAAGACACATTACTGGCTCAGTCTTTGGCCAGGGAAGATATCCGTTTCCAAGAGGACATATTCAGTGGAAAGGAAAAAAAATGAGATCAGAACCAGTTTAAGTCTCCAAGGTCTCAGAAACTTTTTGCCTTTTACAGGTTTATTTTAAACTTTCTAATGTAGAAAAAGCGATTTCAGTGAAACTTCAAGTTTCTAGTTTAATAATCATAATAACTAGTATTCTTTACTCTTGTAAAAAAGTAGTACATAAACATATAAACACTGAACTGTTTTCTACACTATTCCTACATTCTGGGAAAAAATGCTTCGACTCTGATAATTTGACCTTGGAAATATACACTCTTCTTCCCAGTCCTCACTGGAACCTTGTGAAAACACATTAAAAAAAAAAGAGGGTGCGTGTAATCCTTTCCCATAACTTAATTTCCCCAGTATATGGACTCAAGCGTACATCTTTTAACTCTAATGGGAAATTCAAGTTTTTATCAAGTTATTTACAGGAGGATCAGTTTTTTCCTTTGTCAATAAACAATGTAAATATTTAAAAAGGCAAAACGTGCTTACAACACTAGAAGCCATGGTAGGGAAAAAAAAAGCTTTAACATTCTCAGACTTAGACAACAACAACAAATTTGTTTATCCAATGATACTTACCATATTGAGCAATCTGGAGGAACTGTTTTAGTTTTCAAGCATTAGAGTAGTTTTGACACTATGCATAAATTAAGGCTGGGATACTAAGTAAATAACAGGATGGTCAAAGTAAAGAGGATAAATGTTATGAAGGCTATTTTAAAAACCAAAATGATTCAAAGTAATTCTGATTAAAAAAATTATCTCATCAACTTAATTTTTACATTCTTCATACCTTCTATACTGTCTAAATTTCTTATCATAAGCATGGATATTCTGATAAGCAGAAAGAGAAAAAATTATTTCCTTTTAGGAAAAAAATAAAGCTCAACTTGCTGCAAGGTATAACCAGGAAGTGTACAGTAGCACGTTAGGAAAGAAAACAGCAAAAGAGTAAACAGAATCTGAGGCTTACTGAATATATGCACTGCTGAAGATACATCTTTCAATTGGCTTTATGGAACTAAAAATACATAAAAATCTAGAACCACAGATATAGTTCATATATCTTATATACTATTTTTTTCTTCTGAACAAGACATCTAAAATTATGTTTTCCTTTATTCCTAGAACACAAGGAAACATACATATTGGCTGTTAATAAGCTACCTTCCATTTGGTAAGGTAAAAGTGATAAAAGCCATCACTCATAGGTGAATTCCAGATTTTATATGAATTTTATGCTCAGTTTAATAACATAGTGGTTCTCAACCTTGGTATTCTGCAAGACAGTGTGCCTTAAGTTTGTGGGAGAAAAAAAAAAGGTGGCGTTACAGTGAGACTCATGCAGAGACTATAGCCTCTCAACTAGGCCAAAGCCTGAGTGGGTCAAACATGCATAAGGATGGATGCACCATGTATGCTGACAAAGAAAGGGGTTGAGAACTACTGGTTGTCTAAATATCCTATTCTTAACAAAACAAGAAAGCATCCTACATCACAGAGAACCTCAAAGCTGCCCAAGTACCTTTCGCTATGCTTTTGTGCTTTGCTGTCTTCGGCGTCCTTTTTGCTACCGTGATTTTATTTCCCACAGACAAGTAGCGTGTTTTTCTCATACCATTTCAACATATTAACTACATGCTCCAAACTGACATTAAGGAATTAAACTCACTTACGTTTTCAAACTTAGCTTTGTATCCCTAGAGAAAACATTCCTACTTAGGGGAGATTTTATCTATGGTTTGACATCTTCCAGGAGGAACAAAATGCATAGAAGCTCAAGCTTAATCTGCAAGGTTGACAGATTCATTTTCTTAATCTCACTAACTATATATCATATATGAGGGTATTTAAAAAATCTTTCTGAATGCAGTGATCAGGCCAATTTTATTAGTATTCTGTGACTAAGATCATTTCCATAAAGAATGGTTAACAGCAGAAACATTCAGTCTGCTCAACTGACTGAACATCAAGAGCATCAGTATGTTTATTGGGCCCTTAAAAATACCAGCTCCAAAGTTTACATTCCAAGGAAAATTCTTTTCTACCCCAGCCAGTATTCAGGAATAAAGCAATATCTTTTCTCATGTAAGTTTTGATAATATTAGATCTCTAATTATTATTATTATTATTTTTTGTGGTACGTGGGCCTCTCACTGGTGTGGCCTCTCCCGCAGGCTCCGGACGTGCAGGCTCAGCGGCCATGGCTCACGGACCCAGCCGCTCCGCGGCATGTGGGATCTTCCCGGACGGGGTCATGAACCCGTGTCCCCTGCATCAGCAGGCGGACTCTCAACCACTGCGCCACCAGGAAAGCCCAGATCTCTAATTATTATATACCAAAAACTGTATTGGAGATAAGTAATAGTCTCACTATGGCCAGAATATTTAAGTTAAAATTTGAAAGAAGATGACCAAATGCTTCTGCTTTACACTTGATTTATCTGTACCATACAGACACTGCCTTAGTCTGCTGGTTTTAAAAGAGTCCATTTTAAGCACTAAAAGATTCATGTCCTAAACAGACATTCAATAGTGGGTTTTATTTCTACTTTAGAAATACAAAGAAAACTAACGTTTGTTTTCAACTGATTTGTTTGTGAAAGAAGTACATCATAACATGCACTACCACAATGCAGGGAAAAGTCAGGTCTAACCTCACAAAAAAGGGACAAGCAAGAAAGCCAGTTCTAGGCAGGGGAGGAGGTGTTGCACTAGATTTCAGACAGCAGTGGCTCTGATCCTGGTACATCCACCTCTATACTAGGACCACTACAGGATGACAGTTAAGTGTTGATTTTGAAGACATCATGGAAGGTGGAAACACTTCAGTCAAAAAATTTGGCTCTCAATTCATTAAGCATTTGGAACCACTCCACTATACCTAAGAACGCAAATTCTCATCTGCACAACTTAAGAAACTTGGAAATTTTAAAATTTTGTATAACAAAGGCTCATGTAGTGCTTATCATGTGCCAAGTACTCTTCTAAGAGCTTTGCAAATATTCATTTCCTTAATCCTCATAACAGCCCTATATTGTTATTCCATTGTTATACAGGAGGAAACTGAAAACACAGGGTGGTTAACCAGTAGGTAAGTGCCAGAGCCAGGATTCAAACTCAGCAAGTCTGGCTTCAGAGTCTCTACTCTTAACTACTAAACTATGCTACCTCTAGGAATATGATATGTTAAAACATAAAATTAGGATCAAAGTTAATTGTTCATTCAACAAATGTGTATAATTCAAAAGAGGTTATTTTAGAGTTAATTCCTTCTATTTTTAAATGCACCTGAAGAATATGGGTCTATGCATATGGGACCACAATTAAAGATTATAGATTCAAAAATGAGTATTTTCAAATTCAAATATAAAAGAGATTTACTTAAGAAAAAAAGCCACACTGTGATCCCATTTTTCTTTTCTTTTTCTTTTTAACGTCTTCATTGGAGTATAATTGCTTTACAATGGTGTGTTAGTTTCTGCTCTATAACAAAATGAATCAGCTATACATATATTCATTTTTCTTTTAAAAACTCTAGTTGGGTAAGCAAAAAGTTTGAAAAATATGGCTGTTTACAAATACATGTGCACTTGTATGAATTAACGTAGGGATACCAGTCTAAATGTAAGTTAAAAATTACAGGTTTATTATATTCAATGTATGTGAATTAAAAACTGTAGGAGTAATTAAAATAATTAGTTGAAACTAGTTTGGCTTCTTGAGTAGGCTAAATATACCTTCCTGTTTATGCTACTCATTTGTTTAGCAAACTGTTTACATACAGAGTATAAAGTAAAAACATTCAAATTGTTATGAATGTTAAACTGGTGAGATTAAAATTGGTGAAGTTTTGCCATATGGAAGTGGGGTGTTTTTTTGGCAAAACTTTTATTCTATTTCAATATATCAGGCAAGTGAGAACCTACTGCCTAATTTGGGGAGAGGGGAGAAGATGAGGCATGAACAGATAGAAAAATAAGGAGGAATGGTTAAGTTACATTAATTATTTCAGCCCCAAGAGAGCTCTCCTTTACAAATTATTTCTCTAGTACCTGAAAGATAAAACAGTTTCTGTCCTGCAGTATTTAATTTCTTTCCATGGTAATTTCTAATTCCGTTTTCAAAATATTTAACTTATTAAGCACCTATTATGTGCCAGCCAAAGTTCTAAGCAGTTACCTATGTATGAGAAAAGTATACCAAATTCAATAGTAAAAAAAGAAAAATTATGGAGTACCCATTTACGCGCTAGGAACTACAGGAGACATAGAGATGACTTAATTTTATACCACAAATATATCTATCAACAGACTCAAATTATTAGGTAATTTAATTACATAATTAAATTCTAAATCTAGTTTGTATAAACTGGTCTACAATATATAAATTAATGTTTCAGTAATTACAAAAACATTCATTCTAAATACCAAAACTGTGAAGTCATTCAATTTTTGTTGTAATACCCTACATCAGTGTTGGACAATTTTCAACATACTTTCCCTAACATCATCACATTTAAGGCTCACAATAGCCCAGGTCAGGAGGTAGGATTAGATTTAACTACCCATAATACAGGTAAAACAATTGAGGCTCTGAGAATTTAAATGACATGTTCAAGTTCATGCAAGTAACAACATGACAGAGCTAGAATCAGAACCCAATTCTAAGACTGATACTTTTATAATACACGGAAAACTTTCTTTCTTGGAAGTACGACAGGTATTTTATAAAAAGATTCAGTTTTTGAGCACTCCTTACCAAAGTAGAATATAAACTGATGAATAATTGGAAATGAACAGCTTTGTTACAACTATAGATGATCACATTAATTAGATCAATCTGGAACAAAACCAAATTAAACAAGGGAAGAGCAGAGAACGCCTGGAAACCCAGCTATCTAACATAGCTGGCAAATAAAGCCTTAGATCTTTGTAATCTGGCTGCCCTAAGGTTTTTTTTTGCTCTTTGAATTGACTTGAAAATAAACACACTTCACATATTATTTCTATTACAGTTGCACAATAATATATTGGCTCCAAAGAGATGGGTTAAGAATTGTTTTGAATGATACTTAAGTTAGTCTATGCAATCATACAGTGTTACCTTTCAATTTAATCAAACTAAAATTTCAGCTCTAAACATGGACTTAATTCAAATATCATTGGACTTAATTCGAATATCACTCTTGCCCTATATATAGTCAGCCACCTTTCACTCTAATACAAGTTATTAGAATTATTTTAAGACCTGGAATAGCACACATAGACCTGGCGTAGTTACCTGAGGAGAAAATGATTGGGTGAGTTTAATCTAGTATCTGAATTAGCACTGAAGGGGAAGTAAAGTAGAACCTGAAACTGTATAATTTGTGTAGCCAATACAATTCTAATATATTCATAAGAGTCACAATAAATGCTCCAGCACCACACACTTAAGTGTAATATAAGTTTTTTAAAAAATTAATTAATTAATTTATTTTTGGCTGCGTTGGGTCTTCGTTTCTGTGCGAGGGCTTTCTCTAGTTGTGGCAAGCAGGGGCCACTCCTCATCCTGGCGCGCGGGCCTCTCACTATCGCGGCCTCTCTTGTTGCAGAGCACAGGTTCCAGACGCGCAGGCTCAGTAGTTGTGGCTCACGGGCCTAGTTGCTCCGCGGCATGTGGGATCTTCCCAGACCAGGGCTCGAACCCGTGTACCCTGCATTGGCAGGCAGATTCTCAACCACTGCACCACCAGGGAAGCCCGTAATATAAGTTTTAATAAGAGGCTACTCCCAAATTAAAGACTTGTCCTGTCAAAACCTGAGGAATAATGCAGGAAAGGACACAAAAGCATTCCATTGTTTTATTAACGACAACGTTCACTGATCTGTGAATAACCTGGCAAAAAATGAAGATTATTGAGTTACTTTACCTGTCTATCCATCCATCACCAGAGAACAGGTTTCAAAATGATGGATTATCTCACCCTGCAGTTTATCCCACACAATACTCTCTCCTCAAGGGAAAAACAAACAAGTGATCATACAAACATCATCATGCTTACCCCTATACTTTATGTATCATCTCCATGCCAATATCAACTATTAACCAGAAGGAACACTGTCTGGAAAATCATATACAAAAGACTCAAAAAATGAGGTATGTCACTGTTTATTTTACCCTCTAGGATTTTACAGTTTATAAAAAGCCTATTCAAAAAATAGTCCTCAAACTATTGGGAGACAAGCTTTTGGTTAACCTATTCTACAATGCTATTCTAATTTAATAAGGACGGTTCTCAATTGAAATAGTACATCCCAGTGGTTCCTAACCTTTTTGAGCTGTGATACATCCCTTGAGACACTGACAGAAACTAAGAACCTCCTAAAAAATGCAGCTATGCACATTACACCCACAAAATTTGGCATGAGATTTCAGGGTATTTACCCCCAAACTCCTGAAACCCAGGTGATTTATTCCAGGCATTGGAAGCCAGGTTAAGGACCCCTGAATTTGAAGAATGCCTATTATTATACCGGCCTTCCACTGCTATCTATTTTAAGCTGAGATATGTGTTTTTAAAGATGATGGCTATAAGTTGGCTTATGCTATAATTGAAGATGCCCAAATTAAAAAAAATTAAGAGGATTGTAATTACATGTATTCTTTAAATGTGTGGATTGAAAGAAAGGAAAAGAAAATATACCAAAATATTTAGTGTGGTTATTGTTAACAGGTGATGGGATTTAACTATAATAATCAATAGTAATACTTCTGTTCCTGTTTTCCAAAATTTCTGTACATGAAATTATATTTCTTTAAAAAATATTTATTTATTTATTTTGGCTGCACTGGGTCTTAGTTGTGGCATGTGGGATCTTTAGTTGCAGCACACGGGATCTTTAGTTGTGGCATGCAGGCGGGATCTAGTTCCCCAGCCAGGGATTGAACCCGGACCCCCTGCATTGGGAGCACAGAGTCTTAGCCACTGGACCACCAGGGAAGTCCCTGTATTTCTTATATAATAAAGACATAATTTTATTAAGCATGATGACACCAACAATAGGAAAATGATTAAATAAATTATGGCACATAGGTCCATATACCAGAGAACTGTTCAGCCCTTAACATTTTAAGTATGCATATACATACATGTTCATACATAGATATCTGTATAAGCATGGGAAATATGGGAAGATATGCAACTAACTTAACAATGGTTAACTCTGGGGGTGGAATTCTAGGGTGGGAAATAGGGCTTGCATTTCCTTATAAAAGTGAGTGTCTGTGTGCTTTATTATTTTTTTTCAGTATTTTCATTTTTTTCTACCTACTAAGATTATATGTTACCCCAAAATTTGCTTTTTAATGGCTATTTAACATCTCCTGACAGGTATACTTTGCTAAATGACCTACATGAATTATTCCATTGATTCAAGTGCCAAGAGATTTTAAACTGTTCTGTTCCTTAAAGAATTTTTACATAGTTCCAGATTATAGAACCAAAAGTTGAGTAAGAAGAATGTAAGAAAGACCTAAAAGAACATTTTATTCTCCCTGCCTGTCAACATTTAACTAGAGTAGACTACACCAAATTAAATATATACTGAGTTGGACTAAACCAGTATTTCTCAAACAGGGACTATTTTGCCCCGGGGGACATTTGGCAATGTCTGGAGATATTTTTGTCTGTCACAAGTAGGTAGGTGAAGGTAGTGGCATCTAGTGGATAGAGGCCAGAGATGCTGCTCAATAAACATCCTAAAATGCATAGGACAGCTCTTTCAACATCACAACAAAGAATTATACTGCCAAAAATGTCAACAATACTTCAATTGAGAAGCTAGCCTAAATCAAGAGCCTCTAGAACAATTATGTATCTCACAGAAATGGACCATGTTCAATGACAAGGTGGGGTCAGACCACTGATGGTTCTTAGCATAGAGTGGAGCCCAATCTTCTTGCTCTTTTCTAGAATTGGATGGGTTAACAGAGCAGTCTGAGATTCCCATAACTTCCTAAGTGTCATCTGTGTGCTTTGATTAAATTAATTTCATGTCATATCTGTTTAGGCTCCTTCAAATCATTTCTGAGTACTGATGGCATTCATTCCTGCATTGCACACTCTGGAACCTGATGAAATATGTTTTCTTATTCTTTAATTGGTCTATGAGTGTGCATTTTATTTTCTTTCCTCAACTACAGTAAACACTATTGATACTGCCATCAAAGTCTGACTATATCATATTCTTTTTCATATATATCCACTACACCTAGGAGAGTATAAAGTAGAGAACAGACGCTTAAAAAATAGCTGTTGAATTAAAATGGGAAGAAATGAAAATAATCAAACTTATAACAAATGACAGAGATGATTCTTCACAAGTTTTCTGTCACTTTAAATCTTTTCCTTCTTGTTGATTAGAATTGGGCCCGGAGAGCAATTCCCCTGGCTGCTTCCTCTTCAGCAGTGTTCCCTAAACAAGCAGCATCAACAACATCTGGAAACTTATTAGAATGCAAATTTCCAGGCCCCACTTCAGATCTACAAGTCAGAAACTCTGGGAATGGGACACAGTAATCTGTTAAATTCTGACGTAAGTGAAAGCTTGAGAAATATTGCTCTATGGGCCCTTTAACACCTAATTTTTGCAGCAATTCATAAATACCAACTATTCACTCACTTATCCATCAAATACTTAATGAATGACTAATAAATACCAGGTATTGCACTCAGGCAATTTTCTATAATTTCCTAACATCAAGGTTTTAAAAAAATTATTATCATGTTTTGTAGGTACAAGTCTATCCCGTTGATTACACTAGGGTCGGAAAAACTACCACCTATTTTTGTAAATAAAGTTTTTTTGGAACACAGCCACATCCATTCTTTTACATACTGTCTAAGACTGCAAATAGTTTCAACCAAAACCATATGGCTTGCAAAGCCTAAACTATTTACTATCTGACCCTTACAGAAAAAGTTTGTTGACCCACTGGATTAGAACACAAATCTAGCTCAGTCCCTAACTTGGTCTCATACTTGCCCTGGTAGCATTCTACAACAGCAGCAACAGCAGCAGTAATCATCATAATCATAGTAACAGTAAGAGTAGTAACACCTAACACTTATGTAGTACTTACTAAGGCAAGTACTGTTTAAGCACTTTCTAGATATTAATTCACTTTAAGCCTCACAACCTATGAAGTAGATACTACTATTATTATCCCCATGGAAAAACTGAAGAGACTGGAACACAGAGAGTTTAAATAACTTGCACAATGATACACAGCTAGCACATGGTGAAACCGGAATTTGACCCCATTGGTCTGGCTCTAAAATGTACACTCTGGTTCACTGCACTGAACTTACTTCTCCCCCACACCACTAGAGCACAGATATCTGCTTGCATCTACCCGAAGAGGCGCTTGTAAATTACAGTTCCAATAGCAATATTTTCAAGTTTTCCCATCTCTCCCTGGTCTTTAGAGCCCAGAAGCACCTTTGCTATTCACTCTTTAGAACCTCTTCTTTTTATAAGCTCTTAAGGATGATTATCTGAGTAAAAAAATAATGCTTTCTTTTATAGAAAATTCTCACAATGGTTCTCAACCCTTATTAGGTCACGGATACCTGTGAAAATCTGATGAAACTACCAATATTTTTATAAAGATATACATATAACCTGTTATATATAAGTTCCAAGGACCTATGGACCCTAGATTAAGAACCTTTGGTATAGTTCAATGCAGTTCTATTCAGCTGCACTGCTGCAAAACAACAGTGTGTAGCGATCCACTATGAAAATATTTCTTAACCATATGATTTATATACTTGATGTCCAATTAATTAATCCGTTTCTTTTAAATTCACTCTGGCAATTTTTTAACATTTAATTTCAAATATTTAAGGCTTGATTCAATAATCAAGCTTTACATAAATACACACACACATACATTTGGATTGGTCAAATCTACCAACAATTAGACATAGGGCCAGATTCTGCACCTAGGTGTATCGTGGAGTTCTACTTATGACACTGTGGGAGGAAACCAATGGGATTTGGAGCATAAAACAGATCAATGCTAACTAGTCCCTAAAACGTATAAAACATAACTGCTACTGGGCTCATCTGCATTACTGTTTATCAAATGCATACATACAAGTTATAGGGGTGGGGGGGAGATCGATTTGCTCATGGTCTGTTTCTCCTTTTACCTTTATCAATTAGGTAAATTTAGGAATTTGACATAATTTCTTTATTCATCTAAACTGGTATTTCCTATTGGGCACAGAATCAGAACATGTTTCTAGAACACGGTAAGAATGGCCCTTATTCTCTCCTGTCTTTTTTGCGGGGGTGGTGGGTGGTGGTGGGGGAATGACTATGCATCGACTGTGAGAAAAGAAATCATAGCAAATTACAAGTTGTTAAACCACAAATATTTAAAAATCCCCCCAAATAACAATATTTTAATTAACTATCTCCTCTTAATTTTTTCCAGAAAACATTGTTTAAAGAAACATTGTAGAAGAAGTGAGTTGTGTAGAATGCATACCAGGAAATCTGGTTTCTAGTCTCAGCCTCTCTTTACCTTAACTTTCCTCATTTGTAAAATTAGACAACCAGTCAAAACAATATAACAGCATTCTTCCAACTCTAAGTTTTTCTGTCATATCACTAGCAAAATAGTAGGGAGATTTTTACAAGAAGAGAGATTAAGGAGAATGCTGTTGAGGGGGAAAAAATGTACAATTAAAGAATCTAGATCCATAATCTAGCCCACACTTGTTGGGGTGAAGGGGTAAGAACATTGGGGGCAGACAGTAAAAAACCATCTCAATTTTGCTTTTTCTGACTTCACATGCAGTTGAAGCCATAAATAAACTCATAAAATTTTCCATCAGTATAATCTTTCATCAATTTTAAGGCTTCTCTTGGTTTTCAAATATGTTGATCCAGGTTAACAAACATCTCTTAGATTTCTGAAAATTCTCTAAATAAAAAAGCTTGGGGGCGTCCCTGGTGACGCAGTGGTTGAGAGTCTGCCTGCCGATGCAGGGGACACGGGTTCGTGCCCCGGTCCGGGAAGATCCCACATGCCGCGGAGCCGCTGGGCCCGTGAGCCATGGCCCATGAGCCTACGTGTCCGGAGATTGTGCTCCGCAAGGGAGAGGCCCCAACAGTGAGAGGCCCGCGTACCGCAAAAAAAAAAAAAAAAAAGCCAAAAAAAAAAGCTTGGTTATTACAGAAGAAAATAAGCAGGCAACTTTGGTCTGAGAGATGTTTTATACTATGAGTTCTCCAAATAGAACAATACAACATTCAGTAAAGTGTATGTTTTGATCTTGGACTTTGGACTAAAGAAGTTATTTTTTTAAAGCAGAGGAAAAAAGACAAAATATAAAATACCTTACACTTTATATTAAAAAACCAATTCCATGGTTATGACAAAATCATAGTAGCATCTATGTGGCCCATTTGGGGCATCATTCTTTCTTCCATTACTGATTGAATGTATCAAATGGGAGATTCCCTTTCCTGTTGTTCCATGCTATTCCTATAATCTTGAGCAAGTTACTTATATGTTTTGGACTTTTGGTGTTCTTTCATTCTCTTTTTTAAAAAGCTCTAATTTAATCAATGTGTGTTCCACAATTTCCTGAGGTAGATCATGCATCTATTCAATTTTCCATATACAATACTCAGGAAAATGATATTTGAATGCGAATACTTGGTACAAAATATTCGGTGGTGATTTTACACACACACACACAATTTATATTACATGTTAAAAGTAAAACATATTCATTCTGTATGTTTTAACAATCCCATTACATTAAAGGAAAAAAAGGAAATAAAATGTAGGCTAAAATCTGAAGAATGTAAGGCAGAATTACCTAGTAAACTATTAGTTAAATTCTCTCTCTTTACAAAAAACAAGTAACAATCTCCAGGCAGTCTAAGTCTATTTATAAAAAAAAATGTAGAGTTTGTTTGCTCCCACAGGTACTGCTCCATTTCATAGGTTATGAAAACACGACACAGTATATGAAACCCATTCTGAACTAGAAAGTAGTTCTAAAGGCTACCATGTTACCAACCACAAAGATAACAGAAACAAATTACTTGGTTAGGGCTTAAAAAGGACTTCTGTTTGGAAGATATAGTGTGAGAGTTTAAAAACCTATATACTGCATACATATCCTGCCCAGTGTGCCAGAAAAAATATTAACCAACGAATATACAGTAGGGGAAATTCTATGGCTTGCTAGACTAGAAAAATATATAGGTTTCAATGACTTTCTTCCAGTATGGTCCAATTTATGTATCTTGACATATCAATGGGTAATAGGTAGTACAATAAATAAGCTTCATTTTCTTTGCTGAAAAAAAACCCTACCTATTTAAATTGATAAAAACCTCAAAGGGTGGTCATTCATGAAAGTTATCTCCAGTAGTTAAAATGTTATAGTTTATGCAGAGTTCATTTAGAATGCAAGGATATGACTTACAAAAGTCTTTGAATCCTTCACATAAATATGCATGCATGCCATTTATAACAGTAGCCTTGATGAGAACACACTGTAACTGGCTGTGAGAAATGCTTAAGAGGGTTATATTAAAACAGAATATAAAACGATGGTTAGAAATCACAGAACAGGTGATACCTAATTCTGATAACCTGGTGATAAAAAGTGTAGACTATGATGTACAGATGGTGGTAGTGTTAGTACTTTAGGATATAAACAGAACAATATTTATATGAAATTGTAAAGCATTATGCAGGGAATCAAATATAAAATTAAAAGTTAATATCCCTAGGCCAAGTAAACGCATTTTATTATAACTTATAAACACATAGATTCATATATATAATATGTAGGAAGAACTCAGAGTTGCCAAAGAACCACCCAGAAGTTTAATATACTACTTCAAATATAACAGTCTTTTGTTGTTGTCTTTAATATCTATCTATCTACACAAATACATATACATTTAATTATATCATTCCCTGAAATTTCAATTCACTTCAAATTGGAGAGAGCGAGATATAATTTTTATAACAAACATTAAATATGAACCACACACAAAATTCTGAGATAGGCTTGCAGAGGATAAAAAGATACAGAAGGCTGATAAAATCTCAGCCTTAAGAAGGTTACAATCATCTTTGGCGAAAAATATTTCCTTTGTCTAGAATTCAACACATAAGGGTGTCATTCAAATTTTTTATCAGTACAGGACAAATGAAACTTTTAAATGTTGTTTCCCTTAAAAATAACAAATAAACAAACATTAAATATATATTTACAAATATATGAATTAGGAAAGGAAATAAATGGATTTTGTGAAAAAATAAGAATGAGGTTAAATAATCCATTTTCATAAAGTGCTGGTAAGGAAGCCAGTGATCTTCTGCTCATTCCCCAGTGACCTGTTGATTTTGTCCCTATTCCTTACCCTAAAGTTCTGTAGGAGTAAGTGGCAAGTGGGAACATGAGAGAAAGTAGTGTAGCTCCCTCTGAATCAGGCAAAGCCACAGGAAGAGGAAAAGAATGATTAAGAAACCCATACAACTCCCCTATTAGTTTCAATTGATAGGAGGACCTCTGGTCCTGGGGGACATGACACTGCCCATTCATCCCTACTTTGACAATAGGTGGAGGAGAAAGAACTTGTCTGGAATTACACAGACCTATCTTTCAGAATTAAGTACTTTCAAATTTATAACATTCTTACCACCATTCATAAAATCACATATTGGACTAGATACTGTGAAGGGACCTCCTATTACTAACAAAAGACTATTTCTTACATTAAACATAATTTTTATTGCACTGCTGAGAGTGAAGGAAATAAGAGAAATGTCCATAGGAAATCCACAACCCCAAACACACATATGCACAGTACAAACCCTGAGCTGAACTCAAAGCTTTGAGCAACAAACACTGCAATTAAAAAAACAAACAAACAAACAAGTCGTGTTGCCCGTATCAGTGTGGGAGCTGTATCTGGGGTTTCTTTATTAAGCAAAGACCCCCTGAAGGGAGTTAGAATGGTCCCAAGTCTTAGTGCCTTCCGGCTGAAGGAAAACACAAATAATTCTTGAAGGAAAGCATTCTTAATTTGGGCCCCCAGATTTCCACAGATTAAAATCAATCAAATACAAACTCTCAGTCAAAAATAAGCATGGCACAAGAAAATAAATCATTAACGTAAATCAACAGAAACAACACATGGCAGAATATAAAATATCTGTATATGAAAGAAGTGACCAAGCAAAAGAGTCTATCAAACAATGACAGGAAGATTTTGGGGGAAAAAGCAGAACTTCTAAAAATGAACGATAAAAATATTGGAGTAAAAGAAAAGGGTTAAACTGCAGATTAGTTACAGGTGAAGAGAATAAACTGGAAAACAGACCTTTATTAGGTACCCAGAATGTAGCAGGAAGGACAAGGAAATAGAAAATATGAAAGAGAGATTAAAAAACATGGAAGAGAGAATGCTAAGTTCTAAAACATACCTATTTGTGGTTCCAAAAAGGTGAAAGTAAGAGACAATGGATGAAAACAACATTTGCAAGATACTGACTGATAATTTTCTAAAATAATAAATGACAATTCAAAGATAGAGGAACTTGCAATGTAGTTGTTTGAATCATATGGAATTGTAGGTCAAAATGTTTTAATATTGTTAATTTCATATGGTTTGACCTATATCAAGCTAGATAAATACAAAGGAACCAACACCTAAATTCACTGTAGTGAAAATGCAGAACACTGTAGACAAAAATATCTTAAAAACAGCCTGAGAAAAAAGAGATATCACTTATAAAGAAATGACAATTAGGCTGACATCAAACATCTCAACAACAAAAATGGAACCCAAATGACAGTGGAATAAAATTTTAACGTACTGAGAGAAAAGAACTGCCAACATAGAAATGTTTACCTAACAAATATTCACTCAAGAAAAAAGGCAAAAAAAAAAAAGTTATTTTCATATGCACACAAACTAGAAAGCATTAACTGCCCAGAGCATAAACTAGAGGAACTTTTAAAATTATATACTTCTGAAGGAAGGAACAGACTCCTGTTAACTGCACTTACACTACTTGGTAAAAGATAGAAATTGTCAGATGGAATTAAAAATATGTAATAATATGCTATTTAGAGCTCTAAATATAGTTGAAAAATAAAGGGATGGAGAAAGATATAACAGGCAAATATTAAAAAGTTGGAGTAGCTCTTTGATATTAGATAAACTAGACTTTAAGAAAAAAATGTATTATTAGGGATGGAGAAAGTCAGCAGACTATACAAAACATTAAATTCATCAGGAAGATTAAACAATTATAAATTTATATAATCTTAATAAATTGCCTCAAAATAAATATAAGGTAAAAATTGATAGAATTATAGGGAGAAACTGACAAATCAAAAATCATAATGGGAGATTTCAAAACACATCACTCTTATCATTGACAGATCAAAGAAAAAACACTTCAATAAAAATAAAGTTTGAAAATGACAACTCGAAGTTTGACTTATCAGACTTCAAGAGCAATAATTAGAGAGCCCTGTAACCAACAACTAGATAAACACATTCTTCTTGAGCACATGTGGAAAAATTATAAAAATTGATGACATACTAAGTCATAAAGTTCAAAGAATTAGTACCATAAAAACATATTTTCTATACACAGTAGAATTAAATGAGATGGTAAGAGCAGAAGAATCAACCAGATTAGCTATTTAAAAATACATAACTCATGGGTCAATGAAGAAATCACAATGGAAATTAAGATAATTAGGATTAAAATGAAAATAATATATAATAACTGTGTAAGATTCAAAACAATAGTTAGAACTTTACCATATTAATGCTTATATTAGAAAATTAAAAAGGTGACTATTTAACTCATTAGGTTTCAGCCTAAGAATTTGCAAGGGCAGGGGAGGGGAGGGATGAGTTGAACAAAGCCCAAAGAAAGCAAAATAAAGGATAATAAAGACCAGAAATTAATGAACTAGGATACAGAGAATCAAAAAACCCAAAAGTTGATTCTTTCAAAACATAATAAAGAGATTGAGAAACTTGTCCAAGGTTACATGGCTAATAAATAGAGGAGCCAGGATTTAAATCTATGCAGTCTGTTTCCATAGTCCAGGTTCTTAACTACCATGCTCTACTACCCCCAAAAGTTCTAAGTATAAAAGAAAAGACTGCTATATTTGACTACATTAATCTTAATGACCTCCACGCATCATAAATACCATAAGGCAAGATACATGCAACACATTTAACTGAGAAAAGATCAGTATTCAGAATATATAAAAACACCTACAAATCAATAAGAAAAAGACAACAACCCAAGAGACAAATGGGTAAAAGACATGAACAAGCATTTCCCAAAAGAGAAAACATGAATAGCCAATAATCATATGAGAAGACGCTCAACCTCATTAGTAATCCAGGAAATGTAAAATAAAAATACAATGTGATACTTTAGGTGAATTAGACTGACAAAAATTAAAAAGTCTGATAACACCAAATGTTGGCAAAGATGTAGAGCTATGAGAATTCTTATATACTATACTGCTGGGGGAGGTAAACTGGTACAACTCTCTGGAGAAACAACTGGACACTATCTTGTATGAACCTTCATATATCCCATGACTCAGTAATTCCACTCCTAGATATGTATACTAGAGAAAATCTTGAACTTGTATACTCTGAAACATACACAGGATGTTAATAACAACAAAAAACTGGAAAAACCCTGTGTCCATCAACAGAAAAATGGAATAATAACTTGTGGTATATTCAAAATGGAATACTATGTAGCAATGAAAATAAGTTTAACTATAACCACACACAACAAGGATGATGCTTTGAAACATAATACTGAGTGGAAAATGGAATTTACAGTATGACTCTATTTTATAAAGTTCAAAAACAGGCCAGACTGATTATAGCATTTAGGTAAGTAGGTAGGCAGGCAAATAGATTATAAAAGAGTAGAACAACAAAGTATATGTTTGCATATACTAAATCTTGACTAAATCTCATTTTTGTCTTTCTATTTTTCAAGTATCAGTTTAAAAGAGATAAGAAAACCAATGCCTGTCTTACCTGCAGAAACACTGAGGGAGTTCTCCTTGTCCATATAAAGGAAACAAAAATGGAGTGTTGCCATACCGCCCAAGACAGTGAAGAAAGTTTTTGGTAGCTCTGAGACCATCTATAGTACTGCTGGCTGTCTCTGATGTCATTGCAATTGAATGTAGGACAAAATATTGGAGGTTGGGGGTCAATTTCTGAGTTTTTAAATATTCAGAAAATGTAATTTCCTCATAGGCTATGAAAAGAAAGATGAAAATTTATCAATTAAAATCAAACCCAAATTTCCACTTAAAACCATTGCACAAAAATGAGATCAGATCTGTTTAAAACACTTGGCAAAGGACACAGGTGGTAATATTATTACATTTTAAACAGAGACTATTGATTGTGGGGGGATAAAAAAAAACTAGAAACAATCTCACTATCCTAATTGGACTGACGATACAATATTTAGCTTTAAATGATGATTCTCTGTTTAGTATTTTATGGATTTAAAAAATTAGAAAAGTATTAAATAATTCATTAATCATCACAACAGGTTTCCACAGTTGGCAATAATCTTACTTTATTATTAAAACTGCAGAATAATGCCAATAATTATACTTTGAAATATTAAATATGACAAATGGCAATTTTTTTGGTGAAAACGATAGAGTAATACTTGTTTTTTTTGAATTGCTATTTCTTCCTAAAACTGCGAACAATGAACTATGACTAAAAGGTAATGAAAATAATTTCTGTATGGCTAGTGGAATCAGTCTTACTGCCTTATAATCACACCTCAAAACACAAGGATCCCCTAAATACTATTCCTTTAAGCCAAGAACAGAAAAAATGTAATTGGACTGTTATTGGTAGACAAAAACTTCATAGAAATAATATAAACAAAAATTATAAAAATTTCCTAAGAGAATATAAGTTTATACTACTGTGGAGAATAATCTGGCAGTATCTAATGGACTTGAAGCTTTAAGAACAAGCGTTAGACTTTTAATATTCCATCTAATATAAAAAAAACTGCTGTATTTCTCATTGTAACTTTATAAGTGAATTGTCAGTATATTCCTATTTTGGATAACTCTTCCAGCTCAATGCACTTTAAGTGTAAAGCTCTGATATTAAAGTGGTGTATTCAACTTTCAACGAACTCTGAAGTAACTGGTCCCAGATCACACAGTGAGATGGGTCAAAGCCAAGACTAGAAACCATCCATATCTTCGCCTAATCCAGGGGTTTCCCACCCCCATACTATCTAGCTTGTTTTTAATCAATCAAAATAAATAATTCAACATTCCAAGCAAAAGTGATCCTGGAAAAATGAAAAAACATACTGATTTTTTAATGACTGATAAAAAAATTAATGGATGGGGTGTGGGAGAGTAACATATATGCACTGCTATATGTAAAATAGATAAACAACAAGGACCTACTGTATAGCACAGGGAAATATATTCAATATCTTGCAATAAACTATAACAGAAAAGAATATGAAAAAGAATATATATATATATATAATATAAATATAACTGAATCACTTTGCTGTACTCTTGAAACTAACATAACATTGTAAATTAACTATACTTCAATTTTAAAAAATGATTAAAAAATTAATGGATAATGAAAAGGGAGTATCATCTATGAAGAACCAGTTGACTGCAGTGTTTAATTAACAAGAATAAAAATGAACACCCAGCACAGAATTGCTGTCATGATGAAAATGTTCTACAGCTGCACTGTAGCCATAGTAGCCACTAGCCACGTGTGGCCACTGAGCACTTGAAGTGTGGCTAGTGAGACTGAGGAACAAATTTTAAATTTTATTTTATTTTAATTAATTTAAATTTAAATAGCTACATTTTGCTAGAGGCTAACCTATTGGACAGTGCAAAGTAAAAATATTTTAAAAGCATAGCGAGTGGCTCATTAAATCAGAGCAAGCATATTAAAATAATAAGAACTCTCAAATAATGTAAGAAAACAAATTTAATGAAAAACAATACCTTTATATTCATCAGGATGTTCCTCATACTCCATACAAAATGTGAGAAACTTCATTAGCATTCGCTTTTCTACCATAGTAAGTTGTTTGCTATTAAAGACATCTGCTCTGGAGCAAGGAACCTGAAAAACATGATTTTAAAAGTTAAGAAACTGATTCCTAGTGATACAAGTATTCCAAATGACGTTTTCTTTCCCTTTAAGTATAACAAGATTATTATTTCCTTTCTAATCAGGCTGTTTCATGTTACTTTCCATCAGTTCTTATGGCATCGCTGTTGACTTCAGAGCTAATTAACTTGTGAGCTCTCTTACTTAATCCTGCCAAGTTGCTCTTTAGGCCATTAGAAGGCCACCAGCATGTCACCCCTAACTGGGAACAAATGACAGCTCAAATCTAGCAACGCTGTCTGAAATTAACACTTTCTCAACACCAACATCAAGCTGCAGAATAAATCATAAGAAAATTAACATTAGACATTTTAATTGGCAATCTCTTACTATTTACAGTTGTTAATCACCATGCAGGATTGGATTTTGCTGCTTTACCAGGAAAATAACAATCGTATTTGCTTATCCTTCCCAAATAAAACACAGTAACTCAAAATCATACCCAGTTACAATACTTGCTCAGCACAGTACCTGTTCCACTCTTCCTTCTCGAAATGCAAGAATCCTGGTAATATTTTTGAACTCTGCATATCGACTAACATTAGATTTGATTAGAAGATCAATTAGCAATCCTCGAGAATACAACAGCTGTACAAAGAAAATATTTTAGAGAATGAAATAAAAGGTGAAATAGTGGAAAAACTGATAAACACTAAATAAAGACATATAATTTTGTTATATTTTAAATTATTTGTAAAAAGCATTATATCTATTAATATTATAATACATAACACACTTTATTATAGGTTCACCACTGATTATCTGAAATTCAAAATTCAAAAAATTCTGGAATCCAAAGTTTTTTCATAACTGACCCAAACTGATACAAGGCTCTTCCATCCGCTTGTCCCAGTTAATGTGAATATTCATACATCTCACTGCAGAAATATTAATATGTTTAATTATAGAGTGACTCTTCAGACCCTGTTAAGAATGTTACATCATATATAAAATATCAGCTAGCATATATACTGTATTACTTTCTAAAATATATTTTTTTAAATTCAAATAACAACACACCAGGCCCCAAGGGTTTTGGATAAAAGACTATAGCTTTACATAAGGCCAGGTGGTTATTAAGAAGAAACCAGCCTGCTGGACCTCCTCATAAACTAAAAAACAAAAAGACTGGCTACGCATGTCCACCCAAAGAGTGAAATTATACGGTCTCTGTAATCCTAGCTATCTAGATTTATATGATACGTCTTTCTCAAGAAGTGAGGATGATGGTTATTGCTAGTATGCATGTGAAACTGATTTAATCTTTCAATATATCTCATAATCAACTTCAGAGAGACAAAAACAATTTCAACAGTATTATCTAGCATGTTTTGAATTTAACCAAATGGATAAATGCAACAGATTTCACTAATTCCTATACTGAGATACCTTTAAGTACCTATAACTCGATAAATATTAAAAAATGTAAATATTACATCTTAAATAAGGGGGAAAAAGAAAAAAACAGCTTAACTACAAAAAAAAGGAAATTTAAATAATCAATCAAAACCATTACTTTCGGGGTGGGACCTTCAAGATGGCAGTAAGATGCGGAGATCACCTTCCTCCCCAAAAATACATCAGAAATACATCTACATGTGGAACAGCTCCTACAGAACACCTCTGAACGCTGGCAGAAGACCTCAGATCTCCAAAAAGGCAAGAAAATCCCCACGTACCTGGGTAGGGCAAAAGAAAAAACAGACAAAAGAAGAGGGATGGGACCTGCACCTCTGGGAGGGAGCTGTGAAGGAGGAAAAGCTTCCACACACTAGGAAGCCCCTTCACTGGTGGAGATGGGGAGTGGGCGGGGGGGGGAAGCTTCAGAGCCACAGAGGAGAGTGCAGCAACAGGGGTGCAGAGGGCAAAGCGGAGAGATTCCCACACAGAGGATCCGTGCCGACCAGCACTCACCAGCCCAAGAGGCTTGTCTGCTCACCAGCCAGGGCAGGCGGGGGCTGGGACCTGAGGCTCGGGCTCAGGGAGAGGACTGGGGTTGGCTGCATGAACACAGCCTGAAGGGAGCTAGCGTGCCACAGCTAGCCGGGAGGGAGTCCAGGAAAAACTCTGGACCTGCCTAAGAGGCAAGAGACCATTGTTTTGGGGAGCGCGAGGAGAGGGGATTCCTTCCCTGTCTGCCCACAGAAAGCAGAGCACCGCTTAAACTAGCTCCAGAGATGGGCATGAGCTCCGGCTACCAGCTCAGACACAAGAGATGAGCACGAAATGCTAACACTGCTGCTGCAGCCACCAAGAATCCTGTGTGCAAGCACAGGTCACTACCCACACGCTGCCGCACTGCCCTGCGAGCCTGTGCAGCCCACCACTGCCAGGGTCCTGTGATCCAGGGACAAACCCCACAGCAGAACACAAGGCACGCCTCAGGCTGTTGCAAACTCACTCTGGCCTCTGCTGCAGCAGGCTCATCTGGCATTCCAATTATAACTACCTTACCCCTCCCTCCCTCCGGCCTGAGTGAGCCAGAGGCCCCTAATCAGCCGATGCTTTAACCCCATCCTGTTTGGGTGGGAACAGAAGCCTGAGGGCAACCTACACGAAGACGTGAGGCCAAAACCAAAGCTGAACCACAGGAGCTGTGCAAAGAAAGAAGAGAAAGAGAATTTTCTCCTTGCAGACTCAGGAGCAGCAGATTAAACTCCCATAATCAACTTGAGGTACCCTGCATCTGTGGAATACCTGAATAGACAAGGAATCAACCCAAATCTGAGGCGGTGGACTTTGGGAGAACTGCAGACTTGGGATTTGCTGTCTGCAATTGACTTGTTTCTGATTTTTATGTTTATCTTAGTATAGGTTTTAGTGCTTGTTATCATTCATAGATTTATTAGTTTGGTTGATCTCTTCTTTTTTCTTATTACTTTAAATATTTCTTAAATTTTAACAATTCTTTTATTTTAATAATTTTATTTTATTAATTTTTTTCTTTCTTTTTTTCTCCCTTTTCTACTGAGCTATGTGGCTGACAGGGTCTTGGTGCTCGGGCCTGGTGTCAGGTCTGAGCCTCTGAGGTGGGAGAGCCGAGTTCAGGACACTGGGCTACCAGAGACCTCTAGGCTCCATGTAATATTAATCGGTGAGAGCTCTCCCACAGATCTCCATCTCAATGCTAAGACCCAGCTCCACCAAACGGCCAGCAAGCTCCAGTGCTGGACACTGCATGCCGAAACAACTAGGAAGAAATGAACACAACACCACGCATTAGCAGAGAGGCTGCCTAAAATCATACTAAGTTCAAAGACACCCCAAAACACACCACTGCATGCAGCCCTGCCCAGCAGAAAGACTACATCCAGCCCCACCCATCAGAACACAGGCACCAGTCTCCTCCACCAGGAAGCCTACACAAGCCACTGAAGCAACCTTACCCACTGGGGGCAGACACCAAAAAAAAACAGAAACTACAAACCTGCAGCCTACAAAAAGGAGACCCCCAAACACAGTAAGTTAAGCAAAATGGAAAGACAGAGAAATATGCAGCAAATGAAGGAGCAAGGTAAAAACCCATCAGACCTAACAAATGAAGAGGAAATAGGCAGTCTACCTGAAAAAGAATTCAGAGTAATGATAGTAAAGATGATCTAAAAATCTTGGAAATAGAATGGAAAAAATACAAGAAACGTTTAACAAGGTACTAGAAGAACTAAAGAGCAAACGAACAATGATGAACAACACAATAAATGAAATTAAAAATTCTCTAGAAGGAATCAATAGCAGAACAACTGACAAACAGGTAAGTGACTTGGAAGATAAACTAGTGGAAACAACTACCACAGAGCAGAACAAAGAAAAAAGAATGAAAAGAATTGAGGACAGTCTCAGAGACCTCTGGGACAACATTAAATGCACCAATGTTTGATTACAGGGGTCTCAGAAGAAGAAGAGAAAAAGAAAGGGACTGAAAAATATTTGAAGAGATTATAGTTGAAAACTTACCTAATATGGGAAAAGAAATAGTCAATCAAGTCCAGGAAGCACAGAGAGTCCCATACAGGATAAATGCAAGCAGAAACATGCCAAGACACATATTAATCAAACTATCAAAATTTAAATACAAAGACAACATATTAAAAGCAACAAGGCAAAAGCAACAAATAACATACAAGGGAATCCCCATAAGGTTAACAGCTGATCTGTCATCAGAAACTCTGCAAGCCAGAAGGGCGTGGCAGGACATATTTAAAGTGATGAAAGGGAGAAACCTACAACCAAGATTACTCTACCCAGCAAGGATCTCATTCAGATTCGATGGAGAAATTAAAAACTTTACAGACAAGCAAAAGCCAGGAGAATTCAGCACTACCAAACCAGCTTTACAACAAATGCTAAAAGAACTGCTCTAGGCAGGAAACACAAGAGAAGGCAAACACCTACAAAAACAAACCCAAAACAATTAAGAAAATGGGAATAGGAACATACATATCGATAATTACCTTAAATGTAAATGGATTAAATGCTCCAACCAAAAGACAGTCTGGCTGAATGGATACAAAAACAAGACCCATATATATGCTGGCTACAAGAGACCCACTGCAGACCTAGGGACACATACAGGCTGAAAGTGAGAGGATGGAAAAAGATATTCCATGCAAATGGAAATCAAAAGAAAGCTGGAGTAGCAATTCTCATATCACACAAAATAGACTTTAAAATAAAGACTATTACAGGAGCCAAAGAAAGACACTACAGAATGAT
The DNA here is from genome assembly GCF_964270905.1 of Leucopleurus acutus. Taxonomy (NCBI): domain Eukaryota; kingdom Metazoa; phylum Chordata; class Mammalia; order Artiodactyla; family Delphinidae; genus Leucopleurus; species Leucopleurus acutus. The sequence continues at coordinate 74,084,406 of NC_139148.1, forward strand.
CAAGGGACCAGTCCATGAAGATATAACAGTTGTAAATATTTATGCACCCAATATAGGAGCACCTCAATAAATAAGGCAAATGCTAATGGGCATAAAAGGGGAAATCAACAGTAACCCAAATAATACAGGACTTTGACATCCCACTTTCTACCAATGGACAGATCAACTAAAATGAAAAATAAGGAAACACAAGCTTTAAATGATACATTAGACAAGATGGACTTAAATTATATTTATAGAACATTGCATGAAAAAACAACAAAATAGGGCTTCCCGGGTGGTGCAGTGGTTGAGAGTCCGCCTGCCGATGCAGGGGACACGGGTTCGTGCCCCGGTCTGGGAAGATCCCACATGCCGCAGAGCGGCTAGGCCCGTGAGCCATGGCTGCTGAGCCTGCACGTCCGGAGCCTGTGCTCCACAGCGGGAGAGGCCACAACAGTGACAAGGCTGCGCACCGCAATACAAAACAAAACAAAACAAAAAACAGAATACACCTTCTTCTCAAATGCTCATGGAACATTCTGGAGGATAGATCATATCTTGGGTCACATATGAAGCCTTGGTAAATTTAAGATAACTGAAATCGTATCAAGTATCTTTTGTGATGACAACGCTATGAGACTAGATATCAATTACAGAAAAACACTTAAAAAAATACAAACACATGGAGGCTGAACAATACGCTACTAAATAACCCAGAAATCACTGAAGAAATAAAAAAATACCTAGAATCAAATGAAAATGAAAACACGAGGACCCAAATATGGGAGGCAGCAAAGGCAGTTCTAAGAGGGCAGTTTATAGCAATACAACCCTACTTCAAGAAACAAGAAACATCTCAAATAAACAACCTAACCTTATACCTAAAGCAATTAGAGAAATAAGAACAAAAAATCCCCAAAGGTAGCAGAAGGAAAGAATTCATAAAGATCAGATTAGAAATAAATGAAAAAGAAATGAAGGAAACAATAACAAAGATCAATAAACCTAAAAGCTGGTACTTTCAGAAGATAAACAAAATTGATAAACCAATAGCCAGAATCATCAAGAGAAAACAAAGAAGACTCAAATCAACAGAATTAGAAATGAAAAAGGAGAAGTAACAACTGACCCCGCTGAAATACAAAGAATCACTAGGGATTACTACAAGCAACTATATGCCAATAAAATGGACAACCTGGAAGAAGTGGACAAATTCTTAGAAAATCACAACCTTCCGAGACTGAACCAGGAAGAAATACAAAATATAAACAAACCAATCACAGGCACTGAAATTGAAACTGTGATTAAAAATCTTCCAACAAACCAAAGCCTAGGACGAGTTGGCTTCACAGGCAAATTCTATCAAAGATTTACAGAAGAGCTAACATCTATCCTTCTCAAACTCTTCCAAAATATAGCAGAGGGAGGAACACTCCCAAACTCATTCTACGGGGCGATCATCACCCAGACACCAAAACCATCATCACCCAGACACCAAAACCAGACAAATATTTCACAAAAAAAGAAAACTACAGACCAAAATCACTGATGAACATAGATGCAAAAATCCTCAACAAAATACTAGCACACAGGATCCAACAGCACATTAAAAGGATCATACACCATGATCAAGTGGGGTTTATCCCAGGAATGCAAGTATTTTTCAATATACGCAAATCAAGCAATGTGATACACCATATTAACAAACTGATAGAGAAAAACCATGATCATCTCAATAGATGCAGAGAAAGCTTTTGACAAAATTCAACACCGATTTATGATAAAAACTCTCCAAAAAGTAGGCATAGAGGGAACTTACCCCAACATATTAAAGGCCATATATGACAAACCCACAGCCAACATTGTTCTCAATGGTGAAAAACTGAAACCATTTCCAATAAGATCAGGAACAACAAGGTTGCCCACTCTCACCACTATTATTCAACATAGTTTTGGAAGTTTTAGCCACAGCAATCAGAGAAGAAAAAGAAATAAAAGGAATCCAAATTGGAAAAGAAGAAGTAAGCTAAGCTGTCACTGTTTGCAGAAGACATGATACTACACATAGAGAATCCTAAAGATGCTACCAGAAAACTACTAGAGCTAATCAATGTATTTGGTAAAGTAGCAGGACACAAAATTAATGCACAGAAATCTCTTGCATTCTGATACACTAATTATAAAAAATGTGAAAGAGAAATTAAGAAAACACTCTCATTTACCATTGCAACAAAAGAATAAAATACCTAGGGATAAACCTCCGCAAGGAGACAAAAGACCTTTATGCAGAAAACTATAAGACACTGATGAAAGAAATTAAAAATGATACAAACAGATGGAGATATATACCATGTTCTTGCTTTGGGAGAATCAACATTGTGAAAATGACTATATTACCCAAAGCAATCTACAGATTCAGTGCAATCCCCGTCAAACTACCAATGGCATTTTTCACAGAACGAGAACAGAAAATTTCACAATTTGTATGGAAACACAAAAGGCCCCAAATAGCCAAAGCAATCTTGAGAAAGAAAAATGGAGCTGGAGGAATCAGGCTCCTGGACTTCAGACTATACTACAAAGCTACACTCATCAAGACAGTATGGCACTTGCAAAAACAGAAATATACAGGATAGAAAACAGAAATATACAGGATAGAAAGCCCAGAGATAAACTCACACACCTATGGTCAACTTACCTTTGATAAAGGAGGCAAGAATATATAATGGAGAAAAGATAGCCTCTGCAATAAGTGGTGCTGGGAAAACTGGACAGCTCCATGTAAGAGAATGAAATTAGAACACTTCCTAACACCATACACAAAAATAAACTCAAAATGGATTACAGACCTAAATGTTAAGGCCGGACACTATAAAACTCTTACAGGAAAACTTAGGCAGAACACTCTTTGACATTAATCACAGCAAGATCCTTTTTGACCCACCTCCTAGAGAAATAGAAATAAAACAAAAATAAACAAATGGGACCTAATGAAACTTAAAAGCTTTTGCACAGCAAAGGAAACCATAAACAAGACCAAAAGGCAACCCTCAGAATGGGAGAAAATATTTGCAAACGAAGCAACTGACAAAGGATTAATCCCCAAAGTATATAAGTAGCTCATGCAGCTCAATATCAAAAAAAAACAAACAGCCCAATCCAAAAATGGGCAGAAGATCTAAACAGACAATTCTCCACAGAAGATATACAGATTGCTAACAAACACATGAAGTGATGCTCAACATCACTGATCATTAGAGAAATGTAAATCAAAACTACAATGAGGTATCATCTCACACTGGTCCGAATGGCCATCATCAAAAAATCTACAAATAATAAATGCTGGAGAGGGTGTGGAGAAAAGGGAACCCTCTTGCACTGTTGGTGGGAATGTAAATTGATACAGCCACTATGGAGAACACTATGGAGGTTCCTTAAAAACTTAAAATAGAACTACTATATGACCCAGCAATCCCACTACTGGGTATATACCCTGTGAAAATCATAATTCAAAAAGAGTCATGTACCACAATATTCATTGAAGCACTATTTACAATAGCTAGGACATGGAAGCAACCTAGGTGTCCATCGACAGATGAATGGATAAAGAAGATGTGGCACATATATACAATGGAATATTATTCAGCCATAAAAAGAAAGAAATTGAGTTATTTGTAGTGAGGTGGATGGACCTAGAGTCTGTCATACAGAGTGAAGTTAAGTCAAGAGAGAGAAAAATAAATACCGTATGCTCACACATATATATGGAATGTAAAAAAAAAAAGAAAAAAAAAAGAAAAACAATCGTTATGATGAACCTAGGGACAGGACAGGAATAAATATGCAGACATAGAAAATGGACTTGAGGACACAGGGAGGGGAAAGGGTAAGCTCGGACAAAGTGACAGAGTAGCAATGACATATACACTACCAAATGTAAAACAGATAGCTAGTGGGAAGCAGCTACATAGCACAGGGAGATCAGCTCTGTGATCTGTGACCACCTAGAGGGGTGGGATAGGGAGGGTGGGAGGGAGACACAAAAGGGAAGGCATATGGGGATATATGTATACATATAGCTGATTCACTTTGTTATACAGCAGAAACTAACACAACATTGTAAAGCAATTATATTCCAGTAAAGATGTTAAAAAAAAAAAAAGCCTATACAGAGCATAACCAGCCAAAAAAACCCAAACCAAAATAAAACAAAAAACCATTAGTTTGAGTACGCAAGAGGTTCAGTACAGTCGTTCTGTAAATCAGTATCAGTTAGGTAAATCTTTTAAAACTATTATATCAGTCTAACATTGTGCATAAGAAACAAAATTGACACTGCTTTTTTAAAAATCAATTATCCTGACTAAATATGGCATGTTACTTCATTACCTTCAGCCTAATAAACTACACAACTGATATAGCTCATGCTTTTAAGAATATATTGCCAAGTCTTAATTCTATAATTATAATAAAAGTTACTTCAAATACCTTATTTGTTTAAAAACACAAATACTCAAGATTCAGTGATCCCTCAGTATCATAATAATTTCACAAATATTAATATATCAAACACAGAATGTATTTTAAGATCTAATAAACCTTAAGATTTAATTCCAGCTTTAAAAATAAAGCATTTAAGATACCACTGAAGAGTGAAAACACATTTCAATAAAAACTACATAACCTTTTGTCTGAAGCTTAGAAATGATTATGTACCATATTTAAACCTAAGCTTCTTTTCCATCATTATGTAAGTGACCTACCATAGCAATTTCACAGTGGTGAGAGGCTAAAGAATACTTCAATTTGATTATAATAATGGCAACTAAATTAAATAATTAACAACTCTTGCTTCACTTGGCATGTTGGTTTCATAATTATTAAGGGTATGGACTTTCTTTGAAATGAGTTTTATTTGTAAGAACTTCATCTTTGATCATCTTCTCTATAAGCATAAGCAGTAAAGTACTATATTTTATTTAACTAACCTACCCTGAGCTATAAGATTTCTTTTTAAAAGGCTGTATATAGGGATGAGTTTTGTAAACTGTAAAGCACCACAATACTTGTCAGTTTTATCATGATGACTCTGAAATGGAATGCATGTAGAAATGTCAAATAGTTTGGCGATATCAAATTGGACTTTAGGAAAGAGGTAGGGCTTCAGACAGATATTTGTCAATCACCCTACACTCAGATGCAATAACTGCAATTATTACAACAGATGGAATTTCCTAGGAGTAACTGATTGACCCAATGTCATGGAATATACTGCTTTCCACACAGTAAGTACTCAATAAATGTTCATTAAATGACTCACTTTTAAAAAATGATAATAAACCTCTTGTATTGCTATGGTTATACATTCTTTAGCTACCCCTGCTTTTGTAGGATGAGTACAGTAAATCATTATTAGTTATTTTTTAAACATGTGAACCCATGAAACCTATGCAGGACAAAATACAACTGCCTTAACGTGTTTGTTTTTAATTTACCCTAAGAGAACCACTATTATTAACTGTTCAAACTTGTGAAAATACCCAGAAATCTCCTCCAGAGTCTCCTCAAATATCTCAGCATCTAATTAAACTATCTCCCCCTGCACCACAACCAGCATGCATTTTCTTATACAACTGAATCATTTCCTACAATAATTCCAAAAATTCTAACAGCACTTCTTTTACCATTTCCCTTTGCAAGATTTATACTATATTTCAGCTAACATAAAGGTTAGAGACTTTTATGAAGTCGTCTTGATTCTTAACCACCATTCACCGTTTCTTTCAGTTAAGCATTTCAAATTCCAAGTAACTAATTCAAAATGAAAATTTCAGAACAAAACCTATTTGTTACTTGACTACTTCAGTGTTTTGTCTTATTTATTGTTTTTTTTTAATTCTTTCCTGCTCATGAGAATAGGAAGACTATTAGTGAGCTATGATTTAACTTCCACCCAGGAATTAATAGCCAAGGTAACATGGAAAGAATGCTAGATTTCAAAGGATGGCAGGATCAAAGTAGGTGGAATAGATGGTACAGAAATATTAGGTAGGACCAAGGCAGTAGCCAACTCAGACCAAGGCAGAATCAGGCACAGAGAGCTATGTCAGAAAGAAACTATGAGTAGTAAAAAGATATTCATATTTTCAGGCATCAGGTTCAAAGATATCAGCAGTATGAGGATGTGTGATTGGATCAGCAAAATGTGAGGAGCATTAGTCCCTCTCTTTATAACCTGGAACTTCAGGAGAGCACATTAAATAGAAAAGCCTAGTTTTGAGGCAAGTCTGATGTTATTCACCACCCTCTCCTACTTCTTTTCAATTTCTCGTTTGCCCTCAACTTACGGTATTTGGTCTGTTTCTTTCTACTTTCACCTAGCCCTATACTGTAACCCTTTAAGGCCATTACCTTTTATGTTACTGGTTTTCTATGCTTTTGCACTAAATTAGCCTTGCTTCCCATAAACCCAGTACAACACTATATCCTCCTAAGACTCAGGAACCTCTTCTGAAGTCATACTGACCTAACATTAGAGGTAAGGATAGAAAAATAACTGAAATAAATAGCATTCTTACCAATCTCCCTGCCCCCACTACTATTAAATTATCCTCCAAAGTCCTCACACCTGAACCGATAATTTTCAAAAATGCATTGTTTTTTTCAAAATGTTCATCATCATATAGATGTTAAAATAGTTACTATATAAATAAGGGCTAAACAAAAGTTCATTTAATAGATTGACTATAAATAACATGGATCTGTAATTAGGTTCATTAGACTTTTTTCTTGGTAGAATTCATAGTGCCCATGCAGTAGGAGGAGAATATTAGGGTGGAAAACGTGTTCCAATACAGAAGTATCCTTGATATAGTACTGAGCATTCTTAATGTGTTTTTAACTATGTTTAAAGAATATTTTAATGGAGCTATAAACTTCAGATACTATCTCTTTATAAAGTAAATGTTCTACATTTCAGAGAATAAAATTATTAAAAGTGGGTTTATGGACCCGGATGCTATTTTCAATCAATTAAAATTTAGTATTGTTCTATGAAAAGATGGGTAAAACTGGTACTTACCTTTGACACCAAATCAATATTAAATCTCCTGCCTTCTTTAATAATTTGCGAGTAAGTAATCCTATTTTTCTTTGGTTGCTCTGCAGTTTCTTCGGCCATAGGCACATTTTCACTTGTTTCCTTTTCTGAAGTTGAGGGCACAGAAGATTTATCATCACAATGGTTTTCTTTCTCCCCTGTCGCTTCAAAATCATTTACTTCTAGGGCACCCTCTGGATCACTGCTTGGAGTGTGTTCTGTGGGTATTTCACAGCTTGAAGTACTTAATGACTGATCTTCTGTAGGCAGGCAGGCAGAATCTGCAGCTTCTGTGGAGTTTGCAGATGTCACAGAAGCGTGATTTTTCTGCAGTGCACCAGCTTCTTCGACATCTTCATGCAAATCCTGACTAATGAGAAATTATAATAATAATCCACACCAGGCTTTTGATAATTATACTTGGCTACCTTTTTTTATTATTTTAACTTTCAATGGCAATTTTTATTTCTTTACCTCATTTATCTTGGATGCATTGCTTTATGTGAGACACACACATTAAACATTCATCTGTTAAGGTTTCAATACGATATGAAACATACTTAAGATCTGAAAAATATACATAAAGATTTCAGGGTTTAGCAGGCCATGCCATGTGTGTGTGTGTGTATTTTTTTTTTTTTTTGGTGAAAAGCAGATTCTTATTTTTTTATTTAATTTTTATTTTATATTGGGGTATAGTTGATTTACAATATTGCATTAGTTTCAGGTATACAGCAAAGTGATTCAGTTATATATATACATATATCCATTCTTTTTCAGATTTTTTTTCCCATATAGGTTATTACAGAATATTGAGTTCCCTGTGCTATACAGTTAGTCCTTGTTGATTACCTATTTTATATATAGTAGTGTGTATGTTAATCACATGTATATTTTTGAGAATTTAAGGCAGACAGGGGAACTGCATTTTAGAAACAAATCAACACAGTGCTTACAAGTACATCCCTCAGAATAAAAAGATCGAGGTTCAAAGCCTCACCCTAGGACTAGATAATTCTGTGAATGTAGACAAGTTGTTTATCCTCTCTGACCTAAATTATCCATCTATAACATAGGGATAATACCACCTACCTCACAAGGTTGTTTTGGAGATTAAATGAAGTATCACATGCAAAGAACCTGACACAGTGCCTGGCACACAGTAAATGCTCAACAGTGGTAATTACTGTTGAGCAAAGATTATTATTCAAAGATTATTACTGTAGTGTGACAGAGCTAGAAAAAAACTGCTGTAAAAGTGTAAGTTGGCTTATCACAATGTGGTATCTTTCTGAATTCTTTCCTGCTGTACTTTGTTTTATAGTTAGTGTCTATTACTTTCCTGGAAGCGCCACTTCCAAAGTTATTACTAGAGTGAACATTCTCAGTCCATTATTGCCTTGATTGACACAACAGGCTCCCGTTCGCTGTGCCTGCATCATGTATCTCTCCATGATGTTTTATCCTCCACAGAACCTATGTTTTCACTGAATTGCCCTACTGCTCAACACTAAAAATGCCTTGTACATGACAGGCTGTGGGAAGTAAACATCTGCTAACTGATTGCTCAAGAACTAACAGCAGTTCTTTCTCATATTGAATCTCAACCCTACTCCACAAAATCTTCCTCTTCCAGTCTCTAAACCAAATCACCTTCTTTATCAACCATCTTCTTTGTCTCATCTCTCCTACTTTCTGAAATGGCATCTCTAACTCCTAATTTATCAACTCAAATCTCCATGATTTGGCCCATGTTAATTGCTTCTTCTGGGCTATTCTTCCCACTTCCTGTAATATCACAATTCCCTCATCCCCAAACATAATCACATACTTCACCAATTGACACATTTTAAGAAAAAGTTTAAATTTCACTTCCAGGAAGTCTTCCTTAACCCAACCACACTCATCATTCTGTTACTCCATGCCCCATAGTACACACATGCAGTTTACACCTTGCATTTATTTATCAGTTCCTTGTTAATAGCCTTTTGGCTGTCCCATATATACTTTATCTTCAACTAGACTTTATTCTCCTTGAGGGAAGACCCTAACATCTTGTCTTGAGTGCACCTCACAACACTTACTGCACTGCTCTATAGATGTGGTATTTAATAAATACGTGATGAATAAATGGTTTATACAAGCAAAAGATGGAAGTATAAATATACATTTATATAAAAAATTATAAATACATATTTATAAATATACATATTTAAATATGAAACAAACATTTGTATTATAGAAAACACATAAAACTAGGACAGTAAAAAACAATAAACTTTACATTCAAAAGTTTGTGGGGAGGAGCTTCAAGATGGCAGAAGAGTAAGACATGGAGATCACCTTCCTACCCACAAATACATCAGAACTACATCTATATGTGGAACAACTCCTACAGAACACCTACTGAACGCTGGCAGAAGACCTCAGACCTCCCAAAAGGCAAGAAACTCCCCATGTACCTAGGTAGGGCAAAAGAAAAAAGAAAAAACAGAGACAAAAGAATAGGGACGGGACCTGCACCAGTGGGAGGGAGCCGTGAAGGAGGAAAGGTTTCCACATACTAGGAAGCCCCTTCGCGGGCAGAGACTGCGGGTCGCAGAGGGCGGAAGCTTCGGAGCCACGGAAGAGAGTGCAGCAACAGGGCTGCGGAGGGCAAAGCCGAGAGATTCCCCCACAGAGGATCGGTGCCAAACAGCACTCACCAGCCCAAGAGGCTTGTCTGCTCACCTGCCGGGGCGGGCTCGGGCTGGGAGATGAGGCTCGGGCTTCGGAGGTTGGAGGTCGGATCCCAGGGAGAGGACTGGGGCTGGCTGCGTGAACACAGCCTGAAGGGATCTACCAGGCCACAGCTAGCCGGGAGGGAGTCCGGGAAAAAGTATGGAGCTGCTGAAGAGGCAAGAGACTTTTTCTTGCCTCTTTGTTTCCTAGTGCACAAGGACAAGGTATTAAGAGCGCCTCTTAAAGGAGCTCCAGAGACGGGCACGAGCTGCTGCTATCAGCGCAGATCCCAGAGATGGGCATGAGACGAGAAGGCTGCTGCTGCAGCCACCAAGAAGCCTGTGTGCACGCACAGGTCACTATCCCCACCTCTCCTCCCGGGAGCCTGTGCAAACCGCCACTGCCAGGGTCCAGTGATCCAGGGACAACTTCCCTGGGAGAACACACGATGCACCTCAGGCTGGTGCAACGTCATGCCAGCTTCTGCCGCCACAGGCTCGCCCCGCACACTGTACCCCTCCGTCCCCCCGGCCTGAATGAGCCAGAGCCCCAGAATCAGCTGCTCCTTTAACCCGGTCCTGTCTGAGAGAAGAACAGACACCCTCAGGCAACCTACACGCAGAGGCGGGGCCAAATCCAAAGCTGAACCCCTGGGAGCTGTATGAACAAAGAAGAGAAACGGAAATTTCTCTCAGCAGCCTCAGGAACAGTGGATTAAATCTCCACAATCAACCTGATGTACCCTGCATGTGTAGAAAACCTGAATAGACAACGAATCATCCAAAATTGAGGAAGCGGACTTTGGGAGCAATGATATATATAAATTTTTCCCTTTTTCTCTTCTTGTGAGTGTGTATCTGTTTGCTTCTGTGTGTGATCTGTGTCTGTATAGCCTGTCTTCCCTTTTTTAATTACTTAAAAATGCTTTTTTTACTAATTATTTTTTTTATTTTAATGACTTTATTATATTTTATTGTACTTTATTTTATCTTCTTCTTTCTTTTTTTTTCCTCCCTTTTATTCTGAGCTGTGTGGATGACAGACTCTTGGTGCTCCAGTCAGGTGTCAGGGCTGTGCCTCTGAGGTGTGAGGGCCAAGTTCAGGACACTGGTCCACAAGAGACCTCCCAGCTCCACGTAATATCAAACGGAGAAAATCTCCCAGAGACCTCCATCTCAACACCAAGCCAGCTCCACTCAATGACCAGCAAGTTCCCGTGCTGAACACCCTATGCCAAACGACTAGCAAGACAGAAACACAACCCCATCCATTAGCAGAGAGGCTGCATAAAAACATAACAAGGCCACAGACACCCCAAAACACACCACCAGATGTGGACCTGCCCACCAGAAAGACAAGATCCAGCTTCCTCCACTAGAACACAGGCACCAGTCCCTTCCACCAGGAAGCCTACACAACCCACTGAACCAACCTTAGCCACTGGGGACACACACCAAAAACAACGGGAACCATGAACCTGAAGCCGGTGAAAAGGAGACCCCAAACACAGGAAGAAAAGCAAAATAAGAAGACAGAAGAAAACACAGCAGATGTAGGAGCAAGAAAAAAACCCACCAGACCTAACAAATGAAGAGGAAATAGGCAGTCTACCTGTAAAAGAATTCAGAATAATGATAGTAAAGATGATCCAAAATCTTGGAAATAGAATAGAAAAAATACAAGAAACGTTTGACAAGGAACTAGAAGAACTAAACAGCAAAGAAACAGTGATGAACAACACAATAAATGAAATTAAAAATTCTCTAGAAGGGATCAATAGCAGAATAACTAAGGCATAAGAACAGAAAAGTGACTTGGAAGATAAAAGAGTGGAAATAACTACTGCAGAGCAGAATAAAGAAAAAAGAATGAAAACAATTGAGGACAGTCTCAGAGACCGCCGGGAAAACATTAAACGCACCAACATTTGAATTATAGGGGTCCCAGAAGAAGAAGAGAAAAAGAAATGGACTGAGAAAATATTTGAAGAGATTATAGTTGAAAACTTCCCTGATATGGGAAAAGAAATAGTTAATCAAGTCCAGGAAGCACAGAGAATCCCATACAGGATAAATCCAAGGAGAAACACACCAAGACACAATTTAATCAAACTATCAAAAATTAAATATAAAGAAAAAATATTAAAAGCAGCAAGGGAAAAACAACAAATAATACACAAGGGAATCCCCATAAGGTTAACAGCTGATCTCTCAGTAGAAACCCTACAAGCCAGAAGGGAGTGGCAGGACATATTTAAAGTGATGAAGGAGAAAAACCTACAACCAAGATTACTCTACCCAGCAAGGATCTCATTCAGATTTGACAGAGAAATTAAAACCTTTACAGACAAGCAAAAGCCAGGAGAATTCAGCACTACCAAACCAGCTTTACAACAAATGCTAAAGGAACTTCTCTAGGCAGGAAACACAAGAAAAAGACCGACAATAACAAACCCAAAATAATTAAGAAAATGGAAATAGGAACATACATATCGATAATTACCTTAAATGTAAATGGATTAAATGCTCCAACCAAAAGACATAGACTGTCTGAATGGATACAAAAACAAGACCCGTATATATGCTGTCTACAAGAGACCCACTTCAGACCTAGGGACACCTACAGACTGAAAATGAGGGGATGGAAAAAGATATTCCATGTAAATGGAAATCAAAAGAAAGCTGGAGTAGCAATTCTCATATCAGACAAAATAGACTTTAAAACAAAGATTATTACAAGAGACAAAGAAGGACACTACAGAATGATCAAGGGTTCAATCCAAGAAGAAGATATAACAATTGTAAATATTTCTGCACCCAACATAGGAGCACCTCAATACATAAGGCAAATACTAACAGCCATAAAAGGGGAAATCGACAGTAACACAATCAAAGTAGGGGATTTAACACCCCACTTTCACCACTGGACAGATCATCCAAAATGAAAATAAATAAGGAAACACAAGCTTTAAATGATACATTAAACAAGATGGACTTAATTGATATTTACAGAACATTCCATCCGGAAACAACAGAAAACACATTTTTCTCAAGTGCTCATGGAACATTCTCCAGGATAGATCATATCTTAGGTCAAAAATCAAGCCTTGATAAATTTAAGAAACTTGAAATCGTATGAAGTATCTTTTCCAACCACAATGCTATGAGGCAAGATATCAATTACAGGAAAAAAACTGTAAAAAATACAAACACATCGAGGATAAAAAATACACTACTTAATAACCAAGTGATCACTGAAGAATTCAAAGAGGAAATCAAAAAATACCTAGAACAAATGACAAAGAAAACACAAGGACCAAAAACTTATGGGATGCAGCAAAAGCAGCTCTAAGAGGGAAGTTCATAGCAATACAATCCTACCTTATGAAACAGGAAACATCTCAAATAAACAACCTAAACTTACACTTAAGCAATTAGAGAACGAAGAACAAAAAATCCCAAAGTTAGCAGAAAGAAATAAATCATAAAGATCAGATCAGAAATAAATGAGAATGAAATGAAGGAAACAGTAACAAAGATTAATAAAACTAAAAGCTACTCCTTTGAGAACATAAACAAACTTGATAAACCATTAGCCAGACTCATCAAGGAAAAAAGGAACAAGACTCAAATCAACAGAATTAGAAATGAAAAAGGAGAAGTAACAACTGACACTAGAGAAATACAAACGATCATGAGAAATTACTACAAGCAACTATATGCCAATCAAATGGCCAACCTGGAAGAAATGGACAAATTCTTAGAAATGCACAACCTTCCGAAAGTGAACCAGGAAGAAACAGAAAATATGAACAGACCAATCACAAACACTGAAATTGAAACTGTGATTAAAAATCTTCCAACATACAAAAGCCCAGGACCAGATGGCTTCACAGGTGACTTGTATCAAACATTTACAGAACAACTAACACCTATCCTTCTCAAACTCTTCCAAAATATAGCACAGTGAGGAATGCTCCCAAACTCATTCTATGAGGCCACCATCACCCTGATACCAAAACCAGTAAGATGTCACAAAGAAAGAAAACTACAGGCCAATATCACTGATGAACATAAATGCAAAAATCCTCAACAAAATACTAGCAAACAGAATCCAACAGCACATTAAAAGTATCATACACCATGATCAAGTGGGGTTTATCCCAGGAATGCAATGATTCTTCAATATACGCAAATCAATCAATGTGATACACCATATTAACAAACTGAAAGAGAAAAACCATATGATCATCTCAATAGATGCAGAGAAAGCTTTTGACAAAATTCAACACCCATTTATGATAAAAACCCTGCAGAAAGTAGGCATAGAGGGAACTTTCCTCAACATAATAAAGGCCATATATGACAAGCCCACAGCCAACATCATCCTCAATGGTGAAAAACTGAAAGCATTTCCACTAAGATCAGGAACAAGACAAGGTTGCCCACTCTCACCACTATTACTCAACATAGTTTTGGAAGTTTTAGCAGCAGCAATCAGAGAAGCAAAGGAAATAAAAGGAATCCAAATTGAAAAAGAAAAAGTAAAGCTGTCACTGTTTGCAGATGACATGATACTATACATAGAGAATCCTAAAGATGCTACCAGAAAACTACTAATCAATGAATTTGGTAAAATAGCAGGATACAAAATTAATGCACAGAAATCTCTGACATTCCTATACACTAATGATGAAAAATCTGAAAGTGAAATTAAGAAAATGCTCCCATTTACCATTGCAACAAAAAGAATAAAATATCTAGGAATAAACCTACCTAAGGAGACAAAAGACTTGTATGCAGAAAATTATAAGACACTGATGAAAGAAATTAAATATGATACAAATAGATGGAGAGATATACCATGTTCTTGAATTCGAAGAATCAACATGGTGTAAATGATTATACTACCCAAAGCAATCTACAGATTCAATGCAATCCCTATCAAACTACTACTGGCATTTTTCACAGAACTAGAACAAAAAATTTCACAATTTGTATGGAAACACAAAAGACCCCAAAGATCCAAAGCAATATTGAGAAAGAAAAATGGAGCTGGAGAAATCAGGTTCCCTGACTTCAGACTATACTACAAAGCTCCAGTAATCAAGACAGTAAGTATGGTACTGGCACAAGAACAGAAATATAGATCAATGGAACAGGATAGAAAGCCCAGAGATAACCTACGCACCTATGGTCACCTTATCTTTGATAAAGGAGGCAAGAATACACATTGGAGAAAAGACAGCCTCTTCAGTAAGTAGTGCTTGGAAAACTGGACAGCTACATGTAAAAGAATGAAATTAGAACACTTCCTGACGCTATACACAGAGATAAACTCAAAATGGATTATAGACCTAAATGTAAGGCCAGACACTATCAAACTCTTAAAGGAAAACATAGGCAGAACACTTTATGACATAAATCACAGCAAGATCCTTTTTACCCACCTCCTAGGGAAATGGAAATAAAAACAAAAATAAATAAATGGGACCGAATGAAACTTAAAAGCTTTTGCACAGCAAAGGAAACCATAAACAAGACGAAAAGACAACCCTCAGAATGGGAGAAAATATTTGCAACTGAAGCAAGTAACCAAGGATTAATCTCCAAAATTTACAAGCAGCTCATGCAGCTCAATATTAAAGAAACAAACAACCCAATCCAAAAATGGACAGAAGACCTACATAGACATTTCTCCAAAGAAGACATACAGATGGCCAAGAAGCACATGAAAAGCTGTTCAACATCACTAATTACTAGAGAAATGCAAATCAAAACTACAATGAGGTATCACCTCACACCAGTTAGAATGGGCATCATCAGAAAATCTACAAACAACAAATGCTGGAGAGGGTGTGGAGAAAAGGGAACCCTCTTGCACTGTTGTTTGTAATGTAAATTGATACAACCACTACGGAGAACAGTATGGACATTTCTAGAAAACTAAAAATAGAATTACCATATGATCCAGCAATCCCACTACTGGGCATATACCCAGAGAAAACCATAATTCCAAAAGACACATGCACCCCAATGTTCATTACAGCACTATTTACAATAGCCAGGTCATGGAAGCAACCTAAATGCCCATCGACAGATGAATGGATAATGAAGTTGTGGTACATATACACAATGGAATATTACTCAGCCATAAAAAGGAACAAAATTGAGTCATTTGTTGAGACATGGATGGATCTACAGACTGTCATAAGAGTGAAGTTAAGTCAGAAAGAGAAAAACAAATATCATATATTAACGCATACATGTGGAACCTAGAAAAATGGTACAGATGAACTGGTTTTCAGGGCAGAAGTTGAGACACAGATGTAGAGAACAAAGGTATGGACACCAAGGGGGGAAAACCACGGTGGGGTGGGGATGGTGGTGTGCTGAATTGGGTGATTGGGATTGACATATATACACTGATGTGTATAAAAATGATAACTAATAACCTGCAGTATAAACAAACAAACAAACAAAAAACAACTAATACTAAACTTTCTTTGGGTTATTTGTATGGAAATATGTTAATTTAAATGTTTCAGACATTACATGAAATTTCTAGAAATCTTATATGTTTTGGTATGATAAGTCATAATTCTAGTTATTACTTTAAAATGTGTATCTCTGAAATAACTAAATTTCCTTGTCAATTGCATTATTATGAACTTTCATCAAATCTTTAACCGTAGTCATTTTTAAGTCTTTTGTCATTTACAGACAGTTCTGGGTGTACTGTGATGCTTTTGCAAAAATGTTCCTATAAAAGGGTTTCATCTTCAAGGAATTCATGGAAAAGACTCTGACAAGTACAGGTTTCTGGTAACTGACTATACTGCTGAACTGAATGAATAAGCATTTTCAGAACTCTAATGGAAAACTGATGAATTCATAAAAGTGCTAACAAAAGATCAAGATGAAAAAAATATTAATTACATGGGACTGAGTGAACTGATGAGGATGATTATAATTTTTGTGACTTTCTGTTTGAATTAAAAAATAAAAGTCCCACAAGGACTCAGAGGCAAAAAATATACAAATCAATTTTCACTGCAAAGTAAAGGAGCTGTTCCAGTGGAGGATTACTGGACTGAATGTCAATATTATGACATAGTATGAGTGTGTTTTGTGTTTGGTAATTTCAATCATTGTTGCTTTTGTTGTGGTCATCCATTTACAATGCTTGGTGTCAGTTTATTTATCTCTTGTAAAAATAAAATGTAGTGTGTGTGTGTGAAAAAAACCAAACAACCCAATCCAAAAATGGACTCAAGACGTAAATAGACATTTCTCCAAAGAAGATATGCAGATTGCCAACAAACACATGAAAGAATGCTCAAGATCATTAATCATTAGAGAAATGCAAATCAAAACTACAATGAGATATCATCTCACACCAGTCAGAATGGCCATCATCAAAAAATCTACAAACAATAATTGCTGGAGAGGGTGTGGAGAAAAGGGAACCTTCTCACACTGTTGTTGGGAATGTAAAGTGATACAGCCACTATGGAGAACAGTATGGAGGTTCCTTAAAAAACTAAAAATAGATTTACCATATGACCCAGCAATCCCACTAGTAGGCAGATACCCTGAGAAAACCATAATTCAAAGAGTCATGTACCAAAATGTTCACTGCAGCCGTATTTACAATAGCCAGGACATGGAAGCAACCTAAGTGTCCATCAACAGATGAATGCATAAAGAAGATGTGGCACATATATAGAATGGAATATTACTCAGCCATAAAAAGATACGAAATTGAGTTACTTGTAGTGAGGTGGATGGACCTAGAGTCTGTCATACAGACAGAAGTAAGTCAGAAAGAGAAAAATAAATACCGTATGCTAACACATATATATGGAATGTAAAAAAAAAAATGGTCATGAAGAACCTTAGGGGTAAGACGGGAATTAAGACACAGACCTACTAGAGAATGCACTTGAGGATACGGGGATGGGGAAGGGTAAGCTGGGACAAAGTGAGAGTGGCATGGACATATATACACTACCAAACGTAAAATAGATAGGTAGTGGGAAGCAGCCGCATAGCACAGGGAGATCAGCTCGGTGATTTGTGACCACCTAGAGGGGTGGGATACGAAGGGTGGGAGGGAGGGAGACACAAGAGGAAAGAGATATGGGGACATATGTATGTGTATAACTGATTCACTCAGAAACTAACATACCATTGTAAAGCAATTATACTCCAATAAAGAGTTTTAAAAAAATTAAAAATAAAAAAAATAATTAAAAAAAAAGTTTGTGGGCAGTGAACAAAAAGTGCCTCTTTGAAATTAACACAAAAAAACACTACAATAAGAAAGGTTACAAGGAAAGAATAACTTATTTTAAATGTTAAGAAATAAAATACCATGGTTACTGTTATAATATAGTAATTTCAATTAAATATAATGAAAAAAGGATGAAATCATTAACGTCAAAACCATTTTCAGATCTAGGAAATGGTAGTGGGAAAATTCTAGTCCTGAATGTATTTATTAACCTTTCAGATTCCCCATCTATGAAATGGGAGATCATTCATCTGCCTTAACTTTCATGAGGGTTTTGTAAGATTAATGAGCTAACATATATGAAGAGTATTTTTCATGAACTCCAAAAGGTTAATCAAACATGAGATATTAATCAATCCTAAGCTATTGTTAAATTTCCCACAGGTCAACAGGCAACTCAAAACATGTGTTCTTAGGTTTGTAATCACATGTTGAAAGCTCTCTGGCCACATAACCACGTAAGAGCACCACTGCCATTAAGCAACATTAAAAATGAAGAGCAATAATATGAAATGTGATTTGTATATTTTCTACAGAATTGTTCATGCTTTGTATTCACTTTCATTAGTTTGAAAACCAGTAAACCAAAGTGTGTTCCATGAGGGATCTAAGGTGACAACTTTCAGCAAAAAGTTCCACATCTAAAGATTAAACTAAGAAATGGCAGGATAATTAATTATACTTTACAGGTAAGACAGAATATGGCAATTTCTCTTATTACAGAGCATGATGATGACACCACGAAAATTGAGCACAGCTACTATCTGGTCAGTGGCTCTCTATTATATTCTGAAAAAGAGAGCTTTCTAGAGTGAATGAAATGCATTAACCAGTACTGGACAATCTGGAAAATATAAGTCCAAATACTTAATTAAGGGTATAAGTTTAAGGAAAGGAGTTATTCTTTGTGAATTTGTTTTACATGCATAAGCTATTAAGTTTTACTATTCTCAACATCATAATCTGGTGAAATTCCTAGCACTATGGAAAACACATGCAATAGAAACACTATGGTTTCCTTACTTTCCATTAACGACAACTAAAATATTTTTTGGAGTTCTGCCAACATTGAATTTAATACCTAACTAGAAGTTATAACGACACCAGAAAACTCCCCAAATTCCACTTAATTCCTCAGCAAGCAAAATTCTGTTCATCAAAAAGGACTTATCGTCCCTCAAATTTAAAACTTTATACTGTGGTTAAAAAAATTTTTTTTTTCTTAAAAAAATAATTCAAACTTTGGAGAACACCTCAGAATAATAACTCAATTTTATTAATTTTAAAGTTTGAAAAGTATAAAAACACATTTGCCATTTGTAAATGAATGTGGCTGAATTATAAGCTCTCAAGGGAAACTTTGAGTTCTAAAACACTACTATGATTTTAACATACAAAGGGGAAAAATCTGCATCATTAGTTCTTATAAAATTTTTCAATATGAAAATAAATTGACAGATGAAATCTAATGTCACATATTGCTTATCTGAATTTCAAAGGATATTTACAATACAGTGTAACAGTATTTTTGAGATAATTTTACCTAATTGCAACTGCTGAATAACTGCTTAGTTGAATGCACTTTTTACCGCTTGCCACAATCTACATATAACTCTGAGAATTTAGGGGTATAAATTCTGATATTATCTAGTATTGCTTATCAATTAATGGTAGTAACAAGGGAACACCTCAAAGTGAATATGTCTTATTAATGCCTTGTAACAGTCACCCTTTTAGATAAGTCAAATGAAAAATTGCCAACCAGCTGGTTAATTTATTCAGCACAGGTGTTCACTATTTATTTTTCAGTCATTTGCACCTTTTTTCCCCACAGTATAGCTTGTTGCAGAAATTGTATTCTTTTACTTTGATGTATGCACTTTGTGCTAAGGCCATTCACTTTTGATTTGCACAGTACACGTTACACTGCTACCCAGCTGTTTATTCCTGCAAATAAATGTTTAATGGTTACTCATAAGAATCAGACTATCAAAAAGTTGTTGTTCCAGAAAACAGCAATATAAAAAAACCACTGTAGTCGATTTTGAATTGCTGCAATATAATATATTGGTAGATATATTTCCTTATTTGTTACCAACTTAAAATGTTAACACGTACAGTAGAATATAGCTGAAGTATCAACCTCTTGTCACATTTCTCCAAGAACAAAATAGCATAAGGTGGTGTACAGCAGGTACTATTGGTTGCCTACTCAACAACGATTACTGTCTTCCTCCCTGCCACAAGAGCTGCAATTTTGTTCCAATATCAGGCAGAAGATACCCAGGACTAGGGGATGGATCATGACTGATTAAAACCAATTATGGTAATTTTACTGCCCTTTGTTAGTGACTGATTTAAGAGTGAGCTGATTATCTAGTTTTAGCCAATGAGACAAGGGAGAATCTGCTGGGGGCTTTGGTAAAGACTCCCTAGTATAATAGTAACAAACAAACAAAAAAAAGCATACACATGTTAGAAGAAAATCTCTCCCCCTTCATTTCACGTTGAGATTTCTGCTGTGTGAAAACCTGTTCAGAATCGTGGCAACTATCTTGTAACTCTGGACAGGAAGCTAAGAGAAGTGCTGGGGACCTACCCCAACTCTGATGTGATTAAGATTCTCAATTAGTGAATTCTGCAACAGGACCAACCAACCCACCCACCTGCCTACCCTCCCACCTACCCATCCACTTTTAGTTGGGCACTGTGTCACTTATAGCCTAAAACAAACTTACTTGTACACAGTGGTAAATTATAGCTTCCTCTAAATTATAAAGCTTATAGGTGATTTTTCATTTTTTTTAAATTTTGTATTTCTTTCTTATTGGTATTATTACGTTTTTGCTTAAAAGGCTCATGTTACTTATAAAATTTTTTAATTAAAGTTTTAGAACCTAAAGTAAATAAACAGAATTTTAGATGAGTATTACAATGTCTTTATTTTAGTATCAATCCATGAAAGAGCTGGTTCGTCTATAAATCTAAGAAGCAAGTTTTCATCCTGTTTTAACATTATCACGCCAGAACAGGGGAAACAATGTTTAGTATTATGCAAAAAAAGAAAGGACAGAAAAGGTACAAGTTCTTGCCAATATTTTAGAAAGATAAAAATCTCTTCTCACTAAAGAAACTACATGACATCATGCAATTAATAGGCAATCATCTTTTACCTAAGAACTGTTTGGGTTTGCGTGGATTAATGTACTGTGCCTTTTCATCTTCTGTTGGATATTTAAAACCAGAAATAGCAGCTGCTTTTATCCCCTCACCTAAACTACTGTATCTTGTGGCGTACAAACTACAGTCACAACAACTAAAGGTTACTGGATTCATCCCTTATCTTCCGAACATTGGGAGTTAGGCACTTTCATTCCCCAATATAGGTATAATTACTTTACAATTCTAAACACTACTCTAGTAAATTAAAGAAGTAAATGTACTTCTTTAGGTGCTAGTCTTCACAAAGGAAATACTTTATTCACTTGGTGGAATGGCTTCCTTGATACGCATACATGTATTTATCTGATTCCTGAAATACAATGTGACACAATGGAAACAGCACAAACTTTTGAGTTAGATAGATGTGGGCTCAAATCCTGGCTCTCCTATCTCTGGCTCTCCCTGGTCATAGCATAGATTAAATGAAACTGAATGAAATAAAATATGTAAGGAAGCAAGTTATAGCAGCTACCACAAAGATAATATCCAATAAATGCTATAGTTCTTTTATTCTTCCCTTCTATAAGTCAACTGTATAATCACAAAATTTGTTTCAAAGAAAGATAATCTATGTATAGCAAAAGTATTTCTGGCCCAAACTAGAGATTAACTCACCTATTACAAGCAGCATTCAGGGTAACAAAGCACTGATAAAACAAAACAATCTGGGTAGTTTTTTATAGAATTTGTGTTAACTGGACTTAAGTTATGAAAAGAGACTAATCCCCACAATTTCTATTTTAATATTTAGCCTAACTATGCAATAACCAAAAAATACTAACTTTAATGTTCAAAAGATCACTAAAACCTTTAGATTGAACACTTAAGAATTATTTTTGAAAATAAGTAAAGTCAACAATCATAAAAAAAAATAATGTGCTATCCTATATGTTTACATTAGAATATGGTGTTACTGACTTGCCATGTAGTTTGAGGTATTTTCCAAGCAGTGGTGATGGGTTTGCACTGATCTACTTGAATCCTTGCCCTGTCCTCCTTGTAATCAAAGATTAAAAATCAAAAGGCTACTGGTTATGACTATAATATTGTTTGTGGCCAAGAGATAGACACTATTCTTCCTTGATGAAATATCAAGTGACATCTACAAGAATCAAACCATAGATTTTGGCCTAATAAACGTCAATTCTATAAGCTAACTCATCTGGTCTAAGATGGGAAGACAAGTCATAATATTTCAGCATTCATATCATTATAAAGCTATCTTTACATGATATTTTGGAAATTTACCAAAATATCAATATTTAAAACAATATTCTATATGCATAATTTACCAGGGATTGAGGTTTGACTTCTCTCTATATGCCTGATGCAACTAAATAAACTCTTGGCATGAATGACCATTAAAGTGTAAGGTTTTTGGTAATTTGTCATTTGGTCAGATTGTGGATTTGACTTGCATATGCTGAGAGAGTAGTGTACAAGATCAAGATAATTAGCAAGTGAGAGAACCTAAATGATTGCCCAGCATTAGTGTATAATTACAAAGTCCTCAGGAAGTGATAATAACTTCCTTTATGAAAAAAATGCTCATTAAGTGAGCCTAAGGATAAGTAGAAAATACAATTAACTTGCAGTATGTGGCTACGGACAGAAAACACATGACTCTCAATAGAAAATAGACTAAAAAAAAAAGTCAATAGAAACGAAGACGTAAAACTGTTCCTCTTTGCAGAAAACATGACTTCCTATGCAAAAATCCCAAGGAATCTACCAAAAAATTCCTAGAATAAGCACGTTCAGCAAGATTTCAGGATAAAAGATGAATGCATAAAAACCAATTATATTTCTAGATATGAATAATGAACAAGTGAAAACCAAAATTAAAAAAGCAATAATACCACTTACAATTGCACTGGCTCCAAAGAAAATTAAATACTTAGGTATACAATTAACAAAACATGTACAGAACTGGTATGCTGAAAATTACACAATCCTGTAGAAAGAAATCAAAGATGACCTCCCTAAATGGAGAGGCCTACCTTGTCAATGGATTGGAAGACTCAAAATGATAAAGACGTCAATTCACCCCAGGTTGATCTGTAACTTTAGTGCAATTCCTATCAAAATTCCAGCAATGTTTTCTAGACATGGACAGGCTTATTAAAACATTTATATGGAAAGGCACAAACTGTAGAACAGCTAAAACAATCTTGGTAAAGAAGAATAAATTGGGGGAAATCATTCAAACTGATGTTAAGTCCAACTGTATAGCTGCAGTAATCAAAACAGTGTGATACTGGTGTGGGAAAAGACATAGACATCAATGGAACAGAAAACAGAATTCAGAAACAGACCATCCAAGTACAGTCAGTTGATTTTTGACAAAGATGCAAAAGTAACTCAATGGAGGAAAAACAGCCTTTTCAACAAATAGTACTGAAGCAACTGGATATCCATAGGTTAAAAAAAATGAACATTGACCTAAACCTCACACCTTATACAAAAATTAAAACTTGTAAACCACATATCTAACAAGGGATACATTTAGAATATATAAAGAACTCTTAAATCTCCACAGGAAAAAAAAAGTCCATCCAATTAAAAAATGAGCAAAAGACATGAACAGATATTTCACCAAAAAGGACATATGGGTGGCAAATAAGCACATGAAAAGATATTCAAAATCAGCCATCAGGGAAATGCAAATTAAAACCACAATGAGATATCACTACTACACACCTATAAGATTGGCTAAACTAAAAAAGTTACACCACCAAATGATGGTGAGGATACGGAGAAACTGAATCACTCACACATGCCTGGTGGGAATGTAAAATGGTACAGCTTCTCTGGAAAAGTCAGTTTCTTCTAAAACTAAACATACATATGACCCAGGAATTGTACACTTGGGCATTTATCCCAGAAAAATAAAAATTTATGTTCACACAAAATCCTGTAAACCAACATTTATAGCATTCTTATTTGTAACAGACAAAATGGAAACAGCCCAGATGTTCTTCAGTGGATGAATGACTAAATAAACTGTGGTACATTGCTACCACGGAATACTACTCAGCAATAAAAAGGGACAAAATACTGATGCAAGCAACAACCTAGATGAATCTCTGGGTAACTATGCTGAACGAAAAAAGCCAGTGGCAAAAGGTTACATACTGTACAGTTCCATTTACATAATGTCCTCAAAAATGACAAAATTATAGAGTTGGAAAACAGATTAGTGGTTGCCAGGAGTTAGGACTTTGGGGAAGGAGATGAGGTGTGGCTATAAAATGGCAACAGGAGGGATCCCTGTGGTGATGGAACTGATCTGTTCTCTGTGGTGATGGTTACATGAACCCACATATGTGTTAAAACTGTACAGAATGAAACACAGACACACACACACACACACACTATATCCACAAAATGTAACAGTAACATCAATAACACATATGTAAACAGCAATAACAACAAAAAGCCAGGAACCTGCACCATATTCTTCATTACATATTTACAAAAGGGGATTCACAAGGAATTTTGTGATGTATCCCACAAGAACGTCGAGGATCTACTACATAGTGATATCCTTTCTTAGGGAGAAAATGAGGGAATTTTCTAAGAGCACCAAAAGTAATCTTTTAAAATGATAAAATTTTTATTTTAATCAGTTTTGTTTTTTTGGTTTTTTTTGGCTGTGTTGGGTCTTTGTTGCTGTGCGCCGACTTTCTCTAGTTGCGGCCAGTGGGGGCTACACTTCAATGCTGTGCGCGAGCTTCTCATTGAGGTGGCTTCTCTTTGTTGCTGAGCACAGGCTCTAGGTGCATGGGCTTCAGTAGTTGTGGCACGTGGGCTCAGCAGTTGTGGCTCTAGAGCACTGGCTCAGTAGTTGTGGCGCATGGGCTTAGTTGCTCTGCAGCATGTGGGATCTTCCCAGACCAGGGCTCGAAACCGCATCCCCTGCATTGGCAGGTGGATTCTTAACCACTGTGCCACCAGGGAATTCCTCTAATCAGTTTTAATATTCATCTTTCTAAAGTGTATTTCAAATACCCCCACCTTTTCAAGTGGAGTAGAGAGAACATAATTTAACTTTTTCCTGAAGACATCGGGATAGAATTATGATCATCAATTGTTATACTGTGCTATAATACAGTGATGTCTTTGAGGGATCCTGATTCAAAGCCATTTGCCCCTACACTAAATGGCCCAAAGCCTGCTCTCAGCTTGCTGATTCTGTCTACTTTTCCTCTGTTACTCTATCAACTAACACATAAAACAGCAGCATGTTGGAGCCCATAGGGACTTCTGAGATGACCTAGTCCAAGAGGACATCTTTTGCTCAGTATCATACAGTAAGTTGAATCATAAAGGCAGGAGTATAACCCTGGTCTCAGTGTGGTTCTCAGTGTGCCTGCCTCCAGCAGACACCCCTTTCCTATTTGCCGCTTTAAACTACTATAGTAGGAAAACCAGAAAATAGGGTTGTCAGAAATATGTATTCAACAAGGATTCTGATTTAAGCCAGTGGGTCCTGGGTGATGAATTCTCATATAAAGTAAATCTCTGTGACAGGTATTTTGGCCCTAGCCCTTTTCATATAATGCCAAGTTTGTGGTCATGATCCAAAAGGTTAAGGATGCCATAGTCTGGCTGGGGCTAAGAAAGGTACTGTTATTCCTGTTTACTCATGTTTGTAGCACTTATTATAGACAAGTAGATTTTCTGTACATTCCCCCACTGGATGCTCTCAGGGCTCATCCTGCTTACTATGGCATTAATAACTAGCTACCCTTTCCAAGTAAATGAAGACATATAGAACATTATCCCAGTTCACCTCTTGTTCCAACCTCTAATGGGCAATGAAAATATACAGCAGAGTCCTACTTCTCTGTTTTAAAACAAACCTTCCACCACCAATCTTTTATCACTTTGAGAAGTTCCAAAAATGAAACTGAAGAGATCAGAAATAAAAAACGAGATGATTTCCTCTGCACTCAAAATGTGTCATTTCAGTCACCAGAAACCATAAACACTAATTGTCATGAAGCATAGAGAAATCAAAGGCCTTGAAATAGCAAAAGTACCTCTCAAAGGGCCTGAGTGTGACTGTCACTATATTCTAGTCAAGTAGTATTCATGGACACACAAGAAAGTTACCAAATATTTATTCCTGGTTTCATTAAAGCATATGAATTTTCACTTGAGATCACCTTCTGTTCTAGATCTGTCTACGCTGGGTCTAAACAATATCAGAGAGTTATACCTTTCCATACTGAATGCCATTTAGCATTATGCAAATTATAATCTGTATCTGATATTTCAAAGGCTGTCCTTTTGCAGAAAATCATAGAAAATTAACTATGTATTAATGGCAGAAAATGCTAGTCACCTGACAGATATGAATATAGGTTAAGAAATCAACCACAGGTTCCCCAACTTTTCACGGGCTCAGGTCACGCTTACCACTGTACCACAGCAAGGATATGTATGACAGTACACGTCCTGAAAAATTTCTAGTATCTTGGATTTTAAGTTTTAATTACTATTAAAGAGTTTGACAGTCTGATTTCTAAAACCCTCAACTCCATAACTCCATAACAGTTGAACTGAACTATGTAATTGTTACCTTTCAGCCCATCAACCATGTCATCTGAAAAAATAAACTATTCCAATTGTTTTAAAACAATGAATTCTTTCACTCAGAAGGAGACACTGAAAACATTACTTTCCCCCCACTTCTCTCTGGATTTACAAAAATATGCCCCCAGATGTCATGGCCACTCAATTTGATTTCTTTAATTCAAAATTATAATTTTCCATTTTGCTACACTGACTGTTATCTAAGAGTTAGAAGAACACTGAATTAGGATTAAAAAACCCTGGGCTTTAATCTTGGACTCCACCACTATCTAGCTTAGGTATGGCCTTGATATTTATCAAGCTATGTGACCTTCAGCAAATTAAACTCTTTGAGCTCCACTGAGGACTCTGTGAAAAATCTAATACTATGTGCTCTATCCTAGCACAGGACCATTGTAAGGATCAAATAAGATAATGTATTTAAAAGAGCTCACGGGACTTCCCTGGAGGTCCAGTGGTTAAGACTCCGTGCTTCCACTGCAAGGGGTGTGGGTTCGATCCCTGGTCTGGGAACTAAGATCCCACATACCACGCAGTGCGGCCAAAAAAATTTTTTTTAATAAAAAGTAAAAATAAAAGAGCTCAGTAAATTATAAGTCATTAATATATTATCTAAACAGAGAAAACTGAAAGTTTTATTTTTTTCTTCCACAACTGAAAGTTTTATGTTTTTCTTCCACAAAAGTTTTATTGTGATATAATTGACATAACGGCACTGTATAAGTTTAAGGCATACAGCATAATGATTTGATTTACATACATCATGAAGTGATTATCACAATAAGTTTAGTGAACATTCATCATCTCATACAGATACAAAATTAAAGAAATAGAAAAAATATTTTTCCTTGTGATGAGAACTCTTAGGATTGACTCTTAACAACTTGCGTATATAACACACAGCAGTGTTCATTATATTAATCATGTTGTACATGACATCCCTAGTACTTATTTATCTTATAACTGGAAGTTTGTAACTTTTGACTGCCTTCATCCAATCCTCCCCGCACCCTGCCACCACCACCACCAACCCCCACCCCCGTCTCTGGTAACCACAAATCTGATCTCTTTTTCTATGAGTTTGTTGGTTTTTGAAGTTTAATTGCGACAACACTGATGGACCTAGAGGGTATTATGCTAAATAAAATAAGTCAGATAAAGACGAGTACTACATGGTATCGCTTATATGTGGAATCTAAAAAATAATACAAATGAACAAACCTAACAAAACTAATGTTACATTTTAAAAAATGCAAACCAGCATATCAAGTAGACTTGTAGCAACCAGTGCCATATAAATTCTTACTGCTGGCTTCTTCTGAAGACATGTGAATAAGAAGTCATGAACATAGTTTATTGTAAATAAATAATTTTCATACCTGGCATAACAAAACACTTCCACATGTTGAATGGTTTTGTCTTTCCTGCTAAGAGCAATAGCTTCTTCATTTTCAAGGATCTTCTCTTGCCACAGTGGGCATTCATTTACAATATCACTGTTTTCCTAAACAATATACAGATAAGAAATTGTAATTAAATTGGGTACTCTGAACCTCTACTTTTCTGATAAAATTTATACCTTTCTAAATTCATGCTTTGTCTCTCATCACATCAAAAGGCACATATTACTTATTAATAATAAAGTTTTACATTTTGTTGTTAAAAAAGCAGGCCCAAAATTACTTCATTCTGCTTACTTTCAGATTTTTGAAGGTTGGTCATTAGCTGTGTCAAATTTTGATTATATGTAAAAGTATTTTTGAAAAGTACTCAGCCCAATATAACTAAGGACTTTATAATAATCGACCTGAATATTTTATATTTAGAAATATAATAAAAACAAGAATGTATAACAAAGTATATAAACTCTCACTAAGGACTGAAAGTGGTCCTTTAAGTTTTTCAATAATTCCTAATTATATTTTATGGAGAAAGTTATATGATACAATATTTGAATACAGGGGATTTTTGAAGATGTCAAGATAAACCTTTTCCAAAGGTCAAGGATCAATTTTTAATCTGTTTAAAATTTTAATCCACTTGTTACCCATCTCTCAGAGAGAAAAATTTTTTAACGTATTATATATACTCAACAAACTAGTAGTGAAATATAACTACAGTAGGCTTTGTTTTAAGTAAATTCACCTCAGAAAATTTCTAAAGTTACAGATTTCATAAAGTAGGGCAATAATTATTTTTAAAAGGCTGCACTGTCCTGAATTTAATATTTTAAGCTGAAGAAAAGTAGTGGCAGATGGCTCTTATTATCAAGTGTAATTATTAGACAGCATTAAACATCCCAACATAAATAGAAGAGGAGGTGAAGTACGGGAACTTTGAACATATAGACAGGGGTTAACAGCCTGAAAAAAGAACTATGGACCAGGGACAGAGAGTGAAGGGAAAAAGGATATGGTGACAGAGTCAAGATGTTGGAGTAAAAGAAGCATTAAAATAAAAGGAACATCTACAAAAATATTTTGTTTTAATAAATCTAACCCATTACCAAAGTTTATTTTTTAAAAATCCCTTCACTCACCAAAAATTTTCCATTCAGACAATTAGGGTATTTTTGTTGCTGTTGTTCTGAGAATCTAGACTAAATTTTTGCATGGAAGTACTGAATATGACTCAACATGAGGTGATCCTCACACACACTTCCCAAGGATAAGGTTCAAAAAAGGGTTTCTGATCAACATAAAATATTTGAGGCATATTCATTTAAACAGTTAAATGAATCTATTTATAACATTTACTTTCTTGATTCATACATAGTTTGAGTCATTATATGAAATGTTACTTTACAAATATTGCTTGTTTCTCCACACTCTCATTTCATACAATAATAAGATTCAAACTGAATCTTCAGTGTATCTTCAATGTCAATGTCTTTGTCATCACTACACTTTTTGAGTCATATATACCATTAAATCAATCAAGAAAACTAAAATGCTTAGCTTGGTACATGGTAAGTGCTTAGTTAAGTCTTAGCTGTATTATTCTTAGTTAACTGAATACAATTTTCTAGAGTCTATCATCCTCCTTTCCCAAATGTCTGAACCCTTTTGAGATACAGCAGTTTCTGATTCTATGTATGATGCTCTCAGTAGGAATTCCATTTCAAGCCACATGCACCATTTACATAAAATTAGGACAGTTTTTTTAATGTCTCATAAAAACTGGTAAACTGCATGACAATCAACTCCCCGTGTTAAACGTACGCTGTAAATGATCTCTAAAAACTTCTTTACAATGATATCCAACAGTTGTAGTAGTGAGATCCTACCCTTAGGGAAAAAAATTACTAAATTTATATTGTTTCTTTCCTTGCATTTTGTTTTTACTGTCAGGTATGATTCTGTCAGGTGACTTCTATAAATATGTAAAACCACCAATGACTGAGATCATTTCAAATTAATGTATCTTCCCCAAACACTTAGGTTTTTTTCCAAAACATACTAACTGAAAGAACAACTAGTAATATGTGAGATTTTATAAGGACTGAAATATTTTTTCTGAAAGACTGGGAGAAAAAAAATCTTGCCTGATATTTGGGCGTACAGAGTAATTAGCAAACGGTATGAAACATATATGATTTATTCTTCAGCCAATGTTATCTGTTTATACTTAAAAAGTGAAATCTATATTTTAGAGGTATTGGAAAAATATTAGCTGAAAAGGTGACTGCACAGTTTTTGTTAAATAAGTAAATAAGTTATCAATCCTATATTACAGAGGAAACTTAGTGTCTTCTTCAATGCAGGGTTATTACGTGACACAAAATATAACCTAGTAGATTAAAAAATCAGATAAGAACTTTACCTGGTGTTCCTTTAGCCAGGACAACAGTCCTGAAAAGCTAAAACTGGCCCAGTTTCCTCCATAGTAGCTTCTTCTGTAACAATAAAAAATAAGAGTAAAGAAAAGGGTATAAAAAAATCAAGTCACTGATCTTCATCCCATGTCATTTTCAACATTGCTACCCCAGAGTTCAAAAGCACACATAATAGGGATGCTGAGATTAGAGGAGACAGTAGAACAAAATAAATAGAAGTGGGCCTTTCAGATCTCAAAGTCAACTTTTCATTGTATAAGGAGTTAAAAGATCGCTTTGGCCTCCTTAGAGCTTTCAGCACTGATCAAGTGCCACTGGATCATGTGATTGTGAGCATCCTGATATGGTCACTGAGCAGTACATTTGTTTTAACATAAACAAATCTCACTCCTGGGTTAATAAAAATGGCTGGGAAGAAAATCTTGGTAGATCTCAAAGAAAGCCACTGGAAAAAACTGCTAAGTTTTCCACAAGCAGTAAATATCCACTGCTAGCACCGCCACCAAACCCATCTCCCATGCCTGAATAAATTTTGTATATACACATATATAATTGGCTACTCGAGATCTGCTGGAAGGCCCTGTGCCATTCTAAGCCTTCAGGGCCACAAATAAAAGTAGATCCTGGGACACAGTCATTCACATCAAGACTTCTGTGATAAGTATAACAACAACAATATTTCCACTGGTAACTGGGTAAACTATTCTTCACTCCACAGTCCTGTGAAGATCACTCCATTTTAGAGAACCCAGAGGTCTCCTAGCTAGGATCAGGTAAACCTTGTAGACACTGGACTTCTGATTAACTTCTGTAAGTAGCAGACTTTTGGCAACCAGAACTCTCAGCACTACACACAGGGCTTCCCAATCCTTGCAAAACTCATCACGTTATACTGATTCTTTGTATGATGAGCCCCAAAGTACACTCAAACCCACCTACAATATCTACTCTAATTCTGAGAGATTCTTGGTTTTGTTTACATTTTTGCTTCTCTGTATCCTTCTCTAATGAAATAAAAATCTATAAAAGGTCTTTTTTAAACAAAAACTAAAACCTTTAAGATGATATCTAAAATTACTCATCCATAATGCTACTGGATATCCTCTAAAAATTCTGATAGATTTCTCCTCAATCAACTCTTGGTTGGTCTCAAGAACAGTCAGTTTTTAGGCTCAAATATTTTACCAAAAATCACTGCTTGCTCTAACAGAGAAAATGGTTAAACTGAACACCTTTGAAAGTAGGTCTATTAATACAGATCACTACTTTACTTATAATCTGATAATTCTCTTGGGGATGATGCAAATTCCTACACTATCCAGATCTCTACAGAGCTTTAAAATTTAGGAAAAATTTCAGCTATACTAACAATTCTAGGTGTTGGAATCAAGGAAGCCTAGAAGCTATGATCCCTTGGATCAGAGACAACAGTGGAAGGAGAAGGTGGGTAATAGCCAGTATAGAGAAGGAGGGAAAAGAGAGGGATGTTAGAGTTTTCCCATAGCAAATTTATACTCTCCTCTCCCTTGCCTGAGAATAATACACTTCTGCCATCCCTTCCCATCCTCTAAATATATCACTCAACAAAACTATAAAATATCCTGAGTGTTGAAAAAAATAACCCTGAAGCAGTGATAAAAACCACTGTCTTTAAATTTTTTGTTGAGATATTTAGATTTCTTTTAAGCCACCATAAGGTCCTAAATGAGAAGCTCTGACTACTGGGTGAAAGCTTCAAGACCTAAATAAAATTTTTTAAGGGCTACATCAATTTATAACTAGTAAATATATATCAGAAATCTGACAATCAGGGTAGACAAAGACTTCTCAGACAGGACACAGAAAGCAATAAAAACTATCGATAGATGGGGGAATTGGGAAGATGGCGGAAGAGTAAGACACAGAGATCACCTTCCTCCCCACAGATACACCAGAAATACATCTACACGTGGAACAATTTCTACAGAACACCTACTGAACGCTGGCAGAAGACCTCAGACCTCCCAAAACGCAAGAAACTCCCCACGTACCTGGGTAGGGCAAAAGAAAAAAGAAAAAACTGAGACAAAAGAATAGGGACGGCACCTGCACCAGTGGGAGGGAGCTGTGAAGGAGGAAAGGTTTCCACACGCTAGGAAGCCCCTTCGGGGGCGGAGACTGCGGGTGGCGCAGGGGGGGAAGCTTCGGAGGCGCGGAGGAGAACACAGCAACAGGGGTGTGGAGGGCAAAGCAGCGTGATTCCTGCACAGAGGATCAGTGCGGACCGGCACTCACCAGCCCAAGAGGCTGGTCCGCTCGCCAACTGGGGCGGGCGGGGCTGGGGCCTGAGGCTCCAGCTTTGGTCAGAGCGCAGGGAAAGGACTGCGGTTGGCGGTGTGAACACAGCCTGCAGGGGGTTAGTGCACCTCGGCTAGCCAGGAGGAAGTCCGGGAAAAAGTCTGGACCTGCCTAAGAGGCAAGAGACCTTTTCTTCCCTCTTTGTTTCCTGATGCGCGAGGAGAGGGGATTAAGAGTGCTGCTTAAAGGAGCTACAGAGTTGGGCGCGAGCTGCGACTAACAGCGCGGACCCCAGAGACGGGCATGAGAGGCTAAGGCTGCTGCTGCTGCCACCAAGAAGCCTGTGTGTGAGCACAGGTCACTCTCCACACCTCCGCTCCCGGGAACTTCTGCAGCCTGCCACTGCCAGGGTCCCGCGATCCTGGGACAACTTCCACGGGACACCACACGGCGCTCCTCCGGCTGCTGCAACATCACACCGTCCTCTGCCGCCATAGGCTCGCCCCGCACTCCGTGCCCCTCCCTCCCCTCCCCGGCCTGAGTGAGCCAGAGTCCCTGAAGCAGCAGATACTTTAACCCCATCCTATCTGAGCGAAGAACAGACGCCCTCTGGCGACGTACATGCAGAGGCAGGGCCAAATCCAAAGCTGAGCCCCCGGAGCTGTACTAACGAAGAAGAAAAAGGGAAATCTCTCCCAGCAGCCTCAGAAGCAGCAGATGAAAGGTCCACAATCAACTTCACGTACCCTGCATCTGTGGAATACATGAATAAACAACGAATCATCCCAAATTGAGGAGGTGGAATTTGAGAGCAAGATTTACTATTTTTGCCCCTTCTCCTCTTTCTGTGAGTGTGTATGTGTATACTTCTGTGTGAAATTTTGTCTGTATAGCTTTGCTGTCACCATTTGTCCTAGGGTTCTATCCGTCCGTTTTTTTTTATTTTTTAAAAAAAAAATCTTAATTATTTTAATAACTATTTTATTTTCTTACTTTATGCTATTTTATCCTCTTTCCTTTCTTTCTTTTCTTTCCTTCTTCCTTCCTTCCTTACTTCCTTGCTTTCTCTCTGTCTCTCTTTCTCCCTTTTCTTTCTTTTCCTTTTCTTTTTCTTTCTTTCTTTCTCTCTCTCTCTTTCTCCCCTTCCTTCCTTCCTTCCTTCCTTCCTCCCTCCCTCCTTTGTTTACTTCTTGCCTTTTCTTTCTTTCTTTCTTTCTTTCTTTCTACATTTTCTCCCTTTTATTCTGAGACATGTGGATGAAAGGCTCTTGATGCTGCAGACAGGAGTCAGTGCTGTGCCTCTCAGGTGGGAGAGCCAACTTCAGGACACTGGTCCACAAGAGACCTCCCAGCTCCACATAATAACAAATGGCAAAAATCTCCCACAGATCTCCATCTCAACACCAGCACCCAGCTTCACTCAACGACCAGCAAGCTACAGAACTGGACACCCTATGCCAAACAACTAGCAAGACAGGAACACAACCCCACCCATTAGCAGAGAGGCTGCATAAAATCATAATAAGTCCACAGACGCCCCAACACACACCACCAGACGTGGACTGCGCACAAGAAAGACAATATCCAGCCGCATCCACCAGAACACAGGTACTAGTCCCCTCCACCAGAAAGCCTACACAACCCACTGAAACATTAGCCACTGGGGACAGACACCAAAAACAACGGGAACTACGAACCTGCAGCCTGCAAAAAGGAGACCCGAAACACAGTAAGATAAGCAAAATGAGAAGACAGAAAATCACACAGCCGATGAAGGAGCAAGATAAAAACCCACCAGACCTAACAAATGAAGAGGAAATAGGCAGTCTACCTAAAAAAGAACTCAGAATAATGATAGTAAAGACGACCCAAAATCTTGGAAATAGAATAGACAAAACGCCAAAAACATGTAACAAGGACCTAGAAGTAAAGATGAAACTACCAATGATGAACAACACAATAAATGAAATTAAAAATACTGTAGAAGGATTCAATAGCAGAATAACTGAGCCAGAAGAACGGATAAGTGACCCGGAAGATAAACTAGTGGAAATAACTACTGCAGGGAAGAATAAAGAAAAAACAATGAAAATAACTGAGGACAGTCTCAGAGACCTCTGGGACAACATTAAACACACCAACATTCGAATTATAGGGGTTCTAGAAGAAGAAGAGAAAAAGAAAGGGACTGAGAAAATACTTGAAGAGATTATAGTTGAAAACTTCCCTAATATGGGAAAGGAAATAGTTAATCAAGTCCAGGAAGCACAGAGAGTCCCATACAGGATAAATCCAAGGAGAAACACGGCAAGACACATATTAATCAAATTGTCAAAAATTAAATACAAAGAAAACATATTAAAAGCAGCAAGGGAAAAACAACAAATAACACACAAGGGAATCCCGATAAGGTTAAGAGCTGATCTTTCAGCAGAATCTCTGCAAGCCAGAAGGGACTGACAGGACATATTTAAAGTGATGAAGGAAAAAAACCTACAACCAAGATTACTCTACCCAGCAAGGAACTCATTCTGATTTGTGGGAGAAATTAAAACCTTTACAGACAAGCTAAAGCTGAGAGAGTTCAGCAGCACAAAACCAGCTTTATAACAAACGCTAAACGACCTTCTCAAGGCAAGAAACACAAGAGAAGGAAAAGACCTACAATAACAAACCGAAAGCAATTAAAATGGGGATAGGAACATACATATCGATAATTACCTTAAATGTAAATGGATTAAATGCTCCCACCAAAAGACACAGACTGGCTGAATGGATATAAAAACAAGACCCATATACATGCTGTCTACAAGAGACCCACTTCAGACCTAGAATCACATACAGACTGAAAGTGAGAGGATGGAAAAAGATATTCCATGCAAATGGAAACCAAAAGAAAGATGGAGTAGTAATTCTCATATCAGACAAAATAGACTTTAAAATAAAGACTATAAGAAGAGACAAAGATACATATATAACGATCAAGGGATCAATCCAAGAAGAAGATATAACAATTGTAAATATTTATGCACCCAACATAGGAGCACCTCAATACATAACGCAAATACAAACAGCCATAAAAGGGGAAATTGAAAGTAACATATTCATAGTAGGGGACATTAACACCCCACTTTCACCCATGGACAGATCATCGAAAATGAAAATAAATAAGGAAACACAAGCTTTAAATGATACATTAAACAAGATGAACTTAATTAATATTTATAGGACATTACATCCAAAAATAAGAGAATACACATTTTTCTCAAGTGCTCATGGAACATTCTCCAGGATAGATCATACCTTGGGTCACAAATCAAGCCTTGGTAAATTTAATAAAAATGAAATTGTATCCAGTATCTTTTCTGACCACAACGCTATGAGACTAGACATCAATTACAGGAGAAGACCTGTAAAAAACACAAACACATGGAGATTAAACAATACACTACTTAATAACGAAGTGATCACTGAAGAAGTCAAAGAGTAAATAAAAAAAAAAACCTAGAAACAAATCACAATGAAGACACAACGACCCAAAACCTATGGGATGTAGCAAAAGCAGTTCTAAGAGGGAAGTTTATAGCAATACAATCCCACTTTATGAAACAGGAAACATCTCGTATAAACAACCTAAACTTGCACATAAAGCAGTTAGAGAAAAAAGATCAAAGGAACCCCAAAGATAGCAGAAGTAAAGTAATCATAAAGATCAGATCAGAAATAAATGAAAAAGAAATGAAGGAAACGATAGCAAAGATCAATAAACCTAAAAGCTGGTTCTTTGAGAAGATAAACAAAATAGATAAACCATTAGCCAGATTCATCAAGAAAAAAAGGGAGAAGACTGAAATCAATACAATTAGAAATGAAAAAGGAGACGTAAAACTGACACTGCAGAAATACAAAAGATCATGAGAGATTACTACAAGCAATTCTATGCCAATACAACGGACAACCTGGAAGAAATGGACAAATTCGTAGAAATGCACAACCTCCAAGACTGAATCAGGAAGAAATAGAAAATATGAACAGACCAATAACAAGCACTGAAATTGAAACTGTGATTAAAAATCTTCCAACAAACAAAAGCCCAGGACCAGATCACTTCACAGGCGAATTCTATCAAACATTTAGAAAAGAGCTAACAGCTATCCTTCTCAAACTCTTCCAAAATATAGCAGAGGGAGGAACACTCCCAAACTCATTCTACAAGGCCACCATCACCCTGATACCAAAACCAGACAAGGATGTCACAAAGAAAGAAAACTACAGGCCAATATCACTGATGAACATAGATGCAGAAATCCTCAACAAAATACTAGCAAACAGAATCCAACAGCACATTAACAGGATCATACACCATGATCAAGTGGGGTTTATTCCAGGAATGCAAGGATTCTTCAATATACACAAGTCAATCAACGTGATACACCATATTAACAAATTGAAGAAAAAAACCATGATCATCTCAATAGATGCAGAGAAAGCTCTCAACAAAATTCAACACCCATTTATGATAAAAAAAGCCCTGCAGAAAGTAGGCACAGAGGGAACTTTCCTCAACAAAATAAAGGCCATATATGACAAACCCAGCCAACATCATCCTCAATGGTGAAAAAACTGAAAGCATTTCCACTAAGATCAGGAATAAGACATGGTTGCCCACTCTCACCACTCTTATTCAACATAGTTTTGGAAGTTTCAGTCACAGCAATCAGAGAACAAAATGAAATAAAAGGAATCCAAAGCGGAAAAGAAGAAGTAAAGCTGTCACTGTTTGCAGATGACATGATACTATACACAGAGAATCCTAAAGATGCTAGCAGAAATTAATGCACAGAAATCTCTGGCATTCCTATACACTAATGATGAAAAATCTGAAAGTGAAAGAAAGAAAACACTCCCATTTACCATTGCAGCCAAAAGAATAAAATATCTAGGAATAAACCTACCTAAGAAGACAAAAGACCTGTATGCAGAAAATTATAAGACACTGATGAAAGAAATTAAAGATGATACAAATAGATGGAGAGATATACCATGTTCTTGGATTGGAAGAATCAACATTGTGAAAACGACTCTACTACCCAAAGCAATCCACAGATTCAATGCAATCCCTATCAAACTACCACTGGCATTTTTCACAGAATTAGAACAAAAAATTTCACAATTTGTATGGAAACACAAAAGACTCCGAATAGTCAAAGCAATCTTGAGAACGAAAAATGGAGCTGGAGGAATCAGGCTCCCCGAGTTCAGACTATACTACAAAGCTACAGTAATCAAGACAGTATGGTACTGGCACAAAAACAGAAATATAGATCAATGGAACAGGATGAAAGCCCAGAGATAAACCCACACACATATGGTCACCTCATCTTTGATAAAGGAGGCAAGAATATACAGTAGAGAAAAGACAGCCTCTTCAATAAGTGGTGCCGGGAAAACTGGACAGCTATGTGTGTAAGAATGAAATTAGAACACTCCGTAACACCATACACAAAAGTAAGCTCAAAATGGATTAGAAACCTAAATGTAAGGCCAGAAACTATCAAACTCTTCGAGGAAAACATAGGCAGAACACTATGACATAAATCACAGCAAGATCCTTTTTGACCCACCTCCCAGAGAAACGGAAACAAAACCAAAAATAAACAAATGGGACCTAATGAAACTCAAAGCTTTTGCACAGCAAAGGAAACCATAAACAAGACCAAAAGAAAACCCTCAGAATGGGAGAAAATATTTGCAAATGAAGCAACTGAAAAAGGATTAATCTCCAAAATTTACAAGCAGTTCATGCAGCTCAATAACAAAAAAACAAACAACCCAATCCAAAAATGGGCAGAAGACCTAAATAGACATTTCTCCAAATAAGATATACAGACTGCCAACAAACACATGAAAGAATGCTCAACATCATTAATCATTAGAGAAATGCAAATCAAAACTACAATGAGATGTCATCTCACACCAGTCAGAATGGCCATCATCAAAAAATCTAGAAACAATAAATGCTGGAGAGGGTGTGGAGAAAAGGGAACACTCTTGCACTGCTGGTGGGAATGTGAATTGGTACAGCCACTATGGAGAACAGTACGGAGGTTCCTTAAAAAACTACAAATAGAACTACCATACGACCCAGCAATCCCACTATTGGGCATATACCCTGACAAAACCATAATTCAAAAAGAGTCATGTACCAAAATGTTCATTGCAGCTCTATTTACAATAGCCCGGAGATGGAAACAACCTAAGTGCCCATCATCGGATGAATGGATAAAGAAGATGTGGCACATATATACAATGGAATATTACTCAGCCATAAAACGAAACGAAATTGAGCTATTTGTAATGAGGTGGATGGACCTAGTGTCTGTCATACAGAGTGAAGTAAGTCAGAAAGAGAAAGACAAATACCGTATGCTAACACATATATATAGAATTTAGCAAAAAGAAATGTCATTAAGAACCTAGGGGTAAGACAGGAATAAAGACACAGACCTACTACAGAATGGACTTGAGGATATGGGGAGGGAGAAGAGTAAGCTGTGAAAAAGCGAGAGAGAGGCATGGACATATGTACACTACCAAATGTAAAATAGATAGCTAGTGGGAAGCAGCCGTATAGCACAAGGAGATCAGCTTGGTGCTTTGTGACCACCTAGAGGGGTGGGATAGGGAGGGTGGGAGGGAGGGAGATGCAAGAGGGATGAGAGATGGGAACATATATATATGTATAACTGATTCACCTTGTTATAAAGCAGAAACTAGCACACCGTTGTAAAGCAATTATACTCCAATAAAGATGTAAATTAATTAATTAATTGATTGATTAAATTTAAAAAAGAACAATGTACATACCTTAACTGAACAGTATTTTATTGCTAAACACTGCTAATCATCATTTGAGCTTTCAGCATGTCACAATCTTTTGGCTGTCATAACATCAAAGATCACTGATCACAGATCACCGTAACAAATACAATAATGATGAAAAAGTTTGAAATATTGTGAGAATTGCCAAAATGTGACACAGAGACACCAAGTGAGCCAATGCTGTTGGAAAAATGGCACCAATGGGCTTGCTTGACACAGGGTTGTCACACACCTTCAGTTTGTAAAAAACACAGTATCTGTGAAAGCGAAGTGCAATAAAACAAGGTCTGCCTGTAGTATTTTAGACAGCATGAGATTTACAGCAAGAAAAACCTTAAGCCTCCATGCACTCTTGCCAGCTTTTTGATCTTGGCCAGTTACTCTACAGAGCTTGGAATACTGCCTGGGGTGTAGGAAGTACTGTGCAGTGTTAGCTATTAATGTCATTATTTCCAAATAATAGTATTTATTGGATCAATTACTCCTGGGAAATGCCACACTCTAGAATGGCATTCAAGGACCTCTGGAAAAAAAAAAACTATCGATAAACTAGAATTCATCAAAATGAAAAACCTTTCCACAAAATACGTCATTTTAAAAAATGAATGGGCTAGGCAAAGTAGGAGAAATATTCACAAAACATATCTGACAAAGGACTGGTATCCAGGATATAAAGAACTCTTTCAACTTAAAAATAAGACAAATATGCAAATTTTAAAGTGGGCAAAGGGTTTGAACAGACATTTCACAAAGGAAGATAGATGTGGTTAATGAACATATGAAAAGGTGTTCAACATCATTAGTCATTGGGTAAATATACATTAAAATAAGCATTAAAAATGAATATGAGATACCGCTACACATACACCAGAATAGTTAAAATGAAAAAGACTTACAAGACCAGGTGTTGGTGTGGATGGCCAGAATGCTCACACATTTTGGTGGGAATAAAAAATGATACAAATACTTTGGAAAACTGTCAGGCAGTTTCTTACAAAACTAAACATATACCAACCCTGTGACCCAGTAATTCCATTCCTAGGTATTTACACACAAGGAAAGCATATGTTCACAAAAGAGCTGTACAAGTTTTTTCATAGCATCTTTATTCATCAATAGCTCCAAACTGGTAATGATTCAAATATCCATCAATAGGAGACTACATAAATAAGCTGTGGTATATCCATATGATGGATACTATTCACTAATGAAAAGGAATAAACTACTGATACAAATATAACAACGTCAATGAATTTCAAAAAACGTTATGCTAAGTGAAAGAAGCTTTGTTCCAAAAGAGTGCACTCTCCATGATTCCTTTTATATGAAGCTCTGGAACAAGCTAAATTAATTGATCTGTGGTGAAAAACATCCTAAGAGTGGTT
Source organism: Leucopleurus acutus (assembly GCF_964270905.1). Taxonomy (NCBI): domain Eukaryota; kingdom Metazoa; phylum Chordata; class Mammalia; order Artiodactyla; family Delphinidae; genus Leucopleurus; species Leucopleurus acutus. The sequence continues at coordinate 74,125,705 of NC_139148.1, forward strand.
GCCTTTGAGGGTGGGAATGAGGGCAGGAATTGACTTTGAAGGGGCGTGAGGAAACTTTCTGGAGCGATGGCAATGTTCTTTATCTTGATAAGGTTCTTAGTTACACAAGTGTATGCATTTGCTAAAACTTATTAAGTGGTACACTTAAGATCTGTGCATTTGCTTGCAATTTTATCTCAAAAAAAGAACCATAAATAACTAGTTAATGATACGCATGAAGTGTTCCAGACTGAAGGTACTGGACATGTACAACTTACTCTGAAATGCATAAAACAGTAAGATGGAATGATAGATGGATAGAAAAATCAGTAAATGTATAATTACATAATAAAGCAAATACAGCAAAATGTTAGTGGTAGAATCTAGGTAGGGGAAACACAGCTGTTCACAGTGCAATTTTCTCAACTTTTCTGTGTATGTTTGAAAATTATCATAATAAAATTTTAGAAAAACAAAAGTAATCTAACGTGAGTTTTCAAACACTGACCACAATGTGCCAATTTCCAAGATATTTTCTGCTATTATTAAAAGTCTTAAAAAGCTCTAAGAAGGGCCATCTTTCTGTTTCTTTCCATTATTAAATGACCTGAGGTCAGTTCATGGTCAAATTCTATTTTTCTCCCCTATACTTGGTCATATGGTTTTTGACAGAGCTAATTGGTTCTAGTATTTTTCCATGCAGCTCCTATTTTCAACTTTTCCTGTTGATGTGCTCTTAACATCAGCATCTGGTGATCTCATCCAATTATGTATGTAAAAGGTGAAACATGGTTTTCATTACTGTGGTCTTTCTGACAAAAGAGGGTAACATAATTATTAATAAACTCACTATAAAACCAAAGCAGATTTTGACTAAATTCATTTCGGTATTTGCATGGTTCTAAATATTGTTTACAATACCCTAAAGAAAAAGCCAAAGAATTTAGGTGTCAAAATCATGACAAAAAGAAAAATAAAAAATCAATACAACATTGTAATATGCTCTCTAGAACATTATTGCAAATATTTTCTTAAATTTTATCTTTAAAGATATAGCTTCAGAATTCTGACATTCAAATTCAATTATAAAATACTATTTCTATAGTCCTTAAAACTGTTTCTGTAATGAATAACAAGGCTAAGTTACTGGTTTTGTTTTTAAAACCATAGATACAATTTATTTTAAGGACAAAGTGAGAACTTCCTGACTGAGGAAAAAGGGGAATGGAACATTTTCTGCCAATTTTGTGTCACATCTGTCTCTGTACATCAAGTAAAGGAAAAAGTAGTTTATGATGAAGGACGACGTTTATCTCTATTGCCAGGAACACTATTTTATATGATGAAAAAGACTTCCTTAAAACTAGAGTTTATCTGTGAAACTAGAGAGTGAGCATTCACAGTATTTAAACAGCAAACATAAAACTATTATCTAAAGCCCTCTCAAGTTTCATGATGGAAAAGTGACCTATAATTTTCAGCTAGAACAGTAAAAATCACAAACAGACATTTTTATTTTCAAAGGCAGAAAAGCCCAGTTATCACAATACTGAGGTACAGCTTTGCATTGTGTGAAATATTGACTTTACAATTGTAGAAAACATGGTTTTAATCTTTCTAAAGTTTCATAAAGCTTACTCAAAGTACCACCTACGTTTTTCCAGACACACAAAGGAAATGAGTTACACAACTGTCTTCATTAACACCAACCAGTAAAACAGAAAAAATAGTATAAAAGAGTAACAAGAGATTTCTCGTCGTTTACAGTGTTTAACGTTAAAGCAACATCACTTTGCTTAATGTCTACTAACAGAAAAGAAATACATTACAGGTAGACATAAAGAAAGTTGAACTGTAAGAGAAGGCAGAGGATTAAACCTATTAATTAGAGCCTATTAATTAAATCCTAACAATTTTCTTTTCTATTGTGCATCATAATTACAAATCAGTATTGAATATTTAGCAACAGCCATAGTCACATGATGCTAAACTACATCCTGTATTGGGAAATGGCTTCTGTAAACAAGGACAAGAACATTGACAAAAGATAGAGCTACTGACATTCAGGCACATTCATCTGGGAACCATTTTAATTATTAGGAAACTGAGGAGTTGGAAATGTTTTCAGGAAGGTAGCAGATGGAGGGCAAACCTGCTCAACAGAAAAGAGAAGCAGCTTAGCCTAAACTCTAGATGCCCCTATTCTATATTCACTGCTCCTAAATTCCTTTTCCTAGGATAGTAGTAATACCACCTTCCACTGACAGCATCTTTCATTTTCAAAATCGTTTTCACAACTATTTTCTCATGGATTCTCCCAACAATCTTGTGAGGCAGATAAGGCTGTTATTTTACAGATGAAGACACTGAAAACAGTCTATGTAGAGATTAAGTCAGTTCAGGGCCACACAGCTACAACTGGCAGGACTGCCACTGAAACTTAGCTTTCCAAACCCTAATCCTGTCCACTGCAACATAAACAATCCCAAACATCTAAGCTGGCTAGCAACATTTAGACCATAGGATATTGTAATGGTCGCTGTGGTTTAATGAAGCCAAACACTTAGATATCAAATAGCACCTGGACCCAATTACTAAATTCACCTTTTCCAAACTGTATCCCATCAATAACATGGGCTGTTAACAGGGATTCCAAGAAAAAAGTTACAATGACAAAATAAATTTGGAACATGCTATGTTTAAAAGAGTAAAACCACCAGAAAATGGTTTATTTATGGCAGACCTTCTCAGCACCATTAAATATGTTAATGTCTGTTCTCTCCAAGAAGGAATAAATTCAGTTAACCAATGAGCATTTTTTTTTTGAAATAGCATTTGGTTCAACAACGTATTTTGAGAAATGCTGGCTTAATTCATGTTAAGGGGAAGAAGAAAAATAGGTACTATATATGTTGAGCTTGTCATTTTCCATTCACTATCTCATTTAATCTTGACAAGAATCCTGAGAGATCGGTGCTATAATTATCCCCATTTTAAAATTAGAAGAAAAAAGAAAAAAACCAACCATGAAGTTGAGTATCTTGTTTTAACTCACTCAGCTAGGAAATGGCAGAGCCGGCCCTTAATTAAGCCCAGGACATATCAGGCCCCCAAGCCTATGCTCTTTCCACTATATGAAACACTGCCTGCTATAATCTACAAGACTGGAATACTTAAAATTATAAACATAAGCACATAATACAAATCTTGGAATCTGACTTACTATGAGTAAAGGCAATGGGATCTATTGATATTTACAGACATTAGATGGGATGAAGTCTAATTTTTGTTTTGTTTCTCCAACTCATCTGGATAATGAAAATGGAATAATAACTTCATGACTACATCTACTCTAATGCCAAACCTGGAGGGACTATTCATTTCTAGGACCTAAATTACAATCAATTTTATTACATATCTCATATTTAATGTGCACAAATATCTTTCTGTATATGACAGGAGTAGGAAAATAATAGTGTGGCATGTCTACTTGTATCAATTTGCCAGCTATACACCATGCACACTGAAAGAGGCTCTATTCTATTTAAATTTGGTTGTAGTATTACAAAGAACCATGACATGTTTCTGTCTTCCTTGTTGACAAATAACAGAACAGCTTAGGGAATATAATAGAGTTACCCCCTACACAAATTCTCATTTACTAAAAGCTCCATATACTTGATACACAAGAAAGTCAAGCTCCTTTCACCATACCCTCATTCTAAGATCAAGGAAGGTCAGCCTCCTTGGTAGAGTACGCAGATGCAGTTCTAATATTAGAGAGGAAGACCAAACCCTTACTTGGTTTTTAGAATCCTATAAAGCTATAGGAAGCTGCTTTGGCAATCAGTTCAGTCTGCCAGAACGAAATGGCAGGCTGTGTTCCCAGTCATTAGGGCTGGAGAAGAGACCTTCCTATCTTTAGAGTTATTAGTCATTCCACACTAGTCCACCCATTCAAATCCATTTTTAGACAGGTAGACGAGTGGGTAATGTACAAAGGCTGCCCTCAATTCCTGTCTTCCTCTATGATCTCATCTATTCCTACTGACTCAATCATCACTTCTCTACCAATGACTCACAAATTGCCATCTCCAATCTGGGCCCTCTGGGGAGAGCTCCAGACTCATAGCTATTGATATTTCTGTACTGAAAATACATATCATGAGTCATTAGCTTACTGGACATCTCCCTCCACTAAATATCCCAGATTAATTTTAAGCTCTACAGGTCCAAAAGGCAAATTTATTAACTGTCCCCCACCCAAAATTTGGTTTTCCTCTTGGTTTCCCCATTTCAATAAATGCCAACACGATTCTCACAGCTGCCAATGCTAGAAAATCTTGAACTCACTCATCATCCCTTCCTCATTTGTCAATTCTAGTTAATTCCTCAAACCCCTTCTATCTTTGGATCCTTACCACTGCTGCCTTATTTCAGGCCCTCTCTCTTATCCCATTTTTTTTTCATTAGCCTCCTCAAAGGTTTCCCTGCCTCTAGTTTCTTCCCTTCCAACCCAACCTTCACATTACTGCCATTGTGATCAGGTCTTGGCAGAACACATTATGTCATTCCCTGGCATTAAGATGTTTAATGGTTTACTAATGCCTCTAGAGTAGAGTCCAAAATCCTTGGCATCGCTCTAAGAACCTTCAAAACTTACTTCCAACTTACTGTCCAGCTTTATCTCTAGACATCACTCTTCTCTGCCATGCATCCAATGCATTAGCCACAACCACAGTTAACGCTGCCTGAGTGAGTCAAGTGCCTGCATGTCTCTCTGCTTTTATTAATGCTATATCCTATACCCAAGGTTATTCCATCACAAAACTAATGGTGGAACTAGTCAAACCAGTCGGAACTACTCAAAACCAGTATCATTTTCCCTGTGAAGGCTTCAGCTCTCCAATATATAAATAAAACTGATCTTTGTGCTTCTAGAGCTCTGCACATACTTCTGTAAGAGCTGTCATACTTTTTTTTTTTTTTTTTTTTTTGCGGTACGCGGGCCTCTCACTGCTGCACCCCACCCCGCTGCGGAGCACAGGCTCCGGACGCGCAGGCCCAGCGGCCATGGCCCATAGGCCCAGCCGCTCCGCGGCATGCGGGATCTTCCCGGACCGGGGCACGAACCCACGTTCCCTGCATCGGCAGGCGGACTCTCAACCACTGCGCCACCAGGGAAGCCCCATACTGTCTTTTTTAATGTGAAAAAAGAAATTCACATTTATTTACAGGTATAACAATTCATGCATTGATAAAGAGGTAGTAATATGATTGCTTTACTGTAGCCCAGTATAACCGATATGATTGCTTCATGGTAGCCTAGCCTATACACTAATGAATGAATCATTATACAATTTTTATATTGTCTTGTAATTAGACTGCATGAGTGTTTCCTCTGACTAGGCCAGGAGAAACTTAAGGGCAATAACAGCAGTTTGGTCATCTTGGAACCCTTAATGCATGGTCATAATTGTTAACTAAGAGGAGTAAATGCATGGCTATTAATCAAGGCTTCAGGATCATATGGACCTGGGTTCAAACCCCAGCTGTGCCTCTTACTAGCTGTGTGACCTCAGCCAATAACCTTACAGTTACTCTTTAAAAGCCTCGATTTATCTTAAATATAGGAATGAAAGCACTTAAAGCAGTGCCTAGCACATAGTAAGTTATCATTCTCCCCCTCCCATGCCAAGTGTAGACACAGAACGCACCCACAGGAGTCTCCAGTGCCCTTTCCATTGACAATTACCAGAGTCCAGTGCCAGCCAGGCATAGCTAGGTTCACTGACAACCCTGAGAAGGAAGAAGAGAGAGAGACAAGAATGGGGACTGCTGAGAGAACAACAGAACTGACAAGTCAAAGGATTGAAGATTGTTGACCCCCTCTCCCTTTTTCCCTATCCTCTACTTCATAGTCACAGCTCCTAAAATTTACCCTTGCTTTGCCATGGAAAGGCAAATCAAACTCTAGTTTCATTAATGGGGAAAAAAAGAGAAATCAGAGTGATAAGAAAAAGCTTTAAGCTTGATTGCTGTCGATCACTCTGCTTCCAGCTGTCAAGCTGATTAATAGTCTTCAAAGCTCCAAGGAGCTGGTAAGAACAGTTGCCGTTTCAAAGTAAAAACAAAACCCACAAAACCCTCCTTTTCGAAGGAGAAGGAGGGTGAATGATAAAGAAATTGCTCAAGAGGAAGAAGGTTGGGGGGGCAAGGAGAGGTAGTGAAAAATGCATATGTACATTCAATTATCTTTGCCTGTAGTTTTCTGGTCTGTGTGAAAGCTATCCTCATTCAAACCCACTGAATAAAACAAGTAAAAGAGAGATGCTGATATATCATGATTTCTGCAAAGAGCTATCTCAATCAATCTAGCCTCTGTTTGAGCTCTATAGGAAAAAAAGCCTCCTTGTGCAAGAATTGTCATTTGCAAATGAAGCTCCTGTCATACAGATTTCAGTGAACTAAAGATAAAATGACATTTCTGTCTCAAAACCATAAAAATTCACAAGTTGCTTCCAAGTATTTTTTTTCCCCCACACTGCCCTCCAAAATAAAGACTGAACATATTCCCAGTGATTCCAAAGTAAAAGCCTTTTAGTGAACCTGGTACATATGACTGTCAGACCTTGCTGGCCACACCTCAATTTTTTACATGTATCCCACTGGTCCCTCACAGGGACTCTTCAAGGTAGGTGGTATGCTACGCCAATTTTACAGTTGAAGAAAACAACATAAGTCACATAACTAATCAGTGACAGAGTAACAGCCTGAATTGGGTCTCTTGATCATCAAACCCAGGATTTGTTTGTCTTCCAACCCTACAGCTTATCTTAGTGAAAGAGCATAGGCGTTGCAGTCTAATGGACCTGGCTTTAAATCCTGGTTCGTCCCCTTAATAGAAATGTGACATTGGACAAGTTATTTCAATTCTCTGAGTTTGTTTCCTCATCTGCAGAAGGAGAGAATTTATACTTCTTTTAGAGAAATATAATAAAAATTAAATAGCTTAATATTTGTAAAGTACCTAACACAGTACTGAGCAAATATTCAGTAAATGGTAGCTATTATTATTACATCACGTTGTTTGTAACAGCATACACCATCCTGAATACTAGATTATGTTAAGCAACTGAAAACTACTTTCATTCATAAATTAGTGCCACAGACCTCAGGAAATGTCTTTAACATGGGGGAACAGAGAAAGGGAAAAGCTAGGGTAACACTTCCTTCTTTGATATATTTTTCTCATCCTTACAGGAGACACAGCGAGGTTTTCTTCCTTTCATCTAGGTAACAGAAGGTAAAAAAAAAATTTTTCTTCTAAGTGAGGTTACATTTCTTTTACTTCCCTATCCCTTTATGGTAGTCTTAAATCTAAAACCTTTCAAATACTTATCTTTGAGCTACCTTATTGACATATGTGCAAGTATTCCAGTATAAGAGAAACAGCCATGTTGTTTTATTTTTGCATTAAAAAAAACATAAACAGACCTGAATTTTCACAAACTAAAACCACTAAAAAGAAACTTTACAATAGGATTAGCTGTTGAATCAATACTGGTTCCTTTTTTTAGGAGCCAATAATCATTGAACATCTGAACAGATTATTTTTGTTCTTTTACTGCAGAAGCAAGGCATCAGACTGAAATTTTTCACACAATTCCACGTATTAATTTCCAGGGCAGAAAAACATCATAAAATTCATTTGACACACAACTGCAGATGCAATTTCTGAGGTGACTCAATGAGGTAGAGTTCTATTAAGCCACACAAAAATAATGCCTCTAATAAGAAATCACTTTAACTCTTTCTATAAAAGGAAAATGATGCTAGTTCTCAAAGATCCTTATAGTCCCATATCCATGGTGAGAAGTCAATAAGAAGTTATTGTAACCACTCCCATTCAAGCCACCCTCCTACCACCAAATCTAAATAATACCCCCATTACTCTCTTAGAGCACTACCCTTTTTTCCTTCATAAGCACAATTTATAATATAAAATTTAAGCATGTTTAATGTCTATTTCCCCCTACTAGGGTCCAAGGTCATCATGAGGGCAGGAGTCATGATCTGTTTTGTTGTTCACCTCTCAATACTCGGGGACTAGCAATACCCATAATCTCATCTGGTTTTACAACTGGTTTCTAATCATAATGTATACATTTCTTGAGAAGTGAGAATTCTTGGCAAATTTTAGTGTCTCCCACCTCAGTGCCAAAACATAAAGATGAAAAATGATATAGAGGAAAAGGGGATGTCAAAATAATGTCAAATCAATGGTGGAGAAACAGTGAACCCAGAAAGTGTCCTTTGAAATCCTGGTCAACCATAGCTCTACAACTCTCAAGAAACTTACTGGGATGAATTTTCCTAATACAATCCTATATGATCTCATCTAGTTTTGATCAACTATTTATCTGTGTAAAAAATTGTTTTTTCCACTATTAGTACCATAACATAATATTACTAAATAATATCCTTAAATGTGAAAAGAATGTGCAAACAGACATGATGATGAGACACCGTTATGGCATATTTTCACCTCATCAATTCAATTCATTTTATCCTTTCACTCATGCATTCATCCATTCTCATAAAACTATCTTTAATTCCACCAGATAGAATACACCACACCAACAGTGGTCTCTCGGGAGTGGTATGTGGGCAGAATGACATGTATATTTTTATGTATATGTGCATGTAATATACAGACATATACATTGCTTAAATTTTTATGATGAACATATGAATATTTTTGATTAAAGGCAAAAAGTTTTTTCAAACAAACAAAAACAGAAAACAAACCAGAGACAAAATAATTGTTTACTTCTCTTTATCACAATTCCTAAATAATTCTTAACTAGACACAGTTGCTAAATAGAAAACAAAAATGTCGTTTGTCAAACCAAAGAGAAATCTAGCCCAGAAACTGATAGACATGTAATGGTGACATCAGTTCCTAACCCCAAAAGATAATACTATTTAGATTAATATCCTTCTTTGGTCAAACTATTAAAGTATAACAATGTTTTCAACTTTTAGAAATAATAATATGGTTATTACATAAGACTAAAACATCAACAGCTGTATCTGTGACTTTCATTTGGGTTGACATCATAAATCCACTAAATACTTAACAGAATCGGATGTAAAGACTTCAAACACTGAATACTCGTTTTTAAAAAAGACTCTAAGAAATCATGAATTTGGATTAATTCAGTGAGGTAACATCATCATTTTCAATTTATTTAGTTTATTTTCTCTTTGAAGCAGTTACAGTAGAAAGTAAAGACTTATAGGAAACAAAATAAAACTAAACAATGACATATATGATTAGAAGAAAAGACTGATTGAGGATGTGCAGATGAACAATTATTGGTAGAAGTAGATTCTGTTCAAGTGTAAACTTTCGGTCCTATTGCACCTCCCTCCAGCAACTTCAAGATTAAAGTAAATGCCAATCTCTACATTCTGAATTGCTAATTGCTTTTCTAAATCACAGCACCTATTCTCGAACTTTCACATGTCAACAGCTCATTAATATCTACTGTAAATGTAGTTCTCTAAAAAGAACCACAGATTTTACATTTATTTAGAAAGATAACTGGCACACAAAAATAGAGCTCCTTCAATTACAATTTGGCAGAAGTTAACTTTAATTTAAAATCTGCCTGTGAATTTTATGACAACACAGCAATGAAATGACTATTTTAAATGAGATTAGCTGCTGTTGATAGTGATAATGCTTGGATAGTGCTTATAAATCAACAGAGGTTGTACTTAGGATTTTATAATGAGTCATTTCAGAACCATCAACTATCATCACTTAAATGGTATATAAATGTAAACAGTGTCAGGAGGTTAAAGTACTAAGTTGATCTTCACAAAATCATGAATGTAATCCATACACATAAAAAAACTCAAAGTACATTTTTGTCTGCTGTTATTCCTATAGCTTTTGTCTCAGTTAATATTTAATGTTTTAATGTAAGAAAGACTTTAACCAAGATTAGAAAAACAATACCACTCAACAGTTCATCAGGATGAAATAATCAGTTCAGGTCACTATTCTGCTGGCTAACTATATAAATCTTCCTGCAAAAAAAAGAGAGAATTTTACCTAATTCCTTATCATAACACTTAAGCTTATTGAGGCACAGCAGTTACACAATCTCATTAAAGTCACTGACTTTGTGAATTTTTAAATTAAAGAAAAAGATCATAAGGTGATTTTACAAATATACAAATGTGGTAAAAATTTGGGAAAATACCCTTTTTCCCAAAATATTAGAAATTTATAAATAAAAGCCATATGTATATGGATGTCCACATTTTGCTTATAACAGGAAACTGGAAACAGCCTCAAATACAGCAGTAGAGAATTGGTTAAATAAATTGCAGTGTGTTTGTATGAATAAAATAATATATAGCCCATTACAATTAATTGGAAAATCACATTTTTGGCAAGTTAAAATGTTGTTTAAGTATAAAACAAAAAAAAGTACATCTTCCCAGGAATGCAAGAATTTTTCAATATCCATAAATCAATCAATGTGATACACCACATTAACAAATTGAAGAATAAAAACCATATGACCATCTCAATAGATGCAGAAAAAAACTTTTGACAAAATTCAACATCCATGTATGATAAAAACTCTCCAGAAAGTGGGCATGCAGGGAACATACCTCCATGTAATAAAGGCTATATATGACAAACCCACAGCTAAAATCCATACTCAATGGCGAAAAGCTGAAAGCACTTCCTGTAAGATCAGGAACAAGGCAAGGATGCCTACTCTCACCAAACTTATTCAACATAGTATTGGAAGTCCTAACCACAGTAATCAGACAAGAAAAAGAAATAAAAGGAGCCCAAATTGGAAACGAAATAAAACTGTCACTGTTTGCAGATGACATCATACTATACATAGATAATCCTAAAGAGGCCACAAGAAAACTACTAGAGCTCAATGAATTCAGTAAAGTTGAAGAATACAAAATTAATGAACAGAAATCTGTTGTATTTCTATACACTAACAATGAACTATCAGAAAGAGAAAGTAAAAAAAAAAAACACCCCATTTACCATCGCATCAAAAAGAATAAAATACCTAGGAATAAACCTACCTAAGGAGGTAAAAGACCCATACTCAGAAAACTAGAAGATACTGATGAAAGAAATTGAAGAGGATACAAACAGATGGAAAGATATACTGTCCTCTTGGATTGGAAGAAGTAAAATTGTTAAAATGACCATACTACCCAGGGAAATCTAAAGAGTCAATGCAATCTGTATCAGAATACCAATGGCATTTTCCACAGAACCTGAACAAATAATTCAAAAACTTTATGGAAACACAAAAGATCCCGAATAGCCAAAACAATCTTGAGTAAGAAGAACAGATCTAGAGGAACCATGCCCCCTGACTTCAGACTATAATACAAAGCTACAGTAATCAAAACAGTCTGGTACTGGCACAAAAACAGACACATAGATCAGTGGAACAGAACAGAGAGCCCAGAAATAAACCATGTACTTATAGTCAATTAATCTACAACAAAGGAAGTAAGAATATATAATGGAGGAAAGACAGTCTCTTCAATAACTGGTGCTGGGAAAACCAGACAGCTACATGTAAAAGAAGGAAATCAGAACATTCTCTAACACATGAAAAGATGCTCAACATCACTAATCATCAGGGAAATGCAAATCAAAACCACAATAAGATATCACCTCATACTTGTCAGTATGACTATTATCAAAAAGAACACAAATAACAAATGTTGGAGAGGATGTGGAGAAAAGGGAAGCCCAGTAGGAATGATACCTAGTATTCAGAACTTGGTTTCTAAATCCCATTCTTAAATACACAGAGAGAGGGCTCTTGGAAAAGTGGTTGATTCTAGGGCTAGAACAGGGAAAACACAAGATGAGGCTGGAGCATCCTGCAGTGTCAGAAAGAAAGGAAGTGCTCAAACAAGGATAGGCTATTTCACAAGGACACAAGAACCAACTGGAAAGAACTCACAATGACCAAAGCTGAAACAATTTGAACAATAAAATAAACAATGGTAGTATGAGATTATAACCCATAGTATAAAATAAATATCTATGAACCCACAGTGATACATATAATTTAATAAATAAATAAATGAGGAAGAAGAGACAGCTCTTATTTACAGAAGAATTGCAATAAATAAGTGAAAATGGGAAGAGGAAAATAGAAAATGACCATTAGGCAAACATTAGTGTACCTTGGGGGAGATAATTTGAGACTATTAACAACTAAATGCAAAGTGGGATCCTGGACCAGAACCTGAAACAGAAATATAACATTATTGAAAAAAATCAGTGAAATTCAAATTAGGTCTACAGTTTAGTAGTTAGTATTCCACCAATATTAATTTCTCAGTTTTGATCATGGTACTACGGCTACATGAGATGTTAGCATTAGGAGAAGCTGAATAAAGTATATACAGAACCTCTCTGTACTAATTTTTCAACTTTACCACAAATCTAAAATTTGTTCAGAAAATCTTAATATTTTAATGCATTTAATGTATTATAATGTTTATAAAATTTACACACCAGGCAGATGCTCCACTGTTTATCCTTTGGCTTCATATGCCACCACCACCCCAAGTGCCAGAACACCACTACAGTTTGAGAAGCATGATTCTAATCTATTCAACAGTAGAACTTAATTGAGAAATAAGCAAAAATACAAGGTAATGATTTTCTACTTTGTCTACAAATTAGAATTAGTTAGAATAATTCAACTAATTGGTTTTTAATAAATACATACAGGTACATCAACAACAAAGACAGTGTGGTATATTTCAAAGAATGTTGGAATAGGAATAAGAACTGAGTTTTTCCCCAGTCATCTGCTTGTTTGACTATGGGCAAACCTCAACTTTCTCATCAACAGATAACTCCCTTCCAAACTACCATGAATCTACCATCTGTAGATGAGCAAGGACCAATGTTGCACTGAGCGTATATGAGGCAATTCTAAATTCCCATCACTAGAACAGTGGCTTGGCATATATAATATTTATCAAATATTTACTTAGGGACTGCTGTATTCCAGACCTCTCAGGCACTGGGGATATTAAGATGACTAAGACATGATCCCTAATCTCTAAAAGTCTAATAGAGCCAAGAGATCTATAAACAATAATAATACTGTGTGAAAAATATTATAAGAATGTACAGAAGACTTGAAAGTACAGGCAAATAGAAAAAATTAATACTACTTGGATTATCAAGGAAGACATCACTAGAAAGTGGTATACTAGCTATGTCCTAAAGAAGGAGTACTCTATTCGCATAGAATAGGGACCAGCATGAAAAAAGGCATAAAGATGTGAGAGAATACTGTATACTTAGAGAGAGTACATGATGGGATACTGTTGAAGCAGGCTGTAGGCGGAAGGGGAAATTTCTATGAGAATTTACAACTGCAAACTTGAACCACAGGTGATTATGGTGTTCTAATACATGCTACTCACATAAACCAAGAAACCTCAAGCCTAGAAATTAACATACAAATTGTTTTGAGCCAGTGTAGTAGATGATGGTTCCCCAAAGTTGTCGATGTCCTAATCCCCAGAAGCTGTGAATAAGCTTTCTTATATGACAAAACGGACTTTGCTAACATGCATAAATAAAGTATCCTGAGATGGGAGGAATATCCTACAGTATCCAGGTAGGCCCCAATGTAAACACAAGGTTCCTTATGAGAGAGGCAAGAAGGTCAGGGGCAGAAAAACAAGGTAGCATGATAGAGGGTGAAGTGAGGCTCTTGAAGATGGAAGAAGGGGCCATGAGCCAAGGAATGAGGTGGCCTCTAGAAGCTGAAAAAGATAAGGAAACAGATGCTCCCCTGAATCCTCCAAAAGGAATGTAACACTGCCTGCCTACAACTTGATTTCAGACCCGTAAGATTCATTTCATACTTCTGACCTGCAGAACTGTAAAAGAATAACTTTGTGTCGTGTTAAGCTACTACATTTGTGGTAATTTGTTACAGCAGCAATAGGAACTAATATGGTCAGTAATAGCACTGGCTGACCAGGCAAAAGTAAATGCAAAACCACTTAGTACGAACATACCCCCTCAAACAGGTCACACAGCATTCGCACAGATAAAGCCCCGCTAAAGAAAAACTGGAAATTTTAGGGAAAGGAAATAAGGAAAAGTACTGACCCTGAAGATGGAGAGAAAATGACAAAGAGCAGTATTAAACCTCAAAGAACTTCACATAAAATATTTCACACGTTTTTAAAAAAACGAATTGAAACACAAAGAAAGAACACGATGGCTTTAAAAAATAACCCAACAGGACTTCTAGAAATGAAAGTCATTGAAGAAAATGATAGCTAGGATAAATAGAAAATTAGACTCATCTAAAGACAGAGTTAATGAACTAGAGGTCTGCAAACATTTTCTATAAAGGGCCAGATAGTAAATTTTTAGGCTTTGCAGACCACACAGTTTTTGTTACAACTACTTAACTCTTTGACTTTGTAGTGTGAAAGCAGCCATAGTCAATATGTAAACATGTATATCTATAAGTATATAATAAGCATGGTTGTGTTCCAATATGACTTTATTTTAAAAAAAAATGGCTGACCTGTGGGCCATAGTTGCTAACCCCAGAACAAGAAGATAAAGCTGAGAAAACTACTCAGAATGCTGTATCAAAAGGTAAAAAGATGAAAAATATGAAAGTGACATTAAAAGGCATAAAGGATAGAATGAAAAGGTGCAATTTATAAGAGAATTTCCAAAAGAAAGAAGAGAGATGTTTGAAGAAACAGTTGAGGGTTTTCCCACCAACAAAAGGCATAAGTCATCTGATTTCAAGAAACAAAACAATTTCTGAACAGTATAAATAGAAATAAAATCCACACCTTGACAGATAAGAGGAAGACTATATAACTATAAAGACAAACAGAAGAATATCAAAGCAATCAGAAAATAAAAAAGAGAATTCACCTACCAAAGAACAACATTTCTCAACAACAACAAACAACAGTATTGTTAGAGTAATATAAGTTAACATTTACTAAGGGCTTACTATGTTTCAGGCACTGTTATAAATCCATTACATTGATTATTTTATTTAATCCAATAAACAATCTTATAAATTACTATTACAATTGCACTTTATATCAAGAAACTGAGTTACAGAAAGATTAATTAATTTGTCAAAGGTTACACACCTAGTAAGTGAAGAAACCAGGACTTAAACCCAGGTATACTAGCTTAAAAGCCCATATACAACTTCCCAGTTGGAGCCAAAGCACGGGAAGTTGGTTGAAATGTAAAAGGTACCATTGCTATGGAAAGTAGTAAGGCAGTTCCTCAAAAAATTAAAAATAGAATTACTATATCAATTCTGGGTATATATCTAAAAGAACTGAAAGCAGGATCTTGACGATATATTTGCACATCCATGTTCATAGCAGCATTATTCACTATAGTCAAGAGGTGGAAGCGAGTCAAATGTTTATAAACAGATGAATAAATATAGTATATACATACAATGGAATATTATTCAGCCTTAAAAAGGAAGGAAATTCTGACACATGATACAAAATGGATGAGCCTTGAGGACATTATACTGACTGAAATAAGCCAATCACAAAAAGACAAATAACGTATAATTCCAATTATATGAGGAATCTAGAGAAGTAAAATTCATGGAGACAGAAAGTAGAATGGTAGTTGCCAGGGCTGGGGGGAAGAGGAATGCAGAGTTATTGTTTAATGGGCATAGAGTTCAGGTTTGTAATATCAAAAGTCCTGGAGATCTGCTACACAACAATATGAATATACTTAACACTACTCAACTGTATACACTTAGAAATAGTTAAGATGGCAAATTTTATGTTATGTGTTCTTTTTACCACAATTTAAAAGTTATTTGCATTTAAACTTAGACATGCACTAGCTGGGTAAAGTTAGAAAAATTACTTAACCTCTCTATGCCTCACATCCCACCCCCATTTGCTAATTTGGGATAACACCACCCTCCTCACTCAGCTGTGACGAGAGTTAAATTATATAACGTGCAAAGAAACTGATATGGGAAGTAGCTTACAGTGTGAGCACAACAAATAACTTTGGGAAATTTAAGATTTTATTTTCAATTTTAGGTTAATTAACATTATCAGAAATAAATTTGAATTTACATTCTTATTAAGCCTTTTTAAAGCACACTGGCCCAGTACCTCAGCTTTCAAGGCAGCAAGTTTTTCAGCATGTGAATCCATATGTCAAAAAGACTGAATTAAGACATTAACACAGCAGTTACACATATGATAGTGAAAGAGAATTCCAAGAGCAGGACTTGAGAACAGAAACTAATTTAATTTAGAAATTTCATCCAATAACTGAGGAGTTATGCTTTGAAAATAAATTTAGAAAGGGTAAATGAACTAATACCACTTTTGGATTCCTACATATTTACAATGGGATAATATATGAGAAGGCACTGTGAACTATAGCAAATCTTGTTATTCTTAGTATTCTGACATTCTGAAAAACTTGCAGTTACTATCAAACAGAAAATATAAAGTCATTATTTCTTGTTTCCTTTCTACTCCTATTTAATGAACAATTAAAGGGCCAAAATACAACAGTCAAAAGCACTAAATAAATAGGCAAAAAGTTAAGGGTTTGTTTCAGGAGGAAGCAGGAAGGGAAAGATTTATGCTTTATCTTAAACTTGAATTTTCCATTAACTTCCTTTTTATCATCACATTTAAGGAAAAAGGGGAAAACAAAATTCTAGATATTCTAGATTTTTCTAATAGTTTAAATTTTGATGAATTTTAAGAAAACCACATACTCTTATCAGCTGATTTTTTCAACAATCAAATACAAAGCCTAAAATACAACAGCATATACAGGCTTTACACACCCACACATGTATATAATTAAATGGTCAGGTGTGAGGTTTCCAAGCCTCTTGGAGAATTATCATTTAAAAAAACAAAATCACTCATGTGAAAAATAAAATTATGGTACATTTGGTTTATCCTCAAAGGAAACAGTACACTATTTCACAGAGTATAATAGTAAAGCCTGTACATTATATATTTCACGTTTTTGGTGAAAATTAAACAATTCCAATTATTTTCCTAACTTAAAAAGTTTATATAGGATGTATATATATACACAAACACGTGTGTATATTTAAATTTTAATTTTGTATAGAGGTATTTAGGAAGTATCAAATGCTACCATTGATAAACTTACGAATCAACATGCAGAACCCTCTGGCCACTTCTTGAACATGCAGCCGCAATGATGGATTCAGGCAAACCTATAAAAACATACACCTATATCATTTAGAATGTAGAAATATATATATATATATATATATATATAACACAAAAAATATTCATGCCGTCGCTGTATAGAAGAGTTTAACAAAAGAGGCTCATTCTTGTATTCAAAATTATAGTTTGTATTATTATGCTGTTGAATGATGTTTCTTAAACATATACTACTAATACTGAAAATTTTATCATGTGGAAGAGAGGTTTTTAAAAATCAAGTACTTAAACTCTTTTTATCTACCAATTACCATAAATGAGCAACTGTCAAAATATTGTTCATATAGCACTTTGTTATTTAGAAACTATGTTCACACACTAGCTCATCTGATTCTCCCAAATGCACTGAGAGAGAAGGATCTGCATACACATTTTAGAGATGAAGAAGAAACTAGAGTGCAAATTGGTTAACTTGCTGCCCAATGCTTTACAAAAAAAAAAAGTTCTAGAGTTGAAATTTTAACCCAAATCTTAACTCCAAGCCACAGTGCCTCTTTGGGGGAATGGCATACATTTTTCAGTTTAAGCAATAGCTTAACTAATTTAAAAAGAGGCCATTTACATGATATATTATTTTACTTCTGGTTAATACAGCAGTTTGATAAGAATATTACTGTTTGGGAATTAAATTAAGCCACACCATGAAGTTTGTTATCATAAAAGGAAATATATATATTACTACTACCAGTACCAAAAAAATTTACTAAAGATAACAATTTTATAATAAAAAATTCAGATGTTCAGCTACATCAACTAGTTAATACTCTATGTTGTAAATTTAAGACTCTTCCATAACTTTTTATCATAAGAGCTACCATTTCAACAGAGGCTATTAAATCTTTTATATCAGTCCGATGAACAAAGCATGTTTTGAAAGTTTAGTGCTGCTACTGTTTCACTACAATGAGATACCACGGACCTCTTGGAATTTTACCTAGTAGAAAAGAAATAGCATTCTTTTGGCAAGGGTTTAAACTACACACTAAGCATCAAGGATTTCAAGAAAAGAGAATGATTATCTTCTTTATGTAAAAAGCAATATGCATACGGAAGCAACTTATGTAGTCAATCTGTAGTTAAAACCACATTAAACAAAAGATTCAGCTGCATTCATGGAAGAACTAGAGTTTTCTAGTGGTGAACGCTTTGTGGGTATAAAATGTTTGGTTCAAAAAAGAAGTTCTGACCAAATGTACTGAATATAGCCATTAAATATCAATTATTGGAAATAAGCCATCATAAAGTTGCAACCTTAACTTTGGATATAATACACAGGAAAAAATTTTGTGGTGTAGGAGGAAATAGAAGGAAGAAAGGAAAATTCTAAATAGTTAAGCATACTTAGTTCTTCAAACGGTTAAAACTGTATTGTTCTAATGTCTTTTGTCTTAAGACTAACTGAATTTTTATATCTAAAAAATAACTTTCCTTATTAATGAAATTCAGTCACTATGGTACTGTAAAAGCTGCTAAGTGGCTTAAAAAGGACAATAGCAAAGAAATATTCAGGAAGCAGGATTAGTAGTATGTTTATGTGTGTAATAATGACAGCATTAATAATACATCACCAAACATCAGTACAGGGCTTTATGATTCACAATGCATTTTCATACACATCATCTCATTTATTCCTCATTATAACTCTGGGAAGCAGGCAGTATTATCCATGCGAAAAAAATGGGATGAGAAATGTTAAATAACTTGCCAAAGATCAAGTAATTCAGTAATTCGGCATCACAAATTCAAATTACCATGGTAAATTCACTCTCTCCAACTTGGACAAGAGTCTGAGAATGAGGATGTAAGGGCAGGATAGCAACGTAATGAAATGGGCATGGTCCCAGTCAGACAGAGCTAAGTTTGAATCTTAGTTTTGCTGCTTAACTAGCTATGAGATCTCAGGCAAGTCACTTGACTTCTCTTAGCTTTTGTTTCTTCATCCATCAATGGGAATACCACCATCTACCTCATAGGGTTGTTCAGTTGTTAGCAGAGGGTACTTGCTCTATAAAGAATACCTACTTTTATTTTCTTCAGAAAGATATTTTAGAAGCACTACATTTTCACCTAAATACTACTCCAAACATACACCCATTTTTACCAGATGCCAACTCCAATGGCAAACAATAATAAAATTACCCTCCTCTATTTGGATCAAATTAGCTGTTACTTTGGATAGGCAAATAGGCATGTGGTTATTCCCACGGTTGCGATCAACACAGTCAGGAGTCATGTCTCTGCTGACAAGGCAAAACCAAGGATAGATTTCAATACTGAACATGATTTAAGTTCAAATTACATAAAACCAAAATGATTATCATTTGTGTTTTCCCTTAATATTTCCATCCAGACATCCCCTCAAGTTCGTGAAACTGATAGGCTATTTCTGTGTTAAATGGTAAGGGCCTATTATCTTCATGGTTTTTTTTTTAACTGTGAATAAATTTTAGTAAATGTACAGTCATGCAACTACCACAACAATCACGTTTTAGAACACTTCCATCACCACCAAATTTTCCTCAAGCCCCTTTGTAATTAATCTTCATCCCTTCCTCATGCCCCAGGAAACCAGATTTGCCTTTTCTAGAATTTCATGTAAATGGAATCATACAGAACAGTATATATAATTTTTTCTTGATTTTTTTACTTAATATGATAATTTTGAGATTCATCCATGTTGTTGTACCAGCACTCCATTTTTTCTAGTTGTTACTAATCCATTGTATATCATCATTTTCTTTTTTTATCTGTACATCAGTTGATGGGCATTTCGATTGTTTCCAGTTTGGAACTATCATGAAATAATGATACTATGAACATTCATGTATAAGTCTTCCAGTGGACATATGTTTTCATTTCTCTCAGATAAATACCTAAGAGTGGAATTGCTGGGTCATATGGTAAGTGTATTTTAACATTTTAAGAAACTTCATTTTTTGAAATGGCTATATAGTTTTGCATTCCCACCAGCACTGTATGAGATTTCCAGTTGCTCCACACTGTCACCAATTCTTCTTATTTTTAGTCTTTTAAATCTTACCAACTCTAGTGTGGGTATAGTGGCACCTCATTGTGGTTTTAAGTTGCATTTCGCTGAGAATCTTTTCACGTGCTTTTTGACCATCCATATAGTTTCCTTTGTGTGGTATCTATTCAAGTATTTTTCTCATTTTATTATTGGATTGCTTTATAATTGAGTTGTAAGAGAATTTTATATTGTCTGGATACAAGTCCTTTTTCAAATATATGCCTTACAGGTATTTTCTCTTTATCAATGGCTTACCTTTTCATTTCCTGTGTTTTTGATAAGCTAATGTTTTAATCTTTATGAAGTCCAACTTACTATTTTTTCTTTTATGATTCATGCTTTTTGTATTCTATGTAAGAAACTTTTACTTGATTCAAAGTCACAAAGATTTTCTCCTAAATTCTTCTAGAAGATTTACGGTGCTAGCTCTTAGATTTAGGCCAATGACCTGGGTTTTTTTTGTTTGTTTTATGTTTTTATTGGGGTATAGTTGTTTTACAATGTTGTGTTAGTTTCTACTGTACAGCGAAGTGGAATTCCCTGTGCTATACAGCAGGTTCTCATTAGTTATCTATTTTATACATATTAGTGTATATAGGTCAATCCCAATCTCCCACTTCATCCCACCCCCACCCTTTCCCCCTTTGGTGTCCATATGGCAATGATCTGTTTTGACTTAAATTTTGTGTATGTCATGAGGAAAAGGTTTAGGTACCTCTCTTAATGTCGATATCCAATTATTCCAGCATGATTTATTGAAGACTATTTCCTACCTTGGTAACTTCATCAAAACTCAATTGACCATGTCAGTGTGGGTCTGTTTCTGGACTCTCTGTTGCATTAATCCATGTGTCTATCCTTATGCCACTACCACACTGTCTTGATTATTGTACATTTTATGGTTAAGTCCTAAAATCAGGTAGAATAAGTCCTCCAACTTCATCCTTTTTAAATATTGTCTTGGCCATTCTAGATCCTTTGAAGTGCTGCATTTTCAATACGCTTTAATGTTATATAATGCTACACAGTTTTATAGACAAAGAAGCCACAGACACATAGAGGTCTGGACAATTTGTCTGACTTTACAAGGTTGGGCTCCCTGTCTCTTTGTGGCCACAACTCACTTTCCTACTGGAATGTCAGCTTCATAAGAGCAGGGACTGTGTATATTTTATTCACCACTGAATCCCCAGTAAAGCAGCGCTTGTGGTAGGTTTTCAACAAATATGTGTTGAACAGAAGATATCTTCATGCTTAGAATGATTAGAGCGACAGACTAATAATACAGTTAATAATGTCTTCCTGGCCAGGATTTCATATTTCTTCCCATCCATTCAATAAACACCGAGTTCCTTGAACAGAGGAGGCACATAGTAGATTCTCTATAAATACCTGTTTAAGGAAAGAAAAGAAGAAATACATACAATAATGGGGAAAGGGAAGAGAGAGAGAGGGATAGAACAGACTGTGATAGGTAGTGAGGGGAAAAAAAAGATAAAGGCAATGCCTAGCCTAAAAGAGCTCAGAGTCTAAAGAATAAGAATTTAAAGGGACTGAAATAATAAAGGTAATTAAAACTGTTAGAGGAACACAAAGGAAAGAAGCATTCCCTCTGTAGAGGTGAGTCATGGAAAGCTCCAAGGAGCAGGGGACACTAACCAGCTGGGTCTTTCAGATCTGTAATAACACAACTGAAAAGTATAGAAGAAAAAAGCTGAAGGAAAAGGGAAAGTGGAAGGGAATATTCTTGGCAAAGGGTGAAGGAAGAGAGTACCAAAAAGTGAAGGCCCAAAGAGTGGTTGGAGCCAAACTGTGGAGTCTGAACTTGAACCTGTAAGCAACAGGGAGTCTAAGATTTTAGCCATAAGAACAAGATCTAATCAGTGTTTCAGAAAAATAACTCTAGGCACAGCACGAAGGATGACTTTGCATAAAACTGGAGCTTTAGGTTTCATTTTTTTTTTAATTCTTATTTAGGAAAAGTTAACATAATTAAACTTTTTGGTCTTACTTATAATTTAGCAAAATAAGTAAAACAACTAACTGCTTGTTTTGTTTAAATTAATATTTATAAGCTCAATTTTAATAGCTTTTAAACCCTTGACTAATTTCAAAATAAAGCCTTTTTTTTTTAACACTTGGCACCATAAAAAGTGAACTACTTAGCTTCTGAATCATTACTCAAATTCACACAACATCCTTGTGAGGCATTTATATGGAACATATATAGGCTTATTACAATGAATTATACAGTCTCTCCCACAAGGGAAAGCCAGACATGAGTTAGAAACAAATAATCAGGGTTAAGTCACACAGCATTACACTGGAAACACACTGTAAAAAATCTGAGTACAAATATACAAGTACAATGTTTTCAACTGTAATATAGGGCTAATAATATATCTCATAGGGATATATGGAAGAATAGGTTAAAAAATGATATAAAACACCTTACACAGTGTCTCCTAGCATGTCGCTGACATTCAATAAATATTGGTTCTCTTCCCTTCTCTTCCTACCCCTTCAATAACAAATCTGAAGTTACCTGAAGTTATACTTAAGCTATTTGAAGGGAAAAAAACTACCATTTGTTTACTATTGACTTAAGTTATCCTCAAAGATCTAACAACTTAAAATAGTTTCTTGAAAAGAAAGTCCAATAGCCTTTTCTATACGTACACTATAGGGCTTTTCCAGATGTATGCTACAGAAGTTCATCAAATACTTAATATCATTTAAACATTTCACATCATTAAATATGATCATTAAATTCATTAGTGAGGCTGTTTCAAAGAACTCTGCCAAAGGATTGTAGGAAAAATGTATAAATCTGATGCAAGATCATCAATTTTACTGGCAAGTCATTTTTATCAAACACAGGTAAATACTAGGTATTATATTAGCATTTCATAACAGCTTGTAACAGGGGAAACTGAGGTTTGTTACATTACGTCCCTCTAAGTTGAGGTTCTGTTATAAAGTTGGCAACTAGAAAAAATATATTAGAAGCTTATAGAATGTTACATGATCATATAACAAACACATAGTCCCAGCTCTATGATTTTCCAAAACCTGTCTAGATAAAAAGATGTTTCACTATCAAACGAAGCTAAGCTAAAATCAAGCCCAAAAAGGTATGAAATTAGCATTTTCAAGAATCTTATCTAAAATATTTTATAGGAATGAAACCATTATTTATTCATTTTTCAAAATCCCCTTTTAATCCAAATCCTTAATGTTGAACCTCATCACTTACAACTACAATATTTAGGTTAGCACTCTATGATCTATTCTTAAAATTGTATTAGTATCTGGAATTGATTTTTCCTAACACTATACTTACATAAGATAAGCATTAAATACTTACACCACTCCCAGCATATCAAACAATATATAACAGATTCCCCTGACAGGACTTTGATGACCTGGCAAAGCCTGAGTGCTTTCAGCCCAAATTATATGAAACCATAAATCACTCTTTATTTTATAGAACATTTCAAAATGGATTCCTGCTTTCTACCTTGAAAGTCATTTCATGTGTTATTTATAACTAGTGAAGACCAGAATGGAAAGAAAATTACATACAACTAGAAAATTTACTGCGACTTTTTATAAAGAATAACTTCTTTTTTTTAGGAATAAAGTAGAATTACTGGCAAGGAAAAACTTGTGAGTATAAGAAGCTTTTAGAGAGCCACATCCTTTACTATTTAAACAACCCTATGTACAGACCTTCTGTACCATCGTAAACAAAGCATAAACAACATTAGGTACAGAACTGACTAGATTAAGCAATGCAAAGGTAAAACGACCCACTTAACTCATGTCACAGCTGCTCAAAGTGACATCACAAAATTAGACAGAAATTAAATTTCAACGCAGGTTTAAGTAGTTTTGTTCATTCCTATTAAATAATAAGTTAAAAGGTTTATATCTTATATTTACTTTTTAGTGGTTACCTTAAAAAGAAAAAAAACTGCCAGTGAAGTAGCTTAGGGAAACTCCAAGAAGTATAGATAAAAAGACTGTTTTTAAATTGACAATTATTGTAATTCAGTTTGACCCACACGAAATATCAAACATACTAATAAATTTAATATCTATGGACTTCTTCCTCATGGGAGAAAATACTGTTAATAATATCTATGTAGGGGAGCAGCTGCTGCAGCTTGCAGGTGTGGTGGGGGCCGGCCGAGCTGACCAAGCACAGACCCGGCGCGGCGGAGCTGTGGCCCTGGGGCAGCCCATGCCGGGGACATGCGCTAATTCGATCCCTCCGGAGAAGTCTGACACCTACCGAGTAGTCTTTCAATTCCTACAAGAAATCAAGAAAAAGAAAGCATTTGTGGGGGGTGCTGGGAAGATGGCGAAAGAGTAAGAGGCGGAGATCACCTTCCTCCCCACAGATACACCAGAAATACATCTACACGTGGAACACCTCCTACAGAACACCTACTGAAGGCTGGCAGAAGACCTCAGACCTCCCAAAAGGCAAGAAACTCCCCACGTACCTGGGTAGGGCAAAAGAAAAAAAAGAAAAAACAGAGACAAAAGAATAGGGACGGGACCTGCACCAGTGGGAGGGAGCTGCGAAGGAGGAAAGGTTTCTACACACTAGGAAGCCCCTCGCGGGCGGAGACTGCGGGAGGCGGAGGGGGGAGCTTCGGAGCCGCGGAGTAGAGCCAGCAGCAAGGGTGCGGAGGGCAAAGCGGGGAGATTCCCGCACAGAGGATTGGTGCCGACCGGTACTCACCAGCCCGAGAGGCTTGTCTGCTCACCCGCCAGGGCGGGCGGGGCAGCGAGCTGAGGCCTGGGCTTTGGTCGGAGCGCAGGGAGAGGACTGGGGTTGGCGGCTTGAACACAGCCTGAAGGGCTTAGTGCACGACGGCTAGCGGGGAGGGAGTCCGGGGGAAAAGTCTGCACCTGCCGAAGAGGCAAGAGACTATTTCTTCCCTCTTTGTTTCCTGGTGCACGAGGACAGGGGTTTAAGAGCGCTGCTTAAAGGAACTCCAGAGACAGGCACGAGCCACGGCTAAAAGCGCGAACCCCAGAGACGGGCCCGAGCCGCGGCTAAAAGCGCGGACCCCAGAGACGGGCGGGAGACGCTAAAGCTGCTGCTGCTGCCACCAAGTGGCCTGTGTGGGAGTACAGGTCACTATCCACACCCCTCTTCCGGGGAGCCTGTGCAGCCCGCCACTGCCAGGTTCCCGGGATCCAGGGACAACTTCCCCGGGAGAATGCACGGGAGAATGCACGGCGGGCCTCAGGCTGGTGCAACGTCATGCCGGCCTCTGCCGCCGCAGGCCCGCCCCACACGCAGTGCCCCTCCCTCCCCTCCCCCAGCCTGAGTGCGCCAGAGCCCCCAATCAGCTGCTCCTTTAACCCCGTCCTGTCTGAGCAAAAAACAGACGCCCTCCAGCGACCTACACGCAGAGGCAGGGCCAAATCCAAAGCTGAGCCCCTGTGAGCTGTGAGAACAAAGAAGAGAAAGGGAAATCTCTCCCAGCAGCCTCAGAAGCAGCGGATTAAAGCTCCACAATCAACTTGATGTACCCCGCATCTGTGGAATACCTGAATAGACAACGAATCATCCCAAATTGAGCAAGATCTTCGAGAGCAAGATCTATGATTTTTTCCCCTTTTCCTCTTTTTGTGAATGTGTATGTGTATGCTTCTGTGTGAGATCTTGTCTGTATAGCTTTGCTTCCACCATCTGTCCTAGGGTTCTATCCGTCCATTTTTTAAAATATTTTTTCCTAATAATTAATTTTAATTTTAATAACTTTATTATACTTTACGTTTGTTCTTTATTCCTTCCTTCCGTCCTTCCTTCCCTCCTTTAGACAACAAATCATACCAAATTGAGGAGGTGGACTTTGAGAGCAAGATTTATGGTTTTTTCCCCTTTACCTTTGTCAGGGTGTATGTGTATGCTTCTGTGTAAGATTTTGTCTATATAGCTGTGCTTCCACCATTTGTCCTAAGGTTCTATCCGTCCTGTTTTTTCCCTAAATAATTACTTTTTAATTCAATAACTTTATTATACTTTATTTTATTTTACTGTATCTTCTTTCTGTCTTTTTTCCTTCCTTCCCTCCTTCCTTCCTTCCTTCCTCCCTCCCTCCTTTGTTTCCTGCTTGCCTTTTCTTTCTCTCTTTATTTTTCTTTCTTCCTTCCTTTCTTCCTTCCTTCCTTCCTTCCCCCCTTTCTTTCTTTCTTTCTACCTTCCTACTTCTACTAATTCTCTCTACTTTTTCTACCTTTTATTCTGAGCCGTGTGGATGAAAGACTCTTGGTGCTCCAGCCAGGAGTCAGGGCTCTGCCTCTGAGGTGGGAGAGCCAACTTCAGGACACTGCTCAACAAGAGACCTCCCAGCTCCACAGAATACCAAACGGCGAAAATCTCCCAGAGATCTCCATCTCAACGCCAGCACCCAACTTCACTCAATGACCAGCAAGCTAAAGTGCTGGACACCCTATGCCAAACAACTAGCAAAACAGGAACACAACCCCACCCATTAGCAGAGAGGCTGTCTAAAATCATAATAACTCCACAGACACCCCAAAACACACCACCAGACGTGGACCTGCCCACCAGAGAGATGAGATCCAGCCTCATCCACCACAACACAGGCACTAGTCACCTCCACCAGGAAGCCTACACAACCCACTGAACCAACCTTAGCCACTGCAGACAGACATCAAAAACAGTGGAAACTACGAACTTGCAGCCTGCAAAAAGGAGACCCCAAACACAGTAAGATAAGCAAAATGAGAAGACAGAAAAACACACGGCCGATGAATGAGCAAGATAAAAACCCACCAGACCTAACAAATGAAGAGGAAATAGGCAGTCTACCTGAAAAGGAATTCAGAATAATGATAGTAAAGATGATCCAAAATCTTGCAAATAGACAAAATGCAAGAAACATTTAACAAGGACCTAGAAGAAATAAAGATGAAACAAGCAACGATGAACAACACAATAAATGAAATTAAAAATACTCTAGATGGGATCAATAGCAGAATAACTGAGGCAGAAGAACGGATAAGTGACCTGGAAGATAAAATAGTGGAAATAACTACTGCAGAGCAGAATAAAGAAAAAAGAATGAAAAGAACTGAGGACAGTCACAGAGACCTCTAGGAAAACATTAAATGCACCAACATTAGAATTATAGGGGTTCCAGAAGAAGAAGAGAAAAAGAAAGGGACTGAGAAAATATTTGAAGAGATTACAGTTGAAAACTTTCCTAATATGGAGAAGGAAATAGTTAATCAAGTCCAGGAAGCACAGAGAGTCCCATACAGGATAAATCCAAGGGGAAATACGTCAAGACACATATTACTCAAACTGTCAAAAATTAAATACAAAGAAAACATATTAAAAGCAGCAAGGGAAAAACAACAAATAACACACAAGGGAATCCCCATAAGGTTAAAAGCTGATTTTTCAGCAGAAACTCTGCAAGCCAGAAGGGAGTGGCAGGACATACTGAAAGTGATGAAGGAGAAAAACCTGCAACCAAGACTACTCTACCCAGCAAGGATCTCATTCAGATTTGATGGAGAAATTAAAACCTTTACAGACAAGCAAAAGCTGAGAGAGTTCAGCACCACCAAACCAGCTTTACAACAAATGCTAAAGGAACTTCTCTAGGCAAGAAACACAAGAGAAGGAAAAGACCTATAATAACGAACCAAAAGCAATTTAGAAAATGGGAATAGGAACATACATATTGATAATTACCTTAAATGTAAATGGACTAAATGCTCCCACCAAAAGACACAGACTGGCTGAATGGATACAAAAACAAGACCCATATATATGCTGTCTAAAAGAGACCCATTTCAGACCTAGAGACACAACCAGACTGAAAGTAAGGGGATAGAAAAAGATATTCCATGCAAATGGAAACCAAAAGAAAGCTGGAGTAGCAATTCTCATATCAGACAAAATAGACTTTAAAATAAGGACTATTAGAAGAGACAAAGAAGGACACTACATAATGATCAAGGGATCGATCCAAGAAGAAGATATAACAATTGTAAATATTTATGCACCCAACATAGGAGCACCTCAATACATAAGGCAAATACTAACAGCCATAAAAGGGGAAATCGACAGGAACACATTCATAGTAGGGGACTTTAACACCCCACTTTCACCAATGGACAGATCATCCAAAATGAAAATAAATAAGGAAACACAAGCTTTAAATGATACATTAAACAAGATGGACTTAATTGATATTTATAGGACACTCCGTCCAAAAACAACAGAATACACATTTTTCTCAAGTGCTCATGGAACATCCTCCAGGATAGATCATATCTTGGGTCACAAATCAAGCCTTGGTAAATTTAAGACAATTGAAATTGTATCAAGTATCTTTTCCGACCACAACGCCATGAGACTAGATATCACTTACAGGAAAAGATCTGTAAAATATACAAACAAATGGAGGCTAAACAATACACTACTTAATAATGAAGTGATCACTGAAGAAATCAAAGAGGAAATAAAAAATACCTAGAAACAAATGACAGTGGAGACATAACGACCAAAAACCTATGGGATGCAGCAAAAGCCGATCTAAGGGGGAAGTTTATAGCAATACAAGCCCACCTTAAGAAGCAGGAAACATCTCGAATAAACAACCTAACCTTGCACCTCAAGCAATTAGAGAAAGAAGATCAAAAAAACCCCAAAGCTAGCAGAAGGAAAGAAATCATAAAAATCAGATCAGAAATAAATGAAAAAGAAATGAAGGAAATGATAGCAAAGATCAATAAAACTAAAAGCTGGTTCTTTGAGAAGAAAAACAAAATAGATAAACCACTAGCCAGACTCTTCAAGAAAAAAAGGGAGAAGACTCAAATCAATAGAAATAGAAATGAAAAAGGAGAAGTAACAACTGACACTGCAGAAATAAAAAAGATCATGAGAGATTACTACAAGCAACTCTATGCCAATAAAATGGACAATCTGGAAGAAATGGACAAATTCTTAGAAATGCATAACCTGCCAAGACTGAATCAGGAAGAAAGAGAAAATATGAACAGACCAATCACAAGCACTGAAATTGAAACTGTGATTAAAAATCTTCCAACAAACAAAAGCCCAGGACCAGATGGCTTCACACGCGAATTCTATCAAACATTTAGAGAAGAGCTAACACCTATCCTTCTCAAACTCTTCCAAAATATAGCAGAGGGAGGAACACTCCCAAATTCCTTCTACAAGGCCACCATCACCTTGATACCAAAACCAGACAAGGATGTCACAAAGAAAGAAAACTACAGGCCAATATCACTGATGAACATAGTTGCAAAAATCCTCAACAAAATACTAGCAAACAGAATCCAACAGCACACTAAAAGGATCATACACCATGAGCAAGTGGGGTTTATTCCAGGAATGCAAGGATTCTTCAATATATGCAAATCAAACAATTTGATAAACCATATTAACAAATTGAAGGAGAAAAACCATATGATCATCTCAATAGATACAGAGAAAGCTTTTGAAAAAATTCAACACCCATTTATGATAAAACCCCTGCAGAAAGTAGGCATAGAGGGAACTTTCCTCAACATAATAAAGGCCATATATGACAAGCCCACAGCCAACATCATCCTCAATGGTGAAAAACTGAAAGCATTTCCACTAAGATCAGGAAAAAGACAAGGTTGCCCACTCTCACCACTCTTATTCAACATACTTTTGGAAGTTTTAGCCACAGCAATCAGAGAAGAAACGGAAATAAAAGGAATCCAAATCGGAAAAGAAGAAGTAAAGCTGTCACTGTTTGCAGATGACATGATACTATACATAAAGAATCCTAAAGATGCTACCAGAAAACTACTAGAGCTAATCAATGAATTTGGTGAAGTAGCAGGATACAAAATTAATGCACAGAAATCTCTGCCATTCCTATATACTAATGATGAAAAATCTGAAAGTGAAATCAAGAAAACACTCCCATTTACCACTGCAACAAAAAGAATAAAATATCTAGGAATAAACCTACCTAAGGAGACAAAAGACCTGTATGCAGAAAATTATAAGACACTGATGAAAGAAATTAAAGATGATACAAATAGATGGAGAGATATACCGTATACTTGGATTGAAGAATCAACATTGTGAAAATGACTCTACTACCCAAAGCAATCTACAGATTCAATGCAATCCCTATCAAACTACCCCTGGCATTTTTCACAGAACTAGAACAAAAATTTTCACAATTTGTATGGAAACACAAAAGAGTTCGAATAGCCAAAGCAATCTTGAGAACGAAAAATGGAGCTGGAGGAATCAGGCTCCCTGACTTCAGACTATACTAAAAACCTACAGTAATCAGGACAGTATGGTGCTGGCACAAAAACAGAAATATAGATGAATAGAACAGGATAGAATGCTCAGAGATAAACCCATGCACATAGGGTCACCTTATCTTTGATAAAGGAAGCAGTAATGTACAGTGGAGAAAGGACAGCCTCTTCAATAAGTGGTGCTGGGAAAACTGGACAGGTACATGTAAAAGTATGAAATTAGAACACTCCCTAACACCATACACAAAAATAAGCTCAAAATGGATTAAAGACCTAAATGTAAGGCCAGAAACTATCAAACTCTTAGAGAAAAACATGGGCAGAACACTCTATGACATAAATCACAGCAAGATCCTTTTTGACCCACCTCCTAGAGAAATGGTAATAAAAACAAAAATAAACAAATGGGACCTAATGAAACTTCAAAGCTTTTCCACAGCAAAGGAAACCATAAACAAGACCAAAAGACAACCCTCAGAATGGGAGAAAATATTTGCAAATGAAGCAACTGACAATGGATTAATTTCCAAAATTTTCAAGCAGCTCATGCAGCTCAATAAGAAAAAAACAAAAAACCCAATACAAAAATGGGCAGAAGACCTAAATAGACATTTCTCCAAAGAAGATATACAGATTGCCAACAAACACATGAAAGAATGCTCAACATCATTAATCATTAGAGAAATGTAGATCAAAACTACAATGAGATATCATCTCACACCAGTCAGAATGGCCATCATCAAAAAATTTAGAAGCAATAAATGCTGAAGAGGGTGTGGAGAAAAGGGAACACTCTTGCACTGCCGGTGGGAATGTGAATTGGTACAGCCACTATGGAGAAAAGTATGGAGGTTCCTTAAAGAACTACAAATAGAACTACCATACGACCCAGCAATCCCACTACTGGGCATATACCCTGAGAAAACCAAAATTCAAAAAGAGTCATGTACCAAAATGTTCATTGCAGCTCTATTTACAATAGCCCGGAGATGGAAACAACCTAAGTGTCCATCATCGGATGAATGGATAAAGAAGATGTGGCTCATATATACAATGGAATATTACTCAGCCATAAAAGGAAACAAAATTGAGTTATTTTAATGAGGTGCATAGACCTAGAGTCTGTCATACAGAGTGAAGTAAGTCAGAAAGAGAAAGACAAATACCGTATGCTAACACATATATATGGAATTTAAGAAAAAAAATGTCATGAAGAACCTAGGGATAAGACAGGAATAAAGCCATAGACCTACTAGAGAACGGACTTGTGGATATGGGGAGGGAGAAGTGTGAGCTGTGAGAAAGCGAGAGAGAGGCATGGGCATATATACACTACCTAATGTAAGGTAGATAGCTAGTGGGAAGCAGCTGCATAGCACAGGGAGATCAGCTCAGTGCTTTGTGCCCGCCTGGAGGGGTGGGACAGGGAGGGTGGGAGAGAGGGAGACACAAGTGGGAAGAGATATGGGAATATATGTATAACTGATTCACTTTGTTATAAGGCGGAAGCTAACACACCATTGTAAAGCAATTATACCCAAATAAAGATGTTAGGAAAAAAAAAGAGTTATGTACCAAAATATTCATTGCAGCTCTATTTACAGTAGCCAGGAGATGGAAACACCTTAAGTGTCCATCATCGGATGAATGGATAAAGAAGATGTGGCACATATATACAATGGAATATTACTCAGCCATAAAAAGAAACGAAATTGAGCTATTTGTAATAACGTGGATGGACCTAGAGTCTGTCATACAGAGTGAAGTAAGTCAGAAAGAGAAAGACAAATACCTTATGCTAACACATACATATGGAATTTAAGGAAAAAAATGTCATGAATAACCTAGGGTTAAGACAGGAATGAATCCACAGACCTACTAAAGAATGGACTTGAGAATATGGGGATGGGGAAGGGTAAGCCATGACAAAGTAAGGGAGTGGCAATGGACATCCATACACTACCAAATGTAAAATAGATAGCTAGTGGGAAGCAGGCGCAAAGCACAGTGAGATCAGCTCGGTGCTTTGTTACCACCTAGAGGAGTGGGATATGGAGGGTGGGAGGGAGGGAGACGCAAGAGGGAAGAGATATGGGAACATATGTATATGTATAACTGATTCACTTTGGTATGAAGCAGAAACTAACACACCATTGTAAAGCAATGAGATAAAACAGTACTGG
Source organism: Leucopleurus acutus (assembly GCF_964270905.1). NCBI lineage: Eukaryota > Metazoa > Chordata > Mammalia > Artiodactyla > Delphinidae > Leucopleurus > Leucopleurus acutus. The sequence continues at coordinate 74,158,594 of NC_139148.1, forward strand.
GATACTACTAAACAGTACTGGGATGCTACATGGGATAAAACAGTCCTGGAATGGAGAGAAAGGTGAGAATTATTGACTGAAAAAGTTGCAGAATGACGTGTACCTAATGATCTTATTTTGTCGTGAATGTGTGTTTATGACATTATACATTTCCTGAGGGAGGCAGGGGCCTTGAAAAGCTGAAAACCAAAGGGCAAATAAATACAATTATTTTGGTGAATATGCATAACCTACTGAAGTTGAAGATTTGCAAGCCTAGAATACTATATAATAGCAGTGTGTGAGTGTGAGTGTGTGTGTGTGTGTGTGTGTGTGTGTGTGTGTGTGTGTGTGTATGTGGGAGTATGTGGGGGTATTACAGCTATATGTATCTGTACAGATGAATCTCACAAGCATAACACTGACCAAGGAAAGCAAGTCACAGAAAGAATACATAGAGTAGAATTCCAAAAGTTAGACAAGTGTCAAAAACAGGAAAAACTAACAACATATGGTTTGGTGATATACACGTGATAAAAAACACTTTAAAAAAACAAGAGGACAATTAAAGCAGTTTACCATAATGGTTACAGCTGTGGGAAAGGAAGGGGAGATGGATGGTGGTGCACCCAGGGAGCTCCTAAGGTACTGGTAATATTCTGGTAGTGTTCTTTTTCTTTAGGTGGGTCATACATACGTGCCACTCACTTTGTTATTGTTCACTGAAAGAAAGAAATTAAAAATATGTATACATACACACACATATATTTCATTTGTATGTATGATATTCTGTAATAAAAAATATCCTAGGCCACACTGTAAAACTGCCTACTCCATCAGTCCACCAGAATCCTTTGAGACATCGGGGCTCTTCGACATACAACATTATTTCCAAACTTTACTATGATAAGCAGCTTTAAAATAGATGTTGTCACCCTTGTAGCTTTTTACCTCTATTGAATGATTTTTCTCACAATAAATTCTCAGATCTGGAGTTACTGAGTCTAAGGGAATGAACATATTGACAATTCTTAGTACGAACTGTTACTCTGCCAAAGTGTTGTCCCAATTTATAATACCATCAGCATTTCAACTGAATACAACTTCATCAACAATTAGTGACTACTCCCTTAATTTAGTGTTTTTAATTATCAGGTTATTTTGCATTTGACTATTAATCAGAAAAAAATATTTTCCCTGAAGTTTGTTGACTATTTGTTACCTCTCTTGTCTGTTTACACTCTCTGCCCATTTACCTGTAGAGATCTTGACATTTTTCATATAAATTTGAAGGTATTATTTTTATGTAATTAGTTCTTTGTTATGAGTTGCAAATACTCCTACTCTGTTTTCCTTTTTCTTTTAGTTTGCTATTTTTCAGAGTAGATGCTATAATTTTTTATATATTCAAATATTGCCTTGTGTTTCTTGAGATTTCAAAGAGGGAAAGTTATCATTTCTCTACAGATCAGATGACCCAGTCTATTCCCACTTTATAGTTCCGACTACACTCAAAGAGACACCCAGATTACTGGCAGAAAGTCCAAAAACTGATCATATAATAGAAAAAAAAATAAAGGAAGTATTTCAATTCAGTGGAGAAAGAATAGATCGATGGTGTTAGAATAACCAGCTAATGATTTAGAAGGAAAATACCCTCATATTCTACAACAAAGTAAATTTAAGGTGAATTAAAATTTAAATGTAAAAAATAAAATGTTAAAAAAGAAACTAAGCATCAATATTTACTTAATCTTGGAGGGGAAGGCTTTCTATGCATATCTCCAAAGGCAGTAACCATAAAAGAAAAAAACATTTGATAGATTTCACTACGTGAAAATTATAAAGTTTCATACATGAGAAACCACCATAAAAATAGAAGGCAAATTTACAAAATACATGATAAAGATTTAAAGTCTTTAGTATATAAAGAATTATTACATGTTGAAAAGAAAAAAATGGCACAATAGAAACATGGGTAAGGGCAATTTCCAAAAGAAACATAATTGACCAATATACCTATTAAATAGTCAACCTCACTTATGATCTGAAAATGTAAATGCAAACAAGGAAATATTTTTTTTGGCTATGATGTTGATAGTAATTAAGAATAAGACATTCATAGACAATGTTGAAAGACTATGGGAAAATAAGCATTCTCATACTCCGCTGGTGAGATTAGACTGGCAAACTTTCCTTAAGGCAATTCATCAATACAAATCAAAAGCTTTACGTAACCACCTCTATAATTCAATTTAACAGTTACAGTTCTAGGTATTTATCCTAAGGAAATAATTAAATACGTACAAAAGATTTAGGCACACCATGTTCATCACAGCCTTAGTTTATGAAAGTGAAAAACTGAAAACCTTAAATGTCCAACAAAAGTTGCTAATTTAAATAAATGACAGGACATTTATAGAAAATAATATTTACTAAGCATCTACTTAATATGACATTTAATAAACTTTTGGAAATGACATAATCGTAAAGATGAAGAACAGATTAGGGGTTGCCAGGGTTTAGGGATGTAGGTAGGAGGGAGGTGTCCATGGCTATAAAAAGGTATCATGAGAGAGTATGATGAAACTGTTTTGTATCTGGATGTGACACCAATCTTCATGTGATAAAACTGTACAGAACTAAACACACACAAGTACATGTAAAACTGGTGACATCTGAATAAGGTCACTGGGTAAGGTCAATTACCTGGTTATGCTACATGTAGTTATGCAAGATCTTACTTACCACTGGGGGAAGCTGGGTGAACATATACAGGATCTTCCTATATTACTTCTTACAACTGCATGTGAGTCGAATTATCTCCAAATGAAAAGTTTTTTAAAAAGACACTGAGGAAGAAGATTTGATTAACATGGAATGATGTTCATAACATACTGTGAAGTGAAAAACAGAATAGCATACACACATCTATACACACAGGTCTGGAAGTATATTCGTAAAAGTGTTAGTTATTAATATTATTTGTTAATGACACGGCTCTTGGAGGGAAAAGATACCACATCTACTCTGTCAATTAAGATGCATCCATTGCAAGTGCTGACAATTGTTGACAATTATAGGAACCAAAAGAAGAGTCAATTAAAAAAAGAAAAGCTTCATAAACAGAACAATGAGTCTCATACTTGATCTTGAAAATTCAATTTATAAGTGCATAAAACTAAAAAACATTTTTTTAAAAAGACAAAATGGCAAACCCTCCCACATGCACAAATAGCCTATAGCTGACTTTTAACAATGGTTTTATTTCTGTGGGAAATTACGTATCTAGTAATCAGTGAATAATTCCTAGGCAAACAGATTATCACTTGAAATATGACTGTATTTTCTGATCCCATTTCTAGCCATTACTTTAGTGGCTGATTCTGTTTTTTCAGTTTTAAGGGATAAACACAACCAAGTCATTCAGTTCACCTTCATCAAAAGGTCTGCGAGTTGACAGATGTCATGATGCTGTCAATAATGAGTTAACACCACAAGGCTGTGCTGGAATCAGGATTTTAATGTCAACAATGGTAACTCCCCAAAATGAAGCAACTGTCAACTGCTAAGCTAGAACACAATAATCTAATCTTGAGAGTATAAGGTATTTTTTCACATGGAAGAATCCAACCAGCTAAATCTAATACCTAGCCAGAGTAACTCCAGTCTTAACAGTTTGACCTCAGTCAAACTTAACTAAGCCTTAGGTTCCACATTTGTAAAATGGAGATAACAATAAGCATCTAACACGACAAGGTTACTGTGAGAATCAGATGAGATAATGCATTTTAAGGGCTTAGCATTGGATTCAGCATAATAAATGCCAGAAATAATTTCATATATTTAACAGTGTGTTGTACATACTAAATTTAATTCTATGTCCTCTATTTGGCCTAGATAGCTCATGCCAAAGTAACATAGAAAACTAAGGATTAGAACACAACTCAGCATCTTCCTAATATGCCTGCTATCTATATGTAAAACCTTCTTTGTCTGTACTTTAGCTTGTGCAAACTTTTCCATAATTATTTTAAATGCATATACAGAAAAGCAGTTTAACCAATGTGCAAATTCAGATCACAGATACATGATCCAAAACAGTTGAAAGCAATACAAAATGACTAAAACTGCCATTAACCAAAAGCCATTGTAACTCAACATCAACACTAGGCTGGACAAAAAAGATATGTATGAACACTACTCGGGAGAAAAAGCAGATGTTGGTACTTTTGTAAATGTGATATAAACCAAATCAGTCAAGCGGTATGACATTACCCACTTAAACTCTTGGTAAAATCTAATATGAGATCAAACACTCAAGTGAAGCACTACCCTGGCGAAAAGCTGCCCCTGGTCTCTTCACCTATTTTCAAACTATTTTTTAAATAGTCCCATTATGATAACATGATAGCTCTCATAATCACACTTGGAGAAATCAGTATCTGTGATAAATTATCATCTTTTTACACTGCCCTTTAATAAGATTATTAGAAAAGCAAAAAAGAATAAATCAATCTTTCAAAGTATCCCTATTTTGTTGGTCACAACTAAATATCCCCAAAATGTTTCCAATCTCTCTAGCATATATATATAATACATACATGTGCATATATTGACATATATGTAGTTTTGTAATATACATATTAATATAAACTGGGAACTGATGATTTTTAGACTATTTTACTTTTTAAACCATTTACATACATAGCAGGCACAGCCTAACTTTTCAGTGTAAAGACTGTAGTGAAACTGAATAGCAGATGATTTAGCATGAGTAACAGTTCAATTACATGGAATTATAATTGTTTCTGTGCACTGGGATTTTATGTGAAATATGAGAATGTGATGGTGAGCAGCCATGTTTGATTTTAATTGCTGTAGCTTGAGTTCTCCAAAACATCATGAGGATACTGGAGAAAATGAGAAAATGACGTGAGGCATGGGAGATGAAAATGATGCTGCGGAGAGAACTCTGGTAACAGATGCGCCTCTCTCTGAGGGACTGGCTCAAACTTATGATTTACAGGGAAGCATAAGCCTCTCCAGAAAGTCTTCTCCAGAGTTATATAATTCCCTTTACTTTTCGAGGTATTGAGCGCAGAAAAGGCATACTTTTCCATCAATAAATGCCTGAAGAATTGCAAAGCATTTTTCAGAACAGCAAAACCTGTAAGCTCTCTTTAGCTCCTTCAGCATTCTTACACTGACAAGGAAGAGTTTCACACTATGCCTCAAACAAGACAAATCTGTTCAAAACAAATGACAAATAATGCAAGCTGGTGAACAAAACAGAGTAAAAGAAGAAAAAAAAAAAGGAAAGAAAACCGTCAGTTAAGAAGTCTGATAGAAATAGTGGTAACAGACACACAAAGGTCTTTCCCACCAAACGGCCAATGGGAAGAGGAGGAAGATGACTCAGACACCTGTATCTTTCCACTGCTCTCCATGAAAACTATGAGCCTTTCCTTGGAAGCATTCACGTAACAGTAGTGATGATAAAAGCACCTCAGTATGGTATTATGGGCTATAAAAATCAACTATGTTTTCTGAGCACTTACTAAACATTTTACAGAATTATTCCATTGAATCCTCAACACAGCTCTGTGAGATTTATTCTCTTTTAGAGATGAGAAAATTGAAACTTAGACATTAAGGAACATGTGTGAGGTGGCACAAGCAGCATAGCTGATTCAAACACTGTCCCATTTCAGAGCCACCTTGTCAATCACTACACTATGCTCTCAAATGAGATACATACATGTCAAGGTAAATAAAACATATGGATGGTATAGCATTTGTAAAACCAAATGACTTTTGAAATATTATTTCATTCCTACTCACTATGTTATTCAGTTAATCAATATTCTCTAAACTTTAAAACATTTTGCCCCTAGCCACCCCCAAAATATATATGAATATATGTATGTGTGTGTGCTTCACACAGTGATACACACATGAAATATATGTTTCATGAAACTATACTCATCCTGGGACTTCCCTGGTGGTCCAGTGATAAAGAATCCATCTTCCAACGCAGGGGATGTGGGTTCAATCCCTGGTCGGGGAACTAAGTGGGCAACTAAGCCCGCACAGTGCAACTACTGAGCCCACGCACCTCAACTAGAAAGAGAAAACCTGCACGCCACAACTAGAGAGAAGCCCACGCACCACAACAAAGAGCACGCACACCACAACGAAGATCCTACGTGCCGCAACTAGGACCCAACACAGCCAAAAATAAAAATAAATAAATAAAATATTTTTTAAAATGTTGCATCCAAATAAAGAAAAAAGTATACTCATCCTTACTACATGTAATATATTCTAATACATATTCTATTCTACTTCTGTTTTTTTTTAATGCTGGAATTGATTTCATGACCCACAAATAGGTGGCATCTTGCAATTTAAAAAAAAAACAACTCTGCTCTAGACTACAGGTTCATGGATATTTGGAAATACAGGCAGAGAAAGTATGGACATCCTCCGATATTAGAACCACACACAGGCATCCTGGGAGAGGATTAAATAAGATACATATATGAGAAATCACTTGGCAGAGAGTCTGGCATAAACAGGTATTTAGTAAAAATCAGTTTCCACGATACCTCCTACAACATTACTATCCCCCAACGTTTAGAGAAGTGAAGTTACTCCACCACCATCATAAGCATTATAGTCAATAAGCTGCTGGCCAAAGTTAACCACCTTAAAGTTTCAATGCTCAACTAACATCAAGAAATGGAGCTGTGCTACCTACATGACCTTTCCTGATGAAAGCAGCTTATCATTTCCAAGAAAATTTTTTTTATGAACCATTTTGATAGAAAAATTTCTGAAGTATATCAAACACTGACTTGACTTCTTAAGAGGACTATACAGAATTGTCTCTTCTCAAGGACCCAGGGTCATAATTATGCACACACAATGGTAAATTTTAGAACTGGTAGATGCCTACCTTAGAGGTCACCTAATTCAAGTCTCTCACTTTACAGATGAACAAATTGATGTCCCAAGATGTTATGCAATTTTCCCAGTTACCCAGTAGGAAGGTTAAGTGATTCCCATTATGCCATGCTGCCACATCGATTTTGGACTATGCTGAGCATGATCTAGCAAGGTAGTCAGGATTTAGGAGCAATACCCCTTGTAATTTACCCCATATTTGTTATTTTTGTTATCTCACTTCTTTCCCCATAATCTTTAGCAATAAAACTCTTAAATCAAAATAGGGTCTATGTGTTTGTGCTCTGCAGGAAAAATGTTAAGCTAGTCTACTCCACAGACCATTTAGGGGAAGAATTCCAAAATATAATATGTGTGGTGTACCTTAGTAAGGAAAGGGATGCAGAATGAATATCTATGTGGCCTTCAGAAAGCAAGAAGGATGCACTGAAAAGGCCACATTGGCTTAGAACAGCTCTGAGCATGTGACAGTCAGGAACCCCAAACAGCTCCTCAGAATAGGCAACACAGTAAATGTCACAAGGGCAGGGACTAGGTTCTCAGTAAATGTGGGTTGAATATTCTAAAAAATGTGTAGTCTGTCACTACACTAAATGGTGCCAGGTCATTGTGCTGTCTGATGTAGGTTTGCATTTTAGGTGTTTGTCTCTCCCCCTTCCCATAAGGATATGAACTGTCACTTATGTCTAATGACACCTCCCAAACATGGCTTTTGCAGAAGTTGATAATGTTTCCTATATCTTCTAGTAAGATGCTTCTAATACACTCTGAGCATGCTAGAATTTTCTAAAATAAGAAAGAATATGCTCTAAATAAGAGAATGAGGGATTCCTCTATGTAAGAAGCATGCCGATATTATCCCATAACTCTTGTAACTTCCATCTTGTCTGCCCTTTTGTTGAGTGGATGGCTCTGCTGCGGGTTACAGATTACACAGTTTGCCAGATAAGTCACCTGCAGTGAGGTATTATGCTACTGGGACTATTTTTAACCTGCAACCAATGATACTTCTCTGTAACCCACAAAATTATCACTCAAATGTCTTTAAATGGCAAAATGTCTTTAAAATGACAACCATGCACCCAAACTGAAGGCCATTTTCTAGACACTTATTACTATATCTATTTTTACAAATAATTGTCAGGATTTTTTCATTAAATTTTTTTTATTTTATATTGAACTCACTATATCTATTTTTGTCCTCTCCCTTGAGACTCCATTTGGTGCTCCTTCCTTATTCCATTTTCTTCTATATTTTCCATGGTTCAAGTACTTTATCTTATTCTTCTGCCTTTGGGTGTTCTAGTGATATTTCCTGTATTTTGTAATCAGGAGGAAATGGGCTTAACTAAGAAAATACATACAAAACTTTATTTTCCCATAATCTCTTCAAAACATGATCTTAAGGAAAACGTTGTGTTATGAAGAATGAAAAGAAATACAAATTAATCAAGGTCAAAGGGGTTTAAAATATTATCCACAGATTATTTTACTTGATAAAGCAATTGTCTCTTGATGACATTTAACTAGAACTAAATCTGCTAAAAGAAAAACTGCATCTCATAGCCTATTTCTTCATGTTTCTGATACATGCATGATTAATTCTGCTTTTGTTATTAAAACTGAATCTTTGAAACACTGATTTTTCTATGATTTACTCAAGCTAGTACATATAGTAAGGCAAACACATTTTAAAGACCACTTTCAGCAAACTATTTCAGAAGAGAAATATTCCAAACACATTAAAAATCATTCTTATTCAGTAGTGATTGGAATTATTGGATTCATTTATTTGGGAAATGGCTTTTATCCAATTTTTCCAGTTTGACTTACCTAAAAACAAAGCTTCATATCACAAATTTAAAGAATGTGCTTGAAAAGTAAAAACGTGTTCACTAAGTGATATGAAAAACTTCTAACTCAAATAAGTTCTTCCCACACTTTGAGAAATAACATTACTCTCACGGAAATAAGTCTAAAATGAATCTTTTTCCAAATACACCAGATACCCCTGATGCAATTTTCTGGATCACTCACAGAATCTTCCTACCTTTATCATAACGGACTCTAACAGGATGGATGTAATCCATATTATGAACTGAACTAGAAGGCAAAATACGTCTCATATAAGAATTAACAGCACTTAATGATAAGAAGTAGCACTCTTATCAATTAAAATTTGAATCAAGATAAGAAAAAGTATCTTAATGATTCAAAGTAATTTTTAAAACGCCCTAAGTGCCAAGGTAAAACAACAACAAAAGAAGGCAGTAACATAGGACCCAAGTATGGTATAACAACTATTCTAAAGTGGATATTGTTCTAAGTTTTAGGATAGACTGGAGAGAATAAATAGAGTCTGTTGACTCCTTCCAGCTCTCATCCAACATCTGTTCATAGCAGCTACAGCAAGGTTATCTGTAGCCATGCAGTTTTCAGGTTGAGAATAAACATGTCCTTGCTGTTTTAAAAACAATTACCCAGGTACAACTAGAACAAGATAATTTTTGGTTAGACAACACTGGAAAGGTTATCTAGTTTACCCTCCCTATGTTCATAAACAAGGAAACTGAGGCTCAGAGAGATTAAGTTCCTAGCCCTAGCAACTCACACAGCTAGTTAATGGCCAAGCAAGGTCTAGAACCAAGTTTTCCAAATTATTTCTATTAATATGGCTTAACTCTGAGGGTCAGAGCCACTGATTCTCCTTCTGGTATGGAATTGACCTTTGGAAATTTACCGGCTGTGTGATCTTGAGCAAATTGCAACCTTTCTAAGCCCTTTTGCCTCCTCTGTATAGTATAAAGAATACGTACTCTAACAAGATTGTTGCGAGGATTATATACAGCTTGTAAAGTGCTTAGCACGTCGATTAGCAAATAATAAGCATTCGAAAATACGTAGTTATTATTTTTACTCCCGACCTGGAAACATGGCTGCTCCTACTGTTTAAGAAGACAATGAACTGAATTCAACACAGTGGACAGGGTCTCAACCAGCGGGGTTCCCCAGCCTCCCACGTTCCGTAGACAGGAGAAAACCCCACCCAACAAATTATTTCACCCCATCTAAAATCCACCCTTTACACTGTTAAGAAAAACAAAATACCAACTGCTGCCAAATGTTTTCTGCCACGTGTTGTACGTGTAATCTGTCAACTATAAATTGCAGGGGGAGTTCTGGCACCACCCAAAACATGAAGAATAAATGATGGGAAAACAAGGGGAAGATAAGATCACACACCTGAACTGGACTCACAGACGCTTGTTCTCAGCTCATTTAGCTGTTGGTAGATAGGTGGGTGGTATAAAGCAAAATGATTTCTTTCAGCACCATAAAGCAGGAATAATGGCCACCACAACAAATTACAACCCCCTAGGCTTCTCAGCAAAACATAAAAGAATCCATTTCATCGCCTTAGTAAATTAAAACGTACACGGGCAACAACTGAGTAACAAAATGTATCCGAGCTGCACTGCACCTTAGGATTACATAAATATATGAAAAATTCCTATAAAATGGCGAGACAAAATGATGGGGAATAGCACCTTGAAACTAACAAGGAGGAAATTATGTCATGCCAAAGGTGTCTCCATTGACAAAATCCCCACCCTCCGTTCTCATGACACTGCAAACCCACCTCCCTCTAAGGAAATTACAGGAATCACCCGCAGCAACCAACCTCAGCAATCGACATCGAGCAGATCGACCCCTACTCAAATGGCGCTAAGCACCGCGGGTCCAAGCCCCTCCCTGCAGCTGCCAAGTCCCGCGCTGGCTCCAGACTACTTCGCTTCCTTTCCGTCCTCCCTCTCACGCTCGACCCCCAACATTTCTCGCCGACCCTCGCCACTGACAGAGAAGGTAGGAACGGGAAAGACTTCCTACACTTTGTCCAGGGAGTACCAGAGCCACACATACCCGTCCCTATTACGACCACATCAAACTCCGAAGGTAGATTATCCGCCATCTTGACAGGAAACGTGTCATGTGACTATTGCTTGTGGAAATGAGATCAAGTTAAGCATTGCTGTGGTAGAAGGCGGAAGGGAAAACACTGCATTCTGGGTATTGTAGTTCCTGGGTGGCGGGTCCAGATAGGCGGCTACAGCATTGTATTTGAAATGTTTTATGCGAATGTTAAAAGCTCGATTCATTTTCCAGGCTGAGTGCAGTAACACTTTTAGCCTGGAGTTTTGGGGTAGAAAAGAGTTGTAGATTTTTACTCTGATGGCTAGGATGAATGTGGGAAGACCTGGGAACCCCTTGACAATGATGAAGCAAGAATTGTTAGGAGACAAGGAGGGCGGAGTGAAATTGAAAGAGGATTGCTTTGTGAAGAAAGGAAATTTTCATTCCAGCCTGGAAACTGTTTGTTTCCCCCAGCATGTCTGTATTTTCGTTTTGGCCTGCGAGGCATAATTTTTCACACCAATACCTTCAAACTCTATCCCTTATCTTTTTTGTCTCTGTCTCCCCAATGAAAACCCACAAAAAATCTCGCCCTAGCTTCGCCAGAATGGAACCGTCATTGCATCTGCATTTGTTCTAGTTAGTCCGATCAGCCACCTTGGCCATATACATATGCAAAATTAGTCTTGCTTTACAGGAGGGAAAAAAGTTATGAAAACATAGTAGTTGCTTGATAGGCGTTTATTGATTCTGAATCTGGTTTTATATATGTATACAAGGAGTTCATACAAGATTTTCCCAATAAGGTACCACAGAAATGATCAAGGTAAAGTGGCCTTTATATTCAAGTGATTGTATTTGTTGAAGAGGATTTAGATTACCTGTGCCAAGCAGCTAATGTAGCTCTGGTAAGTATTTTCAAGGTCGGCATCCTCCCACCCGTACCGCCAGCCCCGTTATTTAAAATGCTTTGCTGTCTGACAATTCCAAAGCAAAAAAGAGGTAGAGAATGCATGGGAGTGAGGGAGGGTAATTTTCGGATCCCAGAAATTCATTGTGTAGTTATTTTACCAGAGTTTCAAGATAATTCAGAGAGTGCAGTGGTGGACCTTCCCTTACACCACCTGACTGACCTCTGAGCTGTTTGTGATTCCCCAGTCACACTGTTGTTCCTTCATCATGGAATGATCTTCCCGTTCTCTAGCTGACAATTATCCCCAAGGCTGAGAGTCATTTCCACCACCTCCTTCTTACATTTCTTCCCTATACTGGGTTATATTACCCTACATTGTGCTACCCCTCTGTCATAACCTCCCATATTACACTGAAAATTATTTGCATTTATGTTGGTTCCTATACTGGACACATATTCCCCAAAATACATACCCAGATATACAATACCCTAAATTATAAGCCCCTATATGACAGGGATTGTGCCTTACTTATCTTTTTACCCCCTGCATCTAACATAAGCCTGGCGTATAGTAGGAATTCAGTAAGTGTTTGCTGAACTAAGCTTGGCTCTGATTCCTCTAATAGATGGTAAGTACTATAGATTCAGAAATTTCCTAACAAATATAATCACACTGTGAAGCTACAACTCATTAACTCATTTAATTTTCCTTAAATACTCATTGAGTACCTACTATGTGCAAGGCACTGATTTAGATGCTGGGATTACAGCAATGAAAAAACAGAAAGAAAAACCCTGTCTTAATGAAGTTTACATCTAGTGAAGTAAAACAAAATAAACAAGTAATTACGCTGTAGTGCTAATTTTCCACTGTTTTTCCCCAAATTTAAAATCCTTTTCTTCCCCCTGAGGATAGAGAGCACAACCCTCAAAAAGATAAAAGTGACAGCCTATACTTAGCTGCCCTTTCTTTAAAGTTATCACATCCTCTCTGGGCATAGAAAAGATTATTATATTTGAAAAATATAAAGCATCTGCATAGAGAAAACGCTTAAAATACCTTTTCCTCCCAATGTATTTTTGTTAATTTTTTGCAAGGCAAAAATAAATGTGAGAGTTGACAACATCAATAAAATAGCATAAAGCAAAGCAGCTTAATTGCTGTCTATTTTATTATTCTAAGGACATCTATTTTTGAGAACTGAAATATTTTATTTGGATAAATCACAATACAATGAGATGATGGATACCTACAGATTGAGTACCCTGTTAAATCACTGTGACATTGATTTTTTACTTAATGTTTTCCTGAATTGAAAAATCACAATTCCCTGAACATTTACCTTGTATTCAGAAGCTTATTCAAGTGTGGGATCTGATGTATCATATTTTTACAGACCAGTAATTTAATGGTCTCCTCTATGCCTTTCCTTTGAGCTCCAAATCCACATATCCAACCCCTTACTCAATATCTTTTCTGAACATGTCCAATACTGAATTCCTGAATACTTCATCCCCACTCCCAAACCTCTTCGTCTAGTGTTTCCCAGCTTAGAAATGGTACCACCTTCCAATCAGTTACTCAAGTCAAAAACTTAAGGATCATCCCTGATATATTACTCTCTTTCACCCTTAAACCAATCCATCAGCAACTCTTGCCAGATTTCTCTCAAAGATGTGTTGTAAATATATCCACCTCTAAATCTGTTCTGCCCCCATAATCTCTTCCTAAACTGCAATAGATCCCAGCTGGACACCTCATTCATGCTTGCTTCTCCCCAGTCCACTCCCCACACTGCCGGTAAACTTTTAAAAATTCAAACCTGATCATGTTCTCCTTTACCTAAAAGGTTCATGATTACCTATTGCTCTCAAAATCTACTCCAAGATTTTCAACGTGTTGTAAAAGGCCCTGCTGAACTCAACAGTCTCATCTCATACCTCTCACTTTTCTCTAAGCTCCAGCCATATTGGCTCTCCCTCCTTTCCTCTGATATCCCATACTTCTTCCTACTTCAGGGCCTTCCCACATGCTCTTCCATGTTCCTGAGGTGAACTTTGATCCTTCTTCCCCCTTTCTTCTAGCTTAATCCTCATTTTGCAGTTCATTCGAAACAACACATAATCTGGCAGGTGCCTCGGTCTATCTTAGGATCTCACCCTATACTCCTCCTCTGTTGAACTTTTCATGATGGGAAATATCAAGTTCCTTATGCAATTACGTGTTTCATATCTGCCATCCTCTTAGAAGGTAAGTTCCACAAAGTCAAAGACTGTTCCTATATTGTTCATTATTATATTCCCAGTACATCATTCAGTGCGTGGCAAAAAATAGACACTCAAAAATATTCCACTTATGAGTATATATCCAAGGCAAATAAAAACACTATCTTGAAGAGATATCCATATTCATTGCAGCATTATTCACAGTAGCCAAGATATGGAAACAACTTAAGTGTTCATCAATGGATGAATGAAGAAAATGTGGCATATATATGTATACTAGATATAAATATTATTTAGCCTTAAAACAGAAGGAAATCACATGGATGAACCTGGAGAACATTATGCTAAGTGAAATAAGCCAGACACAGAAGAGAAATGTCACATGATCTCACTTATAAGTGGAATTGTAAAAAAAAATTTTAAGTCAAACTCACAGTAGCAAAGAGTAGAATGGTGGTTACCAGAGGCTGGGGGTAGGAAAAAAGGGAAGCTATTGATCAAAGGGTACAAAATTTTAGTTATAAGATGAATAAGTTCTGGAAACCTAATGTACAGCATGATGGCTATAGTCAATAATAATGTATTGTATACATGAATTTAGCTATGACTGTAGATCTCAAGCGTTCTCACCACACACAGACACACAAAAGGTAACTATGGGAGGTAATGAATATGTTAATTAGTTTTATTATGGTAAGCATTTCACACTGTATACATATATCAAAACATCACGTTCTATACTTGTATACCTTAAATATATGGATTTTTTATTTGTCAAAAACAAATTTTAATCTGCTTAGTGAATGGATGAATAATATGGTGTAGGAATTCTTCAGGAAACAACACAAGAGTACACTTTTAAATGGGAATAAAATGAGTTGCTTGTCCAGCAAAATGTTTCATCAGCAGGTTTTGTGTTTATAATTGAACAGGTAATACACACGTAGTTAATAAAAAATTAAATCAGCACAGAATGTCATACAAAGACATATTAGTAAGTCTCCATACCCTCATGGCCCCCCTGTTGTATTCCCCAGAAATAAACACTGTTATCAGTTTCTAGTGAATCCTGCTAAAGATTGTGTGTGTGTGTGTGTGTGTGTGTGTGTGTATGTGTGTATATGAGAGGAGCAGTAATCCCTTTATTTCTTTTTTGACACAGACAGTAACATGCTGTAAACATTATTCCTTACTTTACACCTTTATTTTTTCATTTAATACATATTTGGGAGATCCTGTATTCTCAGTACATATAGGGGTGCCTCATTTTTAATGGCTTCCTGTAATTCCATTATATGGTTACACCATGATTTATTTAATATTCCTTTATTGATGGATATTTAGTTTTTTCTAGTCGTTTGCTACTATAAGTGGTACTACAATGAACAGCCTTTTCTTAGAGAGGCAATATAGGATAATTGTAATGAGTTCAGGTTTGAGTCTCTATTCCATCCAACTGAACAGTCTCAGGTAAATTATTTACTCTCTCTGAATCTCAGTTTCCTCATCTGTAAAATGGTGACAATAATATTACTAACCCTCCAAGGTGGTTATGAAGGATAAATAAATAAAGTGCTTAAAACTACATTTGACTGGTAGTAAGCACTCAATAAATATTGTTCTTAGTAGTAGTAACCTCAGCAGTAGTAGTAGTCATTTTGAGCATGAGGGAGATAACAACTTTCACCAATCTGATTGGCAAAAATGAAAATATTTGATAATATGGTATTGGTAAATGCATGGGGAAGTGGGCACACTGATACATTGCTAATAGAAGTCGAAATTGATATAATTTTTTGGATGGTGATTTGGCAATATCTGTCAAAATGTTAAATGTATATACTGGTGATTTAGCATTTTCTCATTTGGACTTTATCCTACTTGTGAATTTTTAAATTCTTATTTGTGATACTATAACACCATATTGATCACTTAAATATTTTTCTGATCCTCAAGTTTCAAATTCATGTGATCAAAAAATAACTTTTTAAACAAATAACATTATAGTAACTACTCTAAGTGACCATATTTATTTAGTGTAGAAAGGGAGGTATTATTCATGATTCCTACCTTTTGCTCACATCTGTTTAGTTTCTTCTCTGTAATTTTCTTGTGGTCTTAAAAAAAAGCTTATTTTTATTCTTTTAGCTGTCATTTATATTTTTTGTGAAATGGTGATTATGAAACAAAATAGAAAACTAAATAACAGAAGTAGTTAATATATCTGAAAAAAATGACTTTTTATGTAAATAATTATTTTGACATGCAGTACCATAGCATAGATAATCTGTTCTCAAAAAATATATAAAATGTATTCCCTCCAAGATGGCTTGGGAACTGAACAAATATACATATTTAAGAAAGGCTTATATAAATTCAAGAATCATAAGTTCTTGGATAGGGAACTTTGTTCACTGAACTAACCCAAGCATCTAGAAGATTGCTTGTAATTGAATAGGAGCTCAATAAATATTTCTTAATTGATGAAGGGGTGGAGAGCTATAATACTGCCCTATGAAATCCCTTTCGCTACCATGGTTAATCTCTTTCCCAAAGTGTGTTCTGGGGGGAGAAAGTAATTCTTCAGGATATTAATAGGGGTTTCATGATCAAATACATTTAGGGAGCAATTAAATTTAAATGGTTTCTTTGCTGGAGGACTCTTCAAATCTTTTATAATAAATATACATGTGAATTATTAGGATTTCACAATAACTTTTAAGCCACAGAACACACTTTAGAAAACACTAGGCTGGAATTGGTCTGATCCAGAATGGCATTTCTTATGTTTTCATAGATGATGTTATAGCCCCGTCATCAGTAGGACATGCAAAAGAATTTCTAGGAGTGGTAATGAGCCAGACGAACCAGAACTATTATATACTCTTCCCAGATTTCAGTGTTATTAGTACAGTTTATGATCCAGCAGTCACATAATTTTACACACACACACACACACAAAAATTGAATCCACTACAGTAGAATCTCGTTACCATATTGTAGAAAACCAACTAACCAGACTGATCTTCTACTATATAAACTAAAGCAAGAGTGTCATACAAACCATCAATACTCTGAGTTCTTTAAGAGAGCTTCTTAGAAAATAGCTATGTCTGTATGAATGTATAGCTCTTAACACTCCCCCAAAAAACAAGCAATAACAGTTCAGGAAGTAGATTATTAACATCTTACTACAAGTTCCAGACTTACAATGGAAAGTTTTTAAAAATGAAGACCTAGTGTTAGAGCTTGCTTTGAATTAAAAATTTTCTGTCTAAGCCTGTTGTTGTAGTGGTAACAAAAATTCACAAGCACAAGTGCTCTGGACAATAAAACATAGCTAAAAGTGGAGAAAGTCCAGTCTACTGGAGAAAACAACCTGAAATTATACAAAGTAGAACTTTTGTGAGCACACAAACTATCTCAGTTTTACAGTATACACAGATGAAGTCAACTTAGACTTTCCATTTCAAATAAGTACAAATATTATTACATCCATTTTCTGCTGTATAAAATTCAGGTTCTTTGAGTTCATGTTCATTTCCATCTTTAAAAAATATTCAGTGTAATCACAGGAATCATTTCCACTATATCAGAAATATGTTTTAAGTGCTAGCTTTAGTAACAAGATGATTATTTGTAGTAACTATTGTGTTTGTCAGTTTCTTCGAAACAGAAATTTTCAGAACACGTTGGCATTTTTTCATAGTCCTTACAAAACAAAGCAATAAACTCAATAATTTTGTGGGAATTTCATGAACATTTACAGAAAGTCTTGCTGTTCTTCTTTTAGCTGTTTAATTGTAATGTCATAGTAACAGAAAGCAGCATACCCAATTCTGCATGGATGAATAAGCACATTCACTAAGGAAGATTTAACAGAGTAAATCAAACACTGGATTAAACATTTTATGAATAACAGACCACAAAATGGGCATTCATTTTACCAGTGGATCCTTGGCATTAAAAGCAAATAGAAGTGCATACCAACATAATTAAACTGAATATTCAGTTGCCTGATTGCAAAGTTTCCCTATATTTTATCGAACTAATATCCAGTTAATTAGAATTGTCTAAACATACTCAAGCACACACAATGGAAAGATTAAGTATAAACACTATTCATTTGCATTTCATCCTTCAATAAAATAATTTGTTTTCTTCTGTTTTATTATCCCCAAAGTTTGAACGTAGCAAATTTTCTGTATGGTTGCACAAAGTAAAAAGTTTAGACAAACACATGGAAATCTGCAATATAGGATGGGATGGCTTCCCATTTAATTGTATTTGATTTTTCATTTTTGATAAGAAAAAAATTCTTATTTAAAGAGATAATTAATCTCAAAGGGTAAGCTATTTCTCCCCAAATTTGCTGACACAACATCACATCAGAATTTATAACATGAATATTCATAGTAAAATTTTTAAATATTCTATAATTTGTACCAGTAGTCTTTCCTATTATTTGTGTTTTATTAGTACAGTTTGTTTTTACTATAATACATTCATGTTTTTTCTCAATGCAAAAGCATTTTAAATTAGTCTTTTTCAGGAAATGGTTGAACAACCTAAGATTCTGATCCTCAAGGATAATGTTTTATTAAGTCTATGTATGACTCAAACCATTAAGAATAGAAAGAATCATTTCATGTTTGGACTAATTTTGTGACAAGTTTGAATATGATGAGGTCATTTGAACCATATTTTGCATTCTCTATAGGTATAGAATAGGAGTTTTGAGAGAAATATATGAAATACTTACTAAAAAGCAGGAATTGTCTCTGTATTTCTGTAGTACCAATGTCTACCATTGCCACTGTACCTCCTGGAAGCTACCCCTCCTACATCCTTCCAAAAGGCAGCAATCATGTTTTAAATACCACACAATTTCAAGCCTCTAACCTTTGGAGGAAAAAGAATAAAGCTGACCCAAGAGAATCCATGGCTTGCCAAGATTTATGCCTAGACTTGAGGCCTGTTTAAAAAGATAACCCAGGCCAACCAGATTCCCTGTTCAGGAAATTCTAAATACATGACATAGATAGAAGATACAGTATAAGAGAAGCTGAAAGAAGTATTGAGATTTGTCTTGATGTAAAGTGAGCTGGAGCAGCCATTGTGTAAGGCATCCATGTTGTATATGGCCATAATCAAGATAAATAGGCTACCTGAAGAAAAGGGGGTGTTCTTCAAGAGGAAGTCAACTGGTAGAGAGAAAGGAGAGTGGAGGAGATCTGCAAAGAGAGGTACAGTTGCCATGAGAGCAAGATCAAGTTCCTGCCTTTGTGAGGAAAGAGTTGTGGTATCTGTCCCATGATGATTGACTGTGTTTTGTTCTTTTATCCTTCAGTTCCAGCAGACTCCAGTGTATCCTTACAATAACACCCCCTTTTCTTCAGTTAGCTTGGGTGAGTATTGCTACCAAAAGAATTTTGATTAAAAGATTTTAAAACACCCATGTAGCCAAGGACAAATTAGCATATGTGCCCTATAAAATAAGAGACAATTACAGATGGTTCTCTGCAAACTATTTCTCCACCCAAAAATTACAGCTGAAAGAGGTTTTTATTATCACCATTCAAATATTATCACAATTCAAATTTAAATAGTGATCAAGAAATCATAGGATGAGAACAGATCTTAAGAGATAATCTGTCTATCTTTTGCCTTCAGCCCAGTTCATAGCCAAATTATTGCAGGTGGCTGGAAGAAGCTATTATATTTTGAATACCTCTGGAGATTTGTATTTCATTATTTTTTGCCCTTTATTAACAGGAAACAGCCACTGCAATGCTGATTTCTATAATTTTTAATATTAAGTTTGGGGTTCTAAGTGATGTATTAATAACTTATTAACATATCATCATGAAATGATTGAATATAAAACAACTGATGCCAATTCAGCCTAGCATTCAAAACCCTCCATACAATGGTCCCAATATAAGCATGGTATCAAGGAGTCTGTGAGAAATGTTATAGAACTATCAAAACATATGAAATCAGCTGCATTAATGGTGAAACCTCAGAGTACTAATTGCCCTACTGCGGTATACAAATTACAGGTTTTCATCAAGACAGAAAATTGAAACTGTGGTAGCCAGCCTCCAAAATGGCCCCAATGGGCCCCACATCCTGGCAGTCATGCCCTTGTGTAGTTCTTTCCCATGTAAAATTGGCTGACCTGTGTATAAATAGGATTTTGTGGAAATGATGGAGTGTGACTTCAGAGGACAGGTCATTTAAGACATTGCAGTTTCCACCTTACTCTGTCTAGGATAACTTGCTCTGGGAAAATCTAGCTGTCAATTTATGAGGACATTCAAAACTCTGTGGAGAGGTCAGTGTGGCAATAACTTCTGTCGACAGGCAGCAAGGAACCAAGGCCTCCTGCTAGCAGCCATGTGAGTGAATGAGCATTCTTGGAAGTGGATCTTCCATTCCCAGTTAAGCCTTCAGATGCCTGCAACCTCAGCTGCCATCCTGACTACAACCTCACAAGAGACCTCAAAACAGAGCTACTCAGCTAAGCTGCTCCTGAATTCTTGATCCACAGAAACTGTGAAATAATAACTGTCTATTGTTTTAAGATACTAATTTCTAGGGTGATTTCTCATTTAGCAATAGGTAGCTAGTAAAAGAAATAAAGCACTATAATCCACCTCAGGAAGACATTTCAATCATGCTGTCTCATGGAGAAAACTGCCACTGCTACAGCCAAGAAATCTATGCCCCTACTTCATCCCAAATGTTTTAGTCAAGTCAAGCCCTAATCTAACCTTCCCAGCTTTATCTACCATTACTTTTCCACTACCTATACTGTATGGTCCAGCAAAACTGGTCAATTTCACTATTCCTTGAACATTTTTATGCCTCCATGTCTTCATTCAGATTGTTTTCTCTCACTGAAAAGCATTTGTTTTTCCCATCTTTGCTGTGAAAGTCACATTCCCTTCAGAATTCCTCTCATTTGCCATCTGCTCCATGAAAGCTTTACTGATCTCCCAAACTGGGTGATACAGCTTCTTCCTTTTAAGCCCTGTATTATTCAGGACTATTTTAGCTGCAAGTGACAGAATTGCAACTCAAACTAGTTCAAGCAAAAAGGGAATTTATTGGCTCACAAAAGTGGGATAGCCAAAGGGTAGAGATGATTTAAACCATGACTGGATCCTGAGGCTCAAACAATGTCATGAGCTCGTTCTCTCCCTCTCCCCTTCCCCTCTCTCTCTCCATATATGAAGGAAGACTCTGACTGTTCATGTCTATCAGGGTCCCAGCAGGAATTGAGGGCAGACTCAACCTGCATAATTTGTTCTCAGAGTTTGGGGAAACCTGCAAAGAATTTTGCAGCAATTACAACTGAGGATAGATGTTATCCTCACTGGACCAGAAGAGATAATGGGTGGGGATAGTTACATGAGCCCAGAGAGGGTAGCTGTATGGAGAAGGTCACCTGGCATGTGCTGTGACTTCAGTAGAGGGATGCAGCCAATTCACAGCAAACTTGCAAAGAAAGAACCACAGGAATAAATATCCTGGCTGGCCTCATTTTCCTCCCTCCCTTATTTTAATCTCTTGAGGCTCCTCATTGGCTGAACCCAAAAATAAAACAGAGGACAAAGAACTCCATTAATTTATTTCTTGAAGGTCAGCCTTCCAGGGCTCAGAGCAGAATAAAAAAGTGTAGATAATATCAATAGCTCTGGAGAGAGGGAGGGAAATATTTAGGACACCCTACTTTGGTCATGTGCCCATACACAGACCAATCACTGTGGCACAGGACAGGCTAGTCAGGTTGACCAGCTTGTGTCACATGATCACCCTAGGGGAAGGGGACTGAGGCAGAGGCAAAGTGGCACAATAATTAACAGAACCATCAGAACTGTAGATTGATACAAGGGTAGTACCCCAAATGATATTGGATAAAAATGTATGTCTAATGCAAACCCAGTTCTGCTTTAGACCTTTCTTGAGGGTATCTATTGATTTCAGTCTTAAGTTCTGACTTTTCTTATCCCACTAATCAGAGTAAAAGCACCTAGAGAACACAACTTATGTGGTTTTTTTTTAATCATCTTTGAGTCCCCTGCAGCCTCTATCACAATACCTGGAGCATAACAATTCTTAAATAAAGTTAATGAATATTCAGTTGAAATATCTTTTGTTTATACATTTTGAGAACAGTTAATGGAAATATAAAGTAAAGCATTTATCTTCGTTCTATTTTGAGAAGTTTCATATGTTCCAAGTTGGCTCAGAGATGTCTTTTTTAAATGCCTGGTAATGAATGATTTGTATGTTTTTGCTCTTACAAAAAGTTATACCAGAGCTTGCCTTGTTGGCACAGATGCCCTTATCTAAGAGTGACATGAGGTTAGGATTTACAATCTGTCAGATTTTCTCAGCTGGAAATCCTGCCCCCAAGGTACATTTCCTGCACATACATGGATGCTTTGCACCATATATTTATGGCCATCTGTTTCTAGGCATTTAAGCCTACTAAAAAAGTTGGTTTGACCTTTGCCATAGATCTTAAATAATGATGAAGTTGAGAGAGATTAAGTGTACTACATGCCATGTGTTATTTCTCCTAATAGAACTCTGAAATGTTTAAATTATCAATGCATACACTTATGTGCAAAAACTATTTGTTAGTGAAATGAAATAGTAATTAATATCTTTATTATCCTGGAGGTATACTTTTATTTTAATAAAATCACAGATCTGTGCAAATTTCATAGAAGTGGCATGATTTGACTTGTCAAAATGTAACAATGACAAAATTTTGCACGTAATCTAATAAATATTCGTTTAAGATCACCGAAAGAGGGCATCAATCTTTGAAACTAAAATTGTTAAGTTTGTCTTTGCTTTTCCTTTGCAAACTGCCTGGCTCCATTAAGACCTAGTCTTAGAATAAGAAATAGTGTCATGGCAGTTGAGGTATGAGTAATGTGGGAAATGTTTGTGACCACAATCATACAATTGTGAGAAGATGTGCAAACACAGATATAAAATGGTCCTAACCTTGGATTTGCTGTAATTAAAAGGGGAAAAAATAAATACTTCAGTTTATAAATGCTATCAAAATTATTCTTTCTTGTTTATCCTCAATTTCACACATCCACTTACTCCTTTATTATATTTTCTGTTGTGAGCCTTTTTATTCTAAGAAAACATCAAACAGCTTCTACAAAAAGATATTTTTAATGTGAGTCATCAGTCTCAATTATATATTTCCTATGATACAAGCTCATAGGTGTTCTGAATTCTTGTTTAAAGGATCCAACCTATAGTAGGCCTTCAGCTTCTTCTTCAATATCTTTTTATTTTATTGTGTTTTTATATAGCTCTTTCTTTGCATCTGCATCTCATTTTATCTTTCCCTAATCCCATGTGTCATATTTCTTTTTCCTTCCATTCAATGAACATTTTAAAAGCACCTATTATTTTCAAAGATGAATAAGAGAGATGAGGGGTCATGATGGAAAGGATGGACACACACACAGATGTTTTATATAATATCAGTCATAAGATGAGTATGATAAGAAAAGTATAAATAAAATAATATGAGCCTGCAGAATAAAGATCTATTCATTCTTTTTTTAATTAATTAATTAATTTGGCTGTGTTGGGTCTTTGTTGATGAACACGGGCTTTCCCTAGTTGTGGCAAGTGGGGGCTACTCTTTGTTGTGGTACACAGACTTCTCATTGCAGTGGCTTCTCTTGTTGCAGAGCACGGACCCTAGACACATGGGCTTCAGTAGTTGTGGTGTGCAGGCTCAGTAGTTGTGGCTCGTGGGCTCTAGAGCGCAGGCTCAGTAGTTGTGGCACATGGGCTTAGTTGTTCCACAGCATGTGGGATCTTCCCATACCGGGGCTCGAACTCATGTCCCCTGCATTGGCAGGCATCTTCTTAACCACTGCACCACCAGGGAGGACCCAAGATCTATTCATTCTGCCAAGAAAGATGGGAGAAGGCATACAGTAGATGGTAGCATTAGGGTAGACCTTAAGGAAAGAATAGAATTTAAACAGATGGAAATGAATGAAATAGGCATTATCAACAAGAGAGACAACATGATCTGAGATATGGAGGCAGCAAAGTGCATGAGCTTTGAGGAAGAGAATAGACTTATGTGGTTGTAGCATGGAACATGAGGAAGAATTGGTTAAAATGAGATTTTAAAAGTAGTTACAGTGAGATCATGAGGGACTTTGAATGACAGGCTAAGAATTGTGGACTTTATAGGTAAATGGAAGCACTGAGAACTTTTGGTACAAGCAAAGATATAATTATATCTTTAGAAGAAAATTCTGCTTGTGGTATGAAGGATATAGTAGAAAACAGGAGATAGAACAATCAGTTAGGAGGCTATTAGGAGTTAGGAGGAAAGGAAAATGAGTAATGAAACTAGGGCAGTGGCAGTGAGAATGGAATGAGAATGAATTTGGGAGACTGATTAGTAGAAATGACATACCAGTCAATATGTTGTGGTATGGATGTGAGAAGAAGTCAAACTTGACCCTAGGTGATTGGAGGATGGCAATGAAACCAAAGAAGATTTTATCAAGGCTACCATGTTGCCCAGTTCTAGGAGGCACCACTGACATTGTGTTCTATATAAATGGCATCCTCTGAAGTAGTGCATAACACAGCCTGCACAGCTATAAGCAGGGGTCCTGGTTTCTGTTTCCCTCCTTTATTAAGAAAGTACCATTTACTGTTATTGACAAATAGAAATTTTAATGACATTGATTTCCATTGATTTCTGAGATGACAAGTAAGCCATATAGTAAAGCAGAAATAAAACAGTAAGAGAATAAAATTTAGGGAATAGCAAGTGAACAAGTTGAATAATAAACCATTGAAGTGACTAGGGATGTGTGTTTAAATGTTATTTATGCATCAGTTTACTATGCTGTTTCATTTGCATTGTTACAAAAAGCAGTTGTCTGGGACTAACAGTGGGTTTTCAAACTAGTGTTCTCAGGGTTTAGGACAAAGCAGAGTTTGTTTTAACCACTTTATTGAGAAATAGTTCATATACCATAGAATTCATTCATTTAAAGTGTACAATTCAATGGGTTTTTAGTTTTTTTCACATAGTTGTACATCAACACGGTTTTAGAACATTTTCATCACCCCAGAAAGAAACTCCATACTCTTTAACTATCAGACCCTTTTCCCTTTTGACACCCGCCCACTCCCTAACTCCTGGCAATCACTAATCTACTTTATATCTCTGTAAATTTTCCTGTTCTGGACATTTCATATGAATAGAATCATAAAATATGTGGTCTTTTGTGTCTGGCTTCTTTCACTTAGCATAATGTTTTCAAGGTTCACTCTTGTCTCAGCATGTATCAGTACTTCATTCCTTTTTATGGCTGAATAACATTCCATTGTACAGATACACCACAGTTTGTTTATTCATTCATCAGTTGATGGACATTTGGGTTGTTTCTACCTTTTGGCTATTATGAATAATGCTACTTTAGTAATGCTATAAATATCTGTGTACAAGTTTTTGAATGGACATTTGTTCTCATTTCTTTTAGGTATATACCTGGGAATGGAATTGTTGAATCACATGATAACTCCATGTTTAATGACTTGAGGAACTGTCAAGACTGTTTTCCAAAGTGACTGCACCATTTTACATTCTCACCTGCATTGTATCAGGGTTCTGATTTCTCCATATCTTCGCTAACACTTCTTATTATCTGACTTTTTAATGCTAGCCATCCTAGTAAATGTGAAATAGCATCTCATTATGGTTTTTATTTGCATTTCCCTAATTGTTTGGAGCTAATAGCAGACCTTCAAACTAATATCCTCACATTTAGGATAAAGCAAAGGTTATTTTAAAATCTTGACATATTTTATTTAAGAAGATATATTTACATCATTTATTTGAGTATGTAAATGAGAAAGAATCAAAACTTGTTAAAATTAAAAGATATATTGAGTAGACCTACTAGGTACAACACATCAGCAGAGTATAAAAGATGAATAGGCTTCCCTGGTGGCACAGTAGTTGAGAGTCCGCCTGCCAATGTAGGGGACACGGGTTCGTGCCCTGGTCCGGGAAGATCCCACATGCTGCAGAGCGGCTGGGCCCGTGAGCCATGGCTGCTGAGCCTGTGCGTCCAGAGCCTGTGCTCCACAAAGAGAGAGGCCACAACAGTAAGAGGCCCATGTACCGCCAAAAAAAAAAAAAAAGATGAATAAGAAGTAGACATATCCTTCTTTGAGAAAAGAAACAAAAAGTGGCTTATAATACCAGACATTAGATGATAAGTGCCATTATACAGGAATAAACAAAATGCCATGGACATGCAAAGGAAGTTCTTCCTTCTGATCTGTGGGCTGGTAGAAGTCTTCAATGAGATTAAAGCATTAAAGTCAAGATATGTCTGAAGAACTAGGAAGAGGTCTGTCCTGCTGTAGCTAAACAAACTGTCGAACTTATTTCTTCACATAAAGATTATTTTAAGTAATAAAACATGTATTCTGGATATCTTCATAATTGTTAGGTGATATAGCCAGTTTCTTCCCTTGATGTAATTAATATATGAATTCTTACATTGTCCATTAAACATTTATGCTGATTAGGACATTGACAAATATAGTTTGAAACAAGTTCCTTTATAACATGTGGGCTATAGGTAGAGTTTTAAATGGCAGAATAATGTGTAGCTTTGAACAATATATATTGAAGTTTAAAACTAAATGCAATGTGGGACTTCCCTGGCTATCCAGGGGTTAAGACTCCATGCCTCCACTGCAGGGTGTGCGGGTTCAGTGCCTGGTGGGGGAACTAAGATCCTGCATGCCGCATGGCAAAACAAAAACAAAAACACAAAAACTAAATGCAATGAGCTATAATAATAATATTGTAATTGCCATTATTTCTTATGGGGCTGCTGTTAGGTATTTTAAGTACATTATCTCTAACCCTTTGGGGAACTTTACAAAGTAGATATCTTCATCTTCATTTTATAGATTAAATAGCTGAGGTTCAGAGAGGTACAAAGGCATTTGAGACATAATTCCTATATTGAACTCTCTCATACATAACTAACTTTTCAAGCCAATTTATTGGCTTTACACCCCATCTGCACAATGTGACTATAATTTGGCCTCCCACAAACCTTGACACAAAACTTGATTCCTTCACTGGCTTTCACAAGAATTCCAATCATATTGAGCATATCATTCTTGTTTGTCTATGTTTGCTTTTTTGTTTTGAGTTTTACTGAACATTTGTGAGAACACAGGATCACTCTGCACATTGCATAGAATTTAATGACAAAAATCCTTCTAAGTTTCTCTAGTTGCATCAACAATGTGTGTGCGTGTGTGTGTGTGTGTGTGTGTGTGCACTTAGCTGGGAGGGGGGCAGTGATTCTTCCATTCCCTCCTTCCTTTTTACTTGCAGTCTTCCTCCTTACTGTCCAGTCTTTTTGACTTGGATCTTCTTTGATCCAAGATCTTTTCCCTGGACCTTTAAATCTTGCTCCTTTCTTCAGCAACACTGAATTTTGAATTTTTCCTCAGCTCTTCCAAACTCATACAGCAGATATAAATTGCACTGTCCCAAAATTCAGGTATGAAACTTCAGAACTTCTATTTTACTGTAATTCAGATTAGCTCATGAATCCCATTTTCACAAATGGCAGAAAACTTAAAACTACCAATTCAATGTAACTCAGTGACCATATTTTTAAATATGGTCAGTGCAGGACTTGAATTTATCACTTCCTCCTCCTTTTATCTTCAAAACTGGTTCCAGGGCTTCCCTGGTGGCGTAGTGGTTGAGAGTCCGCCTGCTGATGCAGAGGATGCGGGTTCGTGCCCCGGTCCGGGAAGATCCCACATGCCGCGCGCGGAGTGGCTGGGCCCGTGAGCCCTGGCCGCTGAGCCTGCGCGTCCGGAGCCTGTGCTCCACAACGGGAGAGGCCACAACAGTGAGAGGCCCGCGTACTGCAAAAAACCCCCAAAAAACTGGTTCCATCAGCACTGTCTTGATCTCTTCTTGGGGTTCTGGAGCACATAGTTGCTTTACAGGCACCATGTTGAGGTATGCATGATGTATGCAGGCTGCCCTGAGGTCTATCTTCCTAAACACCTCCCACCACAATTGCTTATCTACTGCCAAAGTACATCCCTAGGAGACTTTTAGCTTTCAGCACACTACACCTTGAGAAGCTAGACAGTGGTCTCTGGTGGTCTGCTTTCCACACTCCAAAAAACAAAAACATAGCAAAAGCCTCACTTAATGGCTGATGATATAAACTCCGTGTTCTCAGCTTTGGCTCCATATATAAATTTTAGAATGCCAGGAACATTTTTCTTTATCAACTTTACTTGGGTCTTATAAATCAAAATACTTTGGATTTTAAATTATCATGTTTGTTATAAGTTTCAAAATCCAATCAGCAACTCAATTGACATCTTTAAGACAGGTTCACCTTGCAAGCATGGGCAGGGCATATTGTAAGCTATCTCTGTTGCCCAATTAGTGGGAAAGGATAATGGATACAAGGAATAGAGGCAGTGGAGATGAAGGATCTCAAAATATTAGCTCACAGTAGTTCACATAGACACCCACAGGAGCTCAACAAATAAAGGTCCCTAAATTTACCACTATTCACACTCCCTAAAACGCAGTGGGAAATTAGAAGAAATTTAATAATCATTTCTGTTACACAATAATATAACATTAATATTGAGACATAACTTTAATATTTACTTACTAGAGAAGAGGAAGAAAAAATGACATGTGGAAATGTATGTACACTTCATACGTGTTCCACTGAAACTCTGTTTTTGTCAACTTTTGTGAACAAGGACATGAGAAGCATTAATGTAAATTAGGTTGCCTACCCTGTTATTCTAGGACAGTAAGCTCCATGAGGGCAGATATTCTGTCTGTTTTGTTTACTGTTTTTATCCTTGGTGATTAGAATAAGGCCTGGAATATAACAGTAGAAGCTCAATAAATATTTGTTACATGAATGAATGCTGGAATTTGTTTGGCATGACAGTGTTGACAATACAAGAATAGTTGCCAATATTTAAAAATTGGAGTATTTCATTTAAAACTACAGATTTTGAGGCTTTCTTGAAAATTCAAGGGATATGGCAATACTGGATCTGTATCCCCACAGGACAACTGAATTGAGTAGCATATTTGCTTTCCAACTCACCACAGTTCCCACTGATCCTTTGTCTCAAATAGCCCACCTCCTTCTTTCATATTACCTGCCTTTATCTGTGTAGATATTTGAGTTTGTGATCCTTTCTTAAAGTTATTAATTCATTTCACACATATACACATGCACATGCACACACACACTAAATAACTTTATGTTAAGATATCCACTACTTGACTGAATGAAACAAATAGCCCATGAGGAAATGTACATTTTATCCATTTTCTGATTAATTATTTTTGAAAATTTGTGGTATAAAACTTATTTCAAAAAAGTAAATATAAGCTTCTCATGTAAGGTTTTAAAAATCCACAGAAATGTTCTCCTTTATTTACCAACAGGACTTCTTAATCATTTGATTCCTTCCCAAATAGCTTAGCTTCTAAAGTCTTCAAGAAAAAGAACAGGATGCCCACTTGTCCCCCCAACAATTTTCCTCAGAAATGTTGTTTTTCACCCACCCCCAGTTTCTTTCGACTCCTAAATCTGTCAGCTTATTTGTTCAGCTTGTTCTGTGGAGGCAACTCACTTTGTTCTACATACTTTATTGAGTGTACTTGAAGTTTTCTGGACTCTTCTGTCAGAATATTATGGTGCATTGGGTAGATATAAGTTCACAACTTACTACTCCTCACGGACTTCATGATGATACATTTGTATCAGACGGAAAATCAAACTCAGACTGTCTCAAGTTTAAATAATTTGTTGACTTGTATAACTGAATATCAAGGAGTGTGGCCCAAACAATGTCACTTCATTTTTCAGCTTTACCTTCTGCTGTATGTCACTCCTTTTTCAGACTGTGGTGGCCTTCCAGTGACTCTAGGTTCTCCTTTTCTAGTGACAAGATGGTTGCTGTAGCTTGATCCTCTTAGTTAAACACAGTCTTAATAGGGAAGATAACTTACTTTTCTTTCATTCAACCCAGTAAAAGTCTCACTAGCTCCAACTGGGCCATGTGCACATCTCTGAACAAATCATTGTGGAAATATGAAGTTCTTAATGGCAAGGATCAAGTGACATAGGTGGCTTGCCTTAGAACTTGGGATGGACTCAGCTCCACCCTAAGCTCCACCCTATTCATAAACTGAATAGAAGATAGTACCTCTAAGGAAAATTATGGTACATTTTGTCAGAAACCAAGTGCTGAATGATTCCTCAGGAACAAAAGTAATAGACGTCTACTATAGCATCTTAAGAATAGGAAAATATATTGGGCTACATTTTCTATTTTTATTGATATTTTAAACTTGCATATAATTCAATTTCTTTAAGACCCTGTTAATTTCTTTCACATCTCAGAATTCAAGGCCTTTACTAATTTACATTATTGTTTATAGTTTCTGACAATTTAAAATATAACCTTTATTTTCTCTTTTTCTTAGTGCTTTATATTCATGCGTATATCCTGTTAGCATATATTCTATATTTCTGTGGTAGACCTGGACAGGATAGAGGAAGAAGCCCCTGGGAAGTGCTTTTCCTGGGAAGAAGTCCCAGGAGTTAATTCTTAAATAATATGACAACTAAGAAAGTTATCACTTGGGATACAGCTTCATTATATTGGATTGGCCAAAAAGTTCGTTCAGGTTTTCCATAACATCTTATGGAAAAACCTGAATGAACTTTTTGGCCAACCTAATATTTTAATCTCTCTACAGCTGCCTTAGAACACAATTTTTAAACCTGTATTTTGTTTTAGAGGCTCTCAAAACTAAAATCATACCTAAAATCACCTTTTTATATGGTTTTTGAGAAACAGTAGACAACAGAAAAAAATACTGTCATGTTTGTCACTTAAGTTTTCTAGATATTTAAGCATAGAGCCAAGATCTGTGGAGTCTAAGCTGAAAGCCACTGGGAAGCTACTGGAGAAAGAGCTGCAGCTGGGTTAGGAAGACTAACATTACTGTCCTGGATATGGGTAACTGGTTCCATCTCACTTGGCATCTGTGTCTAATTCTCAAGGGTTCTATTTGTGGTTTAGGCCAAGACACTAGTAGTCCCTTCAGAAAAGTGGATTAAGATTCACTGAAAGGGGCAGAAACTAAGTCAAAGTGACTGAAATTACATGTGGATGTAGGAGGAAAAGATTGCAGCTGGTTGAAAATGCAGGTGCCTGTGGAGCTTCCCTCAGGCGTACTGAATATTGGATTAGGGCAGGAGTTCTCCAACAAGAGCATCAGAATCACCTGAAGCACTTAAAACAGATTCCTCCGCTCATTTACCAAGTTCCTGATTGGATAGATAGGTTTGGGGTGGGGACTGAGAATTTGCCTGGGAATTTTGCAGCCAGTTCCTATGTAATAATGATGCTGCTGCTCTTGGGACTTCACTTAGAGAACTACTGGATTATGGCAACAAGACTAATTACAGACTCTCATTTTCTGGTGGAAATTGAGAGCTCCTGGTAAAATGCCAGGCTTGGTCAAGCATTGTTTTAGGAGGAGATATTAAATCTACAGTTTGAAGTTTTCAATATCTAAATTTTGATAGAGCAGAGTAAGTGGGGACTGACATCTCCTGGGCCATGGTGTGCTGGAGCCGTCCACATCTCTTCCTAGCTCCAAGTTCAGGAATGTCAGCTTGGTGGCTTGAAATCGACCTTGGTGGGAGATTTACACCACACATATTAACCAGCACATCACTACCTACAAGTGATATTGAGTGCTGATATATGGTAAGGTTAGATACTCTACAGACCCTAAAACCCACAAACGCTGCTTTTAAGAACTTATATTCCAAATACAATTATAGCTATCCCATTAAAATTGTGAAGTATTATTCATTCAACAAGCATTTATTGAACATTTACCATGTGTCAAGAATGGTGACAGATGATGAGGATACAAGCAATGAACCAGAAAAACAAAGTCCTTACCTTCTTGGAGCTTACACAATTCTAAAGAAAAGAAATAATTGTAATGTGAGTGATTTAGCTTAAATAATTCTTTGTTCAATAACTGCTGAAAGTACATTAGCAACAAAGAGTATAAACTGTTTTTAAAACTCAAAATAATGAAGAAGGTTCCTAGTTGTTATCTTTACAAGCCCTGAAGCCCAGTGGAATATTGTAATTATGAAAATTATTTATATCTTTTGACATTTACTACATATCCAATATGCTTATTGAAAGTGTAGATGTAATTACAGTCTATCTGGCTCTCTCCAATACCAAATGTGTTCAGATTTAGAAACATTGTGAGTACTTACTGCTTCTTAGGTAAATGTTCCCTCATTGCTGGATACAGAGTTCATTGCCTTCACTCTCTGTGTATAATTTTTCAAAACAAAAACTTGTGCCATCTGGGAGAAAACAGTTGAAGGAAAGAGGCTTAAAGGTGCTTAAAATATTTACATTTTTACCAAAAGGGTAAATACATGTTAATTTCAAGAAGAAAGTGGTGTGTGTTTTTTTTTTATCATGGCTTGGTTTTGTCAATTATCCTGGTTTCTATTATACAGTGTGACAAATTTTAAAGAAGTAATTATTTAATGTGTGTGAGGTATAGTAGGGCAATTTCTGAAGTAGGTAATGGAGAAGAGGATAGGAGTGGGAATTTAAGAAAGACCTGACATGAACATAAATGTTGCCTCTGGGCTATACCCTAGGCACCCCTCTATCTCCATTCCCTTGCCTGCTAGAACTTGCCAGGTTCCAACAAGGGTGTCGGAATGGGCAAGAGCCTGCACTTTTTGGTTGCTGGGTGAGTGAGGATATGAAAAAATAACACCTTTTTACTCTCATCTCAGGGTCTCACTAATAATTTTTCAATTGCATAATTAACATGACTTCCTCTACAGTCTTATTATATTCTGAGGCTACTCAAAGTGAGGTCCTTTGACCAGTACCTGACCCCAAACTGTTACGGGCCTGGGATAAGTACAGAAATTGAGAGTTAACATTAACAAATGTTTATAGGAATTAACAGTAATTTAATGTATATTGAATATAATAATTAAAAACCGGGGCTTGTATTTTATGTCTTTTCATTTTTCTAGTAATCATTGTGTTTTACAAGGTATGTCTGTAATTGCAAATTTCTTAAAAAGTTACTTCACAACAGATGGTTTGAGAAGCACTTGTCTAAGCAATTTTTAGGTCAATGTAGTTATTACCTTTAAAAGTGTTGATAGGGTGCTACTTTGGGAGACAGATCTCAAGGGTGAGAAACCACTTTACCCTACTCCTTCTCTATCCGTACTTCTCCTTTGAGGCATTAGTGGGATGGTAAGAGGCCAGAGAAGATGAGAACGGTAATAGCTTACAAATACTTGTCCTTCTCATGCCATTCATTCCCCCCACATACTGAATGATGCCCATGACCCACTGAATGCTCACAGCTAGAATGCTCTGCTATACCTACATACCTCTGCTCTGCTGGTTGTATACTTAGCAAGAGTCAGTTTATGAAAACTAAATCAAATATCTCAGACCGACTGAATAAAGTTTAGTTGCTTAAAAAAATGTTGAACTGTGGGGAAACTGCCACAGAGTGGGAAAAACCATAATCTGAAGAATTCTGCACTTAGACTTACTTACAAAGGTCTTTAAGGTTTTTCCTTATTTAAAAGAAATAAATTGAAATAGTAACTGACTGTATAGAACTTGAGTCAGCAGACGTGCTCTCAAAGACAAGCCTTGGCCTCTATGTCAACAGATCGTCAAATATACATACGTTTATATTATTTACATTTCAACAAAATGTTTTAGATATGTCACATTTTTCACTAATTTTTTAATGAGCATAGTTGTTTTACATTGTGTTAGTTTCTGCTGTACAGCAAAGTGAATCAGCAAGACATATATATATATCCCCTCTTTTGTAGATTTCCTTCCCATTTAGGTCACCACAGAGTATGGAGTAGAGTTCCCTGTGCAGTACAGTATGTTCTCATTAGTTATCTATTTCAGACATAGTATCAACAGTGTACATATGTCAATCCCAATCTCCCAATTCATCCCACCCCCCTTTCCCCCTTGGTAGCCATACCTTTGTTCTCTACGTCTGTGTCTCTATTCCTGCTTTGCAAATAAGATCATCTATACCATTTTCCTAGATTCCACATACACATGTTAATATACGATATTTTTTTTTCTCTTTCTGACTTACTTCACTCTGTATGACAGTCACTAGGTCTGTCCACATCTCTCCAAATGACCCAGTTTCATTCCTTTTTATGGCTGAGTAATATTCCATTGTATATATGTACCACATCTTCTTTATCCATTCCTCTGTTGATGAACATTTAGGTTGCTTCCATATCCTGGCTATTGTAAATAGTGCTGCAATGAACATTGGGGTGTATGTGTCTTTTTGAATTATGGTTTTCTCTGGGTACATGCCCAGTAGTGGGTTTGCTGGGTCATATGATAATTCTATTTTTAGCTTTTTAAGGAACCTCCATTCTGTTCTCTACAGTGGCTGTATCAATTTACATTCCCACCAAAAGTGTAAGAGGGTTCCCTTTTCTCCACCCCCTCTCCAGCCTTTGTTGTTTGTAGATTTTTTCATAATGGACATTCTGACAGGTGTGAGGTGCTAAGATACCTCATTTAGTTTTGATTTGCATTTCTCTACTATTTAGTGATGTTGAGCATCTTTTCAAGTGTTTGTTGGCCATCTGTACGTCTTTGGAGAAATGTCTATTTAGAGCTTCTGCCCATTTTTTAATTCAGTTGTTTGTTTTTTTGATATTGAGCTGCATAAGCTGTTTGTATATTCTGGAGATTAATCCTTTGTCAATTGCTTCATTTGCAAATAATTTCTCCCATTCTGAGGGTTGTCTTTTC
This sequence comes from Leucopleurus acutus, assembly GCF_964270905.1. NCBI lineage: Eukaryota > Metazoa > Chordata > Mammalia > Artiodactyla > Delphinidae > Leucopleurus > Leucopleurus acutus. The sequence goes on from NC_139148.1 coordinate 74,193,611, forward strand.
ATCTTGTTTATAGTTTCCTTTGCTGTGCAAAAGCTTTTAAGTTCCAATAGGTCCCATTTTTTTTGTTTGTTTTTATTTTCATTACTCTAGGGTTGGATCAAAAATGATCTTCTGCAATTTCTGTCAAAGAGTGTTGTGCCTATGTTTTCCTCTAAGAGTTTTATAGTGTCTGATCTTACATTTAGGTCTGCCATACATTTTTTTTTTTTTTTGCGGTACACGGGCCTCTCACTGTTGTGGCCTCTCCCGTTGCGGAGCACAGGCTCCAGATGCGCAGGCTCCACAGCCATGGCTCACGGGCCTAGCTGCTCCGCGGCATGTGGGATCTTCCTGGACCGGGGCACGAACCCATGTCCCCTGCATCAGCAGGCGGACTCTCAACCACTGTGCCACCAGGGAAGCCCCTTTAATACATTTTGAGCTTACTTTTGTGTATGGTGTTAGGAAGTGTTCTAATTTAATTCTTTTACATGCAGCTGTCCAGTTTTCCTAGCACCACTTATTGAAGAGACTGTCTTTTATCCATTGTATATTCTTGCCTACTTGTCATAGGTTAGGTGACTGTAGGTGCGTGGGTTTATTTCAGGGCATTCTATCCTGTTCCATTGATCTATATTTTTGTTTTTGTGCAAGTACCATACTCTCTTGATTATTGTAGCTTTGTAATATAGTCTGAAGTCAGGGAGCCTGATTCCTCCAGCTCTGTTTTTCTTTCTCAAGATTTCTTTGGCTATTTGGAGTCTTTTGTGTCTCCACACAAATTTTAAGATTTTCTTGTTCTTATTCTGTGAAGAATGCCCTTGGTAATTTGATCGGCATTGCATTGAATCTGTAGATTGCTTTGGGTAGTATAGTCATTTTCATGATATTGATTCTTCCAATACAAGAACATGTATATCTCTCCATCTGTTTGTGTCATGTTTGATTTCTTTCATCAGTATCTTATAGTTTTCTGAGTACAGGTCTTTTGCCTCCTTAGGTAGGTTTATTCCTAGGTATTTTATTCTTTTTGTTGCAATGGTAAATGGGAGTGTTTCCTTAATTTCTCTTTCTGATTTTTTGTTGTTAGTGTATAGGAATGCAAGAGATTCCTGCGTATTAATTTTGTATCCTGCAACTTTACTAAATTCATTGATTAGCTCTAGTAGTTTTCTGGTGGCATCTTTAGGATTTTCTATGTATAGTATTATGTCATCTGCAAACAGTGACAGTTTTACTTCTTTTCCAGTTTGGATTCTTTTATTTCTTTTTCTTCTCTGATTGCCATGGCTAGAACTTCCAAAACTATGTTGAATAAAAAGTGGCAAGAGTGAACATACTTTTCTTGTTCCTGATCTTAGAGGAAATGCTTTCAGCTTTTCACCATTGAATATGATGTTAGCTGTAGGTTTGTCATATATGGCCTTTATTATGTTGAGGTAAGTTCCCTCTATCTCCACTTTCTGGAGAGTTTTTATCATAAATGAGTGTTGAATTTTGTCAAAAGCTTTTTCTGTATCTATTGAGTTGTTCATATGGTTTTTATTCTTCAGTTTGTTAATGCGGTGTATCACATTGATTGATTTGTGTATATTGAAGAATCCTTGCATCCCTAGGATAAATCCCACTTGATCAGGGTGTATGATCCTTTTAATGTGTTGTTGGATTCGATTTGCAGGTATATTGTTGAGGATTTTGGCATCTATATTCATCAGTGATATTGGCCTGTAATTTTCTTTTTTCATAATATCTTTGTCTGATTTTGGTATCAGGGTGCTGGTGGCCTCATAGAATGAGTTTGGGAGTGTTCTTCCCTCTGCAATTTTTTGGAAGAGTTTGAGAAGTATAGGTGTTAGCTCTCATCTAAATGTTTGATAGAATTCGCATGTGAAGCCATCTGGTCCTGGACTTCTGTTTGTTGGAAGATTTTTAATCACAGTTTCTATTTCGTTACTTGTGGTTGGTCTGTTCATATTTTCTGTTTCTTCCTGGTTCAGTCTTGGAAGGTTGTGCATTTCTAAGATTTTGTCCATTTCTTCCAGGTTGTCCATTTTATTGGCATATAGTTTCTTGTAGTAGTCTCTCATGATCCTTTGTATTTCTGCAGTGTCTGTTGTAACTTCTCCTTTTTCATTTCTAATTTTATTGATTTGAGTCCTCTCCCTTTTTTTCTTGATGGGTCTGGCTAAAGGCTTATCAATTTTGTTTATCTTCTCAAAGAACCAACTGTTAGTTTCAATGATCTTCACTATCATTTTCTTCATCTCTATGTCATTTGTTTCTGCTCTTATCTTTATGATTTCTTTCCTTCTACCAAATTTGGGGTTTCTTTGTTCTTCTTTCTCTAATTGCTTTAGGTGTAAGATTAGGTTGTTTATTTGAGATTTTTCCTGTTTCTTGAGGTAAGATTTTATTGCTGTATACTTCTCTCTTAGAACTGTTTTTGCTGTATCCCATAGGTTTGGGATTATTGTGTTTCTGTTGTCATCTGTTTCTAGGTATTTTTTTATTTCCTCTTTGATTTCTTCAGTGATCTATTGGCTATTTAGTATCATATTGTTTAGCCTCCATGTGTTTCTGTTTTTTACAGTTTCTTTTTCCTGTAATTGATTTCTAATCTCATAGTGTTGTTGTTGGAAAAGATGCTTTTAATGATTTCAATTTTTCTTAAATTTACCAAGGCTTGATTTCTGACCCAAGATGTGCTCTATCCTAGGGAATGTTCCATGAGCACTTGAGAAGAAGGCATATTCTGCTGCTTTTTGATGGAATGTCCTATAAATATCAATTAAGTCTATGTGCTCTAATCTGTCATTTAAGGCTTGTGTTTCCTTATTAATTTTCTGTTTGGATGATCTGTCCATTGGTGTAAGTGGAGTGCTAACGTCCCTCACTATTATTGTGTTACTGTCAATTTCCCCTTTTATGTCTTTAGCATTTGCCTTATGTATTGTGGTGCTCCTATGTTGGGTACAAAAATATTTACAATTGTTTTATCTTCTTGGATTGATTCCTTGATCATTATGTAGTGTCCTTCCTTATCTCTTGTAACAGTCTTTATTTTAAAGTCTATTTTGTCTGATGTGAGAATTGCTACTCCAGCTTTCTTTTGATTTCATTTGCATGGAATACCTTTTTCCATCCCCTCACTTTCAGTTTGTATGTGTCCCTGGTCTGAAGTGGGTCTCTTGTAGACAGTGTATATAAGGGTTTTGTTTTTGTATCCATTCAGCCAGCCTGTGCCTTTTGGTTGGAGCATTTAATCTGTTTACATTTAAGGTAACTATATGTATGTTCCTATTGCCATTTTCTTAATTATTTTTCATTTGTTTTAGTTTTTTCTTCTCTCATGTTTCCCGCCTAGAGAAGTACCTTTAACATTTCCTGTAGAGCTGGTTTGGTGGTGCTGAATTCTCTTCTCTTAGCTTTTGCTGGTCTGTAAAACTTTTGATTTCTCCTTTGAATCTGAATGAGAGCCTTGCTGGGTAGAGTATTCTTGGCTTTAGGTTTTTCCCTTTCATCATTTTGAATATATCATGCCAGTGGTCCAGCATCCTGGACACAGCACTCCCACCCCAGAGGCCGAGGCCCGACTCCTGGCCAGGGAGTTAATAGCCCACAAACCATGAGAAAAAAGAAAGGAAAGAAAGGGGGAAAAAAGCAAAAGAAAGTAGACAAAAACCAAGACAAATAGCAAAAACAAACAACAACACACATACAATAAAAGAAGGAACAAAACAAATGGATACAACAAACTGAAGACAAAGAAAACAACAAAACCAAACTAGCAGAAACAAATAAGCAGACAGAAAAGAAAAAAAAGAAAATACAAGAGAACAAACAAACAACGGAACTCAAAAATGAGCACAATCAATAAGGACTAAACTACCAAAAACAAAAAATGCAAAATAAGGCAAAAGCAGAAAGCAAACTAAAAGAAATGCAAAGAAAACATAAAACAAACACATAAAAATGATCAAAAAATAAAGAAAAATGAAAGAACAAAACAAGAAAAAACACAAAACAACAAAAAATAAAGTAAAAATAGAAAAATAGAAAAAGATATATTAAAAAATAAAAATAATAAAAAATAATAATGAAAACAATACCAACACCTGAGCAAAATGAAACAAACAAAAAAAGAATAATAGTAATAAGAATATTTTCCTGGGGCCTCCTCTGTCAGTGTTCTTACTCCCTCAGTGAGCCATGGCCAACCCCTGCCTCCCTAGGAGGCCCTCCAATACATCCAGGTAGGTTTCTGGACCTGCTGTGGGCCCTGTGGGGTTGGCTCAGACTCTGACCTGGCCCAATTCTCACATGTACTTGCCCCCAAAGTTCACTGCTGCTAAAGCTAGACCAGTTTCAGTTGTGGGAACACTTGTTATCTATTCAGATATTCCACAGACAAAGGATTTACCAAGTAGATCATGAGGATTTAATCTGTGGCTTGTGTAGCTGCAAGGAGGGATTTCCATTCCTCTTCCTTAGTTGCACCACTCCTGGGGCTCAGCTTTGGTTTTGGCCCCGCCTCTGCATGTGCACCACCCTCAGACATCTGTTCCCCTCCCAGGCAAGAGGGAGCAAAAGCAGTGGCTGATTCAGGCACGCTTGCTCACTTAGGCCAGGGAGGGTATGGTGGCCACAACTGGGGTGTGTGCGAATTGACTGTGGCAGTGTAGACCAGCAGGCAGTTGCAACAGACTGGGGTGCACTGATGGGAGTCCCTCCCAGTGCCTGCTGAGGCAGGGGCTGGCATGTGGGTGCCATGGCATCCCTGTCCTTTGTGTGACACTCAACAATGGCACCTTGTTTCCTAGGTATACCATGCTTTCTCTAGGGGCATTCCCGGCCTCGGAGCCCCTCACTCCTGTCCCCTCTGTTGTATCCACACAGCCAACATCGGTCCTGTACCCAGATCTGCTCTCTTAACCCCATGCTTTAGCACTCAACCCCCATCAGCTTTGCTGGATTCCTGTTTCAGGCAGGGGTGTCCAGGGCTGGTTCCCAAGGAGGCTTTGGGATGGGTGGCACTCAGGACCCCAGAGCCTATGCGGGTGGAGGAGGCCTTGGCTTGAGGGGCAGGTAAGCCTGTTCAGATGGGTGCCCCTCCCAGTGCCGGTGGAGGCTGAAGAAGCCAGCACGTGGGGAAAGAGCTTGTAATGATGGCTCCGACACTTGCGTGCCACTCACCAATGATGCCTTGCTTCTATGGTGTCCGGGGCTTTTTCTGCAAACTTTCCCAGCTGTGGCGCTCCTTACTCTTGTCCCTTCAGGCTATCTTTTCACAGCCAACAGCTGTCCCCTCCCTGGGTCCACGCTCCAAGCCCCACTTTCCAGCACCCAGCCCCGCTCCGCAACAGGAGACACATGACTCAAGCTGGGGTGCACAGGGGTGCAGTACAGACCATGCACGCAGTTCTTTGTCCTGCCTTCCACAGACCGTCTGCTGTATTCACCTTTGAGCCCCTGAACGTCCCTTTCTGTCCTAGCTATTTTCTCCACCATGAGGGGGTTTCCTGAGTGCAGGGACCTCTCTTCACCTTCAGCTTCCCACCAGGGTTGCTGGTCCCTTTTTTGATTCCTCTTTTCTTTTTTTCTTTCTTTTGTCCTACCCAGTTGCAAGGGCTTTTTTCTTGTCCTTTTGGGTGTCCGAAGTCTTCCACTAATGTACAGCAGGTGCTCTGTGAGAACTGTTCCATTTGTAGATGTATTATTGATGTACTTGTGAGGAGAGACGATTTCCCCATCCTCCTATTCTACCATCTTGACTTCTCTTTCATTAAGTTTTTAATGGTAACCTCCAAAGTATGGTTCCCAGTTACACTGTTTAAGAGGGCATCTACAGTATAGACAAAGGTAAAACATGTGTTCATAGAATGGAGGGATTATTTTGTACTGGAATTTCAGGTGTGACATCATAGAATACTTGAAGAGACATTGAAAGATGGGTAGTATCGATAAATACATTAGTCCAGGAAAAACTGCAGGAGAAAAGGGATAAAGACAGGAAGGCATGAGCATATTTCTGAGGGGTACAGTGGGGTTGGGTCACACTTGGATGAAGATTCATACCAGGATCATAGACTATTATTGTAGATTAGCTAAAATAAATTCTATGACCTCAGAGCAGCCATTCTGGTTGAGGACTCTCAGCTGTGCTCTGGGCACAGTTGCTTTCAAACGTTTTGGGGGCAGCAACCCACAGTAAGTTTCTATTGAAACTACATATATAGAAGAATTAAGGAGCATCATCAGGAAGAGAAGGGACCAGTAGGAGAGGAGCAAGAACAGCATAATGACAAGAGTCTGGAGGAATCCTTTAATTCTGATGTGAATAATGAGAGAAAACCAGACAAAATCAATCTGGGTTTTGATGCCTCATCTAATGTTTAACAGTGTCTACAATTCCTTTAGAGTTTTCAAACCAAGCATACTACTTTTTTCTGAATATTAGAAAGAAACAACTCATGCCCATCATATTACTTAGGCATATATGCATATTTGTGTTTTTGCAGAGAGAAATTGAGGTTGAAGAAAAAAATAGATTTTACATAGCAACTCAGTACACACATGATGTATTATGTGTACTAGAGTCTAAGTGCTCTGATATTTTCTATTCAATTCAATTTCATTAAAAAAAAATGCTGGCTGGTACCCACTAAACTGATTTCAGTACCCAGTAAGGGATGTGCCTCTCAGCTTGAAAAGTACCATCTAGGGAAGTTGTTCTCAATGGGAGGTGCTTTTTCCCCCCAGGGAACACTTGGCAATGTTTACAAATATTTTTTGTTCTTGCAATTGCAAGGGTTGGTGATGAGGTGGGGGTAGCTACTGGCATCTAGTGTGTAGAGGCCATGGATGATGTTAAACCTCCTAAAATGCACAGGACAGTCTCTGCCTCTCCTCTCTCAACAAAAAATTATCTGGCTCCAATTGTCAATAGTCACAGGTTGAGAAACTCTGCTATAGAGAACCCATTACTGGTATGTGAGAATTTGCTCTAGAGATTTTTATTTTCCCTGAGCAACTAAGACTCCGGTGGTTCCTGTATTGCCATCCTGCAACTTCTAATGAGTACAGCTGGATGAGAATTCACTCTCCTCTTTTCTATTGCTAGGTGCCTTTAGGTCCCTTCTGTAGCACAATTATGCAGAGACAAGAGGATTCACTCTTAAGATAGTTAAGATGTCGTTATCCAAATTCTAAACTTCATGAACTGACTGTAGAATGGTTAGATAGGTGCAGTTTATAGTCTTTCATTCCACATTGGTGTTCTATTTAGATTGTTTTGCACATGCCACTGTGCCTTTTCTGAGGCCATAACATTAAATATATTGACTCTGCTATAAATTTGTTGGATGCTGTAGGAACGTGAAGTTAACACTGGAGGGTAGAACATGGGAGAAGTATTATAAAGAAAGGGCATGGTTTCTTACAGGAATTTGGAAAGTCAAAAAATACAGTCAAAGAAAGGAATTTGTTCACAGTGCAGCATATGATGAAGTGCCAAAAGCCAGTGAGGACATAATTCCTGCCTACAGCCACATGAGTGAAGTTTAAAGTGGATCTTCTGAGGCCTGTCAGCAGCCTGGTGAGTGAACCTAGACGTACATCATCCCCCAGAGAAGCTTTGAGATGGCTGCAGACTCAACCAAACCTTGACTGCAGCCTTGTGAGAGCCCCACAGAAAGTGTTCTTAGCCCATAGAAACTGGGAAATAGATGTTTGTTCTTTAAAGCCAATATGTTTTGAGTTTAATGTTTGCAAATTATATCTTTATATATCCATTTCCTTTCTTTTTTTAAGTTTTGAAGCTTCTTTTTTATTTTATATATATATATATATATATGTATTTTAAATTTATTTTATTTTTGGCTGCATTGGGTCTTCGTTGCTTTGCATGGGCTTGCTTTTTTTTTTTTTTTAGTTGCAGCAAACAGGGGCTACTCTTTGTTGCTGTGCGCAGGCTTCTCATTGTGGTGGCTTCTCTTGTTGTGGAGGACGAGCTCTAGGCATGTGGGATTCAGTAGTTGCGGCACGTGGGCTTCAGTAGTTGCAGCACGCAGCTCAGTAGCTGTCATGCATGGACTTAGTTGCTCTGCGGCATGTGGAATCTTCCCGGACCAGGGCTCGAACCCGTGTCCCCTGCATTGGCAGGCGGATTCTTAACCACTGTGCCACCAGGGAAGTTCCTACATTCATTTACTTTCAACCTATGTCTTTTAATTGAAAGTATATCTCTTTTAGACAACAAATAGTTGGGTCTTATTTTCTTTTTATCCATTTTGACAATTTCTACCTTTTACTAGGTGTATTTAGTTCAGTAATTTTTTAATGTAATTATTGACATGTGTTTGATTCTACCAACTGCTTTTGTTTTCAACTTGCATCCTCTGCCTTTCATTTCTTTTTACCTCCTTTCTTGCCTTCTATTTGAATTTTAGAGAATTACATTTAGAGAATTACATTAAATTTCTTGATGAATGTTTAGCTATAATTCTTTGCATTTTATTTCTTTGTGATTTTATTAATCCTTAAATTCTGTAGTCCATTTATAGTTAATAATATCATTTCTGCTATAGTTGTTATATGTACTATATCTAAATACATTCTAATGACTGCAAGACAATGTTATTTTTTCATTAAACAGTTATGTGATTTAAAAAGCAATTAAGAACAAAAGAGCAAAAACAAAGTCATTTTTGCATTTACCCTGATATTTGCCATTCCAGTGCTTTTTATTCTTTTCTAATGGTCTGAGATTCCATCTGGTATTATTTTCCTTCAACCTGAAGAACTTCCTTTAGCATGTCTTGTCATGCATATACAATAGTGATGAAATTAGCTTTCTTTTTCTGAAAATGTCTGTATTTCCACTTCATTTTTGAGGAATATCTTTGTTGGATATACAGTAATGGGTTAACAGTTTTCTTTATTTCAGCATTATTTTTTTCTCTCCATTCTTTTCTAGCCTCATTCCTTTCTGATGAAGCCAGATGTTAATTGAACTATTGTTCCCCACTACCACCATCACCACCAATATTGTTTTACTCTTGCTGCTTTCAAGATTGGCTCTTCATCTTTGGATTTCAATAGTTTACCTGTGATGTTCCTTGCTATGAGCATCTTTTTGATTATTTTGCATGATGTTTGTTGAATATCTTGAATCTTCAAATTTCTGACTTTCATCAAATTTGGGAAATTTCAAGCTATTATTTCTTCAAAAAATTTTTCTACCCCATTCTGTTTCTCCTCATCTTCTGGTATTGCCTTTTCAAACATGTCAAATCACTTGATATCGCCTAATGGTTCCCTGACTCTTGGCCTATTATTTTTCAATATTTTAGTTCTCTGTACTTCACATTAGATAATTTTAATCAATCTTCAATTTCACTTGCTCATTCCTCTGTCATTTCCATTTGGCTGTTAAGTCTATTCTGAACTTTTAATTTCAGAAAGTATATTTTTTCAGTTCTAAGATTTCCATTTACTTCTCTTTTATTGTATCTCTTTCCTTGCAGAAACTTTTATTTATTCAAACCATATTTTTTTTTACTTCATTGAGGATGGTTATTATAGCCATTTTAAAATTGTTGTATATTAATTCCAACAACTGATTCATCTTGGGGTTAGATCTAATTGATTTTTTTTCTCTTTCCAATATGCTCCATTTTCTTGGTTCTTCATATGCATCATAATTTTCTAAAATATCCTGGATATTTTGGATGTGAAATTGTGGAGATTTTGGATTCCCTTATTTTTCCCCATTGAGGGTTTGTTGTCTCCTTTGTTTTAACAGGTGACATTTTTTGTAGGTGGGGCTGGGCTGAACTTCAAATTTCAAACTCAATTCAGATTGGATTTAGATGTGTCTATGTTCAGGAATTACCCGTGAGTAGTCAGCTTGCAATCTCTGGTCTACAGTTATATGGTTTAGCTGACATGTTTTCAGTCTGTTCCATACATGCCCAATTCAGATTTCAGTCAGAAATGTGGATAGACAGAGCTTGGGGATCCACTCTTTGGTTCTTTCCCATGCAGGATTCCTGCATTCCCAGTTTCCTGCTTTTAATGTTCTTATTTCACAGGCCAGAGACAGGTTGTGTTTTGTTGTAGTTGTTGTTTTTCTACATGAATCCCAGCCAGGTGTGGACTGCAATTAGCCTAAGGCTAAAAACTGCAGAGATAGGAATTTTTCTCCTCCCCCCAAGTGAACGTGCCCTGCCAACCCAGCGGACACTTCTTTTCACTCTCCAGTAAGTTCAGGTACTTGCTTTTTGTTTTATGCCCAGGTTTTACAGTTATTTTATGCATTGGGGTGGGGGTGGAGAGTTGTCAGGAAGGGTCTTAATCTATCATACCTAGAAGTGGAACTCTATGTAGTTTTAATTTTTTTAATGAAAAATTTCAAACAAAAACAGAAAACAGTACAGTGGATCTCCATATACCTATCACCAGACTTGGTCACTATCAAGATTTCCCTCACTTGTTTCATCTATCACTTTTTTGCTTTTTCTCATCTTTCTTAGGTAATTTTTTTTACATCTTTATTGGAGTATACATGCTTTACAATGGTGTGTTAGTTGCTGCTCTATAACAAAGTGAATCAGTTATACATATACATGTGTTCCCATATCACTTCCCTCTTGCATCTCCCTCCTTCCCACCCTCCCCATCCCACCCCTCTAGGTGGTCACAAAGCACCGAGATGATCTCCCTGTGCTATGCGGCTGCTTCCCACTAGCTATCCATTTTACGTTTGGTAGTGTATACATGTCCATGCAACTCTCACCCCATCACAGCTCACCCCTCCCCATCCCGATGTCCCCATGCCCATTCTCTAGTAGGTCTATGTCTTTATTCCTGTCTTACCCCTAGGTTCTTCATGACATTTTATTTTCTTAGATTCCATATATATGTGTTAGCATATGGTATTTGCCTTTCTCTTTATGACTTAACTTCACTCTGTATGACAGACTCTAAGTCTATCAACCTCACTACAAATAATTCAATTTCATTTCTTTTTATGGCTGAGTAATATTCCATTGTATATATGTGCCACATCTTTATCCATTCATCCGATGATGGACACTTAGGTTGTTTCCATCTCCGGGTTATTGTAAATAGAGCTGCAATGAAAAATTTGGTACATGACTCTTTTTGAATTTTGGTTTTCTCAGGGTATATGCCCAGTAGTGGGATTGCTGGGTCACATGGTAGTTCTATTTGTAGTATTTAAGGAATCTCCATACTGTTCTCCATAGTGGCTGAACTAATTCATATTCCCACCAGCAGTGCAAGAGTGTTCCCTTTTCTTCACACCCTCTCCAGCATTTATTGTTTCTAGATTTTTTGATGATGGCCATTCTGACTGGTGTGAGATGATATCTCATTGTAGTTTTGATTTGCATTTCTCTAATGATTAATGATGTTGAGCATTCTTTCATGTGTTTGTTGGTAATCTGTATATCTTCTTTGGAGAAATGTCTATTTAGGTCTTCTGCCCATTTTTGGATTGGGTTGTTTGTTTTTTTGTTATTGAGCTGCATGAGCTGCTTATAAATTTTGGAGATTAATCCTTTGTGAGTTGCTTCATTTGCAAATATTTTCTCCCATTCTGAGGGTTGTCTTTTGCAGTGCAAAAGCTTTGAAGTTTCAATAGGTCACATTTGTTTATTTTTGTTTTTATTTCCATTTCTCTAGCAGGTGGGTCAAAAAGAATCTGGCTGTGATTTATGTCATAGAGTGTCCTGCCTATGTTTTCCTCTAGGAGTTTGATAGTTTCTGCCCTTACATTTAGGTCTTTAAACTATTTTCAGCTTATTTTTGTGTATGGTGTTAGGGAGTGTTCTAATTTCATACTTTTACATGTACCTGTCCAGTGTTCCCAGCACCACTTATTGAAGAGGCTGTCCTTTCTCCACTGTACATTCCTGCTTCCTTTATCAAAGATAAGGTGACCTTATGTGCATGGGTTTATCTCTGAGCATTCTATCCTGTTCTATTCATCTATATTTCTGTTTTTGTGCCAGCACCGTACTGTCCTGATTACTGTAGCTTTGTAGTATAGTCTGAAGTCAGAGAGCCTGATTCCTCCAGCTCCCTTTTTCGTTCTCAAGATTGCTTTGGCTATTTGGGGTCTTTTGTGTTTCCATACAAATGGTGAAATTTTTTGTTCTACTTCTGTGAAAAATGCCAGGGGTAGTTTGATAGGGATTGCATTGAATCTGTAGATTGCTTTGGGTAGTAGAGTCATTTTCACAATGTTGTTTCTTCCAATCCAAGAACATGGTATATCTCTCCATCTATTTGTATCATCTTTAATTTCTTTCATCAGTGTCTTATAATTTTCTGATTACAGGTCTTTTGTGTCCTTAGGTAGGTTTGTTCCTAGTTATTTTATTCTTTTTGTTGCAGTGGTAAATGGGAGTGTTTTCTTGATTTCACTTTCAGATTTTTCATCATTAGTGTATTGGAATGTCAGAGATTTCTGTGCATTAATTTTGTATCCTGCTACTTTACCAAATTCATTGATTAGCTCTAGTAGTTTTCTGGTAGCATCTTTAGGATTCTCTATGTATAGTATCATGTCATCTGCAAACAGTGACAGATTTACTTCTTCTTTTCTGATTTCGATTCCTTTTATTTCCTGTTCTTCTCTGATTGCTGTGGCTAAAACTTCCAAAACTATGTTGAATAAGAGTGGTGAGAGTGGGCAACCTTGTCCTGTTCCTGATCTTAGCGGAAATGCTTTCAGTTTTTCATGATTGAGGATGATGTTGGCTGTGGGTTTGTCATATATGGCCTTTATTATGTTGAGGAAAGTTCCCTCTATTGCTACTTTCAGCAGGGTGTTTATTATAAATGTGTGTTGAATGTTGTCGAAAGCTTTCTCTGCATCTATTGAGATGATCATATGTTTTTTTCATTCAATTTGTTAATATGGTGTATCACTTTGATTGATTTGTGTATATTGAAGAATCCTTGCTTTCCTGGAATTAACCCCACTTGATCATGGTGTATGATCCTTTTAATGTGTTTTTGGATTCTGTTTGCTAGTATTTTGTTGAGGATTTTTGCATCTATGTTCATCAGTGATATTGGCCTGTAGTTTTCTTTCATTGTGACATCCTTGTCTGGTTTTGGTATCAGGGTGATGGTGGCCTCGTAGAATGAGTTTGGGAGAGTTCCTCCCTCTGCTATATTTTGGAAGAGTTTGAGAAGGATAGCTGTTAGCTCTTCTCTTAATGTTTGATAGAATTCTCCTGTGAAGCCATCTGGTCCTGGGCTTTTGTTTGTTGGAAGATTTTTAATCACAGTTTCAATTTCAGTGCTTGTGATTGGTCTGTTCATATTTTCTCTTTCTTCCTGATTCAGTCTTGGCAGGTTGTGCATTTCTAAGAATTTGTCCATTTCTTCCAGATTGTCCATTTTATTGGCATAGAGTTGCTTGTAGTAATCTCTCATGATCTCTTTTATTTCTGCAGTGTCAGTTGTTACTTCTCCTTTTTCATTTCTAATTGTATTGATTTGAGTCTTCTCCCTTTTTTTTTGGATGAGTCTGGCTTATGGTTTATCATTTTTGTTTATCTTCTCAAAGAACCAGCTTTTAGTTTTATTGATCTTTCCTATCGTTTCCTTCATTTCTTTTTCATTTATTTCTGATCTGATCTTTAAGATTTCTTTCCTTCTGTTAACTTGGGGTTTTTTTGTTCTTCTTTCTCTAATGGCTTTAAGTGCAAGTGTAGGTTGTTCATTCGAGATGTTTCCTGTTTCTTAAGGTAGGATTGTATTGCTATAAACTTCCCTCTTAGAACTGCTTTTCCTGCATCCCATAGGTTTTGGGTCATCGTATCTCTATTGTCATCTGTTTCTAGGTATTTTTTTATTTCCTCATTGATTTCTTCAGCGATCACTTCATTATTAAATAGTGTATTGTTTAGCCTCCATGTGTTTCTATTTTTTACAGATATTTTCCTGTAATTGATACCTAGTCTCATAGCATGGTGGTCGGAAAAGATACTTGATACAATTTCAATTGTCTTAAATTTACCAAGGCTTCAGTTGTGACCCAAGATATAATCTATCCTGGAGAACGTTTCATGAGTACTTGAGAAAAATGTGTATTGTGTTGTTTTTGGATGGAATGTCCTATAAATATCAATTAAGTCCATGTTGTTTAATGTATCATTTAAAGCTTGTGTTTCCTTATTTATTTTCATTTTGGATCATCTGTCCATTTGTGAAAGTGGGCTGTTAAAATCCCCTACTATGAATGTGTTACTGTCGATTTCCCCTTTTATGGCTGTTAGTATTTGCCTTATGTATTGAGGTGCTCCTATGTTGGGTGCATAAATATTTACAATTGTTATATTTTCTTCTTGGATGGATCCCTTGATCATTATGTAGTGTCCTTCTTTCTCTCTTCTAATAGTCTTTATTTTAAAGTCTATTTTGTCTGATATGAAAATTGCTACTCCAGCTTTCTTTTGGTTTCCATTTGCATGGAATAACTTTTTCCATCCCCTCATTTTCAGTCTGTATGTGTCTCTAGGTCTGAAGTGGGTCTCTTGTACACAGCATATATATGGGTCTTGTTTTTTTATCCATTCAGCCAGTCTGTGTCTTTTGGTGGGAGCATTTAATCCATTTACATTTAAGGTAATTATCGATATGTATGTTCCTATTCCCATTTTCTTAATTGTTTTGGGTTTGTTATTGTAGGTCTTTCCTTCTCTTGTGTTTCTTGCCTAGAGAAGCTCCTTTAGCATTTGTTGTAAAGCTGCTTTAGCGGTGCTGAACTCTCACAGCTTTTGCTTGTCTCTAAACGTTTTAATTTCTCCATCAAATCTGAATGAGGTCCTTGCTGAGTAGAGGAATCTTGGTTGTAGGTTTTTCTCCTTCATCACTTTAAATATGTCCTGCCAGTCCTTTCTGGATTGCAGAGTTTCTGCTGAAAGATCAGCTGTTAACCTTATGGGGATTCCGTTGTGTGTTATTTGTTGTTTTTCCCTTGCTGCTTGTAATATATTTTCTTTGTATTTAATTTTTGACAGTTTGATTAATATGTGTCTTGGCATGATTCTCCTTGGATTTATCCTGTATGGGACTCTCTGTGCTTCCTGGACTTGATTAACTATTTCCTTTCCCATATTAGGGAAGTTTTCAACTATAATCTCTTCAAAGATTTTCTCATCCCTTTCCTTTTCTCTTCTTCTTATGGAACCCCTATAATTCGAATATTGGTGCGTTTAATGTTGTCCCAGAATTCTCTGAGACTGTCCTCAGTTCTTTTCTTTCTTTTTTCTTTATTCTGCTCTGCAGTAGTTATTTCCACTATTTAATCTTCCAGGTCACTTATCCGTTCCTCTGCCTCAGTTATTGTGCTACTGAGCCCTTCTACAGTATTTTTAATTTCATTCCTTGTGTTGTTCATAGTTGTTTGTTTCATCTTTAGTTCTTCTAGTTCCTTGTTAATGTTTCTTGCATTTTCTCTATTCTATTTCCAAGATTTTGGTTCATCTTTACTATCATTTTTCTGAATTCTTTTTCAGGTAGACTGCCTATTTCCTCTTTATTTGTTAGGTCTGGTGGGTTTTTATCTTGCTCCTTCATCTGCTGTGTGTTTTTCTGTCTTCTCATTTTGCTTATCTTACTGTGTTTGGAGTCTCCTTTTTGGAGGCTGCATGTTCGTAGTTCCCATTGTTTTTGGTGTCTGTCCCCAGTGGCTAATGTTGTTTCAGTGGGTTGTGTAGGCATCCTGGTGGAGGGGACTAGTGCCTGTGTTCTGGTGGATGAGGCTGGATCTTGTCTACTGGTGGGCAGGGCCACGTTTGGTGGTGTGTTTTGGGGTGTCTGTGGCCTTATTATGATTTTAGGCAGCCTCTCTGCTAACGGGTTGGTTTGTGTTCCTGTCTTGCCTGTTGTTTTGCATAGGGTGTCCAGCACTGTAGCTTGCTGGTCGTTGAGTGACCCTGGGTGTTGGTGTTGAGATAGAGATCTCTGGGAGATTTTCTCCAGCTGATATTACGTGGAGCTGGGAGGTGTCTTGTGGACCAGTGTCCTGAAGTTGGCTCTCCCACCTCAGAGGCACAGCACTGACTCCTGGCTGGAGCACCAAGAGCCTTTCATCCACCTGGCTCAGAATAAAAGGGAGAAAAAGTAGAAAGAAAGGAAGAAAGAGGAGAAAATAAAATAAAATAAAGATTAAATAAAATAAAGGTATTAAAATAAAAAATAATTATTAAGAAAAGTTTTTTTAATAAAGTCAAAAAAAAAGAACAACAACAAAAAAACCGGACAGATAGAACCCTAGGACAAATGGTGAAAGTAAAGCTATACAGAGAAAATCTCACACAGAAGTATACACATACACACTCACAAAAAGAGGAAAAGAGGAAAAAATAATAAATCTTGCTCTCAAAGTCCACCTCCTCAGTTTGGGATGATTCGTTGTCTATTCATGTATTCCACAGATGCAGGGTACATCAAGTTGATTGTGGAGATTTAATCTGCTGTTCCTGAGGCTGCTGGGAGAGATTTCCCTTTCTCTTCTTTGTTCGCCCAGCTCCCGGGGCTCAGCTTTGGATTTGGCCCCGCCTCTGTGTTTAGGTCGCCGGAGGGTGTCTGTTCTTCACTCAGACAGGACCGGGTTAAAGGTGCAGCTGACTCGGGGACTCTGACTCACTCAGGCTGGGGGGATGGATGGGTGCGGATGCGGGGGTGAGCCTGCGGCAGCAGAGGCCAGCGGGGCGTTGCACCAGCCTGAGGCCCGCCGTGCGTTCTCCCGGTGAAGTTGTCCCTGGATCCTGGGACCCTGGCAGTGGCTGGCTGCACAGGCTCCCCGGAAGGGAGGTGTGGATAGTGACCTGTGCTCGCACACAGGCTTCTTGGTGGTGGCAGCAGCAGTCTTAGCATCTCATGCCCGTCTCTGGGGTCCGTGCTGTTAGCCGCGGCTCGCGCCCGTCTCTGGAGCTCCTTTAAGCAGCGCTCTTAATCCCCTCTCCTCGCGCACCAGCAAACAAAGATGGAAGAAAAAGTCTCTTGACACTTTGGCAGGTCCAGACTTTTCCCTGGACTCCCTCCCGGCTAGCCGTGGTGTACTAACCCCCTGCAGGCTGTGTTCACGCCACCGACCCCAGTCCTCTCCCTGCGCTGCGACCGAAGCCCAAGCCTCAGCTCCCAGCCACGCCCGCCCTGGTTGTTGGGCAGACTAGCCTCTCGGGCTGGTGAATGCCGGTCGGCACTGATCCTCTGTGCGGGATTCTCTCCGCTTTGCCCTCCGCTCCCCTGTTGTGCTCTTCTCCACAGCTCCGAAGCATCCCCCCTCCGCCACCTGCAGTCTCCGCCTGCGAAGGGCCTTCCTAGTGTGTGGAAACCTTTCCTCTTTCACAGCTCCCTTCCACTGGTGCAGGTCCCGTCCCTATTCTTTTGTCTCTGTTTTCTTTTGCCCTACCCAGGTACGTGGGGAGTTTCTTGCCTTTTGGGAGGTCTGAGGTCTTCTGCCAGCATTCAGTAGGTGTTCTGTAGGAGTTGTTCCACGTGTAGATGTATCTCTGATGTATCTGTGGGGAGGAAGGTGATCTTCGCGTCTTACTCTTCCGCCATCTTCCCCCTCTCCTCTTAGGTATTTAAGGCAAATCCTAGGTGGCATTATTTTGCCTCTGTGTACTTCTGTATGCATCTGTAAAAATTGTAGATAATCTCTTATATAACCACAATGCCATTATCATGCCTAATAAATTAACAATATTTTTTGGTATTATCTAATATTTAGTCCATAAACAAATGTTCCTGATTGTTTAAAAATGCATATTCAGTTTAGGATTCAAATAAGATCCACATACTGCATTTAATTGATATGCCTGTTTGGTCTCTTTGAATCTGAAGCAGTATCTTCTTTCCACCTTCATTTTCCCTACCATTGGGTTGTTGGAGAAACCACGTCGGTTGTTCATATGGAATATTCCACATTCTAGATTTGTCTGTCTCCTTCCTTGAGGTGTCATTTTACTTGTTCCTCTGTCCTTTATGTTTCTGTAAATAAGAGTTAATTCTAGAGAAATCAACTTCTTGGCAAGAGTAGTTCACAGATGGTGCTGTGTGCCTGACACCACAATGTCTGGACAGCTTAACAATTTTTATATTTTGCTCTAAACCAAAAGTCACAAATTAATGACAACACATGGCCAAATCTTGTACATTGACATATTTGAATTCAATTGTTAATTGCTATTTCTTGTTTTGCTTGCATTGTTGTTTTTCCTAAAGTAATTCAAAGGAAAACAAACTAAAAAAGCTGTAGCTGTATGTCATCAAAAGTGGGAAAAAGGAAGACGATGATTGCTTCCTATTTCAAGATAATTCTTATACCAGAGAGCTTCATTCATTTATATTCCCTGCCAGGCCCCTGTAAACATATGAGTCTGTGACTGCTGTTATACATATTCTCCAACCCATCATAGCAGGTACACCAAAACTCTGATCACGTGTTGAACCTACTCTCAGTAGTCAACTCACATTTACCCAAACCACATACAATTGTTTTTAGTGTACTGAAAGCTCTGTGTCACTGTATAGCTGAACTCCAGTTTGAAGCTTACATTGTCTGTACTTTTTAAGAAATGGGAAAATTAGGGAAATTAAAAGAAAATATAACCTCCTACAACCCTGAAAAATAAAATTATACACGACCAAAAAAAATCTTTCATAATCCCCAAAGTTTTGAAACTGATTAAACTCCTTTTAGAATTTTACCACATATTTTTCACAAAACTCAGAGGGTTTAATGTGGTTCATAAGCTAAAGCACTGATGTCTCTCATATGCAATATCTTAACTTCAACTCTTTAAAAAGAAACCATAAATAAAAGGCCATAATGACATTATATGAAATGAGTTCTTACAAACTCAGATTTTTTGAAGAAGACACTTATTTTAAGCTCACAGGGATATAAATAAATATGAAACTTTAGTACCAAGACATGCAAACCAGAATGTTGAAAAACATAAGATACAGGTTAAGCAGCATGTTTCCCGTTCCTTCAGGGACAATATATTTATGTAGTGTCTAAATTGAGACAAAGGAAGTTAGAAAGAGTGGGAAATTACCAAAAGAGTGTGTTATAAGTATTCTCCTTGAGATGGTTTTTGAAAGTCTTTAAAAACTGGGTATGTAAGTTAAAGCTGCTTTTAGCACTTCCTCGACAGCTCACCTTAGATTTTGCTAAACTTGGCAGCATGATAGGGGTCATATTTTCACACGGATGCACTCTTCCTGAACAGAATGTATTTGACAGAAACAAGTGTTTCTTTCATGCCAGGCATTTGTGTGTCTGCTTTCCATAACAAACAGCAAGACAAAGCTCACCATTCTGGACTCTCTCCCAATATTTCTATGGGAGAGAGATATGAAATTTAGCTATGAAAACAAGATATTTATGGCATGGTTTGGAGGCGTGCCCTTTAAAAGTTAACTCTTTAAGAGAACACAAAATTTTCCCTCAGTAAACGTTTTATCTTTTATGATTTGAATTTTGTTTTCATTTCTTTAGATATCCCAAAGTCTGTCCTCACATCACCTGAGTTGATAATGGAGATGTTCTCATAACTTAGCCTTTTTTTCCCCTCTCACAGAATTTAGCATTTTATTATAGTTCTTATTTGCATTATTTTCTGTTTCAGATACTAAGTCTGATCTCCATAATCAGATTGGGGCAAGCATTTATTTTGTTTCTAGGTTTTTTGACAGAGTCTGCAAGAGTACAAAGCTGCCAGAGTTTTGTCTGAAATGCACTGTTTTTCAAGATTTCAGCTGTTTTCATACTCTGTCCTTTCATAATGAATAGAGTCTGTCCCCATAAAGGACAAATTATTATGGTGGGTTAGGATCTTAAGTAAAAAAAAAATCTTGCCAGTCTATATCTAAAATATATGTTCAAATATACCACAAGCCTAACTCCAGCAGTTCCAAAGCCAGCATGCCATGCTGCCAGTATTCTGCCTTCCGCAGAAGTCAAAGCATCCAGTGAAAACTTTGACCCTAAGAATGATCATTCAGTTCTTCGTCCTAAAGCAAGTTATTAGAAGGAGACTGGCAAGAAGACCTATTTTTAAATGGTTACATTCCTCCTAGGAAGAGCGGGAAATGTGATTTTTTATTTGTAAAAGAAAATGGATGAATTAAAATTGATATTTTGGCTGAATATAATTATGTCATCATAAACATCATCATTATCTTTGTGAGCCTAAGTGACTGAATTGGAATAGCATGTTAGTATATTTCACATACATAACACCTAAATTTTTACTGTCATGCTTTCCTTTTTAAAATTTGCTTTCTTTAGCTTCTGATGTGTTCAAAGATGCTATTATCATCTTTTTCAGTTAATAGGCCCACATTATTCACTGTTCAAATACAATATAAAACTAGAACAACTCTTTAGTGCTGAAATCAATTTTGCCATTTTTCCGGGAGAAAAAAAATATCAACTTTCTTATAGACAGATAACTGATATACAGAGATGTTAATTGATTCCATACTTCATAGGAGAGCTACTTGTACATGAAATGAGATATTAGAAAACATTAATATACGTATCATTCTGTGTGACTTCACATCACTAAACTTATGAAAGTCTATTTAGAATAGTGGTGAACTAGATACAAATCAGATGCAAAAGCATCATAAAAAACAATTTTATATCATTTCAATATGAGTTGAAATTTATTTTTAGTCTTTCTCTTAGTGTTCAATATAGTCGTTATAAAGCAAGGATTACACTTCATGAACTGGACCTTGTTAGCATTCACAAATGTGTGTGATTGTGTGTGTAGCTTTCAAGTTTTAGTTTGAATACAAAACTGAAATTTGCTGCCCATGTGTAAAATCCCTGAACTTTCTAGGCTATTCCAGCCTGAGGAGAAAAGTTATATCATCAGAAGAGCAACAAAACTAAATTTTTCTGACACTTCTCCTATAACTATTGCAAGAGATCAGGAAGAAGAAGAAGGGGTGGTGTATTTTAAATAGCAATGCCTTTCCTCTCTATTTTTATCTAGCTAACTCCTGACCCCCATTTTGAGTTAGATGGCTTGCTTCTGTACATCCATAAAACCTTATGCCTAACTTTATCCGCTTTTCACAGTGTTGATTATAGAATTGTAATAATTGATTTACATATTTGACACCCTATGCCCTTTCCATTATCTCATTCATATTCTTTCTCTCCTCTTTTTCTCATTCCCAAATGACCACACGTACACAAGACTATGAGCTCCTCTCTGGTAGGGACTATGCTTTGTTGGGCTTTGCATTTCTAGCACTTAGAATAATGTCTGGCACATATAATGACCAAGGAATATTTATTGAATGAATGTGTATGAATAAATGAATGCTTAGGAATTAGTCATATCAACTATCACCATTTTCTTTGTTTCCTCCAGCTTGCTAGCATAATGTATCCTGTTGCTGCTAATGCCCACTATATTAGTGATGCCCATAACAAAATACTACAGACTGGGTGGCTTAAACAACAGAAATTTATTTTTTCATAGTTCTGGAGGCTACAAGTCTGAGATCAATGTGTCATCAGGATTGGCTCCTTCTGAGGACCGTGGAACAAGGTTTTGTTCCAGGCTTCTCTCCTTGGCTTATAAATGGCCATCTTCTTCCTGTGTCTTCACATGTTTTCCCTTTGTGTATGTCTGTGTCCAAATTTCCTCTTATTATAAGGTATAAGGATAACACTCATATTGGATTAGGGTCCACCCTAATGACATCATTTTAACTTAGTTACTTCTTTAAAGACCCTTTCTCAAAATACAGTCACATTCTGAGTTTAATTTTGGGGAGTGCACATTTCAGCTCATAACACCAAGGGTGCTGCTATTAGTAATAACCATGTCATTAAGCATGTATTTTCTGAGCACATATTTTGCGTCAGAAAATGTGCTAAGTGCTTTGTATGCACATCTGTGATACGTAAGGTTACCCTCATGCCTACCACAGACACCCATACCCACTGAAGCCCACCAATATTTTGTCCATTCTGTGGTTTAGTAGTTAACCCCTCTAGAGAAAGTACCCTTTACGTCCATTGGTGTGATACTCTCCTAAGGAAGGTACAGAGAAGCACTGCTCAGTACTATTAAAGACTTAAAGAAGTAGCTCTTTTCCTTTTTTTTCTTCCATTGCACTCTCCATGTATGATACCTCAGCCATGAGTCCACAGAAGGTAAACCAGGGGACCATGCTGAATGAGAACCTTGGGGCTATACTCAGAATTGTACCTCCCCATCCATTCCCACGTACTATCTTTATGTGTTTTGATTCCCTCTTCTTTTAGTTTGAATTTTCCCCAGTACTTACATGTAATAGATCCATGGCCAAACCACTTCCCTTATATCTCCAGATATGTCTGATTCCTAGAAAATACATAGCCTAAGTTCTCAATTGGAGATCCCAGCTAAATCTAGCTGCAAATTGAGTCTTCACTATGTTTTCTAAAAAATTTGACCTATGCAATTGTTTTTCCATTTTAAATATACTGTGAGAGGTGGTGAAGTGGTAACTTTCTTAAACCTGTAAGCATCAGTTTTTTGTTATGAGGATTGAGGAAGTTTGGGCAGAACTGGAAATTGAGGGAACTTGAGTGTTTTGGGGAAGAAAGAGACTGTAATGTAAAGAGAAGTAACCCTGTGAGTTCATGTAGTCCATCTTTTTGGAGCTAGATTATACAAATGCCTATATTATAGGCACTTAAGAGCATAATTAACTTCTGCATTTTTCCTTCTCATGAGAAAAAGTTTATACTCAGGTAGTGGAAAAAGAAAGGAGTTGATGCATGAGTGAAAAAAAAATCAATTCTCTTCTTTAAGTGGTGTTGAGAATAGCTACAACTGTAGTGGCTCCAAAGCTGAGCAAGTCCTGGTAGGTGAATACGCTCTACTTCAGCCTCTCTGTGGATTGATAACAACAGCCTGCATTCAGGGCCAAGGAATGGTTGATTTACTCAGTCCCTCACCATGTGAGTAGAGACAGAGCTGCCCAGAGACTTTATTCACCTAGCTAAATCCTTCCCTTTAAAGATGATTTTTGAAATCCAATTACTCTTGTGTTTTTTAAAAAAATGAATCCTAAATATACCCTGTAAGCTTTATTTATTTTAAAAATTGAAATCAATAGAGAAAAAGGGAGTTCAAAGTTGTTTTCCATTCTACAAGGGCTCCACCACACGATTCAATTAGCACCTTTGTATTTATCACAATTTTAAATTTAATTGACAACATGTTTCATAGTCCTTTAGTATTGTGATTACATTGCAGTACATTAATAATATCAAAAATTTTCAAGCTAGATTACCAAAATTGTGGTTACCTTTGCCAGGATTTGACAGAGATTGTTTCCCCATACTTCAATCCTTTCATCCTCTGTTTAGTTTACCAGAGCCTCTTATAATTGCTGTTCTTGTACTGTCAGGTAAAATTTCACATCTCTTTGCAGAATTAAACTTATTGAGTTGGTGTTTCATATGCCAGATCTATAAATTTTTTTCTTATCCTTGGGGATTGCTTATTCACATTAGTGGGAGCTGAGTAAACATATCAAGCAAACAGGAGCCATCCCTTCACTTGAGAACCAGGTAACAAGGGTACAATTATCAGTGCTAGTAATATTGCATCTCCAGTAGAATTTAAAGGATCACTTTTAATTACAGGTAGAGAACTAAACATAGTTGAACTATTTATAAAATTACAAATCCCTTCAAAAACATTTTGGAAACTGACTTTTACAAGTTAGCATTATCATAAAAATGTATTTTTAAATGTATGCAGTTAAAATTTTTACCAACAATCACTGTGGAGAGGAAAAAGGCCCTTAGTATGAATTCCTTAGGAGAAGGCAACACAGCACTTTTTCACCTGGAATTTTAATTTGCAGATCTAATATCCCTGTCCAAAGAAATGCAATTTAGTATAACTTGCACCAATATGTAACATGCCACTTAGGTGTCCCAAACAAGGTCAATCTCCATCTCAGTGATCCTTAAGTAGGGCTTAAGGACTGACAGGATTTCTTTCCATTTCTAGGCTTTACACTGTTGGCACTTCTCATAGATTGAAAATGTTTCATTAGATCTTAAATTTTCCTAACAATATTATATGATATCTATAAGTAAGTCTTCATGTTTCCCAAGCAACAACAAAAAAGGGGCTATTATTAAAGAGAAAATATTATTAAATTTCTATTTGGGATTGATTCCTTTTTTAATATAATATCTACTTCACAGTATTATTTTTACTCCTAAATAATAAGCCAAACCAAATATATGGCAGGTATAGAGCATGATTTGGATATTTCACTGGTCAGTTCTTTTCCACACCATTATTGGGAACATCACCCTACTGACTATAGAAGCAAATGACTAAAACTCAAGAAGGCTTATATTATACTCTCATGTATACTCAAAGGGTTTGATGGGAGGAAAAGTGACATGTAAAACCCTATGTAGATAAAATAATCCTATATTATTCTATGTAGATAGTTCTTTGAGACAAACAACTTATGTTAAAAAGCTTTGTACAGGGCTTCCCTGGTGGCACAGTGGTTGAGAGTCCGCCTGCCGATGCAGGGGACATGGGTTCGTGCCCCGGTCCGGGAGGATCCCACATGCCGCGGAGCGGCTTGGCCCATGCGCCATGGACGCTGAGCCTGCGCATCTGGAGCCTGTGCTCCGCAACGGGAGAGGCCACAACAGTGGGAGGCCCGCACACCGTAAAACAAAACAAAACAAAACAAAACAAAAAAAAAAAAAAAAAAGCTTTGTACAGAGATCTGTTTTTCCAAGTGTTTTCTGCTTGAATGGCTTTTGATGCTCCCACAAGGAAAGACTAGATGGCCCTTCCTTGTAAGTGTTTTATTGCTTCTGCTGTACTGAGAGTCTGCATTGAGAAAGTTACAACTGGTAAGAGTTAAATCTAAAAAGGTCTGCCAACCAGTGAGGTCCTACTTTGACCGTTTGATGAGTACATGAGGCAATTCAAATAATCATCAGTTTTGAAATAAGGATGCTGTGGCTGCTTTCCTTCACCCCAATCTGATTTTTCTTAGGTTCAAAACAGGGGCATAGGTGTATATTTTATGATTGGTTTAATATACCAAGCTATAGAGCTGCAAATCCTTGTTTTTGTGGTGAACTGAATCTCTTTACATCGTTGTCCTTGAGATATTTATTTTTAACATTTCTTATGTTATCTAATAATGTGTTGTTATAGATCCATTAAGCAGTCTAAACCTTGGTTTCACTTACCAATTTTTGTGATGAAAATACCTAAAATAAAAAAGAATCTTCAAATGCTTAAAGGCAAATATGAAAAGTAATAAGTTTTCTTCCTAAGGTTTAAAGAAAATAAACAATCCACATTTGACTTGGAATTCAGCAAATTCACTTTTCTTAACAAATATAGAGAAAATAATAATAGTCAAATTTCCAATTTGAAATGTGAAATTGATGACAAATATAGCAATTCCTCTTATTTGTTCTGTTTCTATCCAAATGCTTATTTAAGGAATGTAGATTACTTTGGTTGAAAAGAGCCCTGAACACTGACCAACAAACAATCCAAGGTATCTGTTATTTTTATGAGTTTTCTGATAGAATGGAAATTGCTGAGTTTGTAAACTATGTTCTCATTCAAGTCATTCCTACCCAGGCTGAGAAGAGTGAAGGATAGGGCTCTGTGGCACAATACAGAGAATTTACTGGTGGTTGATATTGATCCAGTAATTGCTATTTACCCAATTATCCAGCTAATATTTCTTTATTTTACCTATAAAAATGTAACTAGAAATGTGAAAGTTTTCTAATTCATTTGGTTCATGAAAATTCAGATAACTTATTCTTTTAAGTTTCCTTTTTCCACCACTTGGTTGTTTTCTGTGTATCCATCCAGAGCTTTACTGTGTAAATAAGGCATATATACATTTGTGTAAATTTGTGTTCCTTTCTTTTACACAAATAATAGCATACTATGTAAATGGTAACAGACTATGAAACTGTTTTGCATGTTGCTTCTTTCACATAATACATCTTGGACATTATACCAGTAAATCTAGATCTGCCACATTTTAAAAGGCTGCACTGTATTGTAACCGTATGGATGTACCATTATTTAGTCAGTTCACAGTTGATAGACATTTAGGTTGTTTCCAATCTTTTATATTGCAAGCAGTGTTCAGTAACTATCCTTGCTCATACTTCTTGGTGCACATTTACACTAATACTTATAGAAAACAATCTTAAGAGTAGAATTGTTGAATGAAAGAATACTGATTTGAATAGATTTTGTCAAAATGCTTTCCAACCAAAATTTTATGAGAATACCTGATTTCCTACACTTCAGCACTTCTGTTTCTGTATGGTTCAATTAATTGTTAAAAATTTTTTCTTGGGCTTCCCTGGTGGTGCAGTGGTTAAGAATCTGCCGGCCAATGCAAGGGACACAGGTTTGAGCCCTGGTCCAGGAAGATCCCTCATGCTGTGGAGCAACTAAGCCCATGCACCACAACTACTGAGCCTGCGCTCTAGAGCCTGCGAGCCAAAACTACTGAAGCCCATGCGCCTAGAGCCCATGCTCCACAACAAGAGAAGCCACCACAATGAGAAGCCCGCACACCACAAGGAAGAGTAGCTCCCGCTTGCTGCAGCTAGAGAAAAGCCTGCACACAGCAACGAAGACCCAATGCAGCTAAAAATAAAATAAATTAAATTTTTTTTTCTTATACTGAGCTGCAATCTGTTTTTCTGTAATTTCCCCCATTAGTTCTAGTATGGACCTCTGATTTCACACATAACATATTCAGTCCCTCTCCCATGTAACAAGCCTTTAAGAAGTTAAAGAGCATTATCCTTCCTGCCCAAGTCTTTTTCCTCCAAATTTCACACTCTGTATTAGACATCTGCTTGTGGGCTATTGTATTCATCCTTTGCCCTTCCTTCATTCTGCCTGAATCACAAAGGGGTTACCTTGTGAGGTTGTTTTCCCCAGGTTCATATGTTGGCTGACTTCTGACTGTGTTCACCAATGAGAGATAATGGCAGGAGTTTGGAAGAAGGAAAGATCTAGTTAGTATTCTAGGTATCCATCTCAAGAAATTAGGAAAAAAACAGCACATTAAACTCAATGAAAATAGATGGGAAATCATAAAAATAAAAGCAGAATTTAATTAAATAGAAAGGAGACATACAATAGAGTAAATCCAAAAGATCAAAATTACTTCTTTGCAGAGACTAATAAAATTGATAAACTCCTTGAAAAACTGCTCAAGACAGGAAAAAAAAAAGAAGACAAATCACCAATATCAGGGATGAAAAGAAGAATACCACTAAGGAGCCTACAGATATTAAAAAGATAGTTTATTTTAAACTTATGATGATAAATTTCAATTTTAGATAAAATAGAAAACTTCCTTGAAAAAACACAATTTACCAAAACACACAAGAAATAGGACATTTGAATAGTATTATATGTATTAAAGAAATTGAATTTGCAGTTAAAAACTTCCTCCTCCACACACGAAAAACTCCAGTCCCAGATGACAGTAAATTTTTCAAACCATTTAAGGAAGAAACAGCACCAATGTCACACAAACTCTTTCAAAGAATAGAAAATGGGAGAATGTTTACCAATTCAGTCTATGTGATCAGAATAACACAAAAAAATCTGACAAGGATATTATAAGAAAGAAAAATTACAGGCCAATATCTCTGATTCACATACATTTAAAAATTATTTTGAGATATTTTAAAATTGATTGCAGTGATATATAAAATGGATAATCATCATGGCCAGGTTAGGTTTATTCCAAGAATTAAAAGGTAAAATGATATTCAAAAAAGTATTCAATTAATATATCAACATTTTGATAGCTCTAGTTTTAAGAGTACTGTCTCTTCCCATGATACATTTAACATTTTTTCCAAATACTTTAATATAAGCTTATTTAATATTGACTCCATGCTAATAATAAAAATTAACTTTTTGTAATAAATGAAAAAACCAAACAAAAACAAACATGTAGATGAAGAGAACAAAATAGTGGTTACCAGAGGGGGAGGGTTTGGAGAGAGGGCAAAATGGGTAAAGAGGATCAATGGTATGGTGATGGATGAAAACTAAATTTTAGGTGGTGAGCATGTGGGGTATACAGAAGTAGAAAATAAAATAAACTTTTTGTAAAGAAAAAATTATTCAATTTAATATAATTTAATTATATTGATAAAAAGCAATTGAGGGGAAATGAGAAAAGAAGGAGAAATTAGAAGAAGCTTATGACAATCTCAGTGATGGATTACAGTTAAAATTCTACACCCATCTATGTTTTAAAAACCCACAAACATTTAGTAAACCAGGAATAGAAAAACACTTCCTTAACCTCATAATTAGTATATCAAACAAAATCTTACAGCAAAGATTATATTTAGTGGTGAAATATTGAAAGCCTTCTTCCTGAGGGTGGCAATAAGACAAGAATACCTGCTATTATCACTTATATTCAACATTGTACAGGAAGTCATAACCAATGCAATAAAGCAAGAAAAATAAATAAAAGGTAAAGGAGTTGGAAATGAAAAAATATGGGCATTATTATTTGCACATGACACTTCATGTATGGAGAAAATCCAAAAACATCTACACACATATGTTATAAATAGTAAGTGAATTTTAAAAGTTTTCTGGATACAAGGTCAATATACAAAAATAATTCAATATTAGAATTGAGAAAATATGCTATCTTTTATAACAGCATCAAATACTTAAGAACAGGGGCTTCCCTGGTGGTGCAGTGGTTGAGAGTCCACCTGCCAATGCAGGGGACACGAGTTCATGCCCCGGTCTGGGAGGATCCCACATGCCGCGAAGCAGCTGGGCCTGTGAGCCATGGCCACTGAGCCTGCAAGTCCAGAGCCTGTGCTCTGCAATGGGAAAGGCCACAACAGTGAGAGGCCCCCATACCCCCCGCAAAAAAAAAAACCCAAAAAACTTAAGAACAAATCTAACAAAATATGTGCATAAACCCTACACAGAAGGCTCTAAAACATTATTGAGAAAAATTAAGGAAAACCAAAATTAATGGAGGGATATACCATGTTCATGAATTGAAAGACTCAAAACTGTGAAGATGCCAATTAGTTGCAAACCTATAGTTTGATCCCCATGAAAACCCCAACAAGTTTTGTATAGAAACTAACAAGTTGCTTCTCAAAATTATATTGGAAATGCAACAGCCCAAGAATAGTCAAGGAAAGCAACCTCAAAGAGGATTAATAAATGAAATTGTGAGATATCAAGACCTATCAATATACTTTAACTCTTTGACTAGGATAGTATGATATTGGTGCATGCATAGGCAAAGAGAGGAATGGAATGAAATAGAGAATCATTTATGGTTCCATGATTTATGATAATGTTTAAGTGCACTGGGGAAAGAATGTTTTGCTTAAATAAATGTGTCACTTTGATATCCATGTAAAAAAAGACCCTTATATCACAACATAAAAAGAAATAAATTCTAAGAGGATTGAAAATATAAATATGTGTGAAAGGTAAAATGATAAAACTTGTAGAATATAACATGGGAAAATATCTTCATTACCAGTTGGAGTAAGCAAAGATTTCTGAAGCAGAACACAAAAAGCACTAACCATAAAGGAAAATATTAATAAATTAGACTTCATCAAATTTAAGATGTCTGTTCTTCAAGAACTCTAAATGCTGCCATTTGGGCATCTGTTTGCTTTACTGCTCAGTCAGCTAATATTGAAGCTTCTGGGTCTACAAGCTCTACCAATGGACACAAAGAACAGAGAAGAGAGGTTTACAAGATTTTGAGGAAGCTGAAATGACTGTGCAGGAATAATCTGGTGAGAAGGGATCTTATGAGCATGCTCTCTGCCATATGCTAAGTCAGTTACCACACCTCTATGCACTTTTTACATTTTCCCTTATCTCTTAGGACAGTAATTATACTTTTTTTAAACTTTTCTTCTGTTCCTAGCCTTGTCTATATTTTCTCCAATTTCCCTTTTTCTGTTTTGGTCTCTGTCACAATAAAAGCTTTAAAAAATCCCATTAATATTATTTTACTAGGGTTTCAGGAGTGAAGAGTGGATAAATGTCTTTATGTATTCTACCATTTTCAACCTACAGTCTCCAGGTGATTTTTCGGGTACACTAAACCTGGAGAACAATAGGCTATATCCAACAATGTAATATTAACCAACCAGAGAGATTATAGAGCTGATTCTCTTTTTATGTCAAACATCTAAAACTTCCAGGATCTAAGTCTTGAGCACTGATTACTATTTGTATAGTATTTTGTTCTTGTTTCATAGCTGTAACAACTTCTCTCACCTGTCTGAGCATATTATTTATATATTTTACTGTTTTATTCTGTTTCCAGCCTTGACACTCTTTTTTCTCTCTCCATGTTTTCTCTGTTTAGTTTGGTCTCTGTTTTTTATAGCAAGGGTCTTCCTTAAATATCTGATGATATTTGGCTTCCCATTCTTGTTGAGAATGAGACACCACAAAGCTATAAAGCTATTTTCAGATGTGCCAGGACATAAAAAGTACCTTCCATGCAGTACTCAGAAAGTGACTGAGGATATGGCCTACCAAAAAAAGGAGTAAATTAGGAAATAAGAGGATTAAAGGAACAGGGGATTCAACACAGGATGATGGCAAAGGGAATTCCTAGAACAATAGACATGCAACCGACTTGGAATGAAACTAACCTAAAACAGAGCAGAAAGGTAAAGGGCTCCAGGAGGGAAGTCTTCTGGGATAATATGAACTGAGAAATTATTTGACATGTTTGCTTATATGGAAAAAAGTATTGAGACAGTGATGGGGTGTTTGGATAGAATTAGTAATAAGTACATAAAAATCTAAGCATATATGAGGTAATTATCAATATTTGGAGAAACAAGAAGTTGTTAGAGAAAAGAAATGTGATCACAATATACTTACTATTGGCTCAACTCTGAATGAGATGCATATGATCATACCAATGTAAACAATGAATACTGATTTTCCCCAAATTGTGATATAACTATACTAGGAGTGTCAGGGAGGGGAAGTATAAGGGTGGAAGTGGAAGGATCCTAAACCTAATCAACTGTAAGAGGAAGTCAAAGGGAAATATTTAAAACTGATTAATCAAGAAATAGCAATATAAGCATACTATTTAGGAATGTGGAGGTAAATGCCAGTAGAGATAACTAAAATATATGAAAGTTGTTTCCTTTTAGGAGGAAGTTTAAGGGTTTGTGAATAGATTGGCTGGGGGACTATTATTTACTGAGGGTCTTTTAGCATTGTTTGACTTTTAAAACTATGTTCACTTTCTACTTTTAATAAATTAAACAGATTCACCTGAGCAGTTAATTAAAACGCAGATTCCTGGAGATATGGATTCATTTAGCACACAGGGGTGAATCTGCATTTTAAGTAAACATCCCAATTTTGAGAAACACATCAGTGTAGCCCGGTTTTGTTCTTGTTCCAAATATAACTTTTTTAAAAGGCACGTTTGGAGATTTTACATTGTTCTTCTAATTTTATAGTTGTTATCCCTTCCTTGGCTTGAACCTTCCTAACAGTATATAAATGTGTCATTTAAAGATATTTCTCCTTGAGTGTGTTTATTTTTCCATCTTTTGTATGCCTCCTTTTACAGTCTGAGCTTTTATAATCTGAGCTCATCTGAAAGCTCCTTATAACGTAACATAATCTTTAGATTCACTCTCCTTTTCTGGTACTTGGGGATTATTTTTAGTTATATAGTGAGATTTTCATTTCTGAGAGCTTCCCAACTTCTTAATGCAGTTTCTCATTCCGGGAAGTACTCCTTGGTGTGAGCCCTCACGGAGTCCGCCATTAACGCCACGAAGGATGGGCTGCTCATGGGTCACCTCAGGCCAAGCAACCAACAGGGAGGGAACTCAGCTCCACCCATCAGAAGACAAGCAGATTAAGTTTTACTGAGCTCTGCCCACCAGAGCAACACCCAGCTCTACCCACCACCAGTCCCTTCAAGCAGGAAGCTTGCACAAGCCTCTTAGATAGCCTCATCCACCAGAGGGAAGACAGCAGAAGCAAGAAGAACTACAATCCTGCAGCCTGTGGAACGAAAACCACATTCACAGAAAGACAGACAAAATGAAAAGGCAGAGGACTATGTACCAGATGAAGGAACAAGATAAAACCCCAAAAAACAGCTAAATGGAGATAGGCAACCTTCCAGAAAAAGAATTTAGAATAATGAGAGTGAAGATGATCCAGGACCTCGGAAGAAGAATGGAGGCAAAGATCGAGAAGATGCAAGAAATGTTTAACAAAGACCTAGAGGAATTAAAGAACAAACACCTAGAAGAAATAAAGAACAAAAAACAGAGATGAACAATACAATAACTGAAATGAAAAATACACTAGAAGGAATAAATAGCAGAATAACTGAGGTAGAAGAATGGATAAGTGATCTGGAAGACAGAATGGTAGAATTCACTGCCACAAAACAGAATAAAGAAAAAAGAATGAAAAGAAATGAAGACAGCCTTAGAGACCTCTGGGACATTAAATGCACCAACATTCTCATTATAGGTGTCCCAGAAAGAGAAGCCAGACAGAAAGGACCTCAGAAAATATTTGAAGAGATAATAGTCGAAAAGTTCCCTAACATGGGAAAGCAAATAGCTACCCAAGTCCAGGAAGTGCAGGGAGTCCCAGGCAGGATAAACCCAAGGAGAAACCCACTGAGACACATAGTAATAAAATTGACAAAAATTAAAGACAAAGAAAAATTATTAAAAGCAACAAATGAAAACGACAAATAACATACAAGAGAACTCCCATAAGGTTAACAGCTGATTTCAAGGCAGAAACTCCACAAGCCATAAGAGAGTGGCACGATATATTTAAAGTGATGAAAGGGGAAAACCTACAAACAAGATTACTCTACCCAGCAAGTATCTCATTCAGATTCAATGGAGAAATCAAAAGCTTTACAGAAAAGCAAAAGCTAAGAGAATTAAGCACCACCAAACCAGGTCTACAACAAATGCTTAAAGACCTTCTCTAAGTGGGAAACACAAGAGAAGAAAAGGACCTACAAAAACAAATCCAAAACAAATAAGAAAATGGTAATAGGAAAACACATATTGATAATTACCTTAAATGTGAATGGATTGAATGCTCCAACCAAAAGACACAGGCTTGTTGAATGGATACAAAACAAGACCCACACATATGCTATCTACAAGAGACCCACTTGAGACCTAGGGACACATACAGACTGAAAGTGAGGGAATGGAAAAAGATTTTCCATGCAAAAGGAAATCAAAAGAAAGATGGAGTAGTAATACTCATATCAGATAAAATAGAACTTAAAATAAAGAATGTTATGAGAGACAAGGAAGGACAATACGTAATGATCAAGGGATCAATCCAGGAAGAAGATAAAACAATTATAAATATATATACCCAACATAGGAGCACCTCAATACATAAGGCAACTGCTAACAGCTATAAAAGAGGAAATCGACAGTAACACAATAATAATGGTGGACTTTAACATCTCACTTATACCAATGGACAGATCATCCAGACAGAAAGTTAATAAGGAAACACAAGTATTAAATGACACAATAGACCAGATAGATTTAACTGATATTTATAAGACATTCCATCCGAAAACAGCAGATTACACTTTCTTCTTAAGTGCACACAGAACATTCTCCAGGATAGATCACATCTTGTGTTACAAATCAAGCCTCAGTAAATTTAAGAAATTTAAAATCGTATCAAGCATCTTTTCCGACCACAACACTATGAGATTAGAAATCAATTACAGGGAAAGAAACGTAAAAAACACAAACACATGGAGGCTAAACAATACGTTACTAAATAACCAAGAGATCACTGAAGAAATCAAAGAGGAA
The DNA here is from genome assembly GCF_964270905.1 of Leucopleurus acutus. NCBI lineage: Eukaryota > Metazoa > Chordata > Mammalia > Artiodactyla > Delphinidae > Leucopleurus > Leucopleurus acutus. The sequence continues at coordinate 74,227,593 of NC_139148.1, forward strand.
ATAAAAAAATACCAAGAGACAAATGACAATAAAAGCACAATGCTCTGAAATGTATGGGATGCAGCCAAAGAAGTTCTAAGAGGGAAGTTTATAGCAATACAATCCTACCTCAAGAGACAAGAAAAATCTCAAATAAACAATCTAAACTTACACCTAAAGAAACTAAAGAAAGAAGAACAAATATAACCCAAAGTTAGCAGAAGGAAGGAAATCATATAGATCAGAGCAGAAATAAATGAAATATGAACAAAGAAAACAATAGCAAAGATCGATAAAACTAAAAGCTGGTTCTTTGAGAAGATAAACAAAATCGATAAGCCTTTAGCCAGACCATCAAATAAAGGAGGGAGAGGACACAAATAAATAAAATTAGAAGTGAAAAAGAAGTTACAATGGACACCACAGAAATACAAAGCATCATAAGAGACAACTACAAGCAACTCTATGCTTATAAAATGAACAACCTGGAAGAAATGGACAAAATCTTAAACAGGTATAAACTTCCAAGACTGAACCAGGAAGAAATAGAAAATAGGAACAGACCAATCACAAGTAATGAAATTGAAACTGTGATTTAAAATCTTCCAACAAACAAAAGTCCAGGACCAGATGGTTTCACATATGAATTCTATCAAACATTTAGAGAAGAGTTAACACCCATGCTTCTCAAACTCTTACAATAAATTGCAGAGGAAGGAACACTTCCAAACTCATTCCACGAGGCCACCATCACCCTGATACCAAAACCAGACAAAGATACTACAAAAAAAGAAAATTACAGACCAATAACACTGATGAATATAGAAACAAAAATCCTCAACAAAATACTGGCAAACAGAATCCAACTACACATGAAAATGATCATATACCATGATCAAGTGGGATTTATCTAAGGGATGCAAGGATTCTTCAATATATGCAAATCAATCAATATGATACACCATATTAACAAATTGAAGAATAAAAACCATATGATCATCTCAATAGATGCAGAAAAAGCTTTTGACAAAATTCAACACCACTTATGATAAAAACTTTCCAGAAACTGGGCATAGAGTGAATCTACCTCAACATAATAAAGGCCATATATGACAAACCTACAGCAAACATCATTCTCAATGGTGAAAAATTGAAAGCATTTCCACTAAGATCAGGAACAAGACAAGGATGTCCACTCTCACCACTGATATTCAACATAGTTTTGGAAGTCTTAGTCATGGCAATCAGAGAAGAAAAAGAAATGAAAGGAATCCAAATTGGAAAAGAAGAAGCAAAGCTGTCACTGTTTGCAGATGACATGACACTATACCTAGAAAATCCTAAAGATGCCAGTAGAAAACTACTAGAGCTAATCAATGAATTTAGTAATGTTGCAGGATACAAAATTAATACAAAATTAATAATCTCTTGCATTCTTATACACTAACAATGAAAAATCAGAAAGAGAAATTAAGGAAACAATCCCATTTACCATTGCAACAAAAAAGAATAAAATACCTAATAACAAACCTACCTAAGGAGGCAAAAGACCTGTACTCAGAAAACTATAAGATACTGATGAAAGAAATCAAACATGATACAAACAGATCGAGAGATATAACATGTTCTTGATTGGAAGAATCAATATCATGAAAATCACTCTACTACCCAAAGCAATCTACAGATTCAATGCAATCCTTATCAAATTACCAAGGGGATTTTCCCCAGAATTAGAACAAAAAATCTTAAAATTTGTATGGAGACACAAAAGACCCTGAATAGCCAAAGCAATCTTGAGTAAGAAAAACGGAACTGGAAGAATCAGGCTCCCTGACTTCAGACTATACTACAATGCTACAGTAATCAAGACAATATGGTACTGGCATAAAAACAGAAATATAGATCAATGGAACAGGATAGATACCCCAGAGATAAACCCACGCACCTACAGTCACCTAATCTATGGCAAGTAGGCCAGTATATACAATGGAGAAAAGACAGCCTCTTCAATAAGTGGTGCTGGGAAAACTGGACAGCTACATGTAAAATAATGAAATTAGAACACTCCCTAACATCATACACAAAAATAAACTCAAAATGGATTAGAGACCTAAGTGTAAGGCCAGACAGTATAAAACTCTTAGAGGAAAACATAGGCAGAACACCCTATGACATAAATCACAGCAAGATCCTTTTTGATTCACCTCCTAGAGAAATGGAAATAAAAGCAAAAATAAGCAAATGGGACCTATTGAAACTTAAAAGCTTTTGCACAGCAAAGGAAACCATAAATAAAACAAAAAGACAACCCTCAGAATGGGAGAAAATATTTGCAAATGAATCAATGGGCAAATGATTAATCTCCAAAATATATAAACAGCTCATGCAGCTCAATATGAAAAAAACAAACAACCCAATTAAAAAATGGGCAGAAGACCTAAATAGACATTTCTCCAAAGAAGGCATACAGATGGACAAGAGGCACATGAAAAGCTGCTCAACATCACTAATTATTAGAGAAATGCAAAATCAAAACTACAATGAGGTATCACCTCACACGAGTTAGAATGGGCATCATCAGAAAATCTACAAACAATAAATGCTGAAAACGGTGTGGAGAAAAGGGGACCCTCTTGCACTGTTGGTGGGAGTGTAAATTGATACAGCGACTATGGAGAACAATATGGAGTTTCCTTAAAAAAGCTAGAAATAGAATTACCATATGACCCAGCAATACCACTCCTGGGCATATACTCAGTGAAAACCATAATTTAAAAAGACACATGCACCCCAATATTCATTGCAGCAATAGTTACAATAGCCAGGTCACGGAAGCAACCCAAATGCTCCCTGACAGATGAATGGATAAAGATTTGGTACATATATACAATGGAATATTACTCAGCCATAAAAAGGAAAGAAATTCGGTCATTTGTAGAGACATGTATGGACCTAGAGACTGTCATACAGAGTGAAGTAAGTCAGAAAGAGAAAAACAAATGTTGTATATCAATGCATATATGTGGAATCTAGAAAAATGGTACAGATGAGCCCATTTGCAAGGCAGAAATAGAGACAAAGTTATAGAGAACAATCATATGGACAACAAGGGGAGAAAGCAGAGGCAGGGTGATGGTGGTGGGATGCATTGGGAGATTGGGATTGACATATATACACTAATATGTATAAAATAGTTAACTAATAAGAACCTGCTCTATAAAAAATAAATTTAAAAAAATGTATAGCTGAAAAAAAAATACAGCTTCTCTCCTGGGATCTCAGTCAATGAGTTCAGGTCAAAATTTTTTCTGAACTTAATTGCCTCAGGTTATGTAGACAATCAGAGTTGTCTGAGTTTAAATTTGTTGTCTTTGTGTTAAATTTAAGAATTACCTCTCTGTCTAATTCTTGCCTTATGATGCCACAGGATACAATAATATAGGGCCTTACTGCTTTTCCTGACACTACAACAAAATCTCCTATTCCTGAGTTTACACATGGGAGGTTTTCCTCTGATGGATTACTGTAGCCTAACCCCTGACCTACTTGCTGACTTTAAATAAGAAATGCTGAATGAATTCAAAACATGTATTTTATATACTTTATTATTATTTTAAAATTTATTTTATTTTTATTTATTATTTTTGGCTGTGTTGGGTCTTCATTGCTGTATGCGGGCTTTCTCTAGTTGCGGTGAGCAGGGGCTACTCTTTGTTGCGGTGCGTGAGCTTCTTATTGCGGTGACTTCTCTTGTTTCAGAGCATGGGCTCTAAGCACATGGGCTTCAGTAGTTGTGGCTTGTGGGCTCCAGAGCACAGGCTCAGTAGTTGTGGCGCGTGTACTTAGTTGCTCTGTAACATGTGAGATCTTCCCGGACCAGGGCTGAAACCCGTGTCCTCTGTAGTGGCAGGCGGATTCTTAACCACTCTGCCATGAGGGAAGCCCAAAACATGCATTTTAAATGGAAAGCAAAATATCTAGCTCAGAATTGAAGAAACTAACATGAATATTTGGAGAAATTAATCTTTTATTTAATGTCCTTTAAATTTCTACTATAACATTCTGACTGATGATTTCTGGATACCAGATAATGATTTTTTTAATCTCTCTAACTAAAGCAAAATGTTGCTTCTAATGATTCCTCTTGCTATATTAAATATCTCACTTAGGAAATTTTACCCTTTTTTAAAATTTAAGATTCTCGTAATACAGATGAACTAATGACCACTTGAGGCATCAAACTGGGAAAACGTACTTCTGATGTTTGAAGTATCTATGCTTACTCAAATTAATCATTTTAATGACCTATTAATTTTCACATTAATCATAAAAGATTTTGGATTTTCTTAATGTTGAAACCATTATATAATTCCTATCATGTTCTTTATTTGCATACATTAAAGCAGAGTTATGTAATATCCAGGATATAACACAGGCCCTCATTAACTGTTTCTCAACTTAGATTATACTTCTGGGGTAAAATCATGAATATGAAAACAGAGAAAGATAACCAGGAACAAAGCCTATTTTATATTGCTTTGAATATTTTACATGATGCAAATAGATTGTCTTTTAAATACGGAAAACAAATTTTTATAATTCTCAAATAACAACATAATTGAATCAGCATTGTATGTACTTAATTCAAAATCATTTAAAACATATTCCAACCATAGACCAAATATTCCAATTAATTAGTTGATGTCTATTTCTAAGGCATCAACTGATGCCTTAATCCTTACATTTCTAATATTAGGACTCAGTTATATCACTCTGACACTTCTTGAATACAATTCGATATTAAATTATGAAAGAGCTAAGCCTCAGAAATCTACTGTTACTTTTGTTTTCCTTTATAGCCCAGATGGAGAAATGGTTATATCACACACATTTTAATGTGACCTCTATAACTTTTTACAAGACAGATTAATGAGATTTTGTTCCAGTGACTCTGTGAAATTAAAAGTGGTTGCTAACCTAGAGACCCAGAACCTACCCATTCATATTTAAGGTTTTTCCTTACTGGCAGAGACAAAAGAACTGGCGCAATCACCCCAGCAGTTCTTCAACTGATTGAAGTGATTAAATTGCTCATTTGGAGTGATCAGTATCCATGGTAAATATTTTTATCCTGTTCCTTATGGAAAAGTGAACTAACTAAAAATATTATACATAGTTCTTTGTATTTTTAAAAAGTTAGGACAGATGGTTTTTAAATAAGCACTATTTGACACTAAATACTAGTTCTTTATAAAATATGGACATTATGCGGAAGTTGCCATTTGTAGTCAATAGGGCTGCATTTGATGGTTAAGAAGTCTGAACAGAAATTCTGCAGTACCTCTGTGTTTCCTAGTTTAAACAAGAGGTCACTTTCCAGATTGAAGTTACTGTGTGTGTGACCCTGAAAAACGACAATAGGGCACTGTTTTTTTTAAAAAAACTTTCTTACTCTTACACAGCTAGATTTTACAGATATATTTAGCACAACTTATTTAATACCCTATTTCTGAAAGAATTCTAAAATATTTTGACCAAATGTTAACACTTTTTTCCTTCAAGGCAATATTTATGTAGACATGAATGCAAGGAAATCATTTGTGACAACATCTCAGGAACCTGCACACACAGAAACTTCTCAAGATAAGAGCTGTGTATGTAAGCATATTCTATAAAAATAGCAAATTATTATTATTGAAAACAATTGGTAAGTCAATAAAAAAGAAATATTATTTCAGCATAGAATTTCAATAAGTTTAAGATGCACAGGAACACATAATATGTAGTTTACATTTTCATCACAAAGTAAAATGTTAACATGCTAGAAACCTGGAGGAAGTCCAATTTATTTGAAAACAAAAATAATTACCTTCATTTACAGTCAAACAATGCTGTGGCAGCTATATTATAGACTGAAGAGTTCTTTCAGAGTCTTTCTATTGATTTTCTTGTTTATTTCCATTTTCTTTTACTTTTAAAAATTTTAGGCAATTTAGTTTTGAAAAATAAAAGGATTAAATACCCCTACTTGTCACTAGATGGCGGTAACTCCTGGATGGGTCTCTTGCAGTAAAGCAGTAAAATGGAAATGTTTGTTTGCACTAAAGATAAAGGTACACCACTAGTTACCTATGATTGAGATTTCAGTGGTAGTGGTAGAATGAGTGTGTGTTTGTGGGAGAAGAGAAGATGGAGGCATGTATGTGTGTGTGTATGTGTGAATGTTTTTGTGTTGAAGACATTGTCCATGGCTTACAAGAGAATTGAAACTCTGTTTTAGATTACTTTTTTGCATATGTATGAAATTAAAACCAAATAAGGAATTAGAAAAAGATAAAAATTTCATATGATAAAATACAGAACATTTTCATTTTCATACATTACCCTTTGTGCAGACATTTAGTATTTATATTCCAAACAGGATGATTTACAAATCATTATTGATGATGATAGCAGGACATCATTTTTATATAAGAGCAGGTCACATCTTCTACTTGGCGTTTTCTTCCTTTTCAGACATTTTGGACTCAGAATGCATAGTTTAGATAAGTTATTTGAATATGCATGTCTTATTGAGTTTTAAATGAATTTTTGAGATTCCTAGTGAGAAGTGATAACAATGGGAATTTATACCTTGTATGAAGATCCCTCCCAGGACAATAGAGACAAGTGTGATTTACTACAGTAAAGGCCTCATGGTGAGAAATTTTAGTGAGTAACATGATGAAAAACAGTTCATGCTTAGAACAAAACTTTTCAGAAGTCGGTATCCAAATAGGATACAAACATCAGTTTACGTTAAAGGGTATTTGGTTCTTGCATCAACCATCAGTTATTGGTGAAAATTTTCCTTTTGGAGCACTCAAATTTCCTACTCCAGCCATAAAATTACACTGCGACCTGACATCCTGACCGTTGGAAACAGTTGCATAGAATGTGGAATGTGACATGTTCAAAGAAGAGAAGTGATCAGATTCCTTACTGGAGAAAATCAAAGGCTGATCAGCTCTCACAGAGCAAGGTGAAACCTGTTGAAGGTTCTGAAAGAAGAGAAAGAATTTTGGACAGAGCAGAGCTTTGTATTCTTTTAAGCAACTGTTTTTGCACAACGGCTGCTGTGTTTGCACCTGTCAGACTTCACTGTGAACTTGGAGAAAAGGGTTGATAATTCAAGTAAAGTAATGTCCCTTTCATTTTTTTTATCATTGTGAAGTTTGAGTTTTGTAGATAATCTGAAGGGCTCACCCCTATATTTCATCACTCTCTCATACTCCTATCCTCCAGCCATATTTACTATTATTTTCATGCCTCTACCTCACACATCTTGCTCCATCCTTCCACCCACTTTCTTCACCTAGCTAACTTCAAGTGATCTTTCATGATGGCTCAAGGATCACCTCACCTGAGAAGCCTTCCCTGATTCCCCCTGTGTAAGGGTTGCCAGATTTAGCAAGTAAAGTTAAGGGAAACACAGCTAAATTTGAATTTCAAATCAACGATGAACAATTTTTTGTGTAAGTATGTCCCAAATATTGCATCCTGTATTTTTACTTGCTAAATCTGGCAACCTTACCTTAGTTAAGAGACTTTTTGTCATTTACAAAATGCAGTGTTTCATTGACCTTATCAAATAATTCCACATGAGAATTCCTTCATCATTATTTGCTTCATATACTAACAAAGTACATGAGTATGCCTTTTGTGAAAGGACTGATTTCAAAATGTTACAATGTGAACTTCAATACAAAATTCTCCATTGTTCCTTTTTGGCCTGATTAAACTATGCTTATATCTTTACTCTGCAACATCTTAGTATGGCAGAGGAATAGCCTACCCTTGCTAATTGATAAGCTTTCAGTGTGATAGAGCAATGTAACAAAAGAAGAGTTCCTCAGTTTATTTCAACAGAAAGAAAGGGTTTATGCCTGAGTATTGTTACTCATAGTTGATAGTGGATTAAAATATAGTTATTGTAAGAAGTATAAATGCCTCTATTAGATCTTTGTGAAGATACCACCATAAATGCCAATCACTGAAAACATCTCTAGTAACTCCTTCTTTTACTTAATAAGGGATATCCCATCTTTAAAACATTAAAAACAGATGTCACTGCATTAATTCACTGCTGATGTATGTAATAGAAATGACACACTAATTAATTTAATGCAGTATAAATGTACTGATTATTTATCATGGCTGACAATAAAATTATGAAAACATTCAATTACAATCAGTGGTAATTCATTATTTATTGATTTTACATTATGCACACGTTAATACAATGCACTTACACAGAAGGGATCATTTTTCTGTTGATATACAGACATTTGAATTCATCAGTTTTATTTAAAAACAAAAAAAATTAAGTTTGAGTAATAAGAGTTGATCCAAACTGAAATAAGAATGTGCTTGAGATATTAATATCAAACCGAATTTGTCTCCTTTAAAGGGATGCCTAAGAAATATAAGTTTCTGAGCAAGATTTCATCAATTTTAATATGCTGCTCAATTATATATCTCTGAGATGGCCAATGATTTGTCACTTCCTAGAACTGTACAGCTTTCAGCACTTAAACACATACCCTGCACAATGCCTAATAGAATATCTTGTGTACAGTAGGAATGCAACAAATATTTGCTGTCTAAATATTGATCTTGAAAAAAATGTAAGAAATTTTTATGATGGAAATGTGTTCTATAGGTTTTCGGAGAAGGTATGGTCACCTCTGCCTGTGGCAGTCAGGGAAGACTTTAAAACTGACCAAGTACTTTGGAAGACAGATTTTCATAAATTGAGCAAGATAATTTTAGGCAGAGTAACAGCATACACAAAGGCTTGAAGGCATGCATGGAAGAGAAATGCAGGCTTTGAGGATATTGACTATAACAGTTTGACTTGTAGGAGAGTAGTGAGAATAAAATGTGATGATTCACTGGGGCCAGGCTGGGGAGCAGGACAAGATAAGCAGGGTGTCTAGAAAAGGTGAGTTCATAGTGGAAACAAGTTCCATCACTTAGCGGTGCTACTCTAATAATTGTTCTTCTACCATGCCATAGGCCCCAAGTAGTCCCTTGGCTTGGTATTTTGGCTCAACCTAATATTGTATATATAAATGAATTTTTAAAAGCAAATTATTCTATTTGGTGTAGGTCATTGGAGAGAGCAGGGAGCTTTTTTAACTTACAGTGCAAGACAGTATTTCTCCTACTTTAAGGTTTCCATTAAACTGAGTTTGATTCAGTAATATTAGTAAAGCCAAAACTATAGTGAAACTGCTCCCAATACTATCACCTGAATTCCACACCACAAGCCATAGTTTTCTTTTTAGTTCTGACAGGAAATTATTTTCATAATCATTTTTCGAAACAGAAAATCGGTGACTCTAATTGTAAGCAAAGGAGAAATCAGCTTTCTAGTTGGTGAAAGGGGGGAGGAGAATTATAGCCTCCCTTTCCTACATTTTTCTCTGCTTGTTTTTGGGGATGTAACTCACTTAATTGTAAAGGTATACTGTTCGGGTTTCCATTATTTGAACAACTTTCTTTCTGGAAGCCTATTTCCTGTTAGTTTTTCCATATCTCTTATAACCTACATAAATTACTGTTCACAGAAACTTAGAACATGTTTGCATTTATAGAAATTTCTAATGAAGAATATAGTGTATGTACTTCAGGGTCTCCTTGGCTTTCCTGTCCACTGTCAATATTATCAATTCTACTTTAGCACTGGCAAGTTAAGATATTAAACAATATTCCATGTACTACATTTAACTTGAAAATTAACTGAGAATTGAGTTCTTTTAGGGACCAGGCATATGTGTAACTTTTTTGTTTATACAAGTAGATTTATGCACTTGATGAAGATGATTGCAATAATGGAAATGGATTGAGGAGAAGCAGGATTATAAGTAAAAGTTCTCTGACAAGTATGTCTCCTCTCTCCTTTGCCTGCAACCTGGCAGTCTTAAGGTTGGGTTAAGTTGTCTGTGAGAAGAAATGGTGGAAATGGGAACTCAGGAACACTAATGTGTGAGTGTAGCTTCACAGACAAAACTGATCATTCTGTTATGACTATGAAATCAGTAGAATTCTGGAATCCAGACAGCATGGAGGAGTACAGCACCAGCTAAGGCTTCTTGTTTGTTTTTATGCATAGGACCCATTAAAACTAAGTAGTTGAAGGATAAATGGACAAGATGAGGCCCAATCAATAGCCAGATGAAGGATATAAGTAGGTCTCTTTTTTATATAATGTGTTCCTGGAGAATATATATTTTTAAAATTCCTTACCATAAATGAAAATCAAGCAACAAGTGTACTTTATCCTGAATGCATGTGTAGTGCTACCATCATCTCTTCTGACATCATTCGAAATCACTGATAAGTGGTTAAAGTAGGCAAGAAGTGGAGCAGATAGGTCCTTCTCCAACTGTGAGGGCAAGGTTCCTCAAAATGTCTTTAATAGAGGTCATATTTGATGAACTTACAACTTTAGGCATCCAGATTTAGAAGCACTGACCCCATGAGTGCACCCAGAAGCCCTTATAAATGGATTTTAAATGCATTAAACTGAGACGATGACTCTGGCACATTAAGAGATGGACTTACAAGGGTTTTTTTCACATTATGACCAATGACCAATACAGAGGACTGCCCAATTAGTGTCATTTGTCATACTTTGCTCATAAGAAACTGCTCAGGATTTCCTTCTTTCTCCTCTCCCCACTTCAGGTTTCAAGGAGAGGCTTATCACCTTGTTTCACTTTAATGCTGGTTGTGTGCACATTAGTAGATGGTAACAGTGCTCCTCGTTGTCTAGTCTACCATTCAAATGCTCACAGCCTTTCAGGTGTTATGACTCAGTTTCTTTTTTCTCAAGCTGCAGATCTCAGAGAAGCATAGACCCCTGGAAGTTCTAGATGAAGAAAATCTTTTGGGGAATCCTTTAAAAATGACCCCATTTAGAATTAATTTGTTTCAACTCTTCTTCCTACCAAACATGCTGTCAGATCTTCTTGCCTGTATCTCGACTCCCTCCTTCTCAGATGCCTGAATATAATTCTAAGGCCTGGGTTGCTTTCCCTCTGCTTCTTTTATGTCCCCCTGATTGCACTGCAGAAATGTATAGTTTGTCTCCTACTCATTTCCCTTTTCTATTACTACTTGTCCACATTCCCCTCTCCCTAACTTTTCTAATTCTTCCCAGTTTGGGGAGTCATAATTTGTATATACTGAAACTGAAATTTTGAAAAAAATGTTTAAAGATAAATTATAATAGTTAACAGGAGGAATAGCACTCTGTGACAATCACTATTCTAAGCACTTTAAATTTGCTGTATATATTAACTCTTGCAATCTCACAAAATTCTATGGGAAAGTACTATTATTATTGTTCCAATTTTACAAATCAGGGAACTGAGGCAAAGCAAGGCTAATTTGCCCGAGATCACCCAGTTTACTAAATTGTGGAGCCAGAATTTGGACCCAGGAAGTCTGGCTGCAGATTCCACTCCCTTATCACTAGGCTAGACTGCTTTCTCAGAGAGGAATAACTAAGATTTGGTCTGAAGGGATCTTAAAGTTGTGGAGGGATTGCTGTATTGTAGAGTTCTAATTAAGCACCAAACAATGAATAAAACAGTGAACTGTAAAGTACCAACAAATACAATTACTCCTACTATAATGGGACATCTTGAGTTTATGTTCATTTTCATAAAGTATTCCTCTTCATTGGTTGAATTTAAGGCAAGTTTTGGACATGCTGAACATTTCTCAATAGTTTGGAATGTGCAGATACATTTTTTTTTTTTTTTTGCGCTACGCGGGCCTCTCACTGTTGGGGCCTCTCCTGTTGCGGAGCACAGGCTCCGGACGCGCAGGCTCAGCGGCCATGGCTCACGGGCCCAGCTGCTCCGCGGCATGTGGGACCCTCTCAGACCGGGGCATGAACCCGTGTCCCCTGCATCGGCAGGCGGGCTCTCAACCACTGCGCCACCATGGAAGCCCGGTCTCAAAGTTTTGCAGGCATTGGAATCACCAGGGTTTGTTACAATGCAGGTTACTGGGCCTCACTCTCAGAGTTTCACATTCAGTTGTTCTTGGGTCAGGCCTAACAATTTACATTTCTCTCAAGTACTCAGGTAATGCCAGAGTGGTCCACAGACCACACTCTGAGAACCACTGGTTAGGGTTGAGGAAAGTTTTTGTCTGTCTGTCTAAAGGATTTCTAGCCTTGAACATTTTTAATAATAGTAAAAGGGGGAAAGAAAAGATCAAGTAGAGAGGAAGAGATTGGTGATGCCGAAGAGAACGATGGAGATAAATTTGGTAGACAGTGACTTGGAGGTAAGAGGGGTCATGAACATCAGTGAAGGGAGTAGAGAAGACTTTTTATTTTCTGAGAGATGAGGGAAGAAGTAGAAGATAAGAGGGAATATGGACAAAGCTTTTTAGGGGAAAAGGGAGGTGGAGGGAGCTCCTTTTGAATAACTTTGTGGTAAAATCATAGAGAAGTAGGAGGCAATAGCTGATGAGAGGGAGGGGGAGGGTGACTTGCAGAGTAGAAAAGGGTTGGAGTTGCTGCTGCAGGGAATTTAACAGGGAGTCAACAAAATGAATAAAAGGATGCTAAGTAGCAGTGGGCGTCCAGCTGAAGTTAGAATGGCTTGAATTTGAACAGTCAAAAGTCTAAGATTTAAAGGGGAACAATACATATGGAGACAGAGATGGACTTTAAAATTGACACGTCTCCTTCTCCTGTAGAACAGTGCAGTTAGGGGTATGATATGTTGAAAGTTGGCAAGTGCTTATACTTTCTGAGGTGTTTTGAGAGTTTCTTTTTATATTTCAGTTAGCAAATGTTCATTTTTTCTTTAAACATCTGATTTTTAACTGTTACTCCTTCAGTTTTGGCCAGTTGTTTTCTCGCTCCAGTGGACCCCCTTCTCCATCTTTGCCTCCCTTGGAACTCATCTTTAATTTAATGTTGAACTGAATGAGAAAAAAGAATTTATATTATAAAAGGTCATTTTATAGCCAGTTTCCTAGGAAACCATATATTCCATTGAGTGGGGTATACCTATAGGCTTTAGCCTGTTAAACTCTTGATTATATGAATGCTTTAATTTCACATTTATTGCCTTGCCCAATCAACTTCCTTTTATTGTTTGTCTGAAAATGAACCTTAGAGGGCTCTTGAGAGGTTCTGATTAGAGGCCATATTAGAGGCTGCAACCTCAGTCATCTGAGGGTTTCAAATAATACCATTCATTACCTTGGGTTTTGCTTGAATGCCCGTTCTAAAAACCATCCCCTTCAAATGGTTCTGGATATTTCATAATCCTGCATAAGACTGACAATATATTTATTTATTTTTAATGAAAATGGTACCTGCTTTCACTGACAATGTGGAACAAAGTAGAATGTTTTGCCTAAACTCACAAATGAGCACCCTCCCCCTCCAAATTGAGCATGAATTAGGAGTAAATGTAAATTGCTAATTAAATCACAGAAGATTATAGCATTTCAGTATATGAGAGGCTACACTTAGGCCCCAAATCATTCCACTGGAATAGTGGCATCTAGAACTTCTTGTTCTGATGAGATATGATATCTGCATTAATTTTGTTCTTATTTTCTGGAGTTCCTGGAATGCACACACCCTGAGTATTTACGTAGTTTTAGTTTAGTGCCTCTCTCCATAAAGAGTCATCTCCCAAGGGTACTCTGTTTACTGCAGCCTTTATGATTTTATATTGCTTCATGCAGTTCCAACTTACAGGGTGTTGATGTGCAAGGCTTCCTTGGGCCTTGTAGAAACCCAGACTTATTTAGAAATCTGTTTGGTTTATGGGAGACGTTAAAGTCAGAAAGGGATAAAAGCAAATTCTCCATGTGGAATTTGTCTCAATCTCAAAGCCTAGATAATAATAAGAGAAGAAATAGCATAATAGAAATAAAGTAATCAAAATATCAAGAAAACCCAAGGAGAAAACACCTGGTCTATTAGATCTAAATGACTAAATCTTTAAGTTACAAGTATCCCTTATGAAAATTACCAAGTTTATTTTCTAGAAGGCTGCAAATGGGAGGGAATTCAAATAATGAAGCCAATGGTCTTTTGTGTATTTCAAGCTTCCAAGGGACTTTAACCCTTCAATGATCAATTTTAGTCTCTAGTATTTCTACTAGAATTTGAACCTTAATCTCTGGTAATAATTAAAATATTACTACAGGCGGACCCCAGAAACGGGCGCGAGCCGCAGCTAAAAGCACGGACCCCAGAGACGGGCGGGAGACGCTAAGGCTGCTGCTGCCGCCACCAAGGGGCCTGTGTGCGAGCACAGGTCACTCTCCACACCCCTCTTCCGTGGAGCCTGTGCAGCCCGCCACTGCCAGGTTCCCGGGATCCAGGGACAACTTCCCCGGGAGAACGCACGGCGGGCCTCAGGCTGGAGCAACGACACGCTGGCCTCTGCCGCTGCAGGCCCGCCCCCCACGCAGTGCCCCTCCCTCCCCCCACCCTCCCCGGCCTGAGTGCGCCAGAGCCCCCGAATCAGCGGCTCCTTTAACCCCGTCCTGTCTGAGCAAAGAACAGACGCCCTCCAGCGACCTACACGCAGAGGCAGGGCCAAATCCAAAGCTGAGCTCCTGTGAGCTGTGAGAACAAAGAAGAGAAAGGGAAATCTCTCCCAACAGCCTCAGAAGCAGCGGATTAAAGCTCCACAATCAACTTGATATACCCTGCATCTGTGGAATACATGAATAGACAAGGAATGATCCCAAATTGACGAGGTGGACTTTAGGAGGAAGATCTATGATTTTTTTCCCTTTTCCTCTTTTTGTGAATGTGTATGTGTATGCTTCTGTGTGAGATCTTGTCTGTATAGTCTTGCTTCCACCATTTGTCCTAGGGTTCTATCCGTCCATGGTTTTAAAAAATTTTTTTTCTTACTAATTAATTTTAATAACTTTATTATACTTTACCTTCGTTCTTTCTTTCTTTCTTTCTTTTTCTTTCTTTCTTTCTTTCCTTCCTTCCTTCCCTCCTTTAGACAACGAATCACCCCAAATTGAGGAGGTGGTCCCTGAGAGCAAGATTTATGATTTTTCCCCCTTTACCTCTTTTTGTGACGGTGTATGTGTATGCTTCTGTGTAAGATTTTCTCTGTATAGCTTTGCTTCCAACATTTGTCCTAAGGTTCTATCCGTCCCTTTCTTTTTTCTAAATAAGTATTTTTTAATTCAATAACTTTACTATACTTAATTTTATTTTTACTGTATCTTCTTTCTTTCTGTCTTTTTTCCTTCTTTCCCTCCTTCCTTCCTTCCTTCCTCCCTCCCTCCCTCCCTCCTTTCTTTCCTTCTTGCCTTCTTTGATTCTTTCCTCCTTCCTTCCTTCCCTCCTTTCCTTCTTTCTTTCCTCATACTTCTATTAATTCTCTCTACTTTTTCTCCCTTTTATTCTGAGCCGTGTGGATGAAAGGCTCTTGGTGCTCCAGCCAGGAGTCAGGGCTCTGCCTCTGAGGTAGGAGAGCCAACTTCAGGACACTGGTCAACAAGAGACCTCCCAGCTCCACATAATATTAAATGGCGAAAATCTCCCAGAGACCTCCATCTTAACACCAGCACCCAGCTTCACTCAATGACCAGCAAGCCACAGTGCTGGACAACCTATGCCAAACAACTAGCAAAACAGGAACACAACCCCACCCATTAGCAGAGAGGCTGCCTAAAATTATAATAAGGCCACAGACAGCCCAAAACACACCACCAGACGTGAACCTGCCCACTAGAGAGACAAGATCCAGCCTCATCCACCACAACACAGGCACTAGTCCCCTCCACCAGGAAGCCTACACAACCCACTGAACCAACCTTAGCCACTGGAGACAGACATCAAAAACAGGAGGAACTACGAACCTGCAGCCTGCAAAAAGGAGACCCCAAACACAGTAAGATAAGCAAAATGAGAAGACAGAAAAACACACAGCAGATAAAGGAGCAAGATAAAAATGCACCAGACCTAACAAACGAAGAGGAAATAGCCAGTCTACCTGAAAAAGAATTCAGAATAATGATAGTAAGGATGATCCGAAATCTTGGAAATAGAATGGACAAAATGCAAGAAACAGTTAACAAGGACCTAGAAGAAATAAAGATGAAACAAGCAACGATGAACAACACAATAAATGAAATTAAAAGTACTCTAGATGGGATCAATAGCAGAATAACTGAGGCAGAAGAACGGATAAGTGACCTGGAAGATAAAATAGTGGCAATAACTACTGCAGAGCAGAATAAAGAAAAAAGAATGAAAAGAACTGAGGACAGTCTCAGAGACCTCTGGGACAACATTAAACGCACCAACATTCGAATTGTAGGGGTTCCAGAAGAAGAAGAGAAAAAGAAAGGGACCGAGAAAATCTTTGAAGAGATTATAGTTGAAAACTTCCCTAATATGGGAAAGGAAATAGTTAATCAAGTCCAGGAAGCACAGAGAGTCCCATACAGGATAAATACAAGGAGAAATACACCAAGACACATTAATCAAACTGTCAAAAATTAAATACAAAGAAAGCATATTAAAAGCAGCAAGGGAAAAACAACAAATAACACACAAGGGAATCCCCATAAGGTTAACAGCTGATCTCTCAGCAGAAACCCTACAAGCCAGAAGGGAGTGGCAGGACATACTGAAAGTGATGAAGGAGAAAAACCAGCAACCAAGACTACTCTACCCAGCAAGGATCTCATTCAGATTTGATGGAGAAATTAAAAACTTTACAGACAAGCAAAAGCTTAGAGAGTTCAGCACCACCAAACCAGCTTTACAACAAATGCTAAAGGAACTTCTCTAGACAAGAAACACAAGAGGAGGAAAAGACCTATAATAACGAGCCCAAAACAATTTAGAAAATGGGAATAGGAACATACATATCGATAATTACCTTAAATGTAAATGGACTAAATGCTCCCACCAAAAGACACAGATTGGCTGAATGGATACAAAAACAAGACCCTTATATATGCTGTGTACAAGAGACCCACTTCAGACCTAGAGACACATACAGACTGAAAGTAAGGTGATGGAAAAAGATATTCCATGCAAATGGAAACCAAAAGAAAGCTGGAGTAGCAATTCTCATATCAGACAAAATAGACTTTAAAATAAGGACTATTAAAAGAGACAAAGAAGGACACTACATAATGATCAAGGGATTGATCCAAGAAGAAGATATAACAATTGTAAATATTTATGCACCCAACATAGGAGCACCTCAATACATAAGGCAAATACTAACAGCCATAAAAGGGGAAATCGATAGTAACACATTCATAGTAGGGGACTTAAACACCCCACTTTCACCCATGGACAGATCATCCAAAATGAAAATAAATAAGGAAACACAAGCTTTAAATGATACATTAAACAAGATGGACTTAATTGATATTTATAGGACACTCCGTCCAAAAACAACAGAATACACATTTTTCTCAAGTGCTCATGGAACATCCTCCAGGATAGATCATATCTTGGGTCACAAATCAAGCCTTGGTAAATTTAAGACAATTGAAATTGTATCAAGTATCTTTTCCAACCACAACGCCATGAGACTAGATATCAGTTACAGGAAAATATCTGTAAAAAATAAAAACACATGGAGGCTAAACAATACACTACTTAATAATGAAGTGATCACTGAAGAAATCAAAGAGGAAATAAAAAAATACCTAGAAACAAATGACAGTGGAGACATAACGACCTAAAACCTATGGGATGCAGCAAAAGCCGATCTAAGGGGGAAGTTTATAGCAATACAAGCCCACCTTAAGAAGCAGGAAACATCTCGAATAAACAACCTAACGTTGCACCTCAAGCAATTAGAGAAAGAAGAACAAAAAAACCCCAAAGCTAGCAGAAGGAAAGAAATCATAAAAATCAGATCAGAAATAAATGAAAAAGAAATGAAGGAAACGATAGCAAAGATCAATAAAACTAAAAGCTGGTTCTTTGAGAAGATAAACAAAATAGATAAACCGCTAGCCAGACTCATCAAGAAAAAAAGGGAGAAGACTCAAATCAATAGAAATAGAAATGAAAAAGGAGAAGTAACAACTGACACTGCAGAAATAAAAAAGATCATGAGAGATTACTACAAGCAACTCTATGCCAATAAAATGGACAATCTGGAAGAAATGGACAAATTCTTAGAAATGCATAACCTGCCAAGACTGAATCAGGAAGAAATAGAAAATATGAACAGACCAATCACAAGCACTGAAATTGAAACTGTGATTAAAAATCTTCCAACAAACAAAAGCCCAGGACCAGATGGCTTCACAGGGGAATTCTATCAAACATTTAGAGAAGAGCTAACATCTATGCTTCTCAAACTCTTCCAAAATATAGCAGAGGGAGGAACACTCCCAAACTCATTCTACTAGGCCACCATCACCTTGTTACCAAAACCAGACAAGGATGTCACAAAGAAAGAAAACTACAGGCCAATATCACTGATGAACATAGATGCAAAAATCCTCAACAAAATACTAGCAAACAGAATCCAACAGCACATTAAAAGTATCATACACCATGATCAAGTGGGGTTTATTCCAGGAATGCAAGGATTCTTCAATATACGCAAATCTATGAATGTGATAAACCTTATTAACAAATTGAAGGAGAAAAACCATATGATCATCTCAATAGATGTAGAGAAAGCTTTTGACGAAATTCAACACCCATTTATGATAAAAACCCTGCAGAAAGTAGGCATAGAGGGAACTTTCCTCAACATAATAAAGGCCATATATGACAAGCCCACAGCAAACATCATCCTCAATGGTGAAAAACTGAAAGCATTTCCACTAAGATCAGGAACAAGACAAGGTTGCCCACTCTCACCACTCTTATTCAACATAGTTTTGGAAGTTTTAGCCACAGCAATCAGAGAAGAAAAGGAAATAAAAGGAATCCAAATCAGAAAAGAAGAAGTAAAGCTGTCACTGTTTGCAGATGACATGATACTATACATAGAGAATCCTAAAGATGCTACCAGAAAACTACTCGAACTAATCAATGAATTTGGTAAAGTAGCAGGATATAAAATTAATGCACAGAAATCTCTGGCATTCCTATACACTAATGCTGAAAAATCTGAAAGTGAAATAAAGAAAACACTCCCATTTACCATTGCAACAAAAAGAATAAAATATCTAAGAATAAACCTACCTAAGGAGACAAAAGACCTGTATGCAGAAAATTATAAGACACTGATGAAAGAAATTAAAGACGATACAAATAGATGGAGAGATATACCATGTTCTTGGATTGGAAGAATCAACATTGTCAAAATGACTCTACTACCCAAAGCAATCTACAGATTCAATGCAATCCCTATCAAACTACCACCGGCATTTTTCACAGAACTGAACAAAAAATTTCGCAATTTGTATGGAAACACAAAAGACCCCGAATAGCCAAAGCAATCTTGAGAACGAAAAAAGGAGCTGGAGGAATCAGGCTCCCTGACTTCAGACTATACTACAAAGCTACAGTAATCAAGACAGTGTGGTAGTGGCACGAAAACAGAAAGATAGATCAATGGAACAGGATAGAAAGCCCAGAGATAAACCCACGCACATATGTTCACCTTATCTTTGATAAAGGTGGCAGGAATGTATAGTGGATAAAGGACAACCTGTTCAATAAATGGTGCTGGGAAAACTGGACAGGTACATGTAAAAGTATGAGATTAGATCACTCCCTAACACCATACACAAAAATAAGCTCAAAATGGATTAAAGACCTAAATGCAGAAACTATCAAACTCTTAGAGGAAAACATAGGCAGAACACTCACAGGAAGATCCTTTCTGACCCACCTCCTAGAGTAATGGAAATAAAAACAAAAATAAACAAACGGGACCTAATGAAACTTCAAATCTTTTGCACAGCAAAGGAAACCATAAACAAGAGCAAAAGACAACCCTCAGAATGGGAGAAAATATTTGCAAATGAAGCAACTGACAAAGGATTAATCTCCAAAATTTACAAGCAGCTCATGCAGCTCAATAACAAAAAAACAAACAACCCAATCCAAACATGGGCAGAAGACCTAAATAGACATTTCTCCAAAGAAGATATACAGATTGCCAACAAACACATGAAAGAATGCTCAACATCATTAATCATTAGAGAAATGCAGATCAAAACTACAATGAGATATCATCTCACACCAGTCAGAATGGCCATCATCAAAATATCTAGAAACAATAAATGCTGGAGAGGGTGTGGAGAAAAGGGACACTCTTGCACTGCTGGTGGGAATGTGAATTGGTTCAGCCACTATGGAGAACAGTATGGAGGTTCCTTAAAAAACTACAAATAGAATTACCATATGACCCAGCAATCCCACTACTGGGCATATACCCTGAGAAAACCAAAATTCAAAAAGAGTTATGTACCAAAATGTTCATTGCAGCTCTATTTACAATAGCCCAGAGATGGAAACGGCCTAAGTGCCCATCATCGGATGAATGGATAAAGAAGATGTGGCACATATATACAATGGAATATTACTCAGCCTTAAAAAGAAACGAAATTGAGCTATTTGTAATGAGGTGGATAGACCTAGAGTCTGTCATACAGAGTGAAGTAAGTCAGAAAGAAAAAGACAAATACCGTATGCTAACACATATATATGGAATTTAAGAAAAAAAATGTCATGAAAAACCTAGGGGTAAGACAGGAATAAAGACGCAGACCTACTGGAGAACGGACTTGAGGATATGGGGAGGGGGAAGGGTGAGCTGTGACAGGAGGAGAGAGAGTCATGGACATATACACACTAACAAACGTAGTAAGGTAGATAGCTAGTGGGAAGCAGCCGCATGGCACAGGGATATTGGCTTGGTGCTTTGTGACAGCCTGGAGGGGTGGGACAGGGAGGGTGGGAGGGAGGGAGACGCCAGAGGGAAGACATATGGGAACATATGTATGTATATAACTGATTCACTTTGTTATAAAGCAGAAACTAACACACCATTGTAAAGCAATTATACCCCAATAAAGATGTTAAAAAAATATTACTACATATCTGATAGATCACATTAAATATATGACATATCTAGTTTGAGCCTTTTCAAAAGTTGTTTTCAATAACAAAAAGTAACTTTTTGTTATTGAAAACAACTTTTGTTTTTCAATATTACAAATAGTGATTTCAGCCTGAATGTTCTACCTTTCCTTTTTACATATCAGAATTTCTTAAATTTGAAATATTGAAACATCTGTGCAACATCCCATTCCTGAAAACTCCAAACCACCCTGCAAATAAAAAGGATTTGATAATGTGAGGGTAGCAATACACAGGGAGCACAGCTTGGCCTTAGGATTTTTAATGCAGTTAGAGAAATTTCTAAAAAAAAAAAAACACCCAAAAACCTTCCCTTTTAAAGTCAAACTTATTCATCTCGAAATTTCAATCACACTCAGTTATCAAAGTTGATTTATTTCAGCACACAGCTTAATAGACATTTCTGTCAAAACACTTGTTGAACACAATTTGGGATTTATCTTTAAAAATCCTGGTAAATACCAACATTTCTATTAGTGCTTTCCTATTCTTTTCTGAAAATCTCTACTTTTCAGAATAATCTGATAATCTTTCTGATAATCTTTCTCAATTGTCCTTTTTTGTTCCTTCTTATTTTCTTTCCACAACAGTAGCAAACTAGCAAGAACAATTCAATGCCTTTTGTGGCTGCACCCATTACAGTCCATTATGTTAGAGTCACTTTTCACCGTTATTCCAAAAGCAACTATCATCATAACTTCTTAGCATTTTGACTCCATACAATTAAAAATTGAAACTTTAAAGTGACTCAAAGGATAGTTCTTACTACTTGGTTGATGAAATGATAAAAGGAGAAAAGATGTTGAAGAGAGAGGCTGAAAAATCCAATTTAGGACATTTATGTCTTACTAAGGGAGGGAAAAGAAGCCCACTTATTCCTACTCTTTGATACTGCTAAGTACAAGGAGATCTGAGTAAAATTCAGTAAGTTGCTAAAATTATTTACATTCTGTAAGAGTATTGGAGACGTCTTAGCTGTATCATTGATAACCTTTTGTAAGGAAGCAAAAGCATGGATTTCACTTTCTGAATAACAGCCTCTAGAGGAGAGGAGCACAGGAAAGGAAATACCTAAGAATTGAAAGGTCGACAAGCAGTCTTCAAACAACTTTGCTAGTGATCTAACCACCACATGATGTGTGGAAAACACCATGCCTTTTCCCTGGAACATACCTTGCCTAGACATTTTGCTTATTATGAGCTCTTACAGTGCGTTTGAGGGCACTTGACAAGTGGGGAAGGAGGAATCTTGAGCTACACTTCAGGACGTGGAGCTCTAATCACTGAACCATCCAAGCCCACAGACAAGGGAAGAAAATGCAATATTAAAGAGCACAAACCCTGGCTCTTCTCTCATATTCTGTAATGACTGTCTTGAGACATAAAGGAACTTTTCTTACCAATTTTAGCCGAGGATGGGACAGGGCAATCCTGAAACTAAGGGATGGCGACATAGAAAGCCGAGTCTGTTCCAGGATAGCGGCGGAAGTTCCGTAAAAAGAGGCGTCCGTCCGCCACCCAAAACCAAGTCTGCCTGTTTCCAAAGTGTTCACAGGCTCGCTGTGCCTGCTGATTGTCAGTGCATAGGAGCGGGTTAGCAACCCGCGACTGTGATTTGAGTGCGATATTGGACGCTAGTTCCTCTGTGCACTGGATGTGGGAGAACTTACACCAAGCGCGCTAGATGGGCTGGAGAAAGGCTGACTGTTTACTTCTGAACTCACTGGACTCATCCTCTTGGAAGCTAGGCGAAGCCATTTCTTAGCTCCCGCAGAGTTTGGGAGCAATGTGCAAATGGAATTGGAGCTGCCACCTCTCTTTCCTCGACTGAACCCGGGTGCGGGGTGGCAGCAGATTGGGGCGAGGCACAGTCTGGAATCCCCCTTTGTGTTCCCACCTCGACACTCTTGGGGCGCGGAGGGGAGGAGTTCGTATCCTAGGCCACTTTGAGAGCTCTGCGTAATAACTGGACGTTCTCTCGTCAGACTGCTAGGCATGAAGCAGAAGCACCACACCGCCCCCTTCTCGGGCTCCATCCCCATTCACCCGCTGGCCCTGAACTGCCTCAGGTAGTCGGGAGGCAGGCCAGGAGTCTCCACCTCTTCGTGGGCGGCAGCCATTCGGCGCGCTCGGGAGCCGAGGGGTTGGGACCCATTGGCTGGGGGGCGCTGCCAGTCTCGGGAGGGGGTGTGGTGGAGGTGGGGTTTCGGGCCGCCACTGGTCTGGGCCGCTTACGGTTTGCTGGGTGGTGGGTGAGCGTGAGCCTAGCTACTGTAGAATTGCAAACAGTTGGGAGCAAGCGAAAGCGCGCCAGAGAGAGAGCGAGAGAGTGAGGGAGAGAGTAGGAGGAGACCTAGAAGAGACAGGGCAAGAGAGCGAGGGCCTGAAGACCAACGATTTGAGACTGAATGACCATGGCCGTCTCCGCACCTCCGGTGATCTCTGCAACTTCCAGCGGCACAGGCGTCGCGGGGGGCTTATTTCGGGCCGAACCCCTGTACTCGACTCCTGGAGAGCCTCCTCGTCTCACCCCCAATATGATCAACAGTTTCATGGCTAATAACCACAGCGGCAGTGCGGGGGCTGGCGGGGTCGGTAGTGCCAGCGGAGGCAGCGGCAACACCAACACCAACGAGTGCAGGATGGTCGACATGCATGGGGTGAAGGTAGCTTCGTTCCTGTTGGACGGCCAGGAACTGATCTGCCTGCCGCAAGTCTTTGATCTCTTTCTCAAGCACCTGGTGGGAGGGTTGCATACAGTGTACACCAAACTGAAGAGACTGGACATATCTCCGGTGGTGTGTACTGTCGAGCAGGTCCGGATCCTCCGCGGGCTGGGGGCCATCCAGCCCGGGGTCAACCGCTGCAAACTCATCACCAGGAAAGACTTTGAAACTTTGTTCACCGATTGCACCAATGCCAGGTGAGATACTCGTTTATTGGCTCGCTCTTCCCCCTTTGCCCTCTTCTGCATGTCTCATTCTCATCCAACTTTGTAGAGAGTGAG
Source organism: Leucopleurus acutus (assembly GCF_964270905.1). Classification (NCBI taxonomy): domain Eukaryota; kingdom Metazoa; phylum Chordata; class Mammalia; order Artiodactyla; family Delphinidae; genus Leucopleurus; species Leucopleurus acutus. The sequence continues at coordinate 74,251,718 of NC_139148.1, forward strand.
CTTGTAGAGCTTGCTGTACTCTTTACGGTGTAAGACGGTGGGGAAAGAGGACTGGAAGGACTCATTAATTGCCTGTCCTTTCTAGTCTGAGCTCAGTGGCAGGGCTTGGGTCTAAGAAAATCCCGCACAAACTTCCGTTTGCGGTCCTGTACTGAAAGTTTCCAGCCTTTCTCCCATATCTTGCATGGCTTTCTGGCTGCTTGTGGTTATTTGTTAATTTCTCTATTTGGTTTTCTTTCCTGCTCTTTTGTGGCCGTATGGGTCGGATAGGTTTTTCTCCTGAACAGGGACACCAAGGGCTTTCTGGATGAGTGGGCTGGCTGAGCTGTAAACTGGGCTCCTAAGCTGGCAATCCAGAACACAGCATTTGGGGGATGCAGAGGGTCGGAAGTCTAGAATCCATCCCAGAGGGTGATTCGTTCCCCATCCTGTGTGTTTGTTGTGAGAGTGCGTTGGTGTGTGGTGGTGGTGATGGTGATGGTGTGTGTGTGTCTGGGTGTGTGTGTGAGAGAGAGACAGACAGAGAGAGAGAGAGAGCGTGAGGACAAGTGCTCACGCCTGCTGCGCAAAGCTTCCCCGTACATGATACAGGAAAGTCGATGGAGCCTTTTTTTTTAAAGAATGATGACAGATGTCACTTTCCTGGGATCGTCCCTTTGGGTCATCTGCAGAGGGCAATGTGGGGCATGAACGCTGGGGCTGGGACCGGGTTGGGGGTCGGAGTAAAAGTTGGCAGGTTTTCCAGAGAGGATGCTTTCAGCTCTTCCCCCCCAGGCAAACAGTTGGAAGGATCCCATTCCCCCAAAGAGAGGATTCCATAAATGATGATGGCCAGCTTCTCTGGTTGTAAGTGTACCTCCTTCATATCACAGCTTAGAAGTACATTATAGAAAAATAGCCATTTACATATGTCCATAAGCAAATTTTATTCAATGTTTCTGAGTTTTTTAAAAATAGAAAAGTAAACTATATTCAAGATTATTTGATTTTTTTTAAAGACCTGTAAATTAGTCTTCTTAGTATTTATTCCATCTGCAGTCTGTTAATATCTGTTAGGATCCTAAGTACACATTTGGCAGATGTGATTAACATACAAGCCAAACCACCATCACCAGGCTAAAGGGGGCAAAGGGTTTCGTTGTAAAATAGCACTGCTGTTGATCATTTTGCAGAAAACTTCTGCAGAGGTAGACTTTCTTACAATGCAACTTTAGATCATAAGATCTCTGGGTTTATGAACCAAAACTAACTCAGTTGTCACATCTGTTGTAAAATCCAAATTACTATGTATAGTTGAAGTATACTGGCAACTTGTAGACAAACTGTTGCTGACTGCTACAATCAGATAATGGTACAGAACTTACAAGGGAACCTTTTGTTTTTCTTTTTTTTCCCTTTGAGCAGTGTTCTCCTGTGTTCTAGCAATTAAACAGAAACCTGTTCATATGAGAACTCTTACCTGATTCATATCTGGGGCTTAAAAACCTGGTTTATTAGATCACATTTTCTTAAGGAAGATGGATGGCCTTAAAACACAAAGGATAACTGCTCCCTCAATAAAATAAGCAAATATAGGTTTTAAGAGTAGAAAGGAAATTTTATTTTGACCACAAAGCACTCTACTAATACACAAACTCAGAGGGTTACCAGGGACTTCAGATGAGGGCCATCTAGTTTATTTGTTGTCATTTGAAAAGATTTAAACAATCGCAGACCTGAAAACCTATCTTCTCTCCTCCTCCTCCTCCTCCCTCTTTATCTTCTTTTTCTCCTCCTTCTCCTCCTTTCCCCCTTCCCTCTTCTCTCTCTCTTACAAATGCCCACTCTTAAAGAAGAACAATGATTACACATAGGAAATTCTACCTTCTTTAATAATTAATTTACACACCCTTGAGCAAAATCTATGACTTTCATTTAAAAAAAAGATTAGTATTTTAATGTGATTTTGATGCTTTCCTCTGTAAATAGAAACTTTAATTTTTATTAGAGCTACTTACTGAAGGAAAAAATGATAAATTTCTCTGTATCCAGAGGCAAGTGTTCTTATACTATTTTTGGACCCTGTTATATGATGTGTTTTTAGGTTATTATTTTTATTCAGTTAAGTTTTATTTAATCCTTATCACAGCATTTACAATGCCAACTTTTTTTGCAGTTTAGATTGCTTTTGTGTATGTGCACATATAAAGGTGATAGAGAAATCTTAAAAATGTAAGAAGAAATATATTTGAGATATGATGCATGTGCTTCCTATGGCATTTTTTTCTTTGTGTTTATTTACTGCATGCATTTTCTATAATCGTGTTACAAGTGTTGCAATATATAATTGTAAAAATTTATGAAATATATTCTATGAATTCAATCTATAAATAAAGATGAAGAAAACTACTAGAAACATCTATATTGAAGTTTCTAGATAGTAAACAAACCCTCACAATTTCTGGAAAAAAACGAATTAACATTACCAAATTTTGTTGCAAAATGCCCTCATCATCACATAGTTAAAAACTACAAAATATGATAATGCTTGTAATGAATGCCTTATGACTTGAGGTAACATTATTTACAGATACGTGTACTTTAAATCATTCCCAACATCTGAATGATTTTATAAAATTGTAAATTAGTATTTAAGTAAACATTATTTCTATGACTTTTCTGTTCAGTGAAAAGAAAGATGAGGGCTGTAAATAGGAATGAGACCCAAGAGAGACAAAATAAGGTAGATGAGACACAGAGCCAGTAAGAGAAAAGAGATGTAGGATATGAGCTGAATGATGCCATGAGAGGGAGTGAAAGATGGATCAGAAGAGGTTATAGAGATGCCCAAAGGAGATGAGCGATGTACCATTGGAGACTTGGCTAAAGAGGATTGTCTTTTAAGATTCGTGACTTCCTAGCACTTTAAGTTAAAAGGGGGAAAAGTGCAAGGAAAAAGTCCGAGTGGAAACTCCTACATACTATTCTTATTTGAGAAAAGAGATTCATCTTCATGTCCTGATGGATAAATTTCCATAGTGTATTGTAGAATGGAAGGCCTATTTGTAATGGTGTCATTGGCAATTTTCTTTTCCTACATAACAAACATTTCTCCCCCTCTCTGTCAGATAACTGGGGAAGAGTATAAGTCCTGATTTAGGGTATTTTAATTTGGAATGCTTCCTACACTATTCCAGAACACACAAAATAGACCATTTTCAAATTGGTCGTTTTCAAAGATCTTAAGGTATTGCCACTAAGTGGCACTTTGATTTAGCTCAGGGCATGTTTTTATTAATGCACACTGAAGAAAAATGAATGAGTAAAATACATATATAATCGTTTCTTTGACAGTACTGAAAGCCACAAAAAGAATTCAGTTTCTTACATTAAATACTTTTATTAGCTAATTATCAAAATATTCAAAGTTGTCTTCCCAGAAAAGAAGTTGGAAAATAATACCTGCCTCAGCTACTAGAGAATAGAAAGACTAAAACTCTTGACTATTCATTGTTCTATTAAATAAGTCAAGCTTTACATCACTGCAGTTGCAGAGGGCTATATAAGTACTTTTCCTTTATGCCCTTTAGCTTCAGAAATTAATTGTAAAGAAGATTATTTTGATGGTTATTAAGAAATGATAAAAAGACCCAAACCAAATAGGAAAAATTGTTACCTTGTTTTAGATCTTTGTTTTTGCAGATAAAGCACCATGATTATTTTTTCTAATTCTTGTCCAAGAGAACTTGGAGTTTTAATATCAGAGAGTGCAGGCAGGTCAGAAAGCAAATGTCTAAAAATCTCACTCTTATGCAATGGATTTTCTTTACTAAATTCTTCAAAGTTTAATGTGACAGTAAAATATTAAATTAAAAATTGGTATTCAGTAAATGTGAAAAATCAGCCAATACATTATAGTGTTATCTCTCTTTATCTACCTATCTATATAAGAGTTACATTGTCAGATTTCATGATCAGCATTTAATTTCATTTGAGGACCAGCTGATTAAATGTTATTCAGTCATTTACATATAGTTAAATGGATGCTTAAAGAAACAAGAATGTATGATTAAGAAAACATTTTAATGCATTTAGAGACATGATTCAACATATATTCAAATTAATAAAGTTCATTTTTTTAAGTAAAAATTTAAATGGTCCAGTTGTGGTTTATTGTTATTTTGACTGTGTGAACAGAACATAAATGGGCTTCCACATTAGAATAACTTTATGTGACTTATACTGACTTTTACAACTATTTAAAACTACTGCTTTCAAGTACTAGAAATATGATTATTTTAAGCATTCAATGAGTTTGGCTTTGTATTCACACTTGATGAATATAGTTCATAATCCATAAAGAATAACAATTTACTTTGAAAATTGATATTTTCATTCATAGTAAAGTTAAACAAAATCAAATTTTTGAAGAACTTGCATCACTTTCCTGGGCTAATATTTTGTATGACTTACATTTTCGGAAATGATAAAAGGTTTTAGAAATTAATCTGGGCAGTAAATGCAGACATTTTAATTCATGGGATAATGAGGGGATAGTCATGTCTGTTAAAAGTAGTCACATAGTCAACAATGCACTGTCTTTTATTAGAGAATGATGTCAAGATTATAATTAAAGCAATCTAGTCATGTGCCAGTGCACAGAACCTCCACGTGTACATTCATTTTAAATGCACACTTCTGTATAACCAACAATATTTGTATTTATCTAATACTTTAGCTGGATTTCATATTTGTCCCAAACACTCATTATTGGGTAAGGGATATTATATTAAATAAATGATGCATGGTATGATGGAGAGTATCTTTGGATATTTATATATGATATTAACCTCAGTGTATAGTACATGAATGCCAATAAATAATTAAGAAGTGATGGTCTTCAGACATTGATGTTTTAGATGGTTTCATACAGGAAATCCCAAATAACTGTATAAAATATCAAGTCTGAATTGTTTGCTGCTTTCTTAAGTAAACTTATTTTGTCTTAATGAAATCTCTAGATGTTTTAAAAGTGCTTCCAGCTGGCAAATGTAATTGTGAGAAATCCTAATCATAATATATTATATTTCAGTTGGCAATCTATATCTCCAGTGGCACTTTATCTGGTGCATTTCAAGAAACAAATGATTTAGATATATCCACTCTATACATCTCAAATATACATTAAAACTGCCCTAATTGACAAAAACTGAAAAGATCATGTTTTCAGAGAAAGGACATCAAACCTTTCCCCAAAAGGAAAACAATTAGGTATTAATGATATTCTTGTTGCATATTCAAAAGGTCTTTGGTAGCATTTTTTTCCTCCTTTTCTTCCCTTTCACCATCTCAACCTGCAAAACTCTTCACTGTCACTTCAGATCACACAATTTTAAAAAGATAAAACAACATTTAAACACATTTGCTTTGGAAGGGAAATCGAGCATTTGCACCCAATAAGCCTGATTGTGGAATTGCATGCAAATTGTGTTTTGATTTATCTCTTTTACACTTTTTTCCATTTGAATTGATCTTGCATTAATTTCACCAAGCGGCTCTGTGAGGCTGCAGATGTTGCCCTGTGTTTAATAAATCAATGAGACAGATCTGAATGAATCACTTCAGATGGATTCTCTGCTCGGTTTGATGTCTAGATGTTATTCTTAGCTTGTTATCATGACAGATGCATTAATGTTCCCATACACTGCCAACAATGTCAAAGAGATTGAAGCTTTTAAAGTGGCTGCATCCTTTTTTACATTTTCTGCTAGAACAACTAAATTTATTTTATTTTATTTAGGAATCAGAGAAAAATAACAAACCAATCATAAGTTTCTTCATGGGAAAGATTGTTAATTTTCATGCTACGTTAACTCTTCCAAAATGGTGGAAATCAGTATCTTATAAAGCTAAATATAGTGAAGCTGCTTAATAGTGCCTCCACATTAATATGTAATCATGGTAGGAAAAATGAGAATTAGTAATATATGATTGGGACACATTGAAAGTGTCACTATAAATAGAATAATGCTGTATCCAAATTGATTACAGAAGGGTGTTAGTTTTTAAATCCTTACTAATAAGCTTCTTGTTGGCTTAATGCAGCTGCAATATACTCTTACCAAGGGATTTAGAACTCCTTCAGGATTTAATATTTCTTTTTAGTAAGAAGGAGACAGCCTGTGCATTGTGTATTTATCATTTCCTCACTTTGCAGTGCTGAAAATCTTAGAAAAGTTTATTTCATTTTAGTATGTCTCAGCTATTTATATTTTGGGTAATTATTTGTAAATTACAAATCATTCAATAACAGTAAGTGCTACTTTTATAATTTAATTTCTTAGACTATAGAAAAACATATGCATTCCAAAAGGAACTTCTATAACTCTAGTGAAATTTATTACCTACCTGCATTAAATATCATCACTATCATACTTTGTTTCATTTCATCCATGGCATCATTGCCTTGGTTTTTGGAGAGAAAAAATTCTGTTAATTGTTGTGAAGTATTTTGAGTTTAATGTTATCAGTGTTATAACTTTTTAGTTAATCTCTGATGTTTGAAAATACAGATTTTAAAAAAGATATTCAATTTTTCTCTTGTTTAACTTTCTGGAGAATATATATTTTTAAAAATCAGCTTTCAGAGGTAGTTCCTCTCTGCAGGCCTTTACAGTATTCTTTCATCATAATTTTACTGTTAGCTTTATTAGAATAGGAAAAGAGGAAACATTGTTAACTGATACCGTTGAGGTCTCAAATTCTTCAGGACATTTTTATCTCCAGTGTTAGGCTAATCTTGGAAGCTTAAGATGCATGCTATGATCTACAGTATAGTTTAAAAATAAGTTTCTAATGAAGTTCAGTAAGTTATGGACAAGAGTTAACTTTTTTTTTTCAAATTTTGCTTAAAGCATGGGAATGTCTTCATGGTGAGATCTTGCCACATCCTTCTTTAAAGATAAATTTATATATTAGAATTGGTGAAATTATTCTACTGAGAATGTGATTATAAGATGTAATATATATTGTTTTGCGCAAAATTGGATATAATATAGCTAAAGAGCAAACTGATATATTTATCGCTACCTGTAATGATATCCCTAAAATAAAACTGAATTTTTCACATAAAATAAAACCTTGGATTTGTAATAATAACTTCTGAGGAGTTATCTTTAACTTCAGTAATGTTCACTGTAAAACTTTAGTAAGCCTGATATTGTATACATATTAGGCACCTAATTCACATTTGTTAAATGAATACAATCATGGACACACACACACATTTATTCCTCTCATCAGAATTCTTTGCACAAATTGCTGTGCTTTAAAAAAAGCTAAGAAGTAGTTATGTAAAGTATACAATTATAAAAAGACACTCATCCTAAAATTTTAATTCCATTATAAAACCATTTGTAATCATGCCATAAAATTTTCACAAATATACATATAAAGCTATCAAAATCTATTATATGAAATTAGAATGTTTAAGTGAAATGTATCTTTAAAGAAAGTGACTTCTTGATATTTTTTTAGTGAAAATCCATAGATGTTCTAATATTATTAATAGGCAAAAATTAATAAATAAAACAAACCTACTACCACAAAATGATTCTCAACTATTTAGATTTATACTACTTGATGTCAGCACTAAACCAGGCAGTTGACTTGATCTCTTTTCAAACAGTGAATGCACGTTTATGGAAAATGAGTTAGTGAGAAGAGGGTTCTCCTTCCTTCTATCTACAGTTTGTGAATAGAAAGAGAAATACTTAAGTATAATGATTTACTTTTTTCTTGGATAATCTCAAGACACATCCAATTGCAACACAAATTTGCATGAAGTATTCCCCTCCATTTAAAGGAATAGCTTAGTTCTTTCCGGTGTAATTAATTTTGAAGAGTAACATTTCCTTTCATCTAGGACCCCTAAGGTTGAAACTATTCTTACGCATGTACTATTTTGACCCATTACAATTATTTAGTTTATTAGAGCAAATAGTGGTGAAAACTTTGTGATTATACTACTGGAAAAATATATAGTACAGGAAAGTTTAAAAAATAATGAACCACAGTATTTTTATTGCTCTATAACCTTTTTATTTTTAAACAGGTTAATAGTGTATAATGTAGTGTGTATGTTAAGGTATAAAACATTCAGTTGCGATTGTGTCCAATGATCTTATCAGGTTGTTGACAACTGCTAGCTGCTAACAGCATTTAGGCTACATTTAGTCTATCTACTATTTATGTGATGGGTTAAAAAGAAAAAAGTAATATTGATCTGTCTCTGGATTAAAGTTTGAAATGGGCAACAGCCTGAACACAAAAGGCTTTTTTTTTTAAGATTTCTCAGCTTGCCATTGATCTCCTAGTTTTATTGCATTCATTATTTATTAAAAGAATTTGCAAGCTAAACATAATGTTAAGCTAGTTTGCACACAGGGACCGCACTTAGGAAATTGAATGGAAATTGCATTAGAGATGAACATCTGTGCTATTTTTCCACTCATGTGTTTATGGGTTTGTATAAAAGGTGTATTGGATTAACAGTTATAACCATTATAGCTTACAGCAATATGTTAGATTCTGAGCTTTTAGTTATTTTGGAAGAAGTCTGTCTCTCAATTGTTTGCCTAAGAAGTATAGTAATATCATCAGAAACAATATTTGGATAAATTTATTTTATTATTATATTTGTTAATGCATTATCTACATTATGTATCAGTTGTGAGACTCCCTGCTTTATTGAAGTAAAAACAGTTTTTAAAATGCATACTTAATTATCATGTAAGACTATACTATCTCTTAATGGATTTTGATAGTAGGATACATAGGTGCTATTTACACAGTACCTATTTTAAGAAAGTTGAGTTTAATGCCATATTAAAGCACACCAAATTCACAGAAATGATATAAAAATTTTAATGTGACCATCCATAAAATGTTATTATATATATATGTTAGGCCTTGATCCTTCTGAAAGGATAATAAACATTCAGGCACTGAAGACTTGCTCTATATAATACTACAGACAATAGGGTGAGATGCTTTATGATATGGTTCCCCTCTTGAATTCAATCCAAGCAAGTTTAATTAGAAAAACTCAAGAGGAGCTCACCTGAAATAGTTCTCTGGAGGACATAAATTATACCCTAGTGAGTATCTTCATTGCAATATTGTCTTTAATCTGTAAACTTTTGGAAAATTCATTCTATCCACTTAATTATTAGAATTTAAATACAAAAACTTCTTCACAATAATTTTGATCTCTCATGATTAGATTTGTCATAATTGTGTGTGTGTGTGTGTGTGTGTGCATGCGTGTGTGTGTATAGAGTATATTCTGTGGTGCCAGGCAGTGTTTGTTCTGGGTGAAGAGAGTGAACAAAGCAGTCTCTTCTCTCATGGAGCTTACATTCTAGAATCATGCTGTCTTTAGCTTTTATATTTTATATATTTTATATTTTATATCCCCCCTTTTATATTTGTTAAATTGTGAAATCTTTGAGATTACAAATTTTTGCCTTATCCAGTGTTGAATAATTCTTAAATTTCCTTTCTCATATCTGCCTCATATGTTATATCAGTAAACACTAGAATTTTTTTAGTCTTTAGAATTATACCAGAAAGGTCCAACTAAAAATAGTCAGTTATTGATATATAAAATATTTTAGTTTTATGAATGTAGGGAATTACTAGGTTATAAATAAAGAGGAGCTTGGAATAAAACAGGTATTTCCACTTAAGAATGGCTGTAGTTAATTGACTTTAATATCTTTTCTCTGACATATATTTGTTGCAAGGGATATGAGTCCTTAAAAATTGATAAAATTAGTCATTCTATGAGACATATGCTTTTGTAGTAGAATGTGCAACTATGGATTAGAAAAACATTTGTTTTTTCCCAATGTAAAAAAGCTTGCTTTCATTTATTTTCGAGTTTTAACTAGATCCTCAAGCTTGATATGCTTTGGTTATAGTGCTGTACAATATTATGTGTCAAAAATTAAAACACAGATGAGAAAAAGTTATTTGTTTTTATTTGTTCAGAATACACTGACCCTTACATGTATTACATTTAAACATAAATAACTCTGGAAAATAAGATTACTTGTAAACATGTATAATTAAATGTTTAATGTTAATGTTAAATTTGCTGCCTTGAAAATAGAATATGATCTGCTAAACTTCTAAATGTATTTTGTAAAAAGGTTTATGAGTACTATTTAGGTTTTTATTTGAAGAAGACAAAAGGGGAATTCATTCATACAAAGAAATTTACTGCGTAGTACATTTTATGCATTGAACACAAATTTTTGGTCTCATTTTATAAGCCAGTTAGAATATTCAGTTTGAACACACACACACACACACACACACACACACACACACACACACACGTGTATCGTGTGTATATACGTATATATAATATGTATATATTGTATATTTCCAATTCACCCCATTTGTCACTTCATTTGAACAAATGTTAAATAAGTTCCTGCTATTAGTTTGTACAAGGCTACTTTTCAAGGGGAGAGTAGTGATCTTAAGAACTATCCAAATTCTTTTTTGTTTCATCTCCAGATTACCTAGGTAGAGTTTTACTGTTACATGGTTAACTCTCAGCTAACCTACATTAATGCAAGGAATAGTAAAATCGTGGAAAATTAAAATAACATTAATTGGGCTTTGCAGTACATTATAAAATGTTTATGGTACCTTTACCTGTCTAAATATATTTTGCTTACTTTATTCTACTATTAAATTGTATTTACATTTTATAAATATGCACTGGTGGGAAGGAGAGATAGCCAAGAAACATGCTAAGGTTGAACTAAATCTGAAATTAAATGCTTCGTGTAGAAAACATCTGAAGTGAACAAAGCATAAGCAGACATAGAGCTTATTTGTCATAGCTAACAACTGTGTACTGGATCATGTTAGTTAGCGCTTAACTAAATTAGTATATTTTGCTTGAATTTATTCTTATGTTGTCTATGGAAAGACTTATCCACTTAATGGATACAGTACTCATTATAGCTATTAGCAGATCAAAACCTGGCAAACTGCATGAGTCCAGTTGTTGACTTTAACATGCTTTCCTGTGCTTAGGACCCCTAAATAACCATCTTCCATAAGTTAAATAAACATTCGTTCACATCAGAGGAATCATGGCTTTTGGGTTAAAACACATTGATAAGTATAGCACTAAATCAGATTTTTGTGAAGTGTTTATGATTGGGATACTTAATCGATATTCCACTTGCAGTTTAAAACATGGAACATTATAGTCTTGATGCTGATCATGTCCTGCAAGAGTGGGCATTTTGACGATGGGCACATGTTGAACCTTGTGATCTCTGAAGAAGGTAGTAACTGCTCCAGAGCTTAATTGATGCAAGTACACTTGGCATAGCTGCTTTCTTGCACTTCCAGTTGTTTTGGATTGGTCCTCGTCATACTAGAAGACTGACAGGTTTTTGCTATTTTAGGGGCATGTTCTTTTTCATCAGGTTGTATGATGTTTACATAATCCCCATTCTGCCAGTCTAAAGCTTTTCTTATTCTTTGCAGTTTAGTCCCGTTGAATTGAATGACTGCTCTTCTGTGTATTGTTTTGTTCCCCCCCAGGGACTCTCATTTTTTAAATGTAAATACAACTCAAGAAATTCCGCTTTTTAGATCTTTTTCTGTATTAGTGGGAAAAATGTAAAAGTGCCCATCAAAGAAGGGGCAGTGGAGCTCAATAATTTAAAGTTTTCTGTCCAATTAGGAAGGCTCTTGATTTTAAAGATAGACGGACTCTAATTTGGGTCATGTTAGCGTTGATGTAGCTCCATTTGTGCATGGACAACGGAATGAAGCTAAATAAAGATGAAGAAAACTTGATGAGAAAATATTTCTCATGGAAATATTGAATGGACTAGGAACTAGATGATAGATTAGAGGAAGGCAGCATAATGTGGACTGATGAAGTCCTTTCCATAGCGCTGTTGAATGATCTCTTTTAATGGCATTCATTTTATTTTAGTGGTTAGTTTAAGCAGATTCATGAGCAGGAACAGAAAGGATAAAAAATATTAGCTATAAGTAAAGATCAAAACACTAAAGGCAAAATGTTATTCCATTTGCGGTGAGATGGTAGCATTTGAAACCATAATAGAACATTTGCATATGTGTTGTCACTAAAATAATATTCCTTTACTACACTAGTAAATGTTACATTAATTTCTAAAATATTTTATGCAGTGTCCATTTATACTTCTTCTGTAAGTTGCCTTACTATTACTGGTCTGTTAGCCTGATTCTAGCTTGCTGTAGTAGCACACTTTTGAAACACATGTTGAGTATGAATGTTTTAAAAAGGGTTACATTTTGCCTTTGGGTATGTGTGTGAAGTTTTTATTGTATTCAATAGTAACTAAGTTCGCATTTTAGGGAGTAATTTGAACCACTGCCTTCAAGATTGTTTAATGAACATTAAAATTTGAATTAAAGAACATCAAAGTGGCATTTTTGTCATTTTTGTATTTAATAAGTACAGTAAAGTTTAAATATTTCCTTCATGCCTTCTGCCTGAAAATATATCTGGAAGTTTAAAATTATTAGCTAGGTGTAATAGTAAAAACCTTTACATGTAGGGCTTCCCTGGTGGTGCAGTGGTTGAGAGTCCGCCTGCCGATGCAGGGGACACGGGTTCGTGTCCCGGTCCGGGAAGATCCCACATGCCGCGGAGCGGCTGGGCCCGTGAGCCATGGCCGCTGAGCCTGCGCGTCCGGAGCCTGTGCTCCGCAACGGGGAGAGGCCACAACAGTGAGAGACCTGCGTACTGAAAAAAACAAACAAACAAACAAACAAACAAAAAACTTTACATGTATATACTGGTTTATAGTTTATATAGTACTTTCATATACATTAGCTCATTTAATCTAATCCTTAGTCTATTTTTGTAATTTTGTTGTGAAATTTCTAAATTTTTCATAAACAGATGGCTGATCACTTTACAACATGATACTTCTGGGGGTCACTTAATCTCATATAGACTTTTTTCACTCAATGCTAAATCAGCATCATCCATAGTTATATGAAACTTATAATGGTTCTAGGGGAAGAGTAGTAGGAAAAAGATCACAGTGGTAATGTTGGGGGGTCATATAGGGCCTTTTAGGACATTTTGAGGACTTATGAAATGGAGAGTCACTGCAGAGTTTTGAGCAAATCTATCACATGATTTGACCTAGGTTTCTAAAGGATCACTCTGGCTGCTAAGTTGAGAATAGGCTTCAAGTGGGGCAAGGTTAGAAGCAGTTAGGATGTTACTGCAGTGAACAAGGAAAGAGATGGTGGTGGTTTAGACCATTGTGGTAGAGTAGAGATAGTAAGAATTGGTCAGATTCTGGGTGAGTTTTGAAAATAAAACCCATAGAACTTGCTGATGGACTAGATACTGAGTATGAGAGAAAGAAAAGAGTCACAGAAAACTCCAAAATTTTGGTCTGAGCAACTGGAAGGATGAATTTTCCATCATTTGTGAAGGGGAAGGCTGTAGGTGGAGCAGGTTTGGGGAGAAAGTTCAGGAGTTCAGTGTTATACGTGTTAGTTTTTAGATATATTTTAGCCTTTTCAGCAAAGATGTAGTCATTGGATGTAAGTCTGGTGTTTGGAAGAAATACCTGAACAGGAAATATAAATTTTGGACAGGAGTGACTGTAAATAGAAAAAAGGAGAGTTTCAAGGACTGAGTTCTGGGTCTCACCAACATAAAGAGAATAGAGAAAAGAGGAGGAATCAACAAAAGGAACATGCAAGGAGGTAGGAGGAAAACCAAGAGAGAATGGTGTCCCAAAAGCTAAGCACAGAAAATGTATCAAAAAGGAGGCAGTGATCAACTATATCAAATGCTGCTAATAAGCCAAAAACCATGAGGACTGAACATTGGCCATTGGATATGGCAATTGCAGTCATTGGTGAGCTTTATGAGAGTAATTTTGGCAGGATAATAAGAATGAAAATTCTGAGTGACATGTTTAAGAGAGATTATTAGGAGGAGATGAATTATAGAAAACTCTTTCCAGGGATTTGCTGCAAAGAGAGCAAACAACTGGAGGTGGGAGGGAGTAAATTGAGAGTAGGGGGGAATGGATCAAGAGGTTATAGCATGTGCTATTAGGAATAATCCAGTAGAAATTTTAAAAAATGATGTTGTATGAAAGAGAGGAGTATTGCTGAAGTGATATTCTTGAATAGGAGATAGCAGATAGGATCTAGTGCACAAGCAGAGGCATTGGCTTTAGGTAGGAGCAAGGTTAGTGCATTTCCATTAACAGATGGTGGAGATTCTGGTTGCACCGGTATTGGGACTCCATGGGAGTCCTCTTCTGATTGTTTCAATTTGCTCAGTGAAGTGGGAAACAAGTCATTAGTTAAGAATGAGGATTGGAAAGGAGGTTTTGGAGATTTGAGGAGAAAGAGAAAATGTAAAATAGCCATCTTTATGAGTAGGAGAGTAAACTACTTAAAGTTTAGTATGATTGCCAGGCAACGTTAAATGACCATTGAGGATTTTGGTCATAATTCAGAATGGTCACTATGGCTGTGTGTTTTAATTCCACCATGTAAAGCTGCATCAGCCTGATGCAAAGAATGCAAATAATTGGATTTAATAAGAACTGTGGTTTTGCTAAGTCATATGAGTATAGCAAAACCAGAGGGTGCAAGAGAGTTGAGGGTTCATGCAAAAAGTGATTACAATGAATGACAATACACTTTAAACTGGTAAGGAAAAAAGAGGATTTCAAGGAAGTGAGAGACAGTGAAAGGATGGTGGTATCAATGAATTGGAGGTTCCAAGAAGAGGTCAAAGGAGTTTTGGAGTTGCAGTACTAGAAGGAGTGAACCAGAAAGAAGTAGTGGTAGTTAGAGGGTAGGATGCCTGAAATTAAGAACATGGAGGAGTTGAAGTTATTGCTAATTACAAGGTTTAGGGTATGGCCATGGGCATGAGTGGCAGAAGTAAAGAGAACAAGATCTTTGGACGAGAGGAGGTAAAAAAACGGAAAGGCTAGAACTTTGGTCATTTCATCTATGTGTACATTGTTCATTGAAATTCCTAAGGATTAAGAGAGGAGTTTTGATGAGTTTCAAATTTTGTAGTATATATAGTAATGCTGTTAGAGTTTGCTTTGTTAAAAAAACTAACTTAATTTCTAAAATTTTAAAATTAAAGTTATCGGAATTAAGAACACAGGGAGATCAACTTGACAAATGTATTCTTTAAAAATAATCCACATTAAATATATTATGAAGATTTGAATATTTACTTAATAATCCCTGTTTTGCCACGGGCATGCTGTGCTTCAGTTCAGCCGTCTTGAAGAATATGAAGAAAAATAACATTTTCTAAATTACTGAAATAATGTTTGGTTTATTTCATGTGTAACTAACATTATTTTACAATAGATGAGGTACTTCATTTTATTATGAACTGATTTTATACCAGAAGCATTATTGGTCCCAGGATGTGTGTTTGTTGATCTTATTAGTACGTCATATACTCATGAAGAGTAAATTAGGCTCCTACTTTCATTTCAACACATTGGTAGTTTATAAACAGAGTACTACAAAGCTGCTAGGCATGGTCCAGAGCTAGGAAATAGTCATGGTTCTTTACTTATAGATGGTTAATAATGTATTCAAAGTGGCATAAACCCAATCAATATATATACTTAACACCTGCTGTTCTGATTCATGTATTATTAACCTCACATGGAATCTACTTAAACAGTTCCTGCTGTAGTCACTACTTCTCCTCACTGCTCTTTGACTCCTTTTGGGATTTCTGTGGCCTTGGAGATTTGATGATGAAGAAATAGTTAAGCTTTAAATCACGTTCTCATGTGAAATCATAGCAGAGAAAAGCCAAGAAGTTGGTGATCTCAGTCTTAATTCCTTGCTAATTACCTAGGAAACAAAGTTTTTCTGGTGGGGCATGCCCAGCCATTCACCTAGCACATTAATAAAGTGGTTGGGAAGAAAGGTTTGGTCAGCATTTGCAAACTAATAGATTGTGTCACAGATTCTGAGTGAGTTTTAATTTCTGCAGCTGGAGAAGAGCAAGGGAAGCCAGATGTAGTAACATCTGCTCTTAAGACTCTTGTTTAGGGAAAAAAAGGCAAATCCATTGTTAAATTTTGATTTTAGCTCTGTTGGGTTGATTAAAAAAAAATCTCGTTTCCCTTCTTTATATAGCACTGAAAAGAGACATGTGCGTACACTAGACACTGGGTTATCTTAATCACGATAGGCTGTGCAAAGTGTTATGGAAAAACTATTTTAGGCACTAGGACCCTAATATCAACTCCACAAAAGCCAAGTAAAGGAACAAGTGATTACTCATCCTGCCCAGTATTTCAAATTTGATGAGTTTAGAACTGCGAATGAATATTTTATGCAAGCATGGATCTTTGGCGGGTTTGTTCAAACTGAATGGAAGTGAACTAAAGTAATGTAAACTGCTTAAGAAAACTGAAATCAGAAAATGTTAAGGTTGAGATTCCTTTCCAGGAAGAATTTCAGTATAGAAATACTCAAGGTCTTGTTGAAAACAGCCATCTTTAAAGATCTAGCTGAAGTCTTAGCTCCCTCTATGAGGACTTCTTATATCACCTGCAGTGATCTCTTGCTTCTCTGAACTTTGATCAGCAGATAACCTTTCTTCTCCTTCCCCTTTCCCCTCCCCTTCTCCACCTCCTCCTCCTTCTCATTTTATAAATTGTTTTAAGCTGTATATGTTTTCTCCCTCCCAAAACTACCTTCCAAATTCCTCAACTTCAAGCAGTCTGATGTGTTGTTTTATCATTCATAGCACCTAATATAGTACATGGATGTAAGTACTCAAAATGTTTTCAGTTTGTTGCTTTGACAGTGTAACTATGATTTATTATAATTAAATGCATTTAACTTAGGGAAATGTTCATATTTTAAGGAAATTTTTTGTTATACCTAAGGGGTATATTTTTCTGATTCTGATTGACAGCTCCTCTTGAACAATGAAAGCCTAGGGAATTACTATTCTGTCTCAGACAGCCACATTTGTTCTAACACTTTCTAGATGTATGACCATCTAAGCCTCAGTTTTTTCATCTAAAAATGGGGATACTATTAGTCACATAACTTCTGGGCTGGTTAAGAAGATTAATTGAGATCATGTACATAAAGTGCTTAACACATAATAAAAGCTCAGTAAATGTTAGCTCTTCTTAGTGAAAGTGGTATCACACTACTATGTGTGAGCACACACATACATTCGGAACACAAGAAAAAGAGCAAATCTCAGAATAAAATGAACCAGTTTTCAGAAATTTTTGCTGCTAGAACTAAATTAACTGGTTGACTGTGACACTGTATGCACTTCATTTTCTAGGAAATTCCTGTCTGTTGACTTTCTAGGCTGATATGGCAGCTGGTAGGCCATTTATTACTAGTTCTATTTTCGTGGAAAATTCAGCCTTGTGTGTCATTTAGAGTTTGTGACACATGTACCCTCCCAAGGCTTAATGAGTTGTCTGCAGATGGGCTGTTATTTATTACAGTCATGTAGGATAAAATTGATTGTCTTCTAAAATTAATTTTTCATTTGCTTCCAGCCTTGCTTTAATAGAGGACACACAGTTGCCTGTTTGCAGAAATACTGTTTAATCACATTAATATCTCAGCCCCCCCAGGCTGAAGAAGATAATTGTACAAACGAACAGCAAAATCTGTATCTTTAACTTCTTTTATGATTAAATTATGCAAATGACTTATCTCCTGCCCTTCCAAGCACTAATCATCTAATTAGGAATGATGTGTTAAAGGGATGGTTTTGAATCAGGAGAGGGATGAATGCAGAAAGCAGAAAATGGGAGCTGACAATGAAACCACTGAAGGCACAGTAATGTGTACTAGATGAATCTACATATATGGTACAAAAAGAAATGGGAAGGCCCATACATACTATCCATAGACCTGACATATGTCATCTTTTGGCAGGAAATATAGTTCCCTACCTCTGATGACATTTTTTTTTTGGATTAACTTCAAATTCTTAGTAAGGCAAGTGTTAAGTTTCCTGCGTTCTTGAAAACTCAAGAGATCTAGGGGTTTTATTATCTCACCCAATGAAGGCGTTGGCTTGCTTTTTGAATCCATGGAGGATAATCGGCCAAGGAATGGGACAGCATATTGATTATGAATATACACAAGGTTTTCAGATTACTGGTTTAACAAAAGCAGTTCCCCTTTCCCTGAAAATTAAAGTCAGGACATGCAAACCCAGAAAAAATATAGTCCTCCTATTAGGGAACTTAGGTTTAAATTCCAAGCATCATTCCAGGTATGTATTTGCAAGATCTTACCTTCTCAGTTTTGTGCTGCTTCCAGACATTGATTGTGAAGAGATTTTAGCACAATTGTCCTATTAGCTGTGGCCATAATTATTCTGTACAATATAGAGATCGTTTCTTTATCAATGATAAATACTTATTATGTTAATTAATAACTATAATGATAATAAATAATATTATTAATGTTCCTTAGCAACCATGTCAAATTTTATACATTGACGTAGTACTTATAATGTAAAACAAAACATAGTAAATCAGACCATAGCAATAAAATTACTGTGGGTATTTTAGAGCCTCTTAAAATTCTTTCTTATAGGTACATTTGTGAGAGTCAGAAATCATAATGTTTATGTCCTTTTAATATAGTCTTTAATTGATTTGAATTTTGTGCTGGTTATTACAGTGAACTCCAAGGTATTTTCTTCATATAATGTAAACCATTTCCCAACATATTTGAGAACAAAATATCAAGAAATATATACAAAGTAGAACATAATTTTTTTTGGTACCAGATTTGTACCAAATAAATATTCTCAAGTTCTTGAAAGTCATGAAAGTGCTATCATTCTGTTACTATTTCTCATTGAGCTTATTCTCCTGCATGTGCTGGTTCAGTTCACTTAGAAGACCCAGTGATCACCAGCAGCTGCTGTTTATTGGTGTGTGGCAGATCCTTACTATATTGATGCCAACTGGATATAGGCATTTATTTAACATCTTTTCATGTTAAGAGTAGGCATCAAACTATAGTTTATCTGCTTTTATTGAGGAAAAATGTTTAAGCTGTTTATTCGGACAGTTGAAGCCAATGAGTCTGACTTACTGGACTTTCCAAGGTTGACATTTTTGAACTTTGTTGTTGAGATTTGACATGCATTCCTATAGAGGACAGCCATTTATATTTAGATTTCTACAGTGAGGAGACCACTGCCTTCAGGATTGCACTGAATTCAGAAGGGTTAAGTTAGCCTATGGAAGTGAATAGTGAGTCCTTTATAACTTATTTCATTGTCATCCCATGAAACTTTTTCTCTCTTTTCCCTTTGGAAACTAACATGATTATTACATTTCTCACCCCTGCAAAGTTGTACATTACCATATCATATGATAAAAAACAATGAACTGAATATGTCCCTATTAATACATTCTTTTTTGAGATTGAGTTAATCCTTAGTCACCACTGTGGTTTTCTAATGAGTGTAAATAAGTTTAACAGGACTTCCCTGGTGGCACAGTGGCTAAGAGTGCGCCTGCCAATGCAGGGGACACGGGTTCGATCCCTGATCCGGGAAGATCCCACGTGCCATGGAGCAACTAAGACCATGGGCCACAACTACTGAGCCTGTGCTCTAGAGCCTGCGAGCCACAACTACTGAGCCCGTGTGCCACAACTACTGAAGCGTGCATGCCTAGAGCCTGTACTCTGCAACAAGAGAAGCCACCGCAATGAGGCAGCCGTGCACCGCAACAAAGAGAAACCCCCACTCGCCACAACTAGAGAAAGCCCGCACACAGCAACGAAAACCCAACGCAGCCAAAAATAAATAAATTTATTAAAAAAATAAGTTTAACAGACATTCCTTTGGTTTTAAAGGCGCCAAAGAAGAATGGTTTGAATATCTGGGAATAGTAGTAATCGATTTTATAATTCCTGGCTTCTAGTAAGTTTTCCACAGCATGTAATTTGTATACGATGATAGAATAGTGATATCCAAACTCATTTTTATTATTTTATTATAATAAAATAAGTACTTCTATGATTTATCATTTAATTCTTTACATAAAAGATTAACAGGAGATCTGCTTTAGTTGACTGAGAAACTCAGTCACAACATCAAGTGCTACCCATATCCCCTGGGCTCTTAAAACACCTTTACAGAATCCTTGGGTTATGAGAAGCAGATTTTAAAACATAGTTTGGAGCAATTAAGTGCTTTTTAAGTATTATCAAGAAAATTAGAAAACAGTTTGAATCTAAAACTCCACTATTTTTTCTTCATTTAAGGCCTAGATGCATAAAACAAGCTGACTATCCACCAAATGGGAGATTAGGTACCCTCTACAGGAAGCTTATCTTCTCTGAGAATTGAAAAAACACTCAGAGAAGCTTATCATCTACTGTTACATTATAGTCAGAATTAAGAGATCACTTTCTTAAAATTCCAAACTACAAGCAGTTGGGCTTGTAATATGCCTCAGGAGGACTTAGAGGAATAGGAAGTATGGGAGATTAATGTGCTACCATTTTATTTCTCCTTCTCTTCAATGATTGGGAAGGTGAGTGATCTTTGGAAAACCTGAGCTTGCCATCCATTTATGGTGACTTGGTATATGTCAAACCTTAGTAAATCATCTGGTGGTGAAGGATATATGCCTCTGGTGAACCCTACCTGTAAGAGGCAACCTTCTTTATTCCCTAAGAATATAGGGAAGCACCATCAATAGTTTTTCTCAGTGTTCCTCTCATTCATGTGACTATTTCTTTTCTCTAATCCTTTATACTGTGTAGTGGTAGGGAATCTTAATGAGATGGGACAGGGCCTAACCCCAGGCTGTAATTTCTAGGTAATTAGTTTAAGTGACTGAAGCAGAGGAAGAACATGTCTTTTAGTTTGCTAAAGGGCCTGATTCCTCACCCAGAGCATACTTAACCTTCTGGCATGCCTGGTTCTCTAGAATCTTGCCCTTGGTTGATACCAGTTTTGTGGTAGTGATTAATTTCTGTATTTTTTGTAGGAGCTCTTGAAGTTCACTCATTTTCACAGTTCTAATAAACCATTCAGAATTATATTTATTCAATTTAGAGCATTATATAGCCTTCTTTCATACATATTCTCTATATATAGGTTATTAAATAAATTTTGAATAACTTTCTAATGCCCCATAGCATTAGTTTCAAAACCTGATTTATTGAATGGCATTCATTACCATGTATCTGTACCCAAACAGACATGGCTGCTATACTGTAATTAAATGAAAATTTGTAGATTGAAGTTCCTAGAAAAAAATCAGTCTGCAATCTTTTTATAGGGTTTGAAGTTATAATAATAATTTCCATTTATTGAGCATCATCTGTGAGGCAGACACAGTGCTTGGGACTTTCCATTTGTTACCCAATTTAATCCTCACAACCACCGTACAAGTTTGCTATTGCTAGTCTATTTTTACAGTTGAGAAACCTGAAGCTAAGGGAAATTAGATAAAAGAGCTAGTCAATGGAGAGCCAGGAATTTTCTGACAGCAAACCTATGCTCTTTTTGACTATTCTATTCTGTACTAGCTAAAATAATACATTAATTAAACATCTGTAAATTGGGGCACCAACTGGATCAGACTTGAGGAAAGGATATTTGAAATAAGGACAGAAAATTGAAATGATCTATATTTGGTTGCTTAGAATATAGAACACATCTTGATCACTGATATATACTAGTGCATTTTTGAGGGGTAGTAGATATATTCCCATCAAGCTCTGATTATGAATGGAATAGAGATTGTCATCTGTATAATGAATATCTGTTTATTTTTACAAGTCAGTTATTCATTGAACTTATCAGTAAACATTCCAAATAATGAAAAATATATTTCAGGGGGAAATAGAGTCATTGAACCTACAATTGTTCTGTTTCTCTTGTCTACTGCCTTTAAATGATAAAATGGTGTTTTGAATACAGGTAGTAACAATCATCTAAAAAATAATTCAGGCAGTTGAATGTTAAGTAGGATGTTTATAGGGAGCTATAAACTGGAAACAATCTTACATCTCTACTGCACAGGATTTAATTATGCAATTTGCTGTGACTTCAAGGAGAATGAAAGACCACGTTCCATTCAACATTACAAAGGAAGCACATTGGGGAAAGGAATAGTGAGAATCCATACAAATTGGGGTCCAGACCCCAGGCAGGGGTATAGAATAAGTCAATTAACATTTTCCTAATAGTAGTGGTGATCTAAATTGTAGGGCATATATGGATTTCCTTTTTCATACATACATTTTCATGACACTTTGTCAAGTTAGTACTATCTCATTTTGCGAATGGAGGCACCAAGTCTTATAAGGATTGTGTCCTATCAAAGCCAAACTGGCAATGGTGGAAAAAAAATGGACATGTACTTAATTTGAGTCCTCTAGTCATCAGACAATGTTTTCTATAATGTCATTTTCATTGCTATATAACTCAATTTACGTAGGGATCTTGGAATAGCTTATTAACAGTAGTTAATGAAATATTACGGTTACATAGGATGACAATAAAATTTAATGAGAGGTATTTCATTATAACAGAGTGAGATGTCTGACTGGATATTGTGAAAACATGGTCAGAGGTGTCAACTACCTCGAGATTATAATTGATGCTATCAGAGGAAAATTTCTCCTAAATTTCTGCCATGGCATAAACCACTATAAGAGTGTATAGAAAAAGGTTTACTAATGGTCTCTCTTTCAAATCTTACCATATAAGGGAGAAACTGCAAGATATTTTAGTTGATATATACTTCCTATTCAGTAGTAACTAATGAGGTAACTTGCCATTTGACTTAGATGTTTTTTGGGAAAACACTTAACAAAACTTTTCCAATTTGAGAACAGGAGGGTACCAGTATGTATCTAAGTCTGAGATTCCACTATGGGAAAGAAGGAAACTCTAGGACATAGAACGTCAGAAGGGTTAGAGTAGAGAGGAAATACATACCAAGGAGATGGGATAAAATAAATAATAATGGGTTTCCAAGATTGATTTATTGTCATATACTTCTAAAATGGTTTGCAAATAACTACTGACCTGTCTTCAGGCAACTATTAATAAGGAAATGTTATGTCAGTAGGGAAGGAGGTTGTTTTATTGGTTAGATAGTCTGTTTAACTCCAAAGAAAGGGAGCTTATAAAATTTTATGTGGTCTGGAACATTTTAGGTATTTTTATCTGTACAACTGATAAAACGAAAGGGATACTCAATAGTAATTCCAGACCAGCCAATGTCTGCTGATAGTGTAATTAGCATGAATTGTTAAGCCTATTTTCTCTGGTCTTTATTTTCTTTTTTCTCTTCCACTGTTTAAATGCTGTAAATCAAGAACTAAGGGAAGATAGGGAGGATAGTAATTAAAACTCAGGGCAAATCAATAGTTGGGAAGAGTTGTGTTGACCTTTACTCCAACCTTCAGTCTGGTTATAGGTAAGGAGATATTCTTTGATGGTGCCTACAATAGAGTATTTCTGTGGCTGCAACACTGATCTTACCAGATAAGGTACCTGAGATCAGTTTCTGTCTTTTTAATATAAACCTTGTGGTTGGCTGAATAATGGCTCCCCAAAGATTTCCACATTCTAATCCTCAGAACCTGTGAATATTACCTTACATGGCAAAAGGGTTTTGCTGATGTGATTAAGGTTAAGGACCCAAAAATAAGGAAAGTATCCTGGATTTTCTGAGTGAACCTGACATAATCAAAAGGGCCCTTATAAAACTTAGGTAGGAGTATCAGTCAGTAGCAGGAGATGTGATGATGGAAGCAAGAGGTTGGAGTGATGTGAGGAAGGAGCCATGAGCCAAAGAATGCAGGTAGTGTCTAGAGGTCGAAAAAGGCAGGAAAATGGATTCTCCCCTGAAGGAACCAGGCATGCTGATACCTTGAGTTTTGACTTCTGCCCTCCAGAACTATAAAAAAATGCATTTGTGCTGTTTTAAATCACTAAGTTTGTGAGAATTTATTACAGCAGCAGTAGGAAATTAATATATACCTTAAACTCAGTTGTCTCTTCCCATAATATCTATTACGTGACTGAGTACTTGGTAGACAGTAAACATTTTTTGCTTGGCTATATTACCAAAAAAGCAAGTAAAAGATTAACTAGAAGTGACTTTGAGAATCTTTATATAATCAATGGGCAGTTGTTGAAAAGATTTGGAAAATCTTCAACATTTTTGTAAAATGCTGGAATTTGTCCCAGAGAGATTAAGGATTAAGGTAGCTAAATTCTATGCAAAATACTATAGGTCTCCATATTCACACAAATATTTAGAAAGTATAGGAAGTTAGTTGTCATTAGATATTTTGACTGTGTTATCATTTAGCTCTGGCAGAAATGTCTGAATGCAATGGACCATCCACATTGCTACTTTTATCGCTGGAATTAAAACCGAATTATATTAAATAGGAAGAATGATAACTTGGGGGGTTTGGGGGGCTTTGGTTGCATTCACCTTCATAAACCATTGTCAGTGAGCAAATGTAATTTATTCAATTGCTTATTAAGACTTCATCATATTGATAGGTGCAAATAATGGACAAGAGCACATCACAGATAGGCACGTTTAAAATAACAATAGCCTGTATGGCTCTGTAACAGCCTCAGAATGAGTTATATAAAATACTGTGCTTTTCAGTTTAGTCTGAAGGCCCTTAAGTAGGGTGTATTAGTCATTAAGTAAAGTAACTAAACCAAAAGAATATAGGTAAGACTTTTCTTAGGTCATGGTACCAAAATTCTAAGTAAAAATGTTACTATGTAGGTTACAGCTGAATTAAAAATACACAAAATATTAAAATAAAAATATTTCATATTCATATTTTAATGTCTCTCTGGCAGTGAAACATCATAAAAATGAAATTTATAATTTTCCTATTGTCAGATGGTCACTCTTTCTACTTTTTCTATCTTGTTAATAGTGTCACCTAATCCCCTAGACTTTCAATCTCATAATAGTTAAAAAAAATTCTTTTGTTTTTCACATCCAACCTACCAAATCCTGCTGCTTCTTTCTTCTCAATATTTCTGAGACCATCTCCTCTCTGGACTCCTATGCAGATCTCTACATTTCATTCTTTTCATCATACCATAAACCCTATACTAACTCCTCTTTTTTCATCCTCTGCATATTTGACCAATTTCATTACTCATTACTCTCCATCATGCAGGCTTTTCTGCAGACATTTTACTGTGCTTCAATTTCCGTTACTCAAGATGCATTCATTTCTGGAAAGCTCACTGTACTCCTTTACACTAATACATGTCTCTTACTCTTTTGAAAACTACTTCAAAACTTGTTTTAAAACAATCTCTTTTAATTAGTCTTACTCAACTTTGATTCCTCTTTATTCTTACTGTAGTTTCTAACACCTACTGATTCCATTACTTGTGTTTTGTAGGTGAAGCAGTGCTAGCCCATACTCACGATGGCACTCTTATTGCTAGTTGCTTGGCTCACCTTACCTCTATCAATGTCCCAGATGTGTGTAGTATCTGTTGAGCATTCTTGAATGCAGTTTCAGATTTATACACAGTCAAGTTTCATAGAACAGTGGCAAAAAATATTACTCCATATTCTCACTATTATGAATAGTGTTGAAGTAAACAATTGTTTGAAAAAGAATCCAAAAAACCCTAAAGAAAAGAGCACTTTGTGTATGTGATTGCTGTTTTCTAGGTTGTTATCACCTTGAAATCAATAAGAAGCCTTGTATGTTTTGTTTTTTCCACAAAACAGTGGCTCACAAATAGGAGGTGCTCAATAAGTATTGAGTTTAATCAAAACATTATAATGATTATTTTATTAATGATTAAATGATGCAACTGCCTTTGGTTTTTACTATTCAGCCTGTTTGCAACCAGCTTGACTTTATCAGTGAGAAATACTGCCCAAATCACAGTATAGTGAAAATTCAGTATTTTGTATAAAGTAAGTGTGTGTGTTTTTGTGTGTCATATACCCTGGTAAAGGGCCTGTCACATAGTGAATGCTAGTTTAATGGTAATTGATAAGAGTAGTATTTGAAAAAGATCCAGTCTTCCTTTATGGGATGTGAAATAGAGATTTGGTGGATTGTTGCTATAAGTTGTTGTCTTGATTAACTCCATGTAAATGTCTAAAATAAATTTAACAAGTACGGTTCATTAATATATTTAGCACTAGGACACAGATGGTGGATTCCAAAGATGTGAATGATCTGCTCCTTTTTCCTACCTTCAAGGAATCCCATTGGATAAACAACATCTGCACACAGGAAACAACAAAAGAATATAATTATCAAAACATGCAATATAGACTCCTTAGGTTCTGTAGAAGTTTAGAAAAGGATCATGATGTTTTCAGTTCTTTAAAAAACATAAGTCTGCTTTTCATTTATTTTGGGATGTTGTGGAGAATCACAGCCTCCTTATCCTTATACATTTAAACTATACACTGCAAGAATTTGGCTTATCTTTTTTATGCAGTAGAGTGCCCTCTGGTGAATGTTCATTCCAGTGTAAGGATTCTATTTCAATGACTTTTTTTTTTTGTAAAATCAATTATTCTATGCAACATTATTGGAAAATAAATTCTATTTGCTCATCAGTTTCCACAAAGTAAGGACATGTTGAATAAGAGAAAGACAATATCTGATTTATAATTAAAAATTTAAAATGATTGTGACTTAAGCCCATGTAAATTTCTTTTACTCAGTACAACAAAAATTTGCCTGCCTTCTTTTTTCCATTACCCTCCTATGTGAGGAGTACAACTCCTTGCATTTATTGACAGTGTTGCCAGTTGTTACTTTTGCATTTCTAAAGATGAAGAGGTTGTACTAATACTGATCGCTCAATAAAATGCAACAACCTCAAGGAAGTTATTATTCTACAGGGGAAAGCATTTGATCTGCAGGCTCAAATATCACAGGTCAAAATTGGGTTGTGTTATTTTTCCCCTTATTTAAGCCATGAATTCTGTTAACCCTTTCTTTAGAACATGCTTGCTTAAGGAAGTAGAATCTATATTTTTATGGATGTAACTAGAGGCTATCTGGTGTTTAAAGTGGCTTGTAACAATATAACAAGTCAGGGAGAATAGATGTTTTAGACAGATATATTTTAAGAATTTCAATATAGATTTTTATGACTTCAGCCCAATTCTTGACTTTTTTCAAGGAGTAAACCAAACATCACCAAAACAAGCAATGTGAATATCTTAAAAGAACAGTAATCATCCTTACCAATTATTTTGTCTAGGTACTAAGAACTCCTTTAGTCAGTTTATTTACTAAGAGGTATGTGTGGTTAGTCACAAGATAACTAACTGCATGTTCCATCTACCATTTGTGAATAACTCTATTGTTTTCTTTAGAGACCTTTATATGACATTAGTATGTCAAAGATCTTCATATCATTTTGTTTTTTTAAGTGAACATAGGTTGAAGAGAATATACTGTAAATTCTGCTAATCATAAGTCAACTTCGCTGTTCACATCATTGTGATGTGATCTTCTTGCCCCACTAGTAACCTTTATGTATATCACTTGAAACTGACAGATTGATGGAATTGTTTAGAATTCTGCCCCAATTCGGCTAATTTGACTGAGGGAGACTAATTAGCACTGAGTTGATTTTTTCAAAAATATCAAAGCCATGGAGAACTTGGTTAAAGTGCAACCCATCTTATGTTGGGGATAGTGCTTCTTGGGAAAAACCCTGCATATTCTTCATGAAGAAACTTATAAGCTCATTAAAATGTAGTCTCCCTCCAAGATATAACTAAGTAGAAATATTTGACAAATATTATTTTATGCACTTAAAGTTATTTATTTCAGTTGGTTGTTCATCGTAAAATACTTGTGGTTTCTTAAACTACTCTTCAAGGGAGCAACTATTAAATATTTAACATGAAAAACTTTATAGAATGAAGATGAAAAATTATGGGTTAATAAATAATATATATAAGTTATTTAGTAGTAATTAGTTTTCCTAGATTAAAGTATATTTTATTTGGGTATATTGAGAGAGTAATTCTACCATGATCTCTATTAAATTCAATCTAAATTCATACAACTTGGGCAAGTGCTTGCTATAATTTTGCCTTTTTCAGACTAGAAGCATACTTACTCTAAGTGACTGAGGTTCTAGTCTGTCCCTCTCCCATTTTTTTTCAGTTTTATTGAGGAATAACTGACAAATAAAATTGTATATATTTAAAGTGTACAATATGATGAGTTGATATATGTATACATTGTGAAATGATTACTATAATCAAGTTAATAACATCCATCATCTCTCATAGTTAACTTTTTTTTTTGATTCCACTTGTGATACCATATAGCACTTATCTTTTTCTCATTTATTTAACTTAGCATAATGCCCTCCATTTTCATCCCCATGTTGTCACAAATGACAGAATTACCTTCTTTTTAAAGGCTGAATAATATTCCAGTGTGTGTGTGTGTGTGTGTGTGTGTGTGTGTGTATGTGTGTGTATGTGCATGTGTTTGTGTGTGTGTTTGTATCAATATAGTCACAGTTTCTTTATCCATTTATCTGTTGGTGGACACTTATGTAGGTTCCATATCTTGGTAATTGTGAATAATGCTGCAATGAAAATGGGATTGCAGGTACCTCTGGGAGCTACAGATTTCATTTCCTTCAAATACATACTGAGAAGTGGGGTTGCTGGATTGTGTGCTAGTTCTATTTTTAATTTTTTGAGGAGCCTCCACACTGTATTGCACAGTGGCTGCACCAGTTTACATTCCCACCAACAGTGTACAAGGACATGAATAGATATTTTTCCAAAGAAGACATACAAATGGCCAATATGTACATGAAAAAGTGCTCGACATAACTAATCATCAGGAAAATGCAAATCAAAGCTGCAGTGAGATATCACTTCACACCTCCTATTATCAAAAGGACAAGAAACAACAAATATTGGTGAGGATTCAGAGAAACAGGAGCCCTTGTCCTTCTCTAACTTACTGTGTGACATAGGACAAGTCATGTATTCTTTCTCAGCCCTGTTTATTTGTAAAAGAGGGATAATAACCACCTTACTTCTATGAGTGATTGGAAAAAAAATTGAATAAAAACTGTGAATGTAGGTTTGCAAAGCATCAATATACATTTTTATATTTGTTTTATCCTTCCCATCACTAAATTGTAAGCTATTTGAATACAGAAACTGTATTATCCTAATTTTCATTTAGTAGGTACCTACTATGTCTAGGCTCTGTTCTAGCTACTTGGAACAAAAAGATTAATAAAATACAGTCCCTATGCTGGAAGAGCATATGCTTTATTTTATGGAGGGAAGGAGGATGGGTTAAGAGATTTTGAGGACTTGGCAGTGGCAGTGGGGATGGAAAATGGATTTGTTTGAGAGCCATCTCTGAAGTTAACATTTGACAGGATTTGTGGACTGAATGAAAAAGTGGAGAGAGCCTTTTCTGGTCTTGTGACTCAGAGCCATGCACCGTACCTTGTACATAGTAAGGGGTCATTAATTTGTTGTCTAACGGGATTGATTAAGGTTTGTTGAGTAATTGAAAAAATGCATGAATGAATAAATGCCAGCTTGTATGTATAATGTTCCATCTAAACAAAGCATTGTGGAAATTTCAAAGACAGCTAAGTTCTGGTTCTTTACCTTCAAAAATTTGTGATGGAGTTGTAAGCTCTTCTTACCTGCTGCCTACTCCAAATAAATAGCTTTTATGCTTTACAAAGTGCTTTTATATTTATTCTTTCACTGAATCTTCATAAAACTCTATGAAGAACAGACTTTTCCCTCGTTTTATAGGGAGGGAAAAAAGCTTACCTAGGTTCTGCTGCTAATAAATGATAGAAGGACAAGTGCAATCTGTCCTGTGTGTGTTGAAAGCCAAACTCTGAACAATCCCTTGCTAGGAATCTGTCACTGATGAACCACACCCACTTTATCATTTTGTTCAGTCAGCATAACATATGAATTTGCACTCCTTGGTATATACATTCAATTTTTTCTTAAGTTATTTTCACTGGGGCATGTTCCAAAAGGAAGAAACTAGGTTTACTTGTTTTTCAAATCTTCTCCTAGTTAGTGTTCTGTCGGCACATGCTGAAGAATGCATGTCACTGAGAATCTTTGGCAGCAGATGATGGTTGGGTCTGAGTCTGTTTAGTACTTTCCCTTCTTACATTGCCTGTCCCAATGAACACTGTTGGTAAGGTACATACTGCCTTTGTAAAATGTAGACTGATTTGCACATGTCTTCTGAAAAATAAAAATACCAAAAATGCCTTCCACTTATCAAGAAGGCATCATGATATAATAGAAAGACACCAGAAGCTAGACGAGAGTCAGAAGGCCGAGTTCAAGTCATGGTTCCAGAACTTATAAACATGTAGCCATGGTAAAGTCATTTAGTTTTGCTAACTCCCTTTACTCATTTGTAAAATGGGAATAATAATAACCATCCTGTTTGCCTCATTGAATATAAAGTGTCTTGTTTTCCTCACAGTTTACTATCAGAGAGTCTGTCCTTGGACTTACCCCTATAGCAGTTTTCTAAATTAGAGCAATGCCACACACTAAATGGACTTCAGTGGCTTGAAAGGTTAATGCTCTTTCATAACATGGGATGTTTGTTCCCATATTTTAGGAGGGAAAACTAGGTGCAATATTGGATAAGCCCCTTATAATCTTTATTGTAATTCACTTTAAAACTGATAATGTCACCTGATAACATTATAAACCAGTGATTCTCAAAGTTTGGAGAGCATCACAGTCTGCAGTGGACCTTGTATATTTTCAGGTGACACCAAAAGATTCAGTGGTTTGGTGTGGGAGAATCACTGTTACAAACCCTGTTTTAACCATGAAGTGATCAAGGAAAAAGGAAGTAAGGTAAAATGATTTAGTCAAATGTAAAGATTAGTCAGATACATGTTCCCAGTTTGGGGTCTATTATTTTATGCTCCAGGCCACACTTCTGCCTTCTATTGTCAAGAAGGGGAGAAGTAGATTGGGTGGCATTCCCATATGTCCTAGAACACAGATCCATTGTTTTCTGGTTCCATAGATTCTACAATCCAATCAGTCTTTGTGTAATTTTGCATCATATTGCTCTACACTAGTGCCAGGATCTTTTTAGTGGATGTAGTCCATGCACAAGCTATCAAATTTTTACTAACAAATCTGATGTGGCTGCAGATTTCACTAGGCATATGCTAAAATATGCTGCCATTAAAAATAAATTTTTAGGATTTTGTTACCAATTATGATTCTGGTAGAAGACCATAATGAATCTGGAAACCTTAGGCCAACAGCAAACGTCTGTATTTTTAAATAAAACTATATTTTTGTGGACCCGTAAAATGACTGAGAAAGAATATAATTTGGTTTTGCTAAGGTAAAGAGCCAGGTAATGGGTATCGGAGCTGAAGCTTTGAATTAAAACATTTGTAATACATCGGGCCCATAATGATCTCCTTACACACCCTAAAATGGAAGAAAAATACCTATTTATGTCATAAGATAAGTAGCTTTGAGGCAAAATTTGGACCTAAACATTTCCTATACCATAATACTTATATCAGCTCTATTTTATTCTATTCTATTTTAGTTTTGAATAATTTTCATTTTTATTACTTGATAGAAACCCCGTAACTTGCTATATTTGATTTGGGTTAATGAAAAAAATGCAAACAGAAAAACAGAATTCATTCTAGCAAGTTAAGCATTTCAGCCTGCCCTCCACAGTACTTTTCCAGCATGGTAATGATATTTTGCTATTCAAAATTCATATAGTTTATAATTAGAAAAGACTACAGTTCCTAATACAAGGTCTGAATATAACACCATTTCTTGATCACAAATAACTTTTTTGAAAGTTAGAACACCTCAGTGGGGTTTTGGGATTGGGGTTACTTTTCTTTGTCCATCTGTAGATTGATATTTACAAAACTATTGGACAGAAAGTATGTTTGTAGAGGACTTCGAACTACTAGCAGGAAAAGCATTATAAAAAAAAGTAGCTTTTTATTATCATCGCACAGCCATTATAACTGGTACAATTGGTTGTGTTGAGCACTGAAGATCAGGGTTCATGGATTACATTGTCAGTTTTGTCATAAACTTCCTATTTGACGTGAACATCCAACTTCACACCTTTTGTTCCTGAATTTGCCTTCTGTAAAATGTGGATAATAATATTTAACTACATCATACAGGATATTATGAACCTTAACTTTCCGTTTTCAAGATTCTCAAATATAAAGGACCATAACAATTGTTAGCACACTTTATTCTGAGTGGCATCTTTGTGGACAGTCTTAGCATAGCATGTATAAATAAATTATAGAGATAAAATCTTCTCCTTCTCTCTAGTATGTAGTTATAGAATTTTTCATATATCTTTCTCCTATATTCCCTCCTCCCACTCATGGACTTGACGGCAGGATCTTGTATTCTTCTGACTTAAGTTGAAATATCATTCATTTCACTCATTATATAAATATTTATTGAACACCTACTGTGTGCCAGGAATTGGGTTTAGTGCTGGAAGTTCAAAAATGGCATGATCATTAATAAGTTTCTTCAGCTGAGTTCTGCTGTTCTTCAGGTACATGCAAGAAAGCAGTGTGCTGACAGGGCCCAAAAAAGCATGCCAGTTTAAGTTATTAATGATCATGCCTATTATTTCACAGGAGAGAAGCTTGAGGTGCTGGCTCTTAGTTTCCATCATTCATCTATTACCTAGCTGTGTGACCTTGGGCACAGTAGCATAGCTCCTTTGCATCTCAGTTTTCTCATCTGTAATCTTTAAGACCTCATTTAGTTCTGAGTTTCTGTGAGTTTCTGTCATCCTGCTATAGGTAAGACAGCAGTTCTTAAAGGCAAGAGAGTTTGTTTCTTTTGATTAGCCTTATTAGGCAATCAAGATTGTAGAAGAATGTCTGAGATGAAAGGTCCCCTATCAACCCTTGAATAAATAACATCTTTCATTGTGTATGTAAAGGGAAATGATGAGCTTGGTGATCCTATCTAGCCCATCATAGACACAAACGCAAACAAACTCTCGAACTGAGTTTGTTGCCTTCTTGGATTACATTTCCTTAATTTAGAGGACCAACCAAAATTGGACTTTACTTTGAGGCTGTTGCTGTGTGCAGTGTTAAGTGAAGACAGAAATGAAACATTTTATTTTTCAAACAGAGGGCTTTATGTGATTTACTCTATCTTTGTTGTAGGCAGATTTATCTTGCTCAGAATATCCTTTTGTTTGTACTCCTTGGAGTCCTAAGAAAACTCATGCATAATTTCCATTTCAGTGCAGATAACACAGGCTTTCTAAAAGTTTCAACTTAGAATCTGTATTTTTCCTTCCCTGCTTGAGGTGATTGGCAGGAAGGTTATGGGGGAGGGGTAAGCCTTCTACCACTTGTGTATCGTGGCCCAGCAGCTAAACTCTTTGCTTTAGGCGATTATTTCAAAATCAAATAAATTCAAACTTTGGCCTCTGAGAGCAGTCGAATCAGTACACCAGAACAATAGGGTGATAAATATAGAATTGTCATTAAAGAAAAATACTATATTCTGTCATTTTAAATCAATGTTCAGAAGGTGATCTCAGCATTCACAACCTACTATGTGCTCTAGCTTTGTGCTGGTGAAGAAAAGAAAGGAATAGAAAAGAAATTGACAGTTTCTTTCAAATATTATTGTGACATAAAGAAATAAGTTTAATATATGCCAAGAGTGAGCTCCACTAACATTGTGCATTAATTTAATGTGAGTCTCTTTGAGCACTGCATAATTGCTGCCAAGAAAGGTAGTGCAGCTCAGTGAAGAATGGTTTGTGCAGAGCCACCCCAGATTTGTCTGGCTGACTAGAGTAACACAACAGTTACAATTTCTAGTTTTATTTTTTCTTCACAGTATTGGTTCATTTGTGAAGATTAAAAAAGGGGCTCTCTAAAAATGTCCATTTTGTTCAAAAGCATGATTACTATCTATATTTTCCTTGAATTGCTATTATATCATGTTCATATGATATACATTTTAATACAAAAACTATTTTGTATTAAAATGCATGAACGTTTGCATTTAGGATGTGTATAATTTTTCTGTGTGATTATATCCTTTTAAGAATAAATAATTTGAAAACCACTTTTAATCTTGTGATAGTTTAATTTTTAAAAAATCCCCCAAAGCAAAGGAATGAATTAGTCATAGCTTTATTGTTGTTAGTCTATGGACTTTGGCTCTGCAAACTTCTGTTCAAGATTCCTTTGATTGAGAATTAAATAAGAAAAATTTAAAAAGATAGACAAGAAACACTGACATAAGCTCCAAAGTTTTTTGCTGACTTTTAGTTAACAAAGCTCTAAATGGCTACTAGTCTTCCACCTGCAATCAAGTGTAATAAACCTTCACAGCAGAAGTCAAATTCTAGGGGAAAAAGAGTTGGAAGCTCACATTTACACCATAAAACCTTGTTTATTGCAACCATCAGTCTTCTAAGATATGCCCCACAATGGGATTTGGTAAAGCCATTACAAGGTGCCGTATGAGTTCCATTTGCCTACAGTAAATAGAATGTCAGAAGTGTCAGGGGGAAATAAATATCGGGCTGGTTAAAAGGGAGCAGAGATGGCTCAAAGCATCATTGAGAGGATTGATTTATCTGGCGTGCTGTAATGACTGCAGATGTGGATCTGTTATTCTAGATGAGCAATGAATTTGATGAGCTGATAACACAGGGCCAGAGAGGCCTGGTTTTAATTACTGATGAGGAATTTATTTGTGAAGCACTGTGATTTACTGAGGGTTTGTTCTGTTATTGACAGGTGACCTTGGGGCTTTTCTTTTCTGATGATTCCCAAAAAAGGAGGTTTTAAAAGAAATAATCAAACAAAATGTATTTTATCTGTACTGAGAACACAACGAAGTCATTTGAGATACATTGTTGGGGTGGAAACTACATTTTTTCTGCACATAAAAAGTTTGCAGTTCTGATTATTTGCTGCTTATAAATTACTGCTGATTTTTACTCAAGTATACTTTTGTATTTTTACTTTTAAGTAAGCCTTAATTCTGTGAATAGATGTTGGCATTTATTAGTGTGCCTCTGTCATTAGTATAAACTGTTGAGGCAGATTTGGACGGAACCCTGGGATGCGTAGCATAGCTTCTTCATTAAATGATGGCTAATTTGTGTAATTTGAGTTGGGAGTCAGAGAGGAGTTTATGGCTCTGACATAGCTCTCTTGGTGGCCAGCAGTTTCTTGTTCTTATGAATGATGCAGAATATTAAAATTAAAGAAAGGAAGGTCAAAACCACAATGATCATTTGTATTCATTGTATTAACTCCCCTACTTAAAGTTATAGAATTTGCCTTAAGTTAACTAAATGACAAATTTTGGATATTTGTTGTGTTATTTCTATGCCTTTTATCTTGGTAAAGTGGAGTTCGGTAAAGTGGAAATTCTATATATTAAAAGATTAAAATGTAGCACCTTTAGGCTTTCATCTAAAGTATACATTCAAAACTATGAGCTCCAAGGCATCACATACCTATTTTACTTTATTTCAACCAGCAGTTTACAGAAGTGATTCTGTGGCAAACACAGTAATTTCTGTTGTTGCAGTTGTTTGTAAGAAACATTGACCCTGTCCAGTTTACAGATACAGTTAATTGTTTAGAAGCTATTTAAAAAATCATTAAAGCAGGAAAACATCTGGACCTCAAAGTTTCCTAGAAGAGACCTGACTTACACTGAATGGTAATTATGTGTATAAATGTGCTACTAGTTTGTTTGGGAGAAAGTCAAGGATCAAGTCAGTTGAGAGGTAGTCACCTAATTTTCTGTGGCAAACTTTATATCCTATTGTATTTCTTTCTTATTTTGCTTTTATTTCTGAAGAGCTAACAGACAGTGGCACTGCAATTTCTTTCTGAGGATTGTAATACTTTCTGCAAAAATTATTATATAATCTAGAATGTTGAAAATCTTTACATATATAAATAAGCTGAGGCTTGTATGTCTGCATTTGCATGCATGTATAGATCAAAAACTAACTAAGCTATTTTATTTATAGTGGATTTCATTAACTAATATCCTGAATATTTTGGATGGGAGAATTTTATGGTTGAAAACAAATGTGAATATTTTAGAATGGACTTATAACTTAAATAGCACCCCCAAATTGTGTTATTTTAATGTATACCTAATGTATGTATTCCTGAGACTATGATTTTTTGATTTATCAAACCTTCTTGACTTGAATTTTTTTCAATTGGAGTAAATTATACTACAAAACTATGGTAATCAAAGCAGCATGGCACAAGAAACAAACACACAGATCAATGGAACAGAATAGAGAATCCAGAAATAAATCCATACCCCTATGGTCAGTTAATCTATGACAAAGGAGGCAAGAATATACATGGAGAAAAGACAGTCTCTTCAATAAGTGGTGCTGAGGAAACTGGACAGCTACATGTAAAAGAATGAAATCAGAACACTCCCTAACACCATACACAAAACTAAACTCAAAATGGATTAAAGACCTAAATGTAAGGCCAGACACTATAAAACTCTTAGAGAAAAACATAGGCAGAACACTCTTTGACATACATTGTAGCAATATTTTTTTTTGGAACTGTCTCCTAAGCAAAAGAAATAAAAGCAAACATAAACAAATGGGACCTAACTAAACTTACACAAAGTCTTCAGTGCAGTCTCCTGACAGCATTCTATTAGTCTCCATGGCCAAACTCCAAAAAAAAAAGAAAGTAAATGCCATAAATTCCATTTACTGTGGTGAGACTGAGAAACCAAAATTAAATACTTTTGAAAAGTTGATCCAGTAAAGGAATGAAAATAATTAAGAGGCTACTGATAGACAAAGGAATAAAGGTGGAATAGGCACTTGCTTATGAATTGTGTCTACAATGTGATATTTAATAAACACATCAGAATTTCTGTATCTAAACTAATTATTTAGATATAAACATTTCCCACTAATACTGCTCCTGCTCATAACATTTTTGAGTCACCTTTTTTGGAGTTATATTCTAATCATGTATTTCATTTTTCTTAGTCATTGGTGTCAGCCCTTTAGTGTGATTTATCTTTCATTATAACATCATAAATCTACATATTAGTGAAAAACTGGAAAACTCAAGTAATCTTTTTCTAAGTCTCATTTTACTTGTTTTTTCTGCAGCCTTTGAGAAGTTTGGAATTCTTTCTTCCTTGCCTTCTGTGACAATATAATTTTCTGGTTTTCTTTGGACTCTTTGATCACTCTTCATCATTTGCTGGTCCCACTGCACCCCTATACCTAATGAATAACAAAATTCTGTCCCAAGCTCTCTGTTCTTCTATGTCTATATTCACTGCCTTGTAGAGTTCGTGACTTTAACTGTTGCCTCTTCAAAAATGATCCTCAAACTCCAGAAACAATAGCTTCTCTTTTATGTCTTAAAATTCTAGCTGCCTTCTGTCATGTCCTACTTCACATATCCCAAACTGAACTTAGAATTTTCATCTCTAAATCAGCCTTCATAATTTCCTATATTTATTGGTTGTATGTATAATAATTGTATATATTTTTCATAGCTGTGTATAGCATCTCTATGATTTCATTTGACAAGCTTATGATTCCCACTCACACTTTCCTGACTTTTGACACCATCTCTCCCACCCACCCCCTTTCCTCTCCTTCCCTACTTTCCATTTCTAGCCAACCGTAACATATAATAACTATAATGTTGAAATAGCTTCCTGGCTTTTTCAGTCTCTTCATTTTTCTGGTTTATCCTTCATATTGCTTCTAGAATAATGATTTTAAAAATTGTACAGCATGCTGTTATTTTCCTTAATAATCTTTAGTGAATTTTTTAGTGACTTTTTAATTGCCTTTAGTATTAAATTTGAACTCCCTAGCTAAGTATTCAATCCTTTCCATTAGTTGATTACCACCTACCTATAAAAACTTATCTGGCCTTCAGAGTGTTCATTCTAACAGCTTCAATGATCAGTCATGGGCTTGTGGCTCACAAATTAATACCTTAAGTTTGATGTTGTAGAAGAATGATGAAACTGGTGAATCAGCTCTCTTGGCTTTGCCTCTAACCAAGTAAGTATGAGTAAGTCAGAGATCTCTACAGTGCATGCAGAAGACACTCGAAAAATGTTGATAGAATTAAAATACTGTCTTAAAGTAAAGTTTTCAGGACTTCCCTGGCGATCCAGTGGTTAAGACTCCATGCTTCCACTGCAGGGGGCACAGGTTCGATCCCTGGCTGGGGAGCTAAGATCCCGCATGCTGCGTGGTGTGGCCAGAAAAAATAATATAATAACATAACATAAAATAAAGTGTTTTCTCTCTGTATGATTATTTAAAAATAGTTATCTTTATTTCCATAGATGAACATCTATATCACAACTATAATGAAATCCAGAGAGCTTTCTGCATTAGTTCTAGACCTTCCTTTGTTTTATTCAGTTTATTGCTATTATTACTATTATTATTATTATTATTTAGCCTCGGCTGGCATTGGTCTAGGACTAGATTAAAGAACAGGTCTTGTTTTTGTTTTGTTTCTTTTTAAACATCTTTATTGGAGTATAATTGCTTTACAATGGTGTGTTAGTTTCTGCTTTATAACAAAGTGAATCAGCTATACATATACATATGTTGGGTGGGCCAAAAAATGCCTTCATTTTTAAGTAAAAATAAAAGACATATTTTTCATTTTCACCAAGAACTTTATTGAACAACGTATTCACCCTTTTGCTCCACTACCTTCTGCCATTTTTCACAATTCCATCTTCCCAAAATTTTTTACCTTTTTGAGCAAAGAACTGTTCCAGGTGCCTTTTACAGACTTCCAGGGAATTGACACTTTTTCTATTAAGAGAATTTTGTGAAGACCGAAATAAGTGGAAATCCGAAAGTGCAATGTGTGGTGAATACGGTGGATGAATCAAAACTTCCCAGCCAAGCTGTAACAGTTTTTGCCTGGTCATCAAAGAAACATGCAGTCTTGCGGTATCCTGATGGAAGATTATGCATTTTCTGTTGACTGATTCTGGATGCTTTTTGTCGAGTGCCACTTTCAGTTGGTCTAACTGGGAGCAGTACTTGTTGGAATTAATCGTTTGGTTTTCCGGAAGGAGCTCATAATAGAGGACTCTCTTCTAATCACACCATATACACAACATCACCTTCTCTGGATGAAGACCAGCCTTTGGTGTGGTTGGTGGTGGTTCATTTCGCTTGCCCCATGATCTCTTCTGTTCCACGTTGTTGTACAGTATCCACTTTTCATCACCTGTCACAATTTGTTTTAAAAATGGAACGTTTTCATTACGTTTCAGTAGAGAATTGAATGCGGAAATGTGGTCAAGAAGGTTTTCTCGCTTAAATTATGTGGAACCCAAATGTCAAAGTGATTCAGGTAACCGAGATGGTGCAAATGATTTCAACGCTTGATTTGTGTATTTTGAATATGTCAGCTATCTTCCGCGTGGTATAATGTTGATTGTTCTCAATTATTGTTTCGATTTGATCGCTATCAACTTTAACTGGTCTATCAGACAGCGGAGCATCATCCAGCGAGAAATCTCCAGCACGAAACCTCGCAAACTACTTTTGACACGTTCAGTCAGTCACAGTACCTTCTCCATACACTGCACAAATCATTTTTTGCATTACAGTTGCATTATTACCTTTCTTGAAATAATAAAGCATAATGTGCTGAAAATGTTGCTTTTTTCTTCTATCTTCAATATTAAAATGGCTACACAAAAATTCACCCATTTTGTAAGTCTATTTTTAAATGCACACTGATATGACAGCTGTCACATACAATATAACAAAATTGTTTTGAACGAAGTTAAAGACAACTAAGTGCTACTAGAGCCATCTTACAGAGAGAACCAAATGAACCCTTTGGCCCACCCAATACATTTTTCTTCATGCAAGCTACACACAGTATACTACTCTTCCTCATCCTTATACACAAACGTTTTTATTTGTATTTATTTATTTTTTTACTAAATGGAAAAAAGTTAACTCTTAAAATATTCCTTATTTTCTTTAACGTCTCAGCAGAATTGGGCATTTGATGGCTTCTGGGCATTCTTATTTTGGCTTCTCTGGAATAATATTCTTGATTTCTTCCCTACCTGCTTGATCTCTTTTTAGAGACCGTTTTAAAACACTTGATGTGTACATGGCATATGTTTGGAAATAGATCTTTATTTTATTCTAATTTTCTTTGAGGCACCATTTCTCTTACAATGGCATAGTAGGATTTATTGAATTAGAAATTTTTATGGGATTTTACTTCCTATCTGTATAATATTCAAAATAATGAAAATTAGCAGCTTTCATAGTTTTCAGAGTCATTGGGTTCACAGTGAAGGAACTTGTGGTTGAACTGAATATTCTTGCATCTCTTCAGCTGTTTAGAATGGAGAGAATTACACAGTCATTAAGCATTTGTATCATGTAAATATAAAGCAAGAGAAACCTAAACTTCTTGTGTTGAAAACAAAATTTATTTATTCAAGTAATTAACATTCTAAAACACAAGGTTGACATTAAATTATGAGAAAAAGCATTTGTGATGTCAGTATATGGCATAAGGTGTAGAAAGTGAGATAGTTTCCTTTCTCTTTCCTCTCTGTCTCATTCTTGGTTATAGTCCTTCCCAGTGTCCCCCAAATTATATTAACTATTTCCTTCTTATGCAAGATATGTCTTTTCCCGCCGTGTTTTTTTTTTCTCTTTTACACTTTTTGGGAAATAAGCTACCCTTTGGAAGGCACATAGTTGACCAATTGGATCACATCTCTAGAATACCTGGATCTAAGGAAAACATAGAGTTCAGCCTCAGGAATTCTACCATTTAAGAATTCTTGATAATATATACCCAGAATGGACTGAAGTTTCTTAGATACTCTTTTTGGGAAGAGTTTGCTAAGCAAAACAGTAATGATAAGGTTGAATATGTATTATTTTAAAAACTATGCAAGACAACTTTCAAGTGTTTTAGTCATATCTAGGCATATACAAGCAATGGATGTACTATCCTATGATGCAGAATATAAATAGACTTCTATAAAATCTAGGTTCTGCTTGAATAGATAGTGGATGCGTGTGTTAAGAAAAATTACAAAAGGCTATGGTATAAAAAGGAAGTCTTCCTTCAATCACCCCCTGTCTGCCACTCACCTAGTTCCCTTTGACTGGGTTTACATTTATTGGAGGTTGTGGCACTTCAGTTCTGAGCACCCTTGCAAATTAGCTGAGTAGCCTGAGAAGAGGTTGGTGAGGATGCAGGCACAAGGTAGGTTCTTGTATTCTTGATAGCAGGTGAGGGAAGTTCTGCTGTTTGAAGTAATTGACAAGAGTAAGGATAGATCATTACCCAAACTTCTACAAAAAAGAAGTCAGGTTAACATATGTTAGACTCAAAAGTTTTTATTATGACAAATGTGAATGAGCCATATCTGAGTATTAAAACAGTACTCCTTGGCAACTTTGTTATCAGTTCTCAGATATGACTATATGGATCTACATTCTATAAATACAAAATTTTCACTATATTCAATGACTATTTCCTCCTTTCCTGAATGAGCAAATCTGTGTATATTTATAAAATGATAAACTAAATATATTAATAACTAATCCAACAATATGATTTTGTGTGCATTATAACATCCACCTTTAAATACATCATTGATCTCAAATTTGATACAACATTTGATTGAGCATGTATGAACAGGTTGTGACCACCAAATATTGTCAGGGACATATCATGGCTTTAGGAAATATAATTATAAACAAAAGATTCATACTTTTGGAGATAAATGTTTTTCTGGATACCTGTTTGGAGTTTTTATTTGTGACAGGGAGATTGGATTGAATGCTGAATTCAACAAATACTGCTCCAGTGACTTTTCAAGAGGGGTTTGGAAAATTAATATAGTTGAAAAGAGAGGGAGATAGCAAAAGTGAGCAGCAATAGTTGTAAACATTGAAAAATAAAGGGACTATAATAACTATACAGGCACTTCTTTATTCAATATGGTATTGAAATACATTTTACCTTTGAATAATGCAATAATAAAAGAAGCATTAAAGGGAATATAAAAAATGGGAAAGGTAAGAATGAAATAAACATAGTAACTAAAATGTCATGTCATTTATTATACACATCCTATTTGCAAAAAAATAGGTTTATTTACAAACCACTCTGCCCCATTTTGTTCTTCTACTCTTAACTAATAACAAAACAATTATGCATCAGAACTCCTATTCATGAAATTTAAAAATGTCCTTTTAGATAATTAACGTGTAAGCTGTAAATTCATTATTAATAATAAAACTACAGAAAATGTCACTTATCACATATAAATATTTACAATGGAAACTTCAGACAGTGAAAAGTATTGAAAGAATAAAAGAACAATTTATTTGAATAGTATACTAGTATTTCAGGGAGCATACTAATGCACATTTAAAATGCATAAAATATTAGTTAAGTCAGTAATCAAATCTGGTGGTTAAACATGGGCCTGGATTTGAGAATGATAGATAATATCAAAACCACAAAAATAGAAATAATGAGAGTCTTACTAAATGTAAAACTGCTTTAAAAAATACTAGTGGTTTAGGACTTCCCTGGTGGCGTAGTGGTTGAGAGTCCGCCTGCCGATGCAGGGGACGCGGGTTCGTGCCCCGGTCCGGGAAGATCCCACATGCCGCGGAGCAGCTAGGCCCGTGAGCCATGGCTGCTGAGCCTGCGTGTCCGGACTAGTGGTTTAGAAAAAGAAATAAATAATATTAATAACATTATAGAAGAAATCAGTAGATGAAGAAGGAAAGATCATGTAGAAAGCAAAAGAAACAAAATGGTTAGAAAGTGTAAACAGAGTGAATACAGGTAACAAATATGTCATGAAAACTCTCAGGTTACACATATCCAAAGGTGAACAGATCCAATGTTTTTCCAACTGTGGTTCTTGGAAATCCAATATCATGCAGAGTCGCCTCAGGGGCTATGGAGCGAGATGGGGTCTGATAGTTGTAAAGGGGCATTAATTAGAGTAGTTCTGTTACATGTTGGGCTTCCAGGTAGGACTGCTTAGATAAAGGATATAGTGGTGTATCTCCTCAATCTCTTCGTCTTTCTGTCTCTGTCATATCTTCTTGCTCTGGGTGACTGCCCAGCTAATATGAGAAAAAGGCATGAATATCATGCTGTATATTACAGCTAGGATAGTGTGTAAATCAAACGATCTAGGAAGAACATATGAATTTATTCTGCCTCAAAAACATTTCAATCTTCAAAATTAG
This sequence comes from Leucopleurus acutus, assembly GCF_964270905.1. Classification (NCBI taxonomy): domain Eukaryota; kingdom Metazoa; phylum Chordata; class Mammalia; order Artiodactyla; family Delphinidae; genus Leucopleurus; species Leucopleurus acutus. Next base: position 74,295,197 of record NC_139148.1, read on the forward strand.
ATCTTAGTTTGTGATAATTTTATACAAAAAAGTTTATTAATAAATATCTTGTTAACTAACGATTTACATTGTCTTTAAAGATTATTATATAAATGGTTTCCTCAAAATAACTTAAATGACTGTCAATTTTTCCTCAATTGTTGAAAAATATTTTCCATTTATTGATTTTTCTAAAATTGGTCATTAGCAGAAAACTTTGTTAGTGAGAGTTAGTGAAAGTCTGCTTTTTTGGTTAACTTTTAAGTAAATGTTATCAGCACTATCACATTTATTGCATGGTTAATACTTTCTGATTACCCTTAGTGCTAAAGTTTGATGGTTGATGGTAAAACTGGAGTATATAATTACATGAATTCTAAAAACGAATAAAAGACAATTCTTTGGATCACAGTTTACTTGTGAAACTTTAAAGTTCATGAGGGCTTACGCCATCTTTCCCCTTTGACTCTTTTTGTGATTTCCCATTAGGATCTGCACATTGTATAAATTGTGAGATTTGAGTTAGGACAATTATTTTTATATCATTTTATTCCATATAACTTAAAAAATTCAATTTTACTTAAAAATCTATTTAAAAGGAAATACTTCCCCAGTCCCACAAAACTTGAATTCTTATCTCTGGATTGTAATTACTGGAAATGTGATAAAAGGATTTTAAAGAAATACATAGAGGGTTGATCTGCTCTCATTTCTTCTTTGATATCCTGAAAGAACTTGGGAAAATAGTTTGAATGTCCTTCAAATACACATTGATAGAAATAAGATGTATGATCCATTTTTATATTTTAGTAAATTTTTTTTAGTAAAAACTGGCACTATGATGAACTACTTAATGTCACTTTTCTAATGTAACATCTGTACAAACTCAGAATGTAAGTTGATGCATTTAAATTGTAATGTTTGGGTTTATGCAATATTTTTGAATGGGGACACTTCATATGAAATAGATTTCTCTCTTAATTTCTGAGAAGAGGGTTTATGATCCCTAGGGAACTTTCCATGGAATCATTTTTTATATCATGTTGTTTAGTACAAAAGAACTTGTAACTAAACTACTTTTAAATAAAAATATTTGGTAAGTTGAAACATGAATAGTGAAAATGGTTATCTGTTTTAACACAACATTAAAACTTATATAATGGAATTTGTGGACCAAGTTAGGACATAGAATGTCATTACATTAAAATAAAAAGTTAAATGAGAACACAGCACTGTAATGAGTTCTAGTTCTTTTTCCTTGAAGGAAACTTAATTTATGATCCCTACCGTCTAATAGTTGGTGCATTTATAGTCATATTTTAAACAAGTATTTATTAACATAAATAACAAACTGGAGCAATACTTAGATCCATAAAGTCAGATGTATTTGTCTACCTAACCTGCCATAAAAAATATACCACAGACTGGATGGCATAAGCAACAGAAATTTATTTTCTCACAGTTCTGGAGGCTGGACCTTCAAGATCAAGGTGTCAGCAAGTTTGGTTTCCCTTGAGGCCTCTCTCCTTGGCTTGCAGATGTTTGCTTTCTTCCCTCTGTCCGCTCATGGCTTTTCCTCTGTGTATGTACAAATGCTAGAGAGAGAAATCTCTGATGTCTCTTCCTTTTTTTTATAGAGACACCAGTCATATTGGATTGGAAGTCCACCTTTATGACTCATTTAACCTTAATTACCTCTGTAAAGGCCCTATATGCAAATACAGTCACATTGGGGGTTACAGCTTCAACATACAAATTTTAGGGGGCACAATTCAGTCCATAACATCAGGTAAACCTCCTAAGATACAGTTTGCTTTACGTGAAAATAATGTATTTAATTGGATTAACATATAAGAATAGGAATCTCTCAATCCTCTCAAATATTAGCAGGATGAGTTGGGTCTCTAGAAATGATTGCTTCAGATTGTGACAGGTTGGAGTATTGGGTCAGTTCTAGATGATGAACTGTGATGCATAAAGGGATCTACACATGGTCTATTCAGAATACCATTCTGGAAGTAGAGGATGGGCTGTGTCCAACTTAGTAGCAGCTCATGAACAAATGGCCTAAGAGCCAACAGTGCAAGAAGGGGATCAAGGTAGGTATCAGTTGGTAATGAGTAGATTCATTTGGGAATTGGATACAAAACAATCATATGGCAACTAGAGGACGAAAGTTCTGGGGCATGGGGTCAGTTATTGGATGGGAGGGTTTAGTCAGTCAGGGATAACAGAAAGATAGTGGAACTGGTACTGAGAAGGAGAAGCTGACAGTAAAGTGGTAGTTGAAGAGTCCCAAAAGGCAAACATAATTTCATGATTTTACCCAAGGGTGCTAAAAGGAAGTCTAAGGAAGAGAATGCAGCACTAGGGAGTGGGACACAAAACAGACTACTTAACCAGGAGAGTTGGATCAAGGAAAATGGCCACCAACCAGGAGAGCATTGGAAGGGAGAGAAAAGTCTGAGGAAATGGCATGAAAGAAAGAAGGGAAATTACAACGGTCCTATGCGAAGGGAGTCCAATTTTTTATTAGGCCAAAGTTGAAGATGACCAAAAAAGAAGAAAATACTTTAAATTGTACAATAAAAAAGGGATATGTGTGGGGGCAGGGAGAAAAGTTTAATGTCTAGGAAAGAGGGTACAAACTTTGTGTTATGATGCAATGTGAACCTGCCTCAAAAATTACACTACCAACTAGCTACAACTCCTGCTTACAAAGTGGGGAGTATTCCACAAAAAAGCATATTATTGAATGGTTATATCATAACTCATGGATGAATTAATAACTCATTGCTTTGTAAATGATAAGAACTTAATAAATAATACCTAACTGATATTCAGTCACTGGCCTTTGTGCTATAGCTATTTATCCTATCCATAGGAAGGGACTGAAGTATAATCATGTTGTTGAACTTCATATTTTTTATGTATAATGTAATGTCCTTAATAGAGAACTTTGCTTCCTTTTACATCAAACCTCAAAAAGATGTTTTCTTTCTTACCTCTAGATTTTGGTTTCTGTTGGTGCCTTTTAAAATTTTAGCCTGATACCCTTTTTGTTAAATCTCCTATGTTACCATGATGTCCCAGCAATGAAGAATTCCCCTTCCTTAGCTCAAGTATACTCTGAATTTTGATGCCGATAATTAACCTTACATAGTTATGTATATTATGTAAGTAAATGTGTATTATTTTTATGTGTGTGTACAATAAAGGGCATCTTCTTTCTCTCCTCATTTATTTGGTGCTAGATAAAACAAAACCCTTTTTCTTGTACTGGAAAATAGAATTGGAAATGTCTTTATAATGAGGAGCTTACCATCAGCTCATAGATCATCCTGACAACTTCTGTTTTCAAGGGAAGGTCCAAACAGAAAGGGACATCACAGTTTGTATCCCTGCCAAAGGGAAAGATAGACCTGAGCTTTAAGGAGAAATAGCCTTTTGCTGTTCATCTGGCTGTTGGGGTTGTAGTTATTTATCTTCTGTTGTGCACGCATTCTAACACATTGAATGCTGGACTGATGTTCCCATTTCCAGATGATGACCATCTTTTGAGAAGTAGGGCCTTGGTGTATCGTTGTGTAGCTTGTATGTCTTAGTAACATGGAAAGGTGTTTCATCATTTATCAAAGAGGGTTCTCTTTGAAATTCTAGTTTCATAGCTTTCTCCATCATTCTCTTCTCTATGTTTGGAATGTTGTTTCTGTTTTGTCTTGGGCTATTGATCTGGTATTTGCCCTTTCCTGTAAGAAGGAAAACTGTCATTTAGAAATAATGTGAGTTTCTAAGTTTATTGTTTTTTTTTCACTTACGAACTGAAAATGGGCTGAAGTATGCACATTTATCTAATTTATCTAGAGGTGAGTTCAACTTTAAGAAGTTATTTAAGAACTCGTACATTTTTGTGTGAAGTTTTGGTCATCTGTTTTAAAAAACAAAAATCTTGATAAGTACCATGGGAACGTATTTGATTCTTGTGTCTGTATTTGCTAGTGTGCTCACTATCTCTCACTTGAGAAACATATTCCACACATATCTGGTGGTGAACACTGACGCATGTGTATTCTGTAACTTATTAATCACAAACCAGCTCTTTCCACACTAACTGGTACAAATACTAGTAGATGACCCAAGTTACCCAGAACTTTCAGAATAAGTTTAATAACCATCCTTACTTTCTATTTGAAATGGATGTTAATAACTTAAAAAGTGAGGTGACATCACAAGGCTTTTTCTAAAATTAGGCTTTTTCTTAATATTTTATTGGGAGGCAAAATTTGCAAATATAATAATAAAACATTTATAAGAGGAAAGGGTTTTATCAAATGCTGAGAACAACTGGATTTTCTTTTCAACTAATTCAGCATTCTGTTAATCATACTCCTGAAATAATGATTTAATATGCAACCATTTTATACAATTTAAGAATAAGAAAATGCATGGACTTCAAGAAAACCTAAAGAGTTCCCCTGTTATTGGCATCACAAATAATATGCTTTACTCAGCAAAGCTGCTTTGTTGTTTCTAATACAACCCCCAGCTCCACCACCACCCCCATACTTGGAGAGTTTAGTTCCTGCATGTGGCAGGAGCCTTCACTGAGGTTCTGAATGATTGGTTAGAGCTGACAGTACTGACAGGGAATGGAGATGTTCTTTGTTAACAAAGTCAGAGATGCTCTTCACTTCCTAGTGAGCTCTGGCCTTAATATTTCTCTAATAAAATTATGAATTTTGCATGCCCTCTCTTGAAAATCTACAAACACTCTAAAATGAGAGCTAATTTGTATTTCCAAATATGCTAATCACCTGCATCCAGAAGTGTAGGGAACATATATATATATTATTCTGTATATGTTTCAACAAATAATTTTATTGTGATTTTGTTTCAATTCAATACTGCAAAATATTCATCCTCCCCAAGTACCATGTTAGGAGGCTAGTGTTCTTTTAAAAAATTCTTTAACTAGCTGATTTTCATGACTCCGGCAACTAGTGGCTTGGGATGTTTTTATTTCAGATTCAGACTGGGAATTATCTAGTTTTAGAATTTACCAAAGAGATTTTCACCCTGTTATTTCTTTTTTTGCATAAAAATGTTCTTGGTTTACAAAATGTGACACAGATTTTTCTCAGTGGATATTATTTTGAAGTTTTTGAATATGGATCTGAAATTTGTCTACCCTTTGCTTCACAAGGCTTCTCCTTTGAAAAAAATGTCTGGAGCTACAAAGTAGCCTATTTGTCCTAAAAGTTATGAAAAGGAGAGGGAGGGAATGTTGGGACTCATCTTGATAAAAACAATCATCCTTTGTAAGGTTTCATTCCAGGCTAATGGCTGGTGAAATTGTTCTGGGTAGTTAAAATGAAATGAAATGAATTAGAGAACATGAAGGAGAGTGAGCAGAATGGTTTATTGCTCTTCTTTGAAGGCACAATAGCTATACTCTGTCTCTTTTTGTTACTCATATCTGTGTGGCAGATATTTAAAACCAGGGTTTTGAATACCATTATGGATAAATAAGGGCTATAAATCCAGAGCTATGGTGCAAAATTCTATGGCTAGCAGGTACTAAAACAGAATGCCAAAGACTCCAGTCCCCAAGTTGTTTTAACTGATGAATATTCATAGCTGAAGAAAGGGGCAAGCACAGTTCTTTCCCCTCTTTGAGAAACATCATACTAGAAGTGGCAGAACTAATGCCTGATTTTAAAAAATACACAAATTGAATATGGACATAAGAAAGCAAAGCACTGTCCAAGTCAGAGTTGTTATTTCTTTTGGAACTGTTCAAAAGTTTTCCTGAGAACTCTATAAAGAGGAATGTAGTTTTGAATGTATGAAACAGTCAAGTGGTAGGTTATTTAGTATAATTCAATTAAAAAATTAATCAGCTAGGTGACTTGGATTTTGGAATGAACAAAAATTGGTCTGGAAGCTTGCAGCTATCAATGCAAAGGTTTCATGAATTGGTATAATGCAGCTTAAAAAGCACTTGGTTTTATGGTGGTGTTACACAGCTGAAAAAATAAAGTGTCATATCAGGTTGGGGGTCACATTTGTCTAAGAAAAACTAACAGGAGGATTTCTTTTGTCAACATAGGAGATGAGTTGTATGATAAGGGAAAATTATACTCTCTGATCTACCCTTCTGTTACAGAAGTGACTAGGATTAAAGCCTCAGTCTGGAGTTGCATTACTTTTATACATTTTTCATGTAAGGCAATTTAAAAAAAAATGCTGGCAAAAAGAGCTCCAAGTTTCTTTACAAATCACAAGTCTGTTTGGGATTCTCAATTTTCCTTCTTTTTTTAGTTTTCTGACAAATGGATTTAGAAGGAAAGAAAAGCCAAGTACTCCAAGTCAAGAAGTTGTGTGTATGCATACTATGTGTTTCTAATATGTCTGTATTCATCATAAGTTGTATGTGAAAAACAATTCTCTTATTTTTACTTCAAATAATGGAATATACATTATAGTGTCAATATAATTTGTCATTGTCAAATTACACTAATTTCTCATTAAAATATACTTTTAATGTTAACTGGATACAAATTTTGTCATGAAAATATAAAGAGATCTTTTTTTTGAGAATTTTTGCCCTTGTCATTTGGATATAGAGATAAATTTAGTCAGTCATTTAGTCTGACAGAAAAAAATATTCTACCTACTCTTCCAAATGTGGAGATCACTATTGTTCTAAATATATGTCACTATTAAAATAATTTAATAGTTGAAATTATTTGACATTTACAATAATGGTTTATATTTATTGAGCATGTACTATGTGCCCAACAGCAATATAATAAGTTCAAGCTCAATCATATGAAGTGGAGCTCATTGATGAATGAAGTAGGATTATATTCAATATGTTTTTAACATACCTGTGCTTGCCTTTTTTTTAAATACCACAGATTAGTTGGGTACAAGAAAAGTGCTATGTTGGTTTATAAGGACTTAGCTTCCTACTTCTATAAAGAGAGCTTTCCCCCTATATCCTTTGGTGTGTTTATTCAACATCTTTGCTTGGTTTTCTTTATCTCACCAGCCATCATATGTAATTACTTCATTTTTTATCATCCCTGTTTGTATTAAGCATTCTTTTAGCTATACTCTCTGGGATAAGCTTCAAAGAATGCTCATTCTGCCAAAAATAGTTACCCCTTATGAACTAACTTGGTTCCTGAAATTCTCAATACTAGTCATGTAGGTCCCCCCACTCCACCAAGATCTTGGCATTAATGCCTCTGTTAAAATGCTGTTCGGTTCTTCAGGGTAGGCCTGGATGTGTTATGCAACCCTGGGCATGTTGGCCCTGGATGACCAGTAGAGGGCAGGCCAATTGGGAGAAATCATGTTGATGATCTTGAAAGATGCTAAAGACAAATCTGCCTCAATTCATTTGCTTACTCATTACCACCAGCCAAGAATGGTGTAATGAGTTGGAATTCTGAACTCTTTGGAGGTACCAAGAATGCAACTTCTCTGAACCATCCAGTTAGACCAGTTTCCAGGTTGGGACTTGAAAACCCAGGTTCTGGCAAGAGTAAATTCTATGTGCTCTAGGGTGGGAGATAGTAGTAAGGATAAACCTAGGGAAATAAAGGACAATGGGTTGTGCTTCTGGGAGAACTTCTTAAGGTAAGCTAGAGGAGGACTCTGTAGAGGAAATTTTTTATAGGAAAATGGATAGTGAGCAGTTTTTCAGTGTAGGTGTTTGTAATTCAAGATAGATAAACATCTCTCTGCATTTGATTCACTTGGGAATATATTTTTCAGGGAGATGAACTTAGAGGACATAAACTTTGGATGAGGAAGATTTTTTAAAATGGTACAAATTATATCATTTGAAGCCTGTGGACACTGACATTTGCATATAGAATGAGTGGTGACCTGGTCAAGAAGACTGAGTATAATTTAATGTGTTTTGAGAAATTTCAAGCTGGTCTACCACAGTTGGACTGGCTTCTCTGATTCTAGCTATTATTATTTTGCAACATGAACTCTGCCTACAAATTAATCTTACGTACTCAACATTTCCTGAACACATACAGTGCTCTACCAAATTTTTACCTTGGCTACCCCCCTTTTTAAAATAGATTTTATTTTTTAGAACAGTTTTATATTTATAGAAAAATGAGAAAATAGTACAGAGAGTTATCATATACTCTATACCTCATATACCCTGTACCTCATTTCCCCTGTTGTACATTAGTATGGTACATCTGTTACAAATAATGAACCAATATTTACACCTTATTATTAACTGAAGTCTATACTTTATCCATAATTTCTTAGTTTTTAACCTAACGTCCTTTTTTTTTTCTGTTCTGTGATGCCATCCAGGATGCCATATTACATTTAGTTGTCATGTCTCTTGAGGCTCTTGTTTGTGACAGTTTCTCAGACTTGTCTTGTTTTTGGTGACCTTGACAGTTTGGGGGTATACCGGTTAGGTCATTTGTAGAATGTCCTTAATGAGATTGTCTGATGTGTTTCTCATGATAAGCCTGAATTATGCTTTTCTCATAATAAGCCTGAGTTATGAGTTATAAGACCACAAAGGTAAAGTGCCATTTTCATCACATCATATCAAGGATAGATACTATCAACATGATTATAACTGTTAACTTTTATCTTTTAGGATAAAGTTTTAGCTCTTTGGTTTAGCTTCCTGTCTTGTCTCATTTTCCACCATTTCCTGCTACCAACCTTCACTGAAGCCACATTGAACTACATGTACTTCACGCTGTTTCACCTCTTTAGACATGCAGTTCCTTCTGTTTACTTTTCCATCTTCATCTAGGTCATGCATTCATGTAGTTCATACCTTCTCTGGGGTGTCTCTACTCAGTCATATTTAGATGAGCCTCTTCTCTGTTGATACAACAATGTCCATATTCCTATAAAGCTCTTATTAAGCTGTTTGATAGCTGTTTTTACTTGTTTGACTTTCCCACTGGACATAATCTCCAGGACAAGAACCATGTGTTATTTGAGTTTGTATCTTCAACCAGCAAACAATGTCTCATACTTTGTGGGCACATAGTAAATGCTTATTGAATGAATAAATGAATGAAGGAGTGAGTAAAAGAAATATGAAGTTGAAAACACAGTTGTTAACATAAGCTCATACATTTTATATCTCACATAACTATTTCCCCTATAATTCACTATTAAAAGGAAGCCTAGTTAAAAAGGGAAAAAGATATGCATCAGTTTCTTGTTGAAAATCTAGAACAGATGACTTTGATGGAGTATCCTTTGGCAGTACATATTTTGTCCTCTCTTTTTTCTATATTTGATGTGTTCATTGACATGCAGAATTATGATCGTGTGGTCTTGTGAGATCTTTAATCATTTTAGATTAATGTTGTTCCAGTTTTGAAACAAAAGCAGTTTTCACCTTAATCCTGAGGTAATCAGAATTTCCTAAATCAGAATAATCCATTTGTGGCTCTTTTTGGCTAACCAACGTTCTATTATAGTTTTACTTGACAGATTTTGCAGGGTCATATTCATGGTAATAAATATTTCTTAATTCTAATGATTTGTCCACAATCACTCTTTTTACCTCATTAGCCTCATTTTTGTATGATGATCTTTAGATGCCTTTTGGTAGATTCCCCTTCCTAAACATCATCAAGTTTTCCTAATGATATGGGAAACATTCATAGTATATTTCTGACAATCCAGGTTGGATTAAGAATAAGGGAGGAGGGGGCATTATTTTGCTGTGCTGACCAACTTTTAAATATAACTTTATTTCCTCCTTCGAAAACCTTCAAATATTTAATGGCTATCTGTTAGCACTAGAAAAACATGATACATTCTTGCAAGGAAATAATCAAGTCCTTCATGGCAAAAAAAAAAATGCCAAACTAGCAGCTTTTTATGGTTATGAAACCTATTCTTAAACTTTGAAAATGATGTATATGTTGGTAAAAATATAATGTTCCAGCAAAAGTCATTGCCCATTTGTTAAGCTGCTACAACAGTACTGTATTTACATAATGAAAAGCTGACATTTGGGTAGTGTTTACTTTAATAAAATTGCCCATTGCTTCTCTCTGATTGTATCTGTATTTATATAAAAGAGCAATTCAGATAGAGTAATAGTTTGCATGGCATAATGAATGTGTGTCCCTGCCAGTACATAATGCAAGAACATGAAATTAATCAAAATATAAGGTTTTTAAAGTTTCCAATACTGGGTGTATGCTTTTGTCTTGAGTTCAGTTGATTTGTGGGATAACTGAATTTTATATTAAAATTCAATAAAAGAGGGTTTTCATTTAAAAATATTAACAGTGCTATTTAAACAAAACAAGCAAATATAAATCATGATAAAATAATTCAGCCACGACAAGATGTGACTGTGTGTCTATAGTTATGTGGATTAACAGGGTAACTGCTAGAAAGTGAAAACTACTAAAAATCAAAGGAAAACAAAGAGGAATCTTTAGGATTTGCATTTTTGTTGCCAGTGAGCCACTTCTCTGCTAATAGAGAAAAGAGTAAGGTCACAATACCAAATTTTATCTGTCACAGTATATATCATAGTTTATGTAGTATTATTACAGGTAAGAGTGATGAGATAAAGCAGTCATGGTTACTGTTGTGAACTGAGGTAACTAATTTACGTTGTTAATTTTAGGTTGTTAATTTTCTTTTTTTTCCAACTTAATGAAATATACCTACAGAGGAGTGCACAAATCATAAGTATACAGCTTGATTAATTTTTGCAAGTAGAATACACCTGTGCTTGTGAAGCCAGCACCCTGAATTAGAGCATCAGCAACACCCCAGAAGCCCCTTTTTTGCCCTTTTCAGATACTATCACCCTGCCAAAGTTTAAGCTTACATTTATCATCATATGTTTGTTTGCCTATTATTTTTATAGGTAATACTTCCTTTGTAGTTATTACAGAATATTAGCTATATTCCCCATGTTGTATAATGTACCCTTGTAGCTTATTTTATACCTAATAGTTTGTACCTCTTAATTCCGTACCCCTATATTGCCCTCCCTCTTTCCCTCTCTCCCCACTGATAACCACTAGTTCTCTATTTCTGTGAGTCTACTTCTTTTTTTATTATTATTCATTAGTTTGTTGTATTTTTTAGATTCCACATATAAGTGATGTCATGCAGTATTTGTCTTTCTCTGTCTGACTTATTTCATTTAGCATAATGCCCTCCAAGTTCATCCATGTTGCTGCAAATGGCAAAACTTCATTCTTTTTTTATGGTTGAGTAATATCCCATTGTATATATATACCACACATTCTTTATCCATTCATCTGTTGATGGACACTTGGGTTGCTTCCATATCTTGGCTATTGTAAATAATGCTGGCATGAACATTGGGGTGTATGCATCTTTTTAAATTAGTGGTTTTGTTTTTAGATATATACCCAGGAGCAGGATTGGTGGGTCATACAGTAGTTCAATTTTTAATTTTTTGAGAAACCTCCATACTGTTTTCCAGAGTGGCTGCACCAATTTTCATTCCCACCAACAGTGGACGAGGGTTCCGTTTTCTCCACATCCTCTGAAGTATTTATTATTTGTAGACTTTTTCATCATGGCCGTTCTGACTGGTGTGAGGTGTTATCTCATTGTGGTTTTGATTTGCATTTATCTGATGGTTACTGATGTTGAGCATCTTTTCATGTGCCTGTTGGCTATCTGCATTTCTGTTTGCCAATTATTGAGCTTCCTCTAAATAGAATCACGATGTATGTAGCCTTTGTTATCTGGCTTCTTTTATTCATTGTATCTGTATGTATACAATGTATGTATACATCGGAATGTATCTGTGAGATACATTCATGTTTTCATGTTTAGTGATAGTTTGTTCTTTTTTATTGCTGCATAATATTCCAGTATGTGAATATATCACAATTTCTTTTGTCATTCTAATGTTGAGGGGCTTTTGGGTTGTTTCCATTTTGGGGGCTATTATGAATAGTGTTTCTATGAGCATTCATGCTATATATATAGGTTGTATCATAAGATACTCTTATTTTAAGTTTTATAGATGCTGCCAAATAGTTTTATACGCCCATCACCAAGCAGGGTATGAGAGTTCTGGTTTCTCCACTTTATTTTTAACACTTGGTATAATCCATCTTTTTTGTTTTAAGCGTTCTTGTGTCTGTTTAATGAAGTCTGTTAAAATTATTAGAAGGGAAAATATGTATCTGCATAAGAATTTTTAAATATAGAAAAAAATTTATTCAGTCAGTGAAGATCTGTAAGTGATAACCTGATATTAACTGCAGAGTCACCTGGCTGGGAAGAACCAGTGTCCTACTCAGTGTCATCATTTCTCCACAGAGAAGCTCAATGTCATTCACTTTATTTCAGTCTTTTCATCTCACCAATTACAACTAAAGCAAGCAACTTCCAAACTGATGCTATTTAAACTGTCATTTGAAACCAGCCCTGTAAGCTAGTGGAATCCTGGAAATGAAATATTTAATAGTCTTGAAAGATTAACCTGATTAAACCCAATTCTGAATTTTAAATATATACTCACCAGACCAGAGTTCTGACGTTTTTTGGTGATCAACAAGCGGGCTATGCATTTTGAAAGTCTATGTAACTTTTAGGAAATGTCAAAATTGGATACTCTCAAACAAGTTCTTTAGGCTACATGTATTTTGCAATTGGATGTAATAAGAAAATACGTAATCACTGTGGCTGCTGTATCAGAATATTATTTTATTTCTTGCCCTTCATTTTTTCCCATACGGTTTTTAAAACTAGATGTCAGTGAAGAGATAGTTACTCTGTCAATCATCATTTTCTGATCATTACCTCTTTAAGAGAGATTATTTTTCATCTGCTTTAAACAGATTATCTTGATGTGGTAGGTTGCCCACTACTCAGAGAAAGTGGATTTACACAGAGGCAGAGAATATTTTCTTTAGTGTTGTTACCATTCAGGGTTTCTTCCAAGAAAGATGTGTTTTCCACAGTATCTGGTTATCTTTTTTAAGTTAATCAGAATAAATATGTAATTATAACGTAGAAAGAGGAGATGTTGAAAGATACCTGATCAATGTTTATGAAGGCTAATTTATAATATATGAATAATATTCAATCAGGTCATAAATTAACTCAGAGGTCGCATTGTTTTCAGAGTCATGGAATCCATAAGATTTTTCTGTCTGAAGCCACCAGATTATTCACATTTCCACCCCATCACCCTAATATTAGGCAATTGGCAGTATTTTTGAGCATTATATTTAATATTTTAATATTTATTAAAATTTTTGTGTTGATAATTTAGAATAATTTCATTTTTACTTTACCATATGTCAGTATCTGACTATCTGGGAAATTCAATGAGTGTTCTGTATTCACAGAGCAATATTTGTAGGTCAGGTCTACACTGTAATAAATTTTAAGAATTGGCTGTCTTGTATTAAGAAGTGGGGGGTTATTCCTAAAAGGGTTTAATCTGTGATTAGGTCCTAAGAGAGGTCACATTGCAAAGCTACTCAAGAGCACTGGTTACATCAATATGAGTTTATTGCATGTCTACACTGAATTTAAAAAGAGGATAGAAGTTTTTCTATTGTATAATCAACCTCTGAGTCAACTGATTATCGTAATACTACTAATACTACTTCTAATACTGAATAAATATCTTGGAAAGATATAGTTATAGTTAATTTATGGATGGAGCAAGGAAAAGTTATTTGATTAGATTGAGGTTGAGGTAGTAGCAGAAGGAAGGCTGGGATAGCTGGCGGAAAATTTATAGTCCCTAGTTGCTATCTGTGTAACATTATGAAAGTCACTTAACTTCTCTTGATCTTAGCTTCTTCATCTGTAAAAGGAGGAAATATTTACCCTTACCATCTTATATATCCATCATAAGCATTAAAAAGATGTGCAAACTTAAAGCACTCTGTAAACATAGTACACTGTTATTAGGATTTTACGAATCTAGGTTATAGAGATTGGCACTAACAAGTATTACAGGAAGAAAAGAAAACTTTATTTCTGTTGAGTACACATTATATATGATAACTGGTAAAATAATGGAACATAAAACAGAAAAATACATTTGCACCTTGTGTTATGTATATTATGCAATTTTAATTATTTAATAAAAGTTTGCACTACCAGTAAGAGATAGTCTGATAAAGGATTTAAGGCAAGACTATAATAACAAAATTAATATTGTTATAGAAAATAATATAGGATATAATGTGATAAAATCAATAAAACAAAGATATTGTTATAACTATCTTACTTTGAGGAAACATTGAAAAAAAAACTCACTCTGAATTCTTCACCACCAGTTCTTCCCATCCATAGCAAAGGAATTAAAGTAAATGTGAAAATTCAAGATTATCAAAGACAAGCTAATTAAAATGTCATCAGTGGGATCATGTATATGTAATGGCTGGGTATGTTTGAGAACTGATTCTCTATTATTTTGGTACTAGTTTAGGAGGAATATTAAATACTTGCCTATCACTTGGATATTTCTAGCTCAATCAGAGTATTGCTTTGTTCTAGGGAAATAGGTTCATATTGTTATATGGATATATACAATTAATTGGAGCTATAAAAATGATTATTAATAATATTACATATTTTATGACTGTACTATTTCATCTTTTTATATCTTTTCTCATTTTCTTCATTTTAGGTTTTTATAAATTCTGAAAACGTTATCTGAGTTCTATACATTCTTATTATAAACTCCCTTTATAGGTAACCACAAAGTTCCAGGAGTAGAGAAATTAGATATACCATTCTGAATAACATTTATTTGTTTTTTAAGTTAATATCACTGAAAAACCTCTGTAATATAATAATTCAGTGAATCCACAGTAATTTAACACCAAATAAAGAGCTTATAATATTGATATTTCTGGGTTATTACATCTGCTTTTAAAGGTAAATGAAGCATTAACACCTGAGGCTACAGCATTGATCACAACAGTGCCATTGTAAAAGCCTCACTGCTGTCAGTTTACTTCTAAGATAAAATAAAGGGCAGCCTACCTTTAAATCAGGTGATTAACTTACTGGAGGTGCAATGTGAGATTTCCAGTTAGTTTCAACAAAGCACATTTCCCTGTAGGTGTTTTGACTCTTAACTTGTACAGATGCTGCAAGCATCAGATGCTTGCTTGCATTACCTTTCCAGTTATACAATGTATCCACATTGGCTCTGAGTTTTAAAAATATATCATTAAAAGAATTTATATAAAGCACAGTTGTCTATTCAAAATAGATATATACTTTAAATGGGTCTTGGAGATGGTCTGTCTTCACAGTCTCATAGAAATATCAAAGATGTAAAAGCAGCAAATTTTGTCTAAGTTTCACTAAATGAAAAAATATTTTAGCCTGTTCGAAATTTCTCATTCACCGACAATCTTATCGCCTCTTAAATGACTACTTCCTAAATTCCCTTCTATTAAATTGTTGCTCAAATGATCAATATGTGTTGCTTTTTTGCATGTTGATATGCAAATCCAAGAATTTCTAAAAAAAACCCTTCAAACAAGACTAGTGAGATTCAAATTTAACATCTAAATAGCCCTGGAAAATAGAGTTCTAAACCAGTTTTGACATGAGAGGTAAATAATAGATTTTTATGGCTTCAGTTTAAGAATTTTAAGGGAACTTAGTATAAACATGTGACTCAGAGGAAGGTGCTACTTGTCAACAAATTTTTCTTTTACTTTACTTTCTATTTGCCTTTGTCTTTAGTTTAAGAACCAGATGGAAAAAAAAAAAAAAAAAGAACCAGATGGATTTTGAAAACCAGGAAGCTCTGGGATGGATGGAAAGGTAAAAAAGGCTAAAGCCATAAATACCATACAAGTCATCCAGGAATCTGGTTGGATTCTTCATGTTTACTATATTAGGGAGGTGATTCTGGTAAGGAGGTGACAAATATTTGCAGATTATGTTATCTGTACTTGTGATGCTCTGGTCAGTATGCTTCCCATATTTACAGATAAATATATTAAATCCTAACACATATTTTGTATGATTGATGGGATTTTCAAATGCTCCCTATGAATATTATAAATCATGGAATTCTAAATTGAAAAGAATCAGCTCCAAGAAAAATCCCTGGGTATAAAAGGGGCATTAAAATTATGTTAGGTGATCAACTTTAATCAAAACGTATTTTACTTTGAATATAGTATCTACACTTCAGAACATGGGGAAATTGGTGTTTCTGACAATTGGCTAATACTTTCTAACATGTTTAAATGAATTTGAGCATGTATTATAGATGATCACCAGACACACAGATATGTGTAACAGCATCACTTTAATATTCTTCTATGTCAGAGTAAGGCAAATATAATCTTCAGAATTGTTGCTGAAGCTGAATGACCATTTATCCATCTTTTCTTTCTTTTATTCATTACCTTTTTAGAAACTTGAGATTCTCATATGATGCTCTCTCCCTTTCTTTGGTGTTTGCTCTCAAATATTTTTTGCAAAGCAATTAAAAGCCTTATTTCAGTAACTAATTTATATCATATGCCAAATTCAAAAATGGTAGCTAAGAATAAAATTCAGCTCTAGCAAGGAGGCTTTTAACAAAGAATCCTTGCATCTATTCCAGTGACTTCCCAGTGTTAATTAAATAATTTCTTGACCCACTATTTCTGCACTTCTCTGCAAATGAAACTTCTCTACTTACTTTTTGTTTTATTTCACAAGAACTAAAGCACTCATTAAAACAAGGAAGGAAGGAAAGCAAGTACAACTTAAAATACACTGCCAAGTATGTGGTCTGTCATTCAAATATATATGCGAGGGGGGAGGTTTGTAAAACAAAAATTGTGGAACATATATTTTCAGTTTGCTTAAAGAAGAACTCACAAAATAAGTTTTTCTGAGATAAAGATGAAAAATGCACATAGGGACAGGTGGTGCCATTAACCTTGCCGTTGGGACTGACGGATCAGTACCGAAGTGGCATCAGGACAGGGAGGCATCAGCTTCAGTAATAGAGAGATGTCTGGGGGAAAGATTGCTCTATCACAGTGATGGGTTCCTAGCATGTTATAAATCGAAGATTGTTCTTTCCTGCCACTGAGATGAGCAGCTCTTTCTCCTTTCCAGAATGAAATGTTGGACAGAGACAGGGAACAGATGAAAACAAAAAAGTAGGAGAAAGTTTTATCTCTTTAACATAAATCTCCAGGAGGGACAGAAAGACAGTGTAGTGCCAACCTCTAGCTTAAAAGTGAGGTGAAGAAAATACCCCCTTGCTGCAATTCCTTCTCATCCTATCATGCAGAATAGTTAGATGATGATAACAATTCTCTACTTGGCTTGATGTAGCTTAGTTCTTAATTCTAAAAAGTCAGAAACAGAAAAATTTTAAAGAACTCACAGTTTTGGTTTAGCATGAAAGCCATCTTGGGCTGGGATGATATTCAGTTAGAAGAAGGTACAGTATGTAGTAAAATATATAGAGCTCAGGTCTCGATTTCTGGCTAACCACAAATCTACATAAGCAACCCTGCGATTTTAAGCAAGCTACTTATTATTACCCTCTTTGAGTGTAGGTCTCCTCATCAGTAAACTGGGAATAATAATACTGATCTCATAAGTTACTGGGAAAATTCATGGGATGACATATAAAAAGAACCTAGCACAGTGCTTTGTGCATCATAAATAATTGAAAATGTTAGTCTCTTTCCCTTTCCAATAGCCTATTAACTTATGTAGTGAGCATTTGTCTTTTCCTAGAAATGGTTAAATGGCAACAAAAACTTTTTTTTCTTATTGTTTAAAAAATTTATATTACTGTCATCAGTATGATAATATCATCTAGGATATGTATGTATGTGTGTATATATATACATATATATATATATATATATATATATAATTACTAACTTACCAAAGCTGATAGCATTTTTGATAAACAAAATGAAACACACCTAATTTACAGAAGAAAAATTTCCAACAAAGTATCTAGAGTAAATCTGTAACATGAGGAGGGTGGTAACTTAATCATCGTCATTTTAGCCACAGGTTGGTTTTAAATGACTGGCCTAAAACCACAGAGAGGATTATTAGCAGAGCTAGAAATGAGCAGCAAGTCATTTTTCTTTCTATCCAGCACAATCTTGTTTGGTTTATATAATTTGTCACTGGGCAAGCTAGATTCACATAGGGATTGTCTTTAAAAAAAAAAAAAGTAAAAGAGAAGACAAACTAGTGGAAAGAAAGTACGTAATGCAGACTCAGGTACCTTTTTTAGGGAAACAGGAAGAGCATCAGGAGATCCTAATTGATCTACATACAAATTAATCATCATACTTGTCAACAGTGGAATGCCAAATTACAACTCCTTGAAGAACAGCATATTGTTCCTTGACCTACTCTATTCTAAGCAAAATAATAGATCATAATTTCCTCCTGAAGAGAGCAATACCACTGGTCTGATAGCATTTTTAATAAACAAAATGAAACACACTTAATTTACAGAAGAAAAATTTCCAACAAAGTATCTAAGTTTGTAATATGAGGAGGGTGGTAACTTTCTCATCATCATTTTAGCCACAGGTTGGTTTTAAGTGACCTGCCTAAAACCCCAGAGAGAATTATAGTCAAAGTATAGAAAAAAATTCTTACAAAATAACATGTTGAATTAAGGCTGCAGTTTTCTAAGTATGGTTTAAGGTTTGCCTAGGAGCCCCTAAGATACTTCCAGGAGGTCCAAAAGGTCCCCTCCTTTTCCAATTACACACGTGTGTAAGGCTGGATTTTTCTCTGTGTATTTCAACCAAAACAACATAGTACATCAGACTGAATATAGAAGTAGATAGAGAATTCAGCTATCTTCTGGATAATCAAAAATGTAAAACAAAGCCATTCTTCTCACAGAATGTTAAAAAATGTTTTTTTGTTTTGTAAAATAGTTATTTTTTCATAAAACATGGTATTTTGTTAATATATATTGATTTTATTATTGTTATTTTTTATTTTATTATTATTTTTTAAAATCTTTATTGGAGTATAGCTGCTTTACAATGGTGTGTTAGTTTCTGCTTTATAACAAAGTGAATCAGTTATGCATATACATATGTTCCCATATCTCCTCCCTCTTGCGTCTCCCTCCCACCCTCCCTATCCCACCCCTCTAGGTGGTCACAAAGCACCAAGCTGATCTCCCTGTGCTATGCGGTTGCTTCCCACTATCTACTTTACATTTGGTAGTGTATATGTGTCCATGCCACTCTGTCACTTTGTCACAGCTTACCCTTCCCCCTCCCCATATCCTCAAGTCCATTCTCTAGTAGGTCTGTGTCTTTATTCCTGTCTTACCCCTAGGTTCTTCATGACCTTTTTTTTTTTTCTTAGATTCCATATATATGTGTTAGCATACAGTATTTGTTTTTCTCTTTCTGGCTTACTTCACTCTGTATGACAGACTCTAGGTCCATTCACCTCACTACAAATATCTCAATTTCGTTTCTTTTTATGGCTGAGTAATATTCCATTGTATGTATGTGCCACATCTTCTTTATCCATTCATCTGCTGATGGACACTTAGGTTGCTTCCATGTCCTGGCTATTGTAAATAGAGCTGCAATGAACATTTTGGTACATGACTCTTTTTGAATTATGGTTTTCTCAGGGTATATGCCCAGTAGTGAGATTGCTGGGTCGTATGGTAGTTCTATTTTTAGTTTTTTAAGGAACCTCCATACTGTTCTACATAGTGGCTGTATCAATTTACATTCCCACCAACAGTGCAAGAGGGTTCCCTTTTCTCCACACCCTCTCCAGCATTTATTGTTTCTAGATTTTTTGATGGTGGCCATTATTATTGTTATTTTAAATGAATTAATAAGTTGGAAAGTGATCCTAAGACCAAAAAACTGCTACACTAAGATGTAAGGATTTTTATTTGTGTTTAGAGATTAGATCATCTCATAATTTACATATATATATAGTCTGATTATAAAAGTAAAATATGCTAGAGAACATTTGGGAATCTATATAGACGCAAATATAAACCTCCTATATTTCCACCATCCAGAGGTATTGCATATCTTCTCTCTTTTCTTCTATGCATACATCTACCTATTTATTTAAACAAAACTGTGATTACAAGGCATACACATTTCTCCATTCTTTTTTTCCATTTAACTTTATGTCATTAATTCTTTTGCAATGTTTTTCATAATCTTCAGAAACATTCTATTTACTGATGGTGTAATGATTCCTTATATGTAATCTTTAACATTCTATTAATGGTGATCATATTATTATCATCTTCATCATCATCATCACTCTTGTCATTATATCAATTATTGAGTTTTACTTATGTTCTAGGCACTGTGCTAAACTCTTAACATGCCTTATTGCATTTAATTCACTTTTGAGGTGTCTAGCTATTTCCTTTAAGAAGTAATCTTCTTTCTTTGGCCCCTTGAATTCTTTCTATCATGGGATTTACTGGACAGATCATACTTAAAAGGGAGTGAGGTATATTGGACCATCTCTTGCTTTTAGTAAATAAGAAGCAAAGGGAAAAACTGTCTAATTATTGCAATTTAACTCATTCTAATGAGCACTATCTATATAAAAATATTGTGGTTATTTTTTTTTCTGCTTCTGTTTGATGTGATTAGCTAAGGTTCTCTCTTCCTCTCCACCCCTTCTTCAGGATTCCTGGGATGGAGGAATTTGCTCTATTTAGTTTGGTTGGAAATGCCACAGATACGGGTCCAGATCTGGTAGGGGCCAGGAAGCCTTAAATGCAGAGAAATTCCACCTCACAGATATGCAGTGTACTGCTAATTCCAGTCTACTGTGTTAAGAATCCAAATAAAGTCTATAGTTTAATACTACTGTACCAATGTTAATTTGTCAGTTTTCATAAATATACTATGGTTATGGAAGATGTTAACAGTAGGGGAAGCTAGGGAAAGGTATATGGAAACTCTCTTTACTATCTTTACTCAGCTGTAAAGCTAAAATTATTTCAAAATAAAAAGGTTTTTGAAAAAAGAACAAAAAAGAATGCATGTCAGTGGTTATGAAGACAATCAGGCAGGAGAATGTGGATATCTCAGTACAAGCTATCCATGAGGGTTGTGGAGTACTAATGACATTTCTTGCATATTGAACAAAAAAATATGTTCCAAGATAAGGTGCCAACATAGAAATTATGAGTATTGACTGCCTCATTTTCATACAATTTTGTTTAAATTATTTTGTCAGAAAGTTGTTCATACTTTTTAAGCTTGGCTTTGCACATTAGATTTTTCTGAGAGTATTTGGGCACATTCTAAATGGCCCAGACATGAGGAAACTTAAAGCACACGTTTATTGAAGTGAAAAACTCTGAGAAACAGTTTTCTTTCACTGAATTTAAAATTCGTTCTATTTTGCCTTTTGTAAATGTGAATTTGATTTACTTAGATAGGAAAATGAGAAACTAATCAGATTTTGCCCCTCCTGTGCATGTGCAATACCAGTTCAAATAAGTGATTATTTTTCATTATAATCAAGATTATGTATTATAAATATTTTAAATACCATATCCCATAGTTTAGGCATGTATGTTTTTAAAATGTACCTTCTTAAGAGAAAATCAGGTTAGAAGTATAGCAGCTAGGAGTGAGAATGAGTTCTTAAAATCAATGATAAAAATGCATGAAGGGACAAGAATACTTAGTCTAATACATTTTCCTGGGTACATATTTATGTGCCATGCTTAACTTCAGAGTATTCTTTGAATAATAACTTGTTATTTATAGAACAAAATAATTTTTCAGAAGATACCCATGTTGGTCGTGGCAAGACTCATTAAACATTTAGTGTTATTCAGTACATCATTAAAATACATGTACAAATTGTTTAAGTTGTCTATCTATATATCAAATATAAAATGTTATTAATGTGCTGAGTGGAGGAGATTTTGGCTAAGTTTTGAATGGGTTTATTGTCATCTAATATTTTGGGAATCTTTCTTTTCTTTAAGGAGACTAAAGGGAACTTTTATTTCTGTGGGTGATCGTGACATACGCATTTAAAAATGAAATGCTTATAGCCAGGACATGGAAGCAACCTAAGTGTCCATCAGCAGATGAATGGATAAAGAAGATGTGGCACATATATACAGTGGAATATTACTCACCATAAAAAGGAATGAAATTGAGTTATTTGTAGTGAGGTAGATGGACTTAGAGGCTGTCATACAGAATGAAGTAAGTCAGAAAGAGCAAAACAAATACTGTATGCTAACACATATATATGGAATCTAAGAAAGAAAAGAAAAAAGGTCATGAAGAACCTAGGGGTAAGACAGGAATAAAGACACAGACCTACTAGAGAATGGACTTGAGGATATGGGGAGGGGGAAGGGTAAGCTGTGACAAAGTGACAGAGTGGCATGGACATATATACACTACCAAATGTAAAATAGATAGTGGGAAGCAACCGCATAGCACAGGGAGATCAGCTTGGTGCTTTGTGACCACCTAGAGGGGTGGGATAGGGAGGGTGGGAGGGAGATGCAAGAGGGAGGAGATATGGGGATATATGTATAGCTGACTCACTTTGTTATAAAGCAGAAACTAACCCAACATTGTAAAGCAATTATACTCCAGTAAAGATGTTAAAAAAATAATTAAAAAATAAAATGCTTAATGGATTCATGAATAAATGGGAACAGATTTGTCTGTCAAAAATTAAATAGCAGTATTCTTTGACTAATATCAAAATCTAATCTAAAATAGTTTTAGCCATTTCATACAGGTGACATCTGTGCTTAAATATAATTTTTCTCTCCCTGTTCTGGCATGACTGTTAATTACTTACTCAATGTAGTTCAACATTTAGTTAATAAATATGTCAAGCTTTTACCATGGTGTTCTTTTTGCAGAGTTGTGAATTTGCAATTAGTTTTAGATTTACAGCATGGTGACAGACAGTGCTGTATAAATAGAGGTTAAACACACAATTTACATATTAATTTCATGATTCATTTATTCAATGATTTATGTGGATATAGATTGTATTTAATCTCTGTGCTATAGTTGTTTCAGGCATGACGAACAGAATCACTATACTAGCAGAGAAGTAATGATGTCTGTATTGAACTATAGGAAGTTGAGAGGAAAATAAGAAACGTTTGGAAACACGATTCACTATCTTTAATACTCTCTGAGAGGCAAGTGAAAAGCAATAATGGATTTTTAAAAGGACCATGTCTGACAACACTGAGAGTGGGGGAGGAGGGAAGTTAACCAGCTAGCACAGTGTCTTGCACGTAGTAAGCACTGAAACATTTGTTAAATTGCAGTGACTTGAAGTTGAAGATCATGATATATTTTTTTTTGAAGATCATGATATATTTTTAAGTCTGGATAAAACTTAAGTTAAACTTTGAGAAGTTGTAAGCAATTCTTTTTAACTGGCTTCTGTTAATTAACCTTGTTTCCTCATGACAAGTACCCCCATAGTTTTAGAATTCTGTTATCCATTCATGTACCTTTATTTGATATTCTTGGTCATATTGATGTAATGCTAAAATATAGATTACAGTAAGAGATTTTCTTTCTGCTTATTTGTATTTGAAATATTGATATATCTGAAGGATTGAAATAGATTGCATCATGTAATTTAAAAAAAGTTTGTAGTGAATGTGGGTCAGCTTTAAATTGACCTACTTAAAGTTTTCAACATATTTCAAAAAAAGAACTATTTAAGATAGGTAAATTCTGTATATACACCTTTTTTGCAATATCAAACCTTATGACAAAGCAGTTTAAATCAGACAAAACTTAATAGTTGTGGTAATATTCCTGGATCAGCTTGGGGGTCTTCAAACTGACCTCATTTTGTTCCTTTTAAATAGGAACCACACTATTGTGGAGAATCCTTAACTTAGTGCTGAGAGATTGAACTTGTTTTGTTCTCAAGAAGATCATGCCCTAAAAACCTGATATTCTCAAGGCCCTCTCCTATGTGAAGGTACAGATGTAAAACCCATTAATGCTCAGCAAGGACTGTGGAATGCTTTCACAGGTCACTGAGCTCGGTTCTCCCAATAAGTAAACTACTTTGGACATCTTTGTATTAACCATGTACTTTTTAAGTCACTAGGGTTAACATTTAGTCTAAGAATTGGAATTTTTGAAGTGAAATTCTAGTGGCATGAAATAATAACAAAAACCAGGCACCATTTATTTAATTTAATAAAATACATCTATTCATATGCTTTTATTTAATCTCTTTTTTAATGCCAGGTTCTTTTACATACTCAAAAGATCTCATTTAATCCTCAAATACCCCCTCAATAAGGTATTATTACTTCCATTTTGCAGATGAAAAATCTGAGCCTCTGAGAGGTTAAGTGGCTTGCCCCATGGCCAATTTATGAGGATTAGAATCCAAATGGGGGCTCCAAAGACTTACTTTTTCTTTCACATCATGTTGTTTCCTGTTAAGGGAAGGAGTTTATGTGTTTGCAAAGTTATCTGAAATATCCCAAGAAGTAAAAATGGAGGATCTAACCCAGGTGCTCAATCTTCAGTCTTGGCAAAATTGATTCCACTCTTAATGTTGCTCAGTCTAATAGTGTCTATGATGATTCCAGTAATTTTAGCTGATTTACTTAGTAGACAAAGTTGATTATTTCTATTGCCTGTGGTGCCTTTTGTTGGTTCAATTCCAATTATTTCTCAAGTTTGGAGTTCCCATATACTTCAGAAAAGTTCTAAGGGCCAAAAGAGTTGGCCCTTAGACCAATGACAATACATGTTCACACTTTTCCGCTCAGTAGTGTCTCAGTGCTTTTCTTGAATGCAGTGGTTTCTTTGATTTCACTCAAAAGTGATGAAAACCTGTTTCCAATAGAGATAATATACAAATCTGTGACCTGTGTTCAGTCCCTGGGGTAATCTAATGACTTAATACAGGGGGATATAGTGGAAAGTAAAGCCCTGGTATCAAAACAACTGGGGTAAAGCAAACAGAAAATTTCACAAGCCAGTTCTTTGGTTCCTCTTCCCCTAATGGTTCTTATCTCATTTCTTCACTCCCGTATTCTATTGCCATGCTGCTTTCCAAAGAGTGAGGCAGGGATTAAGACTTGATTTCATCTGAAAACGTCTTCTGACTACTTAAAATTCACAGCAAGAAGTGCCGGATTTAAAATTGTCAAAAGTGATTGACTAGGAATGGAGGGTGGAGAGGAATTCCTGGGAGGAAAATGCTTAATAGAGTATATGGCATTCTGGGGCCAATACTTGAAATGATAGCTATTTCCATTTGCTGAGCACTTAATAGGAACTTTTCAACTTTAGCAAATGGAGGAGAATAAAATAAACCTCTTCCCATTAAGAAAACTTAGTTTATTATAGCCTTCTGCACTGTGAGCTGTGTTCTCAGCCAATGAGCAATGCCACCTAGAGCATGCATGTGGAGGAAAATTGAAGAAGGGTGAGTGAAGTGGTCATTTTTAAGTAGATTGCCTAGAAAAAGGCAATTTGAACGAACAGGCAGGTATTCTTGGTAAGATTTCAAATATGATCTCAAAAATAAACACTTGAATGCTAAGGGCAGGAAAGGGTGCCAAGTCTTAAATATTCTTCTCCCATATAACCCCACAAAGCTGAATCAATTGCATTTCCATTTATTTAAATAATTTGCATACTATCAGCCGTGTAGTCTCATCTTGGTTTATAAATGAGTTTCTTTTTTTCTTAATAGACATAGAGTTAAATCTCACTTTTAAATCCCTAGAAATTGTAATGTGATGAGTAGCTGACTATAGGGAGCAGGTGTCAAACAATATTTAAATAACATTCTCAACAAAATAAATATTGAACCACCCTGTCACTTTGGTGAGGGAATAATCTGCTCAAAAAAATCCCATTCATTGTATACCGCCTCTGACATTTGTTCTCAGGAATTATTTGCAGTTTATCTTATGAGCTGGAGCCTTTTATCAGCACAACAGTTGAACTACAGTGTGAAAAAATGGTAATTGAGTATTTTATCAAATGCTTCTAACAAAACGGACTTTGCAAATAGTAAATGAAGATTAAAACCATTGCTCGCAGGGATGAACAAATTGAAATGATTTATTATCTGAAGCATCAATATGTCATTGTTCAGAAATAAAATAAAAAGAAACAAACAACCCCAGCTCCCCTCCACATTAACACTCCCCTCCACCACCCCACTCCCAGAGATATGCACCCAAAACACCCTTAGTTGTAGCCAAAGCAGTGAAGGTAAGTACATTTGAATTATTTGAGCTGGTGAAACCGCTAAAGAAAAAGACAGGAGAAAAAGCATCATAATAATAGGCCACCTGCTGCGGGACATTATGTAAGGAAAAGAGACAGTAATAAAAGAACCGTGTTAAAGGAAAGCAACTATAAATTTGTACTTCAGTGCTCCTGATTACAGAAAGAGGATTAAATATAATAAATGGGGCAATTTAGAAAAGTGAATTTACTGCTTATGTTTAACACCTAAGTAGCCAATGCTTTTAAAGTGGGCTTTATCTCACTTATCTAAAATAGCTTTAAAGAATGATGTTAGAAGAATATGCATTGCAGGAGTGCTCAGTCTTAATTATTTTCATTTTGGGATGATTGGATTAAATGCAGCATGTCTGTGTATTCAGACTGTAGCCACCAAGTAGATTAACAACATGAAAATCATTCATAGGGAATTGATATGTTTTTCTCACATTTTATTAAATAAATATTCCGGTTTTTCTTTTTTAAGACCAAAGGTCAGAATTAAATTGAGTAAAAGAGAAACCTTTTTTGTGATAGTTCAAGCTACAAAAAATGGTGTTGTGTGACTCTGGGAATGTCATTGAATGAGAATGTTTAGCTTCCTTCCAGGATGCCAGCAGGATGCCATTGTCTTTGCAGTTCATTCTCTGTGTGAATCTAAGAGCTTACCACTCATGACTACTCACTAAGTACAAATCAAATTCGCTTACATCAGGTAGAAATTCAGGCTGGGGCCATTTAAGGCATGTGAAAAACAATTAGGTACAGCTCTTTTGGTTAGGATAAAGGAAGCTTTATTCTCTTCCCTCATTGCCCCCAAACTTCTATCTCTTTCAGATTTTTGGATATAAAATTCAAGAGGCAATTGATTGTTAACATGCCAAGCATAGAATAATTTTATAAAGAATTCATAAGTTGTTGAATAATATTTTAAAAAGTTAAAGAATCTTCTCCCTTGCAATCACGCACATGGAAACAAAACAATTTTCTGAATGTAGTTTTTGTATAATATATGCTTAAAATATTTATGTGATTTAGATATTGACAGCAACTTGAAAACTGAATTCATCCAGATAGATGCACATAGATTTGAGTAAAGCTAGCAAATTTGTAGAAAAAACAAGATAAAATCAGATGTACTAACTTGCACCTGGGAGAGGACATTCTGAATTAATGAAAAGTTTGAGTTATAGGATATTCCTAAAAATTGCAATTATTAAAAAATAACAAAGGGACACATTTTGCAGTCCCCATATTGGAGGTGATGAATATGTTTGTTACCTTGATTGTGGTGATGGTAACATGAGTATATACATATGTCCAAACCAAATTGTATATATTATACCTCAATAAAACTGTGAGAAAAAAGAAATTACGTGCTTCACACGGAAACAAGCATTCATGTGTAAACCTATCGCAACATGAGGTATAAACACTACTACACTAGGTACTCAATTCACCATATTCATTTGTGACATTGATGA
Source organism: Leucopleurus acutus (assembly GCF_964270905.1). Taxonomy (NCBI): domain Eukaryota; kingdom Metazoa; phylum Chordata; class Mammalia; order Artiodactyla; family Delphinidae; genus Leucopleurus; species Leucopleurus acutus. The sequence continues at coordinate 74,322,951 of NC_139148.1, forward strand.
AAAATTTGATCTTTCCAAACAAATTTTGGATATGATTCTCCTTACAGACACAAAACCAAGAAGTTAGTTATATTTCTGCTGAGGAAAAAAATAAGTTGAATATTTTAATGTTAGCTGGTTAAAATTAGTAAGTCTTGGGAATTCCCTGGTGATCCAGTGGTTAGGACTCGGCACTTTCACTGCCATGGCCTGGGTTCAATCCCTGGTCGGGGAACTAAGATCCCGCAAGCTGCTCGGCATGGCCAAAAAAAAAAAAATTACTAAGTCTTATTACAAACTGCACTCTAAAAGTATTGGTAATCATGTCAAATATGTTTAAAAAATTAAATTTGAAATGACAATATTTTTCATGGACACTGAATATAAGCTCATTTATTACAATATTTTTTCAACGCTAAAAAGCCAAAAATAAAATCTATCATAGAACAGTGAAAGAAAAAGCTACAATTTTTCATGTACATTCAGTAACTGGAATTGCTCTTTTCTGACAGCTATTCTAATGACTATTCTAATGAATAGATATTTATATACATTTGTTGTGGGACTGTGCTTAAGTAGCTTGTTTTCTCAAGTGGGTTAAGTCAGCTCACCTACCACTTTATTTGCACCTATACTAAGTTTTTGCAAACTTCATTTTTGTTAGATAGGATAAAGATATTCAGCATTTTATTTGAGAAAAATCAAGATTAAATCCTTTATATTAAAAGCTTGGTATCTCCAGCAGTTCTTTCCAATCCACGTTAAATTAGATAGGTTCAAACTCAACAGCTTTTAAAAAGCTGAAGATGTTACAAAACTGTTCTCTTACAATTTAACCAACAGTGAGTTACTACAGGTAACAATGTAAAAATCTTTCACTAGATTTCTATTTTTATAAAAAATGGGAATATTAGAAATAGTATTATTGAAAGAGAGGTGTTATGGTGTTATAAAAAGATTGGTGGGCTGGACATTAGGAGATGTGAGTTCTGCTGCATGTTGGTCATGTGACTGGAGTAAGCTAACCTCTCTAAGCCTTTGTTGTCTTATTTGTGATACGAGAGAGACTTGATAGATTATTTCCTTTAACTCTTAACGATCTGTGACTTCCTGACCAGAAACTTAGCTCCTGTTTTATAGTTCATGGAACTGTGCTATATAGACTTGTCCCTCACTGTAAAGGTTTCTTTTGGGCTGGAGAAAAAGAATTCCCAAGTTCTCAGCTCTCTGTGGGATATAGCCTTTATCATGATTTTTGCTGAAGTACAAACCTGGGGATAAGATAACAAGAGGGCTGTAACTAACATCTCTAGTCATAAAGGCGCATGAGGAGTTGAGAAGGGATGGATAATCTCCACGATCATTAGGTTCAAAGCCATCTTAAAAGTTTTACCTGAGAAGCTCAGCATTGAAATGTACAGAGATCAGTGCATATTATGGGGAGTGAATGTTAACAGTTCCTTGTACTTCCCATGTTTCAATTGAAGCGGTTACTTTTATAAATGGACACACGTAGGCAACACTATTGTGGGAAGGATGAGTGGTAAAACAGATTCTCTCAGTCTTCCTAGAGTGTAGGGGTCTCCTTAAGGGAACATTTATATTTATCTCCAATAGTGCCTGTTGTATTAACTTTCTAAAAGACTAGTGTCACTCTGTATGTTAAAAGACTTGTTACCACTTCCCCCCCCCTTTCAGTTGCTGACCAAGTTGCCTAAAACAAAGGCAAAACGTGAAGGTTATCAAAAACAGAAAACATTACCTAATTTTTGTCTTTGGTAATCAGAGTTTTTAAAAAATTCAACCTCGAAACAGAATTCCAATAACATTACTGCTTTATTTTTTGAATAAGTACTAGCTGACTAAAGGTAATTTGATGGACATGCCCTGTCTTTGAACCAATATTTTGAATGTTGAATCAGCACATTTGTGCACAGTATAAAATCGGAGAATAAATAAAGCATTAATTGTGCATTTCTATTTCTTTAATTAGCACACTTCTAGAGTCATTGGTAGTCTAGTAACTTTGCATCTTATGAAAAAAGTGGTGCCTGCTACAGTGTGGTCCACAGATGCTGAGATCAGAGAGAAAAAAGACGCATTTTACTATCTTAAAGAGGAACTTTGGTAGAGGGGAGATTTTCTTTTAAAGGTAGGTGAGCGCGGAGATTGGAATGGAAATATGTCTGGAGTATGGCAGAACTATCTACACAGTACACATAAATAACATGATCATACCTATTTATGTGTATTATGTAGATAATATTAGTTATCAATACATTTATACATATGATCATGTTATCTATGTGTATAATGTAAATAGTATAATGTATATCTATATATGTAAAAATTAAATTTGTGTGTGTGTGAGTATATGAAAGGAATTGTTTCTTATTCTGTCTGTAAAACTAATGGGATTTCAACTAACAAAATGAAGCTATGTCCAAAGCTATGACTTGAGTTTAGAGGAAAAGCAGGTTCTAGGCAAATGGTTTTCAAACTATCATGGATCAGAAACTCCTGGAAGTCTTGTTAAAACACAGATTGCTGAGCCCCACCCCTTCTTTCTGATTTGGTAGGTGTCCTGTGGGACCAAGAATTTGTATTTCTAACAAGTTCCCAGGTGATGCTGATACCACTGGTCTGGGGATCACACTGTTCTAGAATCAATCTACTAGATTTTTCTTTCATATCCAATCTATCTTAACTCTGTAGGAAACAAGGACGGGTGCTAGGGTCAACTCAACTATAGGTAATGAAATGATTTTAAACAATTAAGTTCCAGAACCTCCCTGAAACTTTGTTTCCTAATGCATAGAATGAAGAGATTAGACTTGCATAATTTTGAAGGCCACTACAACGCTGAAATTCTAAAAAAAAAGAGAGATAATGACAATTGATAATATCAAAGTGTATAATTTTACTATAATATATGGCTTCATGAAGTGGTTTATGCAATGTATTTCATGTAAATTTGTAGCATGATCTGGAGGCACCATAGCTTAATAGTTAAAAGTGTAGGTTCTGGAACAGACTGCCTGAATTTGAGTGCTGGCTTTGCTGCTAACTTGCAACGTGAGCTTGGGCATGTTACTTAACTTCTCTGTTTCTCAGTTTTTTCAACATGTTATGTGGTTCCTACCTCATGGAGTTGTAAAGAATAAATTATATTATCCATGTAAAAGTGCATAAAACAATTTCCTGATGGTCAATAGGTGCCATATAACTATCAGTTACTAATATTATTAGCCAGTTATATAAATTTATCTCTACAAAATATTTTATGGAATATTGAACTAATTTTTCTTTTTTTGTCTTTGATATTCAATATCTCCTTTAGATAAAAAATAATTTAGATAGTATCCTGAAATAATCATAATCATGCAGCTCAGATTACTTTCTAAATTATTTTTCTAAATGTTTAAGGCCAAATTTAAATCAATTCAATTTGTTTGATTATTTTTATATTGATGAATGATCATGAGTTTACACTAATGATTAGCCTTGCTTTTGATTTGTAATTTTTGAAAGGAATATATCATTCATTGCTGTGGATGAAACCTTCTGTATACATATACTGAATATTCAGTATCTAAATTTTAGAGAATATTCCACTAAGTTCTAGAAGACAAATTGAGATAAGTGAACATAACTTTATTCATTAGAACTTCCTATACTGTTGAGATGTGTGTTCATATGAAGGTCTGTGAAGGTAAGAATCTATTTAGGTATAAATAAATATAAATCTGCAGACTGTCTTGACTGTTTTGTCATGGAGAAGTCTGAAATCTGAAAATTTCTAAAGTTACACATTCTTTTAAAATATTGTGTTTCTTGAAAATCAGTACCTGAAGTGGAGACTGCTTGAACGCCTTCTCAAAGATGAATTCATATGTTTTCTCATGTCAGTTCTCCCTGTGTGTCATTAGTCTATTCATTTAGTCATTTTAGGCCTAAGTCACCTCATCTGTAAAATGTGGTCAGAATCAATGGTTTTAAGATCACTTTCAGCCATTATGTTCTGTGATTCTTTTACTATTAGTACTATGAGAAAGTCATTAGAGTAGTGTGCCAAATAGAGATTGTTCATATTCATTGTCTTAATGTTTTAAAACCATTCCTGGCTTAGTATGTTAAGCATATACCCCCAGTTTTTGGCACTAAATGTTATAGTTAGATTCATTGTTGACCTAAATTTCACCATACATCGTCTTCATGACTAATATAGGTAAAACAAGTGCTTATTACATTAATGTCACAGACCACAGCCTACCAGGTTAAATTCTGACAGCAGAAAATTTGAGGTCAGTCAGAAGGACAAGAGAGAGAGAAAGGACCTAAGAAAATATTTGAAGAGGTAATAGCTGAAAACTTCCCTAACATGGGAAAGGAAACAGTCACCCAAGTCCAGGAAGTACAGGGAGTCCCAGGCAGGATAAACCCAAGGAGGAATACGGCAAGACACATAGCAATCAAACTGACAAAAATTAAAGACAAAGAAAAAACATTAAAAGCAACAAGGGAAAAGTGACATATAACATACAAGGGAATTCTCATAACGTTATCAGCTGATTTCTCAGCAGAAATGTATTGGGGGGAACAGTAGTGGATGAGAACAATTGGCAGGGAAAACAGATGACTAGAAACATAAGGACATTTTTTTTTTCTTTCAAGGAAATTAATGATTTCATCTCTGGATGAAAAGAGTTGGGTTAAGTTCATTTTATCATGTGTGAAACTGTAATAATAGATTTTATTGCTTTATTCATCTAGTGGAAATGTAATAATCTCAAACTTCTTAAGTTCCTTGAGAAAAGCTAGTGTGCAAATTAAAAGTAATTATAGTGAGTAGCAGCTAACATTTAGTGAATTCTTACTATGTGCTCAGAATTCTTCTAAGTGCTTTATATATATATACATATATATATATGTATATATATATATATTTTTTTTTGCGGTACGCGGGCCTCTCACTGTTGTGGCCTCTCCCGTTGCGGAGAACAGGCTCCGGACGTGCAGGCTCAGCAGCCATGGCTCATGGGCCCAGCCGCTCTGCGGCATGTGGGATCTTCCCAGACAGGGGCACAAACCCATGTCCCCTGCATCGGCAGGTGAACTCTCAACCACTGTGCCATCAGGGAAGCCCTATATATTGACTCATGTAATTCTCACAACAACCTTTGAGTTAGGTACTATTATTATCCCTGTTTTTCAGCTGAGGCACAAAGAAGCTAAGCAATTTGACCCATCTCACATGGCAAGTAAACAGTGAAGCTTAATTGAGGACCTAATAATATACTAGTGATAAGAAATACTCCTTAGAGACTTAATACTAGGTGCAAAATTACCTTCTTACTCAAAGCTACCTGAGCCAAATATACAGTAATAGTAGAGATAATTTTTTTAGAATAAGTTTACAAAACAAAACAATGATGATTCCTCAAAATCAATACCTAGGCTTTATCTAGGAGGGAAGTTGAAGGTGTGGTTAGGCTGTCCTAGAGGTTTGTGCTATGCACTCTATTGTTGCTGTCTTTGAAGAAATGTAAGTGTTGGTGAAAGCCTTTTGACTTATCACCATATTTGGCTTGAACCTTTAGCAGCCAAACCCTACATACCACATAAAGGGACAATCCACTGCCATGTATTTTAGTGACTCTGCCAGTAGTCTGCTTATTTTTTTAAAAAATGTAAGTTCTGATAATACAGATAATCAAAATTCACAATTCAGAGAATAATCTGGTCTTCTGTAAGGGCAGGGAGAAAATTTTCGGCCCCATATAAAGAACTCAACAATTCACTGGATGGATCTTTTTTAATATCCTCAATCCATAGAACCTGATATCTTCTTTTACCAAAGGCAGGACTAAAACCTAAAACTATATTAAAATGGGACAAAGTTTATGTAGAAATGAAATGTTAGGCATCAACATTCTTAACTGTACAGCAGAATGGGCTGAAATTATAGAACTTAATCGTTGCTCTCTAATGGGGTTCTTTAAGATTTGTCATTTTGCGTTAAAAATTACTCTCAGACTTTTAAGTCTTTGCTGTTTGGTTGTATATATATACTATTATTATCTATTAGGTTTGAATTTTTAAGCTAATGGAATGATTGTTTCTAAATATAAGGCTTTCAGAAAAGTGAATAAGTATTAATTCTCCACTCACTCTTCTAAGTGGAAAACAACCTAAAATGAAATTCATCTTTTAATTATATTTTTTCTTAAAAAATTAATGAACTCTCACATCTATTTTCTAATTTATATTCAGAAAATTCTTCAATTGGGTAAAGTTGGGTTGGGGTGGGAATGCATGCAGATTGTAGAAATTCATGTTTTCAATTGGGTGTATTTTGGTTAACACAAAGTTGAATGACTTATAGAGCTTTGAAGGCCGATATTGGAACCTAATGCTGATGATCCTTAGACTTTGGTACAAAATATGACTTTGAATAGCAAAACCATTGTTTCTACACTGATACTGAATACAGAAAAGAAACAACACATAGATTTCTTTTTGAGACTATAAGAGGGGACCTGTGATAATGAAGCAAGTTGGAGGGAAAATGAGACAATGATTATTAAGTAAATTTCTCCATATACATACTTGTGAATAACTCACTCTATATAAAATAGTTATGAATCACATGTAATTTGCCAGCACCTCTAAAAGTCATTTGGATTACAAGACATGGTTAGTTAGAAGTTGGATTAATTTCAGGTCAGATTTTTCTATAAATTTATAAGTTTACTTCCTCAGTAGTCATTGATTCTGATGCTTCAAAACCACAAGAACGTAAAAATCTCTTCACTCTTCATACTTGCACATATTTTAGCAATTTTTCTTCTAACTCATTGATTATCACTCTTGCCAAATGCATTATTATATTTGGATAATAGGAAGACAGGGTGTAGACTCAACAGTATTTGAAGTATTGTTTTCCATTTGATTTGACAATGTGCAGATTTCATCTGTTTCACTTTTAACATGTTAGTGAATACAGATATCCTTTTTGGGTGCTTATAGGTTCCCCAAAGAGGGAGATATCTCCCCTTTTTAAAAAAAGCATCAAAATAAATCAAATTAATATTTAGACAAATGTCTAAAAAAACCTTAAATTTGTATAAATAAATTAATAAACCAATTAACTATTTCTTGGTTGTCTACTATGTGTCCACTCTATAATAGATATTGTAGGGGACATTTATAAGAAATATAAGATGTTTGGGCACTCACACAGCTTATAGGCTCCTGTAGGAGTCAAGACACACACAAAAGAGTACACAACAGCCCTATAGCAAGTAAGTGCAAAATTGTATACTATGGAGAAGAAGTGCTCTAGGAGGACAGAGGAGAGATAGGCTCATCAAGACCCCTCAAAAATTAGTTTGTTTGACTCGCTGTGTTAATGCTGTCCTTTTCTGTTGATGCTGTTCAGCTCCTCAATATTTCCTGCCCCACCCCCTGCTCAAATTTCTACTTGCAATATTTTAAGGCTAATTCAAATATTACCCTTTCCTTGAGTCCCCCCAGTTAGATTTGATTTTTCCCTTTTCTGTGTGTAGAATATTGTAACACAATGTTTCTAATATTTTGTTTGTCTCTAGTGCCTATCACAGTGCTTTGCTCATAATAGAATTTCAATATATGTTTGTTCAATGGAATTGTTATTAAAGATGGGAACTGTATAGAAGCTGAGCCCTGAGAGATGAGTGGGAATTGGTTAAGCAGAGAAAAGTAAGGAATACGGTTATGGGGGTGCAATTGAATTTAGCAATGTTATAAGCAGTAGAAAAGTGCATTCTAAAATATAGTTTTATTTGAGTATAATAAAGGTATTTTTACACTTTCCATTGTATTCCCCAGAACCAATGGCTATCAGTGTAAGAGCTAAGATATGCTACCTCAAATTTTATTATGCCCTTGTTAAAATAGTTTTATAAAAAGACTTAGTGGGCTTCCCTGGTGGCGCAGTGGTTGAGAGTCCGTCTGCCAATGCAGAGGACACGGGTTCGTGCCCCGGTCCGCGAAGATCCCACATGCCACGGAGCGGCTGCGCCCGTGAGCCATGGCCGCTGAGCCTGCGCGTCCAGAGCCTGTGCTCCGCAACGGGAGAGGCCACAACAGTGAGAGGCCCGCGTACCGCATAAAAAAAAAAAAGGCTTGGTGTGTTTTTAATTATCCTTCTTAAAATAATACCTATGATGTTAAATATATTATTTTAATGGAAGAGGGCATTTTGAGAAGAGTGGGGAATAAAGTAAAAGATGATAAAATTTAACTTGGATTAAGAGAGAACTTAAGAGTAAATGATAAGAAAGTTAAGTTTATTGTAGAGGTCACTCTCTGAAGGTAGCTAGAGTATAGAGGTAAAACAACTCAAAAAAAAAAAAAAGAACATGAAGAAAACTGCCTTGTGTGAGCATTACTAAGATAGTTTGGATTGAGAAAGATTGGACACCTAATTAAAGGGTTGGAAAGATCTCTAGTTATTTCTGATGCAGAGTGAAAATGACATAAACCTGTACCATTGAAGAGCAACTAGGTTTAGATTGCTGTCAAGTTGAATTGTATGGATCAATTCAGAAGTCAACTCAAGTGAGGTGGTGTACATCAGAGAAAAGTCCCTGCAAAGATTTGCTTGATAATTCCATATCATAAGGTCAGTTGAAAATCTTTTTTGAATAAACAAAATCTTTCCCTAACATAGTAAATACTGCGAGACTCAATTGGATAATGTAGCTTTTATCAATATATCAGCAAGTCTGTGGCTCTCTTGGTTTTGTGTATCAGTTGTAATAATTTTTTTGGGGGGGAGAGGACTAAAGATTTTGACTGCTGACAGGACCACAAAAGAGCTTCCCCCCACTCCAAGTGGTTGTCTTCCTCTCTAACAAAGATGACATCCAAAGAGGGGATATACAAATGACCCATGCCACTCAACAGACAAACCAATTATTTGATAATAGAGAGATTTTTTAAAACTATGCATTCATGTCTCTGTTACCATTCATAAACCTTTTTATACTGCCCCAGTTATCTGTATATGTATTTTAGGAAAACAAAATTATAGAAATAAAAAGTTATATGTTTTTACAAGTAATATATAGTTATATCTGTCTTTCAAAAGGTCTTATTACTTCACTTTTACTTTCAATTAGCCCTATACATTAATTTCCTATTTGTTTATGAAAGAATGAGCATTTCCTTTTTTTCTGAAATCTCCTACTATATTTGAATAGGTTGCCCAGCCAAATTTCCTAGGATTTCTATTACTTACTGGTTGTTAGTTACAACTCAGTTCTAATTTACTCAGTCAATTTTAATGTACTCTTTTTGGCCTCTATTTAACACACTTAAATTGTTATATATTAAGTGATGCCTTAGTCAGTGTCCTAAAAGAATACACATATTCCTATTGGTCCCTACTGAGAACGCACACTATAGCTAATAAGTGGGAAAGGTCTCCTTTAAAACAAATATTCCATCAAATAACATAGAAAATTACTAAAAAGAGTTTCAGCATATCACCATTTAGATTTTCTTCAGATTAAAAACAAAAACATATTTTTGATATAAAGTTAGTCAATATGGGATATGATTTTTGAGAGATCTATATTATTATGGTACTGTGGGAAATAAAAAAAGATTAGTTCACCTGCAAACAAGCCATGCTCTCGATATCAGTAACCTTTGGGAAAATCAGAAATGTTTAGCATTTCCAAATTTTATGATTCTGGTTTAATAGGGTTACACCCAGATTCATATTTAAGAGAAACCCTGTAGGTCATAAAAATAATATGCTTATTATTTTTCACAGTTGATTCTAATGTTTAGAACACTTTCTTTTGATCTTTACAGAATGTGCATTTTAGATCTAGGTATCCTATTTTGGTATTTTTATATTTTTCCTTTAGAGAATATTATTCGAGTGCATCATGCACCAGAAGTTTCAAGGTCAGCATTACTTCACAGTTGTAATAGTCCCAACAGAAAGATAAATATATATTGACTGAGGCTGGAGTTCCAGTTCTTTCATTTGCTGAAGGTCAACAGCCCCTTAGAGGTACTTTCTAACCTTCAAATGTCTATAGGTTAAATTACTGATGAATCACTGCACTTTTCTAAATGGAGGAAACCTACATTGCACTGGGAAGCAGCCCGATATATTGTCTTTTGACTGATGTAATTCTGAACAAGATGGGAAGCAATTTCAGTTCAGGCCCAGTTCCAAAACTTTATGGAAATGACTGTAAAACTGACCACTCAGGCTGAATATACTGACCAAAAAAAGACTTAGTGGCACCATTTCTTTTACAAACCTGAGTTGAAACGTTGTCTTAGGATAGATTTAGAATGAGCTGACAATTTAAATTCTCAATCATGTAAAGATTTTAAATTATGTAATTACTGAAGGCATATAGTATTTAAAAGACTGGGAGTGTTGGGGAAAGAATTAATTAATAAAAACAATAAAGGGCATCACAAAAGAGGGTAATATAAAAACCATCTTCAGTGAATACAAAATGATTTGAGGCTTGAGGTAATTATGTAGCACAGAGTATTGAAGGCAGCACAGCAGGACATAGTAAAACTAAATGAGACACGACTTTGCACATTTCTACTGGCATGTTTTAGAGAATTTGATCCCTGCAGGTCAGGGTTGAAAGAACTAAACAGGCAGAATAAAGAAGAATGCATTGCAGCTGGTGAATTCTTTTCCTCCTGGTTTACATATAATGAAGTAATACATCAAAAAGAGTTTAAACCACAAATCTTATTGTGTAATTTAAAACTTCTTTGTAGTTTAGTAAAAATTCTATTACAGAAAGTTGATACCACAACACCATTTTGATACTGTCCTTTCAAAAATGATTTCATGTTAAATTATTTAAATTTTAATTATAGATGATACTAATTTAGAATCACTTAATTAAAATCTTGGATGGAATAATAATTTAAAATAACTTTTTGTAAACTTTTTATTTTATATTGGAGTATAGTTGATTAACAATGTTGTGATAGTTTCAGGTGTACAGCAAAGTGATTTAGTTATACATATACATGTATCTATTCTTTTTCAAATTCTTTTCCATTTAGGTTATTACATAATACTGAGCAGAGTAGGTCTTTGTTGGTTATCCATTTTAAATATAGCAGTATGTACATGTCGGTCTCAAACTCCCTGACTATTCCTTCCCCCTATCTTTCCCCCCTGGTAACCATAAGTTTGTTCTCTAAGTCTGTGAGTCTGTTTCTGTTTTGTAAATAAGTTCATTTGTATCATTTCTTTATAGACTCTGCATATAAGTGTTATCATATGGTATTTCTCTTTCTCTTTCTGGCTTACTTTCACTCAGTATGACAATCTCTAGGTCCATCCATGTTGCTGCAAATGGCACTCTTTCTTTCTTTTTAATGACTGAGTAATATTTCATTGTATATAGGTACCACATCTTCTTTATCAATTCATATGTCAATGGACATTTAGGTTGTTTCCATGTCTTGGCTATTGTAAACAGTGCCCCAATGAACATAGGGGTGCATGTATCCTTTCAGACCATGTTTTTCCCCAGATGTATGCCCAGGAGTGGGATTGCAGGATCATATAGTAGCTCTGTTTTTTTGGAGTACAGGCCTTTTGTCTCCTTAGTTAGGTTTATTCCTAGGTATTTTATTCTTTTTGATGTGATGGTAAATGGGATTGCTTCTTGAATTTCTCTTTCTGATCTTTCCTTGTTAGTTTATAGAAATGCAACTGATTTCTGTGCATAAATTTTGTAACCTGCAACTTTACCAAATTCATCGATGAGCTCTAGTAGTTTTCTGGTAGCATCTGTAGGATTTTCTATGTATAGTATTATGTCATCCGAAAACAGTGACAGTTTAGCTTCTCCTTTTCCAATTTGAATTCCTTGTTTCTTTTTCTTCTCTGATTGCCATAGCTAGGACCTCCAAAACTATGTTGATAATAGTGGTGGGAGCTCTCAGCTTTTCATCATTGAGTATGATGTTAGCTGTAGGTTTGCCATATATGGCCTTTATTATGTTGACGTATGTTCCCTCTATGTCCACTTTCTGGAGAGTTTTTATCGTAAATTGGTGCTGAATTTTGTCAAGAACTTTTTCTGCATCTATCGAGATGATCATATGGATTTTATTCTTCAATTTGTTGATATGGTGTATCACATTGATTGACTTGAGGATACTGAAAAATCCTTGCATCCCTGGGATAAATCCCACTTGCTCATGGAGTATGATCCTTTTAATGTATTGTTGGATTCAGATTGCTAGTATTTTGTTGAGAATTTTTCCATCAATGTTCATCAGTGATATTGGCCTGTAGTTTTCTTTTTTTGTGGTATCTTTTTTTTTAAACATCTTTACTGGAGTATAATTGCTTTACAGTGTTGTGTTAGTTTCTGCTGTATAACAAAGTGAATCAGCTACATGTATACATATATACCCATATCCCCTCCCTCTTGCATCTCCCTCCCACCCTCCCTATCCCATGCCTCTAGGTGGTCACAAAGCACCGAGCTGATCTCCTTGTGCGATGAAGCTGCTTCCCACTAGCCATCTATTTTACATTTGGTAGTGTATACATGTCAATGCTACTCTCTCACTTCATCACAGCTTACCCATCCCTCTCTCTGTGTCCTCAAGTCCATTTTCTACATCTGCGTCTTTATTCCAGTCCTGCTGCTAGCTTTGTCAGAACGATTTTTTTTTAGATTCCATATATATGTGTTAGCATATTGTATTTGTTTTTCTCTTTCTGACTCACTTCACTCTGTATGACAGTCTCTAGGTCCATCCTACAAATAACTCCTCACTACAAATAACTCAATTTCATTTTTCAACGGCTGAGTAATATTCCATTGTATATATGCGCCACATCTTCTTTATCCTTTCATCTGTTGATGGACACATAGATTGCTTCCATGTCCTGGCTATTGTAAATAGTGCTGCAATGAACATTGTGGTACATGTCTCTATTTGAATTATGGCCATCTCAGGGTATATGCCCAGTAGTGGGATTGCTGGGTCATATGGTAGTTCTATTTTTAGTTTTTTAAGGAACCTCCATACTGTTCTCCATAGTGGCTGTATCAGTTTACATTCCCTCCAACAGTGCAAGAGGGTTTCCTTTTCTCCACACCCTCTCCAGCATTTATTATTTGTAGATTTTTTGATAATGGCCATTCTGACTGGTGTGAGGTGATACCTCATTGCAGTTTTGTTTGCATTTCTCTAATGATTAGTGATGTTGAGCATCCTTTCATGTATTTGTTGGCAATCTGTATATCTTCTTTGGAGAAATGTCTCTTCAGGTCTTCTGCCCATTTTTGGATTGGGTTGTTTGTTTTTTTGATATTGGGCTGCATGAGTGGCTTGTATATTTTGGAGATTAATCCTTTGTCAATTGCTTCATTTGCAAATATTTTCTCCCATTCTGAGGGTTGTCTTTTGCTCTTGTTTATGGTTTCCTTTGCTGTGCAAAAGCTTTTAAGTTTCATTAGGTCCCATTTGTTTATTTTTGTTTTTATTTCCATTTCTCTAGGAGGTGAATCAAAAAGGATCTTGCTGTGATTTATGTCATAGAGTGTTCTGCCTATGTTTTCCTCTAAGAGTTTGATAGTGTCTGGCCTTACATTTAGGTCTTTAATTGATTTTGAGTTTATTTTTGTGTATGGTGTTAGGGAGTGTTCTAATTTCATTCTTTTAAATATAGCTGTCCAGTTTTCCCAGCACCACTTATTGAAGAGACTGTCTGTTCTCCATTGTATATTCCTGTCACCTTTATCAAAGATAAGGTGTCCATATGTGTGTGGGTTTATCTCTGGGCTTTCTATCCTGTTCCATTGATCTATCTTTCTGTTTTTGTGCCAGTACCATATTTTCTTGATTACTGTAGCTTTGTATTATAGTCTGAATTCTGGGAGCCTGATTCCAGCAGCTCCGTTTTTCTTTCTCAGGATTGATTTGGCCATTCAGGGTCTTTTGTGTTTCCATACAAATTGTAAAATTTTTTGTTCTAGTTCTGTGAAAAATGCCATTGGTAGCTTGATAGGCATTACATTGAATCTGTAGATTGTTTTGGGTAGTATAGTCATTTTCACAATGTTGATTCTTCCAATCCAAGATCATGGTATATCTCTCCATCTCTTTGTATCATCTTTAATTTCTTTCATCAGTGTCTTATAATTTTCTGCATACAGGTCTTTTGTCTCCTTAGGTAGGTTTATTCCTAGGTATTTTATTCTTTTTGTTGCAGTGGTAAGTGGGAGTGTTTCCTTAATTTCTCTTAGATTTTTTTTCGTTAGTGTATAGGAATGCAAGAGATTTCTGTGCATTAATTTTGTATCCTGCTACTTTATGAAATTCATGGATTGGCTCTAGTAGTTTTCTGGCAGCATCTTTATGATTCTCTATGTATAGTATCATGTCATCTCTTTGGTTTTGGTATCAGGGTGATGGTGGCCTCGTAGAATGGGTTTCGGAGTTTTCCTTCCTCTGCAATTTTTTGGAACAGTTTTAGAAGGTTAAGTGTTAGCTCTTCTCTAAATGTTTGCTAGAAATTGCATGTGAAGCCATGTGGTCCAGTACTGTTGTTTGTTGGGAGCTTTTTAATCAGAGTTTCAATTTCAGTACTTGCAGTTGGTCTCTTTATATTTTCTATTTCTTCCTGGTTCAGTCTTGGGACATTGTACCTTTCTGAGAATTTGTTCATTTCTTCCAGGTTGTCCATTTTATTGGCATAGAGTTGCTTTTAGAAGTCTCTTATCATCTTTCGTATTTCTCTTCTGTCAGTTGTAACTTTTCCTTTCTAATTTTATTGATTTGAGTCATCTCCTTTTTTTTTTTGTTGAGTCGGGCTAAGGGTTTATCAATTTTGTTTATCTTTTCAAAGAAGCAGCTTTGAGTTTCATTGATCTTTGCTATTGTTTTCTTTGTCTTATTTCACTTATTTCTGCTCTGGGTTTTATGAATTCTTTCCTTCTAGTAACTTTAGGATTTGTGTGTTCTTTTTTCTCTATTTGCTTTAGGTGTAAGGTTAGGTTGATAATTTGAGGTTTTTAATGTTTCCTGAGTTAAGATTGTATTGCTACAAAGTTCCCTGTTAGAACTGCTTTTACTACATGCCATAGGGTTTGGATCATTGTGCTTTCATTCTCATTTGTCTCTAGGTATTTTTTGATTTCCTATTTGATTTCTTCACTGATCCATTGATTGTTTAGTAGCATATTGTTTAGCCTCCATGTGTTTGTGCTTTTTTACAGTTTTTTTTATTGTAGTTTATTTCTAATCTACTAACATCGTGGTCAGAATAAATGCTTGACATACTTTCAATTTTCTTAAATTTACCAAGTCTCGCTTTTTGGCCCAGCATGTGGTCAATCCTGGAGAATGTTCCGTGTGCACTTGAGAAGAATGTGTATTCTGCTGCTTTTGAGTGGAATGTTCAATAAATATCAATTAAGTCCATCTGGTCTAATGTGTCATTTAAGGGCTGTGTTTCCTTATTGATTTTCTGCCTGTATGATCTGTCCATTGATGAATGTAGGGTGTTGATGTCCCCCACTATTATTGTGTTATTGTTGATTTCTCCCTTTATGGCTGTTAGTATTTGCTTTATATATTGAGGTGCTTCTCTCTTGGTTGCATAAATATTTACAATTGTTATATCTTCTTCTTGGATTGATCCCTTGATCACTGTGCAGTGTCCTTTTTTGTCTCTTGTAATAGTCTTTACTTTAAAGTCTATTTTGTCTGATATGAGTATTGCTACTCCAGCTTTCTTTTGATTTCCATTTGCATGGAATATCTTCTTCCATCCCCTCACTTTCAGTCTGTATGTGTCCATAGGTCTGAAGTGGGTCTGTTGTAGACCACATATATATGGGTCTTGTTTTTTTATCCATTCAGCTAGTCTATGTCTTTTGGTTGGTGCATTTAATCCATTTACATTTAAGGTAATTATCTATATGTATGTTCCTATTACTATTTTCTTAATTGTTTTGGGTTTGTTTTTGCAGGTCTTTTTTCTTCCATTTGTCTCTTGTTCTCTTCTCTTGTGGTTTAATGACCATCTTTAGTGTTGTGTTTGGGTTGTTTTTCTTTTTTGTTTGTGTATCTACTGTAGTTTTGGGGTTTGCTATTCCCATGAGGTTTTTTTTTTTTTGGCGGTACGTGGGTCTCTCACTGTTGTGGCCTCTCCCGTTGCGGAGCACAGGCTCCAGATGCGCAGGCTCAGTGGCCATGGCTCACGGGCCCAGCCGCTCCACGGCATGTGAGATCTTCCCAGACCGGGACACAAACCCGTGTCCCCTGCATCAGCAGGCGGACTCTCAACCACTGCGCCACCAGGGAAGCCCTCCCATGAGGTTTTGATATAGCAGTCTATATATGTACAGTGTTGTTTGAAGTTGTTGGTTTCTTTCCCACCTAGAGGAGTTCCTTTAGCATTTATTGCAAAGTTTGTCTGGTGGTGCTGAATTCTCTTAGCTTTTACTTGTCTATAAAGCTTTTGATATCTTTATCAAGTCTGAATGAGAGCTTGCTGGTTAGAGTATTTGTGGGTTTAGGTTCTTCCTTTTCATCACTTTAAATATATCATGTCCCTCCCTTCTAGCCTGCAGAGTGTCTGCTGAGAAATCAGTTTATAACCTTATGGGAGTTCCCTTGTATGTTATTTGTCATTTTTCCCTCGTTGCTTTTAATATTTTTCTTTGTCTTTTTTTGTCAGTTTGATTACTATGTGTTTCGGTGTGTTCCTCCTTGGATTTATCCTGCACGGGACTCTCAGCATATCCTGGACTTAGGTGACTATTTCCTTTCCCATGTTAGGGAAGTTTTCAGCTACTATCTCTTCAAATATTTTCTCAGGTCCTTTCTCTCTCTTCTTCTGGGACCCCTATAATGCAAATGTTGTTGCATTTAATATTGTCCCAGAAGTCACTTAGACTGTCCTCATTTCTTTTCGTTCTTTTTTCTTTATTCTTTTCTGTGGCAGTGTTTTCCTCTATTCTGTCTTTCAGGTCACTAATCCATTCTCTGCCTCAGTTATTCTGCTACTGATTCCTTCTAGTGTATTTTTTATTTCAGTTATTTTATTGTTCATCTCTGTTTGTTTGTTCTTTAGTTCTGAAGGTTTTTCTTAAACACGTCTTGCAACTTCTCGATCTTTGCCTCCATTCTTTTTCCGTGATCCTGGATCATCTTCACTATCATTATTCTGAATTCTTTTTCCTGAAGGTTGCCTATCTCCACTTCACTTAGTTGTTTTTCTGGGGTTTTATCTTGTTCTTTCATCTGGAACATAATCTTCTGCCTTTTCATTTTGTCTAAATTTCTGTGATTGTCATTTTCGTTCCACAGGCTACAGGATTATAGTTCTTCTTGCTTCTGCTATCTGCCCTGTGGTAGATGAGGCTATCTGAGATGCTTCTGCAAGATTCCTGATGGGAGGGACTGGTTCTGGGTAAAGCTAGGTCTTGTCCCTCTGGTGGGCAGGGCTGTGCTCAGTAAAACTTTAATCTACTTGTCTATTGAAGGGTGGGGCTGTGTTCCCTCCCTGTTGGTTGTTTGGCCTGATGTGACCCAGCACTGCAGCCTACAGGCTGTTTGGTGGGGCCAATGGCGGCCTGTGGGAACGTTCACACCAATGAGTACTTCTCAGAACTGCTGCTGCCAGTTTCATTGTTCCTGCAGTGAGCCACAGCTGCCTCCTGCCTCTGCAAGAGACCCACAATACTAGCAGGTTGGTCTGGCCCAACCTCTTATGGGGTCACTTTTTTTTCCCCTGGGTCCTGGTGCACACAAGACTTTGTGTATGCCCTCCAAGAGTGGAGTTTCTATTTCCCCCAGTCCTGTGGAAGTCCTGAAATCAAATCCTGCTGGCCTCAAAGCCAGGTTCTCTGGGGACTCCTCCTCCCATTTCCAGACCCTCAAGCTGGGAAGCATGGTGTGGGACTCAGAAATTTCACTCCAGTGAGAGAACTTCTGTGGTACAATTGTTTTCCATTTTGTGGGTCACCCACCCAGCAGGTATGGGATTTGATTTTATTGTGATTGTATCCCTCCTACCTTCTTGTTGTGGCTTCTACTTTGTCTTTGGATGTAGGGTATCATTTTTGGTAGGTTCCAGCACTTTTTTGTCAGTGGTTGTTCAGCAGTTACTTGTGATTCCAGTGTTCTCATAAGAAGGGGTGAGTGCATGTCCATCTACTCTACCATCTTGAGGTAATTCCAAGATAACTTTTTTAAACAAAAATTATTTGTGAAAATCATATATGAAATATCTTAATACAACCTATTGGTATAATTTGTGACAAATGTATCACCTCAATTATATTTAAAATTTAATCTTTACTATTAGTAGAGCATATGTTCAAATTTTCCTATAAAATATAAGAATCAATGGCTGTATCTTCCATAAATTTATATCAGAGGAATAATCTCTTTTCTATCATTAACCTTTTTATTATTAGACCCTCCTTGTTATTTTGCTTTCTTTTAATTTGTCTATAAGCTGAATAAAAATGGAATCCTTTTGATTTCAAATACATTTTGATTTCAAATAGAGATTTTGAGATTTACATGTTGATTATAAAGGGCTCTGGTGAATTTGATTATGTATGTACTTGTGTTATTATATTTTATAGGGTTTAGTAATTTTATTATACAGGATTATTCTTGAGAAATCAGGTTGTGGGGGATATGTAGAGACTGCACACAGAAGATAAAATCATAGATGTTACTGGCAGTATCTTGTTTGAAGACAGGGAGCCCAGAAACAGGGATGCAGCACATATATACACACATTCCATAATACACCCATTCACAAACATACTTTTTCTGGTTTCAAAGACATATACAGAAACATAAAATTATATACAGAAGCAAAATCTGAGTAGTTAAGGCAATGAAAACTCTCCAATTCTACCAATACAAGGTGTCAATCTGGTAACCTTATAAAGCGTGACAAGTAGCTCAATATTCAGATATCATAGGGTTAAAGAAAAAAAAAGAGCTTTGACCTTCCTAGATACGTTCTTTCCAATGACCAAGGGACAAATGAGACCAAGTTAACAGTCCATGGTCACAGCTGGCTCTCATTATGGTTTGTTACAACCTGTATCACTACCCAGTGATAGAAAGTGCCTTTCTGCTTTTGGTGTAAAAAATTAATTTGTCAGTTGTATTGGTCTGTGAGCAGCTGTCTGGACACTAAAGCATACAGCAACCCCATCATAGGAGGTTAGTTGTACTAGGAATAGGTGGTCCTGTGATCAAATGATTTCATTTTATGTAGAACATTTCAGAATTTCTGCCTTCTTAATGAAATCGCTTTCTGACAAGAGTAATGACAAAAGGAGAATTTATTGGAATTCAGTAAGAATGTATGAGACTGTTAAATTACTCTACTGCAAGTGAATCAGGAGCTAAGTGTGTGAAATTGGAGGTAGCTGAATTGTGAGTGGTGATAATACTCAGTGGTCACACCAAATTATGTTGGCTTAGAAAATGTTTCATGCTCTACTCATACTGCTGTCAGAAGAATAATAGCTGGATAAAAGAAAAAGTAAAGATATTTCCTCTAGTAGATAATTCTACCTATTTATATATGGTCAATGGGATATTAATAGGGAGGCCATATAATTTATCTTCCATACTGGAACATTATTGAGGGTGAAACTGGGAGTGCCATTAATAATTACTTCAATTCAATGGGCATAAACTAGGAAGGACTGTTTTAGACAAATTGGGATGTATAAATACCTTAAGAATGAGATGGAGGGCTTCCCTGGTGGTGCAGTGGTTGAGGGTCCGCCTGCCGATGCAGGGGATGCAGGTTCGTGCCTTGGTCCAGGAGGATCACACGTGCCGTGGAGTGGCTAGGCCCGTGAGCCATAGCCGCTGAGCCTGCATGTCCGGAACTTGTGCTCTGCAGCGGGAGAGCATACCACAAAAAAAAAAAAAAAAAGAATGAGTTGGGAAACTTTACAAGGTAGTTCCACAGGTGACTCAGGACCGGCCAATAGCGAAACTCATTGTCATCTGCCTAGTACTGAAGTGACATTTGTATAAATGAATCAATTTCCATATAATATGTATTCACTTTATAACATGAGGATATAATATAGTTCCTGAGCCTGTTGAGTCTATGGATTTTTCTTCTGAGACCTAAAGAAGTTTGAATGTGGTAGGGTGTTGCAATATCATTGGATGGAAATGACTCATACAATGGCTGCCATCAAAAGTGATATAATTCTGTAATTTCTACTAGTGTTTTGACCTTTTTGGCCTATTTCCAGTTTCTATTTCCTTCTTAGAATTTTTTGTTTGAGACTGATTTACAATCTAACAAAATGTAGTATGTTTTATTTGCTTCCCTTTTGAACCCTATTTTTTCTGCACATCTGACTAATATGGATATTCTAGTTAAAAGAGAGGCTTGAGAAAAACACTCTTAATTCTCGTTTGCTCTGATGCTTTCTCACTGTGGCCTCTTAGACAAATGACTAAGTGGTTTTGTTAACATCTTTATGAAGTTTTATAATAAACTGTGCATTTATTTTATGCAACTTCCTTAGGTTTTTCAGCTGAAAGACGATATAGCCACATGGAGTATTATTATCTCAATAGAACCACAAGCTAAGTGCTTTATAGGTGTAATAGTCATCCACAAGTCTTTAATTCACTGTTTAAAATGCTGTTGAAAAGAATATTTTTCTAATTTTGAAAAGGCTGAATTAGATCAATTGTTCCAATGCCTCTGAATTATTTTCATAGAAAAAGGTTTCAAAGTTCAGGTGCAACTTGTAAATGATGGCAAAAATTATTTTAGCTGTGAGCTGCTTGGCTAGTTCATATTTGTTTCTGTACTTCTGCACCTTTGATGTATAACTAGATCTATTTAATTTTCATAATATTTTGAGAAAAAAACAATTCAGTTTAAAATTTTTTTGTGACTGTGTAACTGTGCTGTTGAAAGATAAGGAGACTCACGCCACCCTCTTCATTGGCTAAGAGGAAATATAATCATCAATGTACTCTCTTAGTTCAGTCCATTGTCACGTTGCATTATTTCTTAATTTGTATCTTTAGATTCTGAGATATGTTGAGTTTGGAAAGTTCCTCTTTACTCTGTCAACATCTTTGTTTCTTTTAAAATAATTTTCCACTTTTTAACGCACATATTTTAGTAGCCTCAAACTTTACTTTTGTAAGCTACACAACCACTTTTCATGAATATATAGTATCTTTTTTTTTGAAGGAGACTAGGTAATGCCAGTTGCATTTTGTAATTAAGTTACTCTGGGTCAACCTTTGCACAATAAGTAAGAAGCAGTTTTATCATGATTCCTATGTTACATGCAGTTGAGTTCACCTTTCTTTACCTCACTCCTGTACCCTAAATGAGGATTTTCATTCTACTTCTGCCTTTTTATATCCAGTGAATATAATGTGAATATAATGATTATGTTTATGCAGTGACTGTGAAAGTGCTCAGCACAAAGTAGGTGCTTCTTTGCTGAATATGATTTGGCCATAAAATTTAGTTCTGTAACTCATAAACATTTGTATGCTGAGATATGATTACCTAAGGAATATTCAGGACTACCGGGAGTTGTGATGGTTGCTTTAGTCTAGGTTTTACCTATAGTAACAGAAAAAGGTGAATACCTTCTCCAAATCTGTTTCATATTCTGAGAAGTCAGGTTATTCCATAACTTGAAAAAGATGTCATTGCTCATTCAAATGAAGAAGCAAAGGTTTCCAAATAATGTGCATCCACATAGAGCTCAGCTTAAAATCAGGGGCATTTGTAGCATTTCTCCCCATTTGGCCTCTTCCATCTGTCAGCATTTTGAGAAGGGTGTATGCATTTGCAAGCAAGTAGCCTTTCCATAAAATTTGCAGGTTGCTGACAGTAACAACATAAAACCTATTTTAGATATTCTCATTCTATATTTTTTTAGTATACAGTCATCCCAGATAAAACACTTAATGAAGAAACTTTAAGGAACTACTACACTTTACTTCTTTGTGAAAGAAAATTGCACCATGGTGATTGAGAAAAAGGTGTCTCTAATTCAGTGCTGATAATGTTAGGTTTTAATGGGATTTCACGTTACTGGTAGAATTTCTCAGGTTATGTTACTTTTTCTTTTTTTCTTTCTTTTTTTTTTTTTTGCGGTACACGGGCCTCTCACTGTTGTGGCCTCTCCCGTTGCGGACCACAGGCTCCGGACGCACAGGCTCCGCGGCCATGGCTCACAAGCCCAGCCGCTCTGCGGCATGTGGGATCTTCCTGGCCCGGGGCACAAACCCGTGTCCCCTGCATCGGCAGGCGGACTCTCAACCACTGCACCACCAGGGAAGCCCGGTTATGTTACTTTTATTTTAACCATGAGAGATCTTTATTTAAAAAAAAATTCCTTTATAAATATACCAGTTTTTAAAATAAAACATTTTTAAACTAGTATAATAAAAAAAAACAAAATAAAATCCAAGAGGCTCATCTTAATTTAACTTCCCAGTGGCTTTACCCTTGAATACCTGACTATACAATTTATAGTAATCTTAGGGTGTGGTACATGAAAATTCTATTTTGCTGGCTTTTCTGCTCATTCAGTTTCCTACAATTTAAAAATTATTAAAATGGAACAAATATTTACCCTCATCTAAGAAAAATTTTCTTTCAATCTGAAACAATGCAAATGTTAATGTCAGTATTGTGAGCAATGTAATATGAAATGGATTTCTTTAGTGGCCCGTATGTTAAGAAAGGTAACAGGAAAAAGGAGAAGGAATACAATGTCTGTGTTATATGTAATCTACCTTGCCCTTAGAATATTGAGCTAACACATTGGACTCAAGCAAGGTAAGAGGAATAACGATCATAAAACATATACAAGCATCCATTACCTGTGGCTTTCAATTATTTCAGTCATGGAAAAATTGGACATGAGAGAGAAGTGTAATGAGATTATTCTATATGTTCTGTAATGTTAACAAAGAACATTATAGAAATGTCTTAAAGTTTTCACTGTATTACAATGGATTGGGCAACAGATCAACATAACAGCATAATTTTCTTTGTATTTACCAGAACCAAATATAGATTAATAAATATTTTATTGAAAGCATTTAATTTTTAAAACCTTGTCTTACTGCTTCAGTGATAACAAATTATCCTTGAAATATATAGAAAATTATTCTTGAAATATAAAGAAACTGCCCTGTGGTCAATGATAGTCTTAACTACTTGTCAATCAAAAGCAGAAGTTTGTTGAGACATTTAATTACAAGATAATGTAGTCATCAAAATGTCGTTGTGGTAGCTGACAGCTCATTTTGGACTGAAAGTGTACAACTACCTCCCCTGAGGTCAGAGATGTTTGGAGGTTAACTTAGTAATGACAAGTCCTTTATTATCACATAATGACATTGAAAAACATTGCAATTATACTAATAAATTAATAACAATAATAAAATGACAGTCATAATTGCATAATATACAAGTTGTCAACTGCATTTTTGTTACATGGTAGGAATTTTTATAAGTATATCTGCACTATGTTAATTGTTCTCAATATGGCATAGACAAAAATTTCTGAAAAATTTCCAAAGCCATGTCTATACTTATGGGAAGCCAGTGTATCCATATTTTTGATCCCACTTATTTTCTTTCCTCCTCTCTCTCCTCTTCTATTTTACAAAGCCTTAAAATAAATATGGAGAATTAGTAATTACCACCTGACCCAGTGTAAATATGTAATTAACATCCTTATTACTTCACCAAGTTTTATCTTCTGTCTTCTTAAGGTTTTTGGCTTAAATGTCTTCTACTTCATGCATTCAGATAAATGAAGGGAAAAGGACCTGGTTTGACATTTTTCTCTTTTCTTTTATTCTATAACTCTCCTCACTCTCGGGAAGAATACATTGTATTTACCAAATATTTTGCACAAATGTTTTATAAAGTAGATCCACTTTTTATGTTAAAATGAATGATAATGTCAGTAATTACTTCTAAATAGCCAGAGATACAATTTTAGTATTTAGATTAGTCTAAATAGCTGTAGACAAAATCTTTTATTTCCTAACTTTGCATAACTCTAGAAAATAGATCTCTTTAGTATCTGATTTCTTTCTGCTGTGAAATCTTCCAGTTAATCTAATTTAGGAAAGGATAAATTTCTCTATGAGTAGATTAATAATAGATTTATGCGTGAAGTGATCTAGCCATGAGTTTGCACTTGGTGGTTGACATTTATTCATACAGAAAGCCTCTGAAAAAAGGTTTAGATGGCTACTGCTTCCATTGGCCTGAATTACAGAGAATTAATTGTGTGTTTTTGCAAACTTTCTCCTGGGATTGGAAAGGACCTTTTATAATGGTGAGTTGTTCCTTTTTAAAATATTTTCTTGCAACTTTTTCTTTATATCTTCTCTTGTGTGTGCTTAAACACATAAGTGTGCTTAAACACTCCTGGGTGTGCCAAGGAGAAAAGTTTTCCTCTTTGGCACCCAAAGTCAGAAAGTTTACCCAAGTCACTGCCCAGGCCAGAAGATTAATAAACTGTTAAAGATCTAATTTCTTTAAGATAAATTTGAAAGTAGTGCACAATAGCTATATATAAACAAAGAAGCTCATATCATTTTTCTTTCCTCAGTGGAGAGAAGGAATGCTTATAGTCAAAATACTAATGATAATAATAATAACCAGTATTTACTGAATAAAGTTGACTATGTTCTGGCACTATTTTAAGAACATCACATATATAAACACACATAATCCACCCAAAATTGTATGGGGGAGGTATTACTATTATTGACATTTTTCAGGTGAAGAAACTGAGGCGCAGAGAGGATATGTACAACTAGTATGTTGTAAAGGTGGGTTCAAACCCAGGCAGTCTGTCTCCAGAGTACATGTTCTTAAGCCACTAAGGATATCTCATAGGACAATATACTGTAAAGAAGTCTGGAGTGGGAATCAAGAGACCTGGATCCTAATTTTATTTTTACGGTTAGTAAGTAGTCCTATGATCTGCACAAGATTATTCACTGGTCCCAAGTCTCCTCACATGCAAAATTGAAAAGTGCAGGGGTCTCTAATCTGGGGTTATGAGAGCTTCAAAAGCAGACTAATTATTTTGGCATCTGTGCCTTGCCCACTGAACTTCTGCTTCAATGCTTAACATTTGTTATATTGTCTAGAGAGGGTGAACTTAAAGGAAAAGAGGTTTGGGTTCAAATGTGAAATAGACCTTATTAGTCTAAGCTGTCCAAAGATGGAATAGGCTGACTTAAGCATACAGTGCATTCACCGTCAGTGGAAATTTTCAGGCAGAGGTTTGGAGGACAATATGATAGGGTGCTTAAGAGAGGACTCAAGTACCAATTATGCAGTAGGGTAGACTGGATGACATCCACTCAGCTTTATTAAAGTATGATTGACAAATAAAAATTGTATATATTTAGTTTGTACGATGTGATTTTTAAAGTGTATAATGTGATGATATATACATTGACTTTTAATGTTCTTTTCTACTCTGAAGTTTTATGATTCTGTAAATCCCATCAACATCTTATTCATTCATTTAAAAAGAGCAATCTATCTACAACTATAGGTACATATATATGATTATGTGAATATACTGTATACATTTTTCTTTAAGAATCTGGCTTATAGAATGGATCTTGCATGAATTTCATCTGTTTAAAAAGCTTGTAGATGTTCTAGTTCTAAATAAGCTAAAATGTAAGTGGCAATGTTGCTTATTTAAGAAAGATAGAATGTTTAAGAATATTGATTTATAGCTTAATATGGCATTATACAGAAGGCTTCAGATATCTATTAAGCAGATATTTTGTAATCGAGCATACTCTAAGTAGGTGAAACTACATAAAGAATGGAATTGGAGATAAGTTGTGCTCCCTTGACACTTCCTTCCTTATACCTTAATTATAAACAACAGAATGGTTGTAAGTATGGGCCCTAGAGAAAGCATTGTCTAGATTTAAATGAATGCTGTACCATTAGTACCTGTGAAATTTGGGAAGTAATTTAACGCTTTCAAATCTCACTTTCCTCATTTGTAAACTGGGGGTAATAAGAGGCCTGGTCCCTAGGGTTATTGTTAGAATTAAATTATTTAATATGTGGGTCTTCTGGCCATTATTTTATATCTATGTTTTTTCTGTTTTATTTTTTCAACTTTATTGAGGTATAATTTAAAAATATGAATTGCATATATTTAAGGTGTGCAACTTGATGTTTGTGTTTTATTTTTTAATGTAATCCAATATTGACTTAAAGATTGTGGTAGAAGATTGATGGTATGTTTAAGGGTCATATAATGTCAGTATTGCTACGTGAATACCTGGTATCTAAAGCATATGGCTTTCATGTCAATATACGCTAGCTATCTGCACTCTAGGCACTTGTCATAGAGCTCCTACATAATTGAGTAGTTCACAGCTTCCACCAAAAGTTCAAGAGAAATGAGTGAAATGAGTGAAGTGAAGAGAGAGAGGGAGGGAAAGAGAGATAGAGAGAGAAAGAGAGAGAGAAGGATGAATTAACTAGGTTATTTCAGTGCCATGTTTTTAAATCAAGTTGGATGACTCAAAAGTGTATCCGTAATGTAGTACCTGATTGTTCTTGCAAATGCTCTTACTGAATTGTGATTTAATATTTCGGGCTGTACTTTTATTGAGTATTGAATTAAATTTTAGTCAAATGAACAATAAGCTTGAATCTATTTTTAATGTAATTATCTTCTTGTAACTTGATTTTTTATTTTTATTATTTTAGTTTAATTTTCATTGTTGCCATTTGTATTGTAAGGATATTATACAATCAACTTGGTGCCATTTTAATGAAGCCATTACTACTTATCAGTAGTAATTTTGTTCTTTGCAAAGCTGGAAGCTGGGAGTAAAATCTTTCACAATAACATTTCCAACTTTAGAAGAAGTGTCATTATTTTGAACTGATGGGGGGGTAATCCTAGGTTTAAAGAAATAGAATATTGTTGAATTTAGCTAAATTCTTTAATTAAAACAAGGTGAACAGACTTTTTTGCCTTATAGAGAGACTATTACAGTATAATGGAAAAGTGGAAGCTTTGAGTAGATAGATGTGGTTCTAATCCTTGCTTGGACACTCACTAGATGTGATTTTGGGTAAATTACTTAGTTTTACTGAGTCTCAGTTTTTTCATTTTTAATTTGTGTTAGTAATATCTGATGGACAGAGCTGGAGAACTTCATTAAATAATGCATGTAAAACTTCTGTTGAATACTTGTATGTGAATGACTATTTCTGAAGAATTTAAATTTCCCACCTTGTCAGGCTGCTCCCTTAAATTTCTCCAGTAGTCACCATTTGCACAAAATACAATGTGAATGGCACACCTTGGAGTTGTGCAATCTTCAGCCCTTATTTACATGTTTAAATTTTCTTTCTTAAGGGACCTTTACTTTCTAGATTTTAAAGAGGTAAATTTTAAGTTGGATGTGTTCAGAACAATTCTAATGACCCTACCTTCTGTGAGTAGTGAAGAAGCCAAGTGAAGGAAATAATGATTTGTTCATCCATCTACCCATCTACCCACCCATCCATCCATTATTCCATTACGTTGATATTTTTCAAGAGTTGGCTGTGTGCCAGGCACCATTATATTCACTCAAATCTGTGTAAGTGGATGAAAATAAAATATGTGTTTGAACTTGAGTAAGTAAACACCTTGAGGGATAAAATGATACAACTACTTTTTTAAAATAAGGGCTCTCTGCTGTTAGATAAAACTA
The DNA here is from genome assembly GCF_964270905.1 of Leucopleurus acutus. Classification (NCBI taxonomy): domain Eukaryota; kingdom Metazoa; phylum Chordata; class Mammalia; order Artiodactyla; family Delphinidae; genus Leucopleurus; species Leucopleurus acutus. The sequence goes on from NC_139148.1 coordinate 74,350,767, forward strand.
GGTAAGAGACCTGGAAATCTTTGTATTTTCCCTTCACTTAGGACATCTGCCCAATATTCCTTTGGCTGTCACTGTGAAATACTGGGCATTTTTAAATGGATGGTGAAACTTGAAAGGAAAGGAAATGCTAATATAAATACTCTCTTTCTAATCACTTGCAGATTCTTGTTTTCCCCACCTCTGGCTTTCCTTTTCACCAAGAAACATATATCATTCTTAAACCAGTCTTACACCCTAGGCTTTGAGAGAAAAATAGATGTTAGATTGAGATTCCTATTAGCTTTCCAATGGTTGGTTATTCCTGGTGAATCAATATTCTTTACTAAATGCCCATATCAAATAGTAATGAAGTCAAGAATAGATTATTTTTCCTCTGTTCCCATTATAAAATGAAGCTATTATGAGTGTAAGAGAAAAGATTGGAAAAAGTCAGTAATGTATACCTTAAAGCTTTTCAGTGATTTCAGTTACCTTAGAATTTTCACTGATTAAGAGACAGAAGGGACATTAGAGATCATTTAGTTTGATGTCTTATTTTATAGATGAGGAAACAAAATCTAAAAAAAATTGTGATATGGCTTGCCTCTCATAGCTCAGATGTTTAGTAATAGCCACTGGAGCTTAGTTTTTGAGACTCAGCCCAGTGTACTTTCTGGCACATCAAGCTTATTCTCCTCAATTTTCCCTTATTATTTCATTTATCTTCAGGACTATAAGGGATAACCAGAACAAATCTTTCTTTTCAATCCACATTAAATTTTTATTTCAGTATTTTTTACTTTCCTTTCTGCATTTGTGTATTTCCCAATCTTCCTTATAATTAGTAGCTTTTCCCCATTCCTACAATACATGTTTTTTTTCATCTTCCTTGGTAACTTTCTTTCTCAGCTGGTTTTCTTCTTTTTTTCATTCTTCATTGTTTACTATATATACTATGTATATTTTACTATGTATATTTTACATAATATACTATGTATATTTTACTATATATACTATATATACTATGTATACTATTACTTCAAATGTTTACTATAGCTACATATAAAAACACAAAAACAATTTCATTCACACCCACCATGTTAACTTTGTGGTTTTGATCTCTCTATGGATCAAGAAGGGTACTCTTTTCCTTTTGGTAATGGACACTGTACAAGGACTGAAAGGGTAGAAATCCCGGTCTAATTATATCCTGTGTATTAAGCTTCTTAGGAAAGAAGCATGTATTGTATTTGTGAGATTATAATCTAATAAGGTATTAGGAGCATCTCATTGGGAAAGTCATTCACTTGAAGAATTTCACTTTCATAGGTGACCATTAACCAGAAAGTGAATATTGGAGGTAAAATAAGGATAAGTGTTCACTTAAAATTGAATTTCCAAGTAAGAATTATAAGAAATGTATTAATTTCCTTGCAGCTTTATTTTTTAATCAGAAAAATCTTTGAATTTTTTCTCTTTATCTGCCAATATGAACCAAATTGTGTGAAATGTTTACTTCAGCAGAAGTTGCAGAAAAAGAAGAAATTCAGAAAGAAAAATGGCCTCTGATTTTGAGGCCTGAGACTCCTACTTTTCAGCTTTCTCTTCAGTCTCTAAAAGTAGTGTGTTTTGTAGACTGTTTCCATTTGGGTTTGGGAAGATTCTGCTTATACTTAGCTTTCAAGTCATTTGCCTTTAATTCTTGAAATTCAATTAGAAATAAACATTTTTTCTTGCCCTCACTTCCCTTCTTGCTTTTTAGGACAGCAATTTGGAAGGGTTGGGTGGGTAGGTTACCATTTTATCTGTCTCTATTACTCTGACTGATAGAGCTATTAAGTAATGGCAAACTGTAATTCTTTATTATCTGCCTGCCTCATTCTGCTCTTTGCCCTTGAGAAGAGCTGGTTAAAGATCAGAGTATTATTGAAAACTCCTGAAAAATAATAACTTGTTTGGCCACTCAAGCTATGACAATTCCTTGGGAAAACAGGTTTATTGTGTATGTGTGAATGGGAAGGGGTATTCATCTTGAAGTACTTAAGTGATGTGATGGGGGTGGAGAAATTATTACTCTAGAGTAGTTGAGAAACAGTGGTATTCATAAAGAGAAACTGAGAACATCTATATGATAAATACCCTTGTAATTAGTGAGATCATTAGCATGGACAAAGTATACTTTAGCATCCACAAAGAAGTCTTTAAGCTAAGCAGTTAGCTTCACTATGAAGAGGAAAAAAAAAAAAAACAAAATGAGCTATATACAGCTGAATAGGCTTTTCAGAGTCTCTAAGGAGGTGACTTGTCTGTTGATGGCCAGTGAGGGTGGACCAGTGAAATAATTACTTAACAGCATGTAAACAATGTGAGATGTGAAGTATGCTTTCCCCCCTTTTACCCCCCTTTTTCATTGAGAGAATTTCTTGTTGAAATGGCTCCACTGGGACAGGCAGCAGAGAAATTTGATTAAATGGATGCCTGGAGTCATGACCCTGTCTAAACATGGTGCAGCTCTCAGCATTAATCAAAGAAATTTTTTTCTTACTTAAAAAATTCTGACCTTGCTGTATATGAGTATTAGTGAGCTTTGGATTTGGTTGTGGTTGAATAGGGGGCTGTGTAAGTCTGTGTGAGCATTCTGTTTACAGATAAAAAAATGGAAGAGGAAGCTGTCTTCAAGGACAACAGAAAAATATAACATTATTTTATATCATGTTAAGGGACTTTCATTTCATAATAGCCTATCAACAGCCAGTGGGATTTGGACCTCCATTAGAATTCACTAGGACTCATTTATTGCAAACCACTGTTGACATTGATCTGAGTGTTTAGAAGATATTTATAGCATTGTAGTTGGTGTGGGATTCCAGTGTTCAGAAACTCTCTGGGAATGCTTTTATTTTGGGCTAGTGTTTGAAAACTCATTGGAAGTGATTTTTCTTGGAAAATAGAGAAATATACATGTTTGGTGACAGAACAACTAGAATTGTGGTCACTGGTGACTCAGATAAAAGCAAGAAAAATGGAACTTTCCTGAGCAGGCATGTGCCATTGTATTATGCCTGAGTAGGCATGTGCCATTGTATAATAAGCAGAATATTTGCTTCAGGTGAGAGATTTGTTATTCATCCTTGTTTTAGGAAAGAGAACAAATTTGGTATAACTAGATAGATACTTCCCTCACAGGAATTGGCTTAGCAGAGTGTAAAACTGATTTTAGATCATCAAAATCTTACTTGTTCCAAATAAGAATTATTTTGTGGAGTGTGGACTTACATCAAAAAGCTTTATTAACAAGATGGATCAGGTAAGGAGGTCCAGCTAATTGAAGTTAATCAAATATTTTGTTGCTAATCCTTGTTGAAAATCTTTTTAATAATATTGGCCCATTTTATCGCCTGCCTTATGTAGCATAGTACAGTGAACATAAATATAACTTTATTTGGGTGATTAAGCTCTTAGGACCTCAGAATCATTATTTTCTCACCATTTTGATTGTGCAGCAATGTGGATAGATAGAAGTTTGGTTTTTCTGTTTCTTGCAATATGCTTGTAAGTTAGTGATGCTTTATAAAACAATAATAATTTTAAAATATCACTTCTTAATATTTTCTCCTAATCATAGTATATAATTAAATAACTGGTGTTAATTACTCTAGCTAATTGAATTTTAGATAATCAAGGTATTTAATTTGGGTTTTCCTTGGATGGCAGTGATGGAAGTTATGTTTACATGTTTTTTTTGTGAAGTAAGTAGACTTGTTACAATACTTTTGACAATAAACATATGGGACCTTAAGAAATACAGACATGGAAAGCATCACTCCTTTGAGGTAAAAGTATTAATTTAGTGACTTGAGGTGAATCGTTTAGATTGCTTAGACCATGGCCATGTGGATTTAGTCCCTACTTCATGATTTGAACATCTATGGAGAACATGATTTCAAATGTACAGAGATCATTTGAACTTAGTATACATATACATGAATTTTTACTTACAAACCCACAATTTCACCATTACTCTGAGAATGGGGGGGTGTATTTTTCACTACAGAATTATAATTCAAACTGGTGTACTGTAAAAAATAAAACTAGCTTTGTATTTGAACATGGAAAGCTACTTCCAATGCTTGTCCGTTCACCATGGAGTTTGCATATGTCACAGCAAACAGTTTTTGCTTCATACATCATCGGATGAAAGGTTATCAAGTTGCTACTGTTGGGACAGTTACAAGAGGCGAGGCTGTTGATGTCAGTAAATGTAGATTTCATCAACAAAAGCTAACCAAATGTGGTCAATTACACTGCTTGATGACAACAGGGCTTTAAAATAACAGCAAGGTCACTTGCATAATATTCCAGACAAGAGCTCTTTACTAGAACCTTAATATTAACTCTAGCTATAGAATATTAAATACTCTAAATTACAATGTAAGTCCCTGAAGAAAAAAACGGAAGCAAGTCTGTCTGCAGTCTAATCGTCACTGACTGGTGCCTGTCCTCCAGGTTGACATTGCTATCATATAGGGGATTTTATCTGCCCTCTACTTTTACATAAAAGGTAAATTGACAGGAAAATGTGCATGTCAGAGAATTATTATGGAAACTATCAACGCTTGATTGTAGGTGATTTTTTACTATCAAATGTCTACTTTCACAGTTAAAAATCATAGTTTAATATTAAAAATAAGATTTGACTAATATAGGTGTCAAATCTTTCAACTTTCAGTGGATGTGATGGGTGTGGTTTGGAGGAAGGGGAGACATTACACAATTCCAGGATCTAACCCTTCTCAAACCTTCACGTGCTTATGTTAGTGATGATACATGTACTGAGTAAGACCCTGGGAGGTCCTGAGCCATCAGGAAAAATAGGATTGAAATACATTCCCATTCTGAGCTTATAGGCTCTGTTTGAAAAGATTTTCACCAACTAGGAGTTTTTTGTGTAACGCTCAGTTAACCTGAAAATTAAGCTTAAGTGAAAACTCACATTTGCCTGAAAAGTATGGTAACTAAGGTTTCATTGTAAAATGTTGATAAAGTGTCATAAATGTATGACTCTATAGTCACTGAGCTAATATCTAGAAAACTATGCAAGTGGTGGGTAAATTTTTTATGACATATTGGTATATATGTCTTAGTACTCTGTGCTACTTATTTCTTACCATTGTTTTTGTGATAAATGAAATGATTTTATTTTGAAAACACTTTGATTCTTCAAGATCAGTACTGTTTAATTAATAAATACTATTTTCCATGATATAAATTGTATCTAAGGATCATATTGTTGGTATGGCCTCAGATTTCTATCTATTAGTTCTATTTGTGTATGATCAGATCTAGTACTAAGCAGTGTATTTCAATAAGTACTTTAATCCCTGAAAAGTAAAATGAGGAAAACTTTGACTGCAGTTCCACCTTTAGTACTGAACTCAACTTCTTAATGAGAGTTAGTCAATCTGTAATTAATGATTATAGTATCTGTCTTCAGGTACTATTTTTATATATGTGTATTGAGATAATATATTAAGATCATTTTGAGTTCTTTAAAGAAATGTTATTATAGACCATAACACTAACATGTCTAAAATACAGGGACCTGACAAAATGCTGTTTGTTATTATCAGAGGATTAGCTATGATAGTCACAATTATGCTGAACTGAACAATTTTTAAAAGATAGATTTAAATTCTGAATATTTATCTATCTTTTGTGTTTGTTTAGGATTAGAAGACTAAAATTCCATAATGGCAAGCTAAAGAATTTCATCAATGCAACGTACTATAACCTATTTATTTTATCCCATCAAATTTATAAGATTATATTACAGGAAAAAAATACATTGAGAGTAAGAAAAGCATGTGTATATTTGTGCATGTGTTGTATTTTGCTTAATGCCACCATTTTAAACAAGCGTTAAGTAATTTACACTTATTAGTTTCTCATTGATTTGTTGCTGTGACTAGTACTTTATAAATTGATATTATACTGTCTTTTGCAAAGAAAAGAAAACAACATACGGAAAGTACCTTGTGATTTAGAATATTCAAAATTCAGAGCTATACCACTCTATGATTTAATGCCTCCAGATGTAGACTTCTTATATTTTCAGAAGTTTTCTTCTTTTATTCTGTTGATTTCCAATTTTTGAAGTTTTTATATTTAGCAAGGACCATTTAATCTCATTTCCTCATTCTTCAAATGAAAGAAAACTTAAAAGGTGAAGTAATTACATATTTAAAAATCATGTACACTTAAAAAAAGGTGAGCTTGCTGGATAATTTCAAAAGGCTGTGTCACCAAAAGCCTGCATTTTGTTGAAGGGAAAATGCAATAGAGGCTTACTCCCCATCCTTGTGTGAATTCTCCAGTGAGTCTGTGGGAATGAATGACCTTTGCTGATCTCGCACTCTTAGCAGTAGCAAGTGTGGTCATTTAGTCTGAACTTGAAGCAAGAGGATGGTGAAGAGAGCTTGAAAGCTAACAATGAGAATTAGTAACTAGTGGACAAGTCTAAACATAGGCAAAAAGTGCCCTTGTTGACTTAAATCAAAGGAGCCTGACACTCCTTTATGTACCAGGTTTTTCTTGATACTGGTCAAAGAGTGGTAGATATTTGGGAAAAAATAATGAGATGTACAATTCTGTAAGGTTAATCTTGATTGAAATGTTAGTCTTTGATAATTATTTCAACATTAAATTGAAATGACTATAAATATGAATTTCATTAGCTGACACAATATGAAACAGGAAATATCTTTAAATCTGGTACTATCTCTCAAAGAGCAATTGCAATACCTGGTGGAAGAAGAACTTATTCCTTATAACATTGTTTCACAAGAAATCAGAGCAAGGGAACTCACCAGTCCAGATTTCTACATTTTGAAGTTTCATTTAGTAAGTACAGTAGATTTTATAGACTTTCTATTCCCATATATCAAATAAAACAAACTCCCTTTACTCTTATGGTAATGATACTTGGTTTACCAGAATAATAATTATAGCAGACATTTATATCCCTTACTATTTGCCAGGCATTAACATGAACACCTTAATATATTTTGAACTCATTGAACATAGGCAAAACCCCTATGAAATAAATGCTGTCATTATTCCTATTTTACAGATGAGGAAACTGAGGCACGGAAAGTTGAATTACTTGGTCAAAGTCACACAGCTAATAAGTGGTGGAATTTTTTTGAATGAAGTTCCTAATCCTGGCTTCAAATTCCATGCTCTTTATTTCTGCACCACAGTGCCTCTTAGGTTTTGTGCAAATTTGCCAAGAAATCAGGAAAAGGGAAGGAAAGAGTCTGAAGGTCTGCAATAGTTTTAAAAACTTCTTTCTGAAAGATTCTATGAAAAATGAGAAGCAGATTCACTATGTGTACTGTGTTTCTTTCCTTCATGAGGTTAAATGAAGCTCTAGAAGATAGGAAATGAAATACCCTGATACTGCAACATTGAAATTTTTTCACAGAAAAATATGTCAAGAATTTTTGGCTACATAAAGTGCATTAATAAACTTTGTAAATTATCTTTAAATAATTGTCAACCTTTTTGAAAGCATTTTAAAAAGGATTTGAAATATTTTCATCACCTTATCACCTGCACAGTTAATAAAAATAAGTAAAAACATTGTTTTTTACCTTTTACATGGCAAATGTTTTTGACTTGAGTGATTTTCCTAGGATGCCTTAGACTACTGTGGGATTTGGGTACTGGCTTATTCTTTATCCAGGAAGATAAATATCAATCAAGTATACATTACTGAATGGAAAAAGAGTCTACTTCTGTTGGAGAGCTATTTGTAAGTAATTGAAAGTGGTTGTGTGTGTGGGTACTATTTGACAGCTTTCTTGGTACTTCAGATAGTAAGTTTCTAACAATTCTTGACCAGGAAATTGGAGACTTAATCCTGTCAGCTGCTGATCTGAGTATGTTTATAGCCTCAATTCCATTTTGCATCATCTGTGCCCAAAACTGTAGGGTGACGTAGAGCCTAGAAAATTACAACCATAGAGGCTTCTAATCATATCCAATGGAAGAAGTATCCATTTTTTTAAAAGGCAGAATTCTGCTGCAGTCACCTATTGTCTAGAGGAAAAGAGAGAATGTAGCCGAAGTAGTAAAGGTCAAGAATACCAACTAAAGTGATAATAACACCCTTGGCATTTTAGGCATTAGAGTTTGGACTTAGAGAATTCAAGAATAAGGGTAAGGTCTTCAAGGATTTAGCTGGAGATTAAGAGTACATCACAAAGATTAGCAAGTGAAATTACTTGTGAAATAGTGTTCATTATATTGATGCCCTTGGAAGATATAATTTAAAATATTCTACAATCTATTATATATTGGATAGATAGTGGAAGCTTATATTACTATTTTCAAAATTCTAGAATTCTAGAAAGAAACAGCAAATAACAAGGGTTTAATGATATAGCCCCAATCAAAAAGTAACTGGAAGTGTGAATGTATATAGAAATATACATCCTGTTGAAAATTGAGATCCTCTTTGGACCCCTTGCCCATTTCTTTTACATCATTAATTTTCTAGTTCTCTAGGCTCGAAACCATATCTTTACGTTTTTGTCTTTGGTCTCAGGCAGTATATCAACAAGACCTACCAACTTTTTTTTTCTGCATTGTATTTTAGAAAAATCTTATCTTCTAGTTTTATTTTCTTATTTTTCATACTGACTTAGGCTGTTTTCACTTCACACCTGGAACTTCTTTTATCATCTTTTAGTCATATTTGCTTCAGTCCACAGTCATTTTTCCTTTCTAATCCTATTGAAAGATACTCTTGCCTACACTTAATTTCTTCCATATTGTTTCTATGCTCAAGTATCTGTGGTGACAAGTCCGTAGGCTCCTGCCTGACGTTCAGGACTTTCTGACAGATGTCTTTCCCCTTGTCTAATTGCTGCAAGAGAGCACACACACATCTGACCAACTTCTTTTCTGGTTAGCTTTTATAGGCTTTCATTTCTGGATCCATAAATCCTAATTAAACTCAACCACCTTCAATAAGTATTGCATTTAAAATACTTGTGGTTTTATTTGTCTTCTGGATTTTAAGTTACTGATGATATCCTTTGGATACTCTAGTGTAGTTATAACCAGGAATTCCAGAGACGTAATTGGGGGAGCAGTATTAACAATGATATTACTTTTCCTTTCATTTTAAATCATTAAACTTTTCAAGATATTTTCTGTATTCTTATGAAGTTTCTCTCCTCTTTCTGTGAAAAAGAGGTAATTCAGAGCTAAATTTAATTTTAACTAACCAGTCAGGGTTGCTGGGGATCAATGTTCTTATCCTGATGAAGTTGATAGTTCAGCTATGGCTTCTTTATCCTTATGGTCTCAGGAAATGGGAAGTGTTGAGGTTGTGTCACACCTTCTTTTTCAAAGCCAATAAGCCACATTTTAATAGCCTCATGAGTTTACTGTTTCACACATGAAATGATGAGAGGTAAGAATGCAAGCTCTTTTCATTTATAGATAGATTTCCTGACAAGGATTAGATTGTGTTTTTAAATTCATCGCAGAAAAAAAATAAAAGGAAGGAAGAGGAAAGAAAAAAATGGAAAGAAAAGATAGAGGAAGGGAGGGAGCAAGGAGTGAAGTAAAGAAGGAAGGAAAAGAAAGAAAAAACAGTCATGTAAGTAACAGAAAGAAGAATAAAAATTATTTGAATCAATATTGTCACTTTCTAGAGGTAAAAGTATTATTCAAGTTTTATTCAATAAATTAATCAAGTTTCTTAGAAAATATAATGGACCATGCAACCTCAAGTTACACCAACTGTCTGACAAGGCAAAGCTGGATTTATGCAAGTCTCCTGTTTACCCAAGAATGCAGACATTTCCCTTACGAAATGAGGCAGCCTTATCTTTATTATTGTAGTTCATTTTAGTTTACAGTTTTGCTGTAAACAATATTTCAGAAGCTTACTTCAAGATTCCTAAATAAATGAACAGGAAAAAATAATGCTCAGTGGTGGTAATCTACATTTCATATATTGTATGATTGAAAAAAGGTATTTCTGGATAACAGAAAAATAATTAAAAAATGATAGTTGTGCTTTATTTAGTAGAATCTGTGTAAATAATGGAAGGTAAATTGAGCTGCTGAAAAATTTTTGTATTCTCTAAAAAAAAAATGTTAGCCAGATTGTGATGACTTTGAAACTCAAGTACTAGGAGCATCAAAGAAGACATCCTATGTTTTTTAATCTATGTCAAAATTGCTGTTATGGGAAAATATTTTTACTTGAGTACTAGTACGCAGTGCACAATAATCTGCCTAACCTCTAGTCAGGACATAAATTCATCTTTTTCCCATCTCTCTTTCTGTGCAGGTTGAAGACCAGAGTTTTATTTGCTCTGGCAAACCTTCCTTGGTGAAAGCCAAGTAATCTAATATTAATTGCATTGCCTTACCCTGATACCCACAGAAAGTGTCATTTCCATATTTCAGGAAAAATTTAGAGTCTCTGTGTTCATAGAAAACTATGCATTACATGTCATAAAAATTATGTAAGTTAGACCTGAGACTATTACTGGCTTCTGAAGATAAAATCCTATGAAATGAAACAGTTCAGCATGGGTTGAAGCAGTATGTATTGCTTTCATCTTAAGATAAAACCCAATAAAATAAAACAGCTGACTTGAGCTGGAACAGGGTGTGCTATCTCTATACTACAAATCTGTTTCTTATTTTCTGTCTATAAAACTGAAACATCAGTTGTAAAGTTTTTACAGTATTTCTCCCTTTCCTCCTTTCAAATAACACATTTCCTTGGTAAAGGTGAATTAAAATTTAGATTCCCTATTGAGTTTTCCTTTTTGGTGTTAGTTTTACACCCTGAGACATTATGGGAGAAATTTGACTGCATACAATCACTGGGAACATAGACTTACATTTTAGAATTCAGGATGTTTGGGGCCTCAACAAATAATTATTTAAGTAGCATTTCAGTATAATTTTCAGTTGTAAAAATTAATATACTTTTATTTATTTCATTTCATATTTTAAATTCGTGTCCTAAGTGCTCTTTAGCATAACATTTTCAGGGAGAAGTTGTTCGTAATTTCAAGCACACAGATGCATTTGCAATCTCCCTTAAGTAATAAAGAATTATCAGTGTAAAAAGAATAATAGAAAATCTTGGATCGTGATTCTTCTGGTAGAAATAGTTACTAGTCAGTCTCGGATTCTATGATGCTCAGTGGGAATTTTATTTTTATAAATACCAAGGAATTTAATTTTTATATAATAATATTATCTTTTCCCATCCCATATTCAAGTGTCATCAATTTTTGCAAAAATGTCCTATACATCTAATTTTTTCTACCAGTTTAATTGAGATATAATTGACATACAGCACTGCATAAGGTTAAGCTGTACAGAATGATTTGACTTACATCATGAAATGATTATCAGAATAAGTTTAGTGAACATCTATCATCTCATTAATTTATTTATTTTTATTTTTTAACATCTTTATTGGAGTATAATTGCTTTATAATGCTGTGTTAGTTTCTGCAGTATAACAAAGTGAATCAGTTATATGTATACATATATCCCCATGTCCCCTCCTTCTTGCGCCTCCCTCCCACATTCCTATCCAACACGTCTAGGTGGTCACAAAGCACCAAACTGATCTCCCTGTGCTATGCAGCTGCTTCCCACTAGCTATCTATTCTACATTTGCTAGTGTATATATACCCATGCCACTCTTTCACTTTGTGCCAACTTACCCTTCCCCCTTGCTGTGTCCTCAAGTCCATTCTCTACGTCTGCGTCTTTATTCCTGTCCTGCCCTTAGGTTCATCAGAAACTTGTTTTTTTTTTTTAGATTCCATATATATGTGTTACCATATGGTATTTGTTTTTCTCTTTCTGACTTACTTCACTCTGTAAGACAGTCTCTAGGTCCATCCACCTCACTACAAATAACTCAATTTCATTTCCTTTTATGGCCAAGTAATATTCCATTGTATATATGTACCACATCATCCTTTATCTATTCATCTGTCGATGGACACTTAGGTTGCTTCCATGTCCTGGCTATTGTAAATAGTGCTGCAATGAACATTGTGGTACATGTCTCTTTTTTCTTTTAACATCTTTGTTGGGGTATAATTGCTTTACAATGGTGTGTTAGTTTCTGCTTTATAACAGAGTGAATCAGTTATACATATACATATGTTCCCATATCTCTTCCCTCTTGCATCTCCCTCCCACACTCCCTATCCCACCCCTCCAGGTGGTCACAAAGCACCGAGCTGATATCCCTGTGCTATGCGGCTGCTTCCCACTAGCTATCTACCTTACATTTGGTAGTGTTTATATGTCTATGCTTCTCTCTCGATTTGTCACAGCTCACCCTTCTTCCTCCCCATATCCTCAAGTCTGTTCCCTACTAGGTCTGTGTCTTTATTCCTGTCTTATCCCTAGGTTCTTCATGACATTTTTTTCCCTTAAATTCCATATATATGTATTAGCATATGGTGTTTGTCTTTCTCTTTCTGACTTACTTCACTCTGTATGACAGACTCTATGTCTATCTACCTCATTACAAATAGCTCAATTTCGTTTCGTTTTATGGCTGAGTAATATTCCATTGTATATATGTGTCACATCTTCTTTATCCATTCATCCGACGGTGGGCACTTAGGTTGTTTCCATCTCTGGGCTATTGTAAATAGAGCTGCAATGAACATTTTGGTACATGACTCTTTTTGAATTATGGTTTTCTCAGGGTATATGCCCAGTAGTGGGATTGCTGGGTCATATGGTAGTTGTATTTGTAGTTTTTTAAGGAACCTCCATACTGTTCTCCATAGTGGCTGTACCAATTCACATTCCCACCAGAAGTGCAGGAGTGTTCCCTTTTCTCCACACCCTCTCCAGCATTTATTGCTGATAGCCATAAATTTATATGCTGATGATAGCCATTCTGACTCGTGTGAGATGATATCCCATTGTAGTTTTGATTTGCATTTCCCTAATGATTAATGATGTTGAGCATTCTTTCATGTGTTTGTTGGCAATCTGTATATCTTCTTTGGAGAAATATCTGTTTAGGTCTTCTGCCCATTTTTGGATTGGGTTGTTTGTTTTTTTGTTATTGAGCTGCATGAGCTGCTTGTAAATTTTGGAAATTAATCCTTTGTCAGTTGCTTCATTTGCAAATATTTTCTCCCATTCTGAGGGTTGTCTTTTGGTCTTGTTTATGGTTTCCTTTGTTGTACAAAAGCTTTGAAGTTTCATTAGGTCCCATTTGTTTATTTTTGTTTTTATTTCCATTTCTCTAGGAGGTGGGTCAAAAAGGATCTTGCTGTGATTTATGTCATAGAGTGTTCTGCCTATGTTTTCCTCTAAGAGTTTGATAGTTTCTGGCCTTACATTAAGGTCTTTAATACATTTTGGGCTTATTTTTGTTTATGGTGTTAGGGAGTGATCTAATCTCATGCTTTTACATGTACCTGTCCAGTTTTCCCAGCACTACTTATTGAAGAGGCTGTCTTTTCTCCACTGTATATTCTTCCCTCCTTTATCAAAGATGAGGTGACCATATGTGTGTGGGTTTATCTCTGGGCTTTCTATCCTGTTCCACTGATCTATCTTTCTGTATTTGTGCTAGTACCATACTGTCTTGATTACTGTAGCTTTGTAATATAGTCTGAAGTCAGGGAGCCTGATTCCTCCTGCTCCATTTTTCGTTCTCAAGATTGCTTTGGCTCTTCGGGATCTTTTGTGTTTCCATACAAATGGTGAAATTTTTTGTTCTAGTTCTGTGAAAAATGCCAGTGGTAGTTTGATAGGGATTGCATTGAATCTGTAGATTGCTTTGGGTAGTAGAGTCATTTTGACAATGTTGATTCTTCCAATCCAAGAACATGGTATATCTCTCCATCTATTTGTATCATCTTTAATTTCTTTCATCAGTGTCTTATAATTTTCTGCATACAGGTCTTTTGTCTCCTTAGGTAGGTTTATTCCTATATATTTATTCTTTTTGTTGCAATGGTAAATGGGAGTGTTTTCTTGATTTCACTTTCAGATTTTTCATCATTAGTGTATAGGAATGCCAGAGATTTCTGTGCATTAATTTTGTATCCTGCAACTTTACCAAATTCATTGATTAGCTCCAGTAGTTTTCTGGTAGCATCTTTAGGATTCTCTATGTATCGTGTCATGTCATCTGAAAACAGTGACAGCTTTACTTCTTCTTTTCCAATTTGGATTCCTTTTATTTCCTTTTCTTCTCTGATTGCTGTGGCTAAAACTTCCAAAACTATATTGAATAAGAGTGGTGATAGTGGGCAACCTTGTCTTGTTCCTGATCTTAGTGGAAATGCTTTCAGTGTTTCACCATTGAGGATGATGTTGGCTGTGGGTTTGTCATATATGGCCTTTATTATGTTGAGGAAAGTTCCCTCAATGCCTACTTTCTGCAGGGTTTTTATCATAAATGGGTGTTGAATTTTCTCGGAAGATTTCTCTGCATCTATTGAGATGATCAAATGGTTTTCCTCCTTCAATTTTTCAATATGGTTTATCACATTGATTGATTTGCATATATTGAAGAATCCTTGCATTCCTGGAATAAACCCCACTTGATCATGGTGTATGATCCTTTTAATGTGTTGTTGGATTCTGTTTGCTAGTATTTTGTTGAGGATTTTTGCATCTATGTTCATTAGTGATATTGGCCTGTAGTTTTCTTTCTTTGTGACATCCTTGTCTGGTTTTGGTATCAAGGTGATGGTGGCCTCGTAGAATGAATTTGGGAGTGTTCTTCCCTCTGCTATATTTTGGAAGTGTTTGAGGATAGGTGTTAGCTCTTCTCTAAATGTTTGATAGAATTCACCCGTGAAGCCATCTGGTCCTGGGCTTTTGTTTGTTGGAAGATTTTTAATCACAGTTTCAATTTCAGTGCTTGTGATTGGTCTGTTCATATTTTCTATTTTTTCTTGATTCACTCTTGGCAGGCTGTGCATTTCCACGAATTTGCCCATTTCTTCCAGTTTGTTCATTTTATTGGCGTAGGGTTGCTTGTAGTAATCTCTCATGATCATTTGTATTTCTGCAGTTTCAGTTGCTGCTTCTTTTTCGTTTCTAATTCTATGATTTGAGTCTTCGCCCTCTTTTCCTGGATGAGTCTGGCTAATGGTTTATCAATTTTGTTTACATTCTCAAAGAACCAGCTTTTAGTTTTAATGATCTTTGCTATTGTTTCCTTCATTTCTTTTTCATTTATTTCTCATCGGATTTTTATAATTTCTTTCCTTCTGCTAACTTTGGGCTTTTTTGTTGTTCCTTCTCTAATTGCTTTAGGTTCAAGGTTAGGTTGTTTTTTCGAGATGTTTCCTGTTTCTTAATGTGGGCTTGTATTGCTATAAACTTCTCTCTTAGAACTGCTTTTGCTGCGTCCCATAGGTATTGGGTAGTCGTGTCTCCATTGTCATTTGTTTCTAGGTATTTTTTTTTATTTCCTCTTTGATTTCTTCAGTGATCACTTCGTAATTAAGTAGTGTATTGTTTCGCCTCCATGTGTTCGTATTTTTTACAGATCTTTTCCTGTAATTGATATCTAGTCTTATGGCATTGTGGTCAGAAAAGTTACTTGATACAATTTTAATATTCTTAAATTTACCAAGGCTTGATTTGTGACCCATGATATGATCTATTCTGTAGAATGTTCCATGAGCACTTGAGAAAAATGTGTATTCTGTTGTTTTTGGATGGAGTGTCCTATAAATATCAATTAAGTCCATCTTGTTTAATGTATCATTTAAAGCTTGTGTTTCCTCATTTATTTTCATTTTGGATGATCTGTCCATTGGCGAAAGTGGGGTGTTAAAGTCCCCTATATGAATGTGTTACTGTCGATTTCCCCTTTTATGGCTGTTAGTATTTGCCTTATGTATTGAGGTGCTCCTATGTTGGGTGCATAAATATTTACAATTGTTATATCCTCTTCTTGGATCGATCCCTTGATCATTATGTAGTGTCCTTCTTTGTCTCTTCTAATAGTCTTTATTTTAAATCTATTTTGTCTGATATGAAAATTGCTACTCCAGCTTTCTTTTGGTTTCCATTTGCATGGAGTATCATTTTCCATCCCCTTACTTTCAGTCTGTATGTGTTTCTAGGTCTGAAGTGGTCTCTTGTAGACAGCATATATATGGGTCTTCTTTTTGTATCCATTCAGCCAATCTGTGTCTTTTGGTGGGAGCATTTAGTCCATTTACATTTAAGGTAATTATCGATATGTATGTTCCTATTCCCATTTTCTAAATTGTTTTGGGTTCATTATTGTAGGTCTTTTCCTTCTCTTGTGTTTCTTGCCTAGAGAAATTCCTTTAGCATTTGTTGTAAAGCTGGTTTGGTGGTGCTGATCTCTCTCAGCTTTTGCTTGTCTGTAAAGGTTTTTATTTCTCCATCAAATCTGAATGAGATCCTCGCTGGGTAGAGTAATCTTGGTTGCAGGTTTTTCTCCTTCCTCACTTTAAATATGTCCTGCCAGTCCCTTCTGGCTTGCAGAGTTTCTGCTGAAAAATCAGCTTTTAACCTTATGGGGATTCCCTTGTGTGTTATTTGTTGTTTTTCCCTTGCTGCTTTTAATATGCTTTCTTTGTATTTAATTTTTGACAGTTTGATTAATATGTGTCTTGGCATGTTTCTCCTTGGATTTATCCTGTATGGGACTCTCTGTGCTTCCTGGACTTGATTAATTATTTCCTTTTCCATATTAGGGAAGCTTTCAACTATAATCTCTTCAAATATTTTCTCAGTCCCTTTCTTTTTCTCTTCTTCTTCTATAACCCCTATAATTCAAATGTTGGTGCGTTTGATGTTGTCCCAGACGTCTCTGAGACTGTCCTCAGTTCTTTTCATTCTTTTTTCTTTATTCTGCTCTGCAGTAGTTATTGCCACTATTTTATCTTCCAGGTCACTTATCCGTTCTTCTGCCTCAGTTATTCTGCTGTTGATCCCATCTAGAGTATTTTTCATTTCATTTATTGTGTTGTTCATCATTGTTTGTTTCATCTTTAGTTTTTCTAGATCCTTGTTAAACTTTTCTTGCATTTTGTTGATTCTATTTCCAAGATTTTGGATCATCTTTACTATCATTATTCTGAATTCTTTTTCAGGTAGACTGCCTATTTCCTCTTCATTTGTTAGGTCTGGTGCATTTTTATCTTGCTCCTTCATTTGCTGTGTGTTTTTCTGTCTTCTCATTTTGCTTATCTTACTGTGTTTGAGGTCTCCATTTTGCAGGCTGCATGTTCGTCATTCCCGTTGTTTTTGGTGTCTGTCCCCAGTGGCTAAGGTTGGTTCAGTGGGTTGTGTAGGATTCCTGGTGGAGGGGACTAGTGCCTGTGTTCTGGTGGATGAGGCTGGATCTTGTCTCTCTGGTGGGAAGGTCCACATCTGGTGGTGTGTTTTAGGGTGTCTGTGGACTTATTATGATTTTAGGCAGCCTCTATTCTAATGGGTCGGGTTGTGTTCCTGTTTTGCTAGTTGTTTGTCATAGGGTGTCCAGCACTGTAGCTTGCTGGTCATTGAGTGAAGCTGGGTGCTGGTGTTGAGATGCAGATCTCTGGGAGATTTTTGCCATTTGATATTATGTGGAGCTGGGAGGTCTCTTGTCGACCAGTGTCCTGAAGTTGGCTCTCCCACCTCAGAGGCACAGCACTGACTCCTGGCTGCAGCAACAAGAGCCTTTCATACACATGGCTCAGAATAAAAGGGAGCAAAAGTAGAGAGAAAGAATTAGAAGTAAGAAGAAAGAAAGAAAGAAAGAAAGAAAGAAAGAAAGAAAGAAAGAAAGAAAGAAAGAGAAGAAAGAAAGAAAGAAAAGAGGGAAGGAAGGAAGGAAGAGATAAAGAAAGAAGGAAAGAAGGAAAGAAAGGAGGGAGGGAGGGAGGGACAGTGGGAGGAAGGAAGGAAGGAAGGCAGGAGGGAAGGAAGGAAAAAAGAAAGAAAGAAAGAAGATAAAGTAAAGTAAAATATAATAAAGTTATTAAATTAAAAATAATTATTAAGAAAAAATTTTTATTGAAAAACAGATGGCTAGAACCTTAGGACAAATGGTGGAAACAAAGCTATGCAGACAAAATCTCACACACAAACATACACATACAGACTCACAAAGAGAGGAAAAGGGGAAAAAATCATAAATCTTGGTCTCAAAGTCCACTTCCTCAATTTGGGATGATTTGTTGTCTAAAGGAGGGAAGGAAGGAAGGAAGGAAGGAAGGAAGGAAAGAAAGAAAGAAAGAAAGAAAGAAAGAAAGAAAGAAAGAAAGAAAGAAAGAAAGAAAGAAAGAAGATAAAGTAAAATAAAATAAAGTTTTTAAAATTAAAATTAATTATTAAGAAAAAAAACGGATTGATAGAACCCTAGGACAAATGGTGGAAGCAAAGCTATACAGACAAAATCTCACACAGAAGCATACACATACACACTCACAAAAAGAGGAAAAGGGGAAAAAATCATAAATCTTGCTCTCAAAGATCACCTCCTCAATGTGGGATGATTCGTTGTCTATTCATGTATTCCACAGATGCAGGGTACATCAAGTTGATTGTGGAGCTTTAATCCACTGCTTCTGAGGATGCTGGGAGAGATTTCCCTTTCTCTTCTTAGTTCTCACAACTCCCAGGGGCTCAGCTTTGGATTTGGTCCCGCCTCTGCGTGTAGGTCGCTGGAGGGCGTCTGTTTTTGCTCACACAGGACAGGGTTAAAGGAGCCGCTGATTCGGGGACTCTGGCTCACTCAGGCCGGGGGGGAGGGAGGGGCGCAGAGTGCAGGGCGAGCCTGCGGCAGCAGAGGCCAGCGTGACGTTGCACCAGCCTGAGGCCCGCCGTGCGTTCACCTGGGGAAGTTGTCCCTGGATCCCGGGAACACGGCAGTGGCCGGCTGCACAGGCTCCCCAGAAGAGGGGTGTGGGTAGTGACCTGTGCTCGCACACAGGCCCCTTGGTGGCGGCAGCAGCAGCCTTAGCATCTTCCGCCCGTCTCTGGGGTCTGCGCTTTTAGCCACGGCTCGCGCCCGTCTCTGGAGTTCCTTTAATCAGCGCTCTTAATCCCCTCTCCTCGCGCACCAGGAAACAGAGGGAAGAAAAAGTCTCTTGCCTCTTCGGCAGCTCCAGACCTTTTCCCGGACTCCCTCCTGGCTAGCCGTGGTGCACTAACCCCTTCAGGCTGTGTTCACACAGCCAACCCCAGTCCTCTCCCTGTGCTCCGACCAAAGCCCGAGCCTCAACTCCCAGCCCCGTCTGCCCCGGTGGGTGAGCAGACAAGCCTCTCAGGCTGGAGAGTGCCGGTCAGCACTGATCCTCTGTGCGGGAATCTCCACACTTTGCCCTCCCCACCCCTGTTGCTGTGCTCTCCTCCGCGGCACTGAAGCTCCCCCCTCCACCACCCACAGTCTCCGCCCGCAAAGGGGCTTCCTAGTGTGTGGAAACCTTTCCTCCTTCACTGCTCCCTCCCACTGGTGCAGGTCCTGTCCCTATTCTTTTGTCTCTGTTTTTACTTTTTTTCTTTTGCCCTACCCAGGTACATGGGGAGTTTCTTGCCTTTTGGGATGTCTGAGGTCTTCTGCCAGCATTCAGTAGGTGTTCTGTAGGGGTTGTTCCACGTGTAGATATATTTCTGGTGTATCTGTGGGGAGGAAGGTGATCTCCGTGTCTTACTCTTCCACCATCTTCCCCTCCCTCCACATGTCTCTTTTTGAATGATGCTTTTCTCAGGGTAAATGCCCAGTAGTGGAATTGATGGGTCATATGATTGTTCTATTTTTAGATTTTTAAGGAACCTCCATACTGTTCTCCACAGTGGAGGTATCAATTTACATTCCCACCAACAGTGCAAGAGGGTTCCCTTTCTCCATACCCTTTCCAGCATTTACTGTTTGTAGGTTTTTTGATGATGGCCATTCTGACCGGTGTGAGGTGATACCTGACTGTGGTTTTATTTGCATTTCTCTAATGATTAGTGATGTTGAGCATCCTTTCATGTGTTTGTTGGGAATCTGTATATCTTCTTTGGAGAAATATCTCTTTAAGTCTTCTGCCCATTTTTGGTTTGGGTTGTTTGTGTTTTTGATATTGAGCTGCATGAGCTGCTTGTATATTTTGGAGATTAATCCTTTGTCAGTTGTATCGTTTGCAAATATTTTCTCCCATTCTGCAGGTTGTCTTTCTTCTTGTTTATGGTTTCCTTTGCTGTGCAAAGATTTTAGGTCTCATTAGGTCCCATTTATTTATTTTTGTTCTTATTTCCATTTCTCTAGGCAATGGGTCAAAAAGGATCCTTCTGTGATTTATATCATAGAGTGTTCTGCCTGTTTTCCTCTAAGTGTTTTATATTGTCTGTCCTTAGATTTAGGTCTTTAATCCGTTTTGAGTTTATTTTTGTGTATGGTGTTAGGGAGTGTTCTAATTTTATTCGTTTACATGTAGCTGTCCAGTTTTGCCAGAACCACTTATTGAAGAGACTGACTCTTCTCTATTATACATTCTTGCCTCCTTTGTCAGAGATTAGGTGACCATAGGTGCATAGGTTTATCTCTGGGCTTCTATCCTGTTCCATTGATCTATATTTCTGTTTTTGTGCCAGTACCATATTTTCTTGATTACTGTAGCTTTGTATTATAGTCTGAATTCTGGGAGCCTGATTCCTCCAGCTCCGTTTTTTCTTTCTTATGATTGCATTGACTATTCGGAGTCTTTTGTGTTTCCATACAAACTGTGAATTTTTTTGGTCTAGTTTGGTGAAAAATGCCATTAGTAGCTTGATAGTGATTGCATTGAATCCGTATATTGCTGTGGGTACTATAGTCATTTTTACAGTGTTGATTCTTCCAATCCAAGAACATGGTATGTCTCTCCATTTGTTGGTATTATCTTTAATTTCTTTCATCAGTGTCTTATAGTTTTCTGCACACAGGACTTTTGTCTCCTTAGGTATGTTTATTCCTAGGTATTTTATTCTTTTTGTTGCAATGGTAAAATGGGAGTGTTTCCTTAATTCCTCTTTCAGATTTCTTGTCATTAGTTGATAGGAATGCAAGAGATTCCTGTGCATTAATTTTGTATCCTGCTACTTTATGAAATTCATTGACTAGCTCTCGTAGTTTTCTCATAGCATCTTAGGATTCTCTATGTATAGTATAATGTCATCTGCAAAAAGTGACAGCCTTACTTCTTCTTTTCCAATTTCAATTCCTTTTATATCTTTTTCTTCTATGATTGCTGTGGCTAAAACTTCCAAAACTATTTTGAATAATAGTGTTGAGAGTGGGCAACCTTGTTTTGTTCCTGATCTTAGAGGAAATAGTTTCAGTTTTTCACCATTGAGAGCGATGTCGGCTGTGGGTTTGTCATATATAGCCTTTGTTATATTGAGGTAGGTTCCCTCTCTGCCCACTTTCTGGAGAGTTTTTATCATAAACATGTGTTTAATTTTGATGAAAGCTTATTCTGCATCTATTGACATTATCATATGTTTTTATCCTTCAGTTTGTTAGTGTGGTGTGTCATATTGATTTGCATATATTGAAGAATTTTTGCATTCCTGGGATAAACCCCACTTGATCATGGTGTATGACCCTTTTAATGTGCTCTTGGATTCTGTTTGCTAGAATTTTTTTGAGGATTTTTGCATCTATGTTCATCAGTGCTGTTGGCCTGTAGTTTTCTTTCTTGTGTGACATCTTTGTCTGCTTTTGGTATCAGGGTGATGGTGGCCTCGTAGAATGAGTTTGGGAGTGTTCCTCCCTCTGCTATATTTTGGAAGAGTTTGAGAAGAATAGATGTTAGCTCTTTTGTAATTGTTTGATAGAATTCACCTGTGATGCTGTCTGGTTGGTCCTGGGCTTTTGTTTGTTGGAACATTTCTAATCACAGTTTCAATTTCAGTGCTTGACATTGGTCTTTTTATATTTTCTATTTCTTCGTGGTTCAGTCTCGGAAGGTTGTGCTTTTCTAAGAATTTGTCTATTTCTTTCAGGTTGTCCATTTTATTGGCATATAGTTGCTTATAGTAATCTCTCATGATCCTTTGTATTTCTGCAGTGTCAGTTGTTACTTCTCCTTTTTTGTTTCTAATTGTATTGATTTGAGTCTTCCCCCCTTTTTCCTTGATGAGTCTGCCTAACGGTTTATCAATCTTCTTTATCTTCTCCTCAAAGAACTAGATTTTTGTTTTATTGATGCTTGCTGTTGTTTCCCTCATTTCTTTTTCATTTATTTCTGGTCTGATATTTATGATTTCTTTCCTTCTGCTAACTTTGGGGTTTCTTTTGTTCTTCTTTCTCTAATTGCTTTAGGTGTAAGGTTAGGTTGTTTATTTGAGTTGTTTCTTGAGGTAGGACTGTACTGCTATAAACTTCCCTCTTAGAACTGCTTTTGCTGCATCCCATAGGTTTTGGGTCATCATGTTTTCATTGTCATTTGTTTCTTGGTATTTTTTGATTTACTCTTTGATTTCTTCAGTGATCTCTTGGTTATTTAGTAGTGTATTGTTTAGCCTCCATGTGTTTTTATTTTCTACAGAATTTTTCCTGTAATTGATATGTATTCTCATAGTGTTGGGGTCAGAAAAGATACTTGATAAGATTTCAATTTTCTGAAATTTACAAAGCCTTGATTTGTGACCGAAGATATGATCTATCCTGGAGAATGTTCCATGAGCTCTTTAGAAGAAAGTATATTCTGTTGTTTTTGGATGGAATGTCCTATAAATATCAATTAAGTCCATCTTGTTTAATGTGTCATTTAAAGCTTGTGTTTCCTTATTTATTTTCATATTGGATGATCTGTCCATTGGTGAAAGTGGGGTGTGAAAGTTCTTTTCTATGATTGTGTTACTGTTGATTTCCCCTTTTATGACTGTTAGCATTTGCCTTATGTATTGAGGTGCTCCTTTTTTGGGTCCATAAATATTTACAATTTTTATAACTTCTTGGATGATCCCTTGATCATTATGTAGTGTCCTTCTTTGTCTCTTGTAATAGTCTTTATTTTAAAGTCTATTTTTTCTGATATGAAAATTGCTACTCCAGCTTTATTTTGATTTCCATTTGCATGAAATATCTTTTTCCATCCCCTCACTTTCAGTCTGTATGTTTCCCTAGGTCTGAAGTGGGTCTCTTATAAACAGCATATATATGGGTTTTATTTTTGTATCCATTCAGCCAGTCTTTGTCTTTTTGTTGGACCATTTAATGCATTTACATTTAAGGTAATTATCAATATGTATGTCACTATTATCATGTTCTTAATTCATTTGGGTTTGTTATTGTAGGTCTTTTCCTTCTCTTGTGTTTCTTGCCGAGAGAAGTTCCTTTAGCATTTGTTGTAAAGCTGGTTTGGTGGTGCTGAATTCTCTTAGTTTTTGCTTGTCTGTAAACGTTTTAATTTCTCTGTCAAATCTGAATGAGATTCTTGCTGGGTAGAGTAATCTTGGTTGTTGGTTTTTCTCCTTCATCAGTTTAAATATGTCCTGCCACTCCTTTCTGGCTTGTGGTTTCTGCTGAAAGATCAGCTGTTAACTTTATGGGGATTCCCTTGGATTTTATTTGCTGCTTTTCCCTTGCTGCTTTTTCTTTTTTTTTAAACAAAGATACTACTGTGAACAATGCATAGATATGGTTCCTGTCTTTATGGAATTAATTAATTAATTAATTAATTTTTGCTATGTTGCGTCCTTGTTTCTGTGTGAGGGCTTTCTCTATTTGTGGCAAGCAGGGGCCAGTCTTCATCACGGTGCATGGGCCTCTCACCACAGTGGTCTCTCCTGTTGCAGGGCACAGGCTCCAGACACGCAGGCTCAGCAATTGTGGCTCATGGGTCCAGTTGCTCTGCCGCATGTGGGATCCTCCCAGACCAGGGCTCGAACCCATGTCCCCTCCACTAGCAGGCAGTCTTTCAACCACTGTGCCACCTGGGAAGCCCTCCCTTGCTGCTTTTAATATTTTTTTCTTTGTGTTTAATTTTTGGTAGTTTGTTTAATATGTGTCTTGTTATGTTTCTTCTTGGATTTATCTTGTACGGGACTCTCTGTGCTTCCTGGACTTGACTGATTATTTCCTTTCCCATGTTAGGGAAGTTTTCAACTATTATCTATTCAAATATTTTCTCAGGCCCTTTCTTTTTCTCTTCTTCTTCTGGGTCCCCTGTATTTCAAATGTTGGTGAGTTTAATGTTGTCCCAGAAGTCTCTGAGACTGTCCTCAATTCTTTTCATTCTTTTTTCTTTATTCTGCTCTGTGGCTGTTATTTGCACTATTTTATCCTCCAGGTCACTTACCCGTTCTTCTGCCTCAGTTATTCTGCTATTGATTTCTTCTAGAGTATTTTTAATTTCATTTATTGTGTTGGTCATCGTTGTTTGTTTGTTCTTTAGTTCTTGTATGTCTTTGTTAAATGTTTCTTGTATTTTCTCCATTCTATTTCCAAGATTTTGGATATCTTTCCTATCATTACTCTGAATTCTTTTTCAGGTAGACTGCCTATTTCCTCTTCATTTGTTTGGTCTGGTGGGTTTTTACCTTGCTCCTTCATCTGCTGCATATGTATCTGTTTTCTCATTTTGTTTAACTTACTGGGTTTGGGGTCTCCTTTTCACAGGCTGCAGGTTCATAATTCCCATTATTTTTGGTGTCTGCCCCAGTGAGTGAGGTTGGTTTAATGGGCTGTGTAGACTTCCTGTTGGAGTGGACTTGTGCCTGTGTTTTGGTGGGTGAGGCTGTATTTTGTCCTTCTGGTGGCAGGGCCGCATCCAGTGGTGTGTTTTGGAGTGTCTGTGAACTTAGTATGATTTTAGGCAGCCTTTCTGCTAATGCATGGGTTTGTGTTCCTGTCTTGCTAGTTATTTGGCATGGGGCATACAGCACTGGAGCTTGCTGGCCATTGGGTAGGGGTGGGTCTTAGTGTTGAGACAAAGATCTGTTGGAGAGCTCTCTCTGATTGATATTACATGGAGCCAGGATGTTCCTGGTGGTTCAGTGTCCCAGGCTTGTCCCTCCCACCCCAGAGGCTCAGGCCCAACAGCTGGCCAGAACACAAATAACCTATGAGCCACAGGGCTCAGAAGAAAAGGAAGAAAGAAAAAAAACAAAAATGAAAACAAAAACAAAAAAATGGACAGATAGAACCTTAGGACAAATAGTAAAAGCAAAGCTATACAGACAAAAATTACACAAAGAAGCATACACATGCACATTCACAAAAAGAGAAAAAGGAGGAAAAATATATATGTATATAAAAAAGGAAGAGAGCCACCATACCAATAAACAAATGCACCAATGATAATAAGCACTAAACACTAAACTAAGATAAACATAAAACCAGAAACAAATTAGACACAGAAAGCAAACCCCAGGTGTTAGTTTTTCCCAAAGTCCATGGCCTCAGTTTTGGGAACATTTGTTGTCTCTTCAGGTATTCTTCAGATGCAGCATTTATCAAGTTGATTGTGACGATTTAATCTGCTGCTGCTGAGGCTGCACAAAGAAATTTCCCTTTCTCTTCTTTGTTCACTCAGCTTCTGGGGTTCAGCTTTGGTTTTCGCCCTGTCTCTGCATGTAGGTCGCCCTCAGGCATCTGTTTCCTGTCCAGACAAGAGGCGGTTAAAGCAGCAGCTGATTAGGGCTATCTGGCTCACTCAGGCTAGGGGTAGGGAGGGGTATGGTAGTCATAATTGGAATGTGGGGCAAGCCTGTGATGTTAGAAATCAGCATGACGTTGTGACAGCCTGAGGTGTGCCTTGTGTTCTCCTGGGGAAGTTGTCCCTGGATCACAGGACCCTGGCAGTGGTGTGCTGCACAGGCTCCTGGGGGTGTGTGGATAGTGACCTGCGCTTGCACAGGATTCTTAGTGGCAGCGGCAACAGCATTAGCGGTTCATGCCCGTCTCTGGTGTCTCAGCTGATAGCCACAGCTTGTGCCTGTCTCTGGAGCTCATTTAGGCAGTGCTCTGCCTTCTGTGGGCATAGAAAGCAGGAATCTCCTCTCCTCATGCACCATGAAACAAAGGTCTCTTGCCCTCCTGGCAGGTCCAGACTTTTTCCCTGACACCCTCCCAGCTAGCTGTGGCACAGTGCATTAACCCCTTTCAGGCTGTGTTCATGCAGCCAACCCCAGTCCTCTCCCTGCGATCTGACCTCTGAAGCCCGAGCCTCAACACCCAGTTCCCACCCGCCCCAGCGGGTGAGCAGACTCAGGCTGGTGAGTGCTGGTCAGCACCGATCCTTGTACGGGAGTCTCTCTACTTTGTCCTCTGCACCCCTGTTGCTGCATTCTCCTCTGTGGCTCTGAAGCTTCCCCTCCGCCTACCCCCCATGCCTCCACCAGTGAAGGGGCTTCCTAATATGTGGAAACCTTTCCTCCTTCACAGCTCCCTCCCACTGGTGGAGGTCCCATCCCTATTCTTTTGTCTCTGTTTATTCTTTTTTCTTTTGCCCTACCCAGGTACGTGGTGAGTTTCTTGCCTTTTGGGAGGTCTGAGGTCTTCTGTCAGCATTCAGTAGGTGTTCTGTAGGAGCTGTTCCACATGTAGATTTTTTTTTTTTTTGCGGTGCACGGGCCTCTCACTGTTGTGGCCTCTCCCGTTGCAGAGCACAGGCTCCAGATGCGCAGGCTCAGCGGCCATGGCTCACGGGCCTAGCCGCTCCGCAGCCTGTGGGATATTCCCGGACCGGGGCACAAACCCATGTCCCCTGCATTGGCAGGCAGACTCTCAACCACTGTGCCACCAGGGAAGCCCTAGATGTATTTTTGATGTATTTGTGGGGAGGAAGGTGATCTCCACATCCTACTCTTCCACCGTTTTGAAGGTCTCCTCAGTGGGAATTTTTAATTTAAGAAGTTCTAACTGGTGAAATTGCTTAAAAGAATAAGTGAAGGAAAACCAGCAATATTCAAATTCATCATTATTCCATTAGTATTGCTTATTCTGTCTCTTGAAGTATTTTCCTCTGATTAAGTGCAATTTGGATTTTTCGAGGCCATAAAATAAGCAATGTATTACCCACAACAGTATAGCTGAAGTAGTCAGAAAGTACAATTTCCTCTCTGTATTCCTGTCCACTCAGCACGTGGGTACACTTGCATACACATACACACAAGGCACACACGCATACACCATTTCTTTAGTTTTACAGCCTCACTCCAGGAGGTTTCTCTCTTTCTAATTAGATACACATAATCCATTCGGCCCCTTTGTGAAGTTCACAAGTTGATTCCCTCTCGCTCTTTCTCTTGTCTTCTCTGTCTTCAACTAGACAATGAAAACAAAGATACAGTAGAACTCATTTTCTCATTATTGATTTCATGCACCAGCTGCCAGCTGTTTTAGCTTGTTCATTTATATAACCCTCTGGGTAACTTTTTAAAAGTACTTTTCTTGGGCCATCTGTTAAATACGATTGCTTTAATAATTAAAGACTCACCATCATCTTTCAAAGAAACATAATTGTTGCCATTGCAGCTGAGATATCAACATTTTGGATTCAGATACACAGATGGGTTTCATTCCATGAATCAGTATCAAATCAAATTCTTTGGGGCACTAGTACTGCATGATTCCCCTCCCATCGCCTCCCCCCGCCCCCCGCCACATGCCCTGCCAAACAGTTTATGTTAAGGGGAAAAGTTCCTTAATATTTACAACTTAAGCTTTCTGTTTAAGGTCTTATTTTCCCCTCAACTTTTGCTTTCAAGTATTAGGGATCGATACTTAAGCCTGTTAAAATCTCATTTTTATGAATACACAGGTAGTTTTTAAACATATATTCAGGAAGGCACTTCAGGTGGATGTACTCATAAGACCACCCATTGTAATGAATGCAGATATTTTTCTAGAGAGAATCAAGCTCATGGATTCTAATGTGGAAGTATTGTTTATAAGTCAGCATCTCACCATCTGTCTTTTACTTAGTTGAAGGCTATCTCATGTACAGACAGAATCTGGGAACAAACCTTCTACTCAGACCCTTATCATCTTGGAATGTTGCTAAAATTGACATGCTTTGCCATTAGGCTTATGAGTGATGCTGTTTCTTAGTTTTCTTTACTTACCATAGTAGATATCTACACTTTGTGTTATTGACTCAGGATGTGTAGGTTTTTTAATCTTTAGTATTGGAAGTGCATTTATTGGGTGATAAGCAAAAGACATCAAACCATTATTTGAATGGCATCACCAGAGTTTAATTCAAATGTGAAAATGGATACAACCTCAGTTTGAACTCTTCTTTAAGGCTCTGACTAGGCCTAAATGTTCCAATGATTTTTGCATTGCTTAAAATGTTTTATGAGGAAACCTTGTTTATAAAAGCTTTTGCCTTTTGTTTCCAGTATGTACCAGTCCTATAGGGTGAAAAAGGTATATCAATTTTTATGCCACCTCTATACTATTATCAGTATATTTAATTTTTTACAGAATTATTTGTTTAGCCCTGTAACTCATTGCTCTAAAATTCATGTTTGCTAAATTTGACATGAGGGAAATTGTAGTATATTTTAGATTTTTGAGGTGGAGGTAACATTTTCTTTTTGTGAAATCTAACAAAACAGTTTTCTTCAAAATAGAATAAAGGAAATGTTTTCTTAATACGGTGAGCATAACTTATATTAGCTTCTGTGAACCTGAAAATTTGGACTTTGTTTAAAACAGCATTCCCATCTTTAATATTTTGTCATTATAAACACAGCTCTATTCTAGTCAGCTTTGGACTCTGGCCCCTGTTAATTTTTAAAATGGAAAAGAGCAGGTTGACTTTTCTGAGATAAATGCTTAAATATTCTTACAGATCCAATTGATCTCATTTAGATTAAGGTGTTGTTTGAATGGGAAGCTGCATTTTTACAGTAATCTTTGCTTTTCCATGAACCTTCTCATCATAGTTCTTTTATATCTCATGCAGCATAATCATTTATAGAAACATAACCAAGATCTAATGAACTATGGAAGCTAAGCTGAACAGTGGTCCTCTGAGTTGACTTTCTCTGTGTATTCTTAGTTATATTAACATGTCTATATTATATTTGATGAATATTTCTTAAAGCATTGCATTTATTATTTTTATTCTGTACAAACAGGATTACGAATTGTTTAGCAGTTGATTCTGTGTCTTAGTTTTAGGAAATAGGCACAAAAAATACTTCCTACCTTTTAGAGTTTTAAAATGCCTGGGTACACAACGTTTTACACAGTGGAAGCAACCTGAGCTCTCTATGAGGAAACATATAGGTAAGTTCCCTTTATAGAAGCCAGTACAACTTATAGGGTCAGGTCAAAAAAAAATAATGCTCTTATCCTTAGAGTGAAATTCTATGATGTAACATTCTTCATATATTTAAATAAATTAGAACAGAGTAGTACCATTTTTCCTAAGCTTTTTCATGGCTTTTCCAAACATGTAGCCTTAATAAGGAGTGCTTGGGTATTACCTCCGTGTTTTTAAACTCATTCTTACATTCACCTGAAATCCAAAGGAAGAAACTGAATTGCTACACCAATGTACACTTGATTAAATGGAGTGAACTGATTAAAGGATAGCAGTAAAGCTCCTGTTTATGTATTTCTGTTTTTTTTTTCTGAATATACATCAGAAGATAGAAATCTTCTCCCCTTTATTCCAAAACAAAGGGCTTAGGTCAATCCTGTAGAGACAGAGAAGGTGATAACTGAGTGGAGTTTTTAAGGATGATTAGGAGTTGGCTGGGCAGAGAAGGTGTGTGTGTGTGTGTGTGTGTGTGTGTGTGTGTGTGTGTGTGTGCACGTGCACACGTGGGTGTGTCTGTGTGTGTTGGGGGGCAGGAATTACAGGCAGTGAAGGCACTAGGTTTATGGATTGCTCTCCTCCTCACACCCTAGTTAATCTTTCCTCAACCTTCCTGTCACCTCCCCTCCCACCCCACCCCTCTGTTTTTCCCCTCCAGAATTTTGTTTCAGATTATAATTTGGATAAACTCAAGTGTAGTCTAATATTTGCTTAATACCAATATTTCTATATAGAAATAGTTCTACCAACAAATTGGACAACCTAGAATAAATAAATTTCTAGAAACATACAATCTTCCAAGACTGTTCATGATGAAATAGAAAATCTGAATAGACTGATTACTAATAAGGAGATTAAAACAGTAGTCAAAAAGCTCCCAGCAAACAAAAGCCAAGGACCTGATAGCTTCACTGGTGAATTCTACAAACCATTCAGAGAAGATTTAATACCTATCCTTCTCAAACTCAAAAAATTGAAGAGGAGAGAAACCTTCCAAACACATTTTATGAAGCATTACCCTGATACCAAAAGCTGACAAGGAGACCACAAAAAAAGAAAATTACAGGCAAATGTCCTTGATGAACATAGATGCAAAAATCCTCAGCAAAATACTAACAAACCAAATCCAAAAATACATTAAAATGATCATGCACCACGATGAAGTGGGATTTATTCCAGGAATGCAAGTATGGTTCAACATCTGCAAATCAATTAGTGTGATTAACAAAATGAAGGATAAAAATCATATGATAATCTCAATAGATGCAGAAAAAGCTTTTGACAAAATTCAACACGAATATTTGATAAGAACTCTCCACAAAGTGGTGATAGAGGCAACATGCCTCAACATAATAAGGGCTTTATCTTACTCAGTGGCAAAAAACTAAAATGTTTTTCTCTAAGATCAGGAAGAAGAGAAAGGTGCCCACTCTTGCCACTTTTATTTGGCATAGTATTAGAAGTCCTAACCATGGCAGTTAGGCAAGAAAAAGAAATAAAGCCATTTAAATTAGAAAAGAAGAAGTAAAACTGTCACTACTTACAGGTGACATAATACTATATACAGAAAACCTAAAGACTCCACCAGAAGACTGGTAGAACTAATGAATGAATTCAGTAAGGTTTCAGAATAGAAAATCAATACACAGAAGCCTGTAGCATTTCTATACACTTATAACAAACTCTCAGAGGAATTAAGAAAACAATCCCATTTGCAATTGCATCAAAAAAGAATGAAATACCTAGGAAAAAGTTTAACCATGAGGTGAAAGGCTTGTATGCCAAAAATTGTATGACCTTAATGGAAAGAATTGAAGAAGAGACAAAAAATGGAAGGAAACTCTGTGCTCACGGATTGGAAGAAATCTACAGATATAAGGCAATCCCTATCAAAATATCAATGGCATATTTCACAGAACTAGAACAAATAATCCTCATACTTTTATGAAACCACAGAAGACCTTGAATAGCCAAAATAATCTTGAGAAATAAGAACAAAGCTGTATGTATCACACTCCCTGATTTCAAAGTATACTACAAAGCTACAGTAATGAAAACAGCATGGCACTTGCACAAAAAATGACAGATAGATTAATGGAACAAATGGGGAGTCCAGAAATAAACCCACACATATATGTGCAATTAATCTAGGACACAGGAGCAAAGAACATATAATGGAGGAAGGACAGTCACTTAAACAAATAGTGTTCAGAAAACTGAACAAGCCACACTTTTACAAGATACACAAAAATGAACTCAAAATGGATTAAAGACTTGAATGTAAGACCTGAAACCGTAAAGTTCTTAGAAGAAAATATAGGTGGTAACCATATTGACTTCAATCTTAGAGATATTTTTGTGAATTTGACTTCAAAGCCAAGGGAAACAAAAGCAAAAGTAAACAAATAGGACTACAGCAAACTAAAAAGCTTCTGTACAGCCAAGGAAAGTCTCATCAAAATGAAAATACAATCTACTGAATAGAAGGTATTTGCAAATCATATATCCAAGGGGTTAATATCCAAAATATATAAAGAACTCATACAACTCAGCAACAAAGAAACAAGACAATTAAAAAATGGACAAGGAATATCTCAATAGACACTTTTCCAAAGAAGACATACAAATGGCCAACAGACATATGAAGAGATATTCAACATCACTAATTATTAGTAAAATGCAAATCAGAAGCAGGAGATGTCACCTCATACCTGTTAGAATGGCTATTATCGAAAAGACAAGGAATGACAAATGATGGAGAAGATATGGAGAAAAGGGAACAATTGTGCACTGTTGGTGGGACTGTAAACTGGTGCAGCCATCATGGAAAACAGTATGTAAATACCTCAACAAATTAAGACCAGAACTACCAAATCACCCAGCTATTCCACTTCTGGGTATATATCTGAAGAACATGAAAACACTAATTTGAAAAGATACATGCACCCCAGTATTCATGGCAGCATTATTTACAATTGCCAAGATATGGATGCAACCTATGTGCTCATTCACGGATGAATGGATAAAGAAGATGGAATATATATATATATATTCCATATATATATATGATGGAATACTACTCAACCATAAAAAAAGATGAAATCATGCCATTTGTGACAACATGGATGGACCTTTAGGGTATTTTGCTAAGTGAAATAAGTCAAATGAAGAAAGACAAATGACATATGATTTCAATCATTTGTGGAATGTTAAAAAAAAACAAACAAAAAATGAAAACAAACACATCAATACAGAGAACAGATTGGTGGTTACCAGAGGGGAAGGCGGTTTGGGGGTGGGTGAAGGGGGTCAACTGTATGGTCATGGTTGATAACTAGACTTGTTGTGGTGATCACTCTGTGGTGTTTGCAGATGTTGAACTATAATGCTGTATACCCAAAATTAATATAATAATAATAATAATGATAGTAGTAATAATAATTAAGCAAAGAAATAATTATATCTTTCAGCCAAGTTGTAAGAGAGAGAAATAATTCACTTTAGAAAATCTGCATTACTAGCTAGGGCTCTTTGAGTTTGTATGTTTCTTCCAATCACTTTCTCCACTGGTTAAATAAACTTGTTTACAGTACTAGTCAGAGTAGATTTAGTTGAGACAAACCTGTGTTTTCCAAATTATCCCCTCTGAGCCTTCTCAAACACACACACACACACACATACACACACACATGCACACACATGCACACGCACCCCCACACACACACATACTCCAGATCTGGGTAGCAATTATGGAGTTGTTGTAAGCCCCTCTGACCCTGCTGCTAACTGATAACCCTCTTCTTTTTAACCTCTTATTGTTTGGCTTCCTGAAAACACTATGGAACAGACTCATCTTGAGAATCTCAGCCAGAAGGAATGCCCAGCAGCATGGTAGCAAAAATGAGTAGGGAAAAAGCCCCTATTAGGAGCTCTTTCTTCCTCTCAGCTCATCTTTGATTATTCTTGTTTGCAAAAAGAAAAAATATATAGTCTCCATTTTTCTTTTCTTTTCTTTCTTTTTTTTTTTTTTTTTTTTTTTTTTTTTTTTGCGGTACGCGGGCCCCCACTGCTGCAGCCTCTCCCGTTGCGGAGCACAGGCTCTGGATGTGCAGGCCCAGCGGCCATGGCTCATGGGCCCAGCCGCTCTGCGGCATGTGGGATCCTCCCGGACTGGGGCTCGAACCCGCGTCCCCTGCATCGGCAGGTGGACTCCCAACCACTGCACCACCAGGGAATCCCCTCCATTTTTCAAATGACTGATGAAAGGGTGCTATGAACGTGCTGTTAAGACTGAAATTTTATGCACTTTCTATAGAAGTCCAGTTTTAACCAGTCTATAGCTGACATATCCTAGTAACAATCTGATTAATGGGGGTTGGAGGAATCTTCAGCCCCTTGGATAAGAAGCTAGGCCTGCAGAATATCATTGAAATTTCCATTTTTGAAACTTTCAGATCAGATTTGAAAATGATGATCTAGTGTTACAGAGCCAGGTTGCATAGCCAGTGGGAAGTGAGACATGTTAATGGATGTTACATATTTGTCAAGAATGTGCCACAAGAGAAAGGACTAAATAGGACCATTATGTTTTGCCTTGTGTGTGTTTAACTAAAAAGGATATCTTTAGGTTCTTACAGATAATTTTATTACAGTTAAGATTAATTAATGTTGGTTCTGATGCTGAATATAAATGCTATTATCAACCTGAAAATAAAATTCAAGGCCAAATAAAGAATTAGGATGAAATATATTGCAATACAAGTTTCATATGGAAATGTCACCTGTGGGCTGAGCTATATTTTAATATTATACATTAAAAATATCTACCTTCCATAATTTGTGACATCTTGCATTATCCTAGAACACAAGATTTTCTAATATCGTTACGGCAGGGAAGGGAATCATAAACTTGTATGGTAACGTAGAAGACTAAGAGCAAGGTGAGAAAGTGTTAAATTCTGTTTTCAGCTGACTAGAATGATTCCTCCTGCACATTTGATTCATCTGTTCGTTTTAGATTTGTGGTTTCTCTAAGATTGTTTCCTCTAATTAAATATTCATTGTTTATATGGCATCCATATAATGGTATCCAATATGTTACATATCTATATGTCTTCTGTTCTTTTAGGCACTATAGGCATTTGTAGGATAATAACGTAGAATCAGATGTTTCTATATCACGATCACTACTACCCTGCAGAATGATCTCATTCCCAAGGATATTTCCCCTGCTACTTCAAGCTTCCGTTCTGTTGGCATCTTTATATAAAACACTGGAGGAGTGGTAGATGGAAGATAAGAGTGAAACACACGCACACACATCCAAGCTCATGTATTAGAATGGACATTTCTTACTTATACCTTTTTCTGTTTTTTCCCCAGGAAAATAAGATCAACAAATTTTTCATTCTTGATGACCCTATAAAGGTTTAAGGAAAAAGCAGACCTTTACATTTTATAGTATCAACAAAATGCATATTTTCACCCTATTGTTTAATAGTTCAGTAGTGTTTTTTATGTGATTGTTATTCTTCCAAAGGCCTGCAGCTAATGTACATTACTTTTGATTTGAGTGCATCTCCCTCCTATTCTTTCCTAAGAAGAGATGGAATCTCTTTTTATCCTTTTGGTAATGAAAAATTTTAACAAGCCAATGCTAAATGATTTCCAAAACAAAAAATTTGAACACAGATACATGACCAATAAATAACTTATTCAAAAAACACTTTTACCCCAATGGCATTAAAAGAAGCAAAACTTACATGTTAGCTAATATTTTACTCGTACCTTAATATTTATCTTTGAATGATGATCCAGAATGTGCATTATTATTGATGAGCATATTTTGAGTTATAGTATGCACTTTATTATTCTGAGGGACCCTTGAAAAACCCACTATTACAACGTTATTAAGTCAAAACACATATAAAACCTGAAATAATCTTTTGGAAATGAAAGAACAGCTTGTCTTTTTTTTCTGTCCCATCTGGCAATTTGCTAAAATTTGAAAAACTCTTTAAAATGTACGTGTATTTTAAGCATTTTTCAGCAACAATATATAATTTGTAATATTGTGCATAATTTTATTATTTTGTGTGTAGACCTACTGTCTATCTTTTTGTCTTTGTTTTTTTTATGATTTTATTGGAGTATAATTGCTTTACAATGGTGTGATAGTTTCTGCTTTATAACAAAGTGAATCGTTGTTGTTTTAATTGGAGTGTTTAAGGTTACCAGAGGCAAATTGCGAATATTACTTAATATTATAGTTTTAAAAAATGTG
This sequence comes from Leucopleurus acutus, assembly GCF_964270905.1. Classification (NCBI taxonomy): domain Eukaryota; kingdom Metazoa; phylum Chordata; class Mammalia; order Artiodactyla; family Delphinidae; genus Leucopleurus; species Leucopleurus acutus. The sequence goes on from NC_139148.1 coordinate 74,386,347, forward strand.
GTTGAGAGCTTCCCTGGTGACGCAGTGGTTGAGAGTCCGCCTGCCGATGCAGGGGACACGGCTTCGTGCCCTGGTCCGGGAAGATCCCACATGCCGCGGAGCGGCTGGGCCCGTGAGCCATGGCCGCTGAGCCTGCGCGTCCGGAGCCTGTGCTCCGCAATGGGAGAGGCCGCAACAGTGAGAGGCCCGCGTAACGCTAAAACAATAAAAAAAATAAAATAAAATAAAATAAAGAAAATGTGGTTGATATCTAAGGATGGTAGTTATTGAAATGATACATTTTTCAGTTTATATATGATTTTTTTCAGTTGAATAATTTTTATTCCATTATTTGATTCCAGTGTTTCAAAAAGAGAACTCCATTGGCTTTCTTGATATTTTATGACAGGATCTCCCTTTCAAGAGATATAATGGTGTTTCAGTGTGTGTAATCATAGCAAGATTATTATTCGTTTTGTTAACACTTTTTCTCTCTGCAAAATAAAATTATTTCATAATTAAGTATAGTGTTTAAAGAAGGACTTTATTTGGAAGGTGTCAAGATACCTTGCAAATTGGTGTACTAAGACTTTATAGTTTTTTATTCAGTAGATGCAAACATATTTGCACTATCACAAAAGATATACATTTAATAAACTGCTCATTTTTATAAAATATTCTAAACATAGTGCTCAACTTGCATCATATGACAGAATGATGAATATTTTGACATGAAAATGAAGTTGAAAAGAATACAGAATAAATTATATCCATTTTTCTCCTTTAAGTATTGAGTTAAATATGACAGATTCAAAAGGATTTCTTTTGCAGCATTTAAAAAATAATAGAGACCACCACTCATTTAAAAATTCAGAAATAAGAAAATTAACTTACCAGATGTTACCTTGATGGTTACAATTGTAATAATTATGAAAGGGTAAACAGACATCTGATCCATATTAATAAATCTCTGTAATACTTCCAAATGATTATACCTATAGTAAAACATGCTGGGACTATTTCAGAAAAATCCTTGGATTATTCTTGCTTTTCACTAAGCAAATATTCATTGTGTGTTTAATGAGTGTTAATCTTTAGAGCAGTGCTAGATACTTTAGAACAATGCTAGAAACTTAAATATTCAAATAAGGTGTTGAGAGTTTACATAGTCATTATGGCCCAGGGCAAAGATGAATATAAAATTTAGAGCCCATGGTTTCAGTTATACTGTGAGGTATAAATTCAGAGAAAGAGAGCATCGTTATGGCATTAATTTTAATAACGGAAGTTATTAAATTATATATAGGTGTGTATATATGTATATGTATACACACACACAGAATTGACAGAAAAATGCTGATGGCCAAAAAATAAACTTTAAAAATTTGGCTAGGGGGCTTCCCTGGTGGCACAGTGGTTGAGAATCTGCCTGCTAATGCAGGGGACACGGGTTTGAGCCCTGGTCTGGGAGGATCCCACATTACGCAGGGCAACTAGGCCCGTGAGCCACAGCTACTGAGCCTGCGCGTCTGGAGCCTGTGCTCCGCAGCAAGAGAGGCCGCGATAGTAAGAGGCCCGCGCACCCTGATGAAGTGTGGCCCCCGCTTGCCACAACTAGAGAAAGCCCTCGCACAGAAACAAAGACCCAACACAGCAAAAATAAATAAATAAATTAATAAACTCCTACCCCCAACATCTTCTTTAAAAAAAAAAAAACAATTGGCTAAAGTCTAAAAGTGATGATTTTAACCAACATCTTTAAAATAAATTAAAACAAATTTAAGATGGTATAGTAAATAAAATAAAGAAGTTTAAAAGGAGGGTTGTTTTGAAAAAATATTCGTTAAGAGATATACCAATACAACATACGGATAACTTGGGGGAATTCATTTGCAAAGGAAAGAAAAGTCTTAATTCCTTGACATTCCCCCACTTCATTCTAATAATTGTTTCACGTGAAAGGAAAACATACACTTTCATGTTTTCTAAGACACTTAACCTCTCCTTTTTCTAGAGCCTGTGCAAACAGAAGTGCTTATAACTCCAACATGTTACCAACTTACTAAACTTTGAAAAGACAGTGACTCTGAAATAGTGTAGATTTGCCAGTTGCTAAATAGATGATTTTTCAGTACTATATTGTAGTTAGTCTTACATTTAATTGTGGTAATACTTGTATTCTAGAAATCATAGTATTAGCTTAGGAGCAGTTCATCAGTATTCGGCAAAAATCCTTTGGTGAGATGGTATAGGCTTGAGACTTGGTGCTTAAATTCTAAGTTTTCTGGCACTTTTGGCTAGTTCAAATATAAGAAAATAAGGCCAGAATCTAGTATATGACACTGATCAATTTTCAACCCAAAGAAAAACTGGTTCTAGGAAAAAAACTATTTGTCAAGCAATTCAGATTGTTTGGAAGTTATTCCTATTTAATAACATAATATTTCCCTAATAAAGTTTTTCTAATAAGACATATATGTTTAGATTATACTTTAAGTATATCAAATAATCTAGGGTTTCAAAGTCAAATTTAACTGCTTTATTTGGAATTAGATTTTCTTGTTTTCTTTTTTTTTTTTTGTAAAGGTAGTAATTAAAGAAGAAGTAATTGATTTGGGGCCTCATTTTTCCTTTGTTAAGGTGTTCTTGGTGCTTCAAATAGATTCCACAGAAAATTTTCTGTCTAATAATCATCCTGTTTACAACTGCATAACCTTTAAAAGTTTGCACTAAAATATGATATGGTCAGCATTAAAATATTTTGATCATGTAAAGGATCCTGTTGATATTGTCATGTGACAAGGTGGTGAGGTAAATTTCCCTATGTTGTGACAATGGGCCTTGCCTAACCACAACTTAATCCTAACATTTGAGAAGTTGTCAAAACTATATTATAACTGATTTTCAGAAGTCTTCTATGAAGACAGCTTGCTTCTACTTAATTGAAAATATACATGATTGCTTTCACTAGTCTTTTTTTTCCTTTTAGCAAGAGACCAAAATTGGAATTTTAATGATGACAGTTAATTATAAAATTATCTTTTCCCCTGAAAAATAGTTCAGAAAAATCATGTGGTCTAGTATTAAGATTTCATTTCTCTGGATGGACCACATACATGTTTATATGTAGGTTTACATTCTACACACATACTATGTTCAGCAGATGAAATGTTTGAACCACAATAGTATTTAAAGGATATAAAAGGCTATTTGATTAGCAGGCTATTGTTACTTACAAATGAATTTTGTCTCCTACAATTAAAAATCATTTATCCTTGTGTTGCACATGGTTTTTATTTTACTTTTTGATGTTAGTACTCAAAGACTATTAAAATAGGACATTAGTTTCTTTCCTATTAAAAGCCTTTAACAAAAATGACGCTTTTAAAAGAAAGTCAAGACTTTGAACACCTTTGAGTTTTTCTCCCATTTCTAAATGCTCTGTAAATTGTGTGTGAAGAATTTAAGACCTGTATGCTTATATTGTGACATTGCTATTGATTTATAAAATTTTTTTGCTGCAGATTGTAATGGGTAAATGGCGAGTGTGAGGTAAGAAGGACATGCTATTTGTAAGCATGGCAAAAAATGTATTGTTTCCTACTAGGAATGCACCTTCAAAAATAACTGTGTGGTCTTTTATTGCCACTTGATGTGACTTTTAGGTGGAAGCAGTCACAGATGCAAAGACATTCTTAAGGATGTGATCACTATAAGACCAGGGGCCTTACAAGTAAGCAGAGTAAAAGACTAAAGATCTCATGTAGGATTGCTACATTGGTTAGAAGAAAAAAAGGGAAGACCTAGTTGCCCTGGAGAGATGAGGAGGCAGTCTGAAATCTCTTGGTTTTCAGTGTGAAGATTGCTACACTTTCTACATGTGGAAGAGAAAGAATGCAGTACTAAGGAGTCTTAAAAAGGGGTGACTATAGAGACACTAGGAGAAGCATGATGTGATGGGTGGAAAAGACCCACAACACATGCTGGGGAGTATTGAATCATTTCTATTAACAATGATTCATATTCATATAACTAACAGAAGGGTAGAGTCCTTTTCTTTCATTCATTCTTTTATTGTTCTTTTCTTTCATTCTTTTAAAATTTTGTTTGAATTGAGAGAGAGACAAAGTGTTAGGAAGAGTTACCTCCAACTACCTGTGACAGTATTGCTGATAAACTTTCAGAAAAAAGAAATGCATGGCTGGTGAAGTTTTATACTTAAGGGGGCATATCTTCTAACAGATGGAGTATACACATAGCTATGTATGAATAAAAAAGATGCTTATGCATTATTTGAGAAGACAGTTATGGGAGTAACCTCTAGTAATTTATAAAGTGAAAAGGGTAAATATACAAAAGGACTAATACAGACAACTTCTGAAAAAGAGAGAAAAAACCCACTTAGTCACTTAAACAAAGAGAATAACCAAAAGAAAATATTAGGTAGTGAAATAGCTAACAGCCTTCATAGGTATTCATTTAGAGCTAATCATAACCCTTGGTGTGAATTTAGCTAAGAGATGTATATTTGAATAAGCTGCCTAGATATCCATATATTGGAAATTTTGTTTGAAGACTTATTGGTGGGCCTGTTTGATTGTGCTAAAATGTTAAAATTGACACCTAAAATACAAGACAGTATCAGAATATTGACTTTCACCAAGGAGAAATAATTATTTTAGTTTACTGGGATCAAGTGATAAAGGAAAAAACTTGTATTAAAAAAACTTGAGTGAGGGTCTTCCCTGGTGGCACAGTGGTTGAGAGTCCGCCTGCCGATGCAGGGGACACGGGTTCATGCCCCCGTCCGGGAAGATCCTACATGCTGCGGAGTGGCTGGGCCCGTGAGTCATGGCCGCTGAGCCTGCGCGTCCGGAGCCTGTGCTCCGCAACGGGAGAGGCCGCAACAGTGAGAGGCCCGCGTACCACCCCACAAAAAAAAAAAAACCTGAGTGAGATGATACAGAACACTTTTGAGACAACAGAAAACTAACTCTAGAATGTGTGGAATAATACTTAGGGAAGGAAATTTCAGTTGGAGGAAATTTTCTGTAATTCATAATTCATGGCATTGCAACAAGATAAAAAGTATTAAAATCAGATAATATAAAAAATTCAAACTATGTTCATAAAGATTATAGTAGTATACATAAAAATCTGGGGAAAAATGAACATAATAAAGAAATAAAGATTAATTTTAATTTCCACTAAAAAGCAATATATCATTGCATCAAAGATTTGATATAAGACCTGGAAAAATGAGCTTGCTCTTGACATTTACATTTGAAATAAATACCATCACCTCAAATACTTTTTATCAAACATGTGTCTTCTAAAGACTTTAATCGTGTTTTATAATGTTAGAGCTGATTTTGTTATCAAGGAGGTGTTAAGTAGTTAGGTTTTGTTGTTCTCAAAGAATCACAGCGTAGTGAGAGACACACATATGACTGAGTGCTATGACACAGGCAAGCACAAAGTGTTATGTGAGCAGAGGGGAAGGAACCATTGTTAGTTTATGTGTTTAAAAAATGCGAAAAAAAAAAAAGAGGCAACCAGGGTTAATGTTAAGATCAGCATATTATTTGACCTCATTTTACTATTAGAAAGGAATAGGGGAACTTATTCAGAGCAGAGGGACAGAAAGTTTCACAGCCCTTTTATTCTTTTTTTTTTTTTTTATGCGGTACGCGAGCTTCTCACTGTTGCGGCCTCTCCCGTTGCGGAGCACAGGCTCCGGACGCGCAGGCTCAGCGGCCATGGCTCACGGGCCCAGCTGCTCCGTGGCATGTAGGATCTTCCCGGACGGGGGCACGAACCCGTGTCCCCTGCATCGGCAGGCGGACTCTCAACCACTGTGCCACCAGGAAAGACCCTCACTCAGGTTTTTTTAATACAAGTTTTTTCCTTTATCACTTGATCCCAGTAAACTAAAATAATTATTTCTCCTTGGTGAAAGTCAATATTCTGATACTGTCTTGTATTTTAGGTGTCAATTTTAACATTTTAGCACAATCAAACAGGCCCACCAATAAGTCTTCAAACAAAATTTCCAATATATGGATATCTAGGCAGCTTATTCAAATATACATCTCTTAGCTAAATTCACACCAAGGGTTATGATTAGCTCTAAATGAATACCTATGAAGGCTGTTAGCTATTTCACTACCTAATATTTTCTTTTGGTTATTCTCTTTGTTTAAGTGACTAAGTGGGTTTTTTCTCTCCTTTTCAGAAGTTGTCTGTATTAGTCCTTTTGTTGCCTGCATCAGCAGGTGGACTCTCAACCACTGCGCCACCAGGGAAGCCCTTCACAGCCCTTTTAAATGTTCGTTTTCACCACTTTGTCTTAGAGGCTTTGTGTACATGGTCTTATTTTTAGACACTACAAGGAGATATCCATTAGTTATGGTTCTTGCTTTTAGTTGTTTGCATTTTAAATGATAAAACCAGCAGATACTGATGGGGTTAGGTAATGTTGAATATATCAATAAATAGATGAAAATGTACATACTGTTATGTCTTTTCACTTTTATTGTAGGTGGAGGAAGTGGGATGGTAGACAGCAGTTAGTGGGAGTGGTGTGTTTTTCTCTGTAGCAAACTATGTCTTTCATTTTCTATGTTTCTAGGAATTTTCCAATAAGGAAGTCCCAGATAAAACTAACTGCCTAAAGGAGAAATGAAAATAACAGTGACTTCCTTGATGAATGACAGCTTATTTTTACCTGCATGCAGGGTTATAGGAAAGACCTAAAATTCTACAGGATAGATGATGAGATTGCAACATTCCTATAACCCCACTTAGAATCTTATGTTTAGTTCTGGTTACCATATTTTTAAAAAAGATGTAGCATTTGAAAAGAGGAGTTAGACTGACCTTAGAACTACCAGGTATTAACTGTGAAGACAGGATAGAACCCTGAATTTCTGTAACCTTTAAAGAGCAAAGGTTGAAGAAGATTTAATTGAAAATAAACTCACTTCAATATACGTATAGAGATGTATAAATTTCAATCGAAGTGAAACTTGCTTCTGTACTTCTCAGGTTTTCAAGTCAGTTTTTCTGTAACATGCAAACAGAGCAATGCTCTACTGATTTCCTTTGTGAAGTAAAATGTCTGAAGAATTTTCATTCAATACTTTTCTGAAACATAGAAAGGATATGACCCTTAGTTCAATACCACTGACAGATATTGCAATAACTATTTATGAATCAAGAAAAAGTATGTCTCAGGAGTGGCAACTAAGTTACAATAGCTACTAATTTCTCAGAGAAATTTTAATTTAATCTACCTGTATTTTAGTTAGGTTGTCGGCAACTCGGAAATCAGAGAACCATAGAGTATTTGAGCTATGATAGGCCGGAGAGGTCAATTTATCCAGCCCTGGTTTTACAAATAAGGATACTGGGATCTAGAAAAGGGAAGTCATTTGCTCATGGTCACACATCCGGTTGCATCGTTGATACTAATACCCAAGTCTCCTTATGTCTTGTTCAGTGTTCTTTCTGTTGACACTATTGCTTACAGAATAGGTTGTTTGAAAATTCATTCATAACTTGGTTTCATAGAACTTGGAAAATCAGTTTTCATGGAATCAGTCATAAGCTCAGAGTTCTCCTTTGTTCCATTCTATACTTTGTTTCCATGTTAATTTAAGCTTTAAGTCATATTAATGCTAGCTTTAGACTCTCTGTTGCACGTCCATTCCTTTTTATTCTCATCTCTACCTGGTTATCTCATGCGGAGGACATTGCAGTAATCTTCTGCCTGATCTCACCTCCAGACACTCTTGTAGCAATTCATTCTGCCTATCCTGTCAGTTTCAACTTCCTAAAGCATTGTTATCCTCTTTCTTTGTTTTCCAAAACCTATCTATTCCTCTAGGCCCCAATCAAACGTCATCTCTTTCATAATGACTTCACTTACCACTCTAGGTATAAGTGATGGCTTCAACTAAATTCTTATAGCTATTAGTTTATACCACCATGCATTCAACTTTTATTCATCTGATATTTTTAAATGCCTACTCTACACCAGGAAATCATGTGGCGTTTATCACTCACAGACTTTCAATGTAACAATTTGTGACTATGATATGTCTTTCGTTTCAGATCGTAATATTCTTGATATCAGGGATCATGCTTGAAGATCTTTGTATTCTCCATAGCCTATAGCAAAGAGGCTTTTGTGCATAGTTGATGATCAGTAAGTATTTGTAGATAAATATTGAACTAAGAAAGTGCTATCATAGGGTAAGGAGATAAATGCAGCCTCTGTGGGATCAGTACGAAAAACCAATTATAAGTATGTTTGAAGAGCTTCCCTTAACCCTTAAAGAAGTTGGTTCTTTACATATCATGAAAGTGATCAAGCGAAAAAAGTATCAAGAAAAAGGGGTATTTCATTCATATTCAGATAGATAAATATTGTCAACAACAGGAAGTGGAAGAACACTGAATCAAATTAAAAACCCTTCAGTCTCAGTTTCTACATATATAAAAGTGGGAAAGTGTTTCAAACCCACTTTTGCTCACAGAATAGTTTTACTCCTTTAGTTAATGATGAGAAAAATGCTCTGTTAACTGTAAAACTATGTAACAATAAGGTCTTATTATTTAACATGAGATTTTGGATACCAAAAGGAGCTACATCAAAAGGTAATCATTTGTAATGTTGAGTATCTGCCTCTGATGTCTTAATTGGTGAGGAACATACTTTTTATTTTATTTTATCTTATCCTATTTTATCTTATCTTACTTAATGGTGGTAGAGTGGTCCTTGTCAGAGATTAAATCAAGGGATGAATGTAAAGAATTTAACAGACTTTGAAATAAGTAATCTTCTTCATTCCCACTCCCACCTCTTAGTATTACTTTGAGAGCATGTCCAGGCCGAGATTCCTTTGCTCTGACCCTGCTTGATTGTCTTTATCTGCAGCTAGACTAAACCAGATAGGATTACCAGAATGATCAACTGGCAAATGAACTCATTTTGTTAGAAACAGCTTAGCTGAGTTCTGTTTACAGAACTGTTAGTGTTTCACATCGAATTTAAGCTTCACTAAACAAATAAGCCAAATGTTAGAAAAAATTAAGGTATAATTAAAATAAATTTTAGAATATTCTTTCTCTCTTGAATAACTTTATAATGACTCTATACTTTTCACCCATCAATAATTCAGAATATTTGATGCCATGAACTAAATTTGGGCTCATGATATTTCTGATCAACTTTACCTACTCAGTGAAAGTTCACTCATTCTAAAACACCCCAGCTATCCTTATATAAATTAAGCCCCATCATCAATGATGTAAATCAGTGTAGCATAGAAGAAATAGGTTCTTAAAATATATTTTATTAGAATAAGCTTTAAGACTCTGTACAGTGATGGATTTAAATGAGTAAATTGTCCCTTCACATAGCCAATGTTCAGTTCATTGACAAATTTTTACTGAGTGCCTAGTCTATGAACAAGAAACCTAAACTCATTCTTCAATGGAGATTGCATTTCAAAAGGAAAATAGATCTAAGACATGTAAATAAATAAAATATTTACACATTACTATAAATGTTATGAAGGAAACACCATCTTAATCAGCAATTAACAGTTGGAGGCTGCGACAAAGTTCTCTCCACAGGCAGCATACAATTTAGAAGTAGGACAATTTACTATCATCTCAGTGTGTTATCAAACCATCAAAACCAAAGTTAACTAAAAGCTGATAAAGCAGTGTTTGCATCCAATGTCTCAGGGGCTTTAATGTACATCTACCATAAATGTTTGGTTTGGTTTCTAGAACATTTACTTAGTGTTTTATCTGAGCCATTCTGAACATACTATAAAAATACATAATCATCAACCAGAAGACATGAAATATAACTAGGTAACAGGGTTTAAAAAGTCCCTTACAAAAGGCTGGCTAGAACGCCCATATGGATCAACAGACAAGATTCAAGGGGTCACTCATGGTGTCTTTAGCCAAACCTACAAACAAGGAGAAAAATTTCCAACAGAAATATTGTGAACAAATATGCCACAACAATAAATAATTTAAAATTTATGAAGGCTTTGAAGGATTTTAATGCTAAAATTTTATACAGTAGAAATGATTTCAGATAGTTTATCTAATAATTAAAGTTCATTTATGTGACTGATATTTACAATATATATGTATTGAAAACCCTTTCTTACAAACAAAAATTTTAAAATGCTGTAAGCTCATTTATCTTTACTATCAACCCATCCCGTATGTAATTTTCCCTTTTTTTTTTACTTTAGACTGTGTCTTTAAATCACACTGACATTTAAAGAGTCAAGCTCATGCACCAAAGTATTTCAGAAGAAACATATTTAGTATGACCAAGGTTTTTGTTATTCTCAAATAGTTCTAGGAAAAATAAATTTCTGAAAGGAGGAAAATAGTTTTATTTTTCAGGTTCTTGAATCGGAAGATCATGCCTTTAGAGACTTAAGTGATCAAGAGGTTGTTTGGATACCCTCTGGAAACTTAAATAAGCCTAAAATATCCAGGCCTCTTTCAGTTCCTTTTGCTTTTGAAATACATTCTTGTCAAAGAATTTCCAGGATCTCTAAAGAGATTAAACAGGTTTATAAAAGCTGCTGTAGAGCAAGAGTTGACATATAAAATGAATAAAATTATTAGTTAAGAGTGAGGGAAGCTCCCCAAAACCTCCAACACTGAAAATGCAAAAGTTAACATGATTTAATTATGTCTCCAGAAAGAAACTAAAAAAATTTTACCAATACGTATTTACTGGTCATTTATCCCCTACAGATGAAGTTAGGGGTAGGGGCAGGGCATTGCTTGACTTGTGTCCTATTTATTTATCATATTTGTTCCCAAATCAACATTTTGATTATTGTATTGGGCAAGGAAAATACATTACATGACTAAAAGATATTATCTGTATGAGGAACAGCTAAAGCCTAATTTAGTAGTCCCCAAAGTATGGTCATATATGCCAGGTTAACAGGTGACTCCCATTTAAAAACCTGAGACATTTTTCCAGCTTTATCGAGGTAACTGGCAAATCAAATTTGTGTATTTTTGAGGTGTACAATCATTTTACATATATCAAGGCATAGGAAACGTTTTATTGATCTTTTGGAATTTTAAATATATGGTTACTATTCTGATTGAACAATACTGCTTCTGAACAAATTCAGAAATATAGAAGTCACGTTTTATTTTGAATGTCAAAAATAAAGTATATGTATTTAACATGTGGTCCCTAAAGTCCTAGAATTATAGCTAGTGTTAGGCAGTATTGTAAAATGCATTCTCACATTTGACAAGACAAATGAGAAATTTTCAAAAGTCAAGGTAAACTCCTAATTTTCTAAGAAATTTTAAGATCCTTAATAAAAGGACAGTTAACTCATGGATGTTTATATATTTATTGTATAATTCTAACAAGAATGTTTCAATATTTGGTAATTTCAAAATCTATGCTTAAATAATCTATGAAGCTCAAGCTATAGAAGGCTTAAATTATTTTTTAACTTAGTATGATTATGTACATATGGTGACAGTCAAAAAAGTTCTGTTGTCTTCAGGAAATTTTATAGTTAAAAAAAGAGGATCTCTGGTAAAAGGGAAAAAGTCCTCCAATATAAAGCCCATTGGATTAAGGAAGTATGCATTATCATTGACTTGGTATGTATGAGTATATTCTACCTTAAGAAAATGTAATTTCAAAACAGGTTGTGTGAGTGAACTATAAAGCAAAATCAAATAGTTCTGACAATCAAGTGACAAAAACACAAGAGTAGGTGAAAAAATGCTCACCTTCCTTCACTGCCACCTCCTTTCCCCCGCAACACCAGATACATGTTTGCATCTGTGGGTTTTTTTAAAAATGTTTCCATAGGCCTTTAAGCAGGGAAGCAGTTGCCTTTCTAAAACAAATAAACAAACAAACACCTGAAAGGAGTCTTTTAACAAAATGGCTATTAGAAGAAGAGATTATGAAGGGGGTGATGAACTAACCATACATATTTGTAGTGGACATTAGAAGGAAGTTCCTGTTTCTATACTACTAAGAAGTACAATAAGGCTCAAAATAGCCAAATTACACTACTTATAGTTTTTTTGTATCTTTTCATTTTAAATTTCATTGTTCTTTATTAAAGGGTTTAGGAACACCGGGAAATATTATACTACTGGAAAGAATGGTTGTTTTGTTAACTAAGATAATTATGTGGGCTTTTTATTGATCTCTTATGTATGTGTTTAACTTATTTTGTGCAGATGTGTGTATGACTATGTATGTGTGTTTGTGTCTGAGTGTGTGTGTGTGTGTGTGTGCATGTGTAACCCTTTTGGGGAAGATGTAAGATAGTTCAGTATTGCTTCAGAAATCAGTATATAGTGAGCTGTGTGATTAATGGCTCCATATTTAGGAAATTAAGGCATAACATTGATATTGGCTTACTTTCATCATCCTGTTGGCCGAATAAAATGAGAAAAAAAACTAGAAGGGATTTTCTTTCCCTAAAGTGTTGGAATACTCAATGGGATGGTAAGGAAGGCTCTTGAAAGAAAGGGGAAAGACAAAATACTGCTGAATCTGTTTTTGGAACTGTTACGACCCAAGGCCATTTTCTTCAACAGAAATTTACAACCATATTTCCTTGCCTTCATGTATAGAAAAGCCCTAAACTACATGACGTTTCACATTATTCTTTACTCAATGGGGATTAGACCAGAAATGTAATAACATTATTCATATATTTAAAACACTATCTAATAGCAATTCAGGCTTTCCTACCTTCTTTGTGCTCTTCCCTGCTGGTGTTTCATTGTGTGTAACCTATCTAAAATTTCTGAAGAATTTAAGATTTTTTGTGAAATATAATAAAGACTTGATTAATTGGAAGCTACTAACCAGAACTCTCAATTAACCAGTTTTATTTATTTATTTTTTGCTACACTCTCCTTTTAGAAGGAAGAGGCAAATGACAAGAAAACAAGCTGTTAACAGGTATTTATGTATTTATTTTTTAAAAATCAACTTCCTGGGAATGTCCTGGAGTCTGTACAGATTCAGCCCAACTTCAGTAATTTTATTCCCTGTACTATACTTACTAAGGTAGGAAAGTAGAGCCATTTAAAATTTTCAGCAGCAAATATTGAATCTTGCTTAATCTTTAGTTAATAATAAGAAAAATGAAATCCAAATAGCTAATTAGAACCTGTCTATCCATTTGAGGGTTCTAGTTAATTGGGGTCTTCACGGTTTCACTATTGCCAGTTAGTGATCATTCATATGTATTAACTGGGAGTGAATCTCAGGAACGCGTAGTTGGGAGATGACTTCCAGCCACAGAGAGCAACTCCTTCCCTGTGAACTAAAGCAGAAGCTGGAGAAAGGCTGCAAAGTTGATGGGGGTTGAGTAAGGGTCACTGACATAAAAATCATGACAACTATGTAAAATAATGGGAAAGTAATTCACCTGCCCCATGGCTCTGAAATGCTTAGGAAGGTACATTCACTTTTGCAGGGCAGCACAGGCTATTAAGTGTGCTACAGCAATAATGGCAAAAAAACCCCAAAAACCCAGGCCTTCTAATCTTCTGGAATTTTTCTAAGCATTAAGCACAGATATATATTGTAGGCATGCTACTAGTTCTAAAATATTTGAAATTATTTTTTCTCTAAAAATACATTTTAAAAATATTTGGAAATCTAAGATTTATGCTTGAAACTTCCTAAAATATCTATGACAATTTCAGTTAAATTGCAATCAGAGACACCATACTGCTCCAGACTTCATACCTTTTAGGTTGTAATGGGAACAAAGAATGGGCAGTTAACTCAGAGGCACAAGGGAGAAGGAGGGCAACCCATGATTCTAAAGTACAGTTTGATATTGACTGCCACACACCCTTCTCAGGTTAAATCACCCTATGGTGACTTTACCCCCTTCCTTCAGGGCTGCTCATGATGCATGTTTTATCTGTATTTTTCTACAAGAAAAATGTCATAGGGTTGTTAGAGAGATGGGGACCACACCATGTGATTTATCCTGGGTTTACAACATAGAAAATGAAAATCATCATGGTGGTATTTATAATATCTGGGGCATTTTCTGTACTAAATATTACTGTCAAATATCATGCACACTAAATAATACCCAAGTGACCCGAAGCAGTGGATGTGCCTCCTTAAGTGCTAAACTTATTTTTAAACTGTGACTTCAATGCTGATGGAGACTAGAACCCACTAGATTTCATTAATGAATGATTTTAACTGAAAAAGTTTAAGTGGATTGAGTTTTGAGATTAGGTTTGGGATATTGAAAGTAAGTGCTTTGATTTTATACGGATGCAATTGAATTCAGCCATTGAAATTGACTTTTTTTTAGTAAAATGATACGTAAATGAATGTCAACTTCTTGTTTTTAATTAAGCATAACAGTAGTTTATAACTGTATATATTTATTTCTAGATTAGTCAGAACACACATTACATATGCATATATATATATATATATATATATATATATGTAATGAGTTTTTACACTAACTGTAATCTGAGAAAAACTGTGAAATGTTTTTGAAAGTATGTGTGCTGACACTCAAATAAACTACAGGGAAACAGGAGAGTTGCAAACTCTAATGCCTACTGAGACAAGGGTGGTAGCATAAATGAAAGGCCATAAGCAATAGGGAGTGGTGGGGACTATGGTTACCTAGAGAGCATATATTCTTTCCAAAGATGGCAGCTATTACTCAGCTCAGCTGATTGTTACCAGGTGGGAATGCAGGCCCACTGTTGTTAAGATTTGACTTTTTAAGAGAAACTGGGAATCCAGATTTTTGTATGAAATTCTCCAATTCTTAAATGTTGGTAACTAACTCAATAAAAAGCAACACTATGCAGGCAAAGCAAAACCCATCTGTGGTCTGGATCTAGCACATGGGCTATCAGTTTGCGACCTCTGCTTTAAACTGTAAGTCCTCTAGGTACTGCGGTTTAGAAAATCACAGTATGTTATAAATGCACACAAAGATCTTGATGATGGAAAATTCAAGTAAAGTAAATAAATAATAAGTGGAGTGCTTGTAAATAATTCTCCTGATACTCAAAATGGTGGTTATGCACCTTGTGATTTTTTTCTTACTACATGGAAATAGCCAAGATATTTTTCCCTTAATGTGGTTTGAAAACTAAGATAAAATTATGAATTTTTCATTTTCATATTTATCAGTGCAATGCAGTACGAAAGATAATTTCTTCTATGTCCAAAAGAGAATATTTAAGTTAGGCTCTGTCATATAACATAATTAAGGCTACTACTTAAATCCCAATTTATGGTGCTTTAATAGGAAGAAAGCCATGTATATAACATGTGTTGTTTTATTTTAAATTGGCTTGCCTTTAAACAAATTCCCTATTTTATCTGGTGAAATTCCTTTGTTTTTACAAATGATTAAAGTAAGAAATAAAAGAAATGTAAGTAGTTAGCACAACAAAACTTCATTTGAACTTTTGATAGGCATTGGCAAAGATAAAACAAAAGCTGGTCATCTGAGATTTTATTGAGGTAACTGTTTGACTGATCTGAGACTTTGCATGTTTGTCTGTCCTGCCCTGGACCTTAGCACATAATCCCACTGTGCTACAGTGCTTTTGACATCTGTATGCCCCTTTCATCACTGGCAATCCAAAAGAATATTTGTCTAAAAAGGAAACAATTAAATTCCAACCTCTCTAGCAAAAAAAAAGTAAACCAGAAAAAAAAAAAACACTGCTAAACCTGCTTTAATGACCCCCATGATCTGTACCACAAATCCTTAGTTAGGATGGTAAGTTAATATTGTCATTTTTGTTGAGAAACGTTTATCAGAGGACTTAAGAAAAAGAGAAAAGTAAAAATGAAAGAGAAAGAAAAGAATTCACAATCTCAAATCCTAAATTAACTAAAAAAAAACCCACCCCTCATTTGTTGACATACTATTCTACTTGTAGATTTAACACAAAAAACATATGAAAGATGATAAATTGTTGGACAACTGGTCAACACATATGACAATGTGCAAAATAGCTGATGTTTTACTTAAATAAAATTTGGGTGGACAGTGCTACCCTTTCTAGATCATCAGATAGTTTTGACCACAGGTAATCTTTTGTGTGATAGGGATGAACTACGTTTAAATGTATTAATTAATTAAAAGCATTCCCTAAAAACTCTAACAAGTGGAGATTCTTAGTTAATTGGCTAGTCCTGAAAGATACAGAATCTAAGAAATAAGTGACTTTTTGACCAATGTAGACATATAAATAAGGTTATTCAGGATAAATTTTGATGAACTAGTACTTTTTATAATATCTAACAGTTTTTGAACATGATATCCCTGGTGTTTTCCATGTATTAGTTCATTTAATCATCATAACAGCCCTATAAGGCAGGTGCTATTATTGTGATTCTTGTTTTATGGATGATGACATTAAGGTACAGAGAAAGTTAAGTGATTTATCTAAGGCCACAAAGCCTACAAATACCAGAGCCAGCATTTGAATCAAGGCCATTTGAGTTCAAAGCTCATATACTTTGGATTAACATATTTTATAACCTGACAACTGGAATCAGACTAATTACCAAAACACGTAATTTCATTATATTTATATATATACATATACATTATATGTATATATATACTTTTTCTGACTTATCAAAAATGACATTTCTATTCTGAAATCAATTTTGGTAACATCACTTTGGTAGTGTGTAAAGTTAGCAACATTAATTATAAAATAGTTCAAATAGAAAGAGCAGGAAATAATGAGAGATACCTGTGGACCAATAATCAGGTCTACATTCTGCTACATTTGATTCAGAGCTCAATTGAAAAAATTACAGATACAGATGTTTCTGTAAAGCATTAGTGATATGAGTAACACTAATATTCTTTCTATTATACTTCACTCTTCATTGGAAGTAACCACTACTTTAAAATTGGTGTGTATCATTGCTATGTTTTTAAATTTTATGTGTATTTATACGTAAATAATATGCAGCATTGATTTTTGTGTTTTTAAAATGTACCTAAGTGGTTTGGTATTATAGTATCATTTTGTAATTGTTTTTGCATTATGTTTTTGAGATTTATCTGCGTTGATACATGTAGTTCTAGTTCATTTTTAAAAATTGTCCACTATACTCTTTCATTCTATGAGTATACCACAGTTTGATTATTTTTTACTGTACTGATGAACACTTAGGTTGTTTCTAATTTTTGTTGTAATGGGAATCATGTTTTCTTGTGCCCCTGTGGGAAAATTTCTCTGGTGTATAAGCCAGAAGTGAAATTGTTGAGCTGTGGGCTATGCACATCTTCAACTTAATAGTTACTGACAAATTGCTCTCTAAAACTGTTCTGATTTACCCTCCCACTAGCATTTTATGAGAGCTCCTATTTCCCAAGATTCTTGCAAATGTAGTAGGTATTTTTAACAAAAATTTCTTTGAAGAAAAAATAATTCTTTTTCATTGATTCTCTTTCATGATTATACACTACAGACGAAACGTTGATTCTGATCACAGTGTACATGACGATGTTTACTGATACTATATATTTGTGTCATTATTTTTCATTTCAAACAATATGCAGTTCAGATAAGCATAAGGATACTATGTAAAATTTGTAAAGTTTTTTCCAGGTTTCAAAGCACTTTCCCATAAAGCCTCATTTGATGAGGTATTGTGGTATAGCAGGAAGAGCTCTGGAGAACGAGTCAGAAGTTCATGGCCTGAAAACAACCCTGCAAATCACTCTGACTTGGGACCTCAGTTGCTGCATCTGTAAAATTAGGATGTTGGACTAAGCTATCTCTTAGAGACATACTATAACCTTTGATCTATGATACATATTGCCCCCTTTCCTTGAAGCTGTAATTTACTTATTGTGCATAAAACATAAAGACAAAATTGAATTTTATCAATTTGTGAAACTGTTGTAACACCCTCTCACTTAGTTAAGATCATGAGTTTATCCTGTTTATCTTTGTGTTTCTCTTAATTCAAGGACAATTGGGGGTGGGGGTGGGAAAGAAGATGGGAGCAGGAGCTCAGCATTATAAGGACTAGTCAGTGGCAACACACCATCTTGAATTAATCTTCAATGTTCCACACTCTGAAGCATTACATTGCAAATGCTGAAAATACAATGAAAGTTCAAGCACTATTTTTTTGTGGCTTTGTGTTTCTTTTCGAGCTCTTTTTATGCATTTCAGATTCAGAGAAAAGAATATTCAGTATTTTCATCTCACTTAAGATTTGATTCTAACAGTGCTTTTTTGGTGCTGCACATAGCTACTTAAAGTAGAGGGAGGACTCAGGTTGACTGTTCTGTATTTCTTTTTGGATGGGGGAGGATAAGTAATTGATTTTGTGTTTGGACAGACTTTTCATTAGAAAGATCTGGATCTTTAACCTGAGGCTTAACAAAGAGCTTTCAGGCTTTCTTAGATTCTATGTGTACTGGAAAGAACACTCAGTTAGAAACCTATCTAATATTGTAAGAGATTAAAGTATAAAAGGGAGAGAGTCGAAACTGATTTTATTTAACCTCCCAGAATTGAAAATATACCACACTCACAAACACTCACACATTCACACACACAAGTATATCCTATCTCAAGCACAGAATACCTATTATTTTCAATGACTTTTAAAAAGGAAACTCTGTTTATCTATGAGAATATTGAACATAGTTATGTTTTTAGTGAAGCTTCTACTTATGGAAGGTAGCAACTCTGGCAAGCAGAGTCTAAATCAGTTAATCTCTGATGATGAAGACATCTTTGGGGGCCTCTCTTTTTTTCTGAATAGTCCTGGGAAAAAATGTTTGACTACGGCCTTCCTAGGAAGTGAGTTGACCTCCTACAGAGATTCAACATCAG
Source organism: Leucopleurus acutus (assembly GCF_964270905.1). Taxonomy (NCBI): domain Eukaryota; kingdom Metazoa; phylum Chordata; class Mammalia; order Artiodactyla; family Delphinidae; genus Leucopleurus; species Leucopleurus acutus. The sequence continues at coordinate 74,405,259 of NC_139148.1, forward strand.
ATATTACAAGAAAACTGTGGTTCACACACTTTGTTCAGATGATCTCCAGATTAATACAATTCACGTGTATCCCTCATTGTCCAAATGTGACACTAAGCCTAGAGAATCCCACATAAGTTGCTTTTGAGTGTTTTTACCCACTTTGACGTATTTGTGAACTGACTGTGGGGCCCATATCTAAGAACTTCCATTCCTATTTTTGCTAATTGGCATCTTGCTTTACAGTTTAAGCATACTCTGAAAACCATTATTTTGCTCATTGTGTTACTTCCACTAGTTCAATGAAGAGGAACTTGTGCCAAGTTAATCTAGACTATTTTTGCCCTGATCTTACTTATCCTTTGTGGGGATTTAATCAGGTTATCTTACTTCTTCAATAAGCACTAAATAAATCACTCAAAACACAAGATATTCCAAAGTCTTTCAGCTAGTTTCTGTAGGTCAGAGCATTTTTAAGACAGCACATCTTGGATATAATCACAAAGTAGCTGATAAGACTGTTGGGAAATTACTACTCTACTTTTAAAAAGAATAAAAATCATGGTTCTGAGTATTTATTAAAAAACAGGAAAGGAGGAAATGTAAGCATTGCTGTTTTGCCTTTTCATCTGCATTTCTAAAAAGTATTATTTGCAGTTGAGATATTAACAATCTTTATTTACAAAACCGTTTGCTGTTTTTCTATGTACTACTCCTTATTGAGTGCAGACGCTTTTGTTAGCTTGAACGAATCCTTGGCAAACAACATTTATGTTTTATCCACAAAACATCAAAATCATGGACACTGTTGTCTTTACCACTGTCTCCAAGAATACCCAGGTGCTTTGCAACTGATGGCATTTAGATAATAATACTATAATATTAATATGGAAAGATTCCTTTTTGCTTTTATTGAAAACCCAGTTTGAACCTTGAGCAAGTCATTTACATGATGTTTCCTTGGGATTACCTACATTCTTGTCCACTCTGACCTTGTAATTTTGCTCACAGTTGAAAATGTAATGCAGAGTGACTAAGATAATGTTGTTTACACGCACTTTAAGTGGAGTGACATTATAGTCAAGCAAGTGTCACATCACCCAAAGTGAAGGCAGACTTAATTACCATAATCCCGTGAATACTAAAATTTCTTGGCTATGTGTAGCATAATAATGCAATGTTCTGCATGTTCCATTTAATAATGTGAAGGTGCAATACATTAGGTTTCAGGTTGTGTGTCTCTTTAATATAAAGGAAAGGAAAGTGAATTATAGAAGGAAAACGGCCTTTTGTAAGTAGGATACTTGTCTGAATGTTCAGGTGAAGTTGATCCTTTCTTTGAAACTTAGAAGAGTTGCCTAGTGATGTGAAAATAAAGGGACTGCTAAAATATCCATAAATCTAGACACCAGTGAGTAGAGTGACAGACCATGAATTTCTCTGGAGGGTGCAGGGTAGATTTAACTAAATGACTGAGACAGGATAAAGAGGAAAGGTTGATAACCACCTATTATTGTGCAATGGGGAACATATCATTAATTTACAAAGAGAGTGGTGACATTTTTAAAAAATTGTATAGCCCTATTCTTAAAAGTTTGTCAGTGTAACTAATTAGTTGCTAAAATGGAGTTGATTCTAAGACCCAGTATGAATGCATTTGAAAAGACAGTGCATTGTCCCTAAATTGGGAGGGTTTGTAATACATCTTGATGAATGCTACAAAATAATGTTCAGAAATGGGACTATTATGCCAAAATGGCCGTTCTTTGGTTTGTAATCCTTGAAGGAGTTATGTTCCATGGCAACGTGCTCAACAGTCCTGCATACATGTGAAGTGCCTTAAAGACGTGTCCTGCTTTCTGTTTTTGATAACACCGAGTTTTCAATACAAAGAATAAACTTACTCAAAGCGTTCAACTCCTCCCAGCATATTAAGACTACAAAGATCTGCTGTTACTTGGGATTATTATTGGGAATTTTTGTTTTTTAACTAATTGTAATGTTCAAAAGGGGGCAAGTACAAAATGATTCAGCCACAAAATGTAAAACATTATTTTAATAAATCCATTAGAAAACTAAGATGTAAAAACTGTATGTAGCTCAATCAACAGATTCATGTAAGTTGGTGTCTCATAAATCATGATATAAACTGATATATCATGTGATATATAGCGTTCTAGACTTTTTAAAAAATATTTAAAAGATGTTAAAACATATAAAATATTGAAGCCTATTAATAATAGCAGTTGTGCTTTGATTTATTGCAATTAGAAGAGTTTAAAGCATTTTAAACTGATTTATCGTTACCAAATATTCTCCCTGTGACAATATTTTAATTTAAATATATAAACAAAGTTATTCTTTGATTTTTATTTAATGAAAATCAAATAACTTGGATGTTTTCATTTAAAATGGCTAATTCTAACCAAATAGTATATTTCTACAATACAATTAGTCAGTAGAGCTGTATGCTTATACTGCTTTAAAATGAAATTAGCCTAAATAACAAATATAGCTATTTTATATTCTTTATGCTGCAAAAGTTTTACAAATACCCATTAAATCACATATTGATGTATCTAACATATTACGTATAAAGAAGTTAGTAGTTTTTATTTTTTAATCATGGATTACTTTAGGCAATAAAGCACCCACTGTATTCAGAACATTATATGAAGGGATTTGGGACATCTGTCTGAGGCAGCCCATTAAAAAATTGTATATACATATTTTACTTTTTGGTTGCATTAACTCAAATTGTGCTTTCCTTAATTCGTTTGTCCAGCTCTTCCTCTTCAAAAATCACTGCTTGTGATTTTTGGGACTAAGTTGGACTCCTATTCATGTAGAGATAAAACAGTTTTTAATTAAGTTGGGCTTGGCACAAAAATGGTTAGAGGCAATGGTTTTTTTATTTTTAATGAAGTTTTTGTTTTAGAACAGTTCTAGATTTACAGAAAAATTGAAAAGGTAGAGAGACTTCCCATGCACCCTGTGTCCAGTTTCCTAATTGTTGTTAATATTTTACAATTAATGAATCATTTGTCACAATTAATGAACCAATATTGACACACTATTGTTAAAGTTTATTCAGACTTCTTCAGTTTTTCCCTAATGTCCTTTTTCTATTCCAGGATATAGGATACCACCTCATATTTAGTCATCATGTCTCCCTAGACTCCTCTTGGCTTATGACAGTTTCCTAGATTTTCCTTGTTTTGGATGACCTTAACAGTTTTGAGGAGACAGGTCAGGTATTTGTAAAATGCCCCTCAATTGGAGTTTGCCTGGTGTTCTTCTCATTGTTAAACTAAGTTTTTGGAAGGAAGACCACAGAGGTAATATTCCATTTTCAACACATCATATCAAAGGTACATGCTATCATTATGACTTATCATTGTTGAGGTTGACTTGATCACCTGGTTCCTGTAGTGTTTGTTAGGTTTCTCCACTGTAAAGTTACTTTTTTCCTTTTCCTTGACTGTACTTTTTGGAAGTTTTTGGAAGGAAGTCACTATGTGCAGCCCATAGTTAAAGAGCGGGGAGCTAGTTATGCTTCACATTCTTAAAGGCAGAGTATTTGCAGAAATTATTTGGAATTCTTCTGCAAGGGAGATTTATCTCTTCTTAATATTTATTCATTCATTTTTTTCACTATGGTCTTATAAGTATTTAATTTATATTTTAGATTATAATCCAATGCTACGTTATTTATTTTATTGCTTAAATTTTTCTAGCTTTGGCCATTGGGCACTCTTTCAGTTGGCCGCTGGGTACCTTCTACATGCCCCTATCATTGTAAAGTTTTTTGAGCCCTTCTTTACTTTCTAGCACTACAAGATACTCCAGGCTCATTTTGTAGATTTACTGCTCTAGTCCTAGAAAAAGCCATTAAGGGAAAGTTTGTTTAGAGGAAGATTTGATCTTCTCAATCTTGAGCAAGTATTGGAGGTGGCTAAAAAAAAGGGTCAGGGGGACTCTCTCAGTTCCATTTTCTTGTTGGTACCCTAAATTTTCCATCATCCTGATAATGCACATAGGCCTCATTGTCTCATCACATATATCTCCTCATTTCTTTCATAATATCTAATGTTATCATATCATATCTTCTAGATATCATAGTCTTCTACAGTCACACACATTCATGGTCATGCATAGATTTAGAAATGTACTGTGCAACTCTCCAACATACATGTCCTTTCTGCAAAACACCACCCGCACCCTGCATCCAGTATACTAAGTTTATCATCAGTTCCTGAGTCACTGTGGATTCTTTTTTTTTTCTTCAGAGAGGGTTTGAGGTCAAATAAGTTTGGGAAATATGGGGTTCAGTAAAAATAAACAAGTTTGTTTATCACAGGTCTTCTTCAGGGTTTATACTTTGTTAATTTGCTCTATGAATGTATAAGATGTAATAATACACGATTTCTCAGTCTTTTTTTTTTTTTTTTTTTTGTGGTACGCGGGCCTCTCACTGTTGTGGCCTCTCCTGTTGCGGAGCACAGGCTCCGGACGCGCAGGCTCAGTGGCCATGGCTCACGGGCTCAGCCGCTCCGCGGCATGTGGGATCTTCCCGGACCGGGGCACGAACCCGTGTCCCCTGCATCGGCAGGCGGACTCTCAACCACTGCGCCACCAGGGAAACCCTCTCAGTCTTTTTTGATTAAAAGAACCTTTTTGTTTAGAGAACTAGTGTTCCATGAAGTACAATTTTGGAAATACTGCTGTAGTGGTAAGTGTCCTGAGTTTGTAGTCAGAGATCTTGTGTTTAATCCCTCACCAGTAATAGCTAGCTCTCTGATCAGAAGAAAATCAGTTAACATCTCTAAGTCTTTGTTTTCTTATCGATCAGATGGACCTATGGATGTCTCTCACAAGATTGTTGTGAAGGGCAAAAATGAGCAAAATATGCAAGAATTTTTTGGAAAAGCTAAAATGCTTTGGAAATTTAATAACCACTGTGAAGGTGGGGACTGTGCCTTTGTTTTGCTGACCACTGTTATCTCCAGTATCCAACATATTTTCCTGACATTTAGTCTTCAGTATCCAATAAATATTTATTGAGCAATTAAATATTACTATCACTTACATTATTTTCTATTTTTCTCCTAGCGCTGTATAGCAGCCTATGACATTTTATAAATTGTTTCTGAAATTAGGAGTCTATGTTAAAAAAAAATAACAGAATGCAGGCACAGTTGAAGTGGCTATATGCATGAAAAAAAAACTTTTGATTGCAGCCTTTGTTTTACTGAACATGTGTTCCCAGCCAATGACTGGCTGCATTCAGATTAGTTTTCATTGCTTCAAGCTGACCAGATTTCCTTTTGAAATAAGGGCACTGGAGCTTTCACCTCGACACTGTGGTGATGTAAAATTCCTGCTGCAGATTCACTGAGCTGGTGCTAGAACAGGAGCACCTGTGAGCACAGGCTGTCAGAAGGCCCTCTGAACCCTAGAGTGTTGAGGCTACAGCTGCTGGGTTGAGAAGCAATTGGAAGCGCTTTGTCACTCCTTCTTGTGCAACCGCAGGAAACCCACTAAAGGCTTTTTACTTTCTTTGGATGTATAATCTGTGTTGATTAACAGGAGTTATTGGGTGGAGCTGTGCTGCGGGTGGCAGGGCAGGCCCTGTTAAGCAACATATTTTGGTAAGGATAGTAGTGTCCAGATAGTAACAGAAACAGGGACCTCACATCATCTGTTTTGCCTAATCCTCCACAAAACAGCATATTCTATAAGTATTCTCAGAGGCAAACATTTTAGATTCCAGCTTCTCTTTTTAGGGAATCAACTGGAGCATGTTTATTATATTTGATTTTGAAAAATTGTCAGCCTCCCTAGAAATGCTAGGTGATTATTTGAAGTGTAGGAAGAACACATTTAGCTTTGGAAATTGTAAAAGTATTTTAATCAAGTTCTAGGTTTGTTGGTAAGTTAGTGAGACAATAGACAAGATCAATGCAGGGGTTTTTCCTTTCTTACTATTTAAATCAAAATGACACATACTAGCAAAGCTTTGTTCATCATGTAGTTCATGAATGCTGGAAAATAAAAAAGATTTAGTTAAAAAAAGCCTCTGTATAGGATAATGGTATCCTATCCTTTTCACAAGTGTTGGTCAGACATGGAAATTCCACAAAGATAGTTTAACAATTTGTAGAATTGTTTACACTCTGAAATAGTTAGAAATATCCCCCATGCCTCCTTCCCCATCAAAAGATGAAGTATATACTTTAATTTAAAGCTTCTATAAAATATGTGTGTGGGTGGAGAAGCGAGGGCTTAATATTAGATTATACAGTACTATGACTGTATTGCCTGATGGATGTATTATTTTTTCTCTGAATCTACCTTCACTAAATTATTCATTGCAGATTTTAACCAAATTTATTAGTTCTTTATTTAATTGAATAGATTGTGGGACAAGAGATTCTTTCACATGTGCTCTTGAAAAATTTGCAACTTTTATGTAAAATAGAACCATCTTCTTTAAAATAAGCATTTACAGGAAGGGGTTTTAAGCAAACATTTAAACCTTAATGCAGAAATTACATTCCGGAATCTTTCCTTGCACTTTGAAAATTCACCAAGTTTTTTGAATTTATGGCAGCATAGCTAAATTCCAGCAACTGCAAAAATAATTAGTAAAATTAAGTTGAAAATTTTGTAAACAAGTAATTATTCATTCTGTACCATACTACCAATGTGAGAGGACATGTTAAATGATAAATTAGGCATGAACTGTTTTAATCTGTAAACTGAACATGTTAGCAAACGGCTTGCGTTTGTAATTAGTATTTACGGCCACAGGAGAGTGCCTCTTTTAAAACAGTGACAGGAAATTGATCAGTTTAGGTTGTCATAGCAGCCAAAATAGTTCCATTGCTTCTGTTAGGTTTAGCCTATTATGCTATATGCCCATGTTTAGAAATACGTTTATGAACTATAAAGATAAACTACTCAATAATGCAAAAGAGGTTGGGATGCCAAAATGCCAAACTGACAAAAGTCTGAATGAATGCTTGAACACTTCATAACAAGCTTAAGTGTTCTATGGTTGTCATGACATTTCTTTTACAAAGCAAGTGATGTCTGGAAAAAAATCTTAAAACTAGATGAAAATGCAAATCCCTTTATGACAGTATGTGGCTGTCACATTTATAATAACAGACAATAATTGATGATTTATGAGATGACACCATGGCAACAAAGTCTTTCATCATTGGCACCCCTAGGTTACTTTTATATTAGGGGCTTGCGGGTGCCTGTGAAAAGTTTCCAACATGACATACAAGAAAGTCTACTCTTATCTTAATCCATTAGATCTCATTTAATGCAGGGTGGAAATATGGTAGAGATTTTCAAATCATCTGACAAAGTGAAAGCTGGCAATGTCTTTGGTAAAAAAAAAAAAACTGTTAAACTAGTAAGCACATTCAGTAGCTGAAAATGAGCAGATTTGTTTCTGTCACTTAACGTTTCAAAGAAAATCTGTAATGCTGCTCTTAAGTGTGAGTGCAAGCTGTTAGATTGTTTAAAGTTATGGTATCTGATAATATCCTTACATAGGGAGGTGGGAGAAGGAAAAAGGGGGTGCAGTGTGCATTGAACTTGCTTGAACTCAGAAGAAAGATGATTTTTTAATTTGATTTTAATGTTGAGGTCTTTCTAAAAGTGGAATAAATGTATAATTGCATATTCTAGGTTGATTTTAATGTGTGTGGTAGGCTGAGGAATAACATATTGCCATTATTTAAAGAGGATCATCTATCAGTTTTTCTGTTGTAGGTGATTTAAAATATTGGAAATATAATGAACCTTCTGCCTTGGTTTTACTGTCAATTTATCAAAAATGAAATTATTCGATATTTGGACCTCTAGAAAGTTTCCTGGATTTTTCTGCCATCTATTTGATCAAAACAAAGGGCTAAATCAGATAATCATTTTGAGATCCTTTCAGTGGAGTTAGTCTATGATTTATAAGGAGCTGTAGAAACATCAAAAATCAGAGATATTGAATGTAAAATACTGAAACTATCTGACTTTAAATAACAGAAATATAACATAAGCATGCATATCAAAGTTAACCTAGCTTTTATACATGAGGCTTTAAAAAATATGGATGTAAGGAATTTTCCAAACACTTACTTCTTATCTAATTTAAACCTTTCTAAGGATAAAAATACTTATTTCATTCAGAGGATCAGATAAGCCAATTATATAAAGTAGGATCTCTGGTATCTTTTCATTAATACCTTTTATTTGTACATTTCGTACAAGGCTATGGTAGGAATATAAAATCCTTAATTAACTCTGACTATTCTCAGAGCTAGTAATTTTGCTCCCAATTAATAGTTAAGAAGATGGAGTTTACCATTCAATGTCATAATGATTTACCTCAGTTTATATAAGAAAATAAGGTAATTTTGATTGCAAATCTTCTAGATGATGGAGAAATCACACAAGAGGACATGATTTTTATTTTAAAATGACAGCTGGTCTTGGCTCAAGATTTTACTCAGTGATCTGGAATATATATAAGATGCAGAACGCATTGTCTCTATTTCCTAGGAGTTTATAATTTAGTTGACCAAGATATTAACTATAAGCATGAATCAACCAGAAAATAAACCTAAAGTACTAAATTAAGAAAGTGTAATGTTGTATTATATATAGATCACAGGCATAAGAAGTAAAGCTATTTGTGATAAGGGAAAATGTCTGAAATGGCTTCATAGATGATAATAAGTTAGGAGGTAAGAATATTCTAACTCAGACCTTAAATGAATTTGGGAGATTTGAATTGTCAGAAAAGTGCTACTCTAGGTTTTGAGAGCCCAAATGAACAAAGACACAGAGATAAACGTAATCATGGAATATGATAGGAACATTGTAGAACTGTGTCTGACTTAACACTGAAGTGATAGCACTGGGGACTAGTAAGAACAACACTTTGATATTGAATAGTCACCTTATTTGTTTCTCTACCTCCATTTTTGACTGATCTTGAGAATTAGTCCATCCTCCACACTGCTGCACATCACTACTCCCCTTGCTCTTACAATAAAGTCCAAATATCTTAACATGACTTTCAAGGCCTTTATATCAGTGGTTCTTAACTGGAGGTGATTTTGCTCCCACTAGATATTTGGCGATGTTTGGGGACAATTTTGGTTGTCAACAGGGTGTGGTGGTGGTGCTACTGGCATCTAGTGGGGAGAAGCCAGGAATGCTGCTAAAATTCTGTAATGCAGAGGGAAGCTCCAGAAATACCAAAGAATTACTCAGCTTAAGTCTTCAATCATGCTGAGCTGGAAAAATGAGAAATGCTACCTTATATGTAACCCCTGCCCCCTTTTAAATCTCATCTCAAGCTACTTTCTCCTTTACTATCAATTCAACTGCTTTGGTGCCCTTGAACATTCCAGTTTCTCTCTCACTTTCAGATTTTCATAGATACTCTTCTCTCTACCTAGAACACATGTCTGTTCCCCTTCTTCCCACACTTCTGCCCTTCAACCTGCTAAAACCTATTTACTCTTCTATATATGCCTATTTAATAGACTCTGAGTGCAGGAAGCATGTTGTATTCACCTTTGTATCCCCATTGCTCAGCATGTTGTTTGAGATACAATAAATGCTTGTTAAAGAAATAACATCAGTTGGTAGGGGTTTGGATACTGAGTTAAACAAAGACAGTAAGGACCTGGGTGATTATCTATAATGGCTGTGGGGATGAAGAGGAAGAAGTAAATTTGAGAGAGACTGCAAAGGGAGAATTTCCTCAGATTGGTAAATGATTTGATGTGGATTGTGACAGGAGAGTCAAAGATGATTTCTACAAACCAGGCAGACTGAGGGAATGGGGACAGAAATGAGGGAATTCATAAGGAAGCTTGATCTTGAAGAGTCAGGTAATGACTTACTGATGTCTATAAGCAGTGGGAAAAATATTTCAGTCTGAGTGAACTTACTAGCTCTGTGATCATTTAACCCCAGTTTCTTTTCTGTAAAATGGGTAAAGTATGAGTACCTACCTAATTGGGTGGTTGTAAGGATTACATGAGTTAATACAGATAGATCCTATGTTCAACTGTACTATTATTTAAGATGTAATAAAGCAGTTTGACATGAAAAAAATCACTTATCCCAGTGCTAGACATATAGTTAACACTTAATAAATGTTAGCTATTATTATTATTATTTTGCTGTAAGGGTCCTTTCCTTCTTTGGTCTTTGCCTTTTGTTTTTTTTACTTTTTATTTTTATTTATTTATTTTACATCTTTATTGGAGTATAATTGCTTTACAATGGTATATTAATTTCTACTTTATAACAAAGTGAATCAGTTATACATATACATATGTTCCCATATCTCTTCCTTCTTGCGTCTCCCTCCCTCCCACCCTCCCTATCCCACCCCCCAAGGTGGTCACAAAGCACCAAGCTGATCTCCTTGTGCTATGCAGCTACTTCCCATTAGCTATCTACCTTACGTTTGGTAGTGTATATATGTCCATGCCACTCTCTCACTTTGTCACAGCTTTCCCTTCCCCCTCCCCATATCCTCAAGTCCATTCTCTAGTAGGTCTGTGTCTTTATTCCTGTCTTACCCCTAGGTTCTTCATGACATTTTTTTTTCTTAGATTCCATATATATGTGTTAGCATACGGTATTTGTCTTTCTCTTTTTGACTTACTTCACTCTGTATGACAGATTCTAGGTCCATCCACCTCACTACAAATAACTCAATTTCATTTCTTTTTATGGCTGAGTAATATTCCATTGTATATATGTGCCACATCTTCTTTATCCATTCATCTGATGATGGACATTTAGGCTGTTTCCATGCAGCTCTATTTACAATTGCCTTTTGAAATTAAACTTCTTCCGGTACATCTATTATCTTTTCCATGAAGCCTTTTATGGTGATTCAAGGGGAACATGATCACCTTCCTCCTCTAAACTCCTATAGCATTTTAGTTTAGCAACTTTTTTTTGCACTTCTCACATACTGCCCAGTCCTACATTTGCACATGTATTTACATTGTGAGTTCCTCGAGGGTAGGACTGTGACTTACTCCTCTTTTCTTGACATATAGAAAGTGCTAAATAAATGTTAGGTTATGATAATTAGTTGTCATTCTTATTATTATATTTGGGGAATCATTAGGGTATGATAGTTTACTCTTAGAATTAATGTGTTCTCTCATTTATATTCAGTATCAATGTTCTTAATATTTTCAAAAAGCATCAATTATGTTTTATGAAATAGTACAGAACATCATTTTAACTTGAGTACTAAGCAATTTGAATAATTTAAATGTATTTAATTGATGCTAGTCAAGTTTCATTATTATTGGAAAGCATACCTGATTAAAGAGCATTTTTTTAATTAGATATTTTTAAGCTATTATGTAATAGTGAAAGGTCTTTTGTTTATAAGTTATGAAAGACTATTTTTGCTTTTAATGCCAAACCTTTGAAGAAACAGATGTATTAAAAGATTGCATAAAAGATGATGGACTTTTTAAAAAATGAAATAACCAATGTCCATAAATTTCCAAGAATGCACATACCTTGTGGTTTCCCTTGAGATTGAAAATATAAAATATCACTTATGTAAGTGTTCAGAACTAAGTTCAGAAAATACAGCCTAGGGATGTCTGGAAAGTTTTGTAGTTACATTATATAACTTAAGAACTTCAGTGTGAGATATTCTTTCATGTCTTTTGCACAGATTTAATTTGATTCAGTGATTCAATAAACTTCTCTGTGCTTAGGGAACTGTTTTATATTTGTAATTTATTTATTATATGTGGGCATGATTCCTAGTTGGATCAACCTTCTTTTACTATAGATGTGAGTACACCTGCCATAGAATTCAATTGGGACTTCAAGTGCACATCTTAGGGACATACTTTGCCTTTGGTTTACATGTGTAAGCAGGACAGTATAATAAATGAGTCTCAACTGAAAGGTTACATGAGCATACTCTGATTTATAATGACCAGCTCTAACATATAACACCAAAGGACTAGGTGAAGATGTAATTTTTAATATGTTACAGTATTTCCTTCCAAGCAATTTCACTCTAATCTTATAAAAACAGAACTTTTCCAAGTGTTCAGTAGCCTTAGTTAAGTGGTACATAATTAATCAAGTTATTTTTGACATTTGGGATAGTTTCTTTGATGTGATTAGCTATTAGGCAAATGTACATTTTTCAGAAAATGTTGATAGTTGCTTCAAAGAAGAGAAGGGGTGGAGTTACCTGGATGTTGCATAAATAGCATGAAAAATATTAATATTTATTGCACTATTCATGAACTTGCATCAACAAGCAGTGACATTTAGCTGGTAAAAATAATAACTGAAAGAGGTAAACTAATGAGGCAGTATTCCATAAATATCTATGAATATTTGGTTGACTTCCTCAGAATAGGTAAGAGACAAGGGCTAGAAATAGATGTAATTTCATAAATGTATAAACACATTATAGACCAGAAAACATCCTATTATTCAACCTTTTATTTAATCAATTTGAGTGATATTTAAACATAGTTAAATTCAACTTCTTGAATTATGAAGGGAAAAGTGCCTATCATAATTACTTTTATTCTCTGCCTTTCCCATCTTTATGGCCTAGATTATGTCACCTCCTCCATATACCTTTCTTGAAGTGAAGGGAACAAAAATATATATTCCCCCTTTTCTGAACTCTTCTTACATTCTTTGTTGTGTATCACTCATATATTTATTATTTCTTTCAGTTTATTAAAAAAATATTTATTGATGGGCTTCCCTGGTGGCGCAGTGGTTGGGAGTCCGCCTACCGATGCGGGGGACACGGGTTTGTGCCCCGGTCCGGGAGGATCCTGCGTGCCGTGGAGCGGCTGGGCCCGTGAGCCGTGGCCGCTGAGCCTGCGTGTCCGGAGCCTGTGCTCCGCAACGGGAGAGGCCGCAACAGTGAGAGGCCCACGTACCACAAAAAAATATATATATATATTGAGTACCTATATGTACTATAGGTACTATTCTAGGTACTTGACACACAGTCATGAACAAGGTAGACAGAAAAAAAATTCCTGCACACAAGGAACTTATGTTCTAGTGGGTGGAGACAGAGCAACAAACAGGATAAAGTAGTAAAATGTATATTAATTATATTACGTTATGTTATATTATATAGTAATAAGTGCTACAGAAAAAAATAAAGATGGAAAGGGGGATTTGAAATTTGAGGAAGAGGTGAATTGAAATTTTGGATAAGGAGACTGGGGAGTCTTTACTGAGGTGACTTTTGAGGAAAAACTTGAAGGATGTGAGTGAACCAGCCATGTGGGTATCTAGGGGAAGAACCCTCCAGGCACAAGGAACAGTAAGTGTGAAGGTCCTCAAGCAGGAGCTTTGACTGATTTCTTCAAAGAACAGCAAGAAGGGCAGTGTGGCTTGAGCGGAGTGAATGAGGGAATGAGTGGTAAGAAAATAGACGAAAGAGGTGACAAGGGACCAGAACATGTAGAGACTCGCTTTTACTTTTAAGGAAATGAGAAGCCATTGGAGAGTTTTGAAAAGAGGAGTGACATATTGTTACTTAAGTTTTAATAGAATTATTCTGTGGAAGGATCTTGTCTACTACAATATTTTAACCAAGGATTATAACAGGAATATATACAGTCAGAGAATGATCCAGGTATCTAAAATCTTCAAAAGATCAGAAAGAATGACCTGTAAATCAGTAGATGAGTCTAAAAGAGGACTATTTGATGAATATTTTGATAACATGGGGTTCAAAGCTCAATGTTTTACAGAAAGAGTGAAAATGATCTGGAAGCAATAATGAGGAGCAAGGTAGACACCTACTTCACCTCAGGCCCAGTAGTATGAGGGATGTGAGAGAGTAAGTAGCCAACACTTGAGTAGGCTCATATATTTTAACCATGTAATAATGTCTTTAACTGTGGTCGATGTAGGTCTTATATACTCAACTACACTGCAAGTCTTATAAGTAAGATTGAATAAGAGTGTGGAAATTCACAGGTCTCCAGGTTATATATATATACGTACCTCACTGTATTTGTAAGTTCCTGGGGACAAGGGCAAGGTCAATGTTCAGGAAGTTCTTTGTATAGGAAACAAAACTTCACAAATAGTCACCTTTTAAAATAATGAATCAGGGAATTCCCTGGCAGTCCAATGGTTAGGACTCCATGCTTCCACTGCTGGGGACCCGGTTCCTGGTCAGGGAACTAAGATCCCGCAAGTCACATGGGGTGTCCAAAAAATAAATAAATAAATAAAAAGCAAAAATAAAATAAAATAATAAATCATAATATCCTTCAGAGAACAAAGTTGCTTTTAAAAAAAGTATTAGTAGTGTAGATTGCAAAAAAAAGAGAAAACATAATTCTATTATGACAGAATGAAGTCATATAAGCATACAGAGAACCAAGAAAACAATTCTTTCACCCAATGCATTAAATGACATAATGAAAATACTCAAAAATATTATATTTAACACTATTTTAACAACTTATGAGGACAGAACAAGTCAAGGTTGGTAAAACAAAAAAAAAAGAGTACTTTTGCCATGAGTTATTCAAGCAATTAAAAATAAATGTAAAAATGTTTTCTGTTACTCATGGCAATATGAGTCTGAAACAAGTTCAAGTAATAAGATATGTTATATATAAGGTTTGTTACTTCTTCTCAAATAGGAAAATGATTTATCCAAAGAACATTGAGTTGTTTTTTGTTTTTTGTTTTTTTTTGCGGTACACGGTCCTCTCACTGTTGTGGCCTCTCCCGTTGCAGAGCACAGGCTCCGGACCCACAGGCCCAGCGGCCATGGCTCGTGGGCCCAGCCACTCCGTGGCATGTGGAATCTTCCCGGACCGGGGCACGAACCCATGTCCCCTGCATCGACAGGCGAACTCTCAACCACTGCACCACCAGGGAAGCCCCACTGAGTTTTTATAGCAAGGGAATATAATAGGAAGAAAAGATGTTCATAGGATTCATTACTAAAAATAACACTAAAATATAGTATTGACAGTATTTTAAATTTAATTAGGAAGTCTGTTAGAGGTGTTGATAATGAAACTGGCATGGTTTTAGTTTATGTTGACCTCATTTAAGGCATAGACATAATTTATGTTAGTTCAGAAATGCTAAGATGTGTCCAGAATATAAGAGAGAATGACTAATCCCTATAATAAACTTTGAGTCGAAGGCTAGGAAAAATGTATTCCAGATTTCACTTATGTTCTTACATCAGAAACAGATCTACATCCCTATTTTCAAAGTTTCTGCAGAGAACAGCATGTATATCTGGTTAATGGTCTAAAAAATAGTTTTAGATCCAAGTTTTTTTTAAAAAAACTTATTACAATTACTTACTTTAGATTTTTTAAAAATGAAAACTTCCTATCTGAAGAATTTTAAAGACCTAAAAGGAAAATGTGGAGGAGGGAAAATGCATGTGAATCAACTCATGAAACACAAACATTAGAATTAGTGTCAGACTGGATTAATTATTTTTCTTCTTTGGTCGTGTAGAGTAAAGCTACTTGAACACGGAAACATGAACTAACATGATTTAGCCTGAAAAGTTTTAGTTAACATGATAATGTGATAATCAACTAAAACAGTGCATTCATCGATTCATTTATCAACAGTATTGAGAACTGATAGTACTGTGCTAGGTGCAGGAAACAAAGCTTGGAAGTTTGGAAATCTAGTTGGGAATACAACATAGCAAACTTTAATGAGCATGGTAGACCTGGATTTATATCCCCAGCTCTGCCACTTGACCTTCTGCCAGTTATGTAATCTTGTTGAGACTCAATTTTCTTATTTATAAAAAGGATAATAATATTCTCTATGATATTGCTTTGTTGTGGGAATATATGATGCATGTTAAGTACCTATCCTTCAGTACTCCATCTGCAAGGGATGGATTTTCTCTTTAAATTTCAATCCATTTTCTGTGATTACAAACCTGACATGATTAGTACAGACAAAAGTTTTGAAGAGGGAGAGATCACTGTGGCCTAAAATACTTTGTGACTCCATGGATGAAAGAATGGCATTGAACTTTGTTTGAACGTTAAGTTGTATTCAATGGCTAATGGATGGGGAAGAGCTTCTAAGTGGAGGTACACCATACTCAAAGATGTAGAGAACGGAAGGGAGAAGTTTTTTAAAAAAATTTTTTGTGGAAGTATAGATGATTTACAATGTTGTGTTAGTTTCTGGTGTACAGCAAAGTGATTCAGTTATATATGTATATTCTCTCTCTCTCTCTCTCTCTCTCTCTCTCTCTCTCTCTCTCTCTATATATATATATATATATATATATATATATATATATACATTCTTTTTCATATTCTTTTCCATTATGGTTTATTGCAGGACATTGAATACAATTCTCTGTGCTTCCCAGTAGGACCTTGTTGTTTATTTTATATATAGTAGTTTGTATCTGCTAACCCCAAACTCCTAATTTATCCCTCTCCTATCCCCTTTCCCATTTGGTAACCATAAATTTGTTTTCTCTGGGAGTCTGTTTTGTAAATAAGTTCATTTGTTTCATATTTTAGATTCAACATATAAGTGATATCATATGGTATTCTTTTGGTATATATTTTTATGGTATATATCTTTTTCTGACTTACTTCACTTAGTGTGATAATATCTTGGTTCATCCTTGTTGCTGCAAATGACATTGTTTTATTTTGTTTTATGGCTGAGTAACATTCTACTGTATATATGTACCACATCTTCTTTATTCATTCCTCTATTGATGGACATTTAGGTTGCTTCCATGTTTTGACTACTGTAAATACTGCTGCTATGAACACTGGGGTGCATATATCTTTTCAAATTAGAGTTTTCTCCAGATATATGCCTAGGAGTGGGATTGCTGAATCATATGGCAACTCTATTTTTAACTAAGGAACTTCCATACTGTTTGCCATAGTGGCTACACCAAGTTACATTCCCACCAACTGTGTAGGAGGGTTCCCTTTTCTCCACATCCTCTCCAGCATTTGTTATTTGTAGACTTTTTGATGATGGCCGTTTGACCGGTGTGAGGTGATACTTCATTGTTGTTTTGATTTGCATTTCTCTAATAATTAACGATGTTGAGCATCTTTTCTTGTGCCTCTTGGCCATCTGTATGTCTCCTTTGGAGAAAGTTCTATTTAGGTATTCTGACCATTTTTTGACTGGGTTGTTTGTCTTATTTGTTACTGAGCTGTATGAGCTGTTTGTATATTTTGGAAATTAAGCCCATTTTGGTCACACCGTTTGCAAATATTTTCTCCCAGTCTGTAGGTTGTCTTTTTGTTTTGTTGTGTTGTGTTTATGTTTTCCTTAGCTGTGTAAAAACTTGTAAGTTTGATTAGGTTCTATTTGTTTATTTTTGCTTCTATTTCTATTGCCTTGGGAGACCGACCTAAGAAGACATTGCTATAATTTATGGAGACGAGTTTTGATAAGTCAGTTGAGGCAATTTTTTTCTAGGGCCTTGAGGCCCGAAGGTTTAAAAGCATGAGTATTACATATGAAAAAGATAGGCAGAATATTCAATCTCAAGGATGGATGAAGATTTTGCAGCACATTTAAACAGCTCTTCAGAAGAATTATTTGAGAAATTGAAAATGATACTTCTTTGACTTTTGTGTTTTATATTTTACAAAGCTTTCTCCTACTCCCAACTCATTTGTTTCTCAGGCCATTCATTTGAAGAAAGCAATAATAATTGTTTTCCTTCTTTTTTTCAGGTAAGGAAATAAACACTGTGGGTTCTGTAATTAGTAACTGGCAGGTTTAGGACTTAAACAGATGTCATTTGACTGAAAGCGCAATACCCCCTTTGCTGCACTGTACAACTGGAGTGCTATTCAATGTCACTATACTATGGGTTCAAAACAAAATGATATTATTTGGACGATATACAATTGAATAGTGATGGATTCTCAATTGCAGCCTTTAGAAACTATAAAGTCTAGCCTATAACAACACTTGAATACACTATGACCATTTTTGATAATCTCTGATAAATATTTAATAAGCATCTACTATATGCCAGAGACTGTGTTGGATAGAAGGGATACAAAGATGAAAGTAACCTGTCAAGTAGCCCTGTGTATTGTGAATGTTGGGTTCAGATAGTTGGAAGAGAATGGGAATTTGTAGGAAACATTTTTTTAGAAGCGTGTTAAATTGTATGCTAGTGGTATGATTCAAGTGCTGTGAGAACACATGAGAGGATTCCTCTCCCTACCTTAAAGTTAGGAAAACAACCTCAAACACAGATAAAGTAGATAACACTACTGGGTATCTGAAAGTACTGTTCTTATATAAATGTCTTTTACACAAAAAAAATAGCATATTAGATCATTTTACTAGGATTGCTTCAATTAGAAATTTTAATGCTAACCCCATAGGTAAACCAGCTGTATTTGTGTGAGAATCTTGAGATTTGAGAAGAAGGAGTTGAATTAAAGTGGAGTAGAAAGAAAATATCTGGGAAGAGCTCTCCTGGAATATCCACTTCCTATCTATTCCTTTTAGGACCTGGACACAAGACAGCTCTTGAATTGCTTTTAGTCACATGCACCATGTATGTTTTGTTCCCCTAACGTCACTGTAAACTTCTGGAAGACAGGTGTCAAGAAACTTGTTTTGATAACCTAGATGCAATAATGTGCACATTAATAGTTGCTCAATAAATAAATGAATCATCAAATAAATATGAATCAGTTAAAAAATGGTTGAACTAGGGTAGAAGGTGACATTAAATTAAATAGACATATATTAAGTCTTTACCCCAGGTCCTTCAAGAGCCTACCTTCTTTTTCCATCCAGGATAATCCAGGGGAGTAGTTTAATTTTTAAGATTAGTAAAGGGAGAGGAATATTTGGCTAGCTATCTATTGAAGAGCAAGAACTAACCATCACTCTTCTTTGCTGATGGTTTGTCAAGTTACTCATACAAAACCGAATAATTTTTAGTTATTTTTACAGACCATTACTTATTCTATCATCCTTCTTAGGTTACATAGATATGGTGTGTGAGGCAAGTGTTAAAAAAAAACTATTCATAATTAAGTGACAATTGATTACTGAAGCACTTGGAGCAGTAACTGGGCAGAGTAGTACTTCATTTCAATATACAAAGAGTAATACAGCAAATATAGAAAAGGGAGTAAAATATACTTTTTATATAGTTGACCTAAAGCTTGTTTCAAATTGATAAATGCCTTCTGTCCAAACAAAAAACTAAACAAAAGCAACTGAAAACTTGCTCTGAAGTAAACAGGTGAACAGTACGTAAGACAAAGCAGTTCCCTAAAGGCATTCTTAGTACATGGTCATTATTTAACCCCTGACTGAAAATAAACAATGCTGACAGAGTGTGTTGGGGAGCTATGATATATGAACAGTGTCAATGCTGTAGGCTGATAACCTATAGCTTGACATCCTTATCTATAAACTTTGACAGATACATCACTTTGTTATTGTCACTATATTAACTCGCTTCGTTGATAGCAAAAGATAATCTTTCCACTGTCTAAAACAGCAATACTTTACTGAGTGAAATGTTTGGGAAGCTGTCAATGATGTTCAGTTTTTACTAAGGAACAATCCTTTAAACTTGGATTCATATTAAATTGCTATTTCTCAATATGGGATTAAGTTGTTTACATTTCAACAGTAAACAATAAATTGTTTTGTCATATTGAATTATTTGTGCCAAATAATCATGACAGCTTCCTTTTAAAAATAATGCTTTGCTAGAAAATGTTGCTCTGGTTGCCTAAATTAAACATTGTTGCCTAATAAATTAATATTTTGGTCTTGTGAATTTTAATTGGAAAATAACAGCTGTTTCTAGTTGGAACTGACTACTTGCTTTCCTAATAGTCTTCTACTCTGTGGATACAGTGGGAATTATACAAGCCTCCACATTAACATGGGAAATTAAATTTGTTTCATCCTATTGTGTCTGGGAATTTGAAGAATAGTCTTCTAGTGACCCTTTTTCAACAGTTCAGTTTTTTAATTTTTTGCTTGATGTATTTTCTGCCATTAACCTGATATCATTCACTTGATATTAGATTAATGACTAATGTCAATTTGAAATTTGTTGCCTCAAATCCCAAACCAAACATGTTTGGAGATGGGATGCCGATCCTGATTGTGCTTATTCTTCTCACCTTTTCCTTTCCCAAGGAATATCTTAATTTACCCTATTTTCATTAAAGAACATCTTCCCTATCCTACCTCCACAATATCCTTGTTGTGTCCTGTCTCTAGGAATCTTTAATTGACAGTTCGGTCATCTTTCTGCCACACTTGCTGGATCTGGCCATCAACATTAGTCATACAGTTTATTGTCAAAGTTGTACTTAGGACATGAGAATGGTTTCATGAGCTCTATGGCTTTGGCAAGTGTATGTATCAAGTGTTAGTCTACAAGAAGATGATCTTCTTCTTGTTGAGATTTATTGCCAATATGTGCTGAGCACATGTGTCTTATTAAATAGACCAGCGTTGATAGAAAAAAAATGAGACTTAAAAGCAGATTTAGATTATCATAGCTAGGAAAGAAAATCAATCTTTCTTTCTTTCTTTCTTCCTTCCTTCCTTCCTTCCTTCCTCCCTCCCCCTCTCCTCCCCTTCCTTCCTTTCCTTTTCTTTATTTCTTCCTTTTTTTCTTTCTTTCTTTCTTTCTTTCTTTCTTTCTTTCTTTCTTTCTTTCTTTCTTTCTTTTCTTTTCTTTTCTTTTCTTTTCTTTCTTCTCAAGGAGCATTTATGGAGAACATGGTTAGAATTGCTTACTCAAATCATGCAGTTTCCTCGTTGCTCTCTGTGGTGTGTATCAGTCCCTGGAGAACAGAGCCCTGTTGGAAGAAAACTAGTAACATTTGTTCTTATTTTGCTTAATTCTAAATTATCTTTTTCTTTGATTTTTTTGTGGTAAGAAAAAGGAAATTATGATTTTCCTCTATATTTTTATTCTATTTCTATAGCAGCTTAATTTTAGACAACAGGCTCTCATGAATTTTTTATTTTACTCCAGGATGTTATCTTGCTTTTGAGTTTGGCTTGGTGCAGTTTTATCTTAAAGTTCTTCCTCATTCACTCTTTCCCTTCCCCTCCATTCTTGGTACTGACATTCAATTTTCTGCATCATATTAAAATACTTTTAAGAAGATTTCCCTCAAATTTATAAAAAATAAAATATTACTAGAGTGATTTGTACTCAACACAAAATTTCATCTGAAGAAAATGTGTGCTCCCACTGTACCTTGGCTCAAGTCCAGAATTTCCAGCAAGAGGGAAATTACAATATTTTCTCTAACAAGGAGGAAATTGTTAGTCAGAGGATGTCTGAGAGAGTTATCCACCTGATACACTGAGAAACTCTACCAAAATATTTTGTATATATAAGAAGATATCACTGCCTCTATAAACCACCAGGTTTCTTAGGGGAAGAAAGAAAATGGGCTCACTAGTTTTATTCCTCTTTTAAATATTCTCAATCCCTTTCTGTTTGTATTTCTGATTTGCAGTCAAACAATAAGTTTGCTGGCCCTTATTGAGAAGCTGGTGGACCAAAATGACAGTCGTGACTGGGAAATAGAGAAAAGTCAAGCAAAATGTGGGAGATTGAAGGACGTAGATTTAGGAATTTAACAAGATTGTATATACAGAAACCTCCTTCTTTTTGTCCCTGAAATGAGATTCCACAGAGGTATGAAGATAAATGTGACTTTGTACTTATTTGATGAAATGAATGGTCGTTTTTTTTTTTTTGGCGGGTGGGGATTGTGTTGGGTCTTTGTTGCTGCATGTGGGCTTTCTCTCTAGTTGTGGCGAGCAGGGGCTACTCATCGTTGCGGTGCACAGGCTTCTCATTGTGATGGCTTCTCTTGTTGCAGAGCACAGGGTCTAGGGCGCACGGGCTTCAGTAGTTGTGGCACACGGTCTCAGTAGATGTGGCTCGTGGGCTCTAGAGCACAGGCTCAGTGGTTGTGGTGCACAGGTTTAGTTGCTTCGCGGCATGTGGGATCTTCCCGGGCCAGGGCTTGAACCCATGTCCCCTGCATTAGCAGGCAGATTCACAACAACTGTGCCACCAGGGAAGTCCTGAATGGTTGGTTTAAGCTCTGAAGAGACTGACTGGGTAGGGTGGGAGGAGTACAGCTCAAAAAATTGACTCATAGTGAATGGATTCAAGTGACTTATCCTCTGGTTTTACTATTTTCATTGCCTTAATTGGAATATATATATAGTGTTTCTTGTTGCAGTTTATATGCGATATTTTTAAATATAAAAGAAAGGCTGTCTGAGGTCTGTGTGTGTAAACTCATTTATTATAAATGAGATTTCTATTACTTAACAGAGACGGGTTCCGTTAAATAGCATTTCTTGGTATAATAGTAGCAAAAAGATACAGAAATATCTGTTCATAAGGAAGGTGGGAATGCAGAACTCTAGATATACTTAATTGTTTAGCAGGCAACTTTCTGTTTAGCTTGTGCAATATTGAATGGGAATTTCATGAAAGTGTAGCTCTTGTGGGGTGGGTCTCAGAAAATTTTGTGGAACGGTAACACCAGTAAGTAGTTGCTTTTGTAAGTGAGCTCCTGATTCTTGGATTGAGGCAGGGCAGCCATAAGATCATACAGGTGATACCCAGCTTCAGGGAGGTAGCATGGTCTAATAGAAAAGGCATAGATTTTGACATCAGAGAAATCTTGGTTCAAATCCATGTACTATTTCTTCTAGCTATTGGGAATTGGTAAAAATTTCTCACATTTTGTGAGCTCAGTGTCCTCAGCTGCGAAATGAAAATAATATTATCCTAAAGGGTCATTGTGTGGAGATTGAGACCTGACACATATCAGTGCTCAGTAAATGACAGTCTCACCTGCAATGAACATTCCTAGTTGTACAGTTTTCCTATTGGCTTCAGTTCCTGATAGAGAACAAAAATAGTTAAGGAATAAAGCAGGGCATCTAGTCAATCATATTTACCTCAATGATAAGAAGCTGTGCCAGTAAGTGCATGGTGCCAGTACTATATGCCAGTTAAATAAACAACCGCACTTTCTGTGTCTATAATTTATTATGCTCTAGGTCTCTGAATAAGATACTTTTCTTTTGACCAGAAATAAACATCACTGATGACTTTATTGTCTTGTGATGCATAAATGAGGAGGCAGACTGTTAATAAATTTTTGTGACAGATGCAGACATGTACATTTTCTTTTCCTTGAAGAATTATAAATTAGCATCTTTAGAGAGGGCTTCCTTAAAATATTCCATGGAGTATATGCCTTGTCTAATAAAATCCCAAGTACTGTACATGTATTTGTGCCCAAGCATTTTTCTTTTTGTAATAGAACACATTTACATGAACAAAAAACAGAACCTGTCACATTTTCCCAGCAGCTTATTTTTATTCTATAATTGCATTACAGAAAATTTACCCTGTCTAACCCTTAATCATATTCACATGCACCTAAACTGTATTGCTTACTGTCATAAGTTAATAATAATAATATCTCTCATTTACATTAATGTAAAATTGAAAGAACACAAGAAATTATAAACGTTTAAAGTTATTTGCTTCATTAAGGCGTAAATTAATAAAGGTTTTAAATTTATGAATTCAGTCTCCTAGATATCAGTAATTTTGATTACATTTTATTTTTTAACCATAGAACACTTTGAACAGTTTTAAAGAAGTTAGTATATTGTATGCTGCCCTTAAATTTTTAATGACATTTTACATAATGAATCACATACAAAGAAAAAATATAAATAATTATATATTATGTAGGAGTTTTTAGGAACTGATGGTCGAAGCTAATTTTCAGCCACTTATACAACTATAAAATGTATGTTTCTTCTCTAGACTTTCCCTTTTCACTCCATTTACCATGCAACAAAGCACACAATACTTTATAATGTACACTTGCACTCTGATTTTTAGTATAAGTAAATTGTAAATTATGAATGTAAGTTTTATGGCATATCCTTACAGAGATTGAAGATAAAATATTTCATGGATATGAGCAGATGCTTTCATACATGTACCCAGCAAGTACTTTTAGAGTGCTTACAACAATAGTTAACAATTGTATAGTGCTTCATAATTTAGTAAGTGGTTTAGCACGTGTTATTTCATTGATCTTTAAAGCAGCCCCAAGAGTTAGGTGGTGCTAAGTAAAGAGTCCCTTTAGAGCGACAGATTAAGGATGCCAGGATTATTAATGGCTGAGGGAAGATTTAAAACATAGTATTTGAGCAGTGCCTTGAAGGGTAATTGATTTGAATGGGTGTAGATTAGGATTAAGGATATTCCAGGTGGAGGGAATTGCACAAACAAGAGTGAAGTGATGAGAAAGCATAGGGTGTGTCTGAGAAATGCAGAACAATTCTGTTTGGCTATAAAGAGAAACAGGTTAAAGTTTTTTGAGTGAAGACCTGGTAAATAATTTTCTTTGCCTTGTTAATTTCTTTAAAGATAAATCCAAATTCCCAACACAGAAACTTTTGTTGTATGAATGTATTGGTATCATCTTCCTTTGTCAAATCAACTTCTATTATAAAATAATTCAATTTTTGGAATGCTACTTAGCTTTTAGCTAGAGGGGAAAAATTCTCAGACATATGGAAGAAATACTTTGTTTATCCCAGCTGGTTGTACTGGAAAAAAAGTCCTGCTTAGTCATATAGGATAACATTTATAATACTTAAATTCTTATACCATTGACATTACAGCTATGTAAATAGCTTCATAGTTTAATGGAAAATGAGGGAAGCCCCCTGGGGAGGGTTGAGGCAACAGGCCAGAATAAAGTTGAAAAACTTAAACTTATGCCAATAATGTGCATGTAGGAACTACAATGAAAATCGGAGGAAAAAACTCTCACTGTGTAAATATAGTTCATTGTTTGTTAGAATTTAAGGATATGACATCCTTACAATTAAGAGGCTTTTTCTTAAGTTAGTGCAGAACAGAAAAGAACTGACATTTATAGTATGAATGGTGAAATGAGTCAAGTAAATACTCTACCGGGAAAAAAGTTGCAGATCCAAGTTTCTATTTGATCATTTTCTTTGTCTTTTCCCTGAATCAACTGACAGAATAGTTTTAAAAGACTAATTTGTCCTTGTTTTGTTTTATATTATGATTCCATTATTTATCTTCTTTGGCTATAGTTTTCCTTCCTCTTCTGGAGGAAGTTGACAGTGAGAATAGCATTGCCGTATTTGGAATCTTTTGTGATATTTAGGGGGAAGGTTACCTTGTAATTGATTGTCATTCATACATGAAAATCACCCTTTTGAGTCTTGCTTTTGATGTTTTCTAAAAAATTCTTTTGTTTTATTTTAGCTCAGTCTATGTTATCTCTTCTAGGCCACACCCTGTTTTCAATGGTATGCCTTTTCAGAAAGCTGACTTAGGAGACAATCTGTAATTGTTGGTCCACATAGGGATCAAAACCTTTGCTTTGGCCTAACCCAGTGTTCTAACTAACCAGTCTGTATTCATGACGAGTCAGATACTAAATTTCTAATCATCAGCCAACCATTATTACACTTGAGCTCTTATTTATTATACTGCCCTATTGTCCTCAAAGATTTCATGCAGCCTTCAGAAATAACTTCATACTCTTAGGAATGGTGTATAATGGAAGAAAATCATAATGATTAGATTCATCATTTTTATCATATTAAATACCATCCAGTAAACACGTATTTACCATCATTTCATGCTAGGTAGAAGCTGTACAGATAATCTAAATATAGTGATGTCTTCCTGAAGGATTTTAAAATTGAAGGCAAATCTGATGCACATCAACACCTAAAGGATACACGGCAGGATGAAAACACTGAAGAAATGCAAATAGGTAAATTGTATACATTATATACATGGGAGGGCTAAATGTATTTTAGGTGAGAAGACAGTAGATAAATTCTTTTTTTAAGTAGAAAGAGGTACAGTTAATTTTGAGAGTTCCATATGTTGATTGTAGCTAGATACAGGAAGATGATCTCTCCTTCTTTGATCATTCCAGAAAGTTTCAAAAAGTGGAAGGATATTAAGGGGTTACAAGTAGGAATAGCAATGAAAATGTTTGGCAATCTTTGTAATCATAGGAGGAGCTTTTCTTGTGCCATTTGGGTGGAGCCCTTGAAGGAGAGGAAAGGAATTTGCCATACTCAACCTAAGTTACAATTAGGGGAATAGGGTTAAAAGATCAGCTTTACTTAGTGTAAAGAGTCCTGGTGAAGAACTATGAAGCACAGATTAAGTAAAGTGATAAGCTAGGGTTAGGTAAGGTTTAAGGTATGGTATGACCCAGATAATGAGCTAGGATGACAGCTTTCCTGAAGCAGCAAATAACTATGTTTAGTGGTAGTAAAGGGTTAAAGAACAAGTTAGAAATTATACTAGTTGGGATGAGCAGGTGTAAGATCAAAAAAAAAATAGTACAAAGGAATGCTTGTAATACTGAAACTGAATGCTTAGGAGACTGATATATTAGAAAAATTATGTAATAATGTTGTGATTTTAAAATAGCAAATATTTTAGCCATGGAATTGAATGATGAACATGGAGCTCTTCTTCCGTATTTGGACTTGGTGTGTGCATAGTTAGACAGGCAAAAGCATACTTATCAGAGTATTAAAGTTGATGGTACTAAAGTTTCCATCTGTTGATGGGTGTGATATTACTTATGTGGGGTGTGTGTGTGTGTGCACATGTGCATACGCACCTAGCAGGTTTCTCCCCCACTCCATGTGCGCCCTCTTTTTCCTTTTGTAGCTATAGTTATTTCCTTAAAGTCTGACTTGCTTTCTCTCTCTACTTAAGAACGAGTTTTATCAGTTCTGAGGGTTGATTTGGCTGTGTTGTCTAGGGTGTTTCTCTACAAACTTTCTTTAAATTATCAGGAGTTCTTTTTTTAAGCTATAATTATTAAAGAAAAGCTTTTTGTAACAGATTCATTAGATAACTTTGTAATGTAATGTATTCTTAACTCTGAAAAACTTTGCTAAATTTATAGTTAAATAAACTTCCCCCCAGTTCTAGATGCTTATTGGCAGAATTAAAATAAATTGTGCCTTTATTTCCCTGTCTGCCTCCAGCTTTCTCTTTCAAACAGAGAGAGGATAATTTCTTGTCATTGTGATTAAAATATTTCAATTCATTATGCTAACTAGAGTGCTGGCTTGTAGAACTAGCATTCTCAGTCTAAGTCTCATTCTTCAGTCTAACCCCAAAAAGACAAGGTACAGATTTCCTCTAGGTATTTATGCATTTTGAATAATTCTGTTTGCCTTTACTTACAAAATAGGATAAAAATAATGAAAAATAAGCATAAATATGCAAATAAGTAACTAGAAAAATCATTTAATGAGAATAAATTATATCCAATTTAGACCCTTTAGAAGAGCTGATATATTTGCTTTTTTTTTTTTGTGGTACGCGGGCCTCTCACTGCTGTGGCCTCTCCCGCTGTGGAGAACAGGCTCCGGAGGCGCAGGCCCAGCGGCCACGGCTCATGGGCCCAGCCGCTTCGCGGCATGTGGGATCTTCCCGGACCGGGGCATGAACCCGCGTCTCCTGCATCGGCAGGCAGACTCTCAACCACTGCACCACCAGGGAAGCCCTATTTGCTTTTTTTAAAATAAATTTCACTTAGAGAGTGCCTATCAGCCAAAATGCAGGAGCAGCATTAAAATATTTAGAGTACATCCCTTTTTGTCAGTTTTCTTGTTATTTCTTTTGCCTGATGATTCCACTTATATCATTCAAAAGAATTCAATCCAGATGATAGGAGATCTTCGTTACATTTAATAACTTACAAGAACAATTTACTATTTTTTTTCTCCACATCATAGGGTAGTCCTTTTTTTTTATTTTAACATCTTATTGGAGTATAATTTCTTTACAATGGTGTGTTAGTTTCTGCTTTATAACAAAGTCAATCAGCTATACATATACATATATCCCCATATCTTCTCCCTCTTGTGTCTCCCTACCACCCTCCCTATCCCTCCCCTCTAGGTGGACACAAAACACCAAGCTGATCTCCCTGTGCTATGTGGCTGCTTCCCACTAGCTATCTATTTTCCATTTGGTGGAGTATATGTATGTCCATGCCACTCTCTCACTTCATCCCAGCTTACCCTTCCCCCTCCCCGCGTCCTCAAGTCCATTCTCTACATCTGCGTCTTTATTCTTGTCCTGCCCCTAAGTTCATCAGAACCATTTTTTTTTTAGATTCCAGACATATGTGTTAGCATATGGTATTTGTTTTTCTCTTTCTGACTTACTTCACTCTGTACGACAGTCTCTAGGTCCATCCACCTCACTACAAATAACTCAATTTTGTTTCTTTTTATGGCTGAGTAATATTCCATTGTATATATGTGCCACATCTTTATTCATTCATCTGTCAATGGACACTTAGGTTGTTTCCATGTCTTGGTTAAACAATTTACTCTTACCTTAACGAGTCTGCCCTTTTTCTTTAAAGACAGGCTGTGCTGTAGATTGAAGTCTAGGGTTGGTTGTATATTGAACATGGATCATTCCTTTTAATTGGTTCACAAAGTATTGTCTCATGTTTGAGGGAGAGATGCAGGTTTTATAATTTTTTAGAAAAATAACACTGCAAATTGGGCAAAATCTTTTATAAATTCAGGATTTGAGATTCTGGTCAATAGAAAATTTTGGCAGATTAGTTCTACCACTCCAGGGAAAGATTTTTGCTTCTTTTTCTTATCAGTGATTTATTTCTATGAAATAAATTTGGTCTCAGTATATGATGGATTGTCTGCAGAAAAAAGAATTCCATTCTGGGACTACAAATGTTAGGAATGTCAGTTGTTCTGCAGTCTCTTGGAAGTTTTTCCACAGGTTTAGACTATGGGTGGCTTGATACTTGGAAATTCTCTAAACTTTAGGTTTTTCTTTGCTGAAACTGAAGCTGATTCTAGATCCCTGAGAAAAATTTGTTTATAAAAAGAAGTGTTCTTCTAGCCACGGTTGTCAAAAATAATGGTAAATCTTTCCAATATAAATGAAAAGTCTTAAATATATAATATATAAGAAGCAAATACCATTACATATTTACTAACTTGATTCAGGAAATGGAAATAAAAACAACCAAGGCTAGAGAAATCTGAATCAAATGACCTACTTGATAATATAAGGGAAATTTTTACATATATGTTTGGATTTAAGTTTCCTTGCTCTACTTCCAGAAAAGATAATGGTTGGAGGTTTATTTTAGAAAGCAAAAGGTTGATGTAGTATAAGTATTTCTTGAATTTCAAAAACTGACCTTGACAATTTTTTAGGTTGAGTGATAAAAAGATTTGGAGGATTCTTCAAATCCCAATGCATCTAAACACAAGTTTGTACATTATTTAAAAGTTAGAACACTATTTGTTTATTTCAAAACTGTGATGAAATTTATACTAACTACAGTGAGATTGTTAAATTCAGAATATGCAAAAAATTTAGCAAGAGAGATGAAATAGAACTGTTAGATTCCATATTATACAATTTACAAATTAATAAGACAGTAGCTTAAATATAATGTAGATATATTGTATAAAATCCCAAATAAAAGCAGAAAATTTAAGATTAAAAAATAGCCACTGAAACTGATAGCATACATATACTCTTCAAGAAATGTCAGTACAAAAATTCACACAAAATAATGAATATAAATACAGATTATTAAATTTATAATTTATAGATGCATATTTTCATAATGTTACTGAATTCAGTTGTTAAAATGCTGTTTTGCTTGGTTTTTATTTTTACAAAAGCCACCACTGCCAATGCCTATTTGATTGTTGGCCTGCTTGAGGTGAATGGCTAATTACTATTGATGATATTATGAGTTTATGGGCTATTTTAATTCTACAAATACAATTCCTGCAGCCAACTGAAAGTGCCTATTTATTAGAACTGGAAAACAGTCAAATGAGTGGCCTAGAGTGAAAGGCTATATTAAAACTGTCCTCTAGCTATTTTAAAAACTTTTTTTGACATCTAATTTAGTTGATATAGAATTTTCATTCCAGACAAAAATAGTATATTCTTTAATTTGTATTCTTAAATTCCTTATTCACTTTTTTTTGAAAAAATTATCAAAATCTTTAATAACCTGAACTTGTCTAGAAATTCATGTATCAATGCTATGAGAGCTGGTCCCTAAACTTGTTATTTTTAAAGTGTTTTATAATGTTAAGACAATATTGAGTGGTAATTGTCCCCTTTTATACAAATGAAAGATAGGTTGGAGACTTAAGAGCCAAGTATCTAGCTACAGACTCCATTAATTCAGGGCCAGATCTAGCTTGCTTTTTATTGTACCCTTAGCACCTGGTATGGTGCATTGCATAAACAGGTTGTTGAATATATAAAGGCCAGATTAGAGTCTCTGAATTTGTCCTTTACAAAATTCAAAATTTTGTGGACTTTTGAAAATGCAGAGGAGACATTTATACGTTTTTCTGATGATCACAAAAATTGAGAAGCTAACAAACCTGTATAAATAGAGTGGAGAATCTTTCTCTGTGAATTCACTTTCATTTGGTCCTATTATATTTTTCTTTTTCCCATTGCATGTTCCCCCATACTTTCTATAAATTGTGTCCACTAAGATTCAAGTAAGCAAAATTTTATTTTGACTTGGGGAAAGAAAAACACTTGGGGTATTGAAATAAATACTGATTTCAAATGTAACCTACAGGTGTTTCAGAGGATTAAGTTCTATTTTTTAATACTATAATAATGTAACTCAAAAGCTATCCATAAATTCCAACCAATAGTGATAAGAAACATGCTAAGAGTCACTTATGTGATGTTGAAGCCTGAGTTTTGCTACCTAGGAACCTTAGCTTGTGGTCCTATTCAATGTAGCAGCCTCTGTGCATATTCCCTTCTGTGTAAGCATTAACTCTGTTATGAGTGACTAAACTCTATTGTCTGCTGCCTTGAAGTTGTCTAAATTTTATCTATCCATTGAGTAAATTTCCTCTGCTATTTTGGGCTTGCAAGTGAATAAACTAGGTATACCAATCATATATAGTGACTTTTTATAGGTTCATAGTTCCTTTAAGTAGAGAACAGAAGCTGAAGAAAGGAAAATTATATTACTCTCATGACGGTTTTTATGAGTTAAAAGCGTGTAGCCACCGTTACGTAAATTTTGTGTCCCTGGGAAAATTGAGGTCATTATTTAGCCAAATTGGTTTTATTGAATTATTTAAGGATGAAGTAATGGGTTATGTAATGCTCAGAATCATTTTTAAAGCAAATTGAAGAAAATAGGTGAAAAAGAAAAATGAAATAAATGGTGTCTCCTTTAGAAAGTAATATTCAAATGGATTTAATTACCACAAAATTTTTTACAATACATAGTCAGCGATTATAGGGAAGAATAATACGAGCTTTTGAAAACTTGTATCCACCTGAGAACATGAAAGATCAGACAGTGAATGTGAATGCGATGATTGGTGCAAGTAGTGTAGTGGTAGAAATGATACAATTATTTAAATGCATGAGTCTGAGTATTGTACACAGAGTGACTCAGCTCCCCTGTTATAATACCATTACTGCCACCACAGAATCATAACAATAATAATAAAAACAGCATAATAACAGTGTAATGAGAGTAATACCAGTGGTCATTTGTACAGTCTCTTAAAATTTCAGGTTCTGAATCATTAGATTATTTACTCAAGACTAGTTGTATAATTTGTACCACCAGTAGACAATGGCTGTTTTGAATTTTGTACTAGTCATCCATTTGACTTCACATTCTTTTTTTTTCTTAATTTTTCTTTGAACAGCTCATAAAAGCTGAACCTGTATAGGTACCATTGATCATTCTATTTGTGATAAAAAGATGATATTTGGGCAAAAGGCTTGGATTAATAAAGACTTTTCTATATTAGTTTGAGTTTTTCTGGTCTTAGTGAAAAAAATTATTTTTTCTTTCTGGATTGTCAAGTCTATAATAAAAAGGAAGTTTTAGGGTCCAGAGAAAACCCACTTAAAAAAAAAAAACTATCTGCTAGTTTTATTTGGATTGACAAGTGTGCCCAGGATACACTGTTGGCTGCCACTGAAACATGCTTCATCAGAGAAGTCCGCAAAATCCCAAGTCAGCTGAAATGCTAAATAACTTAGACTATTGGAATCTTGGAAAAGTTTGAGTGACAGGAAACAAACTGGATGTTTGTTTTCCGTTCGTTTGTAGGTACAAAAAATAATTCGGTGAGTATTTACATCTTCCCATGACATTTTGTACTGCTACAGTTTTAAACAGATTAGAGTATAATATTAAATAAATACAACCAAATGAGCTCAGGGTTCTGTTTTCCCTGGTACTGAGTGACAGTAGTCCTCTCTGACAAAAGAGAGTTTCTGCCATTAGTAAAAGCTGTTATGTAGTTTCCTCTATAGCCTGTAATGCACATTGAGAAAGGAGGAATCAGAAATACCAGACTGAGAAGAAATACCATTCATCTGAAGCTTGGAAGAGTAGTCAAGTGTTCCAAATGTCCCAGGCAAATATACATTTTTCAAGCTTTATTGAGAAATAATTGCCATATAACGCTGTGTAAGTTTAAGGTGTACAATGTAATGAAATGATACTCATATAATTTGGGAAATGTTTACCATAATAAGATTAGTTAATACATCCTTCACCTCACATAATTACCATATTATTGTTGTTATGCTGAGAACATTAAAGCTTTTACTCCCATAACATTTTTCAAATATATAATATAGTATTGCTAATTATAATCACCATGCTGTACATTATACCCCTGGAAATTATTTATCTATAACTAAATGTTTGCACCCCTTTGACCAACATTTCTCCATTTCTCCAATACCTCTGCTGCTGTCAACCACCATTCTACTCTTTGTTTCTATGAGTTCAATGTTTTTAGATTCCACATATAAGTGAGATCATACAGTATTTTTCTTTCTCTGGTTTATTTCACTTAGAACAATCCAGGCAAATATCTTGTTTAACAGACATTATAGTTGTTGTGTACAACTTACACATAACAGTGTACACTGGAGACTCAAAATGATACATCTCATTTATAGAATGGAATTTGGTATAAGACAGGTCTGTTTTTCTCCATCCTGTGGGTTTATTACTATAAATATCTCTAAAAAACCTAATCTATGAAATTACTTCCATCTGGAGTATTAGTTTTAGGTTTACAGAATTTTGCTCTTGCGTGGCCAGATGAAAGTTGTACCCTAATTAAAAGTTGTGCTTGTGGATTTTGAATCACATTATGAAAACAAAACTGTTGACTACAAGATACAATTCTGTTATATGAGAATTGGAGACAATCAGTAAAATCATACTTAGAAGAAGCATAGTGTTGTGGTTGAACACATGGACTCTGAAGCCAGATTGTGGAGACTCTCACCCTAGATTCAGCATTTGCTAGTTATGTGATCCTGTCCAAGTTGCTTAAATTGTCTCTTTCAGTTTCTGAATCTGTAAAACAGACATGGTGATGATAATAATAAGGCTGTTTTAAGAATTAAATGAGTCATTATTTGTAAAGTCCTTAGGACAATGCCTGGTACACTGGAAGAGTATATGTGTTTGTTAAATACATACGTAAAATTGGGGGAAGAAATTACTTCAGGCCTCATCCATGAAATTATAGGTTGATATTTCCTGTGGTGGTATCTAGAAAAACTTTTCTGATTAGGTCCACATGGTTAAACATATAAAGCTCAAATACAGTATTATTATGATTTCTTTGATAAATATACTGGGTGTTTCAGATTTCCCAGGATGAGTCTTATAGTACATGCAACTAAAATAATGTCCACTGGTAAGAAAAAGAATAGGTAATTCTCAATAATTTAAGGGCTGTTTATAATATTCCTTTTCTTATTTCTTTTTTTTTGTTCACCTTTTGTATACCAGGCTGTGTGCCAGGCATTTAAAACTTTCACTAGAGCATGGGTAGATAATATAAAAGGAGATGAAACTTCATTTTTAAAGTTATCAGTAGCTATGATAGATGGTTTGGCTGAAGGAACCATTTAGGCTGCAATTGTGGTAACAAATGCATGGTTTCATTTCAATTATTATGTCTTTATTTTGGAATTATGTAGCTAGATAATTTAACTGTTCTTTAAAATTAGGCTAGGAAGTTAACCCATTTAATTTCTCATTGGCGGCAGATTATCAGGTATTTACTGTACTAAGAACAAAGAATGAAGAAAAATGATCAGGAGTTTATTGTATTTAACAATGAAGGTCCAAGCAATGCAGAAAAATATCACATATATTCTTGGGTCAAAGTGAGAACTGGCTTGTGAATGATGCAGTGCTCATGGAAGGTAATCTGCAGCATCAAGTGACATGACACAGAGAAAAGCATTAATTAATTGGGACTGTGCTATGCAGGGTGTAATTCTTTACTCATTTGGTGTTTTGGTCAAGAGCTTACCTGTATGAGAGAAAAAAAAATCTACCTTTTAACATGCAGAATTTGATTTGTTAGCTTTTAGTGCTTTCATGTATATGATAGCAACTTCACCATTTTTTTCCTCCTCATGTACATGCAATTTTATGCCTACTTTAAAAACTGTGCCTTTTCAAAACTTAAGCTAATTTCTTCACTTATGATTTCCTGATTGGCTACTGTATAATATTTTCTCAATCTTTTCCAGAATAAAAAAATTCATTTATCTTGATGGTTCATTTATCCATCATGATATACTAATATAACTGTGATTCAAGTAAAAGTATAGAAGCATATTGTATTATACAAACTCATTTTGCAATCTGACAAGATTAAACGATAGTTGCAGAAATTCCTAAGCTATCTACATCATGTGTGACCAGGTTCCAGTTTGTTTTTGTCATGTGTATCCATGGAAATCCCTTCCTCTCACTACGTTTTTATTTTCTTGAATTCTCTTCAAATGGAATTTAGTGAAAACATATCATTTCTTAGTGAGGGCTAAATTAAAGGAGTGTCATTTGGATAAATCAGTTGTGACTTATAAGCTGATGACTGGTATACATCTTTGAAAAACATTTAACTTCTTGATTCTAGCCTCTGTTGTGGCAATTACTTTCCACATCTGTCAAGGTCTTTTAGCATCAAGGTTTTCACATTTTGATTAAATATAGGGTTGTTACAGAAATGGTTAGCAGCTTATATTGAAAACCTGTGTATTTCCAAGCTTATATCAATTTGAAACTTTTAATTCTGTTTGTACATTAGCAGAAACTTAAGTTAAATAATAAAATATTAAAATTTAAATTTGATTTGAGCCAGAGCAAATGTGACTAACAAATATTATGATGTATTCAATATTAAGTTCTCAAAAACATATGAAGTGTGACTTCAAAAAATTTTCCCAACTGCTTTTTTGGTTTGGCATCCCCAGATAGGGACTATTTTGGATAAATTCTAAAAAGAAAATACAATAGCAGATTTGGATGGAAGGTTGAATGTATTATTTTTAAAGGTCTAGGACTCTGTATCAGTGTACACAAATGAGTTTACATTAGTAGAATGTCAGTTTGTATACTCTACTTCCAGAAAACTGGCTAGAAATGGCAGCACAAGATTGTGCATTCATTCTTAAAGCAATTCTACTCTTTTTACAAATAAATGACACACTCTGAATGTACAAAACAGCATTAAGTGGAAAATGACTGTTTTAACATGAGATTAGTGATCCAAAGAAGTGAAATCTGTTTCCACTCACTTTGTGGCATTTTGCATTTATGAATATCTTTATTCCATGGCAATTTTAAAGAGGATTGACTGATTTCAACTGAATTTGATACACTAGGAAATAGATTGTAGAATATCTCAATATGCATATCTTCTGTAATTGTCCTGAGGGAGATCTATAGTTCATTAATTAATCAAATTTTATTATCTTACAATGTATTCTGAAATATGAACAGTCCTTTGAATTATAGACTTCCCACTGAGCTATACCATAATCCTGAAATCTCTATTGATGTACCATTAAAAATTCAGAAGTTATGCTCATAAGAAAAATTTTATCAACTATTATTTTAATTCAAGGATGTAACTGGAACTGTTCAGTAGCATCAAAAATCAGTCAACTCTTGTTTTCGCCTTTTTCAAGACTAAATTTCTGTGGCAAAGTGGAACTGAGACCAGGTGCATTTTCCTCTCCCTGAGGTTTTTTTTAAATAGAGAAAACATAGTTAAGAATAGAATACATATAGTTTTTTCTTTAGCCTGTTATGTGATGGAGTATATAAATTCATTTTCTTTTATTTATGTTTTTAACTGAAGTATAGTTGATATACAATGTTATATTAGTTTCAGGAGTACAGCATAGTGATTCAGTATATTTGGAGATTATGCTCCATTAAAAGTTTATACAAGATAATGGCTGTAATTCCATGTGCTATACAATATACTCCTGTTGCTTATTGATTTCATACCTAGAAGTTTGTGTATCTTAATCCCATACCCCTATCTTGTCCCTCCCCATTCCCTTGCCCCTTTGGTAACCACAAGTTTGTTTTCTGTATCTGTGAGTCTGTTCTGTTTTGCATATACATTCATTTGTATTATTTTTTAGATTCCACATATGATATTTGTACTTCTCTGACTTACTTCACTTAGTATGATAAACTCTGGGTCCATCCATGTTGCTGCAGATGGCACTATTTTATTCTTTTTTATAGCTGAGTAATATTCCATTTCATATATATACCACATCTTCTTAGTCCAGCTGTCTATTGGTAGGCACTTGGTCTGATTCCATGCCTTGGTGATTGTAGATAGTGCTGCTGTGAACACTGGGGTGCATGTATCTTTTCAAATTAGTGTTTTCATTTTCTTTGGATACATATACAGGAGTGGAATTGCTGGATCATATGGTAGTTCTATTTTCAGTTTTTCGAGGAACTTCCATACTGTTTTGCATACTGGCTGCACCAGTTTACATTCCCACCAACAGTGTACAGGGATTCCCTTTTCTCCACATCCTTGACACATTTGTTATTTGCAGACTTTTTTTTTACATGTTTATTGGAGTATAATTGCTTTACAATGGTGTGTTAGTTTCTGCTTCATAACAAAGTGAATCAGTTATACATATACATATGTTCCCATATCTCTTCCCTCTTGCGTCTCCCTCC
Organism: Leucopleurus acutus; assembly: GCF_964270905.1. Taxonomy (NCBI): domain Eukaryota; kingdom Metazoa; phylum Chordata; class Mammalia; order Artiodactyla; family Delphinidae; genus Leucopleurus; species Leucopleurus acutus. The sequence goes on from NC_139148.1 coordinate 74,442,497, forward strand.
CTCCCACCCTCCCTATCCCACCCCTCCAGGCGGTCACAAAGCACCGAGCTGAACTCCCTGTGCTATGCGGCTGCTTCCCACTAGCTATCTACCTTACGTGTGGTAGTGTATATATGTCCATGCCTCTCTCTCGCTTTGTCACAGCTTACCCTTCCCGCTCCCCATATCCTCAAGTCCATTCTCTAGTAGGTCTGTGTCTTTATTCCTGTCTTACCCCTAGGTTCTTCAAGACATTTTTTTTCTTAAATTCCATATATATGTGTTAGCATACGGTATTTGTCTTTCTCTTTCTGACTTACTTCACTCTGTATGACAGACCCTAGGTCTATCCACCTCATTACAAATAGCTCAATTTCGTTTCTTTTTATGGCTGAGTAATATTCCATTGTATATATGTGCCACATCTTCTTTATCCATTCATCCGATGATGGGCACTTAGGTTGTTTCCATGTCCGGGCTATTGTAACTAGAGCTGCAATGAACATTTTGGTACATGACTCTTTTTGAATTATGGTTTTCTCAGGGTATATGCCCAGTAGTGGGATTGCTGGGTCATATGGTAGTTCTATTTGTAGTTTTTAAGGAAACTCCATACTGTTCTCCATAGTGGCTGTACCAATTCACAGTTCCACCAGCAGTGCAACAGTGTTCTCTTTTCTCCACATCATCTCCAGCATTTATTGTTTCTAGATTTTTTGATGATGGCCATTCTGACTGGTGTGAGATGATATTTCCTTGTAGTTTTGATTTGCATTCTCTAATGATTAATGATGTTGAGCATTCTTTCATGTGTTTGTTGGCAATCTGTATATCTTCTTTGGAGAAATGTCTATTTAGGTCTTCTGCAATCCCTATCAAACTACCACTGGCATTTTTCACAGAACTAGAACAAAAATTTCACAATTTGTATGGAAACACAAAAAAGACCCTGAATAGCCAAAGCAATCTTGAGAATGAAAAACAGAGCTGGAGGAATCAGGCTCCCTGACTTCAGATTATACTACAAAGCTACAGTAATCAAGACAGTATGGTACTGGCACAAACACAGAAAGATAGATCAATGGAACAGGATAGAAAGCCCAGAGATAAGCCCACGCACATATGGTCACCTTATCTTTGATAAAGGAGGCAGGAATGTACAGTGGAGAAAGGACAGCCTGTTTACTAAGTGGTGCTGGGAAAACTGGACAGGTACATGTAAAAGTATAAGATTAGATCACTCCCTAACACCATACACAAAAATAAGCTCAAAATGGATTAAAGACCTAAATGTAAGGCCAGAAACTATCAAACTCTTAGAGGAAAACATAGGCAGAACACTCTATGACATAAATCACAGCAAGATCCATTTTGACCCACCTCCTAGAGAAATGGAAATAAAAACAAAAATAGACAAATGGGACCTAATGAAACTTCAAAGCTTTTGCACAGCAAAGGAAACTATAAACAAGACCAAAAGACAACCCTCAGAATGGGAGAAAATATTTGCAAATGAAGCAACTGACAAAGGATTAATCCCCAAAATTTGTAAGCAGCTCATGCAGCTCAATAACAGAAAGACAAAGAACCCAATCCAAAAATGGGCAGAAGATTTGCAGACTTTTTGATAATAACCATCTGACTGGTGTGAGGTGATATCTCATTGCTGTCTTGATTTGCTTTTCTCTAATAATTAGTGGTGTTGAGCTATGCCTGTTAACCAGCTGTATATCTTCTTTGGAAAAATGTCAATTCAGGTCTTCTTCCCATTTTCTGATTGGGTTGTTTGTTTTTTGCTATTGAGTTGTATGAGACGTTTGTGTATTTTGGATATTAACCCCTTGTCAATCACATCATTTGTTATATTTTCTCCCATTCAGTAGGTTGTGTTTTCATTTTTTTTTAAAGATGATGGGGTTAGGAGTTTATTAATTAATTAATTTATTTTTGCTCTGTTGGGTCTTCGTTTCTGTGTGAGGGCTTTCTCTAGTTGTGGCAAACGGAGGCCACTGTTCATCGCGGTGTGCGGGCCTGTCACTATCGTGGCCTCTCTTGTTGTGGAGCACGGGCTCCAGACACGCAGGCTCAGTAGTTGTGGCTCATGGGCCCAGTTGCTCCACGACATGTGGGATCTTCCCGGACCGGGGCTCATACCCGTGTCCCCTGCATTGGCAGGCAGATTCTCAACCACTGTGCCACCAGGGAAGCCCTGTGTTTTCATTTTGTCAGTGGTTTCCTTTGCTGTATAAAAGCTTTTAAATTCAATTAGGTCCCATTTATTTATTTCTGCTTTTATTTCTTTTGCCTTAGGAGACTGATTCAAAAAATATTGCTACAATTTATGTCAAAGAGTGTTCTGCCTATGTTCTCTTCTAGGAGTTTTATGACTTTAATTTAGGTATTTAAACAATTTTGAGTTTATTTTTGTACATGATGTTAGGGAATGTTCCAATCTCATTGCTTTACATATTACTGTGTAGTTTTTCCCAGCAACACTTGTTGAAGAGACTGTTTTTTTCTCCATTGTATATTCTTGCCTCCTTTGTTGTAGATTAATTAACCATAAGTGAGTGGGTATATTTCTGGGCTCTCTACTCCATTCCATTGATCTATGTGTCTGTTTTTGTGCTAGTACAATGCTGTTTTGATTACTGTAGGTTTGTAGTATATTCCGATGTCTGGAAGGGTTAAACCTCCACCTTTGCTCTTTTTTCTCATATTCCTTTGGAAATTCAGGGTGTTTGTTGTTCCATATGAATTTGAACATCATTTGTTCTAGTTCTGCAAAAAGTGTCATGGGTATTTTATAAGGGTTGCATTAACTCTGTAGATTGCTTTGGGTAATATGACCATTTTAACAATATTAATTCTTCCAATCCAAGAGCACCAGATATCTTCCCATTTCTTTGTATCATCTTTAATTTCCTTCAACAATATTTTCTAGTTTTCAGTGTATAGGTCTTTCTCCTCCTTGGTTAAGTTTATTCCTAGGTATCTTATCCTTTTTGATGTGATTTTTAAAAAGCGTTTTTTTTTTTTTTTACTTTCTCTTTCTGATGTTTCAGTATTGGTGCATAGAAGTACAATGGATTTCTATATATTAATCTTGAATCCTGCAACCTTACTGAATTCATTTATTAATTCACATAGTTTTTGGGTGGAGGCTTTAAGGTTCTCGTTATAAATTAGCATGTCCTCTGCAAATGGTGAGAGTTTTACCTCTTTCCTTCCAAATAGGATACTTTTTATTCCTTTTTCTTATCTGATAGCTGTGGCTAGGATTTCCAATGCTATGTTAAATAGAAATGGAAAGAGTAGTCATCCTCTTCTTGCTTCTGAATTTAGTGGGGAAACTATCAGCTTTTGTGTTGAGGATTTTTGCCTCTATATTCATCAAAGATGTTGGCCTGTAATTTTCTTTTTTTGTAGTGTCTTTGTCTGGTTTTGGTACCTAGATAATGTTGGCCTCACAGAATTAATTTCAAAGTGTTCCCTCCTCTTCAATTTTTTTGGAATGGTCTGAGGATAGGTATTAGTTCTTCTTTATGTGTTTGGTAGAATTCCCCTGTGAAGCTGTCCAGCCCTGGACTTTTGTTTGCTGGGATTTTTTTTTATTATTATTATTACAAATTCAATTTCAATTCTAGTGTTTGGTCAGTTCAAATTGTCTGTTTCATCTTGATTCAGTTTTGGCAGGCTATATGTTTCTAGAAATTTGTCCATTTCTTCTACGTTGTCCAATTTGCTGGCATATAACTGTTTATTACTTTCTCTTATGATTCATTCAAGAAGACATAATTCAGTATGAGACTTGTTTTGTGGCCTCGTATGTGACCTATCCTGGAGAACGTTGCATGTGCGCTTGAAAAGAATGTGTATGCTGCTGTTTTTGGATGTAGTATCCTGTAAATATCTATTAAGTCCAACTGGTCTATAGTGTCATTTAAGACTGCTGTTGCCTTATTGATTTTCTGTCTCAGTGATCTGTCCGATGATGTCAGTGAGGTATTAAAGTCCTCTACTATTGTTTTATGATTATCAATTTCTCCCTTTATGTATACTAGTTTTTGCTTTATATGTTTAGGTGCTCCCATATTGGGTGTGTATATGTTAATGAGTGTAATCTTTTTCTTGTATTGATCCTTTTATAGTTACATATGCCCTTCTTTGTCTTTTGTTATAGCCTTTATTTTGAAGTCTATTTTGTCTGGTATGAGTATTGCTACACCTGCTTTCTTGTCATTGCTGTTTGCATGAAATATTTGTTTCTATCCCCTCACTTTCAGTCTGTTTCTTTAGTCTTGAAGTGAGTCTCTTGTAGGCAGCATATTGAAAAGTCTTGTTTTTTTAATCCAATCAGCTACCTTTATCTTTTGATTGGAACATTTAATCCATTGATAGTTAAAGTAATTATTGATAGGTATGTACTTATTGCCATTTTATCACTTGTATTCCACTTGTTTTTGTAGTCTTTCTCTGTTCATTTCTTTTTCTTTTTGTTTTGCCCATTGTGGTTTAATGATTTTCCTTAGTAGTATGCTTGGATTTCTTTCATTTTGATTTTTGTGTATCTATTGTAGGTTTTTGATGTGTGGTTACCTTGGGATTCATATATTGACTTATAATTATATCTACTTGATTTAAACTGATAGTCATTTAAGTTCAAATACATTCTAAAAGATCCACAGTTTTTCTCCTTTCCCTCACATTTTGTGTTTTTGATGTCATAGTTTACATTTTCATGCTTATCTCTTCACTGATATTATAGTTATCACTGCTTTTACAATTTTATGTCTTTTAATCCACATAATGGCTTATTTAAGTAATCTTCAAACCTTACTACATATCTGGCTTTTCTAGTGGGATTTACTCTTTCATATAGATTCTTACTTTTTTTCCATTTAGAGAAGACACTTAAACATTTCTTTTAGGGTACGTTAGTATTGCTGAATTCTTTTAGAGTTTGCTTGTCTGAGAATTTCTTTTTCTCTCCTTCCATTCTAAATGATAATCCTGCTGAGTGGAATATCTTAGGTTTCAGGTTTTTCCTTTTCAACACTTGGACTATATCATGACACTCCCATTTGACCTGCAAAGTTTCTGCAGAAAAATCAGCTGATACCCTTATGGGTATTCCCTTGACATGACTCTTTGCTTTTCTCTTGCTGCCTTTAGAATTCTCTTTTTATTCTTAACTTTTGGCATTTCAATTTATATATATCTTCCTGTGGGTCTGTTTTGGTTCATCTTGTTTGGGAACCTCTGTTCTTCCCATACCTGGATACCTTTTTCCTTCTTTAGGTTTGGGACGTTTTGAGCCACAATTTCTTCAAATACATTTCTATACCTTCTCCCTCTCTTCTCCTTCTGGAACCCCTATAATGCGAATTTTGGCATGTTGAATGATATGCCAAAGATCTCATAGATTTCTTTCATTTTTTTTCATTTTGTTTGTGGCACGGAGTGAGCAGGGCCTGGGTATTCACTCAGCTCAGACTGGGGAGTGTTATGATGCAGCAGCTGCTATGGCAGATCTCTCTCTGCCTTGCCTGGGGTCAAGTCCAGTACCTGTGCCCTCCTCACAAGTGGAGTCTGTGCTTCTCCAGCCTTTCTATCTGTCACAGTGGTTCTCCAATCAGCCAAACGGGCTTGTCTCCCACATGTAGGACCCCAGGACTGGGATGCCTAGTCTGTGGCTCGACCCGCTCACTCTCCAGAGTGTCCAGTCATGTAGTCTCCCTTTTCCTTTGAGTCCCCTTCCGGGGTACAGGTCCTGACCTGATCTCTTTTCTTCCAGTCCTACCTGATCACATGCGTATCTTTCTTACAGTCTCAGTTTTACATGAGTCCTTCTGGTGGTTTCCAGTTAGTTTTCCAGGAAAATTGTGCCACATGTAGATGTATTTTTGTAGTGTTTGTTAGGGAGGTGAGCTCCATATCCTCTTAGTCTGCCAGCTTGATCACCCTCTCCACTTCACATTAATTTATTTTTGAAAGTTGAACCAGACTTGCATACCTGGAATAAATCCCATTTGGTCTTGGTGTAAAATTATTTTTATACATTGTTGGATTTGATATGCTAATATTTTGTTGAGTATATTTGCATCTATGATTATGAGATTTAGTCTTTTTTTTTTTGTAATGTTTTTGTCTGGTTGTGATGTTAGGGTAATGCTGGCCTCTTAGAATGAGTTATTGAGTTATTTCCTCTGCTTCTATCTTCTGAAAGAAATACTGGAATATTTATATAATTTCTTCCTTAAATATTTGGTAGAATTCACCAGTGAACCCACCTCAGCCTGGTGCTTTCTATTTTGCAAGTTTATTAATTCTTGATCAACTCCTTTAATAGATGTAGGTCTATTCAGATTATCTATTTCTTTTTGTAAGAGATTTTCAGATTGTGTTTTTTAATGAATTGGTCTATTTCATACAAGTTATCAAAGTTATAGGTATAGAGTTGTTTATAATATTCCTTTTTTTATCCTTTTATTAAACTTTTTTATGTCCATGACATCTGTAGTGATGTCTCCTCTTTCATTTCTCATATCAGTTAAGTTGTGTCTTCTTTTTCCTTAGTTCACCTGGTTAGAGGCTTATTGATATTATTGAACTTTTCGAAAAGCCAACTTTTGATTTCGTTGATTTTCTCTATTGATTTAATCTCTTTCAATTTCTTTTATTTCAACTTTACTTATAATTATTTTTTATGTTTTGCTTACATTAGTTTTAATTTGTTCTTTTTCTAGCTTCATAAAGTGGAAACTTAGATGATTGATTTTAAATCTTTACTTTTTAAAAATATATGCTTTCAGTGCTCTAAATTTCCCTCTGAACAATGCAGTCACTGCATCTCACGTAATTTGTTAAGTTGTATTTTCATTTTCATTCAGTTTAAAATATTTTTACATTTCTCTGGAGACTTCTTCATTGACACGTGTTATTTGGAAGCATGTTGTTTAATCCCTAAGTAGTTTGGAATTTTCCAGCTGTCTTTCTGCTATTGACTTCTACTTTAAATCCATTATGGTCTGAGAGCTGATATTGCATGATTTCTCTACTTTTAAATTTGTTAAGGTGTATTTTATGGCCCCAAATGTGGTCTATCTTGGTGAATCTTCTATGTGAGCTTGAGAAGAATGTGTATTCTGCTGTTGTTGGATGAAATAGTCTATAGATGTTCATTATATCCAGTTGATTGTTGGTGCTGTTGAGTTCAACTATGTACTTATTGATTTTCTGCCTGCAGGATCTGTCCATTTCTCATAAAGGGGTGTTGAGGTCTATGACTATAATAATGTATTCATTTATTTCTTCTTGCAGTTCTATCAGTTTTTGCCTCACATATTTTGATACTCTGTTGTTAGGGTTAGGTACATATACATTAAGTATTATTATGTTTTCTTGGACAATTGACACTTTTATCATCTTGTAATGGCCCTCTTTATCACTAATAATTTTCCTTGCTCTGGAGTCTCTTCTGCCTGAAATTTATATAGTGACTCCACCTCTTTTTTGGTTAGTGTTTGCATGGTATATCTTTCTCCATCCTTTTACTTTTAATCTACATATGTCTTTATATTTAAAGTACATTTCTTGTAGACAACATATAGTTCGGTTTTATTCTTTGATTCACTGTGACAATCTCTTTTACTTGACATATTTTAGATCATTGACCTTTAAAGTGATTAGTGATATAGTTGGATTAATATCTGCCATATTTGTAACTGTTTTCTGTTTGTTGTCCTTGTTATTTGTTCCTATTTTTGTCTTTCACCCTTCTTCTGCATTCTCTGGTTTACATTGAGCACTTTATTTTTTTTATTTTTTATAAATTTATTTATTTATTTTTGGCTGTGTTGTGTCTTTGTTGCTGCATGCAGGATTTCTCTAGTTGTGACGAGCAGGGGTTACTCTTTGTTGCAGTGTGCGGGCTTCTCCTTGCAGTGGCTTCTCTTGTTGGTGAGCACTGGCTCTGGGTGTGCAGGCTTCAGTAGTTGTGACACAGGGGCTCAGTAGTTGTGGCCCTTGGGTTCTAGAGTGCAGGCTCAGTAGTTGTGGCACACAGGCTTAGTTGCTCTGTGGCATGTGGGATCTTCCCAGAGCAGGGATTGAACCCATGTCCCCTGCATTGGCTGGTGGATTCTTAACCACTGCACCACCAGGGAAGTCCCTTTATTGAGCACTTTATATCATTTAATTTTCTCTCCTCTTTTGCAAATCAATTATACTTTTTTTAAACATCATTTAGCAGTTGTTCTAGTGTAATGGAACATACATTTTAAACAAACCCAACTCTACTTTCAAATAACATTGTACTACTTCCTAGGTAGGGCAACTACCTTATAATAACAAAATATTTCTAATTCCTTCCTCCTGTCCCTTGTATTATTACTGTCATTCATTTCAGTTATATATAAGCTATAGTCATTGAATGCATTGTTATTATTTTGAACAAACTGTTATCTATTAGCTAAATTAAGAATAAGAAGTGTTAAGGTTTTATATTACCTTCATTTATTCCTTCTCTAATACTTATATTTTCTATATGTAGACTGAATTTCTGACCTACATAATTTTCTTTCTTTCTGATTAACCTATTTTAACTTTTTTGCAAGCCAGGTCTACTGGCAGCAAATTTCCTCAATTTTTGTTTGTTTGAGAAAGTCTGTTTCTCCTTTACTTTTGAAGGATAATTTTACAGAATACAGAATTCTAGTTTGGTGGGCTTTTTCTTTCAACACTTCAAATATTTCACTTCACTCTCTGCTTGCTTGCATGACTTCTGAGCAGAAGTCAGATGTAACTCTTTGCTGTTCTATAGGCAAGTTTTTTTGCAACCTGACATATCCAGGTATCTTTCTTAATCTCTGGTTTTCTGCAGTTTGAATATTATATGATATGTAGTCAAATGTAGTTATAACACCACTGTCTTCTGCCTCCCTATACCTATGGAATTGAATATGAGGATGAGAGCTTGAGAGTTTCAATAATTTATTCAGAATGCAGACTTATGCTTATGGAAAAAGGAGGAGGGAGTAAGATGTCATCTCAGCAGCCTGTGGCACTCAAGGAATTCTGCGTCAGGAGGACAGATAGCAATTCTGTAAGTAACAGAAGTGGTTGGGATCAGAGTACTACATGGCCTGTTATCTCAGCCAGACTGTGAGAAAGCTTCGTGAGGCATGGCCTGTTACAGGATTAACTGTGCTTAGTTATGACTGATTGAGAGCAGCTAGACATTCAGGGACAAGGTCACCTACATGCAAGAATCTCACAATCAGTTTAACTTATACTATTGTGTAAATTTAAGTGTAGGATGTACCTAAAGAAAACCTACTAAATTCAAGTTTACTTATTTACTAGTTAAAATTATCTATTGATTGCACGTGCTAGGTTTAGTTCTAGGCACAGAAATGTAATAATGAACAAAACAAAATTATATTTACATTATAGTTGAGGGAGACAAATGATAAATGAGTAAACAAATAACTTATAAGTCATGTGAGATAAGTACTATGAGGAAAAATAAGGCAGAGAAAAATGAAAATGTCTTTGGGATAGTTTTTCAATTAGGTGGTTAGAGAAGGCTTTTCTGATGAGGTAGCATTTGAGCCTGAATAAAACGAGTGGCAAGCAGCCTAAATATTGGGTAAGAATATTTTAGGCAGAGACAGCAGAAAGTACAAAGATTCTGAAGCTAACACTTTAAGGCTTAGTCTGGTGAGAGAAGGGTGAACATTTTATACCCATTGGTGTTTTTTTGGGGGATGGCAGATCCCCAAAGTGGATTGTCCCCAGCAATACTTACCAATATGAAACTACACAGTGATCAGTTTTAAATAAAACACCTCATTTCATTTAGTAATTATATTTTAGTCCATTCCAAATCATTCCAGTAAATTTGATTGACAAATTACATGAAAGAGAAATTTTGGTTTTAGACTCTCTTTCTTATACATTTGCTCTTTTTACTGTATCAGAGTCTAAACTTATAATTGAACTATCCAAACTCTTCTTACTTTTCAGGATATTTTATACTTTATGCTCTTTTTGTGTCATATTTTACATAATAAAGTTTTCATTAAAAAGCTAAATATTGGAAAAAGCTCCAAGTCAAAAAAGATTTTTCAATTTGACATTCATGATAGGATTTGTAAGTCTTTAAACAGGACTAGATTAAGACCCTGTGAGTAATGTGAAAGGGTAACACGCAATCTGGAAATCAAGCTGCTCACCCAGTCAGGGGCTGATAGAATGTGATTGATGAAGGAGATAATGGACTGAAGAAATATAGCAAAAAAGTACATTTGTCTTGGTTGTGGCCTGTTTTTTGATGCAAGCTAAAGAATACAGTTTTATTCCTGAGGGGAAACTAATAGTAGGTCGTCTTAGGACTTCTGACAGGGATGATATGGTCATGAAATAATACAGCGTTTTGGTTCTCAATTAATATTCAGCTTCTGTAAATGAGATATTTATTATAATGTGTTGTAGAAGTTGGTTTCATGTTCAAGTCTGTACCAAAGAATTTGTAATAGAAAGAGCCAGATATAGTATAATTGGAAACAATTATAAAGATTTCTTTGAAGATAAAGGGTTAAGCATGTGAGGAAAAATTTACTATATAGATGCATTACTTATTATATAAGGGCTTAAACAATTTTAAAGTAAAAGAAATAAGAGGGATGGTTTTAATCACAAATAATTGGTTTCAAGTCGTGTAAATATTCCAAAAATAAACATTTTTTTCACCACAGACATGAAAGTAACATGCCATTTTGTTCTTCAGTTGTTTTACAACACACGTTTTACCCTGTAAAACTTGCTTCGCTAAGAAGCTTAAGTTGTAGATTGGAAGAGATATTTATAGAAGCTGTATAAACTTTTTATTTTATTTTCCATTTTTTTACTGGGGTATAGTTGTTTTACAATGTTATGTTAGTTTCTATTGTACAGCGAAGTGAATCAGCCATATGTATACATATATACCCTCTTTTTTGGATTTCCTTCCCCTTTAGGTCACCACAGAGCACTAAGTAGAGTACCCTGTGCTAATATAGCAGGTTCTCATTAGTTATCCATTTTATACATATTAGTGTATATATGTCAATCCCAATCTCCCAAATCATCCCACCCCACCTTTTCCCCCTTGGTGTCCATATGTTTGTTCTCTACTTCTGTGTCTCTAATTCTGCCTTGCAAACAGGTTCATCTGTACCATTTTTCTAGATTCCACATATATGCATTAATATATGATATTTGTTTTACTCCTTCTGACTTACTTCATTCTGTATGACAGTCTCTAGGTCCATCCACATTTCTGCAAATGATCAAGTTTCATTCCTTTTTATGGCTTTATCCACTCCTCTGTGGATGGGCATTTAGGTTGCTTCCATGAGTTGGCTATTGTAAATAATATTGCAATGAACATTGGGGTGCATGTGTCTTTTTGAATTATGGATTTCTCTGGGTATATGCCCAGTACTGGGATTGCTGGGTCATATGGTAATTCTATTTTTAGTTTTTTAAAGAACCTCCATATTGTTCTCCATAGTGGCTATATCAATTTACATTCCCACCATCAATGCAAGAGGGTTCCCTTTTCTCCACACACTCTCCAGCATTTACTGTTTGTAGATTTTTTGATGATGGCCATTCTGACTGGTGTGAAGTGATACCTCATTATAGTTTTAGTTTGCATTTCTCTAATAATTAGTGATGTTTAGCATCTTTTCAAGTGTTTGTTGCCCATCTGTGTGTCTTCTTTGGAGAAATGTCTTTTTGATCTTCCACCCATTTTTTGATTCGGTAATTTGTTTTTTGATATTGACTTGCATGAGCTGTTCATATGTTTTAGAGATTAATCCCTTGTCCATTGATTCGTTTGAAAATATTTTCTACCATTCTAAGGGTTGTGTTTTCGTCTTGTTTATGGTTTCCACTCCTTAACACCATACACAAAAATAAACTCAAACTGGATTAGAGACCTAAATGTAAGACTGGACGCTATAAAAGTCTTAGAGGAAAACATAGGAAGAACACTCTTTGACATAAATCACAGCAAGATCCTTTTTGACCCACCACCGAGAGTAATGAAAATAAAAACTAAAATAAACAAATGGGACCTAATGAAACTTAGAAGCTATATAAACTCTTAAGGACCATTATAAGGCATCTGGATGCTTCTCAAAAATATTTATGAAAAGATTAATTATACTTTTCCAAGAATTTTAACTGTTTCTTTAAAATGCTTTCTGAGAGAATCCTTCAGTTATTTAAAAACAACCTTTGAGCACTCACTGTGTACCTGACACCATGCTGTAGGCTTTATATGTTTGCTCATTTGGATTCATGAGGATTCAAACATATTTTACTAACCTCTAAGTTTGTGTGACAAATTAATGTCGGATACAGATATATTTCACTGACTTTTAACTTAGCAAACTTAACTTGTAAATATTAAAGATAATGAAAATGCCCTGGTTCATTCTTTGTAGTTTCTGCTTTCTTAGATAATGTTTAGTTTTACTTGAAATAAGAGTCTCCTAAATTTCATTTTAGCACGTTTAATGATTAGAATTGCAACACTTTTGTAATGAAACCATCTCTGATATGATAGTAAGTGTGCAGATCTGGTGCTATTAAGTAGCATACTTAGCTATTTCTAGTCCCAAAGTTAAGTTCTTTTACTCAAAAATTTTTTTGATAAAATAAAAATGCCATGCACAAGATAATGAATGTCTTTTTATATATAGAACTATAATAAGAAGCTGCCTTTGTATGATATTAATAATGTCCTCATTACTTACTCTTTACTGTAAAATTGTCCAGTGATTCTCAAAATGTGTTTGTGCAATTGAATTGCTAGTCAAGACTTAATTTGAAAATCAAGTTTGCTCCCCCTTCAATTTTAACAACTCAGAAACTTCTCTGTTTTTTTTCTTTTCAATCCACACATATGATTTTAATTGAGCATATTCATTACTTTGAAGACATTTGTAGAATTATAATAGATCCTTCTTTTGATATGTAACTTTTAGTGTACCATTACTTTGATATAATTACTTTTTTTAAACAACTTTATTGGAGTATAATTGCTCTACAATGGTGTGTTAGTTTCTGCTTTATAAAAAAGTGAATCAACCATACATATACATATACCCCTATATCTCCTCCCTCTTGTGTCTCCCTCTCACCATCCCTATCCCATCCCTCTAGGTGGTCACAAAGCACCGAGCTGATCTCCCTGTGCTATGTGGCTGCTTCCCACTACCTATCGATTTTACATTTGGTAGTGTATATATGTCCATGTCACACTCTCACTTCGTCCCAGCTTACCCTTCCCCTGTTCCTGTCCTCAAGTCCATTCTCTACGTGTGCATGTTTATTCCTGTCCTGCCTCTAGGTACATCAGAACCATTTTTGTTTTTTTAGATTCCATATATATGTATTAGCATATGGCATTTGTTTTTCTCTTTCTGACTTATTTCACACTGTATGACAGCCTCTAGGTCCATCCACCTCACTACAAATAACTCAATTTCGTTTCTTGTTATGGCTGAGTAGTATTCCATTGTATATATGTGCCACATCTTCTTTATCCATTCTTCTGTCAATGGACACTTAGGTTGCTTCCATGTCTTGGCTATTGTAAATAGAGCTGCAATGAACATTTTGGTACATGACTCTTTTTGAATTATGGTTTTCTCAGGGTATATGCCCAGTACTGGGATTGCTGTGTCGTATAGTAGTTCCATTTTTCGTTTTTTAAGGAACCTCCATACTGTTCTCCATAGTGGCTGTATCAATTTACATTCCCACCAACAGTGCAAGAGGGTTCCCTTTTCTCCACACCCTCTCCAGCATTTACTGTTTGTAGATTTTTTGATGATGGCCATTCTGACAGGTGTGAGGTGATACCGCATTGTAGTTTTGATTTGCATTTCTCTAATGATTAGTGATGTTGAGCATCCTTTCATGTGTTTGTTGGGAATCTGTATATCTTCTTTGGAGAAATGTCTATTTAGGTCTTCTGCTTATTTTTGGATTGGGTTGTTTGTTTTTTTGATATTGGGCTGCATGAGCGGCTTGTATATTTTGGAGATTAATCCTTTGTCAGTTGCTTCATTTGCAAATATTTTCTCCCATTCTGAGGGTTGTCTTTTGGTCTTGTTTACAGTTTCCTTTGCTGTGCAAAAGCCTTTAAGTTTCATTAGGTCCAATTTGTTTATTTTTGTTTTTATTTCCATTTCTGTAGGAGTTGGGTCAAAAAGGATGTTGCTGTGATTTATATCATAGAGCATTCTGACTATATTTTCTTCTAAGAGATAAACTTCTCCCTTGATTTCATAACAAATGAAGATCTGGTTACTTAAAAATAAAAGAGAATCAAAAGCCCAAAACTTCAGCCTACTGTCACATGAGTAAAACATGTTAGGGATCATAGTGGTTTCTTAAAGAAAGAAACTTACAAAAAAGGTATTTGGCACTAAAATGTGTAACGATAATTTAGTAAATGTTATCAGAGGAGAAATTTAACCTTTGAAATAAAAAAAGATTTTTTACATATCTCTGTATACAATATTATTTAATTACTATAAGATTACTAAATTTTAAACTGCTATGTGTAAACGAATTATGAATGCTCTGTTTAAAATATAAGCTTTCTCTGGGCTTTCTTTTCATAAAGAATGCTTAGTGTACTCTAGCCAATTATAGAATTGAATTCTAGTATAATAGAGCTTATTTTTAAAACACATATGTGATTATACAACAGGTCAAATGTCATCTTTAGAAACATAACCAGTACATGCCTTAATACTGAATAAATAGTATGCATTTAACTATGCAAAATATTGTACTAAGCATTTATATTCTTGGGTTCTAGCATGTATTGTTTACTATCTTAAATATAAGCATCTGAAATTTTAGATTATAAATTATTCATTATCAGAGTGTATCCTTGTTTTGCAGGCAACAAAACTCAGTGATCTGAAAGATTTTAAATTTTTCCTGAGAATTGATAGCAAAGGAAATATCTCAGCAAATATCAATAGATCATTAGGCAAGGCAACTTACAAGGGAGTCTAGAACAGTGCCACAATTTGGAATTATATTCTAAATTAGTAATTTTCAACAAATTCACATGTAAAATGAAAAAAAACGACATCCATGATGTTAACAAAATCTTTATTGCCTACTCTCCCACCACAATGAGATATATAATTGTGAACATAACATGGCTTCATTATTGTTTGCCTACTAGAGCCTCAGCCTCTAGACTTAGACTTACTTTACAAGTCTAAGTCAAAGTAATACCCATTTTTAATTTCATAAAAAAAACAAACAACAAAACTAGCCAGGTGCTTAAGGCAGCTGCTAGCTTAAAATTAAATTAAGTGGTCTCATATTGTAATTATTCATGCTAAAAAAAATCTGTGAATTCCAGTGTAGCTTTTACACTGAATTCCAGTGTAACCCTCTTGCACTTGAATGCCTCAATAATGTGTGAGGAATACTTTGTGTCATTTTTGTCATCATATACCATCCAATTCAAAATACAATATTCAAGTGTTTGAGAGAAGCACTTGTTTGCATGAATGGATTAAGGAGTCATATTTATTTAATTATTCTTTAGTGATAAATTTTGAATGCTGTTAACTTACATGTAATATTTCTTAAAATGGGATCAATGCATAACCATTAAATCTAAGGAGCATTGAATTGAGATGGTTCTCTTTCCCACTCCCACCTTCTATGTTTGGAAGAAGAATGTTATGCAAATAAAAGTATGGGAGAAAGGGATTTTTTTTTGCTTTCTTTACTTATTGCTAGAAAAGCTTAGTGGTATTTTCAAAGTGATATTACCCCTCAGAAAAGGAGTAATGCATCTTTAAAAGCTAAACTACATCTTCTTTACTTTTATCAAATTCTCTATAAATCTTTCATGACAGTTTATTTAACAAAGTGTCATTGAAACTGTATAGATGATTGATGTGACCCATGTAAGATCAACATGAAATGTTTGTAAATGTCAGCAAAATGTGGCCATCTAAAAGCATATAGTGATGGAGTTTCTGTGAAAGTGAAAAACAAACAGAAAAATGTTTATCTTATTCTATACTTTCTGGTATGCAATTACACATTCATAGAAGAAGTATTGTATTTGATTTTCCTTGGAGTTCATGTCATCAGAGGTCTAATTTGCTTTTGACATTTACCCTTTCAAATCTTTGGTCTCTTATTCAGTGGATAAGTTTTCTCTATCATGTATGAAAAAATAATATAGACTCAGAACTTCTTAGCAAAAAGATAATTATTTTGGAAAGTATTAGCATGACCTTGACCAAAAACCTTTATGTACAGATTATGGGAGATTATCCCCATAGAGATGTTATTGAAGAGATCCCATCTATATGTGTAGACAAAAAAGTGTTATTCATTTTCCATTTAATTGAAAAACATTTATGATATAAAAACAAATGTTATAAGATAGAGAATGAAAGAGAAGGAAAATAACAGATTAAACTATAAATATATGAGTAACTCAGTAGCTCACGCTGACTTGAATAGTTTCTTTATATTTCTCATAAATGTATTTTTGTATAAAACAAACATTATCCTTAGAATAAATTCCTTCCTTGGGAGTGATGTTTTGGTTGTTATATTTTTGCATTATATTGACACAAAAGCAGAATGAATAGAGTGAAATTAATGCAGATGATGAATGGGAAATGAATAGTAGAAAATACAAAACAGAAATTTGAAAATCAGTTGTCATTGTGAGATTTTCCCATTGAAATGAGAGCATTTTTGCAGGATGGGGATTGTACATGTATTGTTCACCTAATTAATACATTCTTCACTCCTTTTGGCAAATAAATTCACAAGTCCACAATACAATGAAGAATTGCAGAATGCCTATTCATCATTATAAGCTGTTTCCTATCATAATGGTTTTGAATGATTTTGTATATATATATATGTATTTATATTATATGTTTTTGTATATATATGTATTTATACATTTTAAAATTTTGTATATATGTATTTATGCATTTATAAGTTTATATACATATATACTTGCATAGTATTTATTTTTAAATGGTATATGGATGCCTTGCTCATTCTGTAGAGCTGGTTGGAAATGCTTGGTAATGTTACAGCAGAACCATGATTAACTGAAAAACAACTACTTTAAATCCTCAATTAAACAAATTTCTCTGGGGAGTTGTACTTAACTTTGATGAGAATATGGCAAGATAAGGCAATTCAAGAAGTATCTTGGCATCAGTACACATTTCATTTCAATTTTATTTGCTCTCTGCATCTTTATGGCACAATGTTTAGTTATGTTCAGAGTGATGACACTAAGCTATAGCAAGATCTCTGGTCATCTGGGAAAGATTCCATTTTATTTATAAGCTTGTATTTGCAAAAGTAGGAAATTGTTCTAACATATTTCTAAAGATATTAAACTATAGGACTTTAAGTATAATTTAAATAGTCATTTTGAGCAGATTCAGCAAAGCTCTATGACATACTATCTATAATATTCCATTCCCTGAACAATTCTGTTAATTATTATACCTTGAAAAACACATTAACTATCTTTAAGCCTATTATATGTGTATGATTTTATTTTCATGTATATGATAATATTGAAAGAACTGTACTGGACATTATAGAAGTATATGGAGGCACATGTTTTTCCTGCTTGCCCCTTGAATCTAATATGAGAAATAATTCATGTATTTCTGTATTGATTAAATAAAAGGTAAGAAATGTAAATGCCTTAAGACAGGTATAGAAAAAGAGAATAGCGTGGCCTCAGAAGGATGAAAGGCTTTTAGCTACTAAGAATAGGAAGGCTTACAATGAATAAGAATGACTGAAAGTCAAAGTGTCAATAAGAAAAGAAATATATATTATTAAGAAAAGAACAGAGCTGAGCTCAGTATTATGCTTTTTCTTGACTCCTAAATTTCTACAAATCATAATTCAAAACCAAACAATTTTTATGAATTTACATTACTGTTTTTCTCTGAAAGAAAAAGTATGGATAGTTTTTCTTCCATGACAATATTTGATTTGTTACTCTAGTGAAAATATAAAACTTGAAATATACTACAGCTTTAAATTCAGAGAAAGAGAGACAAATAACAAAATATTTGATAATGTCATAAAGTTCAACTTAATCAAAATGCACAAATGGAAATTTTTAGTATATTTGGAACTCTTCTATCCTTTCAGAAAAGAGGTATGGACAGAGATTTCCATGTCCAAAAAAGAGGTGAGCTATACTTGCTTCCTTTGCAAACCCTCTGTCTTGATACTGTCAGGGATACTTGCATGATCCCAGCAGCTCCGTTTTGAAAGGAACCTGTGGTGTCCATCAGATCATGCTTAAATGCATGGAGCACCCAAGACTATGGCTTTGAATTTGTGACATTCTTGACTAGCAGCATACACTTCCAGATACCATAGTTTCTGACAGATATCTGTAGGTTCTTTGAAGTAAAAGGCACCAGATCCAATGAAACTGGCCATAATTTTGACAACCTGGAAGAGATGTGTACATAATGTTGTGGGATATCACATTGATGCCTTAAGTGTTCTGTGTCCTGGCTTGATTCCTACAAGCTTTAAAAAGGTGGTTTAGAGTATCTGTTACTTCAAAAAGAATTACCTACTTTTAATCTCAATACATAGAAAGATTGCTTTAATATATTCATTTTCAATGTTTTTTTCAGAATGAATGACCTGAAGAGCTTTGCAGTTGGGGCTCTCTGTATAGTAAACACAAAAATGGGATAATGCATTTGTTTTGCCTGTATATTACTGATTTCCTATACTATGACCTTTGAAGACCTTGATAAATTCATTTTATTTTGCCAATTTGGGTCAAGGAAGCTGGAGGTGTTAAAGACTGTGCTATATGGTTCCCCATGGCTGCACAATCTAAATGCAAATCTAACATTGCTGATGAAAGTAGTAGGCTACATGGATAAGTTGTTGAATGGTAGAAGCGGGGTTGGTACTTTATAGTGATAGACAGAATATGGTTGGTGAGGCTTCTTCAAGCTCATAAGGCTATTTTACACGTTGGGGTAACTGGCTTCAAATACCTAACCTTGTAATTTAGAAAATGTTCTAAGGGTGAAATCATGGTGTCAGCAGAAATGATGCTGAACTCTCTTTTCTTTTTTCCTAAGTAATACCTTATTGTTTCTTGTTATCAGCAACCAGAAGTGGTTAGAAAGTTCCAATTCTGCTTAAGAATGAAAGATGTGAAAGAATTACCAGAGCAAGCCTTGGTTACTGCATTCTTATTTGGACAGTATTTTCAATCTAGAAGTATATAGTAACTGTCAATGGTTATGAGTCAAGTTCATTTGTGCTTGAATAATAAAATAGAATATAAGCAGAACACCATAAAATATATAGAGCTGTATGTTTACATTTTGGTGTTAGAGTATTGCTGACTACAGTAATGTTCTAAGTACTTGGATGTCATTTAGGGAGCTCTCCTCTTCATTTGCCTACATTTGTAACTTTGTAAGCTATTGCCCATTTTATTCATCTTATTATTTTCTTGTTATTATTTATTGGTATGCCATTTATCATTTGTCCTTATTCCATTTTTAACTGAGCATGTCTTCACTTATTTAATTCTAACTCCTTCTTTTAAGATGTCAGGGACTCTCTTCATTATGTCAGTTGAAAGCTAGTGGGCATATTACCAATTCTTTTTTGAGTTTTTGCTAAAGATATGAACTCATTTCTAGTTAAGCCATCTGTAAAATACCACTCTATATGCTGATTCCAAGCTTGTTACTCCTAGAAATTAATGCACCCACCAAACAAGGTTAGGGAGTGTGTCTTGCCATCATGTTAAAGACTTGTATTCAAAATCCAACAAAACCCAAAAGACAGTTATAATGTGATATTGTCTAATATGTTGGAAGTTAAAGACTTAGCTGTTTATTTAGCCTGTGTGGCTTAGGAAGGGAAGGGTAAGGACAAAGCGATAAGGACCAGCAGTTGGAAGAAGACATATTTAATGTCCTCCATTTTAACCCCCAGTCCGCAGTAAGCCTCACAGAGATAACATTGTTGGTAGAAGAGATGTGACAATACATTTTTAGGGAGTTACCTGTGGAAAATTAAAGTGGATTAAATCATTACATCATTCAATAAACATTTATTAAGTGTTTACCATGTGCCATGAATTCTACTAGGTTCTAGTGATGTGGAAATGTATATACACACATATATACGTATTTTATGCATGCACCTATGTTTTTGTGTAAAGTTTCCAAATTCTACTAGATTGATAATGAGTGCTAACCAATGGTAAATATTAATAATTCAATAAGCATTTGCTATATCAAATTGAATGAATTGAGATTGTTATTGCCTTATTCTCCAACTTTGAAAATGGGAACTTAACAGTGTTTCCTACCGAAACTCTGTCTCTTTCTATCCTGACAGATGCTCTCAGTAAGTTAGATATTTCATTGATATTCTACTGTGGCACTGTTAATCTTATTTTGATTGAAACAACATTCTGGACAGCAAAATTGATGAGTGCTTATGGTGAGGCTGTTGCAAAAAAGTAGTAAGAAGGTTTCATATTTAGGTGTGCCTGGGGCAAGAATTATGACCTTCTTTAAAGTTATAATTTAGAAAATATTCTGCTTATTATGCTTCTTTTAGCACAGTATGGATTATCAATATATGCATTTAAGGATTTTTAATATCTATATTTTGATTGACATATCTTCTGTCATTTTCAATGACTTTCTTGCCTAAACAACATATAATAGAGTTTCACAGAGGACAGGACATTTATCTTTCTTGTTAGGTGATACCTTTTCCAACACAGAAGTCACACTGCCAGCCATATGTCATATAATAACATCATCAGATTCTTGAAGACCACTATCATGTAGCATATTTGTTGCACAAGTTAATTTTAGGACAGTTTTGTTAGATAGAAAATATAAAGAAGAAGTAAAATAAAAATTAATACAATGTGGAAGATATTATGCTTAACTTAAAATACACATTATATGTCAAAAGGTAAGAGATATTTTTGCACAGTGCTATAATTTAGTCATTAGTCTAGCTCTTTGCTATTATCTAAAATAAGGATTTGAGCTAAACTAAATTATGATCTAAAAATGCAGTAAGCCTTACTAGTTGGTGGAATCCAAACCTCCAAATTATTATCATTATTATTTTTACTAAATCACAAGCTGAGCTAAAATTTTTTAATCCAATGACTCAGAACTGGAAATGAATTTATAGATTTTCTATAACTATTGAACTAGAACAAAACCAGTATATCAAAATAGCCTCTAAACTGAGCAGATATCTCATTCAGTTCACTCATTCCTAGCATAAAATATTTTTATACTATACCTATCCTTAAGATATGTTTAAAAATAAACTTAGAACACTGACAACCTTGTGAGTTTTGCCACTTTAATATTTTATTTATAGTGATTGTTTGTGAGACTTTTTTCCCTCTTTATTTCTGGCTTAAAATACCTTTTAATTCACTAGTCAGTTTTAATTAATGTTTAGAATAATGAGTAACTTAGGATGGAGTGTTATATATCTGGTAAAATGTCAGCCTTGTTTTTTGGATTTATGGCAGTTTTATTTATTAACAAAACTTGAATTCTCTTTGGTTTGAATTCTGCTATGATTTTTCACCTAGGAAACATTTTCCTCCCTCTATGAAATAAGGATTTTACCACAGTAAGCATAGGAAATGAAGAACTATTTTCTAATCATTCAATAAGACATTATTCAGTATTAGGGCTGTGTTCATCTGAAGAAATAAAGTTGTGGGGGTATAGTCTTTTTTTTTCCTGAAAGAAGGGAGAAATATTTCTTGAAAAGAGACATATGGCAGCATGATACATTATTCTTCACTTAGGGAGAGATAGTGTAATAAGACACTTTTCAGTTGTAAATAGCAGTTAAGATTTAAGTAAAGACCTGTTTTTGTCCTGTAAGGCAAAAACATTATAACAGTAAATGATCACTAACTGTTCAGATATAATCACCTTATGTTGTACATGTCCCCACTACACTGCATTATTTAAAATAACATATTTCAGACATTATTTAATTAGTTGAATTGTTACAATGAATAATTAGTTATTCTAAAAATCTGTCCATATAGATTTTTTCTGACAGCTTCTTGATCATAATTAAAACCCATGTAGGTTTTACAGGGTTCAGAGATGGAGGATTTGAAGAAAGCTTGTAAAACTGAATGCTAGAGCATTGGACACATTGAATATCAGTTGTTTTGCTAACATTGTTAACTGAACCTGGTAACTCATGACAGATATTTTTCATTCAGAACCAAACTCAAATACTTTTCCTCAGGGTTAAATTGCAGCCAGAGAGAGTGACATTACACACACACACACACACACACACACACACACACACACACACTTAATCTTCTATTCTACAGTACTATTTACTCCCATTCCAGATACTAAACATACTGCCTCTTATAGGAATGTTTTACATTAAATTTATATGACAAAAGTAATACACACTTAATACTATTACCTGTTGGGGGAAATCAGGATTTTGAAAATTGAAGAGGATGATAGGAATAAAAGGCAGATATTGTTTTCTGGTAGAATAAATCCACTATTATTGCTGTCTTTATATTCCAACTAATGTTCAGCAACAAGTTAATACCCAATGGCAATTGACATTAAGACTGGCTAATGGTCAATGTTTGATATATGTAAAAGCACAGTTTATACTAAACCAACTGTATGTACCATGGAAAATAGTATATAATTAGAAGATACAATGTTTATCTCATATATTCGTGTTGGTTTTTTTCCTGCTTTGAACACTAGCTGGATTCTCAAGCTAGTTTTGATTATGTGTTTTTTTTCTATCAATACATATACTAAAATTGGAATGATACACAGAAAGATTAGCATGGCCTCTCTACAAGGCATGCACATTTATGAAACAACCTTCACATTTTTCATACTCATCTTTAAGGATCAGATCAAATGCCACCCCCTTTGGTCTCCTCAGGATGAATATTTCTCTCTTTTTGTCCTCAAAATGCATTGTTTATGTCAGTATTTTAGTCCTTAGTGTACATGTATATTTTTCTTATATTATTTTGAGTTCTGACCATGTATAATGCATCTTTATACTCCCCACAACATCTAACACAGTGCCTTGTGCATAGTGGGCACTCAAAACATCCTTACAGAGTTGAATTTTTATGAGTCATTTGCTGAACATTAGCTGCAGTATGCACATGTGCAAGTACACAGGCTTATAACTTATATAAAATAAATGAGAGAAGATCATTTAAATTTACCAGTTGCTCTAAGTTTTGGAAGTTTTCTGGATGTCTAAACGATAAAGGAATTGGTGACAGATTTTAGAAAGAGGGGAGAAGGCATTGCGTATGAAAGGAGAAATGTCCCTGGTTCAGGCCTCACTTTTTAAAGCAAGCAGTTGTTTGGAATTCTAAAACAATTATACTGACTATTAAGGAATAGGTTCATGTAAAATATTGTGGCAGTAGCTGAGCTTACCCCATTATGTCATTTGGCTTCTGTGTTTCTTTTTCTTATATATCGTGTCTTATAAAGTGTACCATTTTCCCTTTGGGACTACTAGAGTGACCTCTTTTCTCAGTATGTATAAAAAGTTAAAGGTATCTTGTAACAGCTTATAGCTCATGGGGAAAATGTGTCTTTGCATCTGTTTGCTTGTAGACATTGTGCTATTAAAGAGTTGCCATTTTTTCCCAAAAATAGTATTTAGGAAAAAACACAGTCTGGAAAAGTTATGGGCATTTTATTTTCGCCACATCTAAAGCTTTCCAAGTGTTCTGAATGAGCCACTGCACACTTTGATATTTTCACCTTCAAGTCTCTCTGTCTCTCTGTGTGTATGTGTATCTATGTATTATGTATGTATGCACACACACAGGTATATATTTGTTACATTTTTTTTACCTTTCTCAAATATGCCATGCTAAACAAATTGTTGCCTTCTATCAACTTGCAGAGAATATTAGTTTAACTGTTTTGACTGGTGATGCTGAAGCTCAGCAACGATTCTGTATCTTTACTGCAATCTTAAAACTTGCCATGAGCGGAAGAAGGGTTGTTGAATTGCCACCACTATACAATTGCACCAAGATTAAGTAAAATGTTCATCTCTGTCGAATTTAGCTGAATAGAATCCATCAAACCGTGGTCATATTTTTCTAAGTGTGCTTGGAGCTCTGTGGATGTGCAAATGAAAGACCATATGGAGGTGGCTTTCTCCAAGGTACCAGTAGGTATGGTTTTGTGGGTTGCACGTGCCTGTTGGCACTGTTGGCAGTTCAGCACCCTGGGAAAGGCATTGCTTTCAAACATGAGTAATTGATGAATTGTACGTAATATGCAAATGTGAATGCATAAATCTCCTGAATGACAGCTTAATTTATGTGAGCTTTTAAGAATGTGGGATTAGATTTTAATTAAATATCTTCAAAGGCACCCTGACTTATTCAGTTTTTTGGCTGCTGTCTTTAGAAAGAAGTGGGGGAAGGTTTAAATCAAAATTTTACACACACTATTCACATTTTCCAACTAAGTGGTCATTGTTTAATAGAAAAATCAAGGTATTTAAAGCAGAAAAGCATTTGTCTTTAATTATAAGAACACTGCCATTATATTACAATGGTTGCAGTTTGTCATATATGATAGATAGATATAGAAAAATATATGTGGTTTGAAAATTAACGTCTTAAACTTTAAATGTAATTCTTAAACATATTTCAGATACTACCATATATCTTAGTATGCCAAACTGAACAATGGTAATTGTGAATAACACTTCTTAGTATAGATTGTTGGGATAGTAATACTGTATATCACCTCCTACATGTTATTATCTTAAAATTACCTAAAATAAAGAGTCAATGGAGACAGAGCTGACTACCCACCTTTGCTCTTAAATATGTAGTGTGTATAGATGTAGCTGTGTGTGTGCATAGTTTTAACCTCTGTTTAATAATAGTATATCAAACTTTATGTAATATGAAGATTAGGATAAAAAGGGTAATTAAAAATCTTTGAAATTTTCCACTTAATCTTTCTAAGTGATCAGATTATGAACTAAAAGGATATAAATTTAATAGGTCCACTTAAAGTGTGTTGTAAGTGCTGTTAATTCTTTTAAAGTATAGCACAGGGAACTCTACTTAATGCACTGTGGTGACCTAAATGGAAAGGAAATCCAAAAAAGAGGGAATATATATATATGTATAGCTGATTCATTTTGCTGTACAGCAGAAACTAACACAACATTGTAAAGCAAATATACTCCAATAAAAATTAATTAAAATATATTTCAATTTATTTATAGTTTATAGTAAATCACATTGCCCATAAGTAATAAATTTTATAAATCTCGACCAGTTATAGGCTATGCCTAGTTTTTACCTATTTTTCCTACATATTCGCTTTCTCTTAATTTGCATTGAAAAGCTTAATTATTGACTACAGAGAAGTGGTACCTATATGTCTTTGCTTGAATATACTTTTCCTTTAATGTATCATTGTAGTGGTTAATTGAACAAACTCTGGAATCATACTTCATAGGTTCCAAATCTCAGCTCTAACACTACCTGTTGTGTGACTTTTGGCAGATCATTTAACTGTGCTTAAGTTTCAGAATTTCTGCCAGAATGTGGTGACAATATAAATCACTTAGAAATGTGCCTGGTACTTGGTAAGCCCCATGCAACTTATTGTTATTATTTATTTTCACTGTTCCCATCATACTCTCATTTTTAACTTGCAGGCCTGTCTCCTCTCTGGTCCCAAGACAGCTTCATTCTTATCTCTATGATTTAGTCTGGAATGGGTGTACCATGCATCTTCTTGTCCAGGTCCCATCCAAATTGAGACCTGGCTAAGGGCTCCTTTTCTCCATAAAATCTTCACTGACTCCTTCCTCTGAAACAGCTCCATTTTTTCTTAGTTTTCCTCTGTCACAGTCTTTGTTGTTTAATCATTTCCTAATCTCTTTTGTTTGCACCAGATTTACAGTTGTGAAACCTATAGTCCACTTATTTGGTTTCTGTCATGCAACCTAAAAATTACTCCTAGTGTGAAGTACTAGCCCCCTTTATCTTTTTTGCCTTTATCCAAGTTTGGTAAATCGTAGAGATGCAAGATGTATGAAGCCTCAAGTGAGATGAGATGACCAGGCACAACTCCACCCTTCAGGCCCTGCTTATTCTATTCTGTTATGGTTGAGTTTGTTTCTTCCACTGTGAGGAGGTGCTCTTCTGTTTATCAGAAATTAAGGAAGGGTCATTTGTCCTACACTAGGTCAAGAAATACATGCATATGATATAGTGTATTTAGAGTCAGACAGATGAGACCTACAATTTGGATCTCTTGGCTGGACTTCAGCAAGTTAGCCTTTCTGAGGGTTAGCTTCTGGTCTTAAAATAGGGATAATAGTACCCATCTTATGGAATTATTCAGAGAATTAAATTAAGTTGATGTGAACTTTAGCATAATGCTCAGCACATAGTAGGTGTTCATTTGTCAGTACTTTTCCTTCCTTTTAATCATCCAACAACAGTAACAGAACTCATAATAATGGGCTATGCAATGGAATTAAAGCTCTTCCTTAACTGAGATCTGGGAAAGGAACAATGGAGAGTTTGTCCAGGAGCAGTATGTGACTAAATTTTCAAATTTCTTCTCTGCAGGTACCAGAATGTATAGATGCCTAATTTTAACACATACTATTATTTTTTAAAGGAAATAAAAAGGACGAAAATCATGATGCAGCTGTGTAGGATTT
Organism: Leucopleurus acutus; assembly: GCF_964270905.1. Taxonomy (NCBI): domain Eukaryota; kingdom Metazoa; phylum Chordata; class Mammalia; order Artiodactyla; family Delphinidae; genus Leucopleurus; species Leucopleurus acutus. The sequence continues at coordinate 74,469,365 of NC_139148.1, forward strand.
TTCAGTCAGAATATGGACTTAGGTTTTTCCAGGTCTCAGAGAAGACAAACTTTACTCCACTGTGGGCTCATAATTGGATTCACTTTAAATATAATTTCTCTGGCTGTAGTCATTTCAACTCTTTGAAACAGCCTATTATATACTCTTTCTTGTTTGATTTTGTGAACTGGGTATACTTTTTCTGTAGTCTAACTCAAACTACATTTGTGTGTAAGGTACTATGCCAGGAACTGTGGTGGGCTCAATGATGAAATCGGTAAGCCTCACACAAAACTGGCCATGTGGGCCTAATATGGTGAGGAGATCTTGCAGAGCACTTTGCACTAGCTAGGGTCTCACTAAATATCTATTTAATTTGCTATTTCAATTCCTAGAGAATAGAACTCTTTCATAGAGCATGCATGTAAAACTGTTTACCTGTATTCCTCTTTCAAGCTCACTTTTTTTTTATAAATGACAGTTCTATATTGAAAATACTCAATGACAGTTTAGGTTAAAATTTTCTCTTCCACACCATAACATACATTTTAGTAAAAATAACTTTTTTTTAATTTTTGCGGTATGCGGGCCTCTCACTGTTGTGGCCTCTCCCGTTGCAGAGCACAGGCTCCGGACGCGCAGGCTCAGCGGCCATGGCTCATGGGCGCAGCCACTCCGTGGCATGTGGGATCTTCCCGGACCGGGGCATGAACCCGTGTCCCCTGCATCGGCAGGTGGACTCTCAACCACTGCGCCACCAGGGAATCCCAACTTTTTAAAAATAATAAAATGTCTAATTATAAATTATCTCTTAATTAAAACCATTCTTATCAACTACTCGTAAATTAGAAAAATAAATTATGATCTTTGTTATAAAAGAAAAGCACACACAGTTTTTTTCTCCATGGGGTAAAAGTTGTAAAGTATTTTCATATTGCAACCACTACTCAGATAGTACAAATAACATAGGAGTTTAAAGTCAAGCAGACCTGATTTTGAATTTACTTACTAGCTGTGTGACATTAGGCTGGTTATCTGATCTCTATGAGCCTCAGATTCCTAATCTGTAAATTGAGGACAATAATATCTACTAGCAGAGTTTTGGTAGTTATTACATATGTTATATCCATATATCTATATTATCTATGTCTCATTCTATCCATCTATCTCTCATCTATCATACTTTATATATCACACTTTATATCTCAGTGTTTCCATTTACTTTTGCTTGTATACAGTCAAATTCAACTCAGATAATTATAGACATGCATCATTTTTAATAGTCCAGATTGGAAAAATGAAGCAAAGGAGAAATGCTTAAAGGGATTATAATGATTATTATGGAAAGATCCATGGGCTGGAAATCAGTAAACGTGGGTTGCAATCATGGTTTCTTTCTAACTAGCTGTGTGATCATAGATAGGCAAGCCATTTCATCTCTTTGAGCTTTAGTTTCCCTATGTGTATGAGGAAGAATTTGCACTGTCTCCTAAGGTTCCTTATAGCTTTAACTTTTTAGGATTCTTTAGGTTCTTTGACTCTTGAGTTAGCATAGCATGGCAAGTCAGTGTGTGGGAACAAGATTCAGATTGCCTGGGCTCTAATCTCAATTACCCAATATAACAGCTGTATGACTTGGGAAAGTCACTTAATCCCTTGAGCCACAGTTTCCTGATCTTTAAAATGAGCAGGACAATAATCATATACACTTTGTAATGTTGTTAAGATTATTAAATGATTTGACATACATAAAGAACTTAGAAGAATTCCTGATACATAGTAAGTACCCACTAAAAATTACATGTTATTATTACACAAAACTGCAGAGGAGGTATACTAATGAAATATGTCCTGCTAATCTCAAATCCTGATGATGCAAGAATATATTCATAAGGCCAGTGAGTATAGCCAGTAATCCAGCAGGATAGTTCACCCATCTATTTCAATATTGAGATCTTACTTTGAATCTGTACAGAACTGAATAACCTGTATTTAGGTCTAATATTATATTTCCCTATATTGTTAGATATCCCTTCATGAATTCATATCTTACATTTGTAAAGTACTTGAGAGCAAAATTCACATCTTATACTTTCTATTGTCCTTCATTCAGATCATCTGACATTGGACCTTACCGCTAGTAGATGCTCATGAATAGTTGACTGATGATACAGGTTTTAATCCTTCCCAGAGTAGCTGCATTAAGAAAACTCCACAGTTCTCATTTTAAGTTTAATATGACTCTAGATACATATTTATGGAAGAATGCACCCTGAATCATGATAAGCAAATAACAATATTGGGCAGTATGGATCATAAAGATTACAGATGACCTCACTTCATAAATTACATTTTAGGCTAGACTACTTTCACCATCACATTTCTGACTGATTTTTTCCGAAATAATGTATCCTTGTATATTATATTTCTAGATGTTAAATGCTCACTGTTGTGCTATAAGATTGGAAAAATATTGTCTTATTGTTAGAAGAAGAAAATTCTGCTGATTAAAAGAGTTAGAAAGTCTCTTTAAATCTATTCTTTATAATTATTTAGAATGTTTACTTAGTATGGTTTTCATGAGGCTTTAAAACAAATAGACTAGAAAATTACTAGAAAATAGCCTCTTTGGGCAACAATATTTGCTCTGTCATTAATGTTTACTTAAGGAAAAGCTATGTAATTAAAGTCAGGAAGTCACAGTATACTTTAGAAGGAATGTTAGACTCTTTTTGCCTGCTACCATTTGGACATAGTTGCAGAGCGCATCCATGTATTCTGTTATTCATTTTGCAATTTATTTCCTTTCCATTTGTTTTAATTTTCAGAACACTCACATTACGTGCACTGTAAAATGGAGACAAGTTGTTTTGTATTCTTTATTCCTAAGTAGAAAAAATAACAAGTACAGACATCTCCTTAAAATATTGTATGTCTCATTCTAAAAACAAACCAAGCCCAGGCTAATTTTGTAGAATGCAATAGTGAACGAAAAAGGGTAAACTTCCATTACTGATCCCTGTGCTGGGGCAGTTGTGGATCTTAGAGCAATGCACCATCACTGGTCTCATAATCTGGAAGCAATACAGGAGATGGCTCTCAGAAACAAAAATAGAATGTCAGATAGTCTGATTATATCTGAATAATAATGCCAAGAAATGTAATGCTGGTTACCAGCAATCGACCTAGGTCAAGTTTGTTCATTTCTAGTAGAATCAGACCAAACCCAGATACTTCAGTCCCTTTTAGTTATCCGAGTTTGAGGTAGCTATGTGCTGGATAGGTCCTATAATGATTTTCTGTGGCTTAAAACTCACCTTTAAAAGAAATTCAGCAGGTCTAGAGTAAGGCCTAGGCAGTTGTAATTTTTAAAAGCCTCACAGGTAATTCTGATATGTTTCCCGGATTGAGAATCACCAGGTTACTCTTTTCTATGATAAAAATTGTCTCCCAGGCTTCCCTGGTGGCGCAGTGGTTGAGAGTCTGCCTGCCGATGCAGGGGACGCAGGTTCGTATCCCGGTCCGGGAGGATCCCGCGTGCTGCGGAGTGGCTGGGCCTGTGAGCCATGACCGCTGGGCCTGCGTGTCCGGAGCCTGTGCTCTGCAACGGGAGAGGCCATAGCAGTGAGAGGCCCGCATACCGCAAAAAAAAAAAAATTGTCTCCCTTTTCCATTTTCTTCAGGATGAACTGCTTTCCCAGTGAGACTATAAATTAAGTGAGCAAAGGTTTGCTGTAATCATTAGTCTTAACACTGGTAGATTTTTATAGGTATTGAATTGTAACCCATCTCTTATAGACGTAGGCAGGTCCTTTCAATTGATGTGTGTATAGATTCATGAATACAGTTGTATGTGACTTGATTTGGAGGATTGGAGTTGAAGACCATTAGCTAAAATGGTAACATAAAATACGTTAAAATCAGCCTAGATACAGAAATAAACTCTAAGTAGAAGCAAATTGAGTTTCTTAATATGTATTATGCACTCAGTAGACAGAAATCCTTAGAATACAGAATAATTCCACAAAAAAATACAACTATAGCCTAAAATGTAAAAAGTTTAGTCAACCAGTCTGTCTTCTGGCTATTTGATGTACACAATACCTTGTACTCCAGATGTTTTACTTACATGAACATAACCATTGTACAAGACAAACTTCTTAACAGGATAACTGAATTTCTCATTACTCATGTAGGTATTTTGTTGCAATACAGTTGCCACTTCAGAATGTTAAATCTGTTTTTAAATACAAGTGTCCCTAATTTCTTTACAAAACAAACTCTATGCACGATGATGTCACTAAGAGTGGCCATAATCAATATTCAAATAATGTATACAATAATACAAAATATTTCATTTAACAATGTTTGCTTCTATACGAAAAAAGAAACAAACCTTTATTTTGGCAGCAAGCATTTCCAAAGGAAGCAAATGTTTTAGTCACTGTGGCCAAAATAAATGTTTTCTTTAAGGCTGTTAAGGCAGCCAAATGTTTTCATAGCATTTTCAAAATGTTTCCACCCTTTATTTTCACAAAGAGAGTCTCTTTGCTTCCCACCCATCACCCTATGGAAATATTTTGAGAATGTAATTTGACCATGAAAACAGCAAAAACATTTTGAAAATGTTGTCTTTGCAAGTGTTAGAAGGATGCTCTCAAAGTTTAAGGAAGTTTAAACAAAAATGACAGTATAGTGCAGTTGAAAGAATACTAGAAGCGATGGAAATAGATACTGGGTTTGACTCTGTAGCTTACTTGTTAGGTCATCTTTAACTGATCACCTGACCTCTCTCAGCTTTCAGTTTATTAATCAGCAAGAGAAGGGAGTTTTACTAAATGCCATATAATCTGCATTTTGCATTTCAGTAAAATATCTATTGAATACATTGCGACAGGCAGGGACCTGGGACCTGGGACCCATTGCTGCAGTGCTGCAATGCTTGCACCTGGACAAATCTCTCCTTGAGCAACAAAATACAAAGAAACTATAGGGTCTAAAAATAACTGCGCACATGCCCAGTTGGGGCAATTTCTAGACAGAAAGATACAAAAGACTAAAAAACCCAACTGCCACTATCTGAAGAGCCCAAGGCAAAAACTGGGTGTTGGGAGCAAAAGCAGGGTACTGTGCATGACCCCTGCACACACCACCACCTAAGGGGTGGGCACACCACCTAAGCCACCCCTCCAGCCTGACCCCTGCACACACCCCTACCCTCACCCCATATAAGGAACAAGCTCGCCCCCCCAACTCAGGGAGCCAGTGAGTGAGCAAGGGAACCTGTTACTTGTTCTTGCTCCCCACTGCTGCAGCAGGGGCCCCAATAAAGCCTTTCCTGAATTTCTTGTCTGGCCTCTGGTCAACTTCTATTGATTGGGGAAGACCAAGAACCCTGGTCAGTATCAACATGAGTCTTCAGAGATCTAAGTATCTTCTATATTTTTAAATAAAACGCGACCCATATCATAATTTTATTTTTATAATGGTAAATTCTCTTGCCTTTGTGTTTTATTTAAATAAAAACAAAGAAACAAATAAAACAAGCATAGTATTCTGAGACCTGAATTAAGTATTTCCAGTTTTGTATAGGTACTATAAACCTGAGCAGCTATGGATGGTTTCAAGTGTTTTCCAGCACAATACAACCGTCTCTAAAACCAGTTTAAATGATTTTCCTCTTTGCCTCAGTTTCCCGGACTGGGCAAGTAAAAATACCTGCATCTGTCTTAAGTTTGACAAAGAGGAAAAAAAGTGAATATAAACACTAAATGAACCATGAGTAGTATTTTTTTCATTGTTCTGTCACTGTGGTTTAAAACTTTAGGCTGCTTATGGAGTTCTAAGGAGGTTTAACTCAGACAATATGGATAAGAAATTTGAGAAAAGCAAAATATGATGCTCATTATGTACTATACTACAGTGAAAGAAAAATGTTATACCAATTAAATAAACTGCATCAATTTAACAGTTCTAAGGTTCTTAATTACAACACTACTACCAATAATAGCTGTCAAGTTGTTAAGCACAATTATTAAAGACTGTGTACCAGGCACCACTCTGCAGACATACTTTGTCTCTCATGTGTGCTCATGTGTGTGTGTGTGTGTGTGTGTGTGTGTGTGTTTTCTATAACTCTGAGAGGTAGGTGTTAGTAATTCTAATTTGCAGATTAAGAATCGGAGACACATAGAGGTTAAATGACTTGCTTAGTATCAAATCACTTGCCTAGGTACAGCTGGCAATAGGCTCAAAACCTGATCTACATGATATTAAAGGAATTAAAACATCTGTGTTTCTTTGTCATACAACTGCTGCAACTAACAACCTTTATAATAGTAATGCAATAGATAGGTGAAGGGTATGAGCTGGACAGTTTCATCAGTTCCTAGAGACCTTTTCTCTTGGACTTTAGAATGAGACTAAGACAGAGGCAATCTTGATTGTCCTGACAAATGATCTGTCCAAAGCAAGGCCCCAAAGTCAAACTCTGGTCATAATTCTTGGAGGTCTATTTCATGCCTTTTGACTTAGAAGGCCACAAGGTGCTTTCAGCCCGTTAGTGTGACCTAAATGGAGAGGGTGCTAGCCCTGCTCTAGTACGGCCATGAATGTTATCTCTGCCTAATTCTGAATGGCAGTGAAATCCATATGGCTGCAGGTGAGCAAATAGTATAACAAACTTACAGGAAGATGTAGCCGTGACATTTTGCATACATGGAGCAAGGCTTTAGCAACTGAAGAAAGGTATCTGGAGGTGCATTTTAAAAATTTATTTGTTTGTAAGGACTGCTCTTGATTTGTAGTTGTTCCTAAATTAGAAATTTTCCTTTCTGGGTCAACTTTTAAGACTCACAAATAGTGAGTGACTGCTAATACCCCAACAATTTTTTAGCATCAATAATGTATGTAAATAAATATAAAGATGCAGGGATCCTCAAGGAACTTGAAATATAGCTAGGGAAATAAAACATTAGTTAAATTTTAAATTGGAGAGACATGAGCACATCTGACTAAGATATAAGAAATGTCACAATGAAGATGAGTGGAATGAATGAATAAAGCAACTTCAGAGCTGTGATTGGGCACCTAACTCCCAACCTCAACATCTTCCAATCAATATGTTTAATCTTGTATTTTTTTCTGGAATAAGCCACTATGTGTATTTCTTTTCTACTGCCGAATCACCAAGTGACACCTTTATCTCTCTTGGTTTCATCTTGTGTTTTTCAAACTCTTTTTTTAATATCAATGAAATTAGGTTTAAAAGACAAAGATCATTTGATGCACCAATATTTACAGATGACTATATATATTCTAGACCAGTGTTGTCCAATAGAAATATGATGAGCCACAAATGTGATCCCCATGTGTAATTTTGTTTTCTAGTTTCCACATTTAAAAACTAAAAATAAATAGGCAAAATTAATTTTAATACATTTTATCAATCCCAATATATCCAAAGTAATATCACTATAATATGTAATAATATAAAAATATTAATGATATATTTTACATTATTAATTTTTTGTACCAAGATTTCAAAATCCAGTGTGTATTTTAGTTACACAACAACTCAATTTGCACTCACCATGTTTCAGGTGCTCAATAACCACATGGGGCTACATAATATTATAAGGCATATTTTGATGTATAAATTTCTATATTTCAGCTGTAATTATTGTTATAATTAAAGAACAGTTTAAATGAAAGAAGTGCAATGCTTATAAAAGCTAGAACTATGATAAATTATTTCTTCAATACCAAAATCCATTCTTATTAAACAGGCAAATAAAAGTGAGTGACCATAGTTTTAGCATATGGCTGAACAGTGACACTGCAAATATAGTTTGCATTACAGGTAGATGATCTACCGAAACATCGATAGCTAGGTTGCTAGCATAGATATGGTATTAGCATGTTATTAGCATTAAATGTTTTGGAAATGCTTTTAATTGCTGCACATCACATTATCTGTACTTTCCACCATGGGAACATACATATTGTGAATCATTCCTTAGAACTGTCCCTGCTTAGGAGACTGGCAGTTACTTAGCAGTCAACTTAGACTTTTTTTTTATGTTGGATTTTTACTTTAGGTAAGAATCATACCTGTTTTATAGTTATGACTTGCCATAAATTATCATGAATTATCACTAAATATGGAGATAGCCTAAACCAATTTATTCATATGCCAATATTTTCTCTTTAGCACTTGAATGTATACTTTTTGGCCTGCCTGTTGAATAGCATTTTTCTCAAAAGTTTATAAACTCAAAGTCTGAAATATTAAATCAATTTGTTCTTGTCTTTGTCACTCCAAATCTAGTCAATTTTGATTTATATATTACTTATAAATATTTGTTTCTGGTTAAAGGCTGATAACTTACTTGCTTTGTGTTTCTTTGCAGATATATATTATACTTAGAGAGCTTTAAAAATCATCACCATTTTAAACATTTGCTTCATATCAAAAAATTAATGTTAAAAAAATTAATGTATTAACATTGTACATTAACTACCAATGTGTACATAGGCAGCTTATTTCTTTTGAAATATCCTACTCAGATTACAAAAAACAATTTTGGATTTGAAATAGTTAATTTTAACTGGAAGTAAGGACATTGTTGCTCAGAATGCAGTTGGTTTAGTTTGCTACCCATTTACCTTTGTGTATAGTTAATGTACAGAAAAGAAGAATTCTTGATAATGTAGGAAGATCCAATAAAAAACCTCAAGACTCTGAAGGGTGAGAGTTGCTATTGAATTCTTCATAAGCCATGCTGACTGTTATTGCCCCCCCACAAAAAGACAGGAAAATTTGACCCATATGGAGGCAAGTGAAGGCTCCTTGGTATTATCCCAAAGATCCTATAATATTAAATAGAAGGAACAGAAGTCATTTAAGCTGACATCTTCAGCTTACGAATATAGAGGAATGGTGTCCAAGGGGTGGGGTAACTCACTCAAGATTGTGGAGATTATAATGGCAGTTCCAAATCTGTTGTAATACTCTTATGCTTCTAAATATGCTCATTTCCAGGACTACTAAATGTTTAAGAAAATAGCTTTCCATATCTTTTGGTATATAGATTTGTTTCTCATAGTTAAATTTTGCTAAAATCAGATACTTTACACTGTGTTTCTTCATGATTTTTCATTGCAGATATAATAGTTTTATCTTCAATTATATAAAATATGAAAATGGCAAGGTCAAATGAAGAATTATTTGATTTAGAAAACATGACCACCATGGTTTCCTTTCAGAGAGTTATGTTCTGGTAAATGTTTAACAACTGGCTGCAGGTTAGGGTAGGAGTGGAGCCCTGATTTGTAGTATTGGCTGATTTCTGTGGTGTAAATAATCCCAGCACGGCCTATGTCAAGCTACTGACATGAGATCCTCAATGTGAAGTTAGAAGTTGATGCACATAATTGGTGCTCGAAAGCTGGTAAAAATTGGTTCCGGCACATCACTGCTTTCAGAGCCCAAATGACAGACTGGTGATCTGATTCAGGGTCTTATTTTTCACTTGGGTTCTGAGTTTTAGTTTATATACTTATACACTCACTGATACATACATTCGACTTCTGAATTTCATGATTCTGTCTGTATTCTCTTTCAACCTGATACCGACCAGGGTTCTTGGCCTTCCCCAATCAATAGAAATTGAGGCCAGATAAGAAATTCAGGCAAGGCTTTATTGGGGCCCCTGCTGCAGCAGGGGGGGAGCAAGAACAAGTAACAGGTTCCCTTGCTCACTCACTGGCTCCCTGAGTGGGGGGCGAACTTGTTCCTTATATGGGGTGAGGGTAGGGGTGTGTGCAGGGGTCAGGCTGGAGGGGTGGCTTAGGTGGTGTGCCCACCCCTTAGGTGGTGGTGTGTGCAGGGGTCATGCACAGTACCCTGCTTTTGCTCCCAATGCCCAGTTTTTGCCTTGGGCTCTTCAGAAGTGGCAGTTGGGTTTTTTAGTCTTTTGTATCTTTCTGTCTAGAAATTGCCCCAACTGGGCATGTGTGCAGTTATTTTTAGTCCCTTATAGTTTCTTTGTATTTTGTTGTTGGAGATGTGTGTCTCAGTGTAAGTATTTCAGTACTGCAGCAAAGGGCCCCAGGTCCCAGGCTGTCTCAAACCCAATATCTATCGCTTTGGTAATGGATTACTATTTCTCCATATATTAAAAATATTACCTTGAGTAGTAATAGATGCTTGCTCATAGGAGGATGTAAACCTTAACATTAATCAGGACATTTCTTGATTAAAAACAATACAAAACAAAAGGAATTCCCCAACACTACAAGTAGCAATATTTGAGCAAAACCCTCATGTCTTTGACTTTGACGTGAGGTCCTAAATAATATGACATACTTCCTCTAAGAACATCCTTTATTCATATCCCACATTACCATTCACTCCTTCAAGGAATGAAGTTGTAAAAAAACAATGCCATTTAAAGTAGAAATCTTGAAAAATAAACTATGAACTTCCAGTGTAATGTTTCAGAGGACGGAAACATCTTGTATTCATTGCAATTTATCTGGAACACAACTTACTTAGACTTTCTGTAGTACTCTTAGTCAGAGGTGATTAACCACCAATTTTAGAGCACTGACAGTTGCACAATGTTAATGTTTAATTAGCTAAAGGGAAACACCTGTAGTGTGGAGGAAGAGAGTAAGATTAAACTATATGCATTCAGGTTGTAACAAAAGGCAAATTAAATGAGCGTACTATTTATCTTCAGGGAAAACATAGTTGCTAAATTGTTGGACAGCCCCAACTCATGGGAAGTACAAGCAGTGAGTAACCTTTTGCATGTATATTTTGTTGCTGGCTTTTTATCAGTAAATTCCAATGAGGAATGTTTGTGAGTTTTCCTGTCCTTCCAGCACAAAGGCAGGCTGATTTTGTTTGGGACGTTTAGACAGATCTATCACACCTTCGGTTTAATGTTTCATGCCTTGCATTTGACATGTTACGTCTCACCCAAAGAATTGGTTTGCCTCCCTTCCCTTCTCTTCTTCATCAGCCTTCCTGTATTCAAATGGAGGAGATTATTCTAAGTGCTTTCTTAACACCTTTCCTTTGCTGCTACTTTCACATTTATAATTATCCTTTTACGAAAGGATAAAAAGATTTAAAATGATTATTCTTGGCAACAGGCCTAAGGTGAAACCCTGTTGTAGTTAACGTGTAAATTATGATGTGTGCAGTTGTGTAGATGGGTTTGTGAAATGCTCCTGTAAACGCAAGAATTTAAAGGAAGCTGTCAGAGAGTTTGTACTCTTCAACGGCTTATAGTCATTGAAAAGCATCTCAAGATATGTTATATCTGAAGGGTAAATGAATAGTTTAAGTTAAATACAACCACTAACTTTCTGGAACACAGGAAGATAAAGGATACAATAGCCTCTCAGCAAGGGTTTAGGAAAATGCAAAACCCCTTCCTTCCTCACTGTTACTTTGAAGTTTATTTGGAATGATTAATTTTCCTGTGGCTTAATGTAAATTGAGAATTAAATAGAAACTGTGTTACCTCACTGACCTTGCTTCCCCAGTTTTTAAACTAAGCTTGTGGATGGCTTTTCTAACCAAGTACATTAGAAGCAGAACCAATCCTTTCATTTAAATAGGAAACTAAAGGAAAATACTTTTCGATTTTTATATCCTGCCAATTTTCAAAAAAGTTCTCTTTCAAAAGTTTAGATTGCAAAAAATATTCGGTGTGATTCTCTCCTGTTGCACTAATTGTAAACCTGCCACCTGTTAATTTTGGTATTTTAAGCCAGTTCTGGGAGAGTTCAGGAGCCAAATATATTTGACTCTTACTTCTGCCTCCAAAGCTCCAAAAGAATCTCACAAAAGCGCTTCCATAGCACAGTACAAAGTATCCTGATAAAACATGAAAAATAATTATCTTTCCCTCCCTCCATCTTTTCCTTCCTTCCTTCCTTCTCTCCTAGATGATGTTTACTTTGTACCAAGAATTTTGTTAGGCACAATCAAGCACTACATATTCAATAAGCTATATAGTTCCTATCAATAAGAAATTTAGAGTTAAGACAAGTAGCTATATTCTAGTTACATCTAATTTTTTTTTTTTACAACAGGCAGAGTGGGACAAGTTGATAACTTTACCATGGTGCTGAGATGAATTTAATTTACATTTATACAATGCCTGAAAATATGAAAGTGTTGTACACATGAAATGCAAGGAAATGCCTTGCTGTTCCGAACATAGAAGGAGCGTTAGAGTGAGGGTTATCATCAGCTCTTTTGTGAGGTGGATATTACATTGCTCTCAGTACACCCCACTGATGGGGTTAACTTGCCAAGAGTGTTTAAGAATTTTAAATCTTCTGTGGTTTTGACCTTGATAAATGTTATTTTTTTCCCAAAAAGGAGAAGCAATCAACAGGTTTCGCTGCTTAGAGCAGGCTTTAAATTATATTTAATAATTATGTAATAGAAGCATGTTAGTTGAATTTATCTTGGAAAAAAATTATCAGTGATAAAACACTTCTTTTAGAAATACTTCTAATTTTAGGATATAAAAGTTTATTTCTATCTAATCCTCCTGCCTTGAGGCGAATGTTATTTTAACAGCATATTTGTTATTGTCTAGCCTGCTGTGCCAGAAAATAGCATTCTCTCAAAGAAGAAAACAACCCCCAGAAAGAGAAATTCCAAAGACAATGAATACATACACTATGAGATTATGTCACAAAAAGTATTTTCTAGTACAATAATTATAATAATACTAATATAAGAGTAATGGTCTAGATAATGGCATGAATCAAAAAACAAAAGCAAAATCACACAGAATAAATACATACTCTCATTTCTTATTTATAAATAGTTCCCTCATGTAAACTTTGAAAAAGTTTCTAATGTTTTTTTACTCCATTTCTCTCCCTATATTTTGGGATAAATTTTGTCATTTCAAGTGTTAAACAGTGAACATAAGTGTGTATATATTCATTTTCTCACAGTAAAACTATGGTTTTCCATTTTGAGCTGTGTCAGGCATTTTTCTAACCTTGAACTGTGCTGTGGGTTTAGCCGTCAGGAATGTGCCCACAACAACATATCCTACTCTTAGAGGCCTGTATAGGCTTTGAATCTAAATCTAACTTATGGATAAGCTGGTGAAGTTTGGTTTCAAGTTTATCTCACATTAGTTAGAAGTCAGTCTTAAGGACTTGTATCATATTGCCCTTTTTGCAACCTTGTCCTGTTGGTAGTAGGAGCTATAGGATCAAATTGTCATCAGTATTATCAAGAAATCTCATCTGAAATGGAGACCCACATTAGCCATGGGTGCTATTAAATTTCATTTTGCTTCAGAAAGTGGTAAAACATTCTAGTGAGAGTCAAATGTACTTATGAGGGAACATTAAAATATGCAAATTACATTTATTTTATTTTCCTATAGTTAAAGAAGAGATGTAAGTTTAGGTATGGGGGAAATAACCATGTGTTTTGGAAAAGGTTCTCTTTTACAGGAAGAGTTTATTCACACTGGGTGAGGGGAACCTAGAAGGAAATAGGAAAATAATCTTTGCCAGCAGTTGGATTTGTTAAGTTTGTTTGCTTGAAGACAGTGAAATAAAAGGTTATTTTGAGAATTCCATACTGAAAGTGATAGTGTTTTTGACTTAGAACAGCTAATGAAGAAAAAATAAACAGCTTCAAGGATACCCCTATAAAAACATTATCAAAGTAATTGTATGCTGCACCACACCACTACTGTATAAAGTGAGAATCTGTTTAAATTGGAAAATTCTGCTCAAAGATGCTCACACATTAGCTGTTTATTTTCCCTTCTTGCATATTATTTTATTGTGGAGGATTTTACAGAGGGGAGTTTCCAATTCTTCATAATTCCTTGAATCAAATCATTTTGGTACCCATTTAGCAGATGATAAAACTGAAGCATAGAGAAGTTGAGTTTCTCAGGGTCACAGACTGGATCAATGGCACAGATAAATTCAGTTTCTGGGTTCATAGTCCCTTGCTGGGCTATTGAATTTTGCTGCCTCACGGGAACGATGATTTAGGAAGAAAAATGACTTTTAGAAAAGTGTGTTAATGTGTATCCAGGCCACATTGTGTCAGGATTTACTTGTGATATCTGAATCTACCCAAATTTACCTGACTTCAGAATGAAAGTGAGGGCGGGCAGGGAACCTTATAAATGCATGTCCACTGCCATGGCCACCTTGAAGATCTTCATGCCTATTTACTAAAGTTTAGCAACTTATCCATGACTATGCCACAGTCAGCAACAAAGAAAAATTAGAATTTAGTTCTCTATTTTCTAGTCAACTGCTATGAGCTACTCTGTCTTTGATGAAAATTTTATTATTTTGAAGCGGGAAAGAGATAGGGGCAAAGGTTTTTGGGGGGAGGAATACCTAAAAAAAACCTGTTTTCCTATCAAAGTAAGGAATGGGGAAGGAAAATGAGAAAGAAATCTGTGTATAAACATGTATTACATGTATTACAGTTACCTTAAGGAAAAATTAGAGTTGTGAAATTAAAGTGTAAAGGTTGAGCTCTTGAATTTTGCCTTACAAGTAAGGACGTATCAGAACGTAAATTAAGTATGTAGTAGGAGATGGTTGGGAGAGTTGGAAATTCTTTCAGTACTATCATTCAGATGAGAAAACTACTTTTCTAACATGTAAACTGCAGAATATATCTCTCTGGCTAGACTTATGTTGGCCTTCAAAATTATTTCAGTGGAAATTTTAACTCAATAACTGCAAGCATAGTAATATTACTGTTGAATTTATATAGCACTTTAAAAATTGTGGTAAAATACATATAACATAAAATGTATCATCTTAAACATTTTATTTATTTTTAAAAAATTTGGTAAAATACATGTAATATACAACTTACCCTCTATACCATTTTAAGTGTATAGTTCAGTAATGTTAACTGTAATCACATTGTTATGCAACAGATCTCCAAAACTTTTTGATCTTGCAAAACTGAAACTCTATGCCCATTGAAGAACAACTCGCATTTCCCTCCCTCCTCACAGCCCCTGGCAAACACATTTCTACTTTCTGTTTCCATGAGTTTAATTACTCTAGATACCTCATATAATTGGAATCTTATAACATTTGTCTTTTCGTGACTGCCTTATTTCACTTAGTATAATGTCCTCAACGTTCATCCATGTTACAGTATGTGTCAGAATTTTCTTCCTTTTAAGTTGTGTAGCACTTTTAGCTTTTCAAACTGGTGTTCACATATATTGATTAATTATCTACGCACAACTATAAGGTGAGGATAATGCTATAGTATTATGCACACATTTTGCCCTTTTTTGGAGTAATTTTCCATAGGACCAATCCAGCAGCTTTACTTAAAATATGAGCTAAAATAGACATATGAGAAAGTGGAAAACTATGTATACTTAGAAGTTAATGAATTATCTGCTTTTGACCAGAAATGTAGCATGATTCTAATGATCAGATTAATAGATTATTTAGTTTACATCTCTAATCATAAAATGAGGTAACATATTTAGAATAGTCATGTAATTTGCCTGAGGTCACACAGCTCAATAATGGCAAAACTGGCATATTAGTTTTCTGTTGCTGTGCAACTAATTGCCTCAAATTTAGCAACTTAAAATAACAACCATTTACTGTCTCAGAGTTCTATCTGTCAGAAATCTGGAGGAGCTTGACTGTATTCAGTCTTACAAGGCTGAAATCTAGGTGTTGGTCAGGATGGGCTCTTATCTGGAAGCTCTGCAGTAGAATCTGCTCACAAGCTCATTGACGTTGACAGAAGCTAGTTCATTTCAACTGTAAAACTTGTGTACCTGTTTTCTTGCTGGCTGTCAGCCCAGGGTTACTCTTGGCTTCTAGAAGCTACCTGCATTCCTTGACATATAACGCTGTCCATTTTCATACCAGCAATGTTGTGTTCTCTAATTTTCTGTTTTTAAAGGGTTCATATAATTAGATTGGATCCACCTAGATAATCTCCTTTTCAATTAGCTCATTCATGTGATTAGTTACCTTAATCACATGTAGAAAATCACCTTTGCCATGTAATATAACTTAATATCTCATTACATTCACAGTTTTAGCAGTTAGGGCTGGAAATCTTGGGATGGAGGAGAATTCTGGAATTCTGCCTCCCACAACTGAGATTAGAACTCAAGTTTAAGTCCTAGTGCTTTCCACTGCATTACATTGAATATCTAAGATTGTTTAAAGTAGTTTTATTTTAATATGGGTTGCTAATATTTATCCATGTAGAGCAAAATTTTAAAAAGATTTTAAATCAGCAAGGAAACTGGCTTCTGTATTTATCCATTAAATATGTGCTTCCAGGCTGTATTCCTAACCATAGAGACTAATGCAGTCAGGTTAATAGTGATCAGCTTCCTAAAAATCTTACTCAACTTCCTAAGCTCTCCAGAGTTGTGATATTAACACAATACTCCTGCAGTTTCTGATTGACATTCAAACATGAAATGTTAACTCTTGAGATCATCATGGGATTATGCACAGACTGACAATTACCAATGGGACTTCATTTGCCAGACATGAAAAATAATATTTTGGCTAGTTGTAACATGCTCCCTTAATGATGGTACTGAAGTTCCCTTTGTGATAATCATTAAAGAGAGCCTGTATGATGACACAAAGTAAAAGGCAGTGGCCTTTCAGAAAAACAGCACCGTTTACAGCAGGTTATACTGAAACCTTCCCAAGACAGTGGAGCTTAACAAAATTTTTCCCCAGGAACCCTAATACCTTGAAGATATTTCACAATGGAAGGGTTCTAGGGTCAAATACTACGCTTAGCAGATAGGGAATCTACTCATCCAGCTGGAGAAGGACATTCATTTAAGAAGTAATTAGAGAAAAGGGAAGAAAGATATATTGGGGCAGATTGCTAGACCAAGGCATTTAGAATTTATTTTGTATGCACTCAGGAAGTATTGAGGGTTCTAGAGCAAAAGATGACATAATGAAAGGATGTTTCACCAAAATTCAGATCACAGTTTATGTAGAATGTATTGGAACAATGAAACAACTTGTTGAACATAACCTGGGCATGAAGTGATGAGGGCCTGAAGTAGGGTGTTAGAGATAGGAATGGATAGAGATGGAAATTTGCAACATATATTACAATGGAACAAAAATATTGGAGACTGAAAATGAAGGGGGAGGTGGAGAGAGAATCAAAATTACCCTCAAGTTTATAGTTTTGGCAACGAAAAGCATGCCTATATTGCTGACAAAACAAGAGAAGGAAGGTGTGGGGAGTGGGATTTGGGGGAGGCATATTTTGAATTTGAGATGCCAGTGGAATGTATCCAAATGTGAATGTTAACTTCTTATCATTCTCTTAATATCAAATTTTTGAGCAGTGACACATTCTTTGAATTCAAGAATGCCTGTATTTTAAAAACATTGTGTCTGACAGTGGTATGATACACTTTAGAAGGGGAAATGGTTATTTCTTTTTTAAACCTTTTATTTTATTATTTTTTAACATCTTTATTGGAGTATAATTGCTTTACATTGTTGTGTTACTTGCTGCTTTACAACAAAGTGAATCAGCCATATGTATACATATATCCCCATATCCCCTCCCGCTTGCGTCTCCCTCCCACCCTCCCTATCCCACCCTTCTAGGTGGTCACAAAGCACCTAGCTGATCTCCCTGTGCTATGCGGCTGCTTCCCACTAGCTATTTTACATTTGGTAGCGTATATATGTCAATGCCACTCTCTCACTTCATCCCAGTTTACCCTTCCCCCTCCTCGTGTCCTTAAGTCCACTCTCTACGTCTGCATCTTTAGGGAAATGGTTATTTAATTTGATTCACTCTAAGATTTACTAAGGTGCAATGATTCCATCGATGTTAATTGGAATTACATAAGCAGAACGAAAAGAGGCTACTAAGAATTTGTCATATACCAGCATTTCTGTTATACAATCTTTGTTAATTATACTAAGACATTTATTAGAATTCAGTCAATTTATGACAAAAACTAAACTTGTTTAAAGGTTAGAGCAAATTTAATTTAAATAGGGAGCAGAGTCAAGTAAATGAAGTATAAAATAGCTTCACATTTATACTTTCTAAGAAGTGAGTAGTCAACCCTTAAATTGTCTATTACATCAGATTTCTTTTTTTATTGAAGGAAAAATAGAAATTCAGCATTAGAAAAGGAAATTAAATATCACCATTTAAAATAATAACTATAAATTATCCAATTTATTACAATCATAAGATTAATGCTAAACATGAATTATTCTACATGATCCTTGGTATTGTAAGACATGACCCTAACAAGGAAGATTTTTCCTCATCCTCTGAACCCCCTTATGTTAAAGATAATTTCCTTAACTTCCCTAACTCTAATGGAATGCTGGTATTGATGCTTTTAATGTATTCAAATTTAAGTTTTGGATATGCCTATAAGAGCTGAAAAAGGAAGTAAATGGTAATGGAATATAAATGACCTTGCCTCTGGTGTGTTTTTTTGTTCCTTGTGTTGATAGCTCCTAGAGACATGATGAGCCACACTTTAAGTTCCCATAAACCAAGAGCTGATTGATGCCCAGTTTAACATAAGCACCATTTTATGAGAGTTACCATAGTGACCAGGTTCCAGTTATCAGCTTGAACAATTTCATATATGATTAATGTTAATTGCCCATTTTGCATGGATGACTTTTTCCCGGGTGCTGAATTGGTTGCTGCTGCCTTTGATCTGGTTGAGAATACAATCCAGTGCAATAGTTAGACAAGTGATCAGTTTGCTAACACTGAGAAAAGATGGATTTAAGTTGCTGTGAGGTCAGAGTTTGTTTCTCTTCATAAACACTGAAAGGTCAGGTAGAGTTTAACTACTATTGGCATCCTTGAAATGTTGTAATAAATGTCAGGCCTAAGAGATTATTATTAATCCGCAATGCAATTAAAAGTCTTATTGTTCTGATAGAAAGATTCTTATTTAATTTAACAAGCATATTGAAAAGTCAGAGCAGCATTCTCACAGTCAGGTAAACAACACCTTCAAAGCGAATGCCATTCTTGGTTTTCTTGGCTTCTAATGTAATTGAAAAAAATGACACATTCAGGGACTGTCCCAAGGGATTTTAAATATCAGTGATGGCTCTGAAAAGTGAATCCCAGGTCATGGCTTGCAGCTCCCACTTCAGGAATCCAATTGCAGCGATCTTTATAAGTTGCTGCTAATACCACAGTTAACTGCCACTATATCCTCAGTTTGTCCAAGAATGTTATGAGTGTTTCTTTAAAGAGTAGTAAACCAAACTTTCATTGAAGAGGATAACATGACTTGTGGTTCCTCGCTAAATCATGTGCTGATGATATATGGTTTACATTAAATGTCTTGAAGTCTCATGACATCACTAATTAATTTATTAATAAGATTTTTTCTTTGAAATAAAATTACTCAATTGTTTACTCCTTGATTCATATACAAATGGCTGATGATACAAGATAAAAATAACTCCAACAGTGAAATTTCATAATCTTAATGAGCAAAATATCAGCTACTTTATTACAACTTGGAATAGATATTTCACAGACTGTGTCATATCTTGTTGACACCAGAAGACCTACTGACTTTCTTTCTTAGGGACCTGTCAACTCTACAAAGTTTATAAACTTTGAGGTAATGCTCTGATGGTAATCCACTTTAACTGCAGAAAAATGAAATACTGTTGATACATATTTCAATTTGTTTTTTTCTTTAATCGCAGGAAGCTGAGTTACTATTTCATTTCTTCTGAAGAAGTTTACAGAGTGAAGGGTAAAATACATATCAGGATAAATTATGTTATGGGATGACCTGGACCCAGAGAAAATCATGATTCTTTGGTATAATTTCCTTCCAAACCACCTATAAATGTTACACCTAATGTTGATTTTATAAAGCTGATGATCTCAAAGATTTAGCTGAGCTTTTTAATAAGAGTTTTGCTATTTTGGCGGGTTGTTTGCCTTGTACCATAAAGTTTTGTTTATGATGCTCATGGGTGATATAACCACTGAGCCATTTGAGTGGGAACTTTAAAAAGGGCCTGCTTTATTTTACAGAGTACAAATAACCTTGTAATTAAACTGAAAACAAATAATTGCCAACAAGCAATTATTATTCATTTAAAGAGTAATTACATGGTTATTTGTGCCCTGTAAAATAAAGCATTACTGAAATCAGTAACACAATCAATATTTTAGCAGAAACAGGATGCTGCAATGATGAACCTTTCAACCTATGCTGATTAAATTGTCATCCAAATAACAGTTTTCTAGTTAAATCACCACATGTTTATTTGTCTTGATTAATATGTAAATATCTGCCTAATGCTAATAAAGCTCTTAAAGATAAGAAGTGTGGCAAGATCATCTATCAAGAATATTTCCCAACTTTCTACAGAGTCCTCCATAGTCTTTCATCATGTTGTCAGGCTTGTGTTCTTTGAAAAGAAATGCAAGAACTTTATTGCTAAGAATATCTTACTACTGAGGGTTATTTGGTCTAAAAGTAAGAATAAATCTACCTTGTATTAGTATGGAGCTCTATTGATTATAAAGCACCTTCACAAATTGTATTCTAATTAGTTTACCCTAGGGGCCCAAGTCTTCTTTCCAAGAGTATAAGCAAAAGCATCTGAATATGATTTTTCTCACTGATAAGTTTAAACAAGTTTGGAAGGATACATCACACAACCATACTCACTAAAGTGTTAATCATAAATTTTAAATAGCAGGTCAAACACACATCTCTATCACTAGACCTTAAGCTCTTCAAAGGCAGAAGCTGTTCTAGGTTCTCACAATATATCAATGAACAAACAGACCAAAACCCTTGCCCTTGTCAAGCTAACTTTTTAACCTTGTAACCCTGATACCTAGTTTCAATGCCAGATACACACTGAATGGGCACTTAGTGCATGTTTGTTTATTGGATGATTGAATAAGTGAAACTGTCATTACACATGAATAACTGCTGGAACCTTCAGCCCTTGAATGGGTCTTGAAGTTTGTAGGAACTTTCAGACATAAGACAGTATCTATCATCTACCCTTCTTTAACCTTGTAAATAGTCAGATTGGACTGGATCATATTTTGAAGCTCTTATAATTGCTGTAAAGTCCAAAGTTTAAAAGTGCTTACCTGATGATTAAATGATGGCTTTCTATTTATTTGGTCAATAATAGAGCAATCAAAGGAATATTTGGAAACTGTAGCCATGGCAAAATAATGTGTCCTATCATTACTCATTAACTGATTTTAATTAACCATTTACCAGCCCCTACTGTGTGCTAGACACCATGAGAATTGCTCAGGGTACAGTGACAAACAAAAACAGACATATGTGCTGCCTTCATGACCTTACATTTTAGTTGGGGAGGCTCACAATTAATCATACCAACATCATAAAATTATAAACTGAAAATAATGTTAGGATGGAGAATATGATCCTCTTGGCTTATAGCATTTGTAGTAAATACTACCAAGCCATTTGTGACATTAGCCATGAATTCCCCCATATAGATCTGATGGTGGGAAATTTGACCAAATTTTTCAAATCTTGGAATTTAAGGTAGAACCATCAGACTAAGAGGCCTGTAATCTAATGCCCCCCAAGCCTGAGTCAGCTTATTGGAAAAGAGCTACATCAAATTGTGAGATTGACCAATAAATTTGGAACAGAACTGTTTAAACCTTATAGCTTCCAAAGTATACTGTCAACAACTGTCTCAGGGAAGTAGAGTGAGCATTAGGCTGTTTTCTTCTGGAGACAGCCTGTCTGAAATTGATTATGAGCATAAAGACAGCACTGAAATTTTTATGCTGGAAAAGTACAAAGAGTTATCAGGTGGTCTTTAATAAAGTTAGTAGGCTTGAATTCTGACAAATAGAAAGATACAAAGAATCACTTGGAAAGTACAGACTTGGTGACGATTATTCAACAAAAAGTGCCTTTTTCTAATGACTGGATATAACCTGATGAATATTGTTCAGTGACCTTGGGATCCTTTAGGGCATTTGAAGTAAATTGGATATTTTTCTTATCACTATTCCTTCAAAGAGTTAGGAAGCCATAAAACAGGGCAAGGACAAACAGGATAACAACGCTGAATTAAAGAAAATAAATTATAGCCCAAACTTGAGTAGAAAGAGGGAGAGGAGATTCAGTTTATAAAATTGAAACATTAAATGAGAAAAAAAGAATCTTTCATGCTAGATTGATATACAATATTGATGTACAATGAAAGAAAATAACATCAGCACAGTGTATGAAAAATGAACTGGGTAATAGTACCTCTGTATGAGGTTGCTAGAAGTCGTCTTCATTTGAAAGCAGAGTTTGTCTTACATTGATGGAGCACTTTGCTACTGCAATGTTGATAGAGTGAGGTTTAACTTAAATTTCTTTGTGAACAAAAAGTCATTTTTGGAAATGTTCTCTATCTGAACCTTATACATTTTTGCAGCTTGGGTTATTTAATATAGTATTTTGCAGTATTTTGTCAAAATCCCTCTGATTCAGCTTTGTAAACTGCATTTCTACTAAGAAGCAACAGCAGTATTTTAAGTAACATTAAGAAAGTAATATTTGAAATATACTGCATGACTTGAGAATGACTTGATCCTAATGTTCAGTGACTTATAAGTCTGTTCATGTAGTGACAGCTTCTAAATGATATATTTAGTACACTGACTGTATTAGAGTACAAGATGGAAGCCTGATACTGACTTTCTATTTCATTATTTTATGGATTAATATTTGCAACTGCAAACTGTTCACACCTGGGTGAAGAATGTGCAAATAGAATAGGTTAGGTTAATGTTTTAAGTTTAGCATCAACTCATCAGTTAAAAATACCAATCAATCTGTGAGACAAAACAGCCTAGATTGCAAAGGTGGCAGGTTTCCTTAGTACAGCCACTCCAAGAGAGTGTACTGCTGGTTATACAGCCTGGTTTAAATAATAGGTATGAAAAAAACCTGAGGGCAGGGGTTCTTTGTTCCTTGTGGGCTCCCAGAAGCTGTGGAAATGCTAGTAAACATCAGGTCTTATTCTACATATCAGCTTTTTACCCCTCACCTCTGGCATGCTGAACAGAGACTTAATCACTTCATATTCTATACGATCCTAATTCTGTGAGCCCCTATCTCAGATCTCAGTTGCATGTATTAATACCAGGGATCAAGTGTACCTTTAAGAGCGGGGGTAACTTTGGGTTTCTCACAACAGGTAAGCTGTATTGCAAAGTGCTGGCTTGTAAATAGAATCTAAACTAGAAATTGATCTCTTATGGTTTTAATGCTTGCCATAGTTATTTTGGAAGTTTAGTATAAAGTATTGGTCCTTTAGTAATCAATGAAAATAGTCTTTAATATAAAAGTATATCATTCTTGGTAATTAAACAAGATTTAGGCGAATGTAGCAAGTGATGGTATTTCCAAAGAGCATATTTTAACCTGATCTTTGTCTGTTTTTCAACAGTTCAAGGCCTGGCAGGCCTCCTAAGCGTTCTTTGGGAGTGTTGCAGGACAATGCTCGCCTTCTGCCCCATTCAGTTCCAGGCCTCTTATCACCAGGACTTATCACTCCGACAGGTAATAAAATCCATCCGATGATCAGCCTTGTCTCTTCATACTGCCCAGCATTTGAAATGAACTCATATTGATCTAACTGCCTTGTCCTTCAGAGCTTTTCAAGCTCTACTAGAGGTTACATTATTGAATTTTTTTGATTATTCATGCAAACAGTTTTGTTATTCCAGTGACTCAAATCAAATGGACATGACTTAAAAATTAATTGTCATTTCCTTGTAAGAAATCTCTTTCAAGGCCTTATTGTGTGTATGTATGTATGTTTTTGTGTGCTGTGGGCAGAGATGGCAGGGGGTGGGGGGGACTGGCCAAACTAGCATTTTCTCAAAGCCTCCTATGGGATGTAGTATACCTGCTTGTTGATATGTCTCAATAATATTCCTTTTGTTTCCAAAAGTTCTGGGCATCTGTGTATCTTTTCCATGTTATTACTCTAGGATAAAATGTAGAAATAATATGCATCATCCCTGGTAGTACCTTATGATTAGAAAAGAAGAAAGTACAAGTAGTCATTGTCTTGAATAATGATTCAGTGTTTTTCATCGAACACTGTGATAAACAGTACTCCCCTAAAAATACCAGTCTCATAAATTTGCATTTTTGATTCTCTAAAACAAAGAACATAAAAGCACATAAAACACTCAAAAATAAGCTTGCAACTATACCTCAATTTAAAAAAAGGAATTGAAAAAAAATAAGCTTGCTATTTCTCTAACTGAACCTTTAAAAATCATTAAAGCTACTATGTGGTAGAAAATGTATTTAATGACAATATGATCTTTGTATCTTCAATGATACATAAAACTAAAAACCCTAATGTGTTTTGGGTATTAGATCCTAGGTAATGCAAAATTATATGAGTAGTAGTCCTTGTCACAGTAGAATTAGGGAGAAGGTAATGTAAACTAATGATTTCAATTTAATTAAAGTATGATAGAGACTATAATACAAGTACATACAAGGTGCTATAATATCACAGAATGAGAGCAACTAAATCAATTTGTTAAGTTGGGTAATGCTCATAGAGGTTTGAGTTATGTCTTATAGGCTGAGTGTTGGACAGATGGAGAATAAGAGGGAAAATCATCCTCTGTAGACAGATATACACTGATGAGAAAGGGCCTGGTATGCTAGGGGGAATAGCAATTAAGTGGAAGAGACGGGAGCAGAGATTTAAGATGGGAGACTTATAGGTGATACAGTTAGAGTTAGAGTTAGAGTTAGAAAGAGTGGGAAAAACCAGCTTAGGAAGCTATCTTGTTTAACAGTTTTTTTCCCTATAGACCAATGGTTTTCCAAAGGGTCTTTCAAGGACTTTCCTTACTGGCTGACATGGGATTGGGGAAGTACTTCTAGGTTCCCCACTTCTGCCTCAGAATTTTACATGTTCTATTTCATATAGGATTTTGTTCAAATAAAAAAAAAGCTGCTGTAGGTAAAAGGAACCACTGATAAGTAACTGAGTAAATGCTTTAAAAACAATTGCAGTTGAAGGTAAGTAGCAATGAAGGGAGAAATACTGAGGACCTGAATTGAGGAGAATTCAAGAGTAGAAAAGAGATTCATAGTTGCTTCATAATTAGAATTAATGACACTTGGTAACTGATCAAAATAGAGAGCGAGAGGATGAAATCTAGGATGATTCATGTCTAGCCTAGGTTATAAGTTGGATGATTATGTCATTAGCTAAGATAGAGAATTTAGGAAGAGACTCAGGCTTTGGGGATTAGATAATGATTTTTTAGACTTTAAATATTTATAAACAAATTCTGATACAAGAAGAAAGCAGCCCTGTGCATATAAATGAATATAGAGGTCATAATAGTACCTGAAATATATTACCTTGGTGCTCAATAAATGATAATCTATTTATTGACTTCTAAAATACATTGACAGAGCCTAGAATCAGTACCATGTAAATAATCAGGTCTGTGTCCTGATGAAAGATGTATCCTGTGTAGATGGAAGAAAAAAAGGATTTTATAATTGCTTTGAGGCTAATGTACTCTTGAGTAAACTTCGGTACCTTATCTGTTGAGAAAAACCTATAATATATATTAAGTTTCTATTAGTACCAGACATGGGTGCTAAGTGTTTTATATACACTTCATTTAATCTTATAGTAACCTTATGAATATTGTCTTCATTTTTCAAGTAAACAATGTATGGCTCAGTGAGTTTAAATTAATTGCTTGAGGTTACAGAGCAACTGAGTGGCAGAACTGGGTTTCAGACCCAGGTCTTTTAAAGTCCAGGGCCTATACTTTTTCCTCATCATCATGATGTCTTATAGTAAATGTTAAAATCCAGTTTGAGGTTTTCATCCCCTCCTAATTTACTTGGCATGTATGCTTCAATTCCTACAAGATAACGGAGCCTCCTTCCTTGGATTAGAGCCTTGGCCTTCCGTCTTACAACTTGGATTTACCACAATGAGAATTATTGGAACAAAAAAAGACTCCTCAATTCATAACCCTTTGCTTGTGCCTAGAATGAGATGATAGAGATAGATAAAGGATTGAGTAGGGAAAGGCATGAATACTTCAGTCTAAATAGCAAACAGTAGAAAAATCATTAAACGGGAAGGAAGAGGAATCTGCACAGCTCTATAGTAATTTCTTTTCTTAGAATACATTAATTTATTTTACATGCTCAAGGATATCCTACTCACTTACAGCCATCTAAGAAGAAAAATGCTCTGTAAGCCAAGTAGAAATAATTCTGGGATTATGCATTATTTTGCATTAGACACACTTCTTCACTCCTCCATTAGTAAAGATAATTGAGATAGAATCAATTCTCAATTTAGCTATCAGTAAGTTTCATATTTGGCATTACACTTATTATCCATTAAAAACTTAACTTTCATTAATTTTACTTAAATATACTTTTGAAAAATTCAGTTGATGTTTTTAATATGATCTGTTATGGGTTGAGAATTATCCTATTTTTCCCAAATGATTGTTAAAATGCTTTACAGTATTTTCCTGTTTCAGGTCCTTATGTCTCAACATTTTTTTGTAAAGAAAGAGATAATATTTTACAGCTCTGTATAATTTTACATACAACTGTCAAATTAATTATTGATAAGAGTCTGCTGTTATCTTCTGTTTCAATGTCATATGTCTGGAGAAGCCTCTTTGAACCCTACTGAGTTTGCCTAAGTAAATGAAACTTGCTCTCCATTTGTTTATATTATTTCTTTGCATTTGCAATTTGAAAATGGGGTCTAAGGGTAACAAAATGCAATGATCATGACATCACTTTTTAAATATAGTGATGTTTTTGTAAATTATTTTTGCCTTTAAATTGTTATTTTTCCCCCAACAGTTGCAAGCAAAAAAATGAAAGTAAAAAGGTTTAGAAATGGTTAAGTCATTTGAGAAGAGCGCTCTATTTATTCATATAGCTTGACATGTAAATTCTTAAAAATGCAGAATAATATCAGGTATGCCATATTGTTTTATCTGCTTAGCATAAAGGTATTTCAAATTTTCTACTTTATGTGATTTTATTTCCTTTTTTGATGTGTATCATTTTTCCATTTCAAAGATGTTTATTTTCCTCTTTGTTATATTTCCTCTGTATAATGGAAACTGATTCATTCAAACTCCACTAATTCAGATCTTGAGATAATTCAGAGAGTGGCTATGCTAAAGTCTCTGGTATTAATAAACGTATCTCATTTAGCAAATGAAAAGTATAAATAAAAATGTGTGTGTGTGTGTGTGTGTGTCTGTGTGCATTGGTGTAGGGTCATTAAAATACTTGGGAAATTTAAATGTACTTAGGTATCTAAAAATTACTCCAAAAGTTAATTTCTATACATATAATCAACATACTAATTACTGATGATAATTCTTTTTTCACTAAGATAGGACCCACAGGTGCTATTCTTGACAATATTGTCTGATATCGATTTAGAGATTATATCTATGTAACTACAGACCAAGAGATATAGTATGTATGTATATATGTATGTATCTATCATCAATTAATATCTGTCTATAGATAAAAATGTATATGAATTCATGATTTTCATTTAACATGTTTCTTTTTTAAATTGGAGTATAATTGCTTTACAATGTTTTGTTAGTTTCTGCTGTACAATGAAGTGAATCAGCTATATGTATACCTATATCCCCTCCTTCTTGGACCTCCCTCCCACACCCCCCCATCCCACCCATCTAGGTAGTGACAGAGCACCGAGCTGAGCTTCCTGTGCTTTATAGCATGTTCCCACTAGCTATCTATTTTACGCATAGTAGTGTATATATGTCAATCCTAATCTCCCAATTCATCCCACCCTCCCTTTCCCCTCCTTTGTCCACATATCCGTTCTCTATGTCTACGTCTCTATGCCCATCCTGCAATAGGTTCCTCTGTACCATTTTTCTAGATTCCACATATATGCATTAATATATGATATTTGTTTTGCTCTTTCTGACTTACTTCACTCTGTACGACAGACTCTAGCTCCATCAACGTCTCTACAAATAACCCAATTTCATTCCTTTTTATGGCTGAGTAATATTCCGTTGTATATATGTACCACATCTTCTTTATCCATTCATCTGTTGTTGAACATTTAGATTGTTTCCATGTCCTGGCTATGTAAATAGTGCTGCAATGAACCTTGGGGTACATGTGCCCTTTTGAATTATGGTTTTCTCAGGGAATATGCCTAGTAGTGGGATTGCTGGGTCATATAGTAGTTCTATTTTTAGTTTTTTAAGGGACCTGCATACTGTTCTCCACAGTGGCTGTATCAATTTACATTCCCACCAACAGTGCAAGAGGATTCCCTTTTCTCTACACCATCTCCAGCATTTATTGTTTGTAGATTTTTTGATGCTGGCCATTCTGACCGGTGTGAGGTAATACCGCATTGTAGTTTTGATTTGTATTTCTCTAATAATTAATAATGTTGAACATCTTTTCATGTGCTTCTTGTCCATATGTATGTCTTCTCTGGTGAAATGTCTATTTAGGTCTTCTGCCCATTTTTTAATTGGGTTGTTTGGGTTTTTCTAATATTGAGCTCCATGATCTGTTGTATATTTTGGAGATTAATCCTTTGTTGCTTCTTTTGCAAATATTTTCTCCCATTCTGAGGGTTGTCTTTTCATTAACATATGTTTCTTGAACATCTGTTCTGCACCAAACAATATGAGAAAACATTACAACACATTGAAATAAAATTCATTTTTTTTTTTTGTGGTACGCGGGCCTCTCACTGTTGTGGCCTCTACCGCTGCGGAGCACGGGCTCCGGACGCGCAGGCTCAGCGGCCACGGCTCACAGGCCTAGCCGCTCCATGGCATGTGGGATCTTCCTGGACCGGGGCACGAACCCGTGTCCCCTGCATTGGCAGGCGGACTCTCAACCACTGCACCACCAGGGAAGCCCTAAAATTCATTTTGTGAGTCATATTTTTCTCAAATTCCATCAGCCTTTTATTGAGTTACTAAAAAATGATGAAATTTAATTTTTTTTGCCTTCATATATTGCACTGCTGATATTCTCATCTCATGTTTCTGTCTCTGTTTCTATTGTACAATCTGTGTGTCTTAATTCCCTGATAGGTCATTAATACAAAATAATCCTATTACCTAGTATTTTCTGTAAAATATTTTGGGTTATAGAGGGAAAAAGAGGAAGGACTTTTATCCCCATCTTTCTCTGCAGATCTGGAGAAGTGCTGATATCCCTGGATAACATTCAAAGCATGGATTAGTCATGTGTGCCTTTGAATTTCCCAAAATATGACTACCCCCCTTTCCTCAGTTTATGAACTATTTCAAACAGACAGACATGGAATTTGGCCTCAGAGAGATTTAAACTGACAACTTACAAGGAAGTAATAAAGTGCTTCAAATGAAATTCCTGTAGTGTTCACTCTTTAAAAGCTAGCAGATTCTTCATCTGTTTGTTTTTTTTTCTTCAAGTTCTATTGTGACAAAATATTTTTAGGAATTTCAGCTGCCATCCAACTCCTTGGGAAACTGAGCCTGTGAATATCCAATTCTGTAATAGTAGCTACAACAATCAACTCAGGATTGGCAGAGCCATAAGTAGAATCCTGCCAGGTCTTTGCAGTGAGATGTTAGCTTCATGATATGGTATAATGCCAGTTAGCCTGATAGCATGATTGGAATCAGCACCCTTCCCTTTTCAAGATGCATTTCATATTCTTACTCAGTTGGCTTGGATGCTAAGAAGTGGTCATAAGGAGGACAGAGTGGTCCTAGGCCTTTCTTCTGTGAGTGTAAGACAGGAGAGATCTATCTAGAAAGAACCAAACCAACCTTTTTAATGGTCAACTTAAGACATTTCTGTTTCTGTGACTATCTTTGACTTTTTCAATGAGTAATATTGTAAAGCATGCTTCATGTCACACAAATGGTAACTGCTTTCATGTCATTGCATTTTCTTTATTTCTCGTGTGTCCAGGAAGAACCATTGGCCTAATAGGAGCCAGAGTTGAATGACTAAATTTTCTAATATAGAGTTTAGACTAACATACAATTTCGGTATCTCCACTAAACAAAAAGATTAACTACATCAGTTTAATAACAGGAACTTCATTCATTATATTAGCTAAATCTGGGTTTCCAAAACACTGATTTATATTTAAATATTTGTCAGTGCTTTTTTTCTATATATATTATAATTATCCTAACCTAAAAATGTCTCCACCCAATGTTTTTAGATGCCTGCGAATCATTTTTGTATTATATTGATGGCTCATAGAGCAAAAGCCATTGCTTATTTCCAATGTAGATGGAGGAGAAAACTTGGAATTTAAGCAAACCTTACAGGATGATGATGGTGATGATGATGATGATAAGCTTTATAGTGCTTTATTAAGCACTCCCAAATCTTTAATGTGTGTCTATGTGTATGTAGGTAGCTAAACTTTAAGTTTTAAAAAAGAACATTTTTCAAGGTCCATCCATGTTGTCATGAATGATGGGATTTTATTCTTTTTTATGGCTGAGTAGTATTCCATTTTATATGTATACCACTTCTTCATTATGCATTCATCTATTGATGGGAACATAGGTTTATTCCATATCTTGGCTATTGTAAATAATGCTGCAATGAATATAGGGGAATAAATATCTTTTCAAAATAGTGGTTTTGTTTTCTTTGGATAAATCTCCAGTAGTGGAATTGCTGGATCATATGGTAGTTCTATTTTTAATTTTTTGAGGAACCTTCATACTATTTTCCATAATGGCTACACCAATTACATTCACACCAACAACGCAAAGGGGTTTGCTATTCTCCACATCCTTGCCAATACTCGTTTTCTGTTGTCTTTTTCATAATATCCATCCTGATAGGTGTGAGGTGATACCTCATTGTGATTTTGATTTGAGTTTCCCTGATGAATAGTGGTGTTGAGCATTTTTTCATGTGCTTGTTGGCAGCTGTATGTCTTCCTTGGAAAAATGTCTACTCAGATTTAATCAGGTTGTTTGTTCTTTTGATGTTGAATTGTATGAATTTTTTGTATATTTTTGGATATGAACTCCTTATCAGATACATCCTTTGAAAATATGTTCTCCCGTTCAGTAGGTGACATTTACGTTCTGTTGATAGTTCCCATCACTGTACAAAAGCTTTTTACTTCGATGTAGTCCCATGTATTTATTTTGCTTTTGTTTCCCTTGCCCGAGGAGATGTATCAAAAAAATATTATCAAAACCGATGTCAAAGAGTTTATTGCTTGTGTTTTCTTCTAGGAGTTTTATAGTTTCAGGTCCTACATTTAAGTCTTCAATCCATTTTGAATTTATATTTGTGGTGTGAGATAGTAATCCAGTTTAATTCCTTTGCAAGTAACTGTTATGTTTCCCACACTATTTACTGAAGAGTTTGTCTTTTCACCATTGTATGTTCTTACATTCTCTGTTGTAGATTAATTGATCATAAGTGTGTGGGTTTATTTCTGGGCTCTCTATTCTGTACCACTGATCTACGTTTCTGTATTTGTGCCAGTACCATACAGATAGGATTACTATAGTTTCGTAGTATAGTTTGAAATCAGGAGTGTGACATCTCCAGTTTTGTACTTTTTTTCCTTAATATTGGTTTAGCTATTTGGGGTCATTTGTGTTTCCATACAAAGTTTAGAATTTGTAATCCAAACGAGGAATTATTTATTACACTTCTATGAAAAATGCCATTCGTATTTTGAAAGGGATTGCATTGAATCTGTAGATTGCCTTGGGTAGTATGGTTGTTTTAACAATATTAATTCTTCCAGTCCATGAACATGGTATATTTTCCATCTGTTTGTGTCATCTTCAGTCTTGTTCATCAGTGTCTTATAGCTTCTTTGAACAGGTCTTTTCCTACTTAGATTTATTCCTTGGCATTTTATACTTTTTAATGTGATTGTAAATGGGACTGTTTTCTTAATTTCTCTTTCTGATAGTTCATTGTTAGTGTCTAGAAATGCAACAGATTTCTATATATTAATTTTATATTCTGCAACTTTACTGAATTCACTGATGAGTTCTAGTATTTTGGTGGTATCTTTAGGATTTTCTATATGTATTATAATGCCATCTGCATAGTAACAGTGACAGTTTTATTTCTTCCATTCCAATTTGGATTCCTTATATTTCTTTTTCTTGTCTGGTTGCAGTGGCTAGGACTTCCAAAACTATGTTGCATAAAATTGGTGAGAGTGGGCATCCTTGTCTCGTTCCTGATTTTAGAGGATATACTTTCAGTTTTTCACTGTTGAGTATGATGTTAGCTGTGGGCTTGTCATATAAGGCCTTTATTAGGTCAAAGTTTGTTGCCTCTATGCCCATTTTGTGGAGAGTTCTTATAGTAAATGGATGTTGACTTTTTAAAAAAAATATTTCATTGAAGTTTAGGTGATTTATGTTTTCTGTATTTTTACTGTAGAGCTAAGTGATTCAGTTATATATATATATATATGTATATATATATATATATATATATATATATATAATTTATTTTTCATATTCATTTCCAGGATGGTTTATCACAGTATATTGAATATAGTTCCCTGTGCTATAAAGTAGGACCTTGCTGTTTGTTTGTTTTTCTTTTTTTAACATCTTTACTGGAGTATAATTCCTTTACAATGGTGTGTTAGTTTCTGCTTTATAACAAAGTGAATCAGCTATAAATATACATATATCCCCATATCGCCCCCCTCTTGCATCTCCCTCCCACCCTCCATAACTCACCCCTCTAGATGGTCACAAAGCACTGAGCTGATCTCCCTGTGCTATGCGGCTGCTTCCCACTACCTATCTATTTTATATTTGGAGGTATATATAAATACATGTCACACTCTCACTTCTTCCCAGCTTACCATTCCACCTCCCCATGTCCTCAAGTCCATTCTCTACATCTGCATCTTTATTCCTGTCCTGCCCCTAGGTTCTTCAGAACCATTTTTGTTTCAGATTCCATATATAATGTTAGCATATGGTATTTGTTTTTCTCTTTCTGACTTACTTCACCCTATATGACAGACTCTAGGTCCATCCACCTCACTACAAATAAATCAATATCATTTCTTTTTATGGCTGAATAATATTACATTGTATATATGTGCCACATCTTCTTTATCCATTCATCTGTTAATGGACACTTAGGTTGCTTCCATGTGCTGGCTATTGTAAATAGAACTGCAATGAACATTATGGTACATGACACGTTTTGAATTATGGTTTTCTCAGGGTATATGCCCAGTAGTGGGATTGCTGGGTTGTATGGTAGTTCTATTTTTAGTTTTTTAAGGACCTTTCATACTGTTCTCCATAGTGACTGTATCAATGTACATTCCCACCAAAAGTGTATGAGGGTTCCCTTCTCTCCACACCCTCTCCAACATTTATTGTTTGTAGATATTTTGATGATGGCCATTCTGACAACTGTGAGATGATATCGCATTGTAGTTTTGATTTGCATTTCCCTAATGATTAATGATGTTGAACATTCTTTCATGAGTTTGTTGGCAATCTGTATATCTTCTTTGTAGAAATGTCTATTTATGTCTTCTGTCCATTTTTGGACTGCATTGTTTGTTTATTTTATATTGAGCTACATGAGCTGCTTGTAAATTTTGGAGATTAATCCTTTGTCAGTTGCTTCATTTGCAAATATTTTCACCCATTCAGAGGGTTGTCTTTTCACCTTGTTTATGGTTTCCTTTGCTGTGCAAAACCTTTTAAGTTTCATTAGATCCCATTTGTTTATTTCTGTTTTTATTTCCATTTCTCTAGGAGGTGGGCCAAAAAAGGATCTTGCTGTGTTTTATGTCAGAGTGTTCTGCCTATGTTTTCTTCTAAGAGTTTGATAGTGTCTGGCCTTACATTTAGGTCTTTAATCCATTTTGAGTTTATTTTTTTTATTTTTTTATTTTTTGCGGTATGCGGGCCTCTCACTGTTGTGGCCTCTCCCGTTGCGGAGCACAGGCTCCGGACGCGCAGGCTCAGTGGCCATGGCTCACTGGCCCAGCCGCTCCGCGGCATGTGGGATCCTCCCAGACCGGGGCACGAACCCGTGTCCCCTGCATTGGCAGGCGGACCCCCAACCACTGCGCCACCAGGGAAGCCCTGAGTTTATTTTTATGTATGGTGTTAGGGAGTGTTCTAATTTTATTCTTTTACATGTAGCTCTCCAGGTTTCCCAGCAGCAATTATTGAAGATGCTGTCTTTTCTCCATTGTATATTCTTGTCTCCTTTATCAAAGATAGGGTGACCATATGTGTGTGGGTTTATCTCTGGGTTTTCTATTCTGTTCCATTGATCTATATTTCTGTTTTTGTGCCAGTACCATACTGTCTTGATTACTGTAGCTTTGTAGTATAGTCTGAGGTCCAGGAGCCTGATTCCTCCAGCTCCGTTTTTCTTTCTCAAGATTGCTTTGGCTCTTTGGGGTCTTTTGTGTTTCCATACAAATTGTGAATTTTTTTGTTCTAGTTCTGTGAAAAATGCCAGTGGTAGTTTGATAGGGATTGCGTTGAATCTGTAGATTGCTTTGAGTAGTATAGTTATTTTCACAATGTTGATTCTTCCAATCCAAGTACATGTTATATCGCTCCATCTATTTGTATCATCTTTAATTTCTTTCTTCAGTGTCTTATAATTTTCTGCATACAGGTCTTTTTTCTCCCGTGGTAGGTTTATTCCTAGGTATTTTATTCTTTTTGTTGTAATGGTAAATGGGAGTGTTTTCTTAATTTCACTTTCAGATTTTTCATCATTAGTGTACAAGAATGCAAGAGATTTCTGTGCATTAATTTTGTATCCTGCTACTTTACCAAATGCATTGATTAGCTCTAGGAGTTTTCTGGTAGCATCTTTAGGATTCTCTATGTATACTATCATGTCATCGGCAAGCAGTGACAGTTTAATTCTTTTCCGTTTTGGATTCCTTTTATTTCTTTTTCTTCTCTGAATGCTGTGGTAAAACTTCCAAAACTATGTTGAATAATAATGGTGAGAGTGGATACCCTTGTCTTCTTCCTGATCTTAGAGGAAGTGGTTTCAGTTTTTCACCATTGAGAACATTGTTGGCTGTGGGTTTTTCATATATGGCCTTTATTATGTTGAGGTAAGTTCCCTCTATACCTACTTTCTGGAGCGTTTTTATCACACATGGGTGTTGAATTTTGTCAAAAGCTTTCTCTGCATCTCTTGAGATGATCATATGGTTTTTCTCCTTCAATTTGTTAATATGGTGTATCACAGTGATTGATTTGCATATATTGAAGAATCCTTGCATTCCTGGGATAAACCCCAGTTGACCATGCTGTATGATCCTTTTAATGTGCTGTTGGATTCTGTTTGCTAATATTTTGTTGAGGATTTTTGCATCTATGTTCATCAGTGCTATTGGCCTGTAGTTTTCTTTTTTGTGTGACATGTTTGTCTGGTTTTGGTATCAGGGTGATGGTGGCCTCGCAGAATGTGTTTGGGAGTGTTCCTTCCTCTGCTATATTTTGGAAGAGTTTGAGAAGGATAGGTGTTAGCTCTTCTGTAAATGTTTGATAGAATTCAACTCTGAAGCCTTCTGGTCCTGGGCTTTTGTTTGTTGGAAGATTTTTAATCACAGTTTCGATTTCAGTGCCTGCATTGGTCTTTTTATATTTTCTGTTTCTTCCTGGTTCAGTCTTGGAAGGTTGTGCATTTCTAAGATTTTGTCCATTTCTTTCAGGTTGTCCAGTTTATTGGCATATAGTTGCTTATAGTAATCTCTCATGATCCTTTGGCTTTCTGCAGTGTCAGTTGTTACTTCTCCTTTTTCATTTCTAATTCTATTGATTTGAGACTTCTCCCCGTTTTTCTTGATGAGTCTGGCTAATGGTTTATCAATCTTGTTTATCTTCTCAAAGAGCGAACTTTTAGTTTTATTGATGTTTGCTATAGTTTTCCACATTTCCTTTTCATTTATTTCTGGTCTGATATTTATGATTTCTTTCCTTCTGCTAACTTTGGGGTTTCTTTTGTTCTTCTTTCTCTAAGTGCTTTGGGTGTAAGTTTAGGTTGTTTATTTGAGATGTTTCTTGTTTCTTGAGTTAGGATTGTACTGCTATAAACTTCCCTCTTAGAACTGCTTTTGCTGCATCCCATCGGTTTTGGGTCATCGTGTTTTAATTGTAATTTGTTTCTAGGTATTTTTTGAGTTACTCTTTGATTTATTCAGTGATCTCTTGGTTATTTAGTAGTGTATTGTTTAGCCTCTATGTGTTTGTATTTCCTCCAGAATTTTTCCTGTAATTGATATGTAGTCTCATAGCATTGTGGTCAGAAAAGACACTTGATACAATTTCAATTTTCTGAAATTTACAAAGGCTTGATTTGTGACCAAGGTATGATCTATCCTGGAGAATGTTCCATGAGCACTTGAGAAGAAACCATATTCTGTTGTTTTTGGATGGAATGTCCTATAAATATCAATTAAGTCCATCTTGTTTAATGTGTCATTTAAAGCTTGTATTTCCTTATTTATTTTCATATTGGATGATCTGTCCATTGGTGAAAGTGGGGTGTTAAAGTCCCCTACTATGATTGTGTTACTGTCAATTTCCCCTTTTTATGGCTGTTAGCATTTGCTTTATGTATTGAGGTGCTTCTTTGTTGGGTGCATAAATATTTACATTTGCTAAATCTTCTTGGATTGATCCGTTGATCATTATGTAGTTTCCTTCTTTTTCTCTTGTAATAGTCTTTATTTTAAAGTCTACTTTTTCTGATATGAGTTTTGCTACTCCAGCTTTCTTTTGATTTCCATTTGCATGAAATACCTTTTTCCATCCCCTCGCTTTCAGTCTGTATGTGTCCCTAGGTCTGAAGTTGGTCTCTTAGAGACAGGATATATATGGGTCTTGTTTTTGTATCCATTCAGCCAGTCTTTGTCTTTTTGTTGGAGCATTTACATTTAAGGTAATTATCAATATGTGTGTCCCTATTACCATTTTCTTAATTCATTTAGGTTTGTTATTGTAGGTCTTTTCCTTCTCTTGTGTTTCCTGCCTAGAATACTTCCTTTAGCATGCGTTGTAAAGCCTGTTTGGTGGTGCTGAATTCTCCTATCTTTTGCTTGCCTGTAACAGTTTTAATTTCTCTGTCATATCTGAATGAGATCCTTGCTGGGCAGAGTAATCTTGGTTTTAGGTTTTTCCCTTTATTCACTTTATATGTGTCCTGCCACTCTGTCGTGCAGAGTTTCTGCTGAAAAATCAGCTGTTAACCTTATGGGAATTCCCTTGGATGTTATTTGTTGCTTTTCCCTTGCTGTTTTTAAATTTTTTTCTTTTTATTTAATTTTTGATAGCCTGATTAATATGTGTGTTGGATAGTTTCTCCTTGGATTTGTCCTTTATGGGACTCTGTGCACTTCCTGTACTTGATTAACTATTTCTTTCCCTTATTAGGGACGTTTTCAACTACAATCTCTTCAAATATTTTCTCAGTCCCTTTCTTTTTCTCTTCTTCTTCTGGGACACCTATCATTCGAATGTTGGTGCTTTTAATGTTGTCCCAGAGGTCTCTGAGACTCTCCACGATTCTTTTCATTCTTTTTTTTTTATTCTGCTCTGTGGTAGTTATTTCCACTATTGTATCTTCCAGGTTACTTACCCATTCTTCTGCCTCAGTTATTCTGCTGTAGATTTCTTCTAGAGAATTTTTAATTTCATTTATTGTGCTGTTCATCCCTGTTTGTTCGCTCTTTATTTCTTCTAGGTCCTTGTTAAACCTTTCTTGAATTTTCTCCATTCTATTTCCAAGATTTTTGATCGTCTTTACTGTCATTACTCTGATTTCTTTTTCAGGTAGGCTGCTTATTTCCTCTTTATTTTTTTGTTTTGATGGGGTTTTACCTGCTCCTTCATCTGCTGTGTGTTTCTCTGTCTTCTCATTTTGCTTAACTTACTGTGTTTTGGGGTCTCCTTTTTGCAGGCTGCAGGTTCATAGTTCCCATTGTTTTTAGTGTTTGCCCCAAGTGGTTAAGGTTTCTTCAGTGGGTTGTGTAGGCTTCCTGGTGGAGGGGACTAGTGCCTATGTTCTGGTGGATGAGGCTGGATCTTGTCTTTTGGTGTGTGGGACCGCATCTGTTGGTGCGTTTTGGGTTGCCTGTGACAGTATTATGGTTTTAGGCAGCCTCTCTGCTAATAGGTGGTGTTGTTTACGGTCTTGCTAGTTGTTTGGCATAGGTTGTCCAGCACTGTAGCTTGCTGGTCATTGAGTAGAGCTAGGTCTTAGCATTCACATGGAGATCTCTGGGAGGGCTTTTGCTGTTTGTTATTTCATGGAGCCAGGAGGTCTCTGGTGGACCAATGTCCTGAACATGGTTCTCCCATTTCAGAGGCTCAGGCTTTACTCCCGGCTGTATCACCAAGACCCTGTCAGCCACATGGCTCAGAATAAAAGGGAGTAAAAAAGAAAGAAAATAATAAAATAAAGTTATGAAAATAAAAAAATATTAATAATTAAACAAATTAAAAAGTAATAAAGAAATAGAGAGAAGAAAAGAAAGAAGAGAGCAACCAAACTAAAAAACAAATTCACCAATGTTAACAAGCGCTAAAAACTATCCTAGAAAACAAACAAATGAAACAAAACAAAAAAATGGACAGACAGAACCCCAGGACAAATGGTAAATGCAAAGTTATACAGACAAAATCATGCAAAGAAGCACACACATACAGACCCACAAAAAGAGAAAAAGGAAAAAATATATATATATATAATAAAAGGAAGAGAGCAACCAGATCAATAAACAAATCTACCAATCATAATACACTCTAAATACTAAACTAAGATAAACATAAAAACAGAAACAAATTAGATGCAGAAAGCTAAACCCAAGTCTACAGTTGCTTCCAAAATACACCACCTCAATTTTGGGATTATTCGTTGTCTACTCAGGTATTCCAGAGATGCAGGGTACATCAAGTTGATTTTGGAGACTTAATCCACTGCTCCTGAGGCTGCTGGGAGAAATTTCCCTTTCTCTTCTTTGTTCACACAGCTCCTGGGGTTAATCTTTGGATTTGGCCCCGCTTCTGCGTGTACGTCACCTGAGGGTGTCTATTCTTCGCTCAGAGAGGATGGGGTTAATGTAGCAGCTGATTAGGGGGCTCTGGCTCACTCTGGCTGGGGGCAAGGAGGGGTATGGAATGTGGGGCGAGCCTGTGGCAGCAGAAACCGGCGTGACATTGCAACAGCCTGAGGCGCCCTCTATGTTCTCCTGGGGAAGTTGTCCCTGGATCACAGGACCCTGGCAGTGGCGGGCAGCATAGACTCCCAGGAGGGGAGGTGTGGAGAGTGACCTGTGCTTGTACACAGGTTTCTTGGTGGCTGCAGCAACAGCCTTAGTGTTTCATGCCTGTCTCTAGTGTCTGGGCTGATAGCCGTGGCTCATGCCTATCTCTGGGGCTCGTTTAGGCGGTGCTCTGAATCCCCTCTCCTCTCACACCCTGAAACAATGGTCTCTTGCCTCTTAGGCAGGCCCAGACTCTTTCCCGGGCTCTTTCCCGGCTAGCCGTGGTGCACTAGCCCCCTTCAGGCTGTGTTCACACAGCCAACCCCAGTCCTCTCCCTGGGATCTGACCTCCAAAGCCCGAGCCTAAGCTCCCAGCCCACCCCCACCGCCCCCCTGGCGGGTGAGCAGACAAGCTTCTCAGGCTGGTGAGTGCTGGTCACCACTGATCCTCTGTGCAGGAACCTCTCCGCTTTGCCCTCTGCACCCTTGTTGCTGCACTCTCCTCCATGGTTTTGAAGTTTCCCTCCCCCTCCACCCACCCCCTGTCTCCACCAGTGAAGGGGCTTCCTAGTGTGTGGAAACATTTCCTTCTTCACAGCTCCCTTCCAGAAGTGCATATCCCATCCCTATTTTTTTGTCTGTTTTTTCTTTTTTCTTTTGCCCTACCCTGGTACATGAGGAGTTTCTTGCCTTTTGTGAGGTCTGGGGTGTTCTGCCAGCATTCAGTAGGTGTTCTATAGAAGTTGTTCCATATGCATATGTATTTCTGATGTATTTGTCGGGAGGAAGGTGATCTCCATGTCTTACTCCTCCACCATCTTGAAGGTCTCTCCCGGACCTTGCTGTTTGGGTGTTGAATTTGTCAAAGGCTTTTCTGCAACTATTGAGATGATTATATGATTTTTATTTTTTAATTTGTTAATATGGGGTATCTCATTGATTGATTTGCAGATTTTGATCCATTTTTGTATCCCTGGGATAAATCCCACTTGATCATATTGTATTACCCTTTTAATATATTGTTTAATGTATTGTTGTGGATTTTTGCATCTATAATTATTAGTGATATTGGCCTGTGATTTTCTTCTTTTAGATATCTTTGTCTGGTTTTGGCCTCATAAAATGAAATTTGAAGCATTCCTTCTTCAGCAGTTTTTTGGAATAGTTTGAGAAAGATGGGTGTTAACTCTTCTTTAAATGTTTATTAGAATTCACCTGTGAAGATATCTGGTCCTTGAATTTTGTTCATTTTTGTTTATTACAGAGTCTATTTTATTACTTGTAATTGGTCTGTTGGTATTTTCTATTTCTTTCTGGTTCAGTCTTGAGGGATGGTACATTTCTTGGAATTTGTCTATTTGTTATAGGTTGTCCATTTTATTTGTGTATAAATGTTTGTAGAAATCTCTTATTATCATTTGTATTTCTGTGGTGTCAGTTGTGTCTTATCCTTTTTCATTTCTAATTTTATTGATTTCAGCTCTCTCTGTTTCTTGATGAGTATCTCTAAAAGTTTATCAATTCTGTGTATCTTTTCAAAGAACAAGCTCTTAGTTTCATTGATCTTTTCTATTTGTTTTAGTCTCTATTTAGTTTATTTCTATTCTGATCTTTATGATATCTTTCTTTCATTTAACTTTGAGTTTTGTTTGTTCTTTTTCTTGTTACTTTAGGTGTGAGGTTATGTTGTTTGATATTTTTCTTTTTTCCTGAGTTAGGCTTGTATCACTATACAATTCCTTTTAGAAGTGCTTTTGCTGTGTTCCATAGTTTTTAGATTGTTCTGTTATAATTTTCATTTGTCTCCTGGTGTTTTATG
This sequence comes from Leucopleurus acutus, assembly GCF_964270905.1. NCBI lineage: Eukaryota > Metazoa > Chordata > Mammalia > Artiodactyla > Delphinidae > Leucopleurus > Leucopleurus acutus. The sequence goes on from NC_139148.1 coordinate 74,510,580, forward strand.
ATTTCTTCAGTGATCTATTGGTTGTTTAGTAGCATATTGTGTAGCCTCCATGTGTTTGTGTTTTTGCAGTCTTTTTTTCTCAAAGGTGATTTCTAGTCTCATAGTGTTGTGGTCGGACAAGTTACTTGATATAATTTCAGTTTTATCTAATTTAATGAGACATTTTGTGGCCTGGCATGTGATATATGCTGGAGAATTGTTCCATGTTTACTTGAAAAAATATATATTCTGCTGCTTTTGGGTAGAATAGTGTATATATATTTCTTAAGTCCTTCTGGCCTAACGTGTCTTTTTTTTTTTTTTTTTTTTGTGGTACGTGGGCCTCTCACCATTGTGGCCTCTCCTGTTGCGGAGCACAGGCTCTGGACGCGCAGTCTCAGCAGCCATGGCTCACGGGCCCAGCTGCTCCGCGGCATGTGGGATCTTCCCAGACCGGGGCACGAACCTATGTCCCCTGCATCGGCAGGCGGACTCTCAACCACTGCGCCACCAGGGAAGCCCTGGCCTAATGTGGCTTTTAAGGCCAGTGTTTCCTTATTGATTTTCTTTGTGGATGTTGTGTCCATTGATGTACTAGGGGTGTTAAAGTCCCCTACTATTATTGTACTATTATTGTCTTATTGTGAACTTCTCTCATTATATCTGTTAATATTTGTTTTATGTGTTTAGGTGCACCTTTGTTGGATGTATATATACTTACAATTGTTATATCTTCTTGGATCAATGCCTTGATCATTGTGTAATGTCCATCTTTGTCTCTCGTTATTCTTTGTTTTAAAGTCTACTTTTATGGATATAAGTATTGCTACCCTGTCTTTCTTTTCATTCCCATTAGCTGTAATAACTTTTTCCATTCCCTTAATTTCAGCATGTGTGTGTCTTTAGATCTGAAGTGAGTCTCTTGTACACAGCATATATATGGGTCTTGTTTTTGTATCCATTTAGCCACTCTGTGTCTTTTGATTGGAGCATTTAGTTCATTGACATTTAAAGTGATTATTGATAAGTATGTATTTAGAGTTATTGGTTTGTTTTTGTAGTTCTTTTATGTTCCTTTCTTCTTCTTTTGCTCTCTTCCCTTGTGATTTGATGACTATCTTGAGTGTTATGCTTGGATTTCTTTCTTTCTGTGTGTGTGTGTGCATGTGTGTGTGTGTGTCTATTATAGATTTTTGGTTTCTGGTTACTATGAGGTTTGTATATTGCAGTCTGTCTCTCTCTGTCTCTCTCTCTCTGTCTCTCTCTCTGTCTCTCTCTCTCTCTCTCTCTCTCTCTCTCTGATTATTTAAGTTTCTGATTTCATAAGTTTAAACACATTTTAACAACCTTGCATTTTTACTCCACCCCTCCATGTTTACCATTTTTGATATCATATTTTACATCTTTTTTTGTGTATCCCTTAACTATGTATTGTATATATAGATGATTTCATTCCTTTTCTCTTTTAACCTTTCTACTAGCTTTATACATGCTTGATTTTTTACCTTTACTGTATATTTGCCTTTACCCATGATATTTTTCCCTTTATAATTTTCATATTTCTACTGTATCCTTTTGTTTTTCATTTAAAGAGGTCTGTTTATTTCTTGCAAAGCTGCTTTTATGGTGCTGAACTCTTTTAGCTTTTGCTTGTCTGTAAAACTTCTGTAAAACTGTTCTTTCCATCAAATCTGAATGAAAGCTTTGTTGGGTAGAGTATTCTTGGCTGTAGGTTTTTCCTTTTCATCAGTTCAAATATTTCAGGCCATTCCCTTCTAGTCTTTAGATTTTCTGCTGAAAAGTCAGTTGATAGCCTTATGGCCATTTCCTTGTACCTAACTGACTGCTTTTTCCCTCACTGCTTTTTAATATTCTCTCTTTATCTTTACTTTTTGCTATCTTAATTACAAAGTGTCTTGGTGTGGTCCTCTTTGGATTGACCCTGTTTTGGACTCTCTCTGCTTCCTGGACATGGATGTCTGTTTCCTTTCCCAGTTTAAGGAGCTTTTCAGCTAGTATGTCTTCAAATATATTCTCTGCCACTTTCTCTTCTCTTCCTGGGACCCCTATAATGCAAATGTTAATATGCTTGATGTTGTAAATGTTTCTTAAACAGTCCTTATTTCTTTTTATTCCTTTTCCTTTTTTTTGTTCAGCTTCAGTGATTTATGCTAATCTGTCTTCCCACTCACTGATCAGTTCCTCTATATCATCTGAACTATTGATTATTCCTTCTAGTGTATTTAAATATTTCAGTTATTGTATTCTTCATCTCAGTTTGGTTCTTCTTTATATTTTCTAACACTTTATTAAAAACTTCTGTCTTCTCACTCTGCTCATCCATCCTTCTCTTGAGTTCTTTGAGCATCTCTATGATCATTACGTTGAACTCTTTATTGGGTAGATTGCTTATCTCCACTTCACTTAGTTCTTCTTCTGGGATTTTATCTTTTTTCTTCAGTAGGAACATATTTCTCTGTTGCCTCAGTTTGCCTAAATTGTTGTTTTTATTTCTATGTATTGGTAGGTTGATTACTCTTCTAGACCTTGGAGAAGTTGCCTTTTATAAGAGACCTCCTATGCTTCCCAGTAGCACACTCCCCTCTGCTCATTAGAGTTATATGCTCTAGGGTGTCCCCTATGTGGACTGTGTGGATCCTTCTGTTATGACAGGCTGCCTACTGTGGTTGGTCTGACTGGTTGGTCAGACCAGTCAGTTGGTCTGACTGGTAGGTGTGACTGACCCCCATTCCAGTTGGTTGCCAGGCCTTACCTTGTGCAGAGGCTATCAGTGCTGGAGGGCAGGGCTGGGTTTGGAGCCGCTGCTGGGCAGAGACATGTTCCAGAGTAAATGGTTGTGGCCCTTGGAGTTCTGGATCTACCATTGGCCTGCTGGTGGATGGGACTGGTTTCTGACATGGTTGGCTGCAGGTTCCATAGTGTTGAAAGCTGGTGGTGGCTTCCTGGTGAATGGGACTGGATCCTGGGCCAGATGGCTGTGGGATCCAAGGTGTCTCAGAGCTGGCATTGGCTTGCTGGTGGGTGGGGCATTGTGAAGACATGTCCTGAGACTGGTGTCAGCCTGTTGGTAGGGGCAGGGGCTGAGGCCCATGGCATCCCAGAGCTAGAGCTTGCCTGCTGGTGGGGTTTTTGGCTGCAAGACCCTGAGGTCCTGGAGCTGGTGTTGGTCTGCTGGTGGGTACATCCAGATCCCAGGGTGGCTGCCTGAGGGGCCCAAGGTTGCCAAATCTCCTGTTGGCATGCTGTTGAGCAGAGCTGGGTCCCAGAAAGTCCCAGAGTTGGTGCTACCCTGCTGGTGTCTGGGCTATTTCCTGACATAGTAAGCTATGTGGCTATGGTGGTCCTAGGGCTGGTGCCTGCCCACTGGTGGGTGAGGCTGTTCCCAGGACTAGTTCTGGTCCATTGGTGGGTGGAGCTGCGTCCTGAGGTCTCCGGCTATAGGGTCCTCAGAGTCCCGGTGCTAGTGCCATTGTACTAGTGTGTGAGGCCAGGTCTTATGACCTCTGATGGGCAAGGCTGGGTCCTGGCACTAGTAAGCTAGAGTGAGGATTCCAAAAAGGCACTTGCCAGCACTGGAGTCCTTGTTGTAGAACAAGCTTCCAAAAATAGCTGTCTCTGGTGTCTGTATCCTCAGGGTGAGCTCCATTTGCCTCCTGCTTCTCCTGGAGGTTCTCCACGATAAGCAGGTAGGTCTGACCCAGGCTCCTGTCAAATTACTGCTTTTGCCCTGTGTCCTGGAGCACATGAGGTTTTATGTGAGTCCTTTAAGTGTGGAGTTCATTTCCCACAACCCGCTGGCTCTCCCAAAAGTAAGCTCTCCTGGCCTTCAAAGTCAAATGTTCTGGGGGCTCTTCTTCCAAGTGCAAGACCCTTGAGCTGGAGAGTCTGATGTGGGGCTCAGACCCCTCACTCCTTGGGGAGAACCTCTGCAATTGTAATTATCCTCCTGCTCATGGGTCACACACCTGGGGGTATGGGTCTTGATTATACTGTGTCTCTACCCCTCCTACCCCTTTCATTGTGGTTCCTTTTTTATATGTTTAGTGGTAGAATATCTTTTTTGCTAGTCTTTTGATCCTTCTCATCAATAGTCATTCTGTAAATAGTTGTAATTTTTGTGTGCCTGTGGGAGGAGGTGAGCTCAGGGTTTTCCTGTTCTGCCATGTTGGCCACTCCCCCATACTACATTTTCTTTAACCATTTCTCCATCGATGGACACTTAGGTTGTTTCCATATCTTGGCTGTTGTAAATAATGCTGTGTGATTTCACTCACATGTGGAATCTAAAAAAAGACACAAACAAACAAAATAAAAACAAACTTATAGATACAGAGAACAGATTAATGGTTACTAGAGGGGAGAGGGAGTGGGGGCATGTGCAAAATGGGTGGAGGAGGTCAACTGTATGGTGATGAATGGCAACTAGACTTGTGGTGGTGATCACATTTTAGTATATACAGATCTTCAATTATAATTCTGTACACTTGGAATTTATATAATAATAAAAATTAAAAGAATGATTTTCAAATGTTTTCTCATGTGATACTCATAGCAATCCTGTAAGCTTAGCATTAATATTTCTTATTAACAGATGAAGAAAATGACTGTTCAAGAATTTAAATGATTTGCCTCAAATCTTAGAGATAGTAAGGGGTGGAGTCAGAATTTCAAAGCCCAGGTCTCTTGACCATTAATATCATAACATTACAAATATACTGAGCTATATCTTTCATACAAAAACTTGACATTGAAGATTGAGGTTATAAATCTTCAGGGTCATATCAGAACTGCTTAAGTTAAATATGAGAGATAGGATGTGTCATGTTTTGGAAGAAGGAAATTCTTGGAATAATACATATAATTAACTGTTGGTGATTGTATAACTTCAATAAAATAAAACCTTGATCTTCTCCTTTCCTTTTTTGATCATTCTTATAGACGTTTACTGTGTGGGACAGCTATTATAATTAGATATAGCTATGATTTTCTCTCCAAGAAGTATAAAAAAATCCTTTGAATGATTGCAACTTACTTTTCCTATAGAAAAAGGTAACAGTTATAAACTGTTTCTTGTGACAACTCTTGAGTGAATTACTTTGATATATCTGGCTAATGAATTAATATGATTAAGTTAATGAGAAATAGAAATGTTGCCAAAACCCATTAGTCTGGCTGTAATGCTTCTCCACATTTACAGTTCTAGCCTCCCCTTGTGTTGAGAGGATAAACACACACTGTCACTGTGATAAATGATATATTGCATATTGCCCTGCTTTCCATCTGGTCAATACTCAAACCATCCCCAAATGAGAAATCTCATAAAAATCACATTGTCGCAGGACAAGTCTAGTGGGTTGTAGAAAGATATATTTGCCTTTCCAGGACCCATACCCCAACCCTGTCTTCTCAATTGTAGGCAACGTACATGAAATGAAATATACAACTCTTCACCTACTACATGTGTCACTCTTTCAGTATCTGCTCTTTACGCTGGCTTGTTTTTTCCCAGGGAAGAAAGAGTCCATTTAAGTAGCACAATAAAACTTTCCATTGTACAATATGCCTGACAGATGATAAGCTACTTTGTCACCACTTTATTTTATTGGCGGCAGTGGAGGGCTGTATTGAAATAACCCATTATAATACTAAAGCATGTAGTTAAGTTAATCAAAAAATATTCTGTATAGTTATTAAAAATACACTGAGTATCAATCATTCAAGGAACCCTACAGAACAAAATATTGAATACATTTCATACTATTTTCAATTAAAGAGGTTAAGGGTAATAAGATTTAGCACCTATAGGCATCATGTTCATATTGTGACCAGAAATGAGTAACAAAAATTAGCCTCAATACCTGGTTCCCACCTCTAAAAAAATCTATAGACCACCAGATATCTTTCTTTTATTATCAGCCAAAAGTTGGGGGTAGGGATTGATTACTGTGGTGTTGGAGGTGGTGAAAAAATTTTGTGTGACTTCTTTGTTTCCCTTTTTGAAATGTATAAACTCTGGATCATATTTTGAACTCATTTTTTTATAATCAATAGAGGCAAAATCCTGCGAGTTCTCAAAATGGAAAGAAAATTGTTGTGTTTTTGTACACATGCCTGAGTCAATGTAGAGAGTGCACAAATATAGAACTTAAAAATGTTACTAATTTGTGCTTTTAGTCTCTGAGTGCTTTCACTTAATCCTTTTAATGTATACCTGAAAGTACCAGGTGAGAAGTTTTTTAAATCTTTCTGTAAAATAAATCTAGGTTAGCAAATCATTTAATATTCTACTTACATTAACATTGGAAATAAAAGTTATAATTCTGACTTTAAATGACAACATAAAAAGGACCAGTTAAACTCTGAGTTTTCTCTTTTGTCTGATTCCTCAAAAGTAATGTTTTCTTTTTCAGTATTGTTACTTCTGTAACCCAAGGACCAACAGAGAAGAACTATTTTTTTAACCATATAAAATACCCTTTCCCCCTTGTATCCCATGTGAAGGTACATAAAGTTACTTAAATCACTGTAATAAAAATAAATAAAAATATCTATACAGGATAGCAATGAATATTAAATTGAAGTCAGGGTGAGAAAAGATGGGGAGTTTTTCACATAGACTGGCATTGGTGAAAAAGGGCAATTGGCAATAATCAATTGGTGGATAGAGGGTCATCATATGCAACTGAGGATTGTTGCCTATGTATCTTTATTTGAAAAAGATTGAGAATATTCCTTGCTAAAAATACATTCTTTTTAAAAAGCTTTTTTTTTTGGTGACATAACTTTCATAGAATAAACTGTACATATCTAAATGTACAATTTGGTGCTTTGACATATGTGCATACCCACGAAACCATCATCACAATCAAGATTGTGAACACATTCAATACCCTAAACTTTCCTATTTCCCCAACCATACTTCCCTGTCTGTCTCCCAGGCAACCACCAATCTGCTTTCTGTCACTATAGCTTGTATTTTCTAAACTTTTATATGAAGGGAATCATAGAACATGCATTATTTTTGTCTAATTTCTTTTACTTAGCATAATTATTTTCAGATTCCAAGTTGTTGTGTGTATTAATAGTTCTTTCATTTTTATTGCTGAGTAATATTTCATGGTATGGATATACCACAATTTATTCCTACATTTCCCTCTTGTAGATATTTGAGTATCTAAGTTTTTGGCTATTGTGAATGACATTGCTTTAATCCTTTGTTTACCCATTTTTCTATGGATATGTATTTTCATTTCTCTTGAATAAATATGATACTGGGATTACTTGGTTGTATGGTAAGTGTATGCTTGAGTTTATAGGTAACTTTAAAACTGTTTTTCAAAGTTGTACAATTACATTCCCATCAGTAATGTGTAAAAGTTTCAGGTGTTCATATAATTGCTCACAGTTGAGGTGGTTGGTTTTAGAAATACATTCTTTGACAATCTATCCCTAAATCCTGAATTCAAGCCTTTGCACAAAATACTGTCCTGTTTAAAGGTTAATCCTTGAATTAAAGTAAGTCATACTTTGTTTAATCATGAGACCTTAGTATAAATGGCTATCTATTTCTGCCTAAATGCAGGATTATAGTCAATGAGGAATGAAGATTGAGGATCAAAGTGAAGGGCCTATCCTTCCGGGGTGATAAGTGGTTTCTTTCTGTGCAACATCATGGACCTTGACATTGTGAAGTAGAACAAAAGAAGGGGCAGGGGAGAGAAGCCAATACTAGAGAGATAGGAAAGGTAACCCAAACAAATTCTTCCTACCTCATGGTTTGCCTAGAGTCATCGCAGGGTAGAATTAGACAAATATTTTCAAGCTGAAAGTTGGAATCATACATTTTATGACTTTCTTATTTCACAGTTTACTCTTTGATTGGGATCACACTTGAAAGCTGAAATAGATATTTCTGGGGAAAAAAAGCAACTTCCCATAAGGGTAAAGAAGAAAAATAATTTTTTGAATTCATTTATGTGAAGGGCTTTATGTACAGACCACATACTTTGGGCTTAGATGCTTTGGTCACAAGGGGTAAAAAGCCCAAGTCTAGTTTTTCAGGAAAAGCTCTCAAGATATTACACCTCACTGTGAAAGTGTGAGTTGAATTAAAAGCTTAATTAAACTAATTAGATAAATGGATTAGTAGCAAAGAACATTGTCCTTAAACTGTGAGAAATGTGTGGTATTCCATCACACTATCAAAGGAAAACTGAAGTTTGAAGTCAAACATTTTCTGGTGTGTATTTTAGTGAAGAATATATGGTCTATGGAAGTGGACCTTTATATTTTCTGAGCATAACTTCTATGCCTACTACTTAAAATAAAACAAAAAACTTTTATGTGTCCCAGGCTGATATTGATATCTGTACATTTGATTTTATTTTAGGACTACAATATCTGTTGAGTGTTTTGTGAAAGATAACTAAAATGACTGAGGGTGTGGAGAGGCTTGCATAGGAAGCAAGTTAAAATAAATTGCACACTTTATGCAAGATAGTTAAAATTTAGAAGAGAATATGGTCTAAGTATACTAGCCTCTTAAAGACATGTACTGAGTGATTGAAGACCTGTTTACTAATTTTCATAATATGAAATAAGTATCTTGAAGATTGGAGGAGGATATAGGAGTAATACTTGAAAACTTTATAGGCTGAAAAGGAGAGAAAGATATTGATTTTCTGGTTTAGAAGTGTGTTTGTCTCAGTTATAGTCCAGTGAATTGTCTGTTAGACTTATTCAGATAACAAAGTCATAGAGAATGATTAAGAAATCTTAGGAATGTTCATGATAAACCCATTTTTCCCCCAAAGGTGACATTTGTTGAAGTAAATGATCATGATTTCCCACAAATCATCCTTGGGTGTCCTGTTAGAGGTAGAACAAAAGAAAGGCCTATTTTCTCTTGACATTGTTTACATTGTTCATTTCTAAAGAAATGACATTGTTTAAAAGAGGTATGCAAAATAAAGTTCTTTTTGTCCTTTTGTATGTTTTTGAGGAATTCCAGCTAAAAATATATGTTTGTTTAAATATTACTTTTGTTCATTTGAACAGCAATGAACACTCCTTTAATAAGTTACATATTCAAATTTATTTTATATTAGTAATTTACAACTAACAGTAATTGATATATTGTGGTTTTCCAAAAATTTAACATAAAAATTAACTGAAGATAAAATGCAAAGCTTCCAAAGTTGTGTCCATGTTTAAAATCCCAAAAGGAGAGTACTTTAACATTAGTCCTAGTTGTAGTCGACAGATCAACCCTTCTGTAGTCAACCCTCCTGTAACACTTCTGATCTTTCAAAAATACAAATCTCTTATTACCCCTTGCTTGAAACTCTTCTATGGCTTTTTATTGACAGCAAAATAAAGTTCGTTAACATGGAAAAAGAGTCTTTCTGATCCAGGATCAGCATAACTTTTTACCATCATCTCCTACAACTCCTTCCTCCGTCACCATGTACTGTATAACCTCATTAAACTTCTCTCTACTCTTCAGATACCCCACGCTCTTCCACACATCCATGACTTTGTGTATGCTCTTCCCTCTGGTCTGCTCTACTTATGAAGGTGAGCAAAAGCTATTACGTCAAAACAGAATCTCTTTTGACATAGGAATGTCTGAATTAGCATAGCAAGATATTAATTGTATACAATTATTTTATTATCTTTAAAATAAAATACTTGAATATTGTGACCATTTCTGTCAATTTACTATGAGTATCAAGCTCTTTCAACAAAAGTATTTAATGAATACTTACTGAGCGTGATTTACATTTTTGACTCTTACAACCTCTTTGGTGTCACTAATTTATGCCATTTTAAGGTTTTGATTCCAGAAGGGCAGGAATAATGATGCCACATAAAGCCAAATAATATCTCTGGTGTGTCAAATGTGTGCAAAAGTAAGAACTTCTATGATGCAATCTCCATTGATTTGATTACTTGAAAAAAGGCACTGCAACCTTTGTGAAGTCCTAGGAATTACTTACTACACATGCTCTGTTACCCAGAAAAGTGGACTGACAACTTGAGACTGTTAAAAGTACTCTGGAACATTGATTTATCTGCTAGCAGCTCCCTTGTAGCCTGATTACTTTTTAATTTTTAATTTATTAATTTGAAGCCCCAGCCATTTGTCTGCAGTATTGCATGATGGAGTTGGGGAGAGCAGCTGGAAGGAAAGTAGAAATCAAAGATGGTGGAGGGAAAGTACCCCAAGATGAAGGTTCACCACAGTATGGCTACCATTGTATGAAGTTACAGAAAGGGAGGGAAGAAGTTAATTGTCCATTTGTATTTGTCTAGCTAGTAAAAAATGTGGGTTGTATGCAGTGTTTCCATTCACAGCATAGGAAACTGAAGAAGTTCTGAATTTTATCACCTGGGTTGGGTATAGTAGGATGACAAAGAAATAGATAAGGAATTAACAAATTGTTTGAAAGGGACAACATGTCTTCTCTTTCATTAACATTCTTCCATATTAATCAAACAAAAATAAAAACCTATGTGCATTGAAGACTGTATGCCCAACATTTTGTAATCGAGTCCTACTGGCCAGACCATATTCACCTTGGGCTAAACCATGCATTAGATTACACTTATATTTCTTGGCAGACTCAGGAGTACTCCTCTTTCTTTCTATGGTTGATCCATCTAAGAATGACCTAAAACTCTATTTCATGTAGCCCCATGACTTTACTAAAATGCCATTTCTTTTTTAATTGTATATTTTCTTTTATGGATCTTCAGTATTTGACTGTGTCTTTCTTCTTGAAAACCTTATATGCTTTTGGCTTTATGATTGTACACTATTGCTAATTTTTCTCTTAATCCATCCCATTTTCTGCTTACTCCATTTTTGTACCGTTTAAATATTATTTCTGGCAACTTATTAACTACTTTTTATTTTAAATTGTTTATCTTTTTTCAAAATAATTAATCTTGAATTTTCAATTTGTCTCATCAAATTTACCCTGATCCTCAACTAAATATAAAGGAAATCCAGTTATCTGACTACACTGAACTTGTTTATAATTTTCCTGTCACACACAAATTTCCTTAGTAAAAGCAAAGAGATGAAAGGGACAGCCAATATGTAGAAATTTCTCAATTAATTGTGATATGCCAAACAATACATAATTTAAAAATTATTCATAACTCGTTTTACAAAGCATTGTTTTTTAAAAAAATTATGTTTTTTGAGGTGGAAGTAGTAACTTAATCTATGGAATGTCTCATTCATTCAACTCATTTACTTAGTATTTAGTTAGTGGGGATTTGAAGTTTAGTATAACATGACACCTGCCTTCAAATAACTCACCTTCCAAGTTGGGAGAGTGTCTCAATAAACTTGCAGTTATGAGATAATTGTATTTAGGTCTCTTTGCATATGAAAGAGAGGGCACCATAAAAGAGAGACTGAGAATGTTTTAGACCAAAGAAATAATTTTGTGATTGAAATTTTTGAATGTGTAGGGAGACAAAGGAGTTTACCATAAGAGTAATGGTGGGGGGCGCATTTCTCTAAGTATAACGAGTGAAAAATAGAGAGAGTCATGACATACTTTCCAAAATACAGATATCAGTGTTCACCATAGGTATGTGTCCTTTTGAGGACAGCTCCATAAAAAAGACCTCGAGTGTATCACCTTCCTACTTTCATTTTATAATAGCTTGAATCAGTTTGTTTTGTTGCTGATGATGATTACTCTCTTAAGCATGCGTAGTACCTTAGAAATTTAAAAGAACTTTGGTGACTACTACCACATTAAATCCTTCAAGGTAAAGTGGAGTATTTATCTTAACATTTTTGCTGATAATGAAACTGAGGCCTAGACAAATTAAATGGTTTGCTCAAGAATACAGAGTTGGGACTTCTCTGGTGGCACAGTGGTTAAGAATCCGCCTGCCAATGCAGGGGACATGAGTTCGATCACTGGTCTGGGAAGATCCCACATGCTGTGGAGCAACTAAGCCCGTGCACCGCAACTACTGAGCCCACACGCCACAACTACTGAAGCCCACGTACCTAGAGCCTGTGATCCGCAACAAGAGAAGCCACTGAAATGAGAAGCCCGTGCACCGCAATGAAGAGTAGCCCCAGCTCGCTGCAACTAGAGAAAGCCTGCACGCGGCCAAGAAAAAAGAATACAGAGGTAATAGCAGTAGAATCAGAATAGAAATATAACTTTTCTGGGTCCATATTTAGTGCTCTTACAATGGCAAAAAAGTGAAAACTGCTATGTTGAGAACTGAGTGCATTTAAATGTGAGGCACACAAAGGTGTTATATAACTAGCTCTATGACTGTGAGCCTATTTTTCTTTCTTTTCTGTACCTGACTTTCCTCACCTGTAGAAAGAAGATAACAATAGGGCTGGCCTAATAAATGTGATGTAAGAGTTAAATGACATTATGCATGTAAATAACTTAGCATGGTGTCTGGAATAATAAGCATTCAATAATGGTCGGCTATTACTATCATTATTATTATTTGGGAAATATGATTTAAAATCATGTAGCCATGGCATAAAGATACTATATTACAGCTGATCCATCTGAAAGGGTGTCTTTCCATTTACAACTTCACTTGGGAGGTTTAAGAATCAGCAAAAATAATTTTAAAAAATGAATGATTGTAAAATTATGGTCATAAAGCAGTCCCATTTTTCTCAACTTAGAAAAGTTATAAAATAATGTTATGTTTAGCTCTGATAAACTCAATACATCTTAAAAAAAATCTCTGTCTAAACATAACATTATTTGATTTTTTTGTCTGGGCATTTTAGAAAATGTATTGGGTTGGCCAAAAAGTTCATTCAGGTTTTCTGTAACATGAAAAACCCGAATGAACATTTTGGCCAACCCAACATTTGATTCATCATTTTTCCACTACTGGGTAGTTGCTGCCTGCCAATTTCCAGATAGTCCTAAGTACCTCTCAACTGACCTTTTTCTACATATGAGGAAAATCAGGAGTAGCCAGCACATACAAATATTCAGCAGTTTATACTGGGCCTACTACTCTCTGAAATAAAATGCCAGGAAGTTCACAAACTAAGAAACAGGATGTAGAATGTGAAAGACCCTGAGGACAGAGGCTACAACCATCATGGAAAGAAAATATGCATCACCTAACCTGTGTGAGAAACATTAGCAGCTTCACATCCATTTTTGTAACCACATTTGTATGCATAAGAAGTAGCCCAATCAGGAGAGTCATTGTCAAGTATGAAGAGTGATACCATGTGTCTTGATCTCTTCTGCTGGCATAGTCAGTACAGTCACATCTTTTGGCGAATACCCAAACTATGGCTGCTGATCTGGAAGATAAATTGCTGGACCAGTAGCTGTTCCTCAGTTGGAAAATGGTACGAGTTATTTATTTATTTATTTATTTATTCATTCATTCATTCATTCATTCATTAATTAATGTAGCATAGAGCTGATTCACTTAGTTTCAAAATTACAAACTCCAAATTAGATAAATATTTGCTTTATGTTGTAATTTTTAGTGTTATGATCACTATAATTTGTTGCTATTCTGACAGGCTGTGAAAAAGATGTGAGTCTTTACTACATAAAAATACAATAAATTAACGGAAACTACTGTGCTAGAGAAGTAATAGTCCATATGTTTATGAATGCTGATGGGATGCCTGGTTGGCATCCAGGAATGTTAGGTCTAAACAAAGTTTTCATCCAATAATGAATATCATCTCTCACTCTTTGGTCCTGATGAGCCAAGGGACTGAAATATTCGTGACCAAATGCTTACCTGTGAAAAAGCCATGTATTGCAAAAATGTGGGTGCTAATATAATGATTACAGTGTTTAGTTAATCCTATAAGTCAGAAACACATTGATATGCAAAGCAGATTTCCTTTCTTGCTGTAAAATCAATTTTTTGACTGAAAACATATCAGGTTCTCATTCCTACAGTATTGAATTTACAAAACGCAAGAGAATATGTAACTGTTGCTTGATGATATTAGAATGTGTGCTCCATATCACACAGTTTTGGCCTCCATGATAGTGCTTCTTTACTTCTATAATGAATAATAGTTGCTTTCTTCCCACCCCAGTTTATGGGCTCACTGTGGTCCAAGTCTGTTTTATTCCCTCCCATTCCCCCTCCCCACCAATGTCTAACATTGTATATTACCTTTAATAGTTGCTGAATATGTGTTTGTTGAATTGAAATATGCATATAAAGATATGCATATCACATATCTAGGCTAAACTTGAACAAAGAGTTTAAATTTGGTTACCTATTAACTCTTTGTCCTTGATAAAAGACAACCCAGGCTTCCTTGGGTTAACATTTATACACCTTAGTTTGTAAAATGGAAAAAGGAAAAAGTCTGATTTTAGTCCAAGAATTATTATCAAAAAGCCAGGCAAAGAGATCAATAATACTAAATTTATTTAAGATTATGTTTGTGAGAAAAAATAATAGATAACATTTATTGAATACTTTGAATATCCAGTACTGTACTATACACACAACATCTCATTTAATCTTCACAACAACTATATGAGATAGGTACTGTTATTATTTTGATGTTTAGATAAAGAAATTATGCCACACTAGTATGGGGGGTGGTGATGTGATTTTTCCCAGGAAACAATCTGCCATAAATGTTGGCCATAAGATTTCAACCCAGGAGTCCTGACTCCAGAGCTTGTACCCTTAACCCTTGCATTTTTTGGAAAAAAGGAGGTTTTGTTTTTTTTTTTTGAGTGTTAGGGGATGATTAATCTTTATCTTAAGAATTTGCTACTTTTTACATTTTAGAATAAATACTCCATCTCCAGCCAATACTTGCCCCATGATTTCACTATGAACAGTTTGTTTGATTGCAGAGATAGTGATGGAAAGATGGAGGACACTTGTCTGCCTTTTGTCTATGTCTCTGCTTGTTTGCTTCTCCACTGGACAGGTGAGGGTAGAAAAAGAAAGCAAAATTCCCTGGAGCAAGAGTAAGGTATCAGATTTATTCTGCATTTCAATCACCCTTCCACTCAATAACACAGATAATCTAAAATTTAATATAATCCCTCCAGTCTGAAAAACATAACTAAGGGCAAAAATGTTAAAGTGATTTAGAGTCCATGGTCTTTTTTGTAAACAATAAAATTTTCATCCAACTCTTAGTCTATTTTGGCAAGTTAAATGCATAATGTTACACTTATTTTCATACCTGTAATTTAAATTAGGAGTGAGACATTTTTTAGGAAAAAGTTGTTAAGAACAGATCATATATATATATATTTTTTTCTTTAGTCCCCAACATTTCATTTTTTATTTTTATTTTTTTAACATCTTTATTGGAGTATAATTGCTTTACAATGGTGTGTTAGTTTCTGCTTTATAACAAAGTGAATCAGTTATACATATACATATGTTCCCATATCTCTTCCCTCTTGCATCTCCCTCCCTCCCACCCTCCTTATCCCACCCCTCTAGGTGGTCACAAAGCACCGAGCTGATCTCCCTGTGCTATGCGGCTGCTTCCCACTAGCTATCTATTTTACGTTTGGTAGTGTATATACGTCCATGCCACTCTCTCACTTTGTCCCAGCTTACCCTTCCCCCTCTCCATATCCTCAAGTCCATTCTCTAGTAGGTCTGCATCTTTATTCCCGTCTTGCCCCTAGGTTCTTCTGACCATTTTTTTAAGAACAGATCATATTTCATAATATTTTTTGTATCTGAGAAATATGGGCAAATTAAAAAGTGAACCCTGAAGGGAAAGAATAAACTCAAGAAATGAAAGATATAATCTTTCATAAGTCTTAGCATATTGAAAGAATATTTCTACACTGTCTTATTAAATTAGGCAAGATTACCTTTTCATTTTACTAATGTAGATGGTTTGTGTGGTTGTGTACTTTATTCCTAAGGAAAAAGTGGATGAATCATATCACAGAATAAGAAATAAAACATGGGCTAAAATAGTAGTAATTTAGATGGCATTTAATAGTATTCGTTATTTTTTAATTATTTTTGTAGCAGGTTTTTCCCTTGAATGACTCAATTAATATGGGAATAAATCATGTGCAAATTGATTGGCTATCCCTTTCAAATACACTATTTCCAAAATTCCACCAGCAGGTGGATTCAGCCTAAGGTGGTCAGTGTTCAGTGTTTGGCTTGGTGAGCTGAACCTCTTGCATCTGAAACCTTGGGGAGGGGCAGATGCCGCTAGGCTGTTGTTTGCCCATATCTACCTTTTTTTCTTTTTTTTTTTTGCAGATTGTAAATCAATTGAACTGTGTCCTCTTTTACTTTCCTTAATATTAGCACGGTGGGACTTGACCTTCTCCGCCCTTGTCATGGTATTGTCAACCTCAACCTCGCTCTTGAAGCCCCTTTATTTAGACATTGGACCTATAGAGTATAGAAAAATTTGGGTCACATGCCTGTGGATCAGAGGAACCTGTTTTTAGTGGAGGAGTGAAATCAATGTAACATTCTCCAATGTCCCAGTCTAGTTGTTTTGCCTGATGTCCTTTTGCCATGCCAGAGAGAATCTCTATTACATAAAAGAAAGAGGTTAACTTGTAGAAACAAATGTATATGCATTCAATGAAGTGCTATTGAACACCTACTAGTGCATGGCAATTAAAGTAAACCCTGGGAGTTTCCTTAGATACTATTTATAATTACATTGGTCAGTGGGAATGTCTATTATGCATTGGTAATAGATGGAGATACATTTTGCAAAGGTCACCATTTATGAATCAAAGTTTGTATTTATAAGTCATTGATGTTGTTCTCTTAATTGTTCCTATGATCATTTCGACCTTGTCATTTGATGTATTGTTTTGCTTTATGTTGGGATGGTGCTGCCTCAGTCAGCTTTTAGAAGAAATGAAGCATAAAGTGCTGCAGTACACACATACATACCACCACCACCACCATCATTGCCACCACACATACCCCACACACCAAGCAGCTGCTTACAGTAAAACACATTATTGACATGAGTCAATTTTGAGGGAAAGATGGTGTCACAGTGTTTTCCTTTGTACCTTTTCTGGTTGATTTTAAATATGTATTTTAAAATCTATTAGTAAAGGAAGTGAACCTACCATTGTATGGCTGATTGGTATGGGTGGTAATTTGAGGATGTAAGGTGGCTAACTCCTTTTCACAGTACATATTACATGGTAAGGAAAGCACAACAATGCATTAGGAAGAGTTAATTCCTACTATCATTAACGCTCAATGGTTCTGCACATATATGCAGAAAGCTGTTTTTGTTACTCCCTGCACACACTCAGTGCTCAGTGGAGTTCAGTTGACTTGGGCCTAGCAATCACTGAGCAGGTGACTTGATTACACTGAAATCAGGCAGAAAATGTCCTCTTCTGGCCACTCAAGTGAATCAGTCAAATTATCGAGTAGCAAAACTAATTCTATGCCTTGGGCCACCAGAGCTGCCACTTTCTATAAGTCAAGCCTTCACTTAGAGTGAAATTGTTTTTAATTTTATTCTCTTTCATTTATTATGCTTATTTCAGTTAATCCATTTAGTGAATGTGAATCAGTCAGTGTGCTTGGGTAGGTTTAGATATGCAACCTCCTCATCTACTGGTGCCAATACTTTAGAGTTGCAATGCATTTAGGAAACATCCAAAATTTATTATGATTCATACCGTTATTAAATACAAACAATGCTATGATTTTAAAATGAGGCACAATGAATGGGGAAGAAAAGATTAAATAAGATGAGCTTTAATGAAATTTTACTCCTACTAAATTTTTCTTAATAGAAGTACAGACACAAGCTTTAGAAAATGGGACATACTTTCAGTTAAATACAGATTCTTAAGTGAGAGATAATTTACTCTTGGTTAAACAAACAGTGCCTCCTGCCCATCTCTGAAGCAAACCTCCATGCAGTTTCTTACCCACTTTTGAATTTCTGGATCAGATTTAACTCTTTTTAACAGAATCATTGTTATATTTGTGCATATGTGTAGAAATTAAAGTGCACAATAGAATCCTTATATGCATATCAACTTCTATTTATCATTTGAATGGGACAAAGAAAATGTAACATCTTAAAATATGTAACAAAAATTTTATGTAACATGCAGTTTTCTGTCCACTTCTGCTTATTGCTTGTATATAATAGGAAAATGTACTATTTTGTAGCAGTCAAAAACCTGAACTTGAGACCAACATTTTAAAGAATAGCCAGTAGTTGCATATATTTCTGTGATTGGGAGCATTTTCTTAGTGACGTGGTAGACTATTTGAAGATTTGTTCTCCTACTACGGAATGTCCCTTAAAATTTTCTTGGGAAATGACAGTTGAATTGCTGAGAATTTTCTGCCTACATATGTTCATTTAACAAGATTCAGTTGTACTTGCAAAAGTGGATGAGCTATAGTATAGGATGTTAGATGTCACATGTCAGATGTCACACAAACACATTTCTTCAGGTTGGCAGCTGGGAACAAAAATCCCATGTTCTACATATTTTGTTTGACATCTCAAGAGGCATTTGTGTATTTTGAGATGTACAGGTATGAGTCCTTTTCTCTGGGAACAATGTATCCAAATTATACATGATATTTTTGTATTGATAATAATAATGATGTTAATTTCCCACTTTAGATAACACAGTTTAAAGCCATAATGTATGCTTTGTTCCTGGTAGAAATGTTTTCAATTTCTGTAAGGCAGTTATTAAGAAACAGTCTTTGGCATGTTTAATAGCATTTTCCACAATTTTGAAGTATAGTATTATATAATTCTAGTAACATGTAAGAGGAATATTTAAAATCTTATTTAAAATGCATGATGCATGAATACTGCTTAAACTATGCCCTGATTTAACAATTGTTAAAATTTTCAATGAATTCTGTTAGGTATACAGTGAAATAATTTAAAAAATATTTATATGTAAAAAAGATCAGGAATCAGGAGAAAAAGATTTTTTCTCCTTTGTATTCTTTCAGGTGTAAGTTAAAAACACTATTTTTCTTCATAACAATATTGGGATTATGAAGGCTTTTTTAACCTAGAAAATCACTAAAAGTGTAGTCAGACCTACCACTTATATTTTATTAAATCTACATCTGACATTACTGATATATTCCTAAGAATAATTGGAATAAAATGCATTTACATATTAAGATGTTTAATTTGAATTTTCACTTTTCAACTTAATTTCCATAAATAACTTTTGGAGTCAAGGAATATATTAATTTAAAATAGTTATTAATCAACCTACACTTACCTTTAATAAGTGACCAGATTTATACTAAGAATGTAAATAGGCCTCAATCATCACTTTCTGTGAAAACTATTATTTATCAACAAAAGATGAGGTTTATTTTCCTGGCTTATAAATATGCAGATTTATAGAAATAATTACAGTGATCTTTGTGTTGAAAATTGGAGTCTTTGGAGTCTAATGGAGGTCACCTTTGATTGCAAAATTATATACCTTCATGAGATTAGAACTTGAGTGTTGCAAATTTCTTAGTGATACCGAGAAAATTATATTGAAATAGGTGGATCTTTTAAAACTTAAATGAAGCACATGAAGACTCTGGAAAAGTATACAAGGCAATACAGAGATGATAATTTTGAATGATTTGATTTTAAATATTTGGAATTTTGCAATATCTTATAAAAGAAAATTGAATTTAATCTATGGAAAAGTTTCATTTCAAATGAGTATGTTTGGTTTTTCTCCTCCATGACAAGGTGGGAGAAATATGTTTGTGTAATCTAACTGCAGAATAAAAGCTTCTAGGATTAAACTATTAAATAGATGAAATGAAGTGTTCTATAGCATAAGTGCTAATTTTTTCACTGTGTAACTTAGCAATGAAAACCCTCATTGAGTGTAAAGGCTAAAAAAAGAAAAAGAAGTTCTTTATTTTTCTTCAAATTGGGGCCATATTGTTATGTCCTTGTGCCATTCTCAGGTTGTGATAGCCCAATGATGTTGGCCCTCCTGTAGGGAAAAAGAAATCCTGGACTCAGAGATTTTTATGGGTAAAAAACAGGTTGTAGGTAATGCTATCTGCTTTCACTTTATCAGTTACAAGAAAATGTCCCACAAGGAGGTCAGTGGTGAATACCCTCTTCAAGTGTTTTGGTTCTGCTACTAAAAGACTGACTAAAACTGAGACTACTGTCATGAAAACTGTTGAGTATTATGTGGAAAAATGGTCTAGTTATTGTGTATCTGCTAAAATTAATTCCCAGGGGTTTGTTTTACATGGGAAATATGATTCTTACAACAAGCTTTTAAAAAGTGAAGGAGTGAAGTGGGAGGTGGAAGTATGGTTTCAGCATCCTCTCAGTGGCAACAAATAAAAGATTTGTTCCTCATTAAGACATTTCTTGATGTTTCCCAATAGATTTTGAGCTGAACACTTGTTAATCCCAAAGCTCTGACGAACGATGCCTGCAGAATTAGGCCAGCCACTGCTACAAATAGTGTACATGAAACGGTAATCATTGCTTTCCAGTCTATTATTAGATTAACTTCATAGGGATTGCTTTTTTCTCCTGTGAGTTGATGCATAAATGACATGCTTTACCCTCCAATAAATCTAATAGCAGAGTGGCTATGGCATGATGTTCATAGCCCTTGGTCCCATGACAGATTATTTTTGATTGCTACAGGAGTTTGGAGCAGTTTAAAGCTATTAGAATTTAAAGACATCATTGAAATGTTACAGCATACCTGCCTCATACTGCTGATTCTGAGTTATGTTCACAGCTTTTTGCCCCATGATCTCGAATATCACTCAGTAACTAACTTAGGAAAATGATTACAAATCATCAAGTTGAAAAACAATTTTACACCAAGTCATAATAAGAGTGATGCCTCTGTCCCTTGAGGATTTTTAGCATTGCTAAATGTCACCGTGGAGAGTTTCTGTCAATACTTTGTATCTAACTACATTAAAACTTCCTTTTCCTCTTATTAGTTACACTAGGAAGGCATGATATTGGATGTCAAGCCTCCTATACAGGTAATTCTAAATACATTATTTCTGTAGCAGAAAAGTTTTATTTTTTCAGAGAATCGGTAACTTGTTTCGTGTTGGTATTTCCTTCTTACCTCAATATATGAATTTTGTTTTTCTCCTGATGACTCAAATCCAATCTGTTTATCACTTCTTATCTTGTGGAAATGGCTTAGATAAGTGCTTAGTAGAAAACGTGATCTGAGTGTGCTTTTTCTAGGTTGCGGAAACTTGAAAATTTGCAGGCCTGGTTCCAAGTGCTTCCTTATTCCCTTACAATTTAATTTTAGGAGGAAATCTATGTATTAAAACTAGGGTGATTCATTTTTCTGGGATTTTCTTGGTCTATGCTTGGTCTGATACCCTACCTGCTTTTGATCACTCTCAAAAGTGCCTTTATTTGAAAAATAAATTATATAGTTATCTTAGTTATTAAGCCATCTAATTTTTATATGAGTAAATTTATCTTAGTGCCTTTTGAAGCTTAACATGTATAGAAGTGAATTCCAACATTATTTATTGTTCCTCTCACTTACATAGCCAATACCTCTCAATTAACACTTGTCTGACTGGAAGAAAATAAAGAGGCATATTATGCATAGCAGGCTACCTCATTTCAGATATTCATATGGAGACAATTGGAATGTTAAAATGGGTATTAAAAAGTTAAAAATTGTTGTACCCACCATTGACCCTCACCCTGCCCATGGCTAAACTAGCTGTAAAGTAGCACTTTAAGTATTCCAAATTTTCTCTATATCATCATAATGTGAAGTGCTAAGACATATTTAATTATATGTTTCTATTCATTGTATTAGGCACTGGCATTATTGCAAAACACCCCAGGCAGCACAACTAATGAGGGAGCTAAGGATGGGCCTCTTCTTAGGAAAGATTAAAATGCAAAGCAAGTTTGAATTGCTTTAATCAGAAATTTTAAACACTTAAAAATGTTAAAGGTAACAATACAATTCATGCTATGCAAATGCATGGTATGCTTGACTATAGCTACATATGAAGTAAAATGTGCTATAATTTGGTTGAAAAATGCCTTCATTAAATTTGTAGCAGGATTTGTTACACACAGAATGTAAAGCTAATGTGAATCTAATCTAATCCAATGGCTGTTAATTACCCCTCCCCGCTTTTAAAATAAATAATAAACTTTCCTGGCTTCCATATTCAGTGTATAGTAGCAGCTTGACAGCATTGAAAGTCCCATAGGAAAACAAAATGTTCCTGATATAATGTTTATTGTTACTTATGTAATACATTTTAATAACTAAATGTGCATCAGCTGATACACTATGTAGTATATAATCAAGATCCAAGAAACAGACACATCTAGGGAGGAAGTTTACTTCAAAGAAAGAAAAAATGTACATAGCAATGGTAGATAAATATGTGAGTTTAGATGCTTCATAGATAGGTAGATAAGTTTAGTAAGTAGGTAGGTAAGTTTAGAAGTCAAATGTATTGGATATGATTTATTTCACACAGTCAGTTGTAAAGTCCAAACGTGATGAACTGTTGATTCCTGTTTCCAGGTTGCTTAGATCTTTCCGGTGGCTAATAGCCTTTCTTGACCATCAGTTTAAAAAGATCTTTAACCTTACTTGCCAAGTTTAAATGGTTCATGGATAAAAATAGGACAAAAACAACACATGTCTGAGTACTGAGGTCAGAGCACCACATTCAGTGACTACTCAACACAATTTTTTTTGTTTGCTAATGTGCTTTAGTACAGGTTTCTTGTGTGTGTGTGGCAATATTTGATTTCCCTAATACAACTAATTTAGAAACTTTTTTAAACATCTTTATTGGAGTATAATTGCTTTACAATGGTGTGTGAGTTTCTGCATTATAACAAAGTGAATCAGCTATACATATACATGTATCCCCATATCTCCTCCCTTTTGTGTCTCCCTCCTACCCTCGCTATCCCACCCCTCTAGGTGGTCACAAAGCACTGAGCTGATCTCCCTGTGCTATGTGGCTGTTTCCCACTAGCTATCTATTGTACATTTGGTAGTATATATATGTCCATGCCACTCTCTCTCTTCGTCCCAGCTTACCCATCCCCCTCCCTGTGTCCGAAAGTCCATTCTCTAAGTCTGCATCTTTCTTCCTGTGCTGCCCCTAGGTTCTTTAGAACCATTTTTTTTTTTAGATTCCATATATATGTGTTAGCATACGGTATTTATTTTTCTCTTTCTGACTTACTTCACTCAGTATGACAGACTCTAGGTCCATCCACCTCACTACAAATAAATCAATATCATTTCTTTTTATGGCTGAGTAATATTCCATTGTATATATGGGCTATATCTTCTTTATCCATTCATCTGTTGATGGACCCTTAGGTTGCTTCTATGTCCCAGCTACTGTAAATAGAGCTGCAATGAACATTTTGGTACATGACTCTTCTTGAATTATGATTTTCTCAGGGTATATGCCAAGTAGTGGGATTGCTGGGTCGTAAGGTAGTTCTATTACTAGTTTTTTAGGGAACCACCATACTGTTCTCCATAGTGGCTGTATCAATTTACATTCCCACTAACAGTGCAAGGGGGTTCCATTTTCTCCACACCCTCTGCAGCATTTATTGTTTCTAGATTTTTTGATGATGGCCATTCTGACAAGTGTGAGGTGATACCACATTGTAGTTTTGATTTGCATTTCTGTAATGATTAAGGATGTTGAGCATTCTTTCATGTGTTTGTTGGCAATCTGTATATCTTCTTTGGAGAAATGTCTATTTAGGTCTTCTGCCCATCTTTGGATTGTGTTGTTTGTTTTCTTGATATTGAGCTGCATGAGCTGCTTGTAAATTTTGGAGATTAATCCTTTGTCAGTTGCTTCATTTGCAAATATTTTCTCCCATTCTGAGGGTTGTCTTTTCATCTTGTTTATGGTTTCCTTTGCTGTGCAAAATCTTTTACGTTTCATTAGGTCCCATTTTTTTATTTTTGATTTTATTTCCATTTCTCTAGGAGGTGGGTCAAAAAGGATCTTGCTGTGATGTATGTCATAGAATGTTCTGTCTATGTTTTCCTCTAAGAGTTGATAGAATCTGGCCTTACATTTAGGTCTTTAATAAATTTTGAGTTCCTTTTTGTGTATGGTGTTAGAAAGTGTTCTAATTTCATTATTTTACATGTAGCTGTCCAGTTTTCTTAGCACCACTTATTGAAGAGGCTGTCTTTTCTCCATTGTATATTCTGGCCTTCTTTATCAAAGGTAAGGAGACCATATGTGCATGGGCTTATCTCTGGGCTTTCTATCCTGTTCCATTGATCTATATTTCTGTTTTTGTGCCACTGCCATACTGTCTTGATTACCGTAGCTTTGTAGTATAGTCTGAAGTCCAGGAGCCTGATTCCTCCAGCTCCGTTTTTCTTTCACTTTGGCCCTGTGGGGTCTTTTGTGTTTCCATACAAATTGTGATTTTTTTTTGTTTTAGTTCTGTGAAAAATGCCATTGGTAGTTTGATAGGGATTGCATTGAATCTGTAGATTGCTTTGGGTAGTAGAGCCATTTTCACAATGTTGATTCTTCCAATCCAAGAACATGGTATATATCTCCATCTGTTTGTATCATCTTTAATTTCTTTCATCAGTGTCTTATAGTTTTCTGCATACAGGTCTTTTGTCTCCTTGGGTAGGTTTATTCCTAGGTATTTTATTCTTTTTGTTGCAATGGTAAATGGGAGTGTTTCCTTAATTTCTCTTTCAGATTTTTCATCATTAGTGTATAGGACTGCAAGAGATTTCTGTGCATTAATTTTGTATCCTGCTACTTTACCAAATTCATTGATTAGCTCTAGTAGTTTTCTGGTAGCATTTTTAGGATTCTCTATGTATAGTATCCTGTCATCTGCAAACAGTGACAGCTTAATTTCTTCTTTTCCAATTTGGATTCCTTTTGTTTCTTTTTCTTCTCTGATTGCTGTGGCTAAAACTTCCAAATCTATGTTGAATAATACTGGTGAGAGTGTATATCCTTGTCTTCTTCCTGATCTTAGAGGAAGTGGTTTCAGTTTTTCACCATTGAGAACATTGTTTGCTGTGGGTTTTTCATATATGGCCTTTATTATGTTGAGGTAAGTTCCCTCTGTGCCTACTTTCTGGAGGGTTTTTATCATACATGGGTGTTGAATTTTGTCAAAAGCTTTTTCTGCATCAATTGAGAGGATTGTATGGGTTTTCTCCTTCAATTTGTTAATGTGATTTATCACATTGATTGATTTGCATATATTGAAGAATCCTTGCATTATTGAGATAAACCCCACTTGATCATGGTGTATGATCCTTTTATTACATACAGGTTTTATAAACCTTAATGGGAAGTTAATACAATTGTTTTGATGCTTTAGTTGTGTTTGTTATTGCTTTCATAAGTATCAGGAGGAAAGGTGTAATCATATCACCCAGTGGCAGTTTGAATAAATAATAATAATAATAATGTTGATAATGATTACGATATACAATTTATAGCCACCTTCTTTTTGGAAATGTATTTTCTGCTTTATTCTCATGATTTTAATTGGTCAATACATTTTATTTTTAATATTTTTACCATGCACATGTACAAGATGAAACACTATATCAAATGGGATGTTCTACTTCCAATTAAATTTTTTTACAGGGGCTTTATTGGCCTATATTATGTCTTTTATGATTGAAATGAGGACACATATTATTTTACTCAGAAATTATAAATTGGGATGAAGCTGGGCCAGAGGAAGTAGTTATGTTAGCTTCTACTATTACTTAGAGAATATCATGGTATATCTTTTCTTCTGACTCTATTGTGGCAGCATGATGCTGTAGAATGAGACTGGATTGGGTCCTAGCTAACAACCAAATAAGTATCATTTCTAGTAAGTCATATTTATCTTCTCCAAGGAATAATTTTCTCATCTGAAAGATGTATGTGGTCATGCTTGCCTTGTTCATTTCTTCAGTCATTACGAATTGCAAATGAATTTATGAATTATATTTGAAAATGCTTTGAATGATGCAAAATACTGTATTCAGTACTATTCTTACTTTTGTCAATGTTTTAATATGAATGTATGCTACATTATGGAATTAAGACATAGATTCATTGTAATGTGAAGGAAAATATTTTGATTTTGTGGCTATCATAGACTAACCCATGAGCTGAATGATTTTTTCCTGATCTATGAAATATATTTCATTACCACCAAAAATGTATCGTTCATCCACTGTTTGTAAACCAGATGGCTAATAACATATGGAATAAATCTTCTACACACCTGCCATTTAACAGTTTCCTCATGCTATAGTATAATACCTTAAGTAATACCAAAGTATATTTCTAATGACTTCAAAGCTATCCAAAATCACATTCATACTGAAAACATTTTATTATTTGTAATTTTGGGGTTTTTCTATATTAAATGTAAAAGAAATGAGTTTTGTAGAAAGACATGCCTTTCCATATGTGAGAAATATATTTTGAAGCTTACATATGCTCCCAGGAGTTAATGTTTTCAATATTTACAAGAGCAAATCATTCTGGAAACCATACATGCTATGTATGCTATCAGTTGGGCAGTCAGCCACCATTTAGAAAAAAGTCTTCTTATTTCTATCATCCTATAATTTACTCTAGTAAAAGTTAAAGCATAATTTGTACCTTTGAGAAGAAAAAATGCTAATTGAAACCATGTAATAAAGTACAATTTAGTAAAAATATTAGTTTTGTTTTTTTTTTACTATTTTAAGCCTATTATTTTAAAAATTACTTTAGTATTAAAAAGGTTATAAACTTGTGCTTGGTGTCAGCAAATTATGTCTTCAAACACATTTTAATTCTCATTTTCCTTTGCTTAAATAGAAAAACTTTATAAATTAGAAACTAATATTAATTGAATAAACTCCAATTGAATGTTTTTATATTTTTGTATGCATTTTAAAAAGTACATTGTAAATTTTTCAGAGCTGGTGACAGTGGCTAACGTGTTCAACCCTCCCAAATTTAATGCAGTGCAAGGGAAAATGATGTTGTGTGAAGCACCGTTTATTTTCAGTTTTTAAACCTAATGTGTTTACAAAGTTAATATACACATTAATTCCAGCATCTACAATATCTAAATTAGATTTGGCCAGCATGATTCCCCAACCAATACAGAAAGTATGATTTGTGCAGTAGTTATTTTAACCCACAGCCTCCCAAAATACCTTAAGTATTACCCTATGAGTAAATAACTTAATACCTTAATGAGTAAAAGTAAGGCATCCAATTTAAAGGCATTGTTTCTCTATGCTAAGGATGCTTCTATTCATTTTGATAATAGAACTCTTATGGAATCCTAGAAAGCTAGAATTTGCCATCACTCATGTGGTACACAATGCCAAACTCCAGTACTGGAGAATGGTGGTGATGGAAGTTTACAATAGGGAAAACACTTCTGTTTTTCACACAAGTAAGCACTCAATAGAAGCAGGTAGTTGTAAGGGAGAGGATGCTAATTAATGGCCTAAAAGAAAACTGCTGCCTACTCTATAGTCAGAACAGGCAATTCTTTTTAATTTAAAGAGTATATTAACATAGTCATTCTCTTAGTCAGTTTGGGCTATAAAAAATACCATAGACTAGGTGGCTTAAACAACAAGTATTTATTTCTCATAGTTCTAGAGACTGGGTGGTCCAAGATCAAGGTGACAGCAGATTCGGTTCTTGGTGAGGGCTGTCTTCCTGCCTTGTAGACAGCTGCCTTCTCGTTGTATTCTCACATGGCTGAAAGAGGTGGAGAGAGGGAGAGAGAGAGAAAGGGAGAGAGGGAGAGAGGGAGACTGAGAGAGAGGAGAGAAAGAGAGTACTTTTTCTCTTGTTATAAGGACATTAATCCCATCATGGGGCTCCCCCATCATAAACTAATTAATTTCTGAAGGCTCCACCTTCAACATATGAATTTTGGGGGATACAAGCATTCAGTCCATAGCAGTCATGTAACAACAATAGAAACAGCTTCACAAGTGCTTACTATATGCCAGGAACGGTGCTGTGTGCTTTATATCCATTATCTCACTTAACGTTCACAAGAACTTATGAGAGTCATCATTATCCTTGTTTTATAGATGAGGAAACAGAGATTCAGAGAAGTCACAGTGCTGGTGAATCAATGTTAAGTCTATCTGGATTTTCCAAGGTCCTTCTCTTAACTACTGGGCCACATTACCTTTTTCAGGTTCTAAGTTCCAGGTGTGGTATATGCTAGTAGCTGTGGGATATTGGAATAGCAAAAGGAGCAGGTACTCTTTCTTTGCTGTGCCTATAGCCAGATTTCGAACTGGGACAAATTGCTTAACTTCACTGTGCCTCATTTCCTCATCTATCAAATGGGGATGATAATCTGTCTATAGGGAGAACAAAATTAGGTGGGAGACATGGGTGGGCTCTGAAAAAATATTTTGAAGATACTATATAAATGAATTTATATTCCAAGGCAAAACTTCCCAATAACACGTTTCTCTTATTTTCCTCATTTTTAAATATTTAAGGGTGAGGTGGCATTTTATTATTTTTCTGTTCATGCGGATGGGTACTATTATATTGCTGCTTGTCTGGAAGTTTGAGTTTTCAAGGATAAGGTTCATTTCTTTGCCTGTAAGATTTGTTTTGGTTATTCATTTTTTCCTCTCAATTTGTCTGTGACAATGAGATTGTCTGGTTCACTGTAAAGAGACAACACAATCTCATTTTTTCTGAAACAACTTAGGGTGCTTTCCCAGCTATGTGATTCTAATGAATGGTACATGGCTTCAAAGGAAAGATTAGGAAGGTTGGAGCAATGAAAAGCTCTTCCTTTTCTCATTATAACCAGATTGTATACCTAATCATATCAATGTTTCTGAAACCTCTTAACATAAATGGCCTATATTTCATATTTGAGCCACCTACTTAATGTTACTTAAAAGTATATATGCATATAATACATACACATTCACACCAAAATAATGGAAAATATGGAAGCCTATTTTATTAATTTGGTGTGGAGATACATACATATATATCTATATATTATCAATCTTTGGTTTCCTAACTAAATTTTTTATTGAAGTAACATTGTTTTATGACAGTATGTAAGTTTCAAACAAACAAAAATCAAAATAAATGTTTTTATAATTTTAATCCAAAGAGTAAAATGGTTTTCTAAAATTAATCCTAAATTTGAATGGTAACCCAGGAGGTTTGTGTGTGAACAAAGTGCATTGATAAGCAGTTAAAAAAGGGCACATGGTCTTCCAGACACTTCTTTTGTAAGTTATTATTCCTAATGACTACAAGATTTGTTGGTGATGTCATAAATGTATTGTATCATTAATGCATTTTTATTATTTTTATTTCCTTATTCAAAATCCAACATTTATTGGAAAGTAAATAGATGAAAAGAATTCAATAACAAAAATATGATTGTATTCCCATTTCTTTTAATATTCAAAGATAGAAATTACAGATAGCCAAATATTAACTTGACAGGCATAGGAAGAGGATTTGGACTTTATGAATATATTTCATTGTACAAGGTTTTAGATTGATCTGGGTTTCTGAAAGAAAAGGGTCAGGGAAATCTATATTTGATTGTTAGCATTTTGTAGGGGAATTATGTTTTTTCTGAAACAGAATTTTATAATACATAATATGGGTATCCAGGAGAGACTGAATTAAATTTCTGCAAAATAGTAGGTCGTTTGTATGAAGTCAAAGCTGCTGACCTAATTTTAAGGAAATTCTATTATTTCATGTATGCTTACTGCACCAATATAGAAATATCACAATTATTTCTGATTAGAAATTAATGTTAAAGAAATAATATTAATTTTATAGTCTTGACCATTTAAATGTGTATTGCCATCTTGGAAGTCCTACTGATTATTATAAAGAGTTTGGCTAAAAAATAACAATTGTGTATGAATCAGGCAATTGTATCATTGAAAACAAGTGTAATATTAATTTGAAGGTACAATATTAAAAGTGTCACAGGGAAATATTTTAGATTTCTTTGGGACATAAAATTCTACATATAATGTTTGTTATTTACAATGAATGCCAACTCTATTTAATTTGGGAACAAAATGGAACATAAATGTTGGACCAATATACCATATGTAGTTATGCAAACAGCCCCATGTTTTGTCTTATTTCAGTCACTAGCTCTATATCCTGGGGCAAATCTTTTTATTCTCTTTAGCCCTCAGTTTTCAATATGCACTATTATCTCTCAAGTCCCCACTTCTGTAAAACAGCACACTAACATAATGCATGATTATTGTTGGTGTTAAAAGACAAATTGTATTGCCAGCATTATAAACAATAACAAAGCACAAAAATTATATTGATCATCTAAATAAATTTCCTGATTTCCACGTTTGTTTTACCTTTAAGGAAACTGCACCTCTTAGTTTTAAAATTTTCTCAGTTAACCCTTCACATGTACTACATCTTATATACCTGTCACAGCAGACAGTGATATTCAGGAGCAGCCAATAAACCTTAAGATAATTGAAGGAAGAACACTTTGATAATTTCCCATTTTCTTTCCTGAACTATGGTACAAAATCCAAGTCAATGCCATATTGACATAGCTTTTCTATTTGCTATCAGTTATAAATGCTGGGATTACCTGAGTGATTGTTTTCTCAGAAAGCCATAATGTAATCTCAAACCTAATACTCCAAAAACCATACACTAATTAAAACTGCAATTATATTTTTGCTCAAACAAAACGACTTAATAAACATTATCGCAAACTGTTTACCCTTCCCCAAAACAATTTATGCTCTCTAATACAATTCCCCATTAAAACTGCTGCCAGGTAAATTAAAAACTCTTGAAATAGTAAGTAAGTGGGAAATTAATTCAACAGTTTAATCTAGACCTAATAACAGTTGCAAGCTCAGAAAAAGATTGCTACAGCGGGGAGTTAATTAACAGCTTATCCCCCATTTGATAAAAGTAATCCACTCTAATTCCAGTGTAATTTACCTCAATGTAATATAAAACCACAAGCTGCTTCCGGTGCTGGTAATTATTAGCTTTGTCCTGTGGCCACAT
This sequence comes from Leucopleurus acutus, assembly GCF_964270905.1. NCBI lineage: Eukaryota > Metazoa > Chordata > Mammalia > Artiodactyla > Delphinidae > Leucopleurus > Leucopleurus acutus. Next base: position 74,541,681 of record NC_139148.1, read on the forward strand.
TGACAATAAAAGTCAGCTGTATCTTAATAGTAAGAGGCTGTCTGCTAAATGCCCACAATTAAAGACGTAATATGAAATCTTCCACAGCAGCAACCATGTATATTGCCACACAAGCAGAGGTCCCAGTTTAGAGTTAAACTGCATTTAATTGTTCCATCTAGTTCTACAAAACAGGTGTGCCATACGAAAAGTAAGCATTTTATTGGCTTCATATAGGGAAGCACAGGGAAATTAGGTGACAAATCCATCCCATTCTTTCAAGCCCTAATGCCACTTAGTACAACTGTCATCTCTTTTTACTTGGACAATTGCACAAATTTATGTAGTTTTTCTGCGCAACCCGAACACCAACCCATCCTCTGTGTAGCGACCTGCAAGAATCTCATCTTTTAACCACCTTGGATATAAACTTCCACTGCTACCTATTGTCTGCAAGATGAAGTTGAAATTCCCTAGCATGACATAAAAATTCTTTCATGTTCTGGCCCTTAATCTACAATTTAAACCTTACTTATCAACTTAGAAAATAAATGAAGAAGATAAATTCTGCTGCCGGCAGTTCCCTTTCCTGATTTATCAACACTTTCCTTGCTTATCTACCACCTCCTCTGTCAAGTTTTCTTTGACACTCCCCAAAATTTCATCACCGCTTTTTCTTATTCTATTACAACACTTTAGATTCTTCTAACATTTCACTTATTTTATTGCCTTTTATTTCTGTTAGCATGTTTGCCTCCAACCACTAAACAGTTTACAAAGTGTGGTCCCTGAACCAGCAGTATCTGCATCATCTGGGAACTTGTTAAAAATGCAAATTTTCAGGCTTCATCCCAGAACTACTCCTTCAGAAACTCCAGGGGTGGGGCCTTTCAATCTGTTTTAACAAGGCCTGCAGGTGATTCTGATGGACAGTAAACTTTGAGAACCATTTAGATGGTGGGCATCTTGGGACCATAGACAAAAGCTTATTCATTTCTAAAACCTTCATCACATGGCCAATTATAGCACATAGTAAGTACTAAGAATATTTTTTCAATGAATGCATTATGGAAAGATGTAATAAATGGTATGCAAAAATGGCAAATCTTAGAGAAGCTATGGAAGATACAAGTAATTTTCAAATTGTCCCTTTCTCCAACAAAAATGCAAAATCTATGTTTCCCTAAGTGTGTGGATTCTTTATTTTAAATAGTGAAACCAAGACCATAAATTATCAATACGTCAACTCCTTCTGTGCAACAAAAGATAAATCCCACAGAAGTATGTTTGTATGATTACTGATATTCTCAAAAGGTTAATATAGCTATTTTATCTTTGGAAGTAATGTTTTGGGTGAAAAAATATTGACTATCTTATGCAGCTAAGAGAGTCTAATTTGTTTAAATGTTAATATTAATACTCTTTAGTTAAACTCATAACTTTCAGCTAACACTTGAGCATTTTATGCTATAACATATGTTGTATGTTCCAGGTATTTTGGCTGTGGGTACCAAGGTTCTATAAAATTGATTTGTTATTAAGTGAATACATTAACATAGATAAGTAATATATAGATAAACAGGACCAGTAAAAATGTAGACGTTATCAAACTACAATGAAGTCATTGAAAAGTACATTTTTATTTCTTAAAGTACATTAATCTCAACTATAAAAATAAGTAATGTATGTTATTATCCAATTACATTAGATGTTAACAAGGGTTAAGTGATTTTCTTTCCCCTGTATTAGGTATAACATTTGTTTATAACATGAATCTACTTGAGTAGCCTCCTTCTAGACTTTTAACACATTTCTTATGAATATAATGTATTTTGGGAGGATCTCTATCAGATAGAAAAGTCAAACAAACTCAACTGATATTATAATGTAAACTTTCTTTTTTAACGTTTATTTTGGAGTATAATTGCTTTATAATGGTGTGTTAGTTTCTGCTTTATAACGAAATGAATCAGTTATACATATACATATATCCCCATATCTCTTCCCTCTTGTGTCTCCCTCCCTCCATATCCCACCATTCTAGCTGGTCACAAAGCACAGAGCTGATCTCCCTGTTCTATGTGACTACTTCCCACTAGCTATCTATTTTGCATTTGGTAGTGTATATATGTCCATACATACACGACCACTCTCCCACTATGTCCCAGTTTACCCTTCCCCCTCCCCATGTCTTCAAGTCCATTCTCTAGTAGGTCTCCATCTTTACTCTCGTCTTGCCTCTAGGTTCTTCATGACTATTTTCTTTTTAGATTCCATATATATGTGTTAGCATATGGTATATGTTTATCTCTTTCTGACTTACTTCACTCTGTAAGACAGACTTTAGGTCCATCCACCTCAAAAAAATAACTCAATTTCATTTCTTTTAATGGCTGAGTAACATTACATTGTATATATGTGCCACATCTTCTTAACCATTCATCAGTCGATGGACATTTAGGTTGCTTCTACGTCTTGGTTATTGGAAATAGAGCTGCAAAAAACATTGTGGCACATAACACTTTTTGAATTATGGTTTTCTCATGGTATATGCCAAGTAGTGGGTTTTCTGGGTCGTATGGTAGTTCTATTTCTAATTATTTAAGGAGGCTCCATACTGTTCTCCATAGTGGCTGTATCAATTTACATTCCCACCAACATTGCAAGAGGGTTCCCTTTTCTCCACACCCTCTACAGCATTTATTGTTTCTAGATTTTTTGATGATGGCCATTCTGACAAGTGTGAGATGATATCACATTGTAGTTTTTATTTGCATTTCTCTAATGATTAAGGATGTTGAGCATTCTTTCATGTGTTTGTTGGCAATCTGTATATCTTCTTTGGAGAAATGTCTATTTAGGTCTTCTGCCCATCTTTGGATTGTGTTGTTTGTTTTTTTGATATTGAGCTGCATGAGCTGCTTATAAATTTTGGAGATTAATCCTTTGTCAGTTGCTTCATTTGCAAATATTTTCTCCCATTCTGAGGGTTGTCTTTTCATCTTGTTTATGGTTTCCTTTGCTGTGCAAAAGCTTTGAAGTTTCATTAGGTCCCATTTGTTTATTTTTATTTCCATTTCTCTAGGAGGTGGGTCAAAAAGTATCTTGCTGTGATTTATGTCATAGAGTGTTCTGCCTATGTTTTCCTCTAAGAGTTTGATAGAGTCTGGCCTTACATTTAGGTCTTTAATCCATTTTGAGTTTATTTTTGTGTATGGTGTTAGGGAGTGTTCTAACTTCATTCTTTTACATGTAGCTCTCCAGTTTTCCCAGCACAACTTACTGAAGAGGCTGTCTTTTCTCCATTGTATATTCTTGCCTCCTTTATCAAAGGTAAGGTGACCATATGTGCGTTGGTTTATCTCTGGGTTTTCTATCCTGTTCCATTGATCTATCTTTCTGTTTTTGTGCCACTACCATACTGTCTTGATTACTGTAGCTTTGTAGTATAGTCTGAAGTCCAGGAGCCTGATTCTTCCAGCTCCATTTTTCTTTCTCAAGATGGCTTTGGCTATTCGGGTTCTTTTGTGTTTCCATACAAATTGTGTAATTTTTTGTTCTAGTTCTGTGAAAAATATCAGTGTTAGCTTGATAGGGATTGCATTGAATCTGTAGATTGCTTTGGGTAGCATAGTCAATTTCACAATGTTGATTATTCCAATCCAAGAACATGGTATATCTCTCCACCGATTTGTATCATATTTAATTTCTTTCATCAGTGTCTTATAGTTTTCTGCATACAAGTCTTTTATCTCCTTAGGTAGGTTTATTCCGAGATATTTTATTCTTTTTGTTGCAATGGTAAATGGGATTGTTTTCTTAATTTCACTTTCAGATTTTTCATTGTTAGTGTATAGGTATGCAAGAGATTTCTGTGCATTAATTTTGTATCCTGCTACTTTACCAAATGCACTGATTAGCTCTAGTAGTTTTCTGGTAGCATATTTAGGATTCTCTATGTATACTATCATGTCATCTGCAAACAGTGAAAGCTTTACTTCTTCTTTTCCAATTTGGATACTTTTATTTCCTTTTCTTCTCTGATTGCTGTGGCTAAAACTTCCAAAAGTATGTTGAATAACAATGGTGAGAGTGGACAATCTTGTTTTGTTCCTGATCTTAGTGGAAAACGTTTCATTTTTTCACCATTGAGGACGATGTTGTCTGTGGGTTTGTCATATATGGCCTTTAATATGTTAAGGTAAGTTCCCTCTATGCCTACTTTCTGGAGCGTTTTTATCATACATGGGTGTTGAATTTTTTCGAAAGCTTTCTCTGCATCTCTTGAGATGATCATATGGTTTTTCTCCTTCAATTTGTTAATATGGTGTATCACATTGATTGATTTGTGTATATTGAAGAATTCTTGCATTCCTGGGATAAACCCCACTTAACCATGGTGTATGATCCTTTTAATGTGCTGTTGGATTCTGTTTACTAGTATTTTGATGAGGATTTTTGCATCAATGTTCATCAGTGATATTGGTCTGTAATTTTGTTTTTCTATGACACCTTTGTCTGGTTTTGTTATCAGGGTGATGGTGGCCTTGTAGAATGAGTTTGGGAGTGTGCCTCCTTCTGCTCTATTTTGGAAGAGTTTGAGACGGATAGGTGTTAGCTCTTCTCTAAATGTTTGATAGAATTTGCCTGTGAAGCCATCTGGTCCTGGGTTTTTGCTTGTTAGAAGATTTTTAATCACAGTTTCAATTTCAGTGCTTGTGACTGGTCTGTTCATATTTTCTCTTTCTTCCTGGTTCAGTCTCGGAAGTTTGTGCATTTCTAAGAATTTGTCCATTTCTTCCACGTTATCCATCTTATTGGCATAGAGTTGCTTGTAGTAATCTCTCACGATCCTTTGTATTTCTGCAGTGTCAGTTGTTACTTCCCCTTTTTCATTTCTAATTCTATTGATTTGAGTCTTCTCACTTTTCTTCTTGATGAGTCTGGCTAATGGTTTATCTATTTTGTTTATCTTCTCAAAGAAACAGCTTTTAGATTTATTGATCTTTGCTATCATTTCCTTCATTTCTTTTTCATTTATTTCTGATCTGATCTTTATGATTTATTTCCTTCTGCTAACGTTGAGGTTTTTTTGTTCTTCTTTCTCTAATTGCTTTAGGTGTAAGGTTAGGTTGTTTATTTGAGATGTTTCTTGTTTCTTAAGGTAGGATTGTATTGCTATAAACATCCCTCTTAGAACTGCTTTTGCTGCATCCCATAGGTTTTGGGTCATTGTGTTTTCATTGTCATTTGTTTTTAGGTATTTCTTTTTTGATTTCCTCTTTGATTTCTTCAGTGATCTCTTGGTTATTAAGTAGTGTATTGTTTAGCCTCCATATGTTTGTATTGTTTACAGATTTTTCCTGTAATTAATATCTTGTCTCGTAATGTTGTGGTCAGAAAAGATACTTGATACAATTTCAATTTTCTTAAATTTATCAAGTTTTTAACTTCTCCAACAAATCTGAATGAGATCCTTGCTGGATAGAGTAATCTTGGTTGTAGGTTTTTCCCTTTCATCACTTTAAATATGTCCTGCCAGTCCCTTCTGGCTTGCAGAGTTTCTGCTGAAAGATCAGCTGTTAACCTTATGGAGATTCCCTTGTATGTTATTTGTTGTTTTTCCCTTGCTGCTTTTAATATGTTTTCTTTGTATTTAATTTTTGATAGTTTGATTAATATGTGTCTTGGTGTGTTTCTCCTTGAATTAATCCTGTATGATACTCTTTGTGCTTCCTGGACTTGATTAAGTATTTCCTTCCCCATATTAGGGAAGTTTTCAACTATAATCTCTTCAAATATTTTCTCAGTCCCTTTTTTTTTCTATTCTTCTTCTGGGACCCCTATAATTCGAATGTTGGTGTGTTTAATATTGTCCCAGAAATCTCTGAGACTGTCCTCAATTCTTTGCATTCTGTTTTCTTTATTCTGCTCTGCGGTAGTTATTTCCACTATTTTATCTTTCAGGTCATTTATCCATTCTTCTGCCTCAGTTATTCTGCTATTGATCCCTTCTAGAGTGTTTTTAATTTCATTTATTGTGTTGTTCATGATTGTTTGTTTGCTCTTTGGTTCTTCTAGGTCCTTGTTTAACATTGCTTGTATTTTCTTCATTCTATTTCCAAGATTTTGGATCATCTTTACTATCATTATTCTGAATTCTTTTTCAGGTAGACTGCCTATTTCCTCTTCTTTTATTAGGTCTGATGGGTTTTTCCCTTGCTACTTCATCTGCTGTGTGTTTCTTTGTCTTCTCATTTTGCTTAACTTACTGTGTTTGGGGTCTCCTTTTTGCAGGCTGCAGGTTCGTAGTTCCCGTTGTTTTTGGTGTCTGCCCCCAGTGGCTAAGGTTGGTTCAGTGGGTTGTGTAGGCTTCCTGGTGGTGGGGACTAGTGCCTGTATTCTGGTGGATGAGGCTGGATCTTGTCTTTCTAGTGGGAAAGTCCACATCTGGTCATGTGTTTTGGGGTGTCTGTGATGTTATTATGATTTTAGTCAGCCTCTCTGCTAATGGGTGAGTTTGTGTTCCTGTCTTTCTAGTTGTTTTGCATAGGTTGTCGAGCACTGTAGCTTGCTGGTTGTTGAGTGGAGCTGGGTCTTGGCATTGAGATGGAGGTCTCTGGGATATTTTCGCCATTTGATATTATGTGGAGCTGGGAGGTATCTAGTGGACCAGTGTCCTGAACTTGGCTCTCCCACCTCAGAAGCACAGCCCTGATGCCTGGCTGGAGCACCAAGAGTGTGTCATCCACACGGAGAAATGGAAAAACATATATATATATATATATCTTTTCTCCAAAAGGCCACGTCCTCAATTTGGGATGATTCATTGTCTATTCAGGTATTCCACAGATGCAAGGTATATCAAGTTGATTGTGGAGATTTAATCCTCTTCTCCTGAGGCTGCTGGGAGAGATTTCCTTTTCTCTTCTTTGTTCTCATAGCTCCTGGTATTCAGCTTTGGATTTGGCCCTGCCTCTGGGTGTGGGTCGCTGGAGGGCATCTGTTCTTTGCTCAGACTGGACAGGGTTAAAGGAGCAGCTGACTAGGGAACTCTGGCTCACTCAGGCCGGCGGGAAGGAGGGGTACAGTGTGCGGGTGAGCCTGTGGTGGCAGAGGCTGGCGTGACATTGCACCAGCCTGAGGCATGCCGTGCATTCTCCCGGGGACGTTGTCCCTGGATCACGGGACCCTAGCAGTGGCGGGCTGCACAGGCTCCCAGGAGGGGAGGTGTGGATAGTGACCTGTGCTTGCACTCAGGCTTCTTGGTGGCTGCAGCGGCAGCATTAGCGTCTCATGCCCGTCTCTGGGGTCCGCGTTGATAGCTGCAGCTCGTGCCCATCTCGAGCTCCTTTAAGCAGCGCCCTTAATCCTCCTCCTCGCACACCAGGAAACAAAGAGGCAAGAAAATGTCTCTTGCCTCTTCGGCAGCTCCAGACATTTTCCCGGAGTCCCTCCCAGCTAGGTTTGGCACACTAGCCCCTTCAGGCTGTGTTCATGAAGCCAGCCCCAGTCCTCTCCCTGGGATTTCACCTCTGAAACCCGAGCCTCAGCTCCCAGCCCCAACCCGTCCTGGTGGGTGAGCAGACAAGCTTCTTGGGCTGGTGAGTGCTGGTCGGCACCGATCCTCTGTGTGGGAAACTCTCTGCTTTGCCCTCTGCACCCCTGTTGCTATACTCTCCTCCGCAGCTCCAAAGCTTCTCCCCTCCGCCACCTGCAGTCTCTGCCCGCGAAGGGGCTTCTAGTGTGGAAACATTTCCTCCTTCACAGCTCCCTCCCACCGGTGCAGGTCCTGTCCCTATTCTTTTGTCTCTGTTTATTCTTTTTTTCTTTTGCCCTACCCAGGTACGTGGGGAGTTTCTTGCCTTTTGGGAGGTCTGAGGTCTTCTGCCAGCGTTCAGTAGGTGTTCTGTAGGAGTTGTTCCACATGTAGATGTATTTTTGATGTATTTGTGGGGAGGAACGTGATCTCCACGTCTTACTCTTCCGCCGTCTTGAAGCTCCTCCTCCTATTATGTAACCTTTTTGTCTTTCTATTTAGATGTATGTGCTTTTCAGAAGCAGAAAATAAGTCGTGGAAGATTAAAAATGTTAGCAATTGTGTAGGAGCAGCATAAATCATATTCATCATGTAGATGTAGGTGGAAACAGTTATTTGTGGGTTATGAATTTATGTGTATGCCCATACCATGTGGTTATATTTACTGTGGCTTTTAATGGGGATTATTTTAAAAATAGACAACTCTCTCTATATACACATGAACATCTTCATCATCATAATGTCATAGTAAAACCTTTAGTTGTTTCAAAATAGTTTCATATTCAATTTCTTATTTCATTCTCACAATATCCTGTAAGGTGGTCAAAGCAGATATTCTTATTTTACAGATGAAGGAACCAAGACCCAGATAACTGAAATGACAAAACTGGAATTAGAACCCAGGTTGCCTGAATTCTAGTCGAGTGCTCCTTCCGCTTTGTTATACTTCTCCCATACTTCTACAGATTCAGTTCCATTCACCAAAAATGTATAGACTAACTGCTGTCTGCCTGACATTATGCTTGGATATATTTGGGTATGATGCATTCCAATGTCTTTAAGGATATTAAGTAAAAAGCAAACAAGTCTAGCTTGGAATTATGACATAATAAAAAGAGATGTGGTTTAAGCCAAGGCATACTGAAGAATGAGTAATGAATGAATAATGCACTTTGGAGAGAAGTGGGATATTGGAAAGACAGATTAAGGTTGGTTTTAATAACTATACTGTTCCAAAGTGAAGTTTGAACCTTATAGGAAGCCAATGAATCTCTTCTGAATAGAGGATGCTGGAATAGAAAATTTTCTGCAGATTTATCTGGCAGCTATAGGTAATTATATTGGAACAGAGAAGTAGGTGGGAGGAGTGTCTAGAGTTTTTGTCTCTAATTACTGGTTGTCATAATCCCAATTTGAGGAGGTGAGGCCTGAGCTAGAACCTCAGCAGTGACAATAGAAAAGAGTGATATGTGCGTTCCTCATCTGTACATGTGTGGAGTGTGCTCTCTCTCTTCATTGTTTACAAGATCCTTGATGATTCCTGTGTGCAGTTTATAAAATTTCTACACGTTTCCCCTACAGCTTGGCAAATAAAGTGCTTTGCTTATTGTAGGTGCCTGATAAATATTGTTAACTGGCTAGCTGTTTGAAACGTTCATTGTGTTATAGTAGATGAGGTTATAATGACATTTATTTTTATAACTTTAGGGTTGGACTTTGAATTTTTAAAAATTCCACTTGTTATTGAAACTCTAGTTTCAGTTTACACATGAATCAAGGGACAGTAAGGTTAGAGTGGAAGGTTACACTGAATGTTTGAATTACCTGTTTTTAGAAAAGTAATATCAAAACTTCCTATCTTTTCCATAGTTTATATGGATGAAAATGTAATGTGTGAAATGTCACATTTTGTGTGTGACTCATGTTTCCTGCATTTTTGGCACCTTTATGCTAGATTCCTGATAACTGAATGCTGCTGTATAGATCTATACTCTAGACACTGTTTGATTACTACTTGACAAATATGATGGTTTTGCCATTAACAAAAGTCGATATGCAGGAAGGAAAATAAATAGATAAATGAAATATCAAAAATCCAAAGTTATTGAGAAATGGATTTGGGAAGAAGTTAGTTATGTCAGTCATGATCACTCCCAGTTTCACCTTTTGGATCTTTTCTCCTGTTGTGGTATTACCTTTCCCCTATCTTCAGTACAGAATCTCCTATATATCTGAACAGATTTATAGCTCATAAAATTTTAAATACATGTATACGTTTTTAAGTCCAATGTGACAGAGGATTTAGCCCAGTCTTTGGATACATTACTACCAGATTGTACTATGAGTTGATTCTTCAGAGCTTTGATCAGGCTGACTCTTTTGTTCCTGGTTGATATTCATTTATTACACCAAGCACATTTTTTTCCACAGTAGATTAGGTTTGGTTTATGATGACAATATGCTAAGGCAGGTATCTCTCATCCTTGATGAGCTCCACAATTATCCTAGGGAACTCCTAGCAGCTCACTTTAATGTTGTACAGATCTAATAGGCTCTGAAATTAGGGAATCATCTGTAGTTTGTGACAAAAGTATAATTGGAGGTACTGTCTTCATGCTTATTACTCTTTAAGTTCTCAGTCAATTGCACTACCAAAAACAAACTAACCACAATAAAATGAAAATTCATCCTTCCTAAAAAAATAAGAGGAAGTGACTGAATACCATTCTAGACCTCTCTCACCTAAGCTCCAGACTATATGCTCACCCTCTTTCTGGGTACCTAGGTTTCCAAAATACCGCTTAAAACCAACATAAACAAAACCAAGTTCATTGTCTTTACCTTCATTATTTTATCCTCCTCCCTGAGTTTTCTTTCTCAGAGAAAATGGTACAACCCTGGCCAAACCAGAAATCCAGAAGTCATCATTAACTTCTCACTGAAGTGAACAGTCAACATATCCTATAGATTTTACCTTTTAACCCTCTCATATCTATTTCTTCCCCTCTGTTTTCACTACCGATACCCTAAAAATGCCCTTCACTGTTTTCATAAGCAACAACTTATGCCCCTTTAACAGATTTCAACTGATCTCTATATAAAGCCCCCTCCCTTTACTGGGGTATAATTTACAAACAATAAATATTGCCATTTTATATGTACCGAGTGATGAGTTTGGCAATTGTATGTAGTAATAATCACCACAATCAAGATTTAGAACATTTCCTACCTGCTTTGCAGTCCAGTCCTCTCCCCTGATCTCAGCCCCAGTCAACCACTGATTTGCTCTCCATTACAAGCATACATGATGTAGTCTTTTGCATCCAGCTTCATTCACTCAGCATAGTCCTTTTGAGATTTATGTATGACATTGACTGCATCAGTAATTCATTAAACTTTCTTTTATGGACATACTGAAATTTGTTTATCCATTCATTAGTTGATGATGATTGGCTTGCTACCATTTTCGCTACTATGATCTTATGGTGTTATACTTACAAGTCTTTGGATATATGTTTTCATTTCTCTTGAGTAAAAACTAGGAGTAAGACTTCTGGGTCAGAAGGTAAGCATATGTAACTTTAGAAGAAAACTGCCAAATTGTTCAAGTGGCTCAACTAATTTGCATTCCTACCAGCAGCATGGGAGATCCAGTTGCTCTACTGGATTGTTATTATTCTTTCTAAATATTTAATCAGATTCACCAGTGAAGCTATTTTGTGCAGGCATTTTGATTTTGGAAAGGTTTGAATTCAGATTTTATTTATTTAATATAGAGCCATTCCTGTTTTATCTTTCTTCTTAGGTCAGTTTCAGTCATTGTAAGGCCCTTTTTGTAACATCTTTATTGGAGTATAATTGCTTTACAATGGTGTGTTAGTTTCTGCTTTATAACAAAGTGAATCAGCTACACATATACATATATCCCCATATCTCTTCCTTCTTGCATCTCCCTCCCTCCCTATCCCATCCCTCTAGGGTGGTCACAAAGCACTGAGCTGATCTCCCTGTGCTATGAGGCTGCTTCCCACTAGCTATCGGTTTTACATTTGGTAGTGTATATATGTACATGCTACTCTTTCACTTTGTCCCAGCTTACCCTTCCCCCTCCCCTTGTCCTCAAGTCTATTCTCTAGTAGGTCTGTGTCTTTATTTCTTTCCTGCCCCTAGGTTCTTCATAACCTTCTTTTTTTGCTTTTTAACTTTTCATTTTATATTGGAGTATAGCCGATTATCAATGATGCGATAGTTTCAGGTGCACAGCAAAGGGACTCAGCCATACATATACATGTATCTGTTCTCGCCCAAACTCCCCTCCCATCCAGGCTGCCACATAACATTGAGCAGAGTTCCCTGTGCTATACAGTAGGTCCTTGTTGGTTATCCATTTAAAATATACCAGTGTGTACATGTCGGTCCCAAACTCCCTGAATATTCCTTCCCCCCTACCTTTCCCCCCAGGAACCATAAGTTTGTTCTCTAAGTCTGTGAGTCTGTTTCTGTTTTGTAAATAAATTCATTTGTATCATTTCTTTTTAGATTCTGCATATAAGGCATATCATATGATATTTCTCTTTCTCTGTCTGACTTACTTCACTCACTATGACAATCTCTATCCATATTGTTGCAAATGGCATTATTTCATTCTTTTTAATGGCTGAGTAATATTCCATTGTATATATATACCACATGTTCTTTATCCATTCCTCTTTCGATGGACATTTAGGTTGCTTCCATGTCTTGGCTATTGTAAACAGTGCTGCAATGAACATTGGAGTGCATGTATCCTTTTGGACCATGTTCTTCTGTGGATATATACCCAGGAGTAGGACTGCAGGGTCGCATGGTAGTTCTTTTTTTAGTTTTTTAAGGAACTTCCATAGTGTTCTCCATAGTGGCTGTACCAATTTACATTCCCATTTTACATTATTTCTTTTTAAATATTTAATCAGATTCACCAGTGAAGCTATTTCGGGCAGGCATTTTGAGTTTGGAAAGGTTTTAATTCAGATTTAATTTATTTAATAAAGCTATTTCTGTTTTCTCTTTCTTCTTAGGTCAGTTTCAGTCATTGTAAGGCCCTTCTTGATCTGACTTCTGCATGACTCTTCGTTCTCATCCTTCACACCATTCCTTCATCACAGCTCTTTGCTTTACTTTTTATATGTGTATCAGGTTGCAATTCGCCTGAACATGACATACTGCTTCAAACTTCCTTTGCACAAATTTATTGATCTGTTGTTTGGAATGTTGTGCCCTTAGCGTCACATAGGTAATTATAAATTCTTTAATGCTCATTTCAGGATGCTCCCCTTTTCAGGGAAAACTTTAGTGATTTCACTTGATGTTTCCTTTGTCCACACACTTCTTCATTTCCCACTGCCAGCTGTCTCAACTGTTCTTCCTTGGTCCTCCCCAGAGTACCATGTGTATACTGCAAGTGTAGCCCTTCATATGTGTAGTAATTGTGTTTTCCTTCTTCTCTTATTAGACTTAGGTTACTGCAGTTAGGGGCCTTGAGTTTTATCTCTGTATTTTTTGTGTCAAGCACATGGAAAATATTCAATTAGAATGAAAGAGGAAAGGAGGGAATGAGGAAGGAAAGAAAAAAGGGAGTGAGGGAGGGAGGGAGGAAGGAAGGAAGGAGGGAAGGAAGGAAAGAAGGAAGGAAGATCACAAAGGGAGGGGGAGAAAAACAGAAGATGGTTAAAGATGGTTTCTGTATCTGGGGCCCGGGCTGCATAGCACGGGAAACAAAAGCAGCTTTCAGGCAGCTGTACCAAAACAGTTCTTCTTTAGTAGCTATACAAACAATCTCTGTCAGTTGCCATAATTTTTACAGTCAATTAAAAAATATGGACCAATATTACTTGATGTGATGACATTTAATTGATGAGGCCTGCCTGAGTCATTACTATTATTACCTGACCCATTGATATTTATAATTACAAATTTAAAGATACACCTACATATATCCCTTATATTAACAAATGCATGTGTCCAAGCGTACAGATACACATACGGTCATTTTGGAGATTTTCATTGTGTATCTTCTGTCTTTTATCATACCCATCTCTATATATGCATGGGCAGGCATTGAGAACTATACACATAAATATTGCACATTTTAAACTTAAGATAAGTATTTTAAATATTAAAATAAAAGAAGGTAGTGTTACATATAGAAGTTTTGCATTACAGTTGACCTTTGAACAACACTGGTTTGAAATGCAGGGTCCACTTATATGTGGGTTTTTTTTCCAATAAACACTACAGTACTACACAATCTGTGGTTGGTTGAATCCCTGATGTAGAACCACAGATAGGGAGGGACAACTATAAAGTTATACATGGATTTTCAACTGCTGGAGGGTGACCCAACCCCTACTTTGTTCAAGGGTCAACTGTATTTATTAAATATGTATATCCAATCAGGTTGGGGTATCTACTTTAGTATGCTCTTATCCTGAAGCAATGCTGTCCAATAGAGAAAGTCAGAAGATTTTAGGTTCAATTCCCGACACCTAAACTCTTTCTTATGAGGAGTACATCAAGTATTGATGAGATGTGCACATCAAAGCCTCACAGGGCAGAACACATAATACAGATCCATGGTAGCGTGATCTAGTGAAAACTGTTGGTCGTCTGCAAAAGTGGGGGAAAATCATAGCTTACTTTCTATGCCATAGTTACTTTATGAAAGTAAATGATTTGTGGGAGATACAGGCCAGGAAAGTTATTTAATTTAAAAATTTTGCTCATTTTATTGTGGAAGGCCCTGAATGTATACAAGTTTGAAAGGTAAGGTTATGATCAGATATTCAAATGCACTGCTTTTCCCTGGTCATTTTGCTTACACTCCTTCAGGACCTGAGAAGTATTTCCTCTTTTCTTAATAAAACTATCAAACATAATTTTAGACTTGTTTTCCTTTCAAAATAAATGTCTCAGTTTCCAAGGAGGTCCTGTATGTTGCAGTATCAGGGGATGTAAGGTAGTGATTAAGATAGATAATCAAGGAGGCAGGGGGTGCTGACCAGAGCTTTCTGATATACTCAGTTAATTATTCTTTCTTTATTTAAAATATCTTTGTTTGTAGCTAATGGAAGAACAATAAAATCTCAAGTTAAAAAATAACTCTTATGGTAAAACAAAAATAGCACATAAACATTTGTTACTAACAATTACTTGGTGATTAATGTTTTATAGTTGATATAGCAATATGAGAAATAGATGAGAAATATATTTGTTTAATAGAGGGAAGGAATTTCTTTTTTATCTGAATGTGGGTCATTGGCTTGCTGATGTGCCATGTTGGGCTCTTGCTAGTAAGGAACTGTGTTTCCATTATAAAGATCATTTTAGTGAGTTAAAAAAAATAAACTATGAAGACTAATGCCAACTTTAAACTCTTTCTATAATAGATTTGGCACTTGAGAGTAATTTTTTCTTTATAAATTTTAATGACTAAAAAATTGATCTGGCTTGCTTTTGAGTTATAGCAAATTAGAACAAATTGTTAATTATGTTCAGCTGCAGTTTGGGGCGGTTGCTTAAAAACACAAACAATGAATATGATTTCAATCAAAGTTGGCAAGTGATTAGTTCAGAGTTTTAGTTGGGTTGTATGTTGCATTTAACAGAAGGGGTCTAAGCAGGAGATTTAACTTTGAAGAGTACTCTACTTAATTTGCAAATGAATTTTATGTGGTGCTCTTAGCCTTTTCTTGAATTCCCTGGAACTCCAGTATAACAATTTTTCATCAGAGCAGAATTCACTAAATCCTGAATCTCTCTTATGCTTAGAAGGGGGTGGGTAGTTATTGAAATAATAAAAGAAAAACACATTAGAACACAATAGAAAAACAAGGCTGCTCACTTAAGCAAGTTCATAATAAGTAATTATTGATTGAACTGCAATACTAAACAGAAGCTCCGGTGTACTTTGACAATAGGGTATGGCTGTTCAGTTCAGCTAGGTTTCACACTATAAATATAAGGCATAGGTTGTAAGACTTTTGGGGCAGTTAGTTCCACGTTCATAAATTGTGGCGGCTCCCCTCAACTAGCTGTTTTGCAAATATGTGGTACTGGTCACAGAAAAATGAGGTATATAAACTATAGATAGTACAATTAAAATCTCTTTCCATTAGTGTTGTAAACCACCTACTGGTTGCACATATGCATGTGCAGACGTACAATGAAGCTGCACAGTGTTACTCTTTGAAGTCAAGTGTTCAAAAGAAATAAAATGGCAATAATTATTCATTTATTCATCCACTAGTTCATTTATTCAATGTATATTTTATGCCTTTAAGGTCCAAGCACTGTGGTAAACACAGAGCCTTAATAAAGAAGATAACATTTGCCCTTAAAGAGCTTAAAATTTTGGGGGGTCTAAGGTAATTCACAAATAGTCAATATTGAATATAAATACTATAAGAGAGAAGCAAAGAAAAGAATGATATAGTTTGTGAGGGGATCAGGACATGTATTATAAAGGAGATATGATAAGGCTATATATAAGAAAATTGTATCTGATTTTGCCTAATATGCATTAACATATTTTACCCTAACTTTACAAAGGGAAGCTATTTTTAACATACATTTTTATCGGCATATATTAAAATAAATGGTTTGTCCTTAAATTCACATACAATATAGAACACAACATACAATATGTAGAATAGTTTTGGGTTAGGAAATATTTACAATAATTGATAATTTCTAAACTAGCCATTCTGTTCCCTCATCTACATGATAGGTCTTAACTCAAAACAACATTTTAAAATTCTTTTTCAAAAGTAAGTTTAACCTAAGTGTTCATCGACAGATGAATGGATAAGGAAGATGTGGCACATATATAAAATGGAATATTACTAAGCCATACAAAGAAATGAAATTAAGTTATTTGTAGTGAGGTGGATGGACATAGAATCCATCATACAGAGTGAAGTAAGTGAGAAAGAGAAAAACAAATACTGTATGCTAACACATATATATGGAATAAAACAAAATGGTTATGAAGAACCTAGGGACAGGACAGGAATAAAGACGCAGATGTAGAGAATGGACTTGAGGACACGGGGAGGGGGAAGGGTAAGCTGGGGTGAAGTGAGAGAGTGGCATGGACATATATACACTACCAAATGTAAAATAGATAGCTAGTGGGAAGCAGCCGCATAGCACAGGGAGATCAGCTCGGTGCTTTGTGACCACCTAGAGGGGTGGGATACGGAGGGTGGGAGGGAGGGAGACACAAGAGGAAAGAGATATGGGGACATATGTATGTGTATAGCTGATTCACTTTGTTATAGAGCAGAAACTAACACACCATTGTAAAGCAATTATGTGCCAAAAAAGATGTTTAAAAAAATAGTAAGTTTGAGCCTCATACCAAATGCTAGACATCATTTACTTTCATTATTATACTACTAGTTATATTCAAGAAATATTTACTTTTTACTGTATGTCAGGTATTGTGATGAATACAACATCTAATTTAGATGAAATAATGCACCATTAGTGGCAGTTGCAATTATCTTTATTTTCTAAAGATTTGTGAGGTTTGCTTTTGTTTGTTTCTGAGGGTTTGTTTGTGCATCTTGGAGCAGGAAAGGAGTTAGGCAAGGTAGAAGGAAGTAGGAATGAAGTAGATGTCTGTCAAATTTTTGAAAATAGGCTATTATAATTCATTCTAGAGCTGTTTTACAGTAAAATATTGTTCAGAATTTAGATCTGCTGTATTCCTCAACTTTTAAAATTTTAAAACACTACTTTAAATTAATATGTTAGGGATTCCCTGGTGGTGCAGTGGTTGAGAGTCCGCCTGCCGATGCAGGGGACACGGGTTCATGCCCCAGTCTGGGAAGATCCAGCATGCCGCGGAGCGGCTAGGCCCGTGAGCCATGGCCGCTGAGCCTGCACGTCCAGAGCCTGTGCTCCACAACGGGAGAGGCCACAACAGTGAGAGGCCTGCGTACCGCAAAATAAATAAATAAATAAAATAATATGGTAGTGCTTTTTGTTATAATGCTGTATAGATATTTTAAATAAAGGATTTAAAAAATATTTTTAGACTTACAGAAAAGTTGCAGAGGTGGAAATGAGTTTCCTTAGCTTGCACCCAGTTTTTCCTATTATTAGCACCTTAGATTACTACTGTATATTTGTCACACATTTTGAACAAATATTGATACATTATTACAACTAAAATCCATCCTTTATTCATATTTTTAAAATTTTAAATTCAGATTTACTTTGTTTTTACCATTTTAAGAATGTCATATCATTGGAATCATAGAGTATCTAGCCTTTCCAGACAAGCTTCTTTCAGTTAGCAATATGCATTTAAGACTCATCTATATTTTTGTGTGGATTGGCAACTCATTCCTTTTTATCTCCAAATACTATTCCATTGGATGGGTGTACCACAGTTTATCTAGTCACCTATTAAAGGACATCTTGGTTGTTTTCAATTTTTGGTGATTATGAATAAAGCTGCTATGAATATTCATGTGCAGAATTTTTTTCATACATAATTTCTCTATTCACTTGGGTAAATATGAAGAGCATGATTACTGGGTTGTATGGTAATGTTTATCTTTAAAAGAAGTTGCCATATTATCTTTCAAAGTGTGTGTACCTTTTTGCTTTCCCATCAACAATGCTAGAGAGTTCTAGCCACTCTTCAGCCTTGCCAGAATTTGGTATTGTCAATATAGTTTAAAAAATTAGCCATTCTAATAGGTATAGTGGAATCAATCTCTGGATTTAATTTGCATTTCCCTAATTTCTGATGATGCTAATTATCTTTTCATGTGTTGTTAAGAGTTTTTATCATGAACATATGTTAAATCCTGTCAAATGCTTTTTCTGTTTATTGATATGATCATATGATATTTTTCTTTTCATTTCCTTAATGTGCTATATCACATTTATTGATTTGCATATGTTGAACCATCCTTGCATCCCAGGTATAAACACCACTTGATCATGGTGAATGACTCTTTCAATGTGCTGCTGAATTCGGTTTGCTGGTATTTCACTGAGAATATTTGCGTGTGTATTCATTATGTATATTGGCCTGTGGTTTTCTTTTCTTGTAGTGTCCTTTTCTGGCTTTGGTATCAGGGTAATTCTAGTGTTTATCTTTCTTGACCTATGTAATGGGCTAGGATCTCCAGTACTATGTTGTATAGGAGTGGTGAGAGTAGACATCTTTGCCTTGCTGCTGTTAGGGGAAAGTATTTACTTCTTTTGCTGTCAGATGTGATGTTAATTGTAGGATTTTTGTAGTGCCCCTTATTAGGCAGAGGAAGTTACTTTGTATTCCTATTTTGCTGAGAATTTTTACCATATTTGAATATTGGTTTTGTTGAATTCTTTCTTGCATCAGCTAATAAGATCATGTGTTTTTTCTTCTTTAGACCATTTCTATGATGGAGTATATTGATTGATTTTCAAATATTGAACCAGCCTTGTATCCCCGAAATAAACTCCAATGGGTCTTGTTGTATAAATTTTTTATATAGCTGAATTTTATTTACCAATATTTTGTTAAGGATTTGTGTGCCTATATGACGAGGGATATCCATCTGAATTTTGTAAAATATTTGTAAAATATTTTCTGGTTTTAGTATGAGGGTAGTGTTTGCCTTCTAAAATGAAACAGGAAGTGTTTCTTCTAGAAAAATTATGTAGAATTGGTGCTACTTCTTTAAATGTGTGCTAGAATTCTGCAATGAAACCATAGAGTCTTGAAAATTTCTTTTTTATTTTTTGGAAAGTTGTCAACTATCAATTCAATTTTTTTTGTGTGTGTGTGGTATGCTGGCCTCTCACTGTTGTGGCCTCTCCTGTTGTGGAGCACAGGCTCCGGACGCACAGGCTCAGTGGCCATGGCTCATGGGCCCACCCGCTACGTGGCATGTGGGATCTTCCTGGACTGGGGCACGGACATGTGTCCCCTGCATCAGCAGGTGGACTCTCAACCACTGCACCACCAGGGAAGCCCTCAATTCAATTTTTTAATGTTTAGAGGAATATACTATCTATAAACTATCTTTATCAGTGTGAGTGAATTTTGGTGGTTTGTGGTTTTCAAGATATTGGTCAATTTCTTATGAATTGTTGAATTTATGTACATAAAGTTACTAATATTTCAATATTTAAAAGATTTTCAAGTGTGTGAGCTAGTCCCTTTTTCATTTCTAATATTTCTCTCACTTTTTCTTTTTCATGCTTGATGTTTTTCTATTTTATTCATCCTTTAAAAGACAGTTTTTGTTTTCATTGATTTTCTCTATTTTTCTGATTTCTGTTTCTACTTTTATGTTTATATGATCCTTCCTTCTGCCTTATTTTTCTCTTTGTAAATTCTTAAGGTGAAAACTTAGATTATTAATGTGAGATATTTTTCTTTCTAATATAAGCATTTAATGCAATAGTTTTCTCCTCAATATTGCTTTAGCAGAATCTCACAAATTTTGGTATGTTTTATTTTTATTCAGTTCAAAATATTTTCTAATTTATCTTGATATTTCTTCTTTGATCCATGGATCATTTAGGAGTGTGTTGTTTAATTTCCAAGTGATTGGATATTTTCTTATCAATTCCATTATTTATTTCTATTTTGATTCCATTATGATGAGACCTTACTTGTATGATTTCAATTCTTTTAAATTTGTTGATGTTTGTTTAATGATGCATAATATGTTGTATATTGATGTATGTTGCATTTGTGTTTTCTGCTGTTGCAGAATAAGAGTTCTATGAATGTCAGTCAGATACAGTAAGTTGATGGCATTGCTTAGTTTTTCTATATTCTTGCTGATTTCTTTCTTCTTGTTCTACGAATTATTAAAAGAGAACTATTGGAGTTTCCAAATATAGAAACTTTCTCACCATATAGTTTTCTTTATCCTCCCCCTTTATGTTTCTTTATATTTACATAGGTATAAATGTATAGGTATAAATTTATATATTTACATATAAATATTTATATAGGTATAAATATATAGATTATATTTGTATTTTAAGAGCTTTATTGAGATATAATATTCTTAATATGTGTGTATTATGGAATATGCATACACAGAAAAGCTCATGAAACAATGCTACAACTTTTGCTTTTATTTGTCAAACCTACTTTAAAAAACTCAAGACAGGAAAAACTATTTGTTATACTTACCCAAATATTTAAGCATTTCTGTTATTCTCCCTTCATTCTTGATATTAAAGGTTTCTTTCTTTGAAAATTTCTCGGGCTTCCCTGGTGGTGCAGTGGTTGAGAGTCCACCTGCTGATGCAGGGGACACGGCTTTGTGCCCCGGTCTGGGAAGATCCCACATGACATGGAGCAGCTAGGCCTGTGAGCCATGGCCACTGAGCCTGCACGTCCGGAGCCTGTGCTCCGCAATGGGAGAGGCCACAACAGTGAGAGGCCCGTGTACTGCAAAAAAAAAAATTTCTCTAAAGAATTTCCTTTTGCAATTCTTTTGGAGCAGGTCTCCTGACAATATTTTCTCCTTAATTTTTCTTCATTTGAAAATATCTTTATTTTACCTTAAGTGAAGCGTATTTTTCAGTGGATATAGAATTATATAGATTTTTTTTCTTTCAATGCTTATAAATGTTGTACCATTTCATTAAGTTCTCCACAGTTTCTGATAAGAAATTCATGGTCATTCAAATGGTTGTGCTTATTTAGATAATGCATAATTTTTGTTTAGCTGCTTTTAAAATTTTTCTTGGTCTTTTCCTTTCAGTAGTCTGATTATGATGTGTCTAGCACAGATTTCTTTGGGGTTTTTTTTTGCTGTTCAAGGTTCACTAAACTTCTTTAATTAGTAGGTTTATGTATTTTGACAAACATGGGAGGTTTTCAGCCATTATTTCTTCACATATTTTTCAGCACTGCTCACATTCTCTTCTCTGGGACTCAGATGACATGAATATTACACCTTTTGTTATTATTCCACAGATCTCTCAGGTTCTGTTCAATTTTTTTCAACTTCTTTCTCCATTGTTCAGATTGGATAATTTATATTGATCTAGCTTAACGTTCACTATTTCCTTTGTAATCTCTATTCCCCTATTGAGGCTCTCCACTGAGTTTAAAATTTTGATTATTATATTTTTAAGTTCTAGAATTTCCATTTGGGTTTTCTACATATCTTTTATTTCTTTTGTAATATATATATAAACATTTTTGCATTTGTTTCAAGGGCATGTATGATAATTTTGTTGAAGCAATTTTATAATAGTTGCTTTTATGTCTTAGAGAATCCTAAACAACTATAGGATCTTGGCATTGGTATCTGTTAATTATTGTATTTTTAAGAGCTTTATTGAGATATAATACACCTACCATACAATTCAGCCATTCAAACTGTACAATTCCATGATTTTTGTATATTCACAGTTAGGGTGAATACAATCCCCCGAGGAAATCCTGTACATATTTGGAGCCATTCTCCATTCCCTCTTTTCCCCTATGTGCTAAGCAAATACTAGTATAATTTATGTCCCAGTAGATAAGCCAATTCTGTTCATTCCATATAAATGGAATCATACAATATGTGGTCTTTTGAGTTGTGTCCTTCACTTAACATAATATTTTCAAGACTTATTTATGTTATAGCATATATACTTTATTAATTTTTATTTCCAAGTAATGTTTTATTGTATGAATATACCATATTTTGTTTATTCATTCATTAGTTGATCGACATTAGAGTTTTTTCCCACACTTTTTGGCCATTATGAATAAAGATACTATGAATATTTGTGTACAAATGTAATTGTTGCTTTGATTATACCCATCCTAATGGTGTTATCTCATGGTGTTTTATTTTATTTTGAATCAATAGACTATTTTTTCAGGCCAGTTATAGGTTTACAGAAAATCTGAATAAAAAAGATAGAGTTCCCATATACCCCTCTCCCCTCACACACAGTTTCTCCTATTAATAACGTTTTGCTTTAGTGTGGTACATGTGTTATAATTTGATGAGGCAGTATCAATATTCATACATTATTAAGTAAAGTACGTTAAGGTTCACTCTTTGTGTTGTACAGTTCTGCAATTTTTCACAAATATAAGTCATGTATCCATCATTATAGTATCATGCAGAGTAGTTTCACTGACCTAACAATCTTCTGTGCTCCACCTATTCATCCCTCCTTCACTTCCTCTGAACCTCTGGCAAACACTGATCTGTGCACTGTCTCTATAGTGTTGCCTTTTTCAGAATGTTATATAGTTGGAATAATACAGGATGTAGCATTTTAAACCTGGATTCTTCTACCTAGCAATATGCATTTAAGGTGACTTTATGTCTTTTCATAGGTTGATAGTTCATTTTTCTAACTTGGTGAATAACATTCCATTGTATGGATGTATCACAGTTTGTTTATCCATACCTATCGAATGACACGTTGGTAGCTTTAAAGTTTTAGCAGTTAAGAAATTAAAAAAAAAAAAGAATGAAGCTACTATAAATATTCTCATGCAAGTGTATGTGTAGACATGAATTTTTAACTCATCTGGGTAAATACCAAGGAGCACAATTGTTGAATCACATGATAAGAGTGTGTTTACTTTCATAAGAAACTACCAATCTATCTTCCAAAGTGGCTGTAGCATTTTGCCTTCCCACCAACAGTGAAAGTGAGTTCCTGTTGCTTTACAGCCATGCCACCATTTGAAGCAGTCAGTGTTTTGGATGCTTACCATTTTAATAAGTGTGAAGGGTATATCATGTTTGTTTTAATTTGCAGTTTCCTAATGATATGTGATATTGAACATGTTTTCGTATGCTTACTTGCCATCTGTGTATCTTTGGTTATGTCTGTTGGAGTCTTTGGCCACATTTTCAATTTGGTTGCTTGTTTTCTTACTGTTGAGTTTTAAGAATTCTTTGTATATTCTGAAACAAGCCCTTTGCAAGATTTTCTCCCCAAATATGAGAGAAATCCCAAAATGTGCCTTTTTATTATGTTAAAAATCTTTTTGGCAGAGAATAAGTTTTTAATTTTAATTAAGTACAAATTATCAATTTTTTTCATAGATTATGCTTTTAATGCTGTGTCTAAAAAGACATCACCAAACCCAAGATAACCTAGATTTTCCATCATGTTATCTTCTAGGAGTTTTATAATTTTGTTTTACATTTAGGTTTATGATCCATATTTAGTGAAATTTTTGTGAATGATGTAAGATCTATGTCTAGATTCATTTTTTTGCATGTGGATGTCCAAATGTTCTAGTAGCATTTGTTGAAAACACTATGATTTCTCCATTTAATTGTCTGTTCCTTCATGAAAGATCAATTGACTATATATGTATGAGGCTATTTCTGGGTTCTCTACTATGTTCCACTGATCCATTTGTCTATGGTAAGTCTAAAAGTAATGTAGTGTTCTTCCTTTTGTTTTTCCCCTACATTTAAGTAGCATGTTGCCTATACTGGAGCTTTTGCATTTCTGTATACTTTTTAAAATTAGTTTGTTGATTCCACAAAATAATATCCTGAGAGTGTGATTAAGATTGTGATAATTGTATAAATCAAGTTGAGAAGAAATGACAATTTAATATTATTGAGTTTTAGATGCATCATCACAAAATCTCTATTACTTAGATCTACTTAGGTTTCTCTCATCAAACTTTTGTGATATCTTCCTATATTTCGTATACATATTTCATTAGATTTGTACCTAAGTATGTCATTTTTGATGCTAATATAAATGAAGTTGTGTTTTTAATTTCAAATTGCAATTGTTCATTGCTAGTATGTAGGAAATCAATTGACTTTTGTATATTAACCTTGTGTTCTGCATCCTTGCTATAATCACTTATTAATTCAAGGAGTTATTTATTAATTATTTGGGATTTTCTACATAGTCAAACATGTCATCTAAGACCAAAGAGAGTATTACTTCTTCCTTCCCAATTTCTGTACCTTGGCTTTCCTTTCCTCATCTTATTGTATTAACTAGGACTTCCAGTATGATGTTGAAGAGGAATGGTGATAGGGGATATCATTGCCTTATTATTTTTTTTTGTGAAGATAAAATAAACATTTATGTTTTCTGATTCTTTTTTATTGAGATGTAGTTGATATACAATATTATATTAGTTTCAGGTTTACAATATAGTGATTAAAATTTTTTATAGACTATACTTCATTTAAAGTTGCTATAAAATATTAGCTATATTCCCTGTGCTCTACCATATATCCTTGTAACTTACTTATTTCATACATAATAGTTTGTATCAGTTAATGTCCTACTATTACACTGCCCTGCCTCCTTCCCCCTCTCCACTGGTAACCGCTAGTTCTCTATATCTGTGAGTTTGTTTCTGTTGTGTTATATTCATTAGTTTGTTTTATTTTTTATATTACACATATGAGAGATGACATAGAGTCTTCCTCTGTATGACTTATTTCACTAAGCATAATACCCTCCAGGTCCATCCATGTTATGGCAAATGGCAAAATGTCAATTTTTTCTTATGGTTGAGTAATATTCCATTGTATATACATACCACATCATTATCCATTAATCTGTTGATGATATGTAGGTTGCTTCCAAATCTTGGCTATTGCAAATAGTGCTGCTATGAACACTGCGGAAATGTATCCTTCATTTACTTTTCTTTTTAAATTGTATTTTATATTGGAGCATAGTTGATTAACAATGTTGTGTTAGTTTCGGGTGTACAGCAAAGTGGTTCAGTTATATATATATATATATGTATCTATTATTTTTCAAATTCTTTTCCCATCTAAGTTATTAAAGAATATTGAACAGCATTCCCTGTGCTATACAGTACATCCTTGTTGGTTATCTATTTTATTTTTTATTTCAGAAAATTTTTTAAATTATGGTTTGCTCAGGGTATATGCCCAGTAGTGGGATTGCTGGGTCATATGGTAGTTCTATTTGTAGTTTTTTAAGGAATATCCATACTATTCTCCATAGTGGCTGTACCAATTCACATTCCCACCGGCAGTGCAAGAGTGTTCCCTTTTCTCCACACCCTCTCCAGAATTTATTGTTTCCAGAATTTTTGATGATGGCCATTCTGACCGGTGTGAGATGATATCTCATTGCAGTTTTGATTTTCATTTCTCTAATTATTAATGATGTTGAGCGTTCTTTCATGTGTTTGTTGGCAATCTGTATATCTTCTTTGGAGAAATGTCTATTTAGGTCTATCTGCCCATTTTTGGATTGGGTTGTTTGTTTTTTTGATATTGAGCTGCATGTGTTGCTTGTATGTTTTGGAGATTAATCCTTTGTCAGTTGCTTCATTTGCAAATATTTTCTCCAATTCTGAGGATTATCTTTTGGTCTTGTTTATGGTTTCCTTTGCTGTGCAAAAGCATTGAAGTTTCATTAGGTCCCATTTGTTTATTTTTCTTTTTATTTCCATTTCTCTATGAGGTGGGTCAAAAAGGATCTTGCAGTGATTTATGTCAGAGTGTTCTGCCTATGTTTTCCTCTA
Source organism: Leucopleurus acutus (assembly GCF_964270905.1). NCBI lineage: Eukaryota > Metazoa > Chordata > Mammalia > Artiodactyla > Delphinidae > Leucopleurus > Leucopleurus acutus. The sequence goes on from NC_139148.1 coordinate 74,567,714, forward strand.
AGAGTTTGATAGTGTCTGGCCTTACATTTAGGTCTTTAATCCATTTTGAGTTTATTTTTGTGTATGGTGTTAGGAGGGAGTGTTCTAATTTCATACTTTTACAGGTACCTGTCCAGTTTTCCCAACACCACTTATTGAAGAGGCTGTCTTTTCTCCACTGTATATTCTAAGTGTTCATCAACCGATGAATGGATAAAGAAGATGTGGCACATATATACAATGGAATACTACTCAGCCATAAAAATAAACGAAATTGAGTTATTTGTAGTGAGGTGGATGAACCTAGAGTCTGTCATACAGAGTGAAGTAAGTCAGAAAGAGAAAGACAAATACCATATGCTAACACATATATATGGAATCTAAGAAAAAAAAAGGTCATTAAGAACCTAGGGGTAATATGGGAATAAAGACACAGACCTACTAGAGAATGGACTTGAAGATATGGAGAGGGGGAAGGGTAAGCTGTGACAAAGTGAGAGAGTGGCTTGGACGTATATACACTACCAAACATAAAATAGATAGCTAGTGGGAAGCAGCCACATAGCACAGGGAGATCAACTCTGTGCTTTGTGACCACCTAGAGGGGTGGGATAGGGAGGGTGGGAGGGAGGGAGATGCAAGAGGGAAGAGATATGGGAACATATGTATATGTATAAATGATTCACTTTGTTATAAAGCAGAAACTAACACACCATTGTAAAGCAATTATACTCCAATAAAGATGTTAAAAAAATTTTATTGGGGTATAGTTGATCCACAATGCTGTGTTAGTTTCAGGTGTAGAGCAAAGTGAATCAGTTATAAATATACATATACCCACTCTTTTTACATTCTTTTCCCATATAGACCATTACAGAGTATTGAGTAGAGTTCCCTGTGCTCTATGGTAGGTTCTTATATAGTTATCTATTTTATATATGGTAGTATGTATATGTCAATCCCAATCTCCCAGTTTATTCTTCATCCCCTTATCCCCCAGTAACCGTGTTTGTTTTCTACATCTGTGACTCTACTTCTGTTTCATAACTAAGCTCCTTTGTGGCTATTTTTAGCTTCCACATATAAGTGATATTGTGTGATATTTGTCTTTCTGTGTCTGACTTACTTCACTCAGTTTGATAATCTCTAGGTCCATCCATATTGCTGCAAATGGCATTATTTTGTTCTTTCTTATGGCTGAGTAATGTTCCATTGTATATATGTACCACATCTTTACCCATTCCTCTGTTGATGGACATTTAGGTTGTTTCCATGTCCTGGCTATTGAAATTGTGCTTCAGTGAATATTGGGGTGCATGTATCTTTTCGAATTACGGTTTTCTCCTGGTATATGCCTAGGAGTGGGATTGCTGGGTCATATGGTAGTTCTACTTTTAGTTTTCTAAGGAACGTCCATACTATTCTCCATAGTGGCTGTATCAATTTACATTCCCACCAACAGTGCAAGAGGGTACACTTTTCTCCACACCCTCTCCAGCATTTATTGTTTGTAGAGTTTTTAATAATGGCCATTCTGACCAGTGTGAGGTGATACCTCATTGTAGTTTTGATTTGCATTTCTCTAATAATTAGCGATGTTAAGCATCTTTTCATGTGCCTTTTGGTCATCTGTATGTCTTCTTTGGAGAAATGTCTATTTAGATCTTCCCACCATTTTTTGATTGGGTCGTTTGTTTTTTTTGATATTGAGCTGCACTGAGCTGTTTGTATAGTTTGAAGATTAATTCCTTGTCGATTGCTTTGTTTACAAATATTTTCTCCCATTCTGAGGGTTTTCTTTTCGTGTTGTTTATGGTTTCCTTTGCAGTGCAAAAACTTTTAAGTTTGCTTAGATCCCATTTGTTTATTTTTGTTTTTATTTTCATTACTCTAGGAGGTGGATCAAAAAGATCTTCCTGCTATTTCTGTCAAAGAGTATTCTGCCTATGTTTTCCTCTAAGAACTTTACAGTGCTAGCCTTATACTTTAATCCATTTTGAGCTTATTTTTGTATATGGTGTTACGGAGTCTTGTAATTTCACTATTTTACATATAGCTGTTCAGTTTTCCCAACACAACTTATTGAAGAGGCTCTCTTTTCTCCACTGTATATTCTTGCCTCCTTTGACAGAGATTAGATGATGATAGATACATGGGTTTATCTCTAGACTTTCTATCCTGTTCCACTGATCTACATTTCTGTTTTTGTGCCAGTACCATACTCATACTGTCTTGATTACTGTAGCTTTGTAGCATAGTCTGAAATCAGGGAGTCTGTTTCCTCGAGCTCTGTTTTTCTTTCTCAGGATTGCTTTGGCTATTCGGGGTCTTTTGTGTTTCCATACAAATGTGAAACTTTTTGTTCTACTTCTGTGAAAAATGCCATTGGTAGTTTGATAGGGATTGCATTGTATCAGTAGATTGCTTTGGGTAATATAGACATTTTCACAATATTTATTCTTCCAATCCAAGAACATGGTATATCTCTGCATCTGTTTGTGTCATCTTTTATTTTTTTATCAGTATTTATAGTTTTCTGATCCAGGTCTTTTGCCTCCTTAAGTAGGTTTATTCCTAGATATATTTTTCTTTTTGTTGTGATGGTAAATGGGATTGTTTCCTTGATTTCTCTTCCTGATCTTTCACTGTTAGTGTACAAGTATGCAAGAGACTTTTCTGTATTAATATTGTATCCTGCAACTTTAGCAAATTCATTGATGAGCTCTAGTAGTTTTCTGGCTGCATCTTTAGCATTTTCTATGTATAGTATGTCATCTGCAAACAGTGACAGTTTTATTTCTTCTTTTCCAATTTGAATTCCTTTTACTTCTTGTTGTTCTCTGAATGCTGTGGCTAGGACTTCCAAAGTTATATTGAATAATAGTAACAAGAGTGGACATCCTTCTTTTGTTCCTGATCTTAGAGGAAATGCTTTCAGTTTTACACCATTGAGAATGATATTTGCTGAGGATTTGTTGTATATGGCCTTTATTATGTTGAGGTAGGTTCCTTCTATGCCCACTTTCTGAAGAGTTTTTATCATAAATGGGTGTTAAATTTTGGCAAAATCTTTTTCTGAATATACTGAGTTGATCAAATGGTTTTTATTCTTCAATTTGTTAATATGGTGTATCACACGATTGATTTGCGTATATTGAAGAATCCTTGCATCCCTGGGATTAATCCCACTTCATCATTTTGTATGATCCTTTTAATGAGTTGGATTCTGTTTGCTAGTATTTTGTTGAGGGTTTTTGCATCTATGTTCCTCAGTGATATTGGCCTATAATTTTGTGTGTGTGTGTGTGTGGTATCTTTGTCTGTCTTTGGTGTCAGTGAGATTGTGACCTCATAGAATGAGCTTGAGAGTGTTCCTTCCTCTGTAATTTTTTGGAAGAGTTTGAGAAGGATAGCTGTTAGCTCTTCTGTAAATATTTGATAGAATTTCCTATGAAGACATCTGTTCCTGGACTTTCATTTGTTGAAAGATTTTGAATCACAGTTTCAATTTCATTTCTTGTGTTTGGTCTGTTCATATTTTCTATTCCTTCCTGGTTCAGTCATGGAAGGTTGTATCATTCTAAGAATTTGTCCATTTGCTTCAGGTTTTCCAATTTATGGGCATATAGTTGTTTGTAGTAGTCTCTTATGATCCTTTGTATTTCTGCAGTGTCATTTGTAACTTCTCCTTTTTCATTTCTAATTTTATTGATTTGAGTCCTCTCCCTTTTTTTCTTAATGAGTCTGGCTAATGGTTTATCAATTTTGTTTATGTTCTCAAAGAACCAGCTTTTAGTTTCATTGATCTTTGCTATTGTTTCTTTTGTCTCTATTTCATTTATTTCTACTCTGATCTTTATGATTTCTTTATGATTTCTTTCCTTCCTTTGCATTTTGTTTGTTCTTCTTTCTCTAATTGGTCTTGGTGTAAGGTTAGGTTGTTTGTTTGAGATTTCTCTTGTTTCTTGAGGTAAGATTGTATTGCTATAAAAATCCCTCTTAGAACTGCTTTTCCTGCATCCCACAAGTTTTGGATTGTCGTGTTTTCATTGTCATTTGTCTCTAGGTATTTTTTGTTTTTCTCTTTGATTTTTTCAGTGATCCATTGGTTATTTAGTAACATATATTTTAGCCTCCATGTGCTTGCGTTTTTTACAGATTTTTTCCTGTAATTGATTTCTAATCAAATACCATTGTGGTCAGAAAACATACTTGATATGATTTCAATTTTCTTAAGTTTTCTGAGGCTTGATTTGTGTTCCAGGATGTGATCCATCCTGGAGAGTGTTCCATGTACACTTGATAAGGAAGTGTATTCTGCTGCTTTAGGATGGAAAGTTGTATAAATGTTAATTAAGTCTATGTGGTCTGATATGTTATTTAAGGCTTGTGTTTCCTTATTAATTTTTTCTCTGGATGACCTGTCCATTGGTATAAGAAAGGTGTTAAAGTCCCCCAATATTTTTTTGTTACCATTGATTTTGCCTTTTATGGCTGTTATTCTTTGCCTTATATATTGATGTGCTCCTTTATTTACAATTGTTTTGTCTTTTTCTTGGATAGATCCCTTGATCATTATGCAATCTCCTTCCTTGTCTCTTGTAACAGTCTTTATTTTAAAGTCTATTTTGTGTGATATGAGTACTGCTACTCCAGCTTTCTTTTGATTTTCATTAGCATGGAGTATCTTTTTCCATCCTCTCATGTTCAGTCTGTATGTTTCCCTAGGTCTGAAGTGGTTCTCCTGAAGACAGCATATATATGGGTATTGTTTCTGTATCCATTCAGCCAGTCTATGTCTTTTGGTTGGAGCATTTATTCCATTTATATTGAAGGTAATTATTGATATGTATGTTCCTATTTCCATCTTCTTAATTGTTTTGGGTTTGTTCTTATAGGTCTTTTTTCTGTCCTTCCTCTTTTGTTCTCTTCTCTTTTGTTTCCTGCCTAGAAAAGGTCCTTTAGCAATTGTTGTAAAGCTGGTTTGGTGGTGCTGAATTCTCTTAGTTTTGCTTGCCTGTAAAGCTTTTGATTTCTCCTTTGAGTCTGAATGAAATCTTTGCTTGGTAGAGTAATCTTGGTTTTAATTTTTTCCCTTTCATCAATTAAAATATACCCTGCCACTCCCTTTTAGCCTGTAGAGTTTCTGCTGAAAAATCAGCTTTATGCAGATTCCCTTGTGTGTTATTTGTTGCTTTTCCCTTGCTGCTTTTAATATTTTTTCTTTGTATCTCACTTTTGTTAGTTTGATTGATATGTGTCTCGGTGTGTTCCTCCTTGGTTTCATCCTGTAAGGGACTCTCTGTGCTTCCTGGAGTTGGGTGACTATTTCCTTTCCCATGTTATGGAAGTTTTCCAGTACAATCTCTTCCAATATTTTCTCAGGCCGTTTCTTCTTCTTGGACCCTGATAATTCGAATTTTGGTGTGTTTAATGTTGCCCCAGATATCTCTGAGACTGTCCTCATTTCTTTTCATTCTTTTTTCTTTATTCTGTTCTGCAGCAGAGATTTCCACCATTTTGTCTTTCGGGTCACTTATCCGTTCTTCTGCTTCAGTTATTCTCATATTGCTTCCTTCTAGTGTATTTTTTTCATTTCAGTTATTGTATTGTTCATCTCTGTTTGTTCTTTAGTTATTCTAGGTCTTTGTTACACTTTTCTTGTATCTTCCTGATCCCTATCTCCATTCTTTTTCTGAGATCTTGGATCATGTTTACTATCATTACTCTGAATTCTTTTTCAAGTAGATTGCCTATCTCCTTTTCATTTAGTTGTTCTTGTAGGTTTTTATCTTGCACCTTCGTCTTCAAAATATTTATTTGTCATCTCATTTTGTCAGATTTACTGTGTTTGAGGTCTCCTTTCCACAGGCTACAGGATCGTATTTCCTCTTTCTTCTGGTGTCTGACCCCTGGTGGGTGAGGTTTGTCCAGAGGCTTGTGCCATTACCCCTTGAAAGCAGGTTTAATTGGTGTTGTAGAGAAAAGAGCCTGCCTTAGGTATTGAGTTGAGCCTCCCCTTTGCTCTGCAGTTGTCACTGCCCTGTCAGGGGTGGGGTCTGCTCCCTGTTTGTTGGAGTAGAGGCCCCCAGATCTGTTTCTTAGCTGAGATTCTGATATGCAGTGTGAGGTAGGCAGGATTGGAGCACTCCCAGTGGGAGAGAAGTCACTGAGTATCCCTCCTCTGGAGCTGTTCACCTGTGAATGTGCTCTGTTGTGTTCCCTTTCGCCTGTTGTGTGGGCTCACAAAGTACACTGCTGTTTGCATTGCTCTCAGTCCTGCCTTAACTGTGGGTATGCTAGCAATTAGACCTGGTGACTTTCAGGCATTGTTTCACAAGGCCACTATCACAGATCCACTGAGGTCAGGTCCCAGGACTACAGTAGTTGTGCACCTGGACCCAGTGTCAGAGCTATGGAGGAAGCCCAGGTACTGGTCTGGTGCAACTCCTGTGGGTCTGTGCCCACAAAGCCCACAGCTGCTAAGCCAGACCCGTCTGAGCTGCTGAAGCACTTCCTGTCCTTTGGGATGTTTTGCAGGCATCAAATTTAGGAAGCTGTCAACAGAGGTGTGACTCCACAGTTTGTGCAGCTGTGAGCAAAGATTTCAGCTCTTCTTTCTTAGTCACACAGCTCATGGGGCTCAACTGTGGTTTCAGCACCTCTTCTGGGCATATTTCCTAGTGGGCGTAGCTATCTGTGCCCTCCCAAGGCAGTGCATGCAGGTCCCAGCACCCACTGGTGGATTTCCTAGTGGGGATGGTATCCATGCACTTCTGGGACAGCAGTTCAGGTTCTGGGACCCACTGATGTATTTCCGAGTCATGGAAGCTCTCTGCACCCTCCCTGGGCAGTGTGGGCAAGTCCTGGGGCCTGCTGGTGGGATTCCTAGAGGCAGGAGTTTTCCACACCCTTCCTGGTCAGTGGAGGAGGATCCTGTGGCCTGCTGGCAGAATTACTAGTGGCTGGAGCTGTCTGCACCCTTCTATGGCAGCAAGGATGGGTCCTGTGGCCCGCTGGTGGAATTCCTAGTGGGTGAAGCTCTCTGTGCCCTCCTGGGACATCAGGGCATGTCCTGGCACCCACTGGCAGATTTCCTAGTAGCAAGAACTATTTGCATGTTCCCAGTACAGCAGGGCAGGTCCTGGCACCCACTGATGGATTTCCCAGTCACTGAATCTCTCTGCGACCTCCTGGGATAGCATGGGCAAGTCCTGGGGACTGCTAGTGGAATTCCTAATGGTCAAAGCTGTCTGTACCCTTCTGGGTCACCGGAGGCAGGTCCTGGGGCCCACTGGCTGATTATCTATTTAACTATAGCAGTTTGTACATGTCAATCCCAAACTTCCAGTCTATCCGTCCCCCCCACCCTTCCCCCTGATCCCCCACCCTTCCCTCCAGTAACCATAAGTTTATTCTCTAAGTCTGTGAGTCTGTTTCTGTTTTGTAAATAAGTTCATTTGTATCATTTTTTTCTAGATTCTGCATATAAACGATATCATATGATATTTGTCTTTCTCTTTCTGACTTACTTAGTATGATAATCCCCAGGTCCATCCATGTTGCTGCAAATGGCATTATTTCATTCTTTCGAATGGCTGAGTAATATTCCATTGTATATATGTACCGCATCTTCTTTATCCATTCATCTGTTAATGGACATTTAGATAGCTTTCATGTATTGACTATTGTAAACAGTGCTGCAATGAACATTGGGGAGCATGTGCATGTATCTTTTCAAGTTAGTGTTTCCATTTTCTTTGGATAAACCACCCAAGAGTTGAATTGCTGAATCATGTGGTAGTTCTATTTTTGGCTTTTTGAGCAACCTCCATAACGTTTTCCACAGTGGCTGCACCAATTTACATTCCCACTAACAGCATTCTAGAGCACTCTATTCTCCACATCCTCTCCAACACTTGTTATTTGTGGTCTTTTTCATAATAACCATTCTGACAGGTGTGAGATGATATCTCATTGTGGTTTAGATTTGCATTTCTCTGATGATTAGTAATGTTGAGCATCTTTTAATGTACCTGTTGACCATCTATATTCTCTGGAAAAATATGTATTCAGGCCTTCTGGCTATTTATTAGTTGGATTGTTTGGTTTTTTGATATTGAGTTGCATGAGATGTTTATTTATTTTGGAAATAAACCCATTATCAGTCATGTCATTTGCAAATATTTTTTCCCATTCATAGTTTGGCTTTTTGTTTTGTCAGTGGTTTCCTGTGCTATGGAAAAAGCTTTTAAATTTAACTAGGTCCCATTTATTTAGTTTTTCTTTTCTTTCCTTTGCCTTGGGAGACAGGTCCAAAAAAATTATTGGTATGATTTATGTCAAAGAGTGTTCTGCCTATGTTTTCTTCTAGGAACTTTATGGCTTCCAGTCTTACATTTAGGTCTGTAACCCATCTTGAGGGTTTTTTTTTTTTTTGTGCATGGTGTAAGAAAATGTTCCAATTTCATTCTTTTAAATATAGCTGTCTAGTTTCCCCAGCACCACTTGTTGAAGAGACTGTCTTTCCACATTGTATATTCTTACCTCCTTTGTTATCGACTAATTGACCATAAGTGCATGGGTTTATTTTTGGCTCTTTATTTTGTTCCATTGATCTATGTGTCTGCTTTTGTGCCAGTACCATGTTGTTTTGATAATTGTAGCTTTGTAATATAGTCTGAACTCAGGGAGAATGATATCCCTAGTTCTGTTCTTCTTTCTCAAGATTGCTTTTGCTATTTGGTGTCTTTTTTTTCACACAAATTTTAGAATTATTATTTCTGGTTCTGTGATAAATGCCATTGGTATTTTGATAGGGATTGTACTGAATCTGTAGATTGCCTTTGGTAGTATGGTCATTTTAACAATATTAATTCTTCCAATCCATGAACACCGTGTATCTTTCCATCTGTTTGTGTCATTTTTAATTTTGTTCATTTGTGTCTTATAGTTTTCTCATGTCAGGTTTTGCACATCTTCAGTTTGATTTATTCCTAGATATTTTATTCTTTTTGATGCAATTATAAATGGGATCATTTTCATAATTTCTCTTTCTCATAGTTCATTGTTAGTGTATAGAAATGCAACAAATTTCTGTATATTAATTTTTTATCTTACAACTTTATTGAATTCATTGATGATCTCTAATAGTATTTTGGTGGTGCCTTTTGGATTTTCTATGTATTATATCATGTCGTCTGCAAACAATGATGATTTTACTTCTTCCTTTCCAATTTGGATTCCTTTTATTTATTTTTCTTGTTTGATTGTTAAGGCTTCCAATACTATGTTGAATAAAAGTTGCGAGAGTGGACATCCTTGTCTTGTTCCTGATCTTGGAGGAAATGCTTTCAGCTTCTCATTGTTAAGATGATGTTTCCTGTGAGCTTATCATATATGGCCTTTATTATGACTATGTTGTTTCTATACCTACATTTTTATTATAAATGAATATTGAATTTTGTCAGAAGCTTTTTCTGCATCTTTTGATGTGACCATATCATTTTTATCCTTCCTTTTGTTAATGTAGTGTATCACATTGATTGATTTGTGGATATTGAACCATTCTTGCATTCCTCCAATAAATCCCACTTGTTCATGTTGTATAATCCTTTTCGTGTATTGTTGAATTTGATTTGCTAATATTTTTTGTGGAATTTTGCATCTATATTTGTCAGTGATATTGGCCTGTAATTTTCTCCTTTTGTGATAAGTTTGGTTTTGGTATCAGGATGTTTCTGGCCCTGTAGAATGAGTTTGGAAACATTCTTTCCTTTGCAACTTTTTGGAATAGTTTGAGAAGGATAGATGTTAACTCTTCTCAAAGTGTTTGGCAGAATTCACCTGTGAGGCCATCTGGTCCTGGACATTTTTTCATGGAGAGATATTTTATTATTCAATTTCATTCCTGTTAATTGTTCTGTTCATGTCCTATATTTCTTCTTGGTTCAGTGTTGGGAGATTGTACATTTCTAGGAATTTGTCCATATCTTCTAGGTTGTCCATTTTATTGGTATATAGTTGTTTATAGTAATCTCTTTTGATCCTTTGTATTTCTGTGGTGTTGGTTGTAACTTCATTTTCATTTCTGATTTTATTGATTTGAGCTCTCTTTTTTCTTAATGAGTCTGGCTAAAGGTTTATCAGTTCTGTTCATCTTTTCAAATAACCAACTCTTCGTTCCATTAATCTATTCTGGGTTTTTTTTGGTGTCTATTTCATTTATTTCTGCTCTGGTCTTTATGATTTCTTTCTTTCTACAAACTTTAGGCTTTGTTTTTTCTTCATTTTCTAGTCATTTAGGTGTAAAGTTAGGTTGTTTGGGTCTTTTCTTCTTTCTTGAGAAGGCCTGTATCATTATACACTTCCCTCTTAAAACTGCTTTTGCTGCATCTCACAGATTTTGGATTGTTGTGTTTTCATTTTCTTTTGTCACCTGGTCCAGGTGGTGCTGGGGTTACTGCCAGCTTACTGGTAGGCATAACTTGGCCTGGGGTCACTGGCTTCAGGGCACTGGGGGTCCTGAAGCTGGTGTTTGCTCATTGGTGGTTGGGGCTGAATTCCATGGGTCACTGGCTGAGGGGCCCAACGTGTCCCAGAGCTGGTGCTTGACTGCTGATTGTCAGGAATGAGGTCAGGGTGGGGGTTCCATGGCTGGTGCCTGTCTGCTGGTGGGTGTGCTGGGTCCTGCCAGGGCATGCTGTATGGCTGTGGTGTTCCTGGGGCTGGTGTCTGTCCATGGGCGGGTTTTCATTGGCTTATTTTTTATTTCAGCAGAAAAGCACTTAGTTTACAACCATTAATTATGATGTTAACTGTAGAATTTTTGTGATGTTCTATATCAAGTTGAGGAAGTTCCCATCTATTTCTACCTTATTGAGAGTTTCTATCAAGAATATGTGTTAGGACTTCCCTGGTGGCACAGTGGTTGAGAGTCCACCTGCCAATGCAGGGGACACGGGTTCGTGCCCCGGTCTGGGAAGATCCCACATGCCACGGAGCAGCTAGGTCCGTGAGCCATGGCCACTGAGCCTGCGCGTCTGGAGACTGTGCTCCACAATGGGAGAGGCCACGACAGTGAAAGGCCCGCGTACCACAAAAAAAAAAGAATATGCGTTAGATTTTGTCAAATGCTTTTTCTGAATATATTTATATAATCACATGACTTTTCTTCTTTATCCTTTTGATGTGACAGATTACATTCACCAATTCTCATATGTTGAGGCAAACTTGCATACCTGCAAGAAATCTCATTTGATCATGGTGTATAACTTTTTATAAATTGTTGGACTCAATTTACTAATATTTTGTTAAGGACATTTGTGTCTAAGTTTATGAGAGATATTCATCTGTAGTTTTTGTTTCTTTTAATAAAAGAAAATATTTGGTATCAGTGTAATGCTGGCCTCAAAGAATGAGTTAGTAAGTATTCCCTCTGCATCTATTTTCTGTAAGATATTGTAAAGAATTGGTGTAATTTCTTCTTTAAATGTTTGGTTTTATTCACTAGTGTAACAATTGGGCCTTGTGCTTTCTGATTTTGAAGTTTATTAAGTATTGATTAAAATTTTTAAAAAGATATTGGCCTATTATCTATCTATTTGTTTATTGAAGTATAGTTGATGTACAAAATTATGTTAGGTTCAGGTGTAAAACATAATGCTTTGACATTTAACTATGTTACAAAATGATGACCATGATAAGTCGAGTAACCATACAAAATTATTCCAGTATTACTGACTATATTCCTTATGTTGTATATAACATCCCTGTGACTTATTTTATAACTCCAGTATGTACCTCTTAATCGCCTTCCCCTATTTCATCCAACCCTCCACTTCCCTCCCCTCTGGCAACCACCAGTCTGTTTTCTGTATTTATGAGTCTGTTCCGTTTTGTTATATTTGTTCATTTGTTTTGTGTTTTTTAGATTCCACATATGAGTGAAATACAGATTTTGTCTTTTTCTTTCTGACTTATTTCACTTAGCATAATACCCACTAGATCCACCTGTGTTGTCACTAATAGCAAGATTTCATTCCATTTTATGGCTGAGTAATATTCCATTGAGTAATATACTATATCTTCTTTATCCATTAATCTATTGATTATGTTGCTAATCATAGGTTACCTTCCATATCTAGGCTTAGGTTGCTTCCATATCTTGGCTCTTGTAAATAATGCTGCAATTAACATAATGGTACATGTATTTTTTCAAATAAGTGTTTCTGTTTTCTTTGGGTAAATACCCAGAAGTGGTATTGCTGCCTTGTAGGAAGACCTATTTTTAATTTTTTGAAGAATGTCCATACTGTTTTCCATAGTGGCTGCACGAATTTACATTCCCACTGATGGTTCACGAAGATTCCCTTTTCTATACATCCTTGCCAACTTATTATTTGTTGTATTTTTGACAATAGCTATTCTGACAGGTGTGAAGTGATAGCTCATGGTTTTGATTTGTGTTTCTTTAATGATTAGTGATGTTGAGCATCTTTGCATGTGTCTGTTGGCCATTTGTATGTCTTCTTCAGAGAAATGTCTATTTGGGTCCTTTGCCCATTTTAAAATCCTGTTTTTTAATGTTTTTATTTTTGATATTTAGTTGTGTGTTTTCTATTTATTTTTGTTATTAACCCCATATCAAATATATCATTGGCAAATAGCTTCTCCCATTCAGTAGATTGCCTTTTCATTTAGTTGATGGTTATCTTTGCTGTGGAAAACCTTTTAAGCTTGATGTAGTCCCATTTGTTTATTTTCACTTTTTTTGCTTTCAGTAATTTGTGTCTTTCTAGGAAGTTTTCCATTTCACTTATGTTATCAAATTTGCAAACATAGTAATTTTCAATATTTCTTTATTAGTTTTTAATGTTTATAGGATCAGTAATAATGGCCCCTCTTTCATTTATGATATTAGTAATTTAATTATCTCATTTTTTTCTTAGTTAGGCAGGTTAGAAGTTTCATAAATTTAATAGACCTTTTTCAATAATCGGGTTTTGGTTTCATTGATTTTCTGTTTTCAATTTCACTGATTTTTGCTGTAATTTTATTATTACTTTTATTCTGCTTTCTTTGGATTTAATTTGATTTTCCTTTTTTTAGTTTCCTAAGATGAAAGCTTGAATAATTCATTTTATGTCTTTCTCTTTTGTAATTACTAATACAATTTCATAGATTTCCCTCTAAGTCCTGCAGTCATCACACTTCACAGATTTTGATAAATTGTATTTTCATTTTCATTCAGTTCAAAATACTTTAAATTTATCTTGAAATTCTTTTTGATCCACGTGTTATGTAAAAGTATGCTATTTAATGTCTATATGCGGCTGCTTTCCAAGTATCTTTCTATTATAATTTCTAGTGTATTTTCATTGGGATCTGAGAGCATACTTTGTATGATTTTTAGTCCTTTAAATTTGTAACAGCATGTTTTATGGACCAGAATGTGGTCAGTCTTGGAGAATGTTCAAAGTAATTTGAGAAGAATGTGTATTCTTCTGTTGTTGAATGAAGAATTTGTAAATGTAAACTAGATCTAGTTGATTGATGGTGCTATTCAGTTCAACTCTGTCCTTACTGATTTTCTGCCTGCTGGATCTGTCAATTACTGATAGATGGGTGTTGAAATCTCCAACTATAAGAGTGGATTAGTATTTTTCTACTTGAAGTTCTATTAGCTTTTGTGTCATGTATGTTGATGCTTTGTTTTTAGGCACATTCACCTTAAGAATTAAGACTTTCATGGAGAATTGACCCCTTTATCATCATGCAGTGCCTTCTTTATTCCTAAGAATTTTCCTTGCTCTGAAGTCTGTTTTGTCTGAAATTAAGAAAACTTTGGCTTTCTTTTGATTGGTATTAGCGTGATATGTCTTTTTCCATCCCTTTATATTAAAGCTATATGTGTCTTTAAATTTAAAGTTGGTTTCTTATAAATAACATATAATTAGGTGTTTTTAATACACTCTGATAGTCTCTGCCTTTTAATTGGTATATTTAGACCATTGATATTTAAAGTGATTATTGATATAGTGGGATTAATACCTATTGTATTTGTAGCTTTTTTCTTTTTTTGTAGCTTTTTTCTATTCACTGTCCTTGTTTTTTGTGTCTGCTTTTGATTCCTACTCTTTTTCTGCCTCTGATTTTAACTGAGCATTGTACATGAATCCATTTTATCTTCTCTTTTAGCATTCCAATTATATTCTTATTTTGCTATTTTTTGTGGTTGCCCTAGAGTTTGCAATATACATTTATGACTAATCCAAGTCCATTCTCAAATAATACTACATCCAAAATTTTACAGTTAGTGCAATTACCTTATAACAGAATATTCCCAATTCCTCTCTTCTCTCCCTTACAATATTACCATCATTCATTTTTGCCTATCCGTATGTTATAAGTTGCCAAGTGCATCATTGGTATTACTATTTTGAACATACTGCTAACTGCTAAATCAATTAAAAATGAAGAAAATAAAAGATTTCATTTTACTTTCATTTATTCCTTGTCTAATGCTCTTCCTTTCTTTATATAGTTCCAGATTTTAGATATATACCATTCTCCTTCTTTCTGAAGAACTTCTTTTAACATTTTCTGCATGGCTAGTCTACTAGTAAAAAATCCCCTCAATTTTTGTTTGTCTAACAAATCTTTATTTCTCCTTTACTTTTGAAGGATAATGCCATGGAGTAAAGAATTATTGGTTGGTGTTTTTCTTTTCTTTCAACACTTTAAAAATTACACTTCACTGTCTTCTTGCTTGCTGGTTTTTGGAGAAAAAGCCTATATAACTCTTGTCCTTGCTCCTCTATAAGTATGGCTTTATCCACCTACTTCTTTAATTTATGATTTTCTATTTGTTTTTGATTTTCTCTAGTTTGAATAAGATATGCCTAGTTATAGTTATACATACAGTTGACCCTTGAACAGCGTGGGGGTTATGGGTATGACTCCCCACACATAGTTGAAAATATGGATAAAACTTTATAGTCAGCTTTCTGTATCCCTGTTTCTGAATCAATGGATTCAACCAACAACAGATCATGTAGTACTGCAGTATTTATTGAAAAAAGTCCACATATAAGTGTACCTGTGCAGTTCAAACCCATGTTCTTCAAAGGTCAACTCTGTGTGTGTGTGTGTGTATACACACACACACACACACACACACACACACACACATATATATATATATATATAGTGCTTCTTGTTTTCTGAGCTCCCTGGATCTATAATTTGGTGTCTACAATAATAATTTCATTATTACTTTAAATATGTCTTCTCTCTCTGTCTTTCTTTCTTCTCTTTCTGATATTTCCATGAAACATATGTTACAACACTTGTAGTTTTCCCACAGTTCTTTGATATTTTGTTCCATCTTCTTCATTCCTTTTTCTCTTTGATTTTAAGTTTTCAAAGTCCATATTGACCTTTCTTCATGTTCACTTATTCTTTCTTGTTTGTTTCCAGTCTATAGATGATCATATCAAAGGCATACATCATTTTGTTACAGTTTTTAAAAACTTTCTAGCATTTCATTTTGCATGTTTCTTGAGTTCCCATCTCTTTGCCAACATCAGTTCACCTTTTGTTGCATGTTGTCTACTTTGTCTATTAGTATCCTTAGCATATGAATCATGGTTATTTTTAATTCTCAGTCTGATAATTGTTAAATCTCTGCCATATCTGAGTCTGGTTCTGATGTCTGCTCTGTCTGTTTAAACTGTTTTTTGTTTGTTTGTTTTTGGTTTTGTTTTGTCTTTTATTGTGTCTTGTGATTTTATTTTTTTCTTGCATTACGCAGGCCTCTCACTGCTGTGGCCTCTCCCATTGCAGAGCACAGGCTCCGGACATGCAGACTCAGCAGCTATGGCTCATGGGCCCAGCCGCTCTGCATCATGTGGGATCCTCCCATACCGGGGCATGAACCCATGTCCCCTGCATCAGCAGGCAGACTCTCAACTACTGCACCACCAGGGAAGCCCTCTTGTGATGTTTTGTTGCAAGCTGGACAAGATGTACTGGATAAAGGAATTTAGATAAATAGGCCTTTTAGTGTGAGGTTTTATTTTTATCTGGGTGGTTGCTAGCCTGTGTTTAATGTTTGCTATCTCTGTAGGTGTAAGAAGCTAAAATTGTCTCTATTTTCCTTGTTTTTGTCTCCTGTGGACCATGGGTTTCCCTAGAGCCTACTTCTTAAATATTGTCTAGACATGGAGATCTGTCAGAGGTATCTAGAGTTAGATTTTTCCCTTCTCCAGGTCAGTTAGTTTCCAGTAAAACTCCAGTCAGTTGGGCTCTGGTAATATAGTCTCCCTGAAGTCATTTTTCATTAGAAGAACAGAATGCTCTGGGTGTATTTAAAAATGGCTACATTCCCCCTCTTCTAGCCAAAAGTACTAGGGGATTTTTCTCTGATCTTCACTATGAGGACCTGGTAGATCTCCTGGAGGTAAAACACCTAAAATTATGGGGGACCCTCTAAGACTGGCCCTCCCTGGCATTTTTAACTCTCAAGCTTGTCTACTTTGAGCCTTTGGCAATTACAGTTTAAGTTTTCTGCCTTGGTATTGGCTCTAATAGTAAAATTCTTTTTCTAGGCCTCTGTTCTAGTAAGCTGTAAGTCTGTATATTCAACATCTTTCATTATGGTTTTAACTTACATTCCCCTGATGGATACTGATACTAAACATATTTTCATATGTTTATTGGCTATTTGTATATAATTCATTAGAGAAGGGTTGATTCAGATCCTTTTGCCTATTTTTTAATTGGACTATTTGCCTTTTAATTAATGAGTTGTGTTTTAATTTTCAGAGTATTCATTTTTCACTTCTTTTGTTAAATTTATTCCTAAATATTGTATTTCTTTTGATATTATTGTAAATTAATAGTCATTTCAATTTCATTGTGTTATTTTTAGGTGTTTATAGAAATACAATTATTTTATATAATGATTTTGTATTCTACAACCTTGTTGATCTACTTTATTAATTCAATAGCTTTTAAAATTGAATTCCTTAAGATTTTCTATATACAGTATCATGTGATACATGAGTAGAGATAGTTTTATGTCTTCCTTTCCAATCTCATAGCTTTTTATTTTATTTACTTCACTAATTCCTATAACTTGAACCTCCAGTACACTTTTCAACAGAGGTGGCAATAGCAGGCATCCTTTTCTTTTTCATGATCTTAGGGGCAAAGCATTAATTATGATGTTCTGTGAGATTTTGTATATGCCCTTTATCAGGTGAAGTTCCCTTTATTCCCAGTTGTGGAGTAGTTTTTTACTAAGAAAGAGTGTTGTATTTTGTCAAATTTTTTTGCTTCTATTGATATGATAATATGGTTTGGACCCTTTATTCTATTAATATGGTATATTACATTAATTGATTTTCTATGTTAAGCCATTCTTGAATTATTCAGATAAATCTCAATTGGCCATGGTGTATATTGCTTTTTATATGTAGCTGAATTTTGTTTGCTAGTATTTCGTTGAGGATTTTTGCATGTAGATTCATAGGATAAATTGTTTTATAGTTTTCTTGTGATATCTTTGATTTTGGCATTCAATTTACTCACATTTTCTATTTCTTCTTGAGTCAATTTTGATAGTTTGTTTCTGTTTCTAGGATTTTGTCCATTGCACCTAGGCTTATAATCTTTTTTATTTCTGTAAGGTCTTTAGTAATGTCTTCTTTTTTATTTCTGATTTAAGTCAATTGAATCTTCTCTCTCTTTTTGTCTGTCTATCTAACAGTTTGTCAATTTTGTTGATCTTTCAAAGAAACAACTTCTGGTTTCCTTGAGTTTATTTATTGATTTCTATTCTCTATTTCACTTATTTCCGCTATAAACTTTACCATTTTCTTTCTTTTACTTGCTTTGGGTTGAGTGTTCTCTCCTTTTATTTCTGGTTTCATAAGGTAGAAGGTTGTTGTTTTGAGACTTTTTGTGTGGAAAAATACACATAACATAAAGTTTAGAAGGAGGAACTGTCCATGTTCCCTTTTATTCTCTACCTCAAAGATTCAACTTTTCTATTTTTATTTGAATTTATAATTTATATATATATCTACTGCTAAGTACAAGTTAAGATTATAAAAACCAGCACACTTATCAATACCATAAACCCAGAAGTAGAAAATTAGTGTATGAAGGCGAGAAAAAGCCTACTAAAAACTTGGGTTAATACCATTGCAGTGTTTATGCTCAATCATGGGACCTAGCCATTCTTTTCTAATTTGGTGAATTTGTGGATATAGGGATGGGTCTACATTGGGTTAACAAAATTAATATTTTAGTTAAAGCTTTTGAGGGATCCAAGTAAATGAAAATAATTTTTTAAAGGCAAAAAAATTTTACCATTATAAAGTGTACAATTCAGGAACATTATGTACAGCCACAGCATTGTACAAACACTATGTTGCTCCAGAATTTTTTCATCATCCCAAAGTGATACCTTACTCATTAAGCAGTCACTTTTCATACTCCCTCTCCCAGCCCCTGGCAGCCACTATTCTGCTTTCTTTCTCTGTGGATTTGCCTGTACTGGATATTTTATGTGAAAAGAATCATACAATATGTGGCCGTTTGCATCTGGCTTCTTTCACTAGCATAATGTTTTCAAGGTTCATCTATGGTGTAGCATGTATCAATATTTATTATTTTCTATGTCTATTATTTTCTATTTTTTATTATCTTTATAGATATACCACATTTTGTTTATCCATTCATCAGTTGATGGACATTTGGGTTATTTCCATCTTTTCACTACTGTGAATAGTGCTGTTCTGAACATTAGTGTACAGGTTTTTGCTTTAAGACCTGTTTTCAATTATGGTATAGACCTAGGAGTGGAATTCCTTGCTCAGATGGTAATCCTATGTTTAACTTTTCCAAGAACCACCAAACTTTTTTCCACAGTGATTGCACCATCTTACAATCCTACCAGCAATGTATATGTGTTCTAATTTCTCCACATCCTCCCCAATACTTACTTTTTTTTTTCCATATGGTCATCCTCATGGGTGTGTAGTGGTACCTCTTTGTGGTTTTGAGTTGCATTTCACTAATGACTAATGACATTGAGTATCTTCATGTCCTATTTGGCTGTTAGTATATCTTTTTTGGAGAAATGTCTACTCAGCTCCTTTGCCCATTGTTTGTCTGCTTTTTGGTTGTAAGAATATTTACATATTCTGGATACTAGAATCATATCAGATATATGATTTGTAAATATTTTCTCCTTTTCAGTGGGTTGTCTTTCCACTCTTTTGATAGTGTTTGATACACAAAAATGTTTAACTTAGTAAATTCCAATTTATGTAGATTTTCCTTTTGTTCCTTGTGCTTTCAGTGTCATATCTATGAAACTGTTGGCAAATCCAAGATCATCAAGGTTTACCTTTATAATTTCTTCTAAAAGTTTTAGAGTTAGCTCCTGTTGTACTAGCATCATTTGTTGAACATACTATTCTTTCCCCACTGAATGGTCTCTTCACCCTTGTGATCATAGATGTGGGGGTTATTTCTGGATTCTCAATTCTATTTCATTGATCTAGGTATTTATTCTTAAGGAAGTACCACACTGTCTTGATTACTACAATGCTGTAGTAAGTTTTGAAATTGGTAAGTTTGAGTTCTTCAACTTTGTTATTGTTTTCAAGATTGTTTTTTTTCTATTTGGAGCCCTTTGCAATTCCATATGAATTTTAGGATTGTATTTTCCATTTCTGCAGAAAAAAAAAAAAGAGCTGTTGTCATATTGATAGGGGTTGCATTGAATCTATAGATTGCTTTGGGGTGTATTGCCATCTTAACAATATTAAGTCTTCTAATCCATGAACATGGAGTGTATTTCCATCTTCATATTTAATATAGTCATTTACATCTACAAATTTCCCTTTAAGTACTTTTTTAGCTACATTCAATAAGTTTTGGTATGTTGTGTCTTCATTTCATTCATCTCAAACGACTTTCTAATTTCCCTTGTGATCTTGTGTTTCAACCATTGGTAACTTAGGAACATGTTTTTTAGTTACCTCATATTTGTGAATTCCCCAAACATCTTCATTTTATTTATTTATTTATTTAAAAATTTCCTTCTTTCTTTCTTCCTTCCTTCCTTCCTTCCATCCTTCCTTCCTTCCTTCCTTCCTTCCTTTCTTTCTTTCTTTCTTTCTTTCTTTCTTTCTTTCTTTCTTTCTTTCTTTCTTTCTTTCTTTCTTTCTTTCTTTCTTTCTGGCTGTGTTGGGTTTTCATTGCTGGGCACGGGCTTTCTCTAGCTGCAGCAAGTGGGGGCTACTCTACGTTGCAGTGCAGGGGCTTCTTACTGTGGTGGCTTCTCTTGTTGTGGAGCATGGGCTCTAGGTGTGTAGGCTTCAGTAGTTGTAGCACACGGGCCCAGTAGTTGTGACACATGGGATTTGTTGCTCCATGGCATGTGGGATCTTCCCAGACCAGGGCTCGAACCCATGTCCCCTGCATTGGCAGGCAGGTTCTTAACCACTGCACCACCAGGGAAGTCCCCTTCATTTTATTTATTTCTAATTTAATTCTACTGTGTTCAGAAAATAAAACTTGCATGTTTTCAATTCTTTTAAATTTACTGATGTTTGTTTTACTGCCTAGCATATGGTCTATCCTGTAGAATGTTCTATGTACTTCAGGAGAATGTTTTCTGCTGGTTTTGGGTGTAGTATTCTATAGATG
The DNA here is from genome assembly GCF_964270905.1 of Leucopleurus acutus. Lineage (NCBI taxonomy): Eukaryota > Metazoa > Chordata > Mammalia > Artiodactyla > Delphinidae > Leucopleurus > Leucopleurus acutus. The sequence continues at coordinate 74,588,420 of NC_139148.1, forward strand.
TCATTTAGGTCTACTTGCTTTGTAGTATTGTTCAAATCTTGTATTTCCTTGTTGACCTACTACCTAGTTGTTCTATCTGTTATTGTAAGTGGATTACTGAAGTCTCCAACTATGATCTGAATTATCTATTTTTACATTTATTATTTCAGGCTTTGCACTATGCATTTTGGAGCTCTGTTTGTAGGTGCACATATATCTATAATCATTACATCTTTGTGATTTATTGACCATTATTATTATAAAATGTCCCTCTCTATTACTAGTAACATTTTTAAAATGTCTATTTTATTCCTCCTCAGAGGGCACAGCCTTTAGCATAAATACAGTCACTATGGGATGACAAGGTTTTATCATGGTTCTCTTTGACTGTCACTTTCTCTGATATCTCTGTCAAGCTGTTTGCCTCTGTTGATATCTCATTCAGCCCTTAGCCCTGAGTCATAACCAGCTCATTTTTCTCTTATTTTTGACAACGCATTGGGGGTATAAATACTACATATAGTCTGACCCAATTATATTCTGGCTACTTTGCAGGGGTTGATTTTATAAGCTATTCTTTGAGGTTTGTTCTGACCCCAGGAGGGATCTTCTTACTTGTTTCTTTCCCTGGTTTTCTCTTGTCAGCTAACTGGCCTGTGGTTTAACTGGTTGTTCTCATGGAGTTATTAGCCTCCTCTTTATTGCTTACATCTAAAATATCCATTATATTCAACAGCACCATGAAGTTTGAACTTTCCAAAACTCTACCAAATAAAGTCAGTTCCCTTGGGAAGAGCTTCTTAGTTTTCTGTTATTATGGCCCACCTCTGTCTCTCCAGTTAACAATTGTGCACCATTTCTCTGGATTTGGGTACAGGGAGGAGCTTACTTCTCTCAGAATGACACCCCTGCTTCACATGGCAGTAACTTCTGCTCTTCTTCGCTTGCCTTTCCCAAGATAGAACCTTTGTCCTTTGAATGAGCTGGGACAAAAGTGATCTGGGCTGCACTGTTTCTGTTCTGCTGCACCTTGTTAGAGCTTCTGCCTTGTAAATTGTGGCTAGGTGGAGGAAGAGAGACCTAGAACACTCAGAATGTAATAGAGCTTTTGTAACATGGAACTGAGGAGGTTGAGAAATGTCTTTCCATCCTCAGAGATATCATAGCCCTTAACTGGGATCTGGGGGAAGAGACGACCCTGGGTTTTTGGTCACACCTGCTCATAGTGCAGCTCCTGTCCTGCTGAATTGAAGCAGAGGGGAGGGAGAGAGGGTTTCCTGACTCAAGTGTCACTGACTTTTGCTGTTCTTATTGGGATTTTATATATTTTTGGGGGGATAAATGTTTCTCCTTTTGCTGTATTTAATTGGGGCTATTTCTAACAGACTTAAAATTTTTGGTTTCAAATAATTCTTATCAATTATGTTTTTCCCCTGGGAGCAGTTCTGCAGAGCTCCTAACATCACTGTTCTAGAATTCATCTCTTATTGATTATTTCTTCCATGCAAGCTCAGTCTTTCCTTGTTCTTGTGTATCTAATAACTTTAGAATTTATTCTATATATTTTGAATATTATGTTAAATTTTAGGACTTATTTAAAGCCTATGCAGAATGTTGCCTGTGCAGAATGTTGATATTTTGTTTTATCAAGGAAACGACCTTTTTATGTTCAGGCCACAACTTCTCATCCACACTGTGTGTGTTGTGCTTTCAATGTAATTGTTGTTAAAAGTCTGTGCAGTGATTTTCAAATCTATCATTTGTGTGCATTACCTAGGGCATTCTGGTGCTTGGCAGTAGTTTCATTTAGTTTATTTCTCAAAGTCTTTGGTATGCAGAATAAGATCAGATCCCCATGCACACACAGTTCAGACTTGATACCAGGATTTCATAAACTATTTTATAGGCTCAGTGTCTTGAGTACCTCCCTCTTCTTGACTTCTCCTGTGATTTCAAGTTCTTTGGGTCTCCTCTTTTCAGACCTTTGGACAGATATTTGAGACTTGGTTACTTCACCTTATTGGGCACTTCCATTCCTGTGCCTGTGTTCATTTTCTTGTGGTGGGGAGTCAGAAATAAAAAAAAAATCAATGGGCTTGGTCCCAAGTTCTTGGTACCAGATCTCCTCTGATCAGAAGGGGAACTTCCTGTACTCTTGGTTCCACACTACAGTATGAGAGCTAGGACATGAGGGATTGGAGAAAGGAAAACAAAGAAACAAAAAACAAAAGAAAAAATCAAGGATTTCCAGTATCTCTGAATGGTAGGACTTCCCTTTCCTGCTCCTTAAGCCAGAGGCAGAGGGCTTCTCCTATTTCCCTCTCTGTCTGCACCAGTGCCCATTTATATGTTTCAGGCTATGTTGAGTTCAAGCTAGAAGATACTGGAGGGGAAATTGTGCAATCCTACTACCAGATCAGTAGTACTTTGAATTCTGATGTTCTTACTCTATCCTCCTGCTAATATACTATTCAGAATTCTCAAAAAGCTACATCATGCATTCTGTCTAGGTATCACTGTGTTGTGTGAGAGAGAAAGGGTGGTATGTGTTTACCTGTTTTACCTAGAAGCACCACCAACTTTGTTACAGCATGTATTTTGACCTTTCCCTGTATGGCCAGGTACACAATTTCTGTACCACTAATCACACAGGTAAATTATGGTATATGATTTTAGTAGTCCTTGCTGTACATGTAACAAAGGCCCTGAGTTTTGATGAACTTTGATTTGGATTACCCATCAATTTACTGATTTCCCCTTACAGTCCTAAGGGAAAGAGGAAATTCATACTACTATGGAGTACAATTAAACTCACAGCCTTTCCTTCACAATTTAAGACCTTGAAATTTATTTCATTTGCTTCTAGTAATATTTGCAAACTCTTAAGTTTGTAACTCAAATGTTTATTTTAGTGAATATTTTTATTTAACTTGACACCATTATTACTGCATTAGAGTAAAGCAAAAATGTGTTATTACTGTATATCTTCTATTACAGGTCTTTAATGTAATAAAGATCTGTAATGTGACTTTAATATTGTTTCAATTTTAATGTCATAGAAAAATACTCTGAAGATGAAATAGTTCTTATTTACTTTTCACTGTAATGAATAGTATGTCAAGGGACAGCAGACATCTTTCCTTCTATTCATATAGAGGACAATATGTAGTCATCTGTGAATAGATACAGTTGGAAATTATGATTGAGGCCAATAGAAACCCAGGCATACAGACTTCCTTTCTCAATTAAAATAAAAATCCTGACTAAAAAGATTAAGAGCAGACAGTAAACTGTCCAGTTTCCGTGATTTCTGGTTGAAGATCTTCATTACAGGTTTGTTATTTTTACTGCAATATACAATGCAGATTCCTTTCATTATTGAGGATCATAATATTAAGTTCTTTCAAATGGAAAAGAGCTTATTTCCATGGAAGAGTGTGCTGCTGCTGCTGCTGTTGTTTTTGTTGTTGTTGTTTTTCAGTCTCAAGGACAGAATTATACTTTTGTCTTTTGAACAAGTATTTAATATAGAGGATGCATTGAAAAAAGGGAAATGTTAACATCTAGAGACTCGGTGCTTATTTCAAAATGAATGGGTGGAATAAAATGTACCTTAGTTCTTTTATGTCTATAAAATTATAGAACTCTACTCCCTTGTGAACATCCTTGATTTCCACTTGTCTTCCTTTAATGATTTTCCATCCTCTTCCCCCTCTTTATTTATTCCATAAACACTTATTGCATGCAAATGTTTCTTTTGTTCTATAACAATTTAGTGAGAATATATACAAATAAAAATTTGATTTAGAAGGGAAGCAGCGTGAGGAGTCAGTCGAGCACCGAGGCTCATTGAAACAGGCCTCCATGGTCCTCCGCAACCCACAGTATATTTTTGGAGATTTTAGCTCTGATGAATTCCATTAGTTCTTTGTGACTCCTTGCTCTTCCGTTGAGCATTGTCTATGTAGTGGAGCAGTTCTGCCTGGTGCACAAGCTGCTGATGAACTACCTAATGGAGAAGACTATTAGAGAATTGAATTTGGTGTTAATGAAGTAACTGAACCCACTGACACTTTGCCAAGAACTCCCAACTACATACAGTATTTCAAGCACATTGAATCCTTAGGCCCCTGAATTTATCCTTATTTGCACAGCTTTCCAAAAGATCCCTGATGACATAGATACAGAAGTGAACTGTAGCTCCACCAACTACCAGTACCCAGGCTCTGCCCTTGCTCTGGATGGCAGCACTAACGTGGAGGTGGAAGTTTTAGAAAATGATGGCATCTTGGGTGGTCTTGGACAAAGGGAGCGTAAAAAGAAAACAAAAACAAAAAAAGTCCACCTGGGTAGAGTTACTTGAAAGATGGCAGCAAGTGTATACTTCCACAGAAGCCCTGGTCAATGGCCATGTCAATCCCAGAGTCCAGAATAGTGTAAGCGCAGAGGATGCAAAGTTGATGGGTGATGTGTCCCTGTCAGGGACACCCTGAACTTGTGGCAGCCCCCAGGATGCCACGGACTTCAGCAGTGATGCTGTGCCTAGTGGTTCTTTCCTAGAGCCTTCATCAGCAGGGCCAGGACTGCAGGGGCAGCATGAGGGCTGCCTGCCATGGGGCTGACATTGAATAATCTTGCTACCATACAGAGGCTGCCATGGACAACCTTTTGAGGACAGCTGTGGCTCAGCCTTAGGTTGGGACTGATACTACTGAGAACCTTGGAGGTGCCAATGCACAAATACTTGAATCCTTGGTTGAGGGCACAGCTGCCAACAGGGTGGAGTTGCACACTGTGCAAGCTCGGACATGGACCCTGAGAAAGCTAAGAGCACCTCCCCTCCTGCAGATGCCTGGGCCTCTGTGGTAGGCCCTGCTCCCACCAGTTGGCCTGCAAAATCGTGGGCCAGTCTTTTTCATGATTCTAAGCCCTCTTCCTCCTACCCCCTCCCCTCCCCTCTCCCTCCTTGTCTGCGGTTTCCATGGAAACTAAGTATTCCCCTCCCGCCACTTCTACCCTGGTCTCTGAAAAGCAGGCTGAAGTCAAGGAAGGGCTGGTTCCAGTTTCAGAGGATCCTGTAGCCATAAAGATTGCAGAGTTACTGGAGAACGTAACCTTGATTCATAAACCAGTGTCATTGCAACCCCACGGGCTGATCAATAAAGGAAACTGGGGCTACATTAATGCTACACTCCAGGCATTGGTTGCTTGCCCTCTGATGTATCACCTGATGAAGTTCATTCCTCTGCATTCAAAAGTGCAGAGGCCTTGTATATCCACACCCATGATAGATAGCTTTGTTTGGCTAATGAATAAGTTTACTAATATGCCAGTGCCTCCAAAACCCAGACAAGCTCTTGGGGATCATGAGGGATATCCGCCCTGGAGCTGCCTTTGAACCAACGTATACTTATAGACTCCTGACAGTTATCAAGTCGAGCCTTTTTGAAAAGGGTCACCAAAAAGATGCTGAGGAGTACTTAGGCTTCATTCTAAATGGATTTTATGAGGAAATGCTGAACCTAAAGAAACTTCTCTCAGCAAATAATGAAAAACTTACTATTTCCAATGGACCCAAAAGCCACTCAGTGAACAAAGACAAGCAGGAAGAACCAGGCAAATGAAATGAGGACTAATGGGAGCAAGTTGGCCCCTGAAATAAGACCTTGTTCATTCACCAGGCGGATTTTGTCCAGACCCCAATCACTGGCATTTTTGGTGAACACATCAGGTCTGTGATTTACCAGCAGAGTTCAGAAGTGTCTGCCACCCTGCAGCCATTCTTCACGTTGCAGCTGGATATCCAGTTGGACAAGATATGCACCATCCAGGATGCATTGGAAAGCTTGGTGACAAGAGAATCTGTCCAGGGTTATACCACCAAAAACAAACAAAAGGTTGAGATCAGTTGAAGAGTTACTCTGGAAAAACTCCCTCTTTTTCACGTGTTGTACCTGAAATGGTTTCTTTACGAGAAGACTGGTGGAAGTCAGAAGCTTATAAAAAATATTGGATATCCTGTAGACTTGGAAATTAATAAAGAGCTGCTTTCTCCAGGGGTTAAAAAATAAGAATTTTAAATGTCACAGAGCCTATAGGCTATTTGCAGTGGTCTACCACCACAGCAGCAGCAACACTGGTGGCCACTACAACATGGATGTCTTCCAGATTGGTCTGAACGGCTGGCTGCACATCAACGACCAGATGGTCAAGGTGATTAACCAATACCAAGTGTTGAAGCCCACTACTGAGTGCACAGCCTACTTCTTGTATTACTGCCATGTGGACCTGCTGTAGCTGTCACTGTCTGTGCCCAACACTGCTTATTGAGCACCAAGTCTCACCGACTTCCCTCCTATCTTCAGTGACTCTTTAGAGAGAAACTCTTTCTCCCTGTTGCAAAAATGGGCTAGAATGAAAGGAGACACCTTGGAGTTTGTGCACAACATAGTTTATGTTAACTTCTAATTTCCAAATCAAAATCATTTGATTGAAATAGATTGTCACTTGACTTAACAAAATACACGATCTGTATATCTTCTTTGGAGAAATGTCTATTTAGGTCTTCCACCCAGTTTTGGACTGGGTTGTTTTTTTAATATAGAGCTACATGAGCTGCTTGTATATATTGGAGATTAATCCTTTGTCAGTTGCTTCATTTGCAAATATTTTTTCCCATTCTGAGGGTTGTCTTTTCATCTTGTTTATGCTTTCCTTTGCTGTGCAAAAGCTTTGAAGTTTCATTAGGTCTCATTTGTTTATTTTTGTTTTTATTTCCATTTCTCTAGGAGGTGGGTCCAAAAGGATCTTGCTGTGATTTATGTCATAGAGTGTTCTGCCTATGTTTTCCTCTAAGAGTTTCACAGTGTCTGGTCTTACATTTAGGTCTTTAATCCATTTTGAGTTCACATATGAAAGGATGCTCAACATCACTAATCATTAGAGAAATGCAAATCAAAACCACAAAGAGGTATCAGCTCACAGTGGTCAAAATCACCATCATTAAACATCTACAAACAATAAATGCTGCAGAGGGTGTGGAGAAAAGGGAACCCTCTTGCACTCTTGGTGGGAATGTAAATTGATACAGCGACTATGGAGAACAGTATGGAGATTCCTTAAAATACTAAAAATAGAACTACCATATGACCCAGCAATCCAACTACTGGGCATATACCCTGAGAAAACCATAATTCAAAAAGAGACATGTACCACAGTGTTCATTGCAGCACTATTTACAATAGCCAGAACATGAAAGCAATCTAAGTGTCCACTGACAGATGAGTGAATAAAGAAGATGTGGCACATATATACAATGGGATATTACTCAGCCATAAAAAGAAATGAAATTGAGTTATTTGTAATGAGGTGGATGGACCTAGCGTCTGTCATACAGAGAGAAGTAAGTCAGAAAGAGAAAGACAAATACCATATGCTAACACATATATATGGAATCTAAGAAAAAAAAATGTCATGAAGAACCTAGGGGTACGACCGGGATAAAGACACAGACCTACTAGAGAATGGACTTGATATGGGGGGGGGAAGGTAAGCTGTGACAAAGTGAGAGAGTGACATGGACATATATACACTACCAAACGTAAAATAGATAGTGGGAAGCAGCTGCATAGCACAGGGAGATCAACTTGGTGCTTTGTGACCACCTGGAGGGGTGGGATAGGGAGGGTGGGAGGGAGGGAGTCACAAGAGGGAAGAGATATGGGAACATATGTATATGTATAACTGATTCACTTTGTTATAAAGCAGAAACTAACACACCATTGTAAAGCAATTGTACTCCAGTAAAGATGAAAAAAAAAAAGAAATTGTACAGGAAAAAAAAGCATATTTCTTTAATAATGCCGATTCTCCATCTAACTGTACAGTAGAATAGATCCTGCACCAGTAACAACACTTTTAAATTTGTTGAAATGAATTTTATCTTTCCTTAAAAAGTGAATTTTTTAATACATCACACTTTCCTCCCCCACCATTTAATTTTTTGATAAATGATAAAAATGAGCTATTATCTGAGAAGAAATAGTTTTTACTTCAAAAGATAAATAAACACAAAAATTAAGTTGCTGTTTCCTAATAGGAAAAAATTGACTAACAATTGTGTGATGAGAAGCTGCTTATGTGCACATTGCAAGTGAAATATTGGAGCTAAGATGTTAGCAATATAGATGAGTGATTGTAACTTTATTGCCATTAAGAGATTTCAAATTGCATTCACGCTTCTGTGTACACATAATGAAAAATGGGCAAAATAATGAAGATTGACATTGCCCTATGTCTGCTGTTTAATTCTGCTGCCTGCTCCTCTACGATGCTACATCTCTAATTCTACACAGCTAGTGATACCTAGAGTCTAAAGTTGTCGTCCATCAATAAAAAAATCACAAAGTTGGTTAAAAAAAAAGTTTACCCTCATTTTAAAAGTTTATTTTTTGCAGTTTAAAAATTGTCATTTTCCTAGTTTGGAATTGTAGTTTTCTTTATCTAGAAAAAGAAGAAAGTAATTTATGACTTGAATCATATTTATAAAATGGTAATCATAGATTGATAGATGAAAGTATACCTTAATGAGGGACTTCCCAGGTGGTGCAGTGGTTAAGAATCTGCCTGGCAATGCAGGGAGCAGGGGTTTGATCCCTGGTCCAGGAAGATCCCACATGCCATGGAGCACCTAAGCCCGTGTGCCACAACTACTGAGCCTGTGCTCTGAGAAGCCCACACACCGCAACAGAGTAGCCCCTGCTATCCACAACTAGAGAAAGCCTGCATGCAGCAATGAGGACCCAATGCAGCCAATATATAAAACAAATAATTTTTTAAAAAGTATACCTTAATGAGAAAATGAAAAGATAGCATTCTCAGCGTAGTTTTGAAAACCATATCAATGGATATAAATACACCACATACTTTTCATCCCTGAAATCTGAGGAAAGTATTAGATATTACAGAAAAGTTTCCTGGCTTTCTGTTGAGACAAATATTGGTTTAAGAAATATGAAAAAAACTAATAAATATATAATAAAATGTATTAAGTTGTATGAACTGTTTATGTATTTTGGATATTAAAACTTGTTGGACATATTATTTGTAAATATTTTCTCCTGTCCCATAGTTTTTTTCATTTTGTTGATGGTTCCCTTTGCTGTGTAAAAGCTTTTAATTTTAACTAGGTCTCCTTTGTTTATTTTTGCTTTTATTTCTTTTGCCTTAGGGGACAGATCCAAAAAAATATTTCTCCAATTTATTTCAAAGACTGTTCCTCCTATGTTTTCTTCTAGGAATTTTATAGTTTCAGGTCTTACATTTAGGTCTTTAATCAATTTTGAGTTTATTTTTGTGTTTGATGTGAGTAAATGTTCTAATATCATTGTTTTACATGTAGCTGTCCAGTTTTCTCAGCACCACTTGTTGAAGTGACTGTGTTTTCTCCATTTTATTTCCTTAGCTCCTTTGTCATATATGAATTGACCATAAGTGCATGGTTTATTTCTGGGCTTCCTATCCTGTTCCATTGATCTTTGTGTATATTTTTGTGCCAGTACCATGCTTTTTTGATTACTGTAGCTTTGTAGTATAGACCGAAGTCAGGGAGGGTGATACCTCCAGCTTTGTTCTCTTTCTCAAGATTATTTTGGTAAATTCATGGTCTTTTGTGGTTCCATATGAAATTTAGGATTATTTGTTCTAGTTCTGTGAAAAATATCATGGGTATTTTGGCAGGGACTTCGTTAAATCTGTAGGTTGCTTTGGGTAGTAGGGCCATTTTAAAAATATTAATTCTTCCAAAGTAATAGCATAGGATACCTTTCCATTTCTTTGTATCATCCTCGAATTCTTTCATCAGTATTTTATAGTTTTCAGAGTATAGGCCTTTCACCTATTTGGTTAAGTTTATTCATAGATATTTTATTCTTTTAGATGTGATTTTAAATGGGATTTTTTTTTACATTCTCTCTTCCTGATAGTTCATTATTAATGTATAGAAAAGCCACAGATTTCTGTATATTAATCTTGTATCCTGCAAGTCCACTGAATTTATTTATTAATTTTAGTGTTTTACGGTGGAGACTTCATTGTTTTCTACGTATAGTATACTGCCATCTTCAAATAATAACAGTTTTACTTCTTCACGTCCAATTTGGATGCCTTTTATTTCTTTTTCTTGTCTGATTGCTGTAGCTAGGACTTCCAATACTATGTTAAAAAGAAGTGGTGAGAATACTACTTCTCACCTTGTCTTGTTTCTGAATATGGAGGAAAGGATTTCAGCTTTTCACCATTGACAATGATGTTAGCTGTGAGTTTTCATAAATGGCCTTTATTGTGTTGAGATACGTTCCCTGTATAACCACTTTGATGAGAGTTTGTATCATGAATGGATGTTGAATTTTGTCAAATGCATTTTCTGCATCTGCTAATGTGATTTTTATCCTTCCTTTTGTTACTGTGTCACATTGATTGATTTGTGAACGTTGAAACATCCTTGAGTCCCATGAATAAATCCAACATGGATCATGTTTTGTGACCATTTTTATATGTTGTTGAATTCAGTTTGCAAATATTTTGTTGATAATTTTTGCCTCTATATTAATCAAAGATATTGGCTTGTAGTTCTCTTTTATTGTAGTGTTTTTGTTTGTTTTAGTATCAGGGTAATGGTAGCTTCATATAATGAATTTAGGAGTGTTTCATCCTCTTAAATTTTTTGGAATAATTTGAGAAAGATATTATCTCTCCTTTCTATATTTGGTAGAATTCCCCTGTGAAGCTGTCCGGTCATGACTTTTGTTTGTTAGGAGTAATTTTTATTAAAAATTCAATTTCACTACTAGTAATTTGACTGTTCAAATTGTCTGTTTTCTCATGATTCAGTCTTGGCATGTTGTATGTTTCTAGAATTTTTCCATTTTTTTCTAAGTTGTCCAATTTGCTGGCATATAACTGTTCATAGTATTCACTTGTGATTTTTTGTATCTCTGTGGTATTGTTAATTATTTTTCCTCTTTTATTTCTTATTTTGTTAATTTGGGTTCTCTCATTTCTTCCTGGTGAACCTGGGTAAAGGTTTAATCTATTTTGATTATCTTTTCAAAAAACTGCCTTTTGGTTTCATTGCTCTTTTCTATTATTTACTCTCTATTTTATTTAACTCCTCTATGATCTTGATTATTTCTTTCCTTCTGATGACTTTAATCTTTCTTTGTCATAATTTTTCTAATTCTTTCAGGTGGTAGGTTAGGTTCTTTATCTGAGATTTTTCCTCTTTCTTGATTAAAGCCTGTATTGCTATAAATTTCCCTCTTAGAAGAGCTTTTGCTGCATCCCAGAGATTTAGGAATGTTGTGTTTCCATTTTCATTTGTCTCCTGGTATTTTCTGATTTCTTCTTCGATTTCTTCATTGACCCATTGGTTTTTAACTAGCATGTTGTTCAGTATCCATGTGTTCGTTTGTTTTTTCATGTTTCTTTATGCAGGTGTTTTCCAGTTTCATCCTTTTGTGCTCAGAAAATATGCTTGGTATAATTTCTGTCCTATTAAATTCGTTGAGGCTTGTTTTATGGTCTAGCATGTGATCTATACTGGAGAATGGTCCATGTGTACTGGAAAAGAATATGTATTCTGCTGTGTTTGGATAGAATGTACTGTAGCTCTCTATTAAGTCCAACTAGTCTATAGTGTCATTTAAGGTCACTGTGGCCATATTGATCTTCTGTGTGGATGATCTGTCCACTGATGGAAGTGAGGTGTTAAAGTCCCCTAATATTATTGTACTATTGTCAGTTTATCCTTTAATGTCTCTTAGTATTTACTTTGTATATTTAGGTGCTCCTGTATTGGGTACATATGTGTTAACAATTGTGATATTCTCTTCTTGTACTAAAGTCCTTATCATGGTATAATGCCCTTCTTTGTCTTTCACTATATTTCTTTGGGTTAAAGTCTATTTTATCTGAAATGAATATTGCTAACTTCACTTCCTAGTCATTTCCATTTGCATGAAATATCATTTTCCATCGCATCACTTTCAGTCTGTGTGTGTCTTTACTTCTGAACTGCTTCTCTTGTAGGCAGCATAGAGATTGTCCTGGTGTTTTCTTTTATCCAATCAGCCACCCTATGTCTTTTGATTGATGCATTTAGGCCACTGAAATTTAAAGTAATTATTGATAGGTATGCCTTATTGCCATTTTATTACTTGCATTAGGGTTCATTTTGTAGTTCTTCCTTGTTTAATTCTTCTTTCTGTTTCTTTCCTTGTGGCTTGATGATTTTCCTTAATGGTATGCTTGAGTTCATTTATTTTTGTTTTTGTATATCCATTGTGTGTTCCTGATTTGTGGTTGCCATGGAGTCCATATATGTTGACACATAATTATGTCCACTTGTTTTAAATTGGTACTCTTTTAAGTTCAAACACATTATAAAAGATCTACATTTTTTACTCTCTCAACTCATATTTTGTGTTCTTTTTACATCTTTATTGGGGTATAATTGCTTTATAATGTTGTGTTACTTGCTGCTGTATAAGAGAGTGAATCAGCTATATGTATATCTATATCTATATCTATATCTATATCTATATATATATATATATATATATATATAGAGAGAGAGAGAGAGAGAGAGAGATATCCCCATATACCCTCCCTCTTGAGCCTCCCTCCCACACTCCCTATCCCACTCCTCTAGGTGGTCACAAAGCACAAAGATGATCTCCCTGAGCTATGCAGCTGCTTCCCACTAGCTATCTATTTTACATTTGGTAGTGTATATATGTCAATGCTACTCTCTCACTTCATCCCAGCATACACTTGGTCTTCCCTGTGTACTCAAGTGCATTCTCTACATCTGTGTCTTTATTTCTGTCCGGTGCCTAGATTTGTCAGAAACTTTTTTTTTTTTTGGATTCCATATATACATGTGTTAACATACGGAATTTATTTCTCTCTTTCTGACCAACTTCACTCTATATGACAGACTATAGGTACATCTACCTAACAACAAATAATTCAATTTTGTTTCTTTTTATGGCTGAATAATATTCCATTGTATATATGTGTCACATCTTCTTTATCCATTCACTTGTCTATGGACATTTAGGTTGTTTTCATGTCCTCGTTATTGTAAACAGTGCTGCAATGAACACTGTGGTACCTGTCTCTTTTTGAATTATTGTTATCTCAGGGTATATACCCAGTAGTGGAATTGCTAGGTCAAATGGTAGTTCTATTTTTAGTTTTTTAAGGAACCTCCATACTGTTCTCCATGGTGGCTGTATCAATTTACATTCCGACTAAGAGTGCAAGAGGGTTCCTTTTTCTCCACACCCTCTCCAACATTTATTGTTTGTAGATTTTTTGATGATAGCAATTCTGAATTGTGTGAGGTGATACCACATTGTAGTTTTGATTTGCATTTCTCTAATGATTAGTGTTGTTGAGCATCCTCTCATCTGTTTGATGGCAATATGTATATCTTCTTTGGAGAAATGTCTATTTAGGTCTTCTGCCTATGTTTGGTTTGGGTTGGGTTTTTATTGATATTGAGCTGCATGAGCTGCTTGTATATTTTGGAGATTAATCCTTTGTCAGTTGCTTTATTTGCAAATATTTTTTTCCAATTCTGAGAGCTGTATTTTCGTCTTGTTTATGGTTTCCTTTACTGTGCAAAGATTTTAGGTCTCATTACGTACCATTTATTTATTTTTGTTTTTATTTCCATTTCTCTAGGAGGGGTCAAAAAGGATCTTGCTGTGATTTATGTCACAAAGTGTTCTGGGTATGTTTTCCTCTAAGAGTTTTACAGTGTCTGACCTTACATTTAGGCCTTTAATCCATTTTGAGTACATTTTTGTGTATGGTGCCAGGAAGTGTTCTAATTTCATTCTTTCACATGTAGCTGTCCAGTTTTCCCAGCACCACTTGTTGAAGAGGCTGTCTTTTCTCCATTGTATATTCTTGCCTCCTTTGTCAAATTTAAGGTGATCATCCATGTGTGGGTTTGTCTCTGAGCTTTCTATACTTTTCCAGTGATCTATATTTCTGTTTCTGTGCCAGGATCATACTGTCTTGGTTAATGTAGCTTTGTAGTATAGTCTGAAACCAGGGAGCCTATTCCTCCAGTTCCATTTTTCTTTCTCAAGATTACTTTGGCTATTTGGGGTCTTTTGTGTTTCCATACACATTGTGAAATTTTTTGTTCTAGTTCTGTGGAAAATGTCATTTGTAGTTTGATAGGGATTGCATTGAATCTGTAGATTGCCCTGGGTAGTATAGTCATTTTCACAGTGTTGATTCTTCCAATGGAAGAACATGGTATATCTCTCCATCTGTTTGTATCACCTTTAATTTCATTGATCACTGTCTTATAGTTTTCTGCTTACAGGTCTTTTGACTCCTTAGGTAGGTTTATTCCTAGGTATTTTATTCTTTTTGTTGTAATGGTAAATAGGAATGTTTCTTTAATTTCTCTTTCAGATTTCTTGTTGTTAGTGTATAGGAATGCAAGAGATTTCTGTTCATTAATTTTGTATCCTGCTAATTTACCAAATGCATTAATTTGCTCTAGTAGTTTTCTGGTAGCACCTTTATGATTTTCTATGTATAGTGTCATGTCATCTGCAAACAGTGAGAGTTTTACTTCTTTTCCAATTTGGATTCCTTTGGTTTCTTTTTCTTCTCTGATTGCTGTCACTAAAACTTCCAAAACTATGTTGGATAATAGTGGTGAGAGTGGGTCACCTTGTCTTTTTCCTAATCTTAGAGGAAATGGTTTCAATTTTTCACCATTGAGAGCGACATTGGCTGTGGGTTTGTCATATATGATCTTTATTATGTTGAGGTAGGTTCCCTCTATGCCCACTTTCTGGATAGTTTTTAATCATAAATGTTGCTGAATTTTGTCAAAAACTTTTCTTGCATCTATTGAGATTATCATATGGTTTTTATCCTTCAGTTTGTTAATATGGTGTATCACATAGATTTACTTGCATATATTGAAGAATCCTTGCACTCCTGGGATAAACCCAACTTGATCATGGTGTATGATCCTTTTAATGTGCTGTTGGATTCTTTTTGCTAGTAGTTTATTGAGGATTTTTGCATCTATTTCATCAGTGATATTGATCTGTAGTTTTCTTTTTCTGTGACATCTTTGTCTGGTTTTGGTATCAGGGTGATGGTGACCTTGTAGATGAGTTTGGGAGTGTTCCTCACTCTGCTATATTTTGGAAGAGTTTGAGAAGGATAGGTGTTAGCACTTCTCTAAATGTTTGATAGAATTCACCTTTGAATCCATCTGGTCCTGGGATTCTGTTAGTTGGAAGATTTTTAATCACAGTTTCAATTTCAGTGCTTTTGTTGGCCTGTTCATATTTTCTATTTCTTCCTGGTTCAGTCTTGGAGGCTTGTACTTTTCTAAGAATTTGTCTATTTCTTCCAGGTTTTCCATTTTATTGGCATATAGTTGCTTGTAGTAGTCTCTCATGATCCTTTGTATTTCTGCAGTGTCAGTTGTTACTTCTCCTTTTTCATTTCTAATTCTATTGATTTGAGTCTTCTCCCATTTTTTCTTGATGAATGTAGCTATTGTTTTATCAGTTTTGTCTACCTTCTCAAAGAATCAGCTTTTGGTTTTATTGATCTTTGCTATTGTTTTCTTCATTTCCTTTTTATTTTTTTCTGATCTGATCTTTATGATTTCTTTACTAACTCTGTTTTTTTTGTTGTTGTTGTTATTGTTCTTCTTCTTTCTCTACGTGCTTTAGGTGTAAGGTTAGGTTGTTCATTTGAGATATTTCTTGCTTCTTGAGGTAGGATTGTAATTGCTATAAACTTCCCTCTTAGAACTGCTTCTGGGGCATCCCATTGATTTTGGGTCATCCTATTTTCTTTGTTATTTGTTTCTAGGTACTTCTTGATTTCCTCTTTGATTTATTCACTGATATCTTAGTTATTTAGTAGTGTATTTTTTTGGCTCCATGTGTTTGTATTTTTTACAGATCTTTTCCTGTAATTAATATCTAGTCTCATAGCATTGTGGCCGGAAAAGGTACTTGATATGATTTCAATTTTCTTAAATTTACCAAGGCTTGATTTGTGACCCAAGATATGATCTATCCTGGAGAATGTTCCATGAGCACTTGAGAAAAATGTGTATTCTGTTGTTTTTGTTTGGAATGTCCTTTAAATATCAATTAAGTGCATCTGGACTAATGTATCATTTAAAGCTTGTGTTTCCTTATTTATTTTCATTTTGGATAATCTGCCCATTGGTGAAAGTGGGTAGTTAAAGCCCCCTACTATGTTTGTGTTATTGTCAATTTCCCCTTTTCTGGCTGTTAGCATTTGGCTTATGTACTCAGGTGCTCCTATATTGGGTGTATAAGTATTTACAATTGGTATATCTTATTCTTGGATTGAATCCTTGATTGTTATGTAGTGTCCTTCTTTGTATCTTGTAATAGTGTTTATTTTAAAGTCTGTTTTGTCTGATATGAGTATTGCTACTCCAGGTTTCTTTTAATTTCCATTTGCATGGAATACCTTTTTCCATCCCCTCACTTTCAGCCTGTATGTGTCCCTAGGTCTGAAGTTGGTCTCTTGTAGGCAGTGTATGTACAGGTCTTATTTTTGTATCCATTCAGCCAGTCTTTGTCTTCTGCTTGGAGCACTTAATCCATTTACATTTAAGGTAATTATTGATATGCATGTTCCTATTACCATTTTCTTAATTGTTTTGGGTTTGTTATTGTAAGTCTTTTCCTTCCCTTGTGTTTCCTGCCTAGTGAAGTTCCTTTAGCATTTGTTGTAAGGCTGGTTTGGTGGTGCTGAATTCTCTTAAATTTTGCTTGTCTGTAAATGTTTTAATTTCTCCGTTGAATCTGAATGAGATCCTTGCTGGATAGAGAAATCTTGGTTGTAGGTTTTTTGCTTTCATCACTTTAAATATGTCCTGCCAGTCCCTTCTGGCTTGCAGAATTTCTGATGAAACATCATCTGTTAACCTTATGGGGATTGCCTTTTATGTTATTTGTTGTTTTTCCCTTGCTGCTTTTAATATTTTGTCTTTGTATTTAATTTTTGTTAGTTTGATTACTGTGTGTCTTGGCATGTTTCTCCTTGGATTTATCCTATGTGGGATTCTCTGTGCTTCCTGGAATTCACTGACTATTTCCTTTCCCATGTTAGGGAAGTTTTCAGCTATAATCTCTTCAAATATTTTCTTAGACCCTTTGTTTTTTTCTTCTTCTTCTGCGACTCCTATAATTTGAATGTTGGCGCATTTAACATTGTCCCAGAGGTCTCTGAAACTGTCCTCAATTCTTTTCTTTATTTTTTCTTTATTCTGCTCTGTGGCAGTTATTTCCAATACTTTATCTTCCAGGTAACTTATGTGTTCTTCTGCCTCAGTTATTCTTCTTTTGATTCCTTCTAGAGTATTTTTAATTTCATGTATTGTGTTGTTCATCATTGTCTGTTTGCTCTTTAAGTCTTCTAAGTCCCTGTTAAACGTTTCTTGTATTTTCTCTATTCTATTTTCAAGATTTTGGATTATCTTTACTATCATTACTCTGCATTCTTTTTCAGGTAGACTTCTTATTTCCTCTTCATTTGTTTGGTCTGGTGGGTTTTTACTTTGCTCTTTCATCTGCTGTATATTTCTCTGTCTTCCCATTTTGCTTGACTTACTGTGTTTGTGTCTCCTTTTCACAGGCTGCAGCTTCATAGTTCCAGTTGTTTTTCATGTCTGCCCCCAGTGGGTAAGGTTGTTTCAGTGGCTTGTGTAGGCTTCCTGGTGGGGGGGGACTGGTGCCTGTGTTCTTGTTGTGGGGCTGGATCTTGTTATCCTTCTGGGAAGGACCATGTGCAGTAGTATATTTTGCGGTGTCTGTGAACTTAGTATGACTTTTGGCATCCTCTCTGTTAATGGGTGGGTTTATGTTCCTGTGTTGCTAGTTGTTTGGCATGGGCCATCCAGCACTGGAGCTTGCTGTCCATTGGGTGGAGCTGGATCTTAGTGTTGAGTCAGAGATCTCTAGGAGATCTCTCACCGATTGATATTATGTGGGGCCAGGATGTCTCTGGTGGGCCTGTGTTCTGGACTCAGCTCTCCCACCTTACAGGCTCAGGTCTGACACCTGGCCGGGGCACCAAAACCCTGCCAGACACATGGCTCAGAAGAAAAGGAAGAAAAAAAAAACCACGAAGAGACAGACCCCTAGGATAAATGGTAAAACCAAACATAAGGAGACAAAATCACACAAAGAAACATACACATACATACTCATAAAAAGAGAAAAAATGAAAAAAAATAAAAAGTAATAAAGAAAAAGAAAAGGAAGAGAGTAACCAAACGAATAAACAAATCCACCAATGATAACAAGCACTAAAAACTAAAGTAAGTAAACATACAACCAGAAACAAATCAGATGCAGAAAGAAAACCCCAATTCTACAGTTGCTCCCAAAGTCCACCACCTCAATTTTGGGAACATTCATTGTCTATTCAGGTATTCCACAGATGCAGGTTTATCAACTTGACTGTGTGGATTTATTCTGCTGCTCCTGAGGTGCACAGAGAAATTTCTCTTTCTGTTCTTTGTTCACACATCTCCTGGGGTTCAGCTTGGGTTTTGGCCCTGCTTCTGCATGTAGGCTGCCCTAAGGCACCTGTTCCCCGTGCAGACCAGAGGGGGTTAAAGTAACAGCTGATTAGCGCTCTCTTGCCAACTCAGGCCGTGGAGAGGGAGGGGTACAGTAGTCATAATTGTAATGCGATGTGAGCCTGTGGTGGCAGAGGCTTTTATGACATTGCAACAGCCTGAGGTGTGCCATGTGTTCTCCTGGGAAAGTTGTCCTTGGATCACAGGACCTTGGCAGTGGCATGCTACACAGGCTCCCGGGGGTGTGTGTGAGTAGTAACCTGCCCTTGCACACAGGATTGTTGGAGGCTGTGTAACAGCCTTAACATCTCATGCCCATCTCTGGGGTCCAAGCTGATAGCTGTGGCTCAAGCTCATTTCTGGAGCTCACTTAGGCAATGCTCTGCCTTCTGTGCGCACACGGAGCAGGAACCCCCTGTCCTCGAACACCTCAAAACAATGGTCTGTTGCCTCTTTGGCAGGTCCAGAGTTTTTCCTGACTCCCTCCTGGCTAGCTGTGGTGCACTAGCCCCCTTCAGGCTGTCTTCACACAGCCAACCCTAGTCCTCTCCCTGGTATCTGACCTCTGAAGCCAGAGCCTCAGCTCCCAGTCCCCACCTGCCCTGGTGGGTGAGCAGACA
This sequence comes from Leucopleurus acutus, assembly GCF_964270905.1. NCBI lineage: Eukaryota > Metazoa > Chordata > Mammalia > Artiodactyla > Delphinidae > Leucopleurus > Leucopleurus acutus. The sequence goes on from NC_139148.1 coordinate 74,607,701, forward strand.
AGCATCTCAGGTTGGTGAGTGCTGGTCAGCACTGATTTTTTTGTTGGAATCTCTTCACTTTGCCTTCTGTATCCCTGTTGCTATGCTCTCCCCTGTGACTCTGAAGCTTAACCCTGCCCATCCCCATCACCACCTGTGAAGGGACTCCCTAGTGTGTGGAAAATTTTCCTCCTTCACAGCTCCCTCCCAGAGGTGCAGGTTCCATCCCTTTTCTTTTGTCTCTGTTTTTTCTTTTTTCTTTTGCCCTACCCAGGTACGTGGGGAGTTTCTTGCCTTTTGGGAGGTCTGAGGTCTTCTGCCAGCGTTCAGTAGGTGTTCTGTAGGAGTTGTTCCACGTGTAGATGTATTTCTGGTGTATCTGTGGGGAGGAAGCTGATCTCCACGTCTTACTCTTCTGCCGTCTTCCCCCTCAGCTCCCAGCCCCACCCGCCCTGGCGGGTGAGCAGACAAGCCTCTCGGGCTGGTGAATGCTGGTCGGTTCTGATCCTCTGTGTGGGAATCCCTCTGCTTTGCCCTCCAAACCCCTCTTGCTGTGCTCTCCTCCATGGCTCTGAAGCTTCCCCGCTCTGCCCCCCACAGTCTCCGCCTGCAAAGGGGCTTCCTAGTGTGTGGAATCCTTTCCTCCTTCACAGCTCCCTCCCACTTGTGCAGGTCCCATCCCTATTATTTTGTCTCTGCTTTTTCTTTTTTCTTTTGCCCTACCCAAGTATGTGGGGATTTTCTTGCCTTTTGAGAAGTCTGAGGTCTTCTGCCAGCATTTGGTAGGTGTTCTGTAGGAATTGTTCTACATGTAGATGTATTTTTGATGTATTTGTTGGGAGAAAGGTGATCTCTACATCTTACTCCTCCACCATCTTGAAGGTCATTTCTGACCCAGTACCCAGGGAAAAGCAGTAGCAGATCAGCTATGAGGCACTGGAATCTGCAGGAGAAAGCTTTCCTTCCCATCATCCTCTCAGTCACAGTGCCTTCTGGGAGAGCACATTTTGTATTTTTGATGTCATATTCTACATCTTCATGTTTATCCCTTCACTGTTTATTGTCATTCTAGTTGATTTTACAATTTTTTGTCTTTTAGTCTCCATATTGGTTTATTTAAGTGGTTGATACGCAGTCCTTGCTATATAGCCTTTTCTAGTGGGATTTTCCCTTTCCTATAGTTTCCTACTTCTTCAGTTAGAGAAGACCCTTCAACATTTCTTTTAGGGTAGATTTAGTATTGATGAACTCTTTTAGTTTTTGCTTTTCTGAGAAGTTCTTTATCTCTTCTTCAATTTGAATTGATAATCTTGCTGGATAATGTATCCTAGGTTATAGGTTTTTCCCTTTCTGCACTTTGAATATATTGTGCCTCTCCCAGAATTCTGGCCTGCAAAGTGTCTGCAGAGAAATCAACTGATAGCCTTATGGGGGTATTGTATATGACTCTTTGTTTTTCTCTTGCTGTCTTTAGAATTCTCTATCATTTTGCTATTTTAATTATGATATGTTTTGGTGTGGGTCTGTTTTGATTCATCTTGTTTGGGAACCTCTTTGCTTCCTGTACCTGGATATATGTTTCTTTCTTCAGGCTCAGGATGTTTTCAGCCATAATTTCCTCTAATACATTCTTGACCCCCTTTTCTCTCTCTTCTCTTTCTGGAACCCCTATATTGTGAATTTTGGCATGTTTAATGTTATCCCAAAGATATCATAGATTGTTTTCATTTTGTTTGTGGCATGGAGTGAGCAAGGCCTGGGTGTTCACTCAGCTCAGACTGGGGACTGTGGTGAGGCAGTAGCCCCTGTGGCAAACCTATAATGCAAATATTGGTATGCTTAATGTTTTTACACAGATCTCTTAAATCGTTTTCATTATTTAACATTTGTTTTTCTTTTTCCTATACTGGTTTGGTGGTTTCCATTATTCTATCTTCCAGATCATTTATCCGTTCTGCTTTATCACTTAGTCTGCTATTCATTCCTTCTAGTATGCTTTTTTTAATTTCAGCTGTCAAATTCTTCATTTCTGATTGGGCCATTTTTATATTTTCTAGTTCCTTATTGAAGTGTTCCCTATGTACATGAAATCTTTTCCCTAATTCAGTTAACTTTTTTAATACCAGTGGTTTGAATGTTTTATCTGATAGATTATTTATTTGTTTCATTATTTTTATAAGGTTTTTCTCTTGCTCTTTCATTTGAGAGTAGTTCCTGTGCCTTTTCATTTTGGTTAACTTTCTCTGCCTCTATGATTTCACTTGAAACAGTTACCTATTGCTGTCTTGAAGGAGCAACCTTATGTGGGATCATCCCTATACAGACTGTGTGTGCCCAATGGCCTTGGTGGAAGAGTTAGATTTGATGTGGCCTCAAGTCACATCTTTCCTCAGTGTGTGCGGGAAGCTCTCACCTTGGTAGGGGGTGGAGCTGGAGATGGAGTAGCTAGAGCTGGTGCCAGTGTTTAGGTGGCACTTCCCGTCTGGTCACTGGCTGTCACTGCCTTATCAGGAGTGAGGTCTGATCCCACATTGCTGGAGCAGAAGCCCCGAGTGTCAGGCCTGAGATGGTTCTGTACCTTTAAGTGTGTGTTTTCCCTCTTCTTGTACTGAGACCCTTGCCCTAGAGAAGGGGAGTGCTGAGGCAAGTGGGGCTTGTGTGTCTTTTGGCTCATGTTGGCCATTGACTGACATCCAGTGCACTGCCTGTGGAGGCACCCACAATTGTTTCCCTTGCTCCACTCAGACGCAACATAGGGTAAAAGTCTCCTTTGTCCCTTGCAGCCAATCACTGCTTCCAGCCTTTGCTGCCAGCACCCTGTTTTAGAATTGCTCTGCAGTTCATGAGGGGCCCACATGGCCTCTTGGCTTGTATCCAGGGGATAGCTGTGATGGAGAAGCTGCTGTCAGAGATCTGGGCTGCTTCTGAGTCACTGCTTGAGTAAGTACCAATAATGGCCACTGCTGCCCCACCCAGGCTCCACCTTGTGTCTGGGTCTCCTCTGTGTCCATGGTCAAATCTTTTCCCTGGTCATGTTTGCCCCAGATCCAGTGCTGCGCTGTGTTATGGAGTGGGGCCAGAGTGTTCGCTCAGCTCAGGCTGAGATGCTCAGCTCAGGCTGGGATGCACTTGCCCCTGGCGGCAAGCCTGCATGCTTGTGCTCCTCAGGAGTACAGTCCAGGCTTCCCAAAGCCCTTCTATTAGTTCCAGCGGTCCTCCAACCAGCCAAGGGGGCTTTTCTCCCTTATGTAGGACAGAACTGGGGCATCGAATCTGTGGCTTGAACTACTAACTCCCCAGGGCAGATGTCCGCCCATGTAATCTCCCTTTTCCTCTGAGTCCCCTCCCAGGGGCACTGGCCCCAACCCGATCGTTTCCTCCCATTATGCCCAGTTAAATATGTCCTTTCTTACAGTGTTCATTGCACAAGAGTCTTTCTGTCAGTTTCCAGTGAGAATTATTCCACATGTAGATGTATTTTTGATGTATTTGTGAGGGGAGGTGAGCTCCATATCCTCTTACTTTGCCGCCTTGATCCCAGTCTATGATTTTTTTTAAGAATTATGTTTATTAATTTTATCTAAGAAATCTTTGCATAATCCAAGGTCACAAGTTTTTCTCCTATGTGTTCTTCTAAAATATTTTATAATTTTGGGTTTTACTACAGGTTTATTATATTAGTTTGCTAGGGCTGTTATAACAAAGTACCACAAGCTGGTTGGATTAAATAATATAAATGAATTTTTTCACAGTTCTAGAGGCTGGTAGTCTAAAATCCAAGTGTCAGCACAGTTTGTTCTATTTGAAGGCTGTGAGAGAGTGAGAGAATGATCTATTCTATACCTGCCTTCTTGGTTTATAGATGGCCTTCTCTATATGTCCCTTCACATTATCCTAGCTGTATACATGTCCCTGTGTCCAAATTTCCTCCTTCTATATGGATATTAGTCATATTGGGTTAGAGCCCACCCTAACTGACCTCATTTACTTTTTTTTTTCCTTTGGCCGCACTGCATGGCTTGTGGGATCTTAGTTCCCCGACCAGGTATTGAACCTATGCCCTCAGCAGTGAAAGTGTGGATTCCTAACCACTGGACTGCCAGGGAATTCCAATAACTGACCTCATTTAAACTTTATTACCTTTATAAAGACTCCACCTTCAAACAAGACCGTATTTTAAAGTACTGAGTGTTAGGGCTTCAACATACGAATTTTGGTAGAGGGGACAGAGTTCAACACATAACACTCTGCCTTCTGACCCTCCCACTAAATTCTAGTTTCTCACATTCACCCCCATCTCAACATCCCCAAAAGTCTTATTCCATTTCAACATCAACTCTAACTCCAGTATCTCATCTAAACCTCATCTAAATTGGCTGTGGGTGAGACTCTGGGAATTATTTATCCTGAGGCAAAATGCCTCTCCAACTGTGACCCTATGAAACCAGACAATAAATTATCTGTTTCCAAAAATGCATTGGTGGGACAGACATAGGATAGATATTCACCTTCCAAAAGGGAGATATCAGAAGGAAGAAAGGGCTCAGAAGGTACCAGACAAGTCAGAAACCTAACAGGGACAATTCAATTAGATTTTAAGGCTTGAGAATAATTCTTTTTGGCTCTATGCTCTGTCATCTGGGCCCACCAGGTGGCGACCCCACCCCTTGTCTCTGAACAGCAGTCCCACCCACTCAGCCTGCACCTTGTTGCATGGAGTGGCAGTGGCAGCCCCACCAGGCTCTGCATCTGTAGCTGTGTCCTCAAAGTCATTCTTCCTTTATTTTTTCCATCTCTGTTTACTTAATTTAGGCTGACAATGTTTATATTGGTATAACATTCTCAAAAACTTTGTTAGCCCCTTGTGCAGTTCATGGGAGTCCAAGCCATTGAACAAGAAGGTCCTCCATGTATATTTTCTGAATAACCAAATATCTATTCCTTGCTTCTGCTAAGATGGTTGATTGGATCCATGAGTCACAGGCTTATAACTCTTTAGTTTTCCAGCCTCAGCCTTGGCCCTGTTTCCAGAGCACTTTATCTGGATAGGCTGAGAATTTTCATTTTTGCTTAATAATCCCCCCCTTCATCTTACTGTAGATTGCAAGCAGAAATCAGGTTTCTCCTTCAACACTCTGTTTAGAAATCTCAGCTAAATACCCAAGTTAATTGCTTTCAAGTTCCACCTTCCATCCAACAGAACACAATTCATACAATTTCTCTGCTACTTTATAACAAAGATCACCTTTCTTCCCGTTTCCAATAACATCTTCTTCATTTTCATCTGAGATCTCACCAGAAGCACCCTTAACATTTATATTTCTAGCAACATTCTGTTAATGACAATATATGTATTCCCTAAGATGATAGAAGCTTTCTCTACAGTTCTCTTTTCTTTCTGAGCTCTCACCAGAATTGCCATTAACATCCATATTTCTACCAACAGTTCCTTCAAGGAAATCGAGGCTTTTTATAGCATGCACCTAAAAATTCTCCCAGCCTCTGCTCATTACCCAATTCTACATTTTTATGTTTGTTACAACAGAGCCCCACTTCCTGGTACCAAAATCTGTGTTAATTTGCTATGGCTGCCATAACAAAATACTACAGACTAGGTGGCTTAAAAAACAGAAATTTATTGTCACAGAGTCCTGGAGGCTGGAAGTAAGAATCAAGTTGTAGGCAGAGATTGTTCTTTCTGGGGGCTGTGAAGGAAAAATATCTATTCTATGCCTTTCTCCTTTGCTTGTAGATGGCCATCTTCTCTGTCACTTGACGTCTTCCCTCTATGCACGTTTCTATGTCCAAATTTCTCCTTTTTATAAGGACAATACTACTTTATTTCTTTTATTACTCAATTTTTTCTAGCTTTGGCCACTGGAAACTTTTATGTGCTCCTATGTCCCCAAGATTGTGTTTTTTAGTTTGTCTTTTGTTTTTCTAAGTACTTTCTTATTTTCTGGAGCTACAAGATGCTCCAGGATCATTGTGTATATTTCCTACTACAGTCCTAGATGCAACTGTATCTCCAAGAGCCCTGGTTTTTCTTATTAGAGAATGTAGAACCCAAGATATGACTTTTAGGTGCTAGTATATTGTTAAATTTCTGATTTACTAAAGATTTTTTCTTTTAAATCAAATAGCTGCTGAATTTTGACAAATGCTTTTTCTGTCTTTTGAGATGATCATATGTTTTTGTTGTGTTTTTAATCTGTTGATATGGTGAGATACATTTATTGACTTTGGAAAATTGATCTGACCTTACATTTCCTGGATACACTCTGGTTGGTCATGATATATTACCCTTTTTTTGTATTGCTGGAATTGCAATGCTAATTTCTTGAAATTTTGAACATAAGATTTTCCCCCAAGATTACTGTCTCCTGGTTCTTCAAACAATATAGGTTTTGCTGTGAAGGTATTTGAACATATAATTAAGGTTACTAATCAGCTGATCTTAAAATAAGGAGATTATCCTGGATTATCTTGTTGAGCTCAATGCAATCACATGAGTCCTTAAAAGAATATGGTGAAAGCAGAATTGTCAGAGGATGTAGAGAAAGAAGAAGGTGAAAGAGATGACTCAGAAAAAGTCAGAGATATTCCAAGGATAAGGATTTGAAGCTCTGTTGCTGGTTTTGAGATATAGGAGACCATGTGTGGGGACTGAACAGAGGCCACTGAGAGCTAAGGGCAACCACTAACTGGAAGCCTGGCAAAAGTATGGGGAACTCAGTCCTATAGCTGCAAAAACTTGATTCAAATATAAACCTGAATGATCTTGAAAGTGGATTTCTTCCCAGATCCTTGAGTAAGGAATACAGCCCTTCTGACATCCTTATTCTATTCCTTATTCAAAGTCTTGTGTCAGACTTCTGACCTACAGAAACCAAGATAATAAATTTGTGTTGTTTTAAAGCTCTGTCTGTTCAATTTTTTTGCATGAGCAATAGAAAACAAATGCACTTTCGTTATAGTCATTTCTACTTTCCTCAAGTAGTTATTGTATATTTGGTGGCATATTAAAGGTCAGAAAATAATTAAAAGAATTCTAATATATATATATATATATACACACACACACACACACACACACACACACACACACATATATATATATGTATACACACACATATATATATATAATTATGGAAAAGTTGAAGCAGTGACACACGTTATTTAATAAAGTAAGACTTATATATTGCTAACCCTGGAACCGGGTCTAAAATCCTCTTCTAACAGATGAGGTAACTGAGGCGTAAAGAAATTCAGAGACTCAATCAAAGACAAATAATGAGACAGTGGAAAAGCAAGGTTTAGAATGCAAGATCTTTCTCCTTGAATCTTTGTTAAGGACAAAAAAGGGGCTATTTTAGTCAATATGTTCTTCAGGTGTTCATAAAAGTATGTAGGATAAAGTTGCTGGGAATAACTTCACAGATGAGACTGAAGTAGGTACTAAATTATGGGTAAGATTTATGTAGTTCAACAAACAAAAATTAGAAGTTTAGATACAAGAATGAGCCTGGTACATTAGAGAAGCTTGGGCAGTAGGTTAAGAATTGTAGAGGTCTGCTGGGAAGAAATGATGAAGAGCATTGAACATCAGAAAAGTTTGTACTTTATACTGAAAGCTGAAAGCGTTTCTGATAATAAATCATTTCTGATAATAAAACCATTGATTATAAGTATTTTGTTACCTTGACAATTAGGTAGTAATATGAGCACTGATAAAAATAACATTTATGGGGCTTCCCTGGTGGCGCAGTGGTTGAGAGTCCGCCTGCCGTTGCAGGGGACAGTGGTTCGTGCCCTGGTCCGGGAAGATCCCACATGCCGCAGAGCGGCTGGGGCCGTGGGGCATGGCCGCTGAGCCTGCGCGTCCGGAACCTGTGCTCTGCAATGGGAGAGACCACAACAGTGAGAAGCCTGTGTACCGCAAAAAAAATTAAAAAATAACATTTATGGAGACGTTATTTTATGCAAAATGTGTTCAAAATTGACTTAAATTTAAACCCTGCATATATAATTTTCATAGATACTGGAATTTTGATCTATGTTACACATGGTCTCAATGATTCTGCTGCTCTGTAGATGGCCATTAAGTCATTTCCCCGATTCTCAGTAAAGAACTGAAAACTTTTGTAGGAACTCTTTCCTTCAGGAGCTGGTGAAAAGTGTTTGTTGTCCTCTCAAACTGGTTCTGTTCATCAGTTATTTGGTGGTCTTCTGGGGTTCATCAATCATGGAAACCAAATTACTAATGCCTTTTAAAACCACAAATTTGTGTTAAGAGCTTGTTTTTGCCAGTCTTTTAATTATATTTTTAACATCTTATTCTTTCTGAGAAATGTCAGCTTGAGTCCTTGAATGAATTAAGGAAAAGTAGGCCATCAAGGAAAGAAAGGGTAGGTAGTTTTGAGCTGTTTTCCAAAATGGCTAGTAGGAAATGTGGGGTATGGGTATTTATGTTTAATGAAATGTGACAGTGATACTATCTAATAATATTGTTAGTTGCTTACCCCATATACCTACCTGATTCTCAGGAAGTTAGACTGAACAGAATAAATATGTATTTGAGAGATTATTTCTCTTCTGCAACTTTGTGGCTGAGACAAATAAGAATGTTAGATTACACTGTGATTTTTTTCTATGGCAGTAAGGAAACTAAACTGACATAAAAACCCATACTAATTTTTAACTTGTGTTTAAAAAACACACGATAACTCCCATTTCCCACCAAGGTACTTTTAAAGGTTTTAATGGCCAAGTCCATCCTTAAAAGCTCTAGAGATACAGCTATAATCCTTTGTGGTTCATTCTTATTTCTGATTTTTCCCTTCAAGCTAGAATTAGAAGCACTGTCTTTTTGTATGGAAAAATAGGAAGTTGAGAGAATTTGCTTGTCAGCTATTTGTGATAACAGAGCTTGGTTTCTATGGTAAGAGTAAGATATTATTACCTGCAATGTTTTGGAGCTGGAAGATAAACTTGGAAGTCTTTTAATTCAACCCTCTCATGTTTCAGATCAGGACACCAAGGCACATACATGGAATTGTGACGTGCCCAGATTTATAGAGGGAATCAGTGGCAAAGCCAGGACTAATGTTCCTGTGTACTGACTGTCAGACAAATGCTTTTCCTCTATAGTATTCTATCTATTATTGCTGGGAAAATGTTAGTGGCTTACATTACCAAGTCCTAATTCTTGGATTAGTGATCACATGATAGATTTCTTCTTCATAGGAAAAGGCCAGTCAAATTCTCCCAGTGCATATTATCTCCTGGATACTTCTCAGAAGTTCTTTGACTTTTTCTAGAAATAATTTACAATTAAATGATCCATAGGCATCTAGAAGAATTAACATATTATTTAAATAGTCCAATTTATTCTTAAGAAATATCTTTCCTCTCTTAAGGAAGAATAGAGGGCAGCAAAGAAAGTATTTACTGACAGCCTGCTGTATTACCAGACTCTGTACTACCCATGTCAGAGCTTATGTTACTTCAGCTAGTTTTAAAAGATAGATATTATTTTACTCATTTTTCTAGGACTTAAAATTGCTTTTTAAAATTTCATAATATTTACCATCAAGAAATTTATCTTTATAACTGATCTTAATTTGTTTTTCAATGTTGTTTTCCTAGCTAAACATCTAGTTTTATGTATCAGGAGTTGAATGCATATTATTGAATGCATATTAACATGAGTAAGTAGTAGAATATATTTTATTATATAAATTCTTCCAATTTGCAAGCTCTTTAATTCTTAATACAGATATTTTGTGTTCATTTATCAGCTAAATTATAAGCTTTGTCTTTTCAGTAGTTTTTTTTGGGGGTTTTTTTGGTTTTTTTTGCGGTATGCGGGCCTCTCACTGTTGTGGCCTCTCCCGTTGCGGAGCACAGGCTCCGGACGCGCAGGCTCAGTGGCCATGGCTCACGGGCCTAGCCACTCTGTGGCATGTGGGATCTTCACGGACTAGGGCACGAACCCGTGCCCCCTGCATCGGCAGGTGGACTCTCAACCACTGCGCCACCAGGGAAGCCCAGTTTTCGGTTTTAAATAATCTATCATTTATTTGTGGTTAAAAAAAGGCTCTGTCCCTTAGATCAGGGGTCCCCATCCCGCAGGCCACAGACTGGTATTGGTCCGTGGCCTGTTAGGAACCAGGCCGCACAGCAGGAGGTGAGTGGCGGGCGAGCGAGGCAAGCTTCATCTGTATTTACAGCCACTCCCTATCGCTTGCATTACCATCTGAGCTCCACCTCTTGTCAGATCAGGAGCGGCATTAGATTCTCATAGGAGCACGATCCCTACTGTGAACTACGAGTGCAAGGGATATAGGTTGCCCACTCCTTATGAGAATCTAATGCCTGATGATCTGAAGTGGAGCTGAGGCCGTGATGCTAAGCACTGACGAGTGGCTGCAAATACATATTATCATTAGCAGAGGGGTTTGACTGCACAGAGACCATAATAAATCAATTGCTTTCAGACTCATATCAAAACCCTATTGTGAGTGGCAAGTGACAATTAAGCTGCATCTTACGGAGCAGACTGGAAATAAGCAACACACCTCAGGTGTCACTGTCTCCCGTCACCCCTAGGTGGGACCATCTAGTTGCAGGAAAACAAGCTCAGGGCCCCCACTTATTCTGCATTATGGTGAGTCGTATAATTATTTCATTATATATTACAATGTAATAATAATAGAAACAAAGCGCACAATAAATGTAATGCGCTTCAATCGTCCTGAAACCATCCCCCCCATCCTGGTCCATGGAAAAATTGTCTTCCATTAAACTGGTCCCTGGTACCAAAAATGCTGGGGACTGCTGTCTTAGATGAAAGGGTCTTTCCCACTTCCCACCTCTTGTCAGTGTAGGTGTTCCTCTCTCACCTTTCTCTTTCCTCTCAATCTGTGAATCTCTTATCTATTCCATGCTGGCTACTGCTCTACTGCTTCTGCCGCCTTTCTATTTCAGTATATATGTGTATGTGTGTGTGTATATATATATATATATGTGTGTATATATATATATATGGCCAAAAAGTTCATTCAGGTTTTCCTGTAATATCCTACGAAAACCCAAATGAACTTTTTGGCCAACCCAATATATTATATATAACATATATAATTCCTCTTTAAATTATTATCCTATTACTATTGATAAAACCTATGAGTAATGTCTTCACTTAAGAATAAAATATTGTCTTATTTGGTATAATCCATGGGCAATAACTTCCTAGTAGAGTATGCTGTCTTGGATTTGGGAAGATGAAACAAATTATTTCCAGTTTTTAGTTTTGCCTACCTTGGCAGAACCTCATAATTAAAAGAAAAATGATTTAATTATTAAGTTATCTGGATTCTAGTATTTACTGAGAATAAGATACTGTCATTGATGCCTTCTTTCCAGATGGTGTGATCCCTTGATACCTCTTATAAAATATAATACATAAGCATATGTATCAATAATTCAGGACCCATGGCATAAATCAGTCATGGTCTGTTCCAGCAGGTGGGGCAGGTCCTTCTATTTTCATACTTAAGATCTAATTCATAGCACATTATTCAGCCTATTTCTACATAATCCTCATACACTCGTAAAGGAGAAATGCAGAATATACTTTTTGGTATAAACTAATGTTGACTCTTCTGAGAAACATTACTGTAGACCCATACAAATATTAAAAATGAGCTACTGTATTACACAGTTCAGCATTTTACTCAAAGACAAACTACAGTATAGCAATATAATTTTCTTAAAGAAATTTAGTTTTTCAAGTGAGAAACTTGATCTGTTGGAAAAAAATATTGATTATTGTTTTTTTCCAGGCTCCTTGACCAAATGACTATATGATTTAGATGGGTAGGTGTATATTTATCAGTACTGAACAATAATCATGTTAAGATTCATTAACTTAGCTGGAACTTGATAGTGTTTGGGGAATCTTGAACTCTACCTCTAACAAGCAATCTTATTAATGGGAAACATAATTTATTTGTAATACTCTACTCAGACTTTTGAAAAATGATTCTTAAAATGATATTCAAGAAATAAAAAAAAAAGAAAAATATGATATTGGGACTATTCAGAAAATTCTTGAGAAAAACACTTATCTTGGCTATAATACTTTAATGTTTACAAGAAGTATTTGTCATATCTCATATCTCATTGACACCTCACAATAAATCTGCAGTGAAGATGTTATCTCCATTCTATAGGTAAGGAAATTGAAGCTTAGAGTTTAACATTATTCCCTTGATTCTGTGTTCAGTGTCCTTTCTACTACTTTCACATCATATTTTTTAGTTTTAGCAGGCCACTGCTATTTATGTCATAGCAAAGGGCTCAGAAAGGGTTGGGGGAACATACTGTGGTTAAAGGAAAATTCTAAAAATCCAGCCCCCCCAAAAAATTGAAGGAACACAGCTCAATTATTAACAAAAGTGGGTTAATTCATATCTTCATTTAAGGCAAACTGCACCTAGGAGGTTAAGCAGTTTAAGATGCCCAAATCTAAAAACCGAAAAAGAACATTTACAAGATTACTTTTTTTTATATATTTCTATTGGTGCTTTATTAATTTGAGTTGATATTCCTTTTTTTTTTTAACATCTTTATTGGGGTATAATTGCTTTACAATGGTGTGTTAGTTTCTGCTTTATAACAAAGTGAATCAGTTATACATATACATATGTTCCCATATCTCTTCCCTCTTGCATCTCCCTCCCTCCCACCCTCCCTATCCCAACCCTCCAGGCTGTCACAAAGCACCAAGCCAATATCCCTGTGCCATGTGGCTGCTTCCAACTAGCTATCTACCTTACTACGTTTGGTAGTGTGTATATGTCCATGACTCTCTCTCGCCCTGTCACAGCTCACCCTTCCCCCTCCCCATAACCTCAAGTCCGTTCTCTAGGAGGTCTGCATCTTTATTCCTGCCTTACCCCTAGGTTCTTCATGACATTTTTTTTCTTAAATTCCATATATATGTGTTAGCATACGGTATTTGTCTTTTTCTTTCTGACTTACTTCACTCTGTATGACAGACTCTAGGTCTATCCACCTCATTACAAATAGCTCAATTTCGTTTCTTTTTATGGCTGAGTAATATTCCATTGTATATATGTGCCACATCTTCTTTATCCATTCATCCGATGATGGGCACTTAGGTTGTTTCCATCTCCGGGCTATTGTAAATAGAGCTGCAATGAACATTTTGGTACATGACTCTTTTTGAATTTCGGTTTTCTCAGGGTATATGCCCAGTAGTGGGATTACTGGGTCATATGGTAGTTCTATTTGTAGCTTTTTAAGGAACCTCCATACTGTTCTCCATAGTGGCTGAACCAATTCACATTCCCACCAGCAGTGCAAGAGTGTTCCCTTTTCTCCACACCCTCTCCAGCATTTATTGTTTCTAGATTTTTTGATGATGGCCATTCTGACTGGTGTGAGATGATATCTCATTGTAGTTTTAATTTGCATTTCTCAAATGATTAATGATGTTGAGCATTCTTTCATGTGTTTGTTGGCAGTCTGTATATCTTCTTTGGAGAAATGTCTATTTAGGTCTTCTGCCCATTTTTGGATTGGGTTGTTTGTTTTTTTGTTATTGAGATGCATGAGCTGCTTGTAAATTTTGGAGATTAATCCTTGTCACTGATACAAGTTCTCGCCCAACATTTGGCAAAGAATACCAAAATTTATTGAATATGTCAATTAAAGTTCTATACTTTTTCCATGCAAAGCCTTCTTTGGGAGAGGAACACAATGAATAAGTCCATACAGTGTTAGATCACTTTGAAAGCTTCTAAAGCACTGTATCAGGGCCTAATGTCACCCTTTCCTTTTAGTCCTTTCTGAAAAAGACCTTAACACAAACCAGAAAAGGAGAGTTTCTTTACCTGGAGGTATTGCTGTCAGAGTGTAGATTTGAGTTTCTTGAAGCAATTCAACTGCATTTTTTATCTTTTATTGCTGTCAGAGTGTAGATTTGAGTTTCTTGAAGCAATTCGACTGCATTTTTTTATCTCTTTTCTTCTTTAAAGTGATATTTCATGTCTTTCTGGGACAAAATTAGCAAGTGGAAATCTTTTATAAGGCAAACTATCCTGTCTTCAGCTTATTACTCACAACACTGAATGGATATTGTTGCTCCTGTTTACATACAAAGAAACTGCAGTTCTGACAGGTAAAGCGACTTGGACAAAGTAAAGTGTTAGAGCTGAAATTGGAAACCGGATTTACATATCTCCAGATCACCATGGTCTGGTGGTGGAAACTAGACTACATATTTCAAAGACCACTACTAATAATAATCTGTGTATATATTTATTATATTTATTGATTGCCCAGTGTATGCAGATGTTTTATTTTCATAATCCATCTTAATCCTCACAGCAACCACACAATATGTAAAGTATCATTTTCTTTATTTTATAAGTGAGAACACTGAGAATTTGCACAAGATCATACATCCACAAAGTAACTAAAACAGTGTTTGAATGTAAATCTCTCTGCCTCCAGAGCCTATAATCTTTCTTCTCTGCTACATTGACCTTATAGAGGGACAGCAGCCATTTAATTGCCTAAAGTTTTAGCATACGAATTTTCTACCAAAATTGGTAATAGTTTATTTTCTACAAATATTGGTAACATTTGTGTCAACTTACATGTGGTACATGTTAAGCACACATAAAGTAGCCAAATGTTACTAGAAAAAGTTCCTTTTTTTACCATAAAAACTCTCAAATATAAGTATGATAAAAAACATTATTTCTCAACACAGAATAAGGATTTTTCAACTTAAAAAGCCCTGTTTTGAACAATGCATCTGAAATAGCCTTGTGTATTAAAACATTAGACCATAGTGAAAACTTTTGCACTGAATTCTGGTTCCACCATCATTTTGTTATATGAATGGGCCAAGATTTTAACTTGTCTGCATTTCACTTTCCCTGTCTGCAAAATGAGACAACTTTCCATTCCTTTGGAATTATTGGGAGAATGAATTGAGACAGTGACAGTGTATGTTTAAAAAGGTATCATATTGCCAGACACAGTTTATGAGCTCAATGAATATTAGGTGTTTGGTGGTTCAGTGCAAAATGTACTACTATATTTTGTTAATCATGAATAAAAAAGAAAATGCAAGAAAGCATCATTATTTTATAAAAACTTTTCTGTGTTTTGATTGTTTTTCTCTATGATATTTGATATCATAGAGATATAAAATGGATACATATATCTTATACAGTGCATAATATATATACTTGTTGAAATGTGCTAAGCTTAAATTGGACTACTTTGTAGAAATTTTCTGATGATTAAATGATGTTATATATGTGAATGTTTTATGTAAACTATGAATCTATATATAGATGTAAACTATTATTAATATTGATCTTTTAAATGGACAAATACATAGGTAAATGATAATATACAAAGTTAAAAGGCAATATTTTCTTTCAGATTTTTTATAAGTAGTTTTATCTTTTTATAGTTTACATTAGATTTCTTATTACTAACTGCCTTGTATTTCGTCTAACCCTCAATTATATTTCAGTTATTTGGAAATAAATACACCTTTTAAAATTGAATGTTTTGGCAGATTTGGGAAGAAAGAATATATACTTGCTCATTTATATAAGCTACATGGAATTTCACAGCTGATTTGGCTTACCTACCATGTTTTATACTTTACTTACAACATCTATTTGCTCATTTTTTAATATACACAGAATCGTCTCTCATGATGACTTAGGTTCAGCTCTAGCTTTTTAAATCTCATATTTTCTGTCATGTGTTTTCTCCCGTACAGTCCAGCTATTCATACCGATTTATAATTTTCTATGAAAATACACCTGAGAGTCTAAAATGAATTTCCTTCAACTGGAAAATTATTTGTCAATGCTGGGAAAGAAACTTGATCAAGTATAACCAGGATCTCTAAAATATTTTTTTTAAAAAAAGGAAGATAAGTTGAAATAGTCAAATACCTGTTTGAATAGGTCTTCTAGGAACCCTACCACATAAAAGCATAAAATAATTCTATGTAAAAATTTCCTTTGAAAAAACAATGTCTGTTGTAATTGAATATCTATGGTTTAGACTCGGGCAATCGAGCTATGTCATATTTTATTTTCTATACATTAATCAAATATTCCTGAAAACCAGAAAAGCATCCCCAGGCAAGTGTTCTGTGTGAATTTCTTTTTACTGAAGTCAACAGGGACAAGCGAGGATATGGGAGAAATGGTTTTTAATCTAGTATCCTAAATACCTGTGAGATATATCAACCTATTTACCTCAAGAATATCTACCTATAAGGAATAAACTGTTTTGAAAATCATCCTATGCTCTCTGTGGCATTAACAATAAACTCTTGAGACTTCTTCAAGCCATAGATCCTGACCGACATTGCTATTAAATAAACCATGGTCCTCAGGACTTGAGATGCTGCATAATACCCACCTATCATTTTTCCTCACAGGAACTGTGCAAGTGAATTGCTGAATTAACAGAAAGACACAGTATCAGTTGTGCCTGGACTGATAATACAGTGTTTTGCCTTAGTCACTGTACCATGAAATGTTGTATTACAATCACTCTGATGGTTTGATCACATTTAAAAATGGAAAATGCTTAGAGTTCTGCTAATGGAGGCATGCATTAAATACAATACCAATTCATTATAAACAGAGAAATTGCAATACAGTTGGAAGGTAGATGTAAGGCGAAATAGTGTTCTATTTGTTAAGGCTCTAGCAGCTGAAATATAAAATATTGCAATTAAATGTCAGTCAAAAAGATAAAAATGTTTTTACTAGTCACACGTTTTTATCATAATTTTAACATTAAGAAATATTTTAAACTCAAATGAACTTATTTCAATCTTTGATATGTGTAGCTAGCTTTCTAATGACTAGTTTTTTTATTGAGAAAAATTGCAACAAAAGTAAAATGTTTTTTTTTTAATTCACTGACTGCTTTACGTAGGTTGCAAATTTTAACTCTCATAAGGGAAACATAACCATGATTGTTTGAAGGATGACTTTTCAAACTTATTCAATCAAATATCCATAGAATTAAAGTGGTTGAATTTTCCTTTATTTAGATCTTCAGTGATTGAAATGTTTCATTTCCCCTTCCCCCACTTCTACCCTTCGGCACTAAAGGTAAAATCATTCCAGTCAACAGTTAACTGTTCCTTTATGGTCATAACTTTTTTTTTTTTTTTTTTTTGGTACGCGGGCTTATCACTGCTGCGGCCTCTCCCGTTGCGGAGCACAGGCTCCGGACTCGCAGGCCCAGCGGCCATGGCTCATGGGCCCAGCCGCTCCGCGGCATGTGGAATCCTCCCGGACCGGGGCACGAACCCACGTTCCCTGCATCAGCAGGCGGACTCTCAACCACTGTGCCACGAGGGAAGCCCGGTCATAACTTTTAAAATGGAAAATCTAGTTACCTTTAAAGTTGTACATAGACAAAGGACATGAAATTGAATGGCCTCTTCTCATCAATCAAGTAACTGCTGAGACTGTCACTTGTGCTTTGTTCCCTGTCGCTTTCAGGATTAGAGTTGGCTAATTGTTTTGAAATATGGAGAATAATTCTTCCTTCTCCATGAGCAACATGGATAGCACCCTTCCCTAGCTTCCTCACCATCATTCACATAAAAAAGGCATCAGAGAAAATAACCACTAAATGTTAATTGTATGCTTTCTGTCTTTTACATGCTTCCTCCTACTAGAGTTTTTACCTTGAAGGATTGAAAAAAACCCTCAATGATCCCCTGACATATTGGTCTGCTTTTCTTTTGAAACTAGAATGCCAAACATATTGTAAAATCTGAGTCTCAGAAGTATTTTAATCTGAGCCTTCTATCCTCAGGATGTTTATATTTTGATTGGTTCCAGAGAACAGTTAGAAAGTTCTTTTGCTATTTTCTCTACTGTGCTTTATGTTTGTGATCGAGACAGACTGTGAAAGTGCTAGGGTAGAGGATTGAGGAGTGGGGCAGTGCAGGAGAGGAAGAAATGGCACTGAATAATCTTTTGACAAGCAAAGAAAGAAAATAAAAGAAAGGAGAGAAAGAGGGTATCCTAATCTACCCCATGTTTTTCAAAGACAAGTAGATTTGCAGGGACCTCCAATCCTGGGTAGCTTTCAGTTTTCAGTACAGAGAGTCCTTAATCTTTTTGATTGACATCCACCTTTTTAGAGGCTAGTGTGACATAGGAACTATGGGTCTGTCTTTTAATAAAGTTGAAAAGTTTAAGATCCATTGAAAAGAGGCTGTTGTATATGATGTTTCTATTGACTTTTGTTTTCCCTTCTAAAATCATTTGCTAATCTATTCAATATTAATTTGGAAACTCAAGCTTCTCTTTAGAGTCACTGATCTTTGTGGTGATCCTTGTCTTAAAAAAAATCCACTGGGTAAAGTCTTTTGATAGATGATGGGAAGCTGTCATTTAGAAATCTCTTATTCTGTTTTTTTTAAAACATTACAAGATGTAGATACTTATAGACAGCTTGCACCTGCTAAGAGAAGTGGCACATTAAGACAATTATTAAGATTATTCAAGAAATAAAACACAATATCCTAAACGTTCAGGCTGATAATCTGTAAGCTTTTGACAAAAGTTAATTTGGGGAGGCATGAATTATCTAGACAAGTGCCTGATAAATTAAATAGTATAACTCTTACCCACATCTCAAATAATGGCCTGTATGGTATATATAAGTCTATCAAATTATTGTAGTTTTAAGAATCATTAATTCATGGAACTAAGAAAAATAACTCTTTTTTTCTAGCATTTTAATAATTAAAGAGCAGCATGGAAATGATAGAACTTTGGAGTTAGATAAAGCTTGGTTCAAAGCTCTGCCTTATTACTTATTCACTATATGATCTGACAAAGCTAATTAGTTTCTTCTACTCTCACTTTCCTCATTTGTATTATTGGCATAATAGTCCTTGCATTTTCATAGGGAGGTTTTGAAGATTAAATAAGATAATGTATATAATGTTCCTACATGGTGCCTGACATATAGTAGTGAGCTTAGCTTTTTGTTCTTCTTTTATATTGGCATTGTCCAATGATGAGCTACAAAATAACAATAAAACTCTTCCAGCTCATGGAAAATGTACATTCAAGTGTACTTAAAATTAAGAAGGCCCTTTGCTATTTACAAATTTGTGGTGGCTTCAATGATGCTTTTCTTTGAAGAGCATTCCATAGGAAACTTTTGGGTTTTGAGCTCCCTTTTATGTTTTTTGAAAATATATCATGAATATCATATGATATTAGCACTTATAGATGAAGAAAACGTGTTTGCCACTGTTATTTTAATACCAGCTAACAAAGTAGGAATCTGTTTTCCTAAACTTTGCTAAATGCTAAAGTAATACAGAGCTATTAAATCCTCAAGAATAAAGCCAATTCATTTCAGTCATGATATCACCTAAAACTGAAATATTATATAAAAGCTAAACAATGCCAAATGGATTTGGCTGAGATCAAAAGCCAAACCTATTTCTTTTCTTTCATCTTCAGTGTTCCATTTCCTGGGAGTATGACCTTAGTCAAACATCTATTAAAGTTACCTTTTGATCTCAACCCCCTTTTGGGGTAAAAAAAATGTCAATCTTTAAATTTTTCTTCTAGAGACAATCACTCTATTGTATTTTAATGTTCCAGTAGTGTGTGAGTAAATAGGATTCTCTGATATATGTGATAGAAGACTGGTTAAATGGGACAATCATTTTTGTGTCAGAGACAAGAATCAAAAGGAAGCATTCTTCAGAAGCTATTAACTGGAAAAAAGTCCCCTCAGGTTAGTAGAAACATGTTAACTGGTCAGTCTGCTGCCTTTTTAGGTCCTTTGATGAAAATGCCTTGTAATTTGATAACAGGTAGCTGCTCATTTGTAATGTAATTTTCTCCTCACCAGTCATAGCTACTACATGACTAATCAGAGGAAAATACTTTTTCTCCACAGATTTTGTTAAATAAAAACTTTGTTTTAAAAATATCTTAAAACCACTAGGAAGGATTATGTACTTTTCATTCTTTCTTTCATATATTAAGTAAACTATAAGGAAATTTCCACAACATATAAAAGACAAAAGAGACATGACAACACATGGTGATTAGTTGAATTAAACAGAAAAAAGTGGTGTTTGATATCAGTATATGTATGTGTGTGTGAGTATTATTTACCCGTATGTATGACTACATTCTGAGTATTGAATATCTTTATAACACCTTTTCTAAACCATTTTCTATAGAATGGTAAATTCATTAGACATACATTTATTAAGTACTGCCTACAGCAAGACAACATTCTATATCCTGCCATGAGTACAAAACTGAGTAAGACATAATGCCCTGCAGTAGCCTTCACAACCTTCTTTTTAGGTGGGAAAGTGAGGCCTATGTATAGACATAATCATAATAAGGCAGAAAGTAACAAATATGCTTATATAAATGTGTCTATATAAAGTACTGTGGGAATGTTCAAAGAAGAGGATTATTTCCAATTATAGGAATTAAAGCTTTTTGGGGTTGATGGCATTTAAGTTGTGCCTTAAGGATTGTTTAGGCTGCAGCTGTCAAGACAGGAATAAAAGCATTCCAGACAAAAGAGACAATCTACAGAGGTGTGAAGATGAGCTAGCACTGGGTTTGTATGGGCAACAGAGTGTTCGGGTCTGGTTAGAGTGTGCAGTATATGATGGAAAAAAAGTGGAGCTTCACTTTTAGAGTTGGGTGGGAGCAGATTGCAGGAGGTTATAAATACCAGATTAAGAGTTCTGGACTTTTTTTTTTTACATCTTTATTGCAGTATAATTGCTTTACAAAGGTGTGTTAGTTTCTGCTTTATAACAAAGTGAATCAGTTATACATATACATATGTTCCCATAACTCCTCCCTCTTGCATCTCCCTCCCTCGCACCCTCCCTATCCCACCTCTCTAGGTGGTCACAAAGCACCGAGCTGATCTCCCTGTGCTATGCGGCTGCTTCCAACTACCTATCTATTTTACATTTGGTAGTGTATATATGTCCATGCCACTCTCTCGCTTTGTCACAGCTTACCCTTCCCCCTCCCCATATCCTCAAGTCCATTCTCTAGTAGGTCTGTGTCTTTATTCCTGTCTTACCCCTAAGTTCTTAATGACATTTTTTTTTAAAATTCCATATATATGTGTTAGCATACGATGTTTGTCTTTCTCTTTCTGACTTACTTCACTCTGTATGACAGACTCTAGGTCCATCCACCTCATTACAAATAGCTCAATTTCGTTTCTTTTTATGGATGAGTAATATTCCATTGTATATATGTGCCACATCTTCTTTATCCATTCATCCGATGATGGACACAGGTTGTT
Organism: Leucopleurus acutus; assembly: GCF_964270905.1. Classification (NCBI taxonomy): domain Eukaryota; kingdom Metazoa; phylum Chordata; class Mammalia; order Artiodactyla; family Delphinidae; genus Leucopleurus; species Leucopleurus acutus. Next base: position 74,629,094 of record NC_139148.1, read on the forward strand.
TCCATCTCCGGGCTATTGTAAATAGAGCTGTAATGAACATTTTGGTACATGACCCTTTTTGAATTATGGTTTTCTCAGGGTACATGCCCAGTAGTGGGATTGCTGAGTCATATAGTAGTTCTATTTGTAGTTTTCTAAGGAACCTCCATACTGTTCTCCATAGTGGCTGTACCAAATCACATTCCCACCAGCAGTGCAAGAGTGTTCCCTTTTCTCCACACCCTCTCCAGCATTTATTGTTTCTAGATTTTTTGATGATGGCCATTCTGACTGGTGTGAGATGATATCTCATTGTAGTTTTGATTTGCATTTCTCTAATGATTAATGATGTTGAGCATTCTTTCATGTGTTTGTTGGCAGTCTGTATATCTTCTTTGGAGAAATGTCTATTCAGATCTTCTGCCCATTTTGGATTGGGTTGTTTGTTTTTTTGTTATTGAGCTGCATGAGCTGCTTGTAAATTTTGGAAATTAATCCTTTGCCAGTTGCTTCATTTGCAAATATTTTCTCCCATTCTGAGGGTTGTCTTTTGGTCTTGTTTATGGTTTCCTTTGTTGTGCAAAAGCTTTGAAGTTTCATTAGGTCCCATTTGCTTACTTTTGTTTTTATTTCCATTTCTCTAGGAGGTGGGTCCAAAAGGATCTTGCTGTGATTTATGTCATAGAGTGATCTGCTTATGTTTTCCTCTAAGAGTTTGATAGTTTCTGGCCTTACATTTAGGTCTTTAATCCATTTTGAGCTTATTTTTGTGTATGGTGCTAGAGAGTGATCTAATCTCATACTTTTACATGTACCTGTCCAGATTTCCCGTCACCACTTATTGAAGAGGCTGTCCTTTCACCACTGTACATTCCTGCCTCCTTTATCAAAGTTAAGGTGACCATATGTGCGTGGGTTTATCACTGGGTTTTCTATCTTTTTCCATTGATCTATATTTCTGTTTTTGTGCTAGTACCATACTGTCTTGATTACTGTCGCTTTGTAGTATAGTCTGAAGTCAGGGAACCTGATTCCTCCAGCTCAGTTTTTCGTTCTCAAGATTGCTTTGGCTATTTGGGGACTTTTGTGTTTCCATACAAATTGTGAAATTTTTTGTTCTACTTCTGTGAAAAATGCCAGTGGTAGTTTGATAGTGATTGCGTAGAATCTGTAGATTGCTTTGAGTAGTACAGTCATTTTCACAGTGTTGATTCTCCAATCCAAGAATATGGTATATCTCTCCATCTATTTGTATCATCTTTAATTTCTTTCATCAGTGTCTTACAATTTTATGAATACAGGTCTTTGTTTCCTTAGGTAGGTTTATTCCTAGATAATTTATTCTTTGTGTTACAGTGGTAAATGGGAGTGTTTTCTTGATTTCACTTTCAGATTTTTCATCATTAGTGTATAGGAATGCCAGAGATTTCTGTGCATTAATTTTGTATCCTGCTACTTTACCAAATTCATTGATTAGCTATAGTAGTTTTCCAGTAGCATCTTTAGGATTCTCTATGTATAGTATCATGTCATCTCCAAACAGTGACAGATTTACTTCTTCTTTTCCAATTTGGATTCATTTTATTTACTTTTCCTCTCTGATTGCTGTGGCTAAAACTTCCAAAACTATGTTGAATAAGAGTGGTGAAAGTGGGCAACCTTGTCTTGTTCCTCATCTTAGTGGAAATGCTTTTAGTTTTTCACTATTGAAGATTATGTTGCCTGTGGGTTTGTCATATATGGCCTTTAATATGTTGAGGTAATTTCCCTCTATGCCTACTTTCTGGAGGGTTTTTATCATAAATGGGTGTTGAATTTTGTCAAAAGCTTTCTCTGCATCTATTGAGATGATCATATGGTTTTTCTCCTTCAAATTGTTAAAATGGTGTATCACTTTGATTGATTTGCGTGTATTGAAGAATCCTTGCATTCCTGGAATAAACCCCACATGATCATGGCATATGATCCTTTTAATGTGCTGTTGGATTCTATTTGTTAGTATTTTGTTGAGGATTTTTGCATCTATGTTCATCAGTGATATTACCCTGTAGTTTTCTTTGTTTGTGAGATCCTTGTCTGGTTTTGGTATCAGGGTGATGGTGGCCTCGTAGAATGAGTTTGGGAGTGTTCCTCCCTCTGCTCTATTTTGGAAGAGTTTGAGAAGGATAGGTGTTAGCTCTACTCTAACTGTTTGATAGAATTCGCCTGTGAAGCCATCTGTTCCTGGGCTTTTGTTTGTTGGAAGATTTTTAATCACAGTTTCAATTTCAGTGCTTGTGATTGGTCTGCTCATATTTTCTATTTCCTCCTGATTCAGTCTTGGCAGATTGTGCATTTCCAAGAATATTTCCATTTCTTGCAGGTTGTCCATTCTATTGGCATAGAGTTGATTTTAGTAATCTCTCACGATCTTTTGTATTTCTGCAATGTCAGTTATTACTTCTCCTTTTTCATTTCTAATTCTATTGATTTTAGACTTCTCCCTTTTTTTCTTCATGAGTCTCACTAATGGTTTATCAATATTTTTTAACTTCTCAAAGAATCAGCTTTTAGTTTTATTGATCTCTGCTATCGTTTCCTTCATTTCTTTATCATGTACTTCTGGTCTGATCTTTATGATTTTCTTCCTTCTGCTAACTTTGGGTTTTTTTTTTTCTTCTTTCTCTAGTTGCTTTAGCTGCAAGGTTAGGTTTTTTATTTGAGGTGTTTCCGGTTTCTTAAGGTAAGATTGTATTGCTATAAATTTCCCTCTTAGAACTGCCTTTGCTGCATCCCATAGGTTTTGGATCATCGTGTCTCCATTGGCATTTGTTTCTATGTATTGTTTTATTTCCTCTTTGATTTCTTCAGTGATCGCTTCTTTATTAAGTAGTGTATTGTTTAGCCTCCATGTGTTTGTATTTTTTACAGGTCTTTTCCTGGAATTTATATCTAGTCTCATAGCGTTGTGGTCAGAAAAGATACTTGATACAATTTCAATTTTCTTAAATTTACCAAGGCTTGATTTGTGACCCAAGATATGATCTATCCTGGAGAATGTTCCATAAGCACTTGAGAAAAATGTGTATTTTGTTGTTTTTGGATGGAATGTCCTATAAATATCAATTAAGTCCATCTTGTTTAATGTATCATTTATAGCTTGTGTTTCCTTGTTTATTTTCATTTTGGATGATCTGTCCATTGGTGAAAGTGGGGTGTTAAAGTCCCCTACTATGAATGTATTACTGGTGATTTCCCCTTTTATGGTTGTTAGTATTTGCCTTATGTATTGAGATGCTCCTTTGTTAGGTGCATAAATATTTACAATTGTTATATATTCTTCTTGGATATATCTCTTGATCATTATGTAGTGTCCTTCTTTGTCAATTCTAATAGTTTTTGTTTTAAAGTCTATTTTGTCTGATATGAGAATTTCTATGCCAGCTTTCTTTTGGTTTCCATTTGCATGGAATATCTTTTTCCATCCCCTCACTTTCAGTCTGTATGTGTCTCTAGGTCTGAAGTGGGTCTCTTGTAGACAGCATATATATGGTTCTTGTTTCAGCCAGTCTGTGTTTTGTTGGGAGCATTTAATCCATTTACATTTAAGGTAATTATCGATATGTATGTTCCTATTCTCATTTCCTTAATTGTTTCGGGTTTGTTATTGTCGATCTTTTCCTTCTCTTGTGTTTCTTGCCTTGAGAAAGTTCTTTAGCATTTGTTGTGAAGCTGGTTTTGTGGTGCTGAACTCTCTCAGCTTTTGCTTGTCTGTAAAGATTTTACTTTCTCCATCAAGTCTGAATGAGATTGTTGCTGGGTAGAGTAATCTTGGTTGTAGATTTTTCTCCTTCATCACTTTAAATATGTCCTGCCAGTCCCTTCTGGCTTGCAGAGTTTCTGATGAAACATCAGCTCTTAACCTTATGGGGATTCCCTAATGTGTGCTATTTCTTGTTTTTCCCTTGCTGCTTTTAATATGTTTTCTTTGTATTTAATTTTTGAAAGTTTGATTAATATGTGTCTTGGCATGTTTCTCCATGGATTTTTCCTGTATGGGACTCTCTGTGCCTCCTGGACTTGATTAACTATTTCCTTTCCCATATTAGGGAAGTTTTCAACTATAATCTCTTCAAATATTTTCTCAGTCCCTTTCTTTTTCTCTTCTTCTTCTGGAACCCCTGTAATTCGAATGTTGGTGTGTTTAATGTTGTCCCAGAGGTCTCTGAGACTGTCCTCAGTTATTTTCATTCGTTTTTTTTGATTCTGCTCTGCAGTAGTTATTTCCACTATTTTATCTTCCAGTTCACTTATCCCTTCTTCTGCCTCAGTTATCCTGCTATTGATCTCTTCTAGAGTATTTTTCATATCATTTATTTTGTTGTTCATTGTTGCTTGTTTCATCTTTAGTTCTTCTAGGTCCTTGTTAAATGTTTCTTGCATTTTGTCTGTTTTATTTCCAAGATTTTGGATCATCTTTACTGTCATTATTCTGAATTCTTTTTCAGGTAGACTGCCTATTTCCTCTTCATTTGTTAGGTCTGGTGGGTTTTTATCTTGCTCCTTCATCTGCTGTGTATTTTTCTGTCTTCTCATTTTGCTTATCTTACTGTGTTTGGGGTCTCCTTTTTGCAGGCTGCAGTTTCATAGTTCCCATTGTTTTTGGTGTCCGTCCCCAGTGGCTAAAGTTGTTTCAGTGGGTTGTGTAGGCTTTCTGGTGGAGGGGACTAGTGCCTGTGTTCTGATGGATGAGGCTGGATCTTGTCTTTCTGGTGTGCACGTCCACGTCTGGTGGTGTGTGTTGGGGTATCTGTGGACTTATTATTTTTTTAGGCAGCCTCTCTGCTAATGGGTGTGGTTGTGTTCCTGTCTTGCTAGTTGTTTGGCATAGGGTGTACATCACTGTAGCTTGCTGGTCGTTGCCTGAAGCTGGGTGTTGCTTTTGAGATGGAGATCTCTTGGAGATTTTCGCCATTTGATATTACGTGGAGGTGGAAGGTCTCTTGTGGACCTGTGTCTTGAAGTTGGCTCTCCCACTTCAGAGGCACAACACTGACTCCTGGCTACAGCACCAGAGTGGTGTGATCACAATTTTGAAAGGACGTTGTAGTGGATAAGGCAATCTTTGTCCAAATCCCTACTCTGGAGCACGTAACCCTCCCCAGCTGCAGCAAATATCACTCTGGACTTTATTCTATAGGCAGTGGTGGACCACTAAAATTTTTTAATGTGGGTGAGTGATGTGAAAATAATGCTATTCAAGAAAACATTACTGAGGAGTAAGAGATTATGGGATGTACTGGAGGTGGGGTAGAATTAGAGCCAGGGAGATTACTTAGGAAGTTATTTAAGTAATCTAGCTAAGCAGGAATGTAGACCTATAAAAAAGTGATTGTGAAATTCTTAGTTCATTTTTATGGAATCAAGATACCCCTTTTAGTTTCATAATGTATGAGTTTGTAGTAATGCTGTTTAAAATGTGCTGTGTTTGAAATTACTGGTAGCAGGGATTCTAACTAAAAAGTTAAATGCACTTTGTCTATAAAATCTGATTATTTCATGTGGAAATTTTTGAAGTTCCTATGCTCTCAATTCAATTGCAACCAGCCAAAGGAAACCTTTTTTTAAATGTATCGGTCTTCCTGAGATACATGGCAGCTGTTAAAAAAAAACCCAGCACATATAACTAAATTAAGGCTCTGTTCCTTACAAACATAGAGAGTAATAACTTGTTAAAAAGTTGTGTAATTTGACAGAGTTGAAGGGGCTTCATTACTAGGATCACCAACAGGAAGAATGGTGGTATAGATCATGTTGAAATGATACCTTTAACTAGAGAAAGCCATTATTTATGACAATCTGTTTGCACAAATTACTAAACTCTTAATGGAAACATGGTTTTCCAAAAAATATCAAAGACCTAGGAGGGTAACAAAGAAAAAGGCACAAATAAATTGAAATGAAAGGGAATAAATAGAACATAGTTTGGAGAGCTGGAATCTGGCATGATGATTCTGTTCTTATTTATTGGTTCCAGACATAATATCTTATTCACAGGAACAAAAGCCATGGAATTTCACAAGCCGCAAAAGATGGAGTTCCTTGTCTCATCATCAACATGGTGTAGTATTCCTAACATTTTGCTGGACCGATCTGTTCACATCTATATCCCATCTGTGTGTGTTTGTTTATCTCTAGCTATAGCAGTTTTGAGGTCAGACATTATTACCAAAATGTTTGGAATTCTGACTTAAAAAAGGTTATAAAAGAGATAAATTTCTTTAGGGCTTCTATTTCATTTGATCCATTTGAGTTAGTTTCCCCCTTTAGCAACCTCAAGCTATTGGTTGAAGCAGAAAAAGAATGGTTTGTATTTCTCTCTGAATTTATTCTTAATAGGACTGTGACAGAATTCGGGAAATCAGAAAGTATGTGCCACCTTATAAGTCATTCATTAACCCCCAGCTCTGTGAAGAATAATTTTTATTGTGTGTGCATGCTTGTGTGTGTGTGTGTGTGTGTGTGTGTGTGTGTGTGTGTGTGTCCTCTATTAATGATCTGGCCTAGTTATTTAATTTCAAATTATTTTTCTGTCACCCAAGCACTAATTAACTAGTGTCATAACTCATGTATGATCAGATAAAGATGCTTTTGAGCAGGATGGATAGGAGTCAGAATTCTCCTTTGTAACTATCTGTTTTACTGGGCTATAATGAAATATTGGATGCTTGTAGTTCAACTATGTCATCTTAGTATCTTAACTGAGGATAATATTCTCCACGGCAATTTTAGGGGAAAATCATACCCACTGGATTTTTTTTAGTGTTGTATGGCAATACCTCATAATTCCCTAAACCCTGCCCATCTTGGCAATGATACTGCTCTCAGAAGAAAGGCAGCTCAATTTAAAGTAAAACTTCATATGTTGTGGAAGAATGCTTAACCATGTCAACACTCTGACAGCCAGATTTTTCTGGTCCTAGAAATTTAGAGAGTGTAGTTTTAATATGGAAATAACAATACCAAAATCTTTTATTATACTTGGTTATTAAAAATGTAATAGACTGGTATGTTTCAAAAATGACAAAGGTCTTGAGTTATCACACTGCATTTTATGAGGCAAAGTAATGTAAACTTTGAAAAATAATCTTGCAAGATACCTTGTGTCATTTGAAGATTCAAGAATAAGAGCCAGGTTCTCATGGTACCTATTTACTGTGGCTTGTAACTCATATAGCAAATGTTCATGTTGTTGTTGGTTGTTTCAGGTAGCTCCAAGTAATTATACATTCTGATAGCTAATAGAGACATAGTTATCTATCTATCTATCTATCTATCTATCTATCTATCTATCTATCTATATATATATATATATTTCAAAACATGTAGGAAAATATACATACAATTGAATATTATTATCATAGTGGGCATAATTTAGACTTTCTTCTTTTGTATATATTTCTCCAGAGTTTTAGAATTAATCTCTTTAAAGTTTTAGATTTAAAAGAATTAGCATTCACATTTATTAAAATATTATACAAATGGAAGCCTCTGAGATGTGACCATACATTTATTCATACGTTTGCATCAATACACCTATGGTTAACTTCATGTGCTCCTTAAATTGCAAATAGGACTAATTCTGTTGCAAAATTTTTCACATAATTATGTTTAATATAGCACATTTCTTTTCCTTCTAAAACAGATTCTTGACATATACCTCTTCAGTAAGCATAAGCATAAGCTGATGATAAAGAATGGCACCATCAGACAGTGAAAGAGTAAAACAAAACAAGCACAGAACTATTGGCAGCTCCAGTGTTTGAGTGAACCATCTCTTTCCCCACTTCTTATGTTTGTTGTCATGTCTTGGCAGGAAGGTCAGGCAGAATGTGATTGTGGAGAGAATGCAAAATAGTCCTACTACTAGAAAACCATACACAATTACTAGTGTTGGGCAAGTAAAGTAGAGCTTTTTCTTCCTCCTGGCAGTGTCCCTCACAATACCCATTGGTTATTCTGCAGTCATTCACTGGGCACCACCAACTACCCACTACTATGTCAGGCACCAAGGAATTCAAAAAAGTTAAGAATAATACAAAAAAAAGAATAATACATAGTTTCTTCAAGTAAGGAGCTTGCAGCCTAGATAGGGGAGACATGATATAACATATAAAATTAATATATGACAAGTCAATAAATGGTTATCTTGGAAGTAATTATTCCATGTAGACTCATTGAAAGTTAATGGTGGATTGAACCTCATATTTTTAAGGACAATATTTTTAGAACAGTTTTAGTTATATAATATAGTTGAGAGGAAGGTATAGAGATTTCCCATATACCCCCTACATCCACAAATGCATAGTCTCCCCTATTATCAATATCACTCAGCAGAATGGTACAATTGTTACTAAGAATGAACCTACGTTGACCCAACATTATAATCCGAAGTCTATAGTATACCTTAGAGTTCATCCTTTGTGTCATGCATTCTGTGGGTTTGGACAAATGTATAATGACATATATGCATCATTATGATGTTACACAGTATTTTCAGTGCCTTAAAAATTCCGTGCTCTCCCTATTTGTCCCTGGCCCCCGCCTCCCACCCTGGCTCCATCCCTGACAATCACTGATATTTTTATTGTTTCAGTAATTTTGCCTTTTTCAGAATGTAATATAGTTGGAATCATACAGTATGTAGCCTTTAGGACTGGCTTCTTTCACTTAGTGATATGCATTTAAGGTTCCTCCATGTCTTTTCATGACTTGCTAACTCATTTGTTTTTAGTGCTAAATAATATTCCATTGCCTGGATGTACCACATTATATTTATCCATTTACCTATTGAAGGACATCATGGCTGCTTCCATGAACCTCATTTTTAAGACAAGAATATTGATTCTGGGAGAGTGTAAAGTGACTCAGATAGGCATATAACTAGCTATAGATAAGTCCAGATTTAATATCCAGACCTTCTGATTCCTCATACAGTATTTTTTACATCATAATTTGGGCCAGACAAGCACTCTTCTTGCAATTTTCTCAGGTATTTCCTGATGTTATATATTACACCTTGATTATCATAAATATGCAGATTATCTTAAAATGCAGGGTTTTATGACCAATCAACGTTTCAAGATATTTTGCTGGATTTTTTGGGTTTATTTAAGTAGTATATAAATATTTATGATGCAAATGTCATAATGTTGAATACAAATAACAAAGAATCATTTTAGTAGCTCTATGGGCAACAGACCATGGCAGTGTTTGAGAACTACTATCTAGGAGAGTGAAGAATCCATTTCATAGCTGATTCTCTGGCACTTATGGCAGATAAAAGGGAAAACCAACTACTTACAAGCCATGAGTGGCAGTGATCTTCAAGAAGCCAATTACCTTTCTGGAAGGTGGTTTGTTATCAATGTTTAATATTCTCGTAGTAGCAGTTTAATACCTTTTAATGAACACAAAATACATTTGAATTGTCGCTAGTTGCTACACAGAAGTTAGCACTGCAACTTAATTTTAGACCGAAATAGATTTTTAATTTGAGGCTAAGTTCCTATTTATTTTATTTCTAAAGGAAAATGGGTAGGAAGTTTTCCTCCTGAATTTGCTATCTAAACAAAATATATTTTATTAAATCTAATTTTGAAATGTATTGCTGGTTTTCCACACAGGCAAAACTGGCTTTCCAAAAAGCAGCAGGAATACAAGTCTTATAGCTGCAGTGAGCAGAACAAATCATGTAGAGAAAATGAAATTCCACAAAAATCACTGATCACTTTTTTATATTAATATCCTTAGTGAGAAATCTTAAACTGTATCTTCCTAAACATCTTCCGATTTCCTGAAATGTGTATTTCAAAAATACATTTAGTAAACTGAATTTCCTTTTCAATCTGGAATGTATCTGAAGGCAAATTATTTTTGTTATAAATTTGAACTTGGCTAGGTTTGTTTCTCTTTCTCTCCTATTAATTCTGTAAATGCTAATCTTTCTCATTTCTATTAATTGGTGATATCTGCTGCAGAGCAATACAAAATCATCTAAATGTAGGCCTCACTTCAGTTGATTACTGTTATTATTGATTTGCTAGTCAAAATTAAATTGAGCTAATGGATCACTATTTTTTTTTTCAGCTTTCTTCTAAGAATGTGACTTTTTTCTGTGGCTGTCTGTTTCTATAAATTAAAGTTATAGTTCAGATGTTATATATTTTATTGTATAATATATATTTTTATTGGCATCGTAGAGTCAAGCACATTTCAAAATAGAAATTAATTTTGGTTAACATGCTTGAAATGAAACTTAAATACTTTCTTTGAGCAACTATGGGAGAAAAATAGCCACAAATTTGGTAGTATGCCAGAATTAATAATCTTTTTCTTCTTTTATATCCTTGTTATCAGTTTTGATTTATAAGAGATCACTGACTTGACCAAATATGTTTTCTTTTGCTCTGATAAAATACACATAGCATAAACTTTACAATTGTAACAATACTGTTCAGTTGCATTTAGTACAATACATTCACATTGTTGTGTAACTATCATCAAAAATATGGAACATTCCACAAACTTGCATTTTATCCTTGTGCAGGGGCCATGGTAATTTTCTCTGTTTTGTTCTAATTTTAACATATGAGCTACTGAAGCTAACAAATAAATATGTTTTATAAAGTGTCAAAAATCTCTTTGAGACTAAGTAGAAAAAGTAAAATAAGTTGACTAGTGAAACAGTATTCAAACTCATTTTGTTATATGAACTGTTAGCTTTTAAGTATTTCTCTGGCTTATTGAATTTGATAGGTATCTGAGAGACCATATTTCATAGACTAGCAGGTAGGTTTCTTATCTGGTGGGCTGGTCTATTTGAAGAAATCCTGCACTTGAGGATAGAAGGGCTCTGGAAGGAGGCTACTGCAACTGTTCTTAGCTTCCTGCCTTCTTGAACTAACTAGTTATGGGGACAGCTACTCTTGTCCTAATGTCAGAAATTTGAGGTGTTTTGTCACCCTTAATCTATATCTAATGCATACCCTCTCCTAGACTTATGATGGGATTTGCTGGGTGTGCCATTGCTGGTTTGAAAATCAGACCAATGGGAGGTCAGGGCTGCAAGGCCTTAGAAATTATCTTGAAAGGTCTACTCTATAATACTCTATAAAAATGTTCAAATAAGGTACCCAGGGACGTGTATAACTTACAAGAAGTTGTACATACCATTAGAAGAATTTTCAAACCTCAAATTTTCATAAATAAGAAATGACCTATCGGATGGTACCAACAACATAATTAATGATTGTCAGTGATGTTTAAAAACCAGGAACATTTCTAATTTAAAAGGATATCACCAAAGACAAGTATAACTGATGATTGCTCAACAAGATAGTAGTTAACTTTGTGTAAACTGTGAAAAATCCTGATATATATCAATATATATTGAATAGGTATTCCATGAAAATGAGTTTCATTATTCAAAAAGTTTAGAAAATGTAGTCTGCTCTCTGCCTCTTTTGGAAAATCACAGTAAATATTAGCATATTGTAAGCTTTGAAACTACCTGCATTAAAGAAGCCTGGAGCCAATGTACCTGAGTTTAAACCCCAACTTCAAGGTTTATTAGCTATGTGACATTAGATTTGTTTTTCAGTTTCTGTGATTGTTTCCTTATCTGAAAAATGGAAATAGTGTTGGTACTTCCCTCTGAAGGTTTTTGTGAATATTAAATAAATAAATATGTAAAGAACGTACAACAGTGTGAGGCATATAATACGGGCTAAATGAAGTTTGTTATTTTCAACCCAGTGTTGTCTCAATTGGTCATGGAAATCCCTCATCCCTCATCTCCCCTTTTTTAAAATTTATTTTGTATTTTTTTACAGCTTTATTGGAGTATAATTGCTTTACAATAGTGTGTTAGTTTCTGCCTTATAACACAGTGAATCAGTTATACATATACATATACATATGTTCCAATATCTCTTCCCTCTTGCATCTCCCTCCCTCCCACCTTCCCTATCCCACCCCTCTAGGTGGTCACAAAGCACCGAGCTGATCTCCCTGTGCCTTGTGGCTGCTTCCACTAGCTATCTATTTTAAGTTTGGTAGTGTATATATGTCCATGCCACTCTCTCACTTTGTCTCAGATTATCCTTCCCCTGCCGCATATCCTTAAGTCCATTCTCTAGTAGGTCTGTGTCTTTATTCCTGTCTTATGCCTAGGTTCTTCATGACATTATTTTTTCTTAAATTCCATATATATGTGTTAGCATACGGTATTTGTCTTTCTCTTTCTGACTTACTTCACTCTGTATGACAGATTCTAGGTCCATCCACCTCATTACAAATAGCTCAATTTCGTTTCTTTTTATGGATGAATAACACTCCATTGTATATATGTGCCACATCTTCTTTATCCATTCATCCGACGATGGGCACTTAGGTTGTTTCCATCTCTTGGCTATGGTAAATAGAGCTGCAATGAACATTGTGGTACATGACTCTTTTTGAATTATGGTTTTCTCAGGGTATATGCCCAGTAGTAGGATTGCTGAGTCAAATGGTAGTTCTATTTGTAGATTTTTAAGGAACCTCCATACTGTTCTCCATAGTGGCTGAACCAATTCACATTCCCACCAGCAGTGCAAGAGTGTTCCAGTTTCTCCACACCCTCTCCAGCATTTATTGTTTCTAGATGTTTTGATGATGGCCATTCTGACTGGTGTGAGATGATATTTCATTGTAGTATTGATTTGCATTTCTCAAATGATTAATGATGTTGAGCATTCTTTCATGTGTTTCTTGGCAGTCTGTATATCTTCTTTGGAGAAATGTCTATTTAGGTCTTCCACCCAGTTTTTGATTGGGTTGTTTGTTTTTTTGTTATGAGCTGAAAGAGTTGCTTGTAAATCTTGGAGATTAATCCTTTGTCAGTTGCTTCATCTGCAAATAATTTCTCCCATTCTGAGGGTTGTCTTTTGGTCTTGTTTATGGTTTCCTTTGCTGTGCAAAAGCTTTGAAGTTTCATTAGGTCCCTTTTGTTTTTATTTCCATTTCTCTAGGAGGTGGGCCAAAAAGGATCTTGCTGTGATTTATGTCATAGAGTGTTCTGCTTATGTTTTCCTCTAAGAGTTTGATAGTTTCTGGCCTTACATTTAGGTCTTTAATCCATTTAGAGCTTATTTTTGTGTATGGTGTTAGGATGTGATCTAATCTCATAATTTTACATGTACCTCTCCAGTTTTCCCAGCACCAGTTATTGAAGAGGCTGTCCTTTCTCCACTGTACATTGCTGCCTCCTTTATCAAAGATAAGGTGACCATATGTGTGTGGGTTTATCTCTGGGCTTTCTATGCTGTTCCATTGATCTATATTTCTGTTTTTGTGCCAGTACCATACTGTCTTGATTACTGTAGCTTTGTAGTATAGTCTGATCAGGGAGCCTGATTCTTCCAGCTCCGTTTTTCGTTCTCAAGATTGCTGTGGCTATTCTGGGTCTTTCGTATTTCCATAAAAATTATGAAATTGTTTGTTCTAGTTCTGTGAAAAATGCCGGTGGTAGTTTGATAGGGATTGCATTGAACCTGTAGATTGCTTTGGGTAGTATAGTCATTTTCACAGTGTTGATTCTTCCAATCCAAGAACATGGTATATCTCTCCATTTATTTGTACCATCTTTAATTTCTTTCATCAGTGTCTTACAATTTTCTGCATAGAGGTCTTTTGTCTCCTTAGGTAAGTTTATTCTGAGATATTTGTTTATTTTTGTTGCAATGGTAAATGGGAGTGTTTTCCTAATTTCATTTTCAGATTTTTCATCATTAGTGTATAGGAATGCCAGAGACTTCTGAGCATTAATTTTGTATCCTGCTATTTTACCAAATTCATTGATTAGCTCTAGTAGTTTTCTGGTAGCATCTTTAGGATTCTCTATGTATAGTATCATGTCATCTGCAAACAGTGACAGCTTTACTTCTTCTTTTCTGATTTGGATTCCTTTTATCTCCTTTTCTTCTCTGATTGCTGTGGCTAAAACTTCCAAGTCTATGTAGAATAAGAGTGGTGAGAGTGGGCAACCTTGTCTTGTTCCTGACCTTAGTGGAAATGCTTTCAGTTTTTCACTGTTGAGTACTATGTTGGCTCTGGCTTTGTCATATATGGCCTTTATTGTATTGACGTAAGTTCCCTCTATGCCTACTTTCTGGAGGGTTTTTATCATAAATGGGTGTTGAATTTTGTCGAAAGTTTTCTCTGCATCTATTGAGATGACCATATGGTTTTTTCTCCTTCAAGTTGTTAATATGGTGTATCAAATTGATTGATTTGCGTATATTGAAGAGTCCTTGAACTACTGGAACAAACCCCACTTGATCATGTTGTATGATCCTTTTAATGTGCTGTTGGATTCTGTTTGCTAGTATTTTGTTGAGGATTTTTCATCTATGTTCATCCATCATATTGGCCTGTAGTTTGTTTGTGACATCCTTGTCTGGTTTCGGTATCAGGGTGATGGTGACCTCGTAGAATGAGTTTGGGAGTGTCCCTCCTTCTGCTATATTTTGGAAGAGTTTGAGAAGGATAGGTGTTAGCTCTACTCTAAATGTTTGATATAATTCGCCTGTGAAGCCATCTGGTCCTGGGCTTTTGCTTGTTGGAAGATTTTTAATCACAGTTTCAATTTCACTGCTTGTGATTTGTCTACTCATATTTTCTATTTCTTCCTGATTCAGTCTTGGCAGGTTGTGCATTTCCTAGAATATTTCCATTTCTTCCAGGTTGTCCATTTTATTGGCATAGAGTTGATTTTAGTAATCGCTCATGATCTTTTGCATTTCTGCAGTGTCAGTTGTTACTTCTCCTTTTTCATTTCTATTGATTTGTCTTCTCCCTTTTTTTCTTGATGAGTGTGGCTAACGGTTTATCAATTTTGTTTATCTTCTCAAAGAACCAGCTTTTAGTTTTATTGGTCTTTGCTATCGTTTCCTTCATTTCTTTTTCATTTATTTCTGATCTGACCTTTATGCTTTCTTTCCTTCTTCTAACTTTGGGGGTTCTTGTTCTTCTTTCTCTAATTGCTTTAGGTGCAAGGTTAGGTTTTTTATTCGAGATGTTTCCTGTTTCATGAGGTAGGATTGTATTGCTATAAACGTCCCTCTTAGAACTGCTTTTGCTGCATCCCATAGGTTTTGGGTCGTTGTGTCTCCATTGTCATTTGTTTCTAGGTATTTTTTGATTTCCTCTTTGATTTCTTCAGTGATCACTTCATTATTAAGTAGTGTATGGTTTAGCCTCCATATGTTTGTATTTTTTACAGATCTTTTCTTGGAATTTATATCTAGTCTCATAACGTTGTGGTCAGAAAAGATACTTGATACAAGTTCAATTTTCTTAAATTTACCAAGGCTTGATTTGTGACCCAAGATATGATCTATCCTGGAGAATGTTCCATAAGCACTTGAGAAAAATTTGTATTCTGTTGTTTTTGGATGGAATGTCCTATAAATATCAATTAAGTCCATCTTGTTTAATGTATCATTTATAGCTTGTGTTTCCTTGTTTATTTTCATTTTGGATGATCTGTCCATTGGTGAAAGTGGGGTGTAAAAGTCCCCTATTATGAATGTATTACTGTTGATTTCCCCGTTTATGGCTGTTAGTATTTGCCTTATGTATTCAGGTGGTCCTATGTTAGGTGCATAAATATTTACAATTGTTATATCATCTTCTTGGATCGATCCCTTGATCATTATGTAGTGTCCTTCTTTGTCAATTCTAATAGTTTTTATTTTAAAGTCTATTTTGTCTGATATGAGAATTACTATGCCAGCTTTCTTTTGGTTTCCATTTGCATGGAATATCTTTTTCATCCCCTCACTTTCAGTCTGTATGTGTCTCTAGGTCTGAAGTGGGTCTCTTGTAGACAGCATATATATGGTTCTTGTTTTTATATCCATTCAGCCAGTCTGTATGGGACTCTCTGTGCTTCCTGGACTTGATTAACTATTTCCTTTCCCATAATAAGGAAGTTTTCAACTATAATCTCATCATATATTTTCTCAGTCCCTTTCTTTTTCTCTTCTTCTTCTGGAACCCCTATAATTCTAATGTTGGTGCATTTAATGTTGTCCCAGAAGTCTCTGAGACTGTCCTCAGTTCTTTTCATTCTTTTTCCTTTATTCTGCTCTGCAGTAGTTATTTCCACTATTTTATCTTCCAGGTCACTTATCCGTTCTTCTGCCTCAGTTATTCTGGTATTGATCCCTTCTAGAGTGTTTTTATTTTCATTTATTTTGTTGTTCATCGTTGCTTGTTTCATCTTTAGTTCTTCTAGGTCCTTGTTAAATGTTTCTTGCATTTTCTCTATTCTATTTCCATGAATTTGGATCATCTTTATTATCATTATTCTGAATTCTTTTTCAGGTAGACTGCCTATTTCCTCTTCATTTGTTAGGTCTGGTGGGTTTTTATCTTGCTCCTTCATCTGCTGTGTGTTTTACTATCTTCTCATTTTGCTTATCTTACTTGTTTGGGGTCTCCTTTTTGCAGCCTGCAGTTTCATAGTTCCCGTTTTTTTTGGGTCCATCCCCAGGGGCTAAAGTTGTTTCAGTGGATTTTGTAGGCTTCCTGGTGGAGGGGACTAGTGCCTGTGTTCTGGTGGATGAGGCTGGATCTTATCTTTCTGGTGGGTACGTCCACGTCTGGTAGTGTGTTTTGGGGTATCTGTGGACTTATCATGATTTTAGGCAGCCTCTCTGCTAATGGGTGTGGTTGTGTTCCTGTCTTGCTAGTTGTTTGGCATAGGGTGTCCAGCACTGTAGCTTGCTGGTCGTTGAGTGAAGCTGGGTGTTGGTTTTGAGATGGAGATCTCTGGGAGAGTTTTGCCATTTGATATTACGTGCAGCTGGGAGGTCTCTTGTGGACCAGTGTCTTGAAGATAGCTCTCCCACCTCAGAGGCACAGCACTGACTCCTGTCTGCAGCACCAAGTGCCTTCCATTCTCATGGCTCAGAATAAATGGGAGAAAAAGGAGAAAGAAAGAAAAAGGATAAAATAAAATAAAATAAGGTAAAATAAAATAAAGTTATTAAAAGAAAAAAGTAATTTTTAAGAATTTTTTTTAAAAACTTAACAAACAAACAAAACAACACCAAAAAACGGACGGATAGAATCCTAGGACAAATGGTGAAAGCAAAGGTATACAGAGAAAATGTCACACAGAAGCTTACACATGCACACTCACAAAAAGAGGAAAAGAGGAAAAAATAATAAATAGTGCTCTCAAAGTCCACCTCCTCAATTTGGGATGATTCGTTGTCTATTTAGGTATTCAACAGATGCAGGGTACATCAAGTTAATTGTGGAGATTTAATCCGCTGCTCCTGTGGCTGCTGGGAGAGATTTTCCTTTCTCTTCTTAGTTCTCACAGGTCCCAGGGGCTCAGCTTTGGATTTGGCCCCACCTCTGCATGTAGGTCACCGGAGGGCGTCTATTCTTTGCTCAGACAGGACGGGGTTAAAGGAGCCGCTGATTCGTGGTCTCTGGCTCACTCAGGCTGGGTGGAGGGAAGGATACGGAGTGTGGGGTGAGCCTGTGGCAGCAGAGGCCGGTGTGACGTTGCACCCGCCTGAGGCGCACCATGTGTTCTCCCAGGGAAGTTGTCCCTGGATCCCGGGTCCCTGGCAGTGGCGGGCTGCACAGGCTCCCCAGAAGGGAGGTGTGGAGGGTGACCTTTGCTCGCACACAGGTTTCTTGTTGGTGGCAGCAGCAGCCTTAGCATCTCATGCCCATCTCTGTTGTCCTCACTGTTAGCCACGGCTCGCGCCCGTTTCTGGAGCTCCTTTAAGCTGTGCTCTAAATCCTCTCTCCACGCTCACCAGGAAACAAAGAGGGAAGAAAATGTCTCTTGCTTCTTTGGCAGTTCCAGACTTTTTCCCGGACTCCGTCCCAGCTAGCCGTGGTGCAATAACCCATTCAGGCTGTGTTCAGGCCGCCAGTTCTCTCCCTGCACTCCAACTGAAGCCTGAGCCTCAGCTCCCAGCCCCCGCCCCCCATCCCGGCGGGTGAGCAGACAAGCCTTTCAGGCTGGTGAGTGCAGGTTGGCACCGATCCTCTGTGCGGGAATCTCTCCACTTTTCCCTCTGCACCTGTGGCTGTGCTCTCTTCCGCGACTCCAAAGGTCCCCCCCTCCGCCACCCACAGTCTCTGCCCATGAAGGGGCTTCTAGTGTGTGGAAACCTTTCCTCCTTCACGGCTCTCTCCCAGTGGTGATGTTCCCGTCCCTATTCTTTTGTCTCTGTTTATTTTGCCCTACCCAGGTACGTGGGGAGTTTCTTGCCTTTTGGGAGGTCTGAGGTCTTCTGCCAGCTTTTAGTAGGTGTTCTGTAGGAGTTGTTCCATGTGTAGATGTATTTCTGATGTATCTTTGGGGAGGAAGGTGATCTCCGTGTCTTACTCTTCTGCCATCTTCCCCCCTCCCCTTTTTTTAAAAACAATTCTCTTTTAACATTTTATGAAATGAGCAGGCAAATGGAAAATAATTTGGAAGATGTTGGTATAGGTTCAATAGGATGTTTCTTTCTTGCTTTTAATCTTTTAACATTAGATATAATTGGAACATTTGAAGAGATTATTAGACTTTCAAAGACATTTAAAATGCCTTTTATGCATTTTCAGAAGTGTCTACAGGAAAATAAACAGTTGCTTGGCAACCTGGAATTTTGTTCTAAACTGCTTTTCTTTTTTGGAGGGATATTATTAATGCAACACTTCGTTAATTTAATTAAATGCTATTTTTAAAATATAAAACCATGTTGCAGTGAACTGACCCACCATTTCATTTAATTGTAAACCTCAAGATTTGATTACTCATAGTTCTCCTTTAGTTAATTTACTTATTCACAGTTTTGACAGAAAAGCTTTCAAACTAATATGAAGAGATAGGCACAGTATAACCAATTAGGAAACTATAAAATTGCCTTAATTTTTGTTCAATCACTGCTGCAAATCCAAATTCACATTTTTCCCCTTGTAAATTTTTCTACGCAGCATGGATTTTTTTCCCCACTGCACTTCTAGGTTAAGGACTATAGATCACATAAATTTATAAGTCTAATGCTTGTTTACTAGTGAGAAAGGAGTCCAAGAAAAATTTTGCTTTAGAGCATGCATGGATAACATCTATACAAAACCAGAAGTATGACAAAACTATACAGTACAAAGTAAATCTAGTCAGAATTATTGCTTCATAAAGGACTGTAAAGACCACTTAGTCCAACCCTTTCATTTTTCATATTGAGTAATCTGAATCCTTGAGAAGTTATATGACATGATTTTTCCCTTGTTCTGGTCAGTGACTTATAATGCCTCTCTTCAAACCCATTTAGAGAGTTTTAAAGAAATTAAAATCAAGATTAAGAAGGTGGGATTTAGTGGACAAAGCACTAAGGGTACATGTCAGGAGACACGAGTTCTCATCCTAGCTCTACTGTCTGTGTTGTATTAAGTCCCTCACTTTTCCTCTCTAGGATTCAGTTTTTCATTTGTAAAATGGAAGAGTTGGTTTAGATATTCATTAAAGTTCTTGTGACTCTTAAGAACTATTTTCACCACTCTAAGTCTGAGTAATATTCCATTGTATATATGTACCACATCTTCTTTATCCATTCATCTGTTGGTGGACATTTAGGTTGCTTCCATGTTCTGGGTATTGTAAATAGTGCTGCAGTGAACATTGGGGTGTGTGTGTCTTTTTGAATTATGGTTTTCTCAGGGTATATCCCAGTAATGGGATTGCTGGGTCATATGGTAGTTCTATTTTTATTTTTTAAGGAACCTCCACTCTTTTGCAGCAACCAATACATGCCTTCTTTTCTTTGATTTGCATTTGCAGGGGAGAATGATTTCACTGAATTCTAAAATACTGTTTTAAATCTGCCAGAGTTTTTTTTCTTTTTCTTTTTGGCCCGTGGTACCAGTGCACCAGTAGATGGTTAGGGATTTCGATACTATTTAAAAATAATTTAGTTGAATTCACTATACATCTTGAAGGGCATTGGTGGAGTACAGATTGATCTATTTTTAGTACCAATTTCCGGTTATATTTCTATGGTTTTGCTGGATATAGACTTCCTAGGAGGAAGAATTTCAAACTTATGCACTCATATTTTATCTTTGGGTTTTTTATTCCTACCTCTTTGTACCATTATATAGAGTTTTAAAAATTGCCTTATATTAATACAAAAGAATGTAATTATACTACAAGGGCTGGCACACTTTCAGAGATGGCCTGCCGTGTTTTCATTTATTTGGTCCCTCAGTATATAAGAAGGAGGTCAGTAAAAGGGTATAAAGACAACTTTGTGTTTCCTCCCCTTAATTCTTCTTTCTAAGGTAACTCTCATAAGGAAGGTAGCCCATTCTTTAGTAGAAGTGCTAGCAAGGATATTCACTAGAAAGTTGTTCCTTCTAGCATTTCAGAGTGCTTCCTCTGACAATGTTGTTTTAGATGGATTTTAGTGCATGGTGAGCTCTGTCTAAAACAACTGTCCAGAGCTCTTAATAGACACCAGAACACATTAGCAAGAGTTTTGAAATTTCTCAGACAATTTTCAAATTATGCTGTTTGTTTTCTCTGTGCTGTTTTCAATTGGGAATCAGACCCATATTTAATGCTTTTTCAGATGTTCAAACTGTCCATTGTAAGAAGTTATTAGAGGAGTTGAAAATTACTTTGTTAAAGAATATTATTCATAAATTAGACTTGGGCTTACTTTTGGCTTGTGCTGTGCAGCATAGGCCTGTTAAAGAAATGTATACAGTCTTCAATTACATTAAGAAATGGCCCCTGTTTTAAAAGAATGGTTATGGTTTTAGGTATAACAGCTGCAACAATGGCTGAGGCGATGAAGCTGCAGAAGATGAAGCTTATGGCTATGAACACTCTTCAGGGAAATGGAAGCCAAAATGGGACCGAATCAGAGCCTGATGATCTTAATTCTAATACAGGTGAGTGTCTTCAGGAATCCAAAGCAGGTGACTCTCATTGCTTTATTCTGGGAAAGGAGAGAGGAGGGCTGAGAGGAGAGGAGAGAATAATATGTATACTTTGATTATCAGCAGTTAGTACAAAAGGAGGCTTAACCCTACCTCTAATTTGTACATTGAAATTAGAAAACTATTATGGGTCAGAATCCCATTTCAGGAAACATTGATTTATCTCTATTGTTTTGTTGTGGTGGGGTTAAATTCTAATTTTTATAGTGCTAACTATTGCACCTTTTGATTGCTAAAAGCTGCCTCCTTCAATTTCACCTCAGGCTTCTTAATTTTTCTCTAAATAATTTGCCACTGAAATGCAGTTCTGAGTATCCACCTTTGCTTCAAGCTGGAGTACCACCTCCTTAGATAAGTGAGGGTGCTGGGAGACTTGAGGAATTATTGGCAGGGGCTAAAGATGTAGAACAAGAAGAAAAAAAGAAAAAGAGATGGAAAAGGGGGAGAAAAGAGAAAGATGCCTGTGGAATAGAATGTCCCCTCCTTTCTTAGTAACTGTTTTTTTTTCCTTGACCCTGTGATAACTGTACCTTGACTTGATCATAAGATCACCCCTGAGATCTCTTTTGGAAGTAGGTGGGATTATAACTATCAACATACATGAATGGATAAATAAATAAATAAAATATAATTTTAGTGGGGAATAATAAGGGGCAACCTAGGATGGTCTTAGGAGCCACAGGCTTCCAATCTGCATTTGCAGTTAAATTCAATATAATGTGATAGGTAAATAAGTAGCAGCCTTTTCTCTCTTCTTTTCAGCTTCTAGAATTTCAAGCATGATAAGTCTTTATTTTGGAGGGAAAAGGAGAGAGGAATTAAAAAGGGACATTATTGAGTTAAATCAGTATGATAGACTCATTTAAAGCTGAAGTTTTCATGGTGAATTATAGAGTGAGAATGGTCTTCAACCAGTGCTCACAATGGGGAATAAATGGAAACATGCTCAGTTTTACATTGTATAAGTTTGAGGTGTACAAAGTGTTGATTTGATACACTTATACATTACAATATGATTATCACAACCATGTTAACTAACACCTCTATCATGTCATAATTATCATTTCTTTTGTGTAGTGAGAAATTTTAAGATTGTATCTCTTAGCAACTTTCAAGTATTTAATGGAGTATCATTAACGCTAATAACAATGTTGTACATTACATCCCCCAAATTTATTCATCTTCTATCTCTCATGTTAACTCATTTATTTCTTACCAAATTTTTGGAAAAAAGGGAAATTTTAATATTCCAATTTTTGCAGATTGGGAAACAGAGGAACAGAGTGTTTTGGCTTTGCCCATAATCACAAAGCTAGTAAGTGGCAGAGCTAAGTTTCAATCCCATATATGGTTAAGTCCAAAATGTTTAATCTTTTCACATTCTTCCTCCACTTCAATGTTGTTTTGCAACAGGAATTTTTTTTAATTTATGTTCATTTTTGGCTGTGTTGTGTCTTCATTGCTATGCATGGGCTTTCTCTAGTTGTGGTGAGCGGGGGCTACTCTTCAGTGCGGTGTGCAGATTTCTCATTGCAGTGTCTTCTCTTGTTGTGTAGCACCGGCTCTAGGCACGTGGGCTTCAGTAGTTGTGGCACACTGGCTCAGTAGTTGTGGCTCATGGGCTCTAGAGCATAGACTCAGTAGTTGTGGTACATGGCCTTAGTTGCTCCACAGCAGATGGGATCTTCCTGGACCAGGGCTTGAACCCATGTCCCCTGCATTGGCATAAGGATTCTTAACCACTGGGCCACCAGGGAAACCCAGGAATTTTATTTTATTTAACCTCTGGAATAAAGTTGTTTTTACGATGAGGATACAGTAATAAACTTATGATCAATTTCCTAGTCTTAATGCCTCTCTTAACTGATACTGGCTTTAAAATTTTTGGTGTCTCGGAAGTGACCAACATTTTACAGAAAGCCACTTGCAAATAAAAAGAATTTTTTGTACCAATAAAAATTAGTAGGATCTCAAGGAATAACTTCTGTCATGTTTTTCTCAGGTATACCAGTTTCTGAAAAAGACTTTCAATAAAACTTCTGTTGTTCCTTTATAACAAGACAACAAAAAATATTTTGAGAGCTATACTGGTTACCTAATTTCTAACTTAGTAAATGGTTAATTTTCCTGGTTAACTATAAGCTGACTTAACTCCAGGTATCCATCTTTGTGAAAAAAGAAAGTAGTAGGTTTCGATCTATGTATGTTATACTTGATGTTTTAGAAATGGAATTAGAGTAGTCACTGTGCTTGACTTTAAATGTAAATGGATTAAACTCACCAATTAAAATGCACTGAATGGATGAATGGATAAAAAAATAAGACCCAGCAATATGATTTGGTCGAAAGTGAAGTGATGGAAAAAGATACACCATGCAAATGGTAACCAAAATAAAGTGAAAGTGGCTATAGTTATATCAGAAAAAATGGACTTTAAGTCTTAAACTATTTTTAGAAATGAAGGTCATTATATAATTATAAAAGGGTCAATTCAATAGGAAGATATAACATTTATAAATATATGTGTACCCAGTAGCAGAACACTTAAATGTATAAAGAAAACATTGACAGATCTGAAGGCAGAAATTGACAGCAATACAATAATAGTAGGGGAATTCAATATCCCACTTACAATAATGGACACAACATCCAGACAGAAAAGCAATAAAGAAAAATCTTACTTGGACAACACTATAAACCAAATGGACATAACAGAAACTTACAGAAATTTCTACCTAACAGCAGAAGAATACACATTCTTTTCAAGCACACATAGAACATTTTTCTGGATATATCCCATGTTAGGTCACAAACCAAGTCTTGACAAATTTATGAAGATTAAAATTATACCAAGTATCTTTTCCAACCACAGTGAAATAAAACTAGAAATCAATGACAGCAAGAAAATGGGAAAATTTATAAATATGTGGAAAATAAGCAATACTCTCTTGAGCAACCATTGAGGAAAATCAAGAGAGGAAATCAAAAGAACATTTAAAAAGTATCTGGAGAGAAATAAAAATGAAAATAAAATATACCGAAACTATGGAATGCAGCAAAAGTAGTACTAAGAGGGAAGTTTATATTTAAAAAATACAAAGTATCAAATAAACAATCTAATTTTACACCTCAAGGAACTAGAAAAAGAACAAACCAAGTCAAAAGTTAGCAGAAGGAAATAATAAATAAGTTTAAATAAATAAATAATAAATCAAGTGGAGGATAAGAAAGCAATAGAAAAAAAATCAACACAACTAAGGTTGGTTTTTTTTGAAAAGATAAAATCAACAAAACCTTAATTAGACAAAGATAAAAGAGAGAAGACTTAGATAAAAATCAGGAATAAAAGAGCAGGCATTTAAATGGTACCTCAGTAATATAAAGGATCACACAGGACTAATAAGCACAATCATACATGAACAGACTGGATAACCTAGAGGAAGCTGATAAATTCCTAGAAATATACAACCTAACAAAACTCAATCAAGAAGAAATAGAAACATGGATAAATCAATTACTATTAACAAAGTTGAATCAGTAATCAAAAACCTCCCAACCAAAAAAACAAAAACAAGAAACAAAAAAGCAACCACCACCACCACCAACAACAACCCAGCTCCAGATGGTTTCTCTGTTGAATTTTACCAATGTCTAAAAAATTAACTCCAATCTTTTTCAAACTCTTCCAAAAATTGAATGGGAGGGAGTACTCCCAAACTCATTTTACAAGCCCAGCATTACACTGATAATAATTCCAGATAAAGACGCTACAAGAAAAAAAATTAAAGGTCAATATTACTGATGAGTATAGAGGCATAAATTCTCAATAAAAT
This sequence comes from Leucopleurus acutus, assembly GCF_964270905.1. Lineage (NCBI taxonomy): Eukaryota > Metazoa > Chordata > Mammalia > Artiodactyla > Delphinidae > Leucopleurus > Leucopleurus acutus. The sequence goes on from NC_139148.1 coordinate 74,653,948, forward strand.
ACTAGCAAACCAATTTTAACAGCACATTAAAAGGATCATACACCATGACCAAGAGGGATTTATCCCTGGGATGCAATGTTGGTTTAACATATGCAAATAATCAGTGTGATACAAAAAATTTAAATGAAAGAATAAAACCACACAATTATCTTAATGGGCAAAGAAAAAGCACTTGACAAAGTTCAACATACATTTATGATTAAAACTCAATGAAAAGGTGTAAAAGAAAATTAACTCACAGCTTATAGACCATATATGAAAAGCCCACAGCTAACATCATAATCAATGGAGAAAAACATAAAGCTTTCCCTTTGTACCTTTCTGGTACAAAACAAGGATGCCCACTCTCAACACCTGCTCAACATATTACTGGAAATCCTAGCCAGAGCAATTAGGTAAGTAAAAAGAATAAAAAGCACCCAAATCTGAAAGGAAGAAGTAAAGTTATTTCTATTTGCAGATGGCATGATCATATATGTAGAAAACTCAACAACGACCATAAAACAATTAGAACTAAAAAATGAATTCAGTAAAGATGCAGTATACAAAATCAATACAATATGTTAAGATGGCAGAGTAGGAGGACACTGAGCTCACTTGCCCTCACGAGCACATCAAAAATACAACTACATGGGGAGCAGCTCTTTCTGAATATGAGCTGGAGATTGGCAGAATGGCTTTTCTGCAACCAGGGCTGTAAAGAGAGATCCATGCAGAGTCTGGCAGGAAGGGAGGAGAAGTGATCTGGTTGGGTCCCACATCCCTAGCTGGGGACCCAGAAAAGGAGGAGGATATCATGGGCTCTGGGATCCTCTCTGGGGAGTGAAGGGTATGAGCCACATATTAGGCACCCCAGCCATGGGGTCTGACAAAGGAAGATGAGCTCCCTTAGCTTGTTTGAAAACCAGTGAGGCTTACTGGAGATCTATAAGAAACCAAGACTGCTCTTGAAGAGCCCATGCACAAGCTTGCTTACTCCTGGTCACAGTGTGATGACAACAGATTGAAAAGTGTCTGGGGCTCTGGCTGGCTTGCCAGGACAACCCCAGTATGCCCGAGCCTGCACCAGGCTCTTACTCCAGTCTCTCTTGTCATTGCTAATGAGAGAGTGCACACTTGGAAGGAATGACGCTGGCTTGGACCCTGGCCCTGTCTCTGACAAGGGTGGAAGCAGCCATTGTTAGCAAGTGTGTTCTTGCCCCTTTTGTGGGGAACAAAATTGGTTCCAGGGTGGAGACCGCCATTCCCAGTGGACTGAAACCATCTCAGTAGTGTGGCACCAAAACCTCTGATTCCAACCCAGTCTCTATCTAAGGTGCACATGGTGAGGAAAAAGTTAAGCCAGCACAGAAGTGCAGCACCAAGCCCTCGGGACCCAGTCATCACCCCAATCTAGAAAGAGACTAACAACAAAACCTGGAGACAAAAAATTCTACCTCAGGGCTCATGCTACAGGCCCCTTGGTCCCTGCCCCAGCCCCAGCCCTTAAAGTGGTAATGGCCACTGAGCCTAGGAGAAGCCCTGGCTCACACCTGGCTCTGGCTCTAGCCTTTCCAAATCCAGTCTTACCAACCAAGGTGGTGGCTGGACATCCAAGGGGAAGACAAAGCCTGTGCTCACTTCAGATCCAGCTCTCTGACCAAAGCCACAGGGCACACACAGACTGCATAGGGGTGCTCCCACACAAGGACATGCCTTCAAGATCAGGATAGGTACTGTTTCACATAATTTCATAGAGACACAGAAAGTTAAACAAAATAAGACATAGGAATATGTTTCAAATGAAAGAAAAAAAACCTGAAAAACTCTAATGAAACAGAGATAATTTACCTGATAAATAGTTCAAAGCAACAGTAATAAGAATACTAACTGAACTTGAGAAAAGAATAGATGAACACAGTGAGAATTTTAACAAAGAACTAGAAAATATTAAAAAATAACCAGTCAGAGGTGAAGAATACAATAACTGAAATAAAAAATACACTAGAAGGAAATAATAACAGATTAGGTGATACAGAAGAAGACATAAGTGATCTGGAAGATAGAATAACAGAAATCACCCAATCAGAAGGGCAAAAAGAAAAACAAATTTTAAAGTATAAGGATTGTTTAAGGGACCTTTGGGGCAACATCAAGAGTACTAATATTCACATTATAGGGGTTCCAGAAGGAAAAGAGAGAGTGAAAGGGGTTGGAAATATATTTCATTAAATTATGGCGGAAAATTTCCCACATCTGAAGAAGGAAACAGATATCCAGCTACGGGAACCTCAGAGTTCTCAAACAAGATGACCCCAAAGAGACCCACAGCAAGACATATCATAATTAAAATGGCAGAAGTTAGATAAAGAGAGAATAGTAAAGGCAGCAAGAGAAAAACAGAGTCACATACAAGGGAACTCCTATAAGTCTATCAACTGATTTTTCAGCAGAAACTTTGCAGGCCAAAAGGGAGTGACATGATATAGTTAAAGTGCTGAAAAGGAAAAAAATTCAACCTAGGACACTCTATCCAGGAAGGTTATCATTCAGAATTGAAGGAAACCTAAAGAACTTCTCCAACAACCAAAAACTAAAAGAGCTAATCAATACTAAACCAACCTTATAAGAAGTATTAAAGGGTCTTCTTTAGGAGAAAACATAAGGGCTACAGTATGAAACAAGAAATTATAGGAAAGGAAAAATCCCACAGGTTAAGGCAAATATATAGTGAAGGCTGTGAATCAACAACTTAAATAAGCTAGTGCAAAGGTTAAAAGACAAAAATTGTAAAATTGATTAACAGTTAAGGGATAGGCATGAATATGTAAAATATGACATCAAAAACACAAAAGTGGATGGGGGAGCAAAAAATATAGCTCTTCTAGAATGTGTTTGAACAGAAATATCAGATTAAACAAGTAAATATAGTTAGAGGTCAATGTATATGACCTCCATGGTAACCACAAATCAAAAGCCTACAATAGATACACAAAAACTACAGAGAAAGGAACACAAGCATCACACTAAAGGAAATCATCAAACTACAAAGGAAGAGACTAAAAGAAGAATAAAAGAACAGAGAAGAACTACAAAAATGACCAGAAAACAAGTTAAAAAAATGCCAATAACTACATGCCTATCAGTAGTCACTTTATATGTCAATGGACTAATTGCTCCAATCAAAAGACACAGGGTGGCTGATTGGATAAACAAAACAAGATCCATCTATATGCTGCCTAAAACAGACTCGTTTCAGAGGTAAAGACATGCATAAACTGAAAGTGAGGGGGTGGAAAAAGATATTCCATGCCAATGGAAATGAAAAGAAAGCTGGGGTAGCAATATGCATATCAGACAAAGTAGACTTTAAAATGTAGTCTATAGCAAAAGACAAAGAATTGCATTAGTAATGATACATATATCAATACAAGAAGAGGATATAACATTCATAAACATATATGTACCTAATATAAGAGCACCTAAATATACAAAGGAAATATTAACAGAAATAAAGGGAGAAATTGACAATAACACAATAATAGTCAGGGACTTTAACACCCCACTGGTATCAGTGGACAAATCATCCTGACAGAAAATCAGTAAGTCAACAGTGACCTTAAATGAAACATTTGATCAGTTGGACTTAATAGATTTCTTTGGGACATTCCATCCAAAACCAGCAATATACATATTATTTTAAAGAGCACATTAAACATTCTCCAGAATAGATCACATGATAGGTCACAAAACAAGTCTCAACAAATATAAGAGCATAGAAATTATATCAAGCATCTTTTCTGACAACAACAGTATGAAATATAAATCAATTAGAGGGAGAAAAATGGGAAAAACACAAACAAGTGGAGTCTAAACAATATGCTACTAAAAAAAACAATGTGCCAATGAAGAAATCAAAGAGGAAATCAGAATATACCTTGAGACAAATGAAAATGAAAGCATAGCTTTTTGAAATCTATGCGGTGTACAAAAGCAGTTGTAAGAGGGAAGCTTATAGCAATATAGGCTTACTTAAGGAAACAAAAAGCTCAAAAAAAAAAAAAAACAAGCTAACCTACCACCTAAAGGCATTAGAAAAAGAAAAACAAAGCCCAAATTCAACAGAAGAAAGGAAATAATAAAGATCACAGAGGAAATAAATAAAATAGAGTCCAAGAAAACAACAGAAAAGGGGAAGCTTTTTGAAATGATAAAATTGATAAGTGTTTAGACTCATTAAGAAAAAAAATTGAGAGAACACTAATAAACAAAATAGGACATGAAGGAGGAGAAATAGCACAGAGATACAGACAATCAGAAGATGATACTATGAGAAATTACATGCCAACAAACTGGACAATTTAGAAGAAACAATAAATTCCTAGAAACATACAAACTTCCAAACTTGAATGAGGAAGAAATTGAAAATCTAAACAGACAATTACTAGTACTGAAATTGAATCCATAATTTAAAAACTGCTAGCATACAAAAGTCCAAGACTGGACAGATTCACAGGGGAATTCTACAGATCATATAAAGAAACGTTAATACCTATCCTCAAACTATTCCAAAAAATGAAGAGAAGGGAACACTCCTAAATTCATTCTATGAGACCACCATTACCCTGATACCAAATCAGAAATAGACACTATTAAAAAAAAGAGAGAAAGAATTACAGACCAATATTTCAGACTACTGTAGATGCAAAAACTCTTAACAATGTACTAGAAAACTGAATTCCACCATATATTAAAAGCATCATACACTGTGATAAAATGGAATTTATTCCAGAGATGCAAGCATGGTACAATATCCACAGATCAATCAATGTGATACACCACATTAACAAAACGAAGGCTAAAAGTCATATGATCATCTCACCAGATGCAGAAAAGCATTTGGCAATATTCAACATCCATTCATGATTAAAACTCTCAATAAAGTTGGTATAGAGGGGACATATCTCAACATATTAAAGGCCATTAATGAAAAACTCATAGCTAACATCATATTTAATTGTGAAAAGCTGAAAGCTTTTCATCTAAAATCAGGAAAAATAGGAGGATGACCACTATCACCACTTCTATTTAACATAGTAGTATAAGTCCTAGCCACAGCAATCAGGCAAAAAAAAGAGAAATAAAATTCATCCAAATTAGAAGGATGGAAGTAAAACTGTCACTATTTACAGATGACATGATACTTTACACAGAATACCCTAAAGCCTATACCAAAAAGCTAGTAGAACTAATAATTGAATTCATTATAGTTGCAGGATACATAATATACAGAAAATTGTTACTTTTCTATGCACTAATAATGAACTATCAGAAAGAGAAAGCAAGAAAACAATCCAGTTTAAAATTGCATCAAAAACGAATAGGGCTTCCCTGGTGGCACAGTGGTTGAGAGTCCGCCTGCCGATTCAGGGAACATGGGTTCGTGACCCGGTCCAGGAAGATCCCACATGCCGTGGAGTGGCTGGGCCCGTGAGCCATGGCCGCTGAGCCTGCGTGTCTGGAGCCTGCATGTCCAGAGCCTGTGCTCCACAACGGGAGAGGCCACAACAGTGAGAGGTCCGCATACTGCAAAACAAAACAAAACAAAACAAAATGAATAAAATACCCAGGAATAAACTTGACCAAAGAGGTGAAAGACCTATACTCTGAAAACTATAGTACATTGATGAAGAAATTTGAAAATGCTACAAAGAAATAGAAGGATAGCTTATTCTCTTGTATTAGAAGAATTAATATTGTTAAAATGCTCATACTACCTAAAGCAATCTACAGATTTGATGCAACCCCTATCAAAATACCCATGACATTTTTCACAGAACTAGAACAACCAATCTTAAAATTTATATGGAACAACAAAAGACTCCTAATTGCCAAAGCAATCTTGAGAAAAATAACAAAGCTGGAGATATCACATTCTCTGACTTCAGACAATACTACACAGCTACAGTAATACAAACAGCATGGTTCTGGCACCAAAAACAGACACATAGATCAATGGGATAGAATAGAGAGCTCAGAAATAAATCCACACACCTATAGTCAATTAATCTATGACAGAGGAGGCAAAAATGTACAATGGAGAAAGGAATATCTCTTCAGTAAATGGTGCTGAGAAAACTGGAGAGCTACTTGTAAAGGTATGAGATTAGAACATTTCCTCACACTATATAAAAAAAAACAATTTATTAAAGATCAAAATGTAAGACCTGAAACCATAAAACTAGAAAATAATATAGTCAAAACACACTTTGAAATAAATTATAGGAATATTATTTTGAATCTGTTTCCTAAGGCAAAAGAAATGAAAGCAAAAGTAAACAAATGTGACTTAAACTTAAAAACCTCTGCACTGAAAAGGAAACAACTGACAAAATGAAAAGACGACCTACTGAATGGGTGAAAATATCTGTAAATGTTATGATTAATATGGGGTTAATATCCAATATATATAAACAGCTCATATAAGTCAATAACAACAACAACAACAAAATCCAACCCAATCAAAAAATGAGCAGAAGACCTGAATAGATATTTTTCCAAAGAAGACATGCAGATGGCCATCAGGCTCATTAAAAGATGCTCAACATCACTAATTGTCAGAGAAATGCAAATCAAAACTACAGTGAGGGCTTCCCTGGTGGCGCAGTGGTTGAGAGTTCGCCTGCCGATGCAGGGGACATGGGTTCGTGCCCCGGTCCGGGAACATCCCACATGCTGCAGAGTGGCTAGGCCCGTGAGCCATGGCCACTGAGACTGCGCATCCGGAGCCTGTGCTCCGCAATGGGAGAGGCCACAACAGTGAGAGGCCTGCGTACCGAAAAAAAAAAAAAAAACCTACAGTGAGATATTACCCCACATCTGTTAGAATGGCTATCATGAAAAAGAACACAAGTAACAAATATTGGTGGGGATGCAGAGAAAATGGAACCCTTGAACACTGTTGGTGGGAATGTAAATTGTGAGTAAACTAAAAATAAATCTACCATATGATCCAGCAATTCCACTCCTGGGTATATATCTGAAGATAACAAAAACACTCATTCAAAAAGATACGTGCACCCTAATGTTCATAGTAGCATCATTTACAATAACCAGTATATGGAAGCAACCCAGGTGTCCATCAACAGATAAATGGATAAAGAAGATGTGGGATACATATACAAGGAATATTATTCAGACTTTTTTTAAAAAAATGAAATTCTGTCATATGCAACAACATGCTTGGGCCTAGAAAATATTATGCTTAGTGAAATAAGTCAGACAGAGAAAGACAAATACTATATGATATCACTTACATGTGGAATCTAAAAAATACAGAAAACTAGTGAATACAACAAAAAAGAAAGAGACTCACAGATATAGAGAACAAGCTAGTGGTTACCAGTGGGGAATGGGAAAAGGAGAGGGGCAAGATAGGGTTATAGGATTAAGAGATACAAATTACTATGTATAAAATAGATAAGATACAATGTGTGTAATGTACAGCATGGAATATAGTCAGTATTTTATAATTACTTTAAATGAAGTATAATCTATGAAAATATTGAATCACTAAGCTGTATGTCTGAAACCAATATAATATTGTAAATCAACTATAATTCAGTATAAAAAGGAAAAAAATTGATATACAAAAATTAGCTGTGTTTCTATACACACACAATAAAGTATCCAAAAATAAATTAAAGAAACAATCATTTACAATAGCAAAAAAAAGAATAAGGACTTCCCTGACGGTCAAGTGGTTAAGACTCTGAGCTTCCACTGCAGGGGGCACAGGTTCAATCCCTGGTCAGGGAACTAAGATCCCTCATGCCATGCGGTGCAGCCAAAAAAAAATTAAATACTTAGGAATAAACTTATTGATTAGGGTAAAAGACTTGTACACTTAAAATTACAATACAGTGAAAGAAATTAAAGACACAGATAAGTGGGAAAATACCCCATGTTCATGGATTAGAAGAATTAGTATTGTTTAAATGTTCATACTAACCAGTGTGATCAGCAAATTCAATTGCAATCCTTATGAAAATTCCAATGTCATTTTTCATGGACATAGAACAAACAATCCTAAAATTTTTATGGGATCACAAAATACCCTGAATAGCCAAAGTGGTCTTGGGAAAGAAGAAGAAATCTGGAGACACCACACTGCCTGATTTCAGAATATACTGCCAAGCTATAATTATCAAAACAGCACAGTAATGGCATAAAACACACACATATACCAAGGAAAAGAATGGAAAGACCAGAAATAAATCTATACATTTATAGTCAACTGATCTGTGACACAGATGCCAAGAACACACAAATGGGGAATGAATAGTGTCTTTAATAGATGGTGTTGGGAGAAGTTATCCATATGAAATTAATAAAATTGAATCCTTATCTTGCACCATATACAAAAATTAACTTCAGATGGATAAACTCTGAAATGTAAGACCTTTAAAAGTAAAACTACTAGAAGAAAACATAGGAAAAAGTGCTTCGTGATGTTGATTTGGGAGATGATTTTTTGAGTATGACACCAAGAACAAAAGCAACAAAAGCAAAAATAGACAAATGGGATTTCATAAACCTAAAAAGCTTCTGCACAGCAAAAGAAGCAGTCAACAGAGTGAAAAGCCAGTCTATGAAGTTGGAGAAAATATTTTCAAACTATATATCTGATGAGGGGGCTGAAATCCAAAATATATAAGGACCTCAAACAATTCAATAGCCATAACACCCCTCCCCCATAATGGGCAATGGATGTGAATAAGCACTTCTCTAATAAAGAAATACAAATGACCAACAGGTATTTAAAATTATGCTCTACTTCAGTAATCATTATGGAAATGCAAAACAAAACCATGAAATATTACCTCACACCTGTTAGAATTGCTACTATCAGAAAGACAAAAAGATAATATGTATTGGCAAGAATGTGGAAAGAAGAGAACCCTTGTACACTGCTGGTTGGAATGTAAATTTGTACAACCATTATAGAAAATGGCATGGAGGTTTTTCAAAAAATTAAAAATAGAACTTGTTTATAATCTAGCAATCCCATTTCTGGGTATATTTTTAAAGGCAATGAAATCAGGATCTCAAAATGATGTCTGCACTCCCATATTCATTGCAGCATTATTCACAATAGCCAAGATATGGAAACAACTAAAATGTCTCTCCAAAGATGAATGGATAAAGAATTTTGTATATATATACAAAATGAAATATTATTCAGCCTTTAAAAAAAAACACAAATCCCTCCATTTGCAAAAGCATGGATGAACCTGTAAGACATGCTGAGTGAAAGAAGCCAGATACAGAAAGACAAATACTACATGATCTCATTCATACGTTGGATTATAAAGTAGTCTAACTCATGGAAGAAGAGAGTAGAGTGATGGTTATCAGGGGCTGGGGGTGGGGGAAATGGGGAGATCTTGGTCAAGGTGTACAAAGTTTCAGTTTTACAAGATGAAAAATTTGGAGATCTAATGTATAGCTATGTGACTACAGTTAACAATTCTAAATTGTATATTTGAAATTTGCTAGGTATTCTCACCACAAAAAGTGAAAAAAATAAATAAAATCCTAACTATACACGGTGATGGATATGTTAATTTACTTGATTATAGTGATTATTTCACAATGTATATGTATATCAAATCAAGTGTATATCTTAAATATATACAATTTTTATTTGTCAATTATACTTCATTAAATGGAAGAAAGTTTGGATAAATGAAATCTGTGTTCACTGGAAAATAATAAGCTCAGTTTCAAAGTGATCATTTACAAATGGAAATTCATATCAAGAATGTTAGATATGAAAATTTTTGATAATCCATGTACTAGTATATCTTTGATGCCCCTTGGGTATCCTATTACAAGATTTAAACTGGTTGTATTCTTTAACTTGTTTGAGGTAAAAGACTGGGCTTGATTTCTCTTTTTGAAAAATTTCCATGATTATAACCTTTGGTTTATTTTAATGTATTCCAAGAAAGGAAAGAAGCAGGTAGACAGTGAAAAGGAAGACATCAGTTAACAGCATTTAAGTCTGATTACTGTTAATGGACATGGTCTTTCTGAATGTTTTGGTTCAAGCATTAATGGGAAATCAGATATTCAAACCAAAAAAAAAAAAACTGGAGCAACACAAAGGCTCTATTTACAAGATAGGTACTAGATCCAATCAGGCAAAGAAAAATCAGTTAATGCAGTTATAATATTCAATTAAATTGTGAGGTATCATATGAGGAAAAAAACATATTGAATGTTTTATATAATTTGTATATTCACCTAGAATCTGAGCATTAAATTAGGATCTAATGCGATTATGAATTCCAGTGGTATGGTTGAAGTGACTAGCAAATGATAGACATTCCTAAATGTCCAGTATGTGAATAAAATAAGCCATGTAGCTAGTGACCATTAATTGCCACTCCATAAGGGATTATAGTAATTCTTGAATAGTTTTTTAACTAAATTCAATTTTCATCCACAATGTACAATATTCCAATAATGAAAAAAAGCAATACATTGACACTGTGAGGAGAAAAGACAAAAATTACTGACTTTCATATGATTATGATCTAGGAGAAGAAACATTAAAGTGAATCAATGAATAAATGACCATACTCTGAGAAGATATGTGATAAAAGCAATGAGAGGAACAAAGAACTGTGAGAATATAGAGAAAGAAGAAAATTCTTCTGAATAAGAGAATCAGGAAGGAATTCAAGCTTAGGATGTGACATTTGAACTCTTCTTTGAAGGATGTCAAATTGAAAATGAGAAAAATGGATAGATTTAAATTATGTGTTAAGGAGACTGTATGAGTGATTCCCCAGGGCAGTCATTTTCAAATAGTGGTTCTTGAGGTTATGGGGAGGGGGAAGGGTGAGCTGTGACAGGGCGAGAGAGAGTCATGGGCATATACACACTAACAAACGTAGTAAGGTAGATAGCTAGTGGGAAGCAGCCACATGGCACAGGGATATTGGCTTGGTGCTTTGTGACAGCCTGGAGGGGTGGGATAGGGAGGGTGGGAGGGAGGGAGACGCAACAGGGAAGACATATGGGAACATATGTTTATGTATGACTGATTCACTTTGTTATAAAGCAGAAACTAACACACCATTGTAAAGCAATTATACCCCAATAAAGATGTTAAAAAAAAAAAGAATGAATAAATAAATAAATGAAAGGAAAAAAAAAAACAAATAGTGGTTCTCAGAGCCTTGGCTTATCTCTAAGAGTTGGGTAAGAGTTGACTTTTTGCTTGAGGAAATATTATGTTTGATAACCAGAAAGTTTTAATTAATTGCATTCTTAGGTTAACTATAAAGCACCTGTTGTTTACATTTTTATTGGCAAGTATTTCTCAAATTAAATTTTAGAGATCTAAGTGACTTGAAATAAAGTACAGTCCCCTCATACTACAGATGATGCTTGGAGGATGAGAAATTGGCTTATTTGTGGTCACACAGATAGGTAATGAAAGAGCTGGCAGTGATCTTTTTGCTATAACATTATGCTTCTGATATTTGAACTGATTTACCAGAATAGTCTAAGGTATATAATAAAACTTATTTCCTTTATATTGCATCTTAATCAATCAATAAGCCTGGAGATGGAGATGCAGCTGATAAAGGAGACTGTCCCTAATTTAGACTGACCGAAGTTCTATTTACATGGTCAGCCGTAAGGTCAGACTTGACCTGACCTCAGGATCTACTGTGGGCATTACTATTTTGACTCTATTTCTGACAGGTTTTCTTTCTTTGTATTATCTTCTTTCTCATAAATTAAGTGTGGTATAGAACAGAAGTGTTTATAGTTCTGAAACTGGGTCCAATTAATTAAGGCTTAAAATATGCTAAACCCACAAATATTCCAAATGATGAAAAATGATTTAGAATTTTCTATCATTTTAAAAATTATAGCTCAATGATTTATATCTCAGCTCTTAAATCAATCTGAGTGAATGTTTTAATTTTTCCCTCATGGGCAACATTTGTTTTTATAAGGCAAAATTGTAAATAGAAATGAATAATCTCTCTTAATCCCATCTATCTGTGGCCGTGTGAGCATTTTACCTTAGGGGAAGATGTTTAGCTCCCATAAGCCATTTTCACAACCATCTATATAATCAGAAAACTCAAGAAAGGAGGAGAATTCTTTTCATTTCAGAAGGAACATGCTCTATTTTAAACATCATATTGTGGCACAATTGCCATTCAATTTCATCCTTGTTACTAGTTGCTAAATCCCTGAAAGTATGACAGCTGTAAAAATATATCAAATAGTCAATGAAAATTTTGTATTGGTGTTAATATGTTTACAATTTTGTCATTTAAAAAATAATTATATTTTAGTTTGCACATTTCTCATAACTTTACTTTTTCTTTTCTTTTCTTTTTTTTTTTTTTTTGCGGTACACGGGCCTCTCACTGCTGTGGCCTCTCCCATTGCGGAGCACAGGCTCCGGATGCACAGGCTCAGTGGCCATGGCTCACGGGCCTAGCTGCTCCGCAGCATGTGGGATCTTCCCAGACCGGGACACGAACCCGTGTCCCCTGCATCGGCAGGCGGACATCTCAACCACTGAGCCACCAGGGAAGCCCTCTCATAACTTCTTATTCCAACCCCCATTACATGCTTGACTCTTGTCATTTAACTTTTGTTTATGATAAATTTTATCAAAATAAGGAGTGAAACATCACCTTTTCCATACTTAACAGGAAAATGTGCAGAATGTAACATTTTCCTCCAGGGTATGGGATCAACCATTGCCTATTTTGTTCTTCAGATAACCAACAAGGGTAGTCACAGAGCACGTGCTCCATGACCCAAGGTAATTTTCAAATCTATTGACATATCCTGAAATAAGCAGGACAGGAAGCCTGTATTTAGTTGAGATATTTCAATGTCAGTAAACAGGAATTTTCCTTCTATGAATTCTTATATCACCTTCTGTTTGGTTAAAATTGATATTCTTGGATGATTCTGTAATAATAGAGCCAAAATAATGTGAAGTTACAGTTCATAACACTAGACTTTAAAAGGAAAAGTAAACATAGATGTTAGAGGATCCTTAGGCAAGAACAACATTTTCTCTTTTGAAGACCTATAGTTTCTTTGATTCAAGGTTTTGTTTAATAGCTTCTATAATGTCTGCACCACGACTCTGCATCAAGATTTCAGCATGAATAACAACATGTTCGTGTTTCATTTAGCTCCAAATGAGAAATTCTGTCTTTTATTGTTTTAGGAAATTAGTCTGTGTACTATTGCTCCTGGAGCTTTATAATTAATCACACTAAAGGTTATGGCTGTGGAGAGTTTGTGGGAAATAGATGCTTGAATGATTATAATTGTAGCTGTCAAATCAGAAATATAGTTATACAGCAGCAGGTCCTTCTTTTTTTTTTTTTACTGTAACAAAGATTTCAAGAGTTTCCCATTTACCTGTAGAAAAAAATGGAGTATTTTAAAACTGCATTGCTTATTTCAGGAATTTTGCACAGTGACTTCCTCTGGAGAATTCAAGATGATTTTCATGTAAATCTTTATCTTCTGAGTCCCTGCTTGCTCTGACTTTTGTGTTGGTTTAGCTTCTGAGCAGATGTTAAGTATTTTACCTTTAGAAAATATAGTTTATAGTGGAAAGAATCAACGTACATGTGGTTGATTAACTTGCAAAGTAGAATTAGAAAATCCTAAGGTTACCTTTTTTGCTTTATTTTATCCAAACACCTCATTGGATATGGAGCAAGATGTTTCTAGATAATCAAGTGAGGCATGCTTGTTTTCATTAGATCCTGACACTAAGAACTGTTTTTAGATGGCTTTTCTCATAGAACTCTAAACTTTTAGCACACTATCCATCTTTCTTCCATGCCTATGGCCCCTTAAAAAGGATGTAAACAAGGAGAGCTCGTATTTTTAAAGACCCTTCTACAAATTTATTCCAGGAATAAGCAACTCTCACTATTGGAGAATTATGATATCTACTCTTAATAATTCATGTAGTGGATTAAGAACTTGTTTTGTCAGTGTTACTAAGGCAGTTTGTATAAAAATACCTCCAAGTTAATCCTAACCATTTCATCTTCTTTACAGTGAATAATTTGAAATGATGTGATATTTCCTTATAGATCTTATTTGCCAACCTATAATCATTCTGTTTTTTTCCCTTAATCTTCCACCTTCCTCCTGCCCCCATATAGAATATCATTAGGACAAAGGGCAGAAATCTACTTCTGAGGAAGAATCTAACCAGTGTTGGGTCTACTGTCTTGGTTCCTACATGTTATATACTCCTTAAGCATTTCTTTTTTGTGTGTGCATTAATACTAAATACCTAGCTCTGGTACAGTTTTGTCCTGTAATTTTTTTATTTTTATTTTTTTTTTATTTTTATTTTTTTTTTGCAGTACGCGGGCCTCTCACTGTTGTGGCCTCTCGCGTTGCGGAGCACAGGCTCCAAACGCGCAGGCTCAGCGGCCATGGCTCGCGGACCCAGCCGCTCCGCCGCATGTGGGATCTTCCCGGACCGGGGCACGAACCCGTGTCCCCTGCCTCGGCAGGCGGACTCTCAACCACTGCGCCACCAGGGAAGCCCCTGTCCTGTAATTTTGAATGAGTCCTTTCCTCTCTTTGGGCCTTAGATACAATGAAGGAGTTTGAAATATTATTTATTGCCTTTGAATTCTAATCTTCATTTCTATGATTCTCAAACATCATCTGTTTGTACCCATAGTCTGCTTGTATTGTTTTTACTTAACAGGTGCTCTCCAGAATCCAGTGCTCTGACATTCCATATCATTCATTTCTTATTGAGTCTTCATTTAGTGATGTCACTTCAGATTCTGAATTCATCTTCAGAAGTTTTGGACTAGTGTCGCCTGATCAAAATTATGCCTATGTCCATATTCAGGGCACTGATACAGACATTTGCCTGGGAATCTGGGAGATATTTTGTATTGTAGCCCTGGACTGACATTGATCCAGAGGTGACCACACTTAGAATGCCCTTCTCCTGCCTCCTGAGAACTCTATGTAGATGTATGACCTGCTTGGATTTTCACAGTTTATTGATGAGCCAATTGTTTAGTCTGGTCTCAAAAACCTTGATAAAGTCAAAATAAATTGCATCTATTGCTTCCCCTCTATCTCTCAGGCTGTCATTCTGTCACAGAAGGAGATTAGATTTGTCTGACAAGACTTGATCTCTAGGAAGCTATGCTGGGTTTACCCAGCATACTTTTCTCTTCAAGGTATTTGCAAATTGATTTGCAGTATCATCTAGAAAACACGTTTTCCTTACAGATTAAATGCAAACAGGTGAAAAGTAACAGAAAATGAAAATGTAAGCAATAGTTCTTAAACTGGACCAAAAAATAGAATTTTAATTGTTTTCTCTAAAACCTTTGGAGAAATTATTGTAAATAATTTGTTATATATATTGCTTGAGAGATTGTGTTCATAAATGGAGTTTATAATAGCTGACTGTTGTACATTTTATCATTTTAAAGGTCATTTGTGAATTAATTGGAACTTGACAAAAAATTCGATAGTAATTTGCTTATTACAGTGCCAGATTTCAAAAGCTGACTTACAGCATATATACCTCTTAAAAGTATATGTGTAACTACAAAATTAAAATAATAGTTATTATAAATTGTCATTATTGTTCCTATTTCTTTTATAAATGACAGCTTAATATACATAAAGTTTTACATAGAACTGGGCACTTTAAATATTTTCTCACATTTAATGAATATTCACATTTAGTGAACACATTAGTGTAAGGGACATGGAAATAATCACTTTTTTTTCTAAATTCTATCCTTTATAATTATGTGGTACTTGGATATCATCAGTTCTTCAGTATGAATATGACCAGTGTATGCAATGAACCTAAATGCATGCATTGAACTGAGGTTCAATAAATACTTGTGTCTCCTTTGGAAAGTTTAAAAATTGTCTAGCACCAAAAGTGAATTTTTTGTCTTTTAAAAGCAGCTTTTACTATACAGAAACAATTTTGAAAGCAATTGTTCAGAAAGTTTCTATCATTTTGTGGCTCAAATTAATGTTAGTCTATCAACCACAAATACTCTTTTCTGCACTTTGGAACTAGAAAACATAATTATTTAACCTTTGTTAATTGAGATATAATTGACATATAACATTATATTAGTTTCAGGTGTAACATAATGATTTGATATTTGTATATATTGCAAAATGATCACCATTATAAATCTAGTAAACATCTGTCACCATACGTAGTTACAAAACTTTTTTGTGTGTTGAGAACTTTTAATACTCTTTAGCAACTTTCAAATATGCAATATAGTATTAACTATAGTCACTATGCTGTATATCACATCCCCATGACTTTAGTTATTTTATAACTGGAAGTTTGTACCTTTTGATTCCCTTCACCCATTTTGCACATTACCCCTCCCTGCCTCTGGCAACTACAAACCTGTTCTGTTCCCTGTATCTATGAGCTCTTTTGTTCTTTTTTTTTTTTGGTTCCATATATAAGTGAGATCATAGTATAATTGTTTTTCTCTGTCTAACTTATTTCACTTAGCATAATGCCATCAAGGTCCATCCATGTTGTCACAAAGTGATTTTTTATAAGTTTTATTGAACTATAATTCATATACCACAAAATTCACCCTTTTAAAGTATACAATTTGGTTGTTTTAGTAAGTTTAGATTTGTGCAACTATCACCATTATCTAATTCCAGAAATTTGTATCACCCCTGAAAGAAACCCTATAGCTATTAAGAGTCACTCCTGTTTCTCCTACTCGCAGCCCCTGGCAACCACTAATCTACTAATGCATTATATTGTCTCTGTGGATTTTAGATATTTCATATAAATAGAATCATACAACATGTGATCTCTTAAGTCTGACATCTTTACCTTGATATGTTTTTAAGGTTCATCATACTTTAGCATTCCTTTTAATGCCTGAATAATATTCCATCATATGAATGAATATTCTACATTTTGTTTCACAGTTCATATGTTGATGGACATTTAGGTGGTTTCCACTTTTTGACTATTATAAATAATTCTGGTATCAATGTTTTCTTTGCTTTTCTTTAACATCTTTATTGGAGTATAATTGCTTTGCAATGGTGTGTTAGTTTCTGCTTTATAACAAAGTGAATCTGTTATACATATACATATATCCCCATATCTCCTCCCTCTTGCGTCTCCCTCCCACCCTCCCTATCCCACCCCTCTAGGTGGTCACAAAGCACCGATCTGATCTCCCTGTGCTATGTGGCTGCTTCCCTCTAGCTAGCTATTTTACATTTGGTAATGTATATATGTCCATGCCACTCTCTCACTTCGACCCAGCTTACCCTTCCCCCTCCCCGTGTCCTCAAGTCCATTCTCTATCTGCTATCAATGTTGATGTGTAAGTTTTTAGGTGGACACATGTTTTCATTTTTCTTCCATATATACCTAGAAGTGGAATTACTGGGTCAAATGGTAACTTTATGTTTAACATTTTGAAGAAATCCCAAACTTTTCCAAAATGGCTGCAACATTTTACATTCCTAAAGTAAATTTGTGGTTTATATATCCACAGATTGGTTTCAAAAATTACTTTAATATATCATACATTTGTTTGGATACTCTTCATTCTGTGGTCTTTGTTGTGTAAATTCCATAGCATTCCAACGTTAAAATTCCCCTTTTAAAGGGAAGCTGATCCTGCTGAGTAGCAGTAACTCCAGTGCCCCCAAGAATGTTAAGAAGAGCAAAGGTTGTGACTTTAAAGAGAATTTAAGAAGTGAAATATGATAGTTCGGTTGATGTAGGGAGAGAGGAATTGACCTCTGACTTTTCTAAAGTTTCTAGTACATAAATATACAACAGAGAAATAAATCATACCACAAAGGGATAGTTATAGCTGTATTGTCATCAAAACCAGTGCTTTCATAGACAAAATTGTCCTAGAATTAGACTGGCATTCTAAAACTTGGCTACTGGTCACAGGTGGAGGTAAGATTGTTCAGAGGGGAAAAGGTTAGTCAAAAGAGTGAGAAGAGTACTACTAGCAGGGATAAAGCCATGCCTATTTGACTCTGGGTTGGGGGGAGCAAGGAGGGTTGTGCAAGACTTTCCTACTGAAATAGCATGAACAAGGCAAGAAAAATTCATATACTGGAGAGTTTGTCACTGGCTGAAAAGTCTTAAGATACATTGTTTATGGATTCAGGTATGTCCTCAAAGGAGTTATATCCTCTTAGGACTTTTCCTTTCTCTCCCAGTTTACCATGTAGAATTAGGCCTGAATCTTAAACCTTAAAACAGTTAAATAAGAGCACTTTCAAGGGAATTGTCACACCAAAAATCACACATACATTTATTTTTATCTGTATATAAGCACATGTATCATCCTAATGATAAAAGGGTAAGGCTTATACATAAGTAATTATTAAAATACTCTCAGTATATTTCTGCTTAAATTTTATTAACAAATAATTAAGTGGTAACATAGAAAACTAAGGAAAAACAAAGCAAAACACAAATCTTAGTGCACACAGTGAAAATGAGTAGATCTTCAGGAGTAAAAGAAGAATATATTTGGAGAACATTTCCAGAAATCTCAATTAAGACCACTGGCTCTTAGGGTAGAAAATCAGTGTAGAAACTTAATGTAGGCACTCACTGTAGGAAATATTTATTTCACTTATGTGTGAGAGTTTTGGTTTCTGACTTACTGAGAGAAGTTGATTGGGCATGGATTCTCATAGAGCATGTTTCCTTTAGCAAAATTAGATTCAATTAATTAAGTAATATAAAACACTTCATCTGAGCTGGTCTGATCTGTAAGTAAGATGATTTCATGGACTCTGGGAAATCACATCAGTGTTTGTGCCATTGTCAACTCTCCTAGTACCTGTCTAATACAAACTATAAATTCATTTTAAAGCTCCCCAGGGCATTATAATTTTCACACTTATCAGTTGTTTATATCTTAGTGTGAATGAAAGTTTGAGAGCTGTTACTGATGACAGGAGGGAGTTCCCTGGGCAAAGCCTAACAGCTAGAGGTTGTGTGCAACCAGAAGAGAGAACTGAAGGTTAGGACCCCAAACACTTAGTCTGACACTTTCACATTTCACCTCATTCTTTTCTGAACCCACAATATTTCCTAAGGAAAGGTATATCTAAATTTAAAAATTTCTCAATTTGAAAATGCCTAACTTGTCTTTCTTGCCAAAAAAATGAAAGTTACTTCACAAGGACTATTCTCCACATGCAAACTGAGTCCATGTCTACTTTACCTAATGTATTCCCAGTCCACGTTTCTTTTTCTATATGAATCAAATTGTCAAGCCTCTTTAGCTGGGTCATGAATAGTTACAAATACCTTCTCTAGGTGATCATTATAAGATCCTAATATTTATCTTAAATGGCTTGCAGAAATTTGTGAAGCAACCTCTAGAAACCACCAGGACTTATTTGCATCTAAATCATTTTTAACCAAGAGGCAAAAGTTTTTTCTCCAGATGTTCAAGGTTTGCATTTTATGGGACAGTAGCTTCTGTGCAAAATATATACCTCATTATAAAAATAGAGCACAAATGCTCTTCCCTTCAAACTTTCTGGCATTTAGACTGCTTTATCCTTCTGGGAAATAATCAATGGAGCATCGATGCATTGTACTGGAGACCAAACCTGCTCCCATAAAGGACTGAACAAGGAACAAAGCATTTGTTTTCCTTGTGTAGACTCTGAAGTTAACGTGCATGGTTTAATAAATGTGTTTTTGTATTCCCAGTAGAGATATTAAGCAGTACTAAATATTTCAGTGGTATTTCCTTATGAAATTCAAATGTTTTGAATGTGAACCTTTTTTGGAGAGGATAAGATGGGTGACATTTGAGGAATCCAGAGAATGGGGAGAAGTGTCCTGTTATAAAGTTTTATTGTTGTTGTACCTTTTTTCCAAATCTACCTGCCATGGAGTTTTCTCATAAATGCAAACATCCTTCACAATCTGTTTTAAAAAAAACAAATACATCACTCAGAGGAATATTTAAGGAATCATCAGGAGGGGAAAAACTCATTGGTTTAATGGAATGCTGTCAAGTCAAATCAACATCACAAACGGCACCGGGGCAGAATTGATACTTTTGCACTGACATGTTAAAATAAAAGCCCATGCATTATTTAGAAAACCCAGAAATCTGTCAGCTGTATGATTGCCGAGTTAGCAGAAGCAGGAGGATGCTGCTCAAGTTGAAAGAAACGCGTAGGCACAGATCCATATTGTAACCTTTCATGTCTACACCCACCATGAATAGTCAGCTATTATGCGGTCAGCATTTTTGAGTTTTTCTCTTCTAAATTTTCAAGTGCTTCAAAAGACAAAAGAGGTAGGTCTTTTATTCTGAAAAAGCAAACTATCTAGGCTGTTATTTTAGTGTTAAAGATGACAAGACCAAAGAAAGACTGGTTTTCATCTTTATGAATGCTGTGCATGTTTCCCAGGAGTGTTTTAGGATTGTTAAGGTAGGTATTATTTTTACACATTTATCCCATGGACAGAGTATTATTTTAACCATTTTCCTTTCAACAAACAGGAGACACTTTGTTTTAATGCTTTAACCACACTAGCATACCATTTATAAACATGGAAAGTTTTATCCTCTACTAATATAAAATGAATATATAGATACTATATATATGAACACTTAAAATAATTCTATTAAATACATAATGGTGTCATCTTTCTAGTACTATATTGCAAAATATAGTTCTTGACCTCCTCATGCCCTTGCATTACTCCTGTGAGGCAAGTAAGAAGCCAGTACTCTTCCTGTTATTGTATAAAAGACAGGCACAAACAAATCCAGTGTCTTCTTTAAGGTTACAGAGTTTTACAATAGGAGAAAATTAATGGTAATAGAGACAAGATTTTATGTTTTCAACATAGTGAGCCTAGTGGGCTTTCTATGCTACTGTTACATCCAGACTTTTCTTTGTAAGTTGCTGTGCATTTATGGGTTTAATTTGTCTCTGTGCCAGAAAACACTTAATAAAATCTCCTATTCCATATTAGCTGATAATTTATAATCAATGAAGAAAGAATCACATAACTAGCTGACCAAGAGTAATGGCATAAAGTTGGAAAATAAGATTTTCAGTGTCATCTATATTTTGGAAAAGTCTGTCCAGATAGGTTGTAGAAGTTAAATTGCTAATGAGGTCCAGTTTAAAACTACACCTTACTTTGGTAGAAAATTATAAACCTTTGATGTTATTACCACTGGAAATAATGAATACGAGTAATCTATAGAATGCATGTTATTCCTTGTTTTCTGCATCTCTAGCCTCTCTATGGAGAGAGATGTGCATATTTTGCCATATAGATGTTTAAACTTTCTTTTCATAAGTTCTTATGGGTTTTGCATTACAAAGACTCCTTTGGGACGATCATCAATTTATACTTCTTATTTTCAGAAAACTCGTCATCATTACCATTACCTGCTATTTCAACTGACTAAATCACAATAAGTGAAATTCTCAGGGAGCTAAATTAATATTTTCAGTCTACCTGTGGAATGATCTGAGGTCTAAATTACCACTTTATCTAGCTTCTTTGTCTCTTGTTGATGTTTTCTAACTCTCCTTTTCCTCTTCACCAACCTCTTTTTACCCTCCTTCTGAGCTGTGTCTACCTTTTGAATTAATGGCCATCTACATTAATAAGAGCATTTCATATCCTGCAGTAATGTTTCTGGAGGTGTGTGTGAAAGAAAGAAAGAGAAAAGAGAAGAGGGAGAGAGAGATGTTCCTCCTAGGCAAAGTCTTCCTGACTATTTCTGATTATTTCCCACTTTGGTATCATTATCTGTTATAGTTATTTTTCAAAATATATTTGGTACATACTGCATTTTATGAAATAGTTGTGTTGATTGAAGATAACTGGATTATATCTGATCAAACTGAAGCCCTGCCCTCAAGCAAGAAACAAGAACTGCCAGGATGGTTTGGAAATGAGGAAAAATAAGAGAGTGCACTTGAGGTTAAGTTGTAAAGTTGCAGACAAAGCCAGCAGATTATTAAATGTTAGGAGATCTGGGTTCTAGAACCAATTCTGCCAAGAAGTAGCTGTGAGACCTTAAACAATTCTCTTCCTGTATCTGACCCTGTGCTTTTCGATGTGTAAAAATAGGAAGTGGAACTAGATGACATTTAAGGATAATTCCAGCTGTGGTAATTCTACCTTTGTGCACAGGGTAGAATTATTTCTGGCACTCTAATTTCAGAAGGGGGCAAGAGAAGTGTTCTATATATAGGTAAGTGTGGCTGTTTAGTTCAGAGACTCCCTGTAAATAGATTTTAGAAAACTAATAATGCAGATATGGTTTTATTGTGAACCCTCTGTTACTTTCCTAGAATTTTAGTGTAACTAGAATACATCTTCTACATACAGATTAGATGACACTGAATTGCTGTGTATTGCTTCTCAACAGTACATGATAAAGAAAGTGGCCCTGGCCCAAATCCCCTTGCCCTCACAATAAAAGGGTAAAAGTATTAATATAATATATGCCAGAAGAAGAATTGGGTTTGTCACTGTCTTGAAAGAGTTAAAACTCAGATGAGAAGCCGTCTAACTCCTTTGCTTGTAGGACCAGGTCAATTATATTTAACTCCTTCAGTTTAGAAGAATTCTGATTTCCATGAGCTATATGGCTTAACATACTATGAACAGCAACACTTTAAAGCTCTCTTTGAACTACCTGAACAGATTATCTGCGGGAAAAGTTGTAACTAAATAAAGCACAATAGATTGTACACTTCAGCTGTTCAGCAGTGCTTCAGGGTATAGTCTTCCCTGGATGCATTAACGTTAATGGGAACTGCATGCACTCATTGAAGGAAAATATATACCTTTGTATTTCAGCCATTTAGGCATATTGCATGATCTACTTTACTTGATTTATCTAGTCTGTAACCTTCCTTGCATTCTAGGAACTGGCACTGTGTTTTAATAGCAGAAAATATAACTTTGTCTCATTGAATCAAAATTACCTGCTTGCAAATAATCTATTTTCATATGTAAGCTTTGTTGTACCAAATTTACTTTGAAGTATAAGGAATATGTCTTTGTAGAACACAAGAAAATACCTCCAGGCACCTGCCAAGTAACAGGGAAGGAACCTTTCAGTTTCTTGCTATATTTACTACAAGAACTAAAGGCAGTGCAACAAAAACTAATGATAAAAATGTAAGCAGCACAGTTAAACTGTTTAGAATGAAGCACTTTACATGTCTATCACCTTGCTGATCTTCTACAAATTTATGGGCTCTGAGTACAGAGGTCGAAATCTTCAAAGCTTAAAAAACAGAGTTGTAGCATGAACTAATCTTCATTTTTCTCCCTATCTTCTTACAGCAGCACTAATGGAAATGTATTTTGTTTAATGACTCTGAAATCCTGTTTGTAATTAGATGTGGGAATTGGTCTTACTTTGTAACAGATGATACTGGAATAATAATATGAGAGATGCTACACTGAGACCACTATCCTCCTAAATCTATATAATTGTTCATTTTATTGACAGGAGATATGTGCAAGGAACAAAGAAATTGATTTTAAAAAAGAGGAAAATAAGGTCTAATAAAACCTTCCAATCCAAATATTTTCATGTTACTTTCAATATATTGTAGTGAGGGAGGGAAAGGGTACATACCTTGTTTTTAATTTTAGGAAACAAGGATTTTAGATTTGTTGTTTTGTTCCTGATAATGATCTTTGAACGTTATTGCAAAGACTAGGTAGAGAAGTTTAATTAAGTGACAGAGATCATATCATTGAAGCATGTATTATATGTTAGGATGATTGAAGCATGTATTATATGTTAGGATGATTATACAAAATAATTAATATCATCTTTTAAAGAACAAATTTTATATTTAAACAAAGAATTTAAAGAGTGGGCAGACTGAAAGCAACAGCTGTTCTGTACATCATGTTCTTCATTGTCAGTAAATGCTACCATCACAAATCATTCAGGTCACTGAAGATTTAGTAATGTTTGTAGATATTAGATGTTTTTACATTTAATGCTAATGGACTGCAGGAGCCACAAAAATACTTACAAAGAAATTAGTTGTGTTATGGATAGGTTTCATCTTCTCTTCAAACATATGTGCTATTGCCATTTATAATAGTAAGAACGTTTGAACATTTTCTTGGAGATTTTGATTAGTATGTACTTAATAGTATATGTTCATCAATTGAGATGTTACTGCATTCCTTTGCTTTCTAATTCATGTGTTGGAGTCTTCTTAGTAGATCTAAGACTTGTCAAAAGAGAAAAAATATTGTGAATCATTTCCTCAGAAGCTCAAACTTTTTAACGATTTACTTTACAAAGTGATTTTCATATCTATTTATTTCCTTTGGTTATCGTAAAACTCCTGTAAAGTAAGCAGAACAGGTATTATCATTATCCTTTTTGGTAGTTGAAGAAACCAAAGTCCCCAAAGTCTCAAAGATTTGGCTAAGTTCAAACAGATAGTATGTGTTCAATTACATTACTTTTAACTCCAAAGCCAACATTCTTCCATGACAAAATTACTCACTGTGAAGAAAGTAAATCGAGAACACATATGGTTCCATCAATATACAGGTTAATAGATTTTGGTGACTCCATGATGGATAAGAACACAATGTAATTAGAAAATTTTCCCAAACCTTGGGTTCGTAACTCTGCTCACATTTTAGAGCAATGGAGTGGATTTCAATTTGCTGATGGTAAACAGAATATTTTATGTGCTGTGTTAACTAGCATATTTTTTTCATGAAATGTAGGACCACCACTGGGTTCCCTACCCTCTCCTTGCAAAAGGAATCAAAGATCATATCAATGACAAAGCAACAATTATAAAATCCTTGTTCTTTAAGATTAAAAAAAAGACGTGCACTTTACTTCTCCTGTTGCAGTTTATTGCAAACACCAACATATTTGTATTGAAGGTTTTCATTAGATTTTCTTTTCCTAATTTAAAAATATCAGTTTCTTTGTTATTTGTACATGTAATCAGTTAGCTATAAGGGCTAATAAAATGACCTGTTTGAGTTCAAAGGTACAAATTAACTGTAGGAATTCTAGTGCTTTATTATGAAATACTAGAAAACTCTTTACACTTATGCAGCAATACAGTAAATGTCTCATTTTCCTGTTTATATTCATTAGCTTAGAATAATATCTTAATATAAAGTTGGTATGATAAATACATAAAGGATGGATCAATTATCAACTTTAACAGATGTTCCTAGCATGTAGTAGGTACTCAATAAATATTTACTGAATGCGGATTATGTAGTGTGCATCTTATTCTACACATTACACTGGAGTCCTATGGATTACTACACTATATTGTCATTCTAGCTCTGTCTTCATCATTGACAAAGATACTTTTGTCAAAAAACACAAAAAATTGCATTTCCCTGCAAAGTCCAAAATAAATACATAAATGAAAATGTTATGACTAACATTATTTCACCTTCTAAGCAGCCTACAGAAAAGTATACCTAAAAGTAAAATAGTTATAATGAACAATTATAAGTTTCAACTTAGAAACTTCAAAGGAAAATGTTGAATTTGTTGCCGTGATTTACTACCACAAACAAAGTCAGTCACAAAGTACTTATCAATGGATTATTTTGAATCACTTCCAATTTGAAAAATAAGTTGTCTTAGTGATGGGAGCATTAGTACAGGAAAATTTAGGTATTAAGCATGGAAGGTAACATAAAAAGGTGATCATAAAGAATTTGGAAAAAATTCAAACCACTGAGAGCACTAAATTTTAATATATTTTGACCTGTTCCTGATAGTTTTGATAGCATGTGTCAGAGTAAATGGAAGAGGGCAGTGGTGGGTGTTGGCCAGTAGACATAAAGCTAGACAGAGTTGGAACAACATAAACCAAACCAGTGGAACCTAGCTATCCCAAAACCAAAAGTCAAGTGATGGTGGAAATGGAGTCATTGGAAATCTGTGAAAAGTCATGATATTGAATATAAAAGAGGCTCAAATAAAATAAATCCAGGAATACTGGATTAGAATGGTCAGTAAAATAAGCAAAGAGAAAAAACAAAAGCAAGTGTAGGCATATCTACATTTTTCACCCGTTTATGGAAGCATTTAGAGAATCTCATGTCTGAGTTGAATTCAGTTACACAAAGTATACTGAATTAGGATATTCTTAAAGATAGGAATGCAATATAAGTCAGAAAGGAAATAGTCCTTAAACTATAATGTTAAAGAAGAATACAGGCAAGATTGTATACTTAACCATCTGAAACATCATTACATATGTAGAATTGGAGAGACAGATTATAGATACATTGCCAAGAAATACCATAAAAATAAATAACAAACTGCTTCTTTTTTTATTCATTTACACATCCACACAATTGTTGACCTTAAAAAACAAAAGGGCCAGTTCTTTACCAGCAAAATGTGTTTATTCAAGAATAGCAGAGAATTGTAAGTTGGGACAAGCAAACTATGGCCAACCATAGGGAATTCCGAAGAACAGAGGAAGGGGCTTGCTTTTATAGAGGAAAAGAGTAAGTTGGGAGTGGCTATTTCTAAGAGGGTGGCAATAGATTCTAATTGTCTGGGCTGTTGCCGGGCAAGGAGAAATTCTTTCCTCCTGGTGGGGTCTGAGTGGTGGTGCCTGAAAGCTCCGCCTTCAGGGCTTTCTGACTCCATTTTAAATGAGGTTTCCTTTATTTATTTTCACACAATCTGTCTATTCTTCTTTCCTTTAATTCATGTATTCATTCAATAAGTATTTATTGATTGCCTACTCTGTGACATTGATGGTAAGGAAAGGAAGAGTCTGTTCCCTAGAGATACTCATAGAACAGTTGTGAAGATAAAATGAAATAATGGCTTTGAAAGTGCTTTCAAAAACTACAAGTACTTTATAAATGCTAAGTGTTGTTATTACAAACTCCCAGGATGTGTGATGACTATCTCATAAACTTGGATAGTGTATACAGACAGTTCATTTGAATGAATTAGGCCTCGTGACTATCTTTTTCTTAATTTTTAAGGTAATTCTGGGAAATAAATGTGGGAGGAAAAGTGGATAGAATGCTTTTCTGTATAACTGCAGTAATATTTTGTAGTTATATAGGTTATATAGAACTTTTATTTCAAAGCTGTTTCATATCCATTTTCTCACGAGTTCATGTGAAAATCAAATGAAATTATGCATGTGAAATATACTTTTATAGATTCTAATTGTCAAACATATGTGAGGGGTAATTATTTACTTACTTTAAGAATGGAGATTGTTTTTCTCCCAGAGGAGAGATATCACCTTCATATCCCCTGTGAAATCTACCCTAGTTCCCCACTTAAGCTCGATACCTATTCTGACCCTGCATCCTTGTGCAGAGTACACTTCTGCACTTATATTTTTTGACTGATGAACAGAAACAGGTTTTAGCAGTAAATTAATGGTCCAGCCACTAAGTGACAGTGAGATCTTGATCTACCTCTGTGTGAATCTCTGTTTCTCCCATCTAAAAATGATCATTTTAAAAGTTCCTTCCAGGGGCTTCCCTAGTGGCGCAGTGGTTGAGAAGCTGCCTGTCAATGCAGGGGACGCGGGTTCATGCCCCGGTCCGGGAGGATCCCACATGCCGCAGAGCGGCTGGGCCCGTGAGCCATGGCCGCTGAGCCTGCACGTCCAGAGCCTGTGCTCCGCAACGAGAGAGGCCACAACAGTAAGCATTTCCAAGAGGCCCGCGTACCGCAAAAAAAAAAAAAAAAACGTTCCTTCCAGTTGAAATATACTGTTACTATAAGTACAAATGAGAATTTTTTGTTGCTCATTTTACTTTTAACATGAAGGAATAGGGTATGGGCACTGCTGTAGTTACCAAACTAGCCAGTATATTTTAATTCACCCCTTATTGTGTCTCAGTTGTCTTTTCTGAGGAGTTACTGCTACCTAGCTATTTGGTGCAGATAGACTTTCTGGTGACAGAAATCAATGCGGGAGGGGTGTTTTCAATAAGATATACTAAAGATGACAATAGTAATGGCCTCACAATCCAAATTTTTAATGTGTATTCATTTGATTGAATTGTTTCCTTTGTTTTAGCAGCATAACAATTGAATTTCCTTTGGTA
Source organism: Leucopleurus acutus (assembly GCF_964270905.1). NCBI lineage: Eukaryota > Metazoa > Chordata > Mammalia > Artiodactyla > Delphinidae > Leucopleurus > Leucopleurus acutus. Next base: position 74,682,155 of record NC_139148.1, read on the forward strand.
CAGTGACAAAAAACTCTGTATGTCATATCTACTATATGAGTAGAAAATAGACGAAATTAAAAAAAATAATAAATATAATTATTCTCTAGCACTACAATTCTCAGTCATCTTAACTGTATATATGTAATACCTTCTAATTCAAGTAGGATTAGCTATATTCCACATTAGCTTGTTAAAATCCATGCATTTTACTATCATTAATTTATTAAATTTTAAAGGCATTAATTTATTAATAATAATTTGACTAGTTCTAGCTCATTAACCTTGACACCAAAAGTGTTATAGAGGATAATTTTTGGATAATTTTGTTCCCTACATAATTCCTCAGAACTCTGAAGACATTTTGCAAACCTCTGCTCTTTTCTTTGCTCTCTCAGATAGAGCCAAAATTCATCATTGGTTCATTTTTACATGTGTATTCAGAGGGCATCCTTTATTACTCTTATTTAGAAGTCACCTTCACAGACTCTCAAAAGAGAAACCATTTGCCTCTACCTAGCCACAATCTCACATTTGACAACTTTGGAATTCACAATTTATTGGACTTTATTAGCCACAGGGTTCAAGAAATATGTGACTGGAAATTTAGAAACCATAAGTGTCCAAGTGTTCTACCAGCAAAGAAGGCTGTGGCCCCAGTGTCAAGCTTGTTCTATCTTGAATTGATTTTTATTGGTGTACACATACAGTTGGTTTTGATCTTTTACAGCTGAATGGTCCAAAGTGCAGAATAGCGTCACATTTGATATAAATCAGGACCCACTCATTACGATGTTGTACTTATTAAGGTTAAGTAACGTCATTGTGGATAGAAATCTTTTGGGTTTTCAGTGTTTATCTTCTCTGGCTTAGTAATGACATTGCACAAATTAAAAATCAGTCACTCTTCTGCATTTTGGCTTGTCTTATTTGATAATTGATAAAAATACAAGATTTCTACCTCATAAGAAAATGACAGGTATTTTAAGCTAGTTTTGTTCACTTTGTGAAACCTGGATACATCTACTCCTCTCCCATTAGTATTTGGTTAAAAGAAGTCTTGCCCTAAAGTTCATGTAGCACATCCTAACATTAAATAATTTGAGTCTTAGAACCAAATAGAGTAACCAGAGGTCATTGTGTGTATTTTTCCCTTTATTATTATTATTATTTTATTATTTTTTTATGTTTTGCGGTACGCGGCCTTCTCACTGCTGCGGCCTCTCCCGCTGCGGAGCACAAGCTCTGGACACGCAGGCCCAGCGGCCATGGCCCACAGGCCCAGCCGCTCCACAGCATGCGGGATCCTCCTGGACCGGGGCATGAACCCGCGTCCCCCGCAATGGCAGGCGGACTCCCAACAACTGCGCCACCAGGGAAGCCCCTCCCTTTATTATTTTTAAAGAAGAGTTGAAATACAGAAAACAAATATGTAGCATATATGTAAATTATAAAGTATAATAATATAAATATCAGTGAACCCACCAGGCAACTCAAGAATTAAAACATACAAAACTTGCATTTATTTATGTGCCCATCTCTTTTCCCATCCTTCTGCCTCTCCACCAACAGTAAGCATTTCCAATATTTTGTGTTTAACTCCTCATTTTTTTTAAACTGCTTACTTTAAAGGAAATATTTATTTATAGGAACAACTTACAGAATCATAGAATGCCAGAGCTGGAATGCTCCTTTGAGATCATCCAGATCAACTCCATTACTTTATATAAAGAAAAAACAAAATCCATAGAAGGTAGAATGAGGATGTTAGCTTATAAGTGAGAGTATTATCATCATTTGGAGGTTGGAAAAAGGGAATATTCTATGAATCTACTATCCAATCAGTGATAACCACAATCATAATAATTGATATTGAAAAACTTAACAATAAAACTAAGTGTTATAGTTCGCAAATTAGGAGTCTTGGTAAGTTAAAAATATAAAAATTATATAAGGACATATTTTCAGAAAAACTGCTTATAAATTAAAGTGGTATACATTGTATATTAGTCTCTTATTTATATTATAAACACAGCATCAGTTCCATTGGAAAGGAGCAAACTTTACAATGTGCAGTAATTTCTTATAAAAGAAATATCTCAATGAAAAATAACTTCTGATGAAAATATTAATCTGCTCTCATTTTCTTTAGAATTATATTGCTGCATACACTAAAATAGCATGATGAACTACTGAACTAATGTGATAAGTTCAAGTATGTGTGTGGTCTGAGAATTCAGACCAGCGAAGCAGAGTATTAATTTCCAAAACTGTTCCTAGAAATTGTAGCACATTATTTCTTTGTTATCACAGTCATCTTCTTATAGAATTGATAACTAAAGACTTCTTTCTGATGCTTTGTCATTTTCACACTCCATATGTTGGCTACTGGATTTGTTTAAGGGGCATTGTGAGTAAGATGGCACTGATTTAGCTAAATAGTCTTGCTAAAGTTTTTCAGAGTCTTAAAAAGACTATCAAACTCTTAGAGGAAAACATAGGCAGAACACTCTATGACATACATCACAGCAAGGTCCTTTTTGATCCACATCCTCAAGAAATGGAAATAAAAACAAAAATAAACAAATGGGACCTAATGAAACTTAAAAACTTTTGCACAGCAAAGGAAACCATAAACAAGAGGAAAACACAACCCTCAGAATGGTAGAAAATATTTGCAAATGAAACAACTGATAAAGGATTATTCTCCAAAATTTACAAGCAGCTCATGCAGCTCAGTATCAAACAAACAACCCAATCCAAAAATGGGCAGAAGACCTAAATAGACATTTCTCCAATGAAGATATGCACATTGCCAACAGACACATGAAAGAATGCTCAACATCGCTAATCATTAGAGAAATGTAAATCAAAACAACAATGAGGTATCACCTCACACTAATCAGAATGGCCATCATCAAAAAATCTACAAACAATAAATTCTGGAGAGGGTGTGGAGAAAAGAGAACACTCTTACACTGTTGGTGGGAATGTAAATTGATACCGCCACTATGGAGAACAGTATGGAGGTTCCTTAGAAAACTAAAAGTAGAACTACCGTACGACCCAGCAATCCCACTACTGGGCATATACCCTGAGAAAACCATAATTCAAAAAGAGGCATGCACCACAATGTTCATTGCAGCTCTATTTACTATAGCCAGGAGGTGGAAGCAACCTAAGTGTCCATTGACAAATGAATGGATAAAGAAGATGTGACACATGTATACAATGGAATATTACTCAGCCATAAAAAGAAATTAAATTTTATTTGTAGTGAGGTGGATGGACCTAGAGTTTGTCATGCAGAGTGAAGTAAGTCAGAAAGAGAAAAGGAAGTGCCATATGCTAACATATATATATGGAATCTAAAAACAAAAAAGGTTCTGAAGAACCTAGGGGCAGGACAAGAATAAAGACGCAGACGTAGCGAATGGACTGGAGGACACGAGGAGGGGGAAGGGTAAGCTGGGACAAAGTGAGAGAGTGGCATGGACATATATACACTACCAAATGTAAAATAGATAGCTAGTGGGAAGCAGCCACATAGCACAGGGAGATCAACTTGGTGCTTTGTGACCACCTAGAGGGGTGTGATAGGGAGGGTGGGAGGGAGATGCAAGAGGGAGGAGATATTGGGATATATATATATATATATATGGCTTATTCACTTTGTTATAAAGCAGAAACTAACACACCATTGTAAAGCAATTATACTCCAATAAAGAGGTTAAAAAAAAAAGAAAAGAAAGACACTGGTGCTTTGTAAACATATCATAATGTGTTTCTAATTGTTTATCATCTGAGTCTATTTAAATTGGAGTTTCTTGCCCTCCTACTGAGGAAATTAAATTAAAGGAATTCTGAATCCTTTTGTAAATTGAAGACCCTGTATTTGATTTATCTGTTCTTAAATTCATAGTTTTGCCTAAAGTTGAATCTCACCAGTTTGTATTAATAAGGAGGTAGTAAGTGAAATATAGGCCAGCACTGACCAGTAGAACTTTCTATGATGATGGAAATGTGTTTACATGTTGTCCACACTAGACACACATGACTCTATAGCTCTTGAAATGTGGTGAGATTGAGGCATTGAATTATTAATTTAATTTATTTTAATAACTTAGATAGCAACATGTAGCTTTTGGATACCATAGTTGAAAGATCAGATAAAAATTAATAAAAGGTTAACTTGGCTATATTCAAGAAATAAGGATATAATCATAAAGAGACATCCTAATGGACATGTTCGTCTGAGTAGATAAGCATTTGTAATGACTATAATGTTTGTTTGAAAATAAATAATTTCAGGTTAGTTTCTTATGTAAGTAAAATAAATAAAAAATTGAAAAAGTGTTTACCTTTATACATTTCTTTTCATAGAATTGGGAAAGACATCCATCACCCCACACTTTATTAGTACAGTTACATATTCTAAATTTATTAGTGTAGAGTTGTCATTTTCTCACAAGGAGTAACAACAGAGAGGAACACAGTGATATGATTCTCATTTAATACAAGGAATAATAAGAATAATTTCAAAGACAAAATAGAGGAAAGCCTACCAATAGAAATACTGGACCTCAAAATATTTAGTTCCTATGATAGCATCCTTAACTAAATACCCTGCATAACCATTTTTGTGATTAGAAAAAAAGGATCTTAGAATTAGGTTAATTAGTTCCTAAACATTTTAACAGATAACTTTTTCCTGAGTTGACATTTTCATTTAGGAAGCATAATAATAATGACAATAAAAATTTTAATAAGAATATGTAAATTTTATCCTTGAAACTATTGGTTTTGCCAATCTCTAAAGATCCCTTAAAGCTTCTTTGAAAAGCTAGCTCTGCCATTTCATTGAAAACTATCAAAAAGAATGCTATTTTCTGACTATTTTCCTAAAATTAAAAGAGAAGCTTCTTTCCATTGACTAAAGAGTCCTCTTGCCTTTTAATCATGTAAAAATGAAAACATTGCCAATCTGTCCTAAATATTGGCCAACAATTAAGTTAAAATAGGCTTTGGGTCTTCAACATACTCAGGTTGTAAATAGTAGTTTGACATCAACTGAAAGCAAAATATGGGGTGTGTGTGTATGGGGGGGCATTATTCCTAAAGTATAGCAGGTACAGTAGTCCTGTGTGATAAGGACATTAGGAGACCATGTTAAAACAACTTTACCAAACAACCAACTCAGTTATCAGAAGCAAAAAGTGAATTCTCAAGTTTTACAAAGTACGAGAGCTTTGGGAAGTGTGTATTTGTCATTATAGTTAATTTGCACATACCTCACTGAAGAAAAGGCCAGGGGAGCTAGGCCGAGAACACAGCTGTACAGGCAGCTCAACTAATTGCCTCTCCATCCTAAACCTCATTTATCTTCATTTCTTCCCAATTATATCAAATTATCAATAGTCTCTTTTGCATCAGAGTCTTAATCCCCTTTATTCAGGCAGAATTAGATAGTGGAAGATGAATTCTTGGAGGGAGTCAGGGTAAACAGCCATGAAATGCCACCTCTGGCAGATGGTATTGCTCACAAGAAATGTGACAAAACATTTGGAATTTGTAACTGGGCATTGGTATGAAGAGGCAAGCTGTTAATATTTTTTTAAAAGATAAGGTGGTACATGGAAAAATGTAACCCATATTTTAAGGAGAAAATACAAAGGTGCAACTGTTCACATTTCAGAAGATTAATACATTTTTAGATGTTATATTCCCACTGAGCACTGTAGCCATGAAATCCTTTCAGGCCATGCTGTTTTATGATAATAAGTGGCTTATTTTCATTTGAAACAAGGTACACACATTCTGTATTCAAAGACAAAATATTATTTATTTTTCTTTCCAATCAAATAACAGAATGTGAAATATTTATTGTGTCTATTGCCAAACTGAAAATATGCTTCAAAATTGGAAAACAAATGTAACATCAAAAAGAAAACATATTAGTGAGACAGCAATGTTTGAAAACATTTAAATTTTTTATTTGGTAAAAATAAGACAATAAGAATTCATTTTCATATCATTTACAAAATATCAGTAGCAGAAATCTAACTAACTTCATTTGATCAAAAAATGTGTTGATTTGCAGCAGTAATTACATATCAAGTACGTTTTATAAATTTGACTTTCAGATACATATGATCTATAGACATTATTACATAGGTGTAATAGGAGAAATAAATGAATAAGGGCAACCTTTAAAATAAAATGTAAAATAGTAAAATAGACCACCTTAATGTATTTTATTATCAAGTCAAAGACATATGTACAAGAGCTAGTGAATTTATCTTTGAACTTTTCTGCCCTGCTTAAGGAGAAGTTATCTCTTTCATCTTTGTCACCTGCATACTAGATGCTGAATTCAACTGAATGACTTCAAATTAGATCCCTTTGGTCAGTGACAGAGAAGGGGAATTAAGGGCAAATATATGGAGTTACCTGCTCCCTTGGCATCCCACCTTCCATATCTCCATGTCCTTTTCTCTTCTTAGTCTACTCCTGGGCAACAATCTTACATCATCCTCCATCAAGTTACACCCCAGAAATGTTCCTTCTCATCTGAGTTTCTACAGTAATTTAAATTTTGCAAGCTTACTTTATAAAATGTGTCTGAACAATCTAGACTGCATGAAGTAAACAGATATGAATTGAGTTGTTAATCAAGCTTTGGAAATAATAATTTCTAACCTTTTTAAAAAACTTGCTCTTGTGACTCCTTAATTTGAAACCCATTTTCCAAGGCTACTTCGTATTCTGCTGTGTTAGGTTGGGAAGTTTAAGGAAATTTGTGTAAATGTGCAAGGCTGAATTGTCCCTTCCCCCACCAACAGATCTATCAAGAGCTCATCCCACTCTTTATTTAGAGATCCTATCTGCTGTTTTCTGTTCTACAACCTGGGAAAAACATATATTACTACTCTTGAAAACAACACAAAAAACAATTGTAGAAAAATTCAAAGTTTTAAGATGCCTATAGTTTTATAATGTCAATTAGTTTGAAGCTACTATTATTTTATAAAACTTCAAAAAGTTAGTTTTAAACTTTAACATACAGACTTTGTTTTCAGTGCCAGGCATAGGTGATGTATTGTTTTTTTCCAAATGTATTCATCACACCAGATTCTCAGCCTTGGAAACGAAAGTCTGTAAACTGGCCAAAAGCACCAGACATTCTTTGGCTATAAGTCTTTGTTACCTTTGCTGCATTGCCAGCCCTAATGAGCTGAACCTGTGTGGTGTGCCCTGCATATTTAACCTTTAATCCTTACAGGAATGAGTCTGAGCTTAATGGTGGTTAGGTATTGATATTTAGTAACCTGTGAACAATAAATAGAGAATCTCTTACTAAATTACATTATGCAACTGAATCAGGGCTTGTATGTGAAAAAATCTGCGGTCTATTAGTAATTCACAAGAGATAAAATACATATTTAGGCAAAATAGACCCATTTGTTTAAATTCTACTCTGTCTTTTCTGAGCATATCATATATATATATATGAAGAGATAAAGTCAAAGAATATAATGATTGTAAAATACTCAATTTTTAATTGAAGAGTTCCAAGCATACTAAATTGTATTATTTTTATTTTGAGACTAATTTCACTCTTCCAAATCTTGCTGAATTTTGAAAATGAACACTGAAGCATAACTAAAATATTCTAAAACTTTTCTAATTATTGCACTGCTCCTGAATAACTAAAACTTGTTCGAGTTAACTAATGATCATCCAGCCATTAGTGCAAAATATATAATCATATTTTTGAAGCATCTGCCTGTTACACATGTGTGTATGTGTATGTGTAGTAAAAAATTACAGCTGAACTATTAACATATTAAGGATTTTTATGCAATGGTTTATTTCTTTCTTTGAAAAATGTATTCAAAGGAACAACCTGGAATCAGAACAAACTATCAGATATTTTTCTTGCTATCCTGTCTATGGTACAGTGAATGGCCATTTGTAGAGCAAATCAGTAGTGCTTCTCCTTGATCACTTGAAAATGTAATGTATATCTTAACTACACTCATTATTTTCTTTAAAAAATGTAGTGGCTTTATAGCCAGTAAATTTATTTTACTGATTTAATCTATAATGACTCATTTCCCTTGGTTTTAAAACAGGACATTTCTTTATCTAGGACTCAGTTCACAGGGTGTTGAGACCATGTGTTTCAAACTCATAAATCTGTATGTGTGTCTGATTCATTCTGTCATGCTTGATATGAATTTCTTGAACTTGTTTCTTTATGACATGGTTAGCATATAATATCAAAAGAATGCAGCTACTAAAAGCATGTGCTCTCTTTTTCCATCAAGAAAACATAGAGTCTTATTTCTAACGTCTGTCTAATGCACTACTTGAAAAATAATTCCTGTTGGTTAAATAGAGTTTGGGATTTGAGGTTAAAAAAAAAAAACCTGGAATTTGATTCAAGATGGCGGAGTAGAAGACATGAGCTCACTCTTTCTTGCAAGAACACCAGAATAACAAATAACTGCTGAACAAGCATTGACAGGAAGACAAGGTAACTCACTGAAAAAGATACCCCACATCCAAAGACAAAGGAGAAGCCACAATGAGATGGTAGGAGGGGTGCAATCACAATAAAATCAAATCCCATAACTGCTGGGTGGGTGACTTACAAACTGGAGAAAAATTATACCACAGAACTCCACCCACTGGAGTGAAGGTTCTGAGCCCCAAGTCAGGCTTCCCAACTTGGGGGTCCAGCAAATGGAGGAGGAATTCCCAGAGAATCAGATGTGAAAGCTAGCGGGATTTGATTGCAGGACTTCGACAGGACAGGGGGAAACAGAGACTCCACTCTTGGAGGGCACACACAAAGTAGTGTATGCATTGGGACCCAGGGAAAGGAGCAGTGACCCCATAGGAGACTGAACCAGACCTACCTGCTAGTGTTGGAGGGTCTTCTGCAGAGGCAGGGGGAAGTTGAGGCTCAGCACAGGGACAATGACACTGGCAGCAGAAGTTCGGGGAAGAACTCCTTCACATGAGCCTTCCCAGAGTCTGCCATTAGCCACAACAAAGAGCCAGTAGCCTCCAGTGCTGGATCACCTCAGTCCAAACAACCAACAAGGGGTGAACTCAGCCTCACCCATCAGCAGACAAGCAGATTAAAGTTTTACTGAGCTCTTCCCACCAGAGCAACAACCAGTTCTACCCACCACCAGTCCCTCCCATCAGGAAGCTTGCACAAGTCTCTTAGATAGCCTCATCCACCACAGGGCAGACAGCAGAATCAAGAAAAAATACAACCCTGAGGCTTGTGGAATGAAAATCACATTCACAGAAAGATAGGCAAAAATGAAAAGGCAGAGGACTATGCACCAGATGAAGAAACAAGATAAAACCCAAGAAAAACAACTAAATTAGGTAGAGATAGGCAACCTTCCAGAAAAAAACTCAGAATAATGATAGTGAAGTTGATCCAGGACCCCAGAAAAAGAATGTAGGCAAAGATCGAGAAGATGCAAGAAATTTTTAACAAAGACCTAGAAGAGTTAAAGGACAAACACCTAGAAGAATTGAAGAACAAACAAACAGAGATTAACAATACAATAACTGAAATGAAAAATGCACTAGGAGGAAACAAAAGCAGAATAATTAAGGCAGAAGAAAGGATAAGTAACCTGGAAGACAGAAGGGTGGAATTCACTGCTGTAGAACATAATAAAGAAAAAAGAATGAAAAGAAATGAAGACATCCTAAGAGACCTCTGGGACAACATTAAATGCACCAAAGTTCACATTATAGGGGTCCCAGAAGGAGAAGAGAGAGAGAAAGGATCTGAGAAAATATTTGAAGAGATTATAGTCAAAAATTTCCCAAACATGGGAAAGGAAATAGCCACCCAAGTCCAGGAAGTGCAGAGAGTCCCAGGAAGGATAAACCCAAGGAGAAACACGCCAAGACAGTAATCAAATTGACAAAAATTAAAGACAAAGAAAAAATTTTAAAAGCAACAAGTAAAAATGACAAATAACATACAGGGGAACTCCCATAGTTAACAGCTGATTTCTCTGCAGAAATTTTACAAGCCACAAGGGAGTGGCATGATATATTTAAAGTGATGAAAGGGAGGAAGCTACAACCAAGATTACTCTACCCGGCAAGGACCTCATTCAAATTCGACAGAGAAATCAAAAGCTTTACAGACAAGCAAAAGCGAAGAGAATTCAGCACCACAAACCAGCTGTACAACAAATGCTAAAGGAATTTCTCTAAGTGGGAAACACAAGAGAAGAAAAGGACCTACAAAAACAAACCCAAAACAATTAAAAAAATGGTCATAGGAACATACATATTGATAATTACCTTAAATGTAGATGGATTAAATGCTCCAACCAAAAGACAGACGGGCTGAATGGATACAGAAACAACACCTGTATATATGCTGTCTACAAGAGACCCACTTCAGACCTAAGGACACATACAGACTGAAAGTGAGGGGATGGAAAAAGATATTCCATGCAAATGGAAATCAAAAGAAAGCTGGAGTAGCAAACTCATATCAGACAAAATAGACTTTGAAGTAAAGACTATTACAAGAGACAAAAAAGGACACTGCACAGTGATCAAGGGATCAATCCAAGAAGAAGATATAACAATTATAAATATATATGCACCCAACATAGAAGCACCTCAATACATAAGGCAAATGCTAACAGTTATAAAAGAGGAAAATGACAGTAACACAATAATAGTGGGGGACTTTAACACTTCACTTACAACAATGGACAGATCATCCAAAATTAAAATAAATAAGGAAACACAAGCTTTAATTGACACAATAGACCAGATAGATTTAATTGATTTTTATAGGACATTCCATCTGAAAACAGCAGATTACACTTTCTTCTCAAGCACACATAGAACATTCTCCAGGAAAGAACAGATCTTGTGTCACAAACCAAGCCTCGGTAAATTTAAGAAAATTGAAATCATATCAAGCATCTTTTCTGAACACAACACTATGAGATTAGAAATAACTTACAGGGAAAAAATGTAAAATACACAAACACATGGAGGCTAAACAGTACATTACTAAATAACCAAGAGATCACTGAAGAAATCAAAGAGGAAAGCAAAAAATACCTAGAGAAAAATGAAAATGAAAGTACGATGATTCAAAACTTATGGGATACAACAAAAGCAGTTCTAAGAGAGAAGTTTATAGCAATACAATCTTACCTCAAGAAACAAGAAAAATCTCAAATAAACAATCTAACCTTACACCTAAAGGAACTAGAGGAAAATGAACAAACAAAACCCAAAGTTAGTAGAGGGAAAGAAATCATAAAGATCAGAGCAGAAATAAATGAAATAGAAACAAAGAAAACAATAACAAAGATCAATAAAACTAAAAGCTGGTTCTTTGAAATGATAAACAAAATTGTTAAACGTTTAGCCAGACTCATCAAGAAAAAGAGGGAGAGGACTCAAATCAATAAAATTAGAAATGAAAAAGAAGTTACATTTGACACCACAGAAATACAAAGGATCATAAGAGACTATTACAAGCAAATATATGCCAATTAAATAGACAACCTGGAAGAAATGGACAAATTCTTAGAAAGGTATAACCTTCAAAGACTGAACCATGAAGAAATAGAAAATATGAACAGACCAATCACAAGTAATGAAATTGAAACTCTGATTAAATGTCTTCTAACAAACAAACGTCCAGGACCAGGTGGCTTCACAGGTGACTTCTATAAAACATTTGGAGAAGAGCTAACACCTGTTCTTCTCAAACTCTTCCAAAAAATTGCAGAGGAAGGAACACTCCCAAACTCATTCTACGAGGCCACCATCACCCTGATTCCAAAACCAGACAAAGATACTACAAATAAAGAAAATTACAGACCAATATCACTAATGAATACAGATGCAAAAGTCTTCAACAAAATAATAGAAAACAGAATCCAACAGCACATTAAATCATACACCATGATCAAGTGGGATTTATCCCAGGGATGCAAGGATTCTTCAATATTCACAAAACAATCAATGTAATACACCATATTAACAAAGAGAATAATAAAAACCATATGATCATCTCAATAGATGCAGAAAAAGCTTTTGACAAAATTCAACACCCATTTATGATAAAAACATTCCTGAAAGTGGTCATAGAGAGAACATACCTCAGCATAATGAAGGCCATATATGAAACCCACAGCAAACATCATTCTCAATGGTGAAAAACTGAAAGCATTTCCTCTAAGATCAGGAGCAAGACAAGGATGTCCACTCTCACCACTATTATTCAACATAATTTTGGAAGTCCTAGCCACGGCAATCAGAGAAGAAAAAGAAATAAAAGGAATACCAATTGGAAAAGAAGAAGTAGAACTGTCACTCTTTGCAGATGACCTGATACCATACATAGATAATCCTAAAGATGCCACTAGAAAACTGCTAGAGCTAATCAATGAATTTGGTAAAGTTGCAAGATACAAAATTAATGCACAGAAATCTCTTGCATTCCTATACACTAACAACGAATGATCAGAAAGAGAAATTAAGGAAACAATCCCATTTACCATCTCAACAAAAAGAATAAAATACCTAGGAATAAACCTTCCTAAGAAGGTAAAACACCTGTACTCAGAAAACTATAAGACACTGATGAAAGAAATGAAAGATGACACAAATAGATGGAGAGATATCCCATGTTCCTGGATTGGAAGAATCAATATTGTGAAAATGACTAGACAACCCAAAGAAATCTACTGATTCAATGCAATCCCTTTCAATTACCAATAGTATTTTTTACAGAACTAGAACGAAAAATCTTAAAATTTGTATGGAGACACAAAAGACCCTGAATAGCCAAAGCAATCTTGTTGGTAAAAAATGGAACTGCAGGAATCAGACTCCCTGACTTCAGAGTATACTACAAAGCTACAGTAATCAAGACAATATGGTGCTGGCACAAAAACAGAAATATAGATCAATGGAACAGGATATAAACCCAGAGATAAACCCACAGACCTATGGTCGACTAATCTATGACAAAGGAGGTGCATATATACAATGGATAAAAGACAGTCTCTTCAATAAGAGGTGCTGGGAAAACTGGACAGCTATATGTAAAAGAATGAAATTAGAACACTCCTTAACACCATACACAAAGATAAAGTCAAAATGGATTAAAGACCTAAATGAAAGAGTGGACACTCTAAAACTCTTAGAGGAAATCATAGGAAGAACACTCTTTGCCATAAATCACAGCAAGATCTTTTTTGATCCACCTCCTAGAGTAATGGAAATAAAAACGAAAATAAACAAATGAGACCTAATGAAACTTAAAAGCTTTTTCACAGCAAAGGAAAATATAAAAAAGATGAAAAGCAACTCTGAGAATGGGAGAAAATATTTAGAAATGAGTCAACAGACAAAGGATTAATCTCCAAAATATATAAACAGCTCATGCAGCTCAATATGATAAAAAAAAACCAATTAAAAAATGGGTAAAAGACCTAAATAGACATCTCTCCAAAGAAGACATACAGGTGGCCAAGAAGCACCTAGAAAGCTGCTCAACCTCACTAATTATTAGGGAAAGGCAAATCAAAATTACAATGAGGTATCACCTCACACTGGTTAGAATGTGATTATTTTGGGCATAATCAGAAAATCTACAAAACAACAAATGCTGGAGAGGTTGTGGAGAAAAGGGAACCCTCTTGCACTATTGGTGGGAATGTAAACTGGTACAGCTACTATGCAGAACAGTATGGAGGTTCCTTAAAAATCTTAAAATAGAACTACCATATGACCCAGCAATCCCACTATTGGTCATATACCCTGAGAAAACCATAATTCAAAAAGAAACATGTACTCCAATGTTCATTGCAGCTCTGTTTACAATAGCCAAGTCATGGAAGCAACCTAAATGCCCATTGCCAGATGAATGGATAATGAAGATGTGGTACATATATATATAATGGAATATTACTCAGCCATAAAATGTAGCGAAATTGGATCATTTGTAGAGACGTGGATGGATCTAGATACTGTCGTACAGAATGAAGTAAGTCAGAAAGAAGAACAAATATCGTATATTAAAGCATATATATGGAATCTAGAAAAATGTTACAGATGAACCGTTTTACAAGGCAGAAATAGAGACACAGATGTAGAGAACAAACCTATGGACCCCAAGTGGGGAAGTTGGGGGGGTGGTGTTGGTGGTGGTGGGATGAATTGGGAGATTGGGATTGACATATATACACTAATTTGTATAAAATAGTAAATAATAATAACCTGCCATATAAAAATATATAAAATAAAATTAAGAAAAACAACTAGAAAGTTTTCTATAGTTACAGCATTTTTATTGTATTTCGAATAAGGTATATTTTCATTATTTTAAACCCATGGCTTTTTCTAAAAATTAAACGAGTGTTAACAATCATATTGGATGCAGTAATGCTGCCTTTTCCACTTCAGTTATTCTTTTTAGTTGTGACACTAAGCCTTATATGTTCTATCCTCTTTTCAGGGATTGTCTTCAAAGAAATGCTATTATTTTTCCACTCTTCTTTTCTTTTCATGCATCCAGCTGGCCTTTTTCCTCTTGATGCTTTGCAGCCTCACCCACATTTTCAAAAGACAGAGAAAACACTACCCAGAGTTAGACCATATGATTTATGATTTTCAAGACTTGTTTTTAAAAGAGGGACCTGAATACAAAAGCTTTCCTGCCTTCTTGTGATTGAGAGGTTTTCTTTTTTTTAAAATAAATTTATAAATTTATTTATTTATGGCTGCATTGGGTCTTCATTGCTGCATGTGGGCTTTCTCTAGTTGTGGCGAGTGGGGGCTCCTCTTCTTTGTGGTGCACGGGCTTCTCATTGTGGTGTCTTCTCTTGTTGTGGAGCATGGGCTCTAGGCATGCAGGCTTCTGTAGTTATGGCACGTGGGCTCAGTAGTTGTGGCTCACAGGCTCTAGGGCACAGGCTCAGTAGTTGTGGCACATGGGCTTTGTTGCTTCATGACATGTGGGATCTTCCCGGACTGGGGATCAAACCTCTGTCCCCTGCATTGGCAGGTGGATTCTTAACCACTGTGCCACCAGGGAAGTCCCAAGAAGTTTTCTTTAAAGGCCTTCCCACTTCACCACTCATGGGTCTGCTCACTACAGATCTTGGCCTAGTCTAGTAAGCCTTTTTATTTTTTAAAAATTTTATTGGAGTACAGTTGATTTACATTTTTGTGTTAGTTTCAGGTGTACAGCGTAGTGATTCAGTTATACATATACATATATTCATTCTTTTTCAGATTATTTTCCCATATAGGTTATTACAGAATACTGAGTAGAGTTCCCAGTGCAATATCATAGGTCGTTGTTGGTTATCAGTTTTATACATAGTAGTGTGTATATGTTAATCCCAAGCTCCCAATTTATTCCTCCCCCTCCCAAGTTTCAGGAGGTGCATATGAAACAGGGTGCATATGCACAAACAATACTTCAATTAAAAGTATTTATAGGGCTTCCCTGGTGGCACAGTGGTTGAGAGTCCACCTGCCGATGCAGGGGACACGGGTTCGTGTCCCGGTCCGGGAAGATCCCACATGCCGTGGAGCGGCTGTGCCCGTGAGCCATGTCTGCTGAGCCTGTGTGTCCGGAGTCTGTGCTCCACAACGGGAGAGGCCACAACAGTGAGATACCCGCGCACCGCAAAAAAAAAAAAAAAAAAAAAAAAAAAAAAAAAAGTATTTATATCAATATGACTTGTATAAACAACGGTTGATGATAGTAGTTTAGTGTGTGCATTCTGGAGCCCGTTTTGGTTCAATTCCTTACTGACTATGTAAGCTTGGGAAAATACTAAATCTTTTTGAGCCCAAGTTTTCTCTATAAAATATGACTGATTATACTACTACTCTATAGGGTTGTTCTGAGGACTAGATGAATATTTTCTGGCACACAGTAAGTGTTCAATAAATGTGATTCCCACAGATATGAGATATGTATTGTTATGTTTTTCTAAGTCGTGCCTCATAACTATTAATTGTAGTTTTAATTTCTAACATAGTTATAAAGTTCGTTTATGAACTTTTTTTGATACCATCAGCAGTAATTCACAAGTCCCCTCATAATAAGTGTGAAAGATTCATTACATATATCCATAGGCATTAAAAACCTAGACCTAATAAACATTTTTTATAAAACCCATAATTGTTATGTATTGTTATGGTTACTTTGATTCTGTAATTATTCATTTCCTTTCTCCTACTCCATTTTCTTCTCCTTTCTTTTCCTTTTCCCTTTTAAAAAGCTGTGTTCTTCTATCATCTCTTTTTTTTCATCTAAAATAGATTTTTTAATATTCACTCTAATGTCTCTACTTAACAAAATATATGTTTTTCCCTTTGTATTGTTATCCTAGGCTCTGCCTTGTATTTCAATTTATTCCATTTTGCCAAGTTTTATAGCTTTCCGTGAATTTTGTTTTTTAGCTAAAAGCCCTATATCTGTTATCTTGTTTCTCTAGTGTAGATTTTGCCTTTAAGTAAAATGATTTTTTTTTTCCTGGTGAAATTCTCCTTTCCCCTGGATCTTGTACTTTTACATTGTTTGCCTGCTTACTTTCTCTGTTATATTTTATTATATTTTGCATTCATTTTAGAGTGACAATAAAACAATTTTAAAAGGTTATAATCTATTTTTTTCTACCAACAGTCTCATTTTAGTGCTTATTTCCTCTTTTTAAATATGTTGCTCTTTCTTATGGTTCTTCTTTCAGGAAATCCTAGTATTAATACCCACTGTCTGCCATCCAAACTCAGTCTCCTCTGTACAGAAAGAAAAAACAATCTCCTTCTGCTTTCCCAAGACCAAAATATATGTACTTGTTTAGATCTTACTCAACCTCAACACGCTAAGCTGTTTTGTGAATAACTTTCTGAAATGCCCACTATTTTCAGTATCTCTTTTTGTATCTGCTTCTGAGAAAAAGTCTGATTTTGCTAATAGGATGTTATTTAAGAAAAAGTTTGGAGTATACATTTAAATATTCAAAGGTATTTTATTGTATAATTATCAATAGATTCCTTTACCTACCTTGTGAAAGGCATATATTTTAAGTATGACTGACTGATGGACAGATTGGGATTGCTGAATTAATGGGCACATTTCAAATCCTTGGCAAGGCTTGGTGGTAATTACATCTGCTGAACTACTTGATATGTTGTTGGAAGTAGCTAAGTAAGTCATATCTGGAGTTTTTGATTTTCAGTGCTATAACATACCTGATTTTACAGATCATTTTAAGGACAATATGTTAAAATGCATATGGCCATGGATATAAATGCACTACCCACAAAAATAATGAAATTTTACCTTTGTGGATTATTCTCTTAATCTTTGGGGTCCCTGGTGCTCTTCCTCATATTGGTAGTATTGTTAAAAAGATATTTACCCTACAGACAACTTAATGATATTAATAACTAAAAACATTTTGCTTTGTCTTTTATATTCTAAAATAATTTAAATTATAATTGCTCACACTTATTTCATGCTTATTATGTCCAGATAGTATGCTGTTATACATGTTCTATCTCATTTAATCCTTACAACAACCATAAAGTGGGTAGATAATATTGTCTCTATATTAGATATCAAAAACCATAGCTATTAATTGGAGGAGGCTAGATTCAACCCTTGGTCTGTCTGATGCTCTTTCTACTATGCTATTCTAGTTTGGGGAGGATATAGTCCTTCCTTCTCTTTTTTGCAACTGTCTCTATCTGCCACTATTTTTCTTAGACCTTTACCAGTTGACAACTGCCAGTCAAGTAAGATCATTCTAACCTCACCACTCCAAGGCATAAAAATCCCCACAAGCAAAATTACTGTATGAGTAATAATTAACTCTCCTCATCTGCTCCAAAAGATCATAACAACTTCACTTCAGTTTCCTGGGCAAAATTAATTCTATTATGTAGAGACTACTTTATGGTTCCCCCAAATAATTTTTGTTACTGGTAAGGATTACTCTGCAGGAAAGTAGAATTACTTGTAGGGATAATATTAATATACATGTATTATACATGCTACTCATATGTATACATATGATAATTATGTATATCATATTTGATGGGGGTTAAAAACTAGAAAAGGTGAATTCATCTGCCTCATTCCATGTAGCCAGTCTTGTCTTTTGCTTTTTTAGGTCTAACTCATTAGCTTTAAAAGTATGGTTTATTTGGTTAAGTTAACAGTGTAATAGAAGCAGTAAATGGCAGTGTAAATGGCAGGTTTGTAGGTCATAGCTCTAGTGTGTAATAAAATGAAAAATGAGGGTTGTAAAAATTGAACATTGTGAATACATATTTTGAGAGGATTTCTGATAGATTTTGAAAAGAAATTTAAGTTTGTGCTCCCTTTTTTAAGTTTTTTCAAATTAAGACAGCTTTCTGAAAACTTTTGTTCATGTACCCCATCAGATAAATAATGAGCATGTTCTTTTAGTATGCATAAGTTGTATTATAAGCTTTATACATGTACTAACATATGTACACAAGGTAGAAATTAAATGTTTAGACTAAGATTAAGAAACAAGATTTCAACTAAAGCATTTTATTTTTCAGTGATATAAAAACTTTAAAATATATTATTAATAGCAATAGAACAATACAACTAATATGTCCTATCTGATGACCCTGACAATATTTTACCTCATAATGAAGGTGACAAAAATTTCCTACCAAAAGGAAATTTATCAGCTCTGCTATTCTATTGTTCTTCTCCTGTGCTTCCATTATCTTCAATCTGTGCTTGTGTTGTCCATTAAGTAAGACATAGTTTAGTTAAAAATAACTAAGGTAGGTCATTAATTCACTCAATTGGGCATACGTAGATCACATCACAATGAGGTAAGAGTAAGTGTAACACCAGAGATGCCAATCGTCAACCACTTACTCTGCTTCAAACTCCCACTTTTCCTTTGAGATACCTCTAGCACTTGACTGGTGAGGGCATCAGTGATGATCCATATCTTAAATATTAACAAAACATAATGTTGTACTTCCTTTTCAGTTAAAGTAGAAGAAAAAAATTGAACATCTTGCTTTATCTTCATCTTTTGTACTCCCTAGGGTATGCATACCTCACTTTAGGGACCTCCAGTTTAAAATATATTTCACAAAAGAATATGTCACAATTTATGAATTCCAGGACTTATATCTTTATAATAAATTCTTAGCATTTTTCTCAGCAGTAGATATTCAGTATTTCAGAAATATGACAGAAAAAGGGAAAAGATAGATACTGGTATTATATGATTATTTATTGCAAAGTGATGATAATATGGCTGTCATTTAGACAGACCTCATGCTGTTAAGGGTGACAGAGAAAACTCAAATTCAGATAAGAATGTACTGTCAATGGTTTGAAATTGTATGTTTTGGAGAATCTTTCAACTTTTACTACTTACAGTAGCAAGAAATGAATCCAAATTTCAAAAATATTGTCACGTCACATACAAAAATGTTCTGTACTAGCCACAGCACACAGTTTATATGAAATTGAAGGATTTTTAAATTTGTTCCAAGAAACACAAAGTTATACCAGATAAATACAGGACAACTTAAAAATCTGTGGGGTTCACAGGAGAGTATCAATAATTAAGATAAGTTTATCATTTAGAATTAAAAAATAATAGCAGACAAAACCCCATTTTCTTCCTGTCTTCAGCAAAATTCCTTTTAACCAGAGTCTTTTTCAAGTTATACAGACTAACAGTTTGCAAGAGTTTCTGCGACCCTGTCATCACACTCAGCGGGTCGTACAGGTGAGCACTGTGACTTCATTACATGTGACTTAATTCCCTATATATCTGAATTAATCTTTGAAACTCAATAATGTGATGTTCAGGTTTTAGCTACCGTGCTCTAAAGTGGCACACAGGGAATATATACATCTTGTAGCATTTTAATTTAGAAACAAATGTACTGGGACTTTGCTTGAGTTTTACATTTACTTACTGAAACATGTCAGCCTAATTCTTAGAATGATGTATGAGTCAGGGGCAATTTATTTGTGTAAGCCTGAAATGACTACTTAATTTTTAATTATTAAATATACTTTTAAGCAATAATTTTCCATTAATTCCAGATATAAACTTTTGGGCTTGACTTCATATCCTTTAGGGTGGTGATGATGATAATGATAAAAATGTAAAGTTGTTTTATTTTCCTAATTAGAGTGATGCTGATACATTGATACAACAGCTATAGAGCATGCCTGTCCATACTCACTCTTCTGTACTAGTGTTCATTGTATGTAAACTTGGTGGTCATGGAACCAAGGTATTCCTTTCTTGCTTTCCGGATACTGCTTTGCTGTTTTCCCTCTACTTTTCTAATTATCCTTCCTGAAACTCCACCTTCTTTATTTTGGTTTTTGATAGCTTATTTTGGCAGCAGTGACAAGGGTCACTTGGAGAAGAAGATCCAAAAGGATCTTCAAGTAGGAAAGTCAGTTAAGAGACTCTTGAGATAAGTGATAGAGTAGCGAGGGTCCAAATGAAGGTGGTGGCAGTGGGAATGGAAATGAAACAAATGCAAGGTCAATTCCAGAGACTCAGTCACTTTAGCAGGGATTGAAGAGATAGAGAGATGTCAATGATACTTATTAGATAGAGATCTTTGAGGACAAGGGCTCTGTTATCTCTGTTTTCTCAGTGCCTGCGAATGGCACCTGACACATATTGGGAACTCAAAACGTTCCAGTTAAAACAATTAAATTATGCAACTACCAGATATAGAGAGTAAAGAGACTAGATTTTTTTCATTGAATAAGGGTCAATTTAGTATTGGATATAAATATTGAATAAATTGGATACTGAAGATGCTGTAGATACCTCTGTGTATTAAGTTGTTTTACACAAACAAACTGCTGACTCCTTATACTCTAGAACAGCACTATCTAATATAACTTTCTACAGTGAAGGAAATGATCAATATCTGTACCTCCCAATATGGTAGTCTCTAGCCATATGTAGCTTTTGAACACTTGAAACATGTTTAGTGCAACTGAGGAGCTGAATTTTTAATCTTATTCCATTTTACCATATTAAAATTAAAATTTAAACAACCACATGTGAAGACTGGCTACTATATTGGAGAGTGTAGCCCTAGAGATCCATCAACAAACTGCCATTTTTACCTCTGAGGAAACTTGAAACTCCTAGCCTATAGCCTTAGGATGTGGTTGTTCCTATAGGCAACATTTCAAATCAAATAGAAGACAAGCTTGTTTAGAGACCTCTTCAACATTTTTGAATGGATACTTGTTATCTATTTTCTATAAATATCAGTTGAAACTCCAGAGACAGTGCATATTTTACATTACCTATCTGGACCAATCTAGAAAGCTGCAAAATGTTCACTTTTGTGAATGCATATAAGAAAACCAAATAAAAGCATAATAACAAAGTATGTAGATTGTAGCAGATCTGCACACATACTCCTAGCTTTCCATTCATATATTGCCACTTTTTTAAAATTGAGGAATAATTGACGTGTAACATTATATTAGTTTCAGGTGTACAGCATAATGATTTGTATACACTGCTAAATGATCACCACAATAAGTCTAGTTACCATCCATCACTATTCAAAGTTAAAAAATTTATTTCTTTGTGATGAGAACTTTTACTCTCTTAACAACTTTCAAATATGCCATAAAATATTATTAACTGTAGTCACCATGCTGTACATCACATCCTCATGACTAATTTATTTTATAACTGGAAATTTGTACATCTTGAACCCCTTTGTCCATTTTGCCTGCCCCGCCCACCCCCCATCTTGTCTGGCAACCACCAATATGTTCTCTGTATATATGACTTTTGCTTTGTTTTATTTTGTTGTTCGTTTTTTTTTTTGCTGTTGTTGTTGCCTTTTAGATTCCATATATAAGTGAAATTATATGGTATTTATCTCCTTCTGCATGACATAATACTATCTAGATCCATCCATGTTGTCACAGATGGCAAGACTTCATTCTTTTTTCTGTCTAATCTTCCATTGTATTTGTATACCAATCTTCTTTGTCCATTAATCTATCAATGGACACTAAGATTGTTTCCATATCTTGGCTATTGTAAATAACGCTGCAATGAACAAAGAGGCACATATATCTTTTCAAATTATCTTTTCAAATTATCTTTTCAAAATTTCAAAAGAAATTTTGTTCTCTTCAGATAAATACCCAGAAGAGGAATTGCTGAATCATATGGTAGTTCTATTTTTAATTTTTTGAGGAACATCCATACTGTTATCCATACTGGCTGGACCAATTTACATTCCTACCAACAGGACATGACAGTTGCCTTTTCTCTACATCCTTGCCAACATTTGTTATTTGATGTCTTTTTAAGAACAGCTTTTCTGACAGGTTTGAGGTGATATCTCATTGTGGTTGTGATTTGCATTTCCCTGATAAACAGTGAAGTTGAGCATCTTTTCATGTGCCTATTGGTCATCTGTATATCTTCTTTGGAAAAATGTCTATTCCTGTCCTCTGGCCATTTCTTAATCCAGTTTTTTGTTTCTTTGAGGTTGAGTTTTATGAGTTCTTTGTATTTTTGGATATTAAATACTTATATATGATTTGCAATTTTTTTCCATTCAGTAGGTTGCTTTTTCATTTTTTGATGTTTTGTTTGCTGTGCAGAAGCTTTTTAGTTTGATAAGGTTCCACTTGTTTATTTTTGCTTTTGTTGCCTTTGCTTTTGGGGTCAGATCCAAATAATCATTTCCAAGACAAATGTCAAAGTGTTACTGCCTATGTTTCCTCCTAGAAGTTTTATGGTTTCAGGTTTCATATTCATGTCTTTAATCCATCTTGAGTTAATTTGTGTGTAAACTGTAAGATGGTAGTCTAGTTTTATTCTTTTGAATATGGCTGTCCAGTTTTCTCAGCTCTATTTATTGAAGAGACTGTCCTTTCCCCATTGTGTATTCATACCTCTTTTGTCATACATTAATTGACCATGTGCATGGGATTATTTCTACACTCTTGATTCTGTTCCATTCATCTATGTGTCTGCTTTTATGCCAATACCATATTTTTTGATTATTGTAGCTTTGTAATATAGTTTGAAATCAGGGAGCATGATGCCCCCAACTTTGTTCTTCTTTCTCAAGATTGCTTCAGCTATTCAGGGTCTTTTTTGTATCTATAGAAATTTTAGGATCTTTTTGTTCTATTTCTGTGAAAAAAGTCATTGATTTTGAGAGGGAATGCATTGCATCTGTAAATTGCTTTGAGTAATATTGATATTTTAACAGTATGAATTCTTCCAATCCATAAGCACAGAATATCTTTCCATTTATTTGTGTCTTCTTCAATTTCTTTCATCAGTGTATTATAGTTTTCAGTGTATAGGTCTTCCATTTCCTTGGTCAAATTCACTTCTAGCCATATTATTCTTTTTCATGCACTAGTAAATAGAATTGTTTTCTCTGCAACCCAAGAAGAGAGGCCTTGGAAGAAACCAAATCTGTTGACACCTTGATCTTGGACTTCTAGCCTCCAGAACTGTGAGAAAATTAATTTTTGTTGTTTAATCTACACACTCCATGGTGTCTTAGTTCATTTTGTCTGCTATTGCAGAAATTCCATAGATGGGTGGCTTATAAACAACAGGGAATTTATTTCTCACAGTTCTGGAAGCTGGAAGACCAAGATCAAGATGATGGTTGATTTAGTATCTGGTGAGGACCCACTTCTTGGTTCACAGACAACCATATTTTTGCTGTGTCCTTACATGGTATAAGGGAGCTCAGAATGTGCCCTTCACATAGTGGTAGAAAAAGGTTGACTCTAGATTACATTGGTAAAAACAATTTTTTAGCTTTAAGTGCAGCTTTAAGTGCAGTAGATGTTATTACAGATTGGCACAAGGGCATAGGGAAATGTAAAGTTTGGGTCTTCCAAAGCCTCCATACTGAGTCATAAGTCAATTTGTATAGACTTTAAAATGGTAAGTAGTTTAGGTCAAAAGACAAAAATGTGTCCAGAGCTTCCTATGCAAATATCAAGGATGTCCCATACTCCTTTGTCACTCACTTCATATATAGTTGCCTTAAGAATGCAGGATAATTTCATGTATTTATACTTAGTGAAGATGGGCACAGCTGGTAACCAGCTTCCTTGTATCATTTTTAAACCAGTAGTTAAAAAGATGAGAATTGTTGGAAAAAGTTCGTCTAAAGTTCTCATAAAAGCAGACAAAAAAACACCTGGAATCCTTTAATGCAGTTTAAAAATCATTTATATTCAAGTTATTTGGAATATGTAATATATAAAACATTAGACAATATCTAATGTACCATTTGTTATTGAAAATTGACTAAAGGATTTTCAATTTATAAAATAAATATTGACATAATCTCAGCTCTAGTATTGTTTCATGCTGTTGCTGCTGTGATGGTGCAATACCATGTTAATATCAATGGTATAATTTAGTGTCTTCTAAATGTATCTTTATTTGTCAATGTGTTGCTCATCATTTTACAAATTACAGTTCTGTAATGGTGAGATAATTCATATCTTAGACATAGTGCTAAAATGATGAAGTGTTTCTGTTGTTGCTCAGCAATTGATCTTCCAAAATTTTGCATTTTCTGGTATTAATCATTTTTATGGGCCCAATGTTACTATAAAGAATTCTCAGTGTTGCAATGTGGTTACTTTCATCATTTATTAAGATACTCCCCTCATCCCCCTCCGTCATTCTTTTTCATTACAGCATAACAACGTCATATTGATTTTAATTGGAATTTCAAATTTGTGAATGCTAAATTATGTCAATGCACCAACCATAAAATACCTCCCTGCTCTTAAGCAGTGACTAAACAACAGCAAACATCTGGATGAAAAGAAAGAACAACTGGTGTAATCATAAGAGTGTTGCATGACATAGGAGCACCTCAATACATAAGGCAAATACTAACAGCCATAAAAGGGGAAATCGACAGTAACACATTCATACTAGGGGACTTAAACACACCACTTTCACCCATGGACAGATCATCCAAAATGAAAATAAATAAGGAAAAACAAGCTTTAAATGATACATTAAACAAGATGGACTTAATTGATATTTATAGGACACTCCATCCAAAAACAACAGAATACACATTTTTCTCAAGTGCTCATGGAACATTCTCCAGGATAGATCATATCTTGGGTAACAAATCAAGCCTTGGTAAATTTAAGAAAATTGAAATTGTATCAAGTATCTTTTCTTACCACAACGCCATGAGACTAGATATCAATTACAGGAAAAGATCTGTAAAAAATACAAACACATGGAGGCTAAACAATACACTACTTAATAATGAAGTGATCACTGAAGAAATCAAAGAGGAAATCAAAAAATACCTAGAAACAAATGACAATGGAGACACAACAACCCAAAACCTATGGGATGCAGCAAAAGCAGTTCTAAGGGGGAAGTTTATAGCAATACAAGCCCACCTTAAGAAGCAGGAAACATCTCGAATAAACAACCTAACTTTGCACCTCAAGCAATTAGAGAAAGAAAAACAAAAAAAACCCAAAGCTAGCAGAAGGAAAGAAATCATAAAAATCAGATCAGAAATAAATGAAAAAGAAATGAAGGAAACAATAGCAAAGATCAATAAAACTAAAAGCTGGTTCTTTGAGAAGATAAACAAAATTGATAAACCACTAGCCAGACTCATCAAGAAAAAAAGGGAGAAGACTCAAATCAATAGAATTAGAAATGAAAAAGGAGAGGTAACAACTGACACTGCAGAAATAAAAAAGATCATGAGAGATTACTACAAGCAACTCTATGCCAATAAAATGGACAATCTGGAAGAAATGGACAAATTCTTAGAAATGCACAACCTACCAAGACTGAATCAGGAAGAAATAGAAAATATGAGTAGACAAATCACAAGCAGTGAAATTGAAACTGTGATTAAAAACCTTCCAACAAACAAAAGCCCAGGACCAGATGGCTTCACAGGCGAATTCTATCAAACATTTAGAGAAGAGCTAACACCTATCCTTCTCAAACTCTTCCAAAATATAGCAGAGGGAGGAACACTCCCAAACTCCTTCTATGAGGTCACCATCACCTTGATACCAAAACCAGACAAGGATGTCACAAAGAAAGAAAACTACAGGCCAATATCACTGATGAACATAAATGCAAAAATCCTCAACAAAATACTAGCAAACAGAATCCAACAGCACATTAAAAGGATCATACACCATGATCAAGTGGGGTTTATTCCAGGAATGCAAGGATTCTTCAATATATGCAAATCTATCAATGTGATAAACCATATTAAAAAATTGAAGGAGAAAAACCATATGATCATCTCAATAGATGCAGAGAAAGCTTTTGACAAAATTCAACACCCATTTATGATAAAAACCCTGCAGAAAGTAGGTATAGAGGGAACTTTCCTCAACATAATAAAGGCCATATATGACAAGCCCACAGCAAACATCATCCTCAATGGTGAAAAACTGAAAGCATTTCCACTAAGATCAGGAACAAGACAAGGTTGCCCACTCTCACCACTCTTATTCAACATAGTTTTGGAAGTTTTAGCCACAGCAATCAGAGAAGAAAAGAAAATAAAAGGAATCCAAATCAGAAAAGAAGTAAAGCTGTCACTGTTTGCAGATGACATGATCCTATACATAGAGAATCCTAAAGATGCTACCAGAAAACTACTAGAGCTAATCAATGAATTTGGTAAAGTGGCAGGATACAAAATTAATGCACAGAAATCTCTGGCATTCCTATATAGTAATGATGAAAAATCTGAAAGTGAAATCAAGAAAACACTCTCATTTAACATTGCAACAAAAAGAATAAATATATAGGAATAAAGCTACCTAAGGAGACAAAAGACCTGTAATCAGAAAATTATAAGACACTGTTGAAAGAAATTAAAGATGATACAAATAGATGGAGAGATATACCATGTTCTTGGATTGGAAGAATCAACATTGTGAAAATGACTCTACTATCCAAAGCAATCTATAGATTCAATGCAATCCCTATCAAACTACCACTGGCATTTTTCACAGAACTAGAACAAAAACTTTTGCAAATTGTATAGAAACACAAAAGACCCCGAATAGCCAAAGCAATCTTGAGAATGAAAAAAGGAACTGGAGGAATCAGGCTCCCTGACTTCAGACTATACTACAAAGCTACAGTTATCAAGACAGTATGGTACTGGCACAAAAACAGAAATATAGATCAATGGAACAGCATAGAAAGCCCAGAGATAAACTCACGCACATATGAACACCTTATCTTTGATAAAGGTGGCAGGAATGTACAGTGGAGAAAGGACAGCCTCTTCAATAAGTGGTGCTGGGAAAACTGGACAGGTACATGTAAAAGTATGAGATTAGATCACTCCCTAACACCATACACAAAAATAAGCTCAAAATGGATTAAAGACCTAAATGTAAGGCCAGAAACTATCAATCTCTTAGAGGAAAACATAAGCAGAACACTCCATGACATAAATCACAGCAAGATCCTTTCTGACCCACCTCCTAGAATAATGGAAATAAAAACAAAAATAAACAAATGGGACCTAATGAAACTTCAAAGCTTTTGCACAGCAAAGGAAACCATAAACAAGACCAAAAGACAACCCTCAGAATGGGAGAAAATATTTGCAAATGAAGCAACTGACAAAGGATTAATCTCCAAAATTTACAAGCAGCTCATGCATCTCAGTAACAAAACAGCAAACAACCCAATCCAAAAATGGGCAGAAAACCTAAATAGACATTTCTCCAAAGAAGATATACAGACTGCCAACAAACAGATGAAAGAATGCTCAACATCATTAATCATTAGAGAAATGCAAATCAAAACTACAATGAGATATCATCTCACACTAGTCAGAATGGCCATCATCAAAAAATCTAGAAACAATAAATGCTGGAGAGGGTGTGGAGAAAAGGGAACACTCTTGCACTGCTGGTGGGAATGTGAATTGGTTCAGCCACTATGGAGAACAGTATGGAGGTTCCTTAGAAAACTACAAATAGAACTACCATATGACCCAGCAATCCCACTACTGGGCATATACCCTGAGAAAACCGAAATTCAAAAAGTGACATGTACCAAAATGTTCATTGCAGCTCTATTTACATTAGCCCAGAGATGGAAACAACCTAAGTGCCCATCATCGGGTGAATGGATAAAGAAGATGTGGCACATATATACAATGGAATATTACTCAGCCATAAAAAGAAACGAAATTGAGCTATTTGTAATGAGGTGGATAGACCTAGAGTCTGTCATACAGAGTGAAGTAAGTCAGAAAGAAAAAGACAAATACCGTATGCTAACACATATATATGGAATTTAAGGGAAAAAAATGTCATGAAGAACCTAGGGGTAAGGCAGGAATAAAGATGCAGACCTCCTAGAGAACAGTCTTGAGGTTATGGGGAGGGGGAAGGGTGAGCTGTGACAGGGCGAGAGAGAGTCATAGACATATACACACTAACAAACGTAGTAAGGTAGATAGCTAGTGGGAAGCAGCCGCATGGCACAGGGATATTGGCTTGGTGCTTT
Organism: Leucopleurus acutus; assembly: GCF_964270905.1. NCBI lineage: Eukaryota > Metazoa > Chordata > Mammalia > Artiodactyla > Delphinidae > Leucopleurus > Leucopleurus acutus. The sequence goes on from NC_139148.1 coordinate 74,710,786, forward strand.
GTGACAGTCTGGAGGGGTGGGATAGGGAGTGTGGGAGGGAGGGAGACACAAGAGGGAAGACATATGGGAACATATGTTTATGTATGACTGATTCACTTTGTTATAAAGCAGAAACTAACACACCATTGTAAGGCAATTATACCCCAATAAAGATGTTAAAAAAAAAAAGAGAGTGTTGCATGTTTTCAATAAACACACCAAACCTCAACATGATCAAGGGAATGATTTCTGGTCCATTAAGCCAATCTATCAATTCAACTAAATTGCCTATCTTTGAGCTTCCATGCATGTTAACTGAATGGCTTAAAGCAGAAACTGAACAATTAGCTGCTTATTTCTTCCCCGTTTGATTGGAAAATCTTTGTTTTTATAAGTATGACCAAGTACTCCTCGGCCTTTATATATGCTGATGGAAAATCTAGTGTTTCCTTGTCTGAAACTTGTCTAATTGGAAATTGGCCAAGTCTCCCACTTTTGGATTAGAAATTGACTTTGGCCACAAGACGACTTGAAAGTGTCCAGCAGAGGGGATTGATTCCCAGAAGTGGGATAAGAGCAGATGAATGGGTAAAAAGGTTAAAAAACCAAAGCAAACAAACAAATAAAAACCTCCCAGAGATTCTAGCAGTTTGCTTAAATAAATTTTAAATCCTCAGAGAGAACACCACTTTGCCTTGAAAATATTTCCCTAAAAAGTCTACAACTCTAAAAACTGATTTTGCAAATGTGATACTTGAAAGCAATAGTATAAACTAAGTAAATACTCTATTTTATAAATAAAAACATTCAACCTCTTTGACCCAGAAATCACACTCTAGGGAATTGATTGAGTCTAAGGAAATATTCAAATGAATGTTTTTATTACAGTAAATTTATAATAGTGAGAAATTTGAAACAAACGTATAATCCAATGTTTAATAAATTATAGTACATTAACTCAGTAGACTGCTATGTAGCCATTACACTTTGTAAATCTGATACCTGAAGCAACATGGCAGAGATGTTTATAATGTATAAATGAGTATCTATATGAACAAAGCCTAGGAGGGAACTCAAAGAAGTGAAAAAATTTACAATGTTGAATGTTAGGAATATGAGCACCTTGATTTCTTTCTACTTTTTTTCTTAAGCCAGTAAGTGCACATATTTTACAGAATGCCCAAGATCCCCAGACCTAAATCTCTCTACAAAACAGGGTCAATGTTTTGGCAATCAGATGGGATAGAGTCAGCCATGTGGAGATGCTAATGTCACAATTCCAGCATGGGAATAAGAACAGAACCACTGATCTCTGAATTAATGAAATACATCAAGTGAATAGATGGGGCTGCCCACACAACCATTTTGTTTTCTAAAGCAAGACTGTGTGCTACTGCAGTGATTGGAATTCAACCCCTACCCCTCTGTTTAAAGTATTCTTCTTAAAAAGATGCCTTGGAAATAATTTTGTGGCTGTTTCCTATATGCTTTTAAGCAATGGTTCTGCCCCACAGTATGCTAAGTGCCAGATGAAATAGCTATGCCACTGTAGATTATTATGATGATATAGTATAGTAGTCTGCATTTATGCATACTTTACTTCACTCTCTAGCATGGATGATCAAAGTAAAGCACAATTTCAAATTAAGAGCTGTGGTTTTATGTTTTATCCCTCTTATTTTGTATAAAAGCCTGCTGTGTATGAAGAGATTAAGTTTTTGAGGGCTGAATCTGAAAACAAAATAACTGATCATTTTGTATCTTACCACATATTTTTGCATGTCATCATGCTCTCATGAATGTGTTCTTTTTGAGTGAATAGCAACTGCTTTTCATTAAGATATAGCACACATATGTTAGAGGGTTGGAAGGAGAGGCAGTAGTGTTCAGTTAAAGGCCTTCAAAATATAAATGCTTTCAAAAGTTATTCATTATGCTTTCAGATTTTTTAGACTACCTGTAAGGCAAGTGAGCCTATATTATTAGTGAAAGCTGTTTAGTTTTCCCAGAGTCAGCTTAAATCCAAGGCTACTGAAAGTTTTTGAAACCATCATAAAAAATGAGTCACTTATGTTTAATAATAATTTTCTATATAGTAATATTAATAATTACAACCCTAAAAAGGGAGTTTAAAAATCCTTCTCATGGAAAGTTGTTAACTTGCAATCTGTTTATATGAATGTTTTTCAGGTGGAAGTGACTCTTCCTGGGATAAGGATAAGATGCAGTCTCCTCTTGCTGCTCCTGGACCCCAACATGGAATTGCTCATGCAGCCCTGGCTGGCCAGTCAGGCCTTGGAGGAGCTCCTACCCTCAATCCACTGCAGCAGAACCAGCTGCTGGCCAATAGTATGTATACTGTACTCACCAAATTTGGTGTGTAAGAAAAATACCACCCAAGACCCACTGGACAACTTGCAATACCAGGGATGGTTTATTTCTCTTTGATAAGGTTTAACAATTTGAAGTTAGGAAGGTAGATAAAGAGGAATTCATTTGAAAGGGTGAGGTTTTTAGAACAGAGATATATTGAGTGGCCGTATAGCAGAGTAGAGGTACACAGGAGGCTATGTAAGAGAGTAGTTAAGAATTCTGGCTATAGTCACATAAACTTGGGTTTGAATTCCACATCTTTTGAATTCTGTATCACTGTCTGGCTCTGGAGAAGTCAGATAACTTTTCCAAGTCTCAGTTTCCACAACTGAAAAATAGGAATAAAAGTACACCTAGGCATTAAGGTTATTGAGAAGGCTAAAAATAATTAAGGAAAAACTGTTAGCAGTGACTTGCATATAGTAAGTACTTATTACTCAGTAGTCAAACTACAGCTGAATTATACAAATTCAGGTTTAGATAATGTCTTTAGGAGCTTCAAAGACTCAGAAATCTTTCTGTAGGAAAGCAGGCCTTATATATATTGCTTAGCTAAAATCTTACTTTTCTTACAGACAGAAAATCTGGGAGAAGAATTCCATTATTCCTTTCTCTGAGACTTTCATCTCCCCACTAGAATTAAGGCAACAGAGGAATTCTGAGATATTTTAACATGATGTCCTAAATCTTAATGAAATTCATCAGTCATTAAGCATATAAAATAAGTTGTGGTTTCATCCTTTAAGGAGATTATAATCTAAAGGGTGAAATGTCTCATAAAAAATGTAATGTTAAGCAAAGACAAATAAAATGAATGTCAGAAAAGTTGTAAATATTATAAATCAAAACCAACTGATTAAGATAGACTTATGTCATAAAGAGGGGAAACCTAGAGGACTTCTTGTTTCTGGTCTGACATGTAAAGAGCTTATAAGTTGTCATTCTTGTGCTCACAACAAGAAAAAAGTGGACAGTCTGAAAATCAATAGCTCTTTTAAATCCATCAGAGATTGAGTACACGGGGTACAGTTAACCCCCAAACTGGATGGATTGGCAGATACAGAGAATCACAGATTATAGGGAGCAGAAGCCAGAGCTAGAGCCTGGTAGAAGTATTTAAAGAGTAATTGAGTTATTTCTGAAGATTCAGAGTGAATCTAGCTTGAGAGATAAAGACTCCTGGGGGCCTGCACTTAGGGGGTCCCTACAGTTTCATGAGTTTTACCTCCAGAACCCTATGAAGTTCTCAGGATGAAGACTTGAGAAAGTTGTCCTCATGCTTCTAGAAGAGGAGAGAAAAAATAACCATTTCAAAATATGTCCAGAATGTTCTGTCCTCCTTAACAGAGGCCCATCCTCAAAGGAAACTACTTTACCAGAGCTTAAACTATTTACTTTCACCACAGCCTGACTTGGGGGAAGGGATACAGTAAACTCCAGTACACTGTAGACATTGATGCGAGGGAATAGAGATACAAAACTCCAGCCCCTTTAGTTTTTCATGTGGGGAAAGAGAAATACTCAACTCTAGTCCCCTCTAGTCTTCCTGTCTCGCCTACGAGGGCAAAAAGGCAGAAAAGAACTTGCGAAAGTCACAGCCCAAGGCCACAGTCTCACTAGGAGACTGAGACTTGATCACAGGATTATAGACCATTTCTTCTCTCTACACATTAGGGCTCTGCCTAATAACAGGATGTTACAACTGAAAGAACAGAATGCCTCAGAAAGCCTCTAGGTAAAAACAAAGACAACAGGGAAGATAGGAAAATATAGCTGCTAATATGACAACTACAGCAAACAGTAAACAGTCTAACTCCTTGCCAATAAACATAAAATTTCCCAATAAAGGTCTGTTTATGTCACTTCCCTTTACCCAATACACAATTTCTGGCTTTAAACAAGAAAATTGCAAGGCATGTAAAAGGCAAAAAACACAGTATGAAGAGAGAAAGCAAGTGACAGTACCAGAATTACATATAGCAGATATTTTAGAATTATCAGACTAGGAATTTTAAATAACTATGATTAATATACTAAGAGAATGGGAAAAGTGGAAAACAAAAGTATTCATGGAAATTTTAAGCAGAGAAAGGGAAAATCTAAGCATCAAAAGGAAATACTGAAAATCAAAAATACTCCAATAAAATGAAAAATGCCTAAGATGGGCTCATCAGGGTCAAGGCAAGGATTAGGAAACTTGGAGATATGTCAAAAGAAACTTCCCAAACTGAAAAAACAAAGCAAAAATGAATGAAAAAAAAAACAGAACAGCATATCCAAGAACTGTGTGGAAATTACAAAAGGTGTAGCACACATGTAATGGAAATACTAGAAGGACAAGATTGAGGGAAAGGAAGAATAGAAATATTTGAAGTAACAATGGCCAAAAATTTTCCCAGATTAATGAGAGATTCCAAACTACAGACCCAGAAAGCTTACAAAACACTAAGAAAGATACATATTAACAAATCTACTGCTATGCATATTATAGTCAAAATGGAAAATCAAAAAGAAAAAATCTTGAAGGAAGACAGAGAGAAAAAAAAACTCCTTACACGTACAGGAACAAAGAGAAGAATTACTTTAGACTTACTTTCAGAAACCAGGCATTGAAGAATAGAGTGGTGTGAAATTGTTGGTGATAAAAGAACACATTCCACCAACCTAGAATTTTGTATCCAGTGAAATTTTCCTTTAAAAGTGAGGAAATAAAGACTTCCTCAGATGAACAAAAGTTAAAGGAATTTGTTACCATACCACCAGATCTGCCCTGTAAAAAATGTTAAAAGAAAGTCTTCAGAGAGAAGGAAAATGGTATAGGTCAGAAAGTTGGATCTACAGAAAGAAAGGATGAGAGTTAGAGAAGGAATAAATTAAGGTAAATTATATGTGTGTGTGTGTGTGTGTGTGTGTGTATATTCTTAATCAAACAAATAAACTGTTCCAAATAACAATAACAATGATATATTGGGTGATTATACTTTATGGATAAGTGAATAAGTGATATAAATGACAGTGATATTATAAAGGACAGGAGGGAGGAATTGGAAATACTCTGCTATAAGGTAACTTCACTACCCATGAAATGGCTTAGTGTTATTTGAAAGCAGATTTAAATAAGTTGTAAAATGTATATTACAAACTCCAGGGAAATCACTTATTTTTTTTAAAAAATAAGTATAATTAACATGATAAAAGAGGAGAGAAAAATGAGTCATATAAAATGGTCAGTTAACACCAGAGAAAGCAACAAAAGAGTGGAAGACAAGACTTAAAAAAAAGAAAAAACAAGGACATGAATAGAAAACAGTAACAAATATGATAGCTACCTATCCAACTATCATAATCACTTTAAATATGATTGGTCTAAATACACCAATTAAAGACATAGACTGGCCTATGAATATTAGTGACCTGGGTTATTGATGATTTTGCTTGTACTCAAAATACTTCTTGTGTAATCAGGTATCAAGTAAAAGAAAAGCAAAAAAAAGCAAAAGCAGCAACAGCAAAAAGTAAAAATAATGGAGACACAGTAGATAAGAAAACTCAGGAGCCAGCCATGCTGAGAACCACCCTCCCACCAGTGGGCTGGCACAATCCCTGGGACTGCCTGAGCAGTGCAGCCAGCCCAGCCCTACACACCAGTGAGCTTGAAGCCATTGCACAAGGAAAGGCCTGGCAGCCAAATGGGCTGGTGACTAACCTCACCTACCAGTGTGCCCATAGTAGTTGAACCCATCACAACAGAAGGGCTCATGCAGCCCACACAGAAGTCACTCCTAGAGCACATAGCTCTGCCAACCAGAAGGTTTATGCTGCTGTGCCCCATAGGACGTCTCCTATAAAAGGCCAATTTTCCAAAATCAGGAAATGTAACCAACCTACTTAATACATAGAAATATACATAGAAAATTAGGCAAAGTGAGGAGACAGAGGAATGTGTTCCAAACAGAGAAACAAGACAAAACCACAGAAGAAGAACATAGCAAAGTGGAAACAAGCAATCTACCCAATAAAGAGTTCAACTTAATAATCATAAAGATGCTCAGTGAAGTCAGGAGAAGAATAGATGATCACAGTGAGAAGCTTTACAAATAGTTAGAAAATATAAAGAAGAACTAAACAGAAATGAAGAATACAATAACCTAAATAAAAAAATGCACTAGAAGGGATCAATAGTAGATTAGATGATACAGAGGAATGCATTGGCAAAATGGAAGACAGAGTAGTGGAAATCACTCAAGCTGAACAGAAACAAGGAAAATAATTTTAAAAAATGAGAACAGTTTAGAAGACATCTGGGACAACATCAAGCATTCTAACATCATCATGCTGGGGGGGCCAGAGGAAAAGAGAGGGCAGAGAATTTATTTGAATAAATAATAGCTGAAAACTTCCCTACCCTGGGAAAGGAAATGGACATCCAGGTCGAGGAAGCACAGATAGTTCCAGACAAGGTGAAACCAAACAGATCCACACCAAGACAAATTATAATTAAAATGACAAAAAATAAAGAGAAAATCTTAAAAACAGTAATATGCAAGCAGCTGGTTAACTTGAAGGGAACTTCCATAAAACAATCAGACCCTTATCAGCAGAAACTTTGCAGGCCAGAAATGACTGGCATGATGAAAGTGATTAATGGCAAAACCCTACAACCAAGAATAAACAATCTGGTAAGGCTGTCGTTCATATTTGAAGGAGAGATAGTTTTACAGACAAGCAAAAACTAAAGAGTTCAGCACCACTAAAACTGCTTTGCAAGAAATGTTAAAAGAACTCCTTTAAGTGGAAAAGACCACAACTAGAAATATAAAAATTATGAAAGGAAATGTCTCATTGGTAAAGGCAAACATACAGGAAAGGTAGTAGATCAACCACTTAAAAGCTGGTAGTAAGGTTAAAAGATAAAAGTAGTAAAATCATCTATATCAACAATAAGTAGTTAAGTGATATACAAAACAAAAAAAAAAGTAAAATATGACATCAAAAACATTACCTGTGAAGGATGGAGAATAAAATGCAGGGTTGTTAGAATCTGTTTGAACTTAAGAGATCATCCACTTAATATATGAACCACATGGTAAAGACAAACCAAAAACCTATAATAGATACACACACAAAAGGAGAAAGTGTTCAAATATAACATTAAAGATAGTCATCAAATCACAAGGGAAGAGAGCAAAAGGTAAGAAAGGAACAAAAGAGAACTTCAAAAACAATCAGGAAACAAAATGACAGTAAGTACATATCTATCAATAATTACTTTAAATGTAAATGGACTAAATATTCCAACCAAGAGAAACAGGCTTGGTTATATTGATTAAAAAACAAGACTCATACATATGCTGCTTATAAGAGACTCACTTCAGATCTAAAGACACATACAGACTGAAACTGAGAGAATGGGGAAAGGTACTTCATGCAGATGGAAATGAAGAAAGCTGGGATAGCAATACTTATATCAGACAACACAGACTTTAAAACAAAGACTGTAGCAAGAGAAAGAAGGGCATTACATAATTATAAAAGGATCAATCCAACAAGTAGATATAACAATTATAAATATATGTGAACTCAATATAAGAGCACCCAAATACATAGCAAATACTATCAAACATAAAGGGAGAAATTGACAGTAACAAAATAATAGTAAGTGACATTTACACCCCATTTACATCAGTGGATCTATCTCTCAGACAAAAATCAATAAGGAAACATTGGCCTTAAATGACACATTAGATCAGATGGAATTAAAAGATACATACATAGAACATGCCATCCAAAACCTGCAGAATAACATTCTTTTCAAGTGCACATGGAACAGTTTCCAGGATAGATCACATGCTGGGCCACAAACAAGTCCCAATAAATTTAGCAAGGTTGAAATCATATCAAGCATCTTTTCCCACCACAATGCTATGAGACTAGAAATCAGCCATAATGAAATGAACTGCAAGAACACAAAAATGTGGAGGCTACACAATATGCTACTGAACAATCAATGTGTCACTAAGAAATTCAAAGAGGAAATTAAAAATACCTGGAGACAAATGGAAATGGAAAAAAAATAAAAATCTATGGAAAACAAAAGCAATTCTAAGAGGGTTGTTTATAGTGATATAAGCCCATTCCTGGAAAGAAGAAAAATCTTAAACAACTTAACCTTACACATAAAGGAACTAGAAAAAAAACCCAAAGTTAGTAGAAAGAAAGAAATAATAAAGATCAGAGCAGAAGTAAATGATATACAGACAAAAATAGTAAATATCAAGGAAACTAAGAGTTGGTTCTGTTAAAAGGTAAACAACATTGTTAAATCTTTAGGCAGACCCATGAAGAAAAAAAGAGAGAAGACCCAACTAAATAAAATCAACAATGAAAAAGGAGAATTTAAACCAATATCACAGAAATACAAAGGATCCTAAGAGTTTACCTCAAACAATTACATGTCAATAAAATGGACAGCCTAGAAGAAATGGAAAAATTTCTAGAAATGTACAATCTCCCAGGATTGACTCTGAAAGAAATAGAAAATATGACCAGTAAGGAAATCAAATTAATAATAGAAAAACTCCCAACAAATAGAAGTCCAGTACCAGATGGCTTCACAGGTGAATTCTACCATACATTTAAAGAAGAGTGAATGCCTATCATTCTCAAACTATTCCAAAATATTGAAAAGGAAGGAATGCTTCCAAACTAATTCCATGAAGCCAATGTCACACTTATACCAAAATCAGACAAAGACACCACAAAAAATAAAATTAGAGGCCAATATCACTGTTGAACATAGATGCAAAAATTCTCAACAAAATATTAGCAAACTGAATCAGCAATTGATTAAAAAGATCATATACCACGATCAAGTGGAATTTATTACAGGGATACAAGGATGGCTCAATATCTGAAACTCAGTCAACATAATACACCACATTAGCAAAACAAAAGATAAAAATCATCTCAATAGATGCAGAAAAAGCTTTTGATAAAATCCAACATCCATTTATGATTAAAAACTCTTAATAATATTGGTATAGAGGGAAGATATCTCAACATAATGAAGGCCATATATTACAAACCTACATCCAACAGAGTACACAATGGTGAAAAGCTCATAACACTTCATCTAAGGTCAGGAACAAGACAAAGATACTCACTCTTGCCACTTTTATTCAAGATCGTTCTAGCTACAGCAATCAGATAAGAAAAAATAAATAAAAGGAACCCAAATTGGAAGGGAAGTAAAAACTCACTGTTTGTAAATGATGTGATACTATATAGAGAACACTCTAAAGATACCACCCAAAACTATTAGAGCTAAAAAACAAATTCAGTAAATTTTTAGGAAACAAAATTAATATACAGAAATCTATTGCATTTATATACACTAACAATGAACTATCTGAAAGAGAAGTTAAGAAAACAATTTCATTTGCAATTGCATTAAAAAGAATGAAATACCTAGGAATAAGCCAAACCAAGAAGTTAAAAGTTTTGTACTCAGGAAACTGTAAGACATTGATGAAAGAAATTGAAGATGATACAAACAAATAGAAGGAAACGCTATGCTCATGGATTGGAAAAATTAATATTGTTAAAATGACCATACTACCCAAGGCAATCTACAGATTCAATGCAGACTCTATCAAAATACCCATGGCATTTTTCACAGAACTAGAACAAATAATTCTAAAATTTATATGGAAACACAAAAGACCCCAAAACAATCTTGAGAAAGAAAAACAAAGCTGGAGGTGTCATGCTCCCTGATTCCAAGATGTACTTCAAAGCTACAGTAATCCAAACAGTATGGTACTGGCACAAGAACAGACACATAGATTAATGAAACAGAATAGGGAGCCCAGATATGATCCGAGACTCACATGGTCAATAAATCTCTGGCAAAGGAGGCAAAGTTTACAATGGGAAAAAGACAGCCTCTTCAGTAAATGGTGTTGGGAAACTGGACAGTTACATGGAAAAGAATCAAACTGGACTACTTTCTCACACAATATACAAAAATAAACTCAAAACAGATTAAAGACTTAAAAGTAAAACCTGAAACATAAAACTCATAAAAAATCATAGGCAGTAAGTTCTTTGACATCAATCTTAGCAATATATTTTTGGATATGTGTCCTCAGGCAAGAGAAACAAAAGCAAAAATAATCAATTGTGACTACCTAAAACTAAAAAACTTCTGCACAGTGAAGGAAACTATTAATAAAAGAAAAGTCTGCCTACTGAATGGGAGAAGATATTTATATAAGATATATCTGATAAGGCATTAATATCCAAAACATACAAAGGACTCATTCAGCTCAACATCAAAAAATCACCTGATTAAAAAATGGGCAGTGGACTTGAATAGACATTTTTCCAAAGAAGACATGCAGGTGGCCAACAGATGCATGAAAGTATGCTCAACATCACTAATCATCAGGGAAATGCAAATCAAAACCAAAATGAGATCTCACCTCATGCCTGTCAAAAAGATAAGAAGTAACAAATATTGGCAAGGATTTGGAGAAAAGGAACCCTCATGCACTGTTGATGGAATGTTAATTGGTGTAGCCACTATGTAAAATGATATGGACATTCCTCAAAAAATTGAAAATAGAACTACCATACCATCCAGCAGTTCCACTGCTGGGTATTTAACTGAGGAAACCAAAAATACTAATTTGAAAGAAAAAATATGTACCTAACTGTTCATAGCAGCATTATTTATAGTAGCCAAGATAATGGAAGCCACCTAAATGTCTACAACTGATGAATGGTTAAAGAAGAGGTGAAATATTACTCAGCACTTGAGATTTTGCCATTTCAAGTGCTGAATATTACTCAGCACTTGAAATCTTGCCATTTGCAACAATGTGGATGGACCTGGAGGGTATTATGCTTAGAGAAATGTCAGACAGAGAAAGACAAATACTGTATGTTTTCACTTATATGCAGAATTTAAAAAACAAATCAAATTAACAAATACTACAAAACATATACAGACTCACAGATTCAGAGAACAAACTAGTTGTTACCACAAGGGGCAGGTGTTGGGGGAAGGGCAAAATAGGTAATGGGGATTAAGAGGTACAAACTACAGGTTATAAAACAGAGAGATCTTAGGGATGTAATGAACAACACAGGGAATAGAGCCAATATTTTATAATAACTTTGTATGGTGCATAATCTATAAAAGTATCGAATCATCAAGTGTACACCTGAAGCTAATATAACATTGTAAGTCAATTATATTTCAATTTTAAAAAAAGAAATAGCCTAATTAAAAATGGGTCAAAGACCTGAACAGACACCTCATCGAGTAAGATATACAGATGACAAATCATCATATGAAAATATACTCAACATCATATGCCATTAGGGAGTTTCAGATTAAAACAAATGAGATACCCCTGCACACCTATTGGAATGGCTAAAATCCAAAACTTCATCAACATTAATTGCTGGTATGGATTTGGAGCAAGAGGAGCTCTCATTCATTGCTGGTGGGAATGCAATATGGGACAGCCATATTGGAAAGCATTTGACAGTTTCTCACAAAGCTAAACTGAGTCTCCCTTGTTTATCAAATGAATTGAAAATTTATGTCCACACAAATATCTACATACCAATGTTTATAGCAACCCTATTCATAATTGCTAAAAGTTGGAAGCAAACCACAGTGTCCTTCAATAGCTGAATGAGTAAACAAACTGTGGTATATCCATGCCATGGAAGAATAGTTAGCAATAAAAACAAATGAGTTGTGATGCCTGGAAAAGACTAGTGCATATTTCTAAGAGAAACAAAGCCAGTCTGAAAAAAACAAATACTGTATGAGTCCACTTATATGGCATTCAGGAAAAGGCAAATCTATAGAGACATTAAAAGCCAAGTGTAAGAGGAGGGGTGAATAGATGGAGCAGAAGGGATTTTTAAGGCCAGTTAAACTAACTATTCTGTATTATACTGTAATGGTAGATACATGATACTGTGCATTTGTGAAAATCCTTAGAATTTGCAACGCAAAGAATGAACCCTATTGCACATTATGGACAGTAGTTAATAATAATGTATCAATATTGATTCATCCATTGTAGCAAGTGTACCTCAATAATCCATGATGTTACTTAGAGGGGAAACTGCTGGTGGAGGGGAAGTATATGGAAATTCTCTGTAAATTCTGCTCATTTTTTTTTCTGTAAACCTAAAACTGCTCTAAAATTAAAGTCCATTGATGAAAAAGAGGAGGAGGACTTTTACCATACCCAAATAAATGTGTTAGAGTGGTAGATTCCAGAGAGAGGCATCAACAAAAGTGAAGGCTAAGGTAAGTTAAAATTGCAGAGAGCTACAACTAGTCCAGAGGGGCTAGAGTAGAGCATACACAGAGGGATATAGTGAGATATCAAAGCTAGAAAGGTATGTTCACATGAAACCAAAGAGCTTATATTTTATTCTAGAGACAGTGAGTAGCCACTGAAAGTCTAAAAATTGGAGTGGAAAGGCAAATTAAATGGCATAGGAAAACCAGGAAGACAGGTTACCTTCTAAGCATGGTGGGATTAGTGCCTGACTGTAGAATGCAATATATCACAGAGGAAAACATGACTCGGAAACCAAATGAATGTGATATTTTAGAGGGAAGATTAGAGTATTATTGAAGTTTGTAACCTTAATGGCTGGGAGGAGGTGGTGCCATGCACTTACATAAAAGTTATAGGAGTTGCCAGAATACCAAGATGCATTAGAAAGAGTGCTTATAGTCGTCTGCCTGATGTCCTTGTGGTTGACAGGAAAGAAAAATTCATTTTGGTGATATTTAAAAAGAGTTTGTCTTCATTACCATTCTATTAAAAGTTGCTGTACATTTCTGACATGTGACTAAATGAGCCAGATTGCTGGAGTGTTGTATACTATTGATGGCTCTTAATGTTTCCAGCTTTGGGAAAAGGTTGACTTACATAATTCAGTATTTGCATATGCTTTGCATGTGCAGCTCAACTGGGGTCACTGTTAAACTTGCCTGTAATATAAATATTAGCTTAAATTCCAGGGTACTATAGTCAATTCGTGGTTAGTTATTGTAGGTCATGATATGAAATTGTGACTTTTAAGCACTTCATGGTTATTTGAAATGTTTGACGAATTGTATTTTAAAACTGTCAATGAGCTGTTAAATTCTGTTTGTGGTTTGCATTTAGTTTGCATGTCAATTGGACTTTAAGTAGGCATATGACTTGATACTGCCAGATGGTATCTGAATGATGCTGGAAAATTTTGGAGAATGAGGAAAGATTATTATACTGCTAAGGGAAATGTAAACTGAACAAAAGTTTATTTGAGAGGTAAATGGAGGCACTGATGGCTACTTTTCATCTACGGTTTGATCAATTTTCTATTAAAATACTGAGTACATAAAGAAGAATTGGAAGTCTATAATTATCTTGGGTTTGTGGTAAATGAGAAGCTTATATAGAAATCTATGTATGTTATTGATGGTTGCTATTATATGGAGCATAAAGTGAAGGTTCTTAGGGGAAGATAAATAGTGATTAATTTATGTTATGGAATATCCTATCATTATAGCAAAGCTGTATGATGGTTAACGTATAAAATGCATATATATCTAAGTAATTTTGAAAGCTTAACTGAAAATAAACCAATTTAAAACGGGGTGCAGAAATCCATTTTGAATTCAGTGTTTACGTTGTGTTCAGGCTTTAAAGTAATAATCACAGGAAAAAGGTTTCACATCTGAAAAGTATGTTTTGATAGATTGCTCCTAAAAAGGATTCAGAGACTGAGTCATAAGTGAAGTGATGGGGAAAAGTTTAAAATACTTTATCAATATTCTTTGGGGATTTGGAGTCATAGGAAGTATAGAATATGTTTCCCTTCTGGGGTTCCATGCAAAATTTGTTTCTAGCTTTTTTATTATCCTTGTGTAATTCTGATAACAGTGCATTTTGTAGCTATCTTTATCAGAAATATTGGTGATGGTTGTATTCTTTATTTACAAGTTTCTTTAATAGAGATAACCACTTTAATGTATGAGACCTGTTATATCCGGAAGTTTGTTTTATTGTGCTGCTTTTGAAATTGTTTTGTTAATGACTTTAATTCAACCATTATTGTTGAACCCAGGAGATGGACTTCAAATCAATTCACAATGTTTCTTCCTTCTAGCCTCCTTTTTGTCCTAAAAATATGTGTGTAAAGTGTTTGTATTACTGTTACTGTTGTTTTGAGGAAAGATATTTAAGGGGCCTGTGAATATATTTCCTATAGATTCATCGTTGTACACTTGCTGTTGTGATATGGGAAGCAAGAAAAAATGAGGGGATGGCAAAGAGGAAAAAGAGATGTTATTAACAGTTGATAATTGTGTGCAAGACAAACACAAACATTGCCCATAGTAGAATGTTAATAGTCTGTAACAATTTAGGAAAATTTTAGGCAAGCATGTTTTAGAACATCTGTTAAAGATTGATAGTTTCTGGGCTCATGTCCAAAAGAAGGCAAGATCAAGATAATAGTTTAAAATACATTATAAAGTGCTATGGTTTACTTATTGTAGTCATGTTAACATCCGTAATGTTAGGCTAACTTTCCTTATCCTCTGCTCAAAGGTATTTCTTCACAAATCCCAACCTTATAAGGGGAAAGTAGACAACTATTTTAATTTGTTACCATTTTCGTGATGACATATCTGTGGCTACCACAAGTGTAATGTGGATAGTACTTGAAAGATATTAAGAAATTCAAAATATGTGAGAAATATTTCACATTGCATAAGAAAACAAATGGAATTCTTGACGCTACTCAAAGATATTGGTATTTGTTATTAAACTGGAAAACAGGCTGATATTTTGGTAGGGGAGTTATTCCTTACAGACAAAGGTTCCAAATTAGAGCTATACACATTCATTTTAGAGATTTATAACTAAAAGAGTAGGACATATTCCAAATCTTATTTTCTTCAATAATTCTGAAGCCTAGAGAATCTATATCTTATCATACCAGCGCCACTATTATGTCTCCTAAAGAAAGAGTTAAGCTAGAAACTATCTACACATCAGTACATTATAATGTTTAAAAAGAAAGTTACTTCTTTTTGTTAAACAAAGTGATGTTCAGCTGAAAGATTTTTGTTTGTTTTTATAAGTAAAAAAGTTTGAACCTTGAAAGTATTTTGGGAGTGAGAGCATGAACAAGGAATATTGTTAAATAAAAGTCTGTGGATATAGGAATATTTTTAAATTATAAAACAATGTTAAGTGCCATAAGTACTAGTAATTTCTCAAAGAGATACTAGGATATATTAAAAATTCATTTAAAAAAATTCAACAAGAGTGAAATATAGATTTTTTTTTTACTATTTTATAGGATCAATTTTGATGTGATTTCCCTTTGTCCAAACAATGTAACTAATGTAATAATTTAACATGTGCTGTCTCTTTTAGGACTGGATCTGCCATTTATGATGATGCCTCATCCCCTACTTCCAGTCAGCTTACCTCCTGCATCAGTTGCCATGGCAATGAATCAGATGAACCATCTCAATACTATTGCCAACATGGCTGCTGCAGCCCAGATTCACAGTCCACTCTCCAGAGCTGGGGCCTCAGTTATAAAGGTAAGAATCATGATTTAGAAGAGGACAAAGGTGTTAATTACATGTAAATGTTGATAAAATAATAGCAATACCACTAGATCTTCAGTAAAAACACACAGCTCATTGACTCAGTTGCCTAGCATAAAGTATTGATGAGTTTGATTTCTGACTAAGCCTGCTAAGGTGTTTTTTGTTTTTTTATTTTTGTTATTGTTGTTGTTTGTTTTCATTAAATGACCACAGATATGACCTTTACTTCTAGCTTCCTGTCTTGCATTCATAAGAACAGTGTGTGGCAGGTGTGCCCAGCTAAGGACAGAGTAGAAGAATGTGCAAAATCTATTCCCATTGCTGGTGTGAGACAAAGTAACCACTGCATCTTTTTGGTGTTTGTGATGCGGTTGTGGAGTAGTATATACCATACAAGGCTTGTAGTCAGAAAGACCTGAATTTCAATTCTTATTCTGCCAATTAATAGCTGAATGACCTTGGATATGACAGTTAACCCTCCTGAACTTGTTTCCACAACTGTAAAATATAGGTGATAGTAATAATCTATACCACTTATTTCATTGGCTGTCTGGAGATAATATGAGTAAAATATAGTTTAAAACTGTGAAACATTAAATAAATACTTATGATAATTTATATCATTATCATCATATTCTAGAATAATTTTTTTCAAAATTTCAGGATAAATGGGTAATGAAACACAAATAATATTTTATAATCCTCCTTATGTCTCCTATTAGTTTGGCACATGGTCTCTCTGCCCTCCAAGTAACACATGAACTAAGCTCTTTAATATATTTTTCCTTTTGTTGAGGAGATAATATAAGGGTATATAGGATCAAAAGAGTAGCTAATCCGGGCAACCCTTGATTTGTTCCTTTGTTCCTCCATTTATTCAACAAATATTATTCTCTTGATATTTACACATCACAGAGAGAGAAATATAGGATATGAATAGGACATAATTCCTGACTTCCAGGACTCACAAACTAAATTTAAGACAAACAACAAGTACCATTTAACTTACATAAGACTGTGATGGATAGCATAGAGAATAACCAAGTATTACCAGAATTTAGAGGAGGGAGAGATCAAACCTAGATTGAAGAAAGAGGGAGCAGGAATCACAAATGGCATTACAGTTGATGGATTTGAGCTGGGCCTTGAAATATTGATATGATTGTAATAGATGTACATGGGAGTAAAAGAAGTGAAGGCAGAAGAAATGTGAGATTCTAGACATTTTTGTTCCATTTTAAATTAGCTTCCAGTTTGTGGGACTTCTAAAACAATGAAGAATGGATAAAGAAGATGTGGCACATATATACAATGGAATATTACTCAGCCATAAAAAGAAATGAAATTGAGTTATTTGTAGTGAGGTGGATGGACCTAAAGTCTGTCATACAGAGTGAAGTAAGTCAGAAAGAGAAAGACAAATACCATATGCTAACACATATATATGGAACCTAAGAAAAAAAATGTCATGAAGAATCTAGGGGTAAGACAGGAATAAAGACACAGACCTACTAGAGAATGGACTTGAGGATATGGGGAGGGGGAAGGGTAAGCTGTGACAAAGTGAGAGATTCACATGGACATATATACACTACCAAACATAGAATAGATAGCTGGTGGGAAGCAGCTGCATAGCACAGCAAGATCAACAAGGTGCTTTGTGACCACCTAAAGGGGTGGGATAAGGAGGGTGGGAGGGAGGGAGACACAAGAGGGAAGAGATATGGGAACATATGTATATGTATAACTGATTCACTTTGTTGTAAAGCGGAAACTAGCACACTATTGTAAAGCAATTATACTCCAATAAAGATGTAAAAAAAAAGAGAGAAAATTTAAAACATAACTTTGTAGGAAAGGAAAACTGATAAATTTTTATTAAGCTCCATATGTATTTCCATGGCCAAGAGGCATTGTACTTCCTGTAAAGATTGTGGTCCTCAGTGAACTAGTCTACCCCAGCTAATCAGAGCTCTGTTTGAATACTTGATCAGAACGTAAACCAGGAATCTGAGTTGTCTTTGAGACAAAAAATCACCCATGAACATTATTTAAATGATGGAGTAGGGGCTTCCCTGGTGGCGCAGTGGTTGAGAGTCCACCCGCTGATGCAGGGGACACGGGTTCGTGCCCCAGTCCAGGAAGATCCCACATGACGTGGAGTGGCTGGGCCCTTGAGCCATGGCCGCTAAGCCTGCGCGTCTGGAGCCTGTGCTCCGCAACGGGAGAGGCAACAACAGTGAGAGGCCCGCGTACCGCAAAAAAAAAAAAAAAAAAAAGATGGAATAAGTTTCCTATGATTTTGAAACTGGATGGCTACTATATAAATGTGACCCCACACAAAACAGGGAAACTCTATTATGAAAAAAACCATGATTTACAGTAATGGAATTGTCACGCTTACTTTGAAATGATGAAAAAATACTCTCAATAGAGGCATGATTATGGCTCTTCAGAAGTACCTTTGTTTACTTTCTTAATGACCATTACTCAGAATGAATCAGCTACATTTTGATTGAATGTTTGGGACTTTTGATAGCTTTGTGATGAATTTGGATCAAAGAGGCACTTGGGGACGGAGTTCATGACTAGTATTTGGCTATTGGTGGAGATAACGATTGAAATGGAAAGGATAATTATCTTTTCCTTTAATAATCCAAATATTGTTAATGTATAAAAGCAATATAGCTATATTTTTGTTTATTGCTGATTTGTCTATTTCATATGCAACCTATTTTAAGAGGAAGTCAGAACCTTCACAAACACAATTGGATGCTGTTTTGTAAAAGTTGACATGGATCACATGGTTATTTAAGTCCTGCAATTATGCAGAAACCATTTTACGCTGAAGAAAATTACCTCTACTTTCATATAGTTATTTTGACTAAAGTCAGTTGAAAACAAAATATTTATTTTGCATTCCTTTTGATAAATTTCTCTGCAAATCTATTGAAATAGATTTCCATCAGAGGATGAGAAGGAAATAAAATTTTTTACAGAGTTGATTTCAGTGAATATGTAGTGAGAAGTTTTTAATATAATTGCCAAGTTTTTCTTGTTTATTTTTGAAAAGATGCTATTGTATGATAGTAACATTATTAGTTTTAAAATAATAATTCACAGGAACTAGCATAACAAAAATAATTGAATTAATTGACAAATTAGGTGTTCATATGTTAAAACCTCACCCCTTCTTTTAAGAACTGTTATCAATATGATACTATGTGGTACCCAATTCTATGGACAGAAATTTCACACCTCTGTTGATCTATATTTCAACAGAAATTTGTTTTCAATGTGCTTCTTGGTGAAGCACGTTTTCAAAGTTCAATCTATTAAAATATCACATGCAGTGGGCAAACCTATGAATTGAGAGTTTATCATGTACTACTACTTGTCACATACAGGAACTATTAAAAAAACACATTTTCTCTATTACATTTACAGATTATTTTTATCCTGGTAGTTTGTCATAAAAAAACAGGTATTTAAATTTGTATTACTCATTGTAATTACTCACAAAATATTTGCATTGAAGTCATCAGATCTTTTATATTATATTTACCATTTAGAGGTAAACTGTCCTTCCAAAATTTGAATGATCAGAAAACTTAACATTTAACATTTAGAAATAAATGACATAATTATGGAATTTGATTTTTTCTGACAAATCCACTATGAATTAAGGAAAGCCACAACAGCTTGCTTCACAAAACCCTCTTTGCTGTGTATTACATTGTCTGAGCTTAGGCGGTCAGCTATAACAAAATACCATAAACTAGATGGCTTAAACAAGAGAAATTTCTCACAGTTCTAGAGGCTGGGAAATCCAAGACCAAAGTGCCTATGATTATGTTCCTGGTGAGAGCTCTCTTTCTGGTTTGCAGACAGTCATCTTCTTGCTGTGTCCTCACAAGGTGAAGAGAGAGAGAGGAAGCTAGCTCTACCATGCCTCTTCTTATAAGGGCACTAATCCCAACATGAAGTTTCCCCCCTTATGACCTATTACCTCCCAGAAGCCCCATCTCTAAATACCACCACATACATTTAGGATTAGAGTTTCAACCCATGAATTTTGGGGAGACAAGCTTTCAGTCCATAGCATAGACAATCTAATGTGATTATAGAGTCATCTAGGAAAGCAAGTGATTTAACACACAGCTGCAGAAAAAAAAATATATATATATATCAGAAACTTGATATACACAGTAAGAGATTATAACACATTACAAAAAAGTCCAAAATATGTGTTTAGTTGTATTAAAATTTACAAATATTCACAAAAAGATCTACCAAACTTATTGATGTGTTTAAATGTTTTCATATCACATCCTGTTTTCATATCATTTTTTTAAATCTCTGGAATTTAAAAAGTGCTGTGATATTGTTTTCAGAATCCTTCTAAACACCTGCTAGTCTCCTTTAGCGTAGTTTGTGTTAAGCTGATGCCTGTGTGTTGTCACTGATGCTCATGAGACTGTAATCACAATTTCCTTCGGAATGTGCTTTGAATATATGAGAAATAGAGAATATCAAGTTAGTGAATGACTTGCTCCATAAACCATATTTAATTTCCAACACTTAGCATTTCTTTTTTTATATTTCACATATTTTGACATTTTTATTTTTAAAGGGTTTTATTTTATTCTTTTTCAAAATATGTTCCCATTTGGTTATTAGAGAATATTGAGCAAAGTTCCCTGTGCTATATAGTAGGTAGCTGGTTAACTATTTTAAATATAGCAGTATGTACATGTGTGTCCCAAACTCCCAGTCTATCCCTCACCCCCACCCCATGCTTCCCTGTGACAACCATAAGTTCTTTCTCTAAGACTGTGAGTCTGTTTCTGTTTTGTGTATAAGTTCAGTTGTATCATATTTTTTAGATTCCGCATATAAGTGATATCATATGATATTTGTCTTCCTCTGTCTGACATACTTCACTTAGTATGATAATCTCCAAGTCCATCCATGTTGCTGCAAATGGCATTATTTCATTCATTTTATGGCTGAGTAATATTCCATTGTATATATGTACCTCATCTTCTTTATCCATTCATCTGTTGATGAACATTTAGGTTGCTTCCATGTCTCGGCTATTGTAAACAGTGCTGCAATGAACATTGTGATGCATGTATACTTTCGAACCAAGGTTTTCTCCAGATATATACATAAGAGTGGGATTGCTGGATCATATGGTAGTTCTATTTTTAGTTTTTTAAGGAAATTCCACACTGTTCTCCATAGTGGCTGTACCAATTTTCATTCCCATCAACAGTGGAAGAGAATTCCCTTTTCTCTACACCCTGTCCAACATTTATTGTTTGTAAATTTTTGCTGATGGCCATTCTGACTGGTGTCAGTTGATATCTTATTGTAGTTTTGATTTGCATTTCTCTAATAATTGGTGATGTTAAACATCTTTTTATGTGCCTCTTGGCCATCTGTATGTCTTCTTTGGAGAAATGTCTATTTAGGTCTTCTGCCCATTTGTTGATTGGGTTGTTTGTTTTTATAGTATTGAGCCACATGAGCTCTTTGTAAATTTTGGAAACTAATCCTTTGTTGGTTGCATCATTTGCAAATATTTTCTCTCATTCTGTGGTTGTCTTTTTGTTTTGTTTATGTTTTCCTTTGCTGTGCAAAAGCTATTGAGTTTAATTAGGTTTGTTTATTTTTTGTTTTTATTTTCATTACTGTGGGGGATGGATTGAAAAAGATATTGCTGTGATTTATGTCAGAGAGTGTTCTGCCTATGTTTCCCTCTAAGAGTTTTACAGTCTCACATTTAAGTCTTTAATCCATTTTGAGTTTATTTTTGTGTGTGGTGTTAAAGAGTGTTCTAATTTCATTTTTTTACATGTAGCTGTCCAGTTCTCCCAGCACTATTTATTGAAGAGACTGTTTTTCCTCCATTGTATAGTCTTGCCTCCTTTGTCATAGATTAATTGACGATAAGTGCATGGGTTCATTTCTGGGCTTTCTATGCTGTTCCATTGATCTATATTTCTGTTTTTGTGCCAGTACCATACTCTTTTGATGACTATAGCTTTGTAGTATAGTCTGAGGTCAGGGAGCCTGATTCGTCCACCTCCGTTTTTCTTTCTCAAGATTGCTTTGGTTATTCGGAGTCTTTTATGTCTCTATATGAATTTCAAGATTTTTTGTTCCAGTTCTGTGAAAAATGCCATTGGTAATTTGATAGGGATTGCATTGAATCTGTAGATTGCCTTGGGTAGTATAGTCATTTTCCCAATATTCATTCTTCCAATCCAAGAACATGGTATATTTTTCCATCTGTTTATGTTGTCTTCGATTTCTTTCATCAGCATCTTATAGTTTTCCAATACAGGTCTTTCTTCTCCTTAGGTAGGTTTATTCCTATGTATTTTATTCTTTTTGATGTGATGGTATATGGGGCTGTTTCTTTAATTTCTCTTTCTGATCTTTTGTTGTTAGTGTATAGAAATGGAACAGATTTCTGTGTATTCATTTTGTATCCTTCCAGTTTACTGAATCCATTGATGAGGTCTAGTAGTTTTCTGGTAGCATTTATAAGATTTTCTATGTATAGTATCAAATGTATAGTATCATGTCATCTGCAAACAGTGACAGTTTTGCTTCTTCTTTTCCAATTTGGATTCCTTTTATTTCGTTTTCTTCTCTGTTTGCCATGGCTAGGACTTCCAGAACTATGTTGAATAAAAGTGGCAAGAGCAGACATCCTTGTCTTGTTGCTGATCTTAGAAGAAATGCTTTCAGCTTTTCACTGTTGAGTATGATGTTAGCTGAAGGTTTGTCACATATAGCCTTTATTATATTGAAGTTTGTTCTTTCTTTGCTCACTTTCTGGAGAGTTTTTATCATAAATGGGTGTTGAAAGCACTTAGCATTTCTGATTAAAGTGCCTGGGAGGACATATTTTAATATTCCTGTGCTTCACTTTTTCTTTCTGCAAACTAGATCTCTCACATTCTTTACACTTCATTTCTATGTTTCAATTTCTTCTGACTGAATTTGCATCAGAAAACTGGTTAGGCTAATCTATAAGTCATGTTAACTCCTAATCATAATTCAGGTTAGCCAATTTGGTATTTGTTAGCAAGTATATTGTTAGCTATTTGAATCAGAAGAAGCCACTGATATCTGGTTTAAAGCCATCCATAATTTTTATTCTCCATTGATTGAGTCCCTATTATGCATCAGGTGGTTTTTAAGGTTTATAACCTAATGGGAAGAGACAAATAATAAACAGAATTCTTTATTAAAAATTTACACAGATAAAATGAACTAATATGTACTATTTTGAAAACATGCTTTTGCTGATTTTGTTTTATACTCCATGAGACCAGGATTCCTGTCATAAGAAAAATGGAAACTACGTATAATGATTTAAGTTTTCTTACTTTCTCTGTGCTTAAAAGTTTATTTGTGGATGATTGTCAGTGTGTCATGTTTGTCCTTAATTTTTCAGGTTCTTTAAAAGGACCAATGTAGAATGCATACAACTGTGATTGCATATTTGCATAATATGTGTTTTAATAATGTGACAGTGTACTTGAGTTCATTTGAATGCTCATAAACTCAAATGAATGCAACACTTAGTGTACTTATTCATAATCTTGTTATTTGTCTAGTGTGATAATGTTGAACATTAGAATGAAATAAAAAACCTTTAAATGCCTATAATAGACTTAAAAGTTCAGTGTTTTAGAGTTTATATTTGGTCCAGCATCCAGTGGTGTGTCTGTAAAGCAGCTCTTCATAAACAAAACAAAATAAAAAAGAAAACCTCTGATTTATAACATTTGCCAATTTCTATGGTGTAAATATTCCCACAATGGCTGATTTCAAGTTAACAACAGCTTAACACTTGGCTCACAGAATTACTGTATATTTAACAATTATCTCTAGTTTGAGCAAGACAACACTCTCCTTTGAAAGCATTACATGAAATATGAAATGTTTATCAAATCAAACATTCTATGCCAATATTCTCCCATATCCATTAAGCAAATCAAACAAAATCTTTTCAAAGAAGTTTACCTATTATCTTTTATTTCTTCAGAAAGGCATAACATGTGAGTCAAAGTTTGAGAAGTCTCTATAAAATGAATGAATAATTAGTTTCTTTGACAATTGATATTATACCAGCTTAACATAGAATAAAGTCAAATTGGAAAGAGCATAATTTCATTTGTGCCTTTTTCTTCTACCACTGTGTAAATATTTCTACCCTAGTGTGAAAAAAGTTAGGTGATTAGAGGTGTTGACTCCTGCAAATATCCTTAGATAGTGAAAGTTAACGCAAGGTAGGCTAGACCTGGCTTTGTCTTTTTCATTTCCTTTTCACAGGTAGGAGAGAAAACCATAGCTTTTTAGAGCTCTGAGAAGTGATGTGACTTTTAGAAACTTAGAATCTACAGAAAATATATATTTGCTTATGGTTTAATAAATTTCCCCACCTCCATGGTGGTAAACAGTTAACAAAGTATCTTAGGCAGATGCATAGCACATACCTACTATAGCAACACTATTCAATATAGGAGCCACTAGCCACATGTGGCTATTTCAATTTAAATTAATTAAATAAAATGAAAACTTCAGTTCCTCGGTTTCAACTAGCCACATTTCAACTTCTCAATAGTCACATGGTTCTTGACTACTATATTAGATAGCACAGGTAAGGAACATTTGCGTCACTGAAGAAAATTTTATTGGACAGCACTGTTCTAGAGCATTAGAGAGGATGGTTGGAAAGTTCAGAATCCCTAGTAATCTTTGGCAAAAAAGGATAATACAGATTGAAAAAATCAGCAAGTGGATTGCAATTAGCCTTGAATTTGCCAGAAATGATAGCTATTGCTGAATATTGTCTTACTCCATTATTACTGTCATCTTTTTCTATTAGGAAACAGAGAGCAAGAACACAGAATTCACTGATTTAGCAAAGGTCTAATGTGTGTAAAGGATCATGTTACATTGCTTTATCAAAAACACAAAATGAAACAGGCAGATACCCCATCCCCCAAATAATTTATAGAATTATATACTGTTTCTGGCTAGAACCATCATAGTTTGTCAGCTAAGTAAGATGCATTGAGAAGATTTCACTGGAGGCAGTATGGCATGATGCGTAAGAGCACAAGCTCTGAAGTCAGATTGTCTGCCTGTATTTGAATCCTGGTTTCAAAATTTCTTTTTATATGACTTTAGGAAAATGAATTAACCTGCCTGTATCTCAGTTTGCCTTATTTCCCAATGAAATGGGGATAATAATTGTACCTACTTCACAGTGTTAACAAAAGACTTCAATGAGACAAACTTGTTAACACACTTAGAGCACTGTCTGACATCTAGTAAATACTCAGTATATATATTACCTAATATTATTTTCTTTTATTATGTTTTATACTTGTTTTCTTTTATTATGTTTTCTATACTCACATAGAAATAGTAATAAGTAGAAACCAAAATCATGGCAAAGAGCTACCCTGAGAAAGAAGTAGCTTTCCCTATATACATTTGTCTGTGCAACTTCTTATCAGTACCAGGACCAAGGGTTCCCCACCATTAGATGCATATACAGGTATTGGACCCGCCCTCTAGAGAGCATCTGTTCATGTGCAATGGCTGTTTAGATCTCAGTGCCACAAAAGAAAAGTTAGGAATCTGGTGGGAACTGGAGAGAGGTGCCCATTCTGATATCAAAATTGATCTAATTTGTATTTTATTTTAACTTATCTTTAAATGTTTATATGTGGATTATTTAGTCTTTAGTCTGAACTATGAGAATCTACACACCATATGAAGACACCCATAGGCCTTTCTTTCATCCTCAATGGGTATATTAGTCACTCAATAAATGTTTGTTGCATGAATGAATGAAAACTAATGATTCATCGGATATTAAACTTTGAGGAGTGTTTTCAACATAAATGATCATTAGTGATACAGACGTTAATTCCCAAGCTGGAAAAGACATTATAAGTTGCAAACAAATCTTTTTTTGGTTTTGGTTTTGTGGTTGTTGTTTGCTTCTGTTTTTTGGCCAGAAACTAGTTTGGGAATATTGTTATGCCAGGCACATAGTCTTTAGGTCTGGCTCAGATCCCTTTACTGTTGGCTCAGATATTATCATTTGTAGCTAATAACTAATATAACTATAACATGAATTGAAAATTGCATTAAGATCATTAGGCTTTCAAAGTTTTCATCCTTCAGTTATATTACTCAATGTGACAAAATCCTGAGAGCAGAATAGGTAAAATACCTGACTGATATGAAAATATATTTTCCTACATTTAAATATTTTATAATACAGTTTTTCTGTATTTGTGGGAAACTTTGTCATATCAGTGTGCCATAGTTTTCTCTGATAACAAATTTAAGAAATTTAAGTAGGAGGCTGTTATTTAGCTGTTTACCAGTATCATCTGATTAGCTGTGTTTTTTGTTTAGCTGAGCAGCTGGCAATTAATGAATTGATTGGAAATTGTCACAAGGCAATGGCATTAGCACGTGAACATCTGGTATTAAAATTAGTCAACACAGAGAGGGTTTTTTTGTGATAATTCAAATTCACTGAAAAAATCACTAGTTGAGTCTTATTCTAAGTGCTCTGTGGAAAGACAAAGCTATTACTGTTTTTAGAACGTGAGATGAAGATGCATTGAGTGAGAATTAAGGTGAGTGTGTGTGTGTGTGTGTGTGTGTGTGTGTGTGTTTGGATGGGTGGCAGAGGCCCAAGCCTACAACATAATTTGCAAGCCATACATATTCCCACTGAACTATCCATTCTCCCACTCGTGGTCATTTACATGCTATGAACAGATATTATGGCTGATTCTCTTCAGCTGTCAGCCTCTTCCAGAACAAGTTTCAAATTGAAGAGGTGGAAGGGTCCTTTGTCCAAATATTACATAGGTCACAGTTAGGGCATGCTTATGATTTTGGACTCTCTCATGGTTACATGTTCCAGTTGTACCCCCCTCATCTGTCTGTTTTTTTCTAAATTCATGAAAACCCTGCCATATCCATCTGTGTTAACTTAAATACATTTGTATATTGTTGATTGTGGAACACATACTAATTCTTAAACTGATTCATAAAAATTCATAAAGTATCATGCATCCAATAGTATTCAAAGATAATAAATCTGAGCATCAAATTCTTCCTCAGGACTAATGGTAACCCAAGTTAGCAACAACAATGAACAAACTTCTTATTTTCTTGTTCCTGATTTTATTATTTAAGTCTGTCAAATTAAAATCTGTTCTGTTTCTGCATAACTCTGGTGACAGTACAGAAGGAACACATCAATTAAATATGAAATATCAAGACAAATGCATGAATAAAATATCTAGCATTCAGATAAACTTCCAAAAGCCACTCCTAAGCAGCGAAATGCCATTAAATCCTTTAGAAACTCATTAATAGATTAACATTTGGAAGAGTAATTGCAGTGAGAGTTGAATTCCAATTAAATAAAAATACAAAATGTATGTTACATAACCCCACTGAATGCTTGAGAAGAATCAGTATCATAAAACATCAGAGGTACAATTTAACATTGAGATAGGTGTTTTTAAAAGGCAACTACGCACATGAACACATACATATAAACACGTTTAATATGCATGTATTAGTACTTCACAAGTTCTATGTATATTATACTTCCAAAGATGTAAAGAAATACATTGAGATGAAATAAAGGATCTCCATGAAAATGGGCAGAATTGATACCTTAGTGCCAACAAACTAAAGCCTTTACCAAACTGACTGTGTTAAACCTTGTATAAAACTGATTATTCTCAGCTTTGACGCTGTTTTTTATTAAGGTTCAAATGTACTTTCAAATGATTTAATATGATGAACATCTCCTTTGAACATATGTACCCCCAAAAAAGGGAAACAGTGTGATAGAAGAGGGAATAATAGGTACTAATTAAAAATGTTTTCTATAATGACTCTTTCTTCTTAGGCACAAGCCTTGAACTATGTATGTATATGCTAGAATTTGAGTTATTATTGCAGATAATTTTACTAATTTCAGGGGAAAGTGGGGATTGATTGGGTAAGTATGTATCAGTTTTGGAAACCTCCCTCCTTTGCTACTTTGACTGAATATGGAGAAAACTTCTGCAGTGTTTCAGAAGAGCTACAGCTGTTTTTGATGGGGCACAAATGAAATACATGAAGAGTAACAGTGTTGTAAAACTCATAAATGCCAAATAAAATTATGTCATCAATGAGTAAAATGGAGTTATAGATTTGCAATTTTCCTTTTTAAATGCCCTTATTGATTTGTTGCAAATACTGTTAACCCTGTATTTGGCAAATGGTGAAGACATTATCACTTGTGTTCTCATTTGTAATAAAACGGATTAACTTGCTGTGAAAATTTAACGAGACTGAGACACAACAGTAGCCACCTAATGAACCAAAACACATTGCAGTTAAGTAGCTAAATAGATGCATACTGATTACAGGGCTGAAAAATGGATCTGCTTACTTGCAAAGTAGAAATTGTTTATAGAACTATTCATTATTTTAGGCAAAATTAAACATTCCCAGTTTCCTACAGATTTTTCTTCTTTTTTGAGGTACACAGGCCTCTCACTGTTGTGGCCTCTCCCGTTGCGGAGCACAGGCTCCGGACGCACAGGCTCAGCAGCCATGCTCACGGGCCCAGCCGCTCCGCGGCATGTGGGATCTTCCCGTACGGGGGCACGAACCCGTGTCCCCTGCATCGGCAGGTGGTCCCCTGCATCGGCAGGTGGACTCTCAACCACTGTGCCACCAGGGAAGCCACAGATTACTTTTTTAAACCCACCTAATTCTTAATCAGTATGAGGCACTGGATTCATCTAATGTTGTTTACATGGTGAAAAAAGTCTGTGAAAAAAGTCTGACCTCTTAGGAAACAATAACAATGAATTGAACCTTGATCGAATTTGGAAAGTGCAGGCTACAAAATATTAAAGCAGAAATATGACTTTATGCAAAATGCTACTGTAGCTCTAAGTCATGTTTTCAAAGTTAATTTATTTTTCCACCTAATGTAATGTTCAAAATGTCAAAGAAAGTGTTTAAGAGTAATTATTTGAGTTCATATTATTTGTTCATATGAAAATTTTAAACATTTTGGAGGATTCCTCTTTATAGCATTGTATTTTTTCTCATTATTTATAGTACTTTCTATTTGTGTAGATGTTCTTCCAATTTTTAAAAAATTCAGTATGAGCTTTCATTTTATAAGCAGGGTGAGCAAGATCAAGTATCACTGTCACTTGAATTCTCTTGCTTTTCCAAACCATCAACTTTATGAATCACTCCCAAATTTTCCATTTTTATTATGGCAGCATATATTGCTGTGTATTATTCCTGTTTGCCACTACACAGTGATTTTGTTTGTTCAGTTCTATTTTTGCTCAGTAACTGCTGTACTTTGTCTCTATCCATTCACTTATAGGTCCATTAGAGATAAACATAGCTATTAAATTACATATTTTTCAGCAAATATCCAATGTTAGAATTCAAAGACTGAATGGGCATAGTTTAGCATAGAATCATTGAAACTACACAACAGTGAAAAGCAAAAAATAATTTTGACCTCATATATGAAATTCCTTTCGTTAGGGTGTGTGTGTGTATGTACACGTGCTATTTAGGGATTATATTTTTAATCACTACACTTCAGGTTGAATTTCACAGCTGATGAACTACTAGTCTTTTCAAAAAGTAAAACATTGTGGTATAAAGTCTATATATAATTTGCTGCCCATCTCCATACCTTCCCTCCAAAATACAAATATAATTATTTGGAAAAAAATGATTCTCTTCTTCTGCTTTGCTTATATTGTCTTTTGATCTTGCCCTGTGTACATAGTATTGCAACTGTATACTTAACTGTATACTAAATATAAATGAAATATATATTTCTCTGTCTTAAAACATTGTTTTTGAAACATGACAAAAGTCATAGAGACTTTAAGGTGTAGTATATATTTACAATTATTGGTATTTAATAACTATATCATATTGTAGCTAATATACACAAAGTCTGCTGTTCATTTCATTAAAATTATCAAATGTTAGCTAAATGCTAAATAATAATATATAAAACAACATTAAAAATGAACATACTACATTGATGACTGTATTAGTTCTTTATTGTTTCTGTAACAAATTATGACAAATTAAGTAGCTTAAAACAATGCAAATTTATTATATTATAGTTCTGTAGGTCAGATGTCTGACATGGCTATCATTGAGCTAAAATCAAGCTGCTGGAAAGAGTGCATTTCTTTCTGTAAGCTCCCAATAAAGAATCGATTTCCTTGCCTTTTCCAGCTTATCTCTCTGACCATTCTTCCATAATCATATCTTCCTCTGACTTTCCTTTCTGCCCCAAGATAATCCAGTGTAATAGCTCTATCTCAAGGTTCTCAGTCACATCTGAAAAGTCCATTTTGCCATGTAAGATAACATATTCACAGGCTCTAGCTCTTAGGATATGGACTAAACATCTTTGGCAGGGCAGAGAGGCACTATTCTCTCTGCCACAATGATAGACATTGCAAAATGCTAATTTCCACTAATGAAATAATAACCTTTAACTCTCATAATATTAATTTTGCATTAAGCAGTTTTCCTTTAAGGAGTTTATCTGTTTTGGGCCTCTTGTGCAAAATCATTGTGAAAATGTATAAGCACATATTTGACAAACTAATTTTTAATGTTATGATTAGAATACTGCGGTTGTAATTACACATAATTAGACAGAACATTTAATTTAAGAAATTTATTATGGATTAATTAAATATTTTATAGAATAAACATTCTCTGTCCCAGCATACATATCACTGAGTCACATTTATTGCATATATGGATAAACACTACAATGTGTTTTTTTTTTTACATCTTTATTGGAGTATAATTGCTCCACAATGGTGTGATAGTTTCTGCTTTACAACAAAGTGAATCAGCTATACATATACATATGCCCCCACATCTCTTCCCTCTTGCGTCTCCCTCCCTCCCACCCTCCCCATCCCACCCCCCAGGTGGTCACAAAGCACCAAGCCCATCTCCCTGTGCTATGCGGCTGCTTCCAACTACCTATCTATTTTACGTTTGGTAGTGTATATATGTCCATGTCACTCTCTCACTTTGTCACAGTTTACCCTT
This sequence comes from Leucopleurus acutus, assembly GCF_964270905.1. Taxonomy (NCBI): domain Eukaryota; kingdom Metazoa; phylum Chordata; class Mammalia; order Artiodactyla; family Delphinidae; genus Leucopleurus; species Leucopleurus acutus. The sequence continues at coordinate 74,741,984 of NC_139148.1, forward strand.
CCCCCTCCCCATATCCTCAAGTCTATTCTCTAGTAGGTCTGTTGTTTATCCCTGTCTTACCCCTAGGTTCTTCATGACATTTTTTTCTTAGATTCCATATATATGTGTTAGCATACGGTATTTGTTTTTCTCTTTCTGAATTACTTCACACTCTGTATGACAGACTCTAGGTCCATCCACCTCATTATAAATAGCTCAATTTCGTTTCTTTTTATGGCTGAGTAATATTCCATTGTATATATGTGCCACATCTTCTTTATCCATTCATCTGATGATGGACACTTAGGTTGTTTCCATCTCCAAGTTATTGTAAATAGAGCTGCAATGAACATTTTGGTACATGATTCTTTTTGAATTATGGTTTTCTCAGGGTATACGCCCAGTAGTGGGATTGATGGGTCATATGGTAGTTCTATTTGTAGTGTTTTAAGGAACCTCCATACTGTTCTCCATAGTGGCTGTACCAATTCACATTCCCACCAGCAGTGCAAGAGTGTTCCCTTTTCTCCACACCCTCTCCAGCATTTATTGTTTCTAGATTTTTGCACAGCAAAGGAAACCATAAACAAGACTAAAAGACAACCCTCAGAATGGGAGAAAACATTTGCAAATGAAGCAACTCACAAAGGATTAGTCTCCAAAATTTATAAGCAGCTCATGCAGCTCAATAACAAAAAACCAAACAACCCAATCCAAAAATGGGTAGAAGACCTAAATAGACATTTCTCCAAAGAAGATATACAGACTGCCAACAAACACATGAAAGAGTGCTCAACATCATTAATCATTAGAGAAATGCAAATCAAAACTACAATGAGATATCATCTCACACCAGTCAGAATGGCCATCATCAAAAAATCTACAATGTGTTTTTTTAATTGATCAAATTAACTAAATGATTTTCAGATTTATTCATCAGTTTGTGATGCATAAGCACAGTGAATAACTTCAGAGTTTTTAGCAATATTAATTATCACAAAAGTCCTGAGAACCATAACCATTACTGTTGAGATATATAAAAGAAATGTTATTTTTATTCAAATTCATAGTTTAAAACTATAAAAATCTAAACAATACTAATGATCTGATATTGATAGGTCTTAGTGTTAGTTTCAAAAACCCATCGTTGTGTCCTGTGACTATAAACTATTTTGTTTGCAAAATTCAACATGAATTCCTAAGGTCTGATAGATCACAAGTATATTATTGCCATAAGTTTTGTCAGTGCAGAAAGACACAACATGTACCAGGCACCACTATTTGTAAGTTTTATTCCAGGGTTCCAGGTGTTTACCTTTGGGGGATCTTTTTACTCAGACAGGAAGCTCACCCTCCAGGTTATGGCCTGAACATTATATCAATGTAGAAGCTTACAATAACAAATTTTCACTAACAATAGTCACTTTACTTCGTAATCCTTGACGTATTTCCTAGGAAAGGAAATGGAAACTAACCTTTCTTGAGCTCTACCATGTATCTGGTATAGCACTGAGACTTTTCATCTTTTTCTCTTATTTAACCCTCACAATATCCCATTAATTTCCCAAGAACAAAAAAATATGGTTTTGTCTGAAGATATGTGTTTAAGACCAAGTATTATGGATGTATGCACTTTCAGGATGAAAGGTCAACATTTCAAATGTTATGGACTCCACCAACGTGAAAAACTTTGTGCAAGATCACATTTCCTTTTGTGTTTCCTTTTGTGTAAGGAACGGATCCCAGAGAGTCCTTCTCCTGCTCCTTCTCTGGAAGAGAGTCATCGCCCTGGGAGCCAGACCTCCTCCCACCCCAGCAGCAGCGTGTCCAGCTCTCCCTCTCAGATGGATCACCATTCAGAGAGAATGGGTGAGTATCTCACCTGAAGCAAGGAACTGAAAGATAATCTTTCAGGAAATTCTTCATTAGGCAATAGAGAGGGGAGAAAAACCTGGGGGAATTGATGCTTTTTGAAAAGTGGTGATTCTTTATTACAGAAGCAATATGAACAACAAAAAAGGTGTTAGAAGTTTGTTCTCTGGAAGGGGCTTCATTTACTGTATCACTGGATCTCATGGGAACAATTTGATGGGATTTTTGTAAAGTATATGTTAACTCAATATGCTGGTATTTGGCAGCTAGTGTGATACAAATCACTTGCTATATTCACAGCACCCTTTGAATAATGGAAGATAAGATATCCTTTGGACAGTTGATCATGTAAGAGTGATTAAAAAGTGAATCAATATATGATTTGCAATAATCTCAACAATTCAGATCACAAATTTTAACATGATTTTTCCTACGTTTCTTTTTTATTGTTTCAGAAGTCTTACACCACAGACACTATTCCAGAAATATTATAATGTTATTGTCAGTGATCTGGCATATTGGAGACTTGAATCTAGACACAGTCTGGCACTAACTAGCTATGAGATCTTGGGTATGTCACTTAACCACAATGAGTATCTTTACCTAACATATGGATATAATTACTGCTCTGCCTATTGCACTGGAGTTTTATGAGGTCAAATGAAATAATATGTGGAAAAAAACACTTCAGAAATTTAAAGCGCTAAGGAAATGTGAAGGATAAGCACTATTTTTCTCTGTGCGGCTTTACCTTGATTACTTATCATCTCCTGCTGTTTGATCCTACTCAGGTATACAGACATTACCCAGTGCATTCAGCTATAACAAATTCTCATTTGGTATATAATAAGTATGAACAAAGTGAGCTAGGTAAAATCTTCATTAATCTTCTGTACCTACACAATCCAATTTCCTAAGTACCCATTTCCTTTAGGGAAAATAATATCTTCTCTTCTTTTAGTCTTACTATTGGGACATTTTTAATGTAAACTCTAAATTTTTACACTTCATAAGAGTGATTGCTTCAAGACTCTCTAAAATAATGTTTTTATGGGGGAGGAAAGGAATTTGAGGGATTAGGGAAGGTGTTAGGTTCTGGATTTGTGGTGGGGAAGGACAAAGATGATTTCTCTCTTGTGGAAATTCATCCAAGTCTCACTTAGCTTGTCAATATTATATATTCTTTGTAACTATTTAGCTTCATAGTGATCCCAGTGGGTCTCAAATCTGGCTCCCCATTATAATCGCCTATGGAGTATTTACAAATCTGGATGCCCAGGCCACACGCTCAGGGTCTCATTTACCTCGTCTGGAATAGAGCCTAGAAGGAGTGTTCTGTTTTGCTTTTCAATATCTTCTCAGGACATTCTAATGTGCAGCCAGAATTAACCACTGAATTAGAACTTGTAGCTATTGGCCATAAGGGAGTAAATTTAATTCCTGGAAGAGGTGACAGAGGTTTTCTAGCTTTACTCTGTTCTGTGGATGCAGACTAAACTACTAGTTACAATATTGTGTGCAACAGATTCAAGAGAGTCTGAGCAAGACCTGTGGGGGTAGCCAGATGACCATAAAGGAATCAAGAAACATACATTCTTCTATTAGGAAAATCTTTGTACTGATGAGGGAGGGCGGTAGAGAGGAAAAAGAGAGAGAGAATTATTTATTGAGTGCTGGCTAAAAGCAGAGCACACAGGGAAATATGTGTACTCTGTAATAGACATATCGTAAGAGATGTCATACTTAGAAATAAACTATATCCAAAGCAATATAATATTATAAAAAATCTTGACAACATAAAACATTTCTTATTCCACCGGCAGTAATTATACTCTCTATGCACATTCCACAATTGTCCAAGCGTGATAGTGCGATTGTCTATAAGTGAATTAAAAGGTTTGATGATTTTTGGTTTAAAGTGACCATACTTTATTGATAGTGCTATATAACATTTTAATAAAATATAACTAAAGAGAATTAAATGATAAACTGAAATTGACATGTTTTTCCTCTTTCAATATAAATGTCTTGTGAAGAAGCACCTACAATTACCAGAAAATTATATTTTATCTATTAATTTTGCTATATATTTGCAAAAACTCTACAAAGTAAACTAAATTCATAATTATTTTAAACTCATGAGATTAAGTGCAAAATTCTCTCTGAAGCATTTTGGGAAATATATTATTAATTATGGAGGTAAATAACTAATTTGTACATGAATTTCAAAAGAGGAAATATTTTAAATGATTTAAAGAAAATATGTTGGAAATTATATATGTACTATGTATTAATTATACTTTAAAATTCATATGATTAAGCAGCTTATTGATTTTTAAATTGTATGATCAGAACAACAAAAATCTTTTCACTTGTTCAGAAGTAGAAGTGTATAAAATTCATGTTGTTATTGGAGTAAAATAGGTATTTATGTAATGGTTTTCTGCTTTTCTTTTGGGTGTTTTGCAATAAAATTACTCAGTTATATCTCTTATTTATAGTTATGATGCCCAACAATAGAGAGGAACTTATCGTTGATCAGGATAATGGACCAACCATCAAAAAATTCCAAAGGGAAAATAAAGGTAAAATGACTTTTGCTTATTTGATGTACATATAAAGATCAGATACTAACTCAATTAACATTCCATTGCTGTATATTGCATCCACATTTCCCTAAGTCAGAACAGATCCATACTGGCTTTGGATAAATTCTTTTAGTAGTAAAAAAATAATATTTACCTGAAGCTTGTTTATTTGATGTTATAAATAACATATTAGTCCAAAGTTTCTCTGTGCCTATGGTTGGAAACTTTACCCTAAGCCCTTTTATTATGCCTGATCCGAGACATCTGATTCTCTTTTTATTATGTATGCACTTTGTTGACTATATTTAAATGAATCACTATTTGATGGTTATGTTTGAAAAACCTGAGTTACTGTCATAGAGGAGAGATGTTCCCTTCAACACTCAAAAGTGATTTTAAAAGTATATGCTAATTTGGACATTTCAGAGGAAAGTTTAGCAAGCAGCTCCAATCAGGTATTTACCTATAATATTGATAGATATGACATCAATCTGGCTTGTAATCAACTGACAAACGTGTCATTTCTGCACAGTATCCAATTTTTTCTTAGGATATCTGTTTAAAGAAGGTAGGGAAAGTCAGAATTTCAAAGACTTGCTTCCTTGATATGAAAACTGAGTACAACTTTGTTTAAAAGGCTGTAAAGGTAAGAGTAAAGGAAAATATATCAGTATATGTTATAGGCTATGCGTTATTACTATCACCATGAGTTAGTAACTCTAAGCTAAAGAACATAAGCTAACATGTAATTTATCAGATCATCAGATGGTCTGATTGTACTTCACTATAGGGTGCATTTTTCCATCTTTAATAAAGATGCTCATAATATACAGAAAAAAACATTCCATGAGCTGAAGAGTTAATGGAGACATTTTTTTTATTTCTTCTCTAGACTGAACTTGCTTTCTAATGACCTAGATGAGCATTTTAGTTAGAATTTGGAATAATGTATAATTTTAATTTCATTGGTCCATTGTTGGTTTCCTTGCCACATATTTTGTTTTTTTTATCCAAACACTGAAAGACTGTACCCTCTGGGGCACCAAGATATCAATGCTTTATTTCAGAAAAGTGGTCAGAATGGAAGTCATGTTCAGTATATTAAACTACCCAAACTCTTACACAGGTAATGGAATTATAGTTAAAGATGAAATTTCATTCATAACTCAAAAACAATTTGTTCCTGAAACTTCTTTCCTAGCAAGTCATCACTATTTGAAGGACAGCTTGGAAGTAAAGCATATTTTCTAGGAAAATCTCAAGCTGTACATGATACATATGATTCTGTCAGAACTGCAAACCCCATAAGTCAAAATGGCATTTAGGACTGGCCTGTTTGCTGTAGTGTTCAAGTACACACTGCTGTGTCTTATTAAAAATCAGCTGGAGTGCTAGTACAGATGTACAGTAGCCGATTTTCATAAAATACACAGTGGTATGCACTGGCATTTCTGAATCTCTTACTGTGGAATGGCAGAGTTATATTCATTTCAAATATGTTGGTCACACATCCTGGTGAGGACATTAATAGACTGGAGTGGCATATTAAACTGTACTTCTCTGGTTATAATGGAAAACTTTCTTTTAAATGAGATTTTCTATGTTAAGTTCTACCAGTTACATTTGTACTTAAAATAAAATATATTTTCCTCAAATAGATTTTAGTTCTTAAAAGGGAATGCAGTTAAAGTAGAAGTCTCAACATTTATTAAGTTTGACAAGTAGGCAGTTTATACAACTGTAGCAAACATATGTTTTCACATCTGTTTTGAGTAATATCGTGATTTTAAAAATGATTTATAGCTCTGGAAATTATAAAATGCCAGCTTTGCTGTTATGTGGACATTTTCAGAAAATGATTAAAGTATGCTTCATGTAGCCCGCCTCTTACTTTACCTTGTAAAATTGGGTGACAACTAGTGTGATACATATCTCAAATGATAATTTGTATTTTGCCTTACATTTTCATATGCAGACATTTCAAAGTCTATATGATCTGGGCTTTCATGCAGTGAGTTCCATTTAGACTACGTCCAACATGACTTACCAGAATTGCTATTTTAGTTTTGACTCAAGTATTTTGACTAAACTGAATCGTCAATCAAATAAAGCCTTTGATTTTATTTTTCCACAGACTTAGTCAAACAAATTGACCAAATCAATCACATGTTATGACATTGTGTTACATAATTTTTAGCAACCAGTTCTGGGATTCTTTAGAGTAGAGACTTTGGGACTATATACCTTACTTCACCCATGTGGAAGCAAAGGTCCAAAACAAGACCCTCTTCCCTTGGCAGCCACTGGTCTCCCAAACTGCTGTCAGGAATAGGAGCTTTTTGATATTTTGCATTTTGTATTGAATGTATCTATTGAAAACTTTATATGTACAAGAAGTATGATGGTCAAATTTGGAATGCTGTATAAACATTGGAACAATAAATGTATCATCTAGCTACTGAAACATTACATGACTTGAGTCCACTGAAACATTACATTTTAAATCAGTCCACAGTTTACAGATGAAAAGCTAATAGTTTTAACATCCTTTGATCATAAGACTCTAAAGTATATCTCATCTAAAATAAAGGTACTATTGTATTTACTTTTATACAAATAGGCTAATTCAGTTTAGAGGAGGGCTTGGGCTATATATTGACACTATAATAATGTAAATACTTTCTATTCAATCAGATGCTTCTCCCTCTTAAGCTATTCCTGAGACAATCCCAGATACTACACTAAATCATTTATGGAAGGTGTTTGGAAATGATTATAACCCTGGATAAAATGGAAAATATATCTGATGCATATTATATTTTATGAATAAGAGATACTAAAGTATTGCACCAACTAAAATATTAACATCATTACAAATAAACTTATGATGACATTAAAATACATAAAGGAAAGTGAAAGATAAAATTTTGTGCATTTTATGCCATTCTGTGATTCCAAATAGAAATGAGAGAAAGAAGAAACATATCTTACTGGAAATTTTCTTCGAATTGCCTTCATTTTTAAAACTTTTTATTTAGAAACAGTTGTGGACTCAAATTAAGTTCCAAAAAGAATACATAAAGATCTTGTGTAAACCCTTCAACCAGTTTCCCTCAATGGCAAAATCTTATATAATCTTACCCCGATATGAAAATCAGAAGTTTTACACTGCTATGTCCACAGGTGTTACTCAAATTTCACCAGTTTTACATGAATTCATTGGTGTGTATATCTGCATGTATTCTTCTATGGAATTTTATCACATGTTTAGATTTGTATAACCACCAGCACAATCAAGATATAGGACTGCTCTATCACCACAGGGATGTCTCTCCTGCTATTCCTTTATTGTCTCCTCTGCACTCCATGATCCCTGACCCCTGAAAACCACCGTTTTTCATCTTTATAATTTCATCATCCTAAGAATGTTCTAAAATTGGAATCATGCAGTATATGACTTTTTAAGATTGACATTTTTTCACTTAGCAAAATTCCCTTGATATTCGTTCAGATTGTTGCATGTGTCAATAGTTTTTCCTTTTTTATTACTGAGTAGTATTCTATGGTATGCATGTACCAGAGTTTGTGTAACCATTTATCCATTGTACGACATCTCATTGTGTCCAGTTTTTGTCTATTATTAATAAAACTTCTAGAAACACTTATGTACATGTTTTTATATAGATATAACTTTTAATTTTTCTGGGACAAATGCTCAAGTGATGGGTCATGTGATAAGTGTATGTGTAGTTTTATAACAATCTGCCAAACTCTCTCCCAGAGTGGCTGGATCATTTTTTTTTTTAACATCTTTATTGGAGTATAATTGCTTTACAATGGTATGTTAGTTTCAGCGTTTGGTAGTGTATATATCCCCACAAGCAATACATGAGTGGTCCATGTTCTCCACATCTTTACTAGCATTTCGTGTGGTCCTTTTTTTAAAAAAAAGAAAAAAAAATAGCTCTTCACATAGGTGCATGTAGTGATATCTCATTGCAGTTTTAATTTTCATTTCTCTAAGGGCTAGTGATATTGAACCTCTTGTTTGTATATCACATTTGATGAAATGTCTCTCTTCATGTATTTTCCCCATTTTCCAATTGGTTTGTTTTTATTTTGTTGAATTATGAGAATTCTTTACATATTCTACATACAAGTCCTTTGTCAAATATGTAGTTTGCAAATATTTTCCCCACTCTGTAGCTTATTTTTATAACCTGTTAAAAGGGTCATATGCAGAGCAAAAGTTTTTAATTTTGATGAAGTCCAGTTTGTAATTTTTTTCTGTTATGGTGCTTTTCCTGTCAAGTCTAAAATCTCTTTACCTAGCCTTAGGTTCTGAAGATTTTCTCCTGTGTTTTCTTCTCTGTACTTTATGGTTTTACCTTTTACGTTTATGATCATTATCTCAACTCAAGGTTCTTTTTGTTTTTCTGCTCCAGCACCATTTGTGGAAAAGGCTATTCTTCCTTCATTGAATTGCTGTGGTGATTTATCAAAAATCAGTAATCTGTACTTATTCAGGACTACTTCTTCAGTTTTACCTATGTAGCTATCCTTCTACCAGTACCACAGTCTTGATTATTGAAGCCCTATAGTAAGTTTTAATATCTGATAGAATTACTCCTTCTATTTTATTCTTTTTTTCCAAGATTTTCATGGCTATTCTAGAGACTGTGACTTTTCCATATATTTTATAAAAGATAGTATATGTCTTTAAAAATACTTGATGCGGTTTTGATAGGAATTACATTAAAACTACAGATTAATTTGGGGAAAATGACATCTTTACTATTTTGAGTCTTTCAATACATGAGTACAGTATGTCTTTCCATTTATTTAGGTTTTCTGTCTTTCATCAGCAAAGTTAGCTTTTGGCATACAAGTTCTGTACAAGATTTGTTAAATTCATACCTAAGTATTTCATTGTTTGTATAATTATAAATGGTTTGAATAACTATAAATGTTTTTGTATTCTCAAATTCAGTTTTCACACTACAGCTTTCTTAGTATATAGAAATACTGTTGATTTTTATATGTTGGTCTTGCATCCTGCCATCTTACCTAACCTCACTTATTAGCTCTACAAGTTTTTTTGTTGGTTTTAATCCTTGGGGTTTCCTACATATGCATTCAGGCCATGCCATCTGTAAATAAAAACAATTTATTTCTGCCTTTTTAATTTATGGGAATTTAATTTCTTTTTCTTGCCTTATTGTCATGGCTGGGACTTTTAGTACTACATTGAAAAACAGTGATGAATGTGGACTTCCTTCACTTCTTTCTGATTTTAGCAGGAAAATGTTCAGTTTTTCAACATTATGTATGATATTATCTGTAGATTTCTTTGTAGATACTCTTTATCTAGTTGAGGTAATTTAGCTCTGCTCTTAATTGGCTGAAAGTTTGTATTATGAATGAGTGTTGCATTTTGTCAAATGAATTTTCAGCCTATGTTTATAGGATAGTATTATTATTTTTTTAATTTTTAGCTTGTTGATATGGTGAAATACATTGATTGATTTTTCAATGTTAAACCAGCCTCACACACCTGGAATAAATCATACTTGGTTACGGTGTGTAATTCTTTTTATACATTGTGGGATTTGGTTAGCTAATATTTTGTTTGCAATTTTGCATCTATATTCAGGAGGGATTGACCTACAGTCTGTTTTTGACAATGGCTTTGTATTTAGTGTCAGAGTAACACTTGTCTCATAAAATGAATTGGGAAGGATTTCTTCTCTTTCTTGGAAGAAATTATGTAGAATTGGTGTCAATTCTTTTTAAAATGCTTGGTTAGGATTATTCAGTGAAACCATTTGGGTGCAAAAGTTACATTTTGGGGATAATTAAAAATTCTGGATTAAATTTCCTTAACAGTCATAGGAATACTCAGACTATTTTTCCTATTAAGCAAGTTTTGGTAGTCTGTGTTTTTAAAGAGTTAATCTGTTTAATCTAACTTATTGAATTTATGTGCATAGTACTGTTTGTAGTATTCCTTGTTATCCTTTTGATATCTGTGGAATACTGATAATGGTAATTTGTGCCTTCTCTTTTGTATTTGTCATTCCAGCTAGAGGTTTTCAAATTTTATTCATCTTTTCAAATAATCAGCTTTTGTTTCTTTGATTTTCTTTATTGTTCCTTTGCTTACAATTTCATTTATTTCTGCTCTTACCTTTATTAGTGCCCTTTTCTGCTTGGTTTGTTTAATTTGCTCTTCTTTTTTGTAGTTTCTTAAAGTGGGAGCTTAGATAATTTATTTTACCCCTTTCTCTTCTCTAATATGAGTATTTAATATTATAAAATTTCTTCTCAGTACTGGTTTAGCTAAGTTTTACTAATTTTGATATGTTGTATTTTTATTTTCATTCAGTTCAAAGTGTTTCATAAGTATTTACTCATAATTTTCTCTTTCTGTTGTTCTTTATTTCTTCTTGATGTTCAAATTTTCCTTCTCTTATTTCCTTTTTGTTTAGACAATTTTCTTTAGCCATTCTTTTAAAGTAAGTTGGCTGGCAACAAATCCTCTTAGTTTTCCTTCATCTGAGAATTTCTCCATTTCCCTTTCATTCCTGAAGGATATTTTCACCAGATGCATAATTCTGGGTTGATGATTATTTTTTCAGCACTTGAAAAATGGTGTCCCATTTCCTTCTGGCTGCCATGGTTTCTGATGAGAAATCCACTGCTGTTTGAACTGCTTTTCCTCTGATAGGTAATGGCTGACTACTTTCAAGATTTTTTCTTTGTCTTTGGTTTTAGAAGTTTGACTTTGATGTGTCTTGGTGAAGATTTCTTTGGATATATCCTGTTTGGAATTTGTTCAGCTTCTTGAGTCTGTAAGTGCATGTCTTTTGACAAATTTGGGAGGTTTTGGGACCTTATTCCTTTGAGTAGATTTTTTAGCCTTGACCTCTTTCTCCTCTCCTTCTAGGACTCCAATGACACAAATGTTGGATCTTGTGTCATAGTTCCACATACCGCTGTAGCTCTTTTTCTCTCTCTCTCTTTTTTTTCCAAAGTGTGTTTTCTCCCTCTTGTTCAGATTAAGAAATTTCTATATTTCTATTTTTAAGTTCACTGATTCTATCATCTGCCCTCTTCACTCTATGTATTGAGCCTGTCCATTGAATTTTAAAATTTTGGTTATTTTAGTTTTCAGTTCTAAAATGTCCATTTGCTTCTTTTTGAACATTTTTATTATTATTTTTTTGCTGTAACTTTCCATTTCTTTGCTGATATTTTCTATTCTTTCATTTGTTTCACACATCTTTGTAATTGTTCATCGAAGTATTTTTATAATGACAGCTTTAAAATCATCTGTGAAATCTTAGGTTTTGTGGCTGTTCATTGTCTTTAGTCATTCAAGTTGATATATTCCAGGTTCTTGGTTTCACAAGTAATTGTTTTATTGAAACATGGATATTTTAGGTATTATGAAACTCTGGATCTTATTTAAATCTTGCATTTTCTCAGGCGCCTCCTGACACAGCTCTGGTGGGGCAAGGGAGGCAACACTGCCTCATTTCTACCAGGTGTGTATGGGAGTCCAGATTCTCCACTCTGCCTCCATTGAAATCCTGGGGTGAGCTGGTGCTACAGTAGTGCTGGGTGGGGGTAGTAATTCAGGCTCCTTATTCTGTTGATACCACCCTGTCTGGAAGGAGTTACTACTCTCCATTGTGGCCTTGCCTTACATTGCACATAGCCTCATTCCCACTGAGCAGTGGCAAAAGTCTTGACTTTCCAGTATATCTTCTCTGATACCACCCAAGATGGTAAAGGGTACTGGATAGAAGGTGTAAGTCTAGGCTCTCCATGTAGTCTCTACTGATACTCTGTGTGAGGGGGTGGCCTCATTGCTGCTAAACACTGTTAAATTACTGAAACTCCATTAAGCCTTCTTTTCTGCCACCACCCTCACCAGTGGTGGTGGAGTTTGAAGGGCATTGGCACAGCTCATTATAGGCTGGGAAGAGCGAAGTTTAGGTTTCCCATTTGGCCTTTGCTGGTGGGGTGGAGGTAGGGCTGCATATTTTTCTGGGGTGTTTGTCTGAAGTAGAGCAGTTATTGTTTAAAAGATTTTAGTGTTGCTCAACTACCCATTCCTGGTCCTTTGGCTAGAGAAAACACACTTTTCTGGGGGATTTATTTGTCTGTGCCTATTGGTGTTTATGGATTGCTGGCTTTTCGAATAGTCTTCAGGGATATGAGAGGCAAAGAGAGATCCCAGGCTATTCACTACTGTGTTATTCCTCAGGTTCCAATGTCCCTAACTGGTCTACCTTTTCTCTACACATTCAGAGTCTTCTTATATTTGTTTTGCATATAATGTCCAGGGTTCTTAGCTGTACTTAGAGGGAGGAATAAGGAAAAGTATATCTTCTCCATCTTTTGGAGACAGAAGTCCCTTTATCTCTCTTTCATTTAAAAAAAACTGAGATGTACCACATATATAATAAAACTCAACCATGTAACATGTACAATTCGGTGTTTTTCATTATATTCTCATGGTTGTACAAAAATCACTACTATTGAACCCCAGAACATTTTCATAAACCAGAAAAAATCCTGTACCCATTAGTAGTCACTGCGCATTCCCCTTTACACAGGCCCTGAAAATCACTAACCTGATTTCTATCTCTATGGGTTTGCCGAATCTGGATTTTTCATATAAATGAAATCATACAATATGTGGCCTTTTGCAGCTGTCTTCTTTCACTAAGCATAATGATTTCAAGGTTCATCCTTCTTATGTCTGAATATTATTCTATTGTATGGATATGCTACATTTTGTTTAACCGTTCATTAGTTGATGGACATTCAGGGTGTTTCCCTCTTTTGGCTATTATAAATAATGCTGCTATGAACATTCGTGTACAGTTATTGTGTCCACTTATGTTTCCATTTGTTTTCTGTGTATACCTAGGAGTTGAATTGCTGGGTCATATATATGGTACCTCTATATTTGACCTCTCAAGAAACTGCAACACTGTTTTCCACAGTGGCTATGGAATTTTATGTTCCCAATAGCAATGTGTGAGTGTTTCAATTCTCCTCCATCCTCTTCAACACTTATTATTATCTGCTTTTTTGATTATAGCCATTCTAGTGGGTATGAAGTGTTATCATGTGGTCTTGACATGCCTTCCCTGATAAATAATGATTTTGTGTATCTTTTCATGTGCTTATTGTCCATTGGCTTATCTTCTTTGAAGAAATATCTAGTTAAGTCCTTTCTTTGTTTTGTATTTTCAAATTGAAATGTTTGTCTTTGATGTTTTCAAGTTTTTTAAGAGTTCTTTATATATTCTGGATACAAGAACCTTGTCAGATATATGATTTTTAAACATTTTATCTCATTCTGTGGTGTGCTTTCACTTTTTTCATAGTATTGTTCATAACAAAGTTTTTAATTTTAATAAAGTTCAATTTATCTATTTTTTTCTTTTGCCATGTATGCTTTTGTTGTCATATCTAAGAATCCTTTACTAAAACCAACTTTCTAAAGGTATACTCCTGTCCTTAGATCTTTGAAGATTAAACCATACTCCTTAAAGATATGCTACTAATTCTTTGATCTAAGAGTGTTATTTTAGCTCTCACACTTAAACCTATGATCTCTGTTGAGTTAAGTTTTGTGTTTGGTATTAGGCAGGGAACTACTTTTATTCTTTTGCAGTTGGGTATCCAATGGTCCCAGCACAATTTATTGAAAACACTATTATTTTCCCCATTGAGTTAGCACCCTTGTCAAAAATCACTTGACCATAAAAGTTAAGGGTTTATTTCTGGACTCTCAATTCTATTCCATGATCAATATGTCTATCATTATGCCAGTATTACAATGTCTTGATTACTGTAACCTTATAATAAGTTTTGAAATTTGGGAATATGAGTACTCCAATTTTATTTTTTTTATTTTTTCAAGATTATTTTGGAAATCATGGGTCCCTTATATTTTCATAAGAACTTCATAATCAATTTCTAATAAAATGCCAACAGAAATTTCTATAGGGAGTATACTGGATCTGTAGATCAATTTGGGGTGCATTGCCATCATAACAATATTAATATTTTGATCCATGAACATGGGATGTGTTTCCATTTATTATAGGTTCTCTTTAATTTCTTCAATAATGTTTTGTAGCTTTCAGAGCATAGTTTTACACCTGTTTTGCTAAGTTTATTCATATTTTATTTTGAATGTTTTACATTCAATTGTAAATGAAATTGTTTTCTTAATTTCAACAATTTTGAATGGTTCACTGCTAGTGTATAGAAATACATTTTATTTTTCTATATTTAATTTGTATCCATCAGCCTTGTTGAACTTGGCTATTAGCTCTATGGGTTTTCTGTAGATTCTTTAAGGTTTTCTACATATAAAATCATGACATCTGAAAATGAGATTGTTTTATTTCTTCTTTTCCAATCTGTATGCCTTTTCTTTTTCTGACCTAATTCCCCTGGGTACAATGTCCAGTACAATGTTGAATAGAAGTGGTGAGAGTGTAAATCCTTGTCTTTTTTTCCAATCTTAGGGAGAAGGTGTTCAGTCTTTCATCATTAAGTATAATGTTATCAATGGGTTTTTCATATGCCTTTTATCAGACTGAGGAAGTTTCTTTCTAGGTCTAGTTCATTGAATGCTTTACCATGAAAATATGTTAGATATTGTCATATTATTTATCTGCTTCAATTGAGATGATCATGTGGTTTTTGTCCTTTATTCTACTAATAAAATACTTTAGATTGATTTTTGAAAGGAAATTGTTTATAATAATAATAATTATTATTGTTTTATTATGGTAAGAACATTTAACTTGAAATCTATCCACTTAACAAAATTTTAAGTGCACAATACATTATTTTTATTGTAGGCACAAAGTTGTACAGCATATCTTTGGAATTTATTCATCTTACATAACTGAAACTTTGTGCCCATTGAACAGCAACTTCCCACTCCCCTCCCTCCAGCTCCTGACAAACCACCATTCTCCTCTCTGTTTCTATAAGCTTAACTGTTTTAGATACCTCATATTGTGAAATCATATACTACATGTCTTTCTGTGACTGACTTATTTCACTTAGCATGATGTCCTCCAGTTTCGTCCATGTTGTTGCATACGGTAAGATTTTCTTATTTGTGACTGAATAATTGTCCATTATGTATATATGCCATATTTTCTTTATACATAATATTGTCCATTATGTATATATGCCATATTTTCTTTATACATTCATCCATTGATGGGAATTTATGTTGTTTCAATATCTTGGCTGTTGTAAATAATGCTGTAATGAATTTGGGACTGCAGATATCTCTTCAAGTTCCTGATTTCAATTCTTTTGGATATATACCCAGAATCCATCACATAGTTGTTATTTTTTAATTTTGGGGACCCTCCATACTATTTTCCATATTGACTGCAGCATTTTACTTTCCCACTCAACAGTATACAAGTGTTTCAGTTTCTCCATATCCTCATAAACATTTGTTATCTTTTTAAAATGACTGTCTTAACAGGTGTAAGTTATATCTCATTTTGGTTTTGATTTGAATTTCCCTGATGATTAGTGAGGTTGACAATATTTTCATATATTTCTTGGCCATTTGTATGTCTCCGTTGGGTAAATGTCTAAGTACTTTTTAAAATCAGGTTATTTGTTTCTCTCTCTCTTTTAAATGGAGTTGTAGGAGTTCCTTCTATATTCTGTATATTAACACCTTAACACATATATAGTTTGCAAATCTTTTCTTCAGTTCTGTAGGTTGTCTTTTTACTATTTTGATTTTTCCTTTGCTGTACAGAAGCTTTTTAATTTGATGCATAACTACTTATCTTTTTGCTTTTGTTGCTTGTGCTTTTGGTGACATATCCAAGTAATTAGTGCCTAGACCAATGTCATGAAGATTTCCCCCTATGTTTTCATTTAGGAGTTTTACAGTATTGGGTCTTTAATCCATTTTGAGTTGATTTTTGTGTATGGTGTAAGATAAGGGTTTAATTTTATTATTTTTCATGTGGATACCCAGTTTTCCCAGCACCATTTTTGTTGAAGACACTATTCATTGCCCATTGTGTATTCCTGGCACCTTTGTCAAAGTCAGTTTACCATATATGCATGGGTTTATTTCTGTGTTCCATTGGTCTATATGTCTGTTTTTATGCTAGTTCCATACTATTGATTTCTACAGCTTTGTGATGGGGTTAGTGTTAGGGTTGGGGTTAGGGTTAATTTTAAAGCAGGACTATGATGCCTCAATCTTTGTTCTTCTTTCTTAATATTGCTTTTGCTATTTGGGGTCATTTGTGTTTCTATATGAAATTTAGAATTGTTTTTTTTTCCTATTTCTATAAGAATACTATTAGGGTTTTGATAGGAATTGCACTGAATTTCTAGATCACTTTGGGTAGTATGAACATTTTAACAATAAAAGTCTTCCAATTACTGAACATGAGATGTTTTTCCTTTTATTTGTGTATTTAATTTCTTTCTTCAATATTTTGTAGTTTTCAGTGTTCAAGTCTTTCACCTCCTTGGGTAAATTTATTCCTAAGTATTTTATTCTTTTTGATGCAGTTGTACTTGGGAATGTTTTCTTAATTTCTCTTTCTTATTGTTCTTTATTAGTGTATTGAAACACAACAGATTTTTGTATGTTGATTTTGAATCCTGCAACTTTAATGAATTTGTTTATTAGTTCTGATAGGCTTTTGGTGGAGTTTTTGGGGTTTTCTACATGTCACATCATGTCATTGCAAAAAGAGATATTTTCACTGTTTTTTTTTTTGTGTTGAACTAAACTTTTGTTCCTTGGATAAAGTCTTCTTGGTCATGATGTATAATTATTTTTATGTGTTGCTGAATTTCAATTGCTTGTATTTTGATGAACATTTTTTGCACTTATATTCATAATTGATATTGTTCTATAGTTATTTCCTTTCTTGTGATGTCTTTGTCTAGTTTTAGTATCAGGGAATTACCACTTCATAGGATAAATTGGGAAACTGGCTTTACAGAATTAGCTGGGAAGTGTTCTCTAACTTCATTTTAATCTAACATATTCCATGAGTGGAAAAGTATATTGTACAATTGAGATACTCCTTTGACAAAAAAGAATTAATTTATTTTTACAGTGATGAAACAACTATAGATAAAACAAGTGCACAACACCTGAAACAGCAATAAGCAAATGTGGTATCAGGATTAATTCTCAGTGGTTTTCTAGCAATTAACTGAAAGCATCCAGTTGAGGTGAACAAAGCACAAGCAATGAGCTGAGAAACCAAGGCATACATTAAATTCAAAGATTTTAAAAGGCAATGTTATTTTATAATATCTACACATTGTTTGGCTTATTACTAGTTTGGGTCAGTTGTGATCTGTGAACTAGACATTTTCATGCCATTTTTAAGGTAAATAGTTCAAGGCATGATTTTATATGTGTCCTCAATGATGTTTTTGCTGGTAAATATATGTATACACACACACACATATATATATATATATAATATGCATATATATTTCTATTATATCTCCAGATTAAAGATCAGCCATTCTTTTTTCCCATTGTGAAAGATCATGACAAAATAAAGCCTTTAATAACAATAATTTAACATTCTAGATTAAAATGACAAGGAGTTTTGAAATAACTTAAACTAGATATATCTCAATTTCTATTGCCCATACCTGAAAATCATGTTAGAACAGAGTCTGATGCTGCTTATAAGGATGTGATTGCTATAAGAACACTTCTGGGAATATTTTGACAAACCTCAAACCAGACAGATCAAGCTAGTAGTTTATAACTTTTAGAAACCCCTTTCTCATTCTTTTTTCCTTCTTATCAAAATTTGTCAAGATAAGCTACAACACTTTTGACACTGTCTGACCTGTTTTGATCATTATGACAGGATTTCACTTTTCAAAAATTATTTTCACCTGATGTAGAGGTTTGTTATAGTTCTCAAACATCCTTATTTGGATCATGAGCTTAAAAGCCAGTAATAACACATAAAACAAACTGGATGTAACCAGAATGTATTTCTGTTATTTTTAACTAAGAGCCTTTCTTAAATAATGAATGAGCCATGGTGTGTATGTGTATGTGTATGTGTGTGTGTGTGTGTGTGTGTCCATGTGCATACTCTCATTTTTAAGGGAGCTAAATTCTGAGACCAGTATTTGAGATTGTATTTAATTACAATGTGAGAGCTCAATTAAGATAAACTTACTTGTTATTACAAACTTGCTTGTTATTACTAGCTCTACATTAATAGTCTCATAGTCATATTCATAAAGCTCTTGCCTAAGAAACGTTCTATGATGTTATTAGAGTAGTATTATTAGATTACACAGTCTATATTCAGGTTTAAGCTAATTGAAAATATAAACATTTGAATACAAATATAAAAAATAGGTTGATTCATTTGGCTCTTCTGTATTATAAAAAAGCACTTTTATTATTTTTTAAATCAATGTGTTGTCTTTTTTAAAAAACATTTTATTTATTTTATTTTTTGGCTGTGCTGTGTGTTTGTTGTGGCATGTGGGATCTTTCGTTGCAGTGCGTGGGCTTCTCTCTAGTTGTGGTGTGTGGGTTTTCTCTCTCTAGTTGTGGCACGTGGACTCCAGGGCACGTGGGCTCTGTAGTTTGCAGCACATGGCCTCTCCAGTTGAGGTGCATGAGCTCTCTAGTTGTGGCATGTGGGCTTAGTTGCCCTGTGACATGTGGGATCTTAGTTCCCAGACCAGGGATCGAGCTCACATCCCCTGCATTGGAAGGCGGATTCTTTACAATTAGACCACGAGGGAAGTCCCAATAAAACAGCACTTTTAAAATACATTTAATCTCTTTTTATTTTCCAAGATTCTATAGTTATCCATCAATCTAGGAATATTTGTTATGCAAGGAAAAAGTCTTCTGTTGGTATTTAGAAAAGTGATATACTCTGATCTAAAACAATTTATTTACAATTCCAGTAACAAATCAAAAAGTCATAGTAATGTATTTCTATTTATTCTAATTTAGTTATCCTGGTCCTTTAGAATTTATTTGTTGAGATAATAGCATCACATATTAGTTACTATAACCAGAGAATGATCATGTGTATTTTTAAAACTCAAACCTTCAATTTTTAGGTTTAATTTTCTAATAATAAATAGTTTTGTCAAGGTTTTAAATTATTTGTTCTGGATGTACTTGTTTGGATAACTGTATTATACAAAAGTCCCCAGGTAAAACTAACAAAAAATATTTAAAATTCTTTATTATGAATGAAAGTATAGTTAAACATATTAATTTACTGTGTATATTTCCACAAACAGAGTAATCTTGATGATTTCCACGGTTACAATAGATCAGAACAGATCTTGCTAAAGTACTGTAGTAGAGAATGGTATAAAAATCTATAGCATTTGATGCCACAGTGATAGAATAACAAAAAGAGTTCACACATGAACAATTTTCTCAAGGTCATAATTTGGACCCTTAATATGATTTCAATTAATTATTTTTGTAAATAATGCTTTCTGTGCCCCACATTATTTCAGATGCTTGGAATGTAATGATGACAGAACCTTGTTTTTGTACTCAAGTAGCTTGAAAATCTTTAAATAGAGATTGCACCTTCTCTCAGTCCTTCCTTCCTGTGGTGCCTTCATGCTTCGAGGAATGGGGCAGCACCTCCGGCCCACCAGCACCACCTGAGGATCCTGGAAGCTGCCCACTCCATAGAAGAGGACCAGGAGCTGGAGAGCTTTGCTTTTATCATTTGTCCTAGGGTTCTGTCTGTCCATCTATTTTTTGTTTTTTGTTAATTTTTAGTATAGATTTACAGCTTGTTATCATTGGTGGATTTGTGTTTTGGTTTTGATGCACTCTTCCTTCTTTCTTTTCAATTACTTTTTAATTTTTTATTATTAATAATATATTTTTTATTTTAATAACTTTATTTTATTTTATTTTTCTTTCTTTCCTTCCCTTTTTTTCTTACTTTCCTTCTGAGCTGTGTGGCTCAGAGGTCTTGATGCTCTGGCCGCGTGTCAGGCCTGTGCCTATGAGGTGGGAGAGCCGAGATCAGGACAGTGGTCCACCAGAGACCTCCCAGTCCCATGTAATATAAAATGGCAAAAGATCTCCCAGAGATCTCCATCTCAACATGAAGACCCAGCCCCACTCAACAACCAGCAAACTAGAGTTCTGGACATGCTATGCCAAACAACTAGCAAGAAAGGTACACAACCACATCCATTAGCAAAGAGGCTGCCTAAAATCATAATAAGTTCACAGACACCCCAAAACACAGCACCAGACGTGGTCCTGCTCACCAGAAAGACAAGAACCAGCCTCATCCACAGGAACACAGGCACCAGTCCCCTCCACCAGGAAGCCTACACAACTGACTGAACCAACCTTACCCACTGGGGGAAGACACCAAGAAAACCAGGAACTACGAACCTGCAGCCTGTGAAACGGAGACCCCAAACAGAGTAAGTTAAGCAAAATGAGAAGACAGAGAAACACACAGCAGATGAAGGAGCAAGGTAAAAACCCACAACACCAAACAAATAAAGGAAATAGACAGTCTACCTGAAAAAGAATTCAGAGTAATGATAGTAAAGATGATCCAAAATCTTGAAAATAGAATGGAGAAAATAGAAGAAACGTTTAACAAGGACCTAGAAGAACTAAAGAGCAAACAAACAATGATGAAGAGCACAATAAATGAAACTAAAAATTCTCTAGAAGGAATGAATAGCAGAATAACTGAGGCAGAAGAATGGGTAAGTGACCTGAATGATGAAAGAGTGGAAATAACTGCTGCAGTCAGAATAAAGAAAAAAGATTGGAAAGAATTTAGGACAGTCTCAGAGACTTCTGGGACAATATTAAACACACCAAAATTCTAATTATAAGGGTCCCAGAAGCAAAAGAAAGAGAAAAAGGGACAGAGAAAATATTTGAAGAGATTATAGTAGAAAATTTCCCTAATATGGGAAAGGAAATAATCAACTGTAGGAAGCACAGAGAGTCCTATACTGGATAAATGCAAGGAGACGCACTACAAGGCACATATTAAACAAACTATCAAACATTAAATACAAAGAAAAAATATTAAAAGCAGCAAGGGAAAAGCTACAAATAACATACAAGGGAATCCCCATAAGGTTAACAGCTGATCTTTCAGCAGAAACTCTGCAAACCAGAAGGAAGTGGCAGGACATATTTAAAGTGATGAAAGGGAAAAACCTACAACCAAGATTACACAGCAAGGATCTTATTCAGATTCAACCAAGAAATTAAAACCTTTAGAAACAAGCAAAAGTTAAGAGAATTCAGCAACATCAAACAAGGTTTACAACAAATGCTAAAGGAACTTCTGTAAGCAGGAAACAGAAGAGAAGAAAAAGACCTACAATAACAAACCTAAAGCAGTTAAGAAAATGGTAATAAAAACATTCATATCAATAACTACCTTAAATGTAAATGGATTAAATGCTCCAACCAAAAGACATAGACTGGCTGAATGGGTACAAAAACAAGACCTGTATATATGCTGTCTCCAAGACATCCACTTCAGACCTAGGGACACAAACAAACTGAAAGTTAGGGGATGGAAAAAGATATTCTATGCAAATTACAATCAAAGGAAAGCTAGAGTAGCAATTCTCATATCAGACAAAATAGACTTTAAAATAAAGACTATCACAAGAGACAAAGAAGGAAACTACGTAATGATCAAGGGATCAATCCAATAAAAAGACATAACAATTGTAAATATTTATGAACCCAACATAGGAGCACCTCAATACATAAGGCAAATGCTAACAACCATAATAGGGAAAATCGACAGTAACACAATCATAGTAGGGGACTTTGCCACCCCAGTTGACCCATGGACAAATCATCTAAATGAAAATAAATAAGGAAACACAAGCTTTAAATGACACATTAAGAAAGATGGACTTAATTGATATTTATAGGACATTCCATCCAAAATCAACAGAATGCACTTTCTACTCAAGTGCTCATGAAACATTCTCCAGGAGAGATCATTTCCTGGGTCACAAATCAACCCTTGGAAAATTTAAGAAAATTGAACTTGTATCATCAAATATCTGTTTCAACCACAATGCTATGAGATTAGATATCAATTACAAGAAAAAATCTGTAAAAAATACAAACACATGGAAGCTAAATAATACACTACTAAATAACCACGAGATCACTGAAGAAATTAAAGATTAAATAAAAATATATCTAAAAAAAGAAACGGCAATGAAAACACAATGCCCCAAAACCTATTGGATGCAGCAAAAGCAGTTCTAAAGTGGGAAGATTATAGCAATACAATCCTACCTCAGGAAAGAAGAAACATCTCAAATAAACAAATCTTACACCTAAAGCAATTAGAGTACGAAGAAAAAAATAACCCAAAGTTAGAAGAAGGAAAGAAATCATAAAGATAAGATCAGAAATAAAGGAAAAAGAAATGAAGTAAATGATAGCAAAGATCAATAACACTAAAAGTTGGTTCTTTGAGAAGACAAATAAAATCGATAAACCATTAGCCAGACTCCAGAAAAAAAAGAAGACTCAAATGAATAAAATAAGAAATGAAAAAGGAGAAGTAACAACTGACACTGCAGAAATACAAAGGATCATGAGAGATCACTAAAAGCAACAATATGCCAATAAAATGGACAAACTGAAGACATGAACACATTCTTAGAAAAGCACAACCTCCCGAGGCTGAAATAGGAAGAAAGGGAAAAAATAAACAGACCAATCCCAAGCAATGAAATTGAAACTGATTAAAAATCTTCCAACAAACAAAAGCCCAGGACCAGATGGCTTCACAGGCGAATTCTATCAAACATTACAGAAGAGCTAACACCTATCGTTCTCAAAGTCTTCCAAAATATAGCACAGGGAGGAACACTCCCCAACTTATTCTACGAGGCCACCATCACTATGATACCAAAACCAGACAAAGATGGCACAAAACAGAAAACTACAGACCAATATCACTGATGAATATAGATGCAAAAATCCTCAAAAAAACACTAGCAAACAGAATCCAACAGCACATTAAAAGGAACATACACCATGATCAACTGGGGTTTATCCCAGGAATGCAAGGTTTCTTCAATATACAAAAATCAATCTATATGATAAACCATATTAACAAATTGAAGGAGAAATCCATATGATCATCTCAATAGATGCAGAAAAAGCTTTTGACAAAATTCAACACACATTTATGATACAAACTCTCCAGAAAGTAGGCACAGAAGGAACTTGCCACAACAAAATGAATACCATAGATGACAAATCCACAGCCAACATCCTTTTCAATGGTGAAAAACTGAAATCATTTCCACTAAGATCAGGAACAATACGAGGTTGCCCACTATCACCCCTATTATTCAACATACTTTTTGAAGTCTTAGCCACAGCAATCAGAGAAGAAAAAGAGATAAAAGGAATCCAAATTGGAAAAGAAGTAAGACTGTCATTCTTTGAGATGACATGACACGATACATAGAGAATCCCAAAGATGCTACCAGAAAACTACTAGAGCTAATCAATGAATTTAGTAAAGTAGCAAGATATAAAATTAATGCACAGAAATCTCTTGCATTCCTATATACTAATGATGAAGAATCTGAAAGAGCTATTAAGATATCACTCACATTTACCATTGCAACAAAAAGAATAAAATATCTAGGAATAAACCTACCTAAGGAGACAAAAGACCTGTATGCACAAAACTCTAAGACATTGACAAAGGAAATTAAAGAAGATACAAAGAGATATACCATGGTCTTGTATTGGAAGAATCAGCATTGTGAAAATGACTCTACTACCCAAAGCAATCTACAGATTCAATGTAATCCCTATCAAACTACAACTGTCATTTTTCACAGAACTAGAACAAAATCTTTCACAATTTGTATGGAAATACAAAAGACCCCGAAGAGCCAAAGCAATCTTGAGGAAGAAAAACAGAGCTGGAGGAATCAGGTTCCCTGACTTCAGACTATACTACAAAGCTACAGTAATCAAGACAGTATGGTACTGGCACAAAAACAGAAATATAATTCAATGGAACAGGATAGAAAATCCAGACGTAAACTCACACACATATGGTCACCTTATTTTTGATAAAGGAGGCAAGAATATACAATGGAGAAATGACAGCCTCCTCAATATGTGGTTCTGGGAAAACTGGACAGCTACATATAAAAGAATGAAATTAGAACACCCCCTAACACCATACACAAAAATAAACTGAAAATGGATTAAAGACCTAAATGTAAGTCCAGACACTATAAAACTCTTTGAGGAAACCTAGGCAGAACACTCTTTGACATACATCACAGCAAGATCCTTCTTGACTCACTTCCTAGAGTAATGGAAATAAAAATAAACAAATGGGACCTAATGAAACTTAAAATCTTTTGCACAGCAAAGGAAACCATAAACAAGATGAAAAGGCAACCTTCAGAATGGGAGAAAATATTTACAAATGAAGCAACTGACAAAGGATTAATCTCCAGAATATACAGGCAGCTCATACAGCTCAACATCAAAAAACAAACAACACAATCCAAATATGGGCAGAAGACCTAAACAGACATTTCTCCAAAGAAGATATACAGATTGCAAGCAAACACATGAAAGGATGCTCAACATTACTAATCATTAGAGAATTGCAAATCAAAACTAAAATGAGGTATCACCTCACACCAGTCAGAATGGCCATCATCAAAAAATCCACAAACAATAAATGTTGGAGAGGCTGTGGATAAAATGACCCTTATTGTACTGTTCATGGGAATGTAAATTGATAACACCACTATGGAGAACAGTATGGAGGTTCTTTAAAAAACTACAAATAGAACTACCATATGACCCAGCAATCCTTCTACTGAGTATATACCCTTAGAAAACCATAATTTAAAAAGAGCCATGTACTACAATGTTCATTGCAGCTCTATTTTCAATAGCCAGGAGATGGGAGCAACCTAAGTGTCCATCGACAGATGAATGGATAAAGAAAATGTTGCACATATATACAGTGGAATGTTACTCAGCCATGAAAAGAAACGAAACTGAGTTATCTATAGTGAGGTGGATGGATCTAGAGACTGTCATACAGAGTGAAGTAAGTCAGAAAGGGAAAAAAAAATACCGTATGCTAACACATATATATATGGAATCTAAATAAAAAAGAAAAGTTCTGAAGAACCTAGAGGCAGGACAGGAATAAAGATGCAGACGTAGAGAATGGACTTGGGGACACAGAGAGGGGATGGGTAAGTTGGGACGAAGTGAGAGAGTGGCATGGACATATATACACTACCAAATGTAAAATAGATTTCTAGTGGGAAGCAACCAGATAGCACAGGGTGATCAGCTCTGTGCTTTTTGTACATCTAGAGGGGTGGGAGAGGGAGGGTCAGAGGGAGACCCCAGAGGGAGGAGATATGGGGATATATGTTTATTTATAGCTGATTCACTTTGTTATACAGCAGAAACTAACACACCATTGTAAAACAATTATACTCCAATAAAGATATTAAAACAAAAGCCAGCAGAAATGAAGCCACATTCTAGTGCCTTATGTACTATACCAGGAGAACTGACCTCTAGGATATTTTCTTCATGCTCTTGCAAAACCCAGAATTAAACGTTTGTGATTGCAACATGATCTGTCCTGCCAAAAGGCCTGCTTCTAGCTATTAACCCATTTCCGCTGTTGGAGTCCCTGCAAAAAACTGTACTTTTCTAATTAATTCTCTGTTTTATTTACACTGAAAAAAGAAAGAAATTTAAAAAATAGAGATTTTTTTCTGTGAGTTTAGTATTTTCCATAAGAGTCTATACATTTACATGGATGTTTCTAATATATATATATATATATATATATATATATATATTTATATATATATATATTTAATAGTGTTTATTTTAGAGTATTTAAAACTGTTTCCACGGCATTTTGGTAATTGTCTTCTAAAGTAATGTTTTGCATAAAGTGTTATAAGGTACAGTGAGCTCAAACACACAGTGACATGTTCATTCATTGTAAACATGCATTGACAATTCTGCTTCTAACAATATGTCAGATTAGATACACTAAATGGCTCTCCTGCTACAATGAAATCCTCATTAAAGGAACAAAATTTAAATGCATTGTTTGATTCACAAGAGGCAAATCTCAGTGAACCAAAAAAAAAAAAAGAGAGAGAGAGAAAGACAGACAGAAAGAGAAAGGGAAGGATGGAAGAAGGGGAGGAAAGAATGAAGAAATGGAAAAAGAAAAGAAAGTATGAACAGAATCGAAAACCAAGTGTCAAGAAAGCAGCTATATGCAGTAAATAATAAATTAATAAGTAAGCTTGGTTGTCATAGAGATGAATATCTATATGGTAGTGAGATCAAGAGACAAAGCTTTGAGCTAAAAGCAAGGTGAGGATGCTGAACTTGAGACTCCTGCATTAAGCTAGGATCCGTATGTCAGTAGCACTTCTTGGCTCCTAGCATAAACCAATACATTTTTTCCACTAAAGTAAAGCATCTCCATTTTAGGTTCTTGGGATTCTCACAATTAAATTTAACCAAATATTATCTCTCTCTCTCTCTCTCTCTCTCTCTCTCTCTCTCTCTCTCTCTCTCTCACACACACACACACACACACACACACACACACACACAAACAA
Organism: Leucopleurus acutus; assembly: GCF_964270905.1. Lineage (NCBI taxonomy): Eukaryota > Metazoa > Chordata > Mammalia > Artiodactyla > Delphinidae > Leucopleurus > Leucopleurus acutus. The sequence continues at coordinate 74,769,175 of NC_139148.1, forward strand.
ACTGTTTAAACATCCAAGGAATCAAACCACCATAAGTGAGAATCACAGTAACAAAAAACCCCATAGATTTAGACCCCTAAGGAACTCAGATATATAGTCATTTGATACCTTATGTGAACTGCATAAAGAAATAAAAAATGAGATCAAATTAATGAGCAAGAAACTTCTCAACATATTTTTTAAATTACAAAATAGAATTGTTAGAAATAAATATAATATTTAAAATTAAAAGCTTGATGCATAGCTTAAACAAAAGATTAGACGAAACTGAAGAGAGCAATAGTGGACTGGGAGATATCTCTGAAGAAATTATCTAGGATGCAGTACAGATAGACAAGGAGATGGAAAATATGAGAGTTTAAGAGAAATGAGAGTAGGGCAAGAAATTCCAACACCTATTTAGGTGGATTCTCAGAAGAAGGGAATAGAGAACACAGAAGAAAAGAAATATTCAAAGAGAAATGGCTAAGAAATTTTCCAGAACTTGTCTCTGGAACCAGAATTAATATAATTAGATAACTATGTTGTCTGCAATTGGAAGCAGCATGTGTAGGCTTCCTTTAACAGAGTTCAGCAGTCATGGGAAGGAGAGAGTGGATAGTGGCATGAGGGTAACAGACTTCAAGATTGATTATTTTTATAAAATGGAGAAATTCTTTTTCTTGATAGAAGGTTAGAAGCCATTGTGAAAAATTTGTAACTCAAATCATCTAGCTAATGAAATTGTGTCCAGTAAATGTTTGTGTAACCCAAATCCTGGGAAGAAAAGAAATCCCACACTTTAATAGCTTAGCTGGATTAGGCTATATTAAGTGATAATACAATGTTTTTACATCAGTGTATTAATAATCCTCTACATTTAGGACAATTATCTTGCTGAATTCAATAACCTTGACATGGCTAATGGTTTATTTCTGTGAATACAGAATACATATTAGACATCTATTTGCTTGGATTTATGTGTTGAAATCTTTACAAAATAGACAATACAGAGAGAGAGGCAAAATGAAAAAGTATATGAAAAGCTAATCTTTACTGTTCTGAAAAAGATGTAGAAATTGAGAGCCACTGAAGATAGTAGCTAAAGTGTCAATTAGTATTTCAACTACTTTAATCTCTAACATACTCCTTTGATCAAATTTGTACCCAGCATGCTACTTTGAAACACTATCTGATTTGCTTACTTCTGCTGTTTTAGTCCATACAGGATTTTAGCACCAATTTCCTGTTTGACAGAGTGCATTTCTTCTCATAGAAAACAACTGATAGCTTAATAAAAGTTAATAGAGAGATGAACAGCTTAAACATGGGCTCCATTAAGCTACTCTATTTGAAGATACAGGGTGTTATGAGAGAAGAATGTTTACATAGATGCATTCTGATAGATACATATTATAAATCTGTGTTAAGCTTGATATCATTCTATGTATATCTATAGCCATGTATCTAATATTCTGCCTTCCAAGCAAAAGAAAGAGAATATGTAAAGATAAATGCAAGTAGCTATTTATATTTTGACATAATTATCATAATGCCCCAGGTATTACAAATTAAAAGGAATTCAGATGGAAGGGAAATTTAATAAATTATTTTTATCCATTCATCTGTTGATGGACACTTAGGTTGCTTCCATGTCCTGGCTATTGTACATAGAGCTGCAAAAAACACTGTGGTACATGACTCTTTGAATTATGGTTTTCTCAGGGTATATGCTCAGTAATGGGATTGCTAGGTCATATGGTAGCTCTTTTTTAGTTTTCAAAGGAGCCTCCCTGCTGTTCTCCATAGTGGCTGTATCAATTTACATTCCCACCAACAGTGCAATAAGTTTCCTTTTCTCCACACCCTCTCCAGCATTTATTGTTTGTAGATTTTTTGATGCTGGCCATTCTGACCGGTGTGAGGTGATACCTCATTGTAGTTTTGATTTGCATTTCTCTAATGATTAGTGATGTTGAGCATCCTTTCTTGTGTTTGTTGGCAATCTGTATATCTTTGGAGAAATGTCTATTTAGGTCTCATGCCCATTTTTGGATTGGGTTGTTTGTTTTTCTTATATTGAGCTGCATGAGCTGCTTGTAAATTTTGGAGATTAATCATATGTCAGTTGCTTCATTTGCAAATATTTTCTACCATTCTGAGGGTTGTCCTTACATCTTGTTTATGGTTTCCTTTGCTGTGTGAAAGCTTCTAAGTTTCATTAGGTCCCATTTGTTTATTTATTTATTTAATTTCCATTTCTCTAGGAGGTGGGTCAAAAAGGATGTTGCTGTGATTTATGTCATAGAGTGTTCTGCCTATGTTTTCCCCTAAGAGTTTTATAGTGTCTGGCCTTACATTTAGGTCTTTAAGCCATTCTGAGTTTCTTTTTATGTATGGTGTTAGGGAGTGTTCTAATTTCATTCTTTTACATGTACCTGTCCAGTTTTCCCAGCACCACTTATTGAAGAGGCTGTCTTTTCTCCATTGGATATTTTTGCTTCCTTTATCTAAAATAAGGTGACCATATGTGTGTGGGTTTATATATACAATGGAATATTACTCAGCCATAAAAAGAAACAAAATTGAGTTATTCGTAGTGAGGTGGATAGGCCTAGAGGCTGTCATACAGAGTGAAGTAAGTCGGAAAGGGGAAAATAAATACTGTATGCTAACACATATATATGGAATCTAAATTAAAAAAAAAACGTTCTCAAGAACCTAGGGGCAGGACGGGATTAAAGACGCAGACATAGAGAATGGATTAGAGGACACGGGCAGGGGGAAGGGTAAGCTGGGACGAAGTGAGAGAGTGATATGGACGAACATATACTATCAAATGTAAAATAGATCTCTAGTGGGAAGCAGCTGCATAGCACAGGGAGATCAGCTCGGTGCTTAGTGACTACCTAGGGGGGTGGGGTAGGGAGGGTGAGAGGGAGACCAAAGAGGGAGGAGATATGGGGATATATGTATATATGACTGATTCACTTTGTTATAAAACAGACACTAACACACCATTGTAAAGCAATTATAGTCCAATAAAGATATCAAAAATAATAACAAGAATTAATGGGGGCAGGTCATCAATTTATTACTTAGACTCATCTGGAGTAGCTGGGTAATTTGATATATTACTTAAAAGTATGTATAAATCATGATTTATGACTATGAGAAAAGCTGGAAATGTGGCACGTACAAGTCACATATTACACTATATTATGACATTGTCTACACAGCATTAAATAAATATGCTTTTAAAACTAAACACAAAATATTATTTTTAAAGGTTTTTAAAAGATTCTTGTTAAAGGTAAAAGTAGATGAACAAACAAAAGATTAAAACTATCAAGGATTCAAACCATCATTTCACTACAAATGGATCAAAAGGGAGAGGTAATTTTGTCACCTCTTGAACACACTGCAAAAACTCCCTCAAAGAAGTGTAACCTGAAAGCCATTACTTAGATCAGTGGAAAAATAAGAACTAAAATAACTTATATCTCTAAATTAGAATCTACAAGCAGTTATTTTCAAATAAATAGTGTTTTTAAAAATAAATTCACAGAGACCTCTAAGATGGCAGAGGAGTGAGATGTGGAGATTGCCTTCCTCCCCACAAATACATCAGAAATACATCTGCATGTGGCACAACTCCTACAGAACATCTAATGAATGCTGGCAGAAGACCTCAGACTTACTAAAAGGCAAGAAACTCACCACGTACCTGGGTAGGGCTAAAGAAAAAAGAAAAATTAGAGACAAAAGAATAGGGATGGGACCTGCCTCTCTGGGAGGGAGCTGTGAAGGAGGAAAAGTTTCCACGCACTTTGAAACCCCTTCAGTGGTGGAGACGGGGCTGGCTGAGGTGGGAGTATTCGGAGCCACGGAGGGCAGAGCAGCAGCAGTGGCGCAGAGGGCAAAGCAGAGAGATTCCTGCACAGAAGATTGGTGCTGACCAGCACTCACCAACCTGAGAAGCTTGTCTGCTCACCTGCAGGGGCAGGTGGGTCCTGGGAGCTGAGGCTCTGACTTCAGAGGTCAGATCCCAGGGAGAGGACTGGGGTTGACTGCATGAACACAGCCTAAGGGGGCTATTGCACCACAGCTAGCAGGGAGCAAGTCCGGGAAAAAGTCTGGAACTGCCAGAGAGCCATGAGACCATTGTCTCGGGGTGCACCAGGAGAGGGGATTCAGAGCACCACATAAATGAGCTCCAAAGACTGCCCTGAGCCATGGCTATCAACACGGACACCAGAGACAGGCATTAAATGCTAAGGCTGCTGCTACGCCACCAAGAAGCCTGTGTGCAAGCATAGGCCACTTTCCACACCTCCCCTCCTTGAAGCCTGTGCAGCCCACCACTGCGAGAGTCAGGTGATCCAGGAACAACTTCCCAGGGAGAATACATAGCACACCTCAGGCTGTTGCAACGTCATGCCAGCCTCTGCCACTGCAGGCTCGCCTTGCATTCTGTACCCCTCCCTTCCCCCAGCCAGAGTGAGGCAGAGCTCCCTACTCACCTTTTACTTTAACCCCGTCCTCTCTGACCGAAGAACAGATGCCCTCAGGTAACCTACACACAGGGGTGGGGCCAAATTCAAAGCTCAACCCGAGGAGCTGTGCAAACAAAGAAGAGAAAGGGAAATCTCTCCCAGCAGCCTCAGGAGCATCGGATTAAATCTCCACAATCAGCGTGATGTACGATGCATCTGTGGAATACCTGAATAAACAACGAATCATCCCAAAATTGAGGAGGTGGACTTTGGGAGCAACAATATATACTTTTTATTCCTTTTTCTCTTTTGGTGAGTGTGTATGTGTATTCTTCTTTATGTGATTTTGTCTGTATAGCTTTGCTTTTACCATCTGTCCTAGGGTTCTATCCATCTGTTTCTGTTTTTTGATTTTTTTTTTAGTGTAGCCTTTAGTGCTTGGTATCATCGGTGGTTTGGTTGCTCTCTTCTTTCTTTCTTCCTTTTTATTGTTTCTTTTATTACTTTTTAATTTTTTAAAATTTCTAATAATTACCTTTTATTTTTATAACTTTATTTTCTTTCTTTCTTTCTTTCTTTCTTTCTTTCTTTCTTTCTTTCTTTCTTTCTTTCTTTCTTTCTTTCTTTCTTTCTTTTTTCTTTCTCTTTTTTTCTCCCTGTTCATCTGAGCCGTGTGGCTGAAGGTTCTTGGTAATTTGGTCAGGGGTCAGGCTGGTGCCCCTGATAAGGGAGAGCTGAGATCAGGACACTGGTCCACCAGAGACATCACAGTTTCACATAATATTAAATGGTGAAAGATCTTCCAAATATCTCCATCTCAATACTATGACCCAGGTCCATCCAACGATGAGCAGGGTACAGTGCTGGACACCCTACGACAAAAAACTACCAAGACATGAACACAACCCCACCTATTAGCAGAGAGGTTGCCTAAAATCATAAGGTCACAGACACCCAAAACACACCACTGGACGTGGTGCTGCCCACCAAAAGACAAGATCCAGCCTCATCCTCCAGAACAGAGGCACCAGTCCTCTCCAGCAAAAAACCTACACAAACTACTGAACCAACTTTAGCCACTGGGGGAAGACACCAAAAACAATAGGAACTACAAACCAGCAGCCTGTGAAAAGTAGACCCCAAGCACAGTAAGTTAAGCAAAATGAGAAGACAGAGAAACACATAGCAGATGAAGGAGCAAGGTAAAAACCCACCAGACCAAACAAATAAAGAGGAAATAAGCAGTCTACCTGAAAAAGAATTCAGAGTAATGATTGTAAAGATCATACAAAATCTAGGAAATAGAATGGAGAAAATACAAGAAACATTTAACAAGGACTTGGAAGAATTAAAGAGCAAACAAACAATGATGACCAACATAAAAATGAAATTAAACATTCAATAGAAGGAATCAATAGCAGAATAACTGAGGAAGAAGAAAGGAGAAGTGACCTGGAATATAAAAGGGTGGAAATAACTACTGCAGAGCAGAATAAAGAAAAAAGAAGGAAAACAATTGAGAACAGTCTCAGACACCTCTGGGACAACTTAAAAGGCAACAACATTCGAATTATAGGGGTCCCAGAAGAAGGTGAAAAAAAGAAAGGGACTGAGAAAATATTTGAAGAGATTGTAGTTGAAAACTTTCCTAATATGGAAAAGAAAATAGTTAATCAAGTCCAGGAAGCACAGAGAGTACCATACAGGAGAAACCCAGGAGAAACACGCCAAGACACGTATTACTCAAACTATCAAAAATTAAATACACAGAAAAAATATTAAAAGCAGCAAGGGAAAAACAACAAATAACACATAAGGGAGGCCCCATAAGGTTAACAGCTGATCTATCAGCAGAAACTCTGCAAGCCAGAAGGGAGTGGCAGGGCATATTTAAAGTGATGAAAGGGAAAAGTCTACAACCAAGATTACACTACCAAGCAAGGATCTCATTCAGATTTGATGGAGAAATTAAAAACTTAGGAACAACCAAAAGCTAAGAGAATTCAGCGCCACCAAACCATCTTTACAACAAATGCTAAAGGAAATTCTCTAGGCAGGAAACACAAGAGAAGGAAAAGCCCTACAATAAAAAAACAATTAAGAAAATGGTAATAGGAACATATATATCAATAATTACATTAAATGTAAGTGGATTAAATGCTCCCACAAAAAGACATAGACTGGCTGAATGGACACAAAAACAAGACCTGTATATATGCTGTCTACAAGAGACCAATTCAGACATAGGGACACATACAGACTGAAAGTGAGGGGATGGAAAAACCTATTCCATGCAAATGGAAATCTAAAGAACCTGGAGTAGCAATTCACATATCAGACAAAATAGACTTTAAAACAAGGACTATTACATGAGACAAAGAAGGACACTACATAATGATCAATGGATCAATCCAAGAAGAAGATATAACAATTGTAAATATTTACGTACCCAACATATGAACACCTCAATACATAAGGCAAATGCTAACAGCCATAAAAGGGGAAATTGACAGTAACACAATCATACAAGGGGACTTTCATACCCCACTTTCACCAATGAACAGATCATCCAAAATGAAAATAAACAAGGAAACACAAGCTTCAAATGACACATTAAAAAAGATGGATTTATTGATATTTATAGAAAATTCCATCCAAAAACAACAGAATACACTTTCTTCTCAAGTGCTCATGGAACATTCTCTAGGAGATATCATTTCTTGGGTCACAAATCAAGCCTTGGTAAATTTAAGAAAATTGAAATCATTTCAAGTATCTTTTCCGACTTCAATGCTATGAGACTAGATATCAATTGCAGGAAAAAAACTATAAAAAATACAAATACATGAAAACTAAACAATACACTACTTAATAACCAAGAGACTACTGCAGAAATCAAAGCAGAAATAAAAAAATACCTAGACACAAATTACAATGAAAACATGACCACCCAAAACCTATGGGATGCAGCAAAAGCAGTTATAAGAGGGAAGTTTATAGCAATACAATCCTACCTCAAGAAACAAGTAGCATCTCAAATAAACAACCTAACCTTACACCTGAAGCAATTCGAGAAAGAAGAACAACAACAAAAAAAAATTAGCAGAAGTAAAGAAATCATAAATATCAGATCAGAAAGAAATGAAAAAGAAATGAAGGAAACAATAGCAAATTTCAATAAAACTAAAAGCTGGTTCTTTGAGAAGACAAAAAAAAATGATAAACCATTAGCCAGACTCATCAAGAAAAATGGGAGAAGACTCAAATCAATAGAATTAGAAAAGAAAAGTAACAACTGACACTGCAGAAATACAAGGGATCATGAGAGATTACTGCAAGCAACTATATGCCAATGAAATGGACAACCTGGAAGAAATGGACACATTCTTAGAAAAGCACAACCTTCTGTGACTGAACCAGGAAGAAACAGAAAATATAAACAGACCAATCACAAGCACTGAAATTGAGACTGTGATGAAAAATCTTCCAACAAACAAAAGCTCAGGACCAGATGGCTTCACAGGCGAATTCTATCAAACATTAAGAGAAGAGCTAACACCTATCGTTCTCAGAATCTTCCAAAATATGGCAGAGGGAGGAACACTCCCAAACTCATTCTATGAGGCCACCATCACCCTGATGCGAAAACCAGAAAAAGATGTCACAAAGAAAGAAAACTACAGGCCAATATCAGTGACGAACAAACATGCAAAACTCCTGAACAAAATACTAGGAAACATAATACAACAGCACATTAAAAAGAGCATATTCCATGATCAAGTGGGGTTTATCCCAGGAATTCAAGGATGCATCAATATATGTAAATCAATCAATGTGATACAACATATTAGCATATTGAAGGAGAAAAAACATATGATCGTCTCAAAAGGTGCAGAAAAAGCTTTTGACAAAATTCAATATCCGTTTATGATAAAAGCACTCCAGAAAGGAGGCATAGAGGAAACTTAGCTCAACATAATAAAGGCCATAGATAACAAAAACACAGCCAACATATTTATCAATATGAAAAACTGAAAACATTTCCTCTAATATCAGGAAGAAGACAAGGTTGCCCACTCTCACCACTATTATTCAACATATTTTTGGATGTTTTAGCCACAGGATTCAGAGAAGAAAAAGAAATAAAATGAATCCAGAAAGGAAAAGAAAAAGCCAAACTGTCACTGTTTGCAGATAACATGATACTATACATAGAGAATTCTAAAGATGCTACCAGAAAACTACTAGATCTAATCAATGAATTTGGTAAAGTAGCATGATACAAAATGAATGCACAGAAATCTCTTGCATTCCTCTACACTAATGATGAAAAATCTGAAAGAGAAATTAAGAAAACACTCCCATTTACCATTGCAACAAAAAGAATAAAATACCTAGGAATAAACCTACCGGAGGACACAAAAAACTGTATGCAGAAAACTATAAGACACTGATGAATGAAAGTAATGATGATACAAACAGATGGAGAGATATACCATGTTCTTGTAGTGGAAGAATCAACATTTTGAAAATGACTCTACTACCCAAAGCAATCTATAAATTCAATGTAATCCCTATCAAGCTACCAATGGCATTTTTCACAGAACTATAAAAAACAATTCCACAATTTATAAGGTAACACAAAAGACCCCGAATAGCCAAAGGTATCTTGAGAAAGAAAAATGGAGCTGGAGGAACCAGGCTTCCAGACTTCCGACTATACTACAAATCTACAGTGGTCCAGAAAGTATGGTACTGGCACAAAAACAGAAATATAGATCAATGGAGTAGGATAGAAAGCCCAGACATAAACCCATGCCCCTATGGTCATCTTATTTTTGATAAAAGCGGCAAGAATATACAATGGAGAAAAGACAGCCTCTTCATTAAGTGGTGCAGGGAAAACTGGACAGCTACATGTAAAAGAATAAAATTAGAACACTCCCTAACAGCACACACAAAAATAAACTCAAAGTGGATTAAAGACCTAAATGCAAGGCCAGACATTATAAAACTCTTAGAGGAAAACATAGGCTGAACACCCTATGACATAAATCACAGCAAGATCCTTTTCGACTCACGTCCTAGAGAAATGGAAATAAAAACAAAAATAAACAAATGGGACCTAATGAAACTTCAAAGCTTTTGCACAACAAAGGAAACTATAAACAAGACCAAAAGACAACACTCAGAATGGGAGAAAATATTTGCAAATGAAGCAACTGACAAAGGATTAATCCACAAAATTTACAAGCAGCTCATGCAACTCACTATCAGAATAACTAAATACCCAATCCAAAAATGGGCAAGAGACCTAAATAGATATTTCTCCAAAGATATACAGATTGCCAACAAACACATGAAATGATGCTCAACATCACTAATCATTAGAGAAATGCAAATCAAAACTACAGTGAGGTATTACCTCACACCAGGCAGAATGGCCATCATCAAAAAATCTACAAACAGTAAATGCTGGAGAGAGTGTGGAAAAAGGGAACCCTCATGCATTGTTGGTGGGAATGTAAATTGTTACAGCCACTAAGGAGAATAGTATGGAGTTTCCTTAAAAAACTAAAATAGAACTACCATGCGATGCAGCAATCCCACTACTGGTCATATACCCTGAGAAAACCATACTTCTAAAAGAGTCCTGCACCACAATGTTCATCACAGCTCTATTTACAATATCCAGGAAATGGAAGCAACCTAAGTGTCCGACTGGTGAATGGATAAAGAAGATGTTGCACATATGTACCATGGAATATTACTCAGCCATAAAAAGAAACGAAATTGAGTTATTTGTAGTGAGGTGGATGAACCTAGAGTCTGTCATACAGAGTGGAGTAAGGCAGAAGGAGAAAAACAAATACCATATGCTAACACATATATATGGAATCTAAAAAATTGGTTATGGAAAACCTAGTGGCAGGACAGGAATAAAGATGCAGTTGTAGAGAATGGACTTCAGGACATGGGGAGGGAGAAGGGTAAGCTGGCATGAAGTGAGAGAGTGGCATGGACTAATATATACTACCAAGTGTAAAATAAATAGCTAGTTTGAAGCAGCTGTATAGCACAGGGAGATCAGCTCGGTGCTTTGTGACCACCTAGATGGTTGTAATTGGGAGGGTAGTAGGGAGACACAAGAGGGAGGATATATGGGAATATATGTATATATATAGCTGATTCACTTTGTTATAAAGCAGAAACTAACACACCATTGTAAAGCAATTATACTCCAATAAAGATGTTTAAAAAATATAAAAAATAAAAACTAAATCCTCATAAACCTTGTACTACTCTGTGGGTGTGGAAATGAGAGAAAGGTGAGTTTATTTCCCACCCTTTCATATTTTTTCTTTGAGTGTCTTCTATTGGTAAGGTGCTTTACTAGTCCCTGGAATCTGGAAGCCAGCTCCTAGATAGTTGGGAAATTAGAGTATTTTTTATTCTCTATAATGAATAGAAATAGTAGAGATCTGTCTGCATTTTGCTAATTCAGTCAGGAAGACACAGTCTTTTTTAAGATGTCAACTTCCCACTTAAAATAATATTATTACAAGCAAACTATCAAAGTGGGAAACATATTTGAATTAAAAGCTCTAAGTCCTTTGTCACAGTTTTCCAACATACTAGCTAAAGTATCTAGAAAATATTTGACCTTTGATAATATAAATGAATTAGTTAAGTAATTAATCAATGAAAAATTAGACAAATTAATCTCTCTAAGCCTTAGTTTCCTTATCTGTAAGAAGGAAATAATATGTGGCATCTCAGTGTTGGTCTGAAAATCAATTGTATTGACGAATATGAGACTATTTTTTTACATTGTCAATTTAAAATTATTTATATGTAGGGTGGGTTTGTTTTCCGTTTGTTTTAAAAATGAAAATGTCAAAGATAGAATTTATCCTTAATTATTATTAGGATCATTTCATAATTATTAGTAAAATAAACAATTAAAAGCAAATTTCTGAGCCCTAAAGAAAGCAATAGAAGCAGATTCATATCTATTAAGGTCTCCTTTCCATCTCTCATGTGCCTTACATCAGCACAATTAAATATCTTCAATATCTTGTCAGTGTAGCTGTTTCTCTTTCAAAATACTTAGCTAAATTCTCTTTCCAGATATGTAATCTGAATTTGAATTTCAGAAAAGAAGGAAAATCTTTACATTTAGGCCTCCATTAGATTCCTACTTGATTTGAAATATCTGTTGTTTCATATATTTTAATTGATCTAACAAATAATTATGTTTTATTTTCCTCAGTGAAGCACATAACAAATGAGAATAGCTGCATTTTTTTGGTGGCTGCATTTTTTATAGTCACAGATAACAGAGAGATGATCCTTATGCAGACCAAGTTTTATCTTTATTCATCTTTTCAAGAAAAATTATAACAAAATCTGTAGAAACTTCTGTATATAATAGTTTATTATAAACAGTGTTAGTTTTCTATTGCTACCATAGCCTAATATCTCAAACTTACTGGCTTAAAACAGTACAAATTTATTATCTTATATTTCGGTAGGTTGGGGAAGTCTGGTACGGCCCTTATTAGACTAAAATCAAGGTATTGACAGTGGGTTTTCCTTTCTGGAGGCTCTAGGGGAGAATCTATATCCTGGTCTTTTGGATTGTTGGCAGAATTCAGTTCCTTGTGGTTGTAAGACTAAGGTCCCTGTGTTCACACTGGCTATCATGTGAAGGCTGTTCCCAGTCTCTAGAGGCCATCTGCATTCCTTAGTTCACATCCCCCTTCCTCCATCTTCAGAGCCAGGAATGGTGGGTTTAGATATTTTCATGTTGTATCTCTCTGACCCACTCTTCTCCCTTTGTGTTTAATGACTCATGCAGTTACACTAGGCCCATCCTAATAACCCAGAATAGTCTCCTGATCTCATGTCCTTAAGCTTTATCACATCTACAAATTCTCTTTTGCCTTGTAAGGTAACGTATTCACAGGTTTTAAGAATTAGGATCTGGGCATCTTTGGAGTAGGGTCATTATTCTGCCTATCATAAAGTGAAACATAAAGATTCTTTGTTCCAAAGATATGGTAAAAATGAACAACCATGAAATAACATGAGATTGCACCTCTGAAAAACAAAGACAAATGATACCACAATGTGAGGGTAACTACAAAATAAAGGAATAGAAAATGAAAAAAAAATGAAGTATCTATTGTTTTTTTTTTCAATCTCTTGAGTCCATTTTTTTGTTATATGAACAAGTAAGAAGTAACAGGTAACAGTATCTGGCAGCAATTAATGTTTCCTGTTTTTGTTCTTTTTTAGAAAATCAACTATGAGGAAATTATTAGAAATAGAGTATAATGAGTTCTGAAAAATATGTTAACAGTGCTTGAGCTTTGAGATAAGAACTTGACAAATGTGTAAATTTGATGCAAAACTGCTTTTGAAAATGGGAGAGATTGCCATTCTTTATATTGTGTGCCAAGATTTGTGCATTTCCACTGTTAGCATTTGGTCTGATTTCAAAAGTGATAAATAATGATATTTGCTATGGAAACAGCTTTGCAAATATATATATATATATATATATATATATATATATATATATATATATATATATTGCAGTACGCGGGACTCTCACTGCTATGGCCTCTCCCATTGCGGAGCACAGGCTCCAGACGCGCAGGTTCAGCAGCCATGGCTCACGGGCCCAGCCACTCCACAGCATGTGAGATCTTCCCGGACTGGGGCACGAACCCGTGTCCCCTGCATCGGCAGGCGGACTCTCAACCACTGCGCCACCAGGGAAGCCCTGCAAAAAATAATTTTAAAATACTATCCTTTTTGTTTCTTATAATGGTTATATTCAATTTATTGAAAATGTATTATGTGCATATAAAAAAATCTGTTTGCATCTGTAAAACAGATTTTAAATCATTCTAAAGTATTGATGTTCACAAAAAAACTTCTTATTTTATTTGAAATTTTATTCCTTGTTATTGTTGTTTCTGAATGTAATTTGGACTCTCGTGACATCTGTTATAGTTGTTTCAAAAACTTGTAAATACTACTTTTTAGATGGTGGTACTCTATAAGGAGGGTCTATTTACATTTAGTTAAAGGCAAAATATGATATGATAAGCACACATCAGTGATTTATCTATGAAACTTACTGTTCCACGTTACATGGAACAGTTAATAAGTTCCAGCACTTATTTATCAGAGGGCCATCAATCCAGAAAGATCTCAGCCCACATAAAAACACAATTAACTGTTGAATATCAGCAAGTGGGTTTTGCTTTCCACAATGAAGTAATCTAAGTACAGTACTTCCCCTTTATCTGCAGTTTTATTTTCCATGGTTTCAGTTACCCAAAGTAAACCATAGTCTGAAAATATTAAATGGAAAATCCCAGAAATAAACAATTCATAAGTTTTAAATTGCACGCCATTCTGAGTATCATGATGAAATCTTATGCCACCCTATTCCATCCCATCTGGGATCCCCAACCATCAACATCTTCTGCTCCTGACATCCAACCATCCACATAGTTATGGCTGGATGATCCAAGTTCAACTGAAGCAGATGATACCCCTGATCTATCACAAGAAGATCAATAGTAACCTAATACTACATCACAATGCCGATGTCATTCACCTCATTTCATCTCATCACATAGGCATTTTATCATCTCACATCATCACAAGAATAAGTGTGAGTACAGTAAAATAAGATATTTTAAGGGAGAGAGAGAGAGACCATATTCACATAACTTTTATTACAGTATATATTATAATTGCTCTATTTTATTATTAGTTATTGTTGTTAGTCTATTACTATGCCTAATTTATAAATTAAACTTTATCATAGGTATGTAAAAAAACAGTATATATGGAGTTCAGTACTATCTGTGGTTTCAGGCATCCACTGGGCGTCTTGAAATGTATCGCCCTCAGAAAAGGGGAGTGCTAATGTATCTAGCATTTATTAAGAACTTATTATGTGCTATGTATTGTTATAAGTGCTTTGCATGGATTGTCTCATTAAATCTTCACATTATATTTCTCATTTACATATGAGGAAACTAAGGCCCAGGGAAGTAAAATTTCTTGCCCAAAGTCACACGCAAGAAGAACTAGGTCTCATACACAAGTCATTGGACACATTCTTATTCACTATGTCTTAGTCATTCCTAATATATCAAGACACTGTACCAAATCATTAAGTTTAGGTGTTAATTCAAGTAAGGAGCATGGCTCTGCAAGTTAATAAGTACTAAGACGAGGGGAAGATGTGAAACAGCATATTGTAGGAAAAATAATTCTTGACTTGGAATCAGAAGGCCTGGGTTCTAGCCCCACACTCTTCGTTTGTCTGATGTGTGACATTGGATAAATCGTTTAACATTTCTCAACCTTGTTTACCTCGTTGGTGAAACGGGAATAATCACTGTGTTGTTAGAAAATTTAAATGAAATGATGTTTTTGAAAGTACTTTGCACTGTACACATTTTAGATGTCAATTATAGGTCTTTAAAAAGGTTGGGTGAGGGCTTTTTGTCAGTAGTAGAGCATGTGGTAGTAAGAATTATGTCACTGTAAAACCAAAGCAACACCGTTTTTAATGCATGGTGTTTAAAATGGTGGCACTGAATCATTAAGTTTTTACTCTCTTCTTCCTTTTCTTTTACATATGAATTGGTATTTAAAATAAGATTATTATAGACCTTAATGACATTCTAGGAAAACCCATTCTACACTTGATCTTTTGTTTCTAAATATAATTGTAGAACTATGTGTTATGTAGTAAACGTACAGAAACCTAGTAGTGTACATAACCCAAAGCATGTCATTTTGCCTATTTTCCCCATCAGGGCCTTTTATAAATCTGAAATTTGGAAGCTAACATCTTTCTTTCACCAGTAGCACTTCATTCTTGAAACTGCCTTCTTTCTTTTATGACTTGGCTCTATCCTGACATTCTTTCCATTCTGGCTACTTTTTTTCTGTATTTCATGGGTCAGCTTCTTTCCCTCCTCCAAATTTAGATGTCCCCTAACATTCTTTCCTCAGAACTTTTTTCTGTAAATATTTTCTCACTTAAAAATCCTGTCCGTGTCTGTGGGTTTAACTTCCAGCTCTAGGGAAATTATATCATTTGTGATATATCACATATTATATCATTTGTCTGCTAAAATTCTCCAATGCCTCACACTTGTTTCCTAAGATATATATTTTCCTGACCCTGGCATTGTAATTCTTAAACACAGTAGTGTCCTGAAAAGGGTTCGTCAACTGGCTCTCAATAAATAAATAACAAACAGTGCTGATTTGGAGCATTTGCCAAATTCTGTGGTGTAAATTCTTCTACTATGGCCAGTTTCAAGCTAACAATATGATGTCACTGAATGCAGACATGAAAAGAGATGCTAATAGTCACCTCTGGCAAACTAGTGTGAACCAGTTCCAATACACCACTGCATTTACCACGTATTCAAATTTTGTCTCTAGCTTTATTGCCTCTTTCTGCACCAAATTAGATTAAACAATTGTTTGCTGAATGTGCACCAGGCATTTCTACCTGTATACTTTATAAATTGCTATTTTGTTCATGTTATTGACTAAATTTGGAAAAGCCTCACACTCCACCTTTACCTAACTGAAATCCTAATCAGCTTTTAAAGGATAGTTCCTTGAAGATTTTTCTGGTATCAACACTAACATACTTTATAATGTTTTCTTTTGTGAGTTGCTTTTACAAAATTCCAAACCTCTCTATCTTTTTTCCACCATCAAGGTTCCTAATATCTTGAGTCCAGGTATTTGTTCTTCCCCCCAAATAGTACTCAGCCTAGCCTTGCTTAGATCCTTAATGCCTACAGTTGAAACAAATTTATAGCTGATGGAGAGACCGATATCTCACTTGCAGCTAATTGATGTGGTTTGATTTATTCTAGTGATACATTTAAACTCTCTCCTTCCCCATTTTGTAAAGTAGCAGAAACAAGTTTTCCTGAAACAGATCACCAATACCCAAAGAAACACTTGTTTAACCTTGTGTAGACTTGACCTATATCCAGTGAATCATTGCAGTGCACAATTGTCTTTAATAAGTAGTTTAACATTAGATTTAATTGATCATAAAATTTCACTATTGTAAGAAAATTAATACCACCAAAATCTCTGTGATTTATCGGTTTTTGGGCTGCATAAGATTTGAATGGGGTTAATTCATTGGCTAGAACCTCTGAAGCAATATTTATCTTTTATAATGCTCCTAATTTGTATTTTACTTGTAACATTATTTAAACATATATTTCTCTCCTTCCTCCCTAGTTTAAGCAAAATATCACAAAGAAAGAAATGTCCCTTAAGTATTCAAATGATAGTTGCATTTTCTCTAGAAAGCATCAAGAAAGGAGGGCACTTGCCAGAAATGTGAGTGAGTGGTACTCTGAGAATCCATGTGTGTAAATAATTAGAGTACAGGCTCTTAGAAACTTCTCCAGTTACTATTACTGAATTATAACTGATGTCAACTCTTACTTTGACCTTTTCTGTTATTTGCCACTCTAAATTCTCTTTGGCAAACTTATATCTCAAGCTAACTCAGGTGGCCTAGGATATATTTAACTACTTTTAATGAATTAAGCAATCAACAAATACACACAGAATGCTTATAATATAGTTTCTGCTCAAAGAACATGGTGAGACAAATGAGGAACAGAAAGACTAGGCAATTTGACCACTTTGACACAGCTAGTAAGCATTACACCAAAATATGAACATAGGTGTGCATGTTCTTTGCCCTATAACTCATTGCCTGACCACCTTCATAAAATATCTTCTGGACACTGAGCGTGCTGTTTTTTCCTCTTAAGAAAAGGGTTCATCCATTAGAGACTTCTAGATGACGTGGCAGGAAAGGTCAGTGGGATCCAGCTGTAGAACATCAGGAGTTTCAGGGTAAAGTGTTAATATTTTATTTTACAGGTCTAAGAGTCTTGTGATCAAAACACTGTTTATGAAAGGTAAATCTATTGGTCATTTGCAGGATGGATTAGAATAGGGGGAAATTAAGTCTGCTTTTGCTCAGAAAATTGAAATTTGGGAGCATGCTATAGTTTAAGCAAAGCAGTTAGAAAGGAAAATTATCTTAAAATTATATAACATCTTTCACAATCAAATGAATTTGCTGCTTTGAATTATCCTCTGTATTAGATTTTCCTTTCTTTAGAATCTTCCTTTTATGGATAATTAAGAATTGGCTCTATTATTGCTATAATATGTCATGACAAATATTTTCCCTGTAGGGTAGTATATGGAATAATATTTTTAAGTAACAAATCATTCACAGCTTTAAGCCAAACTTAAACATGGATTGTCTCATCACATTTGATATTTCTAAAATGATTAATGGATTTTTTGGAACACGAATAAATTATCGATATAAAAAAATAAAGAGAAAGATTGTGTGTTTGGCAGAGCTTCGTGATTAGTAGTGTCTGCTTCTGAAAGTAATTATATTTACATTTCCTTTTTAAGGCTGCACATTTTTCAAATTTATTCTAGGTAAAACACTGAAAACTGTCAGCTCTGTTTTTCTAATTGTCTCTTTCTATTTGGAAGAAAATCAGTAGAATCTAGAAAGAGTTTGCTAGCAATTATTGGAAAATAATTGATCTTGGAGAGGGTTCAGTAACCTTATGATAAAAAGAACTTAAATGATAAATCTATATATCTTAAAAAAGATTATTTTGCATATATTCCAACTAGTTTTTATAAAAATGCCAAGATATGTATATTACTAACTCATTTTATATAATTTGGAGTGTTACAATATGACTTTATGATTTTTTAAAATTCTATAATCACGTAAGCATATAGTCGTATAGTCATATAAGAATCAAAGACATAGACATTTTCATATTCTAGGCAGTATCACAGTAGCTTGAGGTAAAGTTATTTCACCTTATGGGTCACATTTATTATTTTAAGGACAGGAGACTGTTATTGATTTTGACACCCAAAATGATACCAGAAGCTCTGTGAGATTCCGCAGCTATACCAGTAGTAGAACACTGTAATTACAATGACCATTTACCCTGCTCTTATTTTATATGGGGAATGCTCAGTGACATCACCATTAATTTTAAAGCACAGATACACACGTAAACACATACCCATCAGTGACTGTATATGAGGCACTTGCTTATTTTTTTATTCAAGCACCAATATACAATATTGATGTGGATGCATGAATTTCCACAGCAAAATTATAGCGGTCAGTAATTCTTGGCTTTAAGAAAACTGTGGAGTCCAAAGAAGAATAATCTCTATCCATTCCTCTGTCGATGGACATTTAACTTGCTTCCATGTCCTGGTTATTGTAAATAGTGCTGCTATGAACATTGGGGTGCATGCGTCTTTTTGAATTATGGTTTTCTCTGGGTATATGCCCAGTAGTAGGATTGCTGGGTCATATGGTAGTTCTATTTTTAGTATTTTAAGGAACGTCCATACTGTTTTCCACAGTGGCTGTATCAATTTACATTCCCACAAGCGGTGTATAAGGGATCATTTTCTCCACACCCTCTCTAGCATTTATTGTTTGTAGATATTTTGTTGATGGCCATTCTGACCAGTGTGAGAACCTCATTGCAGTCTTGATTTGCATTTCGTTAATAATTAGTGATGTTGAGCATCTTTTCATGTGTTTGTTGGCCATCTGTAAGTCTTCTTGAAGAAATGTCTATTTAGGTCTTCCGCCCATTTTTTTTTTTTAACATCTTTATTGGAGTATAATTGCTTTACAATGGTATGTTAGTTTCAGCTTCACAACAAAATGAATCAGTTATATATATACATATATTCCCATATCTCTTCCCGCTTGCATCTCCCTCCCTCCCACCCTCCCTATTCCGCCCATTTTTAAATGTTGATTATTGATTTAACAACGTTCTCCTTTTGTAATATATGAATTTAAAGCAAAAATTTTTCGCTAAAAATACTTAACATGCAGCCCCCCTGAGTTGGCATGCTATAGTTTTATGCAATTCACATTTTTCTAATTTCCTTTATAATTTTTTATCACGTTTTCCAGTATAACTATGTTTTGCCAAGGGGACATAGTCTATAGGAATTCGATTTTTTGGCATTCTTTAACATTAATACTTAATTTATGGACTCTTATATAGTCTATCTGTGTCACCATTTTATCTACACCTGAAAACAATGTGTCCATTAATCCCCAAATGTGCAGCATCACCATATTAATGCTTCACTGCATACCTACTAATTTTTATTTTTTTACATCTCTATTGGAGTATAATTGCTTTACAATGGTGTGTCAGTTTCTGCTTCATAACAAATTGAATCAGTTATACATATACATATGTTCCCATATCTCTTCCCTCTTGTGTCTCGCTCCCTCCCAAACTCCCTATCCCACCCATCTAGGTGGTCACAAAGCAGCGAGCTGATCTCCCTGTGCTATGAGAATGCTTCCCACTAGCTATCTATTTTATGTTTGGTAGTGTATATATGTCCATGCCACTCGCTCACTTTGTCACAGCTTACTCTTCCCCCTCCCCATATCCTCAACTCCATTCTCTAGTAGGTCTGTGTTTTTAATCCCATCTTTACCCTAGGTTCTTCATGACATTTTTCTTTTCTTAGATTCCATATATATGTGTTAGCATACTGTATTTGTCTTTCTCTTTCTGACTTACTTCACTCTGTATGACAGACTCCAGGTCCATCCACCTCACTACAAATAACCCAATTTTGTTTCTTTACATGGCTAAGTAATATTCCATTGTATATATCTGCCACATCTTCTTTATCCATTCATCCGATGATGAACACTTAGGTTGCTTCAATCTCCTGGTTATTGTAAACAGAGCTGCAATGAACATTTTGGTATATGACTCTTTTTGAATTATGGTTTTCTCAGGGAATATGCCCAGTAGTGGGATTGCTGGGTCATATGGTAGTTCTATTTGTAACATTTAAAGGAACTTCCATACTGGTCGCCATAGTGGCTTTACCAATTCAAATTCCCACCGGCAGTGCAAGAGTGTTCCCTTTTCTCCACATCCTCTCCAACATTTATTGTTTCTATATTTTTTGATGATGGCCATTCTGACCGGTGTGAGATGATATCTCATTGTAGTTTTGATTTGCATTTCTCTAATGATTAATGATGTTGAGCATTCTTTCATGTGTTTGATGGCAATCTGTATATCTTCTTTTGAGAAATGTCTATTTAGGTCTTCTGCCCGTTTTTGGATTGGGTTGTTTGGTTTGTTTTTATTGAGCTGCATGAGCTGCTTACAAATTTTGGAGATTAATCCTTTGTCAGTTGCTTCATTGGCAAATATTTTCTCCCATTCTGAGCATTATCTTTTGGTCTTGATTATGGTTTCCTTTGCTGTGCAAAAGCTTTGAAGTTTCCTTAGGTCCCATTTGTATATTTTTGTTTTTATTTCCATTTCTCTAGGGGTTGGGTCTCAAAGGATCTTCCTGTGATTTATGTCATAGAGTGTTCTGGCTATGTTTTCCTCTAAGAGTTTGATAGTTTCTGGCCTTACATTTAGGTCTTTAATCCATTTTGAGCTTATTTTTGTGTATGTTGTTAGGGAGTGTTCTAATCTCATACTTTTACATGTACCTCTCCAGTTTTCCCAGCACCACTTATTGAAGAGGTTGTCTTTCTCCACTGTACATTCCTGCCTCCTTTATCAAAGGTAAGGTGACCATATGTGTATGTGTTTATCTCAGGGCTGTCCATCTTGTTCCATTGATCTATATTTCTGCTTTTGTGCCAGTACCATACTGTCTTGATTACTGTAGCCTTGCAGTATAGTCTGAAGTCAGGGAGCCTGATTCCTCCAGCTCTGTATTCCTTTCTCAAGAATGCTTTGGCTCTTCGGGGTCTTTTGTGTTTCCATACAAATTGTGAAATTGTTTGTTCTAGTTCTGTGAAAAATGCCAGTGGTAATTTGATAGGGATTGCATTCAATCTGTAGATTGTTTTGGTTAGTAGAGTCATTTTCACAATGTTGATTCTTCCAATCCAAGAACATGGTATATTTCTCCATCTATTTGTATCGTGTTTAATTTCTTTCATCAGTGTCTTATAATTTTCTGCATAGAGGTCTTTTGTCTCCTTAGGTAATTTTATTCTGAGATATTTGATTCTTTTGTTGCAATGGTAAATGGGAGTGTTTTCTTAATTTCTCTTTCAGATTTTTCATCATTAGTGTATAGGAATGCCAGATATTTCTGTGCATTAATTTTGTATCCTGCCACTTTACCAAATTCATTGATTAGCTCTAGTAGTTTTCTGGTAGCATCTTTAGGATTCTGTATGTATAGTATCATGTCATCTGCAAACAGTTACAACTTTACTTCTTTTAGATTTGGATTCTTTTATTTCCTTTGCTTCTCTGATTGCTGTGGCTAAATCTTCCAAAACTATGTTGAATAAGCGTGGTGAGAGTGGGCAACCTTGTCGTGTTCCTTATCTTAGTGGAAATGGTTTCAGTTGTTCACCATTGAGGATGATGTTGGCTTCTCATATATGGCCTTTATTATGTTGAGGAAAGTTCCCTGTATGCCTACTTTTTGCAGGGTTTTTATCATAAATGGGTGCTGAATTTTGTCAAAAGCTTTCTCTGCATCTGTTGAGATGATCATATGTTTTTTCTTCTTCAATTTGTTTAAATGGTGTATCACATTGATTGATTTGTGAATATTGAAGAATCCTTGCATTCCTGGAATAAACCACAACTTGATCATGGTGTATGATCCTTTTAATGTGCTGTTGGATTCTGTTTGCTAGTATTTTGTTGAGGAGTATTTTGCATCTATGTTCATCAGTGATATTGGCCTGTAGTTTTATTTCTTTGCGACAGCCTTATCTGGTTTTGGTATCAGGGTGATGGTGGCATCGTATCCAGAGTTTGGGAGTGTTACTCCCTCTGCTATATTTTGGAAGAGTTTGAGAAGGATATGTGTTAACTCTTCTCTAAATGTTTGATAGAATTTGCCTGTGAAGCCATGAGGTCCAGGGTTTTGTTTGTTGGAAGATTATTGTTATTTTTTTTTTTGCAGTGCGCGGGCCTCTCACTGCTGTGGCCTCTTCCGTTGTGGAGCAAAGGCTCTGGATGCACAGGATCAGCAGCCATGGCTCATGGGCCCAGCTGCTCCACGGCATGTGGGATCTTCCTGGACTGGAGCACGAACCCATGTCCCTTGCATCGGCAGGCAGACTCTAAACCACTGTGCCAACAGGGAAGACCTGTTGGAAGATTTTTAATCACAGTTTCAATTTCAGGGCTTGTGATTGGCCTGTTCATATTTTATATTTCTTCCTGATTCAGTCTTGGCAAGTTGTGCATTTCTAAGACTTTGTCCATTTCTTCCAGGCTGTCCATTTTATTGGCATAGAGTTGCTTGTAATAATCTCTCCATGATCTTTTGTATTTCTGCAGTGTCAGTTATTACTTCTCCTTTTTCATTTCTAATTCTATTGATTTAAGTGTTCTTGCTTTTTTCCTTGATGAGTCTGCCTAATGGTTTATTAATTTTGTTTATCTTCTCAAACAACCAGCTTTAAGTTTTATTGATCTTTGCTATTGTTTCCTTCATTTGTATTTCATTTATTTCTAATGATCTTTATGATTTCTTTCTGATAACTTTGGATTTTCTTTGTTCTTCTTTCTCTAACTGCTTTCGGTTCAAGTTTAGGTTTTTTATTCGAGATGTTCCCTGTTTCTTAAGGTAGGATTGTATTGCTATAAACTTCCCTCTTAGAACTGCTTTTGCTGCATCCCATAAGTTTTGGATCGTCGTGTCTCCATTGTCATTTGTTTCTAGGTATTTTTTTATTTCCTCTTTGATTTCTTCAGTGATCACTTTGTTATTAAGTAGTGTATTGTTTAGCCTCCATGTGTTTGTAATTTTTACAGATCTTTTCCTGTAATTGATATCTAGTCTCATAGCATTGTGGTTGGAAAAGATAGTTGATACAGTTTCACTTTTCTTAAATTTACCAAGGCCTGATTTATGACCCAAGATATGATCTATCCTGGAGAATGTTCCATGAGCACTTGAGAAAACTGTGTATTCTGTTGTTTTTGGATGGAATATCCAATAAATATCAATTAAGTCCATCTTTTTTAATGTATCATTTAAAGCTTGTGTTTCCTTATTTATTTTCATTTTGGATGATCTGTCCATGGGTGAAAGTGGGGTGTAAAAGTCCCCTGCTATGAATATGTTACTGTCAATTTCCCCATTTATGGCTGTTAGTATTTGTCTTATGTATTGAGGTGTTCCTATGTTGGGTGCATAAATATTTACAATTGTTATATCTTCTTCGTGGATCGATCCATGATCATTATGTATTGTCCTTCTTTGTCTCTTGTAATACTTTTTATTTTAAAGTCTATTTTGTCTGATATGAGAATTGCTACTCCAGCTTTCTTTTGGTTTCCATTTGCATGGAATATCTTATTCCATTCCCTCACTTTCAGTCTGTATGTGTCCCTAGGTCTGAAGTGGGTCTCTTGTAGACAGTATATATATGGGTCTTGTTTTTGTATCCATTCAGTCTGTCTGTGTCTTCTGGTGGGAGCATTTAATCCATTTACATTTAAGGCAATTATCAATATGTATGTTCCTATTCCCATTTTCTTAATTGTTTTGAGTTTGTTATTGTAGGTCTTTTCCTTCACTTGTGTTTTTTGCCTACAGAAGTTCCTTTAGCATTTGTTGTAAAGCTGGTTTTGTGGTGCTGAACTCTGTCAGTTCGCTTGTCTGTAAACGTTTTAATTTCTCCATTAAATCTGAATGAGGTCCTTGTTGGGTAGAGTAAGCTCGGTTGTAAGTTTTTCTCCTTAATCCCTTTAAATATGTCCTGCCAGTCCCTTCTGGCTTGCAGAGTTTCTGCTGAAAGTTCAGCTGTTAACCTTATGGGAATTCCCTGTGTGTTATTTTGCCCTTGCTGCTTTTAATATGTTTTCTTTGTATTTACTTTTTGATAGTTTGATTAATATGTGTCTTGGCGTGTTTCTCCTTGGAATTATCCTGTATGGAACTCTCTGTGCTTCCTGGACTTAATTAACTATTTCCTTTCCTATATTAGGGAAGTTTTCATCTATAATCTCTTCAAATATTTTCTCAGTCTCTTTCTTTTCCTCTTCTTCTTCCAGGACCCCTATAATTCGAATGTTGGTGCATTTAATGTTGTCCCAGAGGTGTCTGAGACTGTCCTCAGTTCTTTTCATTCTTTTTTCTTTATTCTGCTCTGCAATAGTTATTTCCACTATTTTATCTTCCAGGTCACTTATCCGTTCTTCTGCCTCAGTTATTCTGCTATTGATCCCTTCTAGAGTATTTTTAATTTCATTTATTGTGTTGTTCAACATTGCTTGTTTCCTCTTTAGTTCTTCTAGGTCCTTGTTAAATGTTTCTTGCATTTTCTCTATTCTATTTCCAAGATTTTGGATCATCATTACTATCATTATTCTGAATTCTTTTTCAGGTAGACTGCCTATTTCCTCTTCATTTGTTAGGTCTGGTGGGTTTTTATCTTGCTCCTTCATCTGTTTTGTGTTGTTCTGTCTTCTCATGTTGCTTATCTGACTGTGTTTGGGGTCTCCTTTCTTTCAGGCTGCAGGTTCGTAGTTCCCATTGTTTTTGGTGTCTGTCCCCAGTGGCTAAAGTTGGTTCAGTGGGTTTTGTAGGCTTCCTGGTGGAGGGGACTAGTGCCAGTGTTCTGGTGATTGAGGCTAGATCTTGCCTTTCTGGTGGGCAGGTCCACGTCTGGTTTTGCTTTTTTGGGTGTCTGTGGCCTTATTATGATTTTAAGCAGTCTCTCTGTAATGGGTGGAGTGTGTTCCTGTCTTGGTAGTTGTTTGGCACAGGGTGTCCACCACTGTAGCTTGTTGGTCGTTGAGTGAAGCTGGGTGTTGGTGTTGAGATGGAGATCTCTGGGAGATTTTTGCCATTTGATATTACGTGGAGTTGGGAGGTCTCTTTTGGACCATTGTCCTGAGGTTGGCTCTCCCACGTCAGAGGCATAGCACTGACTCCGCTGCAGCACCAAGAGTCTTTCTTCCACACGGCTCAGAATAAAATGGAGAAAAAATAGAAAGAAAGAGGATAAAATAAAATAAAATAAAAGTTATCAGAATGAAAAATAATTATTAAGAAAAAGAATTTTTTTAATTAAAAAAAAAGGATGGAGAGAACCCTAGGACAAATGGTGAAAGCAAAGCTATACAGACAAAATCTTACACAGAAGCATACACATAGACACTCACAAAAAGAGGAAAAGGGGAAAAAATCATAAATCTTGCTCTCAAAGTTCACCTCCTCAATTTGGGATGATTCATTTTCTATTCAGGTGTTCCACCAATGTAGGATACATCAAATTGGTTGTGGAGTTTTAAACCACTGCTCCTGAGGCTGCTGGGAGAAATTTCCCTTTATCTTCTTTGTTTGCACAGCTCCCCGGGGTTCAGCTTTGGATTTGCCCCCGCCTCTGCATGTAGGTCACTGGAGGGCGTCTGTTCTTTGCTCAGATAGGATGGGGTTAAAGGAGCCACTGATTCAGGGGCTCCAGCTGTCTCAGGCTGGGGGGAGGGCGGGGCACGGAGTGTGGGGTGAGCCTGCTGTGGCAGAGGCATGCGGGATGTTGCACCAGCCTGAGGCACACCGTGCATTGTCCCGGAGAAGTTGTCCCTGGATCCCGGGACCCTGGCAGTGGCAGGCTGCAAAGCCTCCCCAGAAGAGAGGTGTGGAGAGTGACCTGTGTTCACACACAGGCTTCTTGGTGGTGGCAGCAGCAGCGTTAGAGTCTCATGCGCATCTCTGGGGTCCGTGCTGTTAACCGCAGCTTGTGCCCGTCTCTGGAGCTCCTTTAAGCATCACTCTTAATCTCCTCTCCTCGTGCACCAGGAAACAAAGAGGGAAGAAAAAGTCTCTTGGCTCTTTGGCAGGTCCAGACTTTTCCCCGGACACCCTCCAGCTAGCCATAGTGCACTACCCCTTTCAGGCTGTGTTTACACCACCAGTCCTCTCCCTGCAATCTGACTGAAGCCATAGCCTCAGCTACCAGCCCCCGCCCGCCCCGGTGGGTGAGCAGAGAAGCCTCTCGGGCTGGTGAGTGCCAGTCGGCACGGATCCTCTGTGCGGGAATCTCTCCACTTTGCCCTCCGCCCTACTGTTTTTGTGCTCTACTCTGCGACTCCAAAGCTTGCCCCCTCCACCACCCACATTCACGGACTGCGAAGGGGTTTCCTAGTGTGTGGAAACCTTTCCTCCTTCACAGCTCCCTCCCACTGGTGCAGGTTCCGTCCCTATTCTTTTACCTCTGTTTTATCTTTTTTCTTTTGCCCTACCCAGGTATGTTGGGAGTTTCTTGCCTTTTTGGAAGTCTGAGGTCTTCTGCCAGCGTTCAGTGGGTGTTCTGTAGGAGTTGTTCCACGTATAGATGTATTTCTGGCGTATCTGTGGGGAGGAAGTTGATCTCCGTGTCTTACTCTCCCGCCATCTTCCCCTCTCTCCATGCCTACGAATTTTTAATGTATACTAAGCATAATGGTTTACAAAGTATAGACAATTTGAATTCCATTGTCTTTTTTTTAACATCTTTATTGAGATATAATGGATTTACATTTTTGTGTTTGTTTCTGCTGTATAACAAAGTGAATCAGCTATATGTATACATATATCCCCATATCCCCTCCCTCTTGCATCTCCCTAATGCCCTCCTTATCCCAGCCCTCTAGGTGGTGACAAAGCCCTGAGCTGATCCCTTTGTGCTATATGGCTGCTTCCCACTAGCTATCTATTTTACATTTGGTAGTATATATATATACATGTCACTCTCTCACTTCCTCCCAGCCTACTCTTCCCCCTACCGGTGTCTCAAGTACATTCTATAAGTATGAGTCTTCATTCCTGTGCTGCCCCAGGGTTCTTCAGAACCGTTTATTTATTTATTTATTTTTTTAAGAATCCATATATATGTATTAGGGTATGGTATTTCTTTTTCACTTTCTGACTTACTTCACTCAGTATGAAAGTCTCTAAGTCCATTCAATTCACTACAGATAACTCAATTTCATTTCTTTTTAAACGAAAAATATTCATCTTATTTGCTGAGTAATATCCCATTGTATATATGTGCCATATCTTCTTTATCCATTCATCTGTCAGTGGACACTTAGGTTGCTTCCATGTCCTGGCTATTGTAAATAGTGCTGCAATGAACATTTTGGTACATGACTCTCTTTGTGTTAGGGTTTTCTCAGAGTATATGCCCAGTCGTGTGATTGCTGTGTTGTATGGTAGTTCTAATTTTAGATTTTTAAGGAACCTCCATACTGTTCTCCATAGTGGCTGTAACAATTTACATTCTCACCAATAGTGCAGGAGGGTTCCCTTTTCTCCACACCCTCTCCAGCATTTATTGTTTCTAGATTTTTTAATAATGGCCATTCTGACCGGTGTGAGGTGATACCTCATTGTAGTTTTGATGTGCATTTCTCTAATTATTAGTGATGTTGAGCATCCTTTCATGTGTGTGTTGGCCATCTGTATATATTGATTGGAGAAATGTCTATTTAGGTCTGCCCATTCTTGAATTGGGTTGTTTGTTTTTTGATATTGAGCTGCATGAACTGCTTGTAAATTTTGGAGATTAATCCTTTGTCAGTTAATTCATTTGCAAGTATTTTCTCCCATTTTGATGGTTATCTTTTTGTATTGTTGATGGTTTCCTTTGCTCTGCAAAGGCTTTGAAGTTTCATTAGGTCCCATTTGTTTATTTTTGCTTTTATTTCCATTTCTCTAGGAGGTGGATCAAAAAGGATCTTGATGTGATTTATGTCAGAGTCTTCTGCCTATGTTTTCCTCTAAGAGTTTTATAGTATTTGGTCTTACATTTAGGTCTTTAATCCATTTTGAGTTTATTTTTGTCTATGGTGTTAGGGAGTGTTCTGAGTTTATTCTTTTACATATAGCTGTCCAGTTTTCCCAGCACCACTTATTAAAGTGGCTGTCTTTTCTCCATTGTATATTCTTGCCTCCTTTATCAAAAATAAGGTGACCATATGTGCATGGGTTTACCTCTGGGCTTTCTATCCTGTTCCATTGATCTGTATTTCTGTTTTTATGCCAGTACCATACTGTCTTGATTACTGTAGCTTTATAATTTAGTCTGAAGTCAAGGAGACTGATTCTTACAGCTTCATGTTTCTTTTCAACATTCCTTTGGCTAGTTGGGGTCTTTTGTGTTTCCATACAAATTGCAAAATTTTTTGTTCTAGTTCTGTGAAAAATGCCATTGGTGGCTTGATAGAGATTACATTGAATCTGTAGATTGCTTTGGGTAGTAGAGTCATTTTCATGATGATTCTTCCATTCCAAGATCATGGTATTTCTCTCCATCTCTTTGTATCAACTTTAATTTCTTTCATCAGTGTCTTATAGTTTTCTGCATGCAAATCTTTTGTCTCTTAGTTAGGTTTATTTCTAGGTACTTTATTCTTATAATTGCAATGGTACATGGGAGTGTTTCCTTAATTTATCTTTCAGATTTCTCATCATTAGTGTATAGGAATGCCAGAGATTTCTGTGCATTAATTTTGTATCCTGCTACTTTACAAAATTCATTGATTAGCCCTAATAGTTTTCTGGCAGCATCTTTAGGATTCTCTATGTATAGTATCATGTCATCTGCAAACAGTGACAGTTTAATTCTTCTTTTCCCACTTGATTTCCTTTTATTTCTTTTTCTTCTTGGATTGCTTTGGCTCACACTTCCAATGCTATGTTGAATAATAGTGGTGAGAGTGGGCCACCTTGTCTTGTTCCTGATCTTAGTGGAAATGGTTTCAGTTTTCCACCATTGATAACGATATTGGCTGTGGGTTTGTCATCTATGGCCTTTTTTATTTTGAGGTAAGTTCCCTCTATGACTACTTTCTGGAGTGTTTTTATCATAAATGGGTGTTGAATTTTGTTGAAATCTTTTTCTTCATCTATTGAAATGATCATATGATTTTTGTCCTTCAGTTTTTTAATATGGTGTATCATCTTGATTGATTTGTGTATATTGAAGAATCCTTGCATTCCTGGAATAAACCCCAATTGATCATGTTGTATGATCCTTTTAATGTGCTGTTGGATTCTGTGTGCTAGTATTTTGTTGAGGATTTTTGTGTCTATGTTTATCAGTGATATTGGCCTGTAGTTTTCTTTTTTTGTGACATCTTTGTCTGGTTCTGGTATCAGGGTAATGCTGGCCTTATAGAATGAGTTTGGGAGTGTTCTTCACTCTGATATATTTAGGAAGAGTTTGAGAAGTATAGTTGTTAGCTCTTCTCTAAATGTTTGTTAGAATTCACCTGTGAATCCATCTGGTCCTTGGCTTTCGTTTGTTTGAAAATTTTTCATCACAATTTCAATTTCAGTGCTTGAGATTTGTCTGTTTATATTTTCTATTTCTTCGTGGTTCATTCTCAGAAGGTTGTGCTTTTCTAAGAATTTGTGCATTTCTTCCAGGTTCTCCATTTTATTGGCATATAGTTGCTTGTAGTAATCTCTCATGATCCTTTGTATTTGTGCAGTGTCAGTTGTTACTTCTCCTTTTTTATTTCTAATTCTATTGATTTTGTGTCTCCCCCCTTTTTTCATTGATGAGTCTCACTAATGTTTTATCAATTTTGTTTATCCTCTCAAAGAACCATCTTTTATTTGTTTTGATCTTTGCTACCATTTCCTTCATTTCTTTTTCATTTATTTTTGATCTTATCTTTATGATTCCTTTCCTTCTGCTAACTTTGGGTTTAGTTTGTTCTTCATTCTCTAGTTACCTTAAGTGTAATGGTAGGGGGAAAACATAGGCAGAACAATTTTTGAAATAAATTACAGCAAGTTCTTTTTTGAAACACCTCCTAGTATAATGAAAATAAAAACATAACTAAACAAATGGGACCTACTTAAACTTAAAACCTTTTGCACAGAAAAGGAAAGCATAGACAAGACAAAAATACAATGCTCAGAATGGGAGAAAATATTTGCAAGTGAAGCAACTGACAAATGATTAATTTCTAAATATACAAGCAGCTCATGTAGCTCAATATGAAAAACACAAACAGCCCAATAAAAAATTGGTGGAATATCTAATAAGACATTTCTACAAAGAAGACATACAGAGGGCAAACAAACATATGGAAAGATGCTTACCATCACTAATTATTAGAGAAATGCAAATCAAAACTAAAATGAGATAACACCTCACCTCAGTCAGAATGGCCATCATTAAAACATCTAGGAAAAAAAAAAGCTGGATTAGGGTGTGGAGGAAATATAACCTTCATGCACTTTTGATGGGAATGTAAATTGATACAGGCATTATGGAAAACAGTATGGAGGTTCCTTAAAAAAATAAAAATAGAACTACCTTATGACCCAGCAATCCCAGTACTTAGCATATACCATGAGAAAACCATAATTCAAAAAGTCATGTTCACCACAATGTTTATTTCAGCACTATTTACAATAGCCAGGACATGGAAGCAACCTAAGTGTCCATAAACAGAGAAATGGATAAAGTAGAAGTGGTACATATATACAATGGAATATTACTCAGCCATAAAAAGGAATGAAATTGGGTCATTTGTAGAGATGTGGATGAATCTAGAGACTGTCATACAGAGTGAAGTAAGTCAGAAAGTGAAAAACAAATATCGTATATCTTCGCAGATATGTGGAACCTAAAAAGATGGTATAGACAATGTTATTTACAAAGCAGGAATAGAGACACTTATGTAGGGAACAAATGTATGAATACCAAGGGGAAAGGGAGGTGGGTGCGAGGAATTGGGAGATTGGGATTGACACATATACACTATTTATACTATGTGTTAAATAGATAACTAACAAGAACATAATGTATAGCACAGGGAACTCTACTTAATGCACTGTGGTGACCTAAATGGGAAGGAAATCCAAAAAACAGGGGATATCTGTATATGTATAACTGATTCACTTTGCTGTACAGCAGAATGTAACAGAACATTGTAAAGCACCTATACTCCAATAAAATTAATTAAAAAAAGAAAATTTTGGAGATAAAATTTTGATTTGGGACGGGGCAAAGATTCCTAGAAAAATCCCAAACCACAATTCATGAAACAAAAAAATGATTTCGTGGACTAAATAAAAATTTAAAAAAAGAATTGCTATGAATGGAAGGCAGTGGCGACTGCTGCAGCTGGCTCAGCTGTGCAGGCTGTATGCCCTCTCAGCCTGTGAGAGGAGGAAGCTAGTGGAGGACCTGCACCAACAAAACCAAGGAGGATATCAAGGGTCATCCTTCTTATGAATGAGTTTAACCTGCTCCACCAAGAAGTGGCTCTCCCAGGAGTCACAGTGGTGGGGGTCTGCGGGGGGCAGAATCCAGGGCATGCAGATCCACATGGGCCTTGTTCAGGTTCTTTTCCATGAGCATGGTGGCTCACAATTAGTCTTCGGTTTCACCCCACTCATCTTGGGGAGGTTTCTGGTTGTCCTGGATGACAGGGCAGCCGCCGCACTGGTTTTGCATTTGCAAGACACTTGGCGCCCTTGTGCTTCTCCTTGGACAATTTCTGGAAAATTAACCCATGCTCTCCAGAGCCACATCATAGATATAGAAGCCCAGAGTGAGCCGTGTGTCTGACAGGGTCTCGGTGCTCTGGCTGGTTGTCAGGCATGAGACTCTGAGGTGGGAGATCTGAGTTCAGGACATTGGACCACCAGAGACCTTCCGGCCTGATGTAATATCAATCAGCAAGAGTTCTCCCAGAGATCTCCATCTCAACAGTAAGACTCAGCTTTACTCAACGACCAGAAAGCTACAGTGCTGGACACCCCATGCCATAAACTAGCAACACAGGAACACAACCCCACCCATTAGCAGAGAGGCTGCCTAAAATCTTAAGTTCACAGACATCCAAAACACACCATTGGACGCAGTCTTGCTGACCAGAAAGAAAAGATCTAGCCTCATTGACCAGAAGAAAGGCACCAGTCCCCTCCATCAGGAACTCTACAAAACCCACTGAACTATCCATACATACTGGAGGCAGACACCAAAAACAATGGGAACTATGAACTTGCAGCCTGCAAAAAGGTGACCCCAAACACAGTAAGATAAGCAAACTGAGAAGACAGAGAAATACACAGCAGTTGCAGGAGCAAAGTAAAAGCCCACCAGACCAAACAAATGAAGAGGAAATAGGCAGTCAACTTGAAAAAGAATTCAGAGTAACGATAGTAAAGATGATCAAAAATCTTGGAAATAGAATGGAAAAAATACAAGAAACATTTAACAAGGACCTAAAAGAACTAAAGAGCAAACAAACGATGAACAACAAAATAAATAAAATTAAAAATTCTCTAGAATGAATCAATAGCAGAATAACTGAGACAGAAGACCGGATAAGTGACCTGGAAGATAAACTAGTGGAAATAACTACTACAGAGCAGAATAAAGAAAAAAGAATGAAAAAAATTGAGGATATTCTCAGAGACCACTGGGACAACATTAAGCACAACACCATTCGAATTATATGGCTCTCAGAAGAAGAAGAGATAAAGAAAGGGACTGAGAAAATATTTGAAGAGATAATAGTTGAATACTTCCCTAATATGGGAAAGGAAATAGTCATTCAAGTCCAGGAAGTGCAGAAAGTCCCATACAGGATAAATCCAAGGAGAAACTCGCCAACACACATATTAATCAAGCTATCAAAACTTAAATAAAAAGAAAACATAGTAAAAGCAGCAAGGGAGGGATTCCCTGGCGGCACGGTGGTTGGGAGTCCATCGGCCAATGCAGGGGACACAGATTCAATCCCTGGTCCGGGAAGAACCTACATGCTGCAGAGCACCTGAGACTGTGTGCCACAACTACTGAGCCTGCGCTCTAGAGCCTGTGAGCCACAACAACTGAGCCCACATGCTAAAGCTGCTGAAGCCCATGTGCCTAGATCTTGTGCTCTGCAACAAGAGAAGCCACCACAATCAGAAGCCTGCACACCGCAATGAAGACTAAATAAATAAATTTATTTAAAAAAAAGCAAATGTGTACATTTAAAAAAAGATAAAAAGCAGCAAGGGAAAAGCAACAAATATTATACAAGGGAAACCCCATAAGGTTAACAGCTGATATTTTAGCACAAACTCTGCAAACCAGAAGAGAGTAGAAGGACATATTTAAAGGGATGAAAGGGAACAACCTAAAACCAACATTACTCTACCCAGCAAGGCTCTCATTCGGATTCAATGGAGAAACTAAAACATTTACAGACAAGCAAAAGCTAAGAGAATTCAGCACCAAAAAACCAGCTTTACAACAAATGCTAAAGGGAATTCTCATGGCTGGAAACACAGGAGAAGGAAAAGACATATAATAACAAACCAAAAACAATTAAGAAAATGGTAATGGGAACAAACATATTGATAATTACCATAAATATAAATGGATTAAATGCTCCAACCAAAAGACATAGCCTGGCTGAATGGATACAAAAACAAGACTCATATATATGCTGTCTACAAGTGACCCACTTCAGACCTAAGGACACATACAGACTGAAAGTGAGGGGATGGAAAAAGATATTCCATGTAAACGGAAAACAAAAGAAAGCTGGAGTAGAAATTCTCCTATCAGAAAAAATAGCCTTTAAAATAGAGACTATCACAAGATACAAAGAGGGACACTATGTAATGATCAAGGGATCAATCCAAGATAAAGATATAGGTATTGTAAATATTTATGCACCCAACATAGGAGCACCTCCATACCTAAGGCAAATGCTAACAGCCATAAAAGGGGAAATCGACAGTAATACAATAATAGTAGTGGACTTTAACACTCCACTTTCACCAATGGACAGATCAACCAAAATGAAAATAAGTAAGGAAACACAAGCTTTAAATGTCACATTTCACAAGATGTTCTTAATTGATATTGACATTCCATCCAAAAACAACAGAATACACTTTCTTCTCAAGTGCTTAATGAACATTGTCCAGGATAGATCATATCTTGGGTGACAAATCAAGCCTTGTTACATTGAAGAAAATTGAAATTGTATCAAGTATCTTTTCCAACCACAACACTATGAGACTAGATATCAATTACAGGAAATATTCTATAGAAAATACAAAAACATGGAGGCTAACCAATACACTACTAAATCACCAGGAGCTCACAGAAGAAATCAAAGAGGAAATCAAAAAATATTTAGAAACAAATGTAATGAAAACACGACAACCCAATGTGATGTGTTGTCCCATCCCAATGGGATGCAGCAAAAGCAGTTCTAAGAGGGAAGTTTATAGCAATACAACCCTACCTTAAGAAACAAGAAACATCTAAAATAAAAAACCTAACCTTACACCTAAAGCAATTAGAGAAAGAAGAACAAAAAACCCAAAAACTTAGCAAAAGCTAAGAAATCATAAAAAATCAGAACAGAAATAAATGAAAAAGAAATGAAGGAGATGATAGCAAAGATCAATAAAACTAAAATGTGGTTCTTTGAGAAGATAAACAGAATTGATAAAACATT
The DNA here is from genome assembly GCF_964270905.1 of Leucopleurus acutus. Taxonomy (NCBI): domain Eukaryota; kingdom Metazoa; phylum Chordata; class Mammalia; order Artiodactyla; family Delphinidae; genus Leucopleurus; species Leucopleurus acutus. The sequence goes on from NC_139148.1 coordinate 74,804,270, forward strand.
AACCAGAATATCAAGAAAAAAAAAGAAGAAGAGTCAAATCAACAGAATTAGAAATGAAAAAGGAGAAGTAACAACTGACACTGCAGAAATACAAAGGATAATGACAAATTACTACAAGCAACTCTATGCCAATAAAATGGATAATCTGGAAGAAATGGACAAATTCTTAGAAAAGCACAACCTTCTGAGACTGAACCTGGAAGAAATAGAAAATATAAACAGACTAATACAAGCACTGAAATTGAAACTGTGATTAAAAATTTTCCAACAAACAAAAGCCCAGGACCAGATGGCTTCACAGGTGAATTATATCAAACATTTAGAGAAGAGCTAACACCAGTCCTGCTCAAACTCTTCCAAAACATTACAGAGTGAGGAACACTCCTGAACTCATTCTACGAGGCCACCATCACACTGATGCCAAAACCAGAAAAAGATACCATAAAAATGGAAAATAACAGGCCAATATCACTGATGAACAAAGATGCAAAAATCTTCAACAAAATACTAGCAAACAGAATGCAACAGCACATTAAAAGGATCATACACCAGGATAGAGTAGGGTTTATCCCAGGAATACAATGTTTCTTCAATATATGCAAATCATTCAATGTGATAAGCCATATTAACAAATTGAAGGAGATAAACCATATGATCATCTCAATAGATGCAGAAAAAGCTTTTGACAAAATTCGACACCCATTTATGATAAAAAAAAACCTCCAGAAAGTGGGCCTAGAGGGAACTTACTTCAACATACTAAAGGCCATATATGAGAGACCCACAACCAACATCTTTCTGAATGGTTAAAAACTGAAACCATTCCCACCAAGATCAGGAAAAAGACAAGGTTGCACACTCTCACCAATATTATTCTACATAGTTCAGGAAGTTTTAGCCACAGCAATCAGAGAAGAAAAGGAAATAAAAGGAATCCAAATCGGAAAAGAAGAAATAAAACTGTCACTGTTTGCAGATGACATGATACTATTCGTAGAGAATCCTAAAGATGCTACCAGAAAACTAGTAGAGCTAAACAATGACTTTGTTAAAGTAGAAGGATACAAAAATAATGCAGAGAAATCTCTTGCATTCCTATACACTAATGATGAAAAATCTGAAAGAGAAATTAAGGAAACACTCCCATTTCCCACTGCAACAAAAATAATAAAATACCTAGAAATAAACCTACCTTATTAGACAAAAGGCCTGTATGCAGAAAACTATAAGACACTGATGAAAGTAATTAAAGATGATACAAACAGATGGAGAGATATACCATGTTCTTGGATTGGAAGAATCAACATTGTGAAAATGACTCTACTACGCAAAACAATCTGCAGATTCAATGCAATCCCTATCAAACTACCAATGTTATTTTTCACAGAACTAGAACAAAAATTTCACAATTTGTATGGAACACACCAGACCCTGTATAATCAAAGGAAACTTGAGAAAGAAAAACGGAGCTGGAGGAATCAGGCTCTCTGACTTCAGACTATACTACAAAACTACTGTCATCAAGACAGTATGGTACTGGCACAAAAACAGACATATATATCAATGGAACCGGATAGAAAGCCCAGAGGTAAACCCACACACATATGGTCACCTTATCTTTGATAAAGGAGGCAAGAATATACAATGGAGAAAAGACAGCCTCTTCAATAAGTGGAACTGGGGAAAGTGGACAGCTACATGTAAAAGAATGAAATTAGAACATTCCCTAACACCACACAAAAAATAAACTCAAAATGGATTAAAGACCTAAATGTAAGGCCAGACATTATAAAACTCTTAGAGGAAAACATAGGCAGAACACTCTATGACATAAATCACAGCAAGATCCTTTTGACCCACCTTCTAGAGAAATGGAAATAAAAACAAAAATAAACAAATAGGACCTAATGAAACTTCAAAGCTTTTTCACAGCAACGGAAACCATAAACAAGATGAAAAGACAACCCTGAGAATGGGAGAGAATATTTGCAAACAAAGCAACTGACAAATGATTAATCTCCAGAATATACAAGCAGCTCATGCAGCTCAATATCAAAAAAACAAACAACCCAATTCAAGAATGGGAAGAAGACCTAAGTAGACATTTCTCCAAAGAAGATGTACAGATTGCCAACAAACACATGAAAGTGTGTTCAACATCACTAATCATTAGAGAAGAGCAAATGAAAACTACAATGAGGTATCATCTCACACCGGTCAGATGGCCATCATCAAAAAATCTACAAACAATAAATGCTGGAGAGGGTGTGGAGAAAAGGGAATCCTCATACACTGTTTGTGGGAATGTAAATTGATATAGCCACTGTGGAGAACAGTATGGAGGTTCCTTAAAAAGCTAAAAATAGATCTACCTTATGACCCAGCATTCCCACTACTGGGCATATACACTGAGAAAACCATAATTCAAAAGAGACATGTACCACCATATACATTTCAGCACCATTTACAGTAGCCAGGACATGGAATCAACCTAAGTGTCCATTGACAGATGAATTGTTAAAGAAGATGTGGCACATATGTACAATGGAATATTACTCAGCCATAAAAAGAAACGTAATTGATTTATCTGTAGTGAGCTGGATGGACCTAGAGTCTGTCATACAGAGTGAAGTAAGTCAGAAAGAGAAGACAAATACTGTGTGCTATCACATATATATGGAATCTGAAAAAAAAACATGGTTTTCAAGAACCTAGTGACAGCACAGGAAGCAAGACGCAGATGTAGAGAATGGACTTGTGGATTCTGCATGTGGAGGGGGAGGCTGGGACGAAGTGAGAGAGTGGCATTGACATATATACACTATGAAATGTAAAATAGATAGCTAGTGGGGAGCAGCTGTATAGCACAGGGAGATTAGTTCAGTGCTTTGTGTCCAACTAGAGGGGTGGGATAAGGAGGTTGGAAGGGAGACACAAGGGAGAGGGGATATGTGGATAAATGTTTACGTATAGCTGATTCACTTTGTTATACAGCAGAAACTAACACACCATTGTAAAGCAATTATATGCAAATAAAGTTGTTAAAAAAAGGATTAATTTCACAAAGAAAAAATATAACAATTGTAAATATTTATGCATGTGCCAGTTTTTGATTGGGCTGTGTTTTCTTTTTTATATTGAGTTGCATGATATTAAAAAAACAGCCCAGTCAAAAAATGGGTCCATCAACAGAGGAATGTGTAAAGAAGTTGTGGTACATATATATAATGGAATGTTACTCAGCCAGAAAAAGGAAGGAAATTTGTTCATTTGTAGAGACGTATATGGACCTAGAGAGTGTCATGCAGATTGAAGTAAGTCAGAAAGAGGAAAACAAATATCGTATATTAACTCATATATGCGGAATTTAGAAAAATTGTATAGATGACCTTGTTTGCAAAGCAGAAATAGAGATACAGACGTAGAGAACAAATGTATGGATACCAAAGGGGGAAGGGGTGGGGTGGGAACATTGGGAGATTGTGATCAACATATATACACTATTGATGTTATGTATAAGATAGACAACTGATGGGAACATAGTATGTAAAACAGGGAACTCTACTTAATTCACTCTGGTGACTTAAAAACCTAAATCCAAAAGGGAGGGGATATATGTATATGTATGGCTGATTCATTTTGCTGTGCAGTAGAAGGTAACACAATATTGTAAGGTAACTACACTCCAATAAGAATAATTAATAAAAAACAAAGAAGAATCATAAGTTCACAGTGTCAAAGACTTCTCAAATTCTAGCCTGTTGGCTTAAGAAACATCTTTTGAAGAATCATGAAGAATTCTTGGCTGCTTTAGTCTTGAGGTAGTTGTAAATATTTCATTTGAATTGCCTCTGGTTTCCCCACATCAGATTAGCTCATTTTCCCCAGTCAACTGTAAACATAAAGCAAAATTCTGCCTTTTCACCCTGATCAGCTCTCATCACCAAATGGTGCTCAAGGATAAATGATACATTTATAAATCCACCAATTCCATTACTCGGAGATGGTTACAGAGTTATCTTTCTTGACCATTTCTATCAATAGCTGGTCAGGTGACAAGATCAAACTCTCAAATGTGGCCAAATACCATATTTTTCAGAGGAAAATAACATGTTTTGGATATTAAACATAGCCAAAGAATCAAATCAATGTTATTTTAATTCTGGAATGTTCTGGGGCCCTAATAATAAGAGCAACTAAGATATAAAGCATTCCTTGAGGAATACTATGTTATTTTCAGTTGACATGTTGGTGCCTAATACAGCGTCTTACTTCTGATGGTATGCACTATATGCTAGTTAAGTATATAGAAGTTTGTAAAGTGCTCAGTGCATAACTCACTGGAAATGGCTAATGTCCTCAAATGTTAATCCCTTAATATGTAGAATCAGTACATGTTTACATACTATATGTTAACTATTTTATTCTTGTGGTAGATTTTGGGTTTATGGTGACACTTAACCAGATAACACTTTTGGAAAACAGAGCAAAAATAGTATGGTCTTCATTTGAGCATCATAGAAATTTTGTATGGCTTGCTTGAAACTGAGGCTTATAGTGACACAGTATCCAGGAGTTGGGCTCTGAGTTACTTACAAGTCAGCTGGATGATGAGTCTGCTAAGGTTGCATTTGAACTGCTTTGGTTTGCTTGTTTGCTTATTAAATTGATTTTTTATGCCTTTCATTTGTGATTGATCTAAAGTGAGAATGAAAATTATGATATTCCATGTTTAACTACATTGTCTCTTACTGCTAAACAAAATATACAAAATATTTAAAGATAAACACTGTAAAGGCTTTTTAAATTACAATTCCTTAAAAATATAAATTCAAGCCATGGTTTCATAAATATATGAAGTAGATCTAGAAATTATGGTTTTCATGAGCCATAGAGATACTAAAGTTTGTACCATTTTGTTTGCTTTGAAAGAATAGCTTGAAGTTAATATTGATGTTAGAGTATGAAAGTGTTTAAGTGGGAAGATAATGTTAACTCAGCAGTATCATTGCTTTGATCTTTGTTTAGTCTTATAAAACTAGATTGCTATTTCATTGACAACATTGTCAAAAGTGAATGAAGACTGACACCATAATATTGAAAATGCAACGTTTAGAAAACTTGAAACCCAAGTTTTCTCATGACACTGCTTCTTTTGTGGAAGACTGCATTTTACATTGTTTTTAAATAAATGTGTACATTGCTAGATACAGCTAAACCTGGTGGGTTTTATATCTTGGCTTCTTGAATCCTATTCACCTACTTAAACACATAGTTTAGGTTCGTCCCTATTAGCAAACATGACTGAGAGTATTTGCTGTAAGGAAAACTCAAAAACCAAAGCCTCATCATTCTAACGTGTTCTTTTTCGGAATATGGCTTTTTGGGTTTGTGAAATGTTGATATATTAGTACAGTGTATCACAAGCCAGGCATTATGCTGTGTAGTTAAGAGACAGTTGTTAAGATTTCAGAATCTGAAATCAGACAGAAATGAGTTCACTTCTGAGCTTTGCTTTGTGATTTGGGCAAGCATCTTTAACCTCTCGAAGTCTGTTTCCTGAGCTAGAAAATGGGAGAATAATAGTACCAATCTTATGCTGTTTTTATGAGGATTAAGTGAGATAATGAGTGTAAAGTGCTTAGCATAGTACTTGGCATTTGTATAACTATTACTGTTACTATAGGGCTTTTTTTGTTCCTAATTTTAATCTTATAGAAGTATTCATGCTTTTCAAGTAGAGTGAAAAGTACCCATTCATCTTCTTTATATATAGCTGTAAAAATTGTGAAAACATAGAGATTATGAAATCATTATAAAATAAGGCATGGTTTTTTGCTTCTTCCTTCATCTGAAAATAGTGGTGATAGAAGACTATATTTAAATAGGGTGAGAGATGAAGGAAAAAGACAGTCAGGGTTGTTATTCCCATTTTAATTGCCAGAAATATACCCTATATTTCTACTCCTATTGCATAGAATTAGTGTTCTGAAATGGCTTCCCTAAACATAAAATGTGAAATGAAATCTTGGGTTGAGTTGCCTTAATGGAGTCACACCATCATCAGTAAAAGACATTTACAGAATTCCTAAGGACATATTTCCCCCTACTATATGAGACAGCCATATTTGTGTTATTATTGTTTTAAGGAAATTATAAGCCCACACACATTGAGAATTTGATCAGGTGCTTTGTGGAAGTACATGAACTACACACGTCTATCATCTCCTACTTTCCAGGAACTTAAAATCTAACTGAGAAAACTAAAATTTCCTCTACAAATCCAACCTCAAAATATTTCTAACTGTGGTAATGATTCTTTCTAATCCAGAGAACCAATTTATGTAGGTAACCAGCTCACCATATTTTTATCTTTCTAAACCGCTACAAGCCATTTAATGCTCTGAAAAGGACTCCAGTTTTTATTCTAACTTAAGTGGAACCTGAAAGAGTTTCTCATAGTGTTTAATAAGGAATCATAAATCTTGGTTAGGAATATGAATGCCTGGGTTACAAGAATACCTAGGTAATTAGCTTAGTTTTCATTGCTTGCATTTTCTGTATGGAATTTTCAGAGTAAAATTTAGGTATTAGTTTTAGTGCAACAAAATTACGTTGTTCCTGAAGGAAACAATTCTGATAGAATGAAGCACTGAAATTATTTTGTTTATATATAATACCTATGCATTAGGCTTGGTTTACCACAAATCTGATTTTAGACCAGTATATTTTATTAGCAAATAATTGTTCATTTTCTTTCAAAGTATTTTTCAATGTCATGATTTGATTATTTTGACGTTTTTATAACTTGAATTTACACCTTGAATTATCCACTTGTAAATATCAACATAGTAATAATGAGAACAATTCCAAGTCTGTGATATTTTTAAACATTTATGCTCTTTGTTTAATATTTCAACACATTCTCAGAGTCACCCATCAGTGGCATTGGAAAGAGGCAATGAAACTCATTAGACTTACACCTCACTGTCAGCATCTTTACCACCACAATACTAACACATATCAGAGCCTTTCAGCATCAGCTTTTGTAATTTTCTTTTCTTTTTCTGATTATGCCCATTTTATCTCTTTGTAATTTATTCCTATTTCTCATCATTGTAGAAAATTATAGAAATATTCTAAATTAGGCATTTAGAAACTAATTTAGTTCTGCTTTGTAAACAAATATTCCTATGGTGCTTCACTCAAGTATACAAAAGCTGTTAATTTTTTCCCCTGAGAATTGTATTTGCAAATGAAAAAATTCCTATGTAAACAGCAGTTTAAATATCTCCATGGTGTTTTGAGCTTAGGACATTTCCTTAAAAAGAGATAAGTTTCTGCCACCCGTTTGAAACATGAGTCTTCATTTACTGTTTTCTTTCATCTGTTGAAATAATTACTTTTCTTTTCTGCCTTCAAGAGTTTGTTCTGGTCATTAACATTTCTGTAAAATTAAGTTTGAAAGGTGCTTTCAGCGTTCAGATAGACTGCAGTGCACATTTGGCTGTTAAAATCAACCTACTTAAAGCTGAACTAATGTTTTAACATTCACAGCTATATGAAGTAGTTCACTGCCCAGTTTAATGGTGCTGCCAAGGGCAATGAGCATATTACTTGCTATTATATTTTGGGAGGGTTGTTATTCCAGTAATAAAGACAATCAATGGCATTTCTGAACACAGTGGCTCGAGTCCTTTACCTAGTGCTTTCCCACTAACAAGCTGCAAAATGTGATTTCAGTGGAAACTGGAAGTGGGAGGCATTAGTTGAGTTATTTTTCATGGCAGTTCACTGAGAAAAGAAACTACTCATGACACTGTTGATAACTATGTGTGTGCATGCTTACATGCACACAAGTGACAATGCATTTATGTGTGTGATGAGTATAAACTCATGAGACAGGTTTCTTTTTGTATATGAAATTTAGAGAAATCAATCTTATTATATTATTACCTTGTACAAAATAGAGTAAAACGTAATCAACAAATAATCATTGTGAATATATAATGTCTGCAAAGCAGTTTTCTAGGTGCTGTAGGAATGTAAAGAGGTTTAATAAAGAGATCTCCCTATAAAGACCTTAAAAGTATACTCAGGAATAATAAGGACATCAAGAAAGGGAGTGATACAAAGCAGGAAAGGATCACTTTGCTAATGACTAGTATAGCCAATCGATGTGCTGTGAGTGCAGGTAGTCATGAAAGCCTTTATGGAGGAGGTGGGACTCGATTTAACTATGTAAGGAAGAGTATGTTTTGATTAAGTAGAGTGAAGATATGAAATGTTCCAGATGACATGAATAAATGTACAGTGGATGATAATATCCTCAGTCCATCTTGTTATTAAGCAGAGCAGAACAGTAGAAATCTAGTGGCAGAAGAAAATGTCTAAAGTACAGTGCTGCTTGCTACCAACGAAATGTTGAACTCACGTTTAGACTTTGTTCTTCTTACACATTATCCCATCCAAAATATTTTTGAAATAATATTAATAGCAATAAAAACCTAATAAGACCTTACTTCAGGCCAGTCATGGCTCTAAGGACTTTACAAGTATTAACTCATTTAAACTTCCAAATGACCTTATACAGTAGGTACTATTTCAATCCCCATTCCACAGATGATAAAACTGAGGCCTAGGGGGAAGAAATTTTCTCAAGGTCACTCAATAAGTTGTGGAAACTTAATTTGAATCCAGACCATCTGATTCTAGAACCTGTATGCATAATGGCTAAAACATGTTTCTTTCCAGACTGTCTGGCCTAGGCATGAGACGAGGTAAAGGAGATCATGCACTACTTTCATGAAAATATCAGAATGGCACATACTTTAAGATATCTGAGAATGGTGGATAAATGGGAAAGATCTGGTTTACCTTGAACAAGTATATTTTCTTAGAGTTTATCCTTTTGTGAAAGAGAACATTTTGGACTAGAATTCTTGTGTACACATTCATACCTGTCCCTGGAGATTAATAGAGTCCTAGAAGAGGGGGTTCTCACTGGTGGCTGGGAGGAAGCATTATTAAATTTTGAAAATGTACTGAAAGACACTCTTCCTGACATTAAGGGACTCTCTAGTTTCTGTTTTCTATTTCAGATTATGTTTTATTTCCTTAAATATCAGTGTTTTGATGAAACACAAGAAAAATATGTTATATATTTGCCTAAAAAGTGCATACTCATTCATAATATTTATGTTTATATCTTTTAGATAGTTTTAAAAATCCCCAGTGATGTTTTTTGTCTCTCTCTGAATAAAAATGACATATTTAAATGGTTTACTTAGAAAAAAAATCAGCTTTCATTTCTGGAACAAATAGCTTGTCAAACTCACTTTCTGATATCAGCATTTTCCACATTCCTTTGAATGGCCAAACTCTGTTCTGCAACCCTAATGACAATGCAGCGTATGTTTAATATGAATATAAATAGATAATATCAAAAAGGATGCCTCAGGCAACATATAGAAATTTCATCTCAAATTAAAGCTTTTTCAAAGAGAAGTAAAAATCAGACAAATGTCAATTTGAGTCACCTTTAAGTTATATATATCATCCAATAGTCATTAAGCATGCTATACAAAGACACTAAATGTATAATGCAAAAAAGCAGAAGCAATAGTGTTTACTGTCAACAAATTTTATAGCTTGGTTAAGGAAACAAGTCAAATGCATGCAATGCTCAGTAATAATGAAAGATCTAACTACTGGTTTAGGATTTTAGAAAAGAAAATGAATCCTAATATGTATATTATTAAATGAATAATATTGTGTAAAAATGAATAACATTCATGATGCCCAGATTGAATAGAGACATAACAGTGCTTTAATTTTTGTTTCATTAACTTAACTAACATTTATTGAATGTCTACTATGTGCCAGCCAGTATTCTACGTGCTACATATACAGCATTAAATAAAGGAGCCACAAATATGTACTCCTAAGGAGGTTATATTTAGTTGGAAGAGATAGGTCATAAGGTAAATTATATATATATGCATATCCATGTTTATATATAACTATCATCTATCTATTGAATGTTACATGGTGATAAGTGCTATGGAAAGAATCAACTAGAAAAGAGGGATGGGCTGTGTTGGAAGAGGTGAAAGTCATTCCATTTTAAATAAGGTGGCTATAAAATATCTCGCAAAGGTAACATTTGAATAAAGAGCTGAAGCAGGTGAGGGAGCTAGCCATACTGATACTGATGTCTGAGGGAAGGTCATTCTAACCAGGGAGAATAGCAAATGTGAGGGTCCTGAGGACTGAGTATGGCTGAAGCAGAGTGAGTATGTGGGAGTGTAGTAGGAGATACAAGCAGAAAGGTAAAGGGAGCCAGATCACCTAAGAGCTATTAGCATCTTTTAAGGATTTTAACCTTTCCTCTGCGATTGGAAGGCATTGGAGTGTTCTGAACAGAGAAAAGATATAGATTTACTTATGTTTTTAAGGATCACTTTGAGTACTGGTTTAAGAAGGGCTGAAACAGAAAGAGTAGTCAGAATGAATCTGCAGTGATGTGATGTGAGACTATAGTGTCTTGGCAAGGAGGTAGCAATGGAGGTGGTCAGAAGTGGTCTGATTCTGGATATGCTTTGAAGTAGAGACCAAAGTGTTTGTTGAAAGAGTTGTTACAATGTGTGAGAGAAAGAAGAGAATCAATGTTGATGCCAAAATTTTTTATTCTAAGCATTTAGAAGGATGCATTATTTTTTGGGTTTTTTTACATCTTTATTGCAGTATAATTGCTTTACAATGGTGTGTTAGTTTCTGCTTTATAACAAAGTGAATCAGTTATACATATACATATGTTCCCATATCTCTTCCCTCTTGCATCTCCGTCCCTCCCACCCTCCCTATCCCACCCATCCAAGTGGTCACAAAGCACCAAGCCGATCTCCCTGTGCTATGCGGCTGCTTCCCACTAGCTATCTATTTTACATTTGGTAGTGTATATATGTCCATGACACTCTCTCACTTTGTCACAGCTTACCCTTCCTCCTCCCCATATCCTCAACTCCATTCTCTAGTAGGTCTGTGTCTTTATTCCTGTCTTACCCCTAGGTTCTTCATGACATATTTTTGTCTTAGATTCCATATATATGTGTTAGCATATGGTATTTGTCTTTCTCTTTCTGACTTACTTCACTCTGTATGACAGACTCTAGGTCTATCCACCTCATTACAAATAGCTCAATTTCATTTCTTTTTATGGCTGAGTAATATTCCATTGTATATATCTGCCACATCTTCTTTATCCATTCATCCGATGATGGACACTTAGGTTGTTTCCATCTCCTGGCTATTGTAAATAGAGCTGCAATGAGCATTTTGGTACATGACTCTTTTTGAATTATGGTTTTCTCAGGGTATATGCCCAGTAGTGGGATTGCTGGGTCATATGGTAGTTCTATTTGTAGTTTTTTAAGGAACCTCCATACTATTCTCCATAGTGGCTGTACCAATTCACATTCCCACCAGCAGTGCAAGAGTGTTCCCTTTTCTCCACACCCTCTCCAGCATTTATTGTTTCTAGATTTTTTTGATGATGGCATTGTTATTAGCTGCCATGGAATGTCTCTAGAAGGAACATTTAAACAGAGGTGATAAGGATCTTGGTTTTGGTCATGCAAACTTTTAGTTACTTATTAGACACCCAATGAAAATGTTTAGTAAGCAGTGGGATATACAGTCTAAAATTTAAGAGAAAGATGCAGGTTGTAGATGTAAAATTGGAAATAATCAGCCCATGGATGGTGTTTAATGCCATAATATTGAATGAGATCAACAAAAGGAATGATTAAAGAGAAAAGAGAACAGGTCTAAAGACTGAGCCCTCAGGCATCCAAAATAGGTCTTGAAGATGAAGAGGAACTTAAGAAGGAAACTCAAAAGACACAGTAAATGAAGTAGGAAGAAAACTAACAGAGAAGTGTGTCCCAGAATTCAAATGAAGAATATACTTTAAGAAAGATGGCATGACCAACTGTGTCAAAAACTGATAAGTAAGACTGGGGCTAAAAATTGATCTTTGCATATGACCATGTAAATAATTAGCCACCTTTGTAAGAGTAGTGTCTGTGGACAGGTGGGCACAAAAACTTAATTGCAGTAAGTTCACAGAAAAATCAGAAATGGCAAACAAACAACTCTTACAATGATTTTTGCTACAAAAGGTCAGAAGACAAGTGGTATGATAGTTGGGGTTATGGTCAAGAAAAGGTTCTTTTCAAGATGAGAAAATTTTAGAAGCACAATTCATATTTCAAAGACAAGGAGACAAGAGGTAAAATTGCAGAGAGGCAGAGTTTGAAAACTTGAGAATTCCAAAAACATTTCTCTATATATGTCACATATATGCCATATATGCTTCCCCAAATTACAATTTAGAGAATCTTCTCATAAGTTTCAAGAAAAAGATAAACCAAGATGACTAGGTCCCAATGATGGCTATGTACAACATTCAGTTATTTCTATCTCAGAATTTTGCAGTTACATCATGAGAAGCAAATCTTTTTAGGAATATACAGGAGGAACCAGGGAGAGAAGAAATTGGAATTCCCCTCCTTCTTTCCTTAATCCCAAATACAGACCATTAACTACTCCCTAACACCAACCCATCATATATATCCTGGTCATGGACTTTGGAGAAGGGTAGGAGAGAGGAGGCAGAAATGAAGCAAGGCAGGTAAAAACCACTTGGAAGTGGGGTGACAAAATTGAAATAAACAGAATATGAATCTTGGCTCCCTTTCCTCTCTTTTCAAACTGGAACACAAAGAGCAGAACCAGAAGTTCCAGGAATAGTAAGTAGGAGAGTGGGAATGCACATGCACGAATGGACCTAAAGAGCAAGCTGCTGCTCATTAGGTTGTGAGTACTTGGTAATGATTATATCACAGCTGATACATCTGCAACCTGCAGGGACCAAACCATGAACAGTCAGTGCTGGTGTCATGGTTATCATCATGATAAGGAGGCAGCCAAACTAATTACCCTAAGTGATGGATGAGAATGTATATGGAAACAGCATGCCCAAATTAGTCTGATGAAAATTCTTACTGATTTTGTGATAAAAGAAAAAGAAAAAAGCATCTCAAATGTTCACAGTAGTCTTGGTTAATTGTTTACAAACCACTTATAAATACTTGTAAGTAATATTTTTTTGTTAGTATTTCCTGTGCCAGTTGCAACACAGCATTGTGATTACTGGATTGGGAAAAGTTTTTCATTTAATGAACAGGAGCTGTGAACAAATTTAAGACTAATGTAGTAAACAATATTTTCCTCGAGAAATAATTTTCTTTCATTATCATTGCCTTTAATGAGGGGCTCAAAATAAATCTTCAAATGATGCCACCAAAATCTAGTACCAACAAAGAAACTCTCTAGAGGCTTAAACGGAAAACAATTTTGTGTTTTGACACCTTTGAGTGAAAATTAAGATTCATTTTACTCTGTCAAGGCTAGACAAGGAGTTAATTTTACAAAAACATAGATACACTGGCTAGAATGTGATACATAACAAATCCTATTTCTGTTCTCAAGCACATAGCTATGATGGAACATATTATTTGAGACCTCAGTCAATAAAATTCAATTTCCTTTTACAAGTTATATGCCTTGTCACAATTGTTGAACTACAGTGATACACAAAATTTGTAATTATGCCGCTTTCCAATTTTCATTTTTTCTATGATTTCTTTATTCTAATTGATAATGCCCACAGTTCAAGCAAATGAGGATTTCCCTTTTCCGTTACTGTAACTTAATGAAGATTCTTCTCTTCCCAAAGCCTGAATTACAGAGGTGAGGAGAATAATAGCTGAGACACAATCAGACAGTAAAAGAAAACTTATCTGTATTTACATTACACAGAAGGCACCTTTAAATTACTGGAGACTCACTTTTAAATTTCTCCTTTGTTTTTTTCCCATCTTGATAAAATACCTACTTAATTAAAGTTGAATCAGGTTCTAATAATATGTAGGAGGTATTCACTTTTCAACATAGGCTGTTTCTACTCCAAAGGTTAATCTAATTATACTTTTCCCATACTGATTAGTCCTTAGATGTGGGGCTAGCTTTCCAACTTGTGAGAATTTCAATATGTCTTTTTGAAAAAAATTCCATGTATCTACATTTGAGGATACATATTTGTTTTATTCCCCTAGGACAAATCTTTATTTTCAACCTATATAACTCTAGATAATTTTTACCATGCATGTAAAACTGTGTGTAACCATGATTAATGATTCATGAAAGAAAAGCAAAGTTTTTATTGTTATTGAAAATGGTTAAATTTTAGAGACTTCTCTGTGGTTTCAGTAATGGAAAAGGACAGTGACTCCCACAAGGTAATTTTATCTTCCTCACGAAAGGAGAAAATCACACTTGTCTCTGATGGATATTTTTGCATGGCTTTCCAGTTTCAGGTATTTAATAGTAGGTTAGGTTTTAAAGGGGTAATCAACAATTTGGACTGTGTTTTGTTGGCATGGCTAACAGAGGTACATTTCCCCTAACTTTTATGTTGTAACAACCTCTTGAAAATTGTTAAAACCCAAAAGGTTACATCTGGTGTCAGTAATTCTTTTATTTAATTTATTTGTTTATTTATTTTTTTTTTTTGCGGTACACAGGCCTCTCACTGTTGTGGCCTCTCCCGTTGCGGAGCACAGGCTCCAGACGCACAGACCCAGCAGCCATGGCTCACGGGCCCAGCCGCTCCGCGGCATGTGGGATCCTCGTGGACCGGGGCACGAACCCATGCCCCTGCATCGGCAGGTGGACTCTCAACCACTGCGCCACCAGGGAAGCCCAGTAACTCTTTTCATTGCAAAACCAATAGATGAAGCCTATTTCAAATGCTATGCACAATTTGGAAAACACATCTCTGCCTTTTAAGTATCTTCAATTACAATGTTAAAATACTGTGTTTATTCAAAAGGCATAAAAATGTCTGATATGTATTAAGCCCTAAATAATAGCATACAACACTATCTATCCTGGTCCTTCTAAATTAATTTGAATAAGGTTTAAGATACTGCTTTATGTGCAACACTGAAGGGAGATCAGAGACAAAAGGCAGTTAAATACTATACATTTATGTGTAAATGTCTTGTTTGTACCTGGAGATACTGCAGCATAGAATTAACTTTCATTTCTGCTTTTGAAATACAATGCCAAAAGGATTTATAAAGCTACCTTTTCCTAAAGGTACTAGAAATAGATGTCACCTATATCCCAAATGATGTACAATTTGACAAAAGTGGAGTGGAGGGTTGGAATCAACCAAAGAAAACAACAATAATTGACTTTCCCAGTTGTAATTCAATCTGAAGTAATGCATCAGTGGTAAAGAAATTCTTTCATTTTTGCATAGAAAAAAATATTTCAGATGTGTACTATATTTCTTGGTAGAAATGAAGATGACTTCATTTTATATGTGCTTGACTCAATCCACATGCATATGCACACACAGAGTTTAGTCATTAAAATTGAATTGAACAATCAATTCAATCTGAAAACATGTCAACTCTGTAAGATAACTAATATGGTTTCTTTTTATCTCAATTTATGAAATGTTTTATACCAACTTGTTTCAGTAAAAAAGATTAAAATAGTTGCATGTGTACAAAGAGCTCAAGGTGTATACCACTATAGTTAGTCTCTTTAGAAAATGTAGTATTCAGGAATAAATTATATTTTGTTCTACATAATAAAGAACAAGTACATAAGAACTTAAAATCTACAAACTTAAAATTCACTTTTTCAAAATATTAAAAGTTGAATTGAGGAATAACTCCAGTTTAGATTATAAATCGTGTGTTGTTATTAAGGATAAAAAAACACTTATGTAATCACTGTCAAAGAATGAGAATCTAGCTCCCACCAAGCATAGAATGTTGGTTAAAGAAATGTTCTCAAATAATGTGTGAAAATCATACATTTTCTTTTCAAGCTCTAAAAACTTATTCATTGTGGATTTAGGAAATGGGGATTTGTTCACTAGTGAATCAGTACCTCAAAATCTTATTCTAATTAGTGATTTTCTTACCACTAGACACGTCTACAATTTCTAACAATCCCACTCCAACCACAAAATAGGTGCTATCCCATTGAGTGTTCTTACCTTAAATTGGGATCATGGGAAGTTTCTAAGGATTCAGAGTCTAGAGATCTATTTACCTTTATTGCTTCTGTGTTCTAAGTTTTGATATGTGCTCTCTAGATAGCCCTAACCTCTTTAAAATATTCTTATTGTTTCAAGTTCTAAGTAATTTAGAAATCAAACTGCAAATATACATTGATGTCAATTGTGTGTATGGCAAAATGGTAGCCTCTGAAGAGGAGAAAGAGAACACTAATTAGGCAATAGTCCCCATACTCAAATAATTTAATGTCTGACTAGGGATTTAAGGTAATAACATGAATATTTAATTACAGATAAAAGCTGTAAATAGCATTATGGGAGACATATTTTAGTAGATAGCACAAGTTTCTATATGTGTGCTTCAGAAAATTATCTCTGAGAACTGGAAGGCTATTGTGGGCTAAGATAGTCAGGAAAAGATTTAATGAAGAATATTAATTTAAGATCTTAAAGATGGATGACATTTCGAAATGTTTAGTGGATGTGGTAATATTTTAGTTATGTGTGTTGAAGAAAAATTATAGAAATTAGAAAGCTTTATGAGTAGTAGGTAACAGGGAGACAAACAGGTTGAGTACAGCTGAAAATTTTGTAGGGGAATATTTGTGGATGAAGCACAAAAGGTAAGGTAAAATGAGATCCTTGAGGGCCTATTGGTTTGTTCACAGGGGATTAAATTGATTGGGGGCAATTTAGTCTGGTGGGTAGTGTCCAAAATGGTATAGGGTAGGGAAAAACCAAAGCTATGGACTCTAGTTAAGGAAATTGTTTTAACTATCCAAGTGCGAAGTGTTTGGAACAGGAGATATTTTAATAGTACTAAGAGGACCTGTTTAGAAAGATTAGATATCAGAGAGGTAAAAGAGAGAAAAGAGTCAAAGCAATTAGGAGGATTCAAGCCTTGGTAAGAGATGGTGAAAATGACAGAATGAAAATGAAAAAATAAGAATCATGATATGAAGTCATATTTGGTTGAGTCCTGTGCTTGAATGATAATTGACCTTAATAAAGTGATCAGTTTGCTTTCTCAATATTTTCATGTAATAACTGAATATTCCAGTGAAAGTGTCTAGTAGAAATGGGAAATTATAAGATTGGACCTAAGAGTAAAAGTCATTGCTAAAAACAGATTAGATACTTATTAATTCTTTCTCTTTCAAAGAAAAATAAAAAATGGAACTATACCTTTTATTTCTTCAATGGTATGGACAACTTTAAGAGGCAGGAAAGAACAATTAATTCTTATGACATATTTAAGAGATTTCAACAATTTGGCAGACATATAATATAATTGATAAAAAAGACAGCTGGATAAGTAGTATTTAAAAGAAAAAGTTTTACATGTATTTGTTTTATTTTATTTATTTTAATTAGAGAATAGTTGATTAACGATGTTGTATCAGTTTCAGGTGTAGAGCAAAGTGATTCAGTTTTACATATACAAGTATCTATTCTTTTTCAAATTCTTTTCCCATTTAAGTTATTACAGACTATTGAGCAGAGCTCCCTGTGGTATACAGTGGATCCTTGTGGTTAACTATTTTAAATGTAGCAATGTGAACATGTCCATCCCAAACTCCCAATCTATCCCTCCACCTCCAACATTTCCCCCTGGTAACCATAAGCTCATTCACTAAGTCTGTGAGTCTGTTTCTGTTCTGTAAATAAGTACATTTCTATCATTTTAAAATATTACTCATATAAGTGATATCATATGATATTTGTCTTTCTCTGTCTGACTTACTTCACTTAGTATGATAATCTCCAGTTCCATCCATGTTGCTGCAGATGGTATTATTTCATTCTTTTAAATGGCTGAGTAATATGCAATTGTATATGTGTACCACATATTTATCCATTGATCTGTCAATGGAAATTTAGGTTGCTTCCATGTCTTGGCTATTGTAAACAGCACTGCAATGAACATTGGGCTGCATGTATCCTCTTAAACTATGTTTTCTCCAGATATATGCCCAGGAGTGGGATTGCTGGATCATGTGGTAGCTCTATTTTCAGTTTCTTAAGGAACCTCCATACTGTTTTCCATTGTGACTGTACCAATTTTCATCCCTACCAACAGTGTAGGAGGGTTCCCTTTTCTTCACAACCTCTCCAACATTTATTATTTGTAGACTTTTTGATGATGGCCATTCTGACTGGTGTGAGATGATATCTCATTGCAGTTTTGATTTGTAGTTTTCTAATGATTAGTGATGTTGAGCACCTTTTCATGTGCCTATTGGTCATCTGTATGTCTTCTTTGAAGAAATGTCTATTTAGGTCTTCTGCCCATTTTTTGATTGGGTTGTTTGTTTTTCTTGATATTGAGCCGATTGAACTGTTTGTAAATGTTGGAGATTAATCCATTTTCAGATGCATCGTTTGCAAATATTTTCTCCCATTCTTTGGGTTGTCTTTTCATTGTGTTTATGGTTTCCTTTGATGTGCAAAAGTTTTTGAGTTTATATAGGTCCCATTTGTTTACTTTGTTAAAATTTCCATTACTGTAGAAGATGGATCATAAAAGGTATTGCTGCGATTTATGTAAAGAGTGTTCTGCCTATGTTATCCTCTAAGAGTTTTATAACATCCACTCTTTAATTTAGGTCTTTAAGCCATTTTGAGTTTATTTTTATGTGTGGTATTGAACAATGTTCTAATTTCATTTTTTTTCCTGTAGCTATCCAGTTTTACCAGCTTCATTTGAATCTGTAGATTGTCTTGAGTTGTATGGTCATTTTGATGATAATCATTCGTTCAGTCCAAAAACATGGTGTATCTTTCCATCTGTTTGTGTCATCTTAGATTTCTTTCATCAGTGTCTTACAATTTTAAGAGTACAGGTATTTTGCCTATTTAGGTAGGTTTTTTTTTAACATCTTTATTGGAGTATAATTGCTTTACAATGGTGTGTCAGTTTCTACTTTATAACAAAGTGAATCAGTTATACATATACATATGTTCCCATATCTCTTCCCTCTTGCATCTCCGTCCCTCCCACCCTCCCTATCCCACCCCTCTAGGTGGTCACAAAGCACCGAGCTGATCTCCCTGTGCTCTGCAGCTGCTTCCCACTAGCTATCTATTTTACGTTTAGTAGTGTATATATGTCCATGACACTCTCTCACTTTGTAACAGTTTACCCTTCCCCCTCCCCATATCCTCAACTCCATGCTCTAGCAGGTCTGTGTCTTTATTCCTGTCTTACCTCTATGTTCTTCATGACATTTTTTTTCTTAGATTCCATATATATGTGTTAACATATGGTATTTGTTTTTCTCTTTCTGACTTACTTCACTCTGTTTGACAGACTCTAGGTCCATCCACCTCACCACAAATAACTCAATTTCCTTTCTTTTTATGCCTGAGTAATATTCCATTGTATATATGTGCCACATCTTCTTTATCCATTCATCTGTTGATGGACACTTAGGTTGCTTCCATGTCCTGGCTATTGTAAATAGAGCTGCAATGAACATTTTGGTACATGACTCTTTTTGAATTATGGTGTTCTCAGGGTATATGCCCAGTTTATTCCTAGTTATTTTGTTCTTTTTGATGCAATGTTAAATGGGATTGTTTCTTTAATTTCACTTTCTGGTTTTCATTTTTAGTGTATAGAAATGCAACAGATTTCTGTCTATTTATTTTGTACCCTGCAACTTTACTGAATTCATTGATGAGCTCTAGTAATTTTCTAGTAGCATCTTTAGGATATTCTATGTATAGTATTGTGCCATCTGCAAAAAGTGCCAGTTTTACTCCTTCTTTTCCAATTGGATTCCTTTTCCTTCTTTTTATTCTCTGATTGCCGTGGCTAGGACTTCCAAAACTATGTTAAATAAAAGTGGTGAGAGTGGACATCATTGTCTTATTCCTGATCTTAGAGGAAATGCTTTCTGCTTTTCCCTATAGAGTATGATGCTAGCTGTATGTTTGTCATAAATGGCCTTTATTGTGTTGAGGTATGTTCCCTCAATGCCTAATTTCTGGAGAGTATTTTATCATAAATGGGTGTTGAATTTGGTCACAAGTTTTTTCTGCATCTATTGAGATGGCAATATGGTTTTTATTCTTCAATTTGTTGATGTGGTGAATCACACTGATTGATTTGCCGATATTGAAAAATTTCTTGCATCCCTGGGATAAATCCCACTTGTTCATAGTGTATGATCCTTTTAATGCATTGTTGGATTCAGTTTGCTAGTATTGTGTTGGGGATTGTTGTGTCTATGTTCATCAGTGATATTGGCCTGTACTTTTCATTTTTGATGGTATCTTTGTCTGGCTTTGGCATCAGGGTGATTGTGGCCTCATAGAATGAGTTTGGGAGCCTTCCTTCCTCTGCAATTTTTTGGAGTAGTTTCAGAAAGATAGGTGTTAACTCTTCTCTAAATGTTTGATAGAATTTGCCTGTGAAGCCTTCTGGTCCTGGACTTTTGTTTGTTGGGAGTGTTTTAATTATGCTTTCAATTTCAGTACTTGTGATTCATCCGTTCATATTTTCTATTTCTTCCTGGTTCTGACTTGGAGATTGTCCTTTTCTAAGAATTTGTCCATTTCTTCTAGGTTTTCCATTTTTTTGGCCTATAGTTGCTTGTAATAGTAGCTCACGATCCTTTGTATTTCTGTGGTGTCCATTGTAACTTCTCCTCTTTCTTTTCTAATTTTATTGATTTGAGCCTTCTCTCTTTTTTCTTGATGAGTCTGGCTAAAGGTTGATCGATTTCATTTATCTTTTCAAAGGACCAGCTTTTCGTTTCATTGATCTTTTGTATTGTTTTCTTTGTATCTGTTTCATTTATTTCTGGTCTAATATTTATGATTTCTTCACTTCTACTATGTTTGGGTTTTCTTTGTTCTTTCTGTAGTTGCTTTAGGTATAAGGTTAGGTTGTTTATTTGAGATTTTTCTTGATTCCTGAGTTACAATTATATTACTATAAACTTCCTTTTAAGATCTGCTTTTGCTGCATCCTATAGGTTTGGGACCGTCCTGCTATCCTTTTCATTTGTATCTAGGTATTTTTTTATTTCCTCTTTGATTTCTTCAGTGATCCATTGGTAATTTAGTAGCATATTGTTTAGCCTCCACGTGTTTGTGTTTTTTACAGTTTTTATCTTGTAATTGATTTCTAATCTCATAGCATTGAGGTTGAAAAAGATGCTGGATACGATTTCAGTTTTCTTAAATTTACCAAGACTTGCTTTGTGGACCAGCATATGATCTATCCTGGAGAATGTTCCACGTGCAGTTGAGAAGAATGTGTTTTCTGCTGCTTTTGGTTGGAATGCTCTATAAATGTCAGTTAAGTTTATCTGGTCTAATGTGTCATTTAAGGCCTGTGTTTCCTTATTGATTTTCTTTCTGGATGATCTGTCCATTGATGAAATTGGGGTGTGAAAGTCCCCCACTATCATTTTGTTACTGTTGATTTCTCCTTTTATGGCTGTTAATAGTTACCATATATATTGAGGTGCTCCTATGTTGGGTGCATATGTATTTACAACTGTTGTATCTTCTTCATGGATTGATCCGTTGATCGTTATGTAGTGTCCTTTTTTTGTCTCTTATAACTGTCTTTATTTTAAAGTCTATTTTGTCTGATTTGAGTATTACTACTCCAGCTTTTTTATTCTTCCCATTTGCATGGAATACATTTTTCTACCCCCTCATTTTCAGTCTGTATGGGTCCCTAGTTCTGAAGTGGGTCTCTTGTAGGCAGCATATATACAGGTCTTGTTTCTGTATGCATTCAGCCAATCTTTGTCTTTTGGTTAGAGCATTTAATTCATTTGTGTTTAAGGTAATTATTGATATGTATGTTTTTACTGCCATTTTGTTAATTGTTTTGGATTTGTTTTTATACATGTTTTTTCTTCCCTTCCTCTTCTCTTGTGATTTGATGACTAACATTAGTGTGTGTTTGGATTCCTTTTTCTGTTTTTTGTGTGTGTCTATTGTAGATTTTTGGTTTGCAGTTACCACGAGGTTTTGATATAGCAGTTCATATATAAACAAGTTGTTTTTAAGTTGCAGATATTTTAGTTTCAAATGCATTTCCAGCATTCTGCATTTGTGTTCTCCTCTTCTCACAAATGCTGGTTTTGTTATCATATTTGTGTGCAGATGACTTCCTACCTTTACTGTATGTTTGCCTTTACAGGTAATCTTTTCTCTTTGTAATTTTCTTGTTTCTAGTTGTGGCCTTTTCTTTTCTGCCTAAAGAAGTTCCTTAGCATTTGTTGCAAAGCTGGTCTGGTGGTGTTGAATTCTCTTAGGTTTTGCTTGTCTTTGAAACTTTTAATTTCTCCATCGATTTTGAACGAGAGCCTCGATAGGTAGAGTATTCTTAGTTTTAGGTGTTTCCCTTTCATCATTTTAAATATATCGTGCCACTCCCTTCTGGCCTGCAGAGTTTCTGCTGAGAAATCAGCTGATCACCTTATTAGAGTTCTTTTGTACATTGTTTGTTGCTATTCCCTTGTTGCTTGAAATATTTTTTCTTTATCTTTAATTTTTGTCAATTTGATTGCTACGTCTTGGCATGTTCTTCCTTGGGTTTATCCTTCCTGAGACTCTCTGCTCTTCCTGGACTTGGGTGACTGTTTCTGTTCCCATGTTAGGGAAGTTTTCAGCTATTATCCCTTCAAATACTTTCTGATGTTCTTTCTATTTCTTTTCTCCTTCTGGTACCCCTTTGATGCAAATGTTGGTTTGTTTAATGTTGTCCCAGAGGTCTCTTAGACTGTCCTCATTTCTTTTCATTTTTTTTTCTTTATTCTGTTCCATGGCAGTGATTTCCACCATTCTGTCTTCCAGCTCACTTATTTATTCTTCTGCTTCAGTTATTCTGCCATTGATTCCTTCTAATGTATTTTTCATTTAAGTTATTGTATTGTTCATCTCTGTTTGTTCTGTAATTCTTCTAGGTCTTTGTTAAACATTGCTTGTATCTTCTCCATCTGTGCCTCCATTCTTTTTCTGACATCTTGGATCATCTTTACTATCATTACTCTGAATTCTTTTTCATGTAGATTGCCTACCTCCACTTCACTTAGTTGTTCTTCTGGGGTTTCATCTTGTTTCTTCATCTGGGACATATTCCTCTGTTGTCTCATTTTATCTAACTTTCTGTGATTCCAGTTAGGCTGCAGCATTGTAGTTCTTGTTTCTTCTCTCTGCCTCCTGGTGGATGAGGCTGTCTAAGAAGCTTGTGCAGGTTTCCTGGTGAGAGGGATTGGACCCTGCTCACTTGTGGGTGGAGCTGGTCTTGTCCCTCTGGTGGGCAAGGCCATGTCAGGGGGTGTGTTTATCAGGCACCTGTTTATTCAGGAAGACTTGAAGCAGCCTGTCTCTTGATGTTTGGGGCTGTGTTGCCACCCAGTTGGTTGTTTGAACTGAGGAATCCCAGCCATGGAGCCTACAGGCTGTTGGTTGGGGCCAGGTCTTGGTGAGAAAATGGTGGCCTCCAAGAGGGCTCACACCAGTGAGTACTCAGCACAGTACCAGTGCTGTCACTGACAGTATCCTTGTCCCCACTGTGAGCCACAGCCACCCCCCACCTCTACAGGATACCCTCCAATACTAACAGGTAAGTATGGCCCAGTCTTTTATGAGGTCACTGCTTTTTTCCCTGGGTCCTCGTATGCACGAGACCCTGTGTGCTTCCTCCAAGAGTGGAGTTTATGTTTGCCCCACTCCTGTGGAAATCCTGTGATCAATCCCCACTGGGCTTCATAGCCAGATTCTCTGGGGACCCCTCCTCCTGTTGCCAGACCCCCTGGCTTGGGAGCCTGATGTGGGGCTCAGAACTTTCACTCCTGTTGGAGAATTTCTGTGGTATAATTGTTCTCCAGTTTGTGGTTCACCCACCTGGCATGTATGGGATTTCATTTTATCACTATTGCACCCCTCCTACCATCTCGTCATGGCTTCGTCTTTGGATGTAGGATATTTTTTTTGGTAGATTCCAGCATTTTTTTTTCTCAGTGGTTTTTCAGCAGTTAGTTGTGATTTTAATGTTTCCATAAGAAGGGCTGAGCTCACATTCTTCTATTCTTCCATGTTGTCTCCAGCTTCTGCTTACCTATTTTATATAGTAGTTTGTATCTCTTAATCCCATACCCCTAATGTGCCCTTCCCCCTTTCTTCTCTTTGCTGACAACCACTAGTTTCTTTTTTATATCTGTGCATCTCTGTTTTGCTATATACATTCACTTGTATTATTTTTTAGATTCTACATATAAGTGTTATAATACAGTATTTTATATTCTCTTCCTGACATATTTCACTAAGCACAATACCCTCTAGGTGCATCCAAATTGTTGCAAATGGCAAAATTTTATTCTTTTTTTAGGGCTGAGTAATATTACATTGTATATATATACCACATCTGCTTTATCCATTCATCTGCTGATGAACATTTAGGTTGCTTCCATATCTTGGCTTTGTAGAAAATTCTGCTATGAAGATTGTGGTGCATGTTTCTTTTCAAATTAGTGTTTTCATTTTCTTTAGATGTATGCCCAAGAGTGGAATTGCTGGATCTCTGGATCTAGCCCATCCATCTCCAGCCCCACACCTTACCAGGATGACAACTGCCATCACATCCTGAGGAAATATGTGACTGTAGTCCACATCAAATCTAGCCCTCTCACCATAGTCACTGGGTACACAGAGTCTGCATAGGGACACTAGCACATAAGAACACCCTTTCAAGACCGCAATAGATAACTGTTTCACCCAAATTCACAGAGGCAGAGAAAGTTAAACAAAATGAAAAGGCAATGGAACTATTCTCAATTGTAAGAGCAATAGAAAACCCCTGAAAAAATAATAATGACAAAGAAGTAAACAATTTACCAGATAAAGAATTAAAACTATTGGTAATAAAACTGTTAACTGCATTAGAGAAAATAATGGATCTAAATACACATAATTTTAACAAGGAACAAGGAAATATTAAAAAATTCTAATTATGAATGAAGAATTCAATAGTAAAATAAAAAACACACTAGAAAGATTGAATAGCCAACTAAATTATTCAGAAGAACACATAAGTGATCTAGAAGAGAATAATGGAAATCACCCAATAACAGCAGCAAAAAGTAAAACTAATTGAAAAAGTGAAAACAGTTTAAGAGATCTCTAAGATAACATTAAGCATACCAACACTCAAATGATAAGGGTGCCAGAATGAGAAAAGAAAGACAGGGTTTGAAACTGTATTTGATGAAATTATGGCTGACAATTTCCCAAGCTTGAAGAATGAAACAGTATCCAGGTACAAAAGCTGAGGGTCCCAAACAAGATGAACTCAAACAGACTCACAACAAGACATATCATAATTAAATGGCAAAAGTTAAATATAAAGAATTCTAAAGGCAGCAAGAGAAAAATAGAGTCATTTACAAAGAAATCCATATAAGGCTATTCCTCTACAGAAACTTTGCAGGCCAGAAGGGAGTGTCATGAAATATTCAGAGTGCTGAATGGGAAATCCCTGCAACCTAGGATTCTCTATCCAGAAAGATTATCATTTAGAATAGGAGGAACATAAACAACAAGGATTTACTGTATAGCACAGGGAACTATAGTCAACATCTTGTAATAACCTGTAATGTAAAAGAATTTTAAAACAGAATATAGATATAGATATATACACATATTTATGTATAACTGAATCACTTTGCTGTACACCTGAAACTAACACAATATTGTAAATCAACTGTACTTCAATTAAAAACAATAGGAGAGATAAAAACTTCTCAGCCAAGCAAAAGCTAAAAGAGTTCAACAATACTAAACCTACCCTAAAAGAAATGTTGAAGGGTCATCTGTAAAGGGAAATGAAGTAAGAATCTATAGTAAAGGGAACATCCCACTAGAAAAGACAAGTATAAAGTAAGGATTGAAGATCACCCACTTAAATAGGCCAGTATGTAGATTAATAGACACAAAATTATAAAAGCAACTATAACAACAATAAACAGTGATGGGATAAATATGAAGATGTAAAATATGACATCAAAAACACAAAATGTGTGTGGGGGGGGTAAAAAATATTGACCTCTTAGAATGTGTTTGAACTTAAATGCATTTATTTCTTTTGTCTTAGGAGACAAATCCAAAAAAAAAATTCTACAGTTTATGTCAAAAAGTGTTTTGCCTGTATTTTCTTCTAGGAACTTTAGTGTTTTGGGTCTTATGTTTAGGTCTCTAATCAATTTTGTGTTTATTTTTGTATACGGTGTGAGGAAATTTTCTAATCTCATTCTTTTACATGTAGCTATCCAGTTTTCCCAGCACCACTTACTGAAGAGACAGTTTTTTCTGTATTGTATACTCTTGTCTCTTTTGTTGTAGATTAATTGACAATAAGTGTGTGGGTTTATGTCTGGGCTCTCAGTTACCTTCCATTGGTCTGTGTGTCTGTTTTTGTGCCAGTACCATGGTGTTTCAATTACTTTAGCTTTGTAGTATTGTCTGAGTTCAGGGACCATCATACCTCCAGCTTTGCTCTTTTTTCCTTAAGATTACTTTGTATGTTCAGCGTCTTTTGTGGTGCCATATAAATTTTAGGATTATTTGTTCAGTTCTGTGAAAAATGTCATGGGTATTTTGATAGAAATTGTATTAAATCTGTAGATTGCTTTGAGTAGTATGTACATCTTAACAATATTTATACTTCTAATCCAAGATAATGGGATATATTTCCTTTTTTTGTATCATTATCAAGTTTCTTTATCATTGTCTTATAGTTTTCAGAGTATAAGTCTTTCACCACCTTGGTTAAGTTTATTCCTAGGTATTTTATTCTTTTTGGTGTGATCTTGTATTTTATTCTTGCTTTCTGTTTGTGATAGCATTTTATTAGAAAGCAACAGATATTAGTCTTGTGTCCTGAAACTTTACTAAATTATTAGTTCTAACACTTTCTTTGTAGATACTTTAGAGTTTTCTTTATATAGTATCATATCATCTGCAAATAGTGACTGTTTCACTCCTTCCCTCCAGTTTTACGTATTCCCAGTTTTCATCCTTCTCCTTACCAATTTGGATGACTTTTATTTCTTTTTCTTGTCTGACTACAGTGTCTAGGATATCCAATTTTGTGTTAAATAGAAGTAGAGAGAGTGGCATCTTTGACTTGTTCTTGATTTTAGAGGAAAGGATTTCAGGTTTTCACAGCTGAGTATGATGATAACTGAATTTGTCATTATTGGGTTTTATTATGCTGAGCTATATTCCCTCTATACCAACCTTGATGAGAATTTTTATCATGAATGGATGCTGAATTTTGTCAAATGCTTTTTCTGTATCTTTTGTAGTGATCATGTAATTTTTTTTTTCTTTTTGTGGTACGCGGGCCTCTCACTGTTGTGGCCTCTCCTGCTGTGGAGCACAGGTCCTGGATGCACAGGCTCAGCAGCCACGGCTCATAGGCACAGCTGCTTCATGGCAAGTGGGATCCTCCCAGGCCGGAGCATGAACCCGTGTCCCCTGCATCAACAGGCGGACTCCCAACCACTGCACCAACAGGGAAGCCCCGATCATATAATTTTTATACTCCATTTTGTTAATGTGGTATATTACATTGATAGATTTACAAGTATTGAAGCATTCTTGCATCCCTGGAATAAATCCCCCTTGATCATGGTGTATGACCCTTTTTATATATTGTTGGATTATTTTGCTAATATTTTGTTAAGGATTTTTGCATCTATAGTCATCAGACATATTAGAATGTAATTTTATTTTTTTGTAGTGTCTTTGTCTGGTTTTGATATCAGGGTAATGGTAGCCTCATAGATTGAATTTGGGTGTGTTCCATCCTGTTCAATTTTTTAGAGTAGTTTGAAAAGTATAGGTACTAGCTTTTCTTTATATGCTTGGTAGAATTCCCCAGTGAAGCCATCTGTTCCTGGATTTTTGTGTGCTGGGATTTTTTTTTGTTTTTTTTTAAATAATTCAATTTCTCTACTAGTGATAGGTCTGTTCAAATTGTCATTTTCTTCTTATTTCAGTCTTTGTAGGTTTTATGTTCTAGAAATTTTCCCATTTCTTGTATGTTGTCCAATTTCTTGGCATATAATTGTTCACAGTATTGTGTTATGATTTTTTGTATCTCTGTGTTATCAGTTTTTATTTCTCCCCTTTCATTTCTTATTTTGTTTGCTTAGGCCCTTTTTTTTTTTTCTTGATAAGCCTGGCTAAAGGTTTATCAATTTCGTTTATCTTTCCAAAAAAAAAAAAAAAAACAAGCTCTTGGCATCATTGATCTTTTCTATAATTTTTATCTCTATTTTATTTAATTTATTTATTTCCTCTCCTGTCTTTAGTATTTTATTTATTTCCTCTCCAATCTTTATTATATTCTGCTGACTTTGGGCTTTGTTCTTCTTTTCCTAATTCCTTTAGGTGATAGGTTAGGTTGCTCATTTGAGATTTTTCTTGTTTCTTAAGTAAGCCTGTATTGCTATAAACTTCCCTGTTAGAACTGCTTTTGATGTGTCCCATAGATTTTTAAAATTCATGTATTCATTTGCATTTCATTCTTGAAGTACTTTCTGATTTCCTCTTTTATTTCTTCATTGAACCATTGTATTTTTATGTAACATGTTCTTTAGCCTCCACATGTTTGTGATTTTCCCATTTTTCTTTCTGTAATTGATTCTTAGTTTTATACTGTTGTGGTCGGAAAAATGCTTCATATAACTTCTAATTCTTAAATTTGTTGAGACTTGTTTTGTGGCCTAGCATGCAGTCTATCCTGGAGAATGTTCCTTGTGCACTTGAAAAGAATGTGTATTCTGCTGTTTTTGTATGTAACGTCCTGTAGATATACATTAAGTTCAACTGGTCTATTGTTGCATTTAAGACTGTTGCCTTATTGATTTTCTGTCTGGATGATCTGTCCATTGATGTAAGTTGGGTGTTAAAATCCCCTATTATTATTGTTTTATTGTAAAATTTCCCTTTATATCTGTTAGTATTTGCTTTATATATTTAAGTGCTCCTGTATTGGGTGCATATATATTAATGGGTATAATATCCTCTTCTTGTGTTCATCCCTTTATCATCATATAATATTCTTCTTTGTCTTTTATTATAGATTTTGTTTTAAAGTCTATTTTTTTCTGATATCAGTATCATTATCGCTGCTTTCTTGTCTTTCTGTTTGCATGAGATATCTTTTTTCATCATGTCACTTTCAATGTGTGTGTCTTTAGCTCTGAAGAGAGTCTCTTTTAAGCAGCATAGAGATGGGTCTTTTATTTATCCAATAAGCCACGCTATGTCTTTTGATTTATTCTGTTGACATTTAAAGTAATTATTGATAGGTATGTACTTATTGCCATTTTATTACTTGTTTTCCCATTGTTTTTCTAGTTCTTCTCTGTTCTTTTATTTTTCTTTTTGTTTCTTCTCTTGTGTTTTGATGATTTTCTTTAGTGGTATCCTAGTGTTCCTTTCTCTCTAGTTTTTGTGTATATGTTGAGTACCATGGGGTTCATATATGTTGATCTATAACTGTATCTACCTGTTTTAAGAAGATAATCCTTTAAGTTCAAACACATTTTTAAAGATCAATGTTTTTTACTCCTCTCCCCCACAGTTTGTGTTTTGATGTCATATTTTACATCTTCGTGTTTATCCCTTTACTGATTATTGTACTCATAGTTAATTTTACAATATTTTGACTTTTAATTTTCACACTAGCTTCTTTAAATTGTAGATCCTCAGCCTTTACCATATATTTGCCTTTTTATAGTGGGGTTTTTACTTTCCTATGTATTTTTACTTTTTGTTATAGCCTTTTCTTTCTTTCTTTCTTTTTTTTTTTTCTTTAGGGAACATCTTTAACATTTCTTTTATGGTAGGTTTAACATTGATGAGCTCTTTTAGTTTTTGCTTGTCTGAGAAGTTCCTTGTCTCTCCTATCCTAAATGAACATCTTTCTGGGTAAAATATTCTAGCTTGCAGGGTTTTCCCTTTCAGCACTTTAAATATATCATGCCACTTCCTACTGGCTTGCAAAATTTCTGCAGAAAATCAGCTGATAGCCTTATGGGAATTCCTTTGTGTATGACTCTTTGCCTTTCTTTTGCTGCCTTTAGAATTCTCTCTGTCACATTTGCCATTTTAATTGTGACATGGGTCTCTTTGGATTTATCTTGTTTGGAAATTCCTATGCTTCCTGTAGCTGGATATCTCTTTCCTTCCTTGGGTATGGGAAATTTTCAGCCATAATTTTATCAAATATATTTTCAATGCCCTTCTTTCTCTCTTCTCCTTCTGGGGAAACAGAATGTTAGTATGCTTGGTGTTATTCCAAGATTTCTTTTACTGTTCTCACCTTAACTTTTTTTCCTTTTTGCTGTTCCCTTTGGATGATTTCCATTATTCTATCTTCCAGATCACTTATATGTTCTTGTGTATCACCTAGTCTGCTATTAATTCCTTCTAGTGTGTTTTCCATTTTAGTTATTGCATTTTTCAGCTCTGACTGGTTATTTTTTGTATTTTCTAGTTCCTTATTTAAATTCCTACTGTGTTTATCTATTCTTTTCTCTAATTCAGTTAGCATTCTTATTACTAGTGCCTTGGATTATTTACCTGGTAAATTGTTTATTTCTGTTTCATTATTTGTTTTTTCAGGGTTGTTTTCTTGCTCTTTCAGTTGAAACCAATTCCTCTATTATCTTATTTTGCTTAACTTTCTCTGTCTTTATGAAATTAAGTAAAACAGATACCTGGATGAGGTCTTGAAGGGGTGTCCTTATACTGTCTGCTTGTGCCCAGTAGCTTTAGACATGAACTTCAGTCATGTCTTTCCCCCAGGGTGTCCTGGAAGCTATTACCTTGGTAAGAGGTGAAGCTGGAGATGGAGGGACTAGGGCCAGAGCCAGGCATGAGCTGGGGCTGCCCCTCTACTAAGTGGCTTCACTGCCCTATCAGGTGCAGGGTCAGGTCTCAAGTTGCTGGATCTGAAGCCCTGAGATTCGGGTCTGAGCTGACTCTTTTGCACTCAAGTGTGTTCCCTCTCCCTTCCCAGCCCTGGCACCCTTGCCCCTGAGGGGAGCAGTGCAAGAGCAAGAGATGTTCATGTGTGTTCTGGGCATCTCATTGTGCATGGCCTATGGCAGTCAAGCCACAGATAGAGGTCAGGGCTATTTCTGATGCACTGCCTGTGTAAGCACCAGCAATGGCTGCCCTGCCACACTAGATGCCTTTTTGGGTCTGAGCCCCCTTTGTCCCTCACAGCAAGTCTCTCCCGTTGGCCTCTGCTGCCTCTGCTCTGGTGTGGAACTGCACTGCAGGGTAGGCAGGGTCTGTGTGGGCTCTCAGCATGTGTCAGGTCTCAGGCTGTGGAAGTTCAGCCACAAACAGATGTCAGGGCTGCTACCAATGTACTCCCTATATAAGTACCAATAATGGCTGCTCTCACCCTGCTCAGACACAACTTTGGATCTTAGCCAGTTCTGTTTCACAGCTGAGCTCTTTCCTTGGTCAGGCATCCCTTGCTCCAGTGTGGCTCTGTTTCACAGCTGAACTCTTTCCTTGGTCAGGCAGCCCTTGTTCCAGTGTGGAGCTACAATGTGAAGTAAGCATGGCTAGAGCTCTCTCATGGCTCAGGCTAGGGTGTATGCTGCTACGGTCACAGGAAACCAGTCAGCCACCTGTGTAGTTTTAGTCTGCCCTCTCTGCCCTGTTTCATGAGCAAGCATATGTGTGTGTGCTCCTCACAAGCAGAGTTTAAGCTTCCCACAGCCCTCCTGTTGCTCTCACCAGAACTCTTCCTCTGACCAGCCAAGGGAGCCGTCTTTCCTGTGTCGACCCCAGGACTGGGGTGCCCAGTATGTGACTTGAACTGCTCACTCCCCAGGGAGGATATCCACTTGCATAATCTCCCTTTCCCTCTGAATCCCCTCCCTAGGACACAGGTTCCAACCTGATCATTTCTCTTAGCTTCCTACCTTATCATGTGTGTATCTTTCTTTCAGCCTTGCTTGTACAGGAGTCCTTCTCCCAGTTTCCAGTTAGTTTTCATTGAGAAGTGTTCCACTTGTAGATATATGTGTGATGTGTTTGTGGAGGAAAGTGAGTTCCACATCCTGTTACTGAACCATGTTTGTGGGGGAAAGTGAGTTCCACATCCTGTTACTGAACCATTTTGATCTCCTTCCCCTCCTTTTACGTGTCTTGAATGTTAGGGAAGAATACACACAAACATATGCATACACACATACACTTAACATTTCCTGTTCACAAATATGGAAATGAAATCTATGAGGCCTGAACAGAGGCAACATGTAACAGTGAAGAACTTAATTTTTAAATAATTCATAAGATTTTCTTAAAAAAATGAAAAAGCATAAAAACAAAAACATATATTCCAAAATTCAATTCCCCAAATCCAGAATTTAGGACTTTACTGTCTTTGCTTCTAAGTTAAACTCTAAGTAAACTACCATGAAGAGTGCATAGGTCATTTTTCCCTACTTTGACTCATTTCAACTTTACAGAAATACACAGCACATTGAGTATGTAAAATGTCATTTTTCTTTGCTAAATTATAGTCATCAAACAATACCTCATGCAGAAATAGTAAAAGCTATGCTGAAGGAAAATGCATTTTTTGCCTTCGTTTTGGTAAATGTATTGTAATATTGCAAATTGGCAGCCAGATTATTCATTATCATATTAGCATACATATTGCAATGCACTTAAAATCTTTTAAAATTAAAGAACAAGGCTTGTGAAAAATCAAGGAAATTATAAAGAGTTTGAGCTGTAGTGTATAAGAAGACTATTCTATTCTAGCTCTTAAAATTATTTAAACAAGTGCTTTGGGAAGCCATTGCCTTTATAAGGTTTTTAAGATATTTACAGCAAAACATTTTTCCCTGTGATAGAATTTTTCAAAGTACTAAGATATCATGGAGAAATATATTTTCTAACAGTTTTATGGCTCCCTAGATACATTCCCTACAAGCGCTGTACCTGCTTGGACACAAACAGTATTACAAAAAGGCCATGTCATTTGAAAAGGGTATACAGCTTTGAAAGGGTATGTGCAACATACTAATGGGAATGCCAGTATCATTAGTGTAATACAGTTTTAAGACATGTCTTTTATTATAGTGGACCTGAGTAATTTGTTCCTGTCTTATATTTCTATTTTATTAGAGGTATTTTACATCTGTGGAAACACTACTACTGTGTGTCTTTACTTCTTGGCTTCAGAGGATGGCATAGGATATGCTATTTAAGAAGTCTAAGCAGGGAAAGACATAATAGCAGAATTATCCTATATAAAATGTTTTATTTCATTGAAAAGTAAATAATAAATATTATCTGGGACCTGAAAATTCAGCCTCTATATACTTTAAATGTTTGGAAGGGCTTACAAAGTTTAAAAAGCTATGAGGTGTTGTTAATAGAATTTTGCTAACCGTAGAGCCCACTTTCTAGGCAAATGGGAAAGGTAACACATATTATAAGTATCCAGATAAGAAAGTATCTCATGGGATGTTGTAAGCAATAAATATACATTAATGTCTAAACTTGAATAGCATACTGTGTTGCCTTTACCCTCTGAAAGTTTTTCTTAAAGCATCAGATATTCTCACAGACAGTGTTAAATTAGATTCGATGGTTACTTGGGTTATTAGTACATTCTCCCAAGAAACTGTAATACAGATTTTTCTTGACAATCACAGGCTAACTATAGCACATTTCACTATCTGTTAATACAGGTGTTTTAACTGAAGGTAGGATGGAATCCATTGTCAGTAACCAAAAGTAGGAAGTGATTTCAATATTGTATAAAAATATGGTATTTTCATACTGGAAAATTGCCAGGTGGGAACTGAATAATGGCTGGGAGGTGACAATGGACCCAGAGGCAGTGAGCAAAATGATTTTCCCTAGTGATCAATTCAGATTAGGAAAATGACAATCTCTGAAGGAACTGGATGAATACAGCTGCTCAGGGGATGGAGCCATGTTCCTTAAAGCCATCCAAAGCAAATGTGAAGACATGTGCAGGTCAAATGCAGAAATGGCTAATATATGGTACTAAAATGAATATAATTTCATTGGAATCGAATGTTATAATGTTGCTCCTTAAAGCACTTTATCCAAATAAGTGAATCATAAAAGAAAACAATTTCATAGAATTGGAATCTAGAACAGAAAGTTTGGGCAATATATTCAAGTCTGATTACAACACATTCATAATGCAAGATATTAGGTATTATTTCTTCATTTCTTTTTTTTCCTGTTTATTCTCACTACATGATTCCTCTGTCTGAGTTCATAATATTTTAAACATTCATAGAAATAGAAAATGTTAGAGAACTGCATTTAATATTAACTGTTTGTTTTTGTTGGGCTTTGTGCAAAGTGAATCTTAAAAATATAATTTTTCCTCAAAAGAAATATCATTGATATATCATTGATTATGAGTGTTGTGAGTATGTATTAGGTTGGGATCAGATAAGGAAAGAAAAAGGAGAAAATCAGAGGGACCTAAACTGTCACTGGAAGTTGAGATCTGAGAAATTACCTGAAAAGTTCTGATCAGTTTGTGCAGTATTATAGTAATCTTGATCACCCAAACAATTATTCGCTTTGTTTCACGCTTTGAATATATATAGTAAATATATATATATATATATATATATATATATATATATATATATATATATATATATTTGCAGGCTATTAAAAACATCAAACTCTATTTTGTCTGCATAGGCCCAGTTTCAGCATAGACATAGTCTTATAATTCTAAATATTATATTCAGTGAACTCTTTAGATT
The DNA here is from genome assembly GCF_964270905.1 of Leucopleurus acutus. Classification (NCBI taxonomy): domain Eukaryota; kingdom Metazoa; phylum Chordata; class Mammalia; order Artiodactyla; family Delphinidae; genus Leucopleurus; species Leucopleurus acutus. The sequence continues at coordinate 74,839,265 of NC_139148.1, forward strand.
TTTTATTCAGACTAGAGCTCTTATGATAGAAGGTGAAAAAAATCCTCAAGTACCAGGGTTATTAGTGAAAGTGAAAAATACCTGCAGTGTTTCGGCTTCAACATCTGCATGGATCCATAAATATTTGTAACAGATAGTAGGTGAAGGAATTTCAATGTTAATAAAATAAGGCTGAATTTGGCAGGAATATTTAAGATAGATTTTTCCTGTTTTTTTTTTTTTTTTTTTAGTAGAAAGCACACTTATTTTAAACTTGCAATTCTCCACGGGAATAAAAATGTAGCCTCAATTAAACTTAAGAGAAAAAATATGACTCAAATTATGTGAATCTAAAGTCTTCCAACTACCTTGGAACTAATCTGAGAGATTTTAGTTACAAAACTGCAAGTTTGTTTTTGTCTGGTTATTAGGAAAACAAAATACAATGCTACAAAATCTTAATTAATGGTAGCTACATTAACTAAATCTTTCAATCAATTTACCATAAGAAATTTAAAGAAAAAGAAATTTCATGGGCGAGTCAGTGTACATTTAGTTCAATCATTTTTCTTAAGCATTCCATATTTAGAAGGCTAGCATAGTTTCAGATTTAGCCAATTTTTACTAAGGGCCTACTATATGCTAAGTACAGTGTTAGGTGCTTCCACGTTCGTTTTCTCATTTAAAACTCCCACAAACACTCTGAAGTAGTTCTTCCTATTCTACAAATAGGGACACTGAAGTTTAGAGGTGTAACATTCGAAGACACAGAGAGATTCAGTCATGTTCATTGTGTTTTAAGTAGAACAGCAGAATCATACATTTTAGTCAAAAAAAAAGTTAAAATAAGAAACTGGGTGTATCTGGTGATTAACCTTTCAGTAACTATTGAAGTTACTGTGAATGATACATTTGTGAAAACTTTCCAATTGATTGAAATTTCTAATACAATTATTAGAGGAAATCACTACAACACTCTTCAATTTACAAATCTGTGAACTCATAATTTACACCACAATACCAGGCACAACTTACTCAAGTAAGTGTTTCTGATAAAAGTCACTAAGTTAGATGTGAATATTGAAATAGAAGAGAGTAAAATTAAAACAAGCTCCACAGCCTAACTAGAAATGTAGATGAGGAAGAGGCAATGTTAAAACACAAAAGAAGTGCTTCCCTGATGGCGCAGTGGTTGAGAGTCCATCTGCCGATGCAGGGGACAGGGGTTCGTTCCCCGGTTCGCGAAGATCCCACACGCCGCGGAGCAGCTGGGCCCGTGAGCCATGGCCGCTGAGCCTGCGCATCCAGAGCCTGTGCTCCACAATGGGAGAGGCCACAGCAGTGAGAGGCCTGCGTACCGTAAAAAAAAAAAAAAAAAAGGCACGCTTATTTGTTCTAGTGATGAAGTTTACCCCTCCCTATTCGCTTGGTTATACCTTATGAATTATTTTATTATTATTATCATTTTACCAAAAATCTTGTTCACCAGATGGTATAGGCGCTCATAGCAATAGACAATATCTAAAAATAGCATTGTGCATTTGGTGAAGGTTGTTGAATTGAGCATTATTAATAGATACCTGCTTCTTTGATAAAACTTCAGAGGTTTCCAAAGGAGAAGCAACAGTTTTGATGGTCTTAATGCCAACATTACACAGAAAATGAAAATTGAAAATTGCAATGCTTTGCTCTAATAATTAACATTTATTTTAAAGAAAATTCAGTTTTGTAAAATAATTAAATTAAATGATCAGTGTCATTTTGAACTGGCTAGGTTTACAATAGTGTAGTCATTATGATTCCAAAACTCAACTATTAGAAAAACTCTTAATTTTTTTCTATTATAAAAATATGGTGCCTCAGTGCCTCAATTTTTTATTTCCTAGCTGAAACAGAAAAATCAGTATATATTCTCACCAATGTGTGTGTGCATGCATGTTTGTGTGTCTGACAGAGACAGAGACAGAAGAGAAGAGGAGAGATAATTAATGAATAAAAGAATGTTCTCAATTTTATATCATTGATACTGTGGAAACATCAAAAATATAAATATTCACAGACTATAAGCAGGTATAATTACAGAGTTATTAGTGAGCATATAAATATAAATGTCAAACCTGTATAATTATCTACATATTCCTCATTACAGAGTTTATAGGAGGTGACAAATTATAAACTGTTATATAGACTGTTCTTGCCAAGTTCTCCATGACAGTATCATTCTGATTTTAAATCGTCTTTAATTTTTAATCTTAACCCTACCAAAATACCCACTTTCCATCTTTCATGGATACAAGGAAATAGTACTCAAGTTGCTTATGTTAAATTCATTCTTGGAAAAGTATTTTGCTTTTACCTGTATAGACTCACTAATTTTTTCTTTTACTGTTTTGTTTCCTGATTCTATGTTGCAAATAGGTTCCATTATACATTTTTTTTTTCAGTGCAATGTAAATTGGTTTTCAGAATCTCTAGGTCTGTAGAACAGGCTAGTTGATGTATCTCTAATTTTATGCAATTTTTTGAAGCTGTGAAAATACGTACTTAAAATTAGGTAACATTTTGAAATTTCTTAAAATGGCAAAGACAACTATTTTAAAAAGGTACTATAATAGGAAGCAATATTAATCATCTTTAAATGCAGCAAAATTTGCTTTTATATAGCTCAGTGGTTTCTCAAACTGTGGTCCCCACACCAGGAACATGAAACATCAACTGGGCACTTAGGAATTCCAGTTGCTAGGCCCTATCCTAGACCTACTGAATCAGAAACTTTGGAAGTTGGGAATGATTTTTTAAAGACCTTCAGGACACTCTGATGTATGATAAAGTTTAAGAACCACTGATGTTAAGGTACTTGATAAATAACTTGTTCCCTTGTACCTTCTACTGATCCACTCTACTCAGATATGTTAACTAAGTCAAAAAAAAAACAGTGATTTTAAAGTTAGCAACTGAACTGCCAGGTCAAAGCAGTAAATTTCTCTTCCTGATTTGTGCCAGATTAAGGAGAGAGCTTTCTTCCCTGGTTGATGGAAAGGATTGCACATTTCCCAGCAGGGAAGCAAAATGAAAAATCTGCTTTACAGCCTCTGCAGTTAGCTAGATAACTGAACCCCTAGTAAGGGTAAAAGTGGGGTTATATTAGAACCATGAGACCATTTTACAGATAAACCAGGGCAATGAAACATTGTCCCCTGGAAGGGTAAGCTGATTGATGGAAATATGTGCACTCTCCCCCATTTTTACTAAACACATCTCTTTAAAACATCAACTTCCTTCCCACTTTACCTCTATGCCCACTCCTGCCTCCTGTTTGCCAATTTCTAATGTAAACTCTTACATACTAACTTTTCACTCATTTAATGTTCTTCTCTCTGCAGCCTTTTTCACAGAGGTAGCCAGGCTTGTTTTCTGGAGAAGGGACTTGTACATGCCTCTGGTGCTGTTTGGTTGTTTATATTAGAAATTCTTGTCTGTCTTGCAGTTTTTAGATGAAATTCTAGTCTCTGTATGAAACTTCTTTCTATTCCAAGTCCCCAGCCATTTTCTATTTCTAAGCTCTAGAAAATACAGATGTACTTCAAAAAAATCAGTCAAGTTTGCTTTATCTTTGACACAATAATACATCATCTCAAAGATGATAAGAAAGTATGTGTATGGGCCAGAAAGATTTATACTTTTACTATCTTTAGTCCTCAAAGGACTATGATATGCAGACAGGTTAAATAAATATACAGTAGTCATCCTTTAATAACTATATCAACTATTTTTCAAAATTGTAATATTTCAGTTTATCACAATATCTGTAAACTATAGTAATCATTTATTTTATTGGAAAGGCTAAGAGTTGATAAGAAACTCTTTACCTTGATCCCCTCTTTCTTCCTTGCTTTCACCACATACTTGTAAAAAACTTAAAATTACATATTCATGTATTTATATAATTTTACCTTTTTGGAATAAAAAGAAAAAAATGGAATCAGTCTGATAATCAGGAATCTTACCTCACGCTTTAAGATTATTGGTACATATCTAAAATCATTACAATTGTTGAAGACCCTAGACAGTTACTATTCTAAATGCCAAGAAGATAGCAATGGGAAATAAAAAACAGGAAAAGTCCCCACTTTCATGGAGAGTATATTGTAGTAAAATGAAATGTAACAAAAATAGTGAATAAATAAGTTATATTGTATATTAAGTGGTGATAAATTTTATAGAAAAATTCATGTTAAGGGGATGGAAATAAGGGTGCAGGCTGCAGTGTTAAATAATGTTTGGTGTAAGTTTCACTAATAAGGTGATATTTGAGCAAAGAACTGAAGTCAGGAACCTGAAATTAAATGCACAAGAACTCTAAAACATACCTTGTAAAGTACTGTGTTAGTTCTACATCACTGATTTGATCTTATTGTCTTATTAAGCATATTAACTCTCTAGAAGTTTAGTACAGAAAGGGAGATCTAGTGAACTGTTCATTCATTGAGATTTTCCTATGTAATTTTGAAACAGCAGTTCTCAACCAGTATTGACGTTTGGGCCAGATAATTCTTTGGTGGGGATGGAGACAGAGGGCATCCCTGGCCTCTACCATTAGATGCCAGTAGCACACACCCCTACCTCCTCAGTTTTGACAGTCAAAAATGTCTCCAGCCGCTGCCAGATGTCCTCTGGGCAGCAAAATTGCCCCCAGTTGAGAACTACTGACCTTGACTTAGGAAGACTCCTCAGGCCTTTTATAACTAAGAAAGTAACATTAGCTTAATTTAGGGTGAAGCCAGGCTCATCTAGTTATTACCTAGAAGAGGATCTTTCCAACATGTCTTTCATGAGGTGTTAGTGGATGCTTAGGTGGTCAAATATGTTACCATGTTCTCTTCCACTCCTGGGAATTTTCAATTAACAATTTATTTGACAAACATTTATATTGCATTTACTTTGAGTAACTTTACAAATTTTAGCCTATTAATCTTTATAACAACCCTATAAGAGAGGTATTATTATTATCCTAACTTTACAGATGAGTAACTTGAGGCACAGAAAGATTAAGGAATTTTTCCAGGGGCTAGCAAATCATAGGGCAGGGTTGCAAACATAGGCAATCAGGCTCCAACATCTTATATTCTTTGTCACTATGCTCTCAGCTATCTAATTTAACATGTGACATATGTTAATATTTAGAATTAGCATTTTAAAGGCTCTGAGATATTCTGATTTAATGCATTTAGCCAATTTGGGGATCTAGTTTTTCTTTTCCAAATTTGATGATGGCAACACTTGAGTCATTGTTCAACTCAGACCATGAACACTTCCTCATATTCATGCAGGTCACATAATTTCACAGCAGTTGGTCATTTTGTTGTTGTTATTGTTCCTCATTTTGGAAGAGGGAAGCAGGTGTCTTGCTTGTGCTGAATGTAATACTAATGACACCAACAAAGGAGAGTCCCCTGGGCCAGATTTATTTAGGGGAAAGCTCTTAAATCAAATAATGAAATATAATTTATTTGTTAAAGAATGAAAATTGATGACCTGGTAGGTGGCTGTATCTTTCCACTGCTGAGTGAGTCTGCTGTGTTCAGTTTCCATTCCTGTATCAAAATCCTCAAAGCCCATGGGAAAGAGGAAAGACTTAACCCAATGTAAAGGTGGGAAAACAAGCCCTAGAGTCATACAGAAAAGTTCCAGCATCCTTGACTTTAATTTTTAGGGGGACTTTTCCATCCTGAGCATTTACCATATGGTTTATCTTTTTTTTCCTACAAATACACTTGTCAACTTTTGTATCTATTCATCTGGGCCCTAGGTAAGAACTTAAAATTAAAAGCTTATTCTCTAAATGGATTTCCAAGTGCTATTACAAAGTATGGCAGGTTTAACAAACAAGTTCAATAAAAGCAGTCTCAAATTTGCTTCAATAAATTAAGAGGTTGCTTATACCCTCAGCTAGATAGCAGTTGTCTTATCTTTATCTTTTAGGTTATGACATTGCTTCATATGTGTTGATAAAGATTTTAATATATACATTTTGAACACTAGCCTTTTAAATCAAAATGCTCCGTCAAAACCCTTTCTCCCTGGATTACAAAGAGATGCTCTTATTTCACTGACAATCTATATTTCTAGTACTTGCTTATATTTTATTTCATTGTCAATTAGGATTTCTCAATCCTACCTAATAAATCCCTACATAACGGTGCATTTTTCGAACTCTGAGGAAAATGTAGACGTCATTCAGATGTGAAAACTTATTACAAGATTGAAATAGATTTCTAATGCATTTATCATTCATTTTTGTAGCATGTGATTTAAATCAGAAAAAAAATGATGAATGGTTTGACAGTTTCCACTCATATACACCAAACATAATACACTTCGACTAGTTTTCGGCTATTATGGACCTTAACATGCAATGTGACCTTGGTCTGGAAAAGCATGTTTGGTTTGCACAGAAGCTTAATCGTAAGAAGTCATAAGTAGAATTCTTCTTCTTTATTGCCCTTTTCTAGGACTAGGAAATTTACTGCTTGTGGGACAGGTAAGATATGAACAATGGGCCAAACAGAGTCCAGGGTTATCTCATCCGTGTGAAAACTGCTGCTGAAAATCGATGTGACCTCTGCTACACTGTCATCCCAATTCCCACCCTCTGTGTCCTATTTGTCTTTTGGTAGAAGCTTAGATCTGTGTGCTGTCTCTATGTGTCTCTCTTGGGCCAGATTATCAAAATGAATCATTGCCTGCATACCTCTTATATTTCTATTTATTTTCCTGGTGTTGACTAGGTCTGATGAAATATGATTCTTCTTGCATTTGATCCTCACTGCAGCAAGCAGCACCTAATTCAGCTGTGTCTATCTCTTTAAAGAAGAGTAATACTATTTTGAAACTTCAGTCTTCTATATAGCAACATTACAAACCATAGACCATACAACCTGTCTTCATAGTCAATAGTAATCTTACTTTCAGCCAATTTAATGACATTTCATTCATCTCCAAATACAAGACTTCGGATGATTTTAATGTAGTTCCAATTTTGTTTTATGCATACCTAACATATTGCTTTCGTTTTTAGGTATTTTGTTTGTAGAATACCCTGATCACTGAGGTTACATGTGTGTGTAGAGTAATACATGACAAAGAATCCATAATTTTAAGAAGTCTCCCATGATGCAAAATATTTATTCAAGAGAATCATTATATTATCTCGGAATCAGCAAGAAGTCAATGTTCTCACTTTGTGGTGGTTTATTTTGTAAAAATAGATCTTCCAGGCTACATAAATTCATCTTTAAGATTTATAAACATAAATATAAAGATGTTGAACCTCCTCAATTATTATTAATATTGATAGATCATAATGAAGTCATTCTACCTATTCACTTAATGCACTCATGTGCAGAAGACAAAATACTAGCTAAATACAGACTTCAAGTATCACAAATAAAGCAAAATTTTGCTTCGTTAGCTGTTGAGAAATATCCCTTAGAGACATTAGAGCTGCTGCCTAAGACATATTTTAGAACTTATATTTTTAATGAGATATTTCCAATGTTCAAACCTTGTACTTGAAATAGATCACAGAACATGTGCTCACTCCCTCTGGAATACTTTGCCTCTTCCAAAACTACTACTGACAAAGAAGGAAGGGAAGGAAGGAGGGAGGGAGGGAGGAAGGAAGGAAGGAAGGAAGGAAGGAAGACATGTTCTATAAGAGGTTAGGGTTAATTTTACAAGCAAGTTGCATTTATGATCAAAATATTATTTGTAAGTTTTACTACAAAACAATTCCTGGGAATATGTTCATTATAGTTTCCTGTGCTAAAAGAAAATTAGCAGGCTATTTTTTGCATACTATTGAATTCTTTAAAACTGATAAACAAATACATTTTGTATTCAAATAAGGTGAAACTGTTGATTCTCTAAAATAATCATTAGCATTTTTATCCCTATAGGTTTTAGAAAATTAGAAATTGTAAAGGTGATCTCTATCAAGAGTATTTTATTCAGAGATAATGCTATCCCATTAAGTAATCTCACAGAAGTTCCAGCAATTGTATGCCACAGCTTCCCACAAAAGAAATCCCACAGCACACCATGATGACTGTGAAATCAATAGGGCTCAAGACTCTGCTCACTAAATATATAGGCTGCTTGCAATTGAAAAATGAGTTCTAACTGTATGACAAATCCATATTCCTATCCCTACAAAGACTAGACCAATAGCTAGATTTTTGTTTTCAAACCATGTGAAAATTGGTTAGGTCTAGATTCAAGCCTAATTTTTTCCTGAATGAGTCTCAAAATATATGGGGTCACTGAAAATTTTTATGACCAGAGAGATACATATTTTCAAACATTGCTTGTGCTCAGTTACTGGTGAGTAGAGTAATTTTGTTTGAGGTGCTGTGATCAACTCATTGTGCACTGCTATTGAAGCCATTTAAGAATGCCAGGGTTTGTTTGACTACATTCCAAGATTACCTCTGTAGCAGTTTATCTTTACATATATCAAAAAGGCCCCATTTCCTAATTACAGAGAAAACTTTGCTATCTGGTTCATACACCTCACAAAGATTTTCAACCAGAATTCAATTATATAGCCAAGTAGTTAGCTTCTCAAAGTAAGAGGAGATTCCTTTTGTAATTAGATGTATCTGTGCAAAACAAATCTGAAATATCTTATTAGACAAAAATTCTATTGGTGTCTCTTCATATGAAGCTAAGAGGGAATCTCATGAAAGTAATTAGTGTGTGGGAGAGTTAATATAAAAATATAAGGGGAGATAATATACACTTTGTGGTTTCACACATAGATGGTTATTTTTTTTCATAAGAAATATTCTTCAAAATAAAAGGTAACACTGGAAACAACCCAGATGCCAAACTAGTGAATGATTAAACAGACAGTCATGTATCCATGCAATAGAAAACTTATCAGCAATAAAAAGGAAAAAAACACTGATACATGCCACAACATGGATGAACCTCAAAAACATTATGCTAAGTGAAAGAAGACAAACACAAAAGATCACTTACGATATGAATCTATTTATGTAAATATCCAGAAAAGGCAATCCCATAGAGACAAAAAGTAGATTAGTGGTTGCCAGGAGCTGGAAATGGGAAAGGAGATTAATTGTAAATGGGCATGAGGGGTATTTTGGGGGTGATTGAGGTGTTCTAAAATAGATTTTTGGTAATGGTTGTACGATTCTGTAAATTTACTAAAACTCATCGATGCATACAATTAAAATAGATGAATTTTATTATATGTAAATTATACTTCAATAAAGGTGTTAAAATATGGAGATGATAGATATAGATAGATTTAAAGAGGAAAAAATAAAAAGCAATTAGTGTTTTACCAGGAAGTGATCTGATTACTTAATTTATAGATATTAATAAGCATGTCAAATTTGTTTCTCCAAATTTTATGCCAATTAGCAGTAAATGTTGGTTCATTTTTCACTGATTCTTTACTGAAACATTTATTTTGAGAAATGAGAGGCAGCTGGGAAATAGGTATGAATTCCAGTTATGAGTTTTCCATCATTTAGCTTTAGCAACAAAATCTTTATAGAGATAAAGGAAACATAGTGAAAATTTTGAGCTGTAAGTTTATGAACCTTCTGATATTAATTTTGTTTCTTGCAGAAGAGGTACCCGTTCAAATTCCAATGATGAAGTCACCCCTGGACAAGATCCAATTGACTCCTGGGCAGGCATTGCCTCCTGGATTCCCTGGACCATTCATTTTTGCTGATAGTCTGTCCTCTGTGGAGACTCTGTTGACCAACATTCAGGTCAACAATATTTCTATAAACAAAATAAATGTAATACAAGACATTAGCACCTACATAAATTATTTCATATTTGAGAAATTAAAACAGATAAGATGAACTGCATGTCATTTGCTGTATTTTGACAGGGTCTACTGAAAGTGGCTTTGGATAATGCTCACATCCAAGAGAAGCAGACTCAACAAGAGAAAAAGGAACTGCGAATGGAGCTCTATAGAGAGAGAGAAATTAGAGAAAACCTTGAAAGACAACTCGCAGTTGAGCTTCAAAGCAGAAGTAAGTTTAACAAGTTCAATATAAGTGAATAAGGTAAGACTGTGTTGGAGATATTTTCAGTAGTAATAGAAATATTCTCAGGGATAGCCAGGAACTGCTGAAAACAAATGACAAGCTAAGAATCAAACACTGTGTGCAATCCACAAGGTAAGATGTTTACACTATTTCTCTTTGTAATTAAACATAATGAGCAAGATCTACACTTCATTTTTGGAAACATGAATATTCTTAGTTCTCTCAAAATTTCACAAAATACTCCTGGAGACATATATATATATACATAGATAGATAGATAGATAGATAGATAGATAGATAGATAGATAGATAGATTCAAACAATTCCTTATGTATTAAATGCTTACTCTTTTTCAAGAACAATATTAGATTCTGGTGTTAGAAGATAAAACTCAGTCCCTGTCCTTGAAAGATTTACATTTCAGAGGACTAGCACAACCAACCAGCTAATTATAAGACAAAGTGGAAAGAACAATGATGTACATCATATATGTTTATATAGAGAGGGGGGTAGTTAGCTCAGCCTGGTGGGGAATTGATGGTCAAAGAAGGTTTTCTGATGCTGACACTTGAACCTGAGTCTTGAAGAATCAGTAAGGCAAGAAAAGCATGAGAGTAAATGAGTGATCTGATCATTCTAGAACAATGAACATAGGCATGGAGGCAAGAAGCCTCAAACATGGTCAAATATATACAGTGTATTAATACCATGACTTTGAATTTTATGAAGTGAATGTTGGGGAATAATGCATAACAAAAGTAGAGGGTAAATTATAAAGGCCATTTTCTTTTTTTAACATCTTTATTGGAGAATAATTGCTTAACAATGGTGTTTAGTTTATGTTTATAACAAAGTGAATAAGCTATACATATGCATATATCCCCATATCTCCTCCCTCTTGCATCTTCCTCCCACCCTCCCTATCCCACCCCTCTAGGTGGTCACAAAACATCAAGCTGATTTCCTTGTGCTATGCAGCTGCTTCCCACTAGCTACCTATTTTACTTTTGGTAGTATATATGTCAGTGCCACTCTCTCACTTTGTCCCAGCTTACCCTTCCCCCTCTCCTCTACGTGTCCTCAAGTCCATTCTCTACGTCTGCATCTGTATTCCAGTCCTGCACCTAGGTTCTTCCGAACCTTTTTTTTTTTCAGACTCCATATATATGTGTTAGCATATGGTATTTGTTTTTCTCTTTCTGACTTACTTCACTCTGTATGACAGACTCTAGGTCCATCCGCCTCACTACAAATAACTCAATTTTGTTTCTTTTTATGGCAGAGTAATATTCCATTGTATATATATATGCCACATCTTCTTTATCCACTCATCTGTCAATGGACACTTAAGTTGCTTCCATGTCTTGGCTATTGTAAATAGAGCTGCAATGAACATAGTGGTACATGATTCTTTTTAAATTATGGTTTTCTCAGGGTATATGCCCAGGACTGGGATTGCTGGGTGGTATGGTAGTTCTATTTTTAGTATTTTAAGAAACTTCCATACTGTTCTCCATAGTGGCTGTATCAATTTACATTCCCACCAACAGTGCAAGAGGGTTCTCTTTTCTTCACACCCTCTCCAGAATTTATTTTTTGTAGATATTTTGATGATGGCCATTCTTATTGGTGTGAGGTGATACCTCATTGTAGTTTTGAGTTGCATTTCTCTAATGATTAGTGATGCTGAACATCCTTTCATGTGTTTGTTGGAAATCTGTATATCTTTGGAGAAATGTCTATTTAGGTCTTCTGCCCATTTTTGGATTGGGTTGTTTGTTTTTCTGATATTGAGCTGCATGAGCTGCTTGTAAATTTTGGAGATTAATCCTTTGTCAGTTGCATCTTTTTCAAAAATTTTCTCCATTCTGAGCATTGTCTTTTCATCTTGTTTATGGTTTCCTTTGCTGTGAAAAAGCTTGGAAGTTTTGTTAGGTCTCATTTGTTTATTTTTGTTTTTATTTCCGTTTCTCTAGGGGTTGGGTTAAAAAGGATCTTTCTGTGATTTATGTCATAGAGTGTTCTGCCTATGTTTTCCCCTAAGAGTTTTAGTGTCTGGCCTTACATTTAGGTCTTTAATCATTTTGAGTTTCCTTTTGTGTACGGTGTTAGGGAGTGTTCTAATTTCATTCTTTTACATGTAGCTGTCCAGTTTTCCCAGGACAACTTATTTAAGAGGCTCTCTTTTCTGCATTGTATATTCTGCCTCCTTTATCAAAAATAAGGTGACCATATGTGCGTGGATTTATGCCTGGGTTTTCTATCCCGTTCCATTTGTCTATATTTCTGTTTTTGAGCCAGTACCATGATGTCTTGATTACTGTAGCTTTGTAGTATAGTCTGAAGTCAAGGAGTCTGATTACTCAAGCGCCATTTTTTTTCTCAAGATTGCTTTTGCTATTCAGTGTCTCTTGTGTTTCCATACAAATTGTGAAATTTTTTGTTCTAGTTTCTTAAAAATGCCATTAGTAGCTTGACAGGGATTGCATTGAATCTGTAGATTGCTTTGCGTAGTAGAGTCATTTTCACAATGTTGATTCTTCCAATACAAGAAAATGGTATATCTCTCCATCAGTTTGTATCATCTTTAATTTCTTGCGTCAGTCTCTTATAGTTTTCTGCATACAGGTTTTTGTCTCCTTAGGTAGCTTTATTCCTAGTTATTTTATTCTTTTTGTTGCAGTATTAAATGAGAGTGTTTCCTTAATTTCTCTTTCAGATTTTTCATTATTAGTGTATGGGAATGCAAGAGATATATGTGCATTAATTTTGTATCCTGCTACTTTACTAAATTCACTGATTACCTCTAGTAGATTTCAGGTAGCGTCGTTAGGATTCTTTATGTATAATATATCATCTGCAAACAGTGACAGTTTTACTTATTTTCCAATTTGGATTCCTTTTATCTCTGTTTCTTCTATGATTGCTGTAGCTAAAACTTCAAAAAGTATGTTGAATAACAGTGGTGAGAGTGGGCAACCTTTTCTTGTTCCTGATCTTAGTGGGAATGGTTTCAGTTTTTCACCATTTAGAACGATGTTGGCTGTGGATTTGTCAACTATGGCCTTTATTATGTTGAGGTAAATTCCCTCCATGTCTACTTTCTGGAGGGTTTTTATAATAAAAGGGTGTTAAATTTTGTTGAAAGCTTTTTCTGCATGTATTGAGATGATCATGTGGCTTTTATCCTTCAATTTGTTACTGTGGTATATCACATTGATTAATGTGCGTATATTGATGAATCCTTGCATTCCTGGGATAAAACCCCCTTGATCATGGTGTATGATCCTTTTAATGTGCTGTTGGATTTTATTTGCTAGTATTTTGTTGAGGATTTTTGCATCTATATTCATCAGTGATATTGGCCTGTAGTTTTCTTTCTTTACGACATCTTTGTTTGGTTTTGGTATCAGGGTGATGGTGGCCTCATAGAATGAGTTTGGGAGTTTTCTTCCCTCTGATATTTTTGGAAGAGTTTGAGAAGGATAGGTATTAGCTCTTCTCTAAATGTTTGATAGAATTCGCCTGTGAAGCCATCTGGTCCTGGGCTTTTGTTTGTTGGAAGATTTTTAGCACAGTCTCAATTTCAGTGCTTGTGATTAGTCTGTTTATATTTTCAATTTCTTCCATGTTCAGTCTCAGAAGGTTGTGCTTTTGTGAGAATGTGTCCACTTCTTCCAGGTTGTCCATTTTATTGGCATATAGTTGCTTATAGTAATCACTCATGATCCTTTGTATTTCTGCAATGTCAGTTTTTACTTCTCCTTTCCCATTTCTAATTCTATTGATTTGAGTCTTCTCCCTTTTTTTCCTGATGAGTCTGGCTAATGGTTTATCAATAGTTTTAGTCTTCTCAAAGAACCAGCTTTTAGTTTTATTGATCTTTGCTATTGTTTCCTTCATTTCTTTTTCATTTATTTCTGATCTGATCTTTATGATTTCTTTCCTTCTTCTAACTTTGCTTTTTTTTTGTTTTGTTTTGTTCATTCTCTAATTGCTTTAGGTGTAAGGTTAGCTTTTGCTTGTCTATAAATGTTTTAATTTCTCCATCAAATCTGAATATGATACTTGCTGGGTAGAGTAATCTTGGTTGTAGGTTTTTCCCATTCATCACTTTAAATATGTCCTTCCACTCCCTTTTGGCTTGCAGACTTTCTGATGAAAGATCAGCTCTTAACCTTATTGGGATTCCCTTGTATGTTATTTGTTGTTTTTCCCTTGCTGCTTTTAATCTTTTTTCCTTGTATTTAATTTTTGATAGGTTGATTAATATGCTTCTTGGCATGTTTCTCCTAGGATTTATGCTGTATGAGACTCTCTGTGCTTCCTGGACTTTATTGACTATTTCCTTCCCATATTAGGGAAGTTTTCATCTTTAATCTCTTCAAATATTTTCTCAGCCATTTCTTTTTCTCTTCTTCTTCTGGAACCCATGTAATTCAAATGTTGGTGCATGTAACATTGTCCTAGATGTCTTTGAGACTGTCTTCAATTCTTTCCATTCTTTTTTTTTATTCTGCTCTGCAGTAGTTATTTCCAATAGTTTATCTTACAGGTCACTTATCTGTTCTTCTGCCTCAAATCTTCTGCTATTGATTTCTTCTAGAGAATTTTTAATTTCATTTATTCTGTTGTTCATCATTGTTTGCTCTTTAGTTCTTCTAGGTCCTTGTTAAACATTTCTTTTATTTTCTCCATTCTATTTCCAAGACTTTTGATCATCTTTACTATCATTACCCTGAATTCTTTTCCAAGTAGACTGCCTATTTCCTCTTCATTTGTTTGGTCTGGTGGGTTTTTACTTTACCCCTTCATCAGCTGTGTGTTTCTGTCTTCTCATTTTGCTTAACTTACTGTGTTTGGGGTCTCCTTTTCACTGACTGCAGGTTTGTAGTTCCCATTGTTTTTGGTGTCTGCCCCAGTGGCTAAGGTTGGTTCAGTGGGTTGTGCAGGCTTCCTGGTGGAGGGACCTAGTGCCTGTTTTCTGGTGGATGAGCCTGGATCTTGTCTTTCTGGTGGGCAGGACTGTGTCCGGTGGTGTGTTTTGGGGTGTCTCTGTCCTTATTATGATTTTAGGCAGCCTCTCTGCTAATAGGTGGGGCTGTGTTCCTGTCTTGCTAGTTGTTTGGCATAGGGTGTCCAGCACTGTAGCTTGCTGGTCATTGAGTGGATCTGGGTCTTAGCATTGAGATGTAGATCTCTGGGAGCGCTTTTGCCGTTTGATATTATGTGGAGGTAGGAGGTCTCTGGTGGACCAATGTCCTGATCTTGGCTGTCCCTTTGTGCCCAGTGCACCAAGACCCTGTCAGCCACATGGCTCAGAAGAAAAGTTAAGAAAAAAGAAAGAAAGAAAAAAGTAACATAAAAAAATTAAAAAAATAAAAAGTAAAAAAAAGAGAAAAAAATAAGAAAGAAAGTAGCAGCCAAACCAAAAAGCAAATCCACCAATGATAAAAAGCACTAAAAACTATACTATAAACAAAAGAAAAACAAAAAAAGGGACATACAGATCTCTAGGATAAATGGTAAAAGCAAAGTTATACAGACAAAATCACACAAAGAAGCATGCACATACACACTCACAAAAAGTGAAAAAGGAAAACAATATATATATCATTGCTCCCAAAGTCCACTGCATAAATTTTGGGCTGATTTATTCTCTATTCAGGTATTCCACTGATGCAGGGTACATCAAGTTGATTGTGGAGATTTAATCCGGTTCTCCTGAGGCTGCTGGGAGAGATTTCCCTTTTCTTCTTTGTTCACACATCTCCTGGGGTTCAGGTTTGGATTTGGCCCCGCCTCTGTGTGTCAGTCACTTGAGGGCATCTGTTTTTTGCTCCATAAGGATGATTTTAAAGGAGCAGCTGATTAGGGAGCTCTGGTTCACTCAGGCCAGGGCGAGGGAGGGGTACAGAATGTGGGGCGAGCCTACAGTGGCAGAGACCAGTGTGATATTGCAACAGCCTGAGGCACACCGTGTGTTCTCCTGGGGAAGTTGTCCCTGGATCACAGGACCCTGGCAGTGGCAGGATGCACAGGCTCCCGGGAGGTGTGGTATGGAGGGTGACCTGTGCTTGCACACAGGTTTCTTGGTGGCTGCAGCAGCAGCCTTAGTGTTTCATGCCCATCTCTGTTGTCCATGCTGATAGCTGCGACTCGGGCCCATCTCTGGAGCTTGTTTAGGCAGTGCTCTGAATCCCCTCTCCTCACCCACCCGGAAACAAAGGTCTCTTCCCTCTTAGGCAGTTCCAGACTTTTCCCTAGACTCCCTCCCGGCTAGCTGTGGTGCACTAAACCCCTCCAGGCTGTGTTCACGCCACCAACCCCAGTCATCTCCCTGTGCTCCGACAGAAGCCCGAGCCTCAGCTCCCAGCCCCCGCCCGCCCTGGCATGTAAGCAGACAAACCTCTCAGGCTGGTGAGTGCCAGTCAGCACCGATCCTCTGTGCAGGAATCTCTCTGCTTTGCCCCCCACACCCCTGTTGCTGCGCTCTCCTCTGTGGCTCCGAAGCTTCCCCCTCGCCACCCTTATTCTCCGCCAGTGAAGGGGCTTCCTAGTGTGTGGAACCTTTTCCTCCTTCACAGGTCCCTCCCAGTGGTGCAGGTCCCATCTTTATTCTTTTGTCTCTGTTTTTTCTTTTTTCTTTTGCCCTACCCAGGTACGTGGGGTGTTTCTTGCCTTTTGGGAAGTCTGAGGTCTTCTGCTAGCATTCAGTAGGTGTTCTGTAGGAGTTGTTCCACATGTACATGTATTTCTTATGTATTTTTTGGGAGAAAGGTGATCTCCACATCTTACTCTTCCGCCATCTTGAAGGCCCACCCATAAAGGCCATTTTTAATCATGTAAAAGATTAGCTTAGACTTTGTCCTGTAGGTTATGGGAATTATTAAAAGATAAGCAGTGGAGTGATCTGGTCTGCTTTCAATCAGATAGACCACTCCGGTGTTGGGAATAGATTAGATGGGACTTGGAGTAAGACTACAAACAAGGAAACTATGTAAAAGTGGATTGCCCTCATCTAGGCTGTGGTGATGAGGGCTGAATAGGGTAGCATAAGTATGGATGGAGACAAAAGTGAGAGAATGAAAAATATTGTTCAGAAATAGAAATAACTTTCTAACAATGGGTAGGCATTTGATAATCTATAGATGTGGATAATGAGACTAGTTTGTATCAAAACCAGAGAAAATTCAAAACTTTAACCAATAATTTTCACCTCTTCCTTATACTTACCATAAAATACAAAACAGCAGCAAAAGTGACTATTGTGCTTTTCAGCTTCTTTCTCTTCTTCGCTTATTCTTCTGTAGAATAGTCACAAAGCAAAAGTCATTAAAAGAGTTAAAGAGTGGAAATGAGAGGCAAAAAGGGAGAGAAAATTCACAACCCAGATAATGCCTCCCTAAACTAGGAAGAATTACTCTAGTCGAGTGAAATCCACTAACTATATACTATTCTAATATAACATATTATATTCTGAAATTTGCATCAAGAAATTGAAATTTTACTGTATATTTTCCTTAAGACCTAAGAATTACTAGTTCAGTTCAAAATGGAAATTCAGTCATTACATTTAAAAAGAATTAAACCTCTTCTTATCTTGCCAAAGTCATTAAATACTACTAAACAGAAGCTAAATTGTCTTTTTAAAGTTTTGAGAAATTAGTTTATTTCTGATATTTGGGATGCAATATATATTATTATGATTAGGAATCATAAAAGCACATTTCTTTAGTAGGGAAATTATTTATACGAAAGTACCAAATATGTTAAATATAATAACATTCACAAATTGACTTAGGAAAATCTACTACATATAGTAAAATTGGCTTCTAACTTTTAGGGATCTACTCATACCGATTTCTATTTACTAACTTCTTATAGAGTCTTCAGGTCTGTATTTATAATTGATATCATAACTATTGTCTTTTAAAAAGTCTTAGACATTGTAGATGTAATACTGTATCTATTATCAGATTTACTATGAAGCATTTATATTTAATAAATTTAGCAATTATTATGATATAATAATAATACCACTAGTAATATTCTATCATCATTACTACTACTGTCATTACTGTCACTACTACTACTACCATCACTACTACTACTACTACTACTACTACTATTACCATCACTAGCTAATGCTTATCAATTGTCTGCCGTGTGCTAAGAACTGTTTTTGACATTTTACATCTTATGACTAGCATAATGAAAAGAAACTACTCTGTTATCCTCATTGATTTAGAGAAACTATCTGCTTCATCTCTATGAATCTCAGCATCATCATCTATTACAATAGTTGACTGCATGATCACTTAAATTCCTTTCTAGTTGCCTAAATATCTCATACCCAGTAAACCTACTTTTTAGGACAAAGGGTGAACTCTTTATCTAAAGTCATATGATTGAAAAGAAAAATGGAGAAAATTGATATTGTAGTTGAAAAGTAATGTTTCCCCAGGTTTATAGAAAAAAATAGTAGCAACATATATACATATATAAAGAACATATGTAAAACTATATATATGTATATAGTAAACTCTCTCTCTCTCTCTCTCTCTCTCTATATATATATATATATATATATATATATATATAAAACTATGTATATAGTAAGAATCCCTATGAGTATCTTTTTTTAATGAAAACATTGTTTCACACTTATATATTCCTTCTAACTACCTTTTTGTTCCTAGCCAGAATGTGTTACTTGAATTAAACATATGTTATAATATTCTTTGCAGTTTAAACACTTAGAAACAAAGAATGATAGAGCTACAGGAGAGCTTGGAGCTCATCTGTCTTGGTTCTTGACCAACTATATGGTCCCCAGGCTTTGAAACAACTACCTATAAAATCTTTGGCCCTCAATCTATGAGAACTACTAGTTCTGGGATCTTGAAAAAATTTCTTGACCTCTCAAGGACTCAATTCCTTCATCTATAAATTGGAGATAACAATATCTTCCTTGCTGAGTTGTTGTAAGTTTTAAATGAGATATAGTCCTAGAAAAAATGTTCAGTACATGGTACGTCCTAAATAAATTATAGTTTATTTTTATATAATTTTAATGTAATATTCTGTGGCATTGTTTATAATATATGGAATCATAAATTTCAAGGGAATCAACATATGTAATGTTTTTGAATAAATAATTTTACTAGAAGCAAAATTTTGTCTTATCAAGGACATTGCTATACATTAATTTGAATAAATCTATGTTTTTGATTTAAATAATTTACTAAATGCTTTATTTGAATGATGATAATTAAGTATAATTATTATAGTAAAAGTTTTTTATGCTTAACCTTATTTAATAGTCTTTTATCAAAAATAATAGAAACCATATATTCTCGGTGTCTTTATTCCAAGATTTCCATCTTGTGATTACCTTAGTCCTCTGAATTTTTGTCGTAAATGAACATAAATTTAGATGAGTAAATAACTCTCTTCAAGTTGCTGAAGGTCATTTATATGAAAAGACATTGAACTGTGAGATAAATACAACTGAAACTCAAATTAGCATCATATTCACTTTAGTGCAATCAAAATATTTTAATTGTATTTGAATAATTTTAAGATTTTTTAAATGTCATATAATTTATAATTTTGTTTAATGTTCCTTGAATATTTTTCTATTGTCCTAATATCAATATCTTAAATTTTTACAACTAATTTAGGAAGAATGTGAAGGTCGGTCTGCTTAGAACCCTGCAATGAACCACTATATTGCTGGAGCCCAGCAATTCTGTTTGAGAAATTATCACAGATTTCAAGGTTTCAGAGAATAGTAACAATCATACATTAGGGCAGTTAAAGTTTCTAGTTAAGACATAAGGCCTTGAGAGTTGAGTTATAATTGTTTTTACCTCTTCATTACCTTTTCTATTTATGAAAGAAATGTTGTTGTGCCTTTACAGATTGCTTAACATAATCATTGCTGAAAGTTATTCTCTTTAAAATGTAGAGATAGATTCAAATATAAATATATGGAGAGAGACAGAGTTTGATGATATGTGCATATATTTAAAGAGATAGATATTTGCCCTAAAAACTGGTAACATCTCAAATAAAGAGACCCTTGACACTGTAAGTTTTAAAAGACATACCATGTTTTTTCTTTTTCTTCCATACATCTTTTTTATTTTCATCTTTATTGGTGGATAAATGCTTTACAATGTTGTGTTAGTTTCTGCTGTACAACAAAGTGAATCAGCTATATGTATACATATATCCCCATATCCCCTATCTCTTGAGACTCCCTCCCACCCTCCCTACCCCACCCCTATAAGTCATCACAAACCAGTGAGCTGATCTCCTTGTTCTATGTAGCAGCTTCCCACTACCCATCCATTTTACATTTGGTAGTGTATATATGTCAGTGCTACTCTCTTACTTCATCTCAGCTTCCACTTCTCCCCCTGTGTCCTCAAGTATGTTGCCTACATCTGTGGCTTATTCCTGCCCTGCCACTAGGTTCATCAGTACTGTTTTTTTAGATTCCATATATATGTGTTAGCATACTGTATTTGTTTTTCTCTTTCTGACTTACCTCACTCTGTATGACAGACTCTACATCAATCCACCTCATTACAAATAACTCAATTTCGTTCCTTTTTATGGCAGAGTAATATTCCACTGTATACATGTGTCACATTTTCTTTATCCATTCATCTGTCGGACATTTAGGTTGCTGCCATTTCCTGGCTATTGTAAATAGTGCTGCGATGAACATTGTAGTACATGTGTCCTTTTGAATTATGGTTTTCTCAGGGTATATGCCCAGGAGTGGGATTGCTGGGTCACATGGTAGTTCTATTTTTAGTTTTTTAAGAAGCCTCCATACTGTTCTCCATAGTGACTGTATCAATTTACATTCCCACCAACATTGCAGAAGTGCTCCCTTTTCTCCACACCCTCTCCAGCATTTATTGTTTGTAGATTTTTTGATCATGGCCATTCTGACTCATGTGAGAGGATAACTCATTGTGGTTTTGATTTGTATTTCTCTAATGATTAGTGATGTTGAGCATCTTGTCATGTGTTTGTTGGCAATCTATATGTCGTCTTTGGAGAAATGTCTGTTTAGGTCTTCCACCCATTTTTGATTGGGTTGTTTGTTTTCTCAATATTGAGCTGTATGAGCTGCTTGTTTATTTTGGAGATTAATCCATTGTCAGTTGCTTCATTTGCAAATATTTTCTCCCATTCTGAGTTGTCTTTTCATCTTATTTATGTTTTCCTTTGCTGTGCAAAAGCTTTTAAGTTTCATGAGGTCTCATTTGTTTATTTTTGTCTCTTACTCTAGGAGGTGGGTCAGAAAGGATCTTGCTGTGATTTATGTCATAGAGTGTTCTGCCTGCGTTTTCCTCAAAGAGTTTGATAGTGTTTGGCCTTACATTTAGGTCTTTAATCCATTTTGAGTTTATTTTTGTGTATGGTGTTAAGAAGTGTTTTAATTTCATTCTTTTACATGTAGCTGTCCAGTTTTCTCAGCACCACTTATTGAAGAGGCTGTCATTCTTCCATTGTATATTCTTGCCTCTTTTATCAAAGATAAGGTGATCATATGTCTGTGGGTTTACCTCTGGGCTTTCTATCCTTTTCCATTCATCTATATTTCTGTTTTTGTGCCAGTACCATACTGTTTTGATTATTGTAGCCTTGTCATATAGTCTGAAGTCAGGGAGCCTGATTCCTCCAGTTCCATTGGCTCTTCAGGATCTTTTGTGTTTCCATACAAATTGTGAGATTGTTTTGTTCTAGTTCTGTGAAAATGCCATTGGTAATTTGATATGGATTGCATTGAATCTGTAGATTGGTTTCAGTACCACAGTCATTTTCACAGTGTTGATTCTTCCAATCCAAGAGCATGGTCTATCTCTTCATCTCTTTGTATTGTCTTTGATTTCTTTCACCAGTGTTGTACAGTTTTCTGCATACAGGTCTTTTGACTCCTTAGGTAGGTTTCTTCCTATGTATTCTATTATTTGTATTGCAGTGGTAAATGGGAATGTTTCCTTAATTTCTATTTCTGATTTTTCATTGTTAGTGTATAGGAATGCAAGAGATTTCTGTGCATTAATTTTGTATCCTGCTACTTTACTAAATTCGTTGATTTGCTCTAGTAGTTTTCTGGTAGCATCTTCAGGATTTTCTATGCATAGTATCATGCCATCTGCAAGTAGTGACAGTTTTACTTCTTCTTTCCAAGTTCGGATTCCTTTTATTTCTTTTCCTTCTCTGATTGTGGTGGCTAAAACTTTGAAAACTATGTTGAATAATAGTGGTGGAGTGAGGACCCTTGTGTTGTTCCTGATCTTAGAGGAAGTGCTTTCAGTTTTTCACCAATGAGAAGGAAGTTGGCTGTGGGTTTGTCATATATTGCTTTTATTATGTTGAGGTAGCTTCCCTCTATGCCCACTTTCTGGAGAGTTTTTATCATAAATGGGTGCTGAATTTTGTCAAAAATTTTTTCTGCATCTATTGAGATTATCATATGGTTTTTATTCTTCAATTTGTTAGTATCACATTGATTGATTTCCATATATTGAAGAATCCTTGCATTCCTGGAATAAACCCCCCTTGATCATGGTGTATGATCCTTTTAATGTGCTGTTGGATCCTGTTTGCTAGTATTTTGTTGAGGACTTTTACATCTATGTTCATCAGTGATATTGGCCTGTTTCTTTTTTGTGACATCTTTGTCTTGTTTTGGTATCAGAGTGATGGTGACCTCATAGAATGTTCGGGAGTGTTTAAAGACATACCATATTTTGAAACTCAATAAATATCTTTAGATATTCTGTGTTTTGAAATATGTATAGGAATAACCTGATGAATAATAAGAATATTTTTCTTAATCAATTTATAAAATATTTCATGCTATCACTAAATTCCTGTAGTCAAAGTAGAAAACAATCTTCCACCACTACTACCACCACCATAAAAATACATGTGTATTATAGAGCATACTTACTGGAGATGTGAAAGCAAAAATAAGTTGGTTGCGTGATTGAATACTCTTTGGTTGAGTCTAATGTTAATCGGAATCAGAATCTAATCTTATGTTGACTCATACATTTATATATCTCTCTGAAACTGTATCTATGGTTTATAATTCATCAAAACCGGCAAACTGATTTCAATGACTAAGCCTTTGCAAACTATTTTCCTTTCCATATTTTAGCTACCATGCAAAAGCGCCTGAAGAAGGAGAAAAAAGCAAAGAGAAAACTACAAGAAGCCTTAGAATTTGAATCAAAGCGAAGGGAGCAAGTGGAGCAAGCACTTAAGCAAGCTACTACTAGTGACAGTGGATTGAGGATGTTGAAAGGTAATGTCTGTATTGCACCTTCACACTCAAGGTACACAAAGCAGAGAGAGGGAGAGAGCCAGGGAGGGAGAGGGGGAGAGAGCCAGGAGGGAGAGGGGGAGAAGGAAAGGAAGGAGGGAAGGAGTGAGGGAGGGAGAAGCTTTGTCCAGGAATACAGTAATTAAAAAATCGATTTGAGGCCAAGTGCTTTAGTTCATTAATTAAATCTGTCAAAATAAGCCCTATTCTGGGAGATATAAATAGTCTAGGAACAGGAAATCCTGCTGCTTTTTGCAGAAGAAGTAATATTGATAACTTCCCTGCACTTAAAATGTAAGTGTTTTAGGTCCATTCGTGTTAAAATATGCTGATGTTTGGTGTACTTTATTTTAATGAGCTTTAGAATGCTGGTTCCTTTAATGCAGATTGCATCAGTGATGAGGGCTTAAAGAGTGCCTGGTTGAAAATGAATGTTCTAAGTAAATTCCTGGAGCTCCTGTGAGAAGAGGTGCTTCTGTCATGAAATCTCTTAATTCCAAACTTTTCTGATTCCATTTTAAATTATGAAACCTCACAAAGTAATTTCATTTCATAGGCTATTCAAATTTTTCTTTCAGAGCACGTTAACAGCTGGTATATCTAACTGATATGTGTACATAACAGGGATGAGCCTAAGAATATTATACACGTGAATACACATACTCCATAGCTAATATGACACACACATGAACTAAAAGGGGGTTGTTTCAAGTGTCCCATACTAAGAATGAATAGAGAATACTGTACAATGTTCAATCGTATTTTTACCTTTCCAAAAGTTCAGTTCCCTTTTTACTGTGACTGTCTTGGATCATTGTCCTCACAATCGATAGAAATGAAGAGGTAGATTGTTAGCTCATGACAGCCATGCCTCATTGAGACACAGAAAGAGA
Source organism: Leucopleurus acutus (assembly GCF_964270905.1). NCBI lineage: Eukaryota > Metazoa > Chordata > Mammalia > Artiodactyla > Delphinidae > Leucopleurus > Leucopleurus acutus. The sequence continues at coordinate 74,863,594 of NC_139148.1, forward strand.
AGATAAATAATAATACATCAATATCTCATACTGAGGAACATCTTAGACAGTGGGAGCCAGCAATGGGGCCAACATGCTATGCACTCTAATTATTTGAGGCTCTGAACATGTAGTTCTGAGGAGGTTTGTCATTTTTCTTTTTATGTTTTTGAAATCCACCCATATGTGAATTCCACTCTAGCTCCAGTGTTCTCTGTTATAAAGGAAAAGCAGCTGTTTCTACAGTATGATGGGTAACTTGTAGTCAAATCATTTCTTTCTCACATCAGTCCTTGATGGATGATATATGGGTGTCTGTTATCACATTACCCAAGGGTGTCTGAGCAAATGTATATATATAGAAATGGCCATATTAAGCTATGCTTCATGTATATGAATAACTTTTAGATAACACATTTCATATTTAAAATTGAAAATAAAAAACCCAACTCTTTGTTTCTTTTTCTCAACTTTTTTTTGAAACAATTCATGTATCTCTTGGCCCCTAGGACCAGTACTAAATAAAGACCACAAATAATAGCCTGTGTTTTGGTGTTCATGTGCATTTACCATAGAGATAATCTCATCATCTATCACATTTTACAAGTGGAAAATATACCATAAGGATGGGACACTTCTACTTATGCAATTATATTATTTTTTTTTAATTCCACAGTCAGGGCATGTTACCTGATAGTCTGAGGGGGTTTTATGGACAGATTATTTTCCTGAGTTTTATCTTTAGAGTGTAAAATGAATAAAGAAGTATTTACTATATACCTGGAAATATATGCCCAATTGTAAAATTCAGCTATGGTTTATAATTCTCCCTCCTACCATTAAAAACATATAGACATACAAAAAACAAAAACAAAATGCCACGCAAAGTCTCATGTTATCTATAGGACCAAAGCAGTGGTGAACAGAGTTTTCACTTTAAATAGAATCAGGAAAAATAGAAATGTACCTTAGTATTGAATGTCACTTCTTTCAGATACTGGGATTCCGGATATTGAAATAGAAAACAGTGGAAATCCTCATGATAGTACTTCTATGCAAGGTACAGTAAACAGTGTACTTCTTTCTGTAACTGCTTAATATGTGACCCCTGGGGGTGGGAAGGGGATAAGCTCCTATGTTGATACTTTTCATATAAGGAAAATAAATAAATAAGTTTAACTTTCTTACTTCATGATAGAGGAAAAAGTTTGCAGTGTTTATTGAGACTATGTATTTAGAGACTAATAATTTTACATACACAATGTGAGCAAATTTCTTGTATGTTTATCCATTAAAAGGATGTACATTTATATGTTAGGCATATTCTAAAAATGCAAAATGTGAATATAATTTACCTTTCAGAAGTATAAAATAATATGCTTTTTAAATCTTACTACTTTACTGTTTGTAAATGACACAGGTAGAATAATCATAACCTACCAATATTTGCAAAGTATTCTAGGCAACATTTTTATCAATATTTAAGTCCTGATGCTAATTTTAGATACTTTTTGAAACCAACTAAATATGAAAATGAGAGCAGGACTTGTAATACATAATTTACAGGATTCCCACAACTGTTTAGATCCTTTATAATATTTTTAAAAGTATTTAGTAGTAAGAAAATAGGGGAAAAAATCAATATAGTCTCATTGGAGCGCAAAGACAGCTAAAAATAAAAATTGACCACTGGAGATTTTCAGTGTCTTTCTAATGCAGTTTTCTAGCCCTCTGTATGCAGATTACATTTATTTTCACATTCATGTCTCACTCTAATAAAAAAGAAAAGGATCTCCATGAGAAAACGATTTCCTAACTTTCAAAAAAGAATACAACCATAGAAAGGTTGCCTGCTGGATGTTTAACTAATCAGTGCCTTTTCACGGTGTAATGACAGATATCTATGAAGGCAACAGAACTGGATGTGGCCAAAAGATCCATGTGGGTTCATCTGTGGGTCACCATTTTGTACGGCAACTTCAGAAAATTTAGAAATCTTGACTCAGGTAGTTTTGCACATCATCTTTGCAAAACCAGGAGTGTTAGAGATCATGGATCTTCTGGTAATGCCTGATTCTGCTGCAGCTGGATAGAACTAACTAATGCATTAACTTTTGTGAAAGCATGCATGTTTAGCTCACTCAATAAAGCTTTTGCTGTTTCTTATCCCTCTTTTGCTTACCTGCTTTCTTCCCTCAACTTAAAGGCTCTGTTTGTGTGAGCAAAGCCAATTTGGATGGGACTCAGTGTTTATCCAATCAGTACACCACAGTGAAACATATAAATAAAGCCCCACTAGTTGTGGTTGCCACCATAGATCTAAGGTAGGGTTGAACAAGTCTGAAGCATTTGATCCCTTCTGAATCTGTGACACACACATATAGACCCAGTCTTTAAGGAGCATTGAGCTTGATTGAACCTTTCTTTGTGGGATGTAAGGTCAGCTTTGTAACTGTAAGAGGTAAACCATCACTGGGTTGTATCTTTTTTTTCCTTTAATTATCCTTCATTATCCTTTAATCCTATACTCCCAATTTATTGCTGTTTGTTTAATATATATATATATATGTGTATATATATATATATATATATATATATATATATATATATAATTCTTTTAGTTCACAGTAGTAACATCTTTCTACTAACTTTCTAACTCTGAGATAAATATAAATTTTTGAACTGTCCTAAAGTTGTTGCTTCATTTCCATGCAACAAACAACAGATAACTTATCCATGGAAAGTCAGTTAGGTGATATAAGGAAAAGCTAGATTCACTATTTGGCTCAGTTTTTTATTTTAATGGAGTCTCCAAAGAATGGCTTTTGCATATTAATTTGTCATTAGGAGAGGACACATTTAATATTTGTTTTCAGTGAGCATACTTTTAATAAGCTCTCCTAGCTTTTACTGGGTAAACAGGAGAGAATTAGCTCTACCTTTAAAAGGATTGAGATGGAACATATTTTAAAGCAAGGGGATTAACTTTTATATATATTTTTTCAAATTACAAATCAAATTGTCTAGAATTTGTGGTTAATATTTTCAATATATGGTAAAGTATGGTGGGTTAATAATTCTTACTAACTGTCTGTCTTTTAGGTTATGTTAAATAGTATTCTTGATAAAAGTGGTAAAAATGAAAAAGTACACATTCCCACATCTCTTAGAGCAGCATTTAAGCATGGTAAATGATAAAGTTCCTATCATCAATTTATGAAAAACTAGAGTAAATTCCTTTTATTAATATGAGAGTAGAGTCACAATTTAATATCTAAAAGAAATTATTTTATGAGCAAAACCAATTTATTCTATTCCAGGGGAATAGGTGCCAGAAAATATTATCAGAGTTAAATATAATTCATCAAATCAATCAATTCAAATAATTACCAAAAAAAACTCAATAATATTACTTTTTTGTTTAAGATGTTCAGAATTGAAAGATTACTTTTATATGTACCTATGAACTAAAGAAAATGTATTATGCTTGGAAAACAAAATGCAAGCTTAACCATTATTTTTCCATTCTGCCTAATAATTTTGCTCTTGTGTGTTATCGTTCCTTTCTTTTGTGACATATTTTGATACTGTTTTCATCTTTTTCACTTCCCTCAATTACCCATTTTTTAACTTGGAAGATTATTTCTCAGCATTGTTTGTGAGGTTCAATTCATGCATGCCAATCCAATGTCATTTCCACAACTCGTCTTCATCACAACAAACAATTCCAGCATCAGTGAAGTCTTTTCCTATTGTCAATAGCTCTGCTGGATAGAAATCTATTATTCCCTTAGTGCTTTTTCTCTGAAATTCAGTTAGTCATTTTGTGACATTTCCTTAAGAGGACTTGGAAGAATGTTGCTTGGCCATCATTAGAAGTAATAAAGTCATATATAGGAGCCTTCGCTGGAGGTCCAGTGGTTAAGACTCCGTGTTTCCAATGCAACGGGTGCAGGTTTGATCCCTGGTCAGGGAACAAAGATCCCACATGCCACGTGGTGCAGCCAAATAAGTAAATAAATAGTGAAATAACTAAAAAAAAACTCATATATAGTTTTATGATAATTTCCACAAACTGCCCATGTACTAGGATTCTTATATGTATTCTAAATCTCTTCAGCTTAGTTATTTTATGTCTTTTATGCTTTGAATGTTTGACAGACAAGGTATCATGCATAGATCACTTTCTGATAAAAGGGTTTCTGTATCCCTTATATTTTAGCAGTCTATGATAGCAACTCCTCCTGTATATTTTAAGGTGATTAAAAAATGAATACACACCCACTCTGATAGCGGTGTCCACTATTGCTGGCAGTGAAGGATATACACTAATATCCTCCCACACAGATTCCCATAACTCAGTTAGGGGCCCACAAGACAGAACATCAACCATCTTATCAACCAATCTCCGTTTCACATAAAATAAATATACCAGGTGTCATTAAATGTACCTTCAGATCAATGATTTTTGCAAATGACATTCAAGTACCATTTGCGTAGTGCATTTTTGCTGATAAAAACAAATTAAATTAGCACAACAACAAGTGAGCTGATAAAAACTAAAACCGAACAGCAGTACCATTAGCTAACAAAGTAATATTTTCTCTTTACTGCATTCTGCCATTTAGTTATTATCCTATTGGAAATCTAATTATAATCCTTTTACTCCCTAGTCAAACTTCACAGTTTTTGCAAGCTTAGCACTGACAAGTGATTTCATTACCTTTGATTGCCCGTGCCCGGATTGACTTAACTTCACTTGGAGACCTAAAAGCGCTCTCAGTTTCTCAGATTCCCTGTTTGCACATTACAGCAACAGCTCCTTTAATTAATTAGCATGAACAGCAGCAGCATGAACTGCTGAACAGAAAATAACATCATTTTATGATCACAGGGAGACTTCTCCTTTTGCATGTTTATACCTTAGTTAACTTTTGTATGACTATATTTCATTGTTAGGGGCTACTGGTACAGTGCATGTTTCTTTAGTTTTCGAAAATTGATATCATCATCTTAATAATAATAATAGACAAAACAAATCCAGAATATGAAACTTCTATATTTTAGAAAACAGATAACAGCCTTCATGAACTGACTTTCTAGTAACAAAATAAAATAAATTTTTAAAAAGTTCAGAGGAAATAACATCATAAAGTACAAGGGCACACAATGACGCATTATTCCCATTTCTGCCACTGCATTTGTTTGGGAAGAAAACAAAACAATACAAAAACACTAGGAGCTGCTTTTGCAAGAGGAATGTCAATATCATTGAATCATTTTTACATTTGTTTTTTTGCCTACATGCTTGACAATGACACAAAATGGTTTAACACTGGAATATATTTTTCATCTGATATTTTTTCAGATATATGGTGGAATCTTGAATAATTTTCCCTTCTTTTTGATACTAACACACCAGAAGTAGATAAGAAATCCAACCTACATGTCAAAGTTAAGCAAAATTTGATGTAAAAAATAAACGTATTAAACCATTTGTTCCCTCTGAATCATTTTTGTTCAGAAAAAAATGTGGGAGCTTATTCAAAGAGTATAAACTTACCGTTCTGATATGTAAAATCCATGATCTCATCTATGCAGCATTTGGTGAAGATGCCACTGAAGAATTAAAGCAAAGTGACTAAAGTGTTATTTGACTCTAAAAGCAACAGACACAATTTTAACATCTCTATGTTAATAAGAACACATATTTTACAATGTAATTTAATATACATATATTTATAGTATAGAATTTTAAATATATACTATGAAATATATATGAATATGTATATTCTTATCCATTTTTCTCAAAATCAATTTGAACAGTGTTTATCCTTCCTTGACCTTTGATACCTCATTATCTTCTCTCTTTGTTGCTCACTTGATAACTAAAACTACATTTTTCCAAAGAGCTTAAGATGCCATACCAATATTTATTGAAAACAATTACCCTTGGGCTAAGATTGTCATTGCAGGATTTGATAAAATAGCAAGGAAAGTGATGGTAGGGGCAAGTAAGGGGACTGGAAAAGAGAAATCAACATATGATTTCTTGCCATGTATGTGATATGACAAGAAAAACTAAAAGGAGAACAGATAGAATTTCTCTACAGGCTTTTCTCCTAACTTCCACCAGAGTGTGGTTTACATCTTTCTCTAGGGGTTCTATAGACTATTTCCTGCCCTACCCTCATAACCATTCATTTCCCTCCCCTTTAATGTCTTGTCTTGTGTTGAAAGATATACATAGGCACTATAATATTCCCAGTGTTAAGTAGAAATGTTCTCTTATAAAGTAGAAATACATAGCATGCCAGCAATTATAAGGATTGTGGGAAGTGGGTCCTCTTTCCTCATACATATGTCCTTTGAGAGAGGGAGACTTTTACTACTCAAAGAAACTTTACTGCAACTGCCATCATAGAGTGTGAAAAGGCCGTAGCGCATACCCCACAGAAAAAATCCTAGCATCTTTCTCTAAAGCAGCAACATTTTTTTTCCTGTAAGATTCATTATATGGCCTCATTCTTTTTCCTTTCTATTCCAGGAAGTATTTGTCTCTCGTTTTCTTCATCCTCCACAGGATCTTTATTTTAACTGATTGTACCTCCCAGCCCATGTCATACCTCTTTGCTGTGAAATACCTGTCAGATTATAGCACACATTCTGCTTCTATTTCTTTCTTAGGAGGATGTGACAAACATTACTTGATACTTTAGGGCCTGGTTTTCATAGAGTGGCTTGCACCACTTACCACCGCATTGTTAAAAGAATATTTGCAGTGACTAAAAGGCTGTCATGCTAATTATGATGATAACATAAAATCTCATCTACAGATCTAAGACTTACAAGTCTAGCTATATCTCACTCACATAATAGATGAAATTGTAGTTGAAGGGACAGCAAGATAGTGAGACTTGCAAGACAAAATAACAATAGGGTGTTCTGCTACTAAGCATTTTAGAGTCTACAGGGGTAATTCATTAACAGGTCTTTCTGACTATAGTATAGGATGAGTTGTTTAACTCAACTTGTATAACTGTTTAGTCACTTTATGCCCCATCCTCTTTATGTATGCAATACAATTTTTTAAGCGGAAGAGTCACCCTATCCCACTTACCAACCCAGATACACCTAAGGAACATGCAAAAGGAAAGCCTTTCTTGAATTAAAAGTTTAGTTTTATTTTTCACTTTCACATCTCTGTTTTAATTAAGAAAACAGACAGCATTTTCATAGAAGGCTGTAATCATAGGCCACTGTTGTCACACCACTTAAAAATAAAATTATTATATTACTGACATGTTGATGTGAGATGGTTCTATGCCAAGATGCTTATTACTCTTGGAATGAGGAATTGATATTCTAAAATTGGAACAGTGAAAAAAGAAAGACAATACCTAATATTTGTATAACCTGGTGAGATTTTGCCATTATTTTTCTTTTTTATTTATTGGGGGGCTTAATTTTAAAAGGTAATTTATTGGGTGACTTAACTGACACTTCAGAGGATAGATTCAGGCCTGGCTGGATCCAGAAACCAAAATAATAAATCCATTCAAAATGTCTTCCTTCCCAGTTCCTCCCAGTCTCCCTTCACTTTGAAGACTTTGATTTTTCTTTTTTGATTTGGCTAGGTTTTCTTGTTCCATTACATAAAATGTTGCAAGTCCAGGCTTACTGCTAGCTCTCTCATTGGTAACATATTCCATCATAAAGAGGAACTTGTCTTTCTGCCATTCTTTTTTTTTTTTTTTTTTTTTTTTTGCGGTACACGGGCCTCTCACTGTTGTGGCCTCTCCCATTGCGGAGCACAGGCTCCGGATGCGCAGGCTCAGCTGCCATGGCTCACGGGCCTAGCCGCTCCGCAGCATGTGGGATCTTCCCAGACCGGGGCACGAACCCGTGTCCCCTGCATCGGCCGGCGGACTCTCAACCACTGCACCACCAGGGAAGCCCTGTCCCATTCTTAATCCACACATCCTCTAGCAGGATTATTCCTGTGTGATATTTAAGAAAGGTATAATTAACCCCTATTTTATAAGTAGGAAAATAACCCAAGAGAAGTTAATTGGCTTGCTATTGGTAGTGGGTTCTAAAACACAGGAATCTTAACTCCCTTACCCATTGTTTTCACTATCAATCCATATTGATAATATTACTATCAATCCAAATCTGTAAAAATCTCTCATAGTTAATAAGCTAGCTAGGATATTTAGCTAGACTTTAATATTCTCCCATGCAAAACAATGCAGCAGGGCTGGGGTGGGGAAAGGCTTCTCCAGTTTGTAGTTAATTAACCAAAATAGACTAAAGCCACTATAATTTAATAATCACTTCTGCCTTAAAACTTTGCATAGATTGGGGTAATACTTACAAAAATTACACAAATGCAATCTCTCTTTTCTATTTAAAACTATGTAGAGAAGCTGAAGTAGTAGTAGAAAGAAACTTTTCTATTTGTGGCTAAACTCACATCACCCTATAGGAATGAGGCCTTAACAGATTTTCAGTTATCTAATTTTAGGCTAGGATTCTTTTCTGTAGGCCATTAGCAGAAAGTTTTATTTGTTGCTCTCAGGAACTTTTTTCTCATTTTTGATGGCCATGTAACATTCAATTTTGGAAATTAAAGTGAATTTAAAGAAAAACGTTGTTTAGAATTTTTTACAGACCTCCTTGACATTCCTTAATCTGTTAATCACAAAGTTTATGATTTACTTGTTTAATGTTTGAAGATTAACACCAGTAGTAATCCACATACTTAAGTTGGAATCTACTTTACCTCAGTTATACAAATGGTTATTTGGATAATGCTTTCACCAATTCCTCTATTAGCTTTTAAGAAAGCATCATTTTTTTATAAACATTTCTTCTCTATTTCCCTATTCTCCCATAATTTAAGTGCTCTTATTTTCTTTAAAACAATACAAATGAATGTCATGTTGATCTTAGCATTGGTGAGTAACTATTTAAAATGAGTGAGGCCAGGGAGATCAGCTCCATCCTTTGTGACCACCTAGAGGGGTGGGATATGGAGGCTGGGAGGGAGGGAGATGCAAGAGGGAAGAGAACTGGGGATATATGCATATGTATAACTGATTCACTTTGTTATAAAGCAGAAACTAACACACCATTGTAAAGCAATTATACTCCAATACAGATATTAAAAAAAATTAAAAATTAAATGAGTGAGGCAAAACCTGCAACTCAAATCTTACAATCTCTTGGTAACTGCATTTCAACCTTCTATGGGAAATGTTGGATGTGGTCATTTTTAACGTTGTTCAAATTAACATTTAATGTTTTTCCATTACTCTCATTTTCATTTTTCTCCATATTTTGATTCCATTTTATGATTACTTTGAATTGAGAAATTACAGTGTTTTTCTAACATTTCAGCATACAAAAGGAGTAGCTAAAAGTTATAAAAAGGAGAACATAGTTCTACTTTTAAATATTACATTAATAATTTTACTCGCGGTCCAGTGGTTAAGACTCTGTGCTTCCACTGTAGGGGGCGCGGGTTCGATCCCTGGTCAGGTAACTAAGATCCCGCAAGCCAAGTGGTGCAGCCAAAAAATAAATAAATAAAAAGCTAAAACCAGCCTAAAAAGCAAGAAAACAAACAAAAGCTAAAGCTGTAAAGCTTCTAGAAGAAAACTTAGAAGAGTATCTTTGCAAACTTTGGTTAGGCAAAGTCTTTTTAGAAAGGACATAAAAAGCACTAACCATGAAAAATTGTTAATTGGGTTTCATAAAAGATTTTAAAATCTGTTCATCCAAAGATGTCAAGAAAATCAAAAGACAAGTCAAAGACTGGGAAGAAATATTTGCATTACATACAGCCAATGAAAGACTTGTGTTACAGCTCAATAATAAAAATAATTATTACATTAAAATATTTCCAATATGCATCCTGTACAAATCTCAAGTAAATTTGACCTTACAAATCCATTTTGTAACTGTACTTATGGAAGGTAGGTGATAACGACCCTAGATTTTTTTACAGCAATGACATAGCACGTAAGTAGCTTACTTCTTTTTTTACCATGACATCATCTACAACAAGAAGTAGTGAAATAATATGGCATTCTACATATGACATAAGTGCTTAGAATGACTTAGTATGGCTCCTAACATAGAATTCCATGAATACTAGTTTTTATTTATTCTCCTTTCCCTTTCTTTCTCCTCCCAGCTGGAAAGTAGAGTTCACATATTTCTAGAGCTCTTAGTGTAGCTCAAAATTTGCAGGTCTGTGTATTGAACACATGCACTTTCGTTGCTGTTTTATAACTGGTCTATAGGAAGCACAATGAAGTGGTGGGAAGAAGTCTAGTAGTCAAGGTTTCTCAGTTACTAACTGGCTAACTCAGTTAACTAACACTGAGAAGTCATTCAATTTCTCTCTCCCTTAATTTTAGTAAAATAGTAATATTTGCCTAATCCTCCTCGTCAATAAGTTAGATCCATACTCTTTGACAAGTATAAATACAGTATATTATTATTATTATGCCCTATAAAATACATATGAAGTTAACATTTGTGTTTGTATATGTAGATTTTAATAAGGGTGAAATAATTGACATATAATTGATATATAAAACCATCTCTAAAACATATGTTCTTCTGTGTACAGTTGTGGTAAATATATTTTTATATTTTATCCTCATATGAGAATAGGAAGATAGCCATATCCCTTTCTAGGGTGTTTCTTACAAGAACTAGAGAGTAAATAAAAGAGAAAAGCGTATATTAAAGAATTAATTCACAAAAACAAAGTGAGTTAAATGCAAGTGAGAGAGGTTGATACTCCATTATTATACCATTTGCAAAGAAAATCGACTTGTACTGGTCTTTGTTTTTTTATTATTATTCTTTTTTATTTTAATTTTTTTACATCTTTATTGGAGTATAATTGCTTACAGTGGTGTGTTAGTTTCTGCTTTATGACAAAGTGAATTAGTTATACATATACATATGTTCCCATATCTCTTCCCTCTTACATCTCCCTCCCTCCCACCCTCCCTATCCCACCCCTCTAGGTAGTCACAAAGCACCGAGCTGACCTCCCTGTGCTATCGGGCTGCTTCCCACTAGCTATTTATTTTATGTTTGGTAGTGTATATATGTCCTTGCCACTCCCTCGCTTTGTCACAGCTTAACTTTCCCCCTCCCCATATCCTCAAGTCCATTCTCTAGTGGTCTTTGTTTTGATTAAAGTATAAGTCCGAAATTTTTTAGGGCTAATAAGGCTAAGTGGTTATTATTTTCACTAAACCTCCATTTTTTTTGAATAAGTGCTACATTATAAAAATAAGCACTAGACCTTTCTGAAAAATGACTCTAAAACAATGCTTTTCTCTAGAGAAAGACGAATCAAATGCTATACTTTTATTTATCTGCCCCTATCTTGTAAAGTTCTACTTTTCCTACTCACAGATTAGAAGCACTGTATTTATATTACTGTACTAATATCTAACTGGACCCCCAACTAACCTCAGTACTGTTGCTTATTTGATTTGAGAATGTCCCATTCTGAACATGTTTGACAATTGAAGTAAACTTCATATAAATAATTGCGTATTTAATTTGGATTGAACCTAAGACTAAAGTGGAGCATTAACCAGCATGTTTTTTTTTTTTTCTTTCTCTTACTCAGGTCAGGAAAGCATGATCTTTTAAATGTGATCTTATTTAGTGCCATATAACATAATGCCCATTTGAAAATTAGAAACATATCACTAATTAGGCAACTTCAAGAAAACAGAAAGCATAAAACTTAATACTTAGCAGGAGAAATCATTTATAAAATATTGGCATCTGTTCAAGAATAAGTTAGCTACCCACCAAAATAAAGGTTTGATAGCTCAAAGTATGCCTGTGATGAAGCCTAGTAGTTTTTAAGGAAATCCCTTTGTTTATATAAGTGAATTAGTGGTGACCCAACACTTGGAAGGAAATATGAGCTCTGGGTAGAAAATGTAATTTTTTCTAAACTTAAATTTAAGCCTTCAAAAATGTTATAGACATATTTCTTGGTAGTTTTCAAAAAATAGTGAGAAGTTACTTTTAAATAACATCCTGTCAGGGAAGGAAATCTCACCCTGAAAGGAAATTGCAATCATTAACAAAGATTTTGATTCAGAGAAAACGGTGTGGATCTTTACTCATGTTTTAGACTGTGAAGGGGAAAAAAAAAACTTTTTAAATGGCTTGCTTATTAAGCTAGTCATGCATTTCACTGCAGGTTGTAAAGCAGTAGAACATGCACAAGAGGCTCATAAGCATATTTTAGAGTTAGGAAATATCATTTACACCATTTTTATATTGTTAATATCGCACCCAGAGAATTTGCTTAAGCTTCAAATTACTGTAAATCTACAGTTTTGCTCACCTTTGTATAATTTTGTTTTTAATAGAACGAGGCCCACATCAATAAATATATGATTAAGGGATATGTGTAATAAAATAATACATTTATTACACACAGATTTATTCAAATATTGAACATATATAGCACAGCAAAATACTATAAAGCCAATTTGTGGTTTTTAGTGAAGTTCATTGAGTAGATTTTGGATTTTCTTTGTTGGAATGAAATTTTGACCGGTTTTATTGTTTTTTCTGTGCAGCCTGAACACTGATGCCGGAACTCCAACTGATCATAGGCACGAATAGGGTGCTGTAGCAGTTACCTGCTTATCTAGTGCTGTAATTCTTTAAAATTCATACTCAAATTCTTAAAATATGGAATCATCTATTACTATTTGTTCATTCCTGTTAATTAGAACCTGGCACGTACAGGAAAAATGTGTTAGACAATGGGCTTCACAAGTGTTTAGGGGGTAATCATAATGATGATTGAACTTGATACTTTACACTTCTATAACCCCTTTCTTCCATGGAGTTCATAGTGCTTCATAAACATTATCACATTAAACCAGAGAGCATCCTAGGGGGTAAGTAGGTGGAAGAATTTTTAAGACATAGAAAATTCTATTTCTAAATGCTGTGACAGAAATTAAAATGCAGACACACCCACTTTAAGCTATGATTACTATGAAATAGCTTTATATTTGGCTGACCCGAGATTTAACAGGCATTAACGTGAGGAGGTAATTCATTTGTGCAAATGATCCATATTTGTTAGCATTGCTTTGGAGATCACCTTTCTGAAAGAAACACGTTGCCTGTACAGTTCTCTAAGGAAATATGGAGAGCTCTAGTTTGTAGGTTTTACCACACTTAGTTCTTCCTTTGATTTGTTGATGGTGGAGCAAGTCATTTAACACCTTTCTACTAGCATATTCCTTACTGTAAAGAAGGCAATGATAAAAACACATACCTAAGCAACTAAAAATACCTCTTTTATTTTTTTCTGCTCTCTTTCCATCTCCAATACTGTTTCCTCTTCATTAAGCTATCAACCAGCAAACAGACTGAAAAATCTATACACCTAAGAATGGAGAAAGGCAGATATGGTGGGTCAGTCACATCATGGATATTTTCCACTGCTCACCCTCTGGTCTAGACATGGCCACATGCCTAAGATGTTCCAGTCGTTAGAACCCAATGGGTCATTTGGCTTGAATTGCCCAGGAAATGGCCTCAAATATTTTTAACTGTTTACTTAATGGAGACCTGGCCAAAGGCTGGTGGCAAATACTTGTCATCATTATTTTCATGCCTCCTAGGAATCTAATAGAGCAGTATTCCAATGTGCTAAATGGTAGTCTAGTGATCAAAAAAATTAACTCCCCTCCTAAAGTGCCCTCTTTACACCAAGCAAAACCTAATCCATTGTGTTATTTTTACATCTGTCCTCGAACTAAATTCTGATGTGACAGAAGTATCACTCATCCTATGCAAAAGTCCAACTGAGTTTTTATCCATTCTCCAATAATCAGTTCCCTGTGGCAGTACATGCAATTTCTACTGGAATGCCCAGCTTTCCTACACATTTTAAAATATCACATTAATTCATATCAGTGTGACATTCCAGTCATTCCATGCTCTGAAGGAATTTTTTCTAAGGCTTCTGGTTCTCTCTACATACTGTAGAAGATCTATCTGTGTAGAGTAGGTATGTTGCTTTAACCTAATTCAGTGAAATAGTGCCAAATTAGAAATCAGTTATGGAGAAGGACCGAAGCAAATAAAAATTTTTTAGAACTTTATTAATATCAAATACCTGAATTGAATAACAAAGAGGTGTGACTTAAAAAATAACATCCAGAAACGTCTCATTATTTGATAGTCAAACAGGATATATTGAGCTATAGGGGAAATTGAACAGCATTTTCAAAGTAATTAACTTACTGAAAAATAAATATCTTTTTAAAAATAGATATATGTTAATTGACTTTGGTTGAACTATAAGGAATCCTCGTGCATTTTCTTCTGGCCTTTTTCTACATACCTGCCTTCTTTGTGATGCCTGATTTTAGTTTTTTTTTTCTCTTAAGCTTCAGATATATACCACAAAAGGCAAGTCTCACACTTACTTGAGTTTGTAACAACCAGGTGTGGCCCTTTAAAGATAACTTATCAGCAGAGGCTTATCTCCTGTATGCAGGAGGACACACCAGACTCCTGTGCCATGGGGTATGCCCATGTCAGGCAGTGCTGTGCTAAGCGAGGGACTGTATGGGCCTTCTATTTTATTTTTAAAATGGTCACATTTGTGTGTATTGAATCCCCCTTTTACTTATCTGATATATCTTAAAGCAATAAACTCTGCCAGCTCTCCTGAAATGTCAGTGTGTGTCACTCCTTGTAAGTTCCCAAGCTCCCTAACATTCCTCTGGAGAGGCTTTGTTCATTGCTCTTCCTGATCTTTAATCTTGTTTACATCCACAATGCATATTAGATCATCTCTGTTTGGAGCTCAAGTACAAAACCTTTTAAAAACATGAAACATTCAATTACTAATTAGCTGTTTCCTGTTCCTAATGAAGTGAGCATGCCAGGTTTGGATTAAAATTCAGCTACTGCTCTGCTCTGTTTATGGTTCCAGATGTTTTTGTTTTATCTAGGAGTTTACTTTGACAGCTACTACTAAATGATAAATCACTCATATTATAGGCAAAATGCATTTTGAAATTGAAATGTGGCAAACTTTGAGATTGCTCCAAGGATCAGTGTCAGTTAGCAGGTCAATATTGGCTCCTTCCATATGATCACAGTATTGGCATATGTAAAAGAGTAACAGAATCTGTGTCAACATTGTACAGCATGCTACACAAGAATCTATTTTGCTACTATCCTCTAAATTTGGAGAAAAAAGTTTAACTACTTTGAAATCTCAACTTATTGTATTCTAAGTAGAAAAATTGATTCATATTAATACTGTCTTCTGCTGGCCTAGTTTTTCTTTGGATTTTTGAACTGCTGTGGAAACACTTCCTGATAGGCCTTATAAACTGGCACATTTAATGAAGGGTGTGGGCAAATGTTTGTCTTTTTTAACAAAGACAAAAATTAAACATAATAAAAGAGGGCGATTTTTCAGAAACTGCATTTTTCTAAAGGAAGATGGTGATTGCTTTTTGCCATTTGTTACTGTGTTTATGTACCTTTTTTTTTTACAGGATGTTACTTTTACCATTGTTTTCAAATTTGTAATGTTCTCAATTTGTATTGCATGATTTAAGTTTTAACTATATTGTATAAATTTCAATTCTGGTAAAATGAGTGTCTGCTATTTGATGTTGAAGAGCTTTCTTTTGACATTTAGGCTGTGTATACAGAGGACGAGGTAGACTGGAAAACAAGCAACTATCTGGTGAATTTTATCAGAATAAAAATCTCAGACACCGCAAAGGAGTCTGAGCAATTCTCTGGGGTGACAGACTACTACACAGTTTCCCCAAATTCAAGCTTTGTTTTCTTCTTCCCTGGAAAAGTTCAGGTGAATTCCATGGGCTCTTAGGCAAAATGCCTGGTTGCCCTCTAATGAAGTCTGAACGTCCAGGTGGTCTAACATAGAACCACATTCTTTTATTCTTCTATTACCTTACCACATCTTTATTTTTGGTTCTGAGGTATTATCCAGAAAATTCCACTGACTCGCAATACCTCTGACACAGAAAAAAATATATTTTAAAGATTTTATACATTAAAGGGGTATGTCTTCCTCCTGACAGTGCTAAGCTTTGGCTAGACTGAATTAATATTTTAGATGAGGTATATCAGTCCAACAATGATAATGTATTTTCCTTTATATGTGAAGATGATACAAACATAGACTTTAAGTGTTTTTTAAGCCTGGGTGATGGATTTGTACTGATCATCCACACTTTCTTTCCTTGTTCCGCTTTTGTCACCAAAAGCCAATTTTTATGAGGTAGCTGGATAGAGACTGGGGCTATAAGCCATGGCTATGGAAAAGAGGAAAGTTGGACAAAAAGAGGTAGAATTGTTTTTGGAAATTGTTTCCAACTATAACTTTTACCCACACCATCAAATATTTTCTAACTCTAGAATGGTATGGATTCTTTTGATTACCCATATTTAAATAGATACCAGTTTCACTAAACACTGTGTTTAAAATGATATTCAAAACTTGTCTCCCTTCATGCAGTATACATGGACAGTTAACCTGGGGAGAGGAAACGAAATGTTTCATCAAAGCTGTCATCACCTTAGATCATAACCAGACATTCCTTTTTCCTTGTTTTGGTAAACCATATGGATCTCAAACATAACATTCTGTACAAAAGGAAAAGTAATGTAGATAACAATAGTCATCATAGCTTATGAAGAGTCTTCTCAGTCTTTGATGTCTTCAGTGAAGTGGAAAGAAAAAAAGAAGCTGTAGCATGCAACTTGAAGGATCTTTGAAAACTGACACATTAACATATAGAAGTGTTAAGAAATTTTAAATTTTACCAATATTAAATCAAGCCTGTAACATCAGATCATTTAAGTTCGTGAAGATAGATGTTTAGTATTTTAAAGTACGTATTAGAATTATTCCTCAGAAAAACTAACTTGTTTTCTTTTTTTTAAAGGAGGTAACTATTACTATTTAGCAATGGCACAACAGTTTTATTCGTCCTGAAAGGTCTTCGCTGGCTTTACATAAATGAAGATGCTTGTGATTCCAGTTTATCTCTGAAACTATTCAACATGGAGTTAATTCAATTGTGTTTATCAGCAAAGCTTTGTTTACCGAAGCAGTTATTTAATCTATATTACATTTTTTTAAAGAAAGAACGTGTGTACATTTTAAAAGCAATGACGTAAACTCTGTTTTTGCAATTGATTGACCAATTTAAGAATATGAGCTAAATCCTAATGACTAAAGTAACTTGACCATATTTGATGCTTTTCTATGCTCACTTCAGCTTGGCTTTTTGTCTTTTAAGGGAAAAAATGTGGTAGTGTGTTAGAGACTAGAAACATATGTATGGTTTCTCTGTTCTACCATATATTAAGTTAAAGTACACCTTCTTTGTTAAAACTGTACTTGCTAAACTTCAGCAAAATAAAAACATTTTGACTTTGTCAATTGAACTGAGTGTTTATTTCCAAATTGCCAACTGTAATTATTGAAGTAGAGTCAGAGCACAAATCAAAATATAGGAACTAAGAACATGTTTGCAAAGCTTCCTCTGGTTTGATTATTTCTAAACAAATATGAACATGCATCTTATTCCATTTCACCTGTTGAAACAATTGTTTCCAATTGTTCTTATTGAATCGCACACGACATTGCCTTTTTCTGGCTGTGTGTGCTTAGTAACCTGCTTCCAGGGGGAAGGGTTGTATTGGGAAGCAGGAAAAATGTGGTGAATACAGCTGGAAAATATTTTCGGAATATCTATTATTTCAAAAGAGTTTCTCCCGTTTTCAGTGGTGAATGAAAATATGAAGGGCATGTATCTACTTGGGCCCAAAGAAAATCCAGGTCTCCCTCTACCTCCAAATAGTCATTATAGGCTAATGAAAAATGAAAGCAAGTGGAAAAAAATAGCCTAATGATAAGCCAAAACCATAGCCCCGCCCTACAGTTTATCTAATCTGTCTCCACCTTCTCCTTGGTTCATTTCTACTAATATCCTGGAGGTCACCCAAATTCTGGTTCACCAAGGAACCCACAGTTTTTCCTGTGCAGTGCCATTTCCACTCCTCACCCTTTCTTATAAAAGGTGTGTTGTATTCCAAAATGCTTCTAGCTGGCCAAAGACTGTAGGCCTTCTGTTTGGAAACTGCTTTCTTCCACAAATATTTCCTCTCACCATCAGCTCATCATCATCCTTGTTTATGGAATTTTTAAGAGTCCTGAAAAGGCTAAAGCTCTTCCTCTGCTCTAGAGGAGAAAGATTCCTAAGGATTTTTGTTGGTTAAACAGGTGTGCTCTGGTAGTGTACCCTGTCCCCACCATAGCACAATAAGCAGGGTACCAAATAGTTAATCATATGATATTCAGGGTTGCATTATCTAAAGCTTAATGCAATGACCAGAGGAGGTCTGTGCCATTAGCTGCCCAACTCTCAGGGGTCCAGGGGCCCAATACTATCTGTGGTTTAGCCACATCTGCTATAACTTATCCACACTGGCTTAACATTGATGGGAGTGATTTGATTCTGGGTTGCATAGATAACTGGGACTTGCTGAGAAGTGGTGCAACTATAGGAATCTCCTGGTTATTTGGAGCCCAGTTAATTAGCCCATCTGGAAAGAAAGAGCCAGATAATTACCTGGAGTGAAACCTATCCTACACCACCATGTTTCCTGGGATAGGATTGCTTGCCATTTCAAAGCAAACCCTTGACCACCCTTCCACAGTCTCCTCCTCACTTCTTCCTTCCTCCTCCAACAACATAAGAACCTTAAGAAAAGAAGCTGGGTATAGGATAGGAATTCCTTCATTGCAGGGCAGTGGTTTCACTCTATGTCAATTCTTTCTCAGGTATAGACTGTCTTCTAGGGTTGGGAGGATCACTTTTACATCATTGCCCTTGCACTTTCTTTGGAAAACTTACAGATTACATTCATCCTGAGACTATGGCTAGAGGAGCTGGATCAGTCTCATACAAACTTAAGGGACTCTGATCTCAAGTTCACTGTTTGTGGAGTAATGGTGGGAGAACACAACTGCTCTCACCTCCACACCTACTCACAGTACCTTCATATATAAATACAATCCTAGGATAAGAGAAGCACCTAACCTTTTGGGGGATCCAACTGTTGTCACTCTTCCCAGATAACTAATACATGTATAAATTAACCCCAAGGGATTTGGTCGTGAAGGCCCCCTCCACCAACAAACACCAACATTGTGCCTTCTTACTCAGGAAAAAGTGTCTCTGTGAATAGCATTGCAAAAATAACTTACAGGGACTTCCCTGGCAGTCCAGTGGTTAAGACTCCACGCTTCCAACACAGGGGATGAGGGTTTGATCCGTGGTTGGGGAACTAAGATCCCACATGCTGTGGGGCATGGCCAAAAAAAAAGAAAGAAAAAAAAGAAAGAATAACTTATAATAGAATGTTAGATTAGGAAATTAGTGGAAGCATCTTCAAAAGCCATCAATTGCCTGACATCTCAAGGGTAGGCACACAATTACAATTATTTGAACAATTATAATGCCACAGAGCTCCTATTTGTTAGCCAGCTGTCAGTATTAGAAAGGTCAAAACTGATATTGAACCAAAATTTTGCCACTTCAACTTGAACTTGATGAAGGAAAGTCACCCCCAATTACACACATAGCTAGTCACTCCTTATTTAAAATGATAGAAGTCCATCAGATATTATAGGTATTAGAAAATGAATAAGCACAGTTTCATTCCTCTTTGCATTCATGTGTGTGCATGTGTGCACACACAGTACATACACACAAAACATGTCTTCTTTTCTTTGTCAGTGAATTATTGAAATCGAATTTGGGCATTTAAAAAATTTCACCTGATTCAATTCTCCCTTGAAGTATATGAGCAGCTAAATTATTAGATACAAAAAGAAAGTCAAGTATAAAGATAGTTGATTATCATTGGGTAGGGTGGTAGTCATTTCAAATATAAAATGCCTAAATGTTGATGATAATTCTGAATCTCAGCTCTTTAAAGGTTTAAATAAAAAGTCCCCTTTCTCGGCCTCCACTAGCCATGTAAGATTTCCCCTTTTTATACTTTATCTAAGTATATTGCAATACTTCTCTAAAGTTTCTAGTTTTAAACTAAATAATAATAGAATTGGGAATACAGACCTGGGACCCTGTTTTAAGCCCTGATACATTAGAAGTACAGGAGGCAGAAATTCCAGAAAGGCAAATGTACTGATTTAGCAATGGTAAGACTGTCTGGTATATCAGGCATATTTATTAAAATCTTTAAAATAAATCTATCGACAACTTCTCTCACTTACTTTAATCAGAGAGCCATGGTGACCAGTATGCACTACAATAAGCACAGATGAAGTTGAACTCAACTAATGAACTTTTCAGGCTGTGTCATGATAATTCTTTATATTATGATGGAGAAAATATTTCTTTACCTTTGGATGATTTTTTTTAATAAAACGAGTTAAAACACTTTGGGTAAAATGTATGCTTAAAAATAGTGGGGGCTCCCCTGGTTGCGCAGTAGTTGAGAGTCCGCCTGCCGATGCAGGGCACACGGGTTCGTGCTCCGGTCTGGGAAGATCCCACATGCCGGAGCGGCTAGGCCCGTGAGCCACGGCCGCTGAGCCTGCGCGTCTGGAGCCTGCGCGTCCGGAGCCTGTGCTCCGCAATGGGAGGGGCCACAACAGTGAGAGGCCCACGTACTGCAAAAAATAAATGAATAAATAAATAAAAATAAAAAATAAAAAAATACATTAGAGCTTGACTCTTGGATTGCCATGGCATCTGAGATTAGCAGAATGTGAATGAAGATCTTTGAAATTCCAAAGCAACATGAACACACCAAAAAAAATCTATCTTAATAAGTCAAAGGCGAGAATGAAAATTAAAAGAAAGTATTTAGGTGCCATTCAATGCCAAACATTGAAAATATAATTTTTATGTAACAAAAAACTCCAATAGAGTTAAAGCAACTTCCAATTGAGTTAAAGGGTTTACATTATAAATAATTAGAAATCACTATAAATGCTAAATAATTAAATGTCAATATGCATGGTACAAAGGCTAAAGGAGAAAGAACATGTTATATGCAAGGATAATGGGCAGTCATTATGAAACTTGAATAGAGCATTAAAGAACAAGTAGGACTGGGGGTGGGTGAAGATAAGAGATCAGCTCCTGCTAAGCCAGAGAGTAAGAAATTGTAGTGGATTGACATATGTACACTAATATGTATAAAATGGATAACTAATAAGAACCTGCTGTATAAAAAAATAAATAAAATAAAAAAATTTAAAACCAGTCATGTACAATGCAAGGGGCATTTATGATTCTTAAGCTGAATCTTATGCAATGGTTTAAAATAAATACATCCTATCAAAAAAAAAAAGAAAAAAATTGGAGCAGTATGTACTATTCATGAAACAGTGAGGAATCCACTAAAAGGAAGCACAGAATCTTGTCCAAACATAGTGGGAGATAAGGTTTGGTAGTTAAGATGGGACTAAATTATAGAGCACCTTGAATAGGTAGCAATAAGCACATAGTAGGAACCCATTTGAGAGATTAATCTGAGAGTAGTGTAAAATGGATTGAATGGATGGATTGAATTAATGGTACAGGAAGAGAAACAGTTACAATCCATAAAATAATACTTTCATATTTTCCTCTACATATTTTTAATTTGTAAGCAGTATTTGTTGTAATTAAGGATGACACACTCACTATTAATTTCCATAGATGTTTAAAATCTTAGTTAACTGTGAAAATATCAGGTATCCTGTGGGTCAGTCAATATGAAGAATATGTTCTTGGTAAGATTTAATGTTTGGATTTAAGGTTCTACAAACATCAAAAAATCATAAGCTATAAACTGAGTTTTATTTGAAATAAGACATTTCAGCTGAAGACTCAATTAACCTAATTCTTTCACCTTTACTAATACAAGCAACCCTTGAATTCTAAGTAGCATAACAGTGCATGAAAACAGCTCCAGCTTTCCTTCATCTCCTTTCCTACCATCGAAGGTTTCACTCTTTTTGCTACTTGTAGATGTAGACTGTTGTACCACCTGAGAAGACAAGCTCCCAATGAACCCTTGCCCATCCCCTACCACCTGTACTTCTGTGTCCAGGCTAACCCCAAAGTCAGGGCCTCTAAAACATTCACAGACCATGAAACTCCTTGCTTCCATCACTCAGTAACCTGAAATGGGAAATAAATAATTCCATACCCTGCTGCTAAAGATACACTGGTTTCTATATACTTTAGGTCTAATACAGAACTCAACATAAGGCTGATTTTTTCCCATGGACAAGACTGCTAGATTTGATAGGTAACTGGGAGTTTTAAATGACTTATTGTTCTATCTACAGATCAGCTATCCAATTGGTTTAATTGTATTTTTTGTTGGTTTTAGAAGGTAAACATTGTAAATGACAAGATTGATAGGGAAAATGTATTTTTCATTAGGAACAACCCAGTCACCAATGAAACTATTGAACACATTCTAGGTGGAAATCAAGGGTTGCCTAACAGTAATACCACACAATTAGACTTTGACAGGGAACAAGCTGTGGTCCATAAATAAATTTTCCCAACAGCTAAAATTATTACTTTTTATAGTCACTATGTTGTACATTGCATCCCCAGGAATTATTCATCTTATATCTGGAAGTTTTGATATTTTGATATCCTACCCACATTTCATCTACCTGCCATCCCCCACCTCTGTCAACCACCAATATATTCTCTGTATCTACCAGTTCAAGTTTTCCAGATTCCACGTATAAGTGAGATAATACAGTATTTGTATTTCTCTGTTTGACTTTTATCACTTAACATAATGCTGTCAAGGTCCATCCAAGTTGTCCATCCAGAAGGCAAGATTTCCTTCTTTTCTATGGCTGAATTATATACATATATCACATTTTCTTTTTCCATTAATTCGTTGATGAAGACTTAGGTTGTTTCCATGTCTTGTCTATTGTAAATAATACTGCAATGAACATGGAGGTACAGGTATGTTTTGAAGATGGTGCTTTTGTTTCCCTCAGATAAATACCCAGAAGTGGAATTGCTGAATCATATGGTAGTTCTAATTTTAATTTTTTGAGGAAACTTCATACTGGTTTCCATAGTGGCTGCACCATTATACATTCCCACCAAAAATGCTCAGGTGTTCCCTTTTTATCATATTGTCTCCAACACTTATTTCTTATCTTTTTTTTTAACATCTTTATTGGGGTATAATTACTTTACAATGGTGTGTTAGTTTCTGCTTTATAACAAAGTGAATCAGTTATACATATACTTATGTTCCCATATCTCTTCCCTCTTGCGTCTCCCTCCCTCCCACACTCCCTAGCCCACCCCTCCAGGCAGTCACAAAGCACTGAACCGATATCCCTGTGCCATGTGGCTGCTTCCCACTAGCTATCTACCTTATATTTGTAGTGTATATATGTCCATGCCTCTCTCTCGCCCTGTCACAGCTCACCCTTCCCCCTCCCCATATCCTCAAGTCCGTTCTCCAGTAGGTCTGTGTCTTTATTGCTATCTTACCCCTAGGTTCTTCATGACATTGTTTTTTCTTAAATTCCATATATATGTGTTAGCATACGGTATTTGTCTTTCTCTTTCTGACTTACTTCACTCTGTATGACAGACTCTAGGTCTATCCACCTCATTACAAATAGCTCAATTTCGTTTCTTTTTATGGCTGAGTAATATTCCATTGTATATATGTGCCACATCTTCTTTATCCATTCATCCGATGATGGGCACTTAGGTTGTTTCCATCTCTGGGCTATTGTAAATAGAGCTGCAATGAACATTTTGGTACATGACTCTTTTTGAATTTTGGTTTTCTTAGGGTATATGCCCAGTAGTGGGATTGCTGGGTCATATGGTAGTTCTATTTGTAGTTTTTTAAGGAACCTCCATACTGTTCTCCATAGTGGCTGAACCAATTCACATTCCCACCAGCAGTGCAAGAGTGTTCCCTTTTCTCCACACGCTCTCCAGCATTTATTGTTTCTAGATTTTTTGATGATGGCCATTCTGACCGGTGTGAGATGATATCTCATTGTAGTTTTGATTTGCATTTCTCTAATGATTAATGATGTTGAGCATTCTTTCATGTGTTTGTTGGCAGTCTGTATATCTTCTTTGGAGAAATGTCTATTTAGATCTTCTGCCCATTTTTGGATTGGGTTGTTTGTTTTTTTGTTATTGAGTTGCATGAGCTGCTTGTAAATTTTAGAAATTAATCCTTTGCCAGTTGCTTCATTTGCAAATATTTTCTCCCATTCTGAGGGTTGCCTTTTGGTCTTGTTTATGGTTTCCTTTGCTGTGCAAAAGCTTTGAAGTTTCATTAGGTCCAATTTGTTTATTTTTCTTTTTATTTCCATTTCTCTACGAGGTGGGTCAGAAAGGATCTTGCTGTGATTTATGTCATAGAGTGTTCTGCCTATGTTTTCCTCTAAGAGTTTGATAGTTTCTGGCCTTACATTTAGGTCTTTAATCCATTTTGAGCTCATTTTTGTGTATGGTGCTAGGGAGTGATCTAATCTAATACTTTTACATGTACCTGTCCAGTTTTCCCAGCACCACTTCTTGAAGAGGCTGTCCTTTCTCCACTGTACTATTTCTTATCTTTTTGATAATAGATGTCCTAACAGGTATGAGGTAGATATCTCATTGTGGTTTTGTTTTGCATTTCCCTGATGATTAGTGATGCTCAGCATCTTTTCATGTACCTGTTAGCCATGAGGATATCTTCTTTGGAAAACTGTCTATTCAGTTCCTGTGACCATTTTTTAATCAAATAGTTTGTTTTTTTGTTGTTTTTTTGCTGAGTTATATGAGTTCTTTATGTATTTTGGATATTAATCCCTTATCAGATATGTGATTTGCAAATATTTTCTCCCTTTCCATAGGTTGCTTTTCATTTTTTGATGGTTTCCTTTGCTATAAAGAAGCTTTTTAGCTTGATGTAGTCTCACCTTTTTTATTTTTGCTGTTGGTGTCAAATCCAAAAAATCATTACCAAGACAAACGTCAAGGAGCTTTCATCATATGTTTTCTTCTAGGAATCTTATGGTTTAAAGTCTTACAGTCAAGTCTTTAATCCATTTTGAGTTGAGTCTTGTGTATGGTGTAAGACAGTGGTCCAGTTTCATTCTTTGTATGTGGCTGTCTAATTTTCCCAACACCCTTTATTAAAAAACCTATCCTTTCCTCATTGTATATTCCTATCACCTTTGTTATATATTAATTGACCATATAAGTGTGTATTTATTTATGTGCTCTCTATTCTGTTCCATTGATATATGTGGCTCTTTTTATGCCAAACTCTACTGTTTTGATTTACTAAAATCATTATTTTAAACATTAAAATATTGGCGGGAGGACTAATAGAGGAAAAAGCAATCACATATATACCATATATGTCTCACTTCCACATGTTCTAAGGCCTAATTTATATTTTCTTTATGATTCAGGATCATAATTATTTTTTCTTATGGGTTAACATACATGGAAGCCAGCATTTCAGTTTGCTTGACTCTTCCTTCTATGTCCAGCAGGCAACTATAACTTTTACTGTCTCTGTGGCTGGTTCTAACAATGTCCATTCTCCCCTACCTACCTTTTGGCTGGTTGAAATCTCCTGTCACATTCAGAATCTCCTGGTGTGGGTCTCTAAATGTTTAATATGCCCATTTATGCAAAGACTCAGATTCCTCCAAAATAGACCATATATTCACTCATTTCTTCCATGCATCTATTCAGTCTTTCATACAAATACTTATGGAGCTCTATGCTGTATGTTGGGATGTGGTGATGGATAAGGTAACAATGGACCCTGTCTGCAGGAACCTCACAGTCCTTACAAATAATTGTACTGTTTTGTGTGATATTGGGTGGGAATAAATGTTTCTGGGGGAGCACACAGGGGGAACATTTAACTAAGACCTGGAGGTCAAGGAAGACTTCGCAGAGAAAATGACATCTGACTTGCAACCTGAAGGACAAGCACCATTAACTAGGTGATCAGAGAAAAGATACAATTTATTTCCAGAAAAACTCTACCTCTGTTCCCTAAAATCCTTCCTTTTTTAGTATCTTCATACGCTAAGAAAAAATAAGCCTAAAGTGTCCTCACCTCTATTTATCCCTTGATTTTCCCTTCTCTGTGATCCACTATTTCCCCAAAATTAGAGATAGCCCCAAATACAAGATACTCACTCCATAGTCCATAGGGCTTGAGGGTTTCTGAAGCTCCTAAAAGCTTCCAGTGCTTCAAGGCTCAAACATCTTCCCAGATTAAATCACCCTTCCTTATTTCTTATGATATTTGCAACTGTGAGAAGAGAAAATATGTTTTACTCTCTATCCTCAATGGTGAGGGTGACAAGTTTTATCTTACATGACTAAAACCATAACAGATATTTGTGTAGGCATTTGACAAGTTGTCTTTTCATAAATCATTTCATTTAATGTTAACTATTCAACATGTTTCTAAGGAAATATTAGTTCCTTTATTTCCATATATCCCGTCATTATACATCCCTGATGCTTTTCAGAACTTTTCTCTAAGTATGGCATGAATGACATGGGTCTCAGGGATGTATACTCAAGCTGATTTAATGTTAGTAAGAATAAAACTTTAGATCATATCCTAAAGGAATACATGCTATGGTTTTAGCTTCTCAGGCTGATTCTCTTATTTTGGAATTAGAAACTACTTGTGAAGAAGATGAATGGCCAGAAATCAGAGACAGATAATTCAAAATTTTTGCCGAAGTCACAACATATAGTCTTACTGGAACACAAACATTTCTGGACTCATATTTCCAAGTGTCTGCTGTACTTCTCCATTTGCACATTACACACACATGCTCCTTTTGGTATAATCCTTTTCTTAGTTAAGGCGTAACCATCCCTGTATCTCTCAAGTTAGAAACCTCAGAGACATTCTTGAATCCTTCCTTTTCTTTATTACCAACATTGAATCAACCAGCAAATCCGGTCAGTTCTGTCTTAGAAATATCTTTCAAAATAATTTTCTTCCAAATTGCCACTGTATTAGTTCAAACCCCTATTTTCTCCTACCCAGAGAATTTCAGAGCCTATCTGGGCTTTCAGATTCTAGTCTTTCTCACTCATTTCATCATAAACCCACCTACTAGAGAGATCTTTCCAGGATTTTATTTGGGTCATGTTATTATTAGTCATAAGCTTTCAATGCCTTCTCCTTAATTGGGGATGACATACAAGGCAGTCTTACTTTTTCCACCCTAATTCCTACTACATTCCCTCACATACCAAACATGCACCCACAACCTAAGCAAGATGAAAGATTTAATGCCTCCATTTCCTTGTATCTCATGTTCTTTCTGCCTAAAATGATTAGCACCTAAGGCCAGCTACATAATTTGTGAGGTCCAATGAAAAATGAAAATGTATGACCTTGTTCAAAAAGCAGGGAAGAAGTGCCATTAAATGTACATATAAAGGGTTTTCCTTTCTACCACAGCCTCTCTCTAATCCTGACATGGTGTTTTTTAGTTGCTATTTAATATCACTCTATGAAAAATACAATTTTTAGCATGCATTTTTACATTCAACTTTATTATGTGTGTTGTCAATTTTCAATACAAAATTTAGCCTTGCCAGTATCTCTTCTCCATCTGGTGAGCTCCTACCTCAACATTTGAAACTCAGCACAATTATTTTCCTCTCTGTAAATTCTTCACAAAACCCATTTTTTATTGACTTCATAACCCTTTACACTTTTCCCTGTTAATGTACACAGGCTTTGGAACCAGACAAATAAGTTTGAGACCTGAAGCTATCTCTGTGACATTAGACAAAATATTTAATTATTCTGAGTTTTAATTTGTCTGAAATGTAGGTAACAGTATGCACTTCACAGGATTGGTATGAGGCTTAAAATTATTTAAATAATTTGAACAGTGCCTAACACTTAACATAATGGTAGCTTTTAATGCCGTTACTAGCGGGTGACAGTATACTGATTATTTGTATTGTATTCATCTCCTCACTAGACTAGAGATCATCTGTACTCTATAATTATCCCAATATCTACAACAGCTCTCAGAACACTCAATAAAAGTATGCTGAATGAATGAGATAATGCTTTTATTGAGCAATTAGCACAGCACCTGGCACACAGTACTCATTCTTTTAATGTGTGTTGTATTACCTGTGAAGAAATGATTGAATGTTTTATTTATTTATTTTATTTTTGGGCTGCGTTGGGTCGTCATTTCTGTGCGAGGGCTTTCTCCAGTTGTAGCAAGTGGGGGCCACTCTTCATCACAGTGCATGGGCCTCTCACTATCGCGGCCTCTCCTGTTGCGGAGCACAGGCTCCAGACACGCAGGCTCAGTAGTTGTGGCTCACAGACCTAGTTGCTCTGCAGCATGTGGGATCCTCCCAGACCAGGGCTCGAACCCATGTCCCCTGAGTTAGCAAGCAGACTCTCAACCACTGCTCCACCAGGGAAGCCCATGATTGAATGTTTTAACCACCATGATGTGCTTTCCAGTTGAAGCTGTTACTGAGTGCTAAAAATCCACAATAAACTCCAATTGTGGATCCTTCTGCTCAAAACAGATTTTTCTAGAACTCAGAAAAATAGTTATTCATTTACCTCCTAAAGTCAGAGTTCTCAGTTGCAGCCAAAATTAAGAAACAAAGGATGTAAGTGGAGGGATTGAAAGGAAGAAATTTTCCTTCATACTCCAAGGAAATGGAGTTATATTTAAAGGAAAATATTGAGGAGAGGAGATTATCAAATGTTACCAGTCATTCCTGTCTTAGGGATGCTGGAGTTTTTAAAAGATTTCTGACTTAGGCCAAGATTTTTTTTTCATTTTTAACATTTCTTTTAATACCATAGCACAAGATGCCCAATGGAAGGCTTTGTTTATCTTTTCTTGTTAAGACTAGCTCCTAGAATTCCACAGTAAAATAAATAGAGATTATAAACCATCTTTTCTGAATTCCAAGTTGTCAATGTTCCTGTTATGCTCCAATAGTAAAAGAAAATGTTGATGGAATGACATCTGATGTTCTGTCACAGTGCAGCAAACTTTTCAACACACCTAGAATGTCAGTTCAGGCCCATCTGTATCATTAACCTTCCGTGAACTGTTAGCATGAAGCCTCTGGGTATAAGTTTATCAATTCTCACAGTGCTGATTGAAGGAGAAGTTCTGTTTTCTCTTATGACTAAACTCCCAGTGAATTTTCACTGGTATAACCTAAGGATTAAAAATAAAGTTTAATGGTAGGCATTTCATAAAAAACTTCAAGAGCCAACTGCCTGCATTTTCTTTAACTTCCCACAACTTTAATTTTAGTATTTTCCCTCAAACCTTGCTTTACATTTCTCTAAACTACACTGATATTAACTTGGTGGTATGTCATTGACTTCTAATTTACCCTTCCAAGAAGAATTTTAAACATCAAACTACTGGCAAATGACATTTAGAGAATTATTAGGATTTATAGGAGAAGTCTATAAAGGTCTTATTAGCTTGCTACTGATAAAGATTGACAGGCCAGGATATAAAGCACAAATTTCTCAGCCTTACCTAATTAAATGGTTTGTAACTAATATTTTGTTTTGCTGAGTTTTTCACACATTCAATATGAGCAAATTAGGATTATCAGTGAGCAACCACTGGTTCCTAAATATGACATTCAAATTAATTAATAAGAACACAAATGTTACCTTTGTGTAACTCCCATGTGAATCAGGCTGCCAGAAAACATCCCTACATGATGAATAATATTTCCATTTCAAGGATGTCAAAGAGCTCCATAATAGTATTTGTTTTTCAGTGGGATTTTCTTTCATGGTGAATGTACCCTATATCTGAGGGAGGCCCCAGGGACTAATACAGAAAAGAGTAAACTGTATATCTGTGACTGTAGTCCAGAGAGATCATCTGTAGAGACCCTAAGGCACTGCAGCAACTTTCATGCCATAAAAGCATAACTCCAATAGCCATCTTCACAGAATTACTTATTATGCAATTTAATGTTTAAAATATTCATTTGTAACATGGCCTGTCTCACAATACCTAATGACAAGTTGCAGCAATGGATTGCTGTTGAATGAATTTAGATTTATTTTTCTAAAAAAGAGCAGTTTCTTTGCAGGATAACAATCTCCAGTGAAAAGCTGAAGACAAAGCATATTACTTTTATCCAGTACTAAGTGATTCCAGTTTGAAAATTAAAATGCTCCAGTTATGTACAGATTAAAAGCCACAAGCATCTATTTAATATTCGTTTTCTCTAACTAAATTGCTAAAAGTCATCAGCAGCAGCATCATCAGGACAGGCTTATTGGATCTACAATTTATCTAAAATAGTTACTACAGGAAATTTTAGTTGATAATTGGTATAGAAGATGTACGGCAGCTAACAAGAGTACACTTTCCAATTACATGGTCTATTTTGACTGTATGGAATATAACAATACATATAAAAGTGTTACTATGATTTTAAATTAACAGTCCTCAAATGTATGTAAGTGGATTGATGCCATGCCGAATGTGTAAATCCAGCAATGTTTTGAAAAACAGTCACGGTAGAATGTTTTAGGATATAACCATGATGACAAGTGAAAAATTACAGCTAAAGCATCAACATGTCATTAACATGTATGTGCACATATCCTTATACTGACAATATAGATGCTTATAAAGGAGAGGAAAAAAAAAGTTGATTTGCCTACATATATACAGATATACATGTATATCTGTATCTATGCAGAATATTATGCTTGTAGTTGTAGAATATTTAAAAAATTATACTAGTCAACATTCTCTTTAAGAATCATAGTCATTTGCTTCATTATGAGATGTATTTAAATGTGCCTACATAAAATTTGCAAGTGTAATGACTGCTAACTTTAAAAGTCTCACTTTTTAAAGAAACCATAAAAGTAATTAAACTAATACAGATTAATATCTATATTGTGTTGTGAAGCAGGGCTCTCTAAGCATAACTCCTGAGGCAGAAACCATAAAGGAGAAGACTTATGGATTTGACTCTTGGCAATAAACTATACTTGTATATTAAACATAATATAAAACAAAAGTTAAAGAAAAATAACAGGTAATATATTTGCAAAACATACTGAGAAGGGGTTTATAACTTTAATATATAAAGTTATTGATGATAAATAAGAAAAGTTAAATAAAAAATGGACAGATTCATCAAATTATTAGAATATTCAAATGTGAAACATGCCCAACATCACTTATAATAAAATGCAAATTGAAATGAGAAATCCTCTTTTACATATAATATTAACAAAATGAAATAATAATTATCTCTAGGGTTAATGAAGATGTGTGAAAAAATCATTCAAACATTGCAGTGGATCATGTTTATTGTTAACATTTTGGAGGATAATTTATCAATATGTTTTTAAAGCTTTATAAATGTGCATACACTCTGACTTAGTAATTCTCTTTCATAATTTTTCTATTAAATCCTTGCCATAACTATATGAAAATAAATATGCAATATTGCTCACAGTAGATTTTTTGTATCAAGAGAAAATAGAATCTATGGGTGTCATAGTCACACAGAAACACACACACATGCACATACACACAGACAGACATCTGTAAATCTGTAAGTGCTACACTCTAAGGTTGGAAAGGGTATTATATATAGAGTTAATTTTTTCTTTTTCTCATTTCCTAACGGTGCTACAATGATTAAGGAATGTTATTATAGGTATTTATTTATTTTAACATCTTTATTGGAGTATAATTGCTTTACAATGGTGTGTTAGTTTCTGCTGTAAAACGAAGTGAATCAGCTATACATATACATACATCCCCATATCTCCTCCCTCTTGCATCTTCCTCCCACCTTCCCTATCCCACCTCTCTAGGTGGACACAAAGCTACATGTTTATTTTTAAAACTTAAACTAGGTATTAATAAGCTTTCTGCTAAGAAAATCTAGAACTAGGGCCAGCCATGTTTTATTATTCGACTTGAGTCCTGACATTCATAGGTAACTTTGTCCATAAAAGTTAGACACAAATTTATAAAATGCACAAACATTCCCAATTGCATTGTTACTTTCATAAAATTTATTTTTTCTCATTAGGGAAATAATATCTCATTATAAGTAATTTCCAAAACATGTAAAAGGAAAATTAAAAATTTTAGCCTAGAATTTTACCACTGATATACAATCACCAATAACTTTTGATCTTTTCATCTTGCTTCCATTTATTATCAAGATAAAGTAGGGAAAGGTATGTAAAGCTTTTAAAAAATTGGAATCAGGGCTTCCCTGGTGGCGCAGTGGTTGAGAGTCCATCTGCCGATGCAGGGGACACAGGTTCGTGCCCCGGTCCAGGAGGATCCCACATGCCACGGAGCGGCTGGACCCGTGAGCCATGGCCGCTGAGCCTGCGCATCTGGAGCCTGTGCTCTGCAACACGAAAGGCCACAACAGTGAGAGGCCCGCATACAGCAAAAAAATAATAATAATAATTGGAATCATATTGTACATACTTTTTAATACAAAATATAGTTGTGTCATGATATTCACTTTAACAATTTGTCTTTTAATTGGCATATTTAGACCATTCACATTTAAAGTAATTATTAATATAGTTGGTTTAATCTACTACATTTTTAAATGTGTTCAATCCATTTCCCTTGTTATTTGGCACTCATTTTGTGTTCTGGTTTCTTTTGCTTTAATTGAACTTTTTTTTTTTTTTTTTTTTTTTTTTGCGGTACGCGGGCCTCTCACTGTTGTGGCCTCTCCCGTTGTGGAGCACAGGCTCCGTATGCACAGGCTCAGCAGCCATGGCCCACGGGCCTAGCCACTCCACGTCATGTGGGATCTTCCCAGACCGGGGCACAAACCCGTGTCCCCTGCATCGGCAGGCGGACTCTCAACAACTGCGCTACCAGGTAAGCCCTAATTGAGCATTTTCGATGATTTCATTTTTATCTTCTTACTTAGCACTTCAAATAAGCTTATTTTAATAACTTCTAAGTGGATGCCCTAGAGTTTGCTTTATACACTTACAACTAATCTAGGTCAACTTTCAAATAACACTATACCTCTTCATAGGTAGTGTAAGTACCTTGTAACAGATTATTCCCAATTCCTCCCTCCCATCTATTGTAATATTTTTGTTATTCATTTTTTTATCCATAAATTATAATCACCAAATACATGGTTGCTATTATTATTTTGAAATAAATGGCTATTTTATAACTGTTAGATCATTTCTTTTCATTTCAGTTTTGGAAGTTTCTATGGGCACATCTTCAAGCTCACTGATTCTTTCCTTGGCCATGTCTACTCCACTGATGAGCCCATTGAAAACATTCTTCACTTCTTTTTACAGTGTTTTTGATTTATAACATATCATTTTTTTTCTTATTATTTGCATCTGTCTTCTTACATTACCCATGTGCTCTCCCACATTGTCCATTTTCTATTAGAGTTCTTAGCATATTTATCATAATTATTTTATTTTTATTTTTTGCGGTAGGCAGGCCTCTCATTGTTGTGGCCTCTCCCGTTGTGGAGCACAGGCTCCAGACACGTAGGCTCAGCAGCCATGGCTCACGAGCCCAGCCACTCCACAGCATGTGGGATCTTCCCGGACCCGGGCACGAACCTGTGTCCCCTGCATCAGCAGGCAGACTCTCAACCACTGCACCACCAGGGAAGCCCCATAATTATTTTAAATCCACTTGACAATTCCAAAATCTCTACCATATCTTAGTCCAGTTCTGATACTTGTTTTGTATTTTCAAACTGTGTTTTTGCTTTTTAGCCTGCCTTGTAATTTTTTGTTAAAACTCAGTTGCAATGTATTGGGTAAAAGGAACAGAGGTAAATAAACTTTAATGCAAGGATTTATGTTCATCTGGCTGGAGATAGTCTGTGTTTACTGTTTGCTGAAGCTGCAGTTGGAAGAGGCTACATTTTTCTCTAGTGTCCTTGTTTTTGCTTCTTCTGTTGTCTTTGGGTTTCCCTAGAGACTTCTTTTAAAGAAGGTTTTATCCTTGCAGTATAAGTTGTAATCCACTATTATTATAGAAGATCCAGATCAATATGGTGGTAAGGTGTGAGTGAGAGGAAGCATGCTATACTACTATAATTAGGTCTCAGTCATATAGGAGCATGTGTCCAGGGGTTGTGACATTCACAGTTGCCTCTTAGATTTTCTCACATTAGGTGAGCCAGGACAAATTAAGGGGGTTGGTGTTGGGTATTTACCTTCTCTGAGGTCTGATAGGCTCTGGTAAAAAAATAAGTGGATTGGTCTCTGATGATTAGTTTGTGTTTTTGTTGTTGTTTTGTTTTGTTTTGTTTTAGGAAGGGCCATAGTTAAGGAGAACAGAATGCTCTGGATATTTTTCCAAATGGTTATTTTTCTCCTCCCTGTGCCAGAAGCATGAGAGGATTTTTCTACAACCTTCACCCTGAGAACTTGTTGGGGCTCCTAGAGATAAAACTTCCAAAGTTTTGGGGGCTGCACTAAGACTAGTCACACCAAGTTTTTAAATCTGAAGCTTGTACTCCCTGAGCCTCTAGCAATTCATCCGTTAGAGTTTAATGTTCCAACTTCTACTGGCTCTAGGGGAAGACTTCTGCTACTGGTAAGCTGTGATTCTCAGCATCCGTCTCTCCAGTTTTCCTGGCAGTTGTTCACCCTCCAACCTCAATTCTCTGATGGATATAAGAAAAGGTGTTGATTTTCAGTTCACGTTTTTGCTTATTGTGATGATGATAGTGACAAATTCTAAGCTCTTTACATGCCAGACCAGAAATCAGAAGTCTCCCTGTACATTTAATTTTGGAACCTATTTAATTCACATAACATCACAGCATTTTCTACAATACAGAATATTTTTAAATGACTACATTGCATTCCATACTTCAGAGGTATAATAGTTTAAGCTCATATTATTAGATCCTCAGGTTGTGCAAAATAATATAATTTTGAGCAAGATGGCAATATAGTAAGTTCCCTACTCATATCCTCTGACAATAACAAAAATTTTGCAGCCATCCATGGACAAAAGTGCCTTTGTGGGAGCTTTGGGACCCATGAAGGAGGTTGTGAAACATTGATTCAGCCCAAGACCAAACAGGAATCATTAAGACTACTATCATCAGTTATATGCCCCAAAAATGGATAACTTAGAAGAAAAGAATAACTTCCTAGAAACATACAACCTATCAAGATTGAATTATGAAGAAATAGAAATCTGAAATGTTCAATAATGAGTAAGGAGTTTGAAGCAGTAATAATAAACCTCCCACCAAAGAGAAGTCCAGGATTAGTTGGCTTCATGTGTGTATTATACCAAAAATTAAGGAAAATTTACACCAATCCTTCACAAACTCTTCCAAAATATTAAAAAGGATGAAACATTTCCAACCTAACTTTATGAGGCCAGCATTATTCTCAAACCAAGGCCATAAGAGCATGACATAAAAGAACATTACAGGCCAATATTCCTGATGAATATAGATGCAAAAATCCCCCTCCCCCAAATACTAGTAAACTGAATTCAATAACACATTATAATATCATAAAGCATGATCAGTTGTAATATCTCTTCTTTCATTTCTAAATGTTACAATATGTTTACCTTTACCAGTGTCTTATATATTTGCTTATGTTTTCATGTTACTAATTAGAAACCTTTTGTTTCAGCCTAAAGAACTTCTTTCAGCATTTCTTGTGAAGCAGAAGTAGTGGTGATGAACTCCCTCAGGTTTTGTCTGGGAAAATTTTAACTCACCGTCATTTTTTGCTGAGAAAAGTATACTTGGTTGGAGGTTTCTTTTTTTCAAGACTTATATTCCATTCACTCCTGGCCTGTAAAATCTCAGCTGAGAAATCTGTTGATAGTCTTGTGGGGGTCCCATTGTATGAGAGTATTTTTTTTCTACTGCTGCTTTTAAAATTATCTTTTTATTATGATTTTAAGCAGATTTCTTATAATGTGTCTTGGAAAAGATTATTTTGGATTGAAATTTTGGAGTGAACTATTAGCTTCATGAACTTGGATGTACAAATCTTTCCTGACTTTTGGGAAATTCTCAGCCATTATTTCTTTAAATATGCATTCTATCTCTTTCTCCCTCTCTTCTCCTTCTGGCACTCCAATGCTGCCTACATATATATATATAATGATTTCCCATAAGTGCTGTAGGCTTTCTTTATTCCTTTCCATTCTTTTCTTTTTTTGTTCCTCTGATTGAAAAACTACAATGGATCTGCCTTACAGATCACTAAATCTTTCTTCTGCTTGGTCAAGTCTGCTGTTGAGCTCCCTATTAAAATTTTCAGTTCAATCACGTTATTCTTAAGCTCCAAAATTTCTGTATGATTCTCTTGCTTTGTTTTCTATTTCTTTGTTAAGTTCTCATTTTGTTCTTGTATTTTTTTTTAATTTATTGGAGTATAGCTGCTTTACAATGTTGTGTTAGTTTCTACTGTACAGCAAAGTGACTCAGCTATAAGCATATATTTATCCCCTCTTTTTTGTATTTCCTTCCTGTTTAGGTCACCACAGAGCATTAAGTAGAGTTCTCTGTGCTATACAGTAGGTTCTCATTAGTTATCGATTTTATACATAGTATCAATAGTGTTTATATGTCAATACCAATCTCCCAATTCATTCCACCCCCCTTCCTTCTTGTTATACATATGTTTGTTCTCTGTGTCTCTACTTCTGCTTTGTAAATAAGACATCTATACCAATTTTTTCAGATTCCATATATATGAGTTAATATACAATATTTTGTTTTCTCTTTCTGACTTACTTCACTCTGTATGACAGTCTCTAGTTCTATGTCTCTACAAATGACACAATTTCATTCTTTTTTATGACTGTGTAATATTCCATTGTATATATGTACTACATCTTCTTTGTCCATTCCTCTGTTGATGGACATTTAGGTTGTTTCCATATCCTGGATATTGTAAATAGTGCTGCAATGATCATTGGAGTGCCTGTGTCTTTTTGAATTATGGTTTTCTTTAACTATATACCCAGTAGTGGGATTGCTGGGTCGCATGGTAGTTCTATTCTTAGTTTTTTAAGGAACCTCCATACTGTTCTCCATAGTGGCTATATTAAAAGGTTCCCTTTTCTCCACACCCTCTCCAGCATTTATTGTTTGTAGATTTTGTAATGACGGCCATTCTGACCAGTGCGAGGTGATATCTTATTGTTTTGATTTGCATTTCTCTAATAATCAGTGATGTTTAATGTTTTTTCATGTGTTTCTTGGCCATCTGTATGTCTTCTTTGGAGAAATGTTTATTTAGGTATTCTGCCCATTTTTTCATTGGGTTGTTTTTTTTTTGATATTGAGCTGCATGAGCTGTTTGTATATTTTGGAGATTAATTCTTTGTCTTTTGTTTCTTTTGAAAATATTTTCTCCCATTCTGAGGGTTGTCTTTTTGTCTTGTTTATGGTTTCCTTTGCTGTGCAAAAGCTTTTGAGTTTGATTAAGTCCCATTTGTTTATTTTTATTTTAATTACTCTAGGAGGTGGGTCAAAAAAGATCTTGCTGTGATTTATTTCAAAGGGTGTTTTACCTATGTTTTCCTCTAAGAGTTTTATATTGTCTGGCCTTACACTTAGGTCTATAATCCATTTTGAGTTTATTTTTGTGTATGGTGTTATGGAGTGTTCTAACTTCATTCTTTTATACACAGTTCTCCAGTTTTTCCAGCACCACTTATTGAAGAGGCTGTCTTATCCATTGTATATTCTGGTTTCCTTTGTCTTGTATTAGGTGACCATAGGTGTGTGGGTTTATCTCTGGGCTTTCTATCTTTTTCCATTGATCTATATTTCTGTTTTTGTGCCAGTACCATACTGTCTGGAGCCTGATTCCTCAAGCTCTTTTCTTTTTTTCTAAAGATTGCTTTTGTTCTTCGAGGTCTTTTGTGTTTCCATACAAATTGTAAAATTTTTTGTTCATGTTCTTTGAAAAATGCCATTGGTAATTTGATAAGGATTGCATTGAATCTGTTGATTGCTTTGGGTGGTATAGTCATTTTCCCAATATTGATTCTTCCAATCCAAGAACATGGTATATGTCTCCATCTGTTTGTGTCCTCTTTGCTTTCTTTCATCAGTATCTTATAGTTTTCTGGATACAGGTTTTTGCCTTCTTAGGTAGGTTTATTCCTAGGTATTTTATTATTTTTGTTGTAATGGTAAATGGGAGTGTTTCCTTAATTTCTCTTTCTGATTCTTAGTGTTAGTGTATAGAAATGCAAGAGATTTCTGTGTATTAAATTTGCATCCTGTGACTTTACTAAATTCGTTGATTAGCTCTAGTAACTTTCTGGTAACATATTCAAGATTTTCTACATAGAATATCATGCCTGCTGTAAACAGTGACTATTTTACTTCTTCTTTTCCAATTTGGATTTCTTTTATTTCTTTTTCTTCTGTGATTGTGGTCAGTTTCTTGATATATTTATATTTTTTATCTGTGTTCTCTTATAACTCTCTGAGTTTCTTCAGAACATTATTTTGAATTCTTTGCTGGGCATTTCCTGGATCTCCATTTCTTTGGGGCCAGTTACAGGAGGATTACTCTATTACTTTGTTGAAATCATGTTTCCCTGATTCTTCATGATTCGTAAGCTTTGCACAGGTTTCTGTGCATCTGAAGAAACAGTAATCTCTTCCAGAGTTTAGGGACAGACTTTAGTAAAGGAAGATTTTACCACAGGTAAAGACATATTGGAGTGTGCTGTGATCCTCTGTCTAATAGTGCAGAGTGTCAAGTGTAAGACAGTGTGGCAGCAGCAGGTCTGGGAGTGTGTGATGTCCCTTTGACTTAGGCCACTGAGGTCCACAGCATCAAGAACTGTGGTCCTTTATGAGCACTATGATGAGTCCGCAGTAACTGTATGATCTGTTGGGATTCTCAACAGTGCCTCCATAACCAATAGCTAGGAACCAGGGTGGCAGTGGTGGTGGCTGGAGCTGGTGGTGTGCACACACTCCCCTGTGGGGGCCAGTTTCAGGTGTGTGTATGGTGGAAGGAGTAAGTTGCAGACACACACACATAGTGTGGGTGGCAAGGCAGACAGCATGGTTGTGGTT
This sequence comes from Leucopleurus acutus, assembly GCF_964270905.1. NCBI lineage: Eukaryota > Metazoa > Chordata > Mammalia > Artiodactyla > Delphinidae > Leucopleurus > Leucopleurus acutus. The sequence continues at coordinate 74,902,836 of NC_139148.1, forward strand.
CAACTATGGGCTCGCTGTCAGCTGTGGGTGTGAAGTACCATGGCTGCTGGGTTTTTCCCTGCGTTCATGGCAGTCGAGGCCAGTGATGGGGGTCATGGCAGATGTGTGTATTTGCACAGCTGGAGGCACTAGATGCTGGTACGCACAATGGTGTAGGCCAGTGACATAAGACAGAGCCTGCTGATCTGGACCCATAAGCAACTATGGAGCCCTGGCTGTTGGCATACTCTGATTGTGGCTGCACAGTCTCCCCTCAGTGGAGGAAAGTTATGGGCATCAGACCAGCAGCATGCAGATGTATTCTTGGAGGGGCTACCCCCAAGCATGTGCATGGCAATAGGGGTCAGCCAGAGAGCTCTAGATTGGTGTCTTGCATTTGCATAGCTGCAGAGGCCTGGGCTGGCTGTTAGTGTGGTTTCCAGGCTCCAGCAGAGATGGGGATGGGTAAGAGAAGCTAGGGACCCAGGCAACTGGCATCAACAAACAGGTGGAGTGAAAGTTGTTGAAATCTGCTGGCTCTTGATTTCTTAAGTACTAAAAGCTGCTGGGTTTGTCTGCAGAGCAGGTCACTGTGAACCATAATTGTTCCTGCTTTGTGGCTGCTACTGGAAACCCCTGTTTTTCTTCCTTGTTCCTAGCTGTCTCTATACATCTCAGCTTTGCTGATCACAGTGGGGTGAAACTGAGACAGAACCTTCTTGTGGTTCCCTGACCAGCTGGAGAAGGTGGCCCCTCACTCTGATGTTCCTTTCCTGGTGAAAGAAACTCTTTATAGCTGGGAAGTTCTCTCTTGGCACTGAGTAATGACAGCTTGGGTGATGAGATTATGCAGGCCAAATGAAGCTGTATTCCTTCTCTTCTTGTGAATTTATTCTCAGGTTGTTTTTATTCCCACTGTGTTTCTGAAGTTTCATGAGTAGACTCTAGTGCTCCCCCAGAGATGTTTTTGTTCATGGATTCCTGTCTAATTATTGATATTTGCAGGGATATTGCTGGGGTCTCCTATATCGCCATTTTGGTGACATCTGCAACCTCATCACTATTATTCAACATAGTTTTGGAAGTTTTAGCCACAGCAATCAGAGAAGAAAAAGAAATAAAAGGAATCCAAATCAGAAAAGAAGAAGTAAAACTGTCACTGTTTGCAGATGACATGATACTATACATAGAGAATCCTTATACTTTTTTATTACTTAACTATATTTTATTTTATGTATATACATTTTATTTATTCATTTGCCTGTTAATGGACATTTGTAATGTTTCCTCTTTGTGGCCATTTATAAATAATGCAGCAAAAACATTTGTGTACAACTTTTTATTTTGAACACGTTATAAGTTTTTGGTTATGTGTATAGGAGTGAAGTTGCTGCATCATATGGTAACTCTGTGTTAAACTATTTGAGGAACCTCCAAACTGCTTTGTACAACGGCTGCCTCATTTTATATTCTCATCAGCAATGTATGAAGGTTCCAATTTCTTCACATCTTTGCTAACAATTGTTATCTCCTTTTTAAAATTATAACCATACTAGTGGGTGTGAAGTTGTATCTCACAGTTTTGGTTATCAATAGTAGTGTTGGTTTACTTCTATGCTCTCTAGTCTGTTATATTTGTCTATATGTCAGTTTTTATGCCAGAAGCCTACTTTTTTGAATACTGTAGGTTTTCAGTAAATTTTGAAACCAGGAAATGTGAATCATCACACTTGATTTTTCTTTTCAAGATTGTTTTGGCTATTCAGGGAAACTTGCATTTCTGTATGATTATTAAAATAAATTTTTCCATTTCTGCACCAAAAAAACAGCTTTTGGAATTTTGATAGGAACTACTTTGAATTTGTAAATTAATTGGTAAGTATTGTCATCTTAACAACCTCAAGTCTTTTGATCCAGAAACATGGGATGTCTTTCCATATATTTACATCTTTAATTTCTTTCCACAATGTTTTATAGTTTAGGTATACAAGACTTGAACTTCTTAAATTAAATTTATTCTTAAATATTTTATTCCTTTTGATGCTATTTAAATGTAATTGATTTCCAATTTAATTTTCAGATTGTTTATTGCTAGTGTGTGGAAATACAACAAATTTTTTATATTGATCTTATATATAGAAAAATGTATGAAATCCACAGGGGAAAAACTATTAGAGCTACTAAATGAGTTCATTATAATTGCAGATACAAGATTCACCCAATGACAGAATAATACACCTTCTTCTCAAATGCACATGGAACATTCTCCAGAATAGACCATGTGATTGGAAAAAAAATGTGTTCCAATAAATTTTACAACAATGATATCATACAAAGTGCCTTCTCAAACCACAATGGAATTAAGCTAGATATCAATAACAGAAGGAAAACTGGAAAATTCACAAATATGTGGAAATTAAACAATACACACTTTAACACCTTATTGACTGGGAGATTTTTGCAGAAACGAATTCCTGTGGCCATAATATGTCTCTGGTCAAAACTCTGTTAAAATCAATGGATCAAAGAAGAAATCACAACAAAAACTTGAAAATACATAGAGATGACTGAAAATAAAAACACAATGTATTGAAACATATGGAATGAAGTGAAGATAGTACTTAGAGTAAAATTTATAGCTGTAAATGACTAATTATAAAGAAAAAATGAACTCATATTCATGAATAAGACTGCTTTACAACTAAAGGAACTAGAAAAAGATGAACTAAACCCGAAGTTAGCAGAAAGAAGGAAATAATAAAGCTTGAAGTAGAGATAAATAAAGTAGAGAATTGAAAAAAAATAAAGGGAATAAAAGAAACCAAGTTTCTTTTATTTCAAAGTTGTTACTTTGGAATCATCAACAAAATCAAACCTTTAGCTAGGCTGACAATAAAGAGAGAGAAGATGCAAACAACTAAATTCATAAATGTAAGTATGTACATTTCTGCCACCATTAAAGAAATAAAAAATGGTCAAAAGGCTATACTATAAACAATTATGTCAACATATTAGACAAATCATATAAAATAGAAACATTCCTAAATGACTGAAGAAAAAACAGAAAATTCTCAAAAGTACCATAACAAGTAAAGACATTGAATCAGTAATCAAAAATTTTCCAATTAAAAAAGTTCAGCACTGACCCAGAGGGCTCAGACAGCTTATCCCAATAGAAATTCTACCAACAGGCCACAGAACCTGTCCCTGCTGACCTGGATGGGCATGGATAGCTCTAGCCACTAAGATTCCACCAGCCAGTGCCAGGACCTGCCCACACTGTCCCAGGAGGGCACTGAGAGCTTCCATAACTAGGAAATCGATCAGTGCATGCTGGAACCTGCCTGGCTGTCCGAGCAGAATGTGGATAGTGCCCTTCCACTAAGAAATCCATCAGCAGGTGCCAGGACCAGCCCATGCTGTCCCAAGAGGGCATGGATAGTTCCCCCACTAAGAAATCCTCCCAGTAGAGGATCTGAAAGCACAGCTGAGCCACAGGGGGTGTGTGGCTAAGGAAGAAGACCAGAAATCTCTCCTCACGGCAGCATGAAATGCAGAGTCACACCTCCATTGACAGCATCCTAAATTCAACACCTAGGAAACATCTGAAGTGACAACAAGTGCTCCTGCAGCTGGGATGGTTCTGGCTTTGGCACCTGTGGGCTTTGAAGGCATGCAAATGCAGGGCATGGGTCAGGCCAGAATCTGAGCTGCCTCCAGAGACCCCACAGTGGGTACAGGTGCACAACTACTGCAGTCCTGGGACCTGATCTTAGTGTATCTGTGCCAGTGGCCTGCTGAAAGCAATGCCTGAGAGTCACCAGAGACAATTACAGGCATACCCACAGTTAAGGCAGGAACAAGAGCAGTGCCAACTATAGTGTACTTTGTGAGCCAGCACAACGGATAAAAGGGGACACAACAGAACACATTCACAGGTGAACAGCTCCAGAGGAGGAATACTAGGTGACTTCTTTCCCATTGGGAGTGCTCCAATCCCACCTACCTTGCACCACAGATCAGAATATCAGCTAAGAAATAGATCTGGGGGCCTCTACTCCAACAACTAGGAAGCAGACACTGCCCCTCACAGGGCAGTGACAACCACAGAGCCAAGGGGAGGCCGTGATCAATATCTAGGGCAGACCATGGTCAACACAACACCAATCAAACCCCTATCGAGGGGATAATGACACAAGCCACTGGACCAACTGTACCCACCAAGGGGCGGACACAGAAGCAAGAGGAACTAGGATCCTGTAGCCTGAGAAAAGGAGACAAAAACATGGTAATACTGACAAAATGAGGGAACAAAGACATATGCTGAAGATGAAGGAACAAGATAAAAACCAACAACAACAATTAATGAAGAAGAGATATGCAATCTACCTGAAAAAGAATTCAGAGTAAAGATAGTAAAGATGATCCAAGATCTCAGAAAAGAAATGGAGGCTCAGATTGAGAAGATATGAGAAATGATTTAAAAAGACCTAGAAGAACCAAAGAGCAAATAGAGATGGACAACACAATAACTGAAATGAAAAATACACCAGAAGGAATCAATAGCAGAATAACTGAGGCAGAAGAATGGATAAGTGATCTGGAAGACAGAATGGTGGAAATCACTTCCACAGAACAGAATAAAGAAAAAAGAATAAAAAGAAATGAGGAAAGTCTCAGAGACATCTGGGGCAACATTCAATGCACCAACATTCAAACTATAGGCATCCCAGAAGAGGAAGAAAGAGAAAAGGCCTGAGAAAATACTTAAAGAGATTATAGTTGAAAAGCTCCCTAACATGGCAAAGGAAATAGTCACCAAAGTTCCAGGAATCACAGAATCCCATACAGGATAAAGCCAGAGAGGAACACACTGAGACATATTAACAAAACTAACAAAAATTAAAGACAAAGGAAAAATATTATAAGCAGCAAGGGAAAAGCAACATATAACATACAAGGGAATCCCCATAAGGTTATCAACTGATTTTTCAGCAGAAAGTCTGCAGGTCAGAAGGGTGTAGCAGGATATATTACAAGTGATGAAAGGGAAAATCTACAACCAAGAATACTCTACCCAGCAAGGGTGTCATTCAGATTAGACTGAAAATTCAAAAACTTTACAGACAGGCAAAATTCAGCACCAACAAACCATCTTTATGACAATTGCTAAAATAATTTTCTAGGCATGAAACACAAGAGAATAGAAAAAAAAGGAAGAGAAAGAAAAAGACCTACAAAAACAAAAAAAAAACAATTAAGAAAATGGAATTAGGAACACACATATCAATAATTGCCTTAAATGTAAAAGGATTAAATGATTCAACCAAAAGACATAGACTGGCTGAATGGATACAAAAACAATCCCAATCTGTAGACAGATATACTGTCTACAAAAGACCCACTTCAAACCTAGGGACACATACAGACTGAAAGTGAGGGGATGGAAAATGATATTCCATGCAAATGGAAATCAAAAGAAAGCTAGAGTAGCAATTCTCATATCAGACAAAATAGACTTTAAAAAAAGAATGTTATGAGAGACAATGAAGGACACTACATAATGATTAAGGGATCAATCCAAGAAGAAGATATAACAATTATAAATATAGATGTATCCAAAGTAGGAGCAACTCAATATATAAGGCAAATGCTATGAGTCACAAAAGGGGAAATTGAAAGTAACACAATAATAGTCAGGGAACTTAACATCCCACTTACACGAATGGATAGATCATTCAGATAGAAAATTAATAAGGAAACACAAGCATTAAATGACACATTAGACCAGATAGACTTAATTGATACTTATAGGACATTCCATCCAAAAGCAGCAGAACACACTTTCTTCTGAAGGGCACACAGAACATTCTCCAGGATAGATCACATCTTGGGTCACAAATCAAGCCTCAGTAAACTTAAGAAAATTGAAATCATATCAGGCTTCTCCTCCAACCACAACACTATGAGATTAGAAATCAATTAAAGGAAAAAAGTATAAAAAACACAAACACCTGGAGCCTAACAATATATTACTAAAAAAACAGTGGATCACTGAAGAAATCAAAGAGGAAATAAAAAAAAATACCTAGAGACAAATGACAACAAAAACACAATAATCCAAAAGCTATGGGACACAGCAAAAGCAGTTCTAAGAGGGAAGTTCATAGCAATACAATTCTATGTCAAGAAACCTGAAATAAACAACCTAACCTCACACCTAAAGCAATTAGACAAAGAAGAACAAACAAAGGACAAAGTAAGTAGAAGGAAAGAAATCATAAAGATCAGAGCAGAAATAAATAAAATAGAGACAAAGGAAACAACAGCAAAGATCAATGAAATTAAAACCTGATTCTTTGAGAAAATAAGCAAAAATGATAAACTTTTAGCCAGACTCATAAGAAAAAAAGGGAGAGGGCTCAAATCACTAAGTTTAGAAATGAAACAGGAGAAGTTACAATTAATATCACAGAAATACAAAGGGACATAAGAGACTACTGCAAGCAACTATAAATATATGCCAATAAAATGGACAACCTGAAAGAAATGGACAAATACTTAGAAAGGTACAACCTTCTAAGAATGAACCAGGAAGAAAGAGAAAATATGAACAGACCAATCACAATCACTGAAATTGAGACTGTGATTAAAAATCTTCCAACAAGGGACGAGGGGAAGATGGCGGAAGAGTAAGATGCGGAGATCACCTTCCTCCCAACAGATACATCAGAAATACATCTACACATGAAACAACTCCTACAGAACACATACTGAATGCTGGCAGAAGACCTCAGACCTCCCAAAAGGCAAGAAGCTCTCCACGTACCTGGGTAGGGCGAAATAAAAAAAGAAAAAAACAGAGACAAAAGAATAGGGATGGGACCTGCACCTGTGGGAGGGAGCTGTGAAGGAGGAAAGGTTTCCACACACTAGGAAGCCCCTTTGCGGGCAGAGATTGCACGTGGAGGAGGGGGGGAGCCGCGAGGAGAGCACAGCAACAGGGGTGCAGAGGGCAAAGTGGGGAGATTCCCACACAGAGGATTGGTGCTGACCGGCATTCACCAGCCCGAGAGGCTTGTCTGCTCACCCGCCGGGGCGGGCGGGGCTGCGAGCTGAGGCTCGGGCTTTGGTCTGAGCGCAGGGAGAGGACTGGGGTTGGCAGTGTGAACACAGCCTGGAGGGGTTAGTGCACTACGGCTAGCCGAGAGGGATTCCGGGAAAAAGTCTGGAGCTGCCAAAGAGGCATGGAACTTTTTCTTCCCTCTTTGTTGCCTGGTGCGCGAGGAGAGAGTTTTGAGAGCGCTGCTTAAAGGAACTCCAGAGACGGGCGTGAGCTGTGGCTAAAAGCGCAGACACCAGAGATGGGTGGGAGATGCTGAGGCTGCTGATGCCACCACCATGGGGCCTGTGTACAAGCACAGGACACTATCCACTCCCTTCTTCCGGGGAGCCTGTGCAGCCCGTCACTGCCAGGTTCCCGGGATCCAGGGACAACTTCCCCGGGAGAACACAGGGCGGGCCTCAGGCTGGTGCAACGTCACGCCGGCCTCCGCCACCACAGGCTCGCACCACATGCAGTGCCCCTCCCTCCCACCAGCCTGAGTGAAGTAGAGACCCCGAATCAGCGGCTCCTTTAAACCCGTCCTGTCTGAGCGAAAAACAGACACCCTCCAGCGACCTACACGCAGAGGCAGGGCCAAATCCAAAGTTGAGCCCCTGTGAGCTGTGAGAACAAAGAAGAGAAATGGAAATCTCTCCGAGCAGCCTCAGAAGCATCGGATTAAAACTCCACAATCAACTTGATGTACCCTGCATCTGTGGAATACCTGAATAGACAACAAATCATCCCAAATTGAGGAGGTGGACTTTGAGAGCAAGATTTATGATTTTTTTCCCCTTTTCCTCTTTTTGTGAGTGTGTATGTGTATGCTTCTGTGGAAGACTTTGTCTGTATAGCTTTGCTTCCACCATTTGTCCTAGGGTTCTATCCGTCCATTTTTTTCTTTTTTATAATTTTTTTCTTAATAATTAATTTGAATAACTTTATTCATTTTACTATTTCTTTCTTTCTTTCTTTCTTTCTTTCTTTCTTTCTTTCTTTCTCTTTCTTTCCTTCCTTCCCTCCTTTAGACAGTGAATTATCCCAAATTGAGGAGGTGGACTTCGAGAGCAAGATTTATGATTTTTCCCCTTTTCTGCATTTGTGAGTGTGTATGTGTATGCTTCTGTGTGAGATATTGTCTGTATACATTTGCTTCCACCATTTGTTCTAGGGTTCTATCCGTCCATTATTTTTTTTAATGTTTTTTCTTAATAAGTATTTTTTAATTTAATAACTTTATTATATTTTACTTTATTTCACTTTACTTTATCTTCTTTCTTTCTTTCTTTTTTCCTTCCCTCCCTCCTTCTTTCCTTCCTTCCTTCCTCCCACCATCTCTCCCTCCCTCCCTCCCTACTTTCTTTCTTTCCTTCCTTCTTTCATTTTTCTTTCCTTCCTTCCTTCCTTCCTTTCTCTCTTTCTTAATTTCTTTCTTTCTATCTTTCTTTCTTCCTACTTCTACTAATTCTTTCACTCTACTTTTTCTCCCTTTTATTCTGAGACATGTGGATGAAGGGCTCTTGGTGCTGCAGCCAGGGGTCAGTGCTGTGCCTCTGAGGTGGCAGAGCCAAATTCAGGACACTGGTCAACAAGAGACCTCCCAGCTCCACATAATATCAAATGGCGTAAATCTCCCAGAGATCTCCATCTCAACACCAGCACCCAGCTTCACTCAATGACCAGCAAGCTACAGTGCTGGACAACGTATGCCAAACACTAGCAAAACAGGAACACAACACCATCCATTAGCAGAGAGGCTGCCTAAAATCATAATAAGTCCACAGACAGCCCAAAACACACCACCAGACGTGGACCTGCCCAGCAGAGAGACAAGATCCAGCCTCATCCACCAGAACACAGGCACTAGTCCCCCCAACCAGGAAGCCTACACAACCCACTGAACCAACCTTAGCCACTGCAGACAGACATCAAAAACAATGGGAACTACGAACCTACAGCCTGCAAACAGGAGAACCCAAACACAGTAAGATAAGCAAAATGAGAAGACAGAAAAACACATGGCAGGTGAAGGAGCAAGATAAAAACCCACCAGACCTAACAAATGAAGAGGAAATAAGCAGTCTACCAGAAAAAGAATTCAGAATAATGATAGTAAACATGATACAAAATCTTGGAAATACAATAGACAAAATTCAAGAAACGTTTAACAAGGACCTAGAAGAACTAAAGATGAAACAAACAATGATGAACAACACAATAAATGAAATGAAAAATACTCAAGATGAGATCAATAGCAGAATAACTGAGGCAGAATAACGGATAAGTGACCTGGAAGATAAAATAGTGGAAAAAACTACTGCAGAGCAGAATAAAGAGAAAAGAATGAAAAGAACTGAGGACAGTCTCAGAGACATCTGGGACAACATTAAATGCACCAACATTCAAATTATAGGTGTTCAGAAGAAGAATAGAAAAAGAAAGGGAGTGAGAAAATATTTGAAGAGATGATAGTTGAAAACTTCCCTAATATGGGAATGGAAATAGTTAATCAAGTCCAGGAAGCACAGAGAGCCCCATACAGGATAATTCCAAGAAATACGCCAAGACACATATTAATCAAACTGTCAAAAGTTAAATACAAAGAAAGCATATTAAAAGCAGCAAGGGAAAAACAACAAATAACACACAAGTGAATCCCCATAAGGTTAACAGCTGATCTCTCAGCAGAAACTCTGCAAGCCGGAAGGGAGTGGCAGGACATATTGAAAATGATGGAGGAATACCTGCAACCAAGATTACTCTACCCAGCAAGAATCTTATTCAGATTTGATGGAGAAATTAAAACCTTTACAGACAAGCAAAAGCTGATAGAGATCAGCACCACCAAACCAGCTTTACAACAAATGCTAAAGAAACTTCTCTAGGCAAGAAACAGAAGAGAAGGAAAAGATCTACAATAACGAACCAAAAACAATTAAGAATATTGGAATAGGAGCATACATATTGATAATTACCTTAAATGTAAATGGACTAAATGCTCCCACAAATAGACACAGATTGGCTGAATGGATACAAAACCAAGACCCATATATATGCTGTATACAAGAGACCTACTTCAGACCTAGAGACACATACAGACTGAAAGTAAGGGGATGGAAAAGATTACTCCATGCAAATGGAAACCAAAAGAAAGCTGGAATAGCAATTCTCACATCAGACAAAATAGACTTTAAAATAAAGACTATTAGAAGACACAAAGAAGGACACTACATAATGATCGAGGAATCGAACCAAGAAGAAGATATGACAATTGTAAATGTTTATGCACCTAAAATAGGAGAACCTCAATACATAAGGCAAATGCTAACAGCCATAAAAGGGGAAATTGACAGAAACATATTAATAGTGGGAGTTTAACACCCCACTTTCACCAATGGACAGATCATACAAAATGAAAATTAATAAGGAAACACAAGCTTTAAATAATACATTAAACAAGATGGACTTAATTGATATTTATAGGACACTCCAATCAAAAACAACAGAATACATATTCTTCTCAAGTTCTCATGGAACATTCTTCAGGATAGGTCATATCTTGGGTCACAAATCAAGCCTTGGTAAATTTAAGAAAATTGAAATTGTATCAAGTATCTTTTCTGACCACAATGCCATGAGACTAGATATCAATTACAGGAAAACATCTGTAAAAAATACAAACACATGGAGGCTAAACAATACACTACTTAAAACGAAGTGATCACTGAAGAAATCAAACAGGAAATCAAAAGAAACCTAGAAACAAATGACAATGGAGACACGACGACACAAAACCTATGGGATGCAGCTAAAGGGGTTCTAAGGGGGAAGTTTATAGCAATACAAGCCCAACTTAAGAAACAGGAAACATCTCGAATAAACAACCTAACCTTGCACCTAAAGCAATTAGAGAAAGAAGAACAAAAAGTACCCAAAGTTAGCAGAAGGAAAGAAATCATAAAAATCAGATCAGAGATAAATGAAAAATAAATGAAGGAAACAATAGCAAAGATCAATAAAATTAAAAGCTAGTTTGTTGAGTAGATAAAGAAAATAGATAAACCATTAGCCAGACTTATCATGAAAAAAAGGGAGAAGACTCAAATCAATAGAATTAGAAATGAAAAAGGAGAAGTAACAAGTGACACTGCAGAAATACAAAAGATCATGAGAGATTATTACAAGTAACTCTATGCCAAAAAAATGGACAACGTGGAAGAAATGGACAAATTCTTAGAAATGCACAACCTGCCAAGACTGAATCACGAAGAAATAGAAAACATGAACAGACCAATCACAAGCACTGAAATTGAAACTGTGATTAAAAATTTTCCAACGAACAAAAGCCCAGGACCAGATGGCTTCACAGGCGAATTCTATCAAACATTTAGAGAAGAGCTAGCACCTATCCTTCTCAAATTCTTACAAAATATAGCAGAGGGAGGAACACTCCCAAATTCATTCTACAAGGTCACCATCACCTTGATATCAAAACCAGACAAAGATGTCACAAAGAAAGAAAACTACAGGCCAATATCACTGATGAACATAGATGCAAAAATCCTCAACAAAATACTAGAAAACAGAATCCAACAGCACATTAAAAGGATCATACTCCATGATCAAGTGGGGATTCTTCCCGGAATGCAAGTATTCTTCAATATACGCAAATCAATCAATGTGATAAACCATATTAACAAACTGAAGGAACAAAAACCATATGATCATCTCAATAGATGCAGAGGAAGCTTTTGACAAAATTCAACATCCATTTATGATAAAAACCCTGCAGAAAGTAGGCATAGAAGGAACTTTCCATATACGACAAACCAACAGCCAACATCATCCTCAATGGTGAAAAACTGAAAGCATTTCTACTAAAATCAGGAACAAGACAAGGTTGCCCACTCTCAACACTCTTATTCAACATAGATTTGGAAGTTTTACCCACAGCAATCAGAGAAGAAAAAGAAATAAAGGAAATCCAGATTGGAAAAGAAGTAAAGATGTCACTGTTTGCAGATGACATGTTACTATACATAGAGAATCCTAAAGATGCTACCAGAAAACTACAGAGCTAATCAATGAATTTGGTAAAGTTGCAGGATACAAAATTAATGCACAGAAATCTCTGGCCTTCTTATACACCAGTGATGAAAAATCTGAAAGTGAAATCAAGAAAACACTCCCAATTACCATTGCAAAAAAAGAATAAAATATCTAGGAATAAACCTACTTAAGGAGACAAAAGACCTGTATGCAGAAAATTATACGACACTGATGAAAGAAATTAAAGATGATACAAGTAGATGGAGAGATACACCATGTTCTAGGGTTGGAAGAATCAACATTGTGAAAATGACTCTACTACCCAAAGCAATCTACAGATTCAATGCAATCCCTATCAAACTACCACTGGCATTTTTCACAGAACTAGAACAAAAAATTTCACAATTTGTATGGAAACACAAAAGACCCTGAATAGCCAAAGCAATCTTGAGAACGAAAAACTGAGCTGGAGGAATCAGGCTCCCTGACTTCAGACTATACTACAAAGCTACAGTAATCAAGGCAGTATGGTACTGGCACAGAAACAGAAAGATAGATCAGTGGAAGAGGAGAGAAAGCCCGGAGATAAACCCACACACATATGGTGACCTTATCTTTGATAAAGGAGGAAGGAATGTACAGTGGAGAAAGGAGAGCCTCTTCAGTAATTGGTGCTGGTAAAGCTGGACAGGTCCATGTAAAAGTATGAGATTAGATCATCCCTAACACCATACACAAAAATAAGCTCAAATTTTTTTAAAGACCTAAATGTAAGGCCAGAAATTATCAAACTCTTATAGGAAAACATAGGAAGAACACTCTATGACATAAATCACAGCAAGATCCTTTTTGACCCACCTCCAAGAGAAATGCAAATAAAAACAAAATTAAACAAATGAGACCTAATGAAACTTCAAAGCATTTGCACAGCAAAGGGAACCCTAAACAAGACCAAAAGACAACCCTCAGGATGGGAGAAAATAGTTGCAAATGAAGCAACTGACAAATGATTAACCTCCAAAATTTACAAGCAGCTCATGCAGCTCAATAACAAAAAAAAATAAACAACCCAATCCAAAAATGGGCAGAAGACCTAAATAGACATTTCTCCAAAGAAGATATACAGACTGCCAACAAACACATGAAAGAATGCTCAACGTCATTAATCATTAGAAAAATGCAAATCAAAACAACAATGAGATATCATCTCACACCAGTCAGAATGGCCATCATCAAAAAATCTAGAAACAATAAATGCTGAAGAGGGTGTGGAGAAAAGAGAACACTCCTGCAGTGCTGGTGGGAATGTGAATTGGTACAGCCACTATGGAGAACAGTATGGAGGTTCCTTAAAAAACTACAAATACAACTACCATATGACCCAGCAATCTCACTACTGGGCATATACCCTAAGAAACCAAAAATTCAAAAAGAGTCATGTACCAAAATGTTCATTGCAGCTCTATTTACAGTAGCCCAGAGATGGAAACAACCTAAGTGCCCATCATCGGATGAATGGATAAAGAAGATATGGCACATATATTCAATGGAATATTACTCAGCCATAAAAAGAAACGAAATTGAGCTATTTGTAATGAGGTGGATAGACCTAGAGTCTGTCATACAGAGTGAAGTAAGTCAGAAAGAGAAAGACAAATACCGTATGCTAACACATATATATGGAATTTAAGAAATAGAAATGCCATGAAGAACCTAGGGGTAAGACAGGAATAAAGTCACAGACCTACTGGAGAATGGACTTGAGGATATGGGGAGGAGGAAGGGTGAGCTGTGACAAAGTGAGAGAGAGACATTTACATATATCCACTACCAAACTTAAGGTAGAAAGCTAGTGGGAAGCAGCTGCATATCACAGGGAGATCAGCTCGGTGCTTTGTGACCACCTGGAGGGGTGGGATAGGGAGGGTGGGAGGGAGGGAGATGCAAGAGGGAAGAGATATGGGAACATATGTATATGTATAACTGATTCACTTTGTTATAAAGCAGAAACTAACACACCATTGTAAAGCAATTATACCCCCATAAAGATGTTAAAAAGAAATCTTCCAACAAACAAAAGCCCAGGACCATTTGGCTTCACAGAGAATTCTATCAAATATTTAGAGAAGAGCTAACACCTATCCTTCTCAAACTCTTCCAAAATATAGCAGAGGGAGGATCACTCCCAAACTCATTCTATGTGGTCACCATCACCTCGATACCAAAACCAGACAAGGATATCACAAAAAGAAAATTACAGGTTGACATCACTGATTAATATAGATGCAAAAATACTCAACAAAATACTAGCAAACAAATCCAAAACCACATTAAAAGGATCATACACCATGATCAACTAGGATCTATTGTAGAAATGCAAGGATTCCTGAATATATGCAAATCAAACAATGTGACACACCATATTAACAAATTGAAGAATAAAAACCGTATGATAATCTCAATAGGTACAGAAAAAGCTTTTGAGAAAATTCAATACCTTTTTATGATAAAATCTCTACAGAAATTGGGCCTAGAGGGAAGCTACCTCAACATAATAAAGTCAGTATATGATAAAACAACAGCAAACATAATTCTCAATGGTGAAAACCTGAAAGCATTTTCTCTAAGATCAGAAACGAGACAAGGATGTCAACTCTCACCACTCTTATTCAACATAGTTTTGGAAGTCCTAGCCATAGCAATCAGAGAAGAAAAAGAAATAAAAGAAATCCAAATTGGAAAAGAAGAAGTAAACCTGTCACTGTTTGCAGATGGCATGATACTCTACAGAGAACATCCTAAAGACGCTGGCAGAAAACTAATAGAGCTCATCATTGAATTTGGCAGAGTTATAGGATACAAAATTAATACACAGAAATCTGTTGCATTCGTATACAATAACAACAAAAGATCAGAAAGAGAAATTATGGAAACAATCCCATTTACCATCACAACAAGAAGAATAAAATACCTAGGAATAAGCCTACCTAAGGAGGTAATAGACCTGTACTCAGAAAACTCTAATATACTGATGAAAGAAATCAAAGATGAAAGAAACAGATTGAGAGATATACTATGTTCTTGGATTGGAAGAATGAGTGTTGTGAAAATGAATATACTACTGAAAGCAAGCTACAGAGGCAGTGCAATTTCTATCAAATGAGCAAATGGCATTTCTCACAGAATTAAAAAAAAAATTTGCAAGTTGTATGGAAACACAAAAGACCCCAGAATCACCAAAGCAATCTTGAGAAACAAAACTAAGCTGAAGGAATCAGGCTCCCTGACTTCAGACTCTGCTACAAAGCTACAATAATCAAAACAGTATGGTACTTGTACAAAAACAGAAATATAGATCAATGAAACAAGATAGAAAGTCCAGAGATAAATCCAGGCACCTTTGGTCACCTAATCTCTGACAAAGGAGGCAAGAATATACAATGGAGAAAAAACAGTCTCTTCAATAATTGGTGTTGGGAAAACTAGACAGCTACATATACAAGAATGTAATTAGAACACTCCCTATCACTATATACAAAAATAAACTCAGAATGGATTAAAGACCTTAATGTAAGATAGGACAATATAAAACTCCTTGAGGAAAACATAGGAAGAACACTCTTTGACATAAATTGCAGCAAGATGTTTTTTGACCCACCTTCTAAAGAAAATAAAAACAAAAATAAACAAATGGTACCTAGTTAAACTTAAAAGCTTTTGCACAGCAGAGAAAACCATAAACGAGGCAAAAAGGCAACCCTCAGAATGGAAGAAGATACTTGTGAAAGAAGCAACTGTCAAAGGACTAATCTTCAACATCTACAAACAGCTCATACAACTCAATATCAAAAAAAACAAACAAACTAATCAAAAAATGGGCAGAAGAGCTAAATAGTCAATTCTCTAAAGAAGACATACAGATGACCAAAAAGCACCTGAAAAGATTCTCAACATAACTAATTATTAGAGAAATGTAAATCAAAAGTACAATGAGGTATCTCCTCCCACTGGTCAGAATGGCCATTATCAAAAAATCTACAAGCAATAAATGCTGGAAAGGGTGTAGTGAGAAGGGAACCCTCCTACACTATTGGTGGGAATGTAAATTGATACAGCCACTATGGAGAACAGTATGTAGGTTTCTTTAAAAACTAAAAATAGAACTACCATATGACCCAGCAATCCCACTACTGAGCATATACCCAGAGAAAGTCATAATTCAAAAAATACACATGCACTCCAATGTCCATGGCAGCACAATTTACAATAAACAGGACCTGGAAGTAACCTAAATATCTATCAACAGATGAATAGATAAAGAAGATGTTGTTCGTATATACAATGGAATATTACTCAACCATAAAAAGGAACGAATTTGGGTCATTTGTAGAGATATGGATGGACCTAGATTCTGTCATATAGAGTGAAGTACGTCAGAAAGAGAAAAACAAATACCATATATTAACGCATATATGTGGAATCTGAAAAAATTGGTCTAGTTGTCTTATTTCCAAAGCAGAAATAGAGACACAGATGTAGAGAATGGATGTGTGGTCCCGGGGCAGGGATGAGGGTGAGATGTATTGGGAGATTGGGGTTGACATATGTACACTACCATGCGTAAAATAGATAGCTAGTTGGAACATGCTGTAAAGCACAGAGAACTCAGCTGAGTGCTCTGTGGTGACCTAGAAGGGTGGAATGGGGGGGTAGGAGGGTGATCTAACTGGGAGGGGATATATGTATTCATATAGCTGATTCATTTTTTTGTACAGCAGAAATGAACACAACATTGTGAAGCAACTATACCCCAATTAAAAAAAGGAAAAATAACAATATTTTTGGTACAGATATAGAGTAATTTTATCCTTGTACACTGCACGTGAGAAAGTCAAATGGCACGAGTGCTGTAGATAACAGTTTACAGGTTTGTCCGAAATTTAAATACAAAATTACAGTATAAACCAGGAATTCCACATATATATATATATATATATATATATATATACACATACTTACATGTATGTGTTTGTGTGTGTGTGTATATATATATGTATATATATATATATACACGCACACAAAAGAAATGAAAACAGGGACTCAACTGATCTATGTGTCTGTTTTTATGCCAGTACCACACTGTTTAGATTACTTTAGCTTTGTCGTATAGTTTGAAGTCAGGAAGCATGATTCCTCCAGCTCTCTTCTTTTCTCAAGATTATTTTGGCTATTTGGGGTCTTTTCTGTTTTCATATAAATTTAATTTTTTTTTGTTCTTGTTGTGTAGAAAATGCCATTGGTATTTTGATAGGAATTGCATTGAATCTGTAGATTGCATTGGGTTGTGTGGCCATTCTAGTAATATCAATTCTTCCAATTCAAGAAGATGGTATCTCTTTTTATCTGTTTGTGTTGTCTTCAATTTCTTTCATTAGTGTCTTATAGTTTTCTGAGTACGTGTTTTACTCATTAGGTAGATTTTTTCCTATATATTTTATTTTTTGAAACTAGTTATTAGAGAGCTACAAATCAAAACTACAATGAGGTATCACATCAAACCAGTCAGAATGGCCATCAACAAAAAATGTACAAACAATAAATGCTGGAGAGGGTGTGGAGAAAAGGGAGTGCTCCTAAGCTGTTGGTGGGAATGTAAAGTGGTACAGCCACTATGGAGAGCAGTATGGAAGTTCCTTTAAAAACTAAACATAGAGATACCATATGACCCAGCAATCCCACTACTGAGCATATGCCCAGAGAAAACCATAATTTGAAAAGATACATGCACCCCATATTCATGGCAGCACTATTTACAGTAGTCAGGACATGGAAGCAACCTAAATTTCCATCAACACATGAATGGATAGAGATGTGGTACATATGTACAATGGAATATTACTCAGCCATAAAAATAGTGAAATAATGCCATTTGCAGCAACATGGATGGATCTAGAAAACTCTCTTATTTGACTTTTGACAAATTATTATATGTCTCAGTGCAGTCTTCTTTGGGTTCACCCTATTTGAAATGTTTGTGTTTCATGAATCTGGACGTACATTTACCTCATATTTGGGAAGATTTCAGCCATTATTTCTTTTAATAAGCTTTTCACCCTTTCTTCTCCTTCTGGGTCTCCCATAATTCACACACTGATTCCCTTGCTGGTTTCTCATAAGCTCCTTGGGCTTTATTCACTCTTTTTCATTCCTTTTATTGTTGTTTTTCCACTGCCTAAATCATTTCAAATGACCTCTCTTCAAGTTCACTAATTCTTTCTTCTGCTTGATCAAGGTTTCTCTTGAAATTCTCTGTTCATTTATTTCATTCAGTTCTATTCTTCAGTTCCAGAATTCTGTTTTGTTTCTTTTAACGTTTTTTATCTCTTTGTAGTTATTCTCATTTGTTCATGAGAATAAATTTTCATTTGTTTTTTCATGAGAATAAACTTTTCTGATTTTGTTTAGTGGTCTTTCTGTGTCCTCTTGTAACTCATTGAGCTTCCTTAAGATGATTTTAAAAAATTCTTTCTCTGGTAATTCAGAAATATCCATTTCTTTAAAGTTGGTTACTGGAGGTTTATATTCTTCCTTTTTGTTTTGTCATATTTCCCTGATTCTTTGTGTTGGTGTCAATACATGATAAAGAAGCAAGCACTTCTCCCAATTTTTATGGACTGGCTTGACATAGAATCAGCCCAGGTAGAGATGCTGGGAGCCTCTCAAACCGTTTTTGTCTTTTGGTTTTTTTCGGCTGTGCTGTGTCTTCCTATCTGCACATGGGCTTTCTCTAGATGTGGTGAATGAGGGCTACTCTTCGTTGTGGTGCACGGGCTACTCATTGCAGTGGCTTCTCTTGTGGAGCACGGGCCCTAGGCATGTGGGCTCAGTAGTTGTGGTGCACAGGCTTAGTTGCTTCATGGCATGTGGGATCTTCATGGAACAGGGCTCGAACCCATGTCCCCTGCATTGGCAGGTGGATTCTTAACCACTGCATCACCAGGAAAGTCTTCTCAAACCATTTTGATGGATGTGCATAATTAATTTATTTTCAGTACTAATGTAAATGTGATTTTTCCAAATAAGTAAATTTATTTATTTGAAAATTATACGTCTCACTATAGCAATATTATATACAGTATTAATACATATACAAGTAAAGTTTTTAAGAATGAAATAAAAATAAACAAAATTAGAAGTTCTAACATTTTTCTTACCTCCCCCAGTAAATCATCTTGCACACCATGGGATCCTCAATCAGCATGAGGTTTTTCAAATGGCCCCTACCCAGGCCCTACCAGGACATTCTGAATCAGAACTTCTGAGGGTGGAAACCTGGCAAGGATACTTTGAAAAAGTTTCCCTGCTGATTCCCATGTGCACCTCTGGTTAAGAAATACAGATCTACAGATTTAAAAATTAGAGGCCTTAAAAACCTGTAACTAGTAGGCAAATGGCTACTCTGAGTTACAAAGAACAGACAATACAGGGAAATGTATAGCTTGATTAAATATCTGGATTATCACAGACCTCAAAAAACTTTGTTTTCTTCCCTCAACTCTGTATATTTCTTCCTCCATATCTGCCCTCTCCCTTCACTTTTTATTATAATTTTAACTTTTCTATTATAGACAGTAGGCATTCATTTTGAAAATAAATATAAGCAAAAAGAAGAAAATGAAAACTCATCTAGAATCCAACCATTACAAGATAACACTTAAAGTTTTATTTAGAGCCTTCCAGTTATTTATGCTAACATACATTTAAGAGAGGAATGATACTGTACACACTGTTTTTAACCTGACTATTTTTCACTTGATAATTATATTTTTTATATAACAATAATAAGAGTAACAGTGATGAGATAACTGGTGCATGTCAATATGTTTTTAATTGCATATTTCACTTGTTCATTGCCCATTATAGAAAAGTAATTGTCTTTTTTATATCAACCTTATATCCTGCATGCTTGATATACAGATATTCTCTGACTTTTATGTTTTGACATACAATTTTTTGACTTTACAATGGTGCAAAAGTGATATGTACTCTGTAGAAACAATACTTTGAGTTTTGAATTTTGATCTTTTCCTGATCTAGTGATATGCAGTATGATACTCTCTTGTGATGCTGGGCACTGGCAATGAACCATAGCTCACAGTCAGCAATGTGATCACGAGAGTAAGCAACTGATACAATTACAATCTTTTCTGTATCTGTATAGCCATTCTTTTTTTTCTTTAAACTTTCAATACACTATTTGGTAAATCACATGAGATACTAAACATTTTATTATAAAATAAGCTTTGTGTTAAATGATTTTGCCCAAAGGTAGGATATTGTAAGTGTTCTGAGTATGTTTAAGGTAGGCTAGGCTAAGCTATGATTTTTGGCAGGTTAAGTGTATTAAATGCACATTTGACTTACAATATTTTCAACTTAGGATGGGTTTATCAAGATATAACCCCATTGTAAGTCAAGGGAGATCTATAATTGCTTATTCATTCCAGGAATGTTATTGGTTGATTCCTTCAGATTTCTGACACAGATGATTATGTTATCTACAAAATAAAACAGTATTATTTCTTCCTTCCCAATTTGTATACACTTTCTTCCTTTTTCTTGTCTTACTGAATTAGCTAGGGCTTCCAGTACAATGTTGAAAAGCAGTAGTGAGAAGTAACACTCTTTTATTTATTTATTTATTTATATCTTTATTTGAGTATAATTGCTTTACAATGGTGTGTTAGTTTCTGCTTTATAACAAAGTGAATCAGCTATACATATACATATATCCCCAAACTTCCTCCCTCTGTTGTCTCCCTGTTACCCTCCCTATCCCACCCTTCTAGATGTACGAAAAGCATGGAGCTGATCTTCCTGTGCTATACAGCTGCTTTCCACTACCTACCTATTGTACATTTGGTAGTGTATATATGTCCATGTCACTCTCTCACTTTGTCCCAGCTTACCCTTCCCACTCCCCGTTTCCTCAAGTCCATTCTCTAGAAACAATATTCTTGCCTCATTCCTGATCTTAGTGGGAAAGTTTGGAGTTCCATACTTTTACATATGATGTTAGATATAATTTTTCTTGTAGATAGTATTTATCAAGTTGAGGAAGTTCCTCTATTCTTAGGTTGCTGAAAGTCTTTGTTATGGATGAATGTTGGATTTTTTCAAATGCTTTATTTGCACTTATTGACGTGATTGTGTCATTTTTCTTCTTTAACATATTGATGTTTGGTCATATTGATTTTTGAATGTTGAAACATTCTTTCATACCTGCAATAAATCCCACTAGATAGTGGTGTATAATTATTTTTATACATTGTTGGATTTGATTTGCTAATACCTGGTTGAGAATTTTTACGTCTATGTTCCTTAGAAATAGTTGTCTCTAGTTTTCTTATAACCTCTTTGTTCAATTTTGATATAAAGATAATGCTGACCTTTTAGAATAAGTTAAGAGTATGCCTCTGCATCTCTATTAAAAAAAGATTGTAGATAATTTGTATAATTTATTCCTTAAGTGTTTGGTTGAATTCACCAATGAATCCAACTGGGCCTGGTGTTTCCTGTTTTGAAAAGTTGTTAATTATTGATTTCATGTCTTTAATAGACGTAGGCCTATTCAAATTTTCTATTTGATTCTATGTGAGTTTAGGAAGGTTGTGTCTTTCAAGAAATTGGTCCATTTCATCTATGTTATCAAATTTGTAAGTGTAGAGTTGTTCCTAATATTCCAATATTATCTTTTTCATGTTCTTTGGCTCTGTAGTGATTTTCCTTCTTTCATTTCTAATTTAATAACATTTATTTTTTCTCAGTTAACCTTGTCTAGAGGCTTTTCAATTTTATTCACCTTCTAAGAAGAAGCTTTTAAATTTATTGATTTTGTTTACTGATTTCCTGTTTTAAATTTTATTGATTTCTGCTCAAATTTATTATTTCTTTTCTTCTTCTTACTTTGGATTTAATTTGCTCTTCTTTTTTAATTTCCTAAATAAAATCTTAGATTATTGATTTTAGACTCTCTTCTTTCCTGATATATGCATTCAGTACGGTAATTTTTCACTAGATATTGCATTTGCTACATCTTACAAATTTTAATAGGTTGTATTTTTATTTTCATTTAGTTCAAAATATTTTAAAATTTCTCTTGAGAGTTTTTCTTTGACCTATGTTTAATTTAGAAGTGTGTTTTTAAATCTCCAAGTATTGGGGAATTTTCCATCTATCTTTCTGTTATTGATTTCTAGTTTAATTCCATTGTGGTCTGAGAGCAGACATTGTATTATTTCTATTATTTGAAACTGTTAAGTTTTGTTATATGGCCCCAAATTAGTTCTATCTTGGTTAATGTTCCATGTGAGCTTGAGAAGAATGTGTAATCTGCTGTTGTTGGGTAGTTTATAGATGTCAATTTTATCCAGTTGATTGATGATACTGTTAAATTCAATTATATCTTTACTGAATTTCTGCCTGCTGGATCAGCCCATTTCTGATAGAGGGGTGTTAAAGTTCTCAACTACAATAGTGGATTCATCTATTTCTCCTTGTAGTCCTAATATTTTTTGCCTCACATATTTTGACACTTTTTTGTTAGGTTCATACACATTAAGAATTATTATGTCTGGGGGCTTCTCTGGTGGTGCAGTGTTTAAGAATCTTCCTGCCAATACAGGGGACATGGGTTCGAGCCCTGGTCTGGGAAGATCCCACATGCTGCGGAGCAACTAAGCCAGTGTGCCACAACTACTGAGCCTATGCTCTAGAGCCCGGGAACCACAACTACTAAGCACGTGTGCTACAAGTACTGAAGCTTGCATGCTTAGAGCCTGTGCTCTGCAACAAGAGAAGCCTCTGCAATGAGAAGCCCGTGCACCACAACAAAGAGTAACCCCCACTCGCCGCAACTAGAGAAAACCTGCACACAACAACGAAGACCCAATGCAACCAAAAATAAATAAATAAAATTAATTAATTAAAAAAAAGAATTATTATGTCTTCTTGGAGTACTGAACCCTTTTTTCAGTATTTAATGCCCTTCTTTATCCCTGATAACGTTCTTTGTTCTGAAGTCTTCTCTGTTTTATATTAATATCGTTATTCCAACTTTCTTTTGATTAGTGTCAGAATGAAGTATCTTTCACCATCCCTTTACTTTAATCAAGCTGTGACTTTATATTTAAAGTGGGTTTCTAGTAGACTACATATAGTTGGCTTTTTTTTATCCACTCTTAAAATTCCTATCTTTTAACTGATATATTTAGTCCATTGTCATTTAAAGTGATTTTTGATATAGTTGTATCAATATCTATGATATTTGTTTGTTTTCTTGTTTTTAATTTAATTTTATTTCTTTATACAGAAGGTTCTTATTAGTTATCCATTTTATACATATTAGTGTATATGTGTCAATCGCAATCTCCCAATTACTAGAAGAAATTTGAAAAGAAGTATAACAGATATGCTTACAAAGAATAAAAAATGAAATCCATAAAATGCTCTATTAAAACCACAGAAGGCAGTAAAAGTGTGGATGACAAAATAGGCACAAAGAACAAGGGCAACATATTCTTTGTAAGCATATCTGTTATACTTCTTTTCAAATTTCTTCTAGTAGTTCTCTCTCTCTCTCTGTCTCTGTCTCCGTTTTTGTGTGTATATATGTGTGTATATATATATATGTGTGTGTGTGTGTGTGTGTGTGTGTGTGTATATATATATATATATATATATATATATATACCAAGTATTGCCTCTCCAGTGTCCGTTGATTGATGAATTGATAAAGCAAATACATTCCCAAGTAATATTCCATTTTGTGTATGTGCACACACACACAGGAATATTATTCAGCCTTATAAAAGGAGGAAATCCTGCCACTTGCAAAAACATGGATGGACTTTAAGAGCATTATGCTAAGTAAAATAGTTCAGAAAGAGAAAGCGAGTACCATATGATCTCATTTACCTGTGGAATCTAAAAAAGGAGACAAAAGAATTGATAGGTACAGAGAACAAATTGGTGGCTGCCAGAGGTGGAGGATGGTGTGGGGGATGGGGGGTGAAATGGGTGGAGGTAGTCAAAAAGTACAAACTTCCAGTTCTAAAATAAATAAGTCCTGGGTATGTAATATACAACAGCATGGTGCCTATAGTTAATAATGCTGTATTGTATATTTGCAAGTTGCTAAGACAGTAGATCTTAAAATTTTTCATCAAAAGAAAAAAATTTGTAACTAAGTGTGATGATGGCTGTTAACTAGACTTATTGTGATAGTCATTTTGCAGTATATATCAAATCATTATGTTGTACACCTAAAACTAATATAATGTTATATGTCAATCATATCTCTATAAAAATATATTGCTTCCCTTAAATTAGTTCTATTATCTACTTTTGGAATCTGCATAATTTCTTTGGTTCTATCTTCTAGTTGCCTCTTCTACTGTATCTGATATTTTGTTTAACTCATCCAGTGGGTTTCTTTTTATCAATTCCTTGTTTTTTATGTCTAGACATTATTTCCCCCTAATATGCATTTTTTGTGTGTAGACTATTTTTGTTTACTCATTTTGGGAATTTCATTTATTATTTATATATTTAGTATATAGTTATTTCATGTTCTGCATCTAATAGGTGTAGTCCTGAGGGTATAAATGTGTGGATTTATTGCCTGAATGTTTTTGGTGATTTTTGTTGTTAAATGCATATTCAATTATTCTTAGTCTGTTAGAATTCCACATTGAGGAGATGCTTTTATTCTCACTGGGCTACTGGGAGGTTGTGGGTGGTAAAAACCTGGGACCACTTTAACTCCCTTTAAATCCCAGCTTTTGTGGGTGTCTTTTGATCAGTTTCCCAACACTGTCAGTTAGTTTCTTTTTTATTTATTGAGATATGATTTATATATAGTGCTGTTTGTGTTTAGGTTGTATAATGTGTTGATTTGATACATTTATATATTGCAATATAATCACCACAGCATTAGGTAACATATCTGTCATGTTACATAATTATCATTTTCTTTTCAGGTAAAGACATTTAAGATCTAGATTTATAGCAACTTTGAAATATATAATACAGTATGCATTAGATCTCCAGACTTATTCATCTTCTAACTGCAAATTTTTGTCCTTTGACCAATATCTCCTTAATTGACATACTCCCAACCCGTGATAATCACCATTCTATTCTTTATCTATGAGTTCTAAAATTTTAAATTTCACATATACGTGATATCAGACAGTATTAGTCTATCTTGGTCTGATTTCTCTCACTTAGCAATGCCCTCAGCATCCATCCATGTTGTTGTAAATGGAAGAATTTCCTTCTTTCTAATGGTGACAAGATTAAAACTATAAGGCTTTGATGAAAAAAAAATTGAAGAAGACTAAAACAAATGGAAAGATATCCTGTGTTTATGGATTGAAAGAATTAATGTTTTTAAAATGTCCATCCTACCCAAAGCCATCTATAGATTCAATGAAATCCCTATCAAAATTCTCATGTCATTTTTCACAGAAATAGAAAAAAAATCCTAAAATTTGTATGGAATCACAAAATACCCCAAATAGCTAAAACAAACCTGAGAAAGAAGAGCAAAGACAGAGACCTCACACTTGTTGACTTCAAACTATACTACAAAGCTGTACTAATCAAGCGTATGGTACTGGCATAAAAATAAACACATAGACAAATGGAACAGAATAGAGAGCCCAGAAATAAACTTCAACATATATGGTCAACTAATAGTCAACAAGGAAATCAAGAACACTCTGTGGGGAAAGAATATTCTCTTGAATAAATGGTGCTGAGTGACTAGATAACCATATGCAGACAAATGAATAGGATCCCTATCATACATTGATCACAAAAATTAATTTGAAATGGATTAAAGACATAAACACATGGTCTGAAAGTTAAATTCCTAGGAGAAAACACAGAGAAAAAACACCTTGACTTTAGTATCAGCTATAACTTTTTGGATTTGACACCAAAAGAACAAAAACAAAAATCAATAACTGGGACTAGATCACTCTAAAAACTTCTGCACCACGAAAGAAATAATTGACAACGTGAAAAGACAACTGATGGAATGGAGAAAATGCTTGCAAATCATTCAGTTTCTTTATCACGCTATCACCTGTAGCACTGAGTTGAATATCCTCTCTCTGGGAAACACGAACTCTTGTGTTTTCTTGCTGCTCCTGCTCTGATTTGAGCTCAGTATGGCAGAGAGGGGTTATCTTGAAAGTTTTAGAAATCATCAGATATCAATTTATTAAATTAAAAAAAATTGAAATGAGAGAACCTTTAAGAATATATTTTTCCATGTTTCATAAAACACAAAACTTTTCTTGACTCAGTGTTTCTTGATTTTTTCTGGAAATGCTTCCATTTCTTCTCATTTATTCAAAAATAACAATTTTTCTTAATATTTGTATCATTTTTCTTTTTGTCTTCACTGGTCTTGACATATGTTTCCTTATTTTATAATTCATCCAAAGAACCAGGCTTTATTGTCTTAATTATCTTTATTGTTTTTTGGTTTTCTAATTCATTAGGTTCTGCTCTTATTTATTTCCTTCTATTTTACATGCATTCTACCATTCTCATGCCTATATTATTGTGATGATTCTATTATTTATTGTCATGTATGTCACATGTAATGCACAGTCCTTACATTGCCTGTATCTTATAATCATAGGGGAAGCCCACTTTCTAAATGTGTACTAGCCAATGATGTACCTGTTTTCTTTTTTAACTGTTGTTGTTGTTGTTTTTCAATATCTTAGGTTAAAAGCATAGCTCAGTAATTTTCAATAATTTTTCTTATTGTACGTATTCACTTAAAACCACAAATTTCCAGGGACTTCCCTGGCAGTCCAGTGGTTAAGACTCCACATGTCCAATGCAGCGGGCTTGGGTTCGATCTCTGGTCAGGGAACTAAGATCCCCCATGCTGAGGGGTGCTGCCCCCCAAAAAAATAGTGCATAGGTTTTCTTTCTTGGCTATTTTTTCCAGGAATATATTTTTTTAGAAAATATTTTAAAAATTTGTTGCCTAGTACATGGCCAATTTTATAAATATTCCATATGAAAAGAAAACCTATTCTTTAATTGTTATTTCCAAGTGTCACTACTTTGCCATTAAATAAAATTCTTAATTGATTTGTTCAAATCATTTATATCTTCAGCAATGTTTTATTGACTCTGAATTATAAACAAATTTTGTTAAATATTTCCAACTTTGTAGATTTTTAAACAGTTTTTTTGTAACTCTGTCAAAGTTTTCTGGATATATTTTGAGGTATTTTTGTGATTGTTTCATATTCCTCTTGAATGGATCAATTTATCATGAATTAATTATCCTCTTTACCACTTATCATATTTTTATTTTCTTTAACATTTATTTGTTTGTGTGTTAGTTGGGTTTCCTAGAACTGGAGTCTGTGATGTGCAAGGGGTTTACTGAAGGAGTTCTCTGTGAGAAGAGATGGAAGCAGGATTGGACAGCAGAAGAAGTAAGGCCAAATGCAATTTCAGGAAATGTATAGTTTTAGTCTATTCCCATGATGATTTCTGTAGCGTGGATTGCACCACAGAGTTTACAATTTCTTGAAGCAAGGGGTCTGGGCTTTTATAACCACACATTAACCAGTCACTGGCCAGGGATCACCCACGAGGCTAAGGACAAACTTCTGGAGAAGGGTAGAGGTGCGAGCTATTAGCAGCCAATGCTACAACAACTGGAATGTTCAACTTAGTAGAGTGGATCAAGCAAAGACAGGAACTACTTTTGCTATAGTTTGGTAACAATGCTGCCATAGCAGATGTCTTTTAGTTAGTAATTATCTCCTTGGTATATCTTTTCCTATCCATTTAATTCACCTTCTTTGCCACTTTATTATTGGTATATCTCTTGTTTAGCATTGGAAAACTCAGTACAAAATAGTGACTAGGAGCATTATTTCTGAAGTTATTCCACCTGAGTTTGAAACCACTTAGACAATTTAACAATTATAATAACCTGGGTAAAGTAATTAATATTTTAACCTCAGTTTCCTTCCTATAAAATGTGGGTTATAGTAATACCTACTTAATAGTGTTGTTGTGGGAATTAAAAGATTAATGTGAAGTATTTAGAAAATTATTGCTCACTATATGATAGTTATTATTTCTGTTTTTCTAGTTAAAAAACTTAAAATTTTGCATACTCAACAAATTTTATAAAGTTAGTAAAAATCTTAATCCTCCTTAAATCTCACTAACTCTGTTTTTCCTCCATCAGTTTCTATGTTTTTATTGTCTAGGATTTAGTTTCATCAAGCATTTTTCATTCCCAATATTATTCTTTATTACGTTGAATTATTTTTGCAGTCAGTGGCTATATAAATTATTCTCATGTACAACTTTGTTTTAGCTCACCATTGTTTCTTGAATCCTAACATATCTTTTAGACCCAATTCCCACCTTACTGATGTATGCCTTTTTACTTTCTCACTCCCATGTTCTTCTGCATCTCCCCCACTCCCCCTCTCTCTAATTATCTTTCTTAACATAATTATGGGTAGATTTCAGGCTTTGGTGGGAGAACCACACCTTTGTCTTCTTTCTCTGAGAAGTATTTCTCCCATTGAAATAATTCACTCAGTGCCACCCTAATCCCTTCAAATAATTTTTACAATGGGAGTGAAGGTCATATCATTGATTTGATTCTCATTGTAAAGATACCTTTTAATCAGCTTAGAACATTTCCTTTTTCAGGTTTTACCATTTGAGTTTGAGAAGTAGCTGTCTCTTCCAATACTATAAATACTTTGACTATTCTTTCAAGTCTCTTTCATTTCTGTCTTAAATTGGACTAGTTCATTTTTGAGTTTATCTCTTTTTTGTAATACCTTTGCAAATACAGCCAACAACAAGCAACACATGCTTTTGAAATTCTGTTTTCCAACCATTTCCTCTAGAATAACAATTTGACAAGGTACATGATTCATTTTTCACATTATTACAGGGAAGACATTTGCATGATTTGCTACTGCATAACAGAGGTAACAACCTTTCTAGTCTCTGATTATAACTTATTTGCTGCCTATTGACCAACCAATAAGCCAGTGCCAAATATTTTGAGCTTTTCTCAAGAAGATTCCCATAACTTCAATTTCAGTCTATTATGTTGCAATAATGAACAATCCTACAGTCTCGTTGGCTTAAAACAACAAAGATTTATTTTTCTTGTTCACTTTACATTTTCATTGCAGTTGAATTGTGGCTCCTCTCTGGCCCCCACAGTGACAGAGTATCTATTAACTGGAGACTTATGGGTAACCATAAAAAAAAACAGAAATAACAGTAAAGCATGGCAAATTGAATACCAGTTCTTAATCTTCCACCAAAAGGTAATCACATTTAATTGTTTAAAGCAAGTCGTAAGGGCACACTTCAATCCAAAGGGATTAATCCAATTTGATTCACTAACTCCCTCATATTAAAAATGAGATTTGATGTCATTTCATGAATTTGAGTTATGTGGTTCTGAAATTTTTATAGTCCTTGATTTCAAAGAACAGATTCTATATTTATCCTTAGGTAGTAATTTTCTTGATATACTTATACATCTGTGTTTTTCACTTGTCTGTATTTTCCTGTCTTTTCATACTACTCTTCTAATATTTCTACACACCACAACAAAGGCAATCTGTTAGCAAGCTAAGTATTATAAACCTTGATGCCTAGTAGGGAAAAGGAGCTACCTGAGGTGAGAAAATTCCTGCTCAACCATCTGATATCATTCCAAAGCAATGAAGAGTGGTGTAAAAGAAAGGAAGCAGGATTTTGCAATAAGGAAATTTTATATTTGCTTAATATCTTAGTTTTCTTATGCCAACTAAATAGGACTCAAAGAAAAGACAGAGAGGAAACTTGCTCAAGCCTCTTAGATAGCCTCATCCAACAGAGGACAGACAGCAGAAGCTAGAAGAAATACAATCCTGCAGCCTGTGGAACAAAAACCACATTCACAGAAAGATAGAAAAGATGAAAAAGCAGAGGGCTATGTACCACATGAAGGAACAAGATAAAACCCCAGAAAAACAAACAAACAAAGTGGAGATAGGCAACCTTCCAGAAAAAGAATTCAGAATAATGATAATGAAGATGATCCAGCACCAAGGAAAAACAATGGAGGCAAATATCGAGAAGATGCAAGAAATGCTTATCAAAGAACTAGAAGAATTAAAGAACAAACAAACAGAGATGAACAATACAATAACTGAAATGAGAAATACGCTAGAAGGAATCAGTAACAGAATAACTGAGGCAGAAGTACGGATAAGTGACCTGGAAGACAGAATGGTTGAATTCACTGCTGCAGAACAGAATAAAGAAAAAAGGATGAAGAGAAATAAAGACAGTCTAAGAGACTTCTGGGACAACATTAAACATAAAAACATTCACATTAGAGGGGTTCCAGAAGGAGAAGAGAGAAAGAAAGTACCTGAGAAAATATTTGAAGAGATTATAGTTGAAAACCTCCTTAACAAGGGCAAGGAAAAAGCCACCCAAGTCCAGGAAGCACAGAGAGTCCCATACAGAAAAAACCCAAGGAGAAACACACCGAGACGCATAGTAATCAAATTGGCAAAAAATAAAGACAAAGAAAAATTATTTCAAGCAGCAAGGGAAAAATGACAAATAACATACAAGGGAACTTCTATAAGGTTAACAGCTGATTTCTCAGCAGATACTCTACAAGCCAGAAGGAAGTGGCATGACATATTTAAAGTGATGAAAGGGAAGAAACCACAAACAAGATTACTCTACCCAGCAAGGATCCCATTCAGATTCAATGGAGAAATCAAAAGTTTAAAGACAAGCAAAAGCTAAAAGAATTCACCACCAGCAAAACAGCTCTACAAAAAATGCTAACTTCTTTAAGTGGGAAACACAAGAGAAGAAAAGGACCTACAGTATGGAAACACAAAAGACCCCAAATACCCAAAGCAGTCTTGAGAAAGAAAAACGGAGCTGAAGGAATCAGACTCCCTGACTTCAGACTATACTGCAAAGCTACAGTAATAAAACAGTATGGTACTGGCACAAAAACAGAAATATAGATCAATGGAACAAGATAGAAAGTCCAGAGATAAACCCATGCACATATGGTCACCTTATCTTTGATAAAGGAGGCAAGAATATACAGTGGAGAAAAGACAGCCTCTTCAATAACTTGTGCTGGGAAAATTGGACAGGTACATTTAAAAGAATGAAATTAGAACACTCCCTAATACCATACACAAAAATAAACTCAAAATGGATCAAAGACCTAAATTTAAGGCCAGACACTGTCAAACTCTTAGAGGAAAACATAGGCAGAACACTCTATGACATAAATCACAGAAAGATCTTTTTGACCCACCTCCCAGAGAAATGGCAATAAAAACAAACAAAAAATGGGACCTAATGAAACTTAAAAGCTTTTTCACAGCAAAGGAAACCATAAACAAGATGAAAAGACAACCCTCAGAATGGGAGAAAATATTTGCAAATGAAGCAATGGACAAAGGATTAACCTCCAAAACATACAAGCAACTCATGCAGCTCAGTGTCAAAAAAACAAACAACCCAATCCAAAAACGGGCAGAAGATCTAAATAGACATTTCTCCAAATAAGACATACAGATGGCCAAAAGCACATGAAAAGCTGCTCAGCATCACTAATTATTAGAGAAATGCAAATCAAAACTACAATGAGGTATCACCTCACACCATTTAGAAAATCTACAAACAACAAATGCTGGAGAGGGGTTGGAGAAAATTTAACCCTCTTGTACTGTTGTTGGGAATGTAAATTGATACAGCCACATTGGAGAACAGTATGGAGGTTCCTTAAAGAAATAAAATTAGAATTACCATATGACCCAGCAATCCCACTACTGGGCATATACCCAGAGTAAACCATAATTCAAAAAGACACATTCATCCCAATATTCATTGCAGCACTATTTACAATAGCCAGGTCGTGGTACAACCTAAATGTCCATTGACATAGGAATGTATAAAGTAGTTGTGGTACATATATACAATGGAATATTACTCAGCCATAAAAAGGATCAAAATTGTGTCATTTGTTGATACATGGATGAATCTAGAGACTGTCATACAGAGTGAAGTAATTCAGAAAGAGAAAAACAAATATCATATATTAGTGCATATATGTTGAAACTAGAAAAGTGGTACAAATGAACCAGTTTGCAGGGCAGAAATTGAGACACAGATGTAGAGAAGAAACGTATGGACACCAAGAGGCGAAAGCAGCGGGGGGGTTGTGGTGGTGCTGTGATGAATTGGGAGATTGAGATTGACTTATATTCACTAATATGTATAAAATGGATAACTAATAAGAACCTAGTGTATAAAAAAATAAATAAAATATAATTCAAAGAAAAGAAAAGACAGAATTAAGTTCTAGGAAAGTGAAGCTCAAACAATTAAATGTACAGTCTTAGTGGAAGACACACCTTTTACCTTCCTATCACATTTGTTTACATCAGTTTAGCCAGATCTTACTCACTAGTTAAATTCATATGTCACCATCAAGATCAACATTCCTTCAGAGAACAGGTCACTTACATCTTTTGTGTACTTCTCAGTATATATCCTAATCATTTTTGGTTTTCAAAAGATAATTGTGGGTTAATTTACCTTCTAATATAAAGTAGATGTTCAATAGGTATTTCTCAATGACTTAATTTCAACTTATAAGATAATGTCATTTACAGACGTGTCATTTCTAAATTGTTCATTGAATTTGTAATTCCACTTTTGTATGTCACTATTGTTACATTTGACTTTAAGGTGAAACCACTTTACTCCATGGCTGATTCATTTGTTCTGAGGAGACTGAGGTACGCTTATTCATTTGGGAGTAAAACTATCAAGAATTAAAATGAAGTAATCTTGAGTTTGATTTTGAGTTGAGTTATAAAGGACTTGAAGTTTTTATATTTTAATAGGCAGCCCAATTTTTTTTTATTACTCTTATAACCATTTTATTACATTTGTGTGTTTTTAACTGAGATGTAATTGACATATAATGTTTAAGGCGTACAACCAGTTGATTTGATACATTTATATAATGTGATGTGATTACCTCTGTAGCACTACCCATCATCTCTATCACATCACATAATTATCATTTCTTTTGGTGGTGAGAATATTTATATCTAGTCTCTTAGCAATTTTGAAATATATCATACAGTATTATTGAGTATAATCACAAGGCTGTGTGTTAGATCTTCAGAATTTATTCATTTTCTAGTTGCAAATTTTTACCTTTTGACCAACATCTCCCCAATTCCCACCCCACTCCTGCCCCTGGTAACTACCGTTCTTCTTTCTGTTTCTGTGAGTTCAGCTTTTACAAATTCCAGATGTATGTGATATTACACTATATCTGTCTTTCTCTGTATTAAGCAGCCCCATTCTTGATTTAGCTTTCTCCAAGTTGTCTCAGAAATGATGAAGCAGGATTTTGTCTCTCCAATGTTACTTTCAGTCTTTTTACTATGGTAATTTAGTACTTGGAATCTGATGTATCTGTCAGTAGAGAACCCTTTCTCTGTACCTGTTTAATCTCTAAAGTAAATTATCTTCATACTCAATTAGTGGGCCTGGAATTTTTTCCCTGCAGGCACCCAATTAAGAAGAATAAAACTAAAGTCATGACTTATGTGGCTCGATGTTATAAAATGCCTTTGATATATCATAATTTTCTTAATTTAAAGTGATGATATTTCTTCTTCTGAGATTTCTTTTCAGCCTCTCTCTGTTCAATAATAAACACTCATATTTTTACAAGTAAAGAGGGACATGCTTTTGTACAAAGTGAAAATTTCAAGAAAGACTGTTTTTCAAGTAGTGTATATAATTTTAAGTAAATAGTTCAATTTTGCTCACACATCCATGAGTGTATTTAACTACACACATCCATCTAAATAATATTAAACTTATCCTACTGAGTTAAGTCTTATTGACACAGTGTCTTAATTTTTTCAGAAAGCTTTACTTCTCCATTCCTTCTGTTTTAAAATAAAAGGAATGATTTCACATGCTTTTCACATTATAAGAACATTATATTAACATTTTGAGGAAAGCTTCTACTTCAAGTTAACTCTCTAGAGCTGTGTCTTCCTTTGTAGTTCACACATAATTGCCTGATTGACAAAATATTTGTAGTGGACCATATCAAATAACATACTTCTATAGTTTTATTTTGATATACCTATATGAAGTCTAATATAGGTAGACTTTTCTCTTAATGATGTTGTATTAGTTCATTTTGTGATGTTTCTCATGGTTTTAATGGGATTGCCCAAATGTTTGTTTTTCTAAGAAAAATATTTTAAGGTATTTAAATACCTTACACAGTAAGATATACCTTATGAGTAAGATAGCCTTAGGAGAAGGTTCATTCCTCATGATTCCTGGGGACTGAAATCATACATAATTATTCTTCAAAGTACTTCATATAACACAAATGACATATAATAAATAATAATTCATATTCTGACAGGTAAAGAACCTTAGCTTCCTTTGGCTGCAGCCACTTTGAGATGGAGCTAAAGAATTTTTAGCTTTCAAATATTTGAAAAGAATATAATCTAAGTTTGCCAGGGTCACAAAAATATTATAGACATGTGAAGGTACTTACTTGATAAAATTCCAGGAAGCAATTTTTTTTAAGTCATGATATCTGATAATCAGTCAGAACCTTTTGATTATAAATAATTCTCTGAATCTTGAAAACACTCCTGTGAGGAATTGTATCTATTGATCAAGATAGAATATATATATATGTACAGCAAAATTATTTGCTTTTTAACTAATTTTTTGAGATATCTATAGATATATATAATTATAATTTACATATTAACTAAGACCACACAATGAAATTGACTTTATTCAGGAAAGGAAATGTACTTTTCACAATTAAGTTTTTCTAAACCTCTTATAAGATGTTTTCCTTTTAAAGCATCAACAATAAAAATGTGACTCAGAATTACAAGATCTGGCATCCGTTACTAATCACGGTTGACTTAGCCTGAGGTTAAAATGTGATATAGGTGAAGTTTGTTTCCAGTGTTCCATATGTTGAGAAAGTAAGCAGTTGTCTAAATAGTATGAGAGGAGCACTGCTAGATAAAGCTATTTCTCAGTTCCAAAACATCTCAAGTTACGTTGTTAGAAATTGCCCTTTATGGTTGTTGTTATTTTAAATTATTTGCATTTTTAATTGGAAAATAAATGTATCTACATGGTGAAAATACAGACATTACAAGAAAATACACCAGGGAAACTAAATATCACTTACTATTCAGAAGATTAATTGTTAGATCCAAGTTAAGCCATGGGAGAAGGCTATTTACATAAAAATGGAAAACGAATCTAGACCATCAAAACACTGACTTGGGATTGAGGGAATAAAAATGAGGAAGGGTAAAAAAAACAAAGAATAGCTAAGGAATTATACTAAAGAAAACCTCACTACACTGTAGTACTCCACTCACACCTACACTCCTGAGATTGTGTTTCTTGCTCTGAAATATTCTCTTTACAAACCAGATTTTCCCACCAAAACTTGTCAATCTTGTCTGTATACCAATCATGCTAATGTCAGGAGCTAAGCTAGGTGATATAATAAAATACTGATCCCTACAAATGCATAATATATATACATATGTACAATATGACACATTGAACATTTCTTTGTGTTTTCAGTAAGTTCTGTTAACTCAGCACGTCCAAAACTTAATTATATTCAACTAGCTTTTATCTCATTACTATTACATATATTTATATATTTTCACATCCATGTAATCCCTCACTACGCTGTAAACTCTTTGAAGGCAGGCATTTGATTTTTATTTCCTTTGGCATAGCTAGCAATTATATATATAACAATACATTTATAACAATACAATTGTATAATAATACAATTATAAAAATTACATCAGTGTAGATTCCCAGAATGTCGATTCTTTTACTCAGAACTCTTTGAGTATCTACCATGTGCCGAGCACTTTGCTTTATACCAAGATAATAAATCCCACTCCTCAAGGAATTCACAGTTTAGCAGGCAGAATTGGAGGGTGGATGCTAAATCAATAGCTAAATATAAAGGAATATTGTCTTCTAGGAATACAGAGTACAGACACTTAACCTAGCATAGAATAATGTCAGGGAAGGCTTCCTAAAGGGGGTGACATATGTATAAAATCCTGAACTTTAAACCATAACTAGAAGTTAATGATTTAAAGGGAGCTTGATGTTAGAGATTTCTGGCAGAGAGGTTAGGTTTAGCGAAGACATGTAGTAAGAAGCAGATTACTTTCTTCTTTGCAGGGGGGAGGGAGGCCATTAAATATGGAAAATTTCAAACATATACCAATGTAAAGAGAATAGTAATAAAAAAGCATATGTACCTATAATTCAACCTCAAAAATTATCAACACATCACTAATCAATTTTTATCTACACTCCACTCCTCCCCACACCTGTCTCATATTGAAGTAAATCTCAGGCTTCATATAATTTCATAAATGAACAGTTTTGTACATTTCTGTAGAAAATAATAACTCTTACACTCTTGCCAAAAAAAACCCTATTAAGGTGGTGTTTTAATGTCTTGGGTCATTTTGTGACTAATATGTGGGAGGTAACACATTGTAATTGCTGTAGTTATTCAAGGAGTACCTACATCTCACTAAGAAACTACCTCTTAGTTTGGACCTGGATCACTGAAGCCTGAAGACCTTTAAATCTTGAGGCTTAAAGGCATTGGTAGGCTTTGGTG
Organism: Leucopleurus acutus; assembly: GCF_964270905.1. Taxonomy (NCBI): domain Eukaryota; kingdom Metazoa; phylum Chordata; class Mammalia; order Artiodactyla; family Delphinidae; genus Leucopleurus; species Leucopleurus acutus. The sequence continues at coordinate 74,939,834 of NC_139148.1, forward strand.
ACTTTAACTTATTAAAACTCATTCTTCTTCTGAGTCATACCTTTCTTCTTTTCTAAAGCTATGTGATGGTTAACTTTATGTGTCAATTTAGTTAAACGCTAGTACCCATCTGTTTGGTCAAACACCAGTCTAGATGTTGCTATGAAGGTATTTTTTAGATATGACTAATATTAAATCAGTGAACTTTAAGTAAAGCAGATTACCCCCAATAATGTGATTGGACCTCATCTAATCAATTGAAAGCTTTAAGAGAAAAGACTAAGTTCTCCTGAGAAAGAAGGAATTTTTCCTGGAGGCTACTTTGGACTCAAGGCTGCAACATCAATGCTTGCCAGAATTGGCAACCTGCCAGCCTGCCCCACAGATTTGGAACTTGCCACCTCCACTAATTGTGTGAGCCAATTCCTTTAGTTAAATCTCTCTCTCTCTCTCTCTCTCTCTCTCTCTCTCTCTCTCTCTCTCGACAGATCTATCTTTCTATCTATCTAAATATATATAGATATAGATAGATAGACATAAGTATATAGATATAGATAGATAGAGATAGAGATACAAATGAGTTTTCTGATTTTATTCTTTTATTTCTGATATTAATTCTCTAATTTGATTAGATTTTAAGGCACTAATGACTATTTTTAGTAGTAAAGAGAGCACTGGTAGTCTGTGGCATGATGTGGCAATAGAGTTACAGAAAATATTACAATTGGATACTCCTAATAAAAAACAATTTTCAGAGTGACCATGCATTTGACACTTTGTAACATCTTTTACAAATTTATGAATATATTGAGATTGGATGGCTGCTCCTAATTGTGCTGGATAAAGTGAGGAAAGAAAAGTTTGAACTCATGAATTCTAATTTCTAGCTCAAATGCCCCATACCTGACATAAAAGTTTCTATGTCTGCTTGGAAGAAATTCTAACTATATATTCTCTAACTATAGCTCTGAGATTGCTGAAAACCAAACCCAGAGTCTCATCTTATGAGCAGCTAAATTATAACATGAATTTAATTTCCATTCTCAAGTTTTATGCTACTAAAGTGAGGGCATTGACTAGGAAGGAATAAGATCCCTAAAGTTGGGATGTATGGAAAGATACTGATGAAGCTGAAGACACCAAACCCCTAAATTCTGATTAATCTTCACTGTAAGTAGAAGCAGCTATTCCACCCCATGCCTGAGGATGTTAGCCCTGCTTTTCCTGAGGAAACTGTAACTGATTCCACTGAGTTAGTTGCCTTGCAACACAACGAGGATTTTTCTCATAACCCATCCACAAAACCCTTCTTTGTTTCTGGAACTATAACTATATTCAAGTCCAAGAAGGCTATGAAAAGTGAGGTACAAAATGTTACCCATAAGGAGGTACACTGCACTCCAAAAGAACTACATGATTTTCCAATTGATATGGATGGAAATCTGGGGACTATGTGTGGAAGTGGGTATTAAGGATGTGAACAATAATGTAAAAAACATAAAACTGCATCAGGACCAATTTATTAACATGGGCCCAATGAACTGAGATCCTCGGTTTAATGTTGCAGGACAAGGGATTAGAAGGGGGTATAATAGTTTATTTGATTGGATATCAGAGTCAAAACAGCAATCAGAATAGTCTGACTTGTAGAGATATATGACATTGGCTACTTGATCTTGATGTTCCTAAAAGTGAAACAGATGAAAAGTCAACTAAATCGTTACTTAATCTGCATAGTGGAAGTGTCAAGTGAGAAAAAGTCTAACTTGAAGCATAAAAACAGAGGAGAATGACGTCTCAATTGATTCCCACACCTGAAACTTATAAAATATTATATATCAACTATACCTCAATAAAAAATAACAAAAAGAAATAGACATATTTAACAACTGGTAGAATCCCCATATTGGTTTCCTGACATATGGAGTGATTGTTATACAGTGGGAAAGGCCAAGTGGAAACCATTATAAGTTCCTATATCTAGGAAAATTTAAAACAAAAGCAATACTGCATTCCTGAAGAGACTGCAGACACTAGTGCCACCATCAAGGACTTGAAAACTGCAGAGGTGATGATTCCCTCAACACTTCCATTTGATTGGACTATGTGGCCTGTGCAGAAGATAGATGAATCTTGGTGAATCACAGTGAATTATCATAAGCTTAACCAGGTGGTGACTCCAATTGCAGCTACCTTACCAGATGTGGTCTTATTGCTTGAGCAAATTAATATATTGCCCGATACATGTTATGCAGCTATTCATTTGCCAAATACATTTTTTCCATTCCTATAAAGAAAGACCACCAAAAACACTTTGCTTTCAGCTGACAAGTTCAGAAATACACATTTATGGCCCTATTTCAGAAACATTTCAACTGTCCAAATAATAGAAAAGATCAAGGAAACCAAAAGCTGTTTTTTTGAAAAGACAAACAAAATTGATAAACCTATAGCCAGACTCACTAAGAAGAAAAGAGAAAAGGCCCACATAAACAAAATAAGAAATGAAAGAGGAGAAATAACAACAGATACAGAGAGATTCAAAAAATCATGAGTACTATGAAGTTATATACCAACAAATTATAAAACCAGGAACAAATGAACAAATTTCTAGGAACATAAAATATTCCAAGGCTAAATCAAGAAGAAACAGACAATTTGAACAAACCTATCACTAGAAGTGAAATTGAGTTTGTAATAAAAAATTTGCCATCAAACAAAAGTCCAGGACTGTATGGCTTCACAGGGAATTCTACCAAACATATAAAGAAAAACTAATAGAGATATAAATATCTCAAATTATTTTTTAAAATTGAAGAGGATGGAATACTCTCAAATTCATTCTACAAGACACCCGTTGTCCTGATTCCAAAACCAGAAAAGGACACTACAAAAAAAAGAAAATTACAGGCCAATATCACTGATGACTATACATGCAAAAATCCTCAGCAAAATATTAGCAAACTGAATCCAACAGTACACAAAAAGGATCATACATCATGATCAAGTTAGATTTATTCAAGGGTCACAAGTATGGTTCAACATTTGGAAATCAACCAATGTGATACAGCACATTAACAAAAAGAAGGATAAAAATCACATGATCATCTCAACAGACACAGAAAAAGCATTTGATAAAATTCAACATCCATTTATGATAAAAACTCTCATCAAAGTGAGTATAGAAGGAACATATCTCAACATAATAAAGACCATTTATGACAAATCCACAGCTAGCATCATAGTCTTCCATGAAAAGCTAAAATCCTATCCTCTAAGTTCAGGAAAAAGGCAAGGATGGCCACTCCTGTCAATCTTTTTTAACATAGTATTGGAAGTCTTAGGCATAGCAATCAGACAAGAAAAATAAACGTTATCCAAATTGAAAGGGAACAGGTAAAGAAGTCACTATTTGCAGAGGACATGATACTTTACATAGAGAACCCTAAAGACTCCACTCAAAAACTATTAGAACAAATAAATGAATTCAGCAAGATAGCAGGATGCAAGATTAATATACAGATATCTCTTACATTTTAATACACTAATATTGAAATAACAGAAATAGAATTTTTTTTAAATCCTATTTGAAATCACATCAAAAAGAATAAAATACCTAGGAATAAATTTAACCAAGGTGGTGAAAGATCTATATTCTGAAAACTGTAAAGCATTGATGAAGGAAATTGAAGATGACAAAAATAAATGGAAAGATATCCTGTGCTCTTGGATTAGAGGAACTAGTATTGTTAAAATGGCCATGCTACTCAAAATAATCTAGAGATTTAATGTAATTTCTATCAAAACACCCATCACATTTTTCACAGAACTAGAAAAAAAATTCTAAAATTCATATGGAACCACAAAATACTGAGAATTGCCAAAGCAATATTGAGAAAAAAGAACAAAATTGAAGGTATCATGCACCCTGACTTCAGACTATACTACAAAGCTACAGTAATCAAATTAGTGTGCTATGGGCATGAAAACAGATACATAGATCAATAGAACAAAATAGAGAGCCCAGAAATAAACCTACACGCCTATGATCAATTAATCTATGACAAAGGAAGCAAGAATATACAATGGAGAAAAGACGGTCTCTTCCATAAGTGGTGCTGGGAAAACTGGACAGCTACATGTAAAACAATGAGACTAGAACATCTCCTCACACCATATACAAAATAAACTCAAAATGGTTTAAACACCTATATGTAAGACCTGAAATCATAAAACTCCTATAAGAGAACATAGGCAGAAAATATTTTGACATAAATAATAACAATATTTTCTTGGGTCATCTCCTAAGACAAAAGAAATTAGAGCAGAAATAAACAAATGGAACCTAATTAGATTTAAAAGCTTTTGCACAGCAAAGAAAACCATACACAAAATGAAAAGATAACCTACTGAATGGGAGAAAATATTTGCAAATGATGCGAGCATTGAGGGGTTTATATTCAAAATATACAAACAGCTCATATAACTCAATATAAAAAAAAAACAAAGTGGGCAGAAGACCAGAATAGACTTTTTTTTTTCAAAGAAGACATACAGATGGCTAACAGGCACATGAAAAGATTCTCAACATCACTAATTATTAGAGAAATGCAAATCAGAACAGCAATGAGATATCAATTCACACCTGTCAGAATTGCTATCATCAAAATGTCTGCAAATAACAAATGTTGGTGAGGATGTGGAGAAAATGGAACCATTGCACACTGTTGGTAGGGAAAGTAAATTGGTGAAGCCGGTATGCAAAACAGTATGGAGGATCCTCAAAAAAATAAAACTAGAACTACCATATGATCCAGCAATTCTTATTCTGGGTATATATCTGGAAATAAAACACTAATTTGAAAAGGTATATGCTCCCCAATGTTCATAGCAGCACTGTTTACTATAGCCAATACATGGAAGCAACCCAAGTACCCATCAACAGTTGATTGGATTCAGAAGATATGGTATATGTACACAGTGCAATATTACTCAGTCACAAAAAAGAATGAGATACTGCCATTTGCAGCAACATGGATAGACCTAGAGAATATTATGCTTAGTGAAATATAAGACCAGGAGTGACAAATAGCGTATGATATTAGTTATATGTGAAATCTAAAAAATAATACAAATGAATGTATATGCAAAGCAGAAACAGACTCAGAAATATAGAAAACAAACTTGTGGTTACCAAAGAGGAGAAGAGGGAAGGGAGGATGAACAAATTAGGGATATGGGATTAACAGATACAAACTACTATTTATAAAAAAATATAAGCAACAAGGATATACTGCATAGCACAGGATATTATAGCCATTATCTTGTAATAACCTATAATAGAGTATAAACTGACTGCAGAAACACTGAATCACTGTGCTGTACACTTGAAACTAACATAATATTATGAATCAACTATACTTCAATAAAAATAATAAATAAATAAATAAGAAATATTTTAACTCTCCACATCTACATCTTAATGTATTTTGCAGGGATCTTGATCTCCTTTCCCTTCCATAAGATCACTGGTCCATTATACTGATAACATTATGCTCATAGGACCAGTGATCAAGAAGTAGCAACTACTCTAGACTTACAGTGAAGACATTTGTGCATCGGATGGTGGGAATTAAATCTGAGAAAACTTCAGTGTTTTTCTATGTAAGTGAAATTTCTAGAAGTCCAGAGGTGTAGTGTATGTCAAGATGTCCCTTCTAAGTTGAGGGATAAGTTACTTTATCTGGCTCCTCCTACCACCAAAAGAGAGACACAGCACCTAATGGGCCCCTTTGAATTTTGGAGGCAACATATTCCTATTTGGGTATATTACTCCAGCACATTGACTGAGTGACCTGAAGAGATACAAATATTGAGTGGGGCCTAGAACAAAAGAAAGCTGTCCGAAAGGTCCAGGCTGCCTATAAATCTGTTCTTCCACCTGGGCCATATGGTCCAACAGATTCAGTGGTGTCTGAAGTGTCAGTGGCAGATAGGGGTGTTCTTTGCAACCTTTTGAAAGCCTCAAGAAGTAAATCACCACACAGACCCTTAGGGTTTTCTAAGAAAACCCTACTGTCCTCTGAGAAACAGCTCTTGGTCTGCTACTGGGCCTTAGGAGAGACTGAATATTTAATTATAAGTTAGCAATTTACCAAGCCATGTGAGCTACTCATCATGTACTGGTTATTATTTGACCTACAAAGTCATGAATTTGGCCATGAACAGCAGCACTCCATCATCAAGTGGAAATTATATGTAGAGTCAGGCCCCAGCAGGCCCTTAGGGCACAAGTAAGTTACATGAAGAATTGGCCCAAATGTTCATGGTCCCCACTCTTGTACACTACTTTATCTCTCCCAGCTATATCTATGGTCTCATGGGGGAATTCCCTATGATTAGTTCAAAGAGGAAGAGAAGACCCAGGTCTAGTTTACAGATCGTTCTCTGTGATATTCAAGCACCCAGCCCCCATAAATGGACAGTTGTAGCACTCCGGTTCCTTTCTGGGTCATCCCTGAAGGATAATGGTAAAGGGAAATCCTCTGGGGAAATTTCCATACAATGCACCTGGTTGCTGACTTTTCTTGGAAGGAGAAATGTCCTGATGTGCAATTTTATACTGGCTCATGAGTTGTGACCAATGGTTTGGCTGGATGGTCAGGGACTGGCAGGGAACATTATTGGAAAAGTTAAGATAAGGGAATTGGAGAAAGAGTTATGTAGATAGATACCTCTGAAAGGGCAAAAAAAAAAAGATATTTGTGTATCATGTGAATGATCATCAGAGGATCACCTTAACAGAGGAAGATTTTAATAATCAAATGGGTAGTATGACCCATTCTGTACATACTGGTCAACCTCTTTCTCTAGCCAACCATGACATCACCCAATGAGTTCATGAACAAAGTCTCCAGAGGATACTTTAGCAGGGATAGGATTTATGCATTGGCTCAGCAACATGGACTTTCATTCATTAAGGCTGGCCTGTCTATGACCACTGCTTAATGTCCAATCTGCCAGCAGCAGAGACCAACACTGAATCATGATATGGCACCATTGCATCATTTCTCATTGTGATCAGAACTCTACCTGGTGTATTTGTAAATACAAGCTATGAACAGGTGACCAGTTACAGAAATGAAGGCTGTAACTATCATGAGTATTTCCTCCTTATTTCTTTATGAATATAATTGTGTATGTGTGTGTATACAAATATCTTTGTTTTCTTCCCTCTCTTGTCACTCTGTCATGTAACATACAATGTGTAGACTTTATGTCATGATATTTAAATATTGTTAACTTTACATTATTGTATTTAAGTTGTGGAATATTAACTAGAGTAAATGTCACTCAAGGACTTTACCTCCTCTTCTGGGGAAGGAGTTAGTAAGTTTTCAGTGGTACACAGGATAGCTGTATCCTATTAGGCAGAATCATCACCTTTTTATTGTACTTTTCTGGAAATCGAAGGAGATGCATATGGGTGCCAAATTGACAAGAGGTGTAATGGTTAATTTTATGCATCAACTTGACTGGGCCATGGAGTGTCTATATTTGGTCAAACATTATTTTGGATGTTTCTGTGAGGGTGTTTTTGCATGAGATTAATATTTAAATCAGTAGACTGAATAAGACAGATCACCCTCCTTAATGTGAGTGGGCCTCATTGAATCAGTTGAAGGTCTGAATAGAAGAAAATGAATGACACTCCTCTAAATAAAGAAGGATTTTTCCTGCTTGATTTCCTTCGAATGGGTACATCTGCATCTTGAGCCTGCCAGCCTTCAAACAGCAACTGCATCTTTAGGTCTTCTGGTCCTCCGTCCTTTAGACTTCAGACAAATACATCTTATTGGTTCTATTTCTCTGGAGTAAACTGACAAGTACATTGTATACTTGGAATCATACAATATGTAGCTTTTGGTGAATGGCTTCCTTAACTCAGAATAATGCCTTTGAGATTCAACCAAGCCATTTCATTATACCAGTAGTTCATTCCTTTTTTTTCTAAGTGGTATTCCATTGTATGGAAGGACACTTGGGTTGTTTCAAGTTTTGGGCAAATACGAATAAAGCTGCTATAATCATTCAGCTTTTTTGTGTGTGAACTTATGCTTCTTCAGGCATAAGTCCAAGGTAGAGACTAATTACCATGAATGTTTAACTTATAAGAAACTGCCAAACTATTTTACAGAGAGGCTTTACTATTTTGCATTCCCATCAATAATGAATGAGTGTTCTGGTTACTCTGTGTCCTTAGTGGCAAATGATATTAACGATTTCCTTTTAACCATTTAGATAAATGTGTAGAGGTATCTGATCATGCTGATCATGGTTTTAATCAATGGCTAATAATATTGAACATCTTTTCATGTGCTTATTTGCCATCCTTATAACTTCTTTGGTGAAATGTTCAAGTTTTTTGTCCATTTTTAATTGAATTCTTGTTTTTTTCTTGTTGAATTTTGACACTTCTTTATATATTCTGTATAGATTTCCTCTGTTGGATATACATTTTGTAAAATTTTCTCCTATGCCAGCAATTTGTCTTTTCCTTTTTATTGTGTATTTTGCAGAGCAAAATTCTTAAGGTTTTTGAAATCCACATTATCAGCTTTTTCTTCCAGAGACGGTGATTTTTGTGTCACAAAATTTTTCTCCTATGTTTTATTCTAAAAGTTTTTAAATTTTATGCATTACATCTAGATATACAGTCTATCTTGAATTAATTTTTATATAAAGTATGGAGTTTAGATCGAAGTTCTCTGTTTTCAGCATTTGTTGAAAAGATCATACTTTCCCCATTGAATTTCTTTTGCAGCATTGTAAAAAAAAATCATGTAATTTGAAGCTTTATTTTTAGGTGAGTACACATGTAGGTTTGTTATATCTTCTTGTAGAATTGACTCATCATTTTGTAATGTCCCTCATTAACCCTGATAATTTTCTATGCCTTAAAATTTAATTTTTCTGATATTAATATAACCACCTTGTCTTTTTTTGATGAATGTGTGTATAGTATACCTTTTCCCACCCTTTTAATTTTAATCTTTCTATATTATATTTCAAGTGCATTTATTGTGGAGAGCATATAATTGGGTCATATTTATTCATCTGGTAATCTCGGTAATTTAATTGATTTGTTTAGATGATTTTAACTTAACGAAACTTTATATGTTTAGATTTATGTTTACCATTTTAATATTTGTTTTCTCTTTGCTCCCTTTCCCTCTTTTCTTCCTCCTATTGGTTTATTTGAATACTTTCTTTAATATTGAATTTTTACTTATCTGTGGTGTTTTTGTCTATATCTCTTTGCATAGTTTTTTAGTGGCTGTTTAGTATTAAATGTATAAATATTATATATATGCTTAATTTTTGTAGTCTAATTTGAATCAATATTTTACCACTTCAATTGCACTATAGAAGACTTACATCATATAGTGTCCTTTATACTCTCCCCTTATGTTGTAGTTATTTTATATATTATCTACATACCTTGAAAACCCCATTAGATAGTGTTATATTTTTTGCTTGTAACTAAAAATCTATTTTAAAGAAGTCAAGATAAGAAGAACGTCTATTATATTTACCTAGATATTTAACATTCTGTTTGTTCTTCTTTAATTCCTGATGTTCCAAGTTTCCTTCTGGAATCATTATTTTTTCTGTCTGAAGAAATTTCTTTAGTAATTTCTTTAGAGCTGGTCTGCTGGCAACAAATTCTGCTAGTTTTCTTTCTTTTGAAATTCTTTTTGTCTCACTTTTATTCCTGAAGATTGTTTTCCTTGGATGTAGAATTTTGAGTTGACAGTTATTTTCTTTCATCATCATCCTCAGTTTAAAAATGTTTTGCCTCTTTCTTATGGTCTCTGGTTTTGGGTGAAAACTTTTCTGCATTCATATCATCATTACCATATAGATTATTCTCTGACTTTTGTTTTCAGTAATTTGGTTATAATCCATCTGGGCAAGGGCTTTTTTTGTGGGGGAGATTATCCTCTTTGTAATTTGCTTAGCTTTTTTAATCTGTAGATTTATGTATTTTATCAAGCAATATATTTTTCAGCCATTTTTTTCTTCAAATGTCTTTTCAGCAGTGTACTCTTTCTCCTCCCTTTCTAGGAATCCCATAACACAATCATTAGACCTTTTGTTGGTGCTCCACATATTCTCTAAACCTCTGTTTCTATTTTCACAATTTTTACTGTATTGTTCAGATAGGATATGTTCTATTGACTTATTTATCTTCAAGTACCCTTACTCTTTCCTCTTATATATATTCTGCCATTAAGTCCATCTAGTGTCATTTTTAGTTATTGTATTTTTCAATTCTAAAATTTCCATTAAGTTCTTCATTATATCTTCTATTTTTTTCTTGAAATTTTCTATTTTACCATTTGTTTGTAGAGTGTTCATGATTACTTATTCAAGCATTTATATAATAATTGCATTAAAGTCTTGATCAGACAATTTCAACATCTGTTTTATCTTGTTGGTGTTTCATTATTTTCCCATGGAAACTGATATTTTTGTAGTTCTTCATATGCCAAGTAATTTTGAACTGTATCATGGACATTTTGAACAATACTTTCGTTGCTCTGGGTCTTGTTTAAATTCTGTGGAGCAAGTTGATATTATTGTTTTAAAAGGAAATTGATCTGTTTCATTCAGGCTGCAAGTTACAAACTGCCTTTCATGGACTGTGGTTTCAGTGTCGGTTCTTTATCCAAAGGCTTTACAGTGTGATTTGGATTTGTCCTGCATGTCTGTCACCCAGTGGTCAGTCCAGGGCATAAGTGGAGATCTATGTTAGCTCAGTTTTCAAAAGTTTTGTTATGCTAATTTAGATTTGACATGCTCAGGTCATGAGTGAACTCAGGAGTTCACAAACAGATTTGTAAGTTTGCTTTTCTGAACTTTTCCCTTTACACTGTCTCCCAAGAATTTTCAGTTCCCTGGGGTTCTCCTTTATAGTCATGTGGCCAGAAACCACTCACTTCTGAAATTATAGTTCAAGAATGGGAGAAGTGAGAGAGAGAGGGAAAGAAACAGTGCTTGGCTTTGCCCTCTTGCTGCAGCTCCACCTAATGTAGAAGAATATTTCTTATCTTAAGAATTTTGGCTCTGTTAAACTCCCATTGCTGGCTACTATCGCTGCTGCTTGGTATTGCCTGGGGCTGGGGCCCAAGAGAAAAGAGAAAAAGGAGAGAAAAACAAAGGCGATCTTGTTTCCTCTCTTTGAGCCTCAGAAGTTCACTTTCTCACTCTTAGAGCCAAGTTTACCCTGGATTTTTTTACCTCTGTGTTCACTTATATATTATGTATTGCATGAATTTGGACCAGGGGATACTGTAAGGAAGAAATGGTAAACTCACTGCCAGTTAGTGATTCTTCATATGCTGGTGTATTTCCCTTAACTGCCTGTTGCTATTCATTTTTAAGCATTCTCTAATAGCTGGGCCATGCATTTTGTTATAGCTGCATTCAATGGGAGAGTAAGGTAGTGTGTGTTTATTCCATCTTACCCCAAACTGAAACTATCTTAAAGTTATATTTTAATGCTAAATATCCTAATCCAGTTGCATGAATTAAGTTTCTGGACTGGTGAAGAGTTAGGAAAAACTTTATTCCTTCAATCATTCATTTATTTGTTTATCCGATGTTCATTGAGTCCCTGCTATGTGCCAAATACTATTCTAATTATTAGGGTTATAGCAATGAATAAAACAATGACTCTATTACAGATGTTTTTTATTTTAGTAAGAGAAGATAGACAACAAAAAAAGCAAATAAAAATATATTATGCAGCAATAGAGTTTGAAGAAAAATAAAGTAGTATATGCTTTTGTTAGGGTTAGGCTGTTGTCTGTAGGTGGTTAGGAAAGACATCCTCAATGAGGTGAAAATTTAACATATATTTGAAGGAAATGAGGTGGTGAGTCATACAGATATATGGGACTATATAACTCCAGAAAGGGGAGGAAAAAAAACAATGCAAATGCTTTAGAAGTAGCAAGACAAAGTGTCCCACTCTTGTCAGCTTATCTGTTACCTTAATATATTCATTAATAGTACTCACTTTTACTTTCCTTCAATTTCATTAGCAACCTGGCTTGGACAATACCTTATGTGATCACCCTATCTAAGGCGGGAAACAGTGTGGCTTGTTTAAGGAACATTGAGGAGGGCAGTATGGCTATATAATAGTTAGTGAGCAAAATAATTTATTTTATGCACTGCAAGTGTATTGAAAAGTTGGAAAACTGGACAGCTACATGTAAAATAATGAAATTAGAACACTACCTAACTCCATACACAAAAATAAACCCCAAATGGATTAAAGACCTAAGTGTAAGACCAGACACTATAAAACTCCTAGAGGAAATCATAGCAAAGATACTCTTTGACATAAATTGCAGCAAGATCTTTATTGACCCATCTCCTAGAGTAATGAAAATTAAAAAAAAAAAAAAACAAATGGGACCTAATCACACTCAAACACTTTTGCGCAGCAAAGGAAACCATAAACAAGATGAAAAGACAATGCCCAGAATGGGGGAAAATATTTGCTAATGAAACAACAGACAAAGGATTAATCTTCAAAATATACAAACAGCTCATGGAGCTCAATATGAAAAAAAACAAACAATCCAATTAAAAAATGGGTAGAAGACCTAAATAGACATTTCACCAAAGAAGACATACAGATGGCCAAGAGGCACATGAAAAGATGCTCAAAATCACTAATTATTAGAGAAATGCAAATCAAAACTACAATGAGGTATCACCTCACACCAGTCAGAATGGTCATCGTCAAAAAGTCTAGAAACAATAAATGCTGGAAAGGGTGTGGAGAAAAGGGAACCTTCCCGTACTGTTGGTGGGAATGTAAATTGATACAACCACTATGGAAAACAGTATGGAGGTTCCTTAAAAAGCTAAAAACAGAACTACCATATGACCCAGCAATCCCACTACTGGGCATATACCCTGTGAAAACCATAATTCATAAATAGAAATGTACCACAATGTTCATCGCAGCACTATTTGCAATAGCCAGGACATGGAAGAAACCTAAATGTCCATTGACAGCTGAATGGATAAAGAAGATGTGGTACATATATACAATGGAATATTACTCAGCCATCAAAAGAAACAAAATTGAGTTATTTGTAGTGAGGTGGATGGACCTAGAGTCTGTCACACAGAGTGAAGTAAGTCAGAAAGAGAAAAACAAATACTGTATGCCAACACATATATATATGGAATCTAAAAAAAAAAAAGGTACTGATGAACCTAGTTGCAGGGCAGGAATAAAAGACATAGACATAGAGAATGGACTTGAGGATATGGTGGGGGAGGGGGATGCTGGGGCGAAATGAGAGTAGCATTGACATATATACACTACACTACCAAAAGTAAAATAGCTAGTGGGGAGCAGCAGCACAGCACAGGGAGATCATCTAAGTGCTTTGAGATGACTTAGAGGGGTAGGATAGGGAGGATGGGAGGGAGGCTCAAGAGGGAGGGGATATGGGGATATATGTATGCATATGGCTGATTCACTTTGATTTACACAAAAACTAACAGTATTGTGAAGCAATTATACTCCAATAAAGATCTATTAGAAAAAAAAGTTGGAAACCACCCAAATGTCCAGGAGTAAATCATAGTTTAAATAAATTATGGTGTATCTGTATAAAGAAGTAATATGAACCTATTAAAATGTTGTAAGAACGTCCATTGATTTCAAAAGATGTTCACATTATGTGGTTAATTAGAAAGACTAAAAGCTAGCACTCACGTTGTGCTGTTCCAAGTACTTTATTTATATTAACTCCTTATAATAAGCTATCATGTAAGTACTATTATATCTTCATTTCACAGATGAAAAAACTTAAGGCCCATAAAGTTTGACTTTCCCAATGTCACATGACTAATAAGTGGTAGAAGTGGGATTTGAGCTCAGTCCACATGCTTAACCAACAGAAAATATTTTATTTAAATACATTTAAATATTCAACCAGAGTAATTTTTTAAAAACATAACTCAGAGCATGTCACTTCTCTGTTCCAACACATCCAAAATCTTCCCATCTCATGTGGAACAAAACTCATGTCCTTTCTATGGCCTATAACATTCTGATACACACTGGATCCTTATTTCTTTAATGTCATTAGTTGTTACCACTATTCACTTCACTCTAGGACACCAGTCTTCTTGCAGTTCTTTCTTGCAATACCTTCACAGTTTTTCCTCCTTCTGTCTAAAAATCTCTGACCCCAGATATGTATGTGTCTCACTCTTCACTTTTTCAGGACTCTGCTCAAATATTACTTTATCAGAAAGGCCTTGCCTGACTACGTTTTATAAAATAGGACATTGTCCCTCTCTCAATTTCTTTACATTGTTTTATTTAGTTCATATAACTACCTGACATTATATGTCTTTGTTTATTTTATATTTACGTTACAGACATTTAAGCTTCATGAGGGCGGGAATTTTGTGTGTTATTGTGAACTGCTAAATCCTCACTATTTGGAACAGTACTTGGCACCTATTTTTGTGGAATGAATGAATCACTGTACAGATAGGTGGCAAACTCCAAATCCAAAAGGTTGATATTTATCCATTACTTTCACAAGTATTTATGGGACACCTATTATGTGTTAGGAGCTTTTGGATATACAATGTCCTCAAGTAGCATAATTTAGTTTTCATCCAGATTAAGAAAGATTTGATTATTTTTACTTTTAATTCCACATAAGAAATAAAACTAAAATAATTTGGTATTTTAAATATATCTTAATATTAGTAGAATTTTTTCCTTAGCTTGTGCCCTTTATGAAATAGAGCCTGAGTCAAAAACATATGGGCTACTACTTTATTAAGGAATGCAGTCAAGGAGCAGGAATGAGTTAAGGATGAATGAGGTTAAGGAAAGAAGGTTTAGTACATCAGTCTCTGTTAAAATAATATTACCATGAAAAAGTGTAGTAATTTTAGCTGTTACTCTTAGTAAAAGAAAAATTATGGGGAAAAGTTTACAAGGAAACAAGTATGCAGATAATGAGGGCAGAGTCACTACTGAGTCCAAGTGAAGGGTACAAAATGAGAAATTTGAGGGAAATAATGACAAAGATCATTTATTTCACTTTTATTTTTTTAGAGTAGCCCCGATTAAAGTGATTTTTTTTTATATTTTTCCAGTCAAGGAAAATTACTATTGTTTCAAATGTTTATTCTTCTGTTAACTGAATTGCAAGTTATACCAAAGAAAAGAAACCGACAAAGTCACTACCCGGATATTCATGATGGTGGTTGAATGCCTTTGTTCATGAAGGAAAGTAGTTCATCTCTCCACCTTAGGAAATCCTTTGCATCTGTGATGGCCTCCAGTTAACCTCTAAAAGTTTGGATGCTACACTTGAATTTACAGGATGAGGCAGCCCAACTAATCTGATTCCCTAAGAGAATTCCCTGAGCTGCTGAGGACAATAAAGTGGGAATCACCATATTGTTGCCCAAATGACAGACTAGTTCACTTTAAGTGTGTGGAAATTTGGGAACCAGATTTCATTCATAGTGATAGTCATTAAGAAGAAACTTTAAAAGGAAAATCATTTTTTTCAAAACTTATATTAAAACCACAATGAGAGTTTTGCCTATTTGGATAACTTCCTTGAGTATTTTTCTGTCAGTGATAATTAGGTCTCCTCACTCTTCTTTTATTCTCCATGATGTTTCTGTCATTGCTGGGTGTAAAGTAAGGGAAGAATAATCCTTTTGGCATCGATAGAGTATTGCATATTAGTGTTTGGGGGATGATGATCTGTAGAGAAATGAAAATATGAAAGTGTGGCATATAAATATTACCATTACAGTATGACAGGTAGAGTAATGTAAAATGAGTTGATAAACATCAAAGCATTTTTATGCTATACTTGAAAGGTAATTCTTTTATAGACATCTTTTTTTATCACATAAGTAGTATGTTTCATTTATACTTACCTTAGATACATTCAAAACTTTTATTTGGTTTTCACTTTTAACACTGAATCCTTTTAATGAATTAAGAAACAATGAAAAAGATAGTCTTTCAAAGCATAATCAATAAATATACTCCCCCATATTTCTATCAATGGGCTCATTCTCCTTATCCCATTTTTGGGCAAAAGTGTTTTCTTTCCATTTCTGGACTCCCCAAAATATCCCTGCCCTTTTAGGTGGGAGGGAGGCAAATATAGAGGGTAGGAATGGAAAGTGAGATGAGGTTTAATCTAGTAAAAAATATCTCCTCAGGCCCCATAGTGGTCACTGAAGAGTCTCTGTTACATAGGAAAAAAAAAAAACTTTTGATGAACAGACAACTTCTAATTTCTGTATGAAAAAAGGGATCCTAAATTACTTGCAATCATTATTCCAAAAGGAAAAATTAATTGTAAATAACTAGAAGTAAATTAAAGCAGGGCTCTGCCGGGTAATGCAAATCTTTTATAGTTTTGTTTCAGTTAACTGCCTCATTAATGATTTATAGATGTGTATACAGCTGTGGGAACCATAGCATTATCTAATGCACTCAGAGAATAATTACATGTGAAAAGAACTATGTAGCTCAAGGTAAAATCTCTGAAATTACTTACTGCCTTAACTTTAACCATATTAAAATGCAAAACATTTAGAAATAGATTATGATGTTTTATCATGTTTTTGACTCATAATGTTGCCAATTTTTTAAAGAAAAACTGGGATTTTGCCATCATATTAAAATGTTTACATACTTCTCCAGTGCACAGCATGCAGAAACATCAAGGATTATCTAACAATGAAAGTAAGCAATTTATTTACTATTTAGGAGACCAATTCATAAAAAATTTCTTCTCTTTGTGCATCTTTTATATATGAAGAGTAAAATTTTTCACTGTAAGACAATTTATAAGCCAAAAACATAATCTTTAATCTTTTAAAGTTATTATTATACTAGAACACAGGTAATTTTAAGATAAAATTCATAGCACATCAGTTTCCCACCAGATTGCATCCAGTATTCAGGGCAATACTTTTTATTACATCCACTATTTCTTTACCTCCAGATTTTCCCAGATTTATTTTATTTTTTTTAACATCTTTATTGGGGTATAATTGCTTTACAATGGTGTGTTAGTTTCTGCTTTATAACAAAGTGAATCAGTCATACATAAACATATGTTCCCATATATCTTCCCTCTTGTGTCTCCCTCCCTCCCACTCCCAGATTTATTTTAACATCATTTGTTTCAATCCTTGTCCGTTTCTTCTTTGGTGACTATATTTCTTGCATTTTAACTGCCTAAATGATATATATCACCAAATATTTCTTGCCTGCTTTTGCTTCTGTGTTTGATGGACATATATATTACTTTGAACATCTAGGTTCTTAATTCTGACTTTATATTTACAAATAATATGTATTCACAATTTCAGAGACTTTTATTACCTCAGTGAAGCTTCAATATAAACAAATTTCTGGTTTTCTGGGTATGTTGAAACAAAATAGAAATTGATAAACAATGTGAGAGAGAAGTTAAAAAGCTACATAGTTTTGGTTGTTAACACACTGCTTAGGAATATGTATCCTACAGATTAATTACAAGAAGTACAATTTGTAATTGGGCATAACTGACAAACACACTTAGACCTTACTCTCTTTCTGTCAGAAGTTCTACTGAGTCAGGCTTTAGGTGACATTGAAATAACTTGTAACTCATACACAGCACTTTCTCACTGAAAAAAATGATAGCATGTACACATGATTGCTAGGAAGATAAAATGTAATACTGCATAGAATTAGCTGAAGATCATAAACTTAAAATAGGACTTTGTATTTTCCCATTAGGGTTGAATTTTTATTTAAACTTTCAGCATTAAACCAAATCAATGTGTTTTTTGTTTCATAGCAAAACCATGACTTTTAGTTAAAAACAAAACATATATTTAGAAAAAATGGAGGAGGCTGGACAGATGATCAGTATGTCTTTTTCATTTCTAATTTATATGATTAAGTGGCAAATCTTTTCCATTTGTTCACATTAATGATATATTAGGGTATATAAAAAGATAAAAATTATACCACATAAATAAATTTTAAAACTTTGATATTGGTAATATAGTGGAGAAGACCAAAATGAAATAGTAATGAAAAATAAATATAAATAATTCCAAGGGAACATTATACATTTTTTGGTTTTTGACCTTAAATAAGACTTCCAATATTATTTGCACACATGAAACATGTACACTTGGAAAAATCTTATTCTTTTAATATAATTTTTTGTGATCTAGATATCCACTATTTCTATGGGAACCAAATTTCATGCTTTCACAGGTTATGCACCTTTATACTTTACAACAGTTCAGAAGGTTTTATTTACAGTGAAACTTTCTTAAAATCACTCAGCCATAAGGCACAAAGTCATTTTTTCATTTCCTAATAATTCTAGACTTGGACCATATCAAAGCAAATCTTCAGATCTTCAGTTTTTGTTTTTTTTTCTTCAGATTTTCAGTTTTAAATGGAAGGGAAAAAACTGCCTAAGAGAATATTCCTGCTCTAATTTTCCTCAGATTCTTATTTAAAAGAACATTTAATAAAAACCAGCAAATATTAATATGAGAAAAACAGCAAAAACAATAAGAAATAAAATTTTAAAATTAATAAGAAAAAGCTAGCAAAACCTAAACAAGAGGCACAGCCCAATGTAATTAGTTTCAAAAAGTGGCAACCAAAGAAAGAAGTGATAATGTGGTAGAACAGATGTTAGAGAGGAATATGACAAGGCCCACCCCACTCCTACACTTTAGAAACTATAATGGTGATTCCACAAAACCCTGAGAATTTTCACTAATTTTACCTAATGTGGGAAAGTAGACTAATTGGGTATCCTTATTTTGACTCTCTTAGAGAAAACAGATGCTGGAACATAAGCGTAAAACAGAGGAAGTTATGTAACTGAATTTCTCTGACAGAAGTGAAGATTCTAAGGCTAATAGAATTAGTGAAGTAAATTTGAAATTGGAGGATACAAACCAAGGGAATGGAATACATTTGACATTTAGGAGAGTTCATTTTGGTACAGCAGACAAAACAAAATCTGGGAAAGGGAATCCAGGCACAAGATTGTCCTTTTTTCTCTCCATGGAAGCAGACTACAGAAAAAGTGGATAGGGCATTAAGAGACCAGCCTGAAACAACTGTTCCTTGGAGGAAACATTTAACTCTCAGAAGCATTGTCAAGGGAGTTAAAGTTACCCATCTTAAAGGAGAACAAAGAAAAGGTCTAGACAAAGCTACAGGGATTCCACAGTGTGAATAAGCTAAAAAGATTTAGCATGGATATTAATGGCAATGCATTACAACAAAAGAAGAAAAATGTGAGACATTTTCAATACAAAAGACAGAGAAAGAAACTATACCTAAAGAAAACATAAGCCAAGGAACACAAGGCAAGTCACCACAAATGTTTTTTACTGTAGATCAACTTGAATTAAACAAAATGAGCTAAAATATGATAGAAAAAATGAGATTATTGACTTAATAAGTCAAGGGTCAAAACTTCTTTAGGTAATTAATAAACTAGAAATAGCAACAAACAGATATGGATAAAAAGCAAGATATTAACATGGAGGAAAAGCTTAAGATAATTACAGTGAACACAACTGTGAAAGACTAACTAAGCAGAAAAAAATAGATATGAAAGACAAAGAAAATTTCCTATGTGGATAACTGGTATCTCTAAAGTAAAGAACTCAACATATTGATTAGGAAAATTATTAAAATATATAATAAAAGTGAATTTCCAGAGAATGAAGAAAGAGTTATAAAAGCTTCCAGGAAAAAATGACACTGAATGGTCACACTAAGTAAGACATATCCCATGGTTAAGTGATTGAACTTTAAGACAAAGAAACACCTTATTCCTAAAGGGAATAAAATGTGACCCAAGAATTCTTCACCTAGAAAAAAATGGTGAAACATAAAGGCGATAAGCATTCTAAAATATGAAAGAATTGAAGAAGTAATATTTCTGAAAGCTTTTTGAAAAAAGAAACTCCTTGATGATGAAACCAAGTGAATTAAGAGATACATCAAATAAAGAACAAAACACACAATTATAAACTTGTGCAAATTTTAGTAACAGAAGATACTTAAATAATATAAATCTTGATGGTGTAAAAATAATAACATAAATCTCAAGTCAGGAAAAGAAGAGAGGGAGGTATGACAACATGTAAGAATACTATGCCTATCTTTTAGGCACAGAGCCAATTGATACTCTGTAAACTTTAAAAGAGGAATTAAAGACACAAAAAGCAAACAATTGTTTTCAGAATCTATTTTCTTATATTT
This sequence comes from Leucopleurus acutus, assembly GCF_964270905.1. Lineage (NCBI taxonomy): Eukaryota > Metazoa > Chordata > Mammalia > Artiodactyla > Delphinidae > Leucopleurus > Leucopleurus acutus. The sequence continues at coordinate 74,960,205 of NC_139148.1, forward strand.
AGAGATAAATATCAAGGAACAATTTCTTTTTTGAAAAAAAAACACTTTATTGAAGTATAATTGATATTAAAAAGCTATACATAATTAATGAATACAAATTGATGAGTTTGGAGATAAATATACATCCATTAAAACCACCACCAATATCAATGCCATAAACATATTCATCACCTCCAAAAGTTTTCTCCTACTCTCTTTATTATTGTTACTATTTTTGTGTGATAAGAACACAACATATTATCTACCTTGTTGGCTAATTTTTAAGTATATAATACAGTATTATAAACTATAGGTACTATACCATATGGTAGTTCTCTAGGACTTAGGCTAAGTGAAATAAGCAAGATAGAGAAGGACAAATACTACATGTTACTACTTAGATAAGAAATCTAAAATAGTCTAACTCATAGAAGCAGAGAGTACAATGGTGGTTACCAGGGGCTGGGGGTAGGAGGAAACTGGGAGGTATTAGTCAAGGAAATAATTTCTTATGATGAAGTAATACTTTTTAAAATCTTCAGCATTTCCCTAAATTTCACTTCAGTTTCTTGTTAAACTTATATAAATTTTCACTGAATACTTATTTTTTAAAATAATGCATGCATTAGGGTCCAATACTTATCAAACATTTTCTAATATTAATTTATTTATCTATCATCAATCTATCATTATCTATCTAAATACCTACCTATCCATCTGTCCATCCATCCATCTATCCATTTACCTTTATATCTTTCTAATTCATTGCCTGGAATGATGTTCAGATGATGTGCATAATTAGGTATGGTACAACAAACCTGTGTGTTTTTTGCATTTTCCTATATACATTTTCTTAATTTCTTAAATTATATATAATATTTTTTCCAAAAACAAAAAATAATGATTTTTGTTAAAAAACAAACACAATTTGATAAAGCAAAATGGAATGGTTCTATGATTTAAATAAATCACAATCTTCCAGACCTTCATAAAAGGTACTTTTACTTTTGGGACTAGTGTTGATACAAATTTGGTACTAATAGATACTCACCTAGTTCTTTAGGGAGAATCATACCTGATGCATGAAGGCCTGAAAAAACAACCTTGAAAACTGTCATCCAGCATCTGCTTAAACACTCTCAGTGATGAAGAGCTTACTATATCACAAGGTTGTCTTTTGCATTTTAGGATTTCTTTACATTTTTAGAACATTTTTTCTTTAAATTGGTCTAAAATAGCTATCAGTCTTAAAACTAATCCCTCTTCCACATTAGAGCATTCTTATGTTTGGAAAGAGCTATTGCTTGTCTTTCCATTTTAATTTATTTTTTCAAGTTCTGTAGTTCCTTTAATTTTTCTTCATGTATCAGTGCTGTGAATACCCTTACTATTTGGTCATTCTCCTCTGGTTTCATACTTTTTACTGTGTCATTTATAACTGTGGTACTATCAATTCCATTTTTTAGACAGGAATATCTATTAGTGCATTCTAGGAAGGGAATGACCATTTGAATTCAGTTCAGTCTGACTGTTCAGTTCAGTTCAGTTCAGTTCAGTTCAGTCAGTCTGACTGTTCAGTTCAGTTCAGTTCAGTTCAGTTCAGTTCAGTTCAGTCTGACTGTTCAGTTCAGTTCAGTTCAGTTCAGTTCAGTCAGTCTGACTGTTCAGTTCAGTTCAGTTCAGTTCAGTTCAGTCAGTTCAGTTGACTGACATGAGCTCACCATTGTCTTTTTCACAAATGCTGAGAAAAATAGCCCTTGTTTTGTATGGCGTAGGTTGTTTTTTTTTTAATTGGGCCACAGGTACATCTTGTAAATGTCTTATTTTTGTATGTGATTATCTATTATTTATATTTATTTGTTTTTTAGGCCACTTTATTCAGCCCATCAAGATGATTTGAAATTTTCTTCTTGTTAACTATGTATTTAATGCAGTCTCTGGTCACAAAATATACCAGCATGCTGTCAAGTCAATAAAATTTAGAATAAAATTCAAAGCCAAAGGATCACAAAAGCTACCATATTTTGAGTTGCAGTACAACCTCTCGTTTCACCTTGAGGATGATTAATTACCTCCTTTTAATCAAATCATAGAGACACAGAAGATAATCTTAAAGCTTTAATACAACTTTCCATCCAGTACAGGAATTCCTGCTATGGCATCTCTAAAAGTTTCTCCTTAAAGAGTAGGAGGAGCACAAGGATTAGAAAAAAGGAGCACACATCTCTACTCCTCAATATATTTAAAAATTCTTCTTTGCATCTTCATATTTCTCTGTGTAATTTTAGGCTTTCATTTTTCTGTTCTACAATTGAGATCAACACAGAATGAGACTCGTCAGTATTCTATATGACAATTTTCTAAGATTTGACGGAGCTATATTATTTATTTTCAGTTGTCTCTTATCCAGGTTAACACATGAAATTTTTCAAAATTTCTAACATGGTTTTTGTTATAAAGCATTTCAAATACAGAACATGTAGAAAACAATATTATAAACAACCATGAGCCAATTACAAAATTTTAATAGTCTCATATTTTTTCAAATTATTATTAAAAGAAATAAAATGCTGCAATGATCATAGTGATGCATACATGTTTTCAAATTACTGTTTTTTTTTTGTTGTTCTTTGGATAAATACCCCAAAGTGGAATAGCTAGTTCATATGGTAGTTTTATTCTTAATTTTTTGAGGAATCTCCATACTGTTTTCCATAGTGGCTGCACCAATGTACAGTCCCATCAACAGTGTACAAAGGTTCCATTTTCTCCACATCCTCTCCAACATTTGTTATCTCTTGTCTTTTTGATAATAGCCATGCTAATAGGTGTGAGGTAATCTCTCATTGTGGTTTTGATTTGCACTTTCCTAATAATTAGTGATGTTGAACATCTTTTCATGTGCCTGCTGGCCATCTGTATTCCTTCTTTGGAAAAATGTCTATTCATATCCTCTGCCCATTTTTTAATCAGGTGTTTGTCTTTCAGTTGTTGAGTTGTATGAGTTCTTCATATTTTTTTGCGTATTAACCCTTTATTGAATATATGATTTGCAAATATTTTCTCCTACTCAGTAGGTTACCTTTTTATTTTGTTGATGGTTTCCTTTGCTGTATATATCTATATCTAAAACATCTATATCTATATCTAAAATGGAATAGTACTCAGCCATAAAAAGAATGAAGTCCTGCCGTTTGTGAACAACATGGATGAACCTTGCAGGTATTATGCCAAGTGAAAGAAGTCAGAGAAAGATAAATACCATATGATTTCACTCATATGAGGAATCTAAACAAAAAAACAAATGAAGAAACAAAATAAAACAAAAACAAACATACAGAAATCAGATTAGTTGTTACCAGAGGGGAAAATGTTTTGAGGTGGGCAAAATGAGTGAAGGAGGTCAACTGTATGGTGATGGATGATAAGTAGACTTATGGCAGTGATGACTTTGTAGTGTGTACAGATGTAGAATTATAATGCTATATACCTGAAAATTATAGAATACAATAAAGGATAATAATACCAAACAAAACAAAAAGAAAGAAAATGTTATACACATAGTTATAGTGCCATGTGTGCCTCTCATCAATTCCATTTGTCTTTCTCCTCATTGGTGATGGCTCTACTGAATATTATTGAATTTTACACTTATTTATACATATGTGAGTTTGTGTAATCACTCATTATATATCTGTGCATTCACTAGTGATATAAAAATTGCTGTGATGATGTAACATTTTATATCATGATATAATACTGTACTTAAATATGTAAGTTGTATATTTTATCTAATGTGGTAAAGATTTATCCATATTGATGCATTTGATCTAGTTCATTCATTCTCACTGCTGAATAGATTTTATTGGATGTATATACCAAAAGATATTCATCCACTTTTCAACTGATGTATATTTAGACTCATTCATTCTTTTTTAAAACATATTTATTGGAGTATAGTTGTTTTACAATGTTGTGTTAGTTTCTACTGTAAAGCAAAGTGAATCAGCTATATGTATAAATATGTCCCCTCTTTTTTGGATTTCCTTCCCATTTAGATCACCACAGAGTAGATTCTCATTAGTTATCTATTTTATACATAGTATCAATAGTGTATATATGTCAATCCCAATCTCCCAGTTCATCCCACCACCACCTTTTCCCCCTTGGTATCCATATGTTTGTTCTCTATGTCTGTGTCTCTATTTCTGCTTTGCAAATAAGATTGTCTATACCAATTTTTTCAGATTCCACATACATGTATTAATATATTTGTTTTTCTCTTTCTGACTTACTTCACTCTGTATGACAGTCTCTAGGCCCATCTACGTCTCTACAAATGACCCAATTTTGTTCCTTTTATTGTTGAGTAATATTCCATTGTATATATGTACAATATCTTCTTTGCCTGTTCCTCTGTTGATGGACATTTAGGTTGTTTTCATGTCCTGGCTATTGTAAATAGTACTGCAATGAACTTTGGGTGTATATGTCTTTTTGAATTATGGTTTGCTCAGGGTATATGCCAAATAGTGAGATTGCTGGGTCACATGGTAGTTCTATTTTTAGTTTTTTAAGGAACCTCCATATTGTTCTCCATAGTGGTTGTATCAATTTAAATTCCCACCAACAGCACAAGAGGGTTCCCTTTTCTGCATACCCTCTCCAGCGTTTAGTTTGTAGATTTTTTAATAATGGCCATTCTGACTGGTGTGAGGTGATATCTCATTGTAGTTTCTATTTGCATTTCTCTAATAATTAGTGATGTTGAGCATCTTTTCATGTGTCTGTTGGCCATCTGTAGTCTTCTTTGCAGAAATGTATACTTAGGTATTCCACCCACTTTTTGATTGGCTTGGTTTTTTTTTGATATTGAGCTGCATGAGCTGCTTGTATATTTTGGAGATTAATCCTTTGTCAGTTACTTCATTTGCAAATATTTTCTCCCATTCTGAGGGTTGTCTTTGTGTCTTGTTTATGGTTTCCTTTGCTGTGCAAAAGCCTTTACGTCTAATTATGTTTCATTTTTTTATTTTTGTTTTTATTCTCATTACTCTAGGAGGTGGGTCAAAAAAATCTTGCTTCAGTTTATGTCAGAGTGTTCTGCCTATGTTTTCTACATGTAAAAAAGTGAAATTAGAACACTCCCTAACACCTTACACAAAAATAGATTCAAAATGGGTTAAAGACCTAAATGTAAGGCCATTCACTATTAACCTCTTAGAGGAAAACATAGGCACATCACTCATTCTTTTATTGATTTTTCTTTTCATTTCTGTCACCAAGAGGCTTACTATGAACACTTTTATACATCTCATTGCATAGATGTTCAGTTTTATATAGGCTAAATTGGAATTGATTGATCAGGTTATTAGATTTTTGTATCCTGAACCTTACTAGATATTGTCAAATTGCTCTTGAAATTAATTGTACCAACTTATAAACCCACATTCATTATGTTACACTTTCTGTTTCTCCACATCATTGCCAACTTTTATTGCCTGATTGATTTTTTTGTCAGTCATATGGATGTCAAATAGTATCTTCATTTTAAAATTTGCATTTATTTGATTACTAATGAAGTTGAGCATTTTTTATATGTTCATTGGTCATTCTTTTTTTAAATTACCTATTCATTGACATTGCCCATTTTTATTGATTTTTCTTTATGTTATTAATTTGGAAGTATTCTTTCTGCATTCTGCCAGTAATGTACATTGCTAACGTCTTCTAATACATGACTTACTTGCAATTTTGTTTCGATGTCTTATTGTGAGGAATATTTTAAGCTTAAGGTAGCCAATTTATCATTTTCTTATTATTTTTGTGGGTACTTTCTTTGTGTATAATTGAATAAATCTTATCCGACCCAATGAACATTGCAATAGTATCCTGGATCCCCCTCGAAATGTTATAAACATTTTTTTCCACATTAAGTTTTTTAATTTCTCTGAGCTAGCTTAGTTTTTTGTACATTAGACATAATAAAATTTACATATAGAATTTCTGTAAGAATTAAATGAGATAACATATATAAAAACACAGTATTGCAAGAAACAGCACAATGGCTTTTTTTTCATTTTCTGTGGCCCTGGACAGGCTCCTGGGAAGAGCACTGCCTGGTTACAGGAACAAATGCAGCCTTAGTCTTTGCAAATACATCAGAAAAAATAAGCCAAGGGCAGAAGACACATGCCCAGTCAAGGTTAAAACTAAATGAATTTCATAATGTGTTCTCTCTTCTCACTTCAATTAACTATTATATTTCCACTGTTTCATAGAGACAAAAATTAATTTATCCTATTTTTCATAGATGGGAAGGCTTCAACTATGTGCATTAAATTTTGTTATTCATAGAAACATCCATAAGTGGTGGAAAAGAAATTTGCAAAGAGACTTTCTAAGGAGCATTCATCGCAAAATGAGTGGGAAAGAGGGCAAGTGCTATGTCTGTGTGGTACAGGGTGGCATTAAAGTCTTTGAAGATTGTCCTAAGGGCATATGGAAAATGAAGAAATATTTACTCAAGAAAATATTGGGAAGAACAGCAAGAATCTGTGGCACTTGAACCATGACTTACTCCTTGTCTTCTTACACCACAGCTCAGTGTAACAGAGACTACTCAAAGTAGATGTGGCCAAAAAAATGGGAATCCCTATCTCCCAAACTCTGATTCTTAAGAATTCCACACATACACACTATGAGTTCAGCAAATTTGCAGGATACAAGATCAATATACAATAACAATTGTATTTCTGCACACTATCAATAAACAGTGCAAAAATGAAATTAAGGAAAACATTTCACTTAAAACATCAAAAATATTGAAAATATTTTGAAATACATTTAACAAAATAAGTGCAAAACTTAGACTCTGAAAATTACAAAACTTTGTTGAAAGAAATTAAAGAGCTAAATAACATAAGCAAATATACATCCCACTTTCATGTATTAAAGACGATATTGTTTTCAGGACAATACTTCTCAAACAGATCTACAGATTTGGTGAAATCCCTATAAAATATTAGAGCTGGTTTCTTTGAAGACCTTAAAAGCTGACCAGAAAATTCATATAGAAATTGAAGGGACCCAGAACAACCAAAACAATTTCGAGACAAACACAAATGAAGAAGGCTTAATATTTTCTTTTTTATTTTTTATTTTATATTGGAGTATAGTTGATTAACAGTGTTGCATTAGTTTCAGGTGTACAGCAAAGTGACTCACTTATACTTATAGAAGTATCTATTCTTTTTCAAGTTCTTTTCCCATTTAGGTTAACACAAAATATTAAACAGAGTTCCCTGTGTTATACAGTAGGTCCTTGTTGGCTATCTATTTTAAATATAGCAGTGTGTATATGTCAATGCCAGACTCCCAATCTATCACACCCCCCACCCTTCTCTCCTGGTAACCAAAAGTTTGTTCTCTAAGTCTGTGAGTCTGTTCCTGCTTTGTAAATAAGTTCACTGTATAATTTTTATAGATTCTGCATATAAGTGATATCATATGATATTTGTCTTTCTCTGTCTGAATTACTTCATTTACTATGATAATCTCCAGGTCCATCCATGTTGCTGCAAATGTCATTATTTCATTCCCTTTTATGGCTGAATAATATTCCATTGTATATGTGTACAACATCTTTATCCATTCATCTGTCGATGGAAATTTAGGTTGCTTCCATGTCGTGGATATTGTAAACAGCACTGCAATGAATATTAGGGTGCATGTATCCTTTTGAACCATGGCTTTCTCTAGATAAATGACCAGGAATGAGATTGCTGGATCATATGGTAGTTCTATTCTTAGTTTCTTAATGAACCTCTATACTGTTTTCCATAGTGGCAGTACCAATTTATATTCCCACCAACAGTGTAGGAGGGTTCCCTTTTCTCCACACCCTCTCCAGCACTTATTGTTTGTGGACTTCTTTATGATGGCAATTCTGACTGGTGTGAGGTGATATCTCATTGGAGTTTTGACATACGTTTCTCTAATAATTACCGAAAATGAGCATTTTTTCATGTGCATCTTGGCCATCTGTATGTCTTCTTTGGAGAAATGTTTATTTAGGTCTTCCACACATTCTTTGGTTGGTATGTTTATTTGATATTGAGCTTCATGAGCTGTTTGTAAATTTTGGACATGAATCCCTTGTCTGTTGCATTGTTTGCAAATATTTCCTCCCATTCTGTGGAGTGTCTTTTCATTCTGTTTAAGGTTTCCTTTCATGTTCAAAAGCTTCTGAGTTTAAATGGGTCCCATTTGTTTATTTTTGGTTTTATTTCCATGATTCTAGGAGATGGATCAAAAAAGATCTTGCTGTGACTTATGTCAAGGTGTGTTCTGCCTATGTTTTCCTCTAAGAGTTTTATAGCCTCTGGTCTTACATTTAGGTCTTTAATCCATTTTGAGCTTATTTTTGTGTATGGTGTTAAAGAATATTCGAAGTTCATTTTTTACATGTAGTTGTCCAGTTTTCCCAGCACCAATTATTGAAGAGACTGTTTTTTTCTCCATTGTATATTCTTGCCTCCTTTGTCATAGATAAATTGACCAGAGGTGCATAAGTTTTTTCTGGGATTTCTATCCTGTTCCATTGATCTATGTTTCTGTTTTTGTGCAAGTACCGTATTGTTTTGAAGACTGTAGCCTTGTAGTATAGTCTGAAGTCAGGGAGCCTGATTCCTCCAGCTCCATTTTTCTTTCTTAAGATTGCTTTCACTACTCAGGGTCTTTTTTGTCTCCACACAAATTTAAGATTTTTTGTTGTATTTCTGTGAAAACTGCAACTGGTCATTTGATAGGCCTTGCATTGAATCTGTAGACTCCCTTAGGTAGTATAGTCATTTTGAAAATATTCATTCTTCCAATCCAAGAAGATGGTATATCTTTCCATCTGTTTGTATCATTTTAAATTTCTTTCATCAGCATCTTATAGTTTTCAGAGTACAGGTCTTTTGCCTATTTAAGTAGGTTTATTTTATTCTTTTTGATGTGATGGTAAATGGGATGCTTTCTTTAATTTCTCTTTCTTATTTTTCATTGTTCATGTATAGAAGTGCAACAGATTTCTGTGTATTTATTTTGTACCCTGCAACTTTACTGAATTAATTGAAGAGCTCTAGTAGTTTTCTGGTAGCATCTTTAGGATTTTATATGTATACTATCATGTAATCTGCAAACAGTGACAGTTTTACTTCTTCTGTTCCAATTTTGATTCCTTTTACTTATTTTTCTTCTCTGATTGCTGTGGCTAGGGCTTCCAAAACTATGTTGAATAAAAGTGGTGAGAGTGGACATCCTTGTCTTATTCTTGATCTTAGAAGAAATGCTTTCAGGTTTTCCCCATTGAGAATTATGTTGGCCATACGTTTGTCATAAATGACCTTTATTATGTGGAGGTATGTTCCCTCAGTGTCCACTTTCTGTAGAGTTTTTATCATAAATTGGTGTTGCCAGACACCCCAGGCTTGGGAGCCTGACGTGGGGCTCAGAACATTCACTATTGTGGAAGAAGAAGTTCACAGAACTTCTGTGACATAATTATTTTCCAGTTTGTGGGTCACCCACATGGCAGGTATGGGATTTGATTTTATCGTGATTGCACCACTCCTAAACTCTTGTTGTGGCTTCTTTGTCTTTGGATGTATGATATCTTTTTAGGTAGCATCCAGCTTTTTCTTTTTGTTTTCTTTTGTCCATAGTTGTACAGAAGTTAGCTCTTATTTTGGTGTTTTCATAAGATGTGAGCTCCTGTCCTTCTACTTTGCCATATTTTCTCTGTCTGAGAAGGGTAAATATTTTCTAATTTTAAAATTAATATAAAGCAAAAGTAATCAAAATAATTTTGTATTGGAATAAGAATAGCTGTATGGAACAGTGGAATAGAATTAAAAGTCCAGAAATAAAACCTCACATTTTATGGTTAATTCATTTTTGTCAAAGGAACTAAGATGTTTGAATGGCATAAACAAGTAGGACTGGTACAACTGGATACTCCCATGATAAAAACACAAAAACATAAATAACCCAATTAAAACATGGGCAAAATGCTTAAATAGACACTTCTCCAAAAAAGATATGCAAATGGACTATAAGTGCATAAAAATGCTTAACAATATTAGTTATTTGGAAAATGCAAAGAAAAAATCTCAATAAGTTACCACTTTACATTCACTAAGAAGATGATAATTAAAATCAAGAAAAGAAAATAGCAAGTTGTGTTGGTGAAGATATGGAGAAATTAGAAAAAGTGTACTTTGCTTATGGAAATGTAAAATGGTGAATCTGCTGTGGAAAACAGTTTGGCAGTAACTCAAAAAGTTAAACATAGCATTGACATATGACCCAATAATTCCACTCCTAGGTATATATATCCCAAATTATTAAAAACAAGTATTAAAACAAATATTTGTACTTGAATGTTTATAGCAACACTACTAACAATATCAAATATGGCAAAATAACACAAATGTACATCAACTGATGAATGGATAGAGAAATTTGGTACAACCATACAGTGGACTATTATTTAGCCATAAACCAAGTGAAGTTCAGATGTATCTTTTCAAATTGGAGTTTTCTCTGGAGATATGTCCAGGAGTGGGATTTCTGGGCAATTCTAATTTTAGTTTTTTTATTTGTTTTTTACTTTTTATTTTATATTGGAGTACAAGTGATTAACAATGTTGTGTTAGTGTCAGGTGTACAACAAAGTGATTCAGTTATACATGTACATGTATCATCTATTCTTTTTCAAATTATTTTCCCATTCAAGTTGTTACATAATATTGAGCAGAGTTTTCTGTGCTATGGAGTAGGTCCTTGCTGGTTATCTATTGTAAATATAGCAATGTGTACATGTCAACCCCAAACTCACTAACTATCCCTCCCCCCAATCTTCTCCCCTGGAAACCAAAAGTTTGTTCTCCAAGTCTCTGAGTCTCTTTCTGTTTTACAAATAATTCATTTGTATCATTTTTTAGATTCTGCATATAAGCAATGTCACACTATATTTGTCTTTGTCTGACTTAATTCACTCAGTATGACAATCTCTAGGTCCATCCACGTTGTTGCAAATGGCATTATTTCATCCTTTCATATGGCTGAGCAATAATCTATTGTATCTATATTTACCACATCTTTATCCATTCCTCTGTCAATGGACATTTAAGTTGCTTCCATATCTTGCAATGAACAGTGCAATGTATTGTAAACAGTGCTGCAATGAACATTGGGGTGCATGTGTCCTTTCAGACAATGTTTTTCTCCAGATATATGCCCAGGAGTGGGATTGCAGGATCATATGGTAACTCCATTTTTAAGTTTTTGAATGAACCTCCATACTAATTTCCATCGTGGCTGAACCTATTTATATTCCTACCAATAATGTAGGAGGGTTTCCTTTACTTCACACCCTCTCCAGCCTTTATTTGTAGACATTTTAATGTTGGCCATTCTGACTGGTGTGAGGCAATAGCTCATTATAGTTTTGATTTATATTTCTCTAATAATTAATGATGTTGAGCACATTTTCTTGTCCTTATTGGCCATCTGTATGTCTTTTTTGGAGACATATCTATTTAGGGCTTTGGCCCATTTTTTGATTCGATTGTTTGTTTTTTTTTGTTATTGAGTTGTATGAGCTGTTTGTATATTTTGGAAATTAAGCCATTGTCAGTTGCATCATTTGAAGACCTTCCAGTCCACAGGTTTCCTTACTTTGTTTATAGTTTCTTTTGCTGTGCAAAAGCTTATAAGTTTGATTATGTCCCATTTATTGTTCCTTTTATTTCTATTGCCTTAGGAGACTGACAAGAAAACATTGCTATGATTTATGTCAGAGAATGTTTTGCCTATGCTCTCTTCTAGGAGCTTTACAGTGCCATGTCTTATAGTTTTACAGTGTCATGTCTTATATTTAAATCTTTAAGCCATTTTGAGTTTATTTTTGTGTACAGTGTGATCAACTTCATTTATATACATACAGCTGTCCATCTTTCCCAACACCACTTGCTGAAGAGACTTCTTCTCCATTGTACATTCTTGCCTCCTTTGTCAAAGATTAATTGACTGTAGGTGTGTGGGTTTATTTCTGGGCTCTCTATTCTTTTCCATTGATCCATATGTCTGTTTTTGTGGCAATACCATGCTGTTTTGATTACTGCAGCTTTGTAGTACGGGAGAGTTATGCCTCCAGGTTTGTTTTTGTTTTTTTTTCCCCCCTCAAGATTGCTTTGGTAATTCTGCATCTTTTATGCTTCCACATAAATTTTAGGATTATTTGTTCTAGTTCTGTGAAAAATGTTCATCCCAGCATCATAAGGATGGTTCAACATATGCAAATTAATCAATGTGATATACTATATCAACAAAAGAAAAGACAAAATCTACATGATCATCTCAATAGATGCAGAAAAAGCACTGGCTAAAATACAACATCCATTCATGGTAAAAACTCTTACCACAATGTGTAAAGGGGAAACATATCTCAACATAATAAAACCTATTTATGACAAATCCATAGCCCACATAATACTCAATGGTGAAAAGCTGAAAGCCTTCCTGCTAAAATCTGGAACAAGACAAGGATACACACTCTCATCACTTCTATTAAACATAATATTGGAAGTCCTAGCCACAGCAATCAGACAAGAAAAAGAAATAAAAAGGTATCCAAACTGGAAGGGAAGAGGTAAAATTTTCCTTATATGCAAATGACATGATACTATATATATAAAACCCTAAAGACTCCACATAAAAACTACTAGAACTGATAAAGGAATTCAGCAAGGTAGCAGGATACAAGATTAATACACAGAAATCTGTTGCATTTCTTTACACTAACAATGAAATATCAGAAAAGGGATGTAAACAAACAATCCCTTTAAGAACCCCATCCAAAAAAATGAAATACTTGGGAATAAACCTCACCAAGGAGGTGAAAAACTTATATGTTGAGAACTATAAAATGTTGATAAAGCAAACTGAAAATGATTCAAAGAAATTGAAAGGTATCCCATGATCTTGGATTAGAAGAATTAATATTGTATTTTTTTCTTATTACTGTTCTGCTTGGGTAATTTACATTATTGCATCTTCCAGGTCAGTTATGCTTTCTTCTGTATCACCTAGTCTGCTGTTAATTCCTTCTATGATATTTTTCATTTCACTTATTGTAGTTTTCAGTTTGGACTGGTTCTTTTTTATATTTTCTAGTTCATTGATAAAATGCTGACTGTGTTATCTATTATTTTCTCTAATTCTGCTATTCTTATTATTTATGTTTGGAAAATCTTTTTCTGACAAATTAGTTATTTCTGTTCTATTAGTTGATATTTCAGGTGTTTTTCTTGTTCTTTCAATTGAAACATATTCCTCTGTCTTCTCATTTTCCTTAACTTTCTTTGTCTCTCTGAAATTAGGTGAAAAAGTAACCTATTATGGTCTTGAAGGGGTGTTTTTCTGTGGGAGCATCCTAACACAATCTGAGTGTACCCAATAGCTTTGGTGAGAGAGCTGGATTTGACATGAGCATGAATCATGTCATTCCCCAGAGTATGCTGGCAGCTATCACCTTGGTAGGAGGTAAGGCTGGATATGGAAGTGCTAGGACCAGAACCAGGTGTGAGCTGGAGTTTCTTCTCTGCTCAACAGTTAGTACCACCCTATTAGGGGTGGATGGGAGTCCTGAGGTGCTGGAGTTGAAGCTCTGAAGTTCAGGTCTAAGTTGGCTCCATTTCCTTTTAAGTGTGTGCACTCCCCACTCCCAGCACTGGCTCCCACCACAGAGGTGAGTGTTGTTGTGCCAAAAGGACCTAGTGTTGGCACTTGGCATGGGTCTGAGCGTGGGCTGTTGTGACCCAGCCAGTGTCAGGGTCTCAGACTGCTTCTGGTGTGCTCCCTCTATAAGCACCATTAAAGGCTGCCACCACCCCACTCAGATGTTGCTCTGAGTATGAGCCACGTTTTTCCCTCACAACTGAGCTCTCCACTGTGGCTGCAGCAACCTTCATCCCAGTGTGGAACTGCATCAAGAAACAAGCAGGACTGGAGGGAGCATTGGCCAAGGCTGGGGCACATTCCTGGGCGGTCATGGGAAATAGTTTAGAAACTGTTTAACTGTTAGAAACTGTTAGAAACTTTTTAACTAACTGGAAACTGGAGAATTACTCTAGTACAACTATGGCTGTAAGAAACACACAGACCTAATTGGGTAGGAAGTGAATAAAAGCAGTTGGGTTGGGACCTGTGCCCTTAGGACAGGACTCAGAGGAAAAGGGAGGTTACACAGAAAGCACCCACCTAGGGAAATGAGCAGTGAAAACCACATATTGAATTCCCTAGTCCTGGGGTCCTACACTGGGGAGATGAGCACACTTGGCTGGTTGGAGGACTGCTAGGACTAAAAAAAAGGCAATGGGAAGCTTGGATTCTTCCTATGAGAAACACATGTGCTGGTTTGCCCCCAAGACAAGACAGTGAGAGTCCTGCTCTAGCTGCTGCTGGGCTCCCTGTGACTGTCTCAGTGTGCTCACCAGCCTAAGCCAAGCAAGCACTCCTCCGCTCCTTTGCTCCATGTCACAGCACAGCACTGGACCAGGGGCCGCCATGACTGAAGAGAAGTCTCGACCATGAGACACAGTGGTGACCAGCTCCTGGGGCAGAGCCTGGGTGGAGTAGTGGCAGCTGTTGTTGGCACTTACTCTAGCAGTACATCAGGAGCACCCCAGATCTCTGAAAGTGGCTACTGCTCCACAGCTCACATCCCAATAAATGCTGAGAGTCCATGCAGGCTCTAAACACCATGCGATGTGGCTCCACAACAGGGTGGGGCAACGGAGGCTGGCAGAAGTGATTGGTTGTAAGGGACAAAGGGGACTTAAATCCAAGGCTGCATCTGAGTGAAGCGAGGGAAACAAATACTGGTACCTGCACAGACAGCACATTGGATACAGCCCAGACCTCCCTCTGTGGCTAACACAAGATAAGAGCTTTCACTGGCCCCACATGCTTCAACATTCCTCCTCTCTGAGGCAAGTGTCCAGATGTTGGGAGAGAGGAAAACAAACGCTTAAAGGGAACAGAGTCAGCTTGGGCTGAACCTCAGGGCTTCTACTCCAGCAACCTGGGATCAGACCCCACCTCTGATAGGGTGGAGACATTCACTAAGCAGTGGGGAAATCCCACCTTACATCTGACTCCAGCTTGAACCCCACATATTGAGGAACCATGTGTCTGAAGTCCACATCAAATCCAGCTCTCCCACCAAAGGTGTTGGGCACATGCAGTCTGTATAAAGACACTCCTATGTAAGAACACCCCTTCAAGACCACAAAAGGTAATTGTTTTACTTCATAAAAGCAGAGAAAGTTAAGCAAAATGAAAAGGCAAAGGATCTGCTCTCTATTAAAAGAGCAAGAGATTACCTTGGGTAGTATAGTCATTTTCAAATTACCAGTGGCATTTTGCACAGGACTGGAATAAAAACTTTTAAATTTGTACAGAAATATAAAAGACCCTGAATAGCCAAAACGATCTTGAGAAAGAAAGACAGAGCTGGAGGAATCAGGGTCTCTGACTTCAGACTACAATACAAAGCTAAAAAATCGAAACAATATGCTATTGGCATAAAATCATTCATATAGATTGATGAAACAAGATAGAAAGCTGAGACATAAACCCACACAGCTATGATCAATTAATCTATGACAAAGGAGGCAAGAAAATACAATGGAGAAAAGACAGTCTCTTCCATAAGTTGTGCTAGGGAAACAGGACAGCTACATGTAAAAGAATGAAAATAGAACATTCTCTAATATCACACACAAAAATAAATTCAAAATGGATTAAAAACCTAAATATAAGACTGGATACTATAAGACTCCTAAAGTAAAACATAGGTAGAAAGCTCTTTAACATAAATCAAAGCAGTATCTTTTTGGATCCATCTCCTAGAGTATGGAAATAAAACCTAAAATAAATAAATGAGACTTAAAAAACTTAAAAGTTTTCTTTTCTTACATATTTATTGGAGTATAATTTCTTTACAATGGTGTGTTAGTTTCTGCTTTATAACAAAGTGAATCAGTTATACATACACATATGTTCCCATATCTCCTCCCTCTTGCATCTCTCTCCCTCCCATCCTCCCTATGTACCCATCCAAGTGGTCACAAAGCACAAGGCTGATATCCCTGTGCTATGCGGCTGCTTCCCACTAGCTATCTATTTTATGTTTGGTAGTGTATATATGTCCATGCCACTCTCTCACTTTGTCACAGCTTAACTTTCCCCCTCCCCATATGCTCAAGTCCATTCTCAAGTAGGTCTGTGTCTTTATTCCTGTCTTACCTCTAGGTTCTTCATGACATTTATTTTTCTTAGATTCCATATATGTGTGTTAGCATATGCTATTTGTCTTTCTCTTTCTGACTTACTTCACTCTGTCTGACAGACTCTAGGTCGATCGACCTCACTACAAATAACTCAATTTCGTTTCTTTTTAAGGCTGAGTAATATTCCATTGCATATATGTGCCACATCTTCTTTACCCATTCATCCGATGATGGACACTTAGGTTGTGTCCATCTCCTGGCTATTGTATATAGAGCTGCAATGAACATTTTGGTACATGACTCTTTTTGAATTATGGTTTTCTCAGGGTATATGCCCAGTAGTGGGATTTCTGGGTCATATGGTAGTTTTATTTGTAGATTTTAAGGAACATCCATACTGTTCTCCATAGTGGCTATACCAATTCACATTCCCACCAGCAGTGAAAGAGTGTTCACTTTTCTCCACACCCTCTCCAGCATTTATTGTTTCTAAACTTTTTGATGATTGCCAATCTGACCAGTGTGAGATGATATATCATTGTAGTTTGGATTTGCATATTTCTAATGATTAATGATGTTGAGCATTCTGTCATGTGCTTGTTGGCAATCTGTATATCTTCTTTGGAGAAATGTTTATTTAGGTCATCTGCCCATTTTTGGATTGGGTTCTTTTTTTTTTTATTATTGAGCTGCATGAGTTGCTTGTAAATATTGGAGATTAACCCTTTGTCATTTGCTTCATTTGAAAATATTTTCTCCCATTGTGAGGGTTGTCTTTTGGTCTTGTTTATGGTTTCCTTTGCTGTGCAAAAGCTTTTAAGTTTCATTTAGGTCCCATTTGTTTATTTTTGTTTTTATTTCCATTTCTCTAGGAGGTGGGTCAAAAAGGATCTTGATGTGATTTATGTCATAGAGTGCTCTGACTATGTTTTCCTCTAAGAGTTTGATAGTTTCTGGCCTTACATTTAGATGTTTAATCCATTTAGAGCTTATTTTGCTGTATGGTGTTAGGGATTGTTCTAATCTCATACTATTACATGTACCTGTCCAGTTTTCCCAGCACCACTTATTGAAGAGGCTGTCTTTTCTCCACTGTATATTCTTGCCTCCTTTATCAAAGATAAGGTGACCATATGTGTGTTGGTTTATCTCTGGGCTTTCTATCCTGTTCCATTGATCTATATTTCTGTTTTTGTGCAAGTACCATACTGTCTTGATTACTGTAGCTTTGTAGTATATCCTGAAGTCAGGGATCCTGATTCCTCCAGGTCCGTTTTTCGTTCTCATGATTGCTTTGGCTATTCGGGGTTTTTTGTGTTTCCATAGAAGTTGTGAAATCTTTTGCTCTAGTACTGTGAAAAATGCCAGTGGTACTTTGATAGGGATTGCATTGAATCTGTAGATTGCTTTGGGTAGTAGAGTCATTTTCACAATGTTGATTCTTCCAATCCAAGAACATGGTATATCTCTCCATCTAATTGTATCATTTTTAATTTATTTCATCGGTGTCTTATAATTTTCTGCATACACATCTTTTGTCTCCTTAGGTAGGTTTTTTCCTAGATATTTTATTCTTTTTGTTGCAGTGGTAAATGGGAGTGTTTTCTTGATTTCCATTTCCGATTTTTCATCATTAGTGTATAGAAATGCCAGAGATTTCTGTGAATTAATTTTGTAAACTGCTACTTTATAAAATTCATTGATTAGCTCTAGTAATTTTCTGGTAGCATCTTTAGGATTCTCTATATATAATATCATGTCATCTTCAAAGAGTAACAGCTTTAATTCTTCTTTTCTGATTGGGATTCCTTTTATTTCCTTTTCTTCTCTGATTGCTGGGGGTAAAACTTCCAAAACTATGTTGAATAAGAGTGGTGAGAGTGGGCAGCCTTGTCTTATTCCTGATCTTAATGGAAATGCTTTCAGTTTTTCACCATTGATGATGATGTTGGCTGTGGGTTTGTTATATATGGCCTTTATTATGTTCAGGAATTTTCCCTCTATGCCTACTTTCTGGTGGATTTTTATCATAAATGGGTGTTGAATTTTGTTGAAAGCTGTTGGATTCTGTTTGCTAGTATTTTGTTGAGGAATTTTCCATCTATGTTCATCAGTGATATTGGCCTGCAGTTTTCTTTTTTTTTCTTTTTTTTTTTTTTTTTTTTGCTGTATGCGGGCCTCTCACTGTAGTAGCCTCTCCTGTTGTGGAGCACAGGTTCCGGACGTGCAGGCTAAGCATCATGGCTCACGGGCCTAGCCAATTCATGGCATGTGGGATCTTCCCGGACCGGGGCACGAACCCGTGTCCCCCTGCAACAGCAGGCAGACTCTCAACGAATGCACCACCAGAGAAGCCCTGTAGTTTTCTTTCTTTGTGACATCCTTGCCTGGTTTTTGTGTCAGGGTGATGGTGGCCTTGTAGAATGAGGTTGAGAGTGTTCCTCCCTCTGCTGTATTTTGTAAGAGTTTGAGAAGGATAGGTGTAAGCTCTTCTCTAAATATCTGATAGAATTTGCCTGTGAAGCCATCTGGTCCTCGGCTTCTGTTTGCTGGAAGATTTTTAATCACAGTTTTAATTTGAGTGCTTGTGATTGGTCTGTTCATCTTTTCTATTTCTTCCTGATTCAGTCTTGGCAGGTTGTGCATTTCTAAGAATTTGTCCTTTTCTTCCATGTTGCCCATTTTATTGGCATAGAGTTGCTTGTAGTAATCTCTCATGATCTTTTGTATTTCTGCAGTGTTACTTCTCCTTTTTCAGTTCTAATTCTATTGATTTGAGTCTTCTCCGTTTTTTTCTTGATTAGTCTGGCAAATGGTTTATCAGTTTTATTTATCTTCTCAACGACCCAGCTTTTAGTTTTACTGATATTTGCTATCATTTCCTTCATTTCTTTTTCATTTATTTCATATCTGATCTTTATAATTTCTTTTCTTCTGCTAACTTTGGGGTTTTTTTGTTCTTATTTCTCTAATTGCTTTAGGTGCAAGGTTAGAATTTTTATTCAAGATGTTTCTTATTTCTTAAGGTAGGATTGTATTGCTATAAACTTCCCTCTTAGAACTGCTTTTGCTGCATCCCATAGGTTTTGGGTCATCGTGTCTCCATTGTCATTTGTTTCTGGGTATTTTTTGATTTCCTCTTTGATTTCTTCAGTGATCACTTCATTATTAAGTAGTGTATTGTTTAGCCTCCATGTGTTTGTATTTTTTACAGATCTTTTCCTGTAATTGATATCTAGTCTCATAGCGTTGTGGTCAGAAAAGAGACTTGATAAAATTTCAATTGTCTTAAATTTATCAAGGCTTGATTTGTGACCCAGGATATGACATATTCTGGAGAATGTTCCATGAGCACTTGAGAACAACGTGTATTCTGTTGTTTTTGGATGGAATGTCCTATAAATATCAATTAAGTCCATCTTGTTTAATGTATCATTTAAAACTTCTATTTCCTTATTTATTGTCATTTGGGATGGTCGGTCCATTGGTGAAAGTGGAGTGTTAGTGTCCCCTACCATGAATGTGTTATTGTCGATTTCCCCGTCTATGGCTGTTAGTATTTGCCTTGTGTATTGAGGTGCTCCTATGTTGCGTGCATAGATATTTACAATTGTTATGTCTTCTACTTGGATCGATACCTTGATCATTATGTAGTGTCCTTCTTTGTCTCTTCTAATAGTCCTTATTTTAAAGTCTATTTTGTCTGATATGAGAATTGCTACTCCAGCTTTCTTTTGGTTTCCATTTGCATGGAATATCTTTTTCCATCCCCTTACTTTCAGTCTGTATGTGTCTCTAGGTCTGAAGTGGGTCTCTTGTAGACAGTATATATATGGGTCTTGTTTTTGTATCCATTCAGCCAGTCTGTGTCTTTTGGTGGGAGCATTTAGTCCATTTACATTTAAGGTAATTATCAATATGTATGTTCCTATTCCTGTTTTCTTAATTGTTTTGTGTTACTTATTGTAAGCCTTTTCCTTCTCTTGTGTTTTTTGCCTAGAGAAGTTCCTTTAGCATTTGTTGTAAAGCTGGCTTTGTAGTGCTGAACTCTCTCAGCTCTTGCTTCTCTGTAAAGGTTTTAATTTCTGCATCAAATCTGAATGAGATCCTTGCTGGGTACAGTAATCTTGGTTGTAGGTTTTACTCCTTCATCACTTTAAATATGTCCTACCAGTCCCTTCTGGTTTGCAGAGTTTCTGATGAAACATCGGCTGTTAACCTTATGGGCATTCCCTTGTGTGTTATTTGTTGTTTTTCCCTTGTTGCTTTTAATATGCTTTCTTTGTATTTAATTTTTGACAGTTTGATTAATATGTGTCTTGGCATATTTCTCCTTGGATTTATCCTGCATGGGACTCTCTGTGCTTCCTAGACTTGATTAACTATTTTCTTTCCCATATTATGGAAGTTTTCAACTATAACCTCTTCAAATATTTTCTCAGTCCCTTTCTTTTTCTCTTCTTCTTTTACCCTATAATTCGAATGTTGGTGAGTTTAATATTGTCCCAGAGGTCTCTGAGACTGTCCTCAGTTCTTTTCATTCTTTTCTCTTTATTCTGCTCTGCAGTAGTTATTTCCACTATTTTATCTTCCAGGTCACTTATCCATTCTTCTGCATCAGTTATTGAGCTATTGATCTCTTCTAGAGTAATTTATTGTGTTGTTCATCATTGCTTGTTTCATCTTTAGTTCTTCCAGGTCCTTGTTAAATGTTTCTTGCATTTTCTCTATTCTATTTCCAAGATTTTGGATCATCTTTACTATCATTATTCTGAATTCTTTTTCAGGTAGACTGCCTATTTCCTCTTCATTTGTTATGTCTTGTGCATTTTTATATTTCTCTTTCATCTGCTGTGTTTTTTCCTGTCTTCTCATTTTGCTTATCTTACTGTGTTTGTGGCCTCTTTTTTGCAGGCTGCAGGTTTGTAGTTCCCATTGTTTTTGGTGTCTGTCCCCAGTGGCTAAAGTTGGTTCAGTGGGTTGTGTAGGATTCCTGGTGGAGGGGACTATTGCACATGTTTCAGTGGATGAGGCTGGATCTTGTCTTTCTGTCGGGCAGGTCCATGTCTGGTGGTGTGTTTTGTGGTGTCTGTGGCCTTATAATGATTTTAGGCAGCCTCTCTGCTAATGGGTGGGATTGTGTTCCTGTCTTGCTAATTGTTTGGGATCGTGTGTTCAGCACTGTAGCTTGCTGGTCGTTGAGTGAAGCTGGGTGCTGCTGTTGAGATGGAGATCTCTCAGAAATTTTCGCCATTTGATATTATGTGGAGCTGGGAAGTCTCTTGTGGACCAATGTCCTGAATTTGGCTCTCCCACCTCAGAGGAACAGAATGAATTCTGGCTGTAGCACCAAGAGCCTTTCATCCACATGGCTCAGAATAAAAGGGAGAAAAAGTAGAAAGAAAGAAAGAAGGATGGGAAGAAAGAAAGAAGATAGAAAGAGGGTAAACTAAAATAAAATAAAGTAAGATCAAATAAAATAAAGTTATTAAAATAAAAAACAATTATTAAGAATAAAGTTTTTTTAAAAAGTAAAAAAAAAAAAAAAAGGACTGATAGAACCCTAGGAAAAATGGTGAAAGCAAAGCTATACAGACAAAATCTCACACAGAAGCATACACATACACACTAGCAAAAAGAGGAAAATGGGAAAAAAATAATAAATCTTGCTCTCAAAGTCCACCTCCTCAATTTGGGATGATTCATTTCCTATTCATGTATTCCACAGATGCAGGGTACATCAAGTTGATTGTGGAGATTTAATCCGCTGCTCCTGAAGCTGCTGGGAGAGATTTCCCTTTCTCTTCTTTGTTCGCACAGCTCCCTGGGCTCAGCTGTGGATTTTGCCCTGCCTCTGAGTGTAGGTCGCTGGAGCATGTATGTTCTTCGCTCAGGCTGGACGGGGTTACAGGAGCACCTGACTCGGGGGCTCTGGCTCACTCAGGCCGGGGGGAGGGAGGGGTGCGGATGTGGGGTGAGCTTGCCGCGGCACTGGCCAGCAGGACATTGCAGCATCCTGAGGTGCACCATGCTTTCTCCCGGGGAAGTTGTCCCTGGATCCTGGGACCCCAGCAGTGGCGGGCTGCACAGTATCCCCAGAAGGGAGGTGTGGATAATCACCTGTGCACGCATACAGCCTTCTTGGTGGCTGCAGCAGCAGCCTTAGTGTCTCATGCCCATCTCTGTGGTTCACACCCATCTTTGGAGCTCATTTAATCATCACTCTTAATCCCCTCTCCTTGCACACCAGGCAGCAAAGAGGGAAGAAAAAGTCTCTTGCCTCTTCGGCAGGTCCAGACTTTTCCCAGACTCCCTCCCAGTTAGCTGTGGTGCACTAAACCCCTGCAGGCTGTATTCACGCTGCCAATCCCAGTCCTCTCCCTTCACTCCGACCAAACCCTGAGCCTCAGCTCCCAGCCCCAACCACCCGGGCGGGTGAGCACAGAAACCTCTTGGGCTGGTGAGTGCCAGTTGGCACTGATTCTCTGTGCGGGAATCTCTCCACTTTGCCCTCCTCACCCCTGTTGCCGTGCTCTCCTCCGTGACTCTGAAGCTTCCCCCCTCTGCCACCTGCAGTCTCTGCCCGCGAAGGGGCTTCCTGGTATTTGGAAACCTTTCCTCCTTCACAGCTCTCTGCTACTAGTGCAGGTCCCATCCCTATTCTTTTTTCTCTGTTTTTTCTTTTTTCTTTTGTCCTACCCAGGTACGTGGGGAGTTTCTTGCCTTTTGGGAGGTCTGAGGTCTTCTGACAGCATTCAGTAGGTGTTCTGTAGGAGTTGTTACACGTGTAGATGTATTTCTGGTGTATCTGTGGGGAGAAAGTTGATCTCCATGTCTAACTCTTCCACCATCTTCCTCCTACCCTAAACTTAAAAGCTTTTGCACAGCAAACCTTAAAATAAATGAAAAGACAACCTACAGAATGGAAGAATATATTTGCTAATGATGCAACTGAAAAGGGATTAATCTCCAAAATATACAAACAGCTCATACAGCTCAAAAAAAATCAAATAAGTGAGCAGAAGGCCTAAATGGACATTTCTCAAAAGAAACCATACATATGGCCAAAAGCACATGAAAAGATGCTCAACTTCACTAATTAGAGAAATGAAAATAAAAAGTACAATGAGGTATCACCTCACACTGGTCAGAATGCCCATCATCAAAAAGTCTACAGGTAATAAATGCTGGAGAGGGTGTGGAGAAAATGGAACCCTCCTACACTCTTGGTGGGAATGCAACTTGGTACAGAATATTGTGGAGTTTCTTTAAGAAACTTAAATTAAAACTAGCATATGATCCTGCAATCCCACTCCTTGACATATATTCAGAGAAAACCATAATTGTACCCAATGTTCATTGCAACACTTTTTACATTAGCCAAGACATGGAAGCAACCTAAACATCCACTGACAGAGGAATGGATAAAGAAGATGTGGTATATATATATACATGCACACACACACACACACACACACACACACACACACACACACAGAGGGATATTACTCAGCCATAAAAAGAATGAAACAATGCCATTTGCAGTAACATGGATGAACCCAGCATTTATCACGTTAAGGGAAGTAACCCAGACAGAAAAAGACAAATATATGATATTGCTTATATAGGGAAACTTAAAAAAAATGATACAAATGGACTTATACACAAAACAGAAATAGATCCACAGACATAGAAAACAAACTTATGGTTACTAAAGGGAAAAGGGGGGAGGGTTAAATTAAGAGTTTGGGATTAACATATACATATTACTATATAGTAAATATATAACCGACAAGGACCTACTGTATAGCACAGGAAACTATACTCAACCTCTTTTAATAACCTATAAGGGTAATTATAATATTGCAATAACTTTGTATGGGAACAGATGGCTATTAGACTTATTGTGGTGATCAATTCATAATGTATGCAAATGTCAAATCACTGCGTAGTACACCTGAAGCTAACATAATATTGTACGTCAACCCTATTTCAAGGACAAAAAAGAAAAAAAATGACAAAATCCAACAAGCTTTCAAGATGAAAAACACTAGGCACACTAGGAATAGAAGGGAACTTCTTCAGCATGATAACAGTCATATATGAAAAATCCAAAGCTAACATCATAGTTAATGTTGATAATCTGAAAATGTTTCCTATAAGAATAAGAATAAGATAAAGATGATAAGTTTTGCCACTTCTGTTTAACATAATGCTCACAGTTTTAGCAGGAACAAGTAGGCAAAAAATGAAATAAAAGCCATTCAAATTTGAAAGGAAGGAGCAAAATTATTCCTATCCTAAGATGGCATGATCTTTATTTAGAAAAATGTAAAGAATCCAAAAAAAAATTGGTAAAGCAATGAACAGTACACAAAGGAAATTAAGAAAATAATTCATTTACAGTAGCATGAAATAACATTCTTAGAAATAAAGTTAATAAGTGACGCAAAAGACTTCGGTAATAAAAGCTATAAAACTATGTTGAAAGACATTGAAAATATTGTACATAAATAGAAATACATCCCGTATTCATGGAATTGAATACTTAATATTATTAAGAAGCTAATGGCTTTGTTCCTGCGGTGAGCCACAGCCAAACACCCACACACAGGAGACCCTCCAACACTAGCAGGTTCCTGATTGGTGGCTTAGAGACTGACTGCCCTCATGAACCGTCTGAGCTACAATACTCCACTTACATGGGCGCCTGAACAAGGTGAAATTCAAAGGGGAAGACAGTGGAAGAGTAAGAGGTGGAGATCACCTTCTTCCAAACAGGTACATCAGAAATACATCTACACGGGGAACAACTCTCACAGAACATGCACTGAATGCTGGCAGAAGACCTCAGACCTCCCAAAAGGCAAGAAACTCCCCACATACCTCGGTAGGGCATAAGAAAAAAGAATAGACAGAGACAAAAGAATAGGGATGGGACCTGCACTAGTAGCAGAGAGCTGTGAAGGAGGAAAGTTTTCCACACAATAGAAGCCCCTTCATGGGTGGAGACTGCAGGTGGTGGAAGGGGGAGCTTCAGAGCCACTGAGGAGAGCGCAGCCACAGGGGTGCGAAGGGCAAAGCAGAGATTCCCGCACGCAGAATCGGTGCTGACCAGCACTCAGAAGCCTGAGAGGATTGTCTTCTCACACACCGGGGCAGGCAGGGGCTGGGAGCTGAAGCTCTGGCTTCGGTTGGATCGCACGGAGAGGACTGGAGATGTGAAAACAGCCTGAAGGGGTTAGTGCACCACGGCTAGCCGGGAGGGAGTCGGGAAAAGTCTGGACCTGTCGAAGAGGCAAGAGACTTTTTCTTCCCTCTGTTTCCTGGTGCACCAGAAGGGGTGATGAAGAGCGCTGTTTAAAGGAGCTCCAGAGATGGGCGCGAGCTGCGGCTAAAAGCGTGGACCCCCAGACAAGGGCATGAGATGCTAAGGATGCTGCTGCCACCACCAAGAAGCCTGTGTGCGAGCACAGGTCACAATCCACACCTCCCCTCCCAGGAGCCTGTGCAGCCTGCCACTGCCAGGGTCCCATGATCCAGGGACAACTTCAACAGGAGAATGCATGGTGCACCTCAGGCTGGTGCAACGTCCTGCTGGACTCTGCCACTGCAGGCTTGCCCTGCACTCAGGCCGCTCCATCCCCAGAGCCTGAATGAGCCAGAGCCCCCGAATCAGCGGCTCCTTTAACACCGGCCTGTCTGAGTGAAGAAGAGGAGCCCTCTGGCGACCTACATGCAGAGGTGGGGCCAAATCCAAAACTGAACCCCAGGAGAAGTGTGAAGAAAGAAGAGAAAGGAAAATCTCTCCCAGCAGCCTCAGGACCAGAGGATTACATCTCCACTACAAACTTGATGTACCCTTCATCTGTGGAATACATGAATAGACAATGAATCATCCCAAATTGAAGAGGGGGACTTTGACGGCAAGATGTATTATTTTTTCCCCTTTTCCTCTTTTTGCTAGTGTGTATGTGTATGCTTCTGTGTGAGATTTTGTCTGTATAGCTTTGCTTTCACCATTTGTCATAGGGTCCTGTCTGTCCAATTTTTTTAACTTTAAAAAATATTTTCTTAAAAATTATTTTTTATTTTAATAACTTTATTTTATTTTACCTTATCTTATTTTATCCTTTCTTCATCTCTAATTTTTCTCCCTTTTATTCTGAGCCATGTGGTTGAAAGACCCTTGGTGCTGAAGCCAGGTGTCAGTGCTGTGCCTCTGAGGTAGGAGAGCCAACTTCAGCACACTGGTCCACAAGAGACCTCCCAGTTCCACGTAAAATCAAATAGCAAAAATCTCCTGGAGATCTCCATCTCAACAGCAGCACCCAGCTTCATTAAACGACCAGCAAGTTACAGTGCTGGACACCCAATCCCAAACAACTAGCAAAACAGGAACACAATCCCACCCATTAGCAGAGAGGCTGCCTAAAATCATAATAAGGTCACAGACACCCCAAAACACACCACCAGATGTGGACCTGCCCATGAGAAAATCAAGATCTTGCCTTATCCACCAGAACCCAGGTACTAGTCCTCTCTACCAGGAATCCTACACACCCCACTGAACCAAATTTAGCCACTGGAGACAAACACCAAAAACAATGGGAACTATGAACCCACAACCTGCAAAAATGAGACCCCAAACACAGTAGGATAAGCAAAATGAGAAGACAGAAAAAACACACAGCAGATGAAAGAGCAAGATAAAACCCACAAGGCCTAACAAATGAAGAGGAAATAGGCAGTCTACCTGAAAAAGAATTCAGAATAACGATAGTAAAGATTATCCAAAATCTTGGAAATAGAATAGAGAACATGAAAGGAACATTTAACGAGGACCTGGAAGAACTAAAGATGAAACAAGCAATGATGAACAACACAGTAAATGAAATTAAAAATATTCTAGAATGGATAAATAGCAGAATATCTGAGGCAGAAGAACGGTTAAGTGACCTGGAAGATAAAATAGTGGAAATAACTACTGCAAACCAGAATAAAGAAAAAAGAATGAAAAGAACTGAGGACAGTCTCAGAGACCTCTGGGAGAACATTAAACACACAAACATTCAAATTATAGGGGTCCCAAAATGAAGAAGAGAAAAAGAAAGGGACTGAGAAAATATTTGAAGAGATTAAAGTTGTAAACTTCCCTAATATGGGAAAGGAAATAGGTAACCAGTCAAGAAAGCACAGAGAGTCCCATAAAGGATAAGTCCAAGGAGAAACATGCCAAGACACATATTAATCAAACTGTCAAAAGTTAAATACAAAGAAAACATTTTAAAAGGAGAAAGGGAAAAACAACAAATAACACACAAGGGAATCCCCATAAGCTGGACTTTCAGCAGAAACTCGGCAAGCCAGAAGGGACTGGCAGGACATTTTTAAAATGATGGAGAAAAACCTACAGCCAAGATTACTCTACCCAGCAAGGATCTCATTCAGATTTGATACAGAAATTAAAACCTTTACAGAGAAGCAAGAGCTGAGAGAGTTCAGCACCACCAAACCAGCTTTACAACAAATGCTAAAGGAACTTCTATAGGCAAGAAACACAAGGGAATGAAAAGACCTACAATAACAATGCCAGAATAATTAGGAAAATGGGAATAGGAACATATATATCGATAATTAACTTAAATATAAATGGATTAAATGCTCCCACCAAAAGACACAGAGTGGCTGAATGGATACAAAAACAAAACCCATATTTATGCTGTCTACAAGAGACCCACTTCAGACCTAGAGACACATACAGACTGAAAGTAAGGGGATGGAAAAAGATATTCCATGCAAATGGAAACCAAAAGAAAGCTGGAGTAGCAATTCTCATATCAGACAAAATAGACTTAAAAAAAGACTGTTAGAAGAGACAAAGAAGGACACTACATAATGGTCAAGTTATCGATCCAAGAAGAAGATATAACAATTGCAACTATTGATGCACGCAACATAGGAGCACCACAGTACATATGGGAAATACTAACAGCCATGAAAGGGGAAATTGACAGCAACACACACACAGTAGGGGACTTTAACAACCCACTTTCTCCAATGGACAGACCATCCCAAATGAAAATAAATAAGGAAACAGAAGCTTTAAATGGTGCATTAAACAAGATGGACTTAATTGATATTTATAGGACATTCCATCCAAAAAACAACAGAATACACATTGTTCTCAAGTGCTCATAGAACATTCTCCAGGATAGATCATATCTTGGGTCACAAATCAAGCCTTCGTAAATTTAAGAAAATTGAAATTGTATCAAGTATCTTTTCTGACCACAACACCATGAGACTAGATATCAATGACAGAAAAAGACCTGTAAAAAATACAAACACATGGAGGCTAAACAATACACTACTTAATAACGGAGTGATCACTGAAGAAAACAAAGAGGAAATCAAGAAATACCTAGAAACAAATGACAATGGACACACGACAACCCAAAATCTATTGGATGCAGCAAAATAAGTTCTAAGAGGGAAGTTTATAGCAATAGAATCCTACCTTAAGAAACAAGAAACATCTCAAATAAACAACCTAAACTTACAGGTAAAGCAATTAGGGAAAGAAGAACAAAAAACACCAAAGCGAGTAGAAGGCAAGAAATCATAAAGGTCATTCAAAAATAAATGAAAAACAAATGAAAGAAATAATAGCAAAGAGCAATAAAACTAAAAGCTAGTTCTTTGAGAAGATAAACATAATTGATAAACCATTAGCCAGACTCATCATGAAAAAAAGGGAGAAGACTCAAATCAATAGAATTAGAAATGACAAAGGAGAAGTAACAACTGACACTGCAATAATACAAAAGATCATGAGAGATTACTACAAGCAACTCTATGCCAAAAAAATGGACAACCTGCAAGAAACGGACAAATTCTTAGAAATGCACAACCTGCCAAGACTGAATCATGAAGAAATAGAAAACATGAACAGACCAATCACAAGCACTGAAATTGAAACTGTGGTTAAAAATCTTCCAACAAACAGAAGTCCAGGACCAGATGGCTTCACAGGCGAATTCTATCAAACATTTAGAGAAGAGCTAACACCTATCCTTCTCAAACTCTTCCAAAATATAGCAGAGGGAGGAACACTCTCAAACTCATTCTACAAGGTCACCATTACCCTGACACCAAAACCAGACAAGGATGTCACAAAGAAAGAAAACTACAGGACAATATCACTGATGAACATAGATACAAATATCCTCAACAGAAAAATAGCAAACAGAATCCGACAGCACATTAAAAGGATCATACACTGTGATCAAGTGGGGTTTCTTCCAGGAAAGCAAGGATTCTTCAATATAAGCAAATCAATCAACGTGATACACCATATTAACAAACTGAAGGAGAAAAAACATATGATCATCTCAATAGATGCAGAGAAATATTTTGACAGAATTCAAAACCCAGTTATGATTAAAACCCTGCAGACACTAGGCATAGAGAGAACTTTCCTCAACACAATAAAGTCCGTATATGATAAACCCACAGCCAAAATCATCCTCAATTGTGAAAAACTGAAATCACTTCCACTAAGATCAGGAAGAGGACAAGGTTGCCCACTCTCACTACTCTTATTTGACATAGTTTTGGAAATTTTAGAGACAACAATCAAGAAGAAAAGGAAATAAAAGGAATCCAAATCAGAAAAGAAGTAAAGCTGTCACTGTTTGCAGATGACATGATACTATACATAGAGAATCCTAAAGATTCTACCAGAAAACTACTAGAGCTAATCAATGAATTTGGTAATGTAGCAGGATACAAAATTAATGCACAGAAATCTCTGGCATTCCTATACACTAATGATGAAAAATCTGAAAGTGAAATCAAGAAAACACTCCCACTTACCTTTGCAATAAAAAGAATAAAATATCTAAGAATAAACCTACTTAAGGAGACAAAAGACGTGTATGCAGAAAATTATAAGACACTGATGAAAGAAATTAAAGGTGATACAAATAGATGGAGAGCTATACCATGTTCTTGGATTAGAAGAGACAACATTGTGAAAATGACACTACTACCCAAAGCAATCTATAGATTCAATGCAATCCCTATCAAACTACCACTGGCATTTTTCACAGAACTAGAACAAAAAATTTCACAATTTGTATGGAAACACAAAAGACCCTGAGTAGCCAAAGCAATCTTGAGAACGAAAAACTGAGCTGGAGGAATCAGGCTCCCTGACTTCAAACTATACTGCAAAGCTACACTAATTAAGACAGTTTCGTACTGGCACAAAAACAGAAATAGATCAATGGAACAGGATAGAAAACCCAGAGATAAACCCACGCACATTTGGTCCCCTTATCTATGATAAAGGAGGCAGGAATGTACAGTGGAGAAAGGACAGCCTCTTCAATAAGTGGTGCTGGGAGAACTAGACAGGTACATGTAAAAGTATGAGATTAGAACACTCCCTAACACCATACACAAAAAGAAGTTCAAATGGATTAAAGACCTAAATGTAAGGCCAGAAACTATAAAACTCTTAGAGGAAAATATAGTCATAACACTCTTTAACATAAATCACAGCAGGATCCTTTTTTACCCACCTCCTAGAGAAATGGAAATAAAACGAAAATAAACAAATGGGACCTAATGAAACTTCAAAGCTTTTGCACAGCAAATGAAACCATAAACAAGACAAAAAGACAACTGTCACAATGGGAGAAAATATTTGCAAATGAAGCAACTGACAAAGGAGTAATCTCCAATATTTACAAGCAGCTCATGCAGCTCAATAACAAAAAAAACAAACAAACAAATCCAAAAATGAGCAGAAGACCTAAATAGACATTTCTCCAAAGAAGATATGCTGATTGCCAACAAACACATGAAAGACTGCTCAACATCATTAATCATTAGAGAAATGCAAATGAAACCTACAATGAGATATCATCTCACACCGGTCAGAATGTCCATCTTCAAAAAATGTAGAAACAAATGCTGCAGAGGGTGTGGAGAAAAGGGAACACTCTTGCACTGCTGGTGGGAATGTGAATTGGTACAGCCACTATGGAGAACAGTATGGAGGTTCCTTAAAAAAAATTACAAATAGAACTACCATATGACCCAGCAATCCCACTACTGGGCATATACCCTGAGAAACCCAAAATTCAAAAAGAGTCATGTACCAAAATGTTCATTGCAGCTCTATTTACAATAACCAGGATATGGAAGCAACCTAAGTGTCCATCATTGGATGAATGAATAAAGAAGATGTGGCACATATATGCAATGGAATATTACTCAGCCATAAAAAGAAATGAAATTGAGTTATTTGTGGTGAAGTGGATGGTCCTATGGTCTGTCATACAGAGTGAAGTAAGTCAGAAAAAGAAAGACAAATAGCATATGCTAACACATATATATGGAATCTTAGGAAAAATAATGTTATGAAGAACCTAGGGGTAAGACGGTTATAAAGACACAGACCTACTAGAGAATGGACTTGACGATATGGGGTGGGGGAAGGGTAAGCTGTGACAAAATGCGAGAGTGGCATGGACATATACACACTACCAAGCGTAAAATAGATAGCTAGTGGGAAACAGCAGCATAGCACAGGGAAATCAGCTCGGTGCTTTGTGACCACGTAGAGGGGTGGTATAGGGAGGATGGGAGGGAGGGAGATGCATGAGGGAAGAGATGTGGGAACATATGTATATGTATAACTGATTCACTTTCTTATAAAACAGAAACTAACACACTTTTTTAAAGCCATTGTACTCCAATGAAGATGTAAATTTAAAAAAAAAAAGAAGTTTATGATCAAAGTAATCTACAGATTCCTGAAATTCAAAACAGTGTCCTTGCAGAAAAATAAAAATCCATACTAAAATTCATATGAAATATCATGAGACTCTGAAAACCAAATCAACTCTTGGAAAGGAAGACCAAATTTGGAGAATTCTTATTTTGAATTTCTAAAATTATGATAAAGCTTTGGTAATCAAATCAGTGTACTACTGTCTTAAAGAGACACATAAAAAATGTAATATAATAGAGACCTAAGAATTAATCCCTCACATCTACACATCTATTTTCAGTTGATATCTGAACATTGAGTACCAAGGCTATTCATGGTAAAAAGACATTCTTTTCAACACATGGTTCTGGGTCAACTAGCTATTCACATGCAAAATAATTAAGTTGGATGTTTACCATATAACAGATACAAATATTGACTTAAAATGGATCAAAATCCTTAACATGGAGATAAAACTATAAAACTTTTAGAAGAAAACATAAGAAGATACATGACATTGGATTTGGCAATGATTTCTTGGATATGGAACCAAAATCACAGGCAACAGAAAAAATATATATAAATTAGACTTCATCAAAATTAAAACTTTGTGCATCAAAGACATTATCATAAGATTCAGAGGTACCCCACAGTATGGGATAAAATATTTGCAAATCGTATAACTGATAAGGGATTATTATCCATAATTTACAAAGAATTCCTAAAACTCAACAACAAAATGTCTAACAATCCAATTTAAATATGAGCAAAGGGTTGATAGACATTCTCCAGAGAAGATATACAAATGAGATGAAAAGATACTCAATATCATTAGTCATTATGAAAGTGCACATCAAAACTACAATGAGATACCACTTCACACCCACTAGTATGATCATCATTATAAAAGGGGAAAATAAACAAGTGTTTCTGAAGATGTGTAGAAATTGCAACTCTCATGCGTTGCCAATGCCAATGTAAATGGCACAGCTGTTGTTGAAAATAAGTTGACGATTTTTTAAATTAATTTTTATTGGAGTATAGTTGCTTTACAATGTTGTGTTAGTTTCTACTGTGCAGCAAACATTGAGTAGAGTTCCCTGAGCTATACTGTAGGTTCTCATTAGTTATGTATTTTATACATAGTATTAATAGTATATATATGTCAATCCTAATCTCCCAATTCATCCCACTCTCCCACCTTTCCCCCCCTTGGTGTCCATATGTTTGTTCTCTACCTCTGTGTCTCTATTTCTGCTTTGCAAATAAGATCAACTATACCACTTTTCATGTTGATGGTTTAATACTTTGGGTGTGTCATCTTCTTTTAGACCATACACTTACCAGTGGTGTGTTGAAGCCAGTTTATATCAGCTCTCAAGAGATGATTGTTAAATATTCAGGAATTTTGGCTGTTTTTGTTAAACCATTGTTAACTTCATCTTGACCATGGTGTGACTATTTACATCATGGAAGTCAACATACACTCCATACAGGACGTGTATGCTTATTAAATCTTTCTATGAGGTTTTTGTTTTGTTTTTTGTTTTGTTTTGTTTTGTTTTTTGTCCAACTAAGATATCTACTAGCTTCCCCCTGAAGTTTTTTTCAGTGATCTTAACAAAGGAGCTTATAGTACAGTTATTCTTTACCCTGTATTTGTTCTTGGTCCATATCTTTGGGTGATTTTGATTGAGTGATAAAAAATTATTTTTAATTCTTTCTAGACTTTCTATCTTTATGCTAATTTTGCCTGCAAATTATCCAGTTATTTTCTGATCTCATCTCTGTCTTGATTATTGTAGGTAGTAATTTTTTCAAATATCTCACTACTGGTATAAAACTATTTGCCATTTCTCCAGCTTCGTATAAAAATTTCCTTGTTATTTTCCCACTGTCCTATAACAAATATTTTATGTCTCACTACTGGGTCTTAAAACCAATACCACACATGTTAAGCTGTTTTCACAATAGCACCTCACCCAAATTAACATTTATATTCGTTGATTTTTACTATGATAATGCTTCATAACAAGACCCCCCAGCAAAAAACTCTTCATTGGCTAAAAAAAATTATTTATTCTTACTCATGTATTTATAGGTTAGCTAATATAGGATGGGCTTGGCTGATCTTGACTCCAAGCTGCATTTTGGATCCAGGTCAGCTACCTGAGTCTCTTGTTCAGCTTGGTGTCAGGATATAACAGGCATGCTCTTTTCATGGCTTTAGCAGAAATGCAAGAGAGCAAGTCCAACTGTGTAAATATGTTTTAAGCCTGTGATTGTGTCACTTCTGAACACAACTCATTAGCTAAAGTAATTCACATAGCAACGTCCAAAATCAAGGGACATGGATGTATACTCTGTCCACTAAGAGGCCACAGCAAGGCATATGATAGCTCCAAATAAGTGAAACAGTGAAATACATTGTATCCATGGAGGTGAGAAGGTTCCCAAATGTATGTCAAACAATAGTCTAATGTACAACATGGGCATTCAATGAATTTGTTAAAGATTGAATGAATAAAGAAATGACACTGTGTTTCATGAATCTTTTAATATGAGTGTAAAGGGGAGCAAAGAGATGGAGCAAGATGTGGGGCGAATGTGGTATCAAGGAAATATTTTTTTCAATAAAATAGATACAAGAATATGTTTCATATTTATAAGCTAAAGGAAAGACACTGTAGAGAGAGAGAGAGACTTATGATTAAGAACAACAGAGGAGTTGGTTTAAGAGGCGAGATTTCCTCAAACGTAAAAGAGGCAATGATAATGATGATTATGATGGTAGCTAACATACACAAACATATAGTGCTTACTCTTTGTGAAGACATTGTTCAAAGCATTGTATACACAGTACTTATTTAAACCTTATAGTAACTCTATGCACAAGCTACTATTATTTTCTGTACTATAGAGATGAGGAAAGTGAGACAGAGGAAGTTTAAGAAATTTGTCTGAGGTTGTAGAACTAAGTGATAGAATTAACATGAAAGAAAATTGATTTGTATGTAAAGTTTTACATTTGATGCTGTAAAATGATGGTATCTGATGCCTTCTATTTTCTCAATAAGGTTTTGATAAGACTGTCAGCTGAGAATGAGTGAGCAGGTGGAAATATCAGACATTTGAAAATAACAAGTTTTTAAATAGCTATCTTAGAGAGTGAGAAAACATTTTAACAGGGACATGAGATGATTTTTTTGGCCTCATTAAGTAGACATTTGAAGGTTGTAATCATGAGTTTAAAATGAATTCAATCTCTATGATATCCAATCTTGAGTAAGTTATAGAGGAAGCTGGGTCATCAGATGACCTTCAGGTTTTATAAAATTCAACTAGATAAAATGGATATTCCAATAAATATTTGAGAATATGAGACAGATGAAAAATACACCCTCCTGAGCCCCTGTAGATAATCAGCATTAGCAACAATTAAAAGCAGCTGTACTGGGAACCTCCAGTACCAATCAGAAAATTGAATGCATTGTAGAGGAACTTCAAATCCCTCTTCCCCTCAAAATGTCAAGGTTTTTCTCTGTTGTATTCAGTAACTTATCTGGAGAAGATCCTGATCCAAAAAAGGCTTATCCTTTCAGGCTATGGTTTCATCACTCAGTGGTTAAACTATGAGGAGAGAGTTTCTTTTGTCCTATTGAAGATCATTGAAGTAGTAAACAGCTCTTCAACTTAAGGCATGAAAAGAACATTTATACTGCAAAGGTGAGAACTACATAAGATCTGATCAACCCATTCACACTATATTGTAAGCAAAAATCTGGCCTTGATAAAATATTCATTATTCAAGTATATATACATAAATGGGCTGAAAATTAACAACATAGTTTCAGAGAAAATGTAAACTTTTCAGCGGGAAACAAGGGTGAATTTTAGGCATATGTTATTTTGTATTGTCAGTTAAATTAAAGAAAACATGGTATCTGTGAAACAATGAATGGAAAAGATAAAATTAAAATACAGGACAGTAAGTTGAAAACAAAACTGATTGAGACAGAAAAGAATAGAAAGAAGGTAAAACAGCCTAGAAAAGAGTGCATTAAAATGAAATTTGTGATAGTAGACTTTGGAATTACCTAGAAAGCAATATAGAACAGCATACATTATGCAAAAGATTGAATCAGTTGAATGAAGAGAAAATCTGAGAAGCTATACCAGAATTTGGAAGAAAAGATAAGAAGGAAATGAAAATGAGAGAAAAGGTGATTGAGATGAAAGATAGAGACTAGGAAGCCAACACACAGATAATTGGTACTGCTAATAAAGACAGAAATAAAGATAGACATTTAAAGATATAATCAAAGAAAACATATTGAAATGGTTTGCAAGATACTAGGTAAAGTTATGAAAAAGAGACGAACATTCAAACACACACACACACACGTGAAAAATTTTGAACTTCAATTATAAAAAGAATCTAATAAGCACAGAGAAAATAAGGGACTTATAAAAAGGACAAGATTCTAGTTGCTTTCAGAATTATTTTACACAATATTATTTTTCAGAGGATAATGGAGAAATATCTAAGATTTTATTTAGAAAGGTTGTCATTCACAAATCATACTCTGCCAAATTTTAAATCATGTCATCTAATTTCAACAAAAAGTCATTCTAACTTATACAAAGGCTTATACAAAAGCATCCTGTTATTGTGCCATTTCTGGAAACTGACAACATAAATAATACTTGGAAAAGTATTCTGTCATATACAAGAGATGAGTCCAAATAATAGACCAAAAATTGAGTAAACCATTGTATAAAAAAGTGATTATAAACATTAAATGGAGAAAATTAAAAATGGAATAAATTTGTTAATATTTAAATACAGATACAAATTTCATTGAAAATAACTTAAAATGAAATATTTAGTAACATAAATATGTGTAACTTGAAAATGATAAATGAAGTATAAATATAAGATGACCCCAAAATAACAAATACTTGTAATTTGATAATTTTTTTCTTCACATAGATAATTGAAAATATATATTTCAATTAAATATAACCAAAAATAAAATTAAAACAGAAGGTATGCTTTCAAAATAATAAAAGCAAAGAAAATATAAAACATATAGGAAAATATAACAAAAAATGAAATACTAATTGAATATGATGGATTGTAAATACATAATTATCATCTATCCTTTTTGATATCATATTACAAGAAAACTGATGGAATAAAAAGCACTAGGCTCCAAAAAATGAATATAAGGTGAAAATGAATATCAGCAAATGAGATATTTTAACAAATTCATGGAAAAGAGGAAACAAATAAAGGAGTAGTAATTAATACGGTGAAGCAGAAGATATCTCCATGTAGAGTCTGGAAGGGAATAAATGAGAATAAAAAATTAGATTACTTGGTAAAACCCAGAATACCAAATTTTTACCAAGAGATTTTACACATATTCACTCACACACATGTACCACAAATAGAGCAGTTTTACTTAATAGTATAGATGACACTTCCTTAATAAAGTATTAAAAATTCATTATAGCTATATAGTACATAAATACAGAACATCAAAGCTAAGATAATTCAAGATAAAAGGAACTATAGAAGGACATATAACATAATTTATCATATCACTACCACATAAGAAAAATATATAACAATAAGATTAAATAAGGAAAACATATTTAATAAATTTTATTTTCAGTTGGTTTTAATTTTTAAGGAAATTTTTAAAGTAGGAATAAGAAGATATTCTTTTAAGATAAAGAATTCCGGGGGGGACCTTGAAGATGGCGGAAGAGTAAGACGCGGAGATCACCTTCCTCCCCACAGATACACCAGAAATACATCTACACGTGGAACAACTCCTACAGAACACCTACTGAAGGCTGGTAGAAGACCTCAGACCTCCCAAAAGGCAAGAAACTCCCCACGTACCTGGGTAGGGCAAAAGAAAAAAAGAAAAAACAGAGACAAAAGAATAGGGACGGCACCTGAACCAGTGGGAGGGAGCTGTGAAGGAGGAAAACTTTCCACACACTAGGAAGCCCCTTCGCGGGCGGAGACTGCGGGAGGTGGAGGGGGGAGCTTCGGAGCCGCGGAGGAGTGCACAGCACAGCAACAGGGATGCGGAGGGCAAAGCGGGGAGATTCCCGCACAGAGTACCGGTGCCGACCAGCACTCACCAGCCTGAGACGCTTGTCTGCTCACCCGCCAGGGCGGGCAGGGCTGCGAGCTGAGGCTCCGGTTTCGGTTTCAGTCGGAGCGCAGGTAGAGGACTGGGGTTGGTGGCTTGAACATAGCCTGAAGGGGTTAGTGCACCACGGCTAGCCTGGAGGGAGTCCAGGGAAAAGTCTGCACCTGCCGAAGAGGCAAGAGACATTTTCTTCCCTCTTTGTTTCCTGGTGCGCGAGGAGAGGGGTTTAAGAGCGCTGCTTAAAGGAACTCCAGAGACGGGCGCAAGCCGCGGCTAAAAGCATGGACCCCAGGGATGGGCGGGAGACACTAAGGCTGCTGCTGCTGCCACCAAGGGGCCTGTGTGCAAGCACAGGTCACTATCTACACCCCTCTTCTGCGGAGCCTGTGCAGCCCACCACTGCCAGGTTCCCGGGATCCAGGGACAACTTCCCCGGGAGAACGCATGGCAGGCCTCAGGCTGGTGCAACGTCATGCCGGCCTCTGCCACCGCAGGCCCACCATGCACGCAGTGCCCCTCCCTGCCCCCCAGCCTGAGTGTGCCAGAGTCCCCGAATCAGCGGCTCTTTTAACCCCGTCCTGTCTGAGCAAAAAACAGACGCCCTCCAGCAACCTACATGCAGAGGCAGGGCCAAATCCAAAGCTGAGCCCCTGTGAGCTGTGAGAACAAAGAAGAGAAACGGAAATCTCTCCCAGCAGCCTCAGAAACAGCGGATTAAAGCTCCACACTCAA
Source organism: Leucopleurus acutus (assembly GCF_964270905.1). NCBI lineage: Eukaryota > Metazoa > Chordata > Mammalia > Artiodactyla > Delphinidae > Leucopleurus > Leucopleurus acutus. Next base: position 74,999,216 of record NC_139148.1, read on the forward strand.
CTTGATGTACCCTGCATCTGTGGAATACATGAATAGACAATGAGTCATCCCAAATTGAGGAGGTGGGCTTCCAGACCAAGATCTATGATTTTTTTTCCCGTTTTCCTCTTTTTGTGAATGTGTATGTGTATGCTTCTTTGTGAGATCTTGTCTGTATAGTTTTGCTTCCACCATTTGTCCTAGGGTTCTATCCATCCATGGTTTTTTATTTAATTTTTTTTCTAAATAACTAATTTTAATAACTTTATTATACTTTACCTCCTTTCTTTCTTTCTTTCTTTCTTTCTTTCTTTCTTTCTTTCTTTCCTTCCTTCCTTCCTTCCTTCCTTCCTTCCTTCCTTCCTTCCCTCCTTTAGACAACGAATCATCCCAAATTGAGGAGGTGGTCTCTGAGAGCAAGATTTATGATTTTTTCCCCTTGACCTCTTTTTGTGAGGGTGTATGTGTATGCTTCTGTGTAAAATTTTGTCTGTATAGCTTTGCTTCCAACATTTGTCTAAGGTTCTATCCGTCCCTTTTTTTCGTTTTATTCTAAATAATTATTTTTTAATTCAATAACCTTATTATACTTTATTTTATTATACTGTATCTTCTTTCTGTCTTTTTTCCTTCCTTCCCTCCTTCCTTCCTTCCTCCCTCCCTCCCTCCCTCCTTTCTTTCCTTCTTTCCTTCTTTGCTTCTTTCTTTCTTTCCTTCTTCCTTCCTTCCTTCCTTCCTTCCTTCCCACCTTTCTTTTTTCTTTCTTTCTTTCTTCATACTTCTACTAATTCTCTCTACTTTTTCTCCCTTTATTCTGAGCCGTGTGGATGAAAGGCTCTTGGTGCTGCAGCCAGGAGTCAGGGCTCTGCCTCTGAGGTAGGAGAGCCAACTTCAGGACACTGGTCAACAAGAAACCTCCCAGCTCCACATAATATCAAATGGCAAAAATCTCCCAGAGACCTCCATCTTAACACCAGCACCCAGCTTCACTCAACGACCAGCAAGCTACAGTGCTGGACACCCTATGCCAAACAACTAACAAAACAGGAACACAACACCACCAATTAGCAGAGAGGCTTCCTAAAATCATAATAAGGCCACAGACACCCCAAAACACACGACCAGACGTGAACCTGCCCACTAGAGAGACAAGATCCAGCCTCATCCACCACAACACAGGCACTAGTCCCCTCCACCAGGAAGCCTACACAACCCACTGAACCAACCTTAGCCACTGGAGACAGACATCGAAAACAGCGTGAACTACGAACCTGCAGTCTGCAAAAAGGAGACCCCAAACACAGTAAGATAAGCAAAATGAGAAGACAGAAAAACACACAGCAGATAAAGGAGCAAAATAAAAATGCACCAGACCTAACAAATGAAGAGGAAATAGGCAGTCTACCTGATAAGGAATTCAGAATAATGATAGTAAGGATGATCCAAAATCTTGGGAATAGAATGGACAAAATGCAAGAAACAATTAACAAGGATCTAGAAGAAATAAAGATGAAACAAGCAATGATGAACAACACAATAAATGCAATTAAAAGTACTCTAGATGGGATCAATAGCAGAATAACTGAGGCAGAAGAACGGATAAGTGACCTGGAAGATAAAATAGTGGAAATAACTACTGCAGAGCAGAATAAAGAAAAAAGAATGAAAAGAACTGAGGACAGTCTCAGAGAACTCTGGGACAACATTAAACGCACCAACATTCGAATTATAGGGGTTCCAGAAGAAGAAGAGAAAAAGAAAGGGACTGAGAAAATATTTGAAGAGATTATAGTTGAAAACTTCCCTAATATGGGAAAAGAAATAGTTAATCAAGGCCAGGAAGTACAGAGAGTCCCATACAGGATAAATCCAAGGAGAAATATGCCAAGACACATATTAATCAAACTGTCAAAAATGAAATACAAAGAAAGCATATTAAAAGCAGCAAGGGAAAAACAACAAATAACACACAAGGGAATCCCCATAAGGTTAACAGCTGAACTTTCAGCAGAAACCCTACAAGCCAGAAGGGAGTGGCAGGACATACTGAAAGTGATGAAGGAGAAACACCCGCAGCCAAGACTACTCTACCCAGCAAGGATCTCATTCAGATTTGATGGAGAAATTAAAACCTTTACAGACAAGCAAAAGCTGAGAGAGTTCAGCACCACCAAACCAGCTTTACAACAAATGCTAAAGGAAATTCTCTAGACAAGAAACACAAGAGAAGGAAAAGGCCTATAATAATGAACCAAAAACAATTTAAATAATGGGAATAGGAACATACATATTGATAATTACCTTAAATGTAAATGGACTAAATGCTCCCACAAAAAGACACAGATTGGCTGAATGGATACAAAAACAAGACCCTTATATATGCTGTCTACAAGAGACCCACTTCAGACCTAGAGACACATACAGACTGAAAGTAAGGGGATGGAAAAGATATTCCATGCAAATGGAAACCAAAAAAAGCTGGAGTGGCAATTCTTATATCAGACAAAATAGACTTTAAAATAAGGACTATTAGAAGAGACAAAGAAGGACACTACATAATGATCAATGGATTGATCCAAGAAGAAGATCTAACAATTGTAAATATTTATGCACGCAACATAGGAGAACCTCAAAACATAAGGCAAACACTAACAGCCATAAAAGGGGAAATCAACAGTAACACATTCATAGTAGGGGAATTTAACACCCCAATTTCACCCATGGACAGATCATCCAAAATGAAAATAAATAAGGAAACACAAGCTTTAAATGATACATTAAACGAGATGGACTTAATTGATATTTATAGGACACTCCATCCAAAAACAACAGAATACACATTTTTCTCAAGTGCTCATGGAATATTCTCCAGGACAGATCATATCTTGGGTCACAAATCAAGCCTTGGTAAATTTAAGAAAATTGAAATTGTATCAACTATCTTTTCCAACCACAATGCCATGAGACTAGATATCAATTACAGGAAAAGATCTGTAAAAAATACAAACACATGGAGGCTAAACAATACACTACTTAATAATGAAGTGATCACTGAAGAAATCAAAGAGGAAATAAAAAAATACATAGAAACAAATGACAATGGAAACACAATGACCCAAAACCTATGTGATGCAGCCAAAGCAGTTCTAAGGGGGAAGTTTAAAGCAATACAAGCCCACCTTAAGAAGCAGGAAACATCTCGAATAAACTACCTAACCTTGCACCTCAAGCAATTAGAGAAAGAAGAACAAAAAACACCCAAAGCTAGCAGAAGGAAAGAAATCATAAAAATCAGAAATAAATGAAGAAGAAATGAAGGAAACAATAGCAAAGATCAATAAAACTGAAAGCTTGTTCTTTGAGAAGGTAAACAAAATAGATAAACCACTAGCCACACTCATCAAGAAAAAAAGGGGGAAGACTCAAATCAATAGAATTAGAAATGAAAAAGGAGAAGTAACAACTGACACTGCAGAAATACAACAGATCATGAGAGATTACTACAAGCAACTCTATGCCAAAAAAATGGACAATCTGGAAGAAATGGACAAATTCTTAGAAATGCACAATCTGCCAAGACTGAATCAGGAAGAAATAGGAAATATGAATAGACCAATCACAAGCACTGAAATTGAAACTGTGATTAAAAATCTTCCAACACACAAAAGCCCAGGACCAGATGGCTTCACAGGTGAATTCTATCAAACATTTAGAGACGAGCTAACACCTATCCTTCTCAAAGTCTTCCAAAATATAGCAGAGGGAGGAACATTCCCAAATTCCTTCTATGAGGCCACCATCACCTTGATACCAAAACCAGACAAGGATGTCACAAAGAAAGTAAACAACAGGCCAATATCACTGATGAACATAGATGCAAAAATCATCAACAAAATACTAGCAAACAGAATCCAACAGCACATTAAAAGGATCATACTCCATGATCAAGTGGGGTTTCTTCCAGGAAAGCAAGGATTCTTCAATATAAGCAAATCAATCAACGTGATACACCATATTAACAAACTGAAGGAGAAAAACCATATGATCATCTCAATAGATGCAGAGAAAGCTTTTGACAAAATTCAACACCCATTTATGATAAAAAACCCTGCAGAAAGTAGGCATAGAGGGAACTTTCCTCAACATAATAAAGGCTATATATGACAAGCCCACAGTCAACATTATCCTCAATGGTGAAAAACTGAAAGCATTTCCACTAAGATCAGGAAAAAGACAAGGTTGCCCACTCTCACCACTCTTATTCAACATAGTTTTGGAAGTTATAACCATAGCAATCAGAGAAGAAAAGGAATCCAAATTGGAAAAGAAGAAGTAAAGCTGTCACTGTTTGCAGATGACAAGATACTATACATAGAGAATCCTAAAGATGCTACCAGAAAACTACTAGAGCTAATCAATGAATTTGGTAAAGTAGCAGGATACAAAATTAATGCACAGAAATCTCTGGCATTCCTATACACTAATGCTGAAAAATCTGAAAGTGAAATCAAGAAAACACTCCCACTAACCATTGCAACAAAAAGAATAAAATATCTAGGAATAAACCTACCTAAGGAGACAAAAGACCTGTATGCAGAAAATTATAAGACACTGATGAAAGAAATTAAAGATGATACAAATAGCTGGAGAGATATACCATGTTCTTGGATTGGAAGAATCAACATTGTGAAAATGAGACTACTACCCAAAGAAATCTATAGATTCAATGCAATCCCTAACAAACTTCCACTGGCATTTTTCACAGAACTAGAACAAAAAATTTCGCAATTTGTATGGAAACACAAAAGACCCCGAATAGCCAAAGCAATCTTGAGAACGAAAAAAGGAGCTGGAGGAATCAGGCTCCCTGACTTCAGACTATACTACAAAGCTACAGTAATCAAGAGAGTATGGTACTGACACAAAAACAGAAAGACAGATCAATGGAATGGGTTAGAAAGCCCAGAGATAAAACCACGCATATATGGACACCTTTTCTTTGATAAAGGTGGCAGGAATATACAGTGGAGAAAGGGCAGCCTCTTCAATAAGTGGTGCTGGGAAAACTGGACAGGTACATGTAAAAGTATGAGATTAGATCACTCCCTAACACCATACACAAAAATAAGCTCAAGGTGGATTAAAGACCTAAATGTAAGGCCAGAAACTATCAAACTCTTAGAGGAAAACATAGGCAGAACACTCTATGACATAAATCACAGCAAGATCCTTTCTGACCCACCTCCTAGAGTAATGGAAATAAAAACAAAAATAAACAAATGGGACCTAATGAAACTTCAAAGCTTTTGCACAGCAAAGGAAACCATAAACAAGACCAAAAGACAACCCTCAGAATGGGAGAAAATATTTGCAAATGAAGCAACTGACAAAGGATTAACCTCCAAAATTTACGAGCAGCTCATGCAGCTCAATAACAAAAAAACAAACAACCCAATTCAAAAATGGGCAGAAGACCTAAATAGATATTTCTCCAAAGAAGATATACAGACTGCCAACAAACACATGACAAAATGCTAAACATCATTAACCATTAGAGAAATGCAAATCAAAACTGCAATGAGATATCATCTCACACCAGTCAGAATGGCCATCATCAAAAAATCTAGAAACAATAAATGCTGGAGAGGGTGTGCAGAAAAGGGAACACTCTTGCACTGCTGGTGGGAATGTGAATTGTTTCAGCCACTGTGGAGTACAGTATGGAGGTTCCTTAAAAAACTGCAAATAGAACTAACAGATGACCCAGCCATCCCACTACTGGGCATATATCCTGAGAAAACCAAAATTCAAAAAGAGTCATGTACCAAAATGTTCATTGCAGCTCTATTTACAATAGCCTGGAGATGGAAACAACCTAAGTGTTCATCATCAGATGAACAGATAAAGAAGATGTGGCACGTATATACAACGGAATATTACTCAGCCATAAAAAGAAACAAAATTGAGCTATTTGTAATGAGGTGGATAGACCTAGAGTCTGTCATACAGAGTGAAGTAAGAAAAAGACAAATACCATATGCTAACACATATATATGGAATTTAAGAAGAAAAATATTGTTGTGAAGAACCTAGGGGTAAGACAGGAATAAAGACACAGACCTACTGGAGAACGGACTTGAGAATATGGGGATGGGGAAGGGTGAGCTGAGACAGGGCGAGAGAGAGTCATGGACATATACACACTAACAAACATAAGGTAGATAGCTAGTGGGAAGCAGCCGCATGGCACGGGGATATCAGCTCGGTGCTTTGTGACCGCCTGGAGGGGTGGGATAGGGAGGGTGGGAGGGAGGGAACCGCAAGAGGGAAGAGATATGAGAACATATATATATGTATAACTGATTCACTTTGTTATAAAGCAGAAACTAACACACCATTGTAAAGCAAGTTTACCCCAATAAAGATGTTTAAAAAAAAAAAGAATTCCAAGCTCATTACAGGAACAACTATCATATTTAAAGATAAAATGCAATCATTATCATTATATTCATGAATAAAATAAGGCTCTCCCTTTTATCATTAATAATTAGCCTTATTCTGGAAGTTCTTACTAATGATAAAAATGATAAAATGAGTAATTCCCTGGTGATCTAGTGGTTATGACTTGGCAGTTTCACTAATGTGGCCCAGGTTCAATCCCTGGTCAGGGAACGAAGATCCCAAAAGCTGTGCAGTGCAGCCAAAAGAAAAAAAGTTAAAAGATATAACAGGTGAATTGTTTGCAACATGTCAGCCTTCTCCCCAGTGAAATTGGTTAAAGTTATACAAAAACAACCATTTGAAGCCTCAGGCAATTCTCCTAAGATAAAAGAATAAATGAAGAAACAACTACTGAAGAAAATCTATAGAAACTTGGTAATAAAGGTAAGAATTTCCAATACTTGAACAAGAACCACTTCCTCCCAACTCAGTGAGATGGAGACTCTACTCTAGACTGTAACAGCCAATAACACAGGGCTCCCTCACCTCCAGCTTCTAGTCAGAGGCTTTCTTTTTGTAAGGAGCTGGATTTCAGCATTTCACATCCTGCCTTAAGCTACCTGTTGCTGAGGCTAAATCCTGGGCACGTTATTTTCAAGAGGTGGAGAATCCATTCTTCCACCCAGTTCCTACTCAAAGAATGGTAACTCCACCTTGAATATGTCATAATAAGAATAATAGGGCCCTGATTGACCTTACTATCATTCATGAGGCAATGGTTCCAAACCGAGTGGCAAGCCAAGAGGACTTCAAAGTGCGCCCTCTAGTAAGTTCTTTTCCCAAAATAATTGACTTCATTTGTGACAGAGAACTTTTTAAAGCTTCTTTCAAATCTAAAGAAGCTCTTAAAAAAGGTAAAGGCTATAGTAAAATGCACTGGAAAATTTATGGATTGAATGAGGATCAGCTAGTTTGTAAGAGAGAATTGGGATATAAAAAATCTGGGGGAAGTCGTCTTGTGGTCAGGACAAATATCAACCTCAGACCTCAGAAACTATTCCTTCACAGGAACCACAATTTGATTTGGCTACCTTGTAGAGGAAATTCTGTCCCACAGTATTGGTCAAAACAATAGAGCAATAAGAGAACAATTAGAGAAATTTAACATCTGTGTCAGGGAAAGGGAGAAAGACAATTCTACCCATATCAATATCATCACAGGGTGACTGTGAGCCTATCAGAAGCTGAGGATCCCTGAGGAGCAATATTAGACTCTTAACACTATAAGATGGGTAGACTTTACTAAAATAATCCAGCCAGTCACTAAAAACTAAACAAACAAATGACAATGACAAGTCTCAGAGTGAGTGAATCAGGACCCAGAGATTACAATATGTTATATAAAACAGCTAATTTCCAATAAAACATTATGAGTCATGTAAAAAACTAGAAATTATTAATAATACACTGGAAAAATATCAGGCAACACAAACTGCCTATGAGAGTAAACAGATATCAGACCTAACAGAAAAAAGACTTCAAAATAGATACTATGACATACTCACAGAACTAAAGGAAAGTGTGATTACAGAAGTTAAGGAATGCATGATAAAAATATGGCATCTAATAGAGACTATCTAAAAGGAGATTAAAAATTGAAAAAAAGAATCAATTAGAAATTCTGGAGTTGAAAAGTACAATACCTGAAATTTAAAATTCACTAGAGGAGAGAAGGGTGAGCTGTGACAGGGCGAGGGAGAGTCATGGGCATATACACACTAACAAATGTAGTAGGGTAGATAGCTAGTGGGAAGCAGCCGCATGGCACAGGGATATTGGCTCGGTGCTTTGTGACAGCCTGGAGGGGTGGGATAGGGAGGGTGGGAGGGAGGGAGATGCAAGAGGGAAGACATATGGGAACATATGTTTATGTATGACTGATTCACTTTGTTATAAAGCAGAAACTAACACACCATTGTAAAGCAATTATACCCCAATAAAGATGTTAAAAAAAATAAAATAAAATAAAATTCACTAGAGGAGCTCAACAGTTGACTTAAACTGGAAAAAGAAATAATGTACTCAAGAGCATATCAATAGAGATTTTACAAGCTGAAGAACAGAGAGTAAAAAGAATGAAGAAAAATGAACAGAGCCTCAGAAAATTGATCAAAGCCTCAGTATTAAGTGCAATAATACATGTGTAATGGGATTACCAGAGAAGAAAAGCAAGATAAATGAGCAGAAAAAAATATTCAAAGAAATAATGACAGAAAAATATCCAAATTTATTTTAAAAAGCAATAATTTATGCATACAGGAAGCAAATAATCCCAGTTGGATAAATACAAAGAGATCCACAAAAAGACATATTATAGAAAATATGCTGAGACTCAAAGACAAGGAGAAAATTTTGAAAGTAGCAAGAGACAAAGAACATATACTTACAAATTAATTCCAATAAGATTAAAAACTGAATTTTCAGTATAAAAAGTGAAAGCCAGAAATCAATGGGTTAAAATAGTCAAAGTGCTCAAAGAACAAGAACTGTCACCCAAGAATCATATATACAGAAATCTTTCTTCAAGGGGGAAAATGGGGAGGTTGGTGGTGGGAGCTGGGATGAATTGGGAGATTGGGATTGACACATATACACTAATATGTATAAAATAGATAACTAATAAGAACCTGCTGTATAGCACAGGTAACTCCACTTCTCTCTGCAGTAGAAACTAAAACAACATTGTAAAACAACTATACCCTAATAAATAAATAAATAGCCATGCAAAAAAAAAAACGCTTTCTTTACAAATGAAGGTGAAAAACATACTCCCAGATTAAAAAATAAAAAAGCTGAGGGAATTTGTTGTTAACTTAACCACTTTACAAGAACTGCTAATGGAAGTTCTTCAGGTTGAAAGCAAGTGGTTCTACCTGTTTATTTGAATCAACATGAAGAAATAAAGAGCAACTGTAAAATTAATAATGTAACTATAAAAAGCTCAGTATTAATACATATTTTCTCCTTCATTCTCATAACTTATTTTTAAATTGTATAAAATAATATGTATATAATATGTTGAGTCTACAACATAGAAATATCACATATGTGCAATATATTTGCCAATATCACCAAAAAGAAGGTGGGTGGAGCAAAACTATCAGCTGATGAAATGGGTATCAGTGGTAAGTTCATAAATAAACTATGTATAACAATAATACTATGATAGGAGGAAAAGAGAATAGAATTATGCAGTAGTAACATTTCTATACATCACTAGAATTATGAGAGTATAAATCTGAAGCTAATTCTGATATGTTAAAATGCACATGGTAAACTCTAGGGCAACCATTAAAAAATTAATTTAAAATGCTGTAATCAAAAAGAGATTACAGAAATTAGAATTGTACACTAGAAACTATTCACTTAATTTAAATGGGAGCAGTAAAGTAAAAATAAAAATAGGAAAAGACAAGATTCATATTAAAAAAGTAAAATGCAGATATTAATCCAATTATATTACATGTGAATTAAACAGTCCTACTCAAAGACAGAGACTGCACACTGTATAAAAACATGATCTAATTGTGTGGGATCTACAGGAGACACACTTTAGATTGAAAGATGTAAATTGAAAATGAATGAACAAAAAGATACTTCATGCAAACAGCAACCACAGGAAAGCTAAAGTTGTTACACTAATAACAGACAAAATAAACTTTAAAGCAAAAAATTTTACTAGAGATAGAGAGGGACATTTTATGATGTTAAAATGTCAATTAATCAGGAACTATATAACAATTATAAACATATATGCCCCTCACAACAGAGCATCAACCTACCTGAAACAAAACTGACAGAAATAAAGAATGAACTATTCAATTAAACATAATAATTGGAGACTTTAATATCCAATTTCAATTATGAATGGAAGAGCTAGACACAGTATTAACAAGGAAATAGAACATTTGGTCAACTTAATAAACCAACTAGACCTAACATTCATCCATAGTACACTCCCCAGTACTGAAACAGAATATACATTCTTCTCAAGTGCACATGAGGAAGTTTCCTGATACCCAATATGCCAGGGTATAAAACAAACTTCAACAGACCTAAAAGTATAGAAATAATACAAAGTTCTTCAACAACAATTGAGTAAAATTAGAAATCAGTAGCAGGAAAATTTTGGGAAACTCATGAAGACATGGAAATTAGACAGCACATGTCTAAATAAACAATGTATCAAAGAATAGATCAAAAGGAAAAGCAGAAAATACTTTGAGATAAATGAAATGGAGACAGAACATACCAAAATTTGTGTGACACAACTAACATAGTCCTTGGAGGGAAATTTATAACAATAAATGTCTATGTCAAGAAAGAAAAAAGATCTCAAATCAATAGGTTAATCTTCCACCCTAAGACACTGGAAAAAGACAAGAGTGATGTCAACAAGATGGCACAGTAGGAAGCCCTGGACTCTTCTTCTGCCCACAAATACAATAATGCAACAATAATCCACGGACAAATTCCCATTGTGAGAAATACAAAAACTAATTGAAAAGCTTCTGCACCCCAGGTGAATATGAAAAGCAGAGTCAATGAAGCAAGTATGGAGATTCTGGGCACTCTTCCTGGAGTCCCTGCCTTGTGATCAGGAAGAGACCCCCTAGTTCTCAACTTCTCTCAAGGGAGGGAGGAATTAGGTTCATGTGTCCAGCATCTCAACCCTTCAGAGGGGACTCCATAGGAGACAGGCTTCTGTCTTGTCTCTCTTGAAGTTCTGATGGGTCCAGCAGAATCTAGCTGCCTATGGGAGAATAGAAATGGAGGTTTAGAATGATAGATGCCATAGACCTTCCCCCTGCTCAGCACAGAGCCAGTGGACAAAAAAATCCCAGCTCTCAGATTCCACCAGGGGAGGAAGAGTTGATCCATGAGTACAATGCCCCTATTTCTCTAGGTCTGTCCAAAGAACTGGCATCTGTATAGCTAGTCTATGAATGAAGGAAGATTGGACAGAGACTCAGGGGGCACAGAGCATATAATTGAAAGTATGATGAGCAGTCTGTGGGAATGAGGAAAGGGCAGGGAAAATCAGCTTATTATCTAAAATAATATCCTACCACCTCTAAAGTTTATAGATTTTAGGCATATGAAATTAAATAAAAACTGGACATAAAATTTAGAAGATACCAACATGGGAAGTAGGAGAGAGAGGCATAGAACAGTAAAAGCTTCCCAAATTTATTGAATTGTTTTGGAAAAAAATTTTTACTGAAAAAAGTATTTTAAAACAAATATAAATTTAAATATTTCAGTGAAAATATTAAAGGTAGTTATTAAAATAAGAGACAAATAATGTATGATATTAGTCCATTAAAGAAATACAGAAAACCCATTTATACCATCACAAGGCAATAAAATGGAAAAATGAAATAAAGAGAAAGCACTAACTGGCAGGCCTGGAATTATAATAAGGGTAAATCAATAAAATTCAACTATTAAAGAGAGAGACTCAGATTTAGTTTTTAATCATTTTATTTTTATTGAGATATAATTAACATGTAATGTTGTAGTAGTTTTATTTTTGCAGTATGTGGGCCTCTCACTGCTGCGGCCTCCCCCGTTGCAGAGCACAGGCTCCAGACGCACAGGCTCAGCGGCCACGGCTCAAGGGCCCAGCTGCTCCGCGGCATGTGGGATCCTCCCGGACCACGGCACAAACCCGTGTCCCCTGCATCAGCAGGTGGACTCTCAACCACTGCGCCACCAGGGAAGCCCCCAGAATTTGATATATGTATATATTAGGAAAAGGTTACTACAATAAGTTTAATTAACACCCATCACCACACATTTACAATTTTTTGGGTGTGATGAGAAAGTTTAGATCTACTCTCTCAGTGACTTTCAAATACAAAATGCAGTGTTAACAACAGTCACTAGGCTGCATATTGCATCTCTAAGACTTATTTATCTTATAACTGGAAGTTTGTACCCTTTGACCACTCACCCATTTTACCCACTCCTCACTCATTGCCACTGACAACCACCAATCTGTTCTGGGTACCTATGAACCTGGTGCTTTTACTTTTTTTTTTTTTTTTTTTTTGCGGTACACGGGCCTCTCACTGTTGTGGTCTCTCCCATTGCAGAGCACAGGCTCTGGACGTGCAGGCTCAGCGGCCATGGCTCACGGGCCCAGCTGCTCCGCAGCATGTGGGATCTTCCTGGACCAGGACACAAACCCGTGTCCCCTGCATCAGCAGGCAGATTCTCATCCACTGCGCCACCAGGGAAGCCCTGCTTTTACTTTTTAATTTTTTTTAGATTCCAAATATAAATGAGATTATATATTATTTGTTTTACTCTAATTTATCTTAGCATAATATAATGCCCTCAACGTTGATCCATGCTATCACAAATGGCAAGATTTCCTTCTTTTTAATGCCTGAATAATATTTCATTATATGTATATACAAATCTTCCTTATCCATTCATCAATCAATGGATACTTTGGCTTTTTCCATGTATTAGCTACTGTAAATAATGCTTCAGTGAACATGGGGTACTCATATCTCTTTTGTTTCCTTTGGATAAATACCCAGAAGTGGAATTGCTTGATCATATAGAAGTTCTGTTTTTATCTTTTTGAGGAATCGCCATACTGTTTTCCATAGTGGCTGCAGCAATTTATATTCCCATCAACAATGCACAAATGTTCCCTTTCCTCCATATCATTTCCAACACTTGCTCACTCTTGTCTTTTTGATGATAATCATTCTATTAGGTATGAGGTGATATCTCATTGTGGTTTTTGATTCGCATTTCCCTGATGATTAGTGATGCTGAGCATCTTTTCATGTACCTGTTGGTAATTTGTATGTCTTCATTGGAAACATGTCTGTTCCTCTGCCCATTTTAAAATCAGACCTTTGTTGTCATTAAATTGTATGAATTCTCCATATATTTTGATATTAATCTCTCTATCATATATATTATTTGCAAATATTTTCCTCCATTCTCTGCATTGCTTTTTCATTTTGTTAATGTTTTACTTTGCTGTACAAAAGCTTTTTAGTTTGATGTAGTCCCACTTGTGTATTTTTGCTTCTGGTGTCAAATCCAAAATAATTTTTGCCAAGACCAATGTTTAGGAGCTTACCCCCAATGTTTATTTTAGGAGTCTCATGTTTTCAGGTCTTACATTCAAGTTTTTAACAATTTTGAGTTAATTTTTGCATGGAATTTTATAGTGGTCCAGTTTCATTCTTTTTTTATGTTGCTGTCCAGTATTCCCAACACCATCTATTGAAGAGACTGTCCTTTACCTATTGTATATTCTTGGTTCCTTTGTCATAAATTAATTGACCAAGTATATGAAGGTTTATTTCTTGGCTTTCTATTTAGATTGAGTTTTTAACAGTCTAGTTCCATTCTGTTTAAAACACACCTAAAACAAAACAGCACTGATAGTGTATATATGTCCATGCCACTCTCTCACTTTGTCCCAGCTTACCCTTCCCCCTGCTCATATCCTCAAGTCCATGCTCTAGTAGGTCTGTGTCTTTATTCCTCTCTTACCCCTAGGTTCTTCATGACTTTTTTTTTCTTTGATTCCATATATATGTGTTAGCATACGGTATTTGTTTTTCTCTTTCTGACTTATTTCACTCTGTATGACAGACTCTAGGTCCATCCACCTTACTACAAATAACTCAATTTCGTTTCCTTTTATGGCTGAGTAATATTCCATTGTATATATGTGCCACATCTTCTTTATCCATTCATCTGTTGATGGACACTTAGGTTGCTTCCATGTCCTGGCTATTGTAAATAGAGCTGCAATGAACATTTTGGTACATGACTTTTTTTTTGAATTATGGTTTTCTCAGGGTATATGTCCAGTAGTGGGATTTCTAGGTCATATGGTAGTTCTATTTGTAGTTTTTTAAGTAACCTCCATACTGTTCTCCATAGTGGGTGTATGAGAAGTAGCCACAAAGCACAGGGAGATCAGCTAGGTGGTTTGTGACCACCTAGAGGGGTGGGATAGGGAGGGTGGGAGGGAGGGAGACTCAAGAGGGAAGAGATATGGGAACATATGTATATGTATAACTGATCAACTTTGTTATAAAGCAGAAACTAACACACCATTGTAAAGCAATTAGACCTACTAGAGAATGGACTTGAGGATATGCGGAGGGGGAAGGGCAAGCTGTGACAAAGTTAGAGAGTGTCATGGACATATATACACTACCAAACATAAAATAGATAGCTAGTGGGAAGCAGTCGCATAGCACAGGGAGATCAGCTCGGTGCTTTGTGACCACCTAGAGGGGTGGGATAGGGAGGGTGGGAGGGAGGGAGATGCAAGAGGGAAGAGATATGGGAACATATGTATATGTATAACTGATCAACTTTGTTATAAAGCAGAAACTAACACACCATTGTAAAGCAATTATGCTCCAATAAAGATGTAAAAAAAAAAAAAACCCTTGGCTTGTAGATAGACAGATATGTAAGCTGATAAATTATAATGCGGCATTCTATGGGCTGGAACAAAGAGATGAGAAAAATATTGTAGGAAGCCAGAACATGAAACCACTCATTGTGGGGACAATTTGGCTTATATTTTCTGATATAGACCTTTCCTGATTAATAGGCAAAAAGCAAGCCAAATAAAGGAAGTTTGTGGTTAAAAAAACAAACAAACAAAAAGATGTTAAAAAAAGACAAAACAGCACTGATAGATTGAACATAAAGGTATTCCACTCTTGGCTAAATCACCCCTACTTCTTTCGTCTGATCCTTGTTTACAAATTGCAATTGTATGAGAATTTACATTCTGTTTCTCACCTTAAGAATATTTTTATTTTTCTGACAGTGTTAATTATATTTCAAAACAAACATGCAAACGAAAAGCCAAACTCATAGTAAAAGAGATTAGACTTGTGGTTACCAGAGGCCTGGCATTGGAAGAGGGGGAATTGGATGAAGGCATTCAAGAGGTACATACTTTGAGTTATAAGATAAATAAGTACTAGAGATGTAATGTACAAACATGATCAATATACTAAACACTGCTGGATGTATTATATGGAAGTTAAGAGATAAGTCAAATCATTATGCAGTATACCTTAAACTTATAAAGTGCTATATGTCAATTTTATCTCTAAAACTGGAAGGAAAAAAACTCACAACAAAAACACTGATAGTACTGTCATTCTGAGGCAAAGAGTGGTGAATTTGCCTATGGCTAATATAGTACCAAGATTTCTACCCAGGTTGTGAGGCTCTAGAGTTTGTGGTCTTATCACTGTATTTCCTCTCAATGTGTTTCACATCCTTTGCACAAAAATGTAAGAATAATTTTTATTTTTGTGAGAAACTTTAGATTAAGAATTGAAAATCCCAGGAAATAACAAAATATTAAGCATAAAGAATATCTTAGAAAGCTGGAATCTATAAAAAGATTTGTCTAGGGAAAAGTTTTAGCTACTATGTAAAAGTAAATGACTTTAAAAACTGAACTTTTTGACATTAGATTTTAAGTTTTGCTGTGTTACACTACAATGTAATCTTCCAAATGTTATCTCGTCATAACATACATCAGAATAGTAATAAATATTTTTTGATGTAGGAAGAGGACTGTTTCTTTATTTAAGCTGTAAGCTCCAGGAGAGCAGGAACATCATATATTTTTCACTGGTGTATTGGTATTATCTACCACAGCACTGAGAACAGAGTGGCATTCAATAACTCTTTTCTATGAGTAAATGAAAACATCTTGAATAAAAGAATGAAATGACCCAAAGCCAAGCAATAAGATGGTTGTCACGTAAGCCAACCATATCATTTACTTACTTAACCAATGCTAAATCTATAATTTCTTTCATAGATGAATATTCAGTTTCTGCTTTAAAACAATCCATTGTACCTTGAATGAGTTTAAAATTATAACAAAGGTATATGTTTTTAGGTGACTATAACCTCTTGAATTCTTACTAGGGCTAATGCTGACAGGTTACAAATTATTCTGTAAATTACAATAGATATTCAAGTTTGAAAAAGTCTTGTGTCTATTGATACATTTAATAAAAATATTCTTTAAACTCTACAGATTTAAGTGTATTTTGATCTGTCTTTGTACAAAATGTACTATTGCTTTGCTAACATAAACACATATACATGCATAGATCCAACTTACCAACTCTAAATTCCATCATAGCTCATTAATTATAAGACTAAAAATGTTTCTTTATTGATAAACACAATTTAAATTATATTGAGAAACGTACTAAATTAATGTTATGTGCATAGAAGACACTTAATAAATAAACTTTTAATTAAATTGATTTTTAGACTATCAGCAGAAAATATTTTGCTGAAAATTCTTCTCTCATTTTCAAAGGCATTAACAGACTTTTAGACAGTCTGCATGTTTTCTGAAGTAATGAAAAACATATCAGTTTGATTAAACAGCTTTTGGAAACTTGCTTTCAGTAAAACATTAAAATTTTGATGCAGTGTTCAATGGCTGAGTGAAGAGTAACAGTGTTAAGCCAAAAGAAGACAGAAAAAAAGTCTGTTAACTCGATATTAATTATAAAATTAATATTTTGGGGAAGGAAAAATATTTTTGGGAGGCGGGAGAAATCTTTATTAGAAATTAATGAGAGAAAACATTTATGTGTTTTACCTTGGTTAAAAAATCACGATTATGCTGAGGCCCAACTATGGACATTTCTCAATTTCCATTAATCATTTACTTTTACATTTTAAGTTTTATAAGCACAGATGAACATAGCATACTGATAGGTTAATTATATAATTAATTAATTATAATTATATAAATAATTAATTATATAATTCAAGAGGTTATAGTCACCTAAAAACATTAATCTTATAGAGATTCAAAGATTTTTCAGGTTATTATGTTTTAACAGACTAGTATTGCATGTTTAAATACAAAATTGTTTTTCCACTAAAGAAACAAAACATTTTTTAGAGCTTGCCTTTATTGTACATTTGGCAAGTTTTCAGGAATGCTTACTCTCTTTTTCTCAGTCTTCTAGGACCTATAGACTAGACAGAAATAAAATTATCATGAAGATATTTTAAAAGGTTTGAATCATCTGGAGATCCCCCCTTCCTTCAGTATTTAATAAGGAAAATCACCTTCTGTGAATTCAATAAAAATTGAGGCCCTCACAAAGATTTATAACATATTACACACTGAAATCCTGTTTACAATAGTTCCCACGTGTACTCAGTTATCAGAATAATATTCTTATACTGTCTGATTGCCTTACATTTTATGCCAACAACAGAAAATTTAATATTACATGGTGCAGAGCCGTGTAATAAATATTACATGAAATATGTATTTACATATCCATGTGCCCATACCTTAAATAGGCTAGGTAGAAAAATAATTTTGGATATTTACATTTATTTCTAATGCATACTGTGAGCTTCTAACCCAATGATAAGACTTTATCATGTTTCCATTTTAATGTGGATTTTCAAATAAAAGTCTCTGTATTGTTACAAACATAACTTCAAGTCAACTAACTGATATGTTAGTTGACTATCAACTTACTTTTATGTCAGCAGCCTTCATAAACACATTGCTTTCTATTACTTATAAAAAGAAACTTCCTTTTAAAAAATTGAGGTAGAGAGTCACTGCTATCATGGACACTCCCATACATTTATTTAAACACTCTTATTTTTACTTAACTTAGAAAGACACACCTCCATATGTGCAGAAATGCAGTGTGCTTGCAAGGAAAATGCACCATTTAATTTCATACATAAATAAGTCTTTCATATATACCCAAAGTGCTTTAACTAAGATACTATAATGCCAGACATCTGTAGAATTTTGTTTGCACAACACATATTTGTGGTTTATTAGCCAATCTGCTCTCTGTTTACAGTTGCTGCATTTGTTTCATAAGCAGCAATAAATCACGTTATTGAACAAATGTGCTCCAATGGATTCCAGAGATCATTCTCTGACAGTGCACACATATACACACACATGTAGGCATGCAAGAACAAAAATTGTAACCACATAATTGTATAGAATTCAATTCTGGTTAGTAGAATGTTTCTGTATATAAAAAAATGGCCCTCTGAAATAACTGGGTATGACAAAAAGAAAAATAAATTAATATAAACTGTACTAATATTAGTGTTACTATAATTATTAGCATGGTTCAGATGTAAATTGTTAACATCATTGGAGTTATATTTCTAGTTGTTTTGCATTGAGAATGTTGACAGCTTGGGAAAAATAATGTAGCAATCCTCAAATTGTAAGTGGAAGGTTTGGAAATGTACCTATTTGCTACCACAAAATGACTTTTTCTTCCTTAATGCCATGTAAAGACTCAATCGATGTATTTATTTAAGAAAAAAATAATGAATTGTCATGCTAATAATATCAACTGTTTTAAGAAACCCACCTGACAGGCAGATATAGTAGAAATCAATCCAAATAAAGTTTTTCTTAGACATGCAATGAGTGCATTTAAAATCATGTGTCCAGAGCAGTATCCTCCCAATATTGGGGGAGGAAAAGTAAAGATGAAATCATCTTCAACTGAAAATGAAATAAGAGATTTCATATACTTAGCCCGAGGCCAATTTAAGACATTACATTGCTAAAGGATATTTGAAAGTATTTGTGTAAACTGGTGAACAGTTTATAGGCTACATCTACATCCATTTGAGTGGCAAGCAAACAGTAGAATAGGAAATACTTTTACAGGAGAATCATATCTAAATAGTCACCATTATAACATCTTGTTTGTTATAATGAGGTTATTTCCATGTTGTAGCAGGCGGCCCATAATCATAATGCTTTGTTGATTTAGTGACAGTGACATCTATTAAACCTCAAATCCTGTATAACAGATGGTTTCATCCAGCACTTGCCCATGGAGATGTCAAGGTCTATATAACAAGACATTGCTGCTTTTGCATTTATCTTTTATGTTAAAACCATATTTCCCAGAATTGTAAAGTGTTTTTAAGATTTATAGAATTTATTAAAAAAAGTTGTTGGTAATTGAGACGTGGAATCCAAGAGGCACTGGATGAATAGAACAAACCCAGAATGGGAGGAGATGTGAAAAAGTGTTAAGTGTTGAATAATGATTCCATTAACACTCACAAGTTTGGGTTTTTTTTTCCTGAAATTGTAAACAACATTTCCCTTTGGACACTAATGGTAATTCACCATTAAAAAAAGTTAATGTGACAATAATTTTTATGGCCTATTGAATTTGTTAAAATGAAATTCTTCTAGTTTAGTTATTAAACTGTCAATATTACTTCTGTATCTATATATGTCATCTTATTGTGTGTAGAGAAAAATATATTTAATTGTTGGTTCTCATTATTTTACATGGTCAAATAATGGTTAAAAGAACAGATAATTGGTTTTTCTGTGAAATGATCCCCCAGAACCATCTTTCCAATATTCAATGACTACTGCTTAATAGTAAAATGCTAAACTAAATTTTACCGTTGCTTCAATTACTAGGACATTTATGGATAAAGTAAACTGGCTTTGTGAAAGTTAACCATGCAAATACATCAGAGCTCTTCCTTGTTACCAGTCTTGACACCAGTGCATTAGGCAGAGTTGGTAAAAGTTTTTAAATTAGTTAATATACAAGTGGTATTTTTATATTTATGGTGTTGATTGTCTCCCTGTATCATTCTTCTTCCAACTAGATCTTGAGTGCTATAAGGATAGGAATCTGTTGTTGTTGTTGTTGTTGTTGTTCACTGGTAAATCACCAGCATCTAGACTAGTGCCAGGAACAATGTAAGTACTCAATAAGTATTTGTCAAATGAATGAATGTTTAAAACCACATTCTGAGTTCTCAATAGAATTGATGGGGGAGGAGTCAAGAAGGTGGAATAGGAGGATGCAGAATTCTTCTCTCCTCACAAGTACATCAAGAATACATCTACAAATGGAACAATTCTCACAGAGCACATGATGAACATTAGTAGAAGACTTCAGACACCTAAAAGGACAAGAAAAATCCCCTCACAAAAGAAAGAGAAAAAGAAAAAGGAATCAAAAAAGGGACCAGAAACCCTGGTGGGAAGCGGAAATTGAGCAGAGACCCCTGCATTCAGAAAACCCCCCTTACAGTGGGAAAATCAGCTGGGACAGAAAGGGACCTTCAGGGGACTAAAGGGGAAAGCAGCGGACAGTCTATGGAAGGCAGAACAAAGTAAGAACTGAGTGTATGGTCTGTGCTGCAGCTGTGCAGACCTCAGCCTGAGTCATGTATCTCCTGTTGCAGAGGGGGGCTGGGTGCTAGAAAGTGGTGTTTGGAGCATGGATCCAGGGAGGGGACAGCTGTTGGCTGTGAAAAGACAGTCTGATGGGAGAGGATTAAGGAGTTCCACAACTGGGAATATTTGAGGAAAAAGCCAGGGACACCATACAGCAAGGCATCATTGTTGAGGGGCGTGCAAGGCACAGGGCCGCCATTGCAAACCCTTTCCCCACCAGCTGGCTTCTTTGGCCTCTGCAGGTACTGGGGAGAGTACTCATCTAAGCAGGCTCACCCACCCCTGAAGCCAAAGTCTCCTCCACTCACGTAGGCTCCAGGGTAATGAGCACCACCCATCCCAAAGCCTCCTTGGGAATCAGCCCTGGGTTCCCCTGCCTGAGATGGGAATCTGCCAGTGCTGATGGGGGCTGAGTTCTAAAGCATAGGGTAAAGAGACCAGATCCAGGGAGAGGACAGCTGTTGGCTGCACAGATACAACAGAGGGGACAGGAGTGAGGGGCTCTGTGGCCCCTAGAGGAAATGAGGTCTACCTAGGAAATGAGGTGCCATTGTTGAGTGGTAGGCAAGGGGTGGGGCCACCCCCACATGACAGCCCCTGCCTTCAAGGGCACTGGGTAGGACTCCCACCAGAGTGAGTGCACCCCAATCTCTTGCAACTGCCTTCTGGTCTATGATGCTGCAGGCAATTCATGCACACCTCAGTTGTGGCTGCCATATCCCTCTCTGACCTGAGTGAGTAAGTGTATCCCAGTCAGCTGCTGCTTTTGCTCCCTCTCACCTGGGTGGGGAACAGATGGCTGAGGGTGGTGCACATGCAGAGGTGGGGCCAAAATAAAAGCTGAGCCCCAGGGGTGGTACAACTAAGGAAGAGAAAAGGAAATCTCTCCACGCAGTTGCACAAGCCATAGATTAAATCCTGTGATTGGTTTGGTAAATCCTGTTCCCATGGAACATATGAATACACAAGTGTTCCCACAACTGATACCAGTCTAAATTTGGCAGCAGTAGACTTTGGGTGTAAGTATGGGCATGAGATGGGACAGATCAGAGTGAGCTGTCCCCACAGTGCCCACAGAAGATCCACAGATCTACCTAGAGTTATGTGAGGGCCTGCTGGGGAGGCAGGGGTTGGCTGTTGCTCACTGTGAGAACAAGGAAACAGACAGAGGAGGCCCCAGGAAAATATTTTCGTTACTATTATTTTTGTTTTGTTTTGTCTTGTTCAGTTGTTGGCAGTGTTGTTTTTATTATTTTTCATTTTTTACTTTACTTTAACTTTTTAAAATACACCTTTTTTATTTTTCTATTTTTATTTACTTTCTTACTACTCTGTGTTTTTTCTTGTTTTTATTCTTTATTTTTTTGATCATTTTTATGTTTTTGTTTTGTTTATTTTTTTTGCCTGTGTGTTGTGTTGTTGCTGCTGTTTGTTTTGGTTTTTACCATTTGTCTTGGATTTTGTATGTTTGTATGTTTGTTTATTTATCTTTCATTTCTTTCTTTTTTCTCTGGCAGTGCTGTTCAGCTTGTGGGCTCTTGGTTCCCCAAACAGGGGTTGGTCCTGGGCCTCTGGGGTGGGAATGCCAAGTCTAGGATTCTGAACCAACAGAGAATTCCTGGGCCCAGGGAATATTAATCAGCATGCACTCTTCCAGAGGTATCTATCTCGATACCAAGACCCAGCTCTACCCAACCGCCTACAGGCTACAGTGCTGGAGACCTCACACCAAACAACCAGCAAGACAGGAACACACACCTACACATCAGCAGACAGGCTGCCTAAAGTTGTACTAGGCTCACAAACACCCTAAAACACACCCCCTTATGTGGTCTGGCACATCAGAGGGAAAAGACTCAGCTCCACACATCAGAGCACAGGCACTAGTCCCTCCAACCAAGAAGCTGACAAAAGCACCTGGACCAATTTCACTCAAAAGGGAGCAGACAACAGAAGCAAGAGGAACTACAACCCTGCAGTCTGTGGAAAGGGGACCATAAATACAGTAAGTTAAATAAAATGAGATGACAGAGAAATAAGTTGCAGTTGAAGGAGCAAGTAAAACCCCACAAGACCAAATAAATGAAGAGGAAATAAGCAATCTACTTGAAAATGAGTTCAGAAAAACGATAGTAAAGATGATCCAAGATCTCAGAAAAAGAATGAAGGCATGTTTCAAGAAGACACAAAAAATGTTTAACAAGGACCGAGAAGAATTAAAGAACAAAAAATCAGTGATAAACAGCACAATAACTGAAATGAAAAATACACTAGAAAAAATCAATAGCAGACAATTGAGACAGAAGAAAGGATAAGTGAGCTGGAAGATAGAATGTTGGAAATAACTGTCACAGAGAAGAAGAAAGAATGAAAAGAAATTAAGACAGTCTCAGAGATATCTGGGACAAGATTAAATGCACCAACATTTGAATTATAGGGGTCACAGTAGAAGAAGAGAAAGAGTCTGAGAATATATTTGAAGAGATTATAGTTGAGAACTTGTCTGATATGGGAAAGGGAATAGTCAATCAAGTCCAGGAAGTGCAAAGAGTCCCATACAGGATAAACCCAAGGAGAACCACACCAAGACAAATATTATTCAAACTAACAAATATTAAGTACAAAGAAAAAATATTAAAAACAGCAATGGAAAAGCAACAAAAAACATACAAGGGAATTCTCATAAGATTATCAACTGATTTTTAGCAGATAATCTGCAGGCCAGAAGGGAGTGACAGGACATATTTAATGTGATGAAAGGGAAAGACCTACAATCAAAATTACTCTGCCCAGCAAGGATCTCATTCAATGGAGAAATCAAAAGATTTACAGACAAGCAAAAAGAAAGAGAATTAGGCACTTCCAAACCAGTTTTACAACAATTGCTAAAGGAACCTCTTTAAGCAGGAAACACAAGAGAAGAGAACAAAAGAGGAAGGGAAGAAGACCTACAAAAACAAACCCCAAACAATTAAGAAAATGACAATAGGAAGATACATATCAATAATTCCCTTAAATGTAAGTGCATTAAATGCTCCAACCAAAATACATGGACTGGACAAATGGATACAAAAGAAGACCCATATATATGCTGTTTAAAAGAGAACCACTGCAGACCTAAGGGCACATAAAGACTGAAAGTGAAGGGATGGAAAAAGATATTCTATGAAAATGATAATCAAAAGAAAGCTGGAGGGCTTCCCTGGTGTTGCAGTGGTTGAGAGTCTGCCTGCCAATGCAGGGGAAACGGGTTCGTGTCCCAGTCCGGGAAGATCCCACATGCCACGGTACAGCTGGGCCCATGAGCCATGGGCGCTGAGCCTGCACGTCCAGAGCCTGTGCTCTGCAACAGGAGAGGCCACAACAGTGAGAGGCCCGTGTACCACAAAAAAAAAAAAAAAAAAAAAAAAAAAAGAAAGATAGAGTAGCTATTCTCATATCAGGCAAAATAGACTTTAAAGTAAAGGCTATTACAAGAGACAAAGAGGACACTAAATAATGATCAAGGGATCAGTCCAAGAAGAAGATATAACAATGGTAAATATTTATGAACCCAACATAGGAGCACCTCAATACATAAGGCAAATGTTAACAGCCATAAAAAGGGAAATCAACAGTAACACAGTAATAGTGGGGAATTTTAACACTCCACTTACACCAATGGATAGAACATCCAGACAGAAAATTAATAAGAAAAAAAAAAGCATTAAATGACACGTTAGAACACATATACCTTATTGATAGGACATTCCATCCGAAAGCATCAAAATTCACTTTCTTCTCACAGACACATGGAACATTCTCCAGGATAGATCACTTATTGGGTCAGAAATCAGGCCTCGGGAAATTTAAGAAAATGGACATCATATCAAGCATATTTTCCGACCACAGTTCTATGAGATTAGAAATCAATTACAGGAAAAAAACCCACAAATATATAAAAACAAACACATGGAGGCTAAACCATATGTTACTAAACAACCAAGGGATCACTGAAGAAATCAAAGAGGAAATCAAAACATACCTAGAGACAAATGACAACAAAAACATGATAATCCAAAACCTATAGGATGCAGCAAAAGCAGTTCTAAGAGGGAAGTTTATAGCAATACATTCTTACCTCATGAAACAAGAAAAATCTCAAACAAACAACATAACTTTACACCTAAAACAACTAGAGAAAAAAAAAACCCCAAAGTTAATATATGGAAAGAATTCTTAAGATTACAGCAGAAATAAATGAAATAGAAATAAAGAAAACAATAGCAAGGATCAATGAAACTAAAAGGTTGTCCCTTGGGAGACAAACAAAATCAATAAAACTTTAGCCAGACTCATCAAGAAAAAAATGGGAGATTACTCAAATCAATAAAATTAGAATTAAAAGAAGTTACAACTGACACCACAAAAAATACAAAGTATCATAAAAGACTACTGCAAGCAACTATATGCCAATAAAATGGACAACGTGGAAGAAATGGGCAAATTCTTAGAAAAGTACAACTTTCCAAGAATGAACCAGGAAGAAATTGAAAATATGAACAGACCAAACACAAGTAATGAATTTGAAACTGTGATTAAAAATCTTCCAACGGGGGCTTACCTGGTGGCGCAGTGGTTGAGAGTCCGCCTGCTGATGCAGGGGACACGGGTTCATGCCCGGGTCCTGGAAGATCCCACATGCCATGTAGCAGTTGCACCCGTGAGCCATGACCACTGGGCCTGCACATCTGGAGCCTGCGCTCCACAATGCGAGAGACCACAACAGTGAGAGGCCCACGTAAGAAAAAAAAAATCTTCCAACAAACAAAATTCCAGGAGGAGATGACTTCACAGACGAACTCTACCAAACATTTAGAGAAGAGCTAATACCTATCTTTCTCAAACTCTTCCAAAAAGTTGCAGAGTGTGGAACACACCTGAATTAATTCTACAAGGCCACCATAACCCTAATATCAAAACCAGACAAAGAAACCACCAAAAAACAAAATTAGAGGCCAATATCACTAATGAACATAGACACAAAAATCCTCAACAAAATATTAGCAAACCTAATCCAATAACATCTTAAAATGATCATACAGCATGATCTGGTGGGATTTATACAAAGGATGCAAGGATTCTTCAATATACGCAAATCAATCAGTGTGATACACCATATTAACAAACTGAAGAATAAAAACCATGTGATCATCTCAATAGATGCAGAAAAATCTTTTGACAAAATTCAACACACTTTTATGATAAAAACTCTTCAGAAAGTGGGCATAGAGTGAACTTCCTTCAACATAATAAAGGCCATGTATTACAAATCCACAGCAAGCATCATTCTCAATGGTGAAACCTAAAAGCATTTGCTCTAAAATCAGGAAAAAGACAAGGATGTCCACTCTTGCCACTATTATTAACACAGTTTTGGAAGACTTACCCTTGACAATCAGAGAAAAAAAAAAGAAATAAACGGAATACAATTTGGAAAAAGAGAAGGAAAACTGTCACTTTTGGTAGATGGCATGATACTATATATAGAAAATCCTAAAGATGTCACGAGAAAATTACTAGAGGTAATAAATGAATTTAGTAAAGTCGCAGGAAACAAAATTAATAAACAGAAATCTCTTGCATTCCTGTACACTAGCTACTGAAGCCCTCCTGCCTAGAGACCATGCTCTGCAACAAGAGGAGCCACCACAATAAGAAGTCCATGCACCACAATGAAGAGTAGCCCCTGCTCGCTGCAAATAGAGAAAGCCTGAACACAGCAACAAAGACCCAATGCAGCCAAAAATAAATAAATAAATTTATTTTAAAAAGGAATAAAATACCTAGGGCTAAACCTACCTAAGGAGGCCAAAGACCTGTATTCAGAAAATTACAAGATACTGAAGAAAAAAAATCAAAGAATACACAAATACATGGAGAGATATAACATTTTCATGGATTGGAAGATCAATATTGTGAAACTGACCATAATTTTCAAAGCAATCTACAGATTCAATGTAATCCCAGTGAAAGCACCTGTGGCATTTTTCATAGAATTAGAACAAAAAACTTTACAATTGCTATGGAAACAAAAGAGACCCCGAATAGCCAAGCAATCATGAGAAAGAAAAATAAAGCTGGAGGAATCAGGCTCCCTGACTTCAGACTATACTACAAAGCTACAGTAGTCAAGACAGCATGGTACTAGCACAAAAACAGAAATATAGATCAATGGAAAAGGATAGAAAGCCCACAGATAAACCCACACACCTATGGTCACCTAATATGACAAAGGATGCAAGAATATACAATGGAGAAAAGACAGCCTCTTCAATAAGTGCTGCTGGGGAAACTGGACAGCTATATGAAAAAGAATGAAATTAGAACACTCCTTAACACCATACACAAAAATAGACTCATAATGGATTAAAGACCTAAATGTAAGGCCAGACACTATCAAACTCTTAGAGGAAAACATAGGCAGAACACCCTTTGACATAAATTGCAGCAAGATCTTTTTCAACCCACCTCCTAGAGTAATGAAAATAAAAACAAAAATAAATAAATGGGACCTAAGTAAACTTAAAAGTTTTGCACAGAAAAGGAAACCATAAACAAGACGAAAAGACAACTCTCAGAATGGGAGAAAATATTTGGAAATGTAGAAACTGGCAAAGAATTAATCTCCAAAATATACAAACAGCTCATGCAGCTCAATATCAAAAACAAACAAAACAGCAAACAAACCCATCCAAAAATGGGTGGAAGATCTAAATAGACATTTCTCCAAAGAAGTCATACAGATGGCTAACAAACACATGAAAAGATGATCAACATCACTAGTTATTCAAGAAATATAAATCAAAGCCACACTGAGGTATCACCTCACACCAGTCAGAAAGGCCACCATCAAAAAATATACAAACAACAAATGCTGGAGAGGGCGTGGAGTAAAGGGAACTCTCTTACACTGTTGGTGGGAATTTATATTAATACAGCCATTATGGAAAACAGTATGGAGCTCCCTTAAAAAACTAAAAATAGAACTACCATATGACCCAGCAATCCCACTACTTGGCATATACCCTGAGAAAACCATAATTCAAAAAGGCACATGCACCCCAGTGTTCAAAACAGCACTATTTACAATAACCAGGACATGGAAGCAACCTAAATGTCCATCAACAGAGAAATGGGTAAAGAAGATATGGTACATATATAGAATGGAATATTATTCACTCATAAAAAAGAACAAAATGAAATCTTTTGCAGAGACGTGGATGGAACTAGAGTCTGTTATACAGAATGAAGTAAGAAAGAGAAAAACAAACATACGTATATTAACGTATGTATGCGGAATCTAGAAAAATCGTATAGATTATCTTATTTACAAAGCAGAAGTAGAGACACAGATGTATAGAACAAACATATAGTTACCAAGGAGGAAGGAAGGGGATGGGATGAATTGGATGAGTGCGATTTACATATATACACTATTGATACTACGTATAAGATAGATAAGTAATGAGAAGGTACTGTATAGCACAGGGAAGGTACTCCATGCTCTATGGTGACCTAAATGGAAAGGAAATCCAAAAAATAGGAGTTATATGTGTATGTATTGCTCATTCATTTTCCTGTACATGAGAAACTAATACAACATTGTAAAGAAACTATACTCCAATAAAAATTAATTTAAAATAACTATAGCTGGATGAGTTTGCAAAAAAATGAATGCATAAAGCAAAACAATAGAATTGATGAATCATATCTAGTAATAAAGTAGATTGTTCAAATATATCAAAGATATATTATTGGTTTAGTATGAAAATAAATCAATGCAATATTCTATCTACTTTCACTAATGTAGAAAAGAGAAACACAAAATAAAATTGTATGGGGGTTCGACTAGAACATTCCACTTTGCAAGGGGAGATATTTATTTGAAAACTAAAATTCACTGAAAAACCAGTTTGCTCACTTATAATTTAGAAGACTTGACCAAATTTGACAATAAACATATTTCAAGTAACTGGATTGCAATTAATTACTAGTAAAACTCATAATGAAATGTCATATATCCAAGTGATTAGCATTTATTTTGAATAACACATAGACAAATCATAATATTAAGGCAATAAGCATTTTAAACAATGAAAAACATTTGTTCTTTTTGAGAATATAATCCTTTAAAATTATCTGTAATTGAATTTTCTGCATAATAAAAATGAGGATGTATGCTGGAGGATTTTAGTACTATTTGATTTGTAAGTTCCTTTTAAATATTATACATATTAAGATGAACAAACTTAATTCATTAGAAATGTTATTAAGCAGTAGATAAATTGTTTCATGACAGGCTGACAAAATGCTTCACTATCTTATTTTTATTCACTATCTTATTAATGAGACTAATAATAAGATATTAGAAATAGTACAACAAAGGCTGAGCAGGTTAACATTTTCTAGGAAAATTATGTCAATAAAAGTGTGAAATTCCTTACGTATGATGTTAATTCTGCATGATAGAGCACATAATGAAAGTATTTGGTTATTTAAATCAGTAGTCAGGAATTGGTTTCAGAAACTCCACAACATCTCCTTCATTTTATTTTTCTCATATATTGGTCATTATAAGGAGTACAGGGCTTCCCTGGTGGTGCAGTGGTTGAGAGTCTGCCTGCCAGTGCAGGGGACACGGGTTCATGCCCCGCTCTAGGAAGATCCCACATGTCGCGGAGCAGCTTGTCCCGTGAGCCATGGCCACTGAGCCTGCACGTCCAGAGCCTGTGTTCTGCAATGGGAGAGGCCACAACAGTGAGAGGTCCACGTACTGAAAAAAAAAAAAAAAAGGAGTACAAATATATCCCCCAAAGCCTTAACTTCTGGTCCTTTGTGTAAATTATTTCTAATATTTCCACTAGTTTTCCTGAAAATTTTGAGCCCCACATCATTTCCTACTTTGATTTATACTTTTGTGGACTACATAATAGATTTTGATATTTTCCAGCTGAGGTGTGATACACTGATCACTCTTTGAAAGGATAAAGAGAATTAAAAATACCAAGGTATTTAAAATCTATAACGGCAGAAATGAATTCTCATCAGATATTTTTTATAATTTCCAATTTCATAAAAGTATGATGAATATATCCTCAAAACCATAAAACACATGAAAAAAGTTATTGTTCCATTTCTTTGTCTAGACACTTTTAGTGTCATCTTTGACACCCTTGTTCCAGCATCACTATATAAGTAAAGGAAAGAGGCACAGGTATTTACCAATCTTGTGATTCAAGTAAGTGAATAATTATATGTTAGGAATATTACAAAGTAAGCTAAATAAATATTAGACTTTTTATGACTTTAGATGTTATTGGCTTGAAATTTTGTGTTACTTAGATTCCCCCAAATAGTATCAAGTGACTCAGGGTGTGTTCACTTTAGTTTGTTCTACATTAGGTTGCTCTTTTGCTCCTAACACCCAAATGTTTCTAGTTAGCTTTTGAGGTCTGTACTGATATACTACCATTTACAAGGTTATATATGGGTAGTAGTGGTAACTCCAAGGTCAAGAGATAGATTCCCCAAAAGGACTTAAAAGCGTATCTAACATTTAGTCTTACAAAGTGAATTTTATGCTGAATTCAACATGAACTTTAACGATGTGGAGTTGTTTCTATTCATCTAGAACAAGAAAGAAGTAACTTTTATGAAAACAGTTTTAAAATCTGAGTTGTGACTTAATGACCATGTGGGACCAACTGTGAGCCATTCCTCATTTTTTAGTATACTGATAATAACTACTCTTTATTAATTAATAATTGATATGTCATACTTTACTTATATTAACTCATTTAGTCATTACAATAGCTCTATGATTTCTTTATAATTATTATTTTTATTTGACAGATGAGGAAATTAATGGTCAGTAAGTTTAAACAATCTGTTTAATATGACAGGGATAGTAAGTAAAAAGTTAAAAATAAAACAAAAACAAGTGTTGTTGGACTTCAGCTCACACATTCTTAACCTCTGTTAACCTCTGTTCTTAACCTCTGTTAAGAGGTCATACTGCCCTCCAACAGTATGACTAACCATTCCAAACTTGCCTATTACAGATAATGTTTTCTGAAATCTTACTAGGGAAGTTGTTTGATACTGTGTAGTTAATAATACTTAGCTTTAAGTAGAGGGTGGTTATATAACTAAGCAGGTTTCTTCATATACATTCTTAAATATTTTGAAATATAGGTTACTTCTGAGTTTGAAAGCATTCAAATTTGAAAGTAAAATATCAGTGTAAGTAAACCAAGGGATTTTTCTGGACTTAGACAAACCCTTGAAAAAAATTATGTTTTATTAGCTGAGATCCTCCTTAATTCATTTTGTTTTTTAATTTCTACCCTTTGTTTTTGGTAAATTCATGTACCATTACAAATATAAAAATCTTTTACCTTTCCTTTTAGATGGAGTCTTGGGTTTTTAAAATTTTTCTTTCACACCTTTCCATACTTTTAACTTATTTTTTATTTGAAGGGTTTCTTTATAATTTTTACATTAATGACTCATTTATGTTATTTTATCTGTATATGTAAATATATAATTTGTTATTTTGTTCTTGGGAAAAGAAATGCAGGAAATTGGTTGAGTCATATGACTTCTTAAGGTATTTTTCAGTACATGCTCCTGAAAAACTATTCCAGAGAATATTATAAATAGAAAAATTTGGGGGAGATTACAAAATTTTCATTTATGATCTATATATTTTTCCTTATGGCGAATTTAAAGTATATGAATTTATATCCATTCTGGGCTTACTCACAAGTTATGCACACAGGGGACAGTTCCAAAGAATTATAGGAAAGGATTTGAAAACTGAACTTGATATAAACCACCATTCAAGTACCAGACCACTCCTTTATGGCACATACCCTGGGGAGAGCAAGATACTGTAAGTAAATTTAAGACCTGAAGTGATATTTGAACCATTGCCCACAAAAGTTGAGACAGAACTTGAAGACCAAATGAAACAAGATTGATTTTTCTGCTAAAACAACAAAAACAAAAGAATCTATCTTCTACCCAGAATTTGAACAGGCTCCAGAATCTTACAACATAATATTCAAAATGTTCAGAATACAGTGTAAAATTACTTGACATAAAGAGGCCGAGAAAAAAACTCAGTTCTCAAAGGAAAATAAAATAGATGCCAACCGTGAGATAAACCAGGTGCTGGAATTATCAAAGAAAGGCTTTAAAATAGTTATCATAACAATGCTTCAAGAAGTAGAGTTTAGCAATCTTGAAATGAATTAAAAAATATAAGCTTGTGGCATAGAAATATAAACTTTATATTACAACTATAAAAAAGAAAATGGAAACTTCAGACCTAAAATTAAAATATTTGAAAGAGAATTATTGGATTGGTTCAACAGTAAAATGGAGACAATAGAGGAAATAGTAAAAATGAAGACAGATTAATAGAAATTATCCAAGTTTAAGAGCACAGAGAAAAATAATTACAGAAAAGTGAACAAGAGAATCAAGAAAATGTGAGACAATAGCAAAATGTCTAACAATTATGTCATTGGATTCTCAAAAGCAGAGGTAAAAAAGATTGGAAAAGAAAAATATTTAAAGAAATATATGGTTAAGCCTGTCTCAAATTTACTGAAAATTTATAGATTCAGGATGTTAGAGAAACCAAACATGAAACTAAACTGCTGAAGACCAAATATAAAGAAAAAATCTTGAAAGCAGCTAAGAGAAATATAAAACATTACATATGGGAAAAAAAGATTCAAATGATGACTTCTTTCCAGAAAACATGAAAGTGAGAAGATAATGGTGCTTAAAGAAAAAGCTGTCAATCTACAATTCTATATCAAGCAAAACTATCCTTTAGAATGAAGGAAAGATAAAGGCATTCTCAGGTGCATGAAAACTAGGATTCAGTGTAAGAATAATTGCTCTAAAAGAAAAGATAAAGTAAGAGTTTCAGGCTGAAAGAACTTGAAACATCAGAAAATAAGAAAGAGAAACATAAACGACAAACTCCTGGGGAAATATAAGACACTAAATTTTTCTCTCGAATTATTTAAAATATACATACTGTTGAATGAAAAATTATAACTTTATTGGAATGCAACTCAACATTTACAGATATAATACAAATGAATGTTGTAACATAAAGGAGGGAGGAAAAGAGTAGAAGGGTGTGATTTGAAGTGATAAGTATTAATCCTAAGTAGACATGAAATTGTAGGTATATTGTAATCCCAACAGTAACCAATGAAATAATAATACAAAAAGATGCAGTCAAAAGCAATAGATAAATTAGAGTTGAAAACTAAAACAATTTAATAATCCAAAAGAAGACAGAAAAAGGGGAAAGATAGGAAAAGAGAGAGACATACAAAAACAAATTATAAAACCATAAAATTAAATCCAAACATGTCAATAATTATAGCAAATACAAATTTTCTAAATACACAAACTAAAAGTCAAAGAATTTAAATGAATGAAAAACAAGACCCAGCTTACTGCCTACAATAATTCTACATTAAATAAGAACATATAGGTAAGTGAAAAGAATTAGAAACACTATACTATGCAAACAATAATCAAAAGAAAGCTCAAATAGATGTATTAATACTGGATAAAGTAAACTTCATAACAAGTTAAATTACCAGGAATAAATAGAGGTATTACACTGTGATAAAAGGGTCATTTTACCAAGAAAGCATAAAAATCCTGTATGTGTATATTGTCTTAAGAGCAGAGCTCCAAAATACATGAAGCAAAAACTTACAGGACTAAAAGGAGACATAGATAAATCCCTAATTATAATTGGAAACATCAATATTTGTCTCTTACCAACTGATAGAAAAAGTAAACAGAAAATCAGCAAGAATATAGAATACTTGAACAAACTATCAACTGACTTGACAAAATTGACACTTGCCAAGCACTCCAGCTAAAGGCAGCAGAATACACGTTGTTTTTGAACATCTGTGGAACATCCACTAAGATAGAAAACAATTCATCATGGTTAGAGGAAAATATCAAATAATAATTTAAATAGATGCAGAAAAACCATTCGGGAAAATACAATATACATTCATGATAAAAATTATCAACAAAAATGTCTTTATAACCAATTTGACCTATAGATTCAACTCAAATTTGATCAAAATCCCAGCAGATATTTTCGTAGATACAGATAAGCTGATCCTAAAATTTATATAGAAAGATAAAGAAATTAGAATATCCAAATGATTTAGAAAGAGAAGAACAATGTTGGTGGACTTGATTTCAAGACTTACTGTAAATGTACAATAATCAAGTATTGGTGAAAATACAGACATATAGATCAACGGACATGATACAGAGCACAGATATCAAACTATGATCAATTGAAGTTTGAAAAAGATGCAATTCAATGGGGAAAGGATAGTCTTTACAACAGACAACACTGGGACAATTGGACATGAATGTGCAGAAAAATGGATCACAACCTAAAGCTTATACTTCATACAAAAATTGCCTCAGAATGTATCATGGATCTAAATGTATATTATAAAACTGTAAAACTGTTTAAAAGAAAATTTTGGAGAGTTTTTATTATAAATGGGTGTTGACTTTTGTCAAAAGAATTTTCTGCATCTATTGAGATAATCATATGATTTTATTATTCATTTAGTTAATATGGTGTATCACATTGACTGATTTGCATATATTGAAGAATCCTTGCATCGCAGGGATAAATCCCACTTGATCATGGTGTATGATTCTTTTAATGTGCTGTTGTATCAGGTTTGCTAGCATTGGGTTCAGGATTTTTGCATCTAAATTCATCAGTGACATTGCCCTCTAATTCTCTTTTTTTGATATTTCTGCCTGGTTTTGGTATCAGGATTATGGGAGCCTTGTAGAATGAGCTTGGGAGTGTTCCACTCTCTGAAATTTTTTGCAAGAGTTTGAGAAGGATAGGTGTTAGCTCTTCTCTAAAAGTTTGATAGAATTCTCCTGTGAAGCCATCTGGTCCTGGACTTTTGTTTGTTGGAAGAATTTTAATCAGTTTCAATTTCATTACTTGTGATTTGTCTGTTCATATTTTCTATTTCTTCCTGGTTCAGTCTTGGAAGGTTATACTTTTCTAAGAATTTGTTCATTTTTTCCAGGTTGTCCATTTTATTGGCATAGAGTTGCTTGTAGTAGTCTCTTATGATCCTTTGTATTTCTGTGATGTCAGTTGTAACTTCTCCTTTTTCATTTCTAACTTGATTGATTTGAGTCCCCTCCCTGTTTTTCTTGATGAGTCTGGATAAAGGTATATCAATTTTATTTATCTCCTCAAAGAATCTGCTTTTAGTTTTATTCATCTTTGCTATTGTTCTCTTTGTTTCTGTTTCACTTATTTCTGTTCTGATTTTTATGGTTTCTTTCCTTCTACTAAATTTGGGTTTTGCTTGTTCTTCTTTCTCTACTTGCCTTAGGTGTAATGTTAGGAGGAAAACATAGGCACAACACTTTATGACATAAATTGCAGCAAGATCTTTTTTGACCCACCTCCTAGAGTAATGAAAATAAAAACAAAAATATACAAATGGGACCTAATCAAACTCAAAATCTTTTGCACAGCAAAGGAAACCATAAACAAGATGAAAAGACGAACCTCAGAATGGGAGAAAATATTTGCAAAAGAAACACCTGACAAAGGATTAATCTCCACATATATAAGCAGCTCATGCAGCTCAATATCAAAAAAAAACCCCAAATAGTCTAATTAAAAAAGGGACAGAAGATCTAAATATCCATTTCTACAAAGAAGACATACAGATGGCCAACAAACTCATGGAAAGATGCTCAATCTCACTAATTATTAGAGAAATTCAAATCAAAATTAAATGAGGTATCACCTCACACCAGTCAGAATGACCATCATCAAAAATCTAGAAACAATAAATGATGGAGAGGGTGTGGAGGAAGGCAACCCTCATGCACTGTTGGAGGGAATGTAAATTGATACAGGCACTATGGAAAACAGTATGGAGGTTCCTTAATAAACTAAGAATAGAACTGCCATATGACCCAGCAATCCCACTACTTGGCATTTACCCTGAGAAAACCATAATTCAGAAAGACACATGCACCTCCATGTTTACTGCAGCACTATTTACAATAGCCAGGACATGGAAGCAGCCTAAATGTCAATAAACAGAGAAATGGATAAAGAAGATGTGGTACATATATACAATGTAATATTACTCAGCCACAAAAAGGAATGAAATTGGGTCCTTTATAGGGACGTGGATGGACCTAGAGAGTGTTATACAGAGTGAAGTAAGACAGAAAGAGAAACAAATATCATATATTAATGCATATATGTGGAACCTAGAAAAAATGGTATAGACAATCTTATTTACAAAGCAGAAATAGAGACAGTTGTAGAGAACAAATGGATGAATACTAAGGGGTAAGAGGTGTGTGTGGGAGGAACTGGTAGATTGGGATTGACACATATACACTATTGATACTATGAGTAAAATAAATAACTAATAAGAAATTAATGTTTAGCACAGGAATCTCTACTTAATGCACTGTTGCAACCTAAATAGGAAGGAAATCCAAAAAACAGGAGATATATGTATATGTAGAGCTGATGAATTTTGGTGTATGAGAGTAATGAATACAACATTGTAAAGCAATTATACCCCAATAAAAATAATTTAAAAAAAGAATATTTTGGAGATAAAATTTTTGATTTTGGACTGGGCAAATATTCCTAAAACAATTCCAAACCATAATGCAGGAAATAAAAATGAATAGGCGGACTAAATAAAAATTTAAGAAAGAATTGCTATGAGGGAGGGAGGTGGCTACTGCTGCAGCTGGCTCAGCTGCACAGTCTTTACCCCCTCCCAACCTTCAAGAGGAGGAAGCTAGTGGAAAATTGCCACAACAAAACCAAGGAGTAAATAAAGTGTCACCCATCTTCTTGATGAGTTTCAAATGCTCTTCCAGGAAGCACCTCTCCCGGAAGTAACAGAGGTGGGGGTCTGTAGGGCCAGAACCCAGGGAATTCAAGTCCACAGAAGCCTGGTACAGGTTCTTCTCCATGAACACAAAGGTTCCCACAGTATCTTGGGTTTTACCCCACTCATCTTGGGGAGACTTCTGCTCTCCTGGAAGAGAGGGCAGTGACTGCACAGGTTTTGCATTTTCAAGAAACTCAGCACGCTTGTGCTTCTCAACAATTCCCAGAAAAGTGGTCCATGCTCTCCAGAGCCTCATCATCAAAATAGAAGCCCAGAATGAGCTGTGTGGCTGACAGGGTCTCAGTGCTCTGGCCAGGTGTCATACCTGAGACTCAGACTTGGGAGAGCTGAGTTCAGGACACTGGTCCACCAGAGACCTCCCAGCCCCATGTAATATGAATTGGCACAAGCTCTTCCAGAGATCTCCATTTCAGCGCTAAGACCCAGCTCCTATCAATGACCAGCAAACTCCAGTGCTGGACTACCCATGCCAAACAACAAGCAAGACAGGAACACAACCACAACCATTAGCAGAGAGGCTGCCTAAAATCATACTAAGCTCACAGATACCCCAGAACACACCACAGGAGGTGGTCCTGGCCACCAGAAATACAAGATACACCCTCATCCACCAGAACACAAGCAACAGTCCCCTCCACCAGAAAGCATACACAATCCACTGATCCAAACTTACCCACTGGGGGCAGACACCAAAAACAATGAAAACTACGAACATGCAGCCTGTGAAAAGGAGACCCCAAATACAGTAAGTTAAGCAAAATGAGAAGACAGAAAAATATGCAGGAGATGAAGGAGAAAAGTAAAAACCCACCAGACGAAATAAATGAAGAGGAGATAGGCAGTCTACCTAAAAAGGAATTGAGTAATGATAGTAAAGATGATTCAAAATTTTGGAAATAGAATAGAGAAAATAAAAGAAACATTCAACAAGGACCTAGAAGAACTAAAGGACAATCAAACAATGATGAACAAAACAATAAATGAAATTAAAAATTCTCTAGAAGGGGCTTCCCTGGTGGTGCAGTGATTGAGAGTCCACCTGCCGATGCAGGGACCATGGGTTCGTGCCCCGGTCCAGGAAGATCCCACATGCCATGGAGTGGCTAGGCCCGTGAGCCATGACTGCTGAGTCTGCACATCCAGAGCCTACGCTCCACAAGAGGAGAGACCACAACAGTGAGAGGCCCATGTACCACAAAAAAAAAAATTCTCTAGAAGGATTCAGTAGAAGAATGACTGAGGGGGAAGAATGGATAAGTAACCTGGACTAGTGGAAATAACTACCACAGAGCAGAATAAAGAAAAAATAATGAAAAAAATTGAGTACAGTCTCAAAAACATCTGGGAAAACATTAAACACACCAACATTCAAATTATAGGGTTCCCAGAAGAAGAAGAGAAAAAGAAAGGGAATGAGAAAATATTTGAAAGGATTATAGTTGAAACTTTCCTAACATGGGAAAAGAAATAGTCAATCAAATCCAGGAAGTGCAGAGAGTCCAATACAGGATAAATCAAAGGAGAAACATGTCAAAACACACATTAATCAAATATCAAAAATTAAATACAAAGAAAAAAATAAAAAGCAGCAAGAGAAAAATGACAAATAACATAAAAGGGAATCCCCATAAGGTTAACAGCTGATCTTTCAGCAGAAACACTGCAAGCCAGAAGGGAGAGGCAGGACATATTAAAGTGGTGAAAGGGAAAATCCTACAACCAAGATTACTCTACCCAGCAAGGACCTCATTCAGATTTGATGGAGAAATTAAAACCTTTACAGACAAGCCAAAGTTAGGAGAATTCAGCACCACGAAACCAGCTTTACAACAAATGCTAAAGGAACTTCCCTAGGCAGGAAACACAAGAGAAGGAAAAGACCTACAATAATAAACCCAAAACAATTAAGAAAATGGGAACAGGAACATACATATCGATAATTACCTTAAATGTAAATGGATTAAATGCTCCAAC
Organism: Leucopleurus acutus; assembly: GCF_964270905.1. NCBI lineage: Eukaryota > Metazoa > Chordata > Mammalia > Artiodactyla > Delphinidae > Leucopleurus > Leucopleurus acutus. The sequence continues at coordinate 75,037,988 of NC_139148.1, forward strand.
CAAAAGACATAGACTAGCTGAATGGAGGCAAAAACAAGACACCTATATATGCTGTCTACAAGAGACCCACTTCAGACCTAGGGACACATACTGACTGAAAGTGAGCAGATGGAAAAAGATATTCCATGCAATGGAAATCAAAAGAGAGCTGGCATAGCATTCTCAAATCAGACAAAATAGACTTTAGAGAATGTTAGAAGAGACCAAGAAGGACACTACATAATGATCAAGGGATCAATCCAAGAAGAAGATATAACAACTGTAAATATTTATGCACCCAACAAAGGAGCAGCTCAATACATAAGGCAAAAGCTAACAGCCATAAAAGGGGAAATCAACAGTAACACAATAATAGTAAGGGATTTTAACACTCTACTTTCACCAATGGACAGATCTTTCAAAATGAAAATAAATAAGGAAACACAGTCCTTAAATGGCACTTTAAACGGGATGGACTTAATTGATATTTAATGACATTACACCCACAAAAAATAGAATACACTTTCTTCTCAAGTACTCATGGAACATTCTCCAGGATAGAGCATATCCAAGGGCACAAATCAAGCCTTCATAAATTTAAAAATTGAAACCATATCAAGTGTCTTTTCCTAACACAATGATATGAGACTAGATATGAATTACAGGAAAAATATGTAAAAAAAATAAAAACACATGGAGGCTAAATAACACACTACTAAATAACCAAAAGGTCACTGAAGAAATCAGAGGAAATCAAAAAAATACCTAGAAACAAATGAGAATGAAAACAGGACAACCCAAAACCTATGGGATGCGATAAAAGCAGTTCTAAGAGGGAAGGTTATAATAATACAATCCTACATCAAGAAACAAGAATAATCTCAAACAAACCACCTAACTTACAGCTAAAGCAATTAGAGAAAGAAAAATAAAATATGCAAAGTTAGCAGAAGGAAAGAAATCATAAATATCAGATCAGAAATAAATGAAAAAGAAATGAAGGACACAATAAGGAAGATCAATAAAACTGAAATCTGGTTCCTTAGAAAAACAACATTCATAAACCATTGGCCAGACTCATCAAGAAAAAAAGCGAAAAGACTCATATCAACAGAATTAGAAATGAAAAAGAAGTAACAACTGACACTGCAGAAATACAAAGGATCATGAGAGATTACTACTAGCAACTATATGACAATAAAATGGGCAACCTGGAAGAACAAGACAAATTCTTAAAAATGCACAAATATCTGAGACTCAACCAGGAAGAAATAGAAAATATAAAGAGACAAATCACAAGCACTGAAATTGATACTGTGATTAAAAATCTTCCAACAAACAAAATCCCAGGACCAGAAGGCTTCACAGGGGAATTCTATCAAATATTTAGAGAAGTGCTAACACCTATGCTACTCAAACGCTTCCAAAATATAGCAGAGGGAGGAATACTCCAAAACTCATTCTATGAGACCACCATCGCCCTAATACCATAAACAGAAAAAGGTGTCACAAAAAAGGAAAACTGCAGGCCAATATCACTGATAAACATAGATGCAAAAATCCTCAACAAAATACCAGCAAACAGAATCTAACAGCATATTAAAAGTATCATACACCAAGATCAAGTGGTGTTTATCCCAGGAATACAGGGATTCTTCAATATACGCAAATCAACCTATGTGATACACCATATTGACAAACTGAAGGATAAAAATCATATGATAATCTCAAGAGATGCAGGAAAAGCTTTTGACAAAATTCAAGACCCATTTATGATAAAAACTCTCCAGAAAGTAGGCACAGAGGGAACTTACCTGAAAATAATAGAAGCCATATATGACAAACCCACAGCCAACATTGTTCTCAAAGGTGAAAAACTGAAACCATTTCCACTAAGATCAGGAACAAGATAAGGTTGCCCACTCTCACCAGTGTTATTTATCATAGATTTGGAAGTTTTAGTCACAGCAATCAGAGAAGAAAAATATAAAAGAAATCCAAATCAGAAAAAAATAAGTAAAACTGTCACTGTTTGCAGATGACATGATACTATCTATAAAGAATCCTAAAGATGCTACCAGAAAACTACTAGGGCTAACCAATGAATCTGGCAAAGTTGCAGGATACAAAATTAATGCAAAGAACTCTCTTGCATTCCTATACACAAATGATGAAATATCTGAAAGAGAAATTAAGGTAACACTTCCATTTACCATTGCAACACAAAGAATAAAATACCTAAGAATAAACCTACCTAAGGAGACAAAAGACCTGTATGTGGATAACTATAAGACACTGATGAAAGAAATTAAAGATGATACAAACAGATGGAGAAAGATACCATGTTCTTGGATTGGAAGAATCAACATTGTGAAAATAACTATACTACCCAATGCAATCTCTATGAAACTACCAATGACATTTTAAGAAACTAGAAAAAAAAATTCACAATTTGTATGGAAACACAAAAGTCCCCAAATAGCCAAAGCAATCTTGAGAAAGAAAAACGGAGCTGGAGGAATCATGTCCCTGACTTCAGAGTAAACTACAAAGCTACAGTAAACATGACAGTATGGTACTGGCACAAAAATAGAAATATAGATCAATGGAACAGGAAAGAAAGCCCAGAAATTAACCCATGCACATATGGTCAACTTTTCTTTGACAAGGGAGACAAGATTATACGATGGAGAAAAGACAGCCTCTTCAATAAGTGGTCCTGGGAAAACTGGACAGCTACATGTAAAAGAAGGATATTAGAACACTCCCTAACATCATACACAAAAATAAAATCAAAATGGAGTAAAAACTTAAATGTAAGGCTAAACTCTTTAAAACTCTTAGAGGAAAACATACACAAAATACTCTATGACATAAATCACAGCAAGATCCTTTTTGACCCACTTCCTAGAGAAATGGAAATAAAAACAAAACAAAAAAATGGAACCTAATGAAACTTAAAAGCTTTTGCACAGCAAAGGAAACCATAAACAAGATGAAAAGACACCCTCAGAATGGGAGAAAATATTTGCAAATGAATCAACAGACAAAGGATTAATCTCCAAAATATACAAGCTGCACATGCAGCTCAATATCAAAAAAACAAACAACCCAATCCAAAAATGGGAAGAAGACCGAAATAGATATTTCTCCAAGAATATGTACAGATTGCCAACAAACAAAGGAAAGGAAGCTCAACATCATTAATCATTAGCGAAATGCAACTCAAAACTACATTGGGATATCACCTCTCACCAGTCAGAATGGCCATCAGCAAAAATCTACAAATGATACATGCTGGAGAGGGTGTGGAGAAAAGGGAAACCTCTTGCACTGTTGGTGGGAATGTAAATTGATACAGCCACTATGGAGAACAGTATGGTGGTTCCTTAAAAACTAAAAATTGAACTACCATACAACCCAGAAACCCTAATCCTGGGCATATAATCTGAGAAAAACATAATTCTAGAAGAGTCATGTACCACAATGTTTATTGCAGCTCTATCTACAATAGCCAGGAGATGGAAGCAACCTAATTGTCTATTGACAGATGAATGGATAAAGAAGATGTGGCACATATATACAGTGGAATATTACTCAGCTATAAATAGAAATGATGTTGAGCTATTTGTAGTGGAGTGGATGGGCCTAGAATTTGTCATAGAGAGTGAAGTATGTCAGAAAGAGAATAACAAATACTGTATGCTAACACTTATATATGGAATCTAAGAAAAATAAAATTTCTGAACAACCTAGGGGCAGGACGTGAATAAAGATGCAGATGTAGAAAATGGACTTGAGGACATGGAGAGGGGGAGTGTTGAGCTGGGACGAGGTGAGAGATTGGCATTGACTTATATACACTACCAAACGTAGAATGGATGACTGGTGGGAAGTAGCTGCATAGCACAGGGAGATCATCTTGGTGCTTTGTGACCACCCAGAGGTGTGGGATAGGGAGGGTGGGAGGGAGATGCAAGAGGCAGGGCATATGGGGATATATGTATATGTATAGCTGATTCACTTTGTTATACAACAGAAACTAACACAATATTGTAAAGCAATTATACGCCAATAAAGATGTTAAATTTTTTTAAAAAACAAAAAAGTATAAGAAAATAATTGCTTTATGAAATGTGTTAAGAGAATGAAAATATTTGCAAATCATATTTCTTACAGAGATATTTAATTCAGAATATATACAGAATTCCCCATACTAAATGATAAGCAAACCTAATTTACAAGATTTGGAAAGATACTACACGAAAAATATATACTGAAATATTATTCATCATCGTTAGTTATTGGGAAAAATCAAATTAAAACCAGAAATGGACAGCACTATACATCCATTATGATAACTAAAATAAGCAAATAAAGACAAAAACCACCCTTACATGTACCAATTACTGGCAAGAATGAAGTATGTGTGAAACTCTCAGTCATTAATTTTTAGAATTTAAAATGACACAGCCACTTTGGAAAACAGTTTGGCCATTTCTTATTAAGTTAATCACACTTACAAAATGACCCAACAGTTCTATTTCTAGATAATTACCCAAATGAATTTAAAACTTACATTCACATAAAAACCCATATGTAAATATAAATAGCACCTCTACTCATAATCATCAATAACTATGAACAAGTGAAACTTCCTTCTTTTTGTGAATGGACAAATGTTAGTATATCTATACTATGAATACTACTCAGCAATAAAAAGGATACATGTTACAACATAGATGAAGTTTAAATGCGTTATGTTAAGCAAAAGAAGCCAGATTCAAAATGCCACATAATTGATGATTCCTTTTATGTGACATACTTGAAAAAGTGAAACTGTAAGTATATAAAACAAAGCAGTGGTTTCCAGGAGTAAGTGTTGGGAGGACTATTTGACTACAAAGGACTAATGTGCGTATTTTTTGGAATGATGGACTTGTCCTTTACCTTGGTTATAGTGGCAGTTGTGTGATGCTATGCATTGGTCAAAACTTATAGAAGTGTTCACCAAAAATGTTGGTTTTATGTTATGTAAATTAAGAAGAATAAAAGTAAAATTGATGGTTCAGGCTTCTGAAGGAAGAACACTGTTCTTCAACTGTGATATCATGATGATAAAGGAATACAGTTGGAAAAATACTAAAGTCAAGGTATAGTGGAAAGTACACTAGACAGGTTCAGAAAACTTATGAATTATGACTTTGTTAATGAGTGACATTGAGCAAACCAATTAAACTCTCAGAGCCTTGGTTTTCTAATTTGTAGAGTGGGGTAATACTGCTTATTTCATCTAGGAGGTTCTAATATTTAACTGGGTTTAGATAGCTGAAATCTTGCAAGCTATACAGTGCTATTCCAAAGTCAATGCATTCAGTGAATGTTTAAGGAATGCCTACCATTCTAAGCACTACAAGAAATATAAAAATAAATTAGAAATAGTTTATACAGTCAAGGAGTTTAATGCCAAGAACAGTAGCATATGTAGAAAGATCATATAATACAAGAAAGAATGTCATAAGTGCAAATGAGAGGAAGAGAAAAATGGCTACATATGTCTTGAATTAAAAATATTATCCTGGGGGGAGGGATAAATTAGGAGTTTGGGATTAAAATATACACATTTCTATATATAAAATAGATAACCAACAAAAACTTACTGTATAGCACAGGGAACTATACTCAATATCTTGTAATAACCTATAATGGAAGAGAATGTAAAAAAAGAATACATATAATAATTATATATATATATATATATATCTGAATCACTTTGCTGTACACCTGAAACTAACACAACATTGTAAATCAAATATATTTCAATAAAACATTAATTATATTAAAAAAATATCCTGGAGAGAGTTCCAGTTCACAATGGCATAGAAATATCCTGAACTCACTTCCTCCCATGAAGACACCAAATCTACAGTTTCATATAGAAAAAAATCCTCTAGGAAAATCCCCCAGAACTAGTGGAACAACCCCTTTACATTAACCAAATAAAAAAAAACACATTGAAATGGGTAGGAAAGACTAAGACCCAATCTAGCCACAAACCCCACCCTTGGCATGATGACCCACAATCAGAAGGGAACTCAAAACTGAGAGTTTCTCCCTGAGAAGCAAAGGGTTCATACCCCAAATTGGTCACCCAACTTTTAAGACCTCCACCTGAGATATGAGACCTCAAAACATCTAGCTTTGAAAAACAATGGAGTCACGTCCGTGAGACCTGCAGGGTTGTGGTGAACTCAGAAATGGCTATTAAAATGCTCTTGCCACAGTGTCCAGCACAAAAGTCACCTATGAAAAGTGCCCAGACTTTACATGAAAGAGACTCATTTGCTAATTTTAAAGCATCAGAGTGAAGGGCAGGGACCTGCTGGGATACTTTGAGGGATGGAGACGGAGGGATGCCATCTTCCCACTCTCCCTCTATTTTACTAAAGCCAGTGGATATCATCTTTTCTTTTTCCAGACAGATGCCATCTTTTCACTACAGTCAGCAGGTACCATCTACATGCACTATTTTTCTGCCTTGTTAAAGCCAGTAGGTGCCATATTTTTCTTTTGTGTATTCTTTCTTTTTTTCCCTGTTTTCTTTTTATTTCTTTTTTTTCCCAGCAGGTGTCATCTTTGCACACCCTCTCTACCTCCATCCAACTAGTGGGTGACATATTCATTCTCTTCTCTACCTTGCTAAAGCTGAAGGATGCTATACTTTTTCTTTTCTTTTCTTTTCTTTTTTTTTTTTTTTGCTTTTTTCAGTAGTTGCCATCTTTGCACTCTCACTCAGCCTCATTACAATATCTCCAGAAGAGGAGCTTCTACATGAGTTTGGTGTCCTGATTTTTATGTCGGGGGATCCAAGTTTTGTGGATGTAGCCCAGGTGATGCCCGTTAATTGCCTGGCTTTGGAGGCCAGGAATGCTTGTGTGCCTGGGTCCCATGGGATTGTAACAATCAGAGAGACAGCTCTTAGCAGATTACCATTCCAATGGCACTGCACAGAGAACAGATTGAAACACACTCTTAGTCTTTTTGAGAAACAGGCATATTTCCTCATTTAGGAGTTTTGGCCTGAGGGAAAAACTTTTGGTTTGGCACAGGTAAGGGGGCCTATGGAGGTGCTCTCAAGAATGGAGGCCAGTGGACACAATCTTTGTACTCTCCCTCTGCCTTGCTCCATCTTTTTGGTATCTTCCAAAAAAGTGTTTATAACCTTGTCTCTTCCATGATTTTTGTGCTGCTGCCTCTACATTACCAGGCTCTGGTTCCTAGTGGGGCTTATGCTCACAGGTCAAAGGGACTATAGCCAAAGGAGAAAAAGTTCTTAAAGAGCTACCACCATCAGGGCACAGCAAGAGACAACAGACCAAGAAGCTCAATCTTTTTGTGAAAGAGGCCTATAGCTTATCACAGCTGCAGCCTGAAGGGCAGGCTTCTAATTAACCTTACATCTAATGGCTGGCTATAAATGTTTCCAGAGAACTTAGAGGATGGGCACCATCTTTGTGCTCTCTCTCTGCTATGCTCCGGAGCACCATTGTCTCTCAGAGCAAATCTCTTATACATGTCTCAATCGCCTGTCCTTAATGGCCAGAGGGTCTTGCATTCCTGAGTCCCACAGGACTGTAACAATCAGAGAAAAAGTTCTTGGCAGGCTACCCCAGGGCGCTGCAAAGACTGCAGACTGAAATACACTTCCAGTCTCTCTGCAAAATAGGCCTATTTGTTTGTCCTGGATCTTCATTCTGAGGAGTAGGCTTCAGGTTTGGCATACAGTTAGGAAATTATGGAGGTACTCTCAGGGAATGTAGGTCAGGGGACACCATCTTCATACCTTCTACTTCTCTAGAGCTCACTGGTATTTCCCAGAAATGAGCTTATACACTGGTCTGGACCCCTGATTTTTGTGACTGCTGTCCAAGAGACATTTCCATATTGCTTGGCTCTCATGGTCAGCTGGGCTTATGCTTGCAGTCCCACAGGACTATATATATTTGTATACTTTAAAAGCTGCTGGTTTAGTCTGGCATCCAACCAGCCCCAACCTAGATTCTGACTAAGATCCTTCCCTTTGGGACACTGATAGATCCTGGAGCACCCTCAACAACTGATAGATACTAAAAATAAAACTGGCTGCTTAGACAATCAGAAGATTTAAGAAACAATCAAGTGCTAGGGCAGGATTGAAGAATAAGATTCATCTCCTACACAAGGCCACTTCTTCAAAACTGAGAGAGATGACTTTCACCTAATGCATAGAAACCAACACAGAGAGTTAAGCAAAATGAAGAAACAGAGGAAAATATTCCAAATAAAAGAACAAGATAAAACCCTGGAAAAAAACTGTAATGGAATGGAGATAAGTAAGTTACCTGATAAAAAGTTCAAAGTAATAGTCATAGAAATGCTCACCAAACTCAGGAGAAGAATGAATGAGCACAGTGAGGTCTTCAACAAAAAGAGAGAAAATATAAGAAAATACTATATACAAGTTACAGAGTTGAAGAATACAATAACTGAAATGAAAAATACACTAGAGGGATTCAACAGCAAACTAGATGAAGCAGAAGAAAGAATTCATCAACTAGAAGACAGTGCAGAAGTACTCACCCAGTTAAAGTAGAAATAAGAAAAAAGAATGAAAAAAATTGAAGATAGCTTGAGGGACTTAAGGAACATCAAGCAGACTAACATTTATATTATAGAATCCCATAAGGAGAATAAGGAGAGAATGGGGAAGAAAATTTATTTGAAGAAATAATGGCTGAAAATTTTATAACCTGGGAAATAGATATATAGAACCAGGAAGCCCAAAGAGTTGCAAATGAAATGAGCCCAAAGAGACCCACACCAAGACACATTAAAATTAAATCATCAAAAGGTAAAGACAAGGGGAGAACCTTAAAATCAGCAAGAGAAAAACAACGTGTTAAGTACAAAGAAACTACCATAAGACTCTCAAGTATCTTTTCAGCAGAACTTTAAAGGTTAGAAGGGAGTGGCATGCAACCCTGCCTCCGTGGGCTCAAGGAGAATGCACCCCAGCTGCCATCTCGGGGTTCTTACCTCAGCAGGCTCCTGCACCCCAGCCGTAACCTCAATGGGCTCTAGGAGCAGATGCTAGTGGGTTGCCCACTCGCAGAGGTGGGGCTGAAACCACAACTGAGCCCCAGGGGTTGTGCAAATTAGGAAACAGAGCTGAGATATTTCCCTGTGGCTGTAGATTAATACCTCTGCCACCAGCTTTGTAAATTCAGTGCCTGCGGGACACCTGAGTGGACAACAGGTGCTCCCACAGCTGGGATGGGTCTGGCATTAACAGCTGTGGGCTTTCTGGGCCCATGCACATGGGGGCTGGGCTGGGCCAGGGTCTGAGCTGCTTCCATAACTCCCACAGTGGGTCCAAGTGTGTGACTACTGCAGTCCTGAGACCTGACTTCAATGGATCTGCGATGGTGGCCTCATGAAAAAAACACCTGAGGGACATCAGGACTGATTGCTGGCATTCCCAAGGTTGAGATAAGTCTTAGGACAGAGCCAACAACAGTGTACATTGTGAGCCAGCACAACAGGTGACAGGTGACACAACAGGACACACTCACCAGTGAACAGCTCTGTCAGAGGAATACTCAGTGGCTCCTCTCCCAATTGGAGCACTCCAATCCTATCTAACTCACACTGCAGATCAGAAACGCAGCTCAGAAATAGATCCGGGGGCTTCTACCCCAACAACTAGGGAACAGAACTGGCCCCTGACAGGGTAAAGACAGCAGAGCAAAGAGGAGACCCCACTCAACATCCAGTGCAGGCTCTGGTCACCACAACACATATCACACCTCCAATCAAGGGGATAACGGCCAGCGTACACTGAGGAAGGCAGAAACAGGCAACCACACTAAGAAGAGACTTTTCACCATAAACTATTAAACCTGTGCAGGCTACACAGGGATGCTTCCACATAAAAACAGCTCTCCAAGACCACAGTAGATAATTGTTTCTCCTAAACTCATAGAGCAAGAGAAATATAAGTAAAATGAAGCTGCAGAGGAACCACTCCATAATAAAAAAAAAAGAGAGAATTCCCCTGAGAGAACAAAAAATGAAACAGATCTCTTCAGTTTAATAGACACTGAGTTCAAAAAGGAGACAATAAAAATACTGAAGAAATTCAGGACTATTGATAGAAATACAGATTACTGTAATAAAGGTACTAGAAAATATAAGGAGGAGCCAAGAAAAAGAAAATTCATGTGCCAAGATGAAAGCTGAGTGAAAGGCAATGAATAGCAGAATGAATAAAGCAGAAGAATGAGTAAGTGATCTGAAAAATACAATAATGGAAATCACCCAATCAGAACAACAGACAGCAAGCCAAATGAAAATAAAAATGAAAGCAATGTAAGAGACCTATGGGATAAAATAAAGCGTGTCAATCTACGCATAATAAGGATCCCAGAAGGAGAAGAAAGAGAAACAGGGATTAAAAATGTATTTTAAGACATTATGGCTGAAAACTTCCCAAACATAAAGAAAGAAAGAGATATCCAGGTACAGAAAGCACAGAGGGTCCCAAACAAGATAAAACCAAACAGACTTACACCAAGACATATTATAACAAAAATAGCAATAGTTAAAGAGAGGATTCTAAAGGTAGCAAGAGAAAAACAAAGAGTTAATTACAAGGGAGCCCTGATAATGCTATCAACTGATTTCTCTACAGAAACTTTGCAGGCCAGAAGGGCTGGACAAGATATATTCAAAGTCTTGAAAGGGAAAAATCTGCAACCTAAGATACTCTACCCAGCAAGATTATAATTTAGAATAGAAGAAGAGTTAAAGAATTTATCAAACAAGCAAAACCTAAAAGAATACAGCAATACTAAACCTATCCTAAAGGAAATATTGTAAAGTCTTCTCTAAATAAGAAAGACGTAAGAATCTATAGGAAAAAGAAAATCACGATTAGAAAGTGAATTACTTAAATAAGTCAGTACCCAGATTAAAAAAAAAAAATTCTGTTAAAGCGATGATAACCACAATGAACAGCAAAAGGATAAAAATGAAGATGTAAAAGAGGACATCAAAATTATAAAATGTGGGGGAGGAGAGAAAGAAAATGCAGGGTTTTTTTTCTAGAATGTGTTTGAGCCTATATGACTACCAGTCTAAGACAAGTAGATATAGGAAGGGGTTAACATACTTGAAAAACAGGGAAACTGCAAATCAAAAACATACAGTAGATTCAAAAAAAACAAATAGAACATAAGCATAATACAAAAGAAAAGCATCAAACCACAAAAGGAATAACAAAAAGAAAAAGAAAGGGACAAAAAAGAAATATAAAATCAATGAGAAAACAAGGTTTAAAATGGAAATAAATACATATCTATCAATAATTACCTTAAATGTCAATGGAATAAATGTTCCAATCAAAAAACACAGTGTGGCAGATTGGATAAAAAAAATCAAGAGCCTACAATATGCTGCCTACAAGAGACCCACTTTAGGACAAAGGACACACATAGGTTGAAAGTGAGGGGATGGATAAAGATATTTCATGCAAACAGAAATGACAAGAAAGCAAGGGTTGCAATACTCATATCAGACAAAATAGACTGTAAAACAAAGCTTATAAAGAAAGATAAAGAAGGACACTATATAATGATAAAAGGATCAATACAAGAAGATAATATTACACACCTCAACATATATGTACTCAATATAGGAGCACCCAAATAAATAAAACAAATATTAACAGACATAAAGGGAGAAATTGATGGGAATTCAATAATAGTAGGGGACTTTAACAGCCCGCTCACATCCTTGGAAAGATCTTTGAGACAGAAAATCAATAAGGCAAGAGAGAATCTAAATGATACAATAGAACAGTTAGATTTAATTGATATTTTCAGGACATTACATCCCAAAAAGCAGAATACACATTATTTTCAAGCACACACAGAACATTCTCTAGAATTGACCACATACTATGGCATAAAACAAGCCTCAACAAATTTAAGGGTATAGGAATTATGTCAAGCATCTTTTCTGTCCACAATGGCATGAAACTAGAAATCAACCTCAGAGAAAGAAACAAGAAAAAAAAACAATTACATGGAGACTAAACAACACACTAATAAAAAAACAATGGGTGAACAATAAAAGAAGAAATTTAAAAATACCTTGAGGCAAATGACAATGAAAACACAACCCTACAAAATCTATGGGATGCAGGGAAAACTGTTCCTAGGGGGCAGTTCATAGTGATACAGCTCTTCTTTAAGAAACAAGAAAAATCTCAAATAAACAACATAACTCACCACCAAAAATATTAGAAAAAGAAAAACAAACAAAACCTAAAGTCAGCAGAAGGAAGGATATAATAAATATCAGACAAGAAATAAATAAAATATAGATTTAAAAAACAATAGAAACATCAATAGAACAAAGAGCTGGTTCTTTGAAAGGGTAAACAAACTTGACAATCCCCTGGCCAGGCTCACCAAGAGGAAAAGAGTGAAGACCCAAATAAACAAATTAAGAAATAAAAGAGGAAAAATCACAACCAATACCACAGAAATTAAAAAAAAAATCATAAGAGACTATTACGAACAATTATATGCCAACTAATCGACAATTTAGAAGAAATGGATAAGTTTCTAGAAACATACAGCCAACCAAAACTGAATCAAGAAAAAATAGGTAACTTGAACAGACTGATTAGCAGAAGTGAAATAAAGTCTGTAATAAACTTCTTACAAACAAAAGTCCATGGCCAGATGGCTTCACAGACAATTCTACCAAATATACAAGGAAGAATTATACCGATCCTTCTCAAACTCTTCCAAAAGATTGAAGAGGAAGAAACACTCCCAAAGATATGCTATGAAGCCACCATCACCCTGATATCAAAACCAGACAAAGACATCACCAAAAAGGAAAATTACAGACCAATATCTTTGATGAATATAGATGCAAAAATTCTCAACAAAATATTAGCAAACTGAATCCAACAAAAATTAAAAAATCATACAACACGACCAAGTTGGATTCATCCCAGGCTCACAAAGATGGTTCACCGAACACAAATTAATCAATGTGATACACTACATCAACCAAATAAAAGTAAAAAAAAAAACATGATAATCTCAATAGATGCAGAAAAAACATTAGAAAAAAATCAACATTTATTCAAGATAAAAACTCTTATGAAAGTGGGTATATAGGAAACATATCTCAACATAATAAAGGTTATTTATGACAAACCCACCATCAATATAATACTCAACAGTGAAAAGCTGAAAGCCTTCTTGCTAAAATCTGAAAGACTTCTCACTAAAATCAAGACAACGATGCCCATTTTCATCACTTCTCTTCATGACATTTGTCACAGAACTAGAACAAGTAATCCTAAAATTTATATGGAACAATAAAAGACACAGAATTGCCAAAGCTATCCTTAGGAAAAAGAACAAAACAGGAGTTATAATCCTCCCAGACTTCAGACAATACTACAAAGCTACAGTAGGCAAAACAGTGTGGTACTGATGCAAAAACAGACATATGGATCAATGGAACAGAATAGAGAGCCCAGAGATAAACCCACACACCCACAGTCAATTAATCTTTGACAATGGAGGCAAGGATGCACAATGGAGAAAAGAGAGTCTCTTCAGCCAGTGGTGTTGGGAAAACTGGACAGCTGCATGCAAAAAGGTGTAAACATTATGGAAAAAAGTATGGAGGATCCTCAAAAAAACTAAAAATAGAGTTGCCATATGATCCAGCAATCTCACTCCTGGACATATACCCAGAAAAAACTATAATTTGAAAAGTTACATCCACCCTTGTGTTCATAACAGCACTATTTACAATAGCCAAGACATGGAACAACCTGAATATCCATCAACAGATGAATGGATAAAGAAGAAGTGATATATATATATATATATATATATATATATATATATATGTATGTATATATATATAGACAATGGAATATTACTCAGCCATAAAAGTGAATGAAATAATGCCATTTGTAGCAACACTGGTGAACCTAGAGATTATCATACTAAGTGAAGTAAGTCAGAAAGAGAAAGACAAATACCATATGATATTACTTACATGTGGAATTTACAACATGACACAAATGAATATATCTATGAAACAGAAACAGACTCACAGACATAGAGAACAGACTTGTGGTTGCCAAGTGGGAGGGGGGGTCAGGGAGGGAATGACTGGGTGTTTTCGGTTGGCAAATGCAAACTAGTATATATAGGATGGATAAAAAACAAGGTCCTACTGTATAGTACAGGGAACTATATTCACTATCCTGTGATAAATCATAATTTAAAAGAGTGTGTAAAAGAATATATATATATGCATAACTGAATCACTTTGCTGAAAAGCAGAAATTAACACAACATTGTAAATCAACTATACTTCAATATTTTTTTTAAAAAAAGAAGGGAGTGGCATGATATATTCCAAAGGGATGAAATAAAAAACCTTCAACCAAGAATACCCTTCCTGGCAAGGTTAACTTTCAAATTTGAAGGAGAGAGAGTTTTCCAGACAAGTAAAAGTTAAAGGAGTTCATCACCACTAAACTGACCTTACAAGAAATGTTAAAGGGACTTCTTTAACCTGAAAAGAAAGGATAGAAATTAATAAGAAAATATATGAAAGTATAAATCACACTTGTACATATAATATATTGTGATGGTAGTTGTTTAATCACATATAATGCTAGTATGAAAATTAAAAGAAGGGAGTAATAAAATAACTGTAAATACAATAATTATTTAAGGATACACAAGATAAAGAGATGTAAAATGTGACGTCATAAACATAAAACATGGGGACAGGGGAAAGTAAAAATGTAGAGCTTTCAAACTTAAGTTGCATTCAAACTTAAGTTGTTGTCAACTTAAAATAGACTATTATAAAAATTTGATCCTGTATTTCCAGTTTCAGCTCTGACATGTAAAATCTTGGAAATTTTCACTCTTATCAATACTATAGGAAAGAGGTGGACTATTTGGAAATCAATGACTTTTCATGGACCTATCAGAAAACTGGGGTTTCAGGGCAACCCATCACCCTGAAATCTGAAGACTCATGCTCATTAAAGCAATATCATGGATATATCATAAAAGTAATTATCTGGAGAAGAAGCTGCTTGAAGTATAAACTCGTAGGAAGCCTAAATGTTAATTTTTGATAATTGCTGAAGGCTGAGTGTGGACAAGCTTCCAAGTAAGAAAATCTTGACTGTCACAGTCTTAGGGGCCTCCACAGTTTTATTGACTTTTCTTCTTGGATTTTTCATAAATGGCCTTTATCATATTAAGAAAAATCTCTTCTGTTTCTAGTATTTTGAGCGTTTATATCATGAAAGGGTGTTGGATTTTGTCAAATGCCTTTTCTGTGTGCACTGTGATGGCCATGTGTGGTTATTTACTTTTTACCTTCATTCTATTATTTTGGTCAATTACATTGATCAATTTTCATATGTTGAACCCCTATTACATTCCTGGGAAAAATATCAATCTGTTATTGTGTTTAATTCTTTTAATATGCTGTTACATTCTGCTTGATACTATTGAGAGTGTTTGCATTTACATTCATAAAGGATACTGTTGTGTAATTTTTTTGTGATGTCTTTATCTGGCTTTGGTATCAGTATAACACTAGCCTCATAGAACAAGTCAAAGGGTGTTTCCCATTATTGGACTTTTGGGAAAAATTTGAGAAGGATTTGTGTTAATTCATCTTTAAAGGTTTAATAGAATTTACCAGTGAAGACTTCTGGTTCTGGACTTTTCTTTTTTGATTTTTAATTACTAAATAGATCTCTTTACTTCTGATAGGTTTGTTCAGATTTTCTATTTCTTCTTGAATCAGTTTAGGTAATTTATATACTTCTATGAATTTCTACATTTAATCAATATCATCTAATTTGTGTATGATTATTCATAGTATTATCTTATGGTCCTTTTTTAATATCTGTAACATTGGTATTAATGTCTTTGCTTTCCTTGCTGATTTTAGGTGTTTGTATCTTCTCTCTTTCTATTTTTTTGTTAGTCTAGATATAGCTTTGTTGATTCTGTTGATTTTTTTAAAGAACTAATCTTTTGTTTTATTGTTTCTATTGTTTTTCTATTCTCTGTTTTATTTGTCTCTGCTACAGCATTTATTATCCTCTTCCTTGTGCTAGCATTGGGTTTAATTTTTTCTTCATTTAAGTTCCTCAAAGTGTAAAGTTACATTTGATTTTATATACAGTAAGTCCCCTACATATGAATGAGTTCAGTTCTGAGAATGTGTTCATAAGTCGAATTTGTTCATAAGTCCAACAATGTTAGCCTCAGTACCTAACTAACACAATCGGCTATGTTTTACTGTACTGTAATAGGTTTATAATAGTTTTCACACAAATAATACATAAAAACAAACAAAAATAAACATTTTTAATCTTATAGTACAGTACCTTGAAAAGTACAGTAG
The DNA here is from genome assembly GCF_964270905.1 of Leucopleurus acutus. NCBI lineage: Eukaryota > Metazoa > Chordata > Mammalia > Artiodactyla > Delphinidae > Leucopleurus > Leucopleurus acutus. The sequence continues at coordinate 75,054,491 of NC_139148.1, forward strand.
TACCAGCTACATCAGCACTGTTTTTATGCTTGCTTCCATAATCCTGAACGTGAAATAAATATACTGTTCTATATACCACTGTACAGTAAAGTACACACAAACACGTAGAGGATGCACACATGTGACAATGTACACCAGACACGTGAACTAACTTGTGTGATTGGACATGCGAACGCATATTCGCTTCTTTGAAAGTTCACAACTTGAAGGTTTGTAGGTAGGGGACTGACTGCATATATATATATATATATATATATATATATATATATATATATATATATTTAATGTAGGCATCTACAGTTATAAAATTCCCTCAACATTGCTTTCCCAAGGCTGGGCAACCTGGTGTCTATTGGTGGGGGAAAGGAGTCTCAGTTCCATGACTACAAAGAAGCATCCCATGTTGGTTGTTTGTTGTCATTGAGTCCCTCTTGCCACTGCAAATCTGACAGCCTAGTATCTCTCAATGAAAAAGTAGACTCTAAGGCCTAGCAGAAAATGACAATAACACCCCTGGATACTTATTTTTAGTGGGGCTCCCTACTGATTCCCTTTCTCTTTTGTCATACTTGCCTAGTGTTGTGACAAATTCCTGACAATCTAAGAGAGGAATTAGCCTACCACAGCCAGCTCCTGCTGTCATTTTGGGGGTCAGTAAGTGCAAGGTCTTGCTCACCATTTTCTGTTGGGAGTGCAAAATAAAATACCCTGCCACTGTCTTATTTTTCCAGTCCTGGGGTCTGAAATGAGTTCACCTCTTTCTCACCACCTGTTAGTGCTCTCCTTTGGTCACCTCTTTTGATAATTTCAGGGTTTATATTTTTACTTAGCAGAGAAGTGTAAGGAGAAATGAGTCTACTTCATTATGCCTGAACTGGAAATATATCCTATGCATTTTTATCAGCTGAAATTTGAATAACTGATCCCTTTATATAATCTTTTAACCCACTGAGAGAAAAATATAGAGAAAAGCCCTATGACATTATCTAATGTTTAACTTCTTTGTTGTTTTTTTTTCAACACAGAAAAAAACAATTATTTTGAAGAAAAGTTTAGAGGACATAGAATTAGTGGAGGACATAGAATTAGTGAGAACAAAAAGGTATCAGCACTTTTTAAAGTGTACTTCACTAAGGGGATAAAGAGCCCTAGCCTTGTTTTTTGTTGTTGTTTTGTTTGTTTTACTTTTGTTTACCTCTTCAAGATGCTTTTTGCTAGGTAGACTCAGTTAACATTCCTAAGGAATTTGGGAATGCTCTAATGGAAATTAAAAGTCTTTTAAATGACTTATTTTACTCTATTGAAACATAGAGATAGCACATAAACTTCAAACTTTTTAATCAATGTATTAAAAATGTCATACAAGGTTTTTGCACATTAATGTGTCCCTGACCAATATTTCTCAAATAAAAGATCTCAATATAGCAGTCATTCAATTGTGAGTGTGAATAAAAATACTTGGAAACACATACTTATTTAGAGAGTTATACTCATTGGGAGAATTTTCTTTGGGGAAGAATAAAGCTTGTCAAAACTGGAATTATATTAATATTTAGCTCAAACTTTGTTTCCTTTGTAAAAATAAAAATATAAATGCTTCCCTTATCCCACAGTTGTTTAAATTTTAAAACATAAAAATTATAATGCATAATTCTAAAAATAATTTAATGACTCCTACCTAATAATGTGGAGGAAACAAGCTTAAGTATGTAAACTTTTTATTGATTATGTTTTCTATTTTTAGCTAACTTTAAAAATAAATGGCTTAGGTTATCACTTCTCTGTTAATATTTTTATAGAGATAGGTGTTGATTTTTTTATTGCCATTTCAAATATTGGATCTCTCTAATTTTCTAGGAGATTTTTAAAGCATATGCTATAAATATTAATGACAATTCAAACAATCATCATTAAAATAATTTTAAAAAATTTCCCCCAAATATAGGAAAATCTTGCTGAGGGGGGTAGATTTATTTCTATTCATATAAACAAGGTAGAATTTATATAGACCATGATTTTTTATTCCTTAGAAGGACAAATTGGCATCTGGTGAATTATCCCATCATTACTTAGAGATAGGTCAGTTTGACCAAATAAAGAGTAAATGGAAGTCAGAGGCAGATAACTCATCATTCTCTAATTAGTACTTGGCATGACAGACTAATGGCTCAAAACATTCTTTTGTCAGAATCTATGTATCAAAGATTATTTGGGTAAATCTTGATAACAGTGATGTAATCCACTTACACACTGACGGCAGGCTACAATCTAGTTCACTTAATTTAAACAGAACTTTAAAATGGCCCTGTACCCTTTGACCTACTCATGTACTTTCTGACCTCAACCTTTTACCTATATTTATTCTTACTTTGAGAGTCTTCTTGTAAATGCACAGAGCACTGAATTGGGGGTCAAAATGTCTGAGGATCTATTCCTCACTCTTCTATTAATATTTATTATTCATGTAAAGTTAGACAATTCAAAAGATCTCTTTGAAGTGTGGTTTCTTCATTCATATCACGGGCATAATACCACCTAACTTAATCAAAAAGCATTTCCCTGAGAATCAAATTAAGTAATGTATGCCAAATGCTTGATAAACTGTAAAAGACAATGAAATTGTAACATGATGCTATGAAATACATAACAATTGTTGGAAAGTCAAATGTATACACCTCTGAGAATGTTCATAATAATTTGTCAAATGTGTAAATACTCAAATATATATGCAAATGTTCATAATTACATGATTAACTGGTTAACAATGATGCATAATTAATAAAGGTGTGCATAATTGATATTTCTGTTCTTACATGATTACATATTTAACAAATGAAGACTTTTCATTAGGGATTATTAGCATATTAAAATAATATTTACTCAGTCACACAGACTAGGTTTTTGAGTTTGAGATTGTTGCCCTAATTATAAAGAATGAAGAGGAAGATATTTGCTTAAAAATTAATTCTGGTACTTAGCACAGTCCTGGAGCACAGTGGTAGTCAGAAAATTATTATTATTAATATTATTATTACTTACATAATCTCAAATAACTTTAAAACAGCCCCAATAAGTTGTTATTATCCCTATTTTACAGAGAATATTAAAGCTTAAAATAATTTGCCAGGGATTACATAGCTCAACATCCTTGTGATATGTGGAAAACCCATAAATAAGATGAATAATTTGAATAAAAGAACTCATTGAGAAAAAATGTTGTTACAATCATGTATATATATTAGCTCAAGAATGTAGGGTATTTATTGGTTGGTGGACATGAGCCAAGCCTTAGTTTGTGGGTGAGTGGGAAGTAAATGCATTTATGTCTACGGCTGTGACTATAGGGCATCATAATAACTGATAATTTAGTATGGGTCAAGACACATAATCTATTTGTTACTTAGTTGATAAGTCAAATCTAGTGAAAAGTTGAATCTATTTTCCATTTAGACACAGCTTCATCTAGAAAAGAAACCCCAGGAAAACAGACCACTGTGTGCTATTCTATATAAGCAGTATTTGTCTTTCTCTGTCTCACTTATTTCATTTAGCATAGTGCTCTCCAAGTCCACCCATGTTGCTGCAATTGCAAAATTTCATTTTTTTATAGCTGAGGAGTATTCCATTGTATATATATGCAACATCTTCGTTATCCATTCATATGTTGATGGACAGAGGTAGCTTGTTTATCTTTGTAACTGTAATAATGCTGCTATGAACATTGGGATGTATGCATCTTTTCAAATTTGTGGTTTTGTTTTTTCGGATATATTCCCAGGAGTGGAATTTCTGGGTTATATGGTAGTTCTATTTTTAGTTTTTTGAGAAACGTTGATGTTACCCACAGTGGCTGCACAAATTTACATTCCCACCAACAGTGTACTCAGGTTCCCTTTTCTCTACATCCTCACCAACATTTGTTATCTGTGTTCTTTTTGATGATAGCCATTCTGACAGGTGTGAGGTGATTTCTCATTGTGATTTTGATTTGATGATTAGCAATGTTGAGCATCTTTTTATGAGCCTGCTGACCATTGGCATTTCTGCTCTGGAGAAATGTCTATTCAGTTCTTCTGCCTATTTTTTAATCAGATAGTTTTTTTTTTATGTTGAGTTGTATGAGCTATTTATAAATGTTGGATATTAACCTCTTATAACTCATATCATTTGCAAATGTTTTCTCCTGTTCAGTAGGTTATCTTTTCATTTTGTGGTTTCCTTTGCTGTGCAAAATCTTTCAACTTTAATTAGATCCATTTTGTTTACTTTTGCTTTTATTTCTTTTACTTTAGGAGATGGATCTAAAAATTATTGCTATGACTTATGTCAAAGAGTGTTTTGCCTATGTTTTCCCCTAAAAGTTTTATAGTATCTGGTCTTACTTTCAGTTCTCTAATCCATTTTGAGCTTATTTTTGTATGTGGTGTTAGATAATGTTCTAATTTCATTCTTTTACATGTAGCTGTCCAGTTTTCCCAGCACCACTTTTGAAGGGACAGTTTTTCTCCATTGTTTAGTCTTGCCTCCTTTGTCATAGATTGACTATAAGCACATGGGTTTATTTCTGATCTCTCTATCCTGTTCCACAGATCTATGTGTCTGTTATTGTGCCAGTATCATACTGTTTTGACTACTGTAGCTTTGTAATATAATCTGAAACCAGAGTGCATGATTCCTCCAGCTCCATTCTTCTTTCTCAAGACTATTTTGGCTATTCAGGGTCTTTTGAGTTTCCATAAAATTTTAAAATTATTTGTTCTATTTCTGTGGAAAATGCCATTAGTATTTTGAAACGGATTACATTGATTCTGTAGATTGCCTTGGTTGATATGGTCATTTTAACAATATTAATTCCTGCAATCTAAGAACACAGTGTATCTTAACATCTTCTTTGTCATCTTCAATTATTTTTGCCTGTGTCTTATAGTTTTCAGAGAAGAGACTTTTGCCTCCTCCTCCTCCTCATTATGATTATTATGATTATTATAATTATCCATTTAAAGTTATTATAAAATATTGGTTACATTCCCTGTGCTGTACAATATATCCCAGTATCTTATTTCTGTTTTTATATAGTAGTATGTACCTCCTAATTCCCTAACCCCTATCTTGTGTCTCCACCCAACACTTTCCCAACTAGTAGCCACTAGTTTGTTCTCTGTATCTGTGAAATTCTATTTCGTAATATTCATTCTTTTGTTTTACTTTTAGATTTGACACACAGTTTATAGTATACAGGTTTTGTCCTTTTATATCTGATTTATTTCAATAAACATAACATGCTCCAGATCCATTCATGCTGTTGCATATGGCAAAATTTTATTCTTTTTTATAGCTGAGTAATATTCGTGTGTGTGTGTGTGTGTGTGTGTGTGTGTGTGTGTGTGTGTGTGTGTGCATTGTTGTGGATATACATAGACACCACAGGTGTTTTTTTTTAAATCTTTATTGGAGTATAGTTACTTTACAATGTTGTATTTGTTTCTGCTGTATAACAAAGTGAACCAGCTATATGTATACATATATCCACACATCCCCTCCCTCTTTTGCCTCCCTCACACCCTCCCTATCCGACCCCTCTAGGTGGTCACAGAACACCGATCTGATCTCCCTGTGCTATGCAGCTGCTTCTCACTAACTATCTATTTTACACTTGGTAGTGTATATATGTCAATGCTACTCTCTCACATGGTCCCAGCTTACCTTTTGCCCCACCATGTCCCCAAGTCCATTCACTACGTCTGCATCTTTATTCCTGCCCTGCCACTAGGTTCATCAGAACCATATTTTAGATTCTGTATATATTTCTTAGCAGACGGTATTTGTTTTTCTCTTTCTGATTTACTTCACTCTGTATGACAGACTCTAGGAATATCCACCTCACTGCAAATAACTCAATTTCATTCCTTTTTATGTCTGAGTAATATTCCATTGTAAATATGTGCCATATCTTCTTCATCCATTCAGCTGTCAATCAATATTTAGGTTTCTTCCATGTCCTGGCTGTTGTAAATAGTGCTGCAATGAACATTGTGGTACATGTATTTTTTTGAATTTTGGTTTTCTCAGGGTATATGCCTAGAAGTGGGACTGCTAGGGCATATAATAGATTTATTTTTAGTTTTTTAAGGAACCACCATACTGTTCTCCATAGTGGCTGTATCAATTTACATTCCCACCAAGAGTGCAAGAGGGTTCCCGTTTCCTCTACACCCTCTCCAGCATGTACTCTTTCTAGATATTTTAATAACAGCCATTCTGACCTGCATGAGGTGATACATCACTGTGGTTTTGGTTTGCATTTCTCTAATAATTAGTAACATTGAGCAACCATTTATGTGTTTGTTGGCAGTCTTTATATCTTCTTTAGAGAAATGGCTATTTAGGTCTTCAACCCACTTTTATATTGGGTTGTTTGCTTTTTTGATACTGAGCTGAATGAGATGCTTGTATATTTTGGAGATAATCCTTTGTCAGTTGCTTCATTTGCAAATATTTTGTACTATTCTATGTGATGTCTTTTCATCTTTTTTTATGGTTTCTTTTGTTGTTTTCTTTAAGGTTCATTAGGTCCCATTTGTTTATTTATTTATTTTTTCCATTTCTCTAGGAGGTGGGTCAAAAATGATCTTGCTGTGATTTATGTCATAGAATGTTCTGCCTATGTTTTCCTCTAAGAGTTTGATACTGTCTGGCCTTACACCTAGGTCTTTAATATCCATTTTGAGTTTATTTTTGTGTATGGTGTTAGGGAGTGTTCTAATTTCATTGTTTTACACATAGCAGTCTAGTTTTCCCCAACATCACTTATTGTAGAGGCTGTCTTTTCTCCATTGTATATTCTTGACTCTTCATCAAAGATAATGAGACCATATGTTCATGGGTTTATCTCTGGGCTTTCTATCCATTCCATTGATCTATATTTCTGTTTTTGTGCCAGGACATACTGTCTGATTATTATGCATTTGTAGTATAGTCTGAAGTCAGGGAGCCTGAGTCCTCGAGCTCTGTTTTTCTTTCTCAAGACTGCTTTGGCTATTTGGGGTCTTTGTGTTTCCATACAAATTGTAAATTTTTTTGCTTTAGTTCTGTGAAAAATGCCATTGGTAGTTTGATTGGGATTGCACTGAATCTGTAGTATAGTCATTTTCACGTGTTGATTCTTCCAATCCAAGAACATGGTATATCTCTCCATCTGCTTATATCCTCTTTGATTTCTTTCATCAGTGTCTTATAGTTTCTGCATACAGGCCTTTTATTTCCTTAGGTAGGTTTATTCCTTGGTATTTTATTTAATTTTTGTTGTGGTGGTGAATGTATTTCATTAATTTCTCTTTCTGATCTTTTGTTGTTAGTGCATAGGAATGCAAGAGAGTTCTGTGCATTAATTTTGAATCTTGCAGCTTTATCAAACTCATTGATTAGCTCTAGTAGTTTGCTGGTAGCATCTTTAGGATTCTCTATGTATAGTTTCATGTCATTGGCAAACAGTGACAGTTTATTTCTTCCTTTCCAATTTGTATTCCTTTTATTTCGTTTTCTTCTCTGATTGCCCTGGCTAAAACTTCAAAAAATATGTTGAATAATAGTGGTGATAGTGGGCACCCTTGTCATGTTCCTGATCTTAGAGGAAATGGTTTCAGTTTTTCACCATTGAGGACGATGTTGGCTGTGGGTTTGTCATATATGGCCTTTATTATGTTGAGGTAGGTTCCCTCTATGCCCACTTTCTGGAGAGTTTTTATCATAAATGTGTGTTGAATTTTGTTGAAAGCTTTTTCTGCATCTATTGAGATTATCATATGGCTTTTATCCTTCAGTTTTTAATATGGTGTATCACATTGATTGATTTGCTTATATTGAAGAATCCTTGCAATACTGGGATACACCACATTTGATCATGGTGTGTGGTCCTTTTCATGTGCTGTTGGATTCTGTTTGCTAATATTTTGTTGCGGATTTTTGCATTTAGGTTCATCAGAGATATTGGCCTGTAGTTTTCTTTTTTTATGACATCTTTGTCTGATTTTGGTATCAGGGTGATGGTGGCCTCCTAGAATGAGCTTGGGTGTGTTCCTCCTTCTGCTATATTTTGGAAGAGTTTGATAAGGATTGGTGTTAGCTCTTCTCTAAATATTTGATAGAATTCACATGTGAAGCCATCTGGTCATGGTCTCTTGTTTGTTGGAAAAGTTTTAATCACAGTCTCAATCAGTGCTTATGATTGGTCTGTTCATATTTTCTATTTCTTCCTGGTTCAGTCTTGGAAGGTTGTGCTTTTCTAAGAAGTTTCCATTTCCTACATGTTGTCCATTTTATTGGCCTATATTTTCTTGCAGTAATCTCTCATGTTCCTTTGTATTTCTGCAATGTCAGTTGTTTCTTCTTTTTCATTTCTAATTCTGTTGATTTGAGTCTTCTCCATATTTTTCTTGATGATTCTGGCTAAAGGTTATTAATTTTGTTTATCTTCTCAAAGAACTAGCTTTTAGTTTTATTAATCGTTGCTATTGTACTCTTCAATTTTTTTTTCATTTATTTCTGATCAGATCTTTATGATTTCTTTCCTTCTGCTAACTTTGGGCTTTTATATTTTTTCTTCATCGTTCTCTAATTGCTTTAGGTGTAAGGTTTGCTTGTGGATTTGAGATTTGAGATTTTTCCTGTTTCTTGAGGTAGGTTTGTACTGCTATATATTTCCCTCTTAGAAATGTTTTAGCTGTATCACACAGGTTTTGGGTGGTTCTGTTTGCATTGTCATTTGTTTCTAGGTATTTTTTGATTTCTTCTTTCATTTCTTCAGTGACCTCTTGGTTATTGCATAGCATAATGTTTAGCCTCCATGTGTTTGTATTTTCTCCAGCTTTTTCATGTAGTTGACATCTAGTCCCATAGCACTGTGGCCTGGAAATATATTTGATACAATTTCAATTTTCTTAAATTTACTGAGTCTTGATTTGTTACCCAAGATATGATCTATCCTGGAGAATGTTCCATGTGCACTTGAGAAGAAAGTGTATTCTGTTGTTTTTGGATGGAATGTCCTATATATATCAACTAAGTACATCTGGTCTAATGTGTCATTTAAAGCTTGTGTTTCCTTATTTATTTTCCTTTTAGATGATCTGTCCATTTTTGAAAGTGAGGTGTTAAAGTATCCTAATTTTATTGTGTCACTGTCAATTTCCCATTTTATGGCTGTTAGCATGTGCCTTGTATATTGAGGTGCTCCTATGTTGTGTATGTACATATTTATAAGTGTGATATCATCTTCTTGGATTGATCCCTTTATCATTATGTAGTTTCCTTCTTTGTCTCTTGTAATAGTCTTTATTTTAGTCTATTTTGTCTGTTATGAGAATTGCTACTCCAGGTCTCTTGATTTCCATTTGCATGGAATATCTTTTTTTCATCCCCACATTTTCAGTCTGTATGTGTCCCTAGGTCTGAAGTGGGCCTCCTGTAGGCAACATATATATAAGTCTTGTTTTTGTATCCATTCAGCCAGTCTTTGTTTTTTGGTTGGAACATTTCATCCATTTACATTTAAGGTAATTATCCATATGTAAGCCCCGATTACTATTTTCTTAATTGTTTTCTGTTCACTTTTGTAGGTCTTTTCCTTCTCTTGTTTCCCGCCTAGAGAAGTTCCTTTAGCATTTGTTGTAAAGCTGGTTTGATTGTGCTTAATTCTCTTAACTATTGCTTGTCTGTAAAGGTTTTGATTTCTCCATCAAGTCTGAATGAGATCCTTGCTGGGTAGGGTAATCTTGGTTGTAGGTTTTTCCCTTTCATCACTTTAAATATGTCGTGCCTCTCCCTTATGGCTTGCAGAGCTTCTGCTGAAAGGTCAGCTGTTAACCTCTTGGGGTTTCCCTTGTATGTTATTTGTTGCTTTTCCCTTGCTGTTTTTAATATGTTTTCTTTGTATTTAATTTGTAATATTTTGATTAATATGTGTCTTGGCATGTTTCTCCTTGGATTTATCCTGTATGGGACTCACTGTGCTTCCTCGACTTGATTGATTCTTTCCTTTCCCATATTAGGGAAGTTTTCAACTATAATCCCTTCAAATATTTTCTCAGTCCCTTCTCATTCTCTTTTTCTGGGACCCCTATAATTCGAATGTTGGTGCATTTAACATTGTCCCAGATGTCTCTGAGACTGTCCTCAATTCTTTTATTTTTTTTTCTTATTCTGCTCTGTGGCAGTTATTTCCACTATTTTATCTTCCATGTCACTTATCTCCTCTTCTACATCAGTTATTCTGGCATTGAGTATATTTAATTTCATTTATTGTGTTGTTCATCATGGTTTGTTTGCTCTTTAGTTCTAAGTCCTTGTTAAACATTTCTTGTATTTTCTCCATTCTATTTCTGAGATTTTGGATCACCCTTTCTATCATTACTGTGAATTCTTTTTCAGGTAGACTGCCTATTTTCTCTTCATTTGTTTGGTCTGGTGGGTTTTTACTTTGCTCCTTCTTCTACTTCATATTCCTCTGTCTTCCCATTTTTATTTTTAACTTACTGTGTTTTGCGTCTCCTTTTTGTAGGGTGCTGGTTCATAATTCCTCTAACCTTTGGTGTCTGTCCCCAGTGGGTTACGTTGGATCAGTGCCTTGTGTTGACTTCTTGGTGAGTTGTCTGGTGCCTGTGTTCTGGTGGTAGGGGTTGGATCTTGGCCCTCTAATGGGCAGGGCCACATCTGTTGTCATGTTTTGGGATGTCTGTGAACCTAGTATGATTTTAGGCTGCCTCTCTGCTAATTGGTGGGGTTTTGTTCCTGTCTTGCTGGTTGTTTGGCATGGGGAATGCAGAACTGGAGCTTGCTGGCTGTTGGGTGTATCTGGGTTTTTGTGTTGAGACAGACGTCTCTGGGGGAACTCTCATCAATTAATATTACATGGGTCCAGGAGGTCATTGGTGGTCCAACATCCTGACTTGACTCTCAACCTTGGAGGCTTAGGCCCAACACCCAGCTGGAAAACCAAGTCTCTGCCAGCTGCACTGCACAGAAGAAAAGGATGAAAAAAAACTGAACAGACAGAACACCAAACAAAGGGTAAAAGCAAAAATAAACAGACAAAATCACACAAAGAAACATACCCATACACTCAGAAAAAGAAAACAAACAAACAATGAAAAAATGAACATACAGAATCCCAAGACAAAAGGTGAAAGCAAAGCTAAAGAGACAAAATCACAGAAAAAAACATATACACACATAATCACAGAAAGAAGAGGGAAAAAAGAATGAGAGCAACAAACCAATGTACAAACCTACCAATGAAAATAAGCACTAAAAAGTAAACTAAGATGAACATAAAACCAAAAACAAACCAAACACAGAAAGCAAATCCCAAGTCTACAGTTGCTCCCAACTTCCATCACCTCAGTTTTGAGAACATTTGTTGTCTATTCAGGTATTCCACAGATGCAGGGTTTATCAAGTTGATTGCAGAGATTTAATCCACTGCTCCTGTGGCTGCACAAAGAAATTTCCCTTTCTCTTCCTTGTTTTCCCTGTTTATGGCTTTCAGCTTTGGTTTTGGCCCTACCTCTGCATGAAGGCCACCCTCAGGCATCTGTTCTCTGCCCAGAGAGGAGGTTAAGGCAGTGGCTGATTAGGGCTCTGTTGTTCACTGAGGCTGGGGAGAGGGAGGGGTAGAGTAGTCATAATTGGAATGCAGGGTATGCCTGTGGTGGCAGAGGCAAGCATGATGTTGTAACAGCCTGAGGTGTGCTGTGTGTTCTAACAGGGAAGTTGGCCCTGGATCATGGGACCCTGGCAGTGGTGTGCTGCACAGACTCCTGGGGTGCTGTGGTTATTGACCTGTGCTTTCAGGATTCTTGATGGCAGCAGCAGCATTGGTAGATGTCCATACCCACCTCTGGGGTCTGAGATGATAGCCATGGCTTATGCCTGTCTCTGGAGCTTGCTTAGGTGGTGCTCTGCAATCTGTGGGCATATGGAGCAGGAAGTCCCTCTCCTTGTTCACCCCAAACAAAGGTCTCTTGCCTCTCTGGCAGGTCCAGCCTTTTCCCCAGACTCCCTCCCAGCTAGCTGTGGTGCACTAGCCCCCTTTAGGCTGTCTTCACACAGCCAACCCCAGTCCTCTCCCTGGGGTCTGACTTCTAAAACCTGAGCCTCAGCTCCATCCCCCACCTGCCCCATGGGTGAGCACACAAGCTTCTCAGGCTGGTGAGTGCTGGTCAGCACCGATTCTTGTGCAGGAATCTCTCCACTTTGCCCTCTATACCCCTGTTTCTGTGCTCTCCTCTGTGGCTATGAAGCCTCCCCCCTCCATCCCCACCAGTGAAGGGGCTTTCTAGTGTGTGGAAACTTTTCCTCCTTCACAGATTCCTCCCAGAGGCACAGGTCCCTTCCCTATTCTTTTGTCTCCGTTTTTCTTTTTCCTTTTGCTCCACCCAGGTACGTGGGGAGTTTCTTGCCTTTTGGGAGGTCTGAGGTCTTCTGTTAGTGTTCAGTAGGTGTTTTGTAGGAGTTGTTCCACATGTAGGTGTATTATGATGTATTTGTGGGGAGGAAGGTGATCTCCACGTCTTATTCCTCTGCCATGGTGAAGGTCTCCTCAAAACCACATATTCTTTATTCTTCTTCTGCTGATGGGCACTTAGGTTTCTTCAATATCTTGGCTATTGATGCTGCTATGAACCTAAGGGTGCATATATGTTTTCAAACTAGTGTTTTTGTTTTCCTCGGATATATACTGAAATATTGAATTGCTGGATTATATGGTAGATATATTTTTAATTTTTTTCAGGAATTTCCATAGTGGCTGCACTTAGTTATTGTGGGAAGTTTTCCCAACAGTGTACAAGTGTTCCCAACAGTGTACTAGGGTTCCCTTTTCTCCACATCCTGCCAACATTTGTTACATATGGTCTTTTTGGTGATAGCCATTTTGAAAGATATGAGGTAATATCTCATTGCAGTTTTTATTTGCATTTCTCTGATGATTAGCAATTTTGAGCATCCTTTCCTGTGTCTGTTGGCAATCTTCATGTCTTCTTTGGAAAAATGTATATTCAAATCAACTGCCAATTTATGACTTGAGTTGTTTGTTTATTTTTGATATTGAGCTGTATGAGGAATTTAAATATTTTGGGTATCAATCCCTTATTGGTCATATCATTTGCAAATATTTTCTCCCATTCATTAAGTTGTCTTTTTGTTTGATCAGTGGTTTCCTTTTCTGTGCAATAGTTTTCAAGATTAATTAGGTCCCATTTGTTTGTTTTGCTTTTGCTTCCTTTGCCTGAGGTCACAAATGCAAAAAAAAATATTGTTATGACTTATGTCAAAGAGTGTTCTGCCTATGTTTTCTTCTAGGAGTTTTATGGTTCCTAGGCTTACATTGAAGTCTTGAATCCCTTTTGTGAGAAAAATATTCTATTTGTTTCTTTTACTTTTAGCTGTGTTTTCCCAACACCACTTATTTGTAGAGACAGGCTCTTCCCTTTTTATTTTTTTTGCCTTCTTTATCATTGGTTAATTGACTATAAGTATGAAGATTTATTTCTGGACTCTCTAATCTGTTCCATTTATCTCTGTGTCTGTTTTTGTTCCACTACCACACTATTTTGATTACTGTATCTTTGTAGTATAGTATGAATTCAGGGAGCACAAGGCTTCCAGCTTTGTTCTTTTTTCTCAAGAGAGCTTTGGCAATTCAGGGTCTTTTTGTTTTCATATAAATTTTAGAATTATTTGTCCTAGTTCTCTAAAAAAATGTCATGGGTATTTTGATAGGGATTGCATTAAATCTGTAGATTTCTTTGTGTAGTATGGACATTTAAAAAATATTAACTCTTCCAATCTATGAACAAAGGATACCTTTCCACTTTTAATATCATCTTTAACTTTTATCATTAGTATTTTATTGTTTTCAGAGTATAGGACTTTTTCTTGTTTGGTTAAGTTTATTCCTACTTATTTTATTATTTTGATATGCTTTTAAATGAGTTCATTTTCTTACTTTCTCCTTTTGATAGTTCATTGTTAGTGTACAGAGAAGCAACAGATTTATGTATATTAATCTCGTATCTGCAACTTTGCTGAATTCACTTAGTAGTTCTTACAGTTTTTTGGTTGAGACTTTAGGGTTTTCTATATAAAGTATCAAGTCACCAGCAAACAGTGATAGTTTGACATTTTCCCTTTCAATTTATTTATTTTTCTTGTCTAATTGCTGTGTCTAGGACTTCTAATACTATGTTAAATAGAAGCTGTAAGAGTGGGCATCCTTGTCTTGATCCTGATTTAAGAGGAAAATCTTTCAGTTTTTCACCATTGAGTATGATATTTAGCTGAGGGTTTGTCATAAGTTGACTACTATTTTGAGATATTTTCCCTCTATATGAATTTTGATGAGAGATTTTATTATGAATGCACATTGAATTTTGTCAAATGACTTTTCTGCATCTATTGAGATAATGATGTGATTTTAATCCTTCATTTTGTTAATGTGGCTTATCACATTGTATTTTTGAATACTGAACCATCCTTGCCTCCCTGTAATAAATACCATTTGATCATGGTTTATGATCTGTTTTATATATTGTTGGGTTCAGTTTGCTAATATTTTGTTGAGGATTTTTGCATCTGTCGTCCTTTAAGATATAGGCCTGTAATTTTTTTTGTTGTAGTGTCTTTGTCTGATTTTGTGTCCAGGTAATTGTGGCCTCATAAAATGAATTTGGAAGCTTTCCACCCTCTTCAATTTTTTAGAATAATTTGAGAAGGATAAATATTAGCTCTTCTTTCTATGTTTGGTGAAATTCCTCTGTGAAGCTGTGCAGTCCTGGACTTCTGTTTGCTGGGAGTTTTTTGATTACTGATTCAATCACACTACTAGTGATCAGTCTTCTTAGATTATTTATTTCTTCCCGGTTCAGTTTTCAGAGATTATTTCTAGAAATGTTTTTTTTTCTAAGTTTTCCAATTTGTTGGCATATAACTGTTTATAGTATTGTTTTATGAGTTTTTGTATCTCTGTGATAGCATATGCAATTTTTCCTCTTTCATTTCTTACTTTGTTTATTTGGGTCCTTTCTCTTCTTTTCCTCAATGGCCTGGCTAAATGCTTATTAATTTTGTTTATTAAAAAAACCCACAGTTTTTTAGTTTCATGGATATTTTCCTTTTTTCAGGGGTCTCATTTTATTTATTTCCACTCTCATCTCTATTATTTCCTTCCTTCTGCTGACTTTGGGTTTTGTTAGTTCTTTTACTAATTCCTTTATATAGTAGGGTAGGTTGTTTATTTGAGATTTTTCTTGGTTCTTGAGGCAGGCCTTTATTGCTACAAACTTCCCTCTTAGAACTGCTTTTGCTGCATCCTATAGATTTTGTATATTCATTTTCATTTTCTGATTTCCTCTTTGATTTCTTCATTGACCCATTGTTTTTTTACTAGCATGTTGTTTAGTCTCCACATGTTTGTGTTTTCCCCATTTTTCTTCCTGTAATAGATTTCTACTTTCATACCATTGTCACAGAAAATATGCATAATATAATTTCTCTCCTCTTAAATTTGTTCAGACTTGTTTTGTGGCCTAGCATGTGGTCTATCCTGAAGAATGTTCTATGGCCAATTAAAAAGAATGTGTACTCTACTTGTTTTGAGTGGAATGTCCTATAGGTATCCATTAGGCCAACTGGTCTAATGTGTCTTTTAAGGTCGCTGTTTCCTTATTGATTTTCTGTATGGATGATCTGTCCATTGATGTAATTGAGGTATTAAAGCCGGCTATAATTATTGTATTAATAGCAATTTCTCCTTTTATGTCTTTTAATATTTGCTCTGTATATTTAGGTGTTCCCATATTATGTGCATATATGTTTACAAATGTTATATCCTCTTCTTGGTTGTCCCCATAATTTCCTTCTTTGGTGTTTATTATATAATTTTGATTAAAGTCTACTAGACTGATATGAGGATCACTATCCCAGCTTTCTTTTTCTTTCATTTTCATTTGCATGGAATATCTTTTTGCATCCATTAAGTTTCCATCTGTGAGTATTTAGCTGTGAAGTGAGCCTCTTGTAGGAAGCATATAAAAGGTCTTGTTTTTATCCAATCAACCATGCTATATCTTTTGATTGAAGCATTTAGCCTACAGACATTAAAGTAATTATTGATAGATATGCACTTATTGTCTTTTTATTACTTGTTTTCTGGTTGTTTTTGTAGTTCATTTTTGTTCATTTCTTCTCTTTGTTTCTTCCTTTGTGGTTTGATGATTTTTTACTACTATGTTTGTGTTACTTTTTTAAGATTTTGTGTGTCTATTGTAAGTTTTTAATTTGTTGTTACCATGAGGTTCTTATATGTTGGTCTAGAGTTATATCTACTTGTTTTAAGCTGATAGTCATTTAAGTTTGAACAGATTTTTAAAAGATCTACATTTTTTACTCCAGTTTTACTCAGCTTTGTATTTTTGATTTCATATTTTACATCTTCATATCCAGCCCTTAATTGTTTATCATAGTTATAGTTGTATATACAATTTTTATTTTTTAATCTTTGTGCTGGCTTATATAAGCAGTTAATCTTCAGTCCTTAACACAGATTTGCCTTTCTTTATGGGAATTTTTCTTTCTTATAATTTCTTAGTTCTTTTCCACTTAAAGATGAACCTTTAACATTTCTTTTAGGTTAAGTTTAGTATTAATACATTCTTCTGGTTTTTCTTTTCTGAGAAGTTTTTTTAATCTCTTCTTCTATTCTAAATGATAATCTTGTTGGATAGAGTATCCTAGGTTGCAGGTTTTTCCGTTTCAGCACTTTGAATAAATTATGCCACTTCCTTCTGGCTTGCAAAGTTTCTGCAGAAAAAGCAGCTTATAGCTTTATGGGAATTCTCTTTTATATGACTCTTTGTTTTCCTCTTGTTGCCTTTAGAATATACCTTATTTATCTTTGACTACTGCCATTTTAATTATGCTATGTCTTGATATGAGTCTGTTTGGGCTTATCTTGTTTGGGGCCCTCTGTACTTCCTATACCTGGATAGTTGTTTCCTTCCTCAGGTTTGGGAAGTTTTCAGCCATAATTACTTCAAATACATTTTTGATCTCCTCCTGTCTCTCTCCTTCTGGGACCCCTATTTTGCAAATGTTGATATGCTTAATGTTATCTCAGTTTTCTCTTAGATTGTTTTCATTTATTTTAAATTGGTTTCTCTTTTTGCTACTCTGAGTGGTTGATTGACATTATTATATCTTCCAGATTACTTACACATTTCTTCTCTATCACCTAGTCTCCTGTTAATTACTTCTAGTGTGTTTTTTATTTCAACTATTGAATAGTTCTTTTCTGATTGGGTCTTTTTTATATTTTCTAGTTCCTTGGTAAAATTCTCACTGAGTTTATATATTTCTTTCTAAAGTTTAGTTAACATTCTTGTATTTATTACTATTGTTTTGAACTCTTTATCTGGTAAAATTTTCTGTTTCATTAGGTGTTTTTCTTTTCAGTTTTTACTTGTTCTCTCATTTGAAACATATTCCTCTGTCTTCTCATTTTTTTTAACTCTCTTTGTCTCTAAGAAATTAGGTAAAACAGTTACCTATCCCAGTCTTGACTTGGTTTCATTGTGTGAGAGTATTCCTATGCAGTCTGCATGTGTCCACTGGCTTTGGTGGGAGAGCTGCATCTGAAATGAGCATGGGTCATTTCTTCCTCTGAGATGCACTGGCAGCTTCCATCTTGGTGTGAGGTTGAGCTGGAGTTGGTGGGGGGAGCTAAAGCCAGAGCTATGTGTGAGCCATGGCTTTTCCTGTGATTAGTAGGAGTCACCACTCTATTGAGGGCAAATTTGTGGCCCAAGGTTCTTGATCAGAAGCTCTTAGGTTGAGTCTGTGCTAGTTCTATTCTCTCTAAGAGTGTACACTCTGTTTGGCAACAACAACCTCTACTTGACTGGAAAGGAGTGCTGGACCAGGTGCATGGTTCAGGCTAGGGTGCACATTGGGATGGTGCTGGCAAGCTGGTCAGAGTCCCAGAGAGTTTGTCTCCTGCCTTTGCATGTGTGCTGTTAATAGCTGCCATTTTCCTGTTCAGAGGCAGGGTCAGGTCCAACCTGGCTCTGTTCTCTTTCAGTATACACACTCTCTTTGGCAATGGAAACTTTGCCTTAGTGGAGAGCTGTGCCAGAGAAAGAAAGGCTGCATCAGGTGTCCCCTGCCGGCTGGGTTTCAGGCTGTGGTGGCCACAGGAAAAATCTTCTTCTTCTGCACTATTCTCAGGAGTAAGCAAGTGTGCATGCATGCTCTTCATGTGCAGAGTCTTGTTTTCTTATTGCACTCTAGTAAGTCTCACTGGTCTTCAAACTATGTAAATGGACTCATCGTCCTTGTGTTGGACCCCAGGGCTGGTGTGCCTAATATGTGGTTCAAACTCCTCACTCTGCAGAATTGAATCCTGGGCCTGTGACATATCCCTCCTCTTATGTGTCCCCTGCTAGGGGTGCAAAACTGATAACTTCTCCTCCCTTCCTACCTGATTCCCTGTGGATCTTTCTTCACAAACTTGGTTGCAGAGGAGCATTTCTGCCAGTCTCCAGGTTGTTTTCAGTGTGAGTTGCTCCCCATATACATATATTTTTGATGTGTTAATAGGGGGAGTTGTGCTCAGTATCCTGCTACTCTGCCAGCTGGATCTCCCTTCTCTAGAAAAAAGAATCTTCAAACTTTTAACAGGGTTCTACAAAGATATATTTCTGAGTATTAATCTCTAACATTTTAATGATAAAACAAAATATTTTAATCAATTAGTATTTGGAAAACAATGCTGATACATCTACATGAATATTTCCTTTGGTAATGCACTGTTTAACCAAAATAGTTATCATTAATAAAAAGTGTGACCCCAAAATATATCCCTTCTATTGTATTTTGTTATAAATGAAAATGCATAATTTAGAAAAGAAGAAAGAATAAGGAAAGAAAGATGAAGAAAGAAATTAAAGAAGGAAGGAAAGAAAGAAAGAAATCATTGTTTAGAAATGGGATGATGGAGGTTTCCGTAAAGATATTATAATGTGGCATTTGATGTCCTAGTGGGATTTCAACAAGTTTTGCATGGTCACATCCCATAAATAAGGTGGCTTTCTTCCAAGGATATGTGTGTCCCTCTCATCTGCCACGGTATCCTCAGTGTGAGAAAATCTCATCTCACCTGCTGAATTGTAGCACAACATGTCTAATTGCTTCTTTTTGCTCATCAGCACTAAACTGCTTTAGATAAAATGAGAACTTTATATCCAGTGTTACTGATCAAGAATAAAAGAAAAATCTAAGGACAAAAAGCATAACTCTACATTCTTTTAAGAAAATAATATTTGAAGTTGCTACTATTTACCTCATCTTTTCAAATAGAACATGAATTTTAAATAAAGGATCCATGGACTCTATTGATTTGCATAACCCTCTGTACCTTGTCCACAGTAGTATTTGTGATTTAAATAAATAAATTTTAATAATGCTGTAAACTCTGAATTCATCCTGAAATATTTAGAAGTTATTGGCCAATGGTTCTCAATTTATTTTCTATAATATAATCTATATAATCAAGGTATACAATGTACTTCCATCAAAAACAGCTGCTCACTAGACAGTAATTTGCATGCATGAAGAATGAAGAGTGAGGTGACAGAAGGGTGGTACAAGGCCTCTGTGGGTGCATCAGAATCTGGAGAAGTAGGGATTATTTAGTTGGAAAAACTATTCTTTCCAAATTGTTCTGATATGTTTTCCACATCCCACCTCTGTGTACCAATTTTAGAATCATCATTATGCCTATTTGTCCCTTTTAACAAAGGTAAAATTAAAATCAAGTCATAGGCAACAAAATTATTTTAAATTTCCATTACATTAAGTTGAAGACTTAAAATAAATCAGAGTACATCAAATGAGGATTTAATTAATACCCAGGTCAAGGAAGGAAGGAGTCAGTAGTAAGTGAGAAAGAACTGCAGACTTGGGCATGGGTTTGGGACTATAGCTCTCAAAGTATGGCTCGCAATAGTACTCAAGATTAGTCACAGGCAGTTTAAGTTCAGTTTAGGCTGTTAACCAACAGTAGTAGTTTGATGCAAAGCTAAGGAGATAAGAGAAAAGGAAACAGACAAAAAATTGAATTGGTAGACGTCAAGAAGGAAACATGCATCCAGTATATAGTTAGACTCTTCCCAGGCATGAGAACCTGAGGGGAGAAAGAAAGCCCAAATATCAAAGAAAACTAACATTAAAATTGTAAATAAGGTAAGTTTACCTCTTCATGATCAGAGAAGAAAGAGAAAGCTATTTCCTGATAATATCATGCCCCAAATGCACTGATTAGTCATGGCAGAGTGAATATCCTGCCTGAATGGGGTTTATTGACTCAGAGAGGAGGATTAGAGTACCTGCAATAGGCTGCAATTGTATAGTGGGTGATGTCAGGCTGAGGGAAGACAGTACTTAATACCACAGGATGAAGAAGCTCATTTCCCAAGAATCAAATTATGATAAAATTTCCACTTATAACTTGTTTTTAGACACAATATTCAATGACTTAATAGCAGTATTATATACAATATTTAACTTTTTTCCTTTATTCAATTAATTAACTAAATATTCACTTCCTTTGCCATATAACATTTCCATACTTAGATCAACTCTGTGGAACTTGTGAGATATACATATTTTCACTAGTATGAACACTTTTATTTTCCCATGTCTCATCCACTTTTATTTTAAAAAGGGCAAATCATAATAAAATTTTTAAATAACTCCCCAAGCACCCTCTACAAAGACAACAAGACATCACAAACTTGACTAAATCTTTGGCTGGCAGCTAATATATAAAAGTCTGAGTCTGATACATGGAGCTTAAAGATATCATTTATTACACATGAACATGAAGGATATTTGAAAGTTAGATTTATGGAAGTTGAAGTATGTTTATACAAAAATAGATAAAATGTGTGCAATATATGCTTAAAGCAACATTTACAAAACTGTATTACTCAGAACACTACTACTTTGTTTCGTTTTGTACTGTTTGTTTCTTTGTTGTTAATGAAATATTAATAATAGGTCCAGGAGAAAAAATTCTCCATAGTTAATAAGTTTGACCTACTACACAAGTTATCTCTGTCTTGGAGAGTCATGACACACATTAGCATAATAACTTTTAGAAATCTTGCAGTAAGGCAACATTTTTATCCTTGAATCATCACTTCCTCAAATTCTTGACCAAATAACACTTTTTAACAGAAACTATTTTGTGTTTGACAATGATGGAAGCCTACCTAACAATCATACTCTTGTCCCTTTTCCTCTATGCTAATAAAAGCAACCTTCCATTAGCAAGATGGAAAATGTCAATTACTACATTTTTCCAGCTTTTCTTCCAACTAAGGAACAGGCCAATGAAATTTCAAGGCAAATCTTCTAATTCGGGGAAAAGTTTTTTTGTTTTGTTTTTTTTTTTTTCCACTCTAGCAAGTACAGACACTTAATAGGAAATCAATCTCTCTCTCTCTCTCTCTCTCTCTCTCTCTCTCTCTCTCTCTCTCTCTCTCTCTCTGTCTTCTGTCTCTTTTCTGTTATGTTTATCTCTACATGAGACATTGGATTTTCTGCAGTCATTGCATTATTATTAAGGTGAATATAATTGATGTATGGAAGGTGGCAAAATAGAGTTGAAAGGAACTTGGGTCTTTCACATCTTTGCACTCCTTAATTAACCATTTTGGAGTTACCTACCTCAATACTTCTTGTCACAGGTAATATAAATTATTTTGTTTAAGTCATAGCTATTTGTACTAGTTAATACTTATAGCCCAAAGCACTCTAACTGATACACTTATTAAAGTGTCAAAGGACACTTGTGTTTCCCAAACAAGCTTTGGGATACAGTGGTTAGAGAGAACTTTAAGGCAGTCATGACTTCCCATTATTATGTGCATTTTGGCTATCCACTACCAACTAGGGAAAATTTAATTGAAAACTTTCAATCCATAAAAAAACAGGTAAAAATGACATATCATTAAGGTAACTTTAGAAAAAAAAAGGAGGCATATGAAACCTATCCCTTTAGGCAAGATGAACAAAATGAAATGAAGGAAATAAATATATTTTTAAAACTTTCCTTGTGAGAATGGTTGTATAAACCCATTAACTTTAAGAGTACAGGCAGATATGAAGGACAAAGAATCATATGAAATACTCAGGATGAAAGAGAAACCGTGTTTATTGAAAATAAAATAATAAATGAGTGGATTCAAATTCCAGAAATTAAATAAAAGTGTTCCTCAAATAAGGGGAATATTTATTAAGATATATAATATTTCTTTTGGCTGTGTTGGGTATTTTTAGCTGTGTGTGGGCTTTCTCTAGTTGCAGCGAGCAGGTGTTACTCTTCATTGTGGTGCACAGGCTTCTCATTGCAGTGGTTTCTCTTGTTGTGGAGCATGGTGTCTAGGTGCGTGGGCTCCAGTAGTTGTGGCTCATGGGCTCTAGAGTGCAGGCACAATAGTTGTGGCACATGGGTTCAGTTGCTCCACGGCTTGTGGGTCTTCCTGGGCCAGGGCTCAAAGCTATGTCCCCTTCATTGACAGGTAGATTCTTAACCACTGCACCAGCAGGGAAGCCCAAGATATATAAGCTTATTTTTCATACTAGAAACAAGAAAAAGTAATCTCTAAATGGATCAGAGATCCAAATGTAAAAATATGAAATCAAATAGTACTGGAAGAAAACATAGATGAATTATTTTATAAGTTAGGTATAGGCAAAACATTTCTATTTATAATTATGACTCAAAGTGGATAATTTATGGGAGCAGGTCAGGGAAATTAGGAGTCATTTACCAAAAACTATTATGTTGGGGGTTTTCAGGGTGCTATATTTGCTGGCAGAAAAGGTTTTATAAAAACTGATTTTGAAATATATATTTTGAGACAAAGAAAGAGAAAGAATAATAAAAAACTGAGGTGGTGAAAATCAGAAAAATAATAAGAGAAAAGGAACAAAAGATGAAAGTAAAGAAACTAAAATTGATGTTTGAGGATGTACTATTTGGAAAACACTTGTTAGGTGTATGGATAATTAAAAGATACAAAAGCCACAGTCCCTGCCTTACAGGAGCTTTCATTCTATTGGGGAAGACCAAAACACAACATAGTTTTAAAGACAAACTTGATAATTCTTATAATTGAGGTGCCAATAATTAAATGAGGATGGAGAAAGGAGGGGTTAGGCCATCAGAGAAAGAATGCTTGGAAGGTTTAGAGGTTTAGATGGACCTTAAGGTCCTCATAAATAGCTATGGATCCAGGAGAAAGATAGGATATCTGAAAAGAAAGACTTTCTCATGAAAAGACACAGAAACAGGAAAGTAGAGAACATTTTGGAAAATGTCAAGATGATAAATATGGCAGAAATATGTTTTCTGAAACGATAAACAAGGTTGGAATTGGGGCATGTAAAACTGGAAATGCACATGGCATATATATATATACTGCAATAGTAGTAGAAAAAAGGAAAAAATTAATTAAAATATTGGAATGGAGAAAGTCTTTCAAATTATGCCTCAAAATATGCCATGAAAGAAAAGATTGATAATAAAATTACATTTTCAAAAATGTAATCATGGCTAAAAACACCATATCAAAATTCAAATACAGGTGTCCAGTTGGAAAAAATATATATATTTGTAACACATAGGATTAAAAAGCTAATTTCTCTAATGTATAAATACCTCCAAAAATCAAAGTTAGAAAAGAGTAATAACTTACTAGGAAAAAAGGCAAAAAATATGAATAAAGAGTTCCCAGAAAGGAAACATAAATAATTCTAAAACTTAAAAATATTTGCTCAAGTGACATTAACAAGATAGCATAATAAGAGGTGCCAGATCTTATCCCCCCACAGAAATACAGATTTGGGCAGCCATCCATGAACAGAAAATACATTCATAGGAGCACTGAAGTCTAGTTGAGGTTCTAACATTATGGCAGAGCAAAATCTGAGAGTGATGCCTTGAAGGGCATAAGAAGAGTAATTTCAATTTAACTGCATTACCCATCCTCCAAGGCACTGATTCCTCCCATGGGAGAAAGTGAGAGTGTAATGAGTATCCAGTTTCCCTGGGCTTGTGGGATGCTACCCAGGGGCCCCACTTCTGTCTCAACCCACCCAGATCACTGAGGGGATCATCATGGTTTAATTATCTGGTGGCAGCTAAAAGCAGGGAGAAGGGACAAGAGTTCACAGAAACTGGAGTGTGGTTCTCAACAGCCAGTTGCAGAACTTGCTGACTGGTTGATGCACTCCACCAAGAGGTCCACCGATGTCCTCCCCCAAGATGACTTCCCTGAGGACCTCCATAACCAACTCATGCGTTCTTCCAGCACTCTGCATGCCCCCCTCATCCCATAGATAATATTCCACACATCCCAGTGCATGGCCTGCATGAGGTCCCACTGACAGCACATGGATCTCAACAGTAGTAATGGATCTTAGCAGCCAACTGACTCTGCTGGTTTGGGAGAAGTCACACAACACTGAACATTTCAGAGAACTTCCCCAAGGAAAATAAACTGGAGGCTCTCTGCACCACACCTGGCTTTTGGGATTGAGAGAAGTCACAAAATCTTAACACAAGGGAACAGGAAAAGTAGAGCAGATGTATTCACAGAAAAGGTCTAAAAGACCCCCAGAATGTAGGGTTCACTGGTGCAGATCTTTCTCTCCCAAAGCTAATGAGGAAAAATGGGAGGAGGTAAGCACTTTTCCAAATGTGAACAGAGCAATGCAAGGCTTCAAGAAACATGAAAAATCAAAGTAAAAAGATACCATCAAAGGAACAAATGGAGATTTACAAATTCCTTGAAAAACAATTCAAAATAATTGTCTTAGAGAAGCTCAGTAAGACACAAACAAACAAAGATAGGCAAATAAACAAATTTAGAAAAATAATACATGAACAAATTGAGAAGTTCAAATCAAAAACTAAAAACCATAAGCAAGAACTAAAGAGAAATTCTGGAGCTGAAAAATAGTATATCTGAACTGAAAAATTCAATAGAGAGCTTCAACAGTAGACTTGAAGTAGCATAAGAAAGAATCAGTGAACTCAAAGACAAGTCATTTAAAATTATCCTGTCAGAGGAATAAAAAGAAAAAAAAAAGTAAAGAGTGAAGAAAGCCTATGGGATATTTTGGGAGCCCCAGAGGGAGTAGAGAAACAGAAAGGGGCAGAAAGTTTATTTAAAGAAATGAGAAAACTTACCAAATCTGGAGAGGGAAATGGACATCCAGATCCATGAAACCCAAATATCTCCAAATATGATGAGCAAAAAGAGGTCTTCACCAAGACACATTATATACAAATTGTTAAAAGTCAAAGATAGAGAATTTTGAAAGTAGCAAGATAAAAGTAACTTATGAACAAGTGAAGACCCATATGACTTCTAATTGAAGCAGAAACCTTGTAGCCCAGAAAAGAATGGGAAGAGATATTTAAAGTACTGTAAGGAAAAAACTGACAAACCAGAATGCTATACTTGGCAAATATGTCTTTTGGAAATCAAGGGGCGATAAAGAATTTTTCAGAAAAACAAAATCTAAGGGAATTCACCATGGGACTTCTTTACAAGAAATGCTTGAGTTCTTCAAGTTAAAACAAAGGACATTAATTAGCAAATCAAAACAAGAAGGAGATATTGTCTTACACCTGTTAGAATGGTATTTAGAATACAAAAGACCTGTTAGAATACAAAAGACAACAAGTGTTGGTGAGGATGTGGAAAAAGGGAAGTCTTGTGTGCTGTTAATGGGAGTGTAAATTGGTACAGCCATTTTCTAATACTGTATGGAGGTTCTTTGAAAATTAAAAAATGAACTACCATATGATCTAGCAATTTCTCTTTTGGGTATGTATCCAAAGGAAATGAAATCAGCATCTTGAATCCCATGTTCATTGCAACATTGTATACAATAACCAAAATATGAAAACAACTTTAACATCAATTGACAGATGAATGGAAAAAGCAATTATGGTATATACATACAACACAATATTATTCAGCTTTTTTAAAAAAGGAAACCCTGTCATTTGTAACAAAATGGATGACCCTGGACTACATTATGTTAAGTGAAGTAATCCAGACATAGAAAGACAAATATAAGTATGATCCCACTTATGTGTGGAATATAAAATAATCAGACTCATAGAAGCAGAGAGCACAATGGTGGTTGCCAGGCTCTGGGGGAAAGGGAAATGGTTAGGTGATGGTTAAAGGGTACAGAGTTTCAGTTATGTAAGATAAAAGTTCTGGAAATCTACTATATAGCATAGTGCCTATAGCTAACAGTACTATATTGTATACATAAAATGTGTTAAGAGGATAAATCTTATGTTAAGTACTCTTACCAAAAATGAAATAAAACAAAACTAAAATTGATAATGGTAAATGAGGTGTGAGGAAACTTTAGGAGGCACAGTATGTGTATATATCCTTCATGGTGGAAATGGTTTCACAGGTGTATACCTATCCTGAAACATACTGAGAGTACACATTAAATACATACAGCTTTTTATATTTCAATCATACCTCAATAAAGTAGTTTAAAAATAATGAATAAGTAAAATACTCTTGGTGATAGTTGTACAGCATTGTGAATGTGATTAATGCCATGGATTGTACACAGTATTCAAAATGGCAAATTTTGTGTTAAATATATTTTACTACAATTTTAAAAAATCAATAACAATATATCAGAAACTATCAAATTGTACACTTTAAATGTGTGAATTTAAATTGTGTGATATGTGAATTATATCTCAATACATCTGTTAAAAATATTTTAAAAGATAATAGTTGTTCCGTCAAACTTATATTAAACAAAAGCAAATAAGACTACACTGAACTAGCATTTATTCATTATTAGAAAGGAAAAAATTCTGAAGTTTTGATAACACACTCTATTGTCTAGATTGTGGGTAAACTGACATTCATGAATTGCTAGTAGGAATGTAAATTAGTACAAAATCTATGAAAGACAATTTAGTAGTAATTTTCAAGTTACAAATTCTTTTAATTTGATGGAGCTTTTATACCTGAAAGAATTAATTGCACATTTTTTCTAGCACATATGCAAAATAGCTTTTGTACAGAATTTTTCATTGAAGCCTTGTTTCTAATAGCAAAATATTGGAAATAATCCAAATTTCCATCAAAGGAGGACTTCTTAAATTACATTACATGCATGCAATGGAATATCATTCAGCTGTAAAAGATGCTGTCAATGCACTGCCTAGAAAATAAAAGCATGGCATTAAGAGAAGAAAAAAAAAGGTACAAATCAATGTTTGGATAGACTACATTTTGTGTAAAGAGTAAGGGAAATGAGAATGTCTTTTCATCTTTGCTTGTATGTGCAAAGAAATTCTGGGAGGATACAAAATAAATTAATACAAATGGTTGCTTGTGCAGGATTGGGGGTAAGGTGGAACTAGGCAGATGTGAAACAGAGATGGTAGGGATATTTTTCACTGTATATCTTAAATGTTTTATTTGAATGAAGTGTAATTACTAGTTATTCAAAATTTTCAAAAGAATAAAACTTTGGATAAACTATACAGTTATGGCAATAATATTTTGAACATCTGTAGCTACATGGATGATAATGATGTTGACCAAGACAGAAAATAAAATTGGACAGAATAATTTGGGTATATGGAGAAAAGCTGACTGAATTCTGCTTGGGATATGTTGATTTGTGGTATCTAGGTTTATATGCACATGGAAATGCCCAGAAGAGAGTTAAAAATAGGTACCTCAGGAGATTTGAATTTGAGGGAGGAAAATATGAACGTAAAATCAAACAGCACAGAGTAACCCATGCTTGTTATTTCTGTCAGTGTTACCTGAGTAAGAAAAGTTGATGAAGTCATTTTAGAGGATGACACTATTTTAATAAAGCCCTTTTGAGAGGTATTAGTAGGTGAATCCCATGAGACTTTACTATAAAATCAAGGGTTGTCTCAAGGGCAGTTCTGCAGTTTCTCACATTTGTGATCAACAAGATAGTTTGAGGATTCCAGGTCAAATTCAAAATAGTATTTTGGAAAAAAAAATGAGAGCAATAGGGTATATTAGCGATTTCTATAAATGAGGTACCCCACACAAAAATAAAAAAAAAAAAAGAAAAAAGTTAGCTTATTGGATTTCATATTTGATCCCACCTTTCTTTGATTCAAAGTAAATTGTATTGGTCAGAGGAAGCATTCTAGAGACGTATAAGTTTAAGCAACATTTACAATGTGCCAATTTCCATCAGACTTGATTATTTAAAGATTAAGACACCTATAAAACATACATAACAAGTAGTATGTCAGGTATTAAGCATGGAAGCCTCATCATAAAAGTACATATGTGTGTGTATTGGTTTTCTGTTTTCTACTGCTACATAGTAAATAACTACAATCTCAGCAGCTTAATACAGCACAAATTTATTATCTTCTGTGGGTCAGGTATCTGGACATTGGTTAGCTGGGCCCTCTGTCAGGATCTCATTAGGCTGCATTCAAGACTTTGGCTGAGGCTGTGATCTTATCTGAGTCTTGGATTCATCTTGCAAGTTCACTTGTTCTCAGAAGAATTTACTTCTTTGTGGTTGTAGGACTGAAGTCCTTAGCTCGGAGGGCTGCAAGTTACTCGCTGCCAGATGGCCCTCTCAAGAAACTGGCAGTCTTCTTCTTCAAGACCAAGTGTAGAGCATCTGCTGCTGCTTCTCTCTTTTATGAGCTCATCATTTTAGGTCAAGCCCACCAGGGTTATTTCCCTTCTAATTAAATCAAAGTCAACTGACTAGAAATATTACTAAAGTACTCAAAATCTCTTCTCAATATAATGTAATGCAATCATTGGAGTAATACCCATCACATTCAGTTCTCACTCACAATCAAAGAGAGGAGATTGCACAGGTTGCATACAGTAGGAGGGCAGGAATCTTGGTGATCATCTTAAAATTCTGCCTATCACTGTGTGTGTGTGTGTGTGTGTGTGTGTGTGTGTGAAAGCACACACAAGCATGCTCATTTGGGATTGGGAAATGGCCAAATTATAGGGTGTATTTACATTACTTTCTCAAGTGTTACAGTTTTTCTCAGATATTTTGAGCATTATTAAGATCAATGTATTTCTCATTCCACTTGTCATTTTTCCTCATAGAATAGTAATTTTGAGTCAGTACATATACAAGTCAATGTATCACATAGAAAAACTGTTATATCATGCCTAGTATTACTCTAGTGGCCATCAAGTGCTAATGAATAAGGCCTAAATGATACTTAGAATATTTTGTAAATAAGATTTTATGTTACCCTTCTCATATCTGGACTTGGTTGATAACCTTAACAGTTGATTAAGGGGAGAACATTCAATTAATCCTGGCCACAGTCTGGTTTAATAAGACATTGAGGGTATAAAAGGAAATGAAGACAGCTGTGAGGCAGCTGTGAAACAGTTGTAAAATCACTAAGTATATCTCATAGATGCAGTGTCTGTGACAAACCGAAGGAAGAGTCACAGGATCCCTGTTCTCATGCCTAGTGGCCTCCAACAGCCAAGGTGATTCACAACTAGTAGACAAGTGTTCTTATGGTTTGAATTTGAACTGCAGTCTATAGATTGTTGAACTTCATATGAAAAAGATGCTAAGTGCCACTTGTCAATATATAAATATGTTGTCATAACTTTACTTTTGGTACACTTGAATTGGTTTCCATCTTGAGCTTATGAATAAGTGTCTTCTATGAATGTACACGAAAAGTTAAAGACCAAAAGAGAGTATTGTAATTTCATAATTTTATTTCATTGTATATGCTGTATGTACAATTTAATGTGATGATGTGCTATTTAAAACTTATATGTTGCTTCTTATATTTTTGCATGGATTTTTTAATAATCACATTTGTGGGTTGTGACAAAATAACATAAAATTGAAAGGCTAGAGTGCTATATTACTCATTATGTAGAGAATGGAAACTAGTTAGAGTACAATTTAAGCAATTTTTGCCCACAATTTTATAGCAGATGACCTTTAATTAGTGTAAAGATATTCTATCCATATTATATTTGTTCACTTGTCTTACTGGGCAGTTGATGTCTGCTGTGAGGCATAGAGTTTTTTTTTTTTTTTTTTGGTCCTAATCCCTGTGATATGACATGATTAATGAGATAAAATTCCCATTTGGAGTTTCCTACCAATCAATAGGCAGATGGGCTATAGTGGATGTTGAACAACAAGACAGCAGGAGATGCTTAAGCTCTTGTTACTTTCTTGTAACAAACAAAAAAAAACTTTAGAGAAATATTATTTAAAGCTACAGCCAACATTTTCTCTACCTTATTTCTATATCAGATATCTTTCCTCTTGTTGAGTGCTTTGTGTCTCAAGCATATTCTTGTTCCAAGTGAAGATTTTAGCACATATATTCTCATAGTTACTAAAAAGAATAAGAACGCAAACAAGAGAATTTCTAATGCTTCACACTTTTGCTAAAGATCATATAGCTGTTAATATGTGGGTGAATAGTACAATATATACAATTTCTTATTACATTCTTACATATCAAAATGAATATTTGTAGGCTGTAACAGTTGCTCTTCCATCTAAAATATAGTTGCATATTAAGCAAACCATTTGACATATAGATCGTGATTTGCTTGAATGTATGCCAGAGATATTTATCTTTTTCATACCTTTATCAAAGCATAAAAAGAAATCCAAACTTTTTTCAACTTCTTTAGTATTAAATCATTGCATATTGTGCACACCTTGCAGAATGTAGACTTATTTGCAAAGGTCTTTATCCATTTTAATTTTACCTCTGAGGCTATGTACCACAAAATCTTTTTTATTCTCACCATTATTTAATAAGTGACACATAAAAAAAAGGAAAAAGGAATATTCTCTGAATTCTGTCAGTAAAAATCACCGGTAGTAAAAGCATGAAATATGATCTTAGGGCTTAGACGAATCATAGGCAATTTCAAAATGTCTTTATAATAGCTTTGGAGAGAGTAGCATATTTTGTTATACTATTTTATTTTAAAGAATTTTCCCTGTATATTATGAACTCTTTAAAAGGTTTAAATTCAATGAATTCTAGTGTGCCACAGATAAGAAATAAAGGGGGAGTAGATGAAATTTAAGTCATTAAAAATTTCTAAAAATGAGTATAATTTACATAGATTTCATGCTCAGGACTATAGATATCACTGTAATTACTCTAAAGGCAGACTAGCAGGTGGGGGAAGCCACGGAGCTCATTTGACAAAAAGATTTAAAGTCTAATGTGTCATCTTTGCTCTTATCTGTCATTAATATTTCACACGTGCCCTATAAGAGAACCATTCTAGTTCTTTCTATATAAAGACATCCAAGAAATACTTGCTTCCATGTCATGTAGAGGCCGTCATTGGCCTTGTATATATTATCACTAGTCAGGAATGTGCAAATTATTATTTTTCCCATTATACACTTGTTCCCATGTTTCCTTTTATAACTAAATAGAAATAAACTGGCTCTATAATGTCTTTAAATTAAAAAAATACAAGATAAAGATAAATGCATTACGGGATGAAAAGTTCTATTGAATTATCTGCTTCATTTCCCTGCTTTTGCATCATTGATCACAGCTATGTATTTTCTGTACCTTTTTAAGGTTTATCTGCAGTGTTCCTAGAGAGAATGCTCTTCTATAATACTGCTATCCAATAGTTGATGCTTCAACAACACAGTAAAGATCTTTGAACTGCAAAGTTGTCTGCCACTGATAGCTACCTTCTAACATTCCCACATGGCCCATTCCACACACATATATACAGTATTCTTTACAAATTCTTTACAATAACAATAAAGACAAGTTTTGTTTTAATTCTTAAGGTGTCTCTTTATAATTATTTTTATTGGAGTATAGTTGCTTTACAATGTTGCATTACTTTCTACTGTCCAGAAAAATGAATCAGCTATACATATTATATATACCCTATATTTTGGACTTCCTTCCCATTTAGGTCACTACAGTGCCTTAAGTAGAGTTCCCTGTGCTATACAGTATGTTCTAATTAGTTTTCTATTTTGTATATAGTAAAAATAGTGTATATGTATCAATCCCAATGTCCCAATTCCTCCCAGACCCCCTTTCCCCCTTGGTATCCATACATTTGTTCTCTATGCCTGTTTCTCTATTTCTGCTTTGCAAATAAGACATCTATACCAACTTTGTCAGATTCCACATATATGCATTAATAAAGGCTATTTGTTTTTCTCTTTCTGACTTACTTCACTCTGTAAGACACTCTCTAGGTCCATCCACATCTCTACCAATGACCTACTTTCATTCCTTTTAATGGCTGAGTAATATTCCACTGTATATATGTAACATATTTTTTTTATCCATTCATCTGTCAATGGACATTTAGGTTGTTTCCATGTCCTGGCTATTATAAATAGTACTGCAATGAACATTGTGGTGCATGTGTATTTTTGAATTATGGTTTATTCAAAGTATATGACCCATAGTGGGATTGCTGGTCATATAGAAATTATATCTTTTAGTTTTTTAAGGAAACTCCATACTGTTTTCCATAGTGGATGTATCAGTTTGCATTATCACCAACAGTACATGAGGATGCCCCTTTCTCCACACCCTCTCCAGCATTTATTGTTTGTAGAGTTTTTGATGATGACCATTTTGACAGGTGTGAAGAGATACCTATTGTGGTTTTGATTTGCATTTCTCTAATAATTATGGCTGTTGAGCATCTTTTCATGTGTGTTGACCATCTGTATGTCTTATTTGTAGAAATTTTTATTTAAGTCTTCTGTTCATTTTTGTATTGGATTGTTTGTTTTTTTAAGCTGCATGAGCTGCTTGTATAATTTGGAGATTAATATTTGTCAGATGCTTCATATGCAAATATTTTCTTCCATTCTGGGTGTTGTTTTTTCATTTTGTTTATGATTTCCTTTGTTATGTAAAGCTTTGAAGTTTAATTAGGTCCCATTTGTTTATTTTTGTTTTTATTTTCATTAATCTAGGAAGTGGGTCAAAAACGATCTTGCTGTGATTTGTGTCAAAGTGTGTTCTGCCTATGTTTTCCTCTAAGAGTTTTATAGTATCTGGCCTTCCATTTCGGTCTTTAATCCATTTTGAGTTCATTTTTGCGTATGGTGTCAGACAGTGTTCTAATTTCATTATTTTACATGTAGCTGTCCAGTTTTCCCAGCACCACTTATTGAAGAGATGGTCTTTTCTCCATTGTATATTCTTGCTTCTTTTATCAAAGTTAAGGTGATCATATGTGCTTGGCTATATCTCTGGGCTTTCTATCCTGTTCCATTGATCTATATTTTTGTTTTTGTGCCAGTACCATACTGTCTTGATTACTGTAGCTTTGTAATATAGTCTGAAGTCAGGGAGCCTGATTCCTCCATCTCCGTTTTTCTTTCTCAAGGTTGCTTTGGTTTTTTGGGGTCTTTTGTGTTTCCATACAAATTGTAAAATTTTTTGCTTTATTTCTGTGAAAAATGCCATTGGTAATTTGATAGGGATTGCATTGAATCTGCAGATTCCTGTGGGTAGCCGAGTCATTTTCACAATATTGATCCTCTAATCCAAGAAGGTGGTATACCTTTCCATCTGTTTCTGTTGTCTTTGATTTCTTTCATCAGTATCTTGTAGTTTTCTGATTGCAGGTCTTTTGCCTCCTTAGGTAGGTTTATTCCTAGGTATTTTATTATTTTTCATGCAATGGTAAATGGGATTGTTTCCTTAATTTCTTTTTCTGATATTTCATTTTTAGTGTACAGGAATGCAAGAGATTTCTGTGTATTAATTTTGCATCCTACAACTTTACTAAATTCATTGATTAGATCTAGTAGTTTTCTGATGGCATCTTTAGGATTTTCTATGTATATTATTATGTCATCTGCAAACACTGACAGTTTTACTTCTTCTTTTCCAATTTGAATTCCTTTTATTTCTTTTTCTTTGATTGCCATAGCTAAAACTTCCAAAACTATGTTGAATAAAAGTGGCGAGAGTGGACATCCTTGTCTTTTTCCTGATAGAGGAAATGGTTTCAGTTTTTCACCATTGAGAATGAGGTTTCCTGTGGGTTTGTCATATATGGCCTTTATTATGTTGAGGTAGGTTCCCTCTATTCCAACTTTCTGGACAGTTTTTCATCATAAATGGGTGTTGAATTTTGTCAAAAGCTCTCTCTGCTTCTATTGAGATGATCCTATAGATTTTATTCCTCAATATATTAATATAGTGTATAACATTGTTTGATTTGCCTATACTGAAGATTCCTGGCATCCCTGGGATAAATCTCACTTGATCATGGTTTATGATTTTTTTAGTGTGTTGTTGGATTCAGTTTCCTAGCATTTTGTTGAGAATTTTTACGTCTATGTTCATCAGTAATATTGGCCTCTAATTCTTTTTTTGATATCTTTGTCTGTTTTTGGTATCACGGTGATGGTGGCCTTGTAGAATGAGCTAGATGTGTTCCATGCTCTGCATTTTTTGGAAGAATTTGAGAAGGATAGGTATTAACTCTTCTCTAAATTTTTGATAGAATTTGCCTGTGAAATCATCTGGTCCTGGACTTTTGTTTACTGGAGGATTTAAAATCACAGTTTCAATTCCATTACCTGTGACTGATCTGTTCATATTTTCTGTTTCTTCTTGTTTCCATATTGGAAGGTTGAACCATTGTGAGAATTTGTCCATTTTTTCCAGGTTGTCCGTTTTATTGATATATAGTTGCTTGTAGTAGTCTCTTATGATCCTTTGTATTTCTGTGGTGTCCCTTGTAACGTCTCCTTTTTCCATTCTAATTTTATTGATTTGAGTCCTCTCCCATTTTTTTTATTTTTGATGGTCTGGTTAAAGGTTTATCAATTATGTTTATCCTCTCAAAGTACAGCTTTTAGTTCTATAAATTTTTGCTATTGTTTTCTTCATTTCTATTTCATTTATTTCTGCTCTGTTCATTATGATTTCTCTCATTCTAGTAACATTGGTCTTTATTTGTCCTTCTTTTGCTAAGTGCTTTAGGTGTAAAGTTAAATTATTTATTTGAGATTTTTCTTGTTTCTTGAGGTAGGATTTTATTCGTATAAAATTCCCTCTTAGAACTGCTTTCACTACATCCCATTTGTTTTGTGTCATCGTGTTTGTGTTGTCATTTGTTTCTAGGTATTTTTTGATTTTCTCTTTGATTTCTCCAGTAATCTCTTGGTTATTTAGTAGTGTACTGTTTAGCCTACATGGGTTTGTATTTTTTACAGTATTTTTCCTCTTATTAATTTAAAATCTTATAGCTTTGTTATCAGAAAACATGCTTGATCCAATTTCAATTTTCTTAAATTTACTGAGGTTTGATTTGTGACCTAAGATGTGATTTATCCTAGAGAATGTCACTTGAGCATTAGAGTAGAAAATGTATTCTGTAGTTTTTGGATGGAATGTCATATAAATATTCATTAAGTCCATCTGATCTAATGTGTCATTTAAAGCTTGTGTTTCTTTATTGATTTTCTGTCTGGATGAGCTGTCCATTGGTGTAAGTGCATTGTTAAAGCCCCCCACTATTATTTTGTTACTGTCGATTTCCCCTTTATGGCTGTTAGCATTTGCCTTATGTATTGAGGTGCTCTTATGTTGGGTGCATAATTATTTATAATTGTTATGTCTTCTTTATGAATGGAACCTTGATGATTATGTAGTGTCCTTCCTTGTCTCTTCTAATAGTCTGTATTTAAAAATCTATCTCGTCCAATATGAGTATTGCTACTCTAGCTTTCTTTTGATTCCCATTTTCATGGGATATCTTTTTCTTTGCCCTCACTTCTCACTTTCAGTCTGTATGTGTCCCTAGGTCTGAAGTGGGTCTCTTGTAGACAACATATATTTAGATCTTTTTTTGTATCCATTAAGTTAGTCTGTGTCTTTTGGTTGGAGCAATTAATCCATTTACATTTAAGGTAATTATCAATATGCATGTTCCTATTGCAATTTTCTTAATTGTTTTGGGTGTGTTTTTGTAGGTCTTTTTCTTCTTTTGTTTTTCCTGCTTAGATAAGTTCTTTTAGCATTTGTTGTAAAGCTGGTTTGGTAGTGTAGAATTCTCTTAGCTTTTGCTTGTCTGTAAAGCTTTTGATTTCTCCATCAAATCTGAATGAGATCCTCACCTCATAAGGTAATCTTGGTTG
This sequence comes from Leucopleurus acutus, assembly GCF_964270905.1. Lineage (NCBI taxonomy): Eukaryota > Metazoa > Chordata > Mammalia > Artiodactyla > Delphinidae > Leucopleurus > Leucopleurus acutus. Next base: position 75,090,806 of record NC_139148.1, read on the forward strand.
TAAGTCTTTCCCTTCTGTCATTCTAAATATGTCATGCCAGTCCCTTCTGGCCTGCTGAGTTTCTGTTGAAAAGTCATCTGATAACCTTATGGGGATTCCTTTGAAGGTTATTTGTTGCTTTTCCCTTGCTGATTTTAATATTTTTCTTTGTGTTTAATTTTTTTTAGTTTGATTAATATGTGCCTAAATGTGTTCCTCCTTGGATTTATCCTGTATGGGAATTGCTGTGCTTCCTGAACTTGACCGACTATTTCCTTTTACATGTTAGGGAAGTTTTTGAGTACAAGCTCGTCAAATATTTTCTCAAGCACTTTCCTTTTCTCTTCTTCTTCTGGGACCCATATAATTTGAATGTTGGTGTATTTAATGTTGTCCCCGAGGACTCTGAGACTGTCCTCATTTCTTTTCATTCTTTTTTCTGTTCCTTAGCAGTTATTTCCACCATTCTATATTTCAGGCCACTTATCCATTCTTCTGCCTCAGTTATTCTGCTATTGATTCCTTCTAGTGTATTTTTCAATTCAGTTATTGTGTTGTTCATCACTGATTTTTTGTTCTTTACTTCTTCTAGATCTTTGTTAATCATTTCTTGTATCTTCTCAATCCGTGCCTCCACTGTATTTTCTGAGATTTTGAATCATCTTTACTGTCATTCCTCTGCATTCTTTTTCAGGTAGACTGCCTATTTCCTCTTCTTTTAATTGTGGTTTTGTGAGATTTTACCTTGCTCCTCCCTCTGAAACCTATTTCTCTGTTGTCTCATTTTGTCTAACCTACTGTGTTTATGGTCTCTTTTCCACAGGTGGCAGGGTCATATTTACTCTTGTTTCTGTTCTCTGCCCCCTGGTGAGTGAAGTTGGTCCAGGTGCTTGTGTATGTTTCTCTGTTGGAGGGACTGATACCTGTGCTCTTTTGGGTGGAGCTGAGGCATTTCCTTCTTAAGGGCAAGGCTGCATCATGTGGTGTGTTTTAGGGTGTCTGTGAGCTTAGAACAACTTTAGGCAACCTGTCTGCTGATGTGTGGGGATGTTTTCCTCTCTTGCTGGTTGTTTGGTGTGAGATGTCCAGCACTGGAGCCTGCAGACAGTTGTGTGGGGTGCCATCTTCTTGTTGATATGGATACCTCTGGGAGCATGCATGCCAATTAATATTCCCTGGGCTGGGGAATTCTCCGGTAGTTCAGTGTCCTGGACATGGCACTCCCATCCCAGAGGTTCAGTTCTGACACTTGGCCGGAGAACCAAGAGCCCACAAGCCACACAGTAGGGAAGAGAAAAATGAAAGAAAAGAAAAGAAAGAAAAAAAAAAGAAAATAAACAAAACCAAAGACAAATAGCAAAACAACAAAAAACAGCAGCAACAATAACACAACACACACACACTCAGAGTAAAACCAAAAATAACAGGAAAAAATCGAATACAAAAAAACAAACAAAAAGAATCAAGAAATGAGAACGATACCTAAGGGTTAAAGTAACTAAAATAAAATGAAAAATTAAACAAAGACAGCAAGCAAACAAACAACAAAAAAGCTTAGAAACATAAAATGTACACATAAAAACAATCAAAAAATAAATAAAAAATAAATGAATAAAAAACAAAACAAGAAAAAGCACAAAACAAAAACATAGAAAAATAAAAAATATATATATAGAATAGAAAAAAGAATAAAAATAAGAATGAAATTAGAACACTCCCTAATACCATACACAAATATAAACTCAAAATGGATTAAAGACCTAAATGTGAGGCCAGACTCCATCAAACTGTTAGAGGAAAACATAGGCAGAACACTGTATGACATAAATCACAGCAAGATCCTTTTTGACCCACCTCCTAGAGAAATGGAAATAAAAAACAAAAATAAACAAATGGGACCTAATGAAACTTAAAAGCTTTTGCACAGCAAAGGAAACCATAAAGAAGATGAAAAGACAACCCTCAGAATGGGATTAAATATTTGCAAATGAAGCAACTGACAAAGGATTAATCTCCAAAATTTACAAGCAGCTCATGCAGCTCAATATCAAACAAACAAACAAACAAACAACCGAGTTCAAACATGGGCAGAAGACCTAAATAGACAGTTTCTCCAAAGAAGATATACAGACTGCCAAAAACACATGAAAGAATGCTCAACATCATTAATCATTAGAGAAATGCAAATCAAAACTACAATGAGGTATCCTCTCACAGCAGTCAGAATGGCCATCAACAAAAAATCTACAAACAATGCTGGAGAAGGTGTGGAGAAAAGGGAACCCTCTTGCACTGCTGGTGGGAATGTGAATTGATACAGCCAGTATGGAGAACAGTATGGAGGTTCCTTATAAAACTACAATTAGAACTACCATATGACCCAGCAATCCCACTACTGGGCATATACCCTAAGAAAACCATAATTCAAAAAGAGTCATGTACCTAAATGTTCATTGCAGCTCTATTTTTAATAGCCAGGACATGGAAGCAACCAAAATGTCCATCAACAGATGAATGGATAAAGAAGATGTGGCACATATATACAATGGAATATTACTCGGCCATTAAAAGGAATGAAACTGAGTTATTTGTAGTGAGGTGGATGGACCTATAAAATGTCATTCTGATTGAAGTAAGTCAGAAAGAAAAAAAAACAAATACCATATGCTAACACATATGGAATCTAAAAAAAAAATGGTCATGAAGAACCTAGACACAAAGCGGGAATAAAGATCAGACCTACTAGAGAATGGACTTGTGGATACAGGGAGGGGGAATGGTAAGCTCGGACAAAGTGAGAGAGTGACATGGACATATATACACTACCAAATGTAAAATTGATATCTAGTGGGAAGAAGCCGCATAGCACAGGGAGATCAGCTCGGTGCTTTGTGACCAGGTAGAGGGGTGGGATTGGGAGGGTGGGAGGGAGGGAGATGAAAGAGGGAAGAGATATGGGGACATATGTATATGTGTAACTGATTCACTTTGTTATAAAGCAGAAACTAACACACCATTGTAAAGCAATTATACTCCAATAAAGATGTTAAAAAAATAAATGATAAAAAATAAAGCAACAACACCAACAGCTGAACAAAATGAAACAAACAAAAAAGAATAATAATAATAAGAATATTTTACTGGGGCCTCCTCTGTCAGTGTCCTTGCTCCCGCAGTGAGCCAGAGCAAATCCCTGCCTCCCCAGTAGGCCTTCCAATACCTCTAGGTAGGCCTCTGCACCTGCTGTGGTCACTGTGTGACAATCTGAAACACTAAACTTGCCCAACTGCTGCTTGTACTTGCCCCCAAAGTTCACTGCTGCAAAGGCTAGAGTTATCTCCCTTTTGGGAATATTCATTGTCTATTCAGGTATTCCACAAATGCAGGATTTACCAAGCTTATGTCAGAGAATTAATCCATGGCTTGTGCAGCTGCATGGAAAGATTTTCATTCCTTTTCCTTAGTCACACTTCCTCTGGGGCTCAGCTTTGATTTTGACCCTGCCTCTGCATATGCGCCACCCTCAGGCATCTGTTCCTTGCCCAGGTGAGAGCTAGTGAAAGCAGAAACTGCATGGGGCACACTTATTCACTCAAGCTGCGGAGTGGTACAGTGGACACAATTGGGGTTATGTGAGGTGCCTTTGGCAGTGGTACCAGCAGGCATTTGCAACAGACTGTGGCAAGCTAGCTCTGTTGGGAGTCCCTTCCACTGCCTGCATAGGAAGAATCTGGCGTCTGGGAGCAGTGGCAGCCCTGCTAACCACGCAACTCTCAACAATGATGCCTCAATTTCCAGGCTTCCTCTAGTTGCATTCCCGGCCATACATCCCCTCACTCCCATCCCCCCTGATGTATCTGAGCAGCCAACAGCACTCCTCTCCCTGGATCCATTCTCCCAACCCCATGCTTTAGCACTCAGCCCTCACAAACATTGGCAAGCTCTTGTACCAGGCAGAGACACTCATGGCTCTTTCCCAAGGAGGCTTTGGGATGGGCAGCACTCAGGCGCCTAGACCCCGTAGGCAGAGGAGACCCTGGCCGGAGGAGTGGACATGTCCACTCAGATGGGAGCCCCTACAAGTGCCCACAGAGGCCAAAGAAACCACAGCTGGGGAAAGGGGTTGTAATGGTGGCTCCACCCATTGAATGCCACTCAACAATGATGCCTTGCTTCTATGGTGTCCCGGGCTTTTTCCACAGACTTTCCCAGTTGTAGAGCTCCTTACTCCTGTCCCTTCAGGCTGTCTTTTCACAGCCAAGAGATGTCCCCTCCCTGGGTCTGCAGTTCAAATTCCACTTTCTGGCACCCAGCACCCCTTCACAACAAGCAACTCACGACTCAGGCTGGAATGCAAAGAGCTGTAGTGCGGACCATGCAAGCAGTTCTTACTTTGTCCTGCCTTCCACAGACCATCCACTGCATTCTCCTTAAATTTCCCCAAAGTTCCTTCTGTGTCCCAGCTGTTTTCCCCACCGTGAGGAAGTTTTTCTGAGTTTGGGGACTTCCACTCACCTTCAGCTTCCCACCAGGGTTCCTTGTCCCTGTTTTGATTCCTTTTTTCTTATTTTCTTCTTACATCCTGCCTAGTTGTGACAGGATTTTTCTTGTCCTTTTAGGTGTCTGAAGTCTTTTGCTAATGTTCAGCAGGTGCTCTATGAGAAATGTTCCACTTGTAGATGTATTCTTGATGTACTTGTGAGGAGTGATGAATTCAACATCCTCTTATTCCACCATCTTGACTCCCCCCTCTAAGACAAGTTTTATTTTGCTTTCCTTACTCCCAGAGTCATCACCCCTCATGGAATTAGAAAGAGCAGAAATGTGAATATCGTCTTATTTTGAACTTTTATTATCTTTCTAAGATGTTTTATAAAAGGATATATGTACTTTTGCTTGATAATTTATCTTCAAGTGAGACATCCCATAGGTAAATCAGTGTTTTAGTTCAACATTAAAGTTTATAGAGTTTAATCCATCCCTTTGGACTTAACTGATGCAACCTACTTGATTTTTGATATATATAATTGTCTTCCCTAAAATTATGCTGTATACTTTTATACATAAGATTGGTTTTAATCAACATTGAAAAGGTTATTTAACACTGATACAAGTAATGGTATATCTATTATGAAATTTCTTAACATAGAATTTCAAACAGACAATGTTGAAAACAAGCAATGCACTTATTTTGCTCATAATCTTAATCTATGGCAGTATCTTCTAAAGTTAGAAGTATATTTACAACATATTTAACAATCCATTGTTTGGCCCTTGGGCCAAATCCAACCTGCAGCCTGTACTTGTAAGCAAAGTTTTATTGGAACAAATTTGTGTTATTGTGACAGAGACTGCATAGCCCACAAAGCCAAAGATATCTACTATCTGGCCAATTACATAAAATGTTTTCAACTTCTTTACTAACACTTCTGCTTCAATGAGAAAAAAATAAGGTTCAATAATTAGACAACTTACCCAAAACAACTCAATTACAAATAAGTTTCATTAAAATTACCAACTTGTCCACACATCTTTTGTTACTATAATTTACAACAAGTGTAAAATTCAGGTTGTCATTTTTAACTTGCTAAAAAAATATACTTCCTAATGCCCATACAACTTTGTATTTGACAGATGATTAATGAATTCTCCAAAAAACACATTGACTCCTTTTTTCTTCTTTATGAGTTCCTTTTTAAAAGTTGCTAGATACAAGATATTTGCTTGTTTCAACCTTTTCCAAAAAAACAGTTTATTTGAATGGAAACAGAGAAAATTGTTAAGAAGTCAGTTCCTTGGGCATTCTTTTGTATACATGACCATTTGTCACCTTTGCAAACTGAGTGCCTAGTATTGTATGGTCATTGCAGATAATTACATATATATATATATATATATATATATATATATATATATATATATATATATATATATACACACACACACACACACATACATACACACATCCTTCACATGCACATAGTTAAATTCTAAGGTATTTGGCAACAAAATAATTATAGTAGTCTCTCAGGCATAACCAGTTTTATGCATTCATACCAAAGAAGGGCTTTGGGGCATCCTGGGGCTCCCAATACCTTCCCTCATGTTTGCCTGAAAGAGGGTTATTGTTTCCTAGATTAACCTGAGCAAAAAGTGGAGACACAAATAATTTGCAGCCACTCCAAGACTGTTAAATGCAGTGTCATGAAGGTTGCTCTAATACTGAAAAAAAAAATAATATAAAAGAAAACAGAAAACACACAGAAACATATTTTCACAAGAGGTCTTTTGGAAACAATACATTTAATTGGGGAACTTTTAAAAAACTGTATCCATGATGCAGCCATTATATTTTTGTAAATGATATCAGAGTATTTTTTCCTAACAATTATGAACTAGCTAAAACAGTAGAAAAAAATGATTAAGCAAATTGCAAAAATAACTTTAAGCATTAGGTAAAGGAGAAGATCTTTTTTGAAAAAATAAAGGTCAAGTAACAATTGAAACAAAGATATTCTTGATCAGCAGATAATTAATTTAAAACATTTCATGCCTGAGGCATGATGTCAATAATCATCCATCCCAGAGTAAGTCATACTATTAGAATAACCTTAAAAATTCAAAGTCATTACTTAAATAGCCTTGCTTAAATCTTTAACAGATTTATTGCAACTTCATACTGATGTATGCCTGGACTAATATTAGAATTTTGTGCTGGACTTTAAATTAGACTAAGAAAGTTATTCAAATGCCAAAATGTAATAAAACAAGCCATATGCACATAATTGGCCAGTTCATTTTGTTAATAACTTACTATATTAAAAAATTTTGTGTGGAAATAAAAATTTGAAAATGATAAAAAGCCATAAAATAAACAGAATGTGCAAGCAACAAATGTGGATGTCTATATATTTAGGTGTACTAAAACAGATAACAAAATTTTATAATATATATATATATTTTTAATCTCAGAAAATCCCTTTAGGTTAAAGGCAAAATATAAGGCATTTCAATTTCTGAAAGAATCATATGGCATTCTTATTGATGTTAAATTCAAAATTGTAATTTTATTCAGTAGAAAACAAAAACAAATTAAAATGAGTTCCTTGTTCCATGAGAACTTTGTCATGAAATTAAATCCACAAGAATTATCTTTGCCCTAAAGTGATGAGAGAACAGAAAATAAAATAATTTTACCATTTTAGCAAATGGCGAATGTGTTGATTGGCCTACCTATATTTTAAAAATTACAGCAGCTTGAATCTGAACTGTCATAAATAGACTAATTGATCAGATCAAGTGTTCTAGACATAAAAAGATTTTAAATTATTAAATATCATTAAATAGTTTTGTTTATGCAGTACATCATGCCTGACTTCCAATGAAAATTACAAGTTATACTAAAAGACAGAAAACATAGTTAAAGAGACAGAGTTAAGGATCAAAATCAGACTCAAATATAAAAGGGATGTTGGAATTATCAGGCCATCTATTTAAAATAACTATAATTAATATGCCTAAGATTTTAATGAAAAAAATGGAAAACATGCAAGAGCAGATGGATAATGTAAGGAAAAAGATGAAAATCCTAAGAAGGCTTAGAAACAAAATTCAAAAGAAATGCTAGAAAATTCAAAGTAATGTTAGAAAAAAAAACAACAACAGTGTAACAGAAATGAAGAATGCCTTTGATGGTCTCATTAGTAGAGTAGACACAGCTGACAAAAGAATCAGTGATCTTGAAGATGTGTCAATAAAAGCTTCCCAAATTGAAAAACAAAGGGGAAAAAGACTAAAAATGAACAGAATATCTAGGAAATGTGAGACAATACAAAAGGTGAATTATCCTTGCAATAGTAATACTAGGAGAAAGAAGAAAGAAAGAAAGAAAGAAAGAAAGGAAGGAAGGAAGGAAGGAAGAAAGAAAAAGAAAGAAGGAAGGAAGGAAAGAAAGAAAGAAAGAAAGAAAGAAAGAAAGAAAGAAAGAAAGAAAGAAAGAAAGAAAGAAAAGAAAGAAAGGAGGGAAGGAAGGAAGAAAGGAAGGAAGGATGGAAGGAAGGAAGGGAGAGAGATAGAAAGAGAGAGAAAAAGAAAGAAGAAAGACAAATATTTGAAGTAATATTGACTGAGAATTTCCCTCAAATTAATGTCAGATGCCAAAGCACAGTTCCAAGAAACTCAGAGAACACCAAGCAGATTAAATTCTGAAAAACTGCATCTAACCATATAATAGTCAAATTGCTGAAAATCAAAGACAAAGGAATAATACTGAAAGAAACCAGGGGGGGAGAAACATCTTACCTCTAGGTGAGCAATGACAAGAAATTGCATTTGATTTCTTTTCAGAAACCATGCAAGCAAGAATAGAGTGGAGTGAAATATTTTAAGTGTTGAGAGAGAAAAGTCCACATACTCGAACGCTGTATGCAGTGAAACTAACCTTCAAAAGTGAAGAGAAGTAAATACTTCTTTTTTCAGGCAGAAAAATTAAGAGAATTTGTTGCTAGTAAATGCACCTTGCAAGAAATGTTAAAAGAAGTTCTTCAGAGAGGAGTAAGATGATACAGGTCATAAACCTGATTCCACGTAAAGAAAAAAAAATTAGAGAAAGAATAAGTGAAGGCAACATAAAAATTTATTTTTCTTATTGACCTAATTATAACAGTTTGTTCAGAATAATAATAGCAACAATATATTTAATGGCTTGTAGTACTTTAACAATAAAATTAAGTGATAAAAGGTAATACTAAAGTACATTATTTTAGGAGACAGCATATAAGTATTTATGTGTGTCATTAAGTACAAGTACTTAAAAATACATATGCAAAACAAAAATATTAGAAGGAAGTTTTTTTAGAAAGTTCAGGTGACAGGTGATGAAATCCTGCATAAGAATATGGCAGGGTGGATGGTGAATAGAAGTTTATGTAGGGTATGGAAACAGGAAGAAGTAATGATACACAGGCCATTATTTTCTAGAAATAATATTTACTCTCAGAGAATCAAAAGGGTGAGACAAATTGCAGACTGGTTATTCTGCGAAATTTCATGTATGACATGTGAGAAGAGAGAATGGACACTTCTGCAGGGGTCTACCTAAACCAGAAATCTTGAGATAGTGAGAAGTTACATTTTGTGACTTGTCTCCAATCTCTCATTGCTTTTTCAGCTTAAGAAAATCTAATTCTCTCCAACAGAGAATGTGACTTCCTGATAGTTGCTCGTAGATTTGGTTAAAAGGTAATTTAAATTTTATTTTTAAACACTGTTTCCCAGAATGAACAATTTATTTAAGATAACAGTTTTATTTTCTATAGTTTTATACAAATACTATGTGCAGGTACTAGTATTTCCTTCCTGTAGTAACAATATTTCCTTGACACATGTAATAAATTTAAATGTGCAGAAATTAGTACAAAATATGGTTTTGGTTTTGGTCTCAGTAAAATATGTCCATGAAACATGCATAGTGTACATTTTGGCTATGTGTATAGAAAATTAAAATGCAGACACACTTTGACCAAATAATAATATTTGTAACCATTTACCCCACAGAGGTACAGTTCTGCACTAAGGTACATATACAAAGACGTTCATTGTAGCATTGTCAATAACAGAAAACATTAGAAACAATGGAAATTCACATTAATAAGAATCAAATTAAAATATACTTAATACAAATGGGCCAATTCCTTGAAAGACAAATCTGTCAAATTTCACACAACAAGCAATAGCCAATAAGAATTAACCCCTAGTAAGACCGCAATAAAAACACAGACCTCCTAGAGAATGGACTTGAAGATATGGAGAGGGGGAAGGGTAAACTGTGACAAAGCAAGAGAGATGCATGGACATATATACACTACCAAATGTAAGGTAGATAGCTAGTGGGAAGCAGCTGCATAGCACAGGGAGATCAGCTCGGTGCTTTGTGACCACCTGGAGGGGTGGAATAGGGAGGGTGGGAGGGAGGGAGATGCAAGAGGGAAGAGATATGGGAACATATGTATAACTGATTCACTTTGTTACAAAGCAGAAACTAACACACCATTGTAAAGCAATTATACTCCAATAAAGATGTAAAAAGAAAAAAAAAAAGAATTAACCCCTATCTGTTAAAATGAGAAAACACCAGGCCAGATGGCGTCATTGGTGAATTCTACCAAACATTTAAGGAAGAAATTATACCAATTCTCTACAATCATTTTCAGGAAATGAAAACAGAAGGAATGCTTCCTAATTCATTCTATGAGGGCAAAATTATCCTAATAACAAAACCAGAGAAAGATATTGAAAAAAAATCCTACAGACAAATATCTCTCATGAATATAGATGCAGAAATCCTCAACAAAATATTAACAAATAGAATATGACAATGTATAAAATAATTATACCTGGGACCATTAGGCTTTATCCCAGGTATGCAAGGTGGGTTCGGTATTCAAAAATCAATTATTTTAAACCATAACATCATCAGACTAAAGGAGAAAATTCACACAATCATATCAATAGATCCAGAAAAAGGCATTTGACAAAATTCAACTCCCATTCATGATAAAAAGAAAACAGTATATAATGAATACAGTGGGACTTCCTTAACTTGATAAAATATCTACAAAAACCCTACAGTTAACATCACATTTAATGGTGAGAAACTTGGAGCATTTCCTCTAAGATCCACAAGGCAAGGATGTCTCCTTTCACCAGTGTTTTTAAACATTTTATTGGAAGTCCTAGATAGTGCAAATAAGACAAGAAAAAGAAATGAAAGGTATAAAGATTTAGAAGGAAGAAACAAAAATGTCTTGGTTGCATATGACATGATCATCTATGTAGAAAATCTGAAAGAACTGATCAAACAACTCCTGAAACAAATAAGTGATTACAGCAAGGTAGCAGGTTACAAAGTTAATATGAAAAAGTCTTTCATTTTCCTATATACCAGCAATGAACAAGTGGGATTCAAAATTAAAAACACAATACCTATTACATTAGGACCCCCCCGAATGAAATACTTAGGTATAAATCTAAAAAGTATTTACACAGTCTATATAAGGAGATACTAAACTTGAAAGATATCAAAGAAAAACTAGATAAATGGAGAGATATTCATTACCCATAAATAGAAGAGTCAATATGTCAGTTCTTCCCAACATAATTTCATAATTTAGAGATTCAATGCAATTCCAATCAAAATCCTAGCAAGTTATTTTGTGGACATTAACAAACAGGTTCTAAAGTTTATATGAAGAGACAAAAGACAGAGAGTAGCCAACTCAATATTGAAGAAGAACAAAGTTGGAAGACTGACACTACCTGATGTTGACTTGCTCTAAAACTGCAGTAATCAAGACAGTGTGCTGTTGGTGAAATAATAGACAAATAGATCAATGGAACAGATTAGAGAGTCCAAAAGTAGATCCTCATAAGTATAGTCAACTCATCTCTGACAAAAGGGCAAAAGCAATACAATGCAGCAAATGCAGTCTCTTCAACAAATGGTGATAGATCAACAGGACATACATATGCAAAAAAAAAAAAAAAAAGAACTTTAACACAGACCTTAAACCCTTCACAAAAGGTATGGTAATAATTTTGATACATTACCAAACTCATGATCCCTGAAAAAAATATTTGATAAGTTGGACTTCATTAAAATGAAAAATTGCTCTGCAACAGATAACACCAAGAGAATGAGAAGACAAGCAACACACTGGGAGAAAATACATGCAAATGCACATCTGATAAAGGACTGTTAACCCAAATATAGAAAGAAATAATCTGGAGGACATTATGCCAAGTGAAATAAACCAGACACAGAAAGAAAACTACTGCATGGTCTTATGTGTGCAATCTAAAAATGTTAATCTAAATGTCAATCTAAATGTTAATCTAAATGTCAATCTAAAAATGTCACAGAAGCAAAGAGTAGAATGGAGGTTACCAGGGGTAGGGAGGTGGAGGAAATGGGGGAACGTTGGCTAGAGGATACAAAGTTCCAGTTATGGAGGATAATAAGTTTTAGAAATCAAACATACATCATGAAGACTATAGTTAATAATGCTGTGTTATATACTGGAAATTTGATAAAGCGTACATATCAGGTGCATTCAGCACACACACAAACACAATAGTAACTATGTGTGGAGATAAATATGTTAATTACCTTAGTTATAGTAATTACTTCATTATGTACATGTATAACAAAACATCATGTTGTAAACATTAAATATATTTTTTATTAAAAATAAAATAAAATAAATAAAAAGTTTAAAACCCCAAATTTACAAACAACTCAAAAACTCAACAAGAAAACAAAAAAACCCAATTAAAAAATGGGCCAAGGACCCTAATAGACACCTCACCAAAGAAAATATACAGATGGCACATAAATATATGAAAAGATGCTCCATATTACATGTCATCAGTGAAAAGTAAATTAAAACAATAATGAAATACTCCTAATCATTTCTTAGAATGGTCAAAATGAGGAACACATAACACCAAAAGGATGTGGAGTAACAAGAATTCTCATTCACTTTGTGTGGGGATGCAAAATGGTACAGCTCCTTTGGAAGACAGTTTTATGGTTTCTTACAAAACTAAATATATTCTTGCCATATGACCCAGCTATCACTCTCCTTCGTATTTACTCAAAGGAGGTGAAAACGTATGTTCACACAAAAACCTGCACAAGATGTTTATAGCAGCTTTATTTAGAATTGTCCAAACTTGGAAACAACCAACATGTCCTCTAGGAGGTGAATGGATAAATAAACTGTGGAACATCCAGAAAATGGAACATTATTCAGCACTAAAAGGAATTGAGCTTTCAAGCCATGAAAAGATATGGAGGAAACATAAATGCATATTACTAAGTGAAAGAAACTAATCAAAAAAGGCTTCATATTATAAGATTGTAACATATGGCATCTGAAAAAGGCAAAACTATGAAGGCATGAAAAAGATAAGTACTTTCCAGGAGATAGAGATGGGGTAAAAATGATGAGTAGGTGAAACAGAGGACTTTTAGAGCAGTGAAATTCTCTGTATGTTGCTATTATGATGAATACATGTCATTAAACATTTTTCCAGACCCTTAGAGTGCAGAACACCAAGAATGAAACCTAACATAAACTATGGACTTTGGGTGTAAATGATCTATCAGTATAGGTTTATCAATTGTAAAAAATGTAATTCTGGTGGGGTATGTTGAAATTTGGGGAAGGTGAGCATTTGTGAGAACAGGGGCAGTTATGGGAAATTTTTATACTTTCGATTTTATTGTGAAACTAAAAACGTGTTAAAAATAAAATCTTTTAAATATTTAAAATAATGGTCAAGACATTTGAAAGACATTTCATCAAATAAGTTATATGAATGGCTAATAAACACATGAAAAGATGCTCAATACAATTGCTTTATGAAATGTAAATTAAAAATCACAAAGAGATATCACTATAAACTCACTAGAATGGCTGTGATCCAAAAGACAACTATACTCACTATAGGATATATTGAGAAACTGGAATGAACATATATTGCTGCTGAAAATTAAAAAGTGGAGCAATCCCTTTGGCAAATAATTTGGCAATACCTTAAAGAGTTAATCATAACTTTAGCATATGACCCAGCAATTACATTCCAAGGTATATACACAAAAAACTAAGAATGTATGTTCAAGGGAAGAAGTAAAACTGTCCCTATTTGCAGATGGCATGATGCTATATATAGAAAACCCTGAAGTCGCCACTAAAAAAATTACTAGAACTAATAAATGAATTTAGTAAAGTTGCAGGATAAAAGATTAATACAGAAATCTGTTGCTTTTCTATAGAATAATAATGAATTGTCAGTAAGAGAAAGGGAGGAAACAACTCTGTTTAAAATTGCATCAAAAAGAATAAAACACCTAGGGATAAAAACCAAGAAGGTAAAAGACCTGTACTCTGAAAACTACAAAATATTAATGAAATAAATTGAAGATGATACAAAGAAATGGAAAGATATCCCATGTTCATGGATTGTAAGAATTAACATTGTTAAAACATCCATACTACACAAAGCAATCTACAGATTTAATTCAATCCCCATCAAAATACCCATGACATTTTTCACAGGACTAATAATCCTAAAATTTATATGGGGCCACAAAAGATGCTGAATAGCCAAAGCAATCTTGAGAAAAAAGAACAAAGTTAGAGGTATCATTATCTCTGACTTCAGACTATATTACAAATCTATAGTAATCAAAACATTATGGCACTGGCACAAAAACTAACACATAGATCAATTGAACAGAATAGAAAGCCCAGGAATAAACCCACGTATTCATGGCCAATTAATCTATGACAAAGGAGGCAAAAGCATACCATGGGGAAAAGGCAGTCTCTTCAATAAGTAGTGCTGAGAAAACTGGACAGCTATATGTAAAAGAATGAAATTAGAACATTTTCTCACACCATATACAAAAATAAACTTGAAATTAAATACCTAAATGTAAGACTGGAAACCGTAAAACTCCCAGAAGAAAACATAAACAGACCACTCTTTGATATATATCATAGCAATATTTTTTTGGATCTGTCTCCTCAGGCAAAAGAAACCAAAACAAAATAAATAAAGTGGATCTGAATAAATTTAAAAGCTTTTGCACAGCAAAGGAAACCATGGCCAAAATGAAAAGACAATCTATTAAATAGGAGAAATATGTGCAAATTATATGTCCAATAAGGGGTTAATACCCAAAATATATAAACAGCTCATACAACTCATTATTTAAAAAATAAAAATAAAAATGGGCAGAAGATTTGAATAGACATTTTTTCAAGGAAGACATAGATGGCCAATAGGCACATGAGAAGATGTTCAACATTGCTTATCATCAGGGAATGTAGATTAAAACCACAATGAGATATTGTCTCACACCTGGCAGAATAACAATCATCAAAATGACCACAAATAACAAATGTTGGTGAGATTGTGGAGAAAAGGGAACCCCAGGACACTGTTGGTGGTAATGTAAACTGGTGCAGTCATTATGAAAAACAATACGGAGTTTCTTCAAAGGAAGTAAAAATAGAACTACCCTATGATACATCAATTCCTGGGTATATATATAAAGAAAATGAAAACACTAATTTGAAAAGATATATGCACCCCAATGTTCTTAACAGCATTATTTACAATAGCCAAGGTATGGAAGCAACCTAAGTGTCCATCAACAGACGAATGGATAAAGAAGATGTGTTATACATATACAATGGGGTATTACTCAGCCATAATAAAAGAATTAAAATTTGCCATTCAAAACAACATGGATGGACCTGGAGGGTATTATGCTTAGTGAAATCTGTCAGACAGAGAAAGACAAATACTGTAAGTTTTCACTTATATGTGGAAATTAAAAAACGAAACAAATTAATAAATATTACAAAACAGAAACAGACTCACAGATATAGAGAATAAACTAATGTTTGCCAGTGGAAGAGTGATAGGAGAGGGGCAAGATAGGGGTATAGGATTAAGAGGACAAACTACTATGTGTAAAATAAATAAGATACAAGGTTGATAGTACAGCAAATGGAATACAACCATTATTTTGTAATAAATTTAAATGGAGTATAATCTATAAAAATATTGAATCACTATGTTGTATGCCTGAAACAAATATAGTTTTGTAAGTCAACTATATGCCAATAAAAAGAACATGTTAACACAAAGACTTGAATAAAATGTTCATAGAAGCATTAGTCATAATAGCTGTAAAATTGACAGAATCCATATTGTGGTTAAACAAAATGTGGTTTTATACAATGGAGTACTATTTAGAAATAAGAAAGAAACAAACTACTATTGTACACTATAGGGGAACCTTAAAAATATTATGCCAAGGGAAAGAAGACAGATACAAAAGAATGTATCCTGCATGACCTTATTTACATGAAATTTCTATAAAAGGCAAATCTTTAGCCACTGAAGCAGAATAGTACCTGGATTAGAAATGAGAGTGGGGATTGATTGTAAATGGGCCTGAGATAAATTCTGGGGGTGATATAAATGTCCTAAAACTGGATTGTAGTGATGGTTGCACAACTTTCCAAACTGGCAAGGAGTATGTGTGATGTGTCTTCTGCTTGATATTGCTGTGAACCTGAAACTGCTATAAAAATGAAATCTATTTAAAAGTTTAATTAATTCATATGATGAAGTACTATGCATGAATTGCATATATGTGTACAGAAAAAACTATATATAGAATACACACATATATATAGTAACATACAGAAAAGAAAGCATAGTATATTACAATTTGTGTAAAACAAGGAAGACAGCATGTACACTTACACCCAAATCATAGAATGATAGAGAGATACACAAAAAAATGTTAAGCAATTGCCTTTGATGAGACAAGACAATTGGGGAATCCGGAATATATAGGATTGGAGATATATTTTCTTTTGTAATACAAGATACTTTTTATTCTGTGCATGCATTACTTTTTCAAATAAAACATTTAAAGTATATTTAAGAGAACATGGTTAACACTGTTAGTAATAATATTAATTTATAAATCATAGAATCCTGTACTATGAATGTCAGAAATAAAAAGAACCTTAAAGGTTATCTGATGCTTGATGATATGACATTCTTGGAAAGTGTTCACTCAGCCTTTACATGAACTCCTTGAATAACTGGGAACTCGCCAATCTATATATAGTACATGGACTGTTCAGGCTACTGGAGAATTGATTTTTATACTGAACTGTATTCTGTCTCCCTCCTTCACCCATTGCTCTTAGTTTTATCCCCTGGGGCCATAGAGAAAAAGGTGAATCATCTATCCATATGACAACCTGTAAGAAATAAAAATGCAAACTAATTTCTGTTTTTGTTTCTTTTTCGTTTGTTTGTTTTTCTTTTTTGTTTGAGCAGATCTTAAAAGCATCCATAGAGAAGATAGCAATAATGAAAATTCTCTCAGTGTTATCCCAATTTTTATATTATCAAGGCATCCTAATAATTTAATAGTGGTATCATACTTTTAAGGAAAAACTAATATTACTTTGTTAGCATATAAATATACAATTTACTCAAAATATTTAATCAAAGTAAATATACTATTTACTCATACAATTTTCTTTTTATCCACAGATAGATTATTAAAATGGAGGATAGGGAGAAATAACGCAGTGATACCACTCTAACAAAGTTGACACTTGGCAGCATTGTTCCTACAGTTTTTAAAGTGATAGGATTCTGTGTCTTTCTAAAATCTCAATTTCTCCTTTGGGTATATCCTCTGGAACCTAATCAAAGCAGTTAGAAAGGTATAAACAACAATGTTTTTATTTATTTATTTCCCGCACTATGCTATTCCACTAGGCAAAAATAAAATTACTATTGAATATAAAAGGGACTTCCTGTTGGTAGTTCTGCAACTTTATGAACAAGTCTAATCTTCAAAAGTAAAAATTTAAATGTGAACATTTTCTCACTCAATCATAAGCCCTGAAGAATTGCATGAGGAAATAAAACATAAACTTTTATACAATTAACACTTTGATTTATAAAATAAAGCAGATGTGTGCTTGCTAAAATCGTTAACAAGGAGGGAAGCCTATTTTCATACAAAGTAAAACCACTGGAGAGGTAAATAAAATTATAAAAGCAGCAAAACTAGGCGAGTACTTATTCTGGTGTCCACATCATTTACACATACGAGCGCCTGTGGAAAAACAATTTACCTTCAATACATGTCTTCCAAAACGTGCTCCATGAAGTACTGACCCAGCAAGATGATTCATTAAGATATGCTTTATAAGATATTGTCCTCTTGGAGATTTTCCATACCCATTAGCACATTAAAAGCTCTGGGAAGTGTGCTGCATTTAAGAAACCCATTTAACTTTGATTATCCTATCATTTCCAAATCTATTTGACTAAGAAAATCTTTTATTGCAAACACTGATTAGCAACCAAGTAAACTGATGTTTAATGGAATTGACATTGGGAAATTGTGCCTAAGATGAACACATTTTTATCAGAGCCTACATATCTGCAAACTTTTCAGAATTCCTTAAAAAAAACATTATCTTAAATACTTTTTTTTTAACATCTTTATTGGGGTATAATTGCTTTACAATGGTGTGTTAGTTTCTGCTTTATAACAAAGTGAATCAGTTATACATATACATATGTTCCCATATCTCTTCCCTCTTGCGTCTCCCTCCCTCCCACCCTCCCTATCCCACCCCTCCAGGCTGTCACAAAGCACCGAGCCAATATCCCTGTGCCATGTGGCTGCTTCCCACTATCTATCTACCTTACTACGTTTGTTAGTGTGTATATGTCCATGACTCTCTCTCGCCCCGTCACAGCTCACCCCTCCCCCTCCCCATAACCTCAAGTCCGTTCTCTAGGAGGTCTGCGTCTTTATTCCTGCCTTACCCCTAGGTTCTTCATGACATTTTTTTTTCTTAAATTCCATATATATGTGTTAGCATACGGTATTTGTCTTTTTCTTTCTGACTTACTTGAAATAAAGACAGATACTTCTATTTATCTGGTGAATGGGACAATTAAGCAAAAGTGCTATAATTGTTTGCCTTTAAAAAAAACAGCAGTTGTCTCCTGTAGGAAAATCATTCAGAGGAAAAAAATGATGGCAAGAATAATAGTAAGGAAGTGGAAAGATAAATGTATACATAGTGGAGATTTATGGCCAAGTTATTAGAGAAAATGTAAGTGTGTGGAGAATGGTAGCATTGTTAAAAATTAAGCCAACAACATGATTTTTTACCAACTTTGTTAGAACAAGAACCATTGCCTTAAGACAACGGAATATCTGCAGTTCACATAATGCAAGGTGGAGTCAATCTCTTGGATGATTATTTTTCAGTTTTCCTTGGCTTATCTTTTTTACCCCAAAATCCTAAATATGGACGTTCTCCAAGACCTAGTACTAGGCCTATTTTTCTTTCTATGCACTATTATCCTCATAACTCTCCTATATTCTTATAGTTTCAATAATCATTAGTAACACAAGCAATCTATTCCCAAATCCATATCTCTAGGTCAAATATGTTTTCGTGCTTCAGTTCAGCATATAATGCACATGTGGAATATTTCCCTTCATTGGTCTTACCCATAGGTACCTCAACCAAAGTATTTCTAAAACCAAACACCTTCCTTTTTAGCCCATCCAGATTATCTATCAGGTATCTCAATTTCTATCATCTTTGTTTTCTTTTTCTCTGCCTAAGAACCTTTTCCCTGATCCCACATTTCTTAATACAATTACCTTATTTTGAGACTTTTGTGACCTCAGGCCTGGACCACTGCAATAGTTTTATAACTGATATCACCATCTCTAGCATCTTCCCCAACCCATGATGGAAACTTGTTTTGATAATACCACTTTCCCCATCTCAATTTACTAGTGATTCCTCACTGCTTATAGAATATTTAGAGTTCTCTATTAAATTCAGAAAACTTTTTCATACTCAGTTTGCACTTTATTCCTAAATAAATTTTCTTCTCCAATCAAACTGGCCTACTCACCTGTCACCAGCACCCCCTCAGGCACCTCATACTTGCACAACCTGATGGCTTCATTAATCCCATTTTTACTCTTCTCTCCATCTAAACTCTAGTCATCCTTTAGCCCATAATTCAAAGCTCCTTTCCTCTGTGAAACACTTATTTATTTATCCAAACAGGGTTTGGCTAGTCCTTATTCTGGCCCAGGCTCTATGCTAACACCTAGGAATGCAATAATAAGAAATAGTTATTATGGTCAATAAGCTTATCATCTAGTGATAGAAATGATCAGAAAGGTACAATTTCCTATATAGTATAAGAAATGCAATTATTGATTTATGTATCAGTTTGTAGATACCATAGGATCAGGAAAAATTTCACAAAAGAAGAGACATTTATCTGAAAATTTTAAAACAAATCATAGGTGTTTAGAAAGCACCAGACAAAAATATTAATGGGACTAAGTATTTTTTAACCCAGAACAATCTACAAATAGAAATAATGATTGTCTTCAAATATTTAAATGATTATTGTGCAAAAGACAGACTTGTACTGCATAGTTTGGCTTTGGCTCTACTGAGTTTGAGGTTTCTGCATGAAATTCAAATGTGGATTCCAATAAGTAGTTAAATATACAATTCTGGGGTTCAGAAGAGTGTTATCATTAGTCATGATGAATACATGTCTTATTTATTAAACATAATTAAGGGCCTACTATGGGTTTAGTGATTTTCAGAATACTTGCATGTATTATTTTATTTTATTGTCTTAATAATCTTATTTGGCAGGTATTATTATTATTTTTTATTATTATTTTTATTTTTTTTTGCTGTATGCGGGCCTCTCACTGTTGTGTCCTCTCCCATTGCGGAACACAGGCTCCAGACGCGCAGGCCCAGCGGCCATGGCTCATGGGCCCAACCGCTCCATGATATGTGGGCTCTTCCCAGATTGGGGCACGAACCCGTGTCCCCTGCATTGGCAGGTGGACTCTCAACCACTGCGCCAGCAGGGAAGCCCGGTAGGTATTATTATTATCCTATTTAATATGCGAGAAAAGCAAGGCATAGAAAAACAGATTTGGGAGTAATCATCAGGATCAGGTGAGGCATGATATAGACAAAATTTCTTAGGCTAAGTGGGTAGATTCAAAGCATTGTCTGATAAAACTCTACAATGATGGGAATGCTCTATAATCTGCATTGCCTTATACAGAATTCACTATCCACGTGTCATTATTGAGCACTTGAATTATAGCTAATGTGACTGAGGAGTTGAATATTTAATTTTAATTAATTTAAATTTAAATAGCCACTTGTGACTAATGGCTACTGTATTGGGCAGCACAGGTAGAATGAGAAATAAAGAGGGTCAAAGTTGAAACTTAGAGGATGTTAACATCTAAGTGATGAATACATGTAAATTAGAGTCTAAAGAACATTTTTGATCACCTTGGCCTAAAGTAACTTAATCTTCTACATTCCTTTTCATCTACCACCTACCTCATTCATTTGGGATATATTTTATATGGCTAAGTTCATGTGTACATGAAATTGTCAATAATCACAGCATAATTACTAGTGAATCAAGTAAGAATATTTAAAAAAATTTTCCCATGTTCAGTGTATGATACGGTGTTAGTGTCTATAAATCATTGCTACTTAATTGACTTGTTTGGTCAGAACATGTTTACAATCACTTTTAAGGAGTTATTTAGCTTTTATATATTGACAGGTTGTTCCCAACCAAGGGAAGAAGAATCTAATATAGTACAGAATTTGTATTTAAGTTAAATGAACAATGGTGTAGTACACACAGCTATATAAGCTTTTGAAATTTCCAGAATTTGTCTTTGTGTAACATATATCAAACTCCTTCCCTCATTATAAATAATGATATAAAAATATTTGGGGGCTTCCCTGGTGGTGCTGTGGTTGGGAGTCCGCCTGCCAATGTGGGGGACACGAGTTCGTGCCCCAGTCCAGGGGGATCCCACGTGCCATGGAGCGGCTGAGCCCATGAGCCATGGCCGTTGAGCCTGCACGTCCAGAGCCTGTGCTCCGCAACAGGAGAAGCCACAGTGTTGAGAGGCCCGCGTACCTCAGAAAAAAACAAAAACAAAAAACTATTTGGTGCACTGAGTTAATTACAGTGAGAGTTATTATTTAATAAGTATATGAAACTGTGTTTGTTCTGAGTTATTTTTCCCCCTTGGTGCATTGTTATTCCTACGCTTCAATGACTCATAAAAATAATCACATCCTTCATATCTTTGCTGGAATTTCTATCTTGCAATTAATAAAGGGTTTAACGTGTACTTTTAAATTTTTTTTTCACTGAGGGAGCCAGGAACTAAATTTATCTACTTAATACAAAATATTCAGATCAGGAGGAACAACTCAGGTTTCATTATGCTTTGCTGTTAGTTTAAAAAATTATTTCTGTTGCCCTGAGTTTCAAACTTTAAAACAGAAAATTCAGTCCATAGATGGTTTGCTGTAACTAAATTGTGACAAACAGAGAGCTGAGTACTGTGACAGAATGCAAACATTCTTAACGTACCACATATAAATGAGAGTATTCAACAACTGTGTGTTGAATTGGACAAGCTGTTCTTATAGGAACACACTTTTAGGACAACTATATTCAAATTTACATTTTATTTGTAGGTTAAACTAACTGGAAGGTTTTAACACTTTAACAAATATGCCTCTGTGAAACCTAATTAAAACCTTGGCATTATTATAGCCACTCAAATATAAATTATACTCATCTTAAATGGCAAATTGGATCTTTCTGCCTATATTTACACAACACTGATTACTCCAATAGGGAAATATAATCATTAGGTTTGGTTTATATGACAAATACATGATTATTTGTACAAAGGTAAAGAATTGACTACATTTGTTAGTTTTAAGTTATTTGCGGTCATATAATCATAGACTGAGTTTCAAAGAGATCAAAATGATAAAAACATATGGAGTGAGAATTAAACCACTTTAGCCATAGTCTTGGTTTTGTCATGAACTGGATATGAGAACATGATCAATCATCTGGTTCTCTTTAGAAGCAAATCTTCTCATCTGTAAAATGAGGGAGTTGGAATATTGGACAATTTGAAGGTTGTCTTCTAGTACTCTGAGTATGTCAGAAAGCAAAACTGGTGATAAATAGTACAAAAACCTGAATTTAGTGACATGTACAGTAAGATTTTTTAGAGGAGCTGTCATCTAGTGAACAAAATACTGAATCCAGTCTTTCTTCTGATTACCACACATATGGGTTCTACTAACTGAAGTAATAACTTAGTTTACAACTCCAGGACAATAACAATACCAGTTTAAAATTAATTATCTCTTTATCATGCTTATGTTGGGAAGAAGAGTTAGCAAGCTGGATCAACTAGCCTCTTAGTGTATGAAAATGTTGATATGATAGCATAGGTGCATCATTACTGAAATGCCCATGCCTGTCTCCATATAATAAAATCAAAAACACAAATCAAGAGTAACATTACTATTATCCTACTAATTTAAAAATACAATTAATAAAGAATTTGGAAATTCTTAAAGAAAAAAATAGAAGTGGATTAAGTGGAATTGGAGAGTTAAGATGGTGGAGGAGTAGATAGATGTGCATTTCATCTCTCTCTACAGATGCATCAGGAATACATCTATAGATGCAACAATTCTCACAGAACACCAGCTGAACACTAGCATAAGAACTTGGACAACAGAAAGGACTATAAAGATCCCTTCATAACTGAGTAGGATGAAAAAAAGAAGGGAGAAAGAGGAGGAGAGGAAGCAGGACAGGACCTGCACCCTGGGGAGGGGATGCTGAAGCAGATAAGAGATTCACGAATTCAGGGAAACCCCCTCTCCAATGGGGAAATCAATTGGGACAGAAGGGAAGCATTTCAGATTGTTGGAAGAGGGTGAAGCAGCTGATCTGTGGCAGACTGGACAGAGTGAGAAATACACAGATGGTCCATACCACGGGCCCTTATTGCCCCAGATTAAGACATGTGTTCACAGGTGTGCAAGGGGTCTGGGAGCTGGAGGTTGAGAATTGGAGAACAGCTCTGGAGCAAGAACTGCTGCTGGCTGTAGGGAGACAGACTGAGGGGACAGGAGGGAGGAAATCAGCAGCAGGGAATGCCTATGGAGGAAGACCAGCCTGCCATGGAAGCAGGGTGCTATTGCTGAGTCACCTGCAGGGGGAGGAGCCACTATTGTAACCTCTCTCCCCCCACATGCTGGCGCCTGCCAACAACAATAAAAGACACCCTCTCAAGATTGGCTCTCACGTGCCAGTTGCTGAGCAATAAAAAAAAGCCCCCTCAAGGCTGGCCCTCATGTGCCTTATGCTGGGCACCAGAAAAGGCCCTCACTAGGACTATATCTCTTGTTCCTGTGGCGCTAGCTTCCCTGTGCATTTGGTGCCACCAGGTCTCCTGTAATCAAAGCACTCATGCCACCTCTGTGCCCTGTCCTCACTGGAGCAGACCCAGGAGCTCCAAGGCAGCCTCAGGACCAGACTACTGTGGGTGGACCACATGCAAAGATGGGGATAAAACCAAAGCTGAAACCAAGGAGCAGGGCGACTAAGGAAGAAGATCAAAAATATTTCCATCAGCTGTAGAAGCTGAAGATTAAATCCCCACATTCAGCTAGGTAGACACTGGGTCTGTATAATACCTGAGTAGACAAAGAGTGTTCCCACAAATGAAAACGGTCTAGCTCTGACAGCTGTGGACATTGGGGCAAGCACCCACAGGAATTGGGCCAGATCAGCATCTGAGTGTTCCCCACAGGGCCCAGAGCAGGTTCAGAGACCATCCCAGAGGCAGAAGAGAGCCTCTTGGGGAGGCAGAGTTGGGCTGTGGATCACAGCATGTGCAAGGACACTTAGAGCAAAGACCCCAGGGAAACATAATTATTACTATAAATTTTATTATGTTTTGATTCATTCTGTTGTTGGTTCTGGCTTTTCTTTTCTTTGTTTGTTTGTAGTTGTTCTTTTAGGTATTTTTGTTATTTAGTCTTTTGGGATCTTCGTGTTTTATAACATACTTTTTCTTTTTTTATATATTTCTATTTTTACTTCACTTTTCTATTGTTCTGTGTTCTTTTCCCTTGTATTTTTTCTTTAATATATTTTTACTTTTTTATATTTCCATTTCTACTTTGCTATTCTGTTGTTCTGTGTTTTCTCCCTTTTTACTTTATTTTATTTAATCATTTTTATCAGTTTGTTCTGTTTCCTTGCTTTATTCTTCAGTTGGCACACTGCTTTGGTTTTGTATTTAGGGTTTGTGTTTTTGTTGGTTGTGATGCTAATTGTTTGATTTCATTTTGGGGTTCTTCTGTTTGTCTGGTTGTTCTCTTGCTTTTTGTTTTATTTGGTTCTTTTGTTTATTTGTTTGTTTATCTGTGTATTTTATTTCCTTGTTTCTGTTTTTGTTTGATTTTGTTTATACCATTTCCTGGGGTTTTGTTTGTCTTTATTTTTTCTTTCTTTAATATAAAGTTTATGTTTCTATTTCCACTTTGCTTTTCTGTTGTTCTGTCTTCTTTCCCCTTTCTTTTTTTCTATTTTTCAAATCATTTTTCTCAATTTGTTTTGTTTCCTTGCTTCATCCTTCATTTGGCACTCTGCTTTGTTCTTTTTTTGTTTTGTGTTTTTGGTAGTTTTCCTTTTAAGTGTTTGATTACATTCATGTATTCTTTTGTTTGTCTGATTGTTCTCTTGCTTTTTGTATTATTTAGTTCTGTTTTTGTTTCTTTTCTGTGTGTGCTTGTTTCTATATTTGTTTCTTTGATTTTACTTTTTACCATTTGTCTGGAGTTTTGTTAGTTATGTTTTCTATTTAATCCTTTTTTTTTTGTGGTACGTGGGCCTCTCACTATTGTGGCCTCCCCAATTGCAGAGCACAGGCTCCAGATGTGCAGGCTCAGTGGCCATGGCTTATGGGCCCAGCTGCTCCACACCATGTGAGATTGTGCCAAACTGGGGCACAAACCCGTGTCCCCTGCATCAGCAGGCGGGCTCTCAACCACTGTGCCATAAGGGAAGCCCTTTAATCCTTTTTATTGCAAGGATGAGTGATTTGTGGGATCTTGGTTCCTAGACAGGAAGTCAGACCTGAGGCTCTGGGGTGGGAGCACTGAGTCCAGGATACTGGACCACTAGAGAATTCCAGGCCCCAGGGAAG
Source organism: Leucopleurus acutus (assembly GCF_964270905.1). Lineage (NCBI taxonomy): Eukaryota > Metazoa > Chordata > Mammalia > Artiodactyla > Delphinidae > Leucopleurus > Leucopleurus acutus. Next base: position 75,116,547 of record NC_139148.1, read on the forward strand.
ATTAATCAATGAGACCTGTCACGGAGGCCACTATTTGAATCCAAGACCTGGCTCCACCCAACTGCCTGCAGCTCACAGCATTGGACGCCTCACACCAAACAACAAACAAGACAGGAATACAAACACACCCATCAGCACACAGACTACCTAAAGTCATACTAAGCTGACAGGCATCACAAAACACACCAGCTGACATGGCCCTGCTCATCAAAGGGAAAAGATGCAGCTCTGCCCAACAGAATGAAGGCACAAGTCCCTCCCATCAGGAAAATTATGCAAGACACTGAGCAAACCTCACCACTGAGGGTAGAGAACAGAAGAAAGAGGAAATACAACCCTGCAGCCTAAGGTAAGGAGACCTCAAATACTGTAAATTAGAGAAAAAGAGATGACAGAGCAATATCTTGGAGGCAAATGAGCAAGATAAAACCTCACAAGACCAAATGAATGAAGAGGAAATAGGCAAACTACCTGAAAAAGAATTCAGTCATAACAGTAAAGATGATACAAAATCTTGTAAATAGAATAGAAAAAATACAAGAAAATTTAACAAGGACCTAGAAGAAGTAAACAACACACAAATAATAATAAACAATACAATAACTGAAATTTAAAATACTCTAGAAGGAATCAATAGCAGAATAACTGAGGCAGAAAAACGGATAAGTGAGCTAGAAGATAGAATGGTGGAAATAACACCTGCAAGCAGAATTTTAAAAAAAGAATGAAAAGAATAGAAAAGAGTCTCAAACAGCTCTGAGACCACATTTAATGCACCAACATTCGAATTATAAGGGTCCCAGAATTGGAAGAGAAAAAGAAAGGGTCTGAGAAAATATTTAAAGGGACTATAGTCAAAAACTTCCCCAACATGAGAAAGGAAATTGTCAATCAAGACCAGGAAGTGCAGAGAGTCCCATACAGGATAAACCCAAGGAGAAACATGCCAAGACACATATTAATCAAGCTAACAAAAATTAAACACAAAGAAAAAATATTAAAAGCAGCAAGGGAAAAGCAACAAATAACCTACAAGGGAATCCCCATAAGGTTAACAGCTGATCTTTCAACAGAAACAATGCAGGCCAGAAGGGAATGGCAGGATATATTTAAAGTGATGAAAGGGAAGAAAATTACAACCAAGATTACTCAACCCAGCAAGGATGTCTTTCAGATTCGATGGACATATCAAAAGATTTACAGGGCTTCCCTGGTGGCGCAGTGGTTGAGAGTCTGCCTGCCGATGCAGGGGACACAGGTTTATGCCCCAGCCTGGGAAGATCCCACATGCCATGGAGTGGCTGGGTTTGTGAACCATGGCCACTGAGCCTGCGCATCTGGAGCCTGTGCTCCACAACAGGAGAGGCCACAAGAGTGAGAGGTCCATGTACCACAAAAAAAAAAAAAAAAAAAAGATTTACAGACAAGCAAAAGTTAAGACAATCCAGCACCACAAAATCAGCTTTACAACAAATGCTAAAAGTAGTTTTCTAGGCAGGAAACACAAGAGAAGGAAAATGCCTACAAAAACAAATGCAAAACAATTAAGAAAATGGTAATAGGAGAATAAGTATCAAAAATTACCTTAAATGTAAATGGATTAAATTCTCCAACCAAAAGACACAGGTTTGCTGAGTGGATAAAAAATAAGACCTGTATATATGCTGCCTACAAGAGACCCACTTCAAACCTAGGGACACATAGAGACTGAAAGTGAGGGAATGGAAAAAGATATTCCATGCAAATGGAAATCAAAAGAAAGCTGTAGCAGTAATTCTCATATCAGACAAAATAGGCTTTAAAACAAAGCATTTTAAAAGACACAAGGAAGGACATACATAATGATCAAGAGATCAATCCAAGAAGAAGATACAAAAATTGTAAATAACTATGAACATAACATAGGAGCACCTCAATACATAAGGCAAATGCTAAAAGCTATAAGGGGGGAAATTGACTGTTACACAATACTGGTAAGGGACTTTAACACCACACTAATGCCAATGGAGAGATCATCCAAACAGAATATAAACAAGGAAAAACAAGCTTTAAAAGTCACATTAGAGCAGATGGACTTAATCAATATTTATAGGACATTCCATCCAAAAACAACAAAATACATTGTCTTTTGGAATGCCGAAGGAATATTCTCCAGGAAAAATCACATCTTGGTTTACAAAACAAGCCTCAGTAAATTTAAGAAAACTGAAATCAGATCAAGCATGTTTTCCAGCCACAGCACTATAAGATGTTAAATTAATTACAGGAAAAATACTGAAAAAAATATATATATAGGCTAATCACTATGCTACAAAATAACCAAGAGATTACTGGAGAAATCAAAGAGAAAATTAAAAAAATACCTAGAAAAAAATGATAACACAAACATAATGACCCAAAAAATATGGGATGCAGCAAAAGCAGTTCTAAGAGAAAAGTTTATAGCAGTATAATCCTACCTCAAGGAACAAGAAAACTCTCAAATAAAAAAACTAATCCTATGCCTAAAGCAATTAGAAGAAGAACAAATACCCAAAATTAACAGAAGGAAAGAAATCATTAAGAACAGATCAGAAATAAATGAAAAAGAAGTGAAGGAAACAATAGCAAGGATCAATAAAACTAAAGGTTGGTTCTTTGACAAGATAAACAAAATTGATAAACCATTAGCTAGACTCATCAAGAAGAAAAGGGAGAAGACCCAAAGCAATAAAATTTGAAATGATAAAGCAGAAGTAAGCACTGACACTGTAAAAATACAAAGGATCATGAGAGATTATTACAAGCAACTATATGCCAATAAAATGGACAACCTGGAAAAAAAATGGACAAATTCTTAGAAAAGCACAACCTACTGAATGAATCAGGAAGAAATAGAATATATAAACAGACCAATCACGAGCACTGAAATTGAAACAGTGATTAAAAATCTTCCAACAAACAATAGCCCAACACCAGGTGGCTTCACAGGTGAATTCTATCAAGGAGTTTGAGAAGAGCTAACACCTATACTTCTCAAACTCTTACCAAATATAGCAGAGAGAGGTACATTCCCAAACTCATTCTACATGGCCACCATCACACTGAAGCCAAAACCAAAGACACCACAGAAAAAAGAAAATTACAGGCCAATATAACTGATGAGCATTGACACAAAAATACTCAATGAAACACTAGCAAATAGAATCCAACAGCACATTAAAAGGATCATACACCATGATCAAGGGGGGTTTATCCCAGGAATGTAAGGATTCTTCAATATATGCAAATCAATCAATGTGATACACCATATTAACAAATTGAATGATAAAAACCATATGCTCATCTCAATAGATGTAGAAAAAGCTTTTGACAAAATTCAACACCCATTAATGATAAAAACTCACCAGAAAGTGGACATAGAGGGAACATACCTCAACATAATAAAGGCCATATATGATAAACCCTCAGCAAACGTTATTCTCAATGGTGGAAAACTGAAAGCATTTCCTTTAAAATCAGGAAGAAGACAAGGCTTTCCACTGTCACCAATATTATTTATCATAGTTTTGGAACTTTTAGCCATGGAAATCAGAGAAGAAAAAAAATAAAATGAATCAAACTTTGAAAAGAGTAGTAAAAATGTCATTTTCTGCAGATGACATACTATACATTGAAAATCCTAAGGATGTCACCAAAAAATTACTAGAGCCAATTAATGAATTTGGTAAAGTAGCAGGATATAAAATTATTGCACAGAAATCTCTTGCATCCCTATACAATAATAATGAAAAATCTGAAAGAGAAATTAAGAAAACACTCCCATTTACCATTGTAACAAAAGGAATAAAATACCTAGGAATAAACCTACCTAAGGAGGCACATGAACTGTGTGCAGAATACTATAAGACACTGGTGAAAGGAATCAAAGATGATACAAACAGATGGAGAGATATACCATTTTCTTAGATTGGAAGAATCTACATTGTAAAAATGACTATACTACCCAAAGCAATCAACAGATTCAGTGCAATCCTTACCAAATTCCCAATGGCATTTTTCACAGAACTAGAACAAGAAATTTTACAATTTGTATGAAAAAAAAAGACCCAAATAGCCAAAGCAAACTTGAGAAAGAAAAATGGAGCAGGAGGAATCAGGTTCCCCGACTTCAGACTATACAACAAAGCTACAGTAATCAAGAAAATATGGTAGTGGCACAAAAACAGGAATATAGATCAATGGAACAGGATAGAAAACCCAGAGACAGACCCACATATATATGGTCACCTTATTTTTGACAAAGGAGACAAGTATATACAGTGGAGAAAAGACAGCCTCTTCAATAAGTGGAGCTGGGGAACCTGGAGAGCTACATGTAAAATAATGAAATTAGAACACTTCCTAACACCACGTACAACAATAAACTCAAAATGGATTAAAGACCTAAATATATGGCCAGAAAAAAGAACTCTTAGAGGAAAACATAGACAGAACACTCTAGGACATAAATCACATCAGGATCATTTTAGACACATCTCCTAGAGTAATAGAAATAAAAACAAAAATAAGCAAATGGGACCTAATGAAACAAAAGCTTTTGCACAACAAAGGAAACCGTAGACAAGATGAAAAGACAACCCTCAGAATAGGAGAACATGTTAGCAAATGAAGCAACTGAACAATGATTAATATTGAAAACATACAAGCAGCTCATAGAGCTCAATATCAAAAAAACGATCAACCCAATCCAAAAATGGGTGGAAGACCTAAATAGACATTTCTCCAAACAAGACATACAGATTGCAGACAAACACATGAAAAAATTTTCAACATCACTAATCATTAGAGAAATGCAAACCAAAATCACAATTAGGTATCACCTCACACCATTCAGAATGACCATCATCAAACAATCTGGAAACAATAAATGCTGGAGAGGGTGTGGAGAAACGGGAACCTTCCTGCCCTCTTGGCGAGAATGTAAATTGCTACAACCACTATGGAGAACAGTATGAAGGTTCCTTAAAAAACTAAATATAGAGTTACCATATGACCCAGCAATCCCATTACTGGGCATATACCCTGAGAAACCCATAACTTAAAAAGGTACATTAAAAAAAAAAAAGGTACATGTATCATAATGTTCATTGCAGCACTATTTACAATAGCCAGGACATGGAAGCAACCTAAATATTCATTGACAGCTGAATGGATAAAGAAGATGTGTTGCATATATACAATGGAATATTACTCAGCTATAAAAAGGAAAAAAATTGAGTAACTTGTAGTGAGGTGGATGGATCTAGAGTCTGTCATACCAAGTGAAGTAAGTCAGAAAGAGAAAAACAAGTACCATAAGCTAATGCATATATAAGGAAGCTAAAAAATCGGTACTGTTGGGGCTTCTCTGGTGGCGCAGTGGTTGAGAGTCCACCTGCCAATGCAGGGGACACGGGTTTGTGCCCCTGTCCAGGAAGATCCCACATGCCACCGAGCTGCTAGGCCTGTGAGCCATGGCTGCTAAGCCTGCATGTCCAGAGCCTGTGCTCCATAACAGGAGAGGCCACAGCAGTGAGAGGCCCACGTAACGCAAAAAAAAAAAAAAAAAAAAAAAAAAGGCACTGTTGAACCTAGTGGAAGGGCAGTATTATTATTATAGAAGTAATAATATCTAAAATAAAGATAGCCAAAAACATTTTGGTGAGGTCTTTAGCTAGTTTCAGATCATCATAACAGTATTTTTATATTTGAAATATATCCATTAATTCATTGTATGGTTTAAGTCTTAAAATTACTGGCATGGGGGATTGATCAAGATAGTGGAGTAAGAGGATGTGGAACTCACCTCTCCCCATGAACACATCAAAGTACATCTACATGTGGAACAATTCTCACTGAAAACTAACTAGAGACTGGCAAAAATATTCCTGTATAACCAAAGCTGTAAGAAAAATACACATGGAACCAGGTAGAAAGGAGAGAGAAGTAATGAGGTTGGGACGGAAATCAGGGAAGAAAGGAGAATACGTGGGTGGAAATCCATCCTGTGGAGTAAGAAGTTCGAGCCACGTATTAGGTGTCCCAGTCCTGGGCTTGAACACATGGAAGGTGAGCCTCCTTAGCAGGTTGGAGGTACACTGGGACTAATATGAAGTATGTGGGAAGAGTGGACTCCACTTATGAGGAGTGTACAAGGCTTTCTTGCTCTTAAGGCAGGAAAGAAACGGCTAACTGAGCATCACTGTAGTGGCTGCCTGGTTTCCCACATGCAACCTGGTTTCCTAGACCCCAGCCTGAGCCTAGCAAAAGCTTACTTCACCTTGCAGCTCCCCGCTGGAGCGAGGCCTACCATGACTGGGGAGAGAGCTCAGCCATGGGATGCAGAGGTGACTCAGTCCCAGGGCTGCATCTGAGAGCAGAGGGGGAGGCCATTGCTGGGGTTTACACAGGCAACCCATCAGGAACAGTCCCAATCTCTGATGGCAGCTAGATCAACACAGCCTTTACCCTGAAACATGCAAAGAGCTCATACAGGCCTTGTGTACCCTGTGGAGTGCCTCTACCGCAGGGCAGGTTTGTCAGAGTAGGGGGAAGTGATCAGCTGTGAGGGACAAATAAGACTCATGCTGGGGGTTACCATTCCTGGGGTTTGCACAGGAGGCATGTCAGAGTCAGCCTGGATCTCTCTCTGGGACTGGTCCACAGAAGCCTGCACCGTGTCACAAGCTGAGAGCTAGCATTTGTCCCACTTGCTCTAGCAATATTCCCCTCTGGGGCAAGTGGACTGGTGCTGGGAGATAAGAGAGCACACATTTAAAGGGAACAGAGCCAGCTAAGACTCAACCCTCAGGGCTTCTGATCCATCAATGTGGGATCCAAACTCATCCATGATAGTGAGGAGATGGCCACTGACCAGAGGGAAAGCCCTGCCTTATATTGTAAGTCCCCTACATACAAACGAGTTCCATTCCAAGAGCACATTCATAAGTCCAATTTGTTCATAAGTCTAACAAAGTTAGCCTAGATACCAACTAACACAATTGGCTACCTAGTACTGTACTGTAACAAGTGTACATTCCCATCTTTGAAAGTTTGCAACTAGGAGGTTTGTATGTACGGGACTTACTGTATACAAAAATCAACTGAGTTTCAATTCACTAGCAATGAACAATATGAAAATGAAATTAAGAAATAATTCCATCTGCAGTATCATAAACAAAATACTTAGGAATACATTTAGTCAAGGAGCCACAAGACATACTGTGAAAATTAAAAACATTGTTAGGATAAATTAGAGAATATTTAAATAAATGGAATGACATCCTGGGTTCATGGATTGGAAACTTAACATTGTCGTGATGGCAAAGAGGGAAGACATGACTTTTGTTCACATCAAATCTATCTCTCTCACCAAATGCACTGGGCACACAAAGATTATATAGGGATGCTCACACAAAAGGACACCTCTTCAAGGCCACAATAGGTAACTGTTTCACCTAATTTCATAGAGACAAAGAAAGATAAGCAAAATGAAAAGACAGGGATTTTCTCAATTGAAACAGCAAGAGAAAAGCTCTGAAAAAACAACTAATGAAACAGAAATAAACAATTAACCAGATACAATATTTTAAGTATTAGCAATAAGAATGATAACAGAATTAGGGAAAAGAATAGACAAACAGAGTGAATTTTAACAAAGAATTAGGAAATATAGAAAAAAGCCAGTTAGAACTAAAAAATACAAACACTGAAATGAAAACACACTAGAAGGATAAATAGCAGACTAAGTGTTACAGAAGAATGCATATGTGATATGGAAGTTACAGTAATGGAAATCACCCAATTAGAACAACAAAAAGAAAAACAAACTAAAAAAAAGAGATAACCCTTGGATTATACAGGTCCCCGAAGGAGAAGAAAGAGAAGGGGGTCAAAGATATATTTGATGAAGTATAGCATTCCTATACACTAGCAACAAAAGATGAGAAAGAGAAATTAAGGAAACTATCCTACTTACTACTGCAAAAGAAGAATAAAACACCTAGGAATAAACCTACCTAAGGAGGCAGAACACCTATATCAGAAAACTGTAAGATACTGATGAAAGAAACATGACAGAAACAGATGGAGAGATATACCATGTTCTTGGATTGGAAGAATCAATATTGTGAAAATGACTATACTACCCTAAGCAGTCTAAAAATTCAAGGCAATCCCTGTCAACTTACCAATGGCATTTTTCACAGAATTAGAAACAAAATTTTTACAATTTGTATAGAAACACAAAAGACCTCAAACAGCTAAAGCAATCTTGAGAAAGAAACATGGAGCTGGAGGAATCAGGCTCCCCGACTTCAGACTGTACTACAAAGCTGCAGTAATCAAAACAGTATGGTACTGGTACAAAAGCAGAAATATAGATCAAAGGATTAGGATAGAAAGTCCAGAGATAAAACCTTGCACCTATGACCACCTAATCTATGACAAAGGAGGCAAGAATATACAATGGAGAAAAGGGAGCCTCTTCAATAAGTGATCCTGGGAAAACTGGACTGCTACATATAAAAGAATGAAATTAGAACACTCCCTAAAACCATACACAAAAATAAACTCAAAATGGATTAAAGACCTAAGGGTAAGGCCAGGCACTGTAAAACTCTTAGAGGAAAACATAGGCAAAACTCTCTTTGACGTAAATCAGAGTAATGAAAATAAAAACAAAAATAAACAAATGGAACCTAATTAAACTTCAAAGATTTTGTGTTACAATGTAAACCATAAACAAGACGAAAAGACAACCCTCAGAATGGGAGAAAATATTTGCAAACAAAGCAACTGACAAGGGCTTAATATCTAAAATATACAAACAGCTCATGCAGCTCAATATCAAAAAAAGAAACAACCCAATCAAAAAATGGGTGGAAAACCTAAATAGACTTCTATCCAAAGAAGACACAAAGATGTTCAAGAGGCACATGGAAAGATCCTCAGCATCACTAATTATTAGAGAAATGTAAATCAAAAGTACAATGAGGTACCACCTCACACAGATTAGAATCTGTATATGAGATTTATATTTAAAGTGGCTTTCTGGTTGACAGATTATAGTTGGGTTGCATTTTTTATCCACTCTAACAATCTCTGTCTTTTTATTGGTGCATTTAGACCATTGACATTTTAAGTGATTATTGATATAATTGAATTAGTATCTACTATATTCATTACTGGTTTATATTTGTTGAATTTCTCTTTTATTTCTATTTTTTTCTTTCACTTTTTCTGCCTCTTGTAATTTTAAGTTATTGTTTCATATGATTCCAATTTCTCTCCTTTCTTAGCATATCAGTTACACTTTTTAAAAGATTTTTTTTAGTGGTTGCCTTAGAATTTGCAATATACATTTACAACTAAAGTCCACTTTTAAATGACACAGTACAATTTCACAGGTAATATGTGGACCTTATAATAATAATAATATAATCCTAATTCCTTCCTCCTTTCCTTATATCATTGCTGTCATTTATTTCACTTATATATAAGAATATGTAAATATATGTGCGTGTGTGTGTGCATATATATATATATATATATATATATATATATATATATATATGATACTTAAAAATACCTAATCAAATACATTGGTGTTATTTTGAACAAACTGTTATCTAATAGGTCACTTAAGAATAAGAAAAATAAAAAAAAATTATTTTACCTTCACTTATTTCTTCTTCAGTGCCCTTCCTTTCTTTATGTAGATCTTAGTTTCTGACCTATATTAGTTTCGGTTTTTCTAAAGAATTTCTTTTAATACTTCTTGCAAGACAGGTCTACTGACAACAAATTCCCTACATTTTGTTTTTCTGAGAAAGCCTTTATTTCTCTTTCCACTTTTTGAAGGATAATTTAGCAGGATACAGAATTTAGTTTGGTGGGTATTTTTCCTCTCAACATTTTAAATATTTTACTCCACACTCTTCTTACTTGCTTTGTTTCTGAGGAGAAGTTAAAAGTAGTTATTATATTTTTTTCTTCCTCTATACATGTTTTTCCCTCTGGCTCCTTTCAGAATATTTTCTTTATCTTGGATTATGTGTAATTTGAAAATTATATGCCTATGTGTAAATATTTTGTAGAATTTATTCTGCTTAATATTCTCTGAGTTTCCTGGATATGTGTTTTGCTGTCTAATATTAATTTGGGGAAATTCCCAGTTATTATTGATTCAAATACTTTTTCTGTTCTTTTCTTTTTTTCTCTTTCTGAAATTTCAGTTATGTTATACATTTTGTAGTTGTCCCATTGTCCTTAAATATTCTGCTTTTTTGTTTGTTTCAGTTCTTGTTCTCCTTTTTTTTTTTTTTTTTGGATTTTGAGGATTCTGTTGCTATATGCTGTAGCTCAGAGATTCTTTCCTTAACCATATTCAGTCTACTAATAAGCCCATCGAATGTCTTCATCATTTATGTTACAGTATATTTTACCTTTACCATTTCTATTTGGTTCTTTCTTAGGATTTCCGTCTGTATGCTTACACTTCACTTCTGTTATTGCATGTTGTTCACTTTAATCTTTAGAGCCCATAGCATATTAATTACAGTTGTTTTAAACTCCCAAACTGATACTTCCAACATCTTTGCCATGTCTGGTTTTGATGGTTTTTGGTCTCTTCAAAAATTTGTTTGGCTTTTGGTATGCTTTATAATTTTTTCTTGAAAGCCAGATGTGATGTAGAGGCATACATCAGAGGTATTGTGGGTTTTGTTCCAGACCAATGTTATAACGTGAATACTGCAATGAAGCAAGTCACACAAATTTTTTGGTTGCCCAGTGCATATAAAAGTTTACACTATACTATAGTCTATTAAGTGTGCAATGGTTTATGTCTATAAAAAGTACATACCTTAATTAAAAAACACTTTATTGCTAAAAAATGCTAACCATCAACTGAACCTTCAATGAGTCATAATCTTTTTGCAATAGTAAGATCAAAGATCACTAACCACTTCACCATAACAAATATAATAACAATGAAAAAGTTCGAAATATTGTGAAAATTAGCAACACGTGACACAGAACACAAAGTTGAGCAAATGTTCTTTAAAAACTTTGCACTGATAGCCTTGCTTGATGCAGGATTGCCACAAACCTTCAATTTGTTTAAACACACACACACACACACACACACACACACAATATTTGCAAAGTGCAATAAAGTGAAGAAGAGTAAGATGAACTATGCCTGTACTGGGTAAAAGAAACAGCTATAAACAGGCTTTTTTTTTTAACATCTTTATTGGTGTATAATTGCTTTACAATGGTTTGTTAGTTTCTGCTTTATAACAAAGTGAATCAGTTATACATATGTTCCCATATCTCTTCCCTCTTGTGTCTCCCTCCCTCCCACCCTCCCTATCCCACCCCTCCAGGCGGTCACAAAGCACCGAGCTGATCTCCCTGTGCTATGCGGCTGCTTCCCACTAGCTATCTACCTTACGTTTGGTAGTTTATATATGTCCATGCCTCTGTCTCGCTTTGTCACAGCTCACCCTTCCCCCTCCCCATATCCTCAAGTCTGTTCTCTAGTAGGTCTGTGTCTTTATTCCTGTCTTACCCCTAGGTTCTTCATGACATTTTTTTCCTTAAATTCCATATATATGTGTTAGCATACGGTATTTGTCTTTCTCTTTTTGACTTACTTCACTCTGTATGACAGACTGTAGGTCTATCCACCTCATTACAAATAGCTCAAATTCATTTCTTTTTATGGCTGAGTAATATTCCATTGTATATTTGTGCCACATCTTCTTTATCCATTCATCTGATGATGGGCACTTAGGTTGTTTCCATCTCCGGACTATTGTAAATAGAGCTGCAATGAACATTTTGGTACATGACTCTAGTAACAACTGACACTGCAGAAATACAAAAGATCATGAGAGATTACTACAAGCAACTCTATGCCAATAAAATGGACAACCTGGAAGAAATGGACAAGTTCTTAGAAATGTATAACATTCCAAGACTGAATCAGGAAGAAATAGAAAATATGAACAGACCAATCACAAGCACTGAAATTGAAACTGTGATTAAAAATCTTCCAACAAACACAAGCCCAGGACCAGATGGCTTCACAGGCGAATTCTATCAAACATTTAGGGAAAAGCTAACACCTATCCTTCTCAAACTCTTCCAAAATATAGCAGAGGGAGGAACACTCCCAAATTCATTCTACGAGGCCACCATCACCTTGATACCAAAACCAGACAAGGATGTCACAAAGAAAGAAAACTACAGGACAATATCACTGATGAACATAGATGCAAAAATCCTCAACGAAATACTAGCAAACAGAATCCAACAGCACATTAAAAGGATCATACACCATGATCAAGTGGGGTTTATTCCAGGAATGCAAGTATTCTTCAATATACGCAAATCAATCAATGTGATAAACCATATTAACAAATTGAAGGAGAAAAACCATATGTAAATAGGCGTTTATTAATGTGATGGTGAGGTTTGAGGAGAAGGGAAGCATTCTACTGTCCGATGATTAGGTTGCCGTCTTTCAGTTCACCTACTTCTCTGAACTGTGAACTTCACAATTTTGTATCAGTTTTTTTTCCCACCTTTAGGTTGGACAGGATGGCTACAGTTTTATGGATTTGGCTTATTACCCTTCCCCAGGTCAGTTTGGTGTTGATTATTGTTTAGGTGTGAATAAGGGTTTAGGCTGTGGTTGGCTAGCTTCCCCTGAGGTCAGGCTTGTTAAGAAGAACAGAATGCTGTGTTATATTTCAGAGTGGTTCCTTTTCCTTTCCCCCGCCAGAAGCCTAAGGGAATTTTTCTCTGATACTTACTCTGGGAACCTGGTTGAGCTCCTGGAAATATATCTCACAATACTGTGGGCCACCCCCATAACTGAGCCCCTACTGGAGTTTTTAACTCTTGAATTGCCTGCACTGAGCATCCACAGCATTCTTCAATTCTTACAGTTCAGGTTTCCCTATGCTGGAACTTGTTTCCATTGTTATTTCTACTCATGAGTCTCTGCTTCCATAAGCTATCTCTCCCTGTCTTCACCTGCCTGCCTCTCCAATCTTGGGGTCAGTGGTTTGTCCTGTGCCTTCACTTCTTTTACGGATGCAAGAAATGTTATTGATTTTTACATCTGTTCAGCTTTTTACTTGTTCTTAAGACAAAGTGGTGATGTCCAAACTTCTTATGTGCAGAACTGGAAATGGGCAGTCCAATATTGAGTTTTAAAAGTCTTTAAAGTCCTGTATCAAATGAGTGATGGGCAAAATGCTCTCTATGTCTCTGACTTGTGTTTTCATTCTTTTAACAGTATCTTTCAAAGAGCAGAGTTATTAATTTTAATGAAGTCCAATTTATAAAGTTTTATAACTTTATTTTTTAACATCTTTATTGGAGTATAATTGCTTTAAAATGCTGTGTTGGTTTCTGCTTTATAGCAAAGTGAATCAGCTATACATATACATATATCTTCATAACTCCTCCCTCTTGCATCTCCCTCCCACCTTCCTTATCCCACCCCTCTCTGTGGTCACAAAGTACCAAGCTGATCTCCCTGTGCTATACAGCTGTTTCTCACTAGCTCTCTATTTTACATTTGGTAGTGTATATATGTCCATGCCACTCTCTCACTTCGTCCCAGCTTACCCTTCACCCTCCCTGTGTCAAGTCCATTCTCTACATCTGCATCTTTATTCCTGTCCTTCCCCTAGATTCTTCAGAATCTTCTTTTATTTTTTTTTAGATTCCATATATATGTGTTAACATACGGTATTTGTTTTTCTCTTTCTGACTTCACTCTGTATGACAGACTCTAGGTCCATCCACCTCACTACAAATAACTCAATTTCGTAAAGTTTTATAATTTTAGATCTTACATTTAGTTCTATGATCCATTTTAAGTTATGTTTGTATATGTTATAAAATATGGATTAAATTTTATTTTATTTTATTTTGTGTACATGGATATTCAACTGATCCAGCACCATTTGTTGAAAACACTAAATTTTCTCTATTGACTGATATTGGCACTTTGTCAAAAATCCATTTATCATATATTCTTAGATCTATTTCTGGACTCTCTGTTATGTTCTATTGATATATTTATCTATCTTTATACTAATACTTTACTGTCTCAATTATTGTAAGATTGTAATAAATGTTGACTTCTGATAGTGTTAGTTTTACTAATTCATTATTATGTTAAACTTTGCTTGGCTATTTAAGTTCTTTGAATTTCCATATGAACTTTGGAACAAGCTTATCAGTTTCTACAGAAAGACTTGTTAAGATTTTGATAGAAATTGTATTGAACCTAGAGATAAATTTGGAAATACATAACAGCTTAGGAATATTGAGTCCTCATTTCCATTAGTACTTTATATTTCTCCATTTATTTCTTTAATTTTTATTAATGTTTTGTAGATTTCAATGTGTGACATTTTCACATATTTTGTAATATTTATTCCTAGGTATTTCACATTTTATTCTACTTTAAATTGTATTTTAAATTCATTTTCCAGTGGTTCATTGATAGTATACAGCATTTCAATTTATTTTTTGTATGTCGATCTTGAATCCTGCAACTGTGCTACTCTCACTAATAAGATCTAGCAACTTTGTTTGTTTGTAGATTCTATAGAATCTGTGAATACAGATAGCTTTACTTACTTTTCTTCCAATCCGGAGCCTTCTTCCCCATCTTTTCTCTTGCATTATTTCATTGGCTGGAGCTTCCAGCACAATGTTAAATAGAAGTGGTGAAAGTGGACATCTGCCTTGTTTCTGATTTTAGTTGAAAACATTCACCTTTTCCCCAGTAATTATATGTTATCTGTAGTTTAGTTGAGAATTTTAATCAGGGATTGATGTTAGATCTTCCTGTATCTATGTTGATCATTTTTTTCTGCTTTATTCTGTTAATATGTTGAATTTCATTGATTGATTTTTTTTTAAGGATTTCCTCTGGTGGTGAGGTTGAAGGTTGAGTCCCTGACCACTGCTATCTCAATATTTATTTGTCACTTAATACTAATGGGAAATTTTCACAAAATGCACAAAGCTAAGAGGACAACAGAGATTCTGAAAGGAGAGAGAGTCCTGATGAGCACTACAGGCAGGAGCAAGAGCTTCTCCCACCAAATGCTCCATCTCAGATACCTTGGTTTAATCTATGTTCCTGACCCACACACCACAACAGAACTTTTTCTATTCAGGATTAAGGGATTTGAACTCCCTCTAGAGGCTGAAGTGTGCCACTAAGAGCAAGTCTGTACAATACTAAATGCCATATGTGTTGAAAGAAAGCCAAGTGTGAAAAGCTGTGAGAATAATGAAGAGGCAGTTATTGGGTCTAATGCAATACAGGCATACCTCAGTGATATTGTGAGCTCAGTTCCAGACCACTGCAATAAAATGAATATCAGAAGAAAGTGAGTCACAGAAATTTTTTGGTTTCCCTGTGCATATAAAAGTTATGTTTAGACTTTACTGTAGTCTATTAAGTGGACAATAACATCGTGTCTAAAAAATGTACATACTTTAATTTAAAAATACTTTATTGCTAAAAAAAAATGCTAACCGTCAACTAAGCCTTCCATAAGTCACAACCTTTTTGCTCATGGACAATTTGATAAATTGCTAGAATTACCAAAATATGGCACAGAAACATGGAGTGAGCAAAGGCTGTTGGAAAAATGGCACCAATAGACTTATTTGATTCAGGGTTGCCGTAATCGTTTATTTTGTAAAAAAAAATGCAATATCTGCAAAGTGCAACAAAATAAGGTATGCCTATAACTTTTAAAAGGCTTTGTATAGAAGGTAACAGAGTGATTGAAAGAATGAGCATATGAGTGTTGCATTGCTCTAGTTCATACTTGATTGCACAAATTTTCTTATTCTGAATGCTTGAAAATACACATAAACTATAGGGTGCATATTTCTATTTGGGAAATGAGACATTTCTTGGTTCTCTTTCTGGATTTTCTCTAAGTTTCTTATTGCCATTCCTGGCTGGCGTCTGTGCAGAAATGCTTAGCTCTTCCTGAGACATGGTGTATGATACTAGTCCCTTTGAGTCTCTGTTGGACAGGCACAGGTCTGCAATCTTCCAAAGGATTTTGAAGCCCCTACATGCCCCCAGTACAGGATCAGGTATTTTGACATAGAATAACAAGTCAGACCTCTATCTCCTCTGCCTACATTTCCTCCATATTAGCTTTAAAAAGGGTGATGGTATTTAGGAGGAAGGAGCCACCCAACAAGAAGCACAAAGTGGTTCTTTTCTTCAACACTGGGAAGTAATGGGTTTACTTTGAATCTTCTGTGCTGGTGGCAGGTGATGATCAAGGATTTAAATTACTTTCCAAGTTATTTTTAATGAAACTCTTGCTCCAAGGGTTAAGAAATCTCCCTCTCTAATTGATGTCTTTATTCAGTGGCTGCTTGTAATCAAGACAATTTTACTTAAAAGATATAGAATCTGGTCTTATTATTGGCATTAGAAGATTTTGTTTTGTAATTACCCGTCAGTGAATCTATAACCACTAGATCTCATACAGAAAAAAAAGAAAGACAGACATTTTAGTGCAAGCCATGCTTATCCACCAAGAAATCTCTGTGTTGTGCTGTTTGCAGCAAGAAATACCATTGGTTTTTCCTCTTTGGAGTTTTATCGTGTCCTATTCCATTTATTTTATAATGAAATTATTGGTTATATTCATTCTAGAAAGTTTTGTAAACAATGACCTGAGGATACAGATCTAGGCAAACAAACTGTTGAATTTAAGACAATATGATGAGGAACACTTCGGGAGAACATACATCAGAGGTCAGAAAAATTTTTCATTTAAGGGTTAGATAGAAAATATTTTAAGTTTTGTAACCCATATGATCTTTGTTACAACTATTCAACTCTGTTCTTATGATGTGAAATCAGCCATGAGCAACACATAAATGATAAGCCTGACATTTTCTAAGAAAATTTTAATTTATTTATGGACATCAAATTTGAATTTTTATATAATTTTCACCTGCTACAAAAATATTCTTTTTTGATTATTATTCAAGCATTAACAAGTGTAACAACAACAAAAAAAAACATTCTTAGCTCACAGAAAAAGGCAATGGAACAGATTTGGCCAATGGGCTATAGTATGGTGACTTCTAACAAGGACTAATCTCAGGACCCTCTTGCCACTGTTCGAGAAGTGTGTGACAGAGTGGAAGAGAGTATGTTTCTTTGTCTCAGGTGTGACCATATGTATCACTCTCACAGAGGCATTAGTGTTGGTAAAATATTGAAAGATATTTAAATATTAAGACCAGGAGATTTTCTGTACTCCACTCCTCCCATTAGTCACTGTTCCAATGACTAAGCACCATAATATGAGGGAATTCTTCCTGAAGTCTTAATTAAACCCATTGTGCTAGAGGTAAGAATGTATCACCCAAATGAGACCAAACTCCAAACACTAATGCATCTGAATTGTTTCTCCATAAAACTCCATGGCATGGAAAGAGTTTAACTGTAGGTATAAATCATAATAGGAGGGCAGTTTCTTCAGTGTGGGTGTAGATTAGCACAACCCATCTAAATGGGCATTGACATATCAGACTCCTTGTCACCTGGAAAGAATCTTTGTCAAGTTTAGAGTCCACTTTATAGTAAAATCTGATGATGAAATGAACTACTTCCAGAGACATGAGCTTCTCACACTGGAAAAAGATATAAATATGGGGAACCCACTGATTGATTTTTATAACCATATACCTCAAAAAGACTTCTACGTCATGGCAAAAATAAATGTCTTTGTTCTGGAGTAGACAATTTGAAATATTTATTTTTGCAGAGGTTAAGTTTTCCTGTAATACTTTTTGTTTAGGATTCTAAGAACGGCAAGAGAAGCTGAGTCTAAAGGTTTCCTTCATATACTTTATCTACTAAAATAATTATTTGAAAATAATAAACAGGATGAAATGTAATAACCAATTACAAATTTCAAAATACTTTGAGAAAAAAATGTAAACTGTGTTTTTATTTAAGGAGATAATTTCATTAATATTATTTTATCTATTTACCTACCTATGTATCTAGCTAGCTACTATAAAATAGTAAATTTTTGAGAATAATTTTATCTTTTAAAACTGATAATTCGGGCTTCCCTGGTGGCGCAGTGGTTGAGAGTCCGCCTGCCGATGCAGGGGACACGGGTTCGTGCCCCGGTCCGGGAAGATCCCACATGCCGCGGAGCGGCTGGGCCCGTGAGCCATGGCCGCTGAGCCTGCGCATCCGGAGCCTGTGCTCCGCAACGGGAGAGGCCACAACAATGAGAGGCCTGCGTATGCAAAAAAAAAAAAAAAAACAAAACAAAAAAAACCTGATAATTCTGTAAAATATAACAAAAATATTGGCCTCCATTCAGTATGGTTTATAACAGGAGGAAAACATTCTTTCTGTGGTATTTAAGATCAATTTATTAAGTCAACCTAGATGGACAGTTTCAAGGTTGCATATGACTTTAAACCTCAGTAGGCTTTTCACCCAGTAATATAAGCTTTCAGTTGGAGAAGAATTTGTCATAGCTCCACAAATAATAATTGACATAGCATATCTGAATTTCCTGCTGAATATTAACCTTATGATAAATACTATGTTGCCATTAATAATAACTATTAACTAGTGAGTATTCATCATACACCAGAAATGTTGGAAATAATAACATCCCGAAATTCTGGGATAAAATCGACTTTGCCATATTCTATTATTACTTTAAAATATAGTGTGATTAGATTTTCTAAATGTTAAGAAAATTTGCATAAATGTTTATGAAGGGTACTACAGTTTTCCTTTAACATTTTGTAGTTTTTTTTCCTTATAATATCTTTGTCTACTTTTAGTCTAACTGGCCTCTGAGAATGCTGGCCTCTTAGAATGAAATGGAATATATTCCCTTTTCTTTATATAGAAGAGTTTAAGTATACTTTTGTATTACTTCTTCTGTAAATGTTTGGTGAAGTTTATGAGTGAAGTCATCTGTGACTGAGGTTTTCTTTGTGGGAAGTTTTGTAACTAAAAACTGAATTGTTTAATAGATATAAATGTATTCAGTTAATCTATTTCATAGCATTGTGGTTGAAAAAGATGCTTGATATGATTTCAATTTTCTTAAATTTACCAAGGCTTGTTTTGTGCCCTAGCATGTGATTTATCCTGGTGAATATTTCATGTGCACTTCAAAGTAATGTGTATTCTGCTCTTTCAGATGGAACACTCTATATACATATCAACTCAATTTGGTTTAATGTGTTATTTAAGGCCAGTGTTTCCTTATTGATTTTTCTGTCTAGATGATGTCCACTCATGTAAGTGTGTTGTTAAAGTCCCCTACTCTTATGTGTTACTGTTGACTTCTCCCTTTATGTCTGTAAATATTTGTTTTATGTATTTAGGTGCTCCTCTATTGAGTGCATATATATTTACATTTGTTATATATTATTGGTTGATCCCTTGATCATTGTATAATCTCCTTTGTCTCTTTAAAGTCTTTACTGTAAAGTCTATTTTGCCTAATATATGTATTGCTTCCCTGGTTTTCTTTTGATTTCCATTTGCATGGAATAACTTTTTCTATTCCATCCCTTTCAGTCTGTGTCTGTCTTTAGATCTGAAGTGAGCCTCTTGTAGGCAGCACATATATATGCCTTCTTTTTTCTTATTTATTCAGTCACTCTATATCTTTTGATTGAGCATTCAGTCCATTTACATTTACAGTAGTTAATGATATGTATGTTCTTATTGTCATATTGTTACTTGTTTTGGAGTTGTTTTCATAAATATTTTTTATTCCTTTTTTCTTCCTTTGTCCTCTTCTCTTGCTATTTGATGACTGTATTTAATGTTATGTTAGAATTCCTTTTTCTTTTTAGTCTGTATATTATAGATCTTTGGTTTTAGTTACCAAGTTATATATATTCTGATTATATTATGTTGCTGATCTCTTAATTTCAAATTCATTTTAACAGCCCTTCATTTGTACTCTCCTCCCCCCACAATTATAGTTTTTGATATCACATTTTATAACTAATTGTTTTTTGGGTCCCTTAATTTCTTATTGTGGATATAGATGATTTTACTACTTTTGTCTTTTAACCTTCTTACTAGCTTTGTGTATGGACGATTTCCTTCATTTACTGTATGCTTGCCTTTATCAATGAGCTGTTTTTTTGTAATTTTTATTTATAGTTGTGACATTTTCATTTTTGCTTAGAGAAGTTCCTATAATATTTATTGTAAAGCTGATTTGGTGGTGCTGAACTCTTAACTTCTGCTCTTTTGTAAAGCTTTTGATCTCTCCATCAAGTCCAAATGAGTCTTGCTGGTGTCCTTGATTGTAAGTTTTTCCCTTTTATCACTTTAAATATATTGTGTCACTCCTTTCTGGCTTGAACATTTTCTGCTAAAAGTCTGCTGATAATTTTATGGGAGTTCCCTGGTATATTATTTATTGCTTTTCCCTTCCTGCTTTTAATATTCTCTCTTCATCTATAATTTTTGCCATTTTTAATTACAATATGTCTTGGTGAGTTCCTCTTTCAGTTAATACTGCATGGGACTCTCTGTGCTTCCTGGACTTGGGTGACTTTCCTTTCCCTTGTTAGGAAAGTTTTCAGCTATTATGTATTCAGATATCTCACTCACTTTCTCTCTCACTTCTCTTTCTGGGACCCCTATAATGTAAATATTAGTGTGCTTGATGTCGTCCCAGAAGTCTCTTAAACTGTCTTCATTCCTTTTCATTCTGTGTTTCTTTTTTCTGTTCAGCATCAGTGATTTCCACTACTCATCTTCTAGGTCACTGATCTATTCCTCTGTATCATTTAGTTTACTGTTGAATCCTTCTAGTGTATTTTTCATTGCAGTTATTGTATTTTTCATCTTTGGTTGGTTGTTTATATTTTCTAACTCTTTGTTAAAAAACTTCTAACTTCTTGCTTTGTGCACTCATTCTTTTCCTGAGCTCTTTGATCATTTTTACAACCACTACCCTGAAGTCTTTCTTGGGTGTATTGCTTATCTCTAGACACTTCATTCTTCTTCTGGTGTTCTACCTTTTTCTTTTTTCTGGAACATGTTCCTCTGTTATGTCATTTTGCCTAAGATGCTGCTTTTTATTTTTATTCATCTAGTAAGTTGGTTACATTTCCTGACCTTGGAGAAGTGGTCTTTTGTAGGAGACATCCTGTGTGTCCCAGCAGCACACTACACTGTCATCACCTGAGATATATGTGCTAGGGCTTCTTTCTGTAAGTGCTATGTGTGTCCTTCTGTTTTTGGCATACTCACTATGAGGAGGTCTGGTAGGTTTGGTTGGTCTCTGGTTCAGTTGGTAGCCAGGCCTTGCCTTGTGTGGAGGTGGCAATCTGCTGGTTAGCAGGACTGGGTCACAAGGCAGCTGACTGCAGAACCCAGGAAGATTATGCTGGCTCACTAATGGGCAGAGTCAGGGTCCAGAAAACTCCAAGGCTGTTGACTACCCACTAATGGGTGAAGCCAGGTGCTGGGGTTAGTGCTGGTCCACTGGTAGGCAGAGCTGTTTTGTGGAGTCTGGTTGCAGGACCCAGTGGTCCCAGAGTTTGTGTTGGATCATGGGGAAGGGGAGGTTCCTGACACATTTAGGGACATGGTCTGGGGTGTCTTGAAGCATGTGTTGGCCTACTAGTGGTCAGGGTCCAAGCTCAGCTGGTCCCAGGGCAGGGTCTGGCCTGCCGAAGCGTAGGCTAGATCTGCAGGTGTAGGATTGTGGTTTTCTGAGTGTGGTATCTGTCCCTGGTGAGTTAGCCTTGTCCAGAGGCTAGAGTAGGCTCCATGGAAGGAAGGCCAGGACCCAGAGGATTCTAGGGCTGCTGCCAGCCCACCAGTGATTGTAGCTGTGTCCTGAGTCCTCTCGTGGGCAGGGCCATGCCCAGAGGTGACCCTGAACTCAGGGGGTCTTAAGGTAGCCTGTATGTTGATTGGTGGGGGTGTGTCCCCACCCAGTTAGTTGCTTGGCTCAATGTCTCCCAGCACTGGCACCTACAGGCTGTTGGGTGGGGCCAGGTCTTGGTGCTAATGAGCAAGAAGGATTCCACAATGGCGCTTGCCAGCACTAGTGTACACATGTCAGAAAGAGATCAAAAAAATGGCTTCCACTAATGTGTATATTCCCAAGGTGAGCTGCAGTTGTCTCCTGCCTTTCCAGAAGACTCTCCAATATAAGCAAGGAAGTCTTACCGAGGCTCCTCTCAAATTACTGCTTCTGCTCTTGGTCCCAGAACATGTGAGATTTTGTCTCCTCCTTTTAAGAGTGAAGTCTCTATTTCCTCCAGTCCTCTGGGTCTCCCAACATAAGCCCTGCTCACCTCCAAATCCAAATGCTCTGGGGCTCATCTTCCTTGTACAAGAGCCCCAGGTTGGGGAAACTGACATGGGGCTCAGATCTCTCACCTCTTTGGGAGAACCTCTGCAATGTACTTGTTTACCAGCTTGAGTGTTGCCCATCCAGGGGTACGGGACTTGACTATAATGTGAGCCTGCCCCTCCTACCCATCTTGCTGTAATCCCTTATTTATGTCTTTAGTTATAAAAGATCTTTGTGGTGGATTCCACTCTTTTTGGTCAATGGTTGTTCTGAAGATAGTTGTGATTTTTGTGTGCCTGTTAGTGAAGATGAGCTCAGGGTCTTTCTATTCTGCCATCTCCATTCGCTCACACACTGTTTTCAATGAACAATCTGTTGTCATCTTATCTTTGTCCCTCTGTACATAACAGAGCTTCTCTACAACTGGTTAACAACACTTCCTAGTAGTTCACCTGATGTCCCTGAATTATGAGCCTTTACAATTTGGCTAGTGGTAACAGAAACTATTTTAAGACCTGTGTGAGCTCCATGCAGAGGTTTCTCTAATCCTTTCAAGTTGTTCTTTCCTTGGGCTTGGGTAGTTTCCTTACACACATGCATTGGTCAGTACTCAACTGAATACTTAACAGAGAATCTCTATAGATCTCTAGATTTCTCTTTATGTACATTTCAATCTTCTTAATACGTTAAACTGTGAACTCTAGCTACTTTGGCTCACACATATTCCCAGCTCCTTACCGTTATCTCAGAGAAATTGTCAGACTTGGTCTTGTTTTTCGCCCCTGTGCAGTGGACTGGAAACTTTCTCCAGAAAGTAGTCCAGTGCATACATGGTACTATTTTGTTTGTAATACTTATAGGTAGAAGTATTATCTTGTTACCCCATTTTGGCCAGAAGCAGAAGTCTTATACATTTTTATAAATTGCCTTCTGCTTTCTTAAGATAATAAACAACTAAAATAACAGTTGGTAACCAAGATCAACAGCATGGGAACTGAAAACATTCCACCTAAACATTGGTGAAACAGTGAGAAAAACAAAGATCTAGACTGTTAAAGCAAACTTGATTAAAATCAAATTTTCAGTTTTCCAAGGTTTTCTTTATATTTTGTTGATGTGAAATATCTCACTGAATTAACAATATCTCACTTGCTAAACACTAATCATTATCAAAAATTCATAGGAGAATAGACACCTTCAAAGGATGATATTATGCAACACAATGTTAATAGATTGATAATATGGGTCGTAGAATTTTCTTAGTAAATATTGTTAAATAGTTGCTGCAGAGAAGGTGTTAAAGACACTTTGCTCACCATTTCTTTGTAAAGGTAAGGTTTACCATTTAACTTTTTTTTTCTTTTGTGGTACGCGGACCTCTCACTGTTGTGGCCTCTCCCATTGCAGAGCACAGGCTCCAGACGTGCAGGCTCAGCAGCCATGGCTCACGGGCCCAGCCGTTCCGCAGCATGTGGGATCTTCCCAGACTGGGACATGAACCCGTGTCCCTGCATTGGCAGGCAGACTCTCAACCACTGCGCCACCAGGGAAGCCCTGTAAAGGTAAGGTTTAGAGTATTCTATTTTGCACTCTGAAAATACTTCCATTATACAGCAGGCTGATGTACTCATAGTGTCAATCATGTATAAAAGATACTAAAATCACTGACTATCTCTGGAGCACCCTCTGCTATTCACATAAATCTGCTTGAATATGGAGCAAATACAGGCTTCTTTTAACCAGAAATGGCATAGTAATCATTTTATTAGACATACAGATAGTATAAAAGACATGCGGTAGTACAAAAGAATTATCTTTTTAGTGACTAGGTTTTGTTAAAGTAATTTAAAACTTATCCCAACAAATTTGACATTTTATACTGCTGTGAAGAAAGCATGTAAAATGAGTCCATGTTTTAAAACAGCAGGGTAGCTTCCAGTGCAACAATTAACTGGTAACATATGCCACTGCTGCCAAGAGGAGTTTTAATCCCATTAAACATTAATGTAGCATTTTTGCTTCTGTCACAATAAGGCAGCCATCTGTGTTTGAACCTGCTGTGAAACTGGGGATATGTTTGCAGAAGGAGAAGAAACAAACAAAAAATGCAAATAGGCAAGAAATGCACATTTATAAAGCTGGTATCTAAAGTAAAGATCTTTAAAAAAACATTATTTATGGAGTTAGATGGCTATATGAGCACTTTTGATCTGCAACTGCTCAACTGCAGCAACTGCTTTTTAAATTTTACATAAATAAGTAGTTTTTGACTGTACTATAGGACACTTATTAATCCATCTATCTGAAGAGTAAAAAGAAGGCAATTTAGTCTAGAACCTTTGTTAATATTTTATAAAACAAGGATTGCAATGCTTGCTTAGAACTGACCTTCGCATATTCAGAAGGAGGTAGTGTGGGTGCTTCAAAAGTTGCTAAAATTCAAGTGTAGTACGACTACATTTTAGAGACTTCTTAGAAAGTCAATGATCCAAAATACATGAAGGAAAAAGTGTTAGCTTACAGTTAACAGTGTTTCCTAGTCACAAATGTTCACTTGAGCCCTAGGATGCTGAAACGGTAGCTTTTGAATTGTTACTAATTTGTGTACACTGTATAAGGCATGAGAATGCTCCTTCTTATATTTCACTGAATTTATTTCACTTTGATGAAAGCCAGTGTGCTATATTGAAAGAAATATAGTACAGAGTTAGAACATCACAAACCCTAGGTTCTAGGATTTAGCTTCTCTACCATATGAAAATATAAAATAAGTTAAGTACCCTGAACCTCTTTCTTCAGTTACAAAAGAAATTGACAAATGTTTCGTTTTTAATTTTTTTTCACTAGTTTAATTCTGCAACCAATAACTCACACAAGTGCACAACATGTAAAATCCATAAAGGGCAATCTTCTTTTATAAAATAGAATGAGTAGGCCCAGAAGCTCTTCTACCTCAGAGTGCATGAGGAAGTAGTTAGAAAACACATCAAGTTGAAAAACTGCATATTAGTGAAAGAAAAAGTAGTTAATTTGTTGGGAAATGTGTGTCTGATCATAAGATCATAGAAAAATATAATTACTATTAATAGGATAGAAAAGTATAGTACAGATTCCAAGAGAAAAAAAAGAATAAAAAAGAAGTTGACTAAAGCATGAAAATAAATATAAGAAGGAGAAATAATTAAAAAGCAATACAAAATTAATAACAAAATATAGAAGTATTAAAAATTCGATATAGGTATAACTTGGAGATATTGTGGGTTCAAATCCAGACCATCTGGATAAAGCAAGTCACACAAATATGTTGCTTTTCCAGTGCACATAAAAGTTATGTTTACACTGTATTAAAATTTATTGAAATTGTAGTAGCATTATGGCTAAAAAAATGTACATAACATATTTTAAAATAATGTTGCTGGGAAATGGTGTTAATAGAGTTAGTGCAGGGTTGCCACAAACATTCAACATGTAAAAAAGGTAGTATCTGTGAAGCACAATAAACTGAAGTGCAATAAAATGAGGTATGCCTGTACTCTTCAGAGTAGGATAACTGGAATTGTAATCTCCACAATTCATCTATAATGTCCATTATTTAAAAATAAATTATGAAACATGTTAATCTGCATGAAAATGTGACATATAATTAAGAGAAATGAACAATAAAGCTACTCAAAATAAGCCAAATGTTGCAATTAGCAAATACTTAAAACAGATATTTTATTTATTTATTTATTTTGTATTTTTGTTCTTTTTTTTTTCTTAAGCAAGAAAAAAACAATTTCTGTACAGATTCTTGAGAATAATATCAGTCACTATTTCACTCAGTATAAAGTTTTAATGTCTAAGATCCATAAAACTTTGTTAGATATTTTCCAATAACCTGTTTATTTATTTAAATGCTAATACATTTTAAACCATTGTTCTTCACCAGAGTTTCTTGGAATTAATAATTACAAAAAGTAATTGTAAAGTATAGATATTCAAATGCTGGTTGAGACAAGTACTCAGGCTGTCCCTCTGACATAGGCTAGAAACATATGCAGGTGTCTCAAGAGCTTCTTCCATTGAAGAAAAATTTACTCAGATTAGATATAAATAATGCTGAATTAACTATAAAGGATCAATCTTACTGTGAAGAATGAACATGTCATATTTCTTTGGTTAGAAGTAGACATTATCCATGCACCCGAACATAATAAGCAGAATCATGAATATGAGGGAATTCTGTGTTAAAAAATTACTAAAGGGACTCCTGAAGATTTTTTTTTCTATTTTATTTTTTAACATCTTTATTGAGGTGTAATTGCTTTAGAATGGTGTGTTAGCTTCTGCTTTACAACAAAGTGAATCAGCTGTACATATACATATACATATACACCATATCTCTTCTCTCTTGCCTCTCCCTCCCAGCCTCCCTATCCCAACCCTCTAGGTGGTCACAAAGCACCAAGCTGATCTCCCTGTGCTATGTGGCTGCTTCCGACTAACTATATATTTTACATTTGGTAGTATAGGTAAGTCCATGCCACTCTCTCACTTCGTCCCAGCTTAGCCTTCCCTCTCCCTGTGTCCTCAAGTCCATTCTCTATGTCTGCATCTTTATTCCTGTCCTGCCCCTAGGTTCTTCATAACCTTTTTTTTTTTTTTTAGATTCAATATATATGTGTTAGCATACGGTATTTGTTTTTCTCATTCTGACTTACTTCACTTTGTATGACAGACTCTAGG
Organism: Leucopleurus acutus; assembly: GCF_964270905.1. Taxonomy (NCBI): domain Eukaryota; kingdom Metazoa; phylum Chordata; class Mammalia; order Artiodactyla; family Delphinidae; genus Leucopleurus; species Leucopleurus acutus. The sequence goes on from NC_139148.1 coordinate 75,143,696, forward strand.
TCCAACCACCTCACCACAAATAACTCAATTTCATTTCTTTTTATGGCTGCGTAATATTTCATTGTATATATGTGCTACATCTTCTTTATCCATTCATCTGTTGATGGACACTTAGGTTACTTCCATGTCCTGGCTATTGTAAATAGAGCTGCAATGAACATTGTGGTAGATGACTCTTTTTGAATTATGTTTTTCTCAGTGTATATGCCCAATAGTGAGATTGCTGGGTCGTATGGTAGTTCTATTTTTATTTTTATTTTTTAAGGAACATCCAAACTGTTCTCCATAGTGGCTGTATCAATTTACATTCTCACCAACAGTGGAAGAGGGTTTCCTTTTCTCCACAGCCTTTCCAGCATTTATTGTTTCCAGATTTTTTGACGATGGCCATTCTGACTGGTGTGAGTTGACAACTCATTGTAGTTTTCACTTGCATTTCTCTAATGATCAGTGATGTTGAGCATCCTTTCATGTGTTTGCTGGCAATCTGTATATCTTCTTTGGAGAAAAGTCTATTTAGTTCTCCTGCCCATTTTTGTGTTTCTTTGTTTTGTGTTTTTTAAATAAATTTATTTATTTAAATTATTTATTTTTGGCTGCATTGTGTATTCATTGCTGTGCGTGGACTTTCCCTAGTTGTGGAAAGCAGAGGCTACTCATCATTGTGGGGCACAGGCTTCTCATTGCAGTGGATTATCTTGTTGAGTGGCACAAGCTCTAGTTGCACAAGCTTCAGTAGTTGTGACATGTGGGCTCAATAGTTGTGGTTCATGGGCTTGGATAGAAGGCTCAGTAGTTGTGGTGCATGGACTTAGTTGCTACGCGGCCTGTGGGATCTTCCCGGATGAGGGCTCAAACCCATATCCCCTACATTGGAAGATGGATTCTTAACCACTGTGCCACCAGGGAAGCACTTCTGTCCATTATTGGATTGGGTTGTTTGTTTCTTTCATATTGAGCTTCATGAGCCGCTTGTATATTTTGGAGATTAGTCTTTTGTCAGTTGCTTCATTTGCAAATATTTTCTCCCATTCTGAGGGTTGTCTTTCTGTCTTGTTTATGGTTTCCTTTGCTGTGAAAAAGATTTTAAGTTTCATTAGGTCCCATTTGTTTATTTTTGTTTTTATTTCCATTTCTCTAGGAGGTGAGTCAAAAAGGATCTTGCTATGATGTATGTCATAGAGTGTTCTGCCTATGTTTTCCTTTAAGAATTTGAGAGTGTCTGGTCTTACATTTAGGTCTTTAATCCATTTTGAGTTTATTTTTGTGTATGGTGTTATGGAGTGTTCTAATTTCATTCTTTTACATGTAGCAGTCCAGTTTTGTTAGCACCACTTATTGAAGAGGCTGTCTTTTTTCCATTGCGTATTCTTGCCTCCTTTATCAAAAATAAGGTGACAGTATGTGAGTGGGTTTTTCTCTGAGCTTTCTATCCTGTACCATTGATCTATATTTCTGTTTTTGTGTCAGTACCACACTGTCCTGATTACTGTAGCTTTGTAGTATAGTCTGAAGTCCAGGAGCCTGGTTCCTACAGCTCCGTTTTTCTTTCTCAAGATTGCTTTGGCTATTCGGGGTCTTTTGTGTTTCCATACAAGTTGTGAATTTTTTTGTTCTAGTTCTGTGAAAAATGCCCTTGAGAGTTAGGCATTGCATTGAATCTGTAGATTGCTTTGGGTACTATAGACCTTTTCACAATGTTGATTCTTCCAGTTGGAGAACATGGTATATCACTCCATCTGTTTGTATCATCTTTCATTTCTTTCATCAGTGTTTTATAGTTTTCTGCATACAGGTCTTTTGTTTCCTTAAGTAGGCTTATTCCTAGGTAGTTTATTGTTTTTGTTGCAATGGTGACTGGGAGTATTTCTTAAATTCTCTTTCAGTTTTTTCATCATTAGTGTATAGGAATGCAAGATAATTCTCTGCATTAATTTTGTATCCTGCTACTTTACCAAATTCATTGATTAGCTCAAGTAGTTTTCTGGTAGCATCTTTAGGATTCTCTGTGTTTAGTATCATGTCATCTGTAAACAGTGACAGCTTTACTTCTTCTTTTCCGATTTGGATTCCTTTTATTTCCTTTTCTTCTCTGATTGCTCTGGCTAAAACTATGAAAACTATGTTGAATAATAGTGGTGAGAGTGGGCAACCTTGTCTTGTTCCTGAAGTTAGTGGAAATGCTAATAGTTTTTCACCATTGAGGATGATGTTGGCTGTGGGTTTGTCATCTATGACTTTATTATGTTGAGGTAAGTTCACTCTCTGCCTAATTTCTGGAGGATTTTTATCAAAATGGGTGTTGAATTTTTTCAAAAGCTTTTTCTGCATCAAGATTGTCATATGGCTTTTTTCCTTCAATTTGTTAAACTGGTTTATCACATTGATTTGTGTATACTGAAAAACCCTTGCATTCCTGGGAAAATCCTACTTGATCATGGTGTATGATCCCTTTCATGTGCTGTTAGATTCTGTGTGCTAGTATTTTATAGAAGATTTTGCATAGATGTGAATTGGTGATATTGGCCTGTAGTATTCTTTCTTGGGGACTTCTTTTTCTGGTTTTGGTATCAGGGTGATGGTGGCCTCGTAGAATGAGTTTGGGAGTGTTCCTCCCTCTGCTATATTTTGGAAGAGTTTGAGAAGGATAGGTGTCAGCTCTTCTCTAAATGTTTGATAGTAATCGCCTGTGAGGCCATCTGGTCCTGGGCTTTTGTTTGTTGGAAGATTTTTAATCACAGTCTCAGTTTCAGTGTTTGTGTTTGGTCTATTTATATTTTCTCTTTCTTCCTGGTTAAGTCTGGGAAGGTTGTGCTTTTCTAAGAATTTGTCCATTTCTTCCAGGTTGTCCATTTTATTGGCATGTAGTTGCCTGTAGAAATCTCTAATGATCCTTTGTATTTCTTCAGTGTCAGTTATTATTTCTCCTTTTTCATTTCTATTTCTATTGATTTGTGTCTTCTCACCCCCTCCTCTTTTTTTTTGATCAGTCTGGCTAATGGTTTATCAATTTTTTTATCTTTTCAAAGAACCAGCTTTTAGTTTTATTGATCTTTGATATTGTTTCCTTCATTTCTTTTCATTTTATTTCTGATCTGATCTCTATGGTTTCTTTCCTTCTGCTAACTTTGTGGGGTTTTTTTGTTCTTCTTTCTCTAATTGCTTTAGGTGTCAGGTTAGGTTGTTTATTTGAGATGTTTCTTGTTTCTTGAGGTAGGATTGTATTGCTATAATCTTCCCTCATAGAACTGCTTTTGCTTTACCCCATAGGTGTTGGGTCGGCGTGTTTTAATTGTCATTTGTTTCTAGGTATTTTTTGATTTCCTCTTTGATTGCTCAGTGGTCTCTTGTGTATTTACTAGTGTATTGTTTAGCCTCCATGTGTTTGTTTTTTTACAAGTTTTTTCTTGTAACTGATGTCTAGTCTCATAATGTTGTGGCCTGAAATGATACTTGATACAATTTCAATTTTCTTCAATTTATCAAGGCTTGATTTGTGGTCCAAGATATGATCTATCCTGGAGAATGTTCCAGGAGCTCTTGAGAAGAAAGTGTTTTCTGCTTTTTTTTTTGATGGAATGTCTTATAAATATAAATTAAGTCCAGCTTGTTTAATGTATCATATAAAGCTGGTGTTTCCTTATTTATTTTCATTTTGGATGATCTGTCCATTGGTGAAAGTGGGGTGTTAAAGTCCCCTTTTCCCTTTTATGGCTGTTACCATTTACGTTATATATTGGGGTGCTCCTGTGTTTGGTTTATAAATATTTACAATTGTTATATCTTCTTTATGGATTGATCCCTTGATCATTATGTAGGGTCCTTAATTGTCTCTTGTAATAGTCTTTATTTTAAAGTCTATTTTCTCTGTTATGAGAATTGCTACTTGAGCTTACTTTTGATTTACATTTGCATGAATATCATTTTCTATCCCCTCACTTTCAGTCTCTATGTGTCCCTAGGTCTGATGTGGGTTTCTTGTAGGGAGCATATATATGGGTCTTGTTTTTGTATCCATTCAGCCAGTTTATGTCTTTTGGTTGGAGCATTTAATCCATTTACATTTAAGGTAATTATTGATATGTATGTTCCCTTTACCATTTTCTTTTTTGTTTTGGTTTTGGTACTGTCAATCTTTTCCTTCTCTTTTGTTTCCTGCCTAGAGAAGCTTCTTTAACGTTTGTTGGTGCTGAATTCTCTTATCTTTTGCTTTCTGTGAAGTTTTTAATTTCTCCATTGAATCTGAATGAGATCCTTGCTGGATAGAGTAATCTTGGTTGTAGATTCTTCCCTCCCTTTCATCACTTTAAATATGTCCTGCCCCTCCCTTCTGGCTTGCAGAGTTTCTGCTGAAAGATCAGCTGTTAACCTTATGGGTTTTCCCTCTTATATTATTTGTTGTTTTTCCCTTGCTGCTCTTAATATTTTTTCTTTGTATTTAATTTTTAATATTTTGATCAAAATGTGTCTTTGTCTGTTTCGCCTTGGATTTATCCTGTATGGGATTCTCTGTGCTTCCTGGACTTGATTAACTATTTCCTTTCCCATATTAGGGAAGTTTTCAACTATAATCTCTTCAAATATTTTCTCAGTCTCTTTCTTTTTCTCTTCTTCTGGTACCCCTATAATTCGAATGTTAGTGCATTTAATATTGTCCCAGAGGTCTCTGATACTGTCCTCAATTGTTTTCATTGTTTTTTCTTTATTCTGCTCTTCAGTAGTTATTTCCACTACTTTATCTTCCTGGTTACTTATCTGTTCTTCTCTCTCAGTTATTCTGTTATTGATTCCTTCTAGAGAATTTTTAATTTCATTTATTGTTTTGTTCATCATTGTTTGATTGCTCTTTAGTTCTTCTACATCCTTGTTAAATGTCTCTTGAATTTTCTCCATTTTATTTCCAAGATTTTGGGTCATCTTTACTATCCTTACTCTGCATTCTTTTTTCAGCTAGACTGCCTATTTCCTCTTCATTTTTTTGGTGTGGTGGATTTTTACTCTGTTTCTTCATCTGCTGTGTATTTCTCTGTCTTATCATTTTGCTTAACTTACTGTGTTTGCAGTGTCCTTTTCACAGGCTGCATGTTTGTAGTTCCCATTGTTTTTGGTGTTTTCCCTCAGTGGCTATGTTTGGTTCAGTGGGTTGTGTAGGCTTCTTGTTGGAGGGGAGTAGTGCCTGTATTCTGTTGGATGAGGCTGGATCTTGTCTTTCTGGTGGGCAGGACCATATCCAGTGGTGTGTTTTCAGATATATGTGACCTTATTATGATTTTAGGCAGTCTCTTTGCTAATTGGTAGTTTTGTGTTCCTGTCTTGCTAATTGTTTGGCATAGGGTGTACAGCACTGTAGCTTGCTGGTCATTTGATGGAGCTGGTCTTAGCATTGAGATGGAGATCTCTGGGAGAGCTTTCACCATTTGATATTATGTGGAGCTGGTAGGTCTCTGGTGGACCAATGTCATGAACTTAGCTCTCCTACCTCAGAGACACAGGCCTGACACCCAGCCAGAGCACCAAGGCCATGTCAGCAACATGTTTCAGAAGAAAAGGGAGAAAGAAAGAAAGAAAAATAAAATAAAGTTATTAAATTAAAAAATAAAAAAAATTATTAAAAAAATAATTTAAGTCATAAAAAAAGAAAGAAAAAGAAAGCACCAAACCAAAAAAACAAATCCACCAATGATAACAAATGCTAAAAACTATACTAAAATAAAATCCAAAAAAAACCAAAACATGACAGAGAGAACCCTAGGACAAATGGTAAAAGTGAGGCTATACAGACATAATCACAGAAATAAGCATACACATACCAACTCACAGAAAGGGAATAAGGAGAAACAAATATATATCTATATATTTTTTAAAAAGAGGAAGAGAGCAACCAAATCAATAAACAAATTTACCAATGATAATAAACTTAAAAACTAAAGTAAGATAAACATAAGACCAAAAAGAAATTAGATGCAGAAAGCAAACCCCATGTCTACAGTTGCTGTGAAAGTCCACTGCCTCAGTTTTTGGCTGATTCGTTGTTTATTCAGTTATTCCACAGATGCAGGGTACATCAAGGTGATTGTGGAAATTTAATCCACTGCTTCTGAGGCTGCTGGGAAAAATTTCCCTTTCTCTTCTTTGTTCACACAACTCCTGGGGTTCAACTTTGGATTTGGCCCTGCCCTGTGTGTAGGTCACCTGAGGGCGTCTGTTCTTGACCCAGAAAGATGGGATTAAAGTAGCAGCTGATTAGGGGTCTCTGGTTCACTCAGGCCCGGGAGAGGGAGTGGTACAGAATGCGGAGCAAACCTGTGGCGCCAGAGTCCAGCATGATGTGGCAATATCCTGAGGTTTGCCCTGTGTTCTCCCAGGGAAGTTTCCCTGGATCACGGGACCCTGGCAGTGGCGGGTTGCACAGGCTCCCAGGAGAGGAGGTGTGGATAGTGACCTGTGTTTAGACACAGACTTGTTGGTGGCTGCAGCTGCAGCCTTAGCATTTCATGCCCATGTATGGTGTCCCTGTTGATAGTTGTGGCTCGTGCCCATCTCTGAAACTCATTTAGGTAGTGCTCTGAATCCCCTCTCCTTGTGCGCTCTGAAACAATGGTGTCTTGCCTCTTAGGCAGGTCCAGACATTTTTGCAGACTCCCTCCCAGCTAGCTGTGGTGCACTAGCCCCCTTCAGGCTGTGTTCATGCAGTCAGCCTCATTCCTCTCCCTGAGATCTGACCTCCAACCCAGAGCTTCAGCTTCCAGCTCCCACCCACCCTGGTGGTTGAGCAGACAAGCCTCTCAGGATTTTGAGTGCTGGTCAGCATCATCCTCTATTCAGGAATCTCTCTGCTTTGCCCTCTGCACCCCTATTTATGCTCTCTCCTCCATTGCTCCAAAGCTTCCCCCCTGCCACACCCCATCTCCACCAGTGAAGGGGCTTCCTAGTGTGTGGAACCTTTTCCTCCTTCAAAGCTCCCTCCCATATGTGCAGGTCCCCTCCCTATTCTTTTGTCTCTGTTTTTTCTTTTGTCCTACCCATGTATGTGAGGAGTTTCTTGCCTTTTGGAAAGTCTGAGGTCTTCTGCCAGCGTTCAGTAGTTGTTCTGTAGGAGTTGTTCCACATGTAGATGTATTTCTGATGTATTTGTGGGGAGGAAGGTGATCTCCACGTCTTACTCCCTCACCATCTTGAAGGTCTCCTAAGTTATTTATTTAAAGTATTATATTTTATATAAAATATTTTATGTTATATAAAAATATTTAAAATATCCATATTAAATATTATAAGAGAAAGTGAATATAATGGAGAATAGATGTGAAATTTTAGAAGAGATAAAAAATATAAAATTGAAACCTCAAAGTAAAAAAAAATAATACCTGAAATTAAAAAAAAATTCATCAGATGGAGTTAAGGGAAGTTTGGTGCAATACGAGAAACATTCAATGAACTTGAAGACCCATAGTAGAAATTAAATTGTAGAACTATAAAAATATGTGAAAACAATTTAACTTAAATAAAATAATCTCTGGAACAATACCAAGTGGTCTAAGTTCCCTGTTAATTAGAATCCCCAAAGGAGAGGATAGAGAAAAGGGGCAGGAAAAAATTTCCAAATTATATTCTAAACTTCAACAACCTCCAAAGAACCCAAGATTAATCCAGGCACATGCTGGTCAAATTTCCAAAAATCAAATATAAAGAAAAAAATCTTTAAAAAACACCTGTTGGAGGAGTTAAGATAACTTATATAAATAAAAAATAAGAACTTTTTGAGGGACCAAAATGGTGACATAGAGGGTCCTGGAATTCCTTTCTGATATGGATGCACAGAATGTACAACCACTATTGAAGCAATTCCCTCTGAAATAAATCCAGAAATTAGCTGAGTGACTCCTATACATCAGATGACTTAGAAAATATCCACATTGAAACTGGTAGAAAAGGCTGAGATACACTCTTGCCATAAAACTCATGCTTAGCACAGTGCCATGTAATTGAGAAGGATGTCCCAACTCCCACCTTTTCTCAGAGGAGCAAAGAGTTTAGATCACACATCTATTGTCCCAAATTCAAGACTCCATCCAGAGGGGTAAGTAAGTCCCCAAATCACCTAGCTCTCAAAGTCAATGTGCCTTGCATTCATAAGACCCAGAGGACTACAGCAAACAAAGAAGTAGTTATTGATGGAGCATGCAACCACTCACTGTAACTGAGCTGAAACTTATGGAGCCTTCCTGGGACAGACCTTCACCCACCTGCCTCTTGTTTGTATAAAAAATTTAGCCTCCTACATCTTCCCCAAGTTCCAAAACACAAATTTAATCAGAGAAGTGAGAAAATACAGAAACAAAGGAAAACAGTCAAGCAAGACATAATAATAATAATATTTTAGCCATTAAATAAAGTCAAAGAATTTTAGTTCCTCCTCAGGTGCTATAAATAATATTCTGAGTCATATCCTTGAGCTATTTTGCAGATATTGAAATGCTTACCAGCAGAAGTTAACTGCATGCTGCCCACAAGCATGTAGATCCCAGACCATTGTAACCAAAAGATTCATGATGTTGACTCCCTGTTACCTCACAACCAGCAATTCAGAAGAATGTCCACAAGCTGATCATGCACTCCACAACCCTCTCTCTCACCCTGTCTTTAAAAATCTTTCCCTGAAAACCATCAGGGAATGCAGGCCTTTTGAGCATTAACCACCTATACTCTTTGCTTGGCCCCTGCAGTAAACAGTGTACTTTTCTTCACCACAATCTGGTGTCAGTAGATTTGCTTACTGTGCATAGGTGAGTGGACCCAAGTTTGGTTCTGTAGCATCACCATGCCTATCCCCAAGGCTGATCACAGAGACAGAAGGCAAAAATGCCTATCTCCTAGTCTTTTCCTAAGTAAAATGAGTTTATTTGAGATCAGCAAAGAATTGCAATCCAGGTTCTGCAACACAGTTTTGATGGAGAAATAACTGGTAGTCTATTTGTTTTAGGTCAACAACACTACAACAAACTATCTGTGAAAGACATAAAGAAAACAATCCCATATACAATATCATCAAAGAGAATAAAATACTTAGGAATAAATTTAATCAAAGAGATGAAAGACCTGTACACTGAAACTTATAAAACATTACGGAAGGAAACTGAGGAAGACACGTATAATGGAAAGATATTCCATGTTCATAGATTGAAAAAATATAATATTGTTAAAACGTCCATACTATCCAAAGTGATCAACAGATTCAGTGCAAACCCTATCAAAATTCCAATGGTATTGGCATTGAATGTGAATGGCATTTTAAATATTTTCCCAATATCTGCCAATTGCATTTTATTGCACATATACATTTGAATCCATTAAAAATGGTATCAGAACTTTCACACAAATCAAAAAAAAAGACATTTTAATGTAAATCCTATACAATATATTTAAACTTGTATTTAATATTTTCAGTTGTTTGGCTGTTTGATATATATGAAAATATGTATGTGTGGGTTTGTGTAACTGCGTTTATCTCTATCTATCTATCACCTATCTATCCATCCACATTAGATTGTGAATAGAAATAGAAAAAAATAATCCCCAAATATTATGGAACCATAAAAGATCCTGAATAGCCTAAGCAATTTTGAGAAAGGAGAACAAAGCTGGAGGCATCACACTTCCCGATTTCAAAATATATTTCAAGGCTATAGGAATCAACACAATATGGTATTGGCATAAAAAAGACACATGGATCGATGAAACAGAATAGAAAACCCTGAAATAAACCCATGCATAGATGGCCAATTAATTTTCAACAAAGGAACCAAGAATACACAAAGGAAAAAGTATAACCTTTTTGATAAATGGTGTTGGGCAAACCACATTTTTACATGTAAAAGAATGAAATTAGACCTCAGTGTTACACCACTCAATAAAATTAACTTGAAATGGATTAAAGACTTAAACATAAGACCTGAAACCAGAATATACCTAGAAGAAAACACAAAGAATAAACTCCTGACATTAGTCTTGGCAATGATTTTTTGGGTTTGTCAGCAAAAGCAAAAGTGACAAAAGCAAAAATCAAGAAGTGGGACTACAACAAGCTTAAAAACTTCTGCATAGCAAAGGAAACCATTAACAAATGAAAGGCAACATATGGAGTGGGGAAAATTTTGTAAACCACATATATGATAAGGAGTTAATATCCAAAATTTACAGAGAACTGATAAAAGTCAATAGCATAAAAAACTAATAAAAATGGGCAAAGTAGCTAAATAGCCATTTTTACAAAGAAGGCATACAAATGGTCAACAGATACATGAAAAGATGGTCAGCATCACTAATCAAAAGGGAAATGCCAATCAAAACCATAACAAGATAGTACCTCACAAGAGTAAGGATGCCTATTATCAAAATGATAAGAGATTATAAATGCTAGCAAGTATGTGGAGAAAAGGGAACATTTGTACACTGTTGGTAGCAATGTAAACTGGTACAGCCATTATGGAAAACACTATGTAGGTTCCTCAAAGAATCAAATATAAAATTATATGATCCAGAAATCCCACTTTACGGTATATATCCAAAGGAGATAAAATCAATATGCTCAATATATATCTGCACTACCATGTTCACTGTAGCATTGTTCACAATAGTCAAGATATGGAAACAACTTAAATTTCTGTTGACAATTGAATGGATAAAGAAAATGCGATATATATAAACAATGGAATATTATTCAGTCTAACAAAAGAAGTAAATTATGCAATTTGTGACAATGTGGATGAAACAGGAGTGCATTATTCTTGGTGAAATGACCCAGAAATAGAAAGACAAATACTGTACAGTATCACTCATATGTGGAATCTAAAAAATGAAGAAAAGTTGAACTCATAGAAACAGAGTGGAGGGGCAGTTGCCAGGGTTTGGGGAGGTGGGGGGAATATGGAAAACTGGCAAAAGCATACAAACTTTCAGTTATAAGATGAATAAGGATTGAGGATCTAATGTATAACATGGTGATTATATTTGACAATAAAATATTGAATAATTAAAATTTGCAAGAGATTAGAATGTCAGTGATCTCTCCAAAAGAAGGTAACTATATGAGATAATGGATGTGTTTATTAATTCAAATCCTTTCACAATGTATTTGTATATCAAAACATTGTTTTATACTTTAAATATCTTACAATTTTGTCAATTATGTCTCAATAAATCTGAAAAAAGAATTTTATGACTGATATTTTAGTAGAAAAAATGGAGTACAGAAGTCCATGGAATGACATGCTTAATATGCTGAAAAGTATGTCAACCTTGAATTCTATATTTAATGAAAATGCTTTCAAGTAGGAAGACAATAGTTAGAGATTTTATGACAAACAAAACCTGAGAAGACGAATCACCAGCACATCAACACTACAAGAAATACTAAGAAATTTCTTCAGACAGAAGAAAAAAGATACAAAATTGAAATTAAGATCTACAGGGATGAATGAAGATCACTGGGAATGGTAAACATGTGGGTAAATATAAAAGAATAATTCCCCTTCTTTTCCTAGATTCTTTAAAACCTACTAGTACTAATGAGTGAGTTTAGCAAGGTATCAGAATACAAGATCGATGTACAAAAAATTAATTTATTTTTATACACTAGCAATGAACAACTGGAAAATTTTTAACTTTAAATGTAATTAAAAATAACATGAAAACACATGGAATACTTAAAGATATATGTAACAAAATATGTTCCAGATTTACATAATGAAAACTACCAAACACTGATGAAAGTAAAGAGCCCTAAATAAATACAGAGATATACCATCTTCATGTAATGAAAGATTCGATTTTGTTAAGATGTCAGTTCTGCCTAAGGTGATTTATCCATTCAGTGCAATCCCAGCCAAAATCTCAGTAGGTATTTTTTGAAGAAATTGATATGATTGTTCTAAAATGTATATGGAAAAACATTATTTCAAATAACCAAGACCATTTTGAAAATGAAGTGAAAGGGAGCTCAAAGTATATGAATTCAAGAAATATTACAGAGCTATAATAATCAAGAGAGTGTGGTATTAGCATAAGTATAGACATGTAGGTAAAAGAGACATAGACTCTAGAAACAGAACTTTATATAAGGTGAATTGATTTCTGACACAGGTACCAAGCCAGTTCAATGGGAAATTGTCTGACTTGAAAACAACCAGGGTTAGGATAATTTGGTATCCATATTTTTAAAAAGGACCTCAAGCCTTTCTTTAAGCCATAAGAAAATTAACTAAAAATGAATAATAGGATTAATGTAAAATCAAAACCTATAAAACTTTTGAAATAAAGGCTAGGAAAAGCTCTTAGTGAATTTAGTGGAAAATATTTCTTAGTTAGGAAACATAAAGCATGGTTCGTATTGGTTTAATACATAAATCTGAGGTAGGACTTGTGGCTAAAATATCTAAAGATCACTTACAACTCAGTAGTAAAAAGGATGAACAATTTAACAATGAATATGCAAAAGATTTGGATACTTCACCAAAGAGATATAGATTAAAATAAGCACATGAGAATATGTCAAATTTTATTATTCATTAGATAAATGAAAATTAAAACCACAATAAGATACCACTTCACAAATACTAGGATAGTTTAGAAAAAACTTTCATTACAAAGTGTTTTCAAGAATGTGGACCACTGAAAATTTTGTGTGACTTTGATGGGAATGTAAAATGGTTTAGTCAGTTTGGGAAATAGTGTGGTAATTTCTTTGAAATTATGCATATACCTAGGCATTTAAGCAAAAGAAAAGGAATCACATTTACACAAAGACCTGCACATGAGTGTTTATAGCAGCTTTATTCACTATAGTGAAAAAATGAAAATAATCTCGATGTGTTCTGCCATGGTCTATTTGTGACCCCTTGCCTCAAATTCATATATTGAAATTCTATTGCCCAAAGTAATGGAATTAGGAGATAAAATACTTTGGAAGTGCCTAGGTCAGGAGGGTAGAGCTCTTTTGAATGAGGTTAATGCTCATATAAGAGACCCCGCACAGCTCTCTAGCTCCGTCCACCATTTAAGAACACAGCAAGAAGTTGGAAGTCTGCAAACTGAAAGAGGGTCTTCACCAGAACCTGAACATGTTGTCACCCTAATCTTGGAATTACAGCCTCCAGAACAGTGAGAAATAAATTTATATTTTTTATAATGTACCTAGTCTGTGTTATTTTCTTATAGCAGCCTAAACATATGGTGAATAGTGAAACAAAGTATGGTACATCTACAAATAGAAACACCACTCAGTAATAAAATAAATGAACTACTGTTTTGCACAGTAACATGGATTAATGTCAAAAGTGTTATGCAAATGAAAGAAGCCATACAAAAAAGACTACATACTGTAGAGCTGCATTTATTTGTCATCCTGGAAAAGGTTACACTGAAATGGAGCAGGACCCTATGGTCCTGGCTCCCTGTGCCCCCACTTGCTTTTTGTCTGTGGAAAAACTTTAGCCAAAGAATAAGTTTAGTGAGAGAAGTGACAAAATGCTGAAACAAAGGAAAACCGTCCAAAAAGACTGACTAATAATAGTCTAGTCATTAAACATAGTCAAAGACTTTTAGTTCCTTCTCAAAGGCTATAGATAATATTCTGAGCCACATCTTGCGAGCTGTCTTGTTAATACTGAAACTTCCACCACGTGGAAAAAGTTAATTACATGATGACCAGACTGTAGCCATGACATAAGCTGCCACAATTCTGAGAATTGGTCTCAAGGAAATGGAATAAAAACAACCCTGGAACTTAAGATTAACTGTACTTAAAACAATCAAGATGACGCTGATCAGACCACCTCATGACAATTTCAAGATGACTGTCAGAGCTGACTGTACTCTTTCTGTGGTAGCCCACTCCTTCCGTCTATAAAAGCTCTTGCCCACTGATTGTTGAGGGTGCCTTTGAACAGGAGTCCACCCTCCCCCTAAACCCCATTGCTGGCATCCAAAATAAAGCAAACTGTCCTTTCCACCAACATTGCCTCTTTATTGGCTTTTGGGTGGTGAGCAGCTGGACCCCCACTTTCGGTAACAACACTACAGGGACAGAAGTAAGATCATTGGTACTAAGGGCTTGGGAGTAGTGGGAGGGACTGATTTAACAAGGGCATGACAGGAATTTCTGATTGTGAAGGTGATTACATAATTGTATATATTTGTCAAGTCACCAAATAGTACACCATAAAATGGTAAATCTTTCTACAGGTAAAATATGCATCTATAAATCTAACAAAAAGCAAACTACTTACTGCTTAAAGAAAAAATGATAATGTATTGTGGGATTTAGAACATATACAAAAGTGCAATCATTGACCAACATAATACAAAATATGGAAAGGGTTAATAGAATTGTAATCTTGTAAATTTTTACAAAAATAGGATGAAACAAATTAAACATTTTTTTATTAGCTGCACTAAATATAAGCAGGTCTAGACCAATATCCCTGATTAATATAGAAGCAAAATTTTCAACAAAATATTAGTAAACTGAATTCAAGAATTCATAGAAGGATTATATACCATGACCAAGTGGAATTTATTCTTGTGATTCAAGGATGGTTCAGCATACAAAAATCAATAAATGTGATGCATGACATTAATAGAATAAAAGATAAAAAATCATATAATCATCTCAAAAGAGGTATAAAAAGCATTTGACAAATTCAACACCCCTTCATGATAGAAAACCTTCACAGACTGGGTATAGAAGGAACATACCCAGCATAATAAAGGCCATATATGACAAATCCACAGCTAATATCATACACAACATAGATAAAAATGAAAGCTTTTCCTTTAAAACCAGTTATAAGAGAATGGTGTTCACTCTCTCCTCCCTTATTCAAGGTACTACTGAAAGTCTTATCTAGAGCAATCAGGCAAGGCAAATAAATCAAATGTTTCCAAATCAGAAAGGAAGAGTAAAATAATTATTTGCTGCTGATATTGAAATTCCCAAAGACTCAACTTGAAAACTGTTTAATCAATAAATTCAGTAAAGTTGCAGGGTATAAAATCAATACACACTTAGCATAATACCTTCCAAGTCCATCTATGTTGTTGCAAATGGCAAAAATGCATTCTTTTTTATGGCTGAGAAGTATTACATTGTATATGTATACCACATCTTATTTATCCATTCTTCTGTTGATGGACACTTAGGTTGCTTTAATATCTTTGCAAATGTAAATAATGCTGCCATGAACATTGTGGTGCATGTATCTTTTCAAATTAGTGTGTTAGTATTTATTTTTCAGATAAATACCAAAGAGTGGAATTGTTGGGTCATATTGTAGCTCTATTTTTAGTTTTTTGAGAAACTGCCATACATTTTCTACAGTAACTGCACCAATTTACATTCCCACCAAAAGTGTAGGAGGGTTCCCTTTTCTCCACATCCTCACCAACATACATGTATTATTTGTGTTCTTTTTCTTGATAGCCATTCTGACAGGTGTGAAATGATATCTCTTGGTTTTAATTGGCATTTCTTTGAGTATTAATGATATTGAGCATCTATTCATTTGCCTGTTGGCCATCTGTATGACTTCTTTGGAAAAGTGTCTATTCAGGTCTTCTGCCCATTCCTTAACCAGCCTGTTTGTTTTTCTGATGTGGAGTGGTATGAGCTTTTTTATATATTTTGGATATTAACCCCTTACTGGTCATATCATTAGCAAAAACTTTCTCCCATTTAGTAGGTTGTCTTTCCATTTTGTTACCTTTCCAATGGTTACCTTTGCTGTGCAAAAGCTTTTAAGTCAATTAGGTCTCACTTGTGTGTTTTTGCTTTTATTTCATTTGCTTTAGAGACAGATCAAAAAGTAGTAGGATTTATTTTTATATTTTTAAATTAATTTTTATTGGAGTATAGTTGCTTTACAATGCTGAGTTAGTTTCTGCTGTACAGCAAAGTGAATCAGTTATACAAATACATATATCCACTTCCTTCCCATTTATGTCACCACAGAGCATTGAGTAGAGTTCCCTGTGCTATGCACTAGGTTCTCACTAGTTATCTATTTTATATATAGCAGTGTATATATGTCAATCTCAACCTGCCAATTCATGCCACTCCCCCCTTCCCCCCTTGGAAACTATGTTAGTTTTCTACATCTGTGACACCATTTATGCTTTGCAAATAAGTTCATCTGTACCATTTTCTAGATTCTACATGTAAGCAATATTATACAATATTTGTCTTTTTCTGTGTGACTTACATCACTTATTATGATAATCTCTAGGTCCATCCATGTCACTTCAAATGACATTATTTCATTCATTTTTATGGCTGAGTAATATTCCATTGTATATATGTACCGCATCTTCTTTATCCAATCCTCTGTCGATGGACATTTAGGTTGCTTCCATGTCCTGGCTATTGTAAATAGTGCTGCAATGAACATCAGGGTGCATGTATCCCTTTGAATTATGGTTTTCTCCATATATATGCCCAGGAATGGGATTACTGGGTCATATGTTAGCTCCATTTATAGGTTTGCAATGATCTTCCTTTCTGTTCTCCATAGTAGCTGTACCAATTTACATTCCCACCAACAGTGTGGAAGGGGTCCCTTTTCTCCACACCTTCTACCAACATTTATTGTTTGTAGATTTTTTGATTATGGCCATTCTGACCAGTGTGAGGTGATACATCACTGTAGTTTTGATTTACATTTCTCTCAAAATTAGTGATGCTGAGCATCTTTTTATGTGGTTTTTTTTTGCCATCTGTATGTCTTCTTTGGAGAAATGTCTACTTAGGTCTTCTGCTCATGTTTTGGATTCAGTTGTTTGGTTTTTTGATATTGAGCTGCATGAGCTATTTGTATATTTTGGAGATTAATCCCTTGTCAATTGCTTCATTTGCAAATATTTTCTCCCACTATGAGGGTTGTCTTTTCGTCTTGTTTATGGTTTCCTTTGCTGTGCAAAAGCTTTTAAGTTTAATTAGGTCCCCTTCATTTAAAAGAGTGTTCTGCCTATGTTTCCCTCTAAGGTTTTTATAGTATCCGGCTTTACATTTAGGTCTTTAATACATTTTGAGTTTATTTTTGTGTTTGGTGTTAGGGAATGTTCTAATTTCATTCTTCTACATGTAACTGTCCAGTTTTACCAGCACCACTTATTGAAGAAGCTGTCTTTTCTTCATTGTATATTCTTGTCTCCTTTGTCATAGGTTAGGTTATCATAGGTGTGTGGGATTATCTCTGGACTTTCAATCCTAATCCATCGATCTATATTTTTGATTTTGTGCCAGTACCATACAGTTGTGATGATGGTAGCTTTGTAGTATAATCTGAAGTCAGGGAGCCTGATTCCTCCAGCTCAGTTCTTCTTTCTCAAGACTGCTTTGATATTCTGGGGTCTTTTGTGTTTCCATAAAAATTATTTGTTCTAATTCTGTGAAAACTGCCCTTGGTAATTTGATAAGGATTGCATTGAATCTGTAGATTCTTTTGGTAATAATATAGTCATTTTCATAATACTGATTCTTCCAATCCAAGAACATGGCATATCTCTCCATTTGTTTGTGTTATCTTTGACTTCTTCCATCAGTACCTTATAGTTTTCTGAGTACAGGTCTTTTGCCTCCTTAGGTAGGTTTATTTCTAGGTATTTTATTGTTTTTGATGTGATCATAAATGTGATTGCTTTCTCAATTTCTCTTTCTGATTTTCATTGTTAGTATATAGAGATGCAAGAGATTTCTATGTATTAATTTTGTATCCTGCAACTTTACCAAATTCATTGATGAAATCTAGTAGTTCTTTGGTAGCATGTTTAGGATTTTCCATGTATAGTACCATGTCATCTGCAAAAAATGACAGTTTTACTTCTTCTTTTCCAATTTGGATTCTTTTATTTCCTTTTCTTCTCTGATTGCCATGGCTAGGACTTCCAAAACTGCATTGAATAATAGTGGTGACAGTGGACATCCTTGTCTCATTCCTGATCTTATAGGAAATGCTTTCAGCTTTTCACTATTGAGTATAATGTTAGCTGTAGGTTTGTCATACATGGTCTTTATTATGTCGAGGTAGGTTCCCTCAAGCCCATTTCTGGAGAGTTTTTATCATAAAAGTGTGATGAACTTTGTCAAAAGATTTTTCTGCATCTCTTGAGGTGATCATATGGTTTTTATTCTTCAATTTGTTAATGTGGTGTATCACATTGATTTGCGTATATTGAAGAATCCTTGCATCTCTGGGATAAATCCCATTTGATCATGGTGTGTGATCATTTTAATGTGTTGTTGGATTTAATTTGCTAATATATTGTTGAGGATTTTCCGTCTATGTTCATTGGTGATTTTGGCCGGTAATTTTCTTTTTTTGTGGTAACTTTGTCTGGTTTTGGTATCAGGGTGATGGTGGCCTCATAGAATGAGCTTGGGAGTGGTCCTTCCTCTGCATTTTTGCAAGAGTTACAGAAGAGAAGGTGTTAACTCTTCTCTAAATATTTGATAGAATTTTGCCTGTGAAGCCATCTGGTCCTGGACTTTTGTTTGTTGGGAGTTTTTTAATCACACTTTCAATTTCCTTACTTGTGATTGGTGTGTTCATATTTTCTATTTCTTTCTGGTTCAGTTTTGAAAGGTTGTTCCTTTCTAGGAATTTGTCCTTTTTTTCTAGGTTGTCCATTTTATTGGCATAAAATTGCTTGTAGTTGTTACTTATGATCCTTTGTATTTCTATGGTGTCCTTTGTAAATTCTCCTTTTTCATTTCTACTTTTATTGATTTGAGTTTTCTCTCTTTTTTTCTTGATGAGTCTGGGTAGAGGTCTATCAATTTTGTTTATCCTCTCAAAGAACTAGTTTTTAGCTTCATTGTTCTTTACTCTTGTTTTCTTCATCTCTATTTCTTTTATTTCTTCAGAAATCTATGATTTCTTTCCTTCTACTAAGTTTGGGTTTTGTTTGTTCTTGGATCTCTAGTTATTTTAGGGGTAAGGTTAGGTTGCTTATTTGAGATTTTTCTGGTTTCTTGAGGTACAGTTTTATTGCTTTATCTTCCCTCTTAGAACTGCTTTTTCTGTGTCCCACAGATTTCAGATCCACGTGTTTTTGTTATCATTTGTCTCTAGGAATTTTTTTATTTCCTCTTTGATTTCTTCCATGATACTTCTGTTATTTAATAATATATTGTTTGGGGGCTTCCTTTGCCATCCAGTGGTTAAGAGTTCATCTTCCAATTCAGGGAGTGCAGGTTCAAAACCTGGTCAGGGAACTAGGATCCCACATGCCTCATGGACAAAAAAACAAAACATAAAACAGAAGCAATATTGTAACAAATTCAATAAAAACTTAAAAATAAAACTTAAAAAATATATAGATATTTTTAGGCCCCCATGTTTGTGTTTTTTACAGTCTTTTTCTGTAATTGATTTATAATCTCATAGTATTGCTATCAGTAAAGATGCTTGATATGATTTCAATTTTCTTAAATTTATTAAGGCTTGATTTATTACCCAAGATATGATCTATCCTGGAGAATGTTCCATGTGCACTTGAGAAGGAAGTGTATTCTGCTGCTTTTGCATGGAATGCCATATAAACACCAATTAAGTGTATTTGGTCTAATGTGTCCTTTAAGACTTGTGTTTGCTTATTAATTTTCTGTCTGAATGATCTCTGTCTATTGGTTTAAATGGGGAGTTAAAGTCCACTAGTATGGTTTTACTGTCAATTTCCCCTTTGATGGATGTTAGCATTTGCCTTTTACATTGAGATGCTCCTATGTTGGGGTTATATATATTTACACTTGTTATATCTTCCTGATCATTATGGAGTGACCTTTCTTGTCTCCCTTAACAGTCTTTATTTAAAAGTCTATTTTGTCTGATATGGGTATTGTTACTTCAGCTTTGTTTTGCTTTCCATTTGCATGGAATATCATTTTCCATCCCCTCACTTTCAGTCTGTATGTGTCCCTAGGTCTGAAGTGGGTCTCTTGTAGACAGCATATATATGGGTCTTGTTTTTGTATCCATTCAGCCAGTCTGTGTCTTTTGGTGGGAGCATTTAATCCATTTACATTTAAGGTAATCATCAATATTTATGTTCCTATTCCCATTTTCTTAATTGTTTTGTGTTTGTTATTGTAAGTCTTTTTTCTTCCCTTCCTCTTTTTTTCTCTTCTCTTGTTTATTCTGCCTAGAGAAATTCCTTTAGCATTTGTCATAAAGCTGGTTTAGTAATGCTGAAATCTCTTAGTTTTTGCTTTTCTGTAAAACTTTTGATTTGTCCATTGAATCTGTATTATAGCCTTCCTGGTTGGAATATTCTTGGCTGTAGGTTTTTCCTTTTCATTACTTTAAATGTATCATGCCACATTGTTCTGAGCTGCACAGTTTCTGCTGAAAAATCAGCTGATAAACTTATCGGGATTCCCTTGTATGTTATTTGTTGCTTTTCCCTGGTGGCTTTTAATATTTTTATTTGTTTTTAATTTGTGCTACTTTGATTAATATGTTTCTAGGCACGTTCCTCCTTGGGTTTATCCTGTATGGGACTCTGTGCTTCCTGGATTTGAGTAACTATTGCCCTTCCCATGTTAAGGAAGTTTTTGACTACAATCTCTTCAAATATTTGCTCAAGCCCTTTCTATTTCTCTTCTTCTTCGAGATCCCATATAATTTGAATGTTGGTGCCTTTAATTATGTCCCAGAAGTCTCTGAGACTGTCCTCATTTATTTTCATTCTTTTATTATTTTATTCTGTGTGGCTGTTATTTCCACCATTCTGTCTTTCAGCTCACCCATCCATTCTTCTGCCTCAGTTATTATGTGACTGATTCTTTCTAGAGTATCTTTTCTTTTCAGTTATTGTATTGTTTATCTCTCTTTGTTTGTTCTTTAGTTTTTCTAGGTCCTTGTTAAACATCTCTTGCATCATCTCAATCTGTGCCTCCACTCTTTTCTTTCTTAAACATCTTTATTGGAGTATAATTGCTTTACAATGGTGTGTTAGTTTCTGCTATATAACAAAGTGAATCAATTATACATATACATATGTTTCCATATCTCTTCCCTCTTGTGTCTCCCTCCCTCCCACCCTCCCTATCCCACCCCTCTAAGTGGTCACAAATCACTGAGCTGATCTCGCTGTGCTATGTGGCTGCTTCCCACTAGCTATGTATTTTACGTTTGATAGTGTATATATGTCCATGCCACTCTCTCACTTTGTCACAGCTTACCCTTCCCCCCCCATATCCTCAAGTTCATTCCCTAGTAGGTCTGTGTCTTTATTCCCGTCTTATTCCTAAGTTCTTCATGACCTTTTTTTTCCTCTTAGATTCCATATATATATATATATATATATATATATATATATATATATTTTTATGTTAGCATACGGCATTTGTTTTTCTCTTTCTGACTTACTTCACTCTGTATGACAGACTCTAGGTCCATCCACCTCACTAAAAATATCTCAATTTCATTTCTTTTTATGGCTGAGTAATATTCCATTGTATATATGTGCCACATCTTCTTTATCCATTCATCCAATGATGGACACTTAGGTTGCTTCCATGTCCTGGCTATTGTAAATAAAGCTGCAAGGCCAGACACTATCAAACTCTTAGAGGAAAACATAGGCAGAACACTCTATGACATAAATCACAGCAAGATCCTTTTTTACCCAAAAAGGGTCAAAAAGGATCTTGAGAAATGGAAATAAAAACAAAAATAAACAAGCGGGACATAATGAAACTTAAAAGCTTTTGCACAGCAAAGGAAACCATAAACAAGACCAAAAGACAACTCTCAGAATGGGAGAAAATATTTGCAAATGAAGCAACTGACAAAGGATTAATCTCCAAGATTTTCAAGCAGCTTATGTAGCTCAATAACAACAACAACAAAAAAAAAAAACAACCAAATCCCAAAATTGACAGAAGAACTAAATAAACATTTCTCCAAAGAAGATATACAGATTGCCAACAAACACATGAAAGAATGCTCAACATCATTAATCATTAGAAAAATGCAAATCAAAACTACAGTGAGATGTCATCTCACACTGGTCAGAATGGCCACCATCAAAAAATTTAGAAACAATAAATGCTGGAAAGGGTGTGGAGAAAAGGGAACCCTCTTGCACTGCTGGTGGGAATGTAAATTGATACAGCCACTATGGAGAACAGTATGGAGGTTCCTTAAAAAATTAAAAATAGAACTACCATACCACCCAGGAATCCAACTACTGGGCATATACCCTGTGTCTCCATTCTTTTTTTGAGATCTTGGTTCATCTTTAATGTAATTATTTTGAATTATTTTTCAGGTAGATTGCCTAACTAATCTTTATTTACTTGATCTTTTTTATCTTGCTCCTTTGTCTGCAACAAATTTCTCTGTCATCTCATTTTGTCTAACTTATTGTGTCTGTGGTCTTCTTTCTGCAGGTTGCAGCATTGTAGCTCCTCTTTCTTCTTGCGCCTGTCCCCTGCTCTGTGAGATAGACATTGAGCAGGGCTTCCTATTTGCTCTATGGTTGTCAATGCCCTGTCAGGCACATGAGGTTCTCCCTAGTTGTTGAAGTAGAGGCCCCGAATTCTTCTTCTTAGCTGTGAGGAAGGCAGAATTGGATCACTCTCAGAGTGAGAGAAGACTCTGAGTATTCCTCCTCTGGTGCTGTTCACTTGTGCGTGTGTTCTGTTCTGTCCCCTTTCACCTGTTGTACAGGCTCACAAAGTACACTGTTATTGGCACTGCTTTTGATCCCACCTTAATTGTGGGTATGCCAGCAACTGGCCCTGGTGACTCTCAGGTGTTGTCTTCACCAGGCCACTGGCACAGATCCACTGAGGTCAGTTCCCTGGACTGCAGTAACCATGAACCTGGACCTGCTGTGTGAGCTATGGAGGCATCTCGGACTCTGGTCTGGCTCAACCCTCACAGGAACATGCCCACAAAGCCCACAGCTGCTAAAGCCAGATCCATCACAGCTTCAGGAGCACTTGTTGTCCTTTGAGATGTTCTACAGGCACTGAATTTAAGAAGCCATTAGTGGAGGTGTAACTCCATGGTTCTTGTAGCCATGAGGAGAGATTTCTGCTCTTCTTCCTTAGTTGTACAGTCCCTGGGCTCAGCTGTGGTTTCAGCCTTACCCCTGTGTGTGATCCTCCCAGCAGTGTCTGCTCCTGAGGCTGCCCCAAAGCACATGTGACCATGCAGGCCAGCAGGGGAGGTGTTGAGGGATGTGGCTACTGGGGATGACATGGCTGGAAGTTGGCTGGGGTGGTATTGCTATGATTTATGTTAGAGTATTCTGCTTATGCTTTCTTTTAGTTTATTTTTGTATATGGTGTTAGAGAATGTTCTAATTTCATACTTTTACATGAAGCTGTCCAGTTCCCCCAGCACCACTTATTGAAGAGAGTGTCTTTTCTCCATTGTATATTCTTGTCTCCTTTGTCAAAGATTAATTGACCATAGGTGGATGCATTTATTTCTGCACTCTCTACTCAGCCATAAAAATGAATGAATATTTTCCATTTGCAAAAACTTGAATGCACTTGGAAGGTATTATGCTAAGTGAAATAAGTCAGACAGAGAAAAAAGATACTGTGTAATATAACTTATATATGGAATATAAAAAGAAAGCAATCTTTTAAATATAACAAGAAAAAAACAGACTCACAGATATGGAGAAAAATTTAGTGATCACCAGTGGAGAGAGGGAAGGGGGAAGGGGCTAGTTTGGGGTAGTGCATTAAGAGGTAAAAACTATTATGTATAAAATAAATAAGTTATAAAGATGTACTGCAAAACATGGAGTATATAGCCAGGAACTTTTAGTAAGTAAAAAAGGAATATAACATTTAAAAATTGTGAATCACTATGTTGTACACTTGTATCTTATGTAATATTGTACATCAACTATATCTCAATAAAAAATTCAAGACACAGAATTCAGTTGCTTTTCTATACAGTAACAATGAAAAATCTGAAAAAGAAATAAAACTATTTAATTCATATTAACATCAAAAACAATAAAATATCTGCAAATAAATTTAACTAAGTAAGTGAAAGATCTATACAATAAAAACTACAATGTGTTGCCAAAGAAATCAAAGGACAAACAAAAAAATAGAAGCATGTACTTCATTTGTGGATTGAAAGCTAAAATTACTAAAATGTCCATGCTACCCAAAGCCATCTATAGATTCAATGTAACCTCTACCAAAAATCCAATGGCATTTTTCACAGAAATAGAAAAAAATGGTAAATGTTATATGGAACCATGAAAGACCCCAAATAGCCAAAGAAATCATGACAAAGAAAAACAAATCCAGAGGCATTATACTTTCTGATTTCAAACTATTCTACAAAGCTATAATATTTAAAAGAATACAGTACAGGTGTTAAAAATAGATACATACAACAATGGAATAGAAAAGAAAGCTCAGAATTAAATACCCATGTATATGGTTAACTAATATTTGATAGGGGAACCAGGAACTTCCATTGGGGGCAGTATGGTCTCTTCAACAAATTGTGTCAGGAAAACTGGAAAACACATGCATAAAAATGAAATTGGACCCCTATATTACACAACTCAAAAAGTTAACTCAAAGTATATCAAAGACTTAAACATAAGATGTGATACCATAAAACTCCTAGAAGAAAACATAGGGAATAAGATTTTTGACATTAGTCTTGACAATGCTTTTTTTGGATTTGACAACCAAAACAAAAGTGACAAAAGAAAAAAAACAAGTGAGACCACATCAAACTAGCAAGCTTCTGCTTGGCAATAGAAACAATCAGCAACATAAAAAGGCAACATGTGGAGTTGTAGAAAATAGTTGTAAACGATGTATCTAATAATTGATTAATATCCAAAATATATAAAGAGCTAATGTAAGTCAATAACAAACAAGCAAACCAAATCTGATTTTAAAAATGGGCAGAGGGGGTGGCTTCCCTGGTGGTGCAGTGGTTGAGGGTTCGCCTGCCTAAGCAGGGGACATGGGTTTGTGTCCTAGTCCAGGAAGATCCCACATGCCACGGAGTGACTGGGCCCGTGAGCCATGGCCATGGAGCCTGTGCATCCGGAGCCTGTTCTCCACAATGGGAGAGGCTGCAACAGTGAGAGGCCCATGTACTGTAAAAAAAAAAAAAAAAAAAGGCAGAGGAACTAATCAGACATTTCTCCAAAGAAGACATCCAAATAGACAACAGGTACAAGAAAAAGTATTCAACATCAAGAATCGCCAGGGAAGTGTAAACTAAAACCACAATGAGATATCTCCTGACACCTATAAGAATGGCTATTATCAAGAAGATAAGAAATGACAAGTGTTGGTGAAGATGTGGAGAAATGGGAATCCTGTACACTGTTGATGGTACTATAAACTGGTTCAGCCACTATGGAAAACAGTGTGGAAGTTCCTTAAAAAATTAAAAATAGATCTATCATATGGTCCAGTAATCTCACTTTTGGGTATATATCCAAAGGAGGTGAAAATAGGTTACACAAGGGATACCTGCACTCCCTTTATTGCAGCATTATTCACAGTAGCCATGATGTGGAAATAACCTAAGAAGTGTCCATCAATAGATGAATGGATAAAGATGTGGTATTTATATGTACAATGGAATACTATTCAGGCATGAGAAAAAGGAACATTCTGCCATTGCCACAATATGAATGGAACTTGAGGTCTTTATTCTGAGAGAAGTCAGACAGAGTAAAACAAATATGGCATGTCATCACTTATATGTTGAATCTAAAAGAGTCAAACTCATAAAAATAAAGTAGTAAGAAAATAAATAAATAAATAAAAATAAAGTAGTTAGGTGGTTAGCAGTGGCTGGGAGGATGGGGAAATTGGGAAGATATTGGTCCAATGGTACAAGCTTACATTTAGAAGATGAATAAGTTCTGGAAATCTAATAAACTGTTTAGTGATTTTAGTCCACAATATGGTATTATATAATTCAAAGTTGCCAAAAACTAGTTCTTAAATATTCTCAGGAGAAAATAAAATGATAATTATGTGATGTGATGGAGGTGCTAGCTAACACTTCAGTGCTAAAAGTACTGCAATATATAAATATGTCAAGTCAACAAGTTGTACACCTTAAAATTACACAATATTATGTGTCAATTATGCCTCAATTTTAAAACGACTGAATATTCTAATTAAGATAAATATAATATTGGATTTGGGTAGAAGGAAATAGAAGTATACAGGAAAAAAATTTTCAAACATGGTAAACATTGATAATAATGGGAAAGAAATACTAGGAAAGTACAATCAGAAAAAGAATTTTAAAATGGCTATATTAGTATTAGACAATGTAGAGTTTAAGGTAAAAAACAGAAAATTAACTGGATATTATATAATGATAAACAGTTTATTTTTATAAAATTATAGTTAGTAATATGTAAAAGTCAAAATAACATAGCAGTGAAGTAAAGAAAAATAATCTGAAACATAGGGAGATGGTATTGAAACAAATATAATGCATTTGTTTATTATAAGAGGATATTATACACCTCTTCTAGAAAAGAACAAAGGTAGTAGATTACAATATGTATGGCTACAAAAGAACTACACAATGCAAATAATAGACCTGATTCAAAGATATATAGAAAATCTTCATATTAGACAGATCATATGCATATTGTTTTCCTAGACACATGGGCCTTTTATAAAAATAACTTGTTACATACTTGAATTCAAATAAAATTTTAAGGCATTTTTAATAGAAGAGATTTTTGCAAGACAAATTATCATATTTTAATCAATAAAGTTAAGAATACATGCAAATTTTGACCAATTTTTTTTTTTTTGTGGTACGTGGGCCTCTCACTGTTGTGGTCTGTCCCGTTGTGGAGCACAGGCTCCAGATGTGCAGGCTCAGTGGCCATGGCTCATCGGCCCAGCCGCTCCACGGCATATGGGATCTTCCTGGACTGGGGCACGAACCTGTGTCCCCTGCATTGGCAGGCAGATTCTCAACCACTGCACCACCAGGGAAGCCCCCAAAATCTTAAGCATCTGAGAATAAAGAGGTACAGTACAACACAATCCATGAACCAAGAGGTTATTAAAAGGAAATTTATCAATTATGTGAAAAAAATTAAAAAGAGAAGTTTCCTCACAAATAAGTTTACAGTTATCAAATATGTTAGAAAAAATTATCTTATTACATTCATTATCTTTCTTTATAACTTTTAAATCATGGAGTTTTAAAATATATATAAAAATAGAGAAAATAATATGATGAACCACACATATCCATCACTTAGCTTCAGTCATTACCCACATTTTATTAATATTTTTTCATCTGGATTTTCCTTTTTTGTTGGAATAACTTTGAAAGAAATCGGAGACATCACATCATGTCATTCATAAATATTTTGAGTACACATTTCTCTGAGTAAAAAATATTTTTCACATTCAGAATATGGTTAAATAATTCCTTGCAGTCCTTTGTAAATATTTATTTTTCCCTAGTGTATCCTTACAACTGGTAGTCAGATGTGTAAAGGAGTGTTTAGGATATATATTTATACTTTGAGGCCTAGACTATTTCACTCGTAGAGCTGCATACTTCCTACTGCATCATATCAAGAGGCTCATAATATATTACTTTTCCACTTTTAGTAATGTGAAAACTGGTCAATATGTAGGAGTTGTCAGCCTGATTCATCTGTTTTAAAAATCTCATCAGGTTTTGTACGAGGGGAAGATGGGTGAAGAGTAAGACGTGGAGATCACCTTCCTCCCCACAGATACACCAGAAATACATCTACACGTGGAACAACTCCTACAGAACACCTACTGAACGCTGGCAGAAGACCTCAGACCTCCCAAAAGGCAAGAAACTCCCCACATACCTGGGTAGGGCAAAAGAAAAAAAAGAAGAAAACAGAGACAAAGGAATAGGGAAGGGACCTGCACCAGTGAGAGGGAGTTGTGAAGGAGGAAAGGTTTCCACACACTAGGAAGCCCCTTCGTGGGTGGAGACTGTGGGTGGCGGAGGGGGGGAGCTTTGGGACCGCGGAGGAGAGCGCAGCAACAGGGGTGCAGAGGGCAAAATGGGGAGATTCCTGAAAAGAGGATCAGTGCTGACTGGCACTCACCAGCCCAAGAGGCTTGTCTGCACACCCGCCAGGGTGGGCGGGGTTGCGAGCTAAGGCTCGGGCTTCAATTTGGTGGCGTGAACACAGCTGGAAGGGGTTAGTGCACCACAGCTAGCTGGAAGGGAGTCTGGGAAAAGGTCTGGAGCTGCCAAAGAGGCAAGAGACTTTTTCTTCCCTCTTTGTTTTCAGGTGCACGAGGAGAGGGGATTAAGAGCACTGCTTAAAGGAGCTCCAGAGACAGGCGCGAGCCGCGGCTAAAAGCGGGGACCCCAGAGACGGGCAGGAGATGCTAAGGCTGCTGCTGCCACCACCAAAAAGCCTGTATGCGAGCACAGGTCACTATCCACACCTCCTTTCCGGGGAGCCTGTGCAGGTGGCCACTGCTGGGTTCCCAGGATCCAGAGACAACTTAACCGGCCAAACACACGATGAGCCTCAGACTGGTGCAACGTCACACTGGTCTCTGTCGCCACAGGCTCACCCCACACTCCATGCCCCTCCCTCCCCCCAGCCTGAGTGAGCCAGAGTCCCCGAATCAGCGGCTCCTTTAACCCCATCCTGTCAGAGAAAAACAGACACCCTCCAGCGACCTACACACAGAGGCGGGGCCAAATCCAAAGCTGAGCCCCTGGGAGCTGTGAGAACAAAGAAGGGAAAGGGAAATCTCTCCCAGCAGTCTCAGCAGCAGTGGATTAAAGCTCCACAATCAACTTGATGTACCCTGCATCTGTGGAATACATGAATAGACAACAAATCATCCCAAATTGAGGAGGTGGACTTTGAGACCAAGATTTATGATTTTTTCCCCTTTTCCTCTTTTTGTGAGTGTGTATGTGTATGCTTCTGTGTGAGATTTTGTCTGTATAGCTTTACATCCACCATTTGTCCTAGGGTACTATCCATCTGTTTTTTTTAATTGTTTTTCTTTCTTAATAATTAATTTTAATAACTCGGTTTTATTTTACTTTATCTTTTCTTTATTTCTTTCTTCCTTCCTTCCTTCCTTCCTTCCTTCCTTCCTTCCTTCCTTCCTTTCTTTCTTTCTTTCTTTCTTTCTTTCTTTCTTTCTTTCTTTCTTTCTTTCTTTCTTTCTTTCTTTCTTTCTTTCTTTCTTTCTTTCTTTCTTTCTTTCTTTCCTTCCTTTCCTCCTTTAGACAACGTATCATCCAAATAGAGGAGGTAGACTTTGAGAGGAAGATTTGTGAACTTTTCCCCTTTTCCTCTTTTTGTGAGTGTGTATGTGTATGTTTCTGTGTGAGATTTTCTCTGTATAGCTTTACTTTCACCTTTTGTCCTAGGGTTCTAACCATCCATTTTTAAAATTTTTTTCTTTCTTAATAATTAATTTTAATAGCTCTATTTTATTTTATTTTATCTTCTTTCTTTCTTTTTTTCTTTCTTTCCTTTCTTCCCTCCTTTAGACAACAAATCATCCAAATTGAGGAGGTGGACTTTGAGAGTAAGGTTTATGATTTTTTTCCACTTTTCCTTTTTGTGAGTGTGTATGTGTATGCTTCTGTATGAGATTTTGTCTGTATAGCTTTGCTTCCACCATTTGTCCTAAGGTTCTATCTGTCTGTGGTTTTTGTTTTAAAATTTTTTTCTTAATAATTATTTTTAATTAAAAACTTTATTATATTTTACACTAATTTATTTTACTTTATCTTCTTTCTTTCTTTCTTTTTTCCTTGCTTCCCTCCTTCCTTCCTCCCACTGTCCCTTGCTCCCTCCCTCCCTCCCTCTTTCCTTTCTTTCTTATTTTCCTTCTTTCCTTCTTTCCTTCCTTTCTTTCTTTCTTTCTTTTTTCTTCTACTAATTCTTTCTCTCTACTTTTTCTCTCTTTTATTCTGAGCCATGTGGTTGAAAGGCTCTTGGTGCTGCAGCCAGCAGTCAGTGCTGTGCCTCTGAGGTGGGAGAGCCAACTTCAGGACACTGGCCAGCAAGAGACCTCCCAGCTCCACATAATATCAAATGGCGAAAATCTCCCAGAGATCTCCATCACAACGCCAGCACCCAACTTCACTCAATGACCGGCAAGCTACAGTGCTGGACACCCTATGCCAAACAACTAACAAAACAGGAACACAACCCCACCCATTAGCATAGAGGGTGCCTAAAATCATAATAAGTCCACAGACACCCCAAAACACACCACCAGATGTGGACCTGCCCACTAAAGAGACAAAAGCCAACCTCATCCACCAGAACACAGGCACTAGTCTGCTCCAACAGGAAGCCTACACAAACCACTGAAAAAACCTTACCACTGGGGACAGACACCAAAAACAACGGGAACTACAAACCTGCAGCCTGCAAAAAGGAGACCCCAAACACAGTAAGATAAGCAAAATGAGAAGACAGAAATACACACTGCAGATGAAGGAGCAAGATAAAAACCCACCAGACCTAACAAGTGAAGAAGAAATAAGCAGTCTACCTGAAAAAGAATTGAGAATAATGATAGTAAAGATGATCCAAAATCTTGGAAATAGAATAGACAAAATGCAAGAAACATTTAACAAGGACCCAGAAGAACTAAAGATGAAACAAACAACGATGAACAGCACAATAAGTGAAATGAAAAATACACTAGATGGGATCAATAGCAGAATAACTGAGACAGAAGAACGGATAAGTGACCTGGAAGATAAAATAGTGGAAATAACTACTGCAGAGCAGAATAAAGAAAAAAGAATGAAAAGAACTGAGGACAGTCACAGAGACCTCTGGAACAACATTAAAAGCACCAACATTTGAATTAACAAAGAAGGAGAAAAAACATATGATCATCTCAATAGATGCAGAGAAAGCTTTTGAAAAAAATTAAACACCCATTTTTGATAAAAACCCTGCAGAAAGTAGGCATAGAGAGAACTTTCCTCAACATAATAAAGGGCATATATGACAAACCCACAGCCAACATCATCCTCAATAGTGAAAAACTGAAAGCATTTCCACTAAGATCAGGAACAAGACAAGGTTGCCCACTCTAACTGCTCTTATTCAATATAGTTTTGGAAGTTTTAGCCACAGCAATCAGAGAAGAAAAGGAAATAAAAGGAATCCAAATCAGAAAAGAAGAAATAAAGTTGTCACTGTTTGCAGATGACATGATACTATATATACAGAATCCTAGAAATGCTACCAGAAAACTACTAGAGCTAATCAATGAATTTGGTAAAGTTGCAGGATACAAAATTAATGCACAGAAATCTCTGGAATTCCTATACACTAATGATGAAAAATCTGAAAGTGAAATCAGGAAAACACACCCATTTACCATTGCAACAAAAAGAATAAAATTTTTAGGAATAAACCTACCTAAGGAGACAAAAGACCTATATGCAGAAAATTATAAGACACTCATGAAAGAAATAAAACATGAAACAAATAGATGGAGAGATATACCATGTTCTTGGATTGGAAGAATCAACATTGTGAAAATGGCTCTACTACCCAAAGCAATCTACAGATTCAATGCAATCCCTATCAAAGTATCACTGGCATTTTTCACAGAAATAGAACAAAATTTCACAATTTATATGGAAACACCAAAGACCCCGAATAGCCAAAGCAGTCTTCAGAATGAAAAACGGAGCTGGAGGAATCAGGCTCCCTGACTTCACACTATACTACAAAGCTACAGTAATGAAGACAGTATGGTATTGGCACAAAAACAGAAAAATAGATCAATGGAAAAGGATGGAAAACCCAGAGATAAACCCACGCACATATGTTCACCTTATCTTTGATAAAGGTGGCAGGAATGTACAGTGGAGAAAGGACAGCCTCTTCAATAAGTGGTGCTGGGAAAACTGGACAGGTACATTTAAAAGTATGAGATTAGATCACTCCCTAAACCCATACACAATAATAAGCTCAAAGTGTTTTAAAGACCTAAATGTATGGCCAGAAACTATCAAATTCTTAGAGGAAAGCATAGGCAGAGCACTCTATGACATAAATCACAGCAAGATCTTTTTTGACCCACCTCCTAGAGAAATGGAAATAAAAAGAAAAATAAACAGATGGGACCTAATGAAACTTCAAAGCTTTTGCACAGCAAGGAAACCATAAACAAGACCAAAATAAAACCCTCAGAATGGGAGAAAATATTTGCAAATGAAGAAACTGACAAAGGATTAATTTCCAAAATTTACAAGCAGCTCATGCAGCTCAATAACAAAAAAACAAGCAACCCTATCCAAAAATGGGCAGAAGACCTAAATAGACATTTCTCTAAAGAAGATATACAGACTGCCAACAAACACATGAAAGAATGCTAACATCATTAATCATTAGAGAAATGAAAATCAAAACTACAATGAGATATCATCTCACACCAGTCAGAATGGCCATCATCAAAAAATCTAGAAACAGTAAATGCTGGAGAGGGTTTGGAGAAAAGGGAACACTCTTGCACTGCTGGTGGGAATGTGAATTGGTACAGCCACTATGGAGAACAGTATGTAGGTTCCTTAAAAACTACAAATAGAACTACCATATGACCCAGCAATCCCTCTATTGGGCATATACCCTGAGAAAACCAAAATTCAAAAAGAGTCATGTACCAAAATGTTCATTGCAGCTCTATTTACAATAGCCCAATGATGGAAACAACCTAAGTGCCCATCATCAGATGAATAGATAAAGAAGATGTGGCACATATATACAATGGAATATTACTCAGCCATAAAAAGAAACGAAATTGAGCTATTTGTAATGAGGTGGATAGACCCAGAGTCTGTCATACAGAGTGAAGTAAGTCAGGAAGGGAATGACAAATACCATATGCTAACACATATATATGGAATTTAAGAAAACAATAATGCCATGAAGAACCTCGGGGTAAGACAAGAATAAAGACACAGACCTACTAGAGAACAGACGTGAGGATATGGGGAGTGGGCAGGGAGAGCTGTGACAAAGTGAGAGAGAGGCATGGACATATATACACTACAAAATGTAAGGTAGATAGCTAGTGGGAAGCAGCCTCATAGCACAGGGAGATAAGCTACGTGCTTTGTGACCGCCTGGATGGTTGGGATAAGGAGGGTGGGGGGGGAGGGAGATGCAAGAGGGAAGAGATATGGGAACATATGTATATGTATAACTGATTCACTTTGTTATAAAGCAGAAACTAACACACCATTGTAAAGCAGTTATACCCCAATGATGATGATAAGAAAAAAATCTCATCAAGCTTTCATCAATGGATATAGTAACCATTATACATGATTTCCTTAAGAATAGCAAAAGTCACATTTCTTTTTTATTGTTTCATCTTTCTGGAGGTTCATTATGAATAAATATTGTATATATTTTAGGTGCAAAACATGATTTGTTATGTGTATTTTTTAGATTACACATAAAAATGAGATTATACAGCATTTATCTTTCTGTATGTGGCTTATTTTACTTAGCATGATGTCATCTGGGTTCAGCACATCACAAACGGCAAGATTTCCTTCTTTCATGGCTGAATTATATTCCATTGAATATATGTAACCAAATTTCTCTTATATATTTATTCATCTATGGACACTTAGGTCATTTCATGTCTTGGCGACTGTGAATAATGCTGCAATGAACATGGGAGTGCAATAAACATGGAAGTACAATATCTCTTTATGATACTGGTTTCTTTTACTTTGGTCATATACCCAGAAGTGAGATTGCTAGATCATACAACAGGTCTATTTTAAATTTTTGAGGAATCATCATGTTGTTTTCCATAACGGTTGTACCAGTTTACCTTCCCAACATTAGTGTACAAGGGTACATTTATTGCCACACCCTCATCAACACTTGTTATCTCTTATCATTTTGATAATAGCCATTCTAACATTTGTGAGGTAATATTCTTGTGAGGTTGATTTGTATTTCCCTGATGATTAGTGATGTTGAGCATCTTTTTATGTACCTGTTGGCCATTTGTATGTCTTCTTTGCAAAATCAACTATTCAGAACCTCTGCTTATTTTTCAATTGCATTCATTGCTTTTTTTGCAATTGAGTTGTATGAGTTTTTATATACTTTTTACAGTTTTACTGAGGTATAATTTAGAAATAAAATTGTATAAAATCATGGTATACAACATAATGCATTGATATATATATTTGTTGTGAAATTATTAGCAGAATAAAGTTAAAATATCCATCACTACACATATTTGGATGTTAAACCTTTATTATCAGATATGTGATTTGCAAAGTTTTCTTTCATTCTATAGGTTGCCTTTTCATTTTGTTGATTGTTTCCTTTGTTGTGCAGAATTGTTTTAGTTTAATGTGGTCTCATTTGTTCATCTTTGCTTTAGTTTCCAGTGCTTTTGGTGTCATATATCCAAAAAATTATTGAAAAGAATAATGTAAAGGAACTTTTCTCCTATGTTTTCTTCTAGGAGTTCTACAGTTTTAGGTCTTCTGTTCGGGCCTTTAATCAGTTTTCAGTTGATTGTTGTGTATGGTTTAAATAGGTTTCAATTTCATTCTTTCCCATATGGATTTCCAGTTTTCCCAGCACTATTATTGCCCAATTGTGTATTCTTGGCACTCTTGTCTATGATTAACTTTCCTTAGAGGTATATATATATATATATATATATATATATATATATATATATCTGAGCAGGCACTTACACAACAATCTACCCTGTGACACCAAGGCATCAGAGTTAACTGTTGGGACATTAACACCCAGATAGTGGATATGTTAAAAGTCAAGAGTGGGACATATTATAACCAAGAATGTACACATCTGATTGAGATTATAGTAGCAAATCCTACAATACTTATACATGCAACAATCTAAAATCCAATCCATAACAATTGTCCCAAATTTGAAGGGTCCAGCCATAAAAATAGGTCAGTGATCTAGGGGTCCCTCAGAATCTTTTCAAAGATTTGTGTAATATTGTGGAGTGTTTAGCATCTTGGGCTATATGGGCAGATGAGGAGGTCTCTGAGGTGGTGATATGTCCTTAAAGCATCACCTATATTTTAGGAGGCATAAACATCTCCAGCAGCATATTCTTGGGATGGGACAATATCATCTGAATCAGTATCCTCTCCAGGGTTGAGTCTATCTCACTCACAGGTTAGGTTCTCTGGAGTGGTGCCTTCCATGGAACAGATGACATTTCCATGTTACCATCCAGTAGAGTTATTTGTCATGGCCTGAGGGTAAGCTAGCCTGCTAAAACTTGGAGGCTTCTCTAAAGACTTAACTGCCTATTCAATGCATGCTGCTAGTGGAACAAATTGTTAAGAGCTCTGGAGTCTTTGGGGTCCCATGTAGCAATGGAATGGTGGTTGCCCTTACATTCCCCAGTAACTCATTCAAAGCACATAAAGATTCTGGGCACATTTATATTCTAGGCTAAGATATCTAAGGCTAAGGTATCTAAGGCTAAGGCTAAGATATCTAAGGCTAAGATATCTAAGGCTAAGGCTTAGATATCTAGGCTAAGATATCTAAGATTTATATTCTAGGCTAAGATATCTAGGCTAAGATATCTTATGGATGCTACTTAGGAACTCCTGGGAGCAACCTGTGTGGGCAATGGGCAAATTATGGGAGTACAGTCCCTGTAGCCAAGTGTGTTTAATATGCAGGGAATCATAGGGCCAGTTAGCTTGTAGCAATATTTTGTGTAAAGAAGTTGAACAGCAATTGTCATTTAAACATTCTTTCCAGAGGTCTCACTGCCTATAAAGGGATTCAAACACTTTGCTGCCCAGACTCAATGGCATGCTGGCCTGAGCCCTTCCTACAGGGCTCTCCAATATCCCTGCTTTTCCACCCAGTGGCACAATTGTGATCTGGAGCATACTGTTCCAGTGTTATATCTGTTTGATGGTTACGACCAAGGGGTCTACCAGTAACCCTATCACCCAGACTATAGAAAACAATAAGAATAGCCATAGTCATATAGGACATTGACATTTGATGAACTTGGGTTGGGTTCCTTCTGGATAAGCTATTTGTATGTTGATTAATAGCTGAGTATGTGTGTTCTCTGTGAGAAAGTCAGGGGTAATCTCGTTTAGTGTGCAGAAGGGCCACAACATGTAGCTTTCTCACCATGCTCTCATCTCCCAATATAGTTTGTATCTGCCAAGTGGAGAGTTTCTTTTCCTCTTCCAGACTGAAGTGTTGCCACTGATTGGTCTTGGGGTAATGATTTCTACTTCCTCTAAATTGGTATGGGAACTTAATTTCATTAGCCAGCACTTATAGTCAGTATATTTAGGGAGAAGAACTCTTTTGGAAAGTCTTCAGCATTGTCAGGGTTTCCAAAGAAATGATATCACACTAACTTGGTGTGCTTTTGGCCAGGGAGACATTCAATTATGAGAGAATCATATTGGACTATCCACTCTCAATTGGTTTGTCAGCATGAAGCAAATGACATGATGATCAAAAAATAAGAGCAAAGCAGGGAAGTGGAGTCAAAGAATAAAATAAAAAGGACATCATCTTAGAGGGTAGAGGCTTGAGGATTGCCAGAGATGACAAAACAAGGAATATTGAAGAGTGTATAATAGTTTGTATGCGGGGTATGAAGGCTCAGGGCACAAGAGTTAAGCAAGATGAGGGCCTGGGACAAGACTTCAACCCATTTCAAGGACTACCTGAAAAAAATTTAAGTACTTTTTTTTCAGAAGCCTGCTAAGATGCTCAATGAGGTCAGCAGCCTGAGGGTGATAGTCTAAATGGAAGTTCCAAATGTTGAAGAGCCCACTGCTTAGTTTCCTGAGAGGTAAAATGTGCACCCTTGTCACAGTTAATAAAATCTGGGACTCCAAAGGGAATAAGAATAAATTTAGAAAGGAAAAATATTACCTGTTTTGAAGAGGAATTCCAGTTAGGGATCATCAAGAGACATCCCATGCCAGTATCAATGATTGTGATGGCATATCTGGATGTACCAACAGAACGAACAGTGGGCCAAAGAAATTAGTCAGCAGGAATATGGTTGGTCTCCCCAGGGAATATGTCCCCATCTGAATAGCCTCTATCTTTTTGTTTGGGAGCAGAGAATGCAGTCATCTACCACAACCTTGGCTGCCACTGATGAGAGGGGAGTTTCCTTGTTTGAGCCCAAGTTGTTAAGACATAAATTCCCCAATGACTCAAGGTTGTGTAGTCCCATTTCTTGAGCTGGAAGGAAGGCTCAGTATCCTGAGGAGTTTCAACTTAAAACAAACAGCCTTCCAGATATTTCTCTAGCAGAGATGAGTTTATTTGGGATCAACTGAGAATTGCAATTCAGGTTCTACAACCATGGTGAAACACATGCAACTCCCTGCATAGGAAGAGAAGGAGAATGTTTTTAATAGAGGGAGAAGGAAGTTGAGAGGGCTTTAGTAAACAGAAGCCATGGTTTCCATTAGCTGAGTCCCGGCCAAGAAACAAGAGTAGTCTTTCTTCTTCCTGTTGGGCTCTGCTATTGTTGTCATGTGTGAGCGTTCCCTCTTCTGGTTTACCAAATCTATTTAAATGAGTTTTCTGTTTATTATTTTTTATACTTACACCTTTTGATCAAGATCTTTCTCTGAAAACATCACTGATCAAGAGTCTGATTTTACAATTTCAGCAGCTTTTGTCAATCTGGGCCAAGCAGATTGGAAACCTATTGAGATCACACTTGAGTAAAAAGGAGGGGTAAGAGGGAGAGAGAACTCACAGGTAATTTTTATCTAAATTCCATATGTTATTGAAAGAATAAACATTGGAGATTATCTGAAGTGTTGTGTCATCGTCAAAGTTTTGGCAACATACCTCTAACAGGTTTGGTCCAGATATCTTGGGAAAAGTGTCTTATCAGATGTCTGCTTCAAATCCTTGAAATCTTTACCTTCAGGCCACAAGAAGATGTGTAGTTCCAGTCAGTTTCAGTGCTTTCTTTAGGTGTGTCACTTGAATCCAAGAGTCTATTTTTGGACATGGTGGCACAAGAGGTGATTAGCAGTACCTGATAAAGGCCTTTACAACAAGATTGAAGAGAGTTCTAGAGGTGTCTTTTCCAGTAGACAAAGTATCCAGGAGAAAGGTGTGATGCTTAAGGTCTCTGTATTACAAGAGGGCACAGGAAAATGTTGTTCTGGCAAAACATGGTTACTTTTAATAGAAGTAATTGGGCTTTTGCAATTTTCGAGTATCTCCTTTTATCAGCTGGGGTGAAAAGAAGCAGGAGTCAAGTGCACTGGGCATCCTGTGACTATCATAAAGGGTGAGAATTTATGTGTTCTAAAACGGGTGGCTCTGACATTTACAATTCCATAAAAGTTAAAAGGATTATAAAAAATATTATGAACAATTGTACACCAACACATGGGATACCTAGATGAAATGGATAATTTCTAGAAACACGCACACCTTGAAGACTGAATTATGAAGAATTATGAATAAAGAGAAAATGTGAACAGGCCAATAATGAATAAGTAGATTGAGTTTTCAAAGAACTCCCAATAAAAAGGGCCAGTGCAAGATGGCTTTATTGGAGAATTCTACCAAAAACTTTA
The DNA here is from genome assembly GCF_964270905.1 of Leucopleurus acutus. NCBI lineage: Eukaryota > Metazoa > Chordata > Mammalia > Artiodactyla > Delphinidae > Leucopleurus > Leucopleurus acutus. Next base: position 75,182,365 of record NC_139148.1, read on the forward strand.
AAGAAGGCCCATTCTGCAGGAACATCTTTAAGCAGGAAGCACAAGAGAATGAAAAGACAGACAAAAACAAACCCAACTGGATAGAAGGCCCAGAGATAAACCCAAACATATATGGTCACCTTACCTTTGATAAAGGAGGCAAGAATATACAGTGGAGAAAAGACAAACTCTTCAATAAGTGGTGCTAGGAAAACTGGACAGCTACATGTAAAAGAATGAAATCAGAACACTCCCTAACACCACAAACAAAACAAACTCAAAATGAATAAAGACCTAAATGTAAGGCCAGACACTATCAAACTCTGAGAGGAAAACATAGGCAGAACACTCTATGACATAAATCACAGCAAGACCCCTTTTGATCCACCTCCAAAAGAAATGGAAATAAAAACAAAAATAAACAAATGGGACCTAATGAAACTTAAAAGATTTTGCACACCAAAGGAAACCATAAACAAGATGAAAAGACAACCCTCAAAATAAGAGAAAATATTTGCAAATGAATCAACTGACAAAAGATTAATCTCCAAAATTTACAAGCAGCACATGCAGCTCAATAACAAAATAAGAAGCAATCCAATCCAAAAATGGGCAGAAGACCTAAATAGACATTTCTCCAAAGAAGATATACAGATTGGCAACAAACACATGAAAGAATGCTCAACATCACTAATCATTAGAGAAATGCAAATCAAAACTACAATGAGATATCATCTCACACTGGTCAGAATGGCCATCATCAAAAAATCTACAAACAATAAATGCTGGAGAGGGTGTGGAGAAAAGGGAACCCTCTTGCACTGTTGGTGGGAATGTAAATTGGTACAGCCACTATGGAGAACAGTATGGAGGTTCCTTAAAGAACTAAAAATAGAATTACCATATGACCCAGCAATCCCAGTACTGGGCATACACCCTGAGAAAACCATAATCCAAAAAGAGTCATGTACCCCAAGGTTCATTGCAGCTCTATTTACAATAGCCAGGACATGGAAGCAACCTAAGTGTCCATTGACAGATGAATGAATAAAGAAGATGGGGCACATATATAGAGTGGAATATTACTCAGCCATCAAAAGAAACAAAATTGAGTTATTTGTAGTGAGGTGGATGGACCTAGAGTCTGTCATACAGAGTGAAGTAAGTCAGAAAGAGAAAAACAAATACCATATGCTAACACATGTATATGGAATCTAAAAAGCCAAAACAAACAAACAAAAAAGTTTTGAAGAACCTAGGGGCAAGATGGGAATAAAGACATAGACCTACTAGAGAATGGACTTGAAGATACGTGGAGGGGGGAGGGTAAGTTGGGATTATGTGAGACAGTGGCATGGACATAAATACACTATCAAATGTAAAATAGATAGCTAGTAGGAAGTAGCCTCATAGCACAGGGAGATCAGCTCGGTGCTTTGTGACCATATAGAGTGGTGGGATAGGGAGGGTGGGAGAGAGGGAGACACAAGAGGGAAGAGATATGGTGATATATGTATATGTATAACTGATTCACTTTGTTATAAAGCAGAAACTAACAAGCCATTGTAAAGCAATTATACTCCAATAAAGATGTTAAGAAAATAAACAAACCCTAGACAATTAAGAAAATGGTAATAGAAACATACATATCTATAATTACTTTAAATGTTAATGGATTAAATACTCCAACCAAGAGACACTGAATGGGTACAAAAGCATGACCTGTACATACGCTGTCTACAAGAGACTCACTTCAGATCTAGGGACACATACAGAGTGAAAACAAAAGGAAGCTGGGGTAGCAACACACATATCAGACAAAATAGACTTTAAAATAAAGACTATTACAAGTGACAAAGGACACTACATAATGATCAGTGATCGATCAATCCAAGAAGAAGGTGTAACAATTGTAAATATTTATGCACCCAACATAGGAGCACCTCAATACACAAGGCAAATGCTAAGAGTCATAAAATGGGAAATCAACAGTACAAAATCATAGTAGGGTATTTTAAAACCCTACTTTCACTAATCAAAAGGTCAACCAAAATGAAAATAAGGAAACATAAGCTTTAAATGACACATTAAACAAAATGGACATAATTGATAATTATAGCACATTCCATCCAAAAACAATAGAATACACTTTCTTCTCAAGGGCTCAAGGAACGTTCTCCAGGATAGATTATATCTTGGGTCACAAATCAAACCTCAGTAAATTAAAGAAAATTGAAATCATATTAAGTATCTTTTCTGACCACAATGCTACATGACTAGTTATCAAATACAGGAAAAAATGTGTAAAAAATACAAACACATGGAGGCTAAACAATACATTACTAAATAAGCAAGAGATCACTGAAGAAATCAAAGCGGAAACCCAAAATTACCTAGAGGTGGAGACATTCAAGATGGCAGAGGACCAAGACGTGGAGATCAGCTTCCTCCCCACAAATACATCAAAAATACATCTACATGTGGAACAACTCCTACAGGACACATACTGATCGCTGGCATTCTCAGACTTCCCAAAAGGCAAGAAACTCCCCCACTTACCTGGGTAAGGCAGAAGAAAAAAGAAAAAACAGAGACAAAATAGTAGGGATGGGGCCTGCACTTCTGCAAGGGAGATGTGAAGGAGGAAATGTTACAACACACTAGGCAGCCCCTTAACTTGTGGAGACCGGGGGGGGGGTATCAGGGGGGAAGCTTCAAGGCCACAGAGGAGAGCAAAGAAATAGGGGTGCAGAGGGCAAATCAGTGAGATACTGGCACAGAAGATTGGTGCTGACCAGCACTCACAAGCCCGAGAGGCTTGTCTGCTCACCTGCTGTGGTGGGTGGGGGCAGGAAGCTGAGGCTCCAGGTTCTGAGTTCAGATCACAGGGAGACGACTGGGTTTGGCTGCATGAACACAGCCTGAAGAAGGCAGGTGCACCACAGCTAGCTGGTAGGGAGTCCGAGGAAAAGACTGGAACTGCCTAAGAGGCAAGAGACCATTGTTTCAGGGTGTGCAATGAGAGGGATTAAGAGAACTGCCTAAACGAGCTTGAGAGAAAGGCGTGAGCTGCGGATATCAGCACAGACACCAGAGACATGCTAAGGCTGCTGCTACAGCCACCAAGAAGCCTGTGTACCAACACTGGTCACTGTCAACACCTCCCTTCCCAGGAGCCTGTACAGCCTGCCACTACAGGGTCCACTGATCCAGGGACAACTTGCCCTGGAAAACACATGGCACACCTCAGTCTGTTGCAATGTCATGCCAGCCTCTGTCACCACAGGCTCTTCACACATTCCACACCCCACCCTCCTCCTGGCCTTAGTGAGCCAGAGCCCCCTAATCAGCTGCTACTTTAACCCCATCCAGTCTGAGCGAAGGACAGATGCCCTCATGTGACCTAAACGCAGAGGCAGGGTCAAATATAAAGCTGAACCCCAGGAGGTGTGTGAACAAAAAAAGGAAATTTCTCCCAGTAGGTTCGAGAGCAGCAGATTAAATCTTGACAATCAACTTGATGTACCCTGCATCTCTGAAATACCTGAATACACAACGAATCATCCCCAAATTGAGGCGGTGCACTGTGTGATTTTGTCTGTATAGATTTGCTTTTACAATTTGTCCTAGGGATCTCTCTGTCCATTTATTTAATTTTTTCTTAATATAGATTTTAGTGTTTGTTATCATTGGTGGATTTGTTGTTTGGTTTGGTTGCTCTCTTCTTTCTTTCTTTCTTTCATAGTTTTTAATATTTTTTTTAAATTTTTTATTATAATAAATTTATTTTTTTCTTTCTTTCTTTTTTTCTCCCTTTTCTTCTAAGTCATGGGGTGGACAGTGTCTTGGTACTCCAGACAGGTGTAAGGCCAGAGCCTATGAGATGGGTGAGCCTAGTACAACACATTGGTCCAGCAGAGCCCTCCCAGCTCCACGTAATATCAAAGAGTGAAAGCTCTCCCAGAGATCTCCATCTCAATGCTAAGACCCAGCTCCATGCAACAACCAGCAAGCTACAGTGCTGGACACCCTATCCCAAACAACTATCAAGACAGGAACACAACCACACCCATTAGAAGAGAGGCTGCCTAAAATCATAATAAGGTCACAGACACTCCAAAACACAGCACTGGATGAAGTCCTGCCCAACAGAAAGAAAAGATCCAGCCTCACCCACCAGAACACAGGAACCAGTCCCCTCGACCAGGAAGCCTAAACAACCCATTGAACCAACCTTACCCACTAGGGGCAGACACCATAAACAATGGGATCTACGAACCTGCAGCTTGCAAAAAGGAGATCCCAAACACAGTAAGTTAAGCAAAATGAGAAGACACAGAAATACGGAGCAGATAAATGAGCAAGGTAAAAACCAACCAAACTAAACACATGAAAAGGAAATACGCAGTTAACCTGAAAAAGAAGTCAGAGTAATGATAGTAAAGATGATCCAAAATCTTGGAAATAGAATGGAGGGAAAAAAAAAGAAAAGTTTAACAAGGACCTACAAGAAGTAAAGCACAAACAAACAATGATGAACAACAGAGTAAATGAAATTAAAAATTCTCTAGGAGGAATCAATAGCAGAATAACTGAGGCATAAGAACGGATAAGGGACCTGGAAGATAAAATATTGAATATAACTACTGCATAGCAGAATAAAGAAAAAAAATGAAAAGAATTGATGACAGTACCAGAGACCTCTGGGACAACATTAAATGCACCAACATTCGAATTATACGTGTCCCAGAAGAAGAGAATAAGAAAGGGACTGATACAATATTTGAAGAGATTATAGTTGAAAAATTCCCTAGTATGGGAAAAGAAATAGTCAGTCAAGTCCAGGAAGCACAGAGAGTGCCATACATGATAAACCCAAAGAGAAACATGCCAAGACACATATTAATCAAACTAAAAATATTAAATCCAAAGAAAAAATATTAAAATCAGCAAGGGAAAAGCAACAAATTACATACAAGGGAAACCCCATAAGATTAACAGCTGATCTTTCAGCAGAAACTCTGCAAGCCAAAAGGGAGTGGCAGGACATATTTGAAGTGATGAAATGGAAAAACGTACATCCAAGATTACTCTACACAGCAAGGATCTCATTCAGATTCAACAGCACTTACAGACAAGCAAATGCTAAGAGAATTCAGCATCAGCAAACCAGCTTCACAAGAAATGCAAAAGGAACTTCTCTAGGTAAGAAACACAAGAGAAGGAAAAGACCTACAAGACCAAACCCAAAACAATTTAGAAAATGGTAATAGGAACACACATATCGATAATTACCTTAAATGTAAATGGATGAAATTATCCAACCAAAAGCAATAGACTGGCAGAAAGAATATAAAAAGAAGATCTGTATATATGCTGTCTACAAGAGACCCACTTCAGCTCCAGGGAAACATACAGACTGAAAGTGAGGGATGGAAAAAGATATTCCATGAAAATGGAAATCAAAAGAAAGCTGTCATAGCAATTCTCAAATCATACAAAATAGACTTTAAAGGCTGTTACAAGATAAAAAGAAGGACTCTACATAACGATCAAGGGATCAATCCAAGATGAAGATATAAAAAATGCAAATATATATGAACCCAACGTAAGAGCACCACAACACAGAAGGCAAATGCTAACAGCCATAAAAGGGGAAATCGACAGTAAGACAATCATAGTAGGGCACTGTAACACCCCACTTTGACCAATGGAGAGATCATCAAAAATGAAAGTAAATAGGGAAACAGAAGCTTTAAATGACACATTAAAGAAGATCAACTTAATTGATATTTATAGGATATTCCATCCGAAAATAACAGAATACACTTTCTTCTCAAGTGCTCATGGAACATTCTCCAGGATAGGTCATACCTTTAGTCACAAATCAAGCCTTGGTAAATTAAAGAAAATTGAAATCATATCAAGTAACTTTTTCGACCACACACTACAAAGCAAGATATCAATAAAAGGAAAAAATCTGTAAAAAATACAAACACATGGAGGTTAAACAATACACTACTAAATAACCAAGAGATCACTGAAGAAGTCAAACAGGAAATCAAAAAATACCCAGAAAGAAATGACAATGATAACAGGATGACTCAAAACCTATGGGAGGCAGCAAAAGCAGTTATAAGAGGGAAGTTTATAGAAATACAATCCTACATCAAGAAACAACAACATCTCAAAAAACAACCAAAACTTACACCTAAAGCAATTAGAGAAAGAAGAACAAAAACACCCCAAAAGTTACCAGAAAGAAAGAAATCATAAAGATCAGATTAGAAATAAATGAAAAAGAAGTGAAGGAAAGAATAGCAAAGATCAATATAACTAAAAACTTCTTCTCTGAGAAGATAAACAAAACTGATAAACAATTAGCCAGACTCATCAAGAAAAAAACGGAGAAAACTAAAATCAATAGAATTAGAATTGAAAAAGGTGAAGTAACAGCTGACTCTGAAGAAAGACAAAGGATCATGAGAGATTACTACAAGCAACTAAATGGCAATAAGATGGACAACCTGCAAGAAATGGACACATTCTTAGAAAAGCACAATGTTCTGAGACTCAAACAGGAAAAAACAGAAAATATAAACAGACCAATCATAAGCAATGAAATTGAGACTGTGATTAAAAATCTTGCAACAAACAAAAGCACAGGACCAGATGTCTTCACAGGTGAATGCTGTCAAACATTTAGGGAAGACTTAACACCGATACTTCTAAAACTCTTCTAAAATATAGCAGAGGGATGAAAACTCCCATACTCATTCTACAAGGCCCAAATCACTTTAATACCAAAACCAGACAAAGATATCACAAAGAAAGAAAACTACAGGCCAATATCACTGATGAACATAGACGCAAAAACCCTCAACAAACAAATAGCAAAAATAATTCAACAGCACATTAAAAGGATCATACACCATGATCAAGTGGGGTTTATCCCAGGATTGCAAGGACTCTTCAATATACGAAAATCAAACAATGTGATATATCATATTAAAAAATTGAAGGAGAAAAATTTTATGATATCAGAATACATGCAGAAAAAACTTTTGACAAAATTCAACACCCATTTATGATAAAAATGCTCCAGAAAGTAGGCACAGATGGAACGTATCTCAATATAATAAAGGACATATATGACAAACACAGAGGCAACATCATTCTGAATTGTGCAAAGTTGAAATCTTTTCCTCTAAGATCAGGAAATAGACAAGATTGTCTATTTTCACCACTATTATTCAACCTAGTTTTGGAAGTTTTGGTCAAAGCAATCAGAGAAGAAAAAGAATTAAAAGGAAATCAACTTGGAAACGAAGGAATAATGCTGTCATTGTTTGCAGATGACATGATACAATACACAGAGATTCCTAAAGATGCTACCAGAAAACTACAAGAGCTAATCAATGAATTTGGTAAACTAGCAGGATACAAAATTAATGCACAGGAAATCTCTTGCATTCCTATACACTAATGATGAAAAATCTCAAAGTAAAATTAAGAAACACTACTAATTACCATTGCAACAAAAATAATAAAATACCTAGAAATTAACCTACTTAAGGAGACAAACGACCTGTATGCAGAAAAATATAAGGCACTGATGAAAGAAATTAAACATGATACATCAAATGGAGAGATATACCATGTTCTTGGATTGGGAGAATCAACATTGTGAAAATGACTATACTACCCAAAGCAAGCTACACATTCAATGCAATCTCTATAAAGCTAACAATGCAATTTTGATAGAACTAGAAAAAAGAATTTCACAATTTGTATCAACCGAAAAGACCACGAATAGCCAAAGCAATCTTGAGAAATAAAAAAATGGAGCTGGAGGAATCACGCTCCCAGACTTCATACTATAATATAATGCTACAGTAATCAAGACAGTATGGTAATGGCACAGAAACAGAAACATAGACCAATGGAACAGGATAGAAACCCCAGAGGTAAACCCATGTACATATGATCACCTTATCATTAATAAAGGAGGGAAGAATATACAATGGAGAAAAGACAGCCTCTTCAATAATTGTTTCTGAGATAACTGGACAGGTATATGTAAAAGAATGAAATTCGAGCACTCCCTTACCCCATACACAAAAAAAAACTCAAAATGGACTAAAGACCTAAATATATGTCCAGACAATATAAAACTCTTAGATAAAATCATAGGCAAAACACTCTATGACAAAAATCACAGCAAGATCCTTTTTGACCCACCTCCTAGAGAAATGGAAATAAAAGCAAACATAAACAAATAGGACCTAATGAAACATAAAAGTTTTTGCACTGCAAAGGAAACCATAAATAAGACAAAAAGACAACCCTCAGAATGAGAGAAAATGTTTGCAAATGAAGCAACTGACAAAGGATTAATCTCCAAATTTACAAACAGCTCATGCAGTTCAACATTAAAAAACAAACAACCCAATTCCAAAAGGGGCAGAAGACATAAATAGACATTTCTCTAAGGAAGATATACAGACATCCAACAAACACATGAACGAATGCTCAATATCACTAATCATTAGGGAAATGCAAACCAAACTACATTAAGGTATTATGTCACAATGGTCAGAATGGCAATCAACCAAAAACCTAAAAGCAATAAATGCTGGAGTGGGAGTGTAGAAAATGGAACACTCTTGCACCATGGGTGGGAATGTAAATTGATACAGCCACTATGGAAACAATATAGAGGTTCCTTAAAAAACTAAAAATAAAACTACCATAAGATCCAGCCATCACAGCACTGGGCATATTCTCTGAGGAAACCATAATTCAAAAAAGTCATGTACCACAATGTTCACTGCACGTCTATTTACAGTAGCCAGGCCATGGATTCAACAGTAGCTGGGCCATGGATGCAAACTAAGTGTCCATCAACAGATGAATAGATAAAGAAGATGTGGCACATATATATAATGGAATATTACTCAGCCATAAAAAGAAACGAATTTGAGTTATTTGTAGTGAGGTGGATGGACCTAGAGACTGTCATACAGAGTGAAGTACGTCAGAAAGAGAAAAAATATATACTGTATGCTAACACATATATATGGAATATAAAAAGAAAAAAAAGTCTGAAAAACCTAGAGGCAGGTTAGGAATATAGACGTAAATGTAGAGAATGGAGATGAGAACACGGGAAGGGGGAAGGGTAAGCTGGCACGAGATGAGAGATTGGCATGTACATATATATACACAACCAAATTTAAAATAGATAACTAGTGGGAAGCAGCCACATAGCACAGGGAGATCAGCTCGTTGCTTTGTGTCCATCTAGAAGGGATAGAGTGGGAGGATGTGAGGGAGAAGCAATAGGGAGGAAATATGGGGACATATGTGTATATGTAGCTGATTCACTTTGTTATAAAGCAGAAAGTAACACACTGTTGTAAAGCAATTATATACTAATAAAGATGTTTAAAAAAATGAAACCTATAAACAAATGACAATGAAAACATGATGACCCAAAACCTATGGCATGCGCCAAATCAGTTATAAGAGGGAAGTTTATAGCAATACTACCCTACCTCAAGAAACAAGAAGCATCTCTAATAAACAACCTAACTTTACACCTAAAGCAGTTAGAGAAAGATGAACAAAAAGACTGCAAATTTAGCAGAACGAAAGAAATCAAAATGATCATATCAGAAATAAATGAAAAAGAAATGAAGGAAATGATAGCAAAGATCAATAAATGTAAAAGCTGGTTCTTTGAATAGATAAAGAAAATTGATAAACCATTAGACAGACTCACCCAGGAAAAAAGGGAGAAGACTAAATTCAATAGAATTAGAAATGAAAGAGGAGAAGGAAAACTGACACTGCAGAAATACAAAGGATCATGAGCAATACTACAAGCAACTCTATGCAAATAAAAGGGACAACCTGGAAGAAACAGAAAATTCTTTGAAAAGCACAACCTTCTGAACCAGGAAGAAATAGAAAATATAAACAAACGAATCACAAGCACTGTAATTGAACCTGTCATTAAAAATCTTCCAACAAACAAAAGCCCAGGACCAGATGTCTTCACAGGCGAATTCTGTCAAACATTTAGAGAAGAGCTAACACCTATCCTTCTCAAACTCTTCCAAAATGTAGCAGAGAGAGGAACACTCCCAAACTCATTCTACGAGGCCAACATCACCCTGATACTAAAACCAGACAAAGATGTCATAAAAAAGAATACTACATACCAGTATCACTGATGAACATTGATGTAAAAATCCTCAACAAAATACTAGCAAACAAAATCCAACAGCACATTAAAAGGATCATACACCATGATCAAGTGGGGTTTATCCCAGCACTGCAAGGATTCTTCAGTATAGACAAATCAATCAATGTCATACACCATATTAACAAATGGAAGGATAAAATCTCTATGATTATCTCAGTAGATGCATAAGAAGCTTTCAATAAAATGCAACACCAATTTACGATAAAAACCCTCCATAATGAAAGAATAGAGTGAACTTAAACATAATAAAGTCAATATATGACAAACCAACAGGCAATATCATTCTCAATGCTGAAAAATTGAAACCATTTCCACTAAGACCAGGAAGAAGACAAGGTTGCCCACTCTCACCACTATTATTCAACATAGCTTTGGAAGTTTTAGCTACAGCAGTCAGAGAATAAAAAGAAATAAAAGACATGCAAATTGGAAAAGAAGTAGTTAAACTGTCACTGTTTGCAGATGACATGATACTATACATAGAGTATCTTAAAGATGCTACCAGAAAAATACTAGAGCTAACCCATGAATTTTGTAAAGTAGCAGGATACAAAATTAATGCACAGGAATCCCTTGCATTCCTATACACTATTGATGAAAATCTGAAAGATAATTTAAGAAACACTCCCAATTACCATCGCAACAAAAAGAATAAAATATCTGGTAATTAACCTACCTAAGGAGACAAAAGACCTGTATGCAGAAAGCTATAAGACATTCATGAAAAATAAACAAAGATGATACAAAGAGATGGGGAGATTTACCATTATCTTGGATTGGAAGAATCAACATTGTGAAAAGACTATACCACCCAAAACAATCTACAGATTCAGTACAATCTTTATCACTACCAATGACAGTTTTTACAGAACTAGAACAAAAAATTTCACAATTTGTGTGGAAACACAAAAGCCCCTGAATAGCCAAAGCAATCTTGAGAAATAAAAAATGGAGCTGGAGGAATCAGCCTCCCGGACTTCAGACTATACTACAAAGCTACAGTAATCAAGACAGTATGGTAATGGCACAGAAACAGAAACATAGATCAATGGAACCGGATAGAAACCCCAGAGGTAAACCCATGCACATATGGTCACCTTATCATTAATAAAGGAGGGAAGAATATACAATGGAGAAAAGACAGCCTCTTCAATAATTGTTTCTGAGATAACTGGACAGGTATATGTAAAAGAATGAAATTCGAGCACTCCCTTACACCATACAGAGAAATAAACTCAAAATGGACTAAAGACCTATATGTATGGCTAGACACTATAAAACTCTTAGAGAAAAACAAAGGCAGAACACTCCATGACAAAAGTCACAGCAAGATCCTTTTTGATCCACCTTTTAGAGAAATGGAAATAAAGACAAATATAAATAAATAAGACCTAATGAAACGTAAAAGTTTTTGCACTTCAAAGGGAACCATAAATAAGACAAAAAGACAACCCTCAGAATGAGAGAAAATATTTGCAAATGAAGCAACTCACAAAGGCTTAATCTCCAAATTTACAAATGGCTCATGCAGCTCAACATTAGAGAAATAAACAACCAAATTCAAAAAAGGGCAGAAGACGTAAATAGACATTTCCCCAAAGAAGATATACAGACAGCCAACAAACACATGAAAGAATGCTCAATATCACTAATCATTAGGGAAATGCAAACCAAACTACATTAAGGTATCACATCACAACGGTCAGAATGGCAATCACCAAAATCCTACAAACAATAAATGCTAGAGTGGAAGTGTAGAAAAGGGAACACTCTTGAATAGTGGGTGGGAATGTAAATTGATACAGACACTATGGAGAACAGTATGGATGTTCCTTAAAAAACTATGAATAGAACTACCATACGACCCAGCAATCCCACTACTGGGCATATACCCTGAGAAAACCATAATTCCAAAAGTGTCATGTTCCACAATGTTCATTGCAGCACTATTTACAATATCTAGGACATGGAAGCAACCTAATTGTCCGTCAACGGATGAATGGGTAAAGAAGATGTGGCACATATATACAATGGAATATTATTCAGCCATAAAATGTAATGAAATTGACTTATTTGTAGTGAGGTGGATTGACTTAGTGTCTGTCACAGAGATTGAAGTAAGTCAGAAAGAAAAAAAAACAAATACCTTATAATAACACATATATATGGAATCTTAAAAAAAAAAAAAGGTTCTTCAGAACCTAGGGGCAGTACAAGAATAAACACACAGACATGGAGAATGGACTTGAGGTCATGGGAAGGGGGATGTGTAAGCTTGGATGAAATGAGAGAGTGGCATGGACATATATACACTACCAAATGTAAAATAGATACCTAGTGGGAAGCAGCTGCATAGCACAAGGAGATCAGCTTGGTGCTTTGTGACCACCTAGAGGGGTGGAATAGGGAGGGTGGAAGGAGATGCAAGAGACAGGGGATATGAGGATATATGTATACATATAGCTGATTCACTTTTTTATACGTCAGAAAACAACACACCATTGTAAAGCAATTATACTCCAATAAAAATGTTTAAAAAATCCTGTGATAAGCCATAATGGAAAAGAATATGGAACAGAATATATATATTTATAACTGAGTCACTTTGTTGTACAGCAGAAATTAACACACCATTGTTATTCAACTGTACTTCAATAAAATAAAATAAAAAAACTTTAAAGAAGTAGCATCTATCTTCCTGAAACTCTTCTCAAAATTAGAAGATTTGGGAAGAGTCCAAACTCATTTTATGAGACCAGATTTATCCTGAAATGGAAACCAAAAAAGGGCTTTTCAAAAAAGAAAGTTACAGATCAATATCACTGATGATTATTGATGTAAAAATCCTCAACAATATACTTGCAAACCAAATTTTACAGCACTGTAAGGTTTATGCCCCATGAGCAAGTGCCATTTATTCCTGGAATGCAAGGATGTTTCAACATCAGAAAATTAATCAGTATAACACACTACACAAACAGAATTAAAGACAAAAACCTCATGATCATCGCATTTGATGTAGAAAAGCCATTTGACAAGTTTGAACACCTTTTCATGGTAAAAATTTATTGTTCCAGAAGTAGAGGTAAAGTACTTCAATATAATAAAGGCCATTTATGAAAAGCCCACAGTTAACATCTTACTCAACGGTGAAAGTCTAAAATCATTTTCTCTAAGATCAGGAACAAGGCAAGGAAACCTGCTATCATCCCTTCTATTCAATGTAGTATTGGAGGTCCTTGTCAGAGGACTTAGAAAAGAAAAAAAGGTGAATTCGACATTCAAATCAGATAGGAAGAAGTAAAATAATCTCTTTTTGCAGATGAAATAATCTTGTGTGTGAAAACTCTCACAATTTCCCCTAAATTTTTGTTAGAACTAATAACCTTATTGAGCAAAGTTGTAGGATACAAAGTCATCATGCAAATTCAGTTGCATTCTATATACTTACAATGAATAATAAAAAATATATTAGAAAAACTCCAGATGAACCTGTTTGCAAGTCATAAATAGAGACACAGATGTAGAGAACAAAGGTATGGACACCAAGTAGGGAAAGTGGTGGTGGGGGTGAGGTTGGTGGGATGTACTGTGAGTTTGGGTTTGACATATATACACTAATTTGTATAAAATAGATTAATAAGAACCTGCTGTATAAAAAAGTAAAATAAAATTCAAGTCAGCTATAAAAAATAAAATAACAAAAAAAAAAGAAATAAAAAAACTCTCAGTTCTATTTAAAAAATAAAAAAAAAACTATTCCACTTAACTTCAAAAAGAGTAACATACTTAAGGATTAAATCAAACCAAGGAGGTGAAACATTTGTATACCAAAAACTAAAAAGCACTGATGAAGGAATTTTAAAATGAAAACAATAATTGGAAAGACATTTTGTGTTCATGAATTTGAAGAGTTAATACTGTTAAGATGCCCATAGTACCCAAATCAATTTACAGACTTAACCAAATTCTTATCAAAATGACCTTTTAGTTATTGCATTTTTTGCTGATATGAAAAGTTATCCTAAAACTCATTTAAAATCTCAAGGAACCCTGAATTGCTAAAACAATTTTGAAAAAGAACAAAATTGGGAAACTCACACATTCTGATTTCAGAACATATTACCAAGCTACAGTAATCAAACAGTGTGGTACTCGTGTAAAGACAGACAAATAGACTGAAGCAATAGAGCAGAAAGCACAAAAATAAACTCTTATGGATATGGTCCAATGATATTCTGCAAGGGTTCCAGGACCAATTATTAGAGGATGGACACATTTTACAAATGGTGTTGGAGTAACTGGATATCCACATAGAAAAGAATAAAGTTGGACCATTATGCCATATACAAAAGCTAACCAAATGAATAAAAGATGCAAAGTCAAGATCTACAAGTGTAAAATTCATAGAAGGAAACATAGGGGAAACCATTTATGATATCAAACTTACAATAATTTCTTGTATACTACATCAAAAACACAGGTAACAAAATAAATAATAGACAAATGGGACAACATCAAACTTAACTTTGTGCATCAAAGACCACAGTCAATAGAGTGAAAAGGTAACCTATGAAATGGGAGAAAGTATTTGCAAAAATATATCTGTTAAGGGGTTAATATCTAGAATATATAAAGAACTCCTATATATCAACAATTAAAAAATGAAATAACCTAATTAAAAATAGGCAAAGAACTTGAATAGACATTACTACAAAGGTGGTAAATAGCTAGATAGCATATGAAAAGATATTTAACATCATAATTTTCAGAGTTTTTCAAATTAATACCACAATAGACTTCCTCTCACATCCATTTGATGGATAATAAAAACAAACAAACATAGGAAACACACGGAAGTAACAAGTGTAGTAAGTATATGGAAAGTTGGAGAACTTGTGCACTGCTGGTGAGATTGTAAAATGATATACCACTCTGGAAAATAAATCCTAAAATTATTAAAAATATAACTACTATATAATCTAGCAATCGCTCTTCTGAGTATTTATCCAAAATCATTTAAAGCAGGGTCAAAGAGATATTTTCTTTCCCATGTTCACAGCAGCACTATTAACAATTGCCAAGAAATGTAAGCAACTCAAATGTCCATTGACTCATAAATGGATAAATAAAATGTTGTATATTCACAAAATGGAACATTATTCAGCATTATTCAACATTATTCAAATTCAGAATTTAAGGAAGTATGTTATATGTTACAACATGGATGAACCTTGTGGGAAATAAACCAGACAAGGTCACAGGTGAATTCTCCCAAATATCTAAAGAGGAATTATTGCCAATCGTATTCAAACTCCTCCAAAGATAGATAAAGAGGGAATACCATTTAACACATTCTATGAGGCTAGAATTACTCTGATATCAATATCCAAAAAAGATACCACAAGAAAAAAATGACAAAACAATATCTGTTGCAAATACAGATATAAAAATTTAATAAAATACTAGCAAATTTTATCAATTTGTCAGGGCAGCCATAACAAATACTACAGACTGAGTATATTAAGTAACATAAAGTTATTTTCTCACAGTTCTGGAGGCTAGAAGTCCAAGATCGAGGTTCTGGCAAGTTTGGTTTCTTCTAAGGGCTTGTCTCTTTGGCTTGTAGATGACCATCTTCTCTCTGTGTCTTCACATGGTCTTTCCTCTGTGTGTATCTCTGCCCTAATTTCTTCTTATGAAAACGCCAGTCATACTAGATTAAAGACCATCCCAATGGCCTAATTTAACCTTAGTTATCACTTTAAAAGCCTTCTTTCCAAATACAGTCACATTCTGAGGTACTGAGGTTATGATTTCAACATATGAATTTTGAAACAATTAAGCCTATAACACAAACTAAATCTAACAGCACATTAAAAGATTATACATCATGGACTTCCCCGGTGGCACAGTGGTTAAGAATCTGCCTGCCAATGCAGGGGACATGGGTTCAAATCCTGGTCTGGGAAGATCCCACATGCTGCAGAGCAAGTAAGCCCGTGCAGCACAACTACTGAGCCTGCGGTCTAGAGGCCGCGTGCCACAACTACTGAAGCCCATGCATCTAGAGCCCATGCTCCACAACAAGAGAAGCCACCGGAATGAGAAGCCCTTGCACCGCAATGAAGAGTAACCCCCACTCACTGCAACTAGAGAAAGCCTGCACACAGCAACGAAGACCCAACACAGCCAAAAATAAATAAATAAATTTATATATATATATATAAAAGATTATACATCATGACTATGTGGAATTTATTACATGAATACAAGGTTGGCTAAACATTAAAAATCAACCAATGTAATGCATGTGATTAATAGAATCAGGGGAAATAACCCACATGATCATCTAAATATATGCAGAAAAGCATTTGTTAAAATTTAACATCACTTCATAAAAGAACACTCAGCAAACTAGGAGTAGAAGGAAATTTTTTAAACATTATAAAGGACATTTATTAAAACCCCAAAGATAACATCACATTCTTTGATGATGGACTAAAATATTTCCCTCTAAGATTAGGAACAAGACAAGGATGCCTACTTTCATCACTTTTATTCAACTTTGTACTAGGAGCCCTAGAAAGAACAGTGACCTTTGTGGTTTTTATCTTGCTGTATTCCAGTCTCACTATCTCCAGTATTGCAACCGCAAGAACTGTGAAAAACAGAAGCCTAGCAGCCACTAGAGGAAGACAACAGGTTTGGAGCTCTGCCAAATGCCTCATTTTCAGAGAATTATTAATAGTTGACCCCAATGAAGTCCAGATTTTTGCCTTTCTAGACAGAATTTAAATTAGTTATGTTAAATATGCTCATATCAAACTATTTAAATAGATGTATGAAAATTAGGTATCACCAAAAATACTATCAACAAAAAGGTAAAAAATAGGAAAAATAACCAAATAGAAATCCTGGAGTTAAAAACTGTAATAGTTGAAATGTAAATATTCACTGTAGGATCAATAGTAGATTTGAACTGAGAGGGGAATTAATCAGTGAACTTGAAATGAGGTTAATTAGAATTATCCAGCCTGAGGAACAGACAGAAAAAATAATGAATACAGACTCAGAGACCATGGGATACATCAATTATACCAACATATGCATTATGAAAGTCTCAGAGATGAGAGAAAAAAATAAGAAAAAAAGTATATTTGAATAAATGATGGCCAAAATCTTCTTAAATTAAATGTAAAACCTTAATTTATACCTCCAAGAAAAGTAATAAATTCCAAGTAGGATAAACTCAAAGAGATCTACACAAAGACACATTGTAATAAAATTACTAAAAATAAAATATTAAGAGAGAATCTTGAAAGTATCAAAAGGTAAGTACCCATTCACACAAAAGGATGCTTCAATAAGATTAACATCAGATTAGTATAACTGAATCACTTTGCTGTACATCTGAAACTAACACAACTTTGAAACTCAACTATAGTCCAATATAAAATAAAAATTAAAAAAAAAACTAACAGCAGATTAGTTATTAGAAACTTGGAAGCCAGAGACAGTGGAATGATATTTTAAGTACTGAAGGAATAACTGTCATTCATGAATTCTATATATGGCAATACTGACCTTCAAAAATGAGAGATAAATCAAGACATCCTAGATGAACAAAAGTTAATGAAGTTAAGAGCCAGCAGATCTGACCTACAATAAATGTTAAGGGAAGTCCTTCAGGATGAAATGATGGGCATCTACAGTATTTTGAATCTATAACAAGCCTTGTAAGAGGTAACTACATAGGTAAATATAAAATATACTATAAATACATTTTTCATTCCAAAACTTTTCTTTCCTTGTTTTCTATCTGATTTACAAGATAACTTCATAAAGCAGTAATTTAAAAAAATGTATTGATAGGTTATAATTTATAAAGGTGTAATTAATATGTCCATAACAGCTCAAAATATGGGGAAAAGGTAAAGTGATATAGTAAGAAAATTTTGGTATAATATTGAAATTAGTTGATATTAATTCAAACTAGATTATTACAAGTTAAGATATTTTGTAATGCTTAGGGAAATCTCTAAGTAAATAACAAAACTATAGCAAGAGAAATTACAAGAGAATTGAGATGGTACACTAGAAAACATATATTTAACACAAAAGAAGGCAGTAATAGAGCAATAGAGGAATAAAAATGACATAATATGAAAAGAAAACAATTATTAAATGACACGCAAAACTCCAACCTTATCAGTTTCTACATTAAGTATAAATTAACTAAACAGTGTAATCAAAAGGAAGAAATTGGCTGTAGGATACAAAAAATAAAACATTATAAGCATATGGTATCTGCAGGAGAAATATATGATTCAAAACCACAAAAAGATTGAAAGTAATACAATGGAAAATTATATACTATGCAAACAGTAACCAAAGGAGAACTGGAGTGGATAAAGTGGATAAAGTTACATTAGTGAATGCAAACTTTCAGAAAATAATTTTTACTACAGACAAAGAAGGACATCTTATAATAATGAAAGGGTCAATGCATCAGGGAAACATAAAACAATTATAAATATATATAAACCTAAGAACAGAGTGAAAAATATATGAATCATAAAATGACATGTGTTGAAGAGTGTCAGCAAAATGGTGAACTAGGAAGCTCCAAGGTCTCTTTTCCCCACAGAAACATGAAAAAAAATGAGAAGCTGTCTGAACTTTGTAGGAGATAGGAAATCAATCAAAAGTTTATAGAAACCAAGCAAATGCATAATCAAGAAAAAATAATTTTCAAAATGGTAGGAAAGCTTTGTAATATTTTTACTTGCACTTGCCCCACTTCCTTCCTGATGATGCAGTGATCTTAAGTCTTGAACAGTGGCAACAAGGTTTTTGGTTTCTCTCCTTGAACTGTAGGTAGCAGAGCAGAACTTATTTGCAAATTATGCTGTACTTCCATTTGAAGCTCACTTGGGGATACTTGAAGACCGATTTGCTCATCTATGTTAACCGTAAGTTGGAATTCAGATGGTAAAAGTGGCATACTTTGCTCATTAAAGCTACAAGAGAATTATAAACCAAAATACACCAGGGGTAAGTGTTTCCAGGTGGTGACATCTAAGCCCTGAAGGAAAAGCTAGGGTGAGACTCTTTTAGAAATAAGGACTTATCAAAAACAACCATAACAATGAAGTTTAATCCCTAACTTACACTATATGTAAATTTAACTCAAAATTCAGAAAAGACTTAAACTTAAAAGCTAATACTATAAAATTGTTAGAAGAAAACTCATGGGAAAAATGTATGACATTGGACTTGTGATAATACCGTGGATATGGTACCAAAATCACAAATAACAAAAAATATATACATTGGTTTTTATAAAAATTAAAAATATTTGGGCAACAAAGGACACAATCAAGAGTATGAGAAAACAATCAATAATAAGGGAGAAATATTTGTAAATCATATATCTGGTAAGAAATTAGTATCAAGAATATATGGAACTCCTACAACTTAGCAAAAAGAAAACAAGCAGCACAATAAAAAATAAGCCAAGGACTTAATAGACATTTCTCCTAAGAAGATATACAAATGGATATTAGAAATATCACTAATCATTAGGGGTATGTGAAATAAAAAGAGTGTGATACAACTTCAAACCCAGTAGGATCACTATAATACATAAAAAAATGGGAAATTAACAAGTGTTGGGGAAGGTGTGGTGAAATTTTAGCCCTTGTGCATTGCTCATGGAAATGAAAAATGGCACAGCCACTGTGGGACAGAGTATGGTGGTTTCTCAAAAGATTAAATCTAGAATATTCATATGACCTACCAAAACTATTAGGTATCTACCCAAAATAATTTAGGCAGAGCTCAAACACACACTTGAATACCAACGTTCATAGCATAATTATTCACAACAGTTATAAGGTAAAAACAATTCAAATGTCCATCAGCAGAAGAATAGATAAACAAAATGTATATACATACAACAGAATATTATTCAGTCTTAAACGGGAATGAAATTCCAATACATGTTACAACATGGAAGAACTTGAAAATATTATGCTAGCCTGAATTGGCCAGACACAAAAAGGACATATGATTCAACTTATATGATTTACCTAGAATAGGCAAATTCATGAGGACTGAAAGCATAATAGAGGTTAAGAAGGGCTGGGAAGAGAGGGGAATGGTGAGTTATTTTAAATGGATACAATGTTTTATTGGTCATGTTCAAAAAGTTATGGATTTAATGCTACTGAATTGTACACTTTAAAATGGGTAAAATGATAAAATTTATAGTACCACAGTTAAAAAATAGGGATAAAATATATGGGGAGAAATATAAAATTCAGCTATAACAGTATTCGGATAATTCAAAATGCAATATTTAGTATTGCATAGAAAAATTAGGTTAGGCAGAAAAGCAATAAGGAAATAGAAGAATATTACCACATTATAAACAAACTAGACCTACCAGTGTTGCCAAATGGAGTTTATAATGCCATTTTATATATTGTGATACTAAAGGAAGTTGTATTATTTTTCATTGAATTAGTAGACTAAATTATTTCAAAAATCTGCATTTTAAATGTGGACACTGGCTGTTTGAAAAATAAAATACAGAATACAGGGTTTTTTTTAAACATCTGTATTGGAGTATAATTGCTTTACAATGCTTTGTTACTTTCTGCATTATAACAAAGTGAATCAGCTATATATACACATATATCCCCATATCCCCTCCCTCTTGTGTCTCTCTCCCTCCCAACCTCTCTATCCCATTCCTCGAGGTGGTCACAAAGAACTGAGCTGATCTCCCTGTGCTATGCAGCTTCTTCCCACTAGCTAGCTATTTCACATTTAGTAGGATATATTAGTCCATGCCACTCTCTCACTTCATCCCAGCTTACCCTTCTCCCTCCCTGTATCCTCAAGTCCATTCTCTACATCTGCACCATTATGCCTGTCCTGCCCCTAGGTTCTTCATAACCATTTTTTTAGATTCCGTATATATGTGTTAGCATACAGTATTTGTCTTTCTCTTTCTGACTTACTTCACTCTGTATGACAGACTCTAGGTCCATGCACCTCACTACAAATAATTAAATTTTGTTCCTTTTGTTGGCTGAGTAATATTCCACTGTATATATGTGCCACATCTTCTTTATCCATTCATCTGTAGATGGACATTTAGGTTGCTTCCATATACTGTCTGTTGTAAAAAGAGCGGCAATGAACACTGTGGTACATGTTTCTTTTTGAATTATGGTTTTCTCAGGGTATACGCCCAAGAGGGGGATTTCTGGGTAATGTGGTAGTTCTATTTTTAGTTTTTTAAGGAACCTCCATAGTGTGCTCTATAGTAGCTGTATCAATTTACATTCCCACCAACAGTGCAAGGGGGTTCCCTTTTCTCCACATCCTCTCCAGCATTTATAGTTTGGATATTTTTTGATGATGGCCATTCTGACTGGTGTGAGGTGATACCTCAATGTAGTTTTGATGTGCATTTCTCTAATGATTAGAGATGTTAAGCATCCTTTCATGTGTTTGTTGACTCTCTGTATATCTTCTTTGGAGAAATGTCTATTTAGTTCTTCTGCCCATTTTTGGATTGGGTTGTTTGTTTTCTTGATATTGAGCTGCATGAACTGCTTGTAAATTTTGAAGATGAGTACATTGTCAGTTGCTTCATTTGCAAATATTTTCTCACATTCTGAGGGGAGTCTTTTCATCTTGTTTATGGTTTCCTTTGCTGTGCAAAAGTTTTTAAGTTTCAATAGGTCCCATTTGTTTCTTTTTGTTTTTATTTTCATTTCTGTAGGAGGTGGGTCAAACGGATCTTGCTGTGATTTATGTCATAGAGCGTTCTGCCTAGGTTTTCCTCTAAGAGTTTTATACTGCCTGGCTACACATTTAGGTCTTTAATCCATTTTGAGTTTGTTTTTGTGTATGGTGTTAGGGAGTGTTCTAATTTCATTAATTTACATGTACCTGTCCAGTTTCCTAGCACCACTTATTGAAGAGGTTGTCTTTTCTCCATTTTATATTCTTGCATCCCTTATCAAACATAAGGTCATAATATGTGTGTGGGTTTATCTCTGGGCTTTCTATCCTGTTCCATTGATCTATATTTCTGTTTTTGTGCCATTACCATACTGTCTTGATTACTGTAGATTTGTAGTACAGTCTGACGTCAGGGACCCCACTTCCTCAAGCTCCATTTTTCTTTCTAAAGATTGTTTTAGTTATTCGGGGTCTTTTGTCTTTCCATACAAATTGTGAAGTTTTTTTTCTAGTTCTGTGAAAAATGTCCTTGGTAGTTTGATAGGGATTGCATTGAATCTGTAGATTGCTTGGGGTAGTATATTCAGTTTCACAATGTTGATTCTTCCAATCCAAGTACATGATATATCTCTCCATCTGTTTGTATCATGTATAATTTCATTCATCAGTGTCATATTTTTCTGCATACATGTCTTTTGTCTCCTTAGGTAGGTTAATTTCTAGGTATTTTACTCTTTTTGTTGCAATGGTAATTGGTAGTGTTTCTTAATTCCTCTTTCAGATTTTTCATCATTAGTGTATATTCAAGAGATTTCCTGTGCATTAATTTGGTATCCTGCTACTTTACCAAATTCATTGATTAGCTCTAGTAGTTTTCTGGTAGCATCTTTAGTATACTCTATATATAGTATCACGTCATCTGCAAACAGTGACAGCTTTAATTTCTCTTTTCCGATTTGGATTCATATTATTTCTTTTTCTTCTCTGATTGCTGTGGCTAAAACTTCGAAAACTATGTGGAATAATAGTGGTGAGAGTGGGCAACCATGTCCTGTACCTGATCTTAGTGGAAATGGATTCATTTTTTTCACAATTGAGAACAATGTTGGCTGTGGGTTTGTCATCTATGTCCTTTATTATGTTGCAGTAAGTTCACTCTATCGCTACTTTCTAGAGGGTTTTTATCATAAATCGGTGTTGAATTTTTTCAAAAGATTTTTCTGCATCTATTGAGATAATCA
The DNA here is from genome assembly GCF_964270905.1 of Leucopleurus acutus. Lineage (NCBI taxonomy): Eukaryota > Metazoa > Chordata > Mammalia > Artiodactyla > Delphinidae > Leucopleurus > Leucopleurus acutus. Next base: position 75,205,618 of record NC_139148.1, read on the forward strand.
TATGTTTTTTCTCCTTCAAATTGTTAATATGGTGTATCACATTCATTGATTTGCATATATTGAAGTATCCTTGCATTCCTGGGATAAACCCCACTTGATCATGTTGTATGATCCTTTTAATGTACTGTTGGATTCTGTTTGCTAGTATTTTTTTGAGGATTTTTGCATCTATGTTCATCAGTGATATTGACCTGTAGTTTCCTTTCTTTGTGACATCTTTGTCTGGTTTAGGTATCAGGGTGATTGTGACCTCGTTGAATCAGTTTGGGAGAGTTCTTCCCTCTGCTATATTTTCGAAGAGCTTGAGAAAGATAGGTGTTAGCTCTTCTCTAAATGTTTGATAGAATTCGCCTGTGAAGCCATCTTGTCTTCGGCTTTGTTGGAAAATTTTTTATCACAGTATAAATTTCAGTGCTTGTTATTAGTCTGTTTATATTTTCTATTTCTTCCTGGTTCAGTCATGGAAGGTGTGCTTTTCTAAGAATTTGTCCATTTCTTCCAGGTCGTCCATTTTATTGTCATAGAGTTGCTTGTAGTAATCTCTCATGACCTATGTATTTCTGCAGTGTCAGTTGTTACCTCTCCTTTTTCATTTCTAATTCTATTGATTTTAGTCTTCTCTCTATTTTCTTAATGATTCTGGCTAATGATTTATCAGTTCTGTTTATCTTCTCCAAGAACCAGCTTTTAGTTTTATTGATCTTTGCTATTGTTTTCTTCATTTATTTTTCATTTATTTCTGATCTGATTTTTATGATTTCTTTCCTTCTGCTAACTTTGGTGTTTTTTTGTTCTTATTTCTCTAATTGCCCTAGGTGTAAAGTTAGGTTGTTTATTTGAAATGTTTCTTGATTTCTGAAGTAGGCCGGTATTGCATTATATTTCCATCTTAGAACGATTTTACTGCATCCAGGGGGTTTTGGGTCGTCGTGTTTTCATTGTCATTTGTTTCTAGGTATTTTTTGATATCCTCTTTGATTTATTCACTGATATCTTGGATATTAAGTAGTGTATTGTTTAGCCTCCATATATTTGTATTTTATACACATTATTTACTGTAATTGATATATAGGCTCATAGCATTGTGGTCAGAAAATATACTTGATATGATTTCAATTTCCTTAAATTTACCAAGGCTTGATTTGTGACCCAAGATATGATCTATCCTGAATAATGTTTCATGAGAACTTGAGAATAAAGTGTATTCTTTTTTTTTGGATGAAATGTCCTATAAATATCAATTAACTCCATCTTGTTTAATGTATCATTTAAAGCTTGTGTTTCCTTATTTACTTTCATTTTGGATGATCTGTCCATTGGAGGAATTGGGGAATTAAATTCCGTTACTCTGACTGTGTTACTGTATATATCCACTTTTATGCCTGTTAGCTTTTGCCTTATGTATTGAGGTGCACCTATGTTGGGTGCATAAATATTTTCAATTGTTATATCTTCTTCTTGGATTGATCCCTTGATCATTATGTAGTGTCCTTCTTTGTCTCTTGTAATAGTCTTTATTTTAAAGTCTATTTTGTCTGATACCAGAATTGCTACTCCAGCTTTCTTTTGATTTCCATTTGCATGGAATATCTTTTTCCATCCACTCACTTTCAGTCTCTATGTGTCCCTGGGTCAGACGTGGGTCTCTTGTAGACAGCATATATATGGGTCTTGTTTTTGTATACATTCAACCAGTCTATGTCTTTTCGTTGGAGAATTTAATCCATTTACTTTTAAGGTAATTATTGATATGTATGTTCCTATTACCATTTTCTTAATTGTTTTGGTGTTGTTACATTAGGTCTTTTCCTTCTCTTGTGTTTCCTGCCTAAAGAAGTTCCTTTAGCGTTTGTTGTAAAGCTCATTGGGTGGTGCTGGCTTCTCTTAACTTTTGCTTGTCCATAAAGGTCTTAATTTCTCTGTGAAATATGAATGAGATCCTTGCTGTGTATAGTAATCTTGGTTGTAGGTTTTTCCCTTTCAACACATTAAATATGTCCTGCCACTCCTTTCTGGGTTGCCGAGTTTCCACTGAAAGTTCTGTTATTAACCTTATGGGGATTCCCTTGTACGTAATTTGTGTTTTCCCTTAATATTTTTTCCTTTGCAATTAATTTTGGACAGTTTGATTAATATATGTCTTGCTGTGTTTCTCCTTGGATTTATCCTGTATGAGACTCTCTGTGCTTCCTGGACTTGATTAACTATTTCCTTTCCCATATTAGGGAAGTTTTCAACTATAATATCTTCAAATATTTTCTCAGTCCGTTTCTTTTTGTCTTCTTCTTTTGGAATCCCTATAATTCGAATTTTGTTGTGTTTACTCTTGTCCCAGATGTCTCTAAGACTGTCTTCAATTCTTTTCATTCTTTTCCCTTTTTTTGCTCTGCAGTAGTTATTGCCATTATTTTATCTTCCAGGTCACTGGTCCTTTCTTCTGCTTCAATTATTCTGTTATTGATTCCTTCTAGAGAATTTTCTATTTCATTTATTGTGTTGTTTGTCATTGTTTTCTTGTTCTTTAATTCTTCTTGGTCCTTGTTAAAAATTTCTTATATTTTCTCCATTCTATTTCGAAGATTTTGGATCATCTTTAGTATCATTACTCTGAATTATTTTTCAGGGAGAGTACCTATTTCCTCTTCATTTGTTTGGTCTGGTAGGTTTTTATGTTTCTCCTTCATCTGCTTTGTGTTTCTCTGTCTTATCATTTTGCTTAACTTACTGTGTTTGGGGTCTCCTGTTTGCAGGCTGCAGCTTTGTAGCTTACGGTATTTTTTGTCTCCCCCAGTGGCTCAGCTTGGTTTAGTGGGTTGTGTTGGCTTCCTGGTGGAGGGGGCTAGTGCCTGTGCTCTGATTGATGTGGCTGGATCTTGTCTTTCTGGTGTGTAGGACTACGTCTAGTGGTGTGTTTTGGGGTGTCTGTGACCTTATTATGATTTTAGGCAGCCTCTCTGCTAATGGGTGGTGTTGTGTTCCTGTCTTGCTGATTGTTTGCCATAGGGTGTCCATCACTTTAGCTTGCTGGTTGATGGATGGAACTGGGTCTTAGTGTTGAGACGGTGATCTCTGGGAGAGCTTTCACTGTTTAATATTATGTGGAGCTGGACATCTCTGATGGACCAATGTCCTGAACTTGGCTCTCCCACATCAGAGGCACAGGCCTGACACCAAGCCAGAGGACCAATACCATGTCAGCCACATGTCTTAGAATTATAGGGAGAAAAACAGAAAGAAAGAAAGAAAGAAAGAAAGAAAGAAAGAAAGAAAGAAAGAAAGAAAGAAAGAAAGAAAGAAAGAAAGAAAGAAATATTTAAGTGTCAAGTCTATATCCACATGCCATAAAACACCTCACTTAAGATGTGAAAAATAAGGGCTTCCCTGGTGGCACAGTGTTTGGGAATCTGCCTGCCAATGCAAGGGACATGGGTTCAAGCCCTTTTCCAGAAAGATCCCGCATGCTGCTGAGCAACTAAGGCTGTGTGCCACAAGTACTGAGGCTGTGCTCTAAAGCCCATGAGCCCCAACTACTGAGCCCATGTGCCACAACTACTGAAGCCCGCACACCTAGAGCCTGTGCTCTGCAACAAATCAAGCCACTGCAATGAGAAGCCTGTGCACCACAGTGAAGAGTAGCCCATGCTCACCGCAAGTAGAGAGAGCTCAGGTGCAGCAACAAAGACCCAATGTAGCTAAAAATAAATTTTAAAAAATAAAAAAATGAAAAGATGTGAAAAACAGTGATATATAGTGGGATGGCCAAAAAGTTCATTCGTTTTTTTCTAAAATCTGTTTTTGGCCAACCCTATATATATATATATATATAACATGGAGAATCTGAATGAACTTTTTGGCCAACTCACTCTATATTATTTTATACATATATACATATATAGCAACAAAATGGAAGATATGGAGGTAAGGACTTACCTCATATAACAATTCAGAAAGACCCCAAAAAGTCCTATTTGCCTAAAAATCCACTTTTTTCCACTGTGCTAAGTTTGACATCAGAATTATTACTTTTAAGGAAGTATTCTCTGTTTACATGAAATACCTTGAGAGGAACTTTATATTATTGTCAGTCAGTTACAGTTTGGTATCGTTAGTGTGCCAGTACCTTTCTATATAACCACTGGCTAAGAATAGTGCAAGTGCTTAGGAAATGAAGCAAATGTGGTAAAAATGCAGAGAATAAACCACAACACTCCTGTTTTTCCCTTTGATTCGTAATAGTAGAGCTTTATAGTACTCTCTCCACTCCCAGATCTATCATTTCTTTATAACAGTAATTTTCAATTGGTAGACAGCAACATCTCTTGGGAAGTTTGTTAAAAGGTATTCTGATATACAGTAAGAATTGAGAATTACTGTTCTAAGAGCTTCTTACTTAGGGGTCATTTCTTTATTTTATAAACTTGGATAATCATTAAGGACAAAAAAGGAGTAAACCAATATGTGATGTAGGTGATCACTTTGCCTCAAGAATAGTTGGCATTTTAGATATTCCAGTCCAATAAGTGAAATCCATCTTCTTGGGCCAACATTTCCACTCAGGAGTAATTTCTCTAAGGTCTTTTTATTAACACATTAAAATAAAATACATTAGTTCCCCTTATCCACTGGAGATATATTATAAGACCCATAATGGATGCTTGAAACCATGGATAGTACAAAATCCTATATAGAGTATGTGGTTTCCTATATATACATACTTATGATAAAGTTTAATTTATAAGTTGGGCAGAGTAAGGGATTAAAAAATAACAAATAATAAAATAAAACAACTATAACAATATACTGTAATAAAAGTTATGTGAATGTGGTCTGTCTCTCTCTCTCAAAATATTATATTGTACTGTTCTCACCCATCTTCTGATGATGATGTGAGATGAAGTGAGGTGAATGATGTAGGAATTTTGAGGTAGTGTTAGGCTACTATTGACCTTCTGATGAATCAGGAGGATCATTTGTTTTGGGTGTTCCTGGATCATCTAGCCATGACGATGTCAATGGTTGGAAGTAAGGAGCAGAGGATGTGGATGACTGGGGATCTCAGGAAGGAAGGAGCAGGGCAGTGTGAGATTTTATCACACTACTCAGAACAGCATTCAATTTAAAACTTATGAATAGTTTATTTCTGGAATTTCCTATTTAGTATTTTTGAAACATGTTTGACCATGGGGAACTGAAACTGTGGAAAGGGAAACTTCAGATTATAAAGGACTACTGTGTATACATATACATTAAGATTAAGATGCATATTGTTTACTTCACAATCATAGGAAAAACTAGTTCATGCTCAGATTTTGGCTAATCGATTTCTTGAAAAGGTCATATACGAATCATATGTATATCCTTAGTTTTTTGGACTGTACCATATACTTCTATAGCTTTTGTAGCTAAACAACTGAGTATTTTGCTGGTCATAGACATGGTGAAAATATAAGATAAATGAAGAAAGCAGGACTCCAGAGTAATAGGAACTTTTTTAGTTCAAAGTGATAGATCTGGTTATAGCTTACCTGTTCAAACATTGGTAAAGTCCAGGAATATCTCACTTCAGGAAATATTTGATCCAGGTTTTCAAATATACAATAAATATTTTCTCTGTTATTTTCAAGGCTAATCTGTCCTCTGTGCTATCTTCACTGTCAGACTGATTATTTCCAGAAAATGACAACGTGTTTCCCAGCATCTCCAGACATATTTTACTAGCTCAGGAGACCATTGGAAAGTGAACTTTCTCTTTCCAATAACTCAAGAAAATATTACAGAATTAATTGTGGTGAGATAAACTTGAATCATGTGCTTATCCCTCGTCCTATCATTGTGCCCAAAGGATAGAGTATGAATATTTGCTGGGTCTGGTTCTTGTGCTGCACTTGTACCTAGAGAGATCAATAATATTTGCTAAAACAACATTGACAGTACCTATATATTAATTAATCACTGTTCTACAACCTTTACAGATATTAACTAATTTAATCCCTAAGACAGCCCTATAGAGAGTGGGAAACTATTATTATTGCCATTTTATAGGGTTAGGGAATTGATACGAGGGTTAAGTAAATTGTTTACAGTTACACAGATGTGAAGTGATAAAGCAAGTATTCGAACACGGGATGTGTTGAAACAAAGTTAAAACTTAACCAATACACTATATGGAAGAGGTAGATGAAAGGCCATGAAAAAATTAGCCTGTTGTTACTAAAAGAAGGGTCAATGAAAGGTAAGAATAAGTTATATCCACTCTATGGGATAGTGAAAGAAGAGCATTAAAATTAGTGAGTCAAAGGTAAAGACAAAGCAGAATAATTTTTTGGTTCACAGAAGATTTCTGTCTCTATTTTTGACATTTGTACTTTCTTGTGCAGATTGTTTCCTAAAACCACTATCTTTACCATTCTAGCACTTTAGATTGTGCATCCATGTATCTGTTCATTGTCTGTCTTCCACAATAGAATATAAGTTCCATGAAGGCTGCTTTTTTTGGGGTGGGGGGGTGCACCACACAACTTGTGGGATCTTAGTTCCCCAACCAGGATGGAACCTTGGTAGTGAAAGTGTGGAGTCCTAACCACTGACCCTCCAGGAAATTCCTTACCATTCTATTTTTAAAAGAAGTTTTATTTAATCTACCTTAATATCCAATATTCATACCACACACATACTCCATTTTAATTGAGAAGAACTCTTTCTCTCTCCTTCACTGTAAAGAATAGTGGGTAAATATCACAAAAGCTTTTTTGGAACCAAGTAGTTCATGGACAATTGTACTCTAGGAACCAATGTTCATTTGAGTCTATTTCTTAAATTATTAATTAAAATCTATTGTTTTGTCACGGGTGTGTATGTTTATCTCAAGGGTACTTTCCCTGTAGAGAAATGGTGCCAAGAAAGTTAAATTGGAAAATAATTCCATCCAAAAATTTTTCCTAATTATTATCAATCAGAAACAGGAAATACAGCAACAGCAGATCTATTATTTTAGAAAACAAAGTCACTGAATTAGAATTTTAACATGGCTTCCTGAATACTTTCTATCAACTCACTTCCCAACCCCAACACACGTACAGACATCCACTAATTTATTTATGCCTGCTTGTTTGTTTATGTTTCCTTTTGCATATTGTGTAAAGAGCTTTACATTTACATCTTACATTTTCCTCTCAACCCCTTAGAGGAAAATGTCGTTGGCATCCTTACAAGTGTTTGGCATTTTAAAATCTCCAGATCCAAGCAGCTAGCAAACAGAAAGCAAGAATGGAACAGTCCCTTTCAATTTGAGCAGAATCTCATAGACTTAGAATCTGGAAAATGGCAGGTGCTTATCAGCACCATTATTTCCTATCAGGAACTGAAAAAACATACTCTAATTTGTATTGGAGAGGAAAATTAGACCCAAATTAATCACTTAAGTTGTAATATGTTCAATTTTTTATTTTTTTCTATTTCTAAACAAAAAATTTAAAAACCCTCAAATTTTTAAAGACTAAGAAATTCAACTTTTAACAATCCAACACTTCTGCAAATATGGGGCCATAAGAAACTTTGCACCTACAAAAGGAATTTTTGAATACTTCTCAGTACTCATTGAGAAGGAAGAACAACTCCTCAAGTAGTTCAATGGTATCCCATTTCCTCTTGTATTCTGAAATATACTGCAAAGAGTTTGAAGTTAAGGACTGTATTTTATTTATCTTTAACTCCTGGGTATGACATAAAGCCTAGGAAACAGTAGTCACTCCATGAATACTTGAATGAATCAAATAATTATAAAACTGAAAGATTATCTACTCTAAATAGTTTACAAAGATTCATACAATTGATATGTAATAACTAGGAAACTGATAGTAATGTGGCAAAAACTAGTTACACTTTGTTTTCAACTGGCATAGATTTTTCATTGCCATGGTATGGTTTTCCAACTTTCTGGTACTTAAAATAAGGTATTTTTATTGATCACTATTTATGGATATAAATACAAAAGTTGAGGAGGGACATTTACTACCTTGCCCTAAAAATTTCAGAGAAGGGAGGTAACTTTTTCTTTGTTCCACACGACAGATTAGTATTGGAGTGAAAACTTTCAGTCTCTCTCTCTCCCTCACTTACTTCTCCCTATGGTAGGACAAGACATTTGTGTAATCTGGAACAAAAATATGTATTAGGACATACTGCTCAGGAAACAGAATCTTGATATTGAAAAGTCAGTGTATTCTCTCTTTGACTATCTTGTACTCTTTGTTCTATGGGTGAATGTATTTGTCAAGTGGGTGATTTTTCAGGCAACTGCCTTGCAGATTTTAATCTCTTTATAGTTAGTTGTGAGAATCCATAATTGTCTCTAGACTTAAAGATATCCTCCAACACTATTTTCCAGAATAATAAAAATGATATATTGATCCTCATATGTTCTTTCTCAAATGGCTGGAATTCAGAAAGGGTTTACCCAAATTTTCGATAGTGCTAAGAATATTTAAACTTTGAAACTTAGAAAAGTTAGAGTCATGATTGATGACTGTTATTATTTTTACAATTAATTAATCATTTGGGATTGATAATTTTCTAACCAGAAATATTTTAAAAATATTTTGATGATATATTTTGTATTCTTTCAGGATTCAAAGGGTACTTCAGGAAGTGACTGCACAGAAAGTGATAGAGTAAGAACCTTGTTAAATTCCCTTCCATAAAAACACTAAGAAAATTGGAAAATAATAATCACAATTAACATTCTGAGGACACTAGAAATTAACCAAAGTCTTGGAGTATTCTGGAAAGCACTTATTCAAGAAAAAAGTTCAATATTGGTAAGTACGGCAGCCTATGTGGTGTTTTTTTGTTTTGTTTTGTTTTGTTTTGTTTTGTGGTACGCGGGCCTCTCACTGTTGTGGCCTCTCCCATTGCAGGGCACAGGTTCTGGATGTGCAGGCTTAGCGGCCATGGCTCACGGGCCCAGCCACTCCGCGGCATGTGGGATCTTCCCAGTCTGGGGCATGAACCCATGTCCCCTGCCTCAGCAGGTGGACTCTCAACAACTGCGCCACCAGGGAATCCCTATGTAGTGTTTTAACTTGTCTTATTTTCACTGATTTTTTCCAGCTCCATGGTGGTCTTAAAAACCAACAGCCTAGGTCATCCCTGGTGGCGCAGTGGTTGGGAGTCCACTTGCCGTTGCAGGGGACACGGGTTCGTGCCCCAGTCCGGGAGGATCCCACATGCCGCAGAGTGGCTGGGCCCATGAGCCATGGCCGCTGAGACCGTGAGCCATGGCCACTGAGCCTGTGCGCCCGGAACCTGTGCTCTGCATTGGGAGGGTCCACAGCAGTGAGAGGCCCATGTACCACAAAAAAATAAAAATAAAAATCAACAGCCTACAACCATGGTAAAAATCAGCAACCTGGTAGTCACTGGAGGGAGCGGAACTAGGTTGGAGCTACATTATAGCACCATTCTCAGAGAATTACCATTATTTGACCTATCAGGTAGCCCCCTGGAAGACCCCACTTTCAAGACCACATTTATTTTATCTGAGTTGGAAAGTGCCATTCCATGTATGCTTAACCCTATCATTGAAGGTAGGTAAAGAAATAACAAGTTGTGATGACTCAAGACAGATTAGAAACAAAATAAGCTGATAGAAACATGGGAGAACATGAATCCATTTAGTTTTCTTTTTCTAGTTGAGACCTTATTTTGATTGAGAAGTTTTACTTTTACAGAAAAAAAATTAAGATAAAAGTACAGAGAGTTCTACTCTACTCCTTTTACTCCTTATCCCCAAATTTCACCACTTATTAACATCTTACATTAGCGTGGTATATTTGTTACAACTGATGAGCCAATATTGATACGGTGTTAACTAAAGTCCATAGTTCACAGTAGAGTTCACTCTTGGTGCTCTATATATATATATATATTTTTAACATCTTTATCAGGGTATAATTGCTTTACAATGGTGTGTTAGTTTCTGCTTTATAACAAAGTGAATCAGTTATACATATACATATGTTCCCATATGTCTTCCCTCTTGTGTCTCCCTCCCTCCCACCCTCCCTATCCCAACCCTCCAGGCTGTCACAAAGCACCGAGCCAATATCCCTGTGCCATGCGGCTGCTTCCCACTAGCTATCTACCTTAGGTTTGTTAGTGTGTATATGTCCATGACTCTCTCTCGCCCTGTCACAGCTCACCCTTCCACCTCCCCATATCCTCAAGTCTGTTCTCAAGTAGGTCTGCGTCTTTATTCCTGTCTTACCCCTAGGTTCTTCATGGCATTTTTTTTCTTAAATTCCATATATATGTGTTGGCATACGCTATTTGTCTTTTTCTTTCTGACTTACTTCACTCTGTATGACAGACTCTAGGTCTATCCACCTCATTACAAATAGCTCAATTTCGTTTCTTTTTATGGCTGAGTAATATTCCATTGTATATATGTGCCACATCTTCTTTATCCATTCATCCGATTATGGGCACTTAGGTTGTTAACATCTCCAGGCTATTGTAAATAGAGCTGCAATGAACAATTTGGTACATGACTCTTTTTGAATTTTGGTTTTCTCAGGGTATATGCCCAGTAGTGGGATGGCTGGGTCATATGGTAGCTCTAATTGTAGTTTTTAAGGAACCTCCATACTGTTCTCCATAGTGGCTGAAGCAATTCACATTCCCACCAGCAGTGCAAGAGTGTTCCCTTTTCTCCACACCCTCTCCAGCATTTATTGTTTCTAGATTTTTTGATGATGGCCATTCTGACTGGTGTGAGATGATATCTCATTGTAGTTTTGATTTTCATTTCTCTAATGATTAATGATGGTGAGCATTCTTTCATGTGTTTGTTGGCAGCCTGTATATCTTCTTTGGAGAAATGTCTATTTAGGTCTTCTGCCCATTTTTCGATTGGGTTGTTTGTTTTTTTGTTATTGAGCTGCATGAGCTTCTTGTAAATTGTGGAGATTAATCCTTTGTCAGTTGCTTCATTTGCAAATATTTTCTCCCATTCTGAGGGTTGTCTTTTGGTCTTGTTTATGGTTTCCTTTGCTGTGCAAAAGCTTTGAAGTTTCATTAGGTCGCATTTGTTTATTTTTGTTTTTATTTCCATTACTCTAGGAGGTGGGTCAGAAAGGATCTTGCTGTGATTTATGTCATAGAGTGTTCTGCCTATGTTTTCCTCTAAGAGTTTGATAGTTTCTGGCCTTACATTTAGGTCTTTAATCCATTTTGAGCTCATTTTTGTGTATGGTGTTAGGGAGTGATCTAATCTCATACATTTACATGTACCTGTCCAGTTCTCCCAGCACCAATTATTGAAGAGGCTGTCCTTTCTCCAAAGTACATTCCTGCCACCTTTATCAAAGATGAGGTGTCCATATGTGCGTGGGTTTATCTCTGGGCTTTCTATCCTGTTCCATTGATCTATCTTTCTGTTTTTGTGTAAGTACCATACTGTCTTGATAACTGTAGCTTTGTAGTATAGTCTGAAGTCAGGGAGCCTGATTCCTCCAGCTCCTTTTTTCGTTCTCAAGATTGCTTTGGCTATTCGGGGTCTTTTGTGTTTCCATACAAATTGCGAATTTTTTTGTTCTAGTTCTGTGAAAAATGCCTGTGATAGTTTGATAGGAATTGCATTGAATCTATAGATTGCTTTGGGTAGTAGAGTCATTTTCACAACGTTGATTCTTCCAATCCAAGAACATGGTATATCTCTCCATCTATTTGTATCATCTTTAATTTCTTTCATCAGTGTCCTATAATTTTCTGCATACAGGTATTTGGCCTCCTAGGTAGGTTTATTCCTAGATATTTTATTCTTTTTGTTGCAATGGTAAATGGGAGTGTTTTCTTGATTTCCATTTCCGATTTTTCATCATTAGTATATAAGAATGCCAGAGATTTCTGTGCATTAATTTTGTATCCTGCTACTTTATCAAATTCATTGATTAGCTCTAGTAGTTTTCTGGTAGCATCTTTAGGGTTCTCTACGTATAGTATCACATCTTCTGCAAACAGTGACAGCTTTACTTCTTTTCCGATTTGGATTCCTATTATTTCCTTTTCTTCTCTGATTGCTGTGACTAAAACTTCCAAAACTATGTTGAATAAGAGTGTTGAGAGTGGGCAACCTTGTCTTGCTCCTGATCTTAGTGGAAATGCTTTCAGTTTTTCACCATTGAGGACGATGTTGGCTGTGGGCTTGTCATATATGGCCTTTATTATATTGAGGAAAGTTCCCTCTGTGCCTACTTTCTGCAGGGTTTTTATCATAAATGGGTGTTGAATTTTGTTGAAAGCTTTCTCTGCATCTATTGAGATGATCATATGGTTTTTCTCCTTCAATTTGTTAATATAGTGTATCACATTGATAGATTTGCGTATATTGAAGAATCCTTGCATTCCTGGAATAAACCCCACTTGATCATGGTGTATGATCCATTTAATGTGCTGTTGGATTCTGTTTGCTAGTATTTTGTTGAGGATTTTTGCATCTATGTTCATCAGTGATATTGTCCTGTAGTTTTCTTTCTTTGTGACATCCTTGTCTGGTTTTGGTATCAAGGTGATGGTAGCCTCATAGAAGGAATTTGGAAGTGTTCCTCCCTCTGCTATATTTTGGAAGAGTTTGAGGATAAGTGTTAGCTTTTGTCTAAATGTTTGATGGAATTTGCCTGTGAAGCCATCTGGTCCTGGGCTTCTGTTTGTTGGAAGATTTTTACTCACAGTTTCGATTTCAGTGCTTGTGATTGGTCTGTTCATAATTACTATTTCTTCATGATTCAGTCTTGGCAGGTTGTGCATTTCTAAGAATTTGTCCATTTCTTCCATATTGTCCATTTTTTTGGCATAGAGTTGCTTGTAGTAATCTCTCATGATCTTTTTTATTTCTGCAGTGTCAGCTGTTACTTCTCCTTTTTCATTTCTAAATCTATTGATTTGAGTGTTCTCCCTTTTTTTCTTGATGAGTCTGGCTAGTGGTTTATCCATTTTGTTTATCTTCTCAAAGAACCATCTTTTAGTTGTATTGATCTTTGCTATTGTTTCCTTCATTTATTTTTCATTTATTTCTGATCTGATTTTTATGATTTCTTTCCTTCTGCTAGCTTTGGGGTATTTTTGTTCTTCTTTCTCTAATTGCTTGAGGTGCAAGGTTAGGTTGTTTATTTGAGATGTTTCCTGCTTCGTAAGGTGGGCTTGTATTGCTATAAACTTCCCCCTTAGAACTGCTTTTGCTGCATCCCATAGGCTTTGGGTCGTTGTGTCTCCATTGCCATTTGTTTCTAGGTATTTTTTTTATTTCCTCTTTGATTTCTTCAGTGATCACTTCATTATTAAGTAGTGTAGGGTGTAGCCTCCGTGTGTTTGTACTTTTTACAGATCCTTTCCTGTAATTGATATCTAGTCTCATGGTGTTGTTGTCAGAAAAGATACTTGATACAATTTCAATTTTCTTAAATTTACCAAGGCTGGATTTGTGACCCAAGATATGATCTGTCCTGGAGAATGTTCCATGAGCACTTGAGAAAAATGTGTATTCTGTTGTTTTTGGATGGAGTGTCCTATAAATATCAATTAAGTCCATCTTGTTTAATGTATCATTTAAAGTTTGTGTTTCCTTATTTATTTTCATTTTGGATGTTTTGTCCATGGGTGAAAGTGGGGTGTTAAAGTCCCCTACTATTGATGTGTTACTGTCGATTTCCCCTTTTATGGCTGTTAGTATTTGCTTTATATATTGAGGTGCTCCTATGTTGGGTGCATAAATATTTACAATTGTTATATCTTCTTCTTGGATCGCTCCCTTGATCATTATGTAGTGTCCTTCTTTGTCTCTTTTAATAGTCCTTATTTTGAAGTCTATTTTGTCTGATATGAGAATTGCTACTCCAGCTTTCTTTTGGTTTCCACTTGCATGAAATACCTTTTTCCATCCACTTACTTTCAGTCTGTATGTGTCTCTAGGTCTGAAGTGGGTCTCTTGTAGACAGCATATATAAGGGTCTTGTTTTTGTATCCATTCAGCTAATCTGTGTCTTTTGGTGTGAGCATTTAGTCCATTTACATTTAAGGTAATTATCGAAATGCATGTTCATATTCCCATTTTCTAAATTGTTTTGGGTTCGTTATTATAGGTCTTTTCCTTCTCTTGTGTCTCTTGTCTAGAGAAGTTCCTTTAGCATTTGTTGTAATGCTGGTTTGGTGGTGTTGAACTCTCTCAGCTTTTGTTTGTGTGTAAAGGTTTTAATTTCTCCATCAAATCTGTATGAGGTCCTTGCTGTGTAGAGTAGTCTTAGTTGCAGGTTTTTCTCCTTCATCACTTTCAGTATGTCCTGCCACTCCCTACTGGCTTGTAGGGTTTCTGCTGAGAGATCAGCTGTTAACCTTATGGGGATTTCCTTGTGTGTTATTTGTTGTTTTTCCCTTGCTGCTTTTAATATGCTTTGTTTGTATTTCATTTTTAACAGTTTGATTAATATGTGTCTTGGCATATTTCTCCTTGGATTTATCCTGTATGGGACTCTCTGTGCTTCCTGGACTTGATTAACTATTTCCTTTCCCATATTAGGGAAGTTTTCAACTATAATCTCTTCAAATATTTTCTCAGTCCCTTTCTTTTTCTCTTTTTCTTCTGGAACCCCTATAATTCGAATGTTGGTGCGTTTAATGTTGTCCCAGAGGTCTCTGAGACTGTCCTCAGTTCCTTTCCTTCTTTTTTCTTTATTCTGCTCTGCAGTAGTTATTTCCACTATTTTATCTTCCAGGTCACTTATCCATTCTTCTGCCTCAGTTATTCTGCTATTGATCCCATCTAGAGTACTTTTAGTTTCATTTATTGTGTTGCTCATCTTTTTTGTTTCATCTTTATTTCTTCTAGGTCCTTTTTAACTGTTTCTTGCATTTTGTCCATTCTATTTCCAGGATTTCAGATCATCCCTACTATCATTATTCTGAATTCTTTTTCAGGTAGACTGCCTATTTCCTCTTCATTTGCTAGGTCTGGTGCATTTTTATCTTGCTCGTTTATCTGCTGTGTGTTTTTCTGTCTTCTCATTTTGCTTATCTTACTGTTTTTGGGGTCTCCTTTTTGCAGGCTGCAGGTTTGTAGTTCCTGCTGTTTTTGATGTCTGTCTCCAGTGGCTAAGGTTGGTTCAGTGGGTTGTGTAGGCTTGCTGGTGGAGGGAACTAGTGCTTGTGTTCTGGTGGATGAGGCTGGATCTTGTCTCTTTAGTGGGCAGGTTCACGTCTGGTGGTGTGTTTTGGGGTGTCTGTGGACTTATTATGATTTTAGGCAGCCTCTCTGCTAATGAGTGAGGTTGTGTTCCTGTTTTGCTAGATGTTTGGCATAGGTTGTCCAGCACTGTAGCTTGCTGGTCGTTTAGTGAAGCTGGGTGCTGGTGTTACGATGGAGGTCTCTGGGAGATTTTCGCCATTTGATATTATGTGGAGCTGGGAGGTCTCTTGTTGACCAGTGTCTTGAAGTTGGCTCTCCTACCTCAGAGGCAGAGCCCTGACTCCTGGCCGCCGCACCAAGAGCCTTTCATCCACATGGCTCAGAATAAAAGGGGAAAAAAGTAGAGAGAATTATTAGAAGTATGAGGAAAGAAAGAAGAAAAGGAGGGAAGGAAGGAAGGAAGGAAGGAAGGAAGGAAGAAAGAAAGAAGCAAAGAAGGAAAAAAGGCAAGAAGGAAAGAAAGGAGGGAGGGAGGGAGAGAGGAAGGAGGGAAAGAAGGAAAAAAAGACAGAAAGAAAGAAGATAGAGTAAAAATAAAATAAAGTATAATAAAGTTATTGAATTAAAAAATACTTATTTAGAAAAAAAAAAGGGACGGATAGAACCTTAGGACAAAAGTTGGAAGCAAAGCTATACAGACAAAATCTTACACAGAATCATACACATACACCCTCACAAAAAGAGGTAAAGGGGGAAAAATCATAAATCTTGCTCTCAGAGACCACCTCCTCAATTTGGGATGATTCGTTGTCTAAAGGAGGGGAGGAAGGAAGGAAAGAAAGTAAGAAAGAAAGAAAGAAAGAACCAAGGTAAAGTATAATAAAGTTATTAAAATAAATTATTAAGAAAATTTTTTTTAAAAAAACCATGGGCGGATAAAACCCTAGGACAAATGGTGGAACCAAGACTATACAGACAAGATCTCACACAGAAGCACACACATACACATTCACAAAAAGAGGAAAATGGGAAAAAAATCATAGATCTTGCTTTCGAAGCCCACCTCCTCTATTTGGGATGACTCGTCTATTCATGTATTCCACAGATGCAGGGTACATCAAGTTGATTGTGGAGCTTTAATCCGCTGCTTCTGAGGCTGCTGGGAGAGATTTCCCTTTCTCTTCTTTGTTCTCACAGCTCACAGGGACTCAGCTTTGGATTTGCCCCTGCGTCTGCATGTAGGTCGCTGGAGGGCGTCTGTTTTTTGCTCAGACAGGACAGGGTTAAAAGAGCCGCTGATTCGGTGGCTCTGGCGCACTCAGGCTGGGGGAGAGGGAGGGGCACTGCCTGCGGGGCGGGCCTGTGGCAGCAGAGGCCTGCGTGATGTTGCACCAGCCTGAGGCCCGCCGTGCGTTCTCCCGGGGAAGTTGTCCCTGGATCCCAGGAACCTGGCAGTGGCGGGCTGCACAGGCTCCATGGAAGAGGGGTGTGGAGAGTGACCTGTGCTCGCACACAGGCCCCTTGGTGGCGGCAGCAGCAGCCTTAGTGTCTCCAGCCCGTTCTGGGGTCCATGCTTTTAGCCACAGCTCACGCCCGTCTCTGGGGTCCGTGCTTTTAGCCGCGGCTCGCGCCCATCTCTGGGGTTCGCGCTTTTAGCCGCGGCTTGCGCCTGTCTCTGGAGTTCCTTTAAGCAGCACTCTTAAACCCCTCTCCTCGCATACCAGGAAACAAAGAGGGAAGAAAACGTCTCTTGCCTCTTCGGCAGGTGCAGACTTTTCCCCAGACTCCCTCCTGGCTAGCCGTGGTGCACTAACCCCTTTAGGCTATGTTCAAGCCACCAACCCCAGTCCTCTCCCTGTGCTCCGACTGAAAGCGAAACCGGAGCCTCTGCTCGCAGCTCCGCCCACCCCGGTGGGTGAGCAGACAAGCCTCTCGGGTTGGTGAGTGCTGGTTGGCACCGATCCTCTGCGTGGGAATCTCCCCGTTTTGCCCTCTGCACCCATTTCTCTGCACTCCTCCGCGGCTCCGAATCTCCCCCCTCTGCCTCCCGCAGTCCCTGCCCGCGAAGGGGCTTCCTAGTGTGTGGAAACTTTTCCTCCTTCACAGCTCCCTCCCACTGGTGTAGGTGCCATTCCTATTCTTTTGTCTCTGTTTTTTCTTTTGCCCTACCCAGGTACGTGGGGAGTTTCTTGCCTTTTGGGAGGTCTGAGGTCTTCTGCCACCCTTCAGTAGGTGTTCTGTAGGAGTTGTTCCACGTGTAGATGTATTTCTGGTGTATCTGTGGGGAGTAAGGTGATCTCCACGTCTTACTCTTCCGCCATCTTCAAGGTCCTCCCCCAGTACTGTATATTTTATGGGTTTTGACAAAAGTAAATGACAGGTATCCACCATTACAATATCATACAGAATAATAATTTCACTGCCCTAAAAATTCCTTGTGCTCCACCTATCTATTCTTCTATCATGAAGAAACCCTGATAACCATGGATATTTTTACTGTTGCCATGGTTTTCCCTATTCCAGAATGTCATGCAGTTGGATCCATATAGAATGTAACCCTTTCAAAATTGGCTTCTTTCACTCAGCAATATGCATTTAAGTTTCCTCTATGTCCTTTTGTGGCTTGATAGCTTATTTATTTTTATTACTGAATAATATTCCACTATATGAATATGCCATAGTTTATCTGTCTACCTTAAAGGACATGCTTGTTGCTTCCAAGTTTTGGCAATTATAAATAAAAAAGCTGTGAACATCTGTGTGCAGGATTTTGTGTAGATTTAAGTTTTCATTTCATTTTGGTAAATTTTAAGGATCATTGCTGCTGGATTGCATGATAAGAATATGTTTAGTTTTGTAAACTGCCTCTGATTATTAATTTTATGTGTAAAATTTATGGGCCACATTGTGCCCAGACATTTGGTCAAACATTATTCTAGATATGTCTATGAGTATGTTTCTAGATGAATATAACATTTGCTTCTGTAAACTGAGTAGAGCAGATTGTTCTCCTTAATGTGGATGGACCTTATCCAAACAGGGTGGCCTGAATAGAACCAAAAGCTTGAATAAGAAGAAACTCTTCCTGCCTGACTTTTTTCAAGCTAGGATATCAGTTTTTTTCTTGCCTTCAGATATAAACTGAAACATGAGTCCTTCCTGGACAGCAAGACTGCCAGTCTTCATAATGGAAACACACCATCAGCTTTCCTGGTTGTCAGGTCTTTAGACTTGGACTTGGAAGTATATCATAGGTTATACTGGGTCAGGGCTTGTCAGTCTCCATAATTGTGTAATCCAATTCCTTATTGTAAATCTATTACACACACGCACACACGTGTATCCTACTGGTTCTGTTCTTTGGAGAACTCTAATACAATATCAAATTGTCTTCCAAAGTGGTTGTATCATTTTTCATTCCTACCACTATGAATAAGAATTCTTGTTGCTCAAAGTTCTCACCAGCATTTGATGTTGTCAGTGTTTGGGATTTTTGCCATTCTAATATCTGTGTAGTGCTATCTTATCTTTGTTTTAATTCACAATTCCTTACTAACAACTCTAAATGTTTATATTAGAGAAGAAGAAGGATGCAAAGTAAGTAAACTAACCTTTCTCCTTAAGAAAATGGAAAAAGAATAACAGACTGAACCCAATGCAAGCAGAATAAAGAAAACTCATAAAGAGCAGAAATAAAGTATATAATTAGAAAAAATATATAGAGAAATCTAATGAAAACTATAGTTGGCTCTGAAAAGATTAAAAATACGGATGAACCTTTAGCTAGACTAACCAAGAAAAAAGACTCAAATTACTAAAATACAGAATAAAAAGAGGGGACATTACTATCAATCCTATAGAAATAAAAAAAGGATTATAAGGGAATAATCTGAACAATTTAATGCCAAGATATTAGATAATCTAGATGTAATGTGCATATTCCCAAAAAGACATTAACTATTGAAATTCACTTAAGAAGCAACAGAAAATCTGAAAAAAAGCAAAAAATAACCAAGGAGATTGATTTAGGGGAAAAAACAAAATTTCCCAAAAGAAAAGTCCAGAACCATATAGCATCACTGATAAATTCTTTCAAATATTTAAGGAAGAGTTAACAGAAATCCATCACAAACTCTTCCAAAAATAAATGCTTTGCAACAAATTATTTGAGGCCAGTATCTTCTATACCAAAACCAGACAAAGACATCACAAGAAAAACAATGGCAGACCAATATCCTTTATGAACATAAAATCAAATATCCTTTTCTCCACACCCTCTCCAGCATTTGTTCTTTCTAGACTTTTTGATGATGGCCATTCTGACCACTGTGAGATGATATCTCATTGTAGTTTTGATTTGCATTTCTCTAAAGATTAATGATGGTGAGCAATCTTTCATATGTTTGTGGGCAATCTGTATATCTTCTTTGGAGAAATGTCTATTTAGGTCTTCTGCCCATTTTTGGATTGGGTTGTTTGTTTTTTGTTATTGAGCTGCATGAGCTGCTTGTAAATTTTGGAGATTAATCATTTGTCAGTTGCTTCATTTGCAAATATTTTCTCCCATTCTGAGGGTGGTCTTTTGGTCTTGTTTATGGTTTCCTTTGCTGTGCAAAAGCTTTTCAGTTTCATTAGGTCCCGTTTGCTTATTTTTGTTTTTATTTCCATTTCCCTAAGAGGTGTATCAAAAAGGATCTTGCTGTGATTTATTTCACACAGTGTTCTGCCTATGTTTTCCTCTAAGAGTTTGATAGTGTCTGGCCTTACACTTAGGTCTTTAATCCATTTTGAGTTCTTTTTTTTTTAACATCTTTATTGGAGTATAATTGCTTTACAATGGTATGTTAGTTTCAGCTTCACAACAAAATGAACCAGTTATATATATACATATATTCCCATATCTCTTCCCGCTTGCATCTCCCTCCCTCCCACCCTCCCTATCCCACCCCTCCAGGCGGTCACAAAGCACCGAGCTGATCTCCCTGTGCTATGCGGCTGCTTCCCACTAGCTATCTACCTTACGTTTGGTAGTGTATATATGTCCATGCCTCTTTATCGCTTTGTCACCGTTTACCCTTCCACCTCCCCATAGCCTCAAGTCCATTCTCTAGTAAGTCTGTGTCTTTATTCCTGTTTCACCCCTAGGTTTTTCATGACATTTTTTTTTAAATTCCATATATATGTGTTAGCATACGGTATTTGTCTCTCTCTTTCTGACTTACTTCACTCTGTATGACAGACTCTAGGTCTATCCACCTCATTACAAATAGCTCAATTTCATCTCCTTTTATGGCTGAGTAATATTCCATTGTATATATGTGCCACATCTTCTTTATCCATTCATCCGATGATGGACACTTAGGTTGTTTCCATCTCTGGGCTATTGTAAATAGAGCTGCAATGAACATTTTGGTACATGACTCTTTTTGAATTATGGTTTTCTCAGGGTATATGCCCAGTAGTGGGATTGCTGGGTCATATGGTAGTTCTATTTGTAGCTTTTTAAGGAACCTCCATACTGTTCTCCACAGTGGCTGTATCAATTTACATTCCCACCAACAGTGTAAGAGGGTTCCCTTTTCTCCACACCCTCTCCAGCATTTATTGTTTCTAGATTTTTTGATGATGGCCATTCTGACTGGTGTGAGATGATATCTCATTGTAGTTTTGATTTGCATTTCTCTCATGATTAGTGATGTTGAGCATTCTTTCATGTGTTTGTTGGCACTCTGTATATCTTCTTTGGAGAAATGTCTATTTAGGTCTTCTGCCCATTTTTGGATTGGGTTGTTTGTTTTTTTGTTATTAAGCTGCATGAGCTGCTTATAAATTTTGGAGATCAATCCTTTGTCAGTTGCTTCATTTGCAAATATTTTCTCCCATTCTGAGGGTTGTCTTTTGGTCTTGTTTATGGTTTCCTTTGCTGCACAAAAGCTTTTAAGTTTCATTAGGTCCCATTTGTTTACTCTTGTTTTTATTTCCATTTCTCTAGGAGGTGGGTCAAAAAGGACCTTGCTGTGATTTATGTCATAGAGTGTTCTGCCTATGTTTTCCTCTAAGAGTTTGATAGTTTCTGGCCTTACATTTAGGTCTTTAATCCATTTTGAGCTTATTTTTGTGTACGGTGTTAGGGAGTGATCTAATTTCATACTTTTACATGTAGCTGTCCAGTTTTCCCAGCACCACTTATTGAATAGGCTGTCCTTTCTCCACTGTACATTTCTGCCTCCTTTGTCAAAGATAAGGTGACCATATGTGCGTGGGTTTATCTCTGGGCTTTCTATCCTGTTCCATTGATCTATCTTTCTGTTTTTGTGCCAGTACCATACCGTCTTGATAACTGTAGCTTTGTAGTATAGTCTGAAGTCTGGGAGCCTGATTCCTCCAGTTCCTTCTTTCGTTCTCAAGATTGCTTTGGCTATTCGGGGTCTTTTGTGTTTCCATACAAATTGCAAAATTTTTTGTTCTAGTTCTGTGAAAAATGCCAGTGGTAGTTTGATAGGGATTGCATTGAATCTATAGATTGCTTTCGGTAGTAGAGTCATTTTCACAATGTTGATTCTTCCAATCCAAGAACATGGTATATCTCTCCATCTATTTGTATCATCTTTAATTTCTTTCATCAGTGTCTTATAATTTTCTGTATACAGATCTTTTGTCTCCTTAGGTAGGTTTATTCCTAGATATTTTATTCTTTTTGTTGCAATGGTAAATGGGAGTGTTTTCTTGATTTCACTTTCAGATTTTTCATCATTAGTATATAGGAATGCCAGAGATTTCTGTGCATTAATTTTGTATCCTGCCACTTTACCAAATTCATTGATTAGCTCTAGTAGTTTTCTGGTAGCATCTTTAGGGTTCTCTATGTATAGGATCATGTCATCTGCAAACAGTGACAGCTTTACTTCTTCTTTTCCGATTTGGATTCCTTTTATTTCTTTTTCTTCTCTGATTGCTGTGGCTAAAACTTCCAAAACTATGTTGAATAAGAGTGTTGAGAGTGGGCAACCTTGTCTTGTTCCTGATCTTAGTGGAAATGCTTTCAGTTTTGCACCATTGAGGATGATGTTTGCTGTGGGCTTGTCATATATGGCCTTTATTATGTTGAGGAAAGTTCCCTCTATGCCTACTTTCTGCAGGGTTTTTATCATAAATGGGTGTTCAATTTTGTCAAAAGCTTTCTCTGCATCTATTGAGATGATCATATGGTTTTTCTCCTTTAGTTTGTTAATATGGTTTATCACATTGATAGATTTGCGTATATTGAAGAATCCTTGCATTCCTGGAATAAACCCCACTTGATCATGGTGTATGATCTTTTTAATGTGCTGTTGGATTCTGTTTGCTAGTATTTTGTTGAGGATTTTTGCATCTATGTTCATCAGTGATATTGGCCTGTAGTTTTCTTTCTTTGTGACATCCTTGTCTGGTTTTGGTATCAAGGTGATGGTGGCCTCGTAGAAGGAGTTTGGGAGTGTTCCTCCCTCTGCTATATTTTGGAAGAGTTTGAGAAGGATAGGTGTTAGCTCTTCTCTAAATGTTTGATAGAATTCGCCTGTGAAGCCATCTGGTCCTGGGCTTTTGTGTGTTGGAAGATTTTTAATCACAGTTTCAATTTCAGTGCTTGTGATTGGTCTGTTCATATTTTCTATTTCTTCCTGATTCAGTCTTGGCAGGTTGTGCCTTTCTAAGAATTTGTCCATTTCTTCCAGATTGTCCATTTTATTGGCATAGAGTTGCTTGTAGTAATCTCTCATGATCTCTTTTATTTCTGCAGTGTCAGCTGTTACCTCTCCTTTTTCATTTCTAATTCTATTGATTTGGGTCTTCTCCCTTTTTTTCTTGATGAGTCTGGCTAGTGGTTTATCTATTTTGTTTATCTTCTCAAAGAACCAGCTTTTAGTTTTATTGATCTTTGCTATTGTTTCCTTCATTTCTTTTTCATTTACTTCTGATCTGATTTTTATGATTTCTTTCCTTCTGCTAGCTTTGGGGTTTTTTTGTTCTTCTTTCTCTAATTGCTTGAGGTGCAAGGTTAGGTTGTTTATTCGAGATGCTTCCTGCTTCTTAAGGTGGGCTTGTATTGCTATAAACTTCCCCCTTAGAACTGCTTTTGCTGCATCCCACAGGTTTTGGGTCGTTATGTCTCCATTGTCATTTGTTTCTAGGTATTTTTTGATTTCCTCTTTGATTTCTTCAGTGATATCTTCATTATTAAGTAGTGTAGGGTGTAGCCTCCATGTGTTTGTATTTTTTACAGATCTTTTCCTGTAATTGATATCTAGTCTCATGGCATTGTGGTCAGAAAAGATACTTGATACAATTTCAATTTTCTTAAATTTACCAAGGCTTGATTTGTGACCCAAGATATGATCTATCCTGGAGAATGTTCCATGAGCACTTGAGAAAAATGTGTATTCTGTTGTTTTTGGATGGAATGTCCTATAAATATCAATTAACTCTATCTCGTTTAATGTATCATTTAAAGCTTGTGTTTCCTTATTTATTTTCATTTTGGATGATCTGTCCATTGGTGAAAGTGGGGTGTTAAAGTCCCCTACTATGAATGTGTTACTGTCGATTTCCCCTTTTATGGTTGTCAGTATTTGCCTTATGTATTGAGGTGCACCTATGTTGGGTGCATAAATATTTACAATTGTTATATCTTCCTCTTGGATTGATCCCTTGATCATTATGTAGTGTCCTTCTTTGTCTCTTCTAATAGTCTTTGTTTTAAAGTCTATTTTGTCTGATATGAGAATTGCTACTCCAGCTTTCTTTTGGTTTCCACTTGCATGAAATACCTTTTTCCATCCCCTTACTTTCAGTCTGTATGTGTCTCTAGGTCTGAAGTGGGTCTCTTGTAGACAGCAAATATATGGGTCTTGTTTTTGTATCCATTCAGCCAATCTGTGTCTTTTGGTGGGAGCATTTAGTCCATTTACATTTAAGGTAATTATCGATATGTGTGTTCCTATTCCCATTTTCTTCATTGTTTTGGGTTTGTTATTGTAGGTCCTTTCCTTCTTTTGTGTTTCTTGCCTAGAGAAGTTCCTTTAGCAGTTGTTGTAGAGGTGGTTTGGTGGTGCTGAACTCTCTCAGCTTTTGCTTGTCTGTAAAGGTTTTAATTTCTCCATCAAATCTGAATGAGATCCTTGCTGGGTAGAGTAATCTTGGTTGCAGGTTTTTCTCCTTCAACACTTTCAATATGTCCTGCCACTCCCTTCTGGCTTGCAGAGTTTCTGCTGAAAGATCAGCTGTTAACCTTATGGGGATTCCCTTGTGTGTTATTTGTTGTTTTTCCCTTGCTGTTTTTAATATGTTTTCTTTGTATTTAATTTTTGACAGTTTGATTAATATGTATCTTGGCATATTTCTCCTTGGATTTATCCTGTATGGGACTCTCTGTGCTTCCTGGACTTGATTAACTATTTCCTTTCCCATGTTATGGAAGTTTTCAACTATAATCTCTTCAAATATTTTCTCAGTCCCTTTCTTTTTCTCTTCTTCTTCTGGAACCCCTATAATTCGAATGTTGGTGCGTTTAATGTTGTCCCAGAGGTCTCTGAGACTGTCCTCAGTTCTTTTCATTCTTTTTTCTTTATTCTGCTCTGCAGTAGTTATTTCCACTATTTTATCTTCCAGGTCACTTATCCGTTCTTCTGCCTCAGTTATTCTGCTATTGATCCCATCTAGAGTACTTTTAATTTCATTTATTGTGTTGTTCATCGTTGCTTGTTTCATCTTTAGTTCTTCTAGGTCCTTGTTAACTGATTCTTGCAATTTGTCCATTCTATTGTCCATTCTATCTCCAAGATTTCGGATCAACCTCACTATCATTATTCTGAATTCTTTTTCAGGTAGACTGCCTATTTCCTCTTCATTTGTTAGGTCTGGTGGGTTTTTATCTTGCTCCTTCATCTGCTGTGTGTTTTTCTGTCTTTTCATTTTGCTTATCTTACTGTGTTTGGGGTCTCCTTTTTTTTTTTTTTTGCAGGCTGAAGGTTCGTAGTTCCTGTTGTTTTTTGAGTCTGTCCCCAGTGGCTAAGGTTGGTTCAGTGGGTTGTGTAGGCTTCCTGGTGGAGGGTACTAGTGCCTGTGTTCTGGTGTATGAGGCTGGATCTTGTCTTTCTGGTGGGCAGGTCCACGTCTGGTGGTGTGTTTTGGGGTGTCTGTAGACTTATTATGATTTTGGGCAGCCTCTCTGCTAATGGGTGGGGTTGTGTTCCTGTCTTGCTAGTTGTTTGGCATAGGATGTCCAGCACTGTAGCTTGCTGGTCGTTGAGTGAGGCTGGCGTTGAGATGGAGATCTCTCGGAGATTTTTGCTGTTTGATATTATGTGCAGCTGGGAGGCCTCTTGTGGACCAGTGTCCTGAAGTTGGCTCTCCCACCTCAGAGGCACAGCACTGAGTCCTGGCTGCAGCACCAAGAGCCTTTCATCCACAGGGCTCCTTAATTTGGGATGATTCGTTGTCTATTCAGGTATTCCACAGATGCAGGGTATATCAAGTTGATTGTGGAGCTTTAATCCGCTGCTTCTGAGGCTGCTGGAAGAGATTCCCCTTTCTCTTCTTTGTTCTCACAGCTCCCAGGGGCTCAGCTTTGGATTTGGCCCCGCCTGTGCGTGTAGGTCGCCGGAGGGCGTCTGTTCTTTGCTCAGACAGGACGGGGTTAAAGGAGCCGCTGATTCGGAGGCTCTGGCTCACCCAGGCCGGGGGGTAGGGAGGGTCACGGAGTGCAGGGCGGGCCTGCAGCGGCAGAGGCCGGCGTGACGCTGCAGCCTGAGGCGCGCCGTGCGCTCTCCCGGGGGAGCCGTCCCCGGATCCCGGGACCCCGGCAGCGGCGGGCTGCACAGGCTCCCTGGAAGGGCGTGTGGCTAGTGACCTGTGCTCGCACACAGGCCTCCTGGCGGCGGCAGCAGCGGCCTTAGCGTCCCATGTCCGTCTCTGGGCTCCGCACTCTTAGCCGCGGCTCGCGCCCGTCTCCGGAGCTCTCCCAAGCAGCGTTCCCAATCCCCCCTCCTCGTGCACCAGGAAACAAAGAGGGACGTAAAAGTCTCTTGCCTCTTCGGCAGGTCCAGACCCCTCCCCAGACTCTCTCCCGGCCAGCCGCGGCGCACCAACGCCCTGCAGGCTGTGTTCACGCCGCCAACCTCAGTCCTCTCCCGGTGCTCTGACAAAAGCCGGAGCCTCAGCTCCCAGTCCCGCCCGCCCCGGTGGGCGAGCAGACAAGCCTCTCGGCTGGTGAGTGCCGGTCAGCCCGATCCTCTGCGCTGGAATCTCTCCACTTTGCCCTCTGCACCCCTGTTGCTGTGCTCTCCTCCGCGGCTCCCAAGCTCCCCCACTCCGCCTCCTGAAGTCTCCACCCGCGAAGGGGCTCCTAGTGTGTGGACACTTTTCCTCCTTCACAGCTCTCTCCCGCTGGTGCAGGACCCGTCCCTATTCTTTTGTCTCTGTTTAGTTTTTTCTTTTGCCCTAACCAGGTACGTGGGGGGTTCCTTGCCTTTTGGGAGGTCTGAGGTCTTCTGCCAGCGTTCAGTAGGTGCTCCGTAGGAGTTGTTCCACGCGTAGATGTATTTCTGGTGTATCTGTGGAGAGGAAGGTGATCTCCGCGTCTTACTCTTCCGCCATCTTCCCGGAACTCCCATTTTGAGTTTATTTTTATGTATGGTGTTAGGGAGTGTTCTAATTTCACACTTTTACATGTGTCTGTCCAGCATTCCCAGCACCACTTATTGAAGGCTGTCTTTTCTCCATTGTATATTATTGCCTCCTTTATCAAAGATAAGGTGACCATATGTCCATGGGTTTATCTCTGGGCTTTCTATCCTGTTCCACTGATCTATCTTTCTGTTTTTGTGCCAGTACCATACTGTCTTGATTACTGTAGCTTTGTAGTATAGTCTGAAGTCAGGGATCCTGATTCCTCCAGCTCCAGTTTTCATTCTCAAGAATGCTTTTGCTATTTGGGGTCTTTTGTGTTTCCATACAAATTGTGAAATTTTTTGTTCTAGTTCTGTGAAAAATGCCAGTGGTAGTTTGATAGGGATTACATTGAATCTGTAGATTGCTTTGGGTAGTAGAGTCATTTTCACAATTTTGATTATTCCAGTCGAAGAACATGGTATATCTCTCCATCTATTTGTATCATCTTTAATTTCTTTCATCAGTGTCTTATACTTTTCTGCATACAGATCTTTTGTCTCCTTAGGTAGGTTTATTCCTAGATATTTTATTATTTTTGTTGCAATGGTAAATGTGAGTGTTTTCTTAATTTCACTTTCAGATTTTTCATCATTAGTGTATAGGAATGCCAGAGATTTCTGTGCATTAATTTTGTATCCTGCTACTTTACCAAATTCATTGATTAGCTCTAGTAGTTGTCTGGTAGCATCTTTAGGATTCTCTATGTATACTCTTGCAGTGTTGGTGGTAATGTAAATTGATATAGCCACTATGGAGAACAATATGGAAGTTCCTTAGAAAACTAAAATTAGAACTACCATACGACCCAGCAATCCCACTACTGTGCATATACGCTGAGATAACCATAAATCAAAAAGTGTCATGTACCAAAATGTTCATTGCATCTCTATTTACAATAGCCAGGACATGGAAGCAGCCTAAGTGTCCATCATCGGATGAATGGATAAAGAAGATGTGGCACATATATACAATGGAATATTACTCAGCCATAAAAAGAAATGAAATTGAGTTATTTGTAGTGAGGTTGATGGACTAGAGTGTGTCATACAGAGTGAAGTATGTCGTGAAGTAAGTCAGAAAGAGAAAATCAAATACCATATGCTAACAGATATATATGGAATCTAAGAAAAAAAAGTTTCTTGAAGAACCTAGGGGTAAGATGGGAATAAAGACAGACTTACTAGCGAATGGACTTGAGGATATGGGGAGGGGGAAGGGTAAGCTGTGACAAAGTGAGAGAGTGGCATGGACATATACACACTACCAAATGTAAAATAGATATCTATTGGGAAGCAGCCATATAGCACAGGGAGATCAGCTCGGTGGTTTGTGACCACCTAGTTGGGTGAGATAAGGAGGGTGGGAGGGAGGGAGACACAAGAGGGTCGAGATATGGGAACATATGTATAGGTATAACTGATTCACTTTGTCATAAAGCAGAAAGTAACACAGCACTGTAAAGCAATTATACTCTAATAAAAATGTTAAAAATAAAGCAAAATCAAATATCCTTGATACAATAGATAAAGGATTACACACCATGGCCAACTGGCATTCACTCACTGAACAATGTTCAACACAGTTTTATGATAAAAACAGTCAACAAACTAGGGATAGAATGAAATTCTTTCACTGTTAAAGGGCAGTTGTAATAAAAACCCAGAGCTAATGTTATACTTTTTGGTGAAAATTGAACACTTTCCAGATAAGTTAAGCAATAAGAAAAAAAATGTCTACTGTCACATTTCTATATAACCTTGAATACAGGTTCTAGGTGGGGCAATTAGGCAGGAAAAAATAAAGACATTCAGATTGGAAAAAAGACATAAAACTATATTTTTCTCCATTTTTAGATGACATGATTTTGTTTACTGAATAGCTTAAAGCATCCAGAAAAAAAGAAAAAAAAAACCTAGAAAAAATAGTAAAGAACTTCACCAAGGTTATAGGATAAAGGGTGCATACACAAAAGTCAATTTTATTTCTACACATTACCAAGGAATACCTGAAAATAAGATCAATAAAATATTCCACTTAATGTAGTATCTAAAATAGCAAAACTCGTAGTTGTAACTTTAACAAAGGAAGTGTAACACCTGTACACTGAAAACTACAAGAAAAAGTTGAAAATAATTAAAGACCTAAATAAATGAAAAAGCATCCCTTATTCATGAATTGGAAGACTTAATATTGTTAAGACCACAATATTTTCTTAATTGATCTCCAGATTTAGTGCAAGTTTTATCTAATGTCCAAATGCCATTTCTGAAGAAAATGGAAGAGCAGATTTCAAAATTGATATAGAAATGCAAGTCACTCAGAATAGACATAACAATCTTAAAAAAAAGAAAAAAAAAGTAGGGGGACTCATTTTTACCAATTTCAAAATTTACCATAAACAAATGGCAATCAAGACAATGTTGTTCTGGCATAAGGATAAACTTATAGGTCACTGGAATAGAATTAGGAGTTCAGAAATAAAACCATGTGTCTACCAATTTTCAACAAGGGTACCAAGACAATTCTATAGAGAAAAATCATTTTATTAAAAAAATATTACTGGAATAATTGTACATTAACATATAAAAGAACAGAATTGGACTTTTACCTCAGGCAATACACAGAAATTAACTCAAAATAATCAAAGAGCTAAATGTAAGAAGTAAAACTATAAAACTCCTATAAGAACACATAGGAATAATTATTTGTAACCTTGGAAGGAGGACTACTTTTTTATATATAATATTAAAAGTAAAAGCAACAAGAGAAAAATATATAAATAGATATTATCAAGTTAAAAACTTTTGTATTTCAAAAGCTTCCATCAAAAAAGTAAACAGACAACTCACAAAGTAGAAGAAAAATTGTGCAAATCATACAACTGGTAAGTAACATTCCTAGAATATATAAAAAAACTTTTCCTTAATAATAAGACCAATGACACAACTGAAAATGGAGAAAGAATAAAAAACAAAACCTAAAATTATTAGAAGGAAATAAATCATGAATAACATAGGAGAAATAAATGAAATAGAGACTAAAAAACCCTTTAGAAGATCAATGAAACTAAAAGCTGTTTCTTTGATAAGATTAACAAAATTGATAATCCTTTAGCCGGACTCATCAAGAAAAAAAAGGGGGGAGAGTGCCGAAATCAATAAAATCAGGAAAGAAAACAGAAGTTACAACTGACACCATAGAAATACAAGGGATCCTAAGATTATTACAAACAGATATATTCCAAAACAATGAACAATCTAGAAGTGGGAAAATTCTTAGAAATGAACAATCTCCCAAAACTGAAGCAATGAATAGAAAATATGAACAGACAAATTACCAGCAATGAAATTGAATCAGTAATTTAGAAACTGCCAACAAACAAAATTTCAGGACTGGATTGCTTCCAGGTGAATTCTACCAAACATTTAGCGAAGAGTTAACACCTATCCTTCTCAAACTACTGCAAAATATTGCAGAGGAAGGGACACTCTTGAACTCATTCTTTGAGACCAGCATCACCAAAACCAGACAAAGATTTCACAATAAAAGAAAATTACAGGCCAGTATCACTGATGAAATATGATGCTAAAATCCTCAACAAAATATTAACAAAACAAATCCAAAAATGTATTAAAATGATCATACACCATGATCAAATTGGATTTATTCCAGGGATGCAAGGATTTTTCAGTGTCTGCAAATCAATCAATTTGATACACTACATTAACAACCTTAAGAACAAAAGCATATGATCATCTCAATAGATTCAGAAAAATCTTTTGACAAAATTCCACATCCATTTACAATAATAATAATAATAATAATAATAATAAACCTCCCCAGAAAGTGGGCAAGAGGGAACATACCTCAACATATTAAAGGCTGTATATGACTCACTCACAGCTAACATCATGCTCAATGTTGAAAAACTGAAAGCATTTCCTCTAAGATCAGGAACATGAAAAGCATGCCACTCTCACCACTTTTATTTAACATAGTATTGGAAATCCTAGCCACAGGAATCAGAGAAGAAAAGAAAATAAAGAAGTTAAAATTGGCAGAGAAGTAGTAAAACTGTCACTGTTTGCAGATGACATGATACTATACATAGAAAATCCTAAAGAAGCCACCAGAAAAGTACTAATACTCATCAATGACATCAGTAAAGTTGTAGGACATAAAATTAATATACATAAATATGTTGGATTTCTATGCACTAACAATTAACTATCAGAGAAATTAAGGAAATAACCCCATTTACCATTGCATCATAAAGAATAAAATGCCTAGGAATAAACCTCCCTAAGGAGGTAAAAGACTTGTACTCAGAAAAGCATAAGACAATAATGAAAGAAACTGAGGTCAATAAGAAAAAGATGGAAAAATATACCATGTTCCTGGATTTGTAAGAATTAATATTGTTAAAATGGCCATACTACCCAAGGCAATCTACAGATTTAGTGCAATCCCTAACAAAATACCAATGTCATTTTTCACAGAACTAGAACAAATGATTTTAAAACCTGTATGGAAACAGAAAAGATCCCAAATAGCCAGAATAATCTTAAGAAAGAAGGACAGAGCTGAAGGAATCACGTTTCCTAACTACAGACTATACTATAAAGCTAGAGTAATCACAACAGCATGGTACTGGCACAAAAAACAGACACATACATCAATGGAACAGAAGAGGGACCCCAGAAATAAACCACACACCTACGGTCAATTAGTCTACAACAAAGGAGGCAAGAATATACAATGCAGAAAAGGCAGTCTTTTCAATAAGTGATGCTGAGAAAACTGTACAGCTACATGTAAAAGAATGACATTAGAACATTATCTAACACTGTATACAAAAATAAGCTCAAAATGGATTAAAGACCTAAACACAAGACCGGAAACCCTTAATGTCCTAAAGGAAAACATAGAACAGTCTTTGACATAAATTGTAACAATATTTTTTTTGATCTGTCTCATAAAGCAAAAGAAATAAAAGCAAAAATAAGCAAACTGGACCTAATTAAAGTTAATAGCTTTTGCACAGCAAATGAGACATTGACAAAATGAAAAGACAACCTATGGAATGGGAGAAAGCCTTTGCACATGATATAATGAATGAGGGTTTAATATCCAAAATATATGAACAACTCAACATCAAAAAAAACACAAACAACCCAATTATAAAATGGGCAGAAGATCTGAATACACATTTTTCCAAAGTGGAAATGTAGATAGTCAGCAGGCACATGAAAAGGTGCTCAACATTGCTAATCATCAGGGAAATGCAAATCAAAACAACAATGAGATATCACCTTAAATCTCTCAGAGTGGCTGTCATCAAAAACAACACAAATAACAAATGTTGGTGATAATGTGGAGAAAAGGGAACCATCATACACTTTTAGTGGGAATGTAAATTGGTGCAGCCACTGTGGAAAACAGTATGGAAGTTTCTCAATAAACTAAAAATAATACTAACATATGACCCAGCAATTCCACTCCTGGGTATATAACTGAAAAAAAACCCCAAAAAACAGAAATACTAATTTCTAAAGATACATGCACCACAATGTTAATAGCAGCATTGTTTAGAAATGCCAAGGTATGGAAGCAACATAAGTGTCCATCAAGTGTCATTATTGATGACATTATATTCACATATATATATATATATATATATATATGAATGTCACTTGTGTCACTTATATATATATATGAATATAAAGGAGTATAATGGAATACTACTCAGCCATTAGAAAGCACAAAATGTTGTCATCTGCAATAACATGGATGGACTTGGGGGTATTATGCTAAGTGAAATAAGTCAGACAAAGACAAATAATTTATGATATCATATGATATACATGGAATCTAAAAACTACAGCCAACTGGTGAATATAACAAAAAAGAAGCAGACTCACAGATATAGAGAACAAACTAGTGGTTACCTGTGGGGAGAGGAAAGGGAGAAGGGCAATACAGGGGTAGGTGATTAAGAGGTACAAGTTATTACATATAAAATAAGCTACTAGGATATACTGTATAACACAAGGGATATAACCAATATTTTGTAATATCTCTAAGTGGAATATAACCTTTAAAAATTGTGCCTCGCTATATTGTATACTTGTAAATTTTTTTTGTTTTTTGCAGACCCCTCACTGTTGTGGCTTCTCCCGTTGTAGAGCACAGGCTCCGGACGTGCAGCCTCAGACGCCATGGCTCACAGGCCTAGCCACTCCACAGCATGTGGGATCGCCACGGACCGGGGCATGAACCTTTGTCCCCTGCATCGGCAGGAGGACTCTCAACCACTGCACCACCAGAGAAGCCCTCTGTAACTTTTATAATATTGTACATCACCTATATATCAATAAATTTTGGGGGGTAAAAACCATGAAAGAATGTTTAACTATTTTACATTATTTTAAGAATGGAGAAAGGTTCTGAATAAAGAATTCTCCAAAGAAACTATGCAAATATCCAAGGAGCCCAAGCAAAGATGTTCACCATTTTTAGCCATCAGGGAAAAGTAAATCAAAAACACAATCAAATATCACTTCACATCCACTAAGATGACTAATTAAAAAGTCCAGTATTAACTAGTGTTGGTAGTTATATGGTGAAATTGGAACCCTCATACTTTGCTGTTGGAATGCCAAATGCTACAGCTGCTTTATATAATATCTGACAGTTCCTCAAATGGTTAAACATAGAGTTGCCATGTGAATTACTGAATTCCACACCTAGGTCTATACTCTGAAAAAATGAAAACATATGTCTACACGAAAACTTGTCATCAATGTTTCTAAATGGCCAAAAATGGAAATAACTTAAATGTCTATCAGCTGATGAATGGATAAATAAAATGTATACCCATACAATGGAATAATATTCAGTAATTTTAAAAAAATGAAAGCACTGATTGAAGCTAGAGTATAGATGACCTTTGAGATCATTATGTTAACCCAAAAAAAGGCAGTCACGAAGCAGCACATATTGTAGAATTTCATATACATGAAATGTTCAGAATTGGAAAATGTGTACAGATAGAAAGTAGATTATTGGTTGCTTAGGGCTGGAAGTGGGGAGAATGAAGCAGTAGGGGGTGATAGCTAAGGGGTTTGCAAATTCTCTTTGGGATAATAAAAATGTTCTAAAATTGATTGTGGTAATGGATGTACAAGTCTGTGAATATACTGAAAGCCACTGAATTTTACACTTAAATGGGTGAATTTTATGGTATACAATTTATATCTCAATAAACACCACCCTCTGAAGTTCATACTCACACTAGAACCTAAGAATAAGACCTTACTGAGGTGCATACTTAGATACATTCGTATCATATTTTAGAAACTTTTTTCTAGGTCTGATACATTTTCATAGGCTATTGAAAACTCTATTGGCACTAGGGATGGGAATGTGCTGATGATGCATACTGAGAAAAGTAGGCCTAGCTGTGGTCAAGTTGGCATTTCAGAGGCAGGCTAACTTTAGCTGAAATCCCATCTCTGCCACTGACCAAGTGTGGCCTTGGACAGTTTAATAAATTGCCTTGTATCTCAGTTTCCTCATCTCTAAAATGGGGAAAATATCACTTTCCTCACAGATTTGTTATCAGAATTAAATGAAATAATTATAAAAATATATAAATACTTAATTTGACACCACTGCCATCACAATGATTATAATTTAAATGTGCCTATAAAGATTATAGAACATTTGGGTATGTTTCAGACATGTGAGCTGGTCATTCTAGGCAGAGAGAACCATCTGAGGAAAGGCATGGATGTAAACAGCATGAGACATATTTGCAGAACTGGATATAGTGTATGTTGTGTGCAGAGGAAAAACTGAACAAATTGACTGATTCCAGATTTTGGGAGGGAAAGAGTGTCAAGCTAAAGGAACTCTGAAACAGCAGTGCAGAGATAATTCTTTATTCAACCTTGAATTCTTGGAAACTAGACCTAACAGCTTTGATAAAGAAGAACAAAATTGGAGGACTGATATTATTTGACTTCAAAGTGTATGAAGTTGCATAAATCGTGATGGCGTGTTAATTGTGTTAGATATATAGATCAATGGAACAGATGAGAGCATTCAGAAAAAGGGCCACACATATATGACCAATTGTGTTTTAACAAAGTCCTGAAGGCAATTCAGTGGAGAATGCATAGTCTTTTCAATAAATGGTATTACAACAATCAGATATGTATATGTGAAAAAATGAACTCCAATCCATGCTTCACCCAATATACAAAAATTAACTCAAAATAGATCATAGACAAACATTATAAGTGTAAAATTATAAAACTTCTAGAAGAAAGCAAGGAAAAAAGTCTTGGTTACCTTCAGTTAGGGCAATACGTTTTAGATACATCCACAAAAGCATGATCCATAAATATCAAAATTAATATATTGGACTTTATAAAAATAAAAACTCTGCTCTTCAAAAATACTGATAAGGGAAGGAAAAGACAAGCTATATATTGGGAAAAATATTTTGAAATCACATATCTGATTAAAGACTGGTATCCAATATGTATAAAAATAAAGGAGGGGAACTTAAATGGGAAAAGAATTTGAAAAAGAATAGATACATGTATATGTATAACTCAATCACTTTGCTGTACACCTGAAACTAACACAACATTGTTAATCAACTATACTCCAATACAAAATAAAAAGTTAAAGTAATAAAAATAATAAAAGAGGGGCAAAATATTTGAACAGACACTTCACCAAAGAAGATATACTGAGAGCAAACAAAAACATAAAATGATGTGCAACATCAGTAGTCATTATAGAGATACTACTATACATCTATTAGACTGGCTAAAATTAAAAACAAGACCATCTTAAGTGCTGATGAAGATGAGAAGTAGCTGAGAGCAGATCAAAATGGTGGAGGAGTAGGACATGGAGCTCATCTTCTTCCCATAGATACATCAAAAATACATCTACATGTGGAACAGCTCTCATAGAACATCTACTGAACACTAGCAAAAGACATCAAACCTCCAAAAGGGCAAGAAAAACTCCACATAAATGGGTAGGACAAAAGAAAAAAGAAAAAGAAATAGAGAGAAAGGAATCAGGACAGGGCCTGCCCCCCTTCCGGGAGGGGAGCTGTGAAAGAGGAAAGGTTTCCACAATTGGGGAAGTCCCCTCACTGGTGAGACGATCAGCCAAGACAGAGGGGGGCTCTTCAGAGCCTTGGAGGAGAGTGTAGCAACAGGTTTATGAAGGGTAAAGCAGAGAGAACTACACAAATGATTGGTGCCTTTGACGTTCATCTGTTGGGGCATGTGGGGCTGGTTGTTGAGGCTCAGGCTTTGGACGTCAGATCTTGGGGAGAGGATTGGAGTTGGCTGCTCAAAGACAGCCTGAGGGGGCTAAGGTGTGGTGTGCCACAACCAAGGGAATTTGGGAAGAAGCCTGGGTCCACCAGAGAGGCAAGGTGCTGGGGGCAAGTCAGCCTACCAGAGCTATGGGGGCAGGTGCAAGCTGCTGCTGCCTTCTTGGATTCCAGAGGCAGACGCAGACAAGACCACTGCCACCACCAAGGGTCCTGTGAGTGGCTGTTGGTCATTGCCCCACATTCCCGGGAGTGTTTGTAGCCCACCAATGCCAAGAGTATTGCAACCTGGCACCAACCACTGCGCCCACCACTCAGGGGTTTCTGGCATGACCTGCTGCCACTGCCAAGGGTCACATGATCTGGTGCCCACTGCTGCACCTACCTCCCCATGAGTACATGCAGCCAGCTGCCTAAACCAATAGACCTGTGACCTGGAGCCAACAACTACCCCCTCCTTCCTGGGAGTGTGTGCACTGGCCATGCACCTGCACACACCCTATCAAGGGGATAACAACCAGCACACCCTGAGGAAAGATGTAGCAAGCATCAAAACCAAAAACAGCCTTCATGCCAAAAAAAAAAAAACAATGTTAAACACACACAAGCTATGCAGGGACACTATATAAATAGCCTTCCAACACTACAGTATATATTTGTTTTGCCTAAACACAGAGTAAGAGAAATAAGCAAAATGAAGAAACAGAGGAACAACTCTCAGATAAAAGACCAAGAGAATTCCCCTGAAGGAAAAAAACAATGAAACAGACCTCTTCAGTCTAACAGACAGCAAGTTCAAAAAGGAGGTAATGAAAATACTGGAGGAACTAAGAAAGGCTATCAACAGAAATGCAGATTACTGTAAAAACGAGCTAGAATCTATAAGGACAGTCAAGAAAAATTTAAAAAGTCATTTGCTGAGACAAAAGCTAAGCACAAGGCAATGAATAGCATAATGAATAATGCAGAAAAAAGAATAAATGACCTGGAAGATAGAATAATGGAAATTACCCAATCAAAACAACAGACAGGGGTTTCCCTGGTGGCACAGAGGTTGAGAGTCCGCCTGCCGATGCAGGGGACACGGGTTCATGCCCCAGTCTGGGAAGATCCCACATGCCGTGGAACGGCTAGGCCCGTGAGCCATGGCCGCTGAGCCTGCACGTGCGGAGCCTGTGCTCCACAACAGGAGAGGCCACAACAGTGAGAGGTCTACGTACCGCAAAAAAACCCAAAAAACAAAAAACAAAAACACAGCAGACAGAAAGCCAAATGAAAAAAAAATAAAATAAAAAAGAAAGCAATATAACAGACATATGGGATAATAAAAAGAGGGCCAGTCTATGCATAATAGGGATTCCAGAAGGAGAAGAAATAGTAAAGGGAATTGAAAATATATTTGAAGAAATTATGGCTGAAAACTTCCCAAACCTAAAGAAAGAAACAAACATCCAGATACAGGAAGAACGGTGGGTCCCATACAAGATGAACCCAAACAGACCTACACCAAGATATATTATAATAAAAATGGAAAAATTTAAAAATAAAAAGAGAATTCAAAAAGCAGCAAGAGAAAAGCAAAGAGTCACATACAAGGGAAATCCCAAAAGGCCTTCAGCTGAGTTTTCTGCAGAAACTTTGCAGGTCAGAAGGGTGTGGTATGATACATGCAAAGTACCAAAAATGAAAAAAAAATGCAACCTAGGAAACTCTACTCAGCAAGTTTATCATTTAAGATTGAAGGAGAGATAAATAACTTTTCAAACAAACAAAAAATTAGAGGGTTTGGCAAAACCAGAAACTATAAATATGGCATTATTAATTGTGAAGCTTAATGGAACAATTGATGTTCCTGTGTAACTTGTTTACATAATTAAAATCTTTGATCTGTAAGTAAAAGATTTAATCATACTGCTCATTAGAGTAAATAGACCTTTAATTCAATTATATTAAGATAGTATATACAATTTTCAGATCTTCAGAAAACATTTGCTTGATTGTTAAGTAACCTTAAAAATCTATTTGTGACCAAATATCTGTTTTCTCTCTTTATGAAAGTTATTAATTCTAAAGTATTTTATTTATTTCCTCTAATTTAGCTTGTTGAAATAAGAATCTACTAGAATAAGTACCATTTTAATAAATTTATGTTCATTAACTACTTCACTATGAAAAGAATAATCCATAAATCCATACTGCCTGCATTGTCTGGGGAATATGTATGCTTTATTTAAAAAAATACACATATGGTAACCTTTACTCTCAACTAAAATTATATAAGATCTTAAGAAATACTCATAAGTGATGCATCTTAAATATTTTATATATTACATATATCAGTTATTATTTCAAAAACTAAATATGTTGAATAAAAACTACTTATTATTTTGCCTGCAACAGCCATGAAGCAGAGAGGAAGACCCAAATTAAATCCTGCACAAGCTCTAGGTACTACAACACCAACCACACCCACTCTCAAGGGGCTAAGAGAAAATATGTGGCTGGTGTCTATACCAATACCAGTCCCCCAACAAAAACACTAGACACAAAGAGTCTACACAGGTATGCTCCCACATAAAAACAGTCCTTCAACACCACAGTAGATAATGGTTTCTCCTAAATTCATAGAGACAGAGAAAGTTATGAAAATGAAAAGGCAGTGGTACTACACTCAATTAAAAACGAGAGAGAGGGCTTCCCTGGTGGCACAGTGGTTGAGAGTCTGCCTGCCAATGCAGGGGACATGGGTTCATGCCCCAGTCTGGGAAGATCTCACATGCCATGGAGCAGCTAGGCCCGTGATCTATGGCCGCTGAGCCTGCGCATCCAGAGCCTGTGCTCTGCAATGGGAGAGGCCACAACAGTGAGAAGCCTGTGTAACACAAAAAGAAAAAAAAAAAGAGAGAGAGAGAGAGAAATATCCTGAAAGAACAAATAATAAAATAGAGCTTCCCATTCTACTAGACCTTGAGTTCAAAAAGGAGGTAATTAAATATGCTACTTATTATACATAGAAATGTAGATCACTGTAACAAGTAACTAGAAACTATAAAAATGAACAAATAAAAAAAATGAACCAATAAAATATATACAATTCTATTGTTGAGATAAAAGAAAATGCAGAAGCAATGAATAGCAGACCAAATAACAGAGAAAAACAAATAAGTGATCTGGAAGAGAGAAAAAAGGAAATAATCCAATCAGAACTGCAGACAGATAAATTTTTTAAAAAGATGAAAGCAACACAGAAGATGTAAGAGATAATATAAAATGCACCAACCTACACATAACCGGGGTTCCAGCAGGAGAAGAGGGAGAGAGGGGATTGAAAATGTATTTGAAGAAATTAGAGCTGAAAAATTCACACTTAAAAAAGGAAACAGATATCCAGGTACAGGAAGCACAGGAGGTCCCCAACAAGATGAACCCAAACAGACCCATACCAATATATATCATAATTAAAATTGCAATAGTTAAAGATAAGGAGGAGATTCTAAAGGCAACTAGAGAAAAACAAAGGGTTGATTACAAGGGCAACACCATAAGGCTATCAGCTGCTTTTCTGTGGAAATTTTGCAGGCCAGAAGAGTGGCAAAATAAATTCAAAGTCTTGAAAAAGAAAATTCTGCCACCTAGAATACTCTTCCCTACAAGATTTAGAATCATTTAGAACAAGAGGAGATATAAAGAATTTCTCAGACAAGCAAAAACTAAAAGAATACAGCAGTACTAAACCTATCATAAAAGAAATACTGAAAGACCATCTCTAAACAGAAAAGATGCAAGAAGTTATAGGAAGGAGGAAATCACAATCGGAAAGTAAATCACAAATTAGTCAGTATAGAGAACAAAAAGAAAAAAAAACTATTTGTGAAAGCAATGATAAGCACAAGGAAAATCAAAAAGATAAACATGAGGGCTTCCCTAGTGGTGCAGTGGTTGAGAGTCCGCCTGCCAATGCAGGGGACACAGGTTCATGCCCCAGTCCGGGAAGATCCCACATGCTGTAGAGTGGCTAGTCTCATGAGCCATGGCCACTGAGCCTGCACATCTAGAGCCTGTGCTCTGCAGCAGGAGAGGCCACAACAGTGAGAGGCCCGCATATCGCAAAAGAAAAAAAAAAAAAGAATAAACATGAAGATGAAAAAAGGATATCAAAATCATAAAATGTGGGGAAGGATAGGAAGAAAATGCAGATTCTTCTTCTTTCTTTTATTTTTGAATATGTTTGAGCCTATATAACTGTCAGTCTAAAGCAAGCAGATATAGGAAGGTATTAACATACTTGAAAACAGGGCAACCACAAATGAAAAACATACATTAGATTCACACACAGAAAAAGAAGAGAACACAAGCATAAAATAAAAGGAAATCATCAAAACACAAAAAGAAAAACAAAAAAAGATAAAGAAAGGAACAAGAAGAAAGAAGAATCAACTGGAAAACAAGTTTGAAATTGTAATAAATACATATGCATCAATAAATACCTTAAATGTCAGTGGACTTAATGTTCCAGTCAAATACATAGAGTGCCAGACTGGATAAAAAACAACAACAAAAACAAACAAACAAAAGAACAAGAGCCTACAATATGCTGTCTACAAGAGACCCACCTCAGGGCAAAAGACACACATAGATTGACCGTGAGGGAACAGAAAAAGATATTTCAGGCAAATGGAAATGAAAAGTAAGCAGGAGTTGCAATACTCATATCAGACAAAATAGACTTTAAAGTAAAGATTATAAAGAAAGATAAAGAAGGACACTATGATGATAAAAGTATCAATGCAGGAAGAGGATATTTCACTCATCAACTTATATGCACCTTATATAGAAACAATGAAATATATAAAATGAATACTAATAGACATAAAGGGAGAAATCAATGGGAATACAATAATTATAGGAGACTTTAACACCTCACTCACATCAATGGACAGATATTCTAGACTGAGACTCAATAAGGAGACAGAGATCCTAAATGATACAGTAGAACAGTTAGACTTAATTGATATCTCCAGGACATTACATCCAAAAAAACCAGGATACACATTCTTTTCAAGCACACACAGAACATTCTGTAGGATTGACCACATACTTGGGCACAAAACTAACCTCAAAAAATTTAAGAGTGCAGAAATTATTTCAATCATCTTCTCTGACCACAACGGCATGAAACTAGAAATCAACCACAGGAAAAGAAATGAGAAAAAATTGACTACAGGGAGACTAAACAACATCCTACTAAAAAACCAAAGGGTCAATGAGGAAATAAAAAAGGAAGTTAAAAAGTACCCTGAGACAGGGCTTCCCTGGTGGCGCAGTGGTTGAGAGTCCGCCTGCCGATGCAGGGGACACGGGTTCGTGCCCCAGTCCAGGAAGATCCCACATGCCGCAGAGTGGCTGGGCCCGTGAGCCATGGCTGCTGAGCCTGCGTATCCGGAGCCTGTGCTCTGCAACAGGAGAGGCCACTACAGTGAGAGGCCCACATACCGCAAAAAAAAAAAAAAAAAAAAAAAAAAAAGTACCCTGAGACAAACGACAATTAAAACTCAAACATATAAACCTATGGGATGCAGCAAAAGCAGTTATTAGAAGAAAGTTCATAGCTATACAGGCCTTCCTCAAAAAACAAAATAATCTCAAGTCAAAAACCTAACCTAACACCTAAAAGCATTAGAAAAAGAACGAACCAAACCTAAAGTCAGCAGAAGGAAGGAAATAATAAAGATCATGGATGAAATAAATAAAATAGAGATTAAAAAACAATAGAAAAAAATCAATAAAACCAAGAGCTGGTTCTTTGAAAGGGTAAACAAAATAAATAAACCTCTGGCCAGGCTCACCAAGAAGAAAAGAGAGAGGGAACCCAAATAAACAAAATAAGAAATGAAAAAGGAGAAATCTCAACTGATACCATAGAAATACAAAAAACCCTTAGAGAACACTATGAATAATTATGCACCAAAAAATTTGACAACCTAGAAGAAATGGGCAAATTTCTAGGAACATACAGATCATGAAAATTGAATCAAGAAGAAATAGATGATTTGAACAGGCTGATCACTAAAACTGATATAGAATCTGTAAAAAAAAAAAAAATCAAGCAGACAAAATAAAACTCTCTACAAACAAAAGTCCAGGACCAGATGGCTTCACAGGCAAATTCTACCAAACATACAAAGAACTTATACCAATTCTCAAACTCTGCCAAAAGATTGAAGAGGAGGGTACACTCTCAAAGAGATTCTATGAAGCCATCATCACCCTCATATCAAAACCAGACAAAGACACCACCAAAAAGAAAATTACAGGCCAGTATCTTTGATGAATATAGATGCAAAAATTCTCAACAAAATATTATCAAACTGAATCCAACAACACATAAAAAAGATCATATACCATGACCAAGTGGGATTCATCCCAGTTTCACAAGGATAGTTCAACATTCACAAATCAATCAGTGTAACACATCATATTGACAAAAGAAAAAAAAAAACACATGATCATCTCAATAGATGCAGAAAAAACATTTGACAAAATTCAACATCAATTCATGATAAACACTCTTAGCAAAGTGGGAATAGAGGGAACATATCTCAACATAATGAAAATTATTTATGACAAACCCACAGCCAATAAAATACTCAATAGTAAAAGCTAAAAGCCTTCCTGCTAAAATCTTGAACAAGACAAGGATGCCCACTCTCACCACTTCTATTCAACATAGTATTGGAAATCCTAGCCATGGAAATAAGGGAAGAAAAAGAAATAAAAGGAATCCAAATTGGAAGAGAAGAGGTGAAATTGTCACTATATGCAGATGGCATGATACTATATATAGAAAACCCTAAGGAATTCAAACAAAAACTACTACATCTAATAAATAAATTCAGCAAAGTGACAGGACACAAGATTAACATTCAAACATCCATTGCATGTCTTTACACTAACAATGAAATATCAGAAAGGGAATGTAAAAAAAAAATACCTTTTAAAATAGCATCAAAGGGCTTCCCTGGTGGCGCAGTGGTTGAGAGTCCTGCCGATTCAGGGGACACGGGTTCGTGCCCCAGTCCAGGAAGATCCCACATGCCGTGGAGCAGCTGGGTCCGTGAGTCATGGCCGCTGATCTTGTGCATCCGGAGCCTGTGCTCCACAACGGGAGAGGCCACAACAGTGAGAGACCCGCATAGCACACACACACACACACACACACAAAAATAGCACCAAAAAAAAAATACTAAGGAATAAACCTGAGCAAGGTGGTGAAAGACATATAGGCTGAAAACTGTAAAACATTAATAAAGTAAATTAAAGAGGATTCAAAGAAATGGAAAGATATCCCATGTTCTTAGACTGGAAGACTTAATATTGTTAAAATGGCAATGCTACCCAAAGCAACCTACAGATTTAATGTGATCCCTATCAAAATACCCAAGATATTTTTCACAGAACTAGAACAAATAATACAAAAATTTATAAGGAACCATAAAAGACCCAGAATTTCCAAAGCAGTCCTGAGGGGGAAATATACAAAAGCGGGAGGCATAAATGTCCCAGACTTCAGACAATACTGCAAAACTACAGTAATCAAAACCATGTGGTATTGATACAAAAACAGACATACGGATCAATGGAACAGAATAGAGAGCCCAGAGATAAACCCACACACCTATGGTCAATTAATCTTCAACAAAGAAGGCAAGAATATTAAATGGGAAAAAGACAGTCTTTTCAGCAAATGGTGCTGGGAAAGTTGGACAGCTGCATGTAAAGAAATGAAGTTAGAACACACCGTCATGCCATTCACAAAAATAAACTCAAAATGGCTTAAAGACTTAAACATAAGACATGACACCATTAAATTCCTAGAAGAGAGCATGGGCAAAACATTCTCTGATATAAATCGCACCAATGTTTTCTTAGGTCAGTCTCCCAAGGCAATAGAAATAAAAACAAAAATAAACATATGGAACCTAATCAGACTTACAAGCTTTTACACAGCAAAAAAAAAACATAAATAAAAATACAAAAGACAACCTATGGCATGGGGGAAAATATTTGCAAATAATGTGACAGGTGAGGGCTTAATCTCCAAAGTATACAAACAGCCCATACAACTCAACAACAACAAAAAAACAAACAAACCAATTAAAAATGGGTAGAAGACTTTAATAGACATTTCTCCAAAGAAGACATACAGATGGCCAGTGGGCACATGAAAAGATGCTCAGCATCACTAATTATTAGAGAAATGCAAATCAAAACTGCAATTAAGTACCACCTCACACTGGTCAGAATGGCCATCATTAAAAAGTCTACAAACAACAAATGCTGGAGAGGGTGTGGAGAAAAGGGAACCCTCCTACACTGTTGATGGGAATGTAAGTTGGTGCAGCCACTATGGAAAACAGTGTCAATGTTCCTCAGAAAACTGAAAATAGAATTACCATATGATACAGAAATCGCACTCCTGGACATATATCCAGACAAAACTATAAT
Source organism: Leucopleurus acutus (assembly GCF_964270905.1). Lineage (NCBI taxonomy): Eukaryota > Metazoa > Chordata > Mammalia > Artiodactyla > Delphinidae > Leucopleurus > Leucopleurus acutus. Next base: position 75,250,368 of record NC_139148.1, read on the forward strand.
TCAAAATGATACATGCATCCCTATGTTCATAGCAGCACTATTCACAATAGCCAAAACATGGAAACAACCTAAATGTTCATCGATGGATGAATGGATAAAGAAGATGTGGTACATATATACAATGGAATACTACTCAGCCATAAAAAAGAATGAAATAATGCCGTTTGCAGCAATATATATGCAACTAGAGATTATCATACTAAGTGAAGTAAGTGAAAAAGAGAACGACAAACACCATATGATATCACTTATATGTGGAATCTAAAATATGGCCCAAATGAACCTGTCTACAAAACAGAAACAGACTCACAGACATAGAGAACAGACTTGTGGTTGCCAAGGGTGAGGGGGGTGGGGGAGGGAAGAACTGAGAGTGTTGGATTAGCAGATGTCAACTATTATATATAAGATGGATAAACAAGGTTCTACATAGCACAGGGAACTATGTTCAATACCTTGTGATAAACCATAATGGAAAAGAGTATAAAAAAAAGAATGTCTATATGTGTATAACTGAGTCACTTTGCTGTACAGCAGAGATTGGCATAACATTATAAATCAACTATACTTCAATAAAAATATAAAATAAAATAAAAAGATGGGAAGTAGCTGCAACTCTCATATGATGCTGGTAGGAATTTAAAATAGTACCAATACTTTGGAAAACTGTTTGGCAGTGTCTTAAAAATACATCCATACGTGTCTTATATGATCCACTCCTAGATATTCAGTCAAGAGGAACAAAAGTGTATTTAATTTCAAGACTGTCATGTGAATGTTCACAGCAGCTTTATCATAGTAGCCTAAAACCGGGAACAACTCAAATCTCATCAGTCAAGGAATTGATAAACAAGCTGTGATATATCCAAACAATGTAGTACAATTAGCAATAAAAGAAAATAACTATGACATTTTCAATGAGTATGATTCTCAAAATAATTACTATAAGTGAAAGAAGCCAGACAGAAAAGCATATATACTTTATGATTCTATTTATATAAAACTCTAGAAAATGCAACCTAGTTTTTAGTGACAAATGAAAATCAGTGGTTGCCTGGGGGAGAGGGCAGAGAAGAAAGGGAGAGTGGAATTACAGAGGGGTACTAAAATACTTTTGTAAGTGATGAATATACTTATTATCTTTATTGTCATGATAATTTCATTGGTATGAGTATATAAAATTACCAATTTGTATGTTCTTAATATATACAGTTTATTACATGTAAATTATACCTCAATACAGCTCTTTTAAAAAGGGAACTTCAATGTTTTGCATTCTGAACTTTGATTATATAATATGTTTTTGTATTTTCAATAAGAAATTTTTCATATTCAGAACCAGATCTCTAGAAAGGATACATGTTAAACTTGAGTTTTTACCAGGCTAGCACATAGAAATGAAGAATGAGACAGTAATTCTGTAGCAAAAATTTGTGTTAATGCTACTGATTTTAAAAAGCAAAGGCAAAAGTGATACCCTGCCAATAAGTTTGCTGCATCTAACATAAATTGATGATCTTTTTTTATTCAGTACCAAAAGGAAAATGTCCTTTATTTACACATCTTACCCATAAGTTGAGATTCATTTTGAATCCCATAATCCTTTAGAAAGTACTCTGATGTCATAACTTTCTGAACTTTTACTGTCACATAAAGGTTAGTATTTGATTCAACCATAGTAATTTCATTAAGATCCTTTCCTTTTGGTTACTCAGATTGTAAGATTTAAAGCTTTATTGTCCAGTACTATAGCCACTAAACATATGTGGCTATTTAGTTCTTGAAAAGTGGCTAGTGACACATATTTGGCTAATAATATATTAGGTATTATTGACTTAACTAAAATATATTATTCTTTTTTAAACATCTTTATTAGAGTATAATTGCTTTACAATGGTGTGTTAGTTTCTGCTTTATAACAAAGTGAATCAGTTATACATATACATATGTCCCCATATCTCTTCCCTCTTGCATCTCCCTCCCTCCTACCCTCCCTATCCCACCCTTCTAGGTGGTCACAAAGCACCGAGCTGATTTCATCCCTTTATTTTTACTTTTTTAAATGTAGCTACTAGAAAACTTTTAAATTATATATGTGGCTGGCATTATATTTCTGTTAAAAAATGTTGATCTGGAGAGCAGAGAACTAGTCTTGTACTTTCCATGGTACATGACAATGTTATCATGTATTAGAATCTCAATAAACAGGTTAATTATATAATTGATCGATTATTAAAAGTCAATAATAATTAATGTTACAATTTATTGGGTACTTTATATGTACCAACTAGTGTAATAAATATCCTGTGTAAATTAACTCATGTTGTCATATAGAGTAGATGTTTTATCCTAAGTTTACTGACAAGAAAATTGAAACTCAGAGGAGTTAATTTACTTACCCAAGGCTACACAGCAGAACTAAGATCTGAACCAGGCCAACATCATTGCCTTTAACCATTAACTTGTACTAACCTCCCAGTGGATTTGTTGGTCATTTCAACCATATCTACATTGAAAATAATAATTGTCCATTTTTAAACATCGTGAAGTACTGCATGAAATCTCTAAAACTTCAACTACAATTGATTTTTTGAATACAAACTATTTCCATAGTGGTTTTTTTTTTGTTTTTTTTTTTACAATCCTTCTCAATGCCATGTTACTAACGATTTTTGGCAGCATCACTTTTTTACACTAGCTTTATTGGGCAGAGGAAGCTAATGGCATTTATTTGGAAAGCCAAATATGTGTAACGTGTGTACAGAGTGTACAGAGTGATTGCACATTAAGGCCTAAAGCCAAAGTTATCTTCTGACTCTTTTTTTTACCTGAATCACCTCTTCTCATTTCCATTAAGCTGGAATCTATTTTTATTTTTCTATGCTCCTATTTTCACTGAATTTTTCCTCACTCTTTTAATTTATATAACGATACCTTTATTTCCTCACTTGGGTTCCTCTTGGAACTCAAAATTTGGAGGAAAATATCACCGCTGTTTTCAAATGATTGCTTCATTTCAGTCTTTCAGCAAAATTAATTTTATGTAAATCAATAAATCTTTGAAAATTGCTACAAACTCTCAAATTATAGTACAGTAATAAATTAGAATATGACTAAAGAAAAGTCCTGCAGCAGGTTATAGATAATACACAGAGGTGCTAGTGAAGTGTCCTTAGTAGTACAGTAAATAATATAATGTTGACCTTTGGATATTTTTTTTTACATCTTTATTGGAGTATAATTGCTTTACAATGGTGTGATAGTTTCTGCTTTATAACAAAGTGAATCAGTTATACATATACATATGTTCCCATATCTCTTCCCTCTTGCATCTCCCTCCCTCCCACCTGCCCTATCTCACCCTTCCAGGCAGCCACAAAGCACCGAGTTGATTTCCCTGTGCTATGCGGCTGCTCCCCACTAGCTATATACCTTACGTTTGGTAGTGTATATATGTCCATGCCTCTCTCTCGCTTTGTTATAGCTTACCCTTCCCCCTCCCCATATCCTCAAGTCCATTCTCTAGTAGGTCTGTGTTTTTATTCCTGTGTTACCCCTAGGTTCTTCATGACATTTTCTTTTCTTAAATTCCATATATATATATATGTGTTAGCATACGGTATTTGTCTTGCTCTTTCTGACTTACTTCACTCTGTATGACAGACTCTAAGTCTCTCCACCTCATTACAAAGAGCTCAATTTAGTTTCTTTTTATGGCTGAGTAATATTCCACTGTATATTTGTGCAACATCTTCTTTATCCATTCATCTGATGATGGACAGTTAGGGTGTTTCCATCTCTGGGCTATTGTAAATAGAGCTGCAATGAACATTTTGGTACATGACAATTTTTGAATTATGATTTTCTCAGGGTATATGCTCAGTAGTGGGATTACTGGGTCATGGTATTTCTATTTGTAATTTTTTAAGTAACCTCCATACTGTTCTCCAAAGTGGCTGTATCAATTTACATTCTGACCAACAGTACAAGAGGGTTCCCTTTTCTCCACATCCTCTCCAGCATTTATTGTTTCTAGATTTTTTGATGATGGCCATTCTGACTGGTGTGAGATGATATCTCATTGTAGTTTTGATTTGCGTTGCTCTAATGATTGATGACGTTGAGCATTCTTTCATGTGTTTGTTGGCAGTCTGTATATCTTCTTTGGAGAAATGTCTATTTAGGTCTTCTGCCCATTTTTGGTTTGGGTTGTTTGGTTTTTTGTTATTGAGCTGCATGAGCTGCTTGTAAATTTTGGAAATTAATCCTTTGTCAGTTTCTTCATTTGCAAATATTTTCTCCCATTCTGAGGGTTGTCCTTTGGTCTTGTTTATGGTTTCCTTTGCTGTGAAAAAGGTTTGAAGTTTCATTAGGTCCCATTTGTTTATTTTTGTTTTTATTTCTATTTCCCTAGGAGGTGGATCAAAAAGGATCCTGCTGTGATTTATGTCATATGGTGTTCTGCCTATGTTTTTCTCTAAGAGTTTGATAGTTTCTGGCCTTACATTTAGGTCTTTAATCCATTTTGAGCTTATTTTTGTGTATGGTGTTAGGGAGTGATGTAATCTCATACTTTTACATGTACCTGTCCAGTTTTCCCAGCACCACTTATTGAAGAGGCTGTCCTTTCTCCACTGTACATTCCTGCCTCCTTTATCAAAGATAAGGTGACCATATGTGTGTGGGTTTATCTCTGGGCTTTCTATCCTGTTCCATTGATCTATCTTTCTGTTTTTGTGCCAGTACCATATTGTCTTGATTACTGTAGCTTTGTAGTATAGTCTGAAGTCAGGGAGCCTGATTCCTCCAGCTCCGTTTTTCGTTCTCAAGATTGCTTTGGCTATTCGGGGTCTTTTGTGTTTCCATACAAATTGTGAAGTTTTTTGTTCTCGTTCTGTAAAAAATGCTAGGGGTAGTTTTATAGGGATTGCATTGAATCTGTAGGTTGCTTTGGGTAGTAGAGTCATTTTCACAAAACCAGACAAGGATGTCACAAAGAAAGAAAACTAAAGGCAAATATCACTGATGAACATAGATGCAAAAGTCCTCAACAAAATACTAGCAAACAGAATCCAACAGCACATTAAACGGATCATACACCATGATCAAGTGGGGTTTATTCCAGGAATGCAAGGATTCTTCAATATACGCAAATTAATCAATGTGATACACCATATTAACAAATTGAAGGAGAAAAAAACATATGATCATCTCAATAGATGAAGAGAAAGCTTTCGACAAAATTCAACACCCATTTATGATAAAAACCCTGCAGAAAGTAGGCATAGAGGGAACTTTCCTCAACATAATAAAGACCTTATATGACAAACCCACAGGCAACATCGTCCTCAATGGTGAAAAACTGAAAGCATTTCCACCAAGATCAGGAACAAGACAAGGTTGCCCACTCTCACCATTCTTATTCAACATAGTTTTGGAAGTTTTAGCCACAGCAGTCAGAGAAGAAAAGGAAATAAAAGGAATCCAAATCGGAAAAGAAGAAGTAAAGCTGTCACTGTTTCCAGATGACATGATACTATACATAGAGAATCCTAAAGATGCTACCAGAAAACTACTAGAGCTAAGCAATGAATTTGGTAAAGTAGCAGGATACAAAGTTAATGCACAGATATCTCTGGTATTCCGATACACTAATGATGAAAAGTCTGAAAGTGAAATTAAGAAAACACTCCCATTTACCATTGCAACCAAAAGAATAAAATATCTAGGAATAAACCTACCTAAGGACACAAAAGACCTGTATGCAGAAATTTATGACACTGATGAAAGAAATGAAAGGTGGTACAAATAGATGGAGAGGTATAGCATGTTCTTGGATTGGAAGAATCAACATTGTGAAAATGACCTTTGGATATTAAACTAATCAATTAAATTTACAATGGGAATCCAAGGGGACAAACAATTATGAAGAGCCTTATCAGTGATATTAACACTTTTACAAGGAATAGGCTATATAGGAAAAATATATGGTTCAGTGAAGTCCTATTTAGATAATGTGAATTCAGCCCTGTCCAGAGGAAAGAGGCACGCTAAAACTACAGGAGAGGAACAATCTATTCAACAAAAATGAATTATTGGCTGTGTATAGGAAATATTTCACCATATATGACAAAATAGTATCATGTGAAATATTGGTATTTGGTACAGCAATTCTGATTTTTGAAAATTTTCCTAAAGCAATGAAAGCACCAGTTAAAAGGACATATGTACAAGGTCGCTTATGGCAGTGTTCTTTACAGTGTCCAATGCCTTTGTCTATAGAGGTAGATGATAGATAAGTAGGTAGGTAGAAGATAGATAAATAGATAGATATTAATATATTAATATATAGATGTTGATACATATCAATTTTACTTGATGTCTTGTATGATTTGGTACTCCACTCTCATTATTCTTGACTACCTTTTCATGTACAATGACTTCCTTCTCATAACTTAAGGAAATGTAAAGGATGGCTACTGCTCCCCTTTGGTTGTATCTCAGATAATGTATTGCTAAAGAGGTAAACAGAAAAATTTAATCTTTTATGCTTCTGTTTCTTAAAATTCACTTTAATTCAATACATTTTCAAATTTAAGATTTTTTCTTTTACCTCTTAAAGATTGAGGAACGTGTAGATCATGAGTACCTGAAAGGTAATATCAACTCAATATATCCCTCAAAACTTTATAAAAAAATAGGATACAATTACTTCTAACATAAAAACACTTTTTCAAAATAAATAATAGTCCATTCTAGGACCTTACTCCTTCTTGCTAAACTAATAATAAAAGGAAACATACAGATTTGATTTTGAAATATTTGCTTTCAGATTTTATTTACTCCATTGACAATTAAACTGGCATTCATGGAATCATTTAACAAATATTTACTAAACATTTACTGTGTGCCATATATTATACTAGGCCATGCATGTAGAAATACAACCCTTACATGATCACACCCCTTCCAATTGCTTTTTGAAATAATTGTAACCTGGATCAAATTTTCTAGTTTTCTATATATTAGAGGAAAGTTTCAAGTTTCTGCTTCATATTATCTTAAATAAAATTTGAGCCTAACTACGAGCTTCATTAAGCAATATTTTTCTCCATTTTTTTTGTTTTTAACATTTTTATTGGGGTATAATTGCTTTAGAATGGTTAGTTTCTGCTTTATAAAAAGGTGAATCAGTTATACATACACATATATCCCAATATCTCTTCCCTCTTGCATCTCCCTCCCTCACACCCTCCCTATCCCACCCATCCAAGTGGTCACAAAGCACCAAGCTGATCTCCCTGTGCTATGTGGCTGCTTCCCACTAGCTATCTATTTTACGTTTGGTAGTGTATATATGTCCATGCCACTCTCTCACTTTGTCCAAGGTTACCCTTCCCACCTCCCCATATCCTCAAGTAAATTTTCTAGTAGGTCTGCATCTTTATTACAGTCTTGCCACAAGGTTCTTCATGACTTTTTTTGTTTTTGGATTCCATATATATATGTTAGCATATGGTATTTTTTTCTCTCTTTCTGACTTACTTCACTCTGAATGACGGTCTCTAGGTCCATCCACCTCACTACAAATAACTCAGTTTCATTCTATTTTATGGCTGTGTAATATTCCATTGTATATATGTGCCACATCTTCTTTATCCATTCATCTGTTGATGGATACTAAGGTTGCTTCCATTTACTGGGTATTGTAAATAGAGCTTCAATGAACATTTTGGTACATGACACTTTTTCAATTCTGGTTTCATCAGGGAATATGCCAAGTAGTGGGATTGCTGGCTCATATGGTAGTTCTATTTTTAGTTTTTTAAGGAACCTCCACACTGTTCTCCATAGTGGCTGTATAAATTTACATTCTCACCAACAGTTCAAGAGGGTTCCCTTTTCTCCACACCCTCTCCGGCAATTATTGTTGGTAGATTTTTTAATGATGGCCATTCTGAGCGGTGTGAGATGACACCTCATTGTAGTTTTGATTTGCATTTCTCTAATGATTAATGATGTTGAGCATTCTTTCATGTATTTGTTGGCAATCTGTATATCTTCTTTGGAGAAATGTCTATTTAGGTCTTCTTCCCATTTTGGGGCTGTGTTTTTTGATTTTTTGATATTGAGCTACGTGAGCTGCTTGTCAGTTTTGGAGGTTAATCCTTTGTCAGTTGCTTCATTTGCAAATATTTTCTCCCATTCTGAGGATTGTCTTTTGGTCTTGATTATGGCTTCCCTTGCTGTGCCAAAGTTTTTAAGTTTCATTAGGTCCCATTTGTCTATTTTTGTTTTTATTTCCATTTCTCTAGGAGGTGGGTCAAAAAGGCTATTGCTATGATTTATGTAATACAGTGTTCTGCCTATGTTTTCCTTTAAGAGTTTGATGGTGTGTGGCTCTAAATTTAGGTTTTTAATCCATTTTGAGTTTATTTTGGTGTATGGTGTTAGGGAGTGTTCTAATTTCATTATTTTACATGTAGCTGTCCAGTTTTCCAGCACCACTTATTGAAGGCTGTCTTTTCTCCATTGTATATTATTGCCTCCTTTATCAAAAATAAGGTGACCATATGAGTGTGGGTTTAACTCTGGGCTTTCTATCCTGTTCCATTGATCTATATTTCTGTTTCTGTACAAGTGCCATACTGTCTTGATTACTGTAGCTTTGTAGTATTGTCTGAAGTCAGGGACCCTGATTCCTCCATCTCCGTTTTTCTTTCTCAAGATTGCCTAGGCTATTTGGGGTCCTCTGTGTTTCCATACAAATTGTGAAATATTTTGTCCCAGTTCTGTGAAAAATGTCCTTGGTAGTTTGATAGGAATTGCATTGAATCTGTAGATTGCTTTGCGTAGTAGAATCATTTTCACAACGTTGATTCTTCCAATCCAAGGACACGGTATATCTCTCCATCTATTTATATCACCTTTAATTATTTTCATCAGTGTCTTATAATTTTCTGCTTACAGGTCTTTTGTCTCCTTAGGTAGGTTTATTCCTAGATATTTTATTTTTTGTTGCAATGGTAAAGGGGGGCATTTTCTTAATTTCACTTTCAGATTTTTCATCTTTAGTGTATAGGAATGAAAGAGATTTCTGTGCATTTATTTTTTATCCTGTTACTTTACCAAATTCATTGATTAGCTCTAGTAGTTTTCTGGTAGCATCTTTAGGATTCTCTATGTATAGAATCATGTCATCTGGAAAAGGTGACAGCTTTACTTCTTCTTTTCCAATTTGCATTCCTTTTGTTTCTTTTTCTTTTCTGATTGATTTGGCTATAACTTCCAAAACTGTATTGAAAAATAGTTGTGATATGGGCAGCCTTGTCTTCTTCCTGATCTTAGTGGAAATGGTTTCTGTTTTTCACCATTTAGGACAATGTTGGCTGTGGATTTGTCATATATGGCCATTATTATGTTGAGGAAAGTTCCCTCTATGCCTACTTCCTGGAGGGTTTTTATCATAAATGGGTGTTGAATTTTGTTGAAAGCTTTCTCAGCATCTATTGAGATGATCATATTGTTTTTCTCCTTCAATTTGTTAATATGGTGTATCACGTCGTTTGATTTGTGTATATTGAAGAATCCTTGCATTCCTGGGATAAACCCCACTTGATCATAGTGTATGATCCTTTTAATGTACTGTTGGATTCTGATTTCTAGTATTTTGTTGAGGATTTTTGCATCTATGTTCATCAGAGATATTGGCCTGTAGTTTTATTTCTTTGTGACATTTTTGTCTGGTTTTGGTATCAGAGTGATGGTGGCCTCGTAGAATGAGTTTGGGAGTTTTGCTCCCTCTGCTCTAGTTCTGAAGAGTTTGAGAAGGATAGGTGTTAGCTCTTCTCTAAATGTTTGATAGAATTTGCCTGTGAAGCCATCTGGCCCTGGGCTTTTATTTTTGGAAGATTTTTAATCATAGTTTCAATTTCAGTGCTTGTGACTGGTCTGTTCATATTTTCTACTTCTTCCTGGTTCATTTGCAGAAGGTTGTGCATTTCTGACAATTTGTCCACTTCTTCCAGGTTGAGCATTTTATTGACATATAGTTGCTTGTAGTAATCCTTTATGATCCTTTGTATTTCTGCACTGACAGTTGTTACTTCTCCTTTTTCATTTGTAATTCTATTGATTTGAATCTTCTCCCTTTTTTTCTTCATATGTCTGGCTAATGGTTTATCAATTTTGTTTATCTTCTCAAAGAACCAGCTTTTAGTTTCATTGATATTTGTTATCATTTCGTTTATTTCTTTTTCATTTTTTTCTGATCTGATCTTTATGATTTTTTTCCTTCTGCTAATTTTGAGGTGTTTTTGTTCTTCTTTCTCTAATTGCTTTCGGTGTAATGTTACTTTGTTTATTTGAGATGTTTCCTGTTTCTTAAGGTAGGATTGTATTGCTATAAACTTCCCTCTTAGAACTGCTTTTGCTGCATTGTATAGGATTTGGGGCATCGTATTTTCACTGTCATTTGTTTCTAGGTATATTTTGATTTCCTCTTTGATTTCCTCAGTGATCTCTTGGTTATTAAGTAGTGTGTTGCTGAGCCTCCATGTGTTTGTATTTCTTACAGATTTTTTCCTGTAATTGATATCTAGTCACATAGCATTGTGGTCGGAAAAGATACCTGATACAATTTCAATTTTCTTAAATTTACCATAGGTTGATTTGTGACCCAAGATATGATCTATCCTGGAGAATGTTCCATGAGCACTTGAGAAGAATCTGTATTCTGTTGTTTTTGGATGGAATATCCTATAAATATCAATTAAGTCCATCTTGTTTAATGTATCATTTAAAGCTTGTGTTCCCTTATTTATTTTCATTTTGGATGATCTGTCCATTGGAGAAAGTGGGGTGTTAATGGCCCCTACTGTGATTTTGTTACTGTTGTTTTCCCCTTTCATGACTGTTAATATTTGCCTTATGTATTGAGGTGCTCGTATATTGGGTGCATAAATATTTACAATTGTTATATCTTCTTCTTAGATTGATCCCTTGATCATTATGTAGGGTCCTTCTTTGTCTCTTTTAATGTGCTATTTTTAAAATCTATTTTGTCTGATATGAGAATTGCCACTCCACCTTTCTTTTTTTTTCTTTGTTTTTAACATCTTTATTGGAGTATAATTACTTTACAATGGTGTTTTACTTTCTGCTTTATAACAAAGTGAATCAGTTATACATACACATATGTTCCCATATCTCTTCCCTCTTGCGTCTCCCTCCCTCCCACCTTCCCTATCCCACCCCACTAGGTGGTCACAAACCACTGAGCTGATCTCCCTGTGCTATGCAGCTGCTTCCCAGTAGCTATCTATTTTACGTTTGGTAGTGCGTGTATGTCCATGCCACTCTCTCACTTTCTCATAGCTTACCATTCCCCCTCCCTATATCTTCAAGTAGGTCTTTATTCCTGTCTTACCCCTAGGTTCTCCTTGACCTTTTCTTTTCTTAGATTCCATATAAATGTGTTAGCATACGGTTTATTTTTTTTCTCTTTCAGACTTACTTCACTCTGTATGTCATACTCTTGTTCCATCCACCTCACTACCAATAACTCAATTTCTTTTCTTTTTATGGTGAGTAATATTCCATTGTATATATGTGCCACATCTTCTTTATCCATTCATCTGTTGATGGGTACTTAGGTTGTTTCCATGTCCTGGCTATTGTAAATAGAGCTGCAATGAATATTTTGGTAAATGACTCTTTTTGAATTGTGGTTTTCTCAGGGACTATGCCAAGTAGTGGGATTGCTGGGTCATATGGTAATTCTAATTTTAGTAGTTTAAGGAACCTCTAGCTTTCTTCTGCTTTTCATTTGCAAAGAATAATTTTTCCATCCCCTCTTTTTCAGTCTGTATGTGTCCCTAGGTCTAAAGTCGGTCTCTTGTAGACAGTATATAAACCATCTTGTTTTTGTATCCATTCAGCCAAACTGTGTCTTTTGGTTGGAGCATTTAATCCATTTACAGTTAAGGTAATTATCAATATGTATGTTCCTATTACCATTTTCTTAATTGTTTTGGGTTTATTATTATAGGTCTTTTCATTCTCTTGTTTTTCTTGCCTAGAGAAGTTCCTTTAGCATTTGTTGTAAAGCTGATTTGGTGGTGCTGTATTCTCTTAGCTTTTGCTTGCCTGTAACATTTTAAATTTCTCTGTCAAATCTGAAGGAAATTCTTTCTGTGTAGAGTAATCTTGGTTGTAGTTTTTTGTCTTCCATCAGTTTAAATATGTACTGCCACTCCCTTCTTGCTTGCAGAGTTTCAGCTGAAAGATCAGCTGTTAACCTTATGAGGATTCCCTTATGTTTAGTTGTTATTTTTCCCTTTCTGCTTTTAATATTTGTTTTTTTTTTAATTTTTGATAGTTTGATTAATATGTGCCTTGGCCTGTTTCTTCTTGGATTTATCCTGTATGGGACTCTCTGTGCTTCCTGGACTTGATTAACTCTTTCCTTTCCCATATTAGGGAAGTTTTCAACTATAATCTCTTCCAATATTTTCTCAGTCCCTTTCTTTTTCTCTTCTTCTTCTGGGACCCCTATGATTTGAATGTTGGTGCATCTAATTTTGTCCCAGCAGTCTCTGAGACTGTCCTCAGTTCTTTTCATTCTTTTTCCTTTATTCTGTTCTGCAGTAGTTATTTCCACTATTTTATTTTCTAGGTCACTTACCCGTTTTTCTGCCTCACTTATTCTGCTATTGATCCCTTCTAGGTAATGTTTAATTTCTTTTATTTTGTTGTTCATCCCTGTTTGTTTGCTCTTGAGTTCTTCTAGCTCCTTGTTAAACTTTTCTTGTATTTTCTCCATTCTATTTCCAAGATTTTGGGATCATCATTACTATCATTATTCTGAATTCTTTTTCAGGTAGACTGCCTATTTCTTCTTCAGTGTTTCGTTCTGGTGTGTTTTTGCCTTGCTCCTTCATCGCTGTGTGTTTCTGTGTCTTCTCATTTTGCCTAACTTACTGTGTTTGAGGTCTCGTTTTTGCAGGCTGCAGGTTCGTAGTTCCCATTGTTTTTAGTGTCTGTTCCCAGTGGCTAAGTTTGGTTCAGTAGGCTATGTTGGCTTCCTGGTTGAGGGGACTACTGCCTGTGTTCAGGTGGATGAGGCTGGATCTTGTCTTTCTGGTGAGCAGGTCCACATCTGGTGGTGTGTTTTGGAGTGTCTGTGGACTTATTATGATTTTAGGCAGCCTCTGTGCTAATGGATGGGTTTGTGTTCCCGTCTTTCTCGTTGTTTGGCAAAGGGTGTCCAGCACTGTAGATTGCTACTTGTTGAGTGGAGCTGGGTCTTCGCATTGAGATGGAGATCTCTGGGAGATTTTTGCTGTTTGATATTATGTGGAGCTGGTAGGTATCTTGTGGACCAGTGTCCTGGACTTGGCTCTTCCACCTCAGTGGCACAGCCCTGACACCTTGCTGGAGCACCAAAAGCCTGTCCTCCACATGGCTCAGAATAAAAGGGAGAAAGAAAGAAAGAAAGAAAGAAAGAAAGAAAGAAAGAAAGAAAGAAAGAAAGAAAGAAAGAAAGAAAGAAAGAAAGAAAAGAAAGAAAGAAAGAAAGAAAGAAAGAAAGAAGAGAAAATAAAATAAAATATAGTTATTAAAAATAATTATTAAGAAAAAAAAATTTTAAGTAATTAAAAAAAGAAAAAAAAAACGGACAGACAGAACACTAGGACAAGTAAAAGCAAAGCTATACAGACAAAATCACACACAGAAGCATACACATACACACTCACAAAAAGAGAAAAAGGGGAAAAAATATATATCATTGCCCCCGAAGTCCACCTCCTCAATTTGGGATGATTCATTGTCTATTCAGGTATTCCACAAATGGAAGGTACATCAAGTTGATTGTGAAGATTTAATCCGCCCCTCCTGATGCTGCTGGGAGAAATTTCCCTTTCTCTTCTTTGTTCTCTCAGCTCCCAGAGTTCACCTTTGGACTTGGACCCACCTCTGCATATAGGTCGACAGGGCGTCTGTTCTTCGCTCAGACAGGACTGGGTTAAAGGAGAAGCTGCTTCGGGGACTTTGGCTCACTCAGGCCTGGGGAAGGGAGGGGTGCAGATGCGGGGCAAGCCTGTGGTGGCAGAGGCCGGCAGGATGTTGCACCAGCTTGAGGCGCACCATGCGTTCTCCCGGAGAAGTGTCCCTGGATCACAGGTCTCTGGCAGTGGCGGGTTGCACAGTTTCCCAGGAGGACGGTGTGGATAGTGACCTGTGCTTGCACACAGGCATCTTGGTGGCTGCAGCAGCAGCCTTAACGTCTCATGCACATCTCTGGGGTCCATGCTGATAGTCGTGGCTCCCGCCTGTCTCTGGAGCTCCTTTGAGCACGCTCTTAATCCCCTCTCCTTGTGCCCCAGGAAACAAAGAGGCAACAAAAAGTCTCTTGTGTCTTTGGCAGCTCCAGCCTTTTTCCTGGACTCCTACCAGCTAGCTGTGGTTCACTAGCCGCCTTCAGGCTGTGTTCACGTAGCCAACCCTAGTCCTCTCTCTGGGATCCAACCGAAGCCCGAGCCTCAGCTCCCAGCCCCCATGCGTTCCGGCCAGTGAGCAGACGAGCCTCTCAGGCTTGTGAGTGCTGGTCGGCACCGATCCTCTGTGTGGGAATCTCTCCACTTTGCCCTCTGCACCACTGTTGCTGCGCTCTTCTCCATGGCTCTGAAGTTTCCCCCTTCCACCACCCACAGTCTCTGCCTGTGAAGGGGCTAGTATATGGAAACCTTTCCTCCTTCACAGCTCCCTCCCACTGGTGCAGGTCCCGTCCCTATTATTTTGTCTCTGTTTTTCCTTTTTTCTTTTGCCCTACCCAGGTACGTGGGGAGTTTCTTGCCTTTTGGGATGTCTGAGATCTTCTGCCAGTATTCAGTAGGTGTTCTGTAGGAGTTGTCCCACATGTAGTTGTATTTCTGATGTATTTGTGGGGGGGAATGTGATCTCCACGTTTTACTCTTCCACCATCTTGAAACTCCTCTCATTAAGCAATTTTGCCATTAAATGACTTGTGATCAAATAGCTTGCTAGCTTTTATGTGTGTGTGTGTGTGTGTGTGTGTGTGTGTGTATATATATATATTTATCACTCAGTTCCTGCAGTAGAATTTAGTCATTACATCCTTATCATAGTCACATACTGTACAATTTTAGTAAATATCTTTCACTTTCCTAAGCAAAAACTCTAACTTTCCCAAACAAAACATTATTGGTTGTTTTCTATTTTTGGTTTTTCTGTGCTAATATGTCCTTATATATAACATTTTTGTACATCATATTTTTAAAATTCAAATTAAGTAAGATTTTACATCTATTAGTTAATTTAGAAGCTATTTGTGATATACAAAAATGCGTTGATAGAAAGCAGTTTTCTTTGTTAAAACATTCTTAGCATTTCCTCTCATGGGAGACAATTGTATGTGCAACTACTCAAAATATTTTTAAACTTCTGCGAACATAAGATTGCCAAAATCTAACATATGTTATGTGATACGTAAGACTCCATAGGAACTAAAGGAACAAAACATGTCTGCTAAAGTAATTAATAAGCTGCAATAAAGACAACTAGATTCTTTTCTAGCAGGATGAGTCATATCCGTCTGCAAGTCACTCCCAACATATATCGTTTACAATTTTTTAGTATACAAGAATTACAATTAAACTAGAGTTTTTCTATTCTATCATAGCTTTTAAAAAGCTGTACAATTCTTCTGGAATCTATTAAGAATCAAAATGCTGGAATTTTTGTTGCAATTAATGTTATCTCTTTAAAATATTTTGACTTGTATTTGAAGTCAAATTATACACACACCCACACACACACTCTCACAGAGTAAAAAGAGACAAACAACTTCATCAAAAGGTCTTGAGGCAGAAAATTGCATGACAGTTTGCAATAACAAGTAAGAGGCTAGTGTGGCTGAGCTAAGTAAGGATGGTGGCTTATAGTAGGAGACAAAATTAGAGAAAGCATCTTAGGTCCTTGTAAGACTTTGGTTTTTATTCTGCTTAGAATAGGAAGATATTAGAAGATTTTCAACAGAGAATTTACATGATTTGCCCTTTTTTGAAAGATCACATTGCTCATTATGCAGAGTATAAACTGTAGGAAGCAAGGGTGGAAGGAGGTAGAGTAGATTTTTTAGGATAGCAGTAACTGGGACAATGAAAACAGCAGAGGAAGAGGTGAAAAGTAAGTGGATTCTGGATATCTTCTGAAGTTGTAGCCAGCAAGTTTTGCTGATAGAGGAAATGTAGTCTATGAGAGAAAACAAAGGTGGTTTCAAGATTTTTGGCCTAATCAACTGGAAATATGAAGTTGCCATTTACTGAGGAGGGTGGGGAACTGCAGGTGTATAGGATTAAGGGGAGGATTAAAATTTTGACTTAGAATACTTTAGAGATATTTATTAAACATCCAAGTAAAGGCACTGCATAGGCAGTTGAATAGATGAGGTTGAGACAAGAGATATAAATTTGAGATTTACAAGTATATAATTAAATATCCAAGCCATGAGATCAAATAAATTTCCATGGAAGGGAATGTAAAGAAAAGAATAACAAAAACTAAGCATTAGAAACCCCACTAATTAGAGGTTGGAAAGATGAGCAGAATCATGTTTATATAGGTTCCACTTATTAAATTTAAAACACAATAATAAAATAAGGATTGATATTACCCTGGGTATTAGGAAAAGAGTACATTTACACACTGTTTGTGAAATGTTTATATTAGTTATCTACTGCTGTGTAGAAAATTTCCTCAAAATTTGACAACTTAAAACAACATGCATTTTTTATCTGTTTTTGTTGGTTAGGAATTCAGGAGTGGTTTAGATGGTTAGTTATGGCTTGAAGTTTCTCATGAGGTAACAGATGATATTTACTAGGGCTCTTGGTGGATTCACTTCCAAGAGGGGTTACTAGAAGTTCTCAGTTCCTTGCTGGCTATTGGCAGGAAGCCTCATTTTCACAAAACTAGAACCTCTCCATTGATTTCTTTAAGCATCCTTATAACATGGCAGCTGACGTCCCCCAGAAAGTGTGATATTAGAGGAGGAGGAGAAAATCCCAATGCCTTTTATTGTATAGCTCCAGAAATCAAACATCAGCACTTTTGCCACGTTCTATTTATTTGAAGGAGGTACTAAATATAGTCCACACTCAAAGGTGTGAAAGTCGGCTCCTTTCTTTCAAAGAGTGTGTAGCAAAAATTTGTAGACGTATTTTAAAATCTTGACAGTGTGGATTGGTAAACATTTTTCAGAATGGAATGTAGCAATATCTGGAAAAAGTTAAAGTGTGCATGCCACTTTATCCAAAAATTTCACTTCTAGAAATGTATCTTACCACATAGATGCACAAGAACATGTATTTTTGGTGTATATATATATATATATATATATATATATATATATATATACAGAGAGAGAGAGAGAGAGAGAGAAGGAGAGAGACTTGCAGCAGCATTTGTAATAGTAAAGAATTGGATATGACTTACTGTCCACCATTAAAGCAGTTAAATTAATTACAGTATGGCTATACAATGGGGCAATATACAGCAATTAAAAGAATGAGGTAGAGCTGTATATACTAAAATGAGAAGAGACATGAGAAAATGGCCATTGTAGATTTTTAAGAGAAATAAAGCAAGTTACAGAACATTATCTATAGTACTTTTGTAAAATAAGCACTACATATAAATGTGATATATTGAACAAACATGATGAATGGTATATAATCATAAAGTAATTTTATTTTTATAACCCCTGACCCTTTCTATTTTATTCATTTGGACAGAAAATTCAAGCCAGCCACAAATTTTTTGATCATTCTTCAGTTATAGGACTTTTAGTCAATAATTAAAGTACCCAGTCCAATATAATAGTCTAAATGCGCCTGATAAAATCTCAACACTTGCAAAGGGGCTAGGGGTATGCACAGTGGCTACTTCCATATTTGCATACTATTTATAATCCTTCTCCCCTAGTGACTGTTCTTGCTTTCCTAACACTCTGGAGTTGGAGCATGAAGAGATTGGAGAGGTAACATGAGCAGCAATATTCTTACCTGACTGACAGTTTTATAATCTATAATATAACCTCCCTTGTTACCAGTATCACTCACCAGTATGATACATTTTTGACCAAGGATTATACTGTATTAATATATCATGATTACCCCAAATCCAGTTTACTCTAGGGTTCACTCTTGGTGTTGTATATTCTATGGGTTTGGAAAGATGTATATAGACATGTATACATCATTGTAATATCATAGAGTATTTAAATTGCTCTAAGATCCTTTGTGATCTGCCTATTCACCTCTCCCTCGCCCATGCCCCCCACCCAAAAACCACTGATTTTTTTATTGTCTCCACAGTTTTGCCTTTTCAGAATGTCATGTCAGTGGAATCATACAGTATGTAGCTGTCTCAGATAGGCTTATTTTACTTAGCATATGTATTTAATATTCCTCTATGTCTTTTCATAATTTGATACCTCATTTTTTATCACTGAATAATATCCCGTTGTCTGAATGCACCATGGTTTATTTATCCTTCACCTACTAAAGGATATCTTGTTCCCAAGTTTGGACAATTAAGAATAAAGTTTCTATAAGCATCCATGTACAGGTTTTTGTGTGGATGTAGGTTTTAAACTCTTTTGGGTAAATACTGAGGAGTGTGGTTCCTGGATTGTATGGTAAGAATGTTTTTAGTTTTATACGAAATGACAAAACTGTCCTTCAAAATGTCAGGACCATTTTGATTTCCGAACCAGCAATGTATGAAAGCTCCTTTTGTTCCACATCCTCATCAGCATTTGGTGTTGTCAGAGTTCTGGATTTTGGCCATTCTAATAGACATGTAGTGATATATCATTATTGTTTTAATTTCCATTTCCCTGATGAAAAAATATGAAGCATCTTTTCACATAATTATTTCTTATCTGTATATCTTCTTTGCTGAGGTATCTGTTAAGGTCTTTGGCCCAATTTTTAATTATGTTTGTTTTCTTATTGTTGTACTTTAGGAGTTCTTTGTATATTTTGGATAATTGTCCTTTATCAAATGTGTCTTTTAGAAATATTTTCTCCTAGTCTGTTACTTTTCTTTGATCTCTTGACATTGTCTTTCATAGGTAGAAGTTTTTAAATTTTAATGAAGCCCTGTTTATCAAGGATTCTTTCATGAATAATGTCTTTGATGTTGTATCTAAAAAGGTATCACACTCAAGGTTATCTATATTTTCATATGCCATTTTCTAAGATTTTTATAGTTTTGTATTTTGCACTTAGGTCCATGATTAATTTTGTGTGAATTTTTGTGAAAGATGTAACATCTATGTCTAGATTATTTTCTTTTTCTGCATGTGGATATCCATTTTTTTCAGCACCAATTGTTAAAGAGACTCTCTTTGCTCCATTGTAGTTTTTCTGCTCCTTTGACCAAAATCAGTTTACTATATATTTGGGGACCTATTTATGGACTGTATATGGTGTACCATTGATTTATTTGTCTATTCTTTTGCCAATATCATTCTGTCAAGTACTGTAGCTTTATAGTAAGCCTTGAAGTCCGGTGGCATGAACCCTCCAATATTATTCTTCTCCTTCAATATTATATTGGTTAGTATGGGTCTTTGGTCTCTCACCTACACTTTAGAATCAGTTTGTTGATATCTAAAACATAATTTGAATTGACATCTTGACAATATTAATCCTTCCTCACCATGAGCATGGAAAATCTCTCCATTTATTTAGCTCTTCTTTTATTTCACTCATCTGAGTTTTGAAGTTTGTCTCACATAAATTTTCTCACATAGATTTAGATTTTTTAAACATCTTTATTGGAGTATAATTGCTTTACAATGGTGTGTTATTTTCTGCTTTATAACAAAGTTAATCAGCTATACATATACATATATCCCTATATCTCCTCTCTCTTGCATCTCCCGCCCTCACACTCTCCATATCCCACCCCTCTAAGTGGTCACAAAGCACCGAAATGATCTCCCTGAGCTATGTGGCTGCTTCCCAATAGCTATCTATTTTATATTTGGTAGTGTATATATGTCCATGCCACTCTGTCACCTTGTCCCAGCTTACCCTTCCCCCTCCCCAAGTCCTCAAGTCCATTCCTAGTAGGTCTGCGTCTATAATCCAGTCTTGCCCTTAGGCTCTTCATGACCGTTTTCTTTTTCTTTGTTTTAGATTCCATATATATGTGTTAGCATACAGTATTTGTTTTTCTCTTTCTGATTTACTTCAATCTGTATGACAGAATCTAGGTCCATCCACCTCACTACAAATAACTCAATTTCATTTCTTTTTATGGCTGAGTAATATTCCATTGTATATATGTGCCACATCTTCTTTATCCATTCATCTGTCGATGGACACTTACCTTGCTTCCATGTTCTGACTATTGCAAATAGAGCTGCAATGAGCATTGTGACACATGACTGAATGAAATTCTGAATTATAGTTTCTCAGGGTATATGTCCAGTAGTGGGATTGCTGTGTCGTATGGTAGTTCAATTTTTAGTTTCTTAAGGAACCTCCATACTGTTCTCCATAGTGACTGTATCATTTTACATTCCCACGAGCAGTGCAAGAGGGTTCCCTTTTCTCCACACCCTCTCCAGCATTTACTGTTGTAGATTTTTGATGATGGCCATTCTGACTGCTGTGAGATGATATCTCATGGTAGTTTTGATTTGCATTTCTCTAATGATTAATGATGTGGAGCGTTCTTTCATGTGTTTTCTGGCAATTTGTATATCTTCTTTGGAGAAATGTCTATTTAGGTCTTCTGCCCATTTTTGGATTGGATTGTTTGTTTTTTGATATTGAACTGCTTGAGTTGCTTGTAAATTTTGGAGATTAATCCTTTGTCAGTTGCTTCATTTCAAATATTTCCTCCCATTCTGAGGCTTGTCTTTTCGTCTTGTTTTTGGTTTCCTTTGTGGTGCAAAAGCTTTTAAGTTTCATCAGGGTCCATTTGTTTATTTTTTGTTTCTATTTCCATTTCTCTAGGAGGTGGGTCAAAAAGGATTTGCTATGATTTATGTCATCGAGTGTTCTGCCTATGTTTTCCTCTAAGAGTTTTATAGTGTCTGGCCATATATTTAGGTCTTTAATCCATTTTGAGTTTTCTTGTGTGTATGGTGTAAGGGAGTGCTCGAATTTAATTCTTTCACATGTAGCTGTCCAGTTTTCCCAGCACCACTTATTGAAAAGGCTGTCTTTTCTCCATTGTATAGTCTTGCTTCCTTTATCAAAGTTAAGGTGACCATATGTGCTTGGCTATAGCTCTGGGCTTTCTATCCTGTTCCATTGATCTATATTTCTGTTTTTGTGCCAGTACCTTACAGTCTTGATTACTGTAGCTTTGTAATATAGTCTGATGCCAGGGACCCTGATGGCTCCAGCTCCATTTTTCTTTCTCAAGAATGCTTTGGCTATTCGGGGTCTTTTGTGTTTCCATACAAAATGTTACATTTTTGCTCTAGTTCTGTGAAAACTGCCAGTGGTAGCTTGATAGGGATTGCATTGAATGTGTAGATTGCTTTGGGTAGTATAGTCATTTTCACAATGTTGGTTCTTCCAATCAAAGAACATGGTATATCTTTACATCTATCTGTATCATCTTTAATTTCTTTCATCAGTGTCATACTTTTCTGCACACAGGTCTTTCATCTCCTTAGTAGGTTTATTCCTAGGTGATTTATTCTTTTTGTTGCAATGGTAAATGGGAGTGTTTTCTTAATTTCTCTTTCATATTTTTCATCATTAGTGTATAGGAATGCAAGAGATTTCAGTGCATTAATTTTGTATCCTGCTACTTTACCAAATTAACTGACTGTCTCTAATAATTTTCTGGTAGCATCTTTAGGATTCTCTATGCATAGTATCATGTCATCTGCAAACAGTGACAACTTTACAACCTCTTTTCTGATTTGGAATCTTTTATTCCTTTTTCTTCTCTGATTGCAGTGGTGAAAACTTCAAAAACAATGTTGAATAATAGTGGTGAGAGTGGGGAACCCTGTGTTGTGCCTGATCTTAGTGGAAATGGCGTCAATTTTTAACAATTGAGAATGATGTTGAATGTGGGTTTCACATGTATGGCCTTTATTATGTTGAGGTAAGTTCTGTCTATGCTTACTTTCTGGAAGCTTTTTAACATAAATCAGTGTTGAATTTTGTCGAAAACATTTTCTGCCTCTATTGAGATAGCATATAATTTTACTCCTTCAATTTTTCAATATGGTATATCACATTGGTTTTTTGTTTTGTTTTGTTTTGATTTGTTTTTTGCAGTACACGGGCCTCACACTGCTGTGGCCTCTCCTGTTGCAGAGCACAGGCTCCAGATGTGCAGGCTCAGCGGCCTTGGTTCACAGGCCCAGCTGCTCCGCAGCATGTGGGATCTTCCCAGACTGGGGCATGAACCTGCGTCCCCTGCATTGGCAGGCAGACTCTCAACCACTGCGCCACCAGGGAAGCCCCTATCACATTGTTTGATTGGCATATACTGAAGAATCCTTGCATTCCTGGAACAAACTCCACTTGATCATGGTGTATGTTCCTTTTAAAGTACAGTTGGAATTTGTTTGCTAGTGTTCTGTGGAGAATTTTTGCATCTATTTTCATCAGTGGTATTGGCCTGTAGTTTTCTTTCTTCGTGACATCTTTGTATGGTTTTGGTATCAGGGTGATGGTGGCCTTGTAGAATGAGTTTGGGAGTGTCCTTCCCTCTGCCATATTTTTGAAGAGTTTGAGAAGCATAGGTTTTAGCTCTTTTCTAAATGTTTGATAGAATTCGCCTGTGAAGCCATTTTCTCCTGGACTTTCATTTGTTGGAAGACATTTAATCACAGTTTCAATTTCAGTTCTTGTGATTGGTCTGTTCCAATTTCTATTTCTTCCTGGTTC
The DNA here is from genome assembly GCF_964270905.1 of Leucopleurus acutus. Taxonomy (NCBI): domain Eukaryota; kingdom Metazoa; phylum Chordata; class Mammalia; order Artiodactyla; family Delphinidae; genus Leucopleurus; species Leucopleurus acutus. The sequence continues at coordinate 75,273,326 of NC_139148.1, forward strand.
AGTCTCAGAAGGTTGTGCTTTTCTGAGAAACTGTCCATGTCTTGAAGGTTGTCCATTTTATTGGCATGTAGTTGCTTGTAGTAATCTCTCATGATCCTTAGTATTTCTGCAGTGTCTGTTGTTACTTCTCCTTTTTCATTTCTAATTCTATTTATTTGAGTCTTCTTTTTTTCTTAATATGTCTGGATAATGGTTTATCAATTTTGTTTTTCTTCTCAAAGAACCACTTTTAGTTTTATTGATATTTGCTATTGTTACCTTTATTTCTTTTTCATTTGTTTCTGAACTGATCTTTATGATTTCTTTCATTCTGCTAACTTTGGGGTGTTTTTGTCCTGCTTTCTCTAATTGCTTTAGGTGTAACATTAGGTTGATTATTTGAGATGTTTCCTGTTTCTTAAGGTAGGATTGTATTGCTATAAACTTCCCTCTTAGAACTTCTTTTGCTGCGTCCCATAGGCTTTGGTTCGTCTTGTTTTCATTGTCATTTGTTTCTAGGTATTTTTGATTTCCTCTTTGATTTCTTCAGTGATCTCTTTGTTATTAAGTAGTGTGTGGTTTAGTCTACATGTGTTTCTATTTCTTACAGATTTTTTTCCTGAAATTGATATCTAGTCTCACAGCCTTGTGGTCAGAAGAGATACTTGATATGATTTCAATTTTCTTAAAATTACCAAGACTTCATTTGTGACCCAAGATATGATCTATCCTGGAGAATACTTCATGAGCACGTGAGAAGAAAGTGTATTCTGTTGCTTCTGGATGGAATGTCCTATAAATATCAATTAAGTCCATCTTGTTTAATGTATCTTTTAAAGCTTGTGTTTCCTTATTTATTTTCATTTTGGATGATCTGTCAGTTTGTGAAAGTGGGGTGTTCAAGTCCCCTACTGTGATTGTGTTACTGTCGATATCCCCTTTTATGTCTGTTAGTATTTGCTGTATGTACTGAGGTGCTCCTCTGTTCGGTGTATAAATATTTTCAATTGTTATATCTTCTTCTTGTATTGATCCCTAGATCATTGTGTAGTGTCTATCTTTGTCTGTTATAACAGTCTTTGTTTTAAAGTCTATTTTGTCTGATATGAGAATTGCTACTCCAGCTTTCTTTTGGTTTCCATTTGCATGGAATATCTTTTTCCCTCCCTTCACTTTCAGTCTGTATGTGTCCCTAGGTCTGAAGTGGGTCTCTTGTAGACAGCATATATATGGGTCTTGTTTTTGCGTCCATTCAGCCAGTCTATGTCTTTTGGTTGGAACTTTTAATCCATTTACTTTTAAGGTAATTATTGATATGTATGTTTTTATTACCATTTTCTTAATTGTTTTGGCTTTGTTATTGTAGGTCATTTCCTTCCGTTGTTTTCCTGCCTAGAGAAGTTAGCATTTGTTGTAAAGCTGGTTTGGTGGTGGTGAAATCTCTTCACATTTGCTTCTATGTAAAGGTTTTAATTTCTCTGTTAAATATGAATGAGATCTTTGCTGAGTAGAGTAATCTTGGTTGTAGTTTTTCAGCTTTCATCACTTTAAATATGTCCTGCCACTCCCTTCTGGCTTGCAGAATTTCTGCTGAAAGATCAGCTGTTCACCTTATGGAGATTCCCTTGTATGTCATTTGTTGTCTATCCCTTTCTGCTTTTAATATTTTTTCTTTGTATTTAATTTTTGATAGTTTGATTAATATGTGCCTTGGCATGTTTCTCCTTGGTTTTATCCTGTATGGGACTCTCTGTGCTTCCTGGACTTGATTAACTCTTTCTTTTTCTTTTATTAGGGAAATTTTCAAGTCTAATCTCTTCAAATATTTACTAAGTCCCTTTCTTTTTCCCTTCTTCTTCACGGACCCCTATAATTCGAATGTTGGTATGTTTTATATTCTCCCAGTGGTCTCTGTGACTGTCCTCAATTCTTTTCATTCTTTTTTCTTTATTCTTTTCTGCATTAGTTATTTCCAGTATTTTATCTTCTAGGTCATTTATCCATTCTTCTGCCTCAGTTATTCTGCTGTTGATTCCTTCTAGAGAATTTTTAATTTAATTTTCTGTGTTGTTCATCATTGTTTCTTTGCTCTTTAGTTCTCCTAGGTCCTAGTTTAACTTTTCTTGTACTTTCTCCATTCTATTTCCAAGATTTTTAATCATCTTTACTATCATTTTTCTGAATTATTTTTCAGGTAGACTGCCTATTTCCTCTCCATTTGTTAGGTCTGGTTGGTTTTTACCTTGCTCCTTCACCTCTTGTGTGTTTCTCTGTCTTCTCTTTTGCTAAACTTACTGTTTTGGGCATCTCCTTGTAACAGGCTGCAGATTTGTAGTTCCTGTTGTTTTTGTTGTCTTCCCCCAGTGGCTATGGTTGGTTCAGTGGGTTGTATAGGCTTCCTAGTGGAGGGGACTAGTCCCTGTGTTCTGATGGATAAGGCTGGATCTTGTCTTTCTTGTGGGCAGGTCCGCATCTGATGGTGTGTTTTGGGCTGTCTGTGACCTTATAATTTTAAGCAGCCTCTCTGCTAATGGATGGGTTTGTGTTCCTCTCTTGCTAGTTGTTTGGCAAAGGGTGTCCAGCACTGTAGCTTGCTGGTCATTGAGTGTAGGTGGGTCTTAGCATTGAGATGGAGACCTCTTGGGTGTTTTCACCATTTGATATTACATGGAACTGGGAGGTCTCTGCTGGACCAATGTCCTAATCCTGGCTCTCCCACCTCAGAGGCACAGCCCTGTTGCCAGGCCAGAGCACGAAGACCCACATGGCTCAGAATAAATGGGAGAAAAAAAGAAATAAATAAAATAAAATAAATTGAAATAAAAATTTTAAAGTAAAAAATAATTTTTTAAAAAATTTAAATTAATAAAAAAAGAAAGAAAGAAGAGAGCCACCAAACAAAAAGACAAATCCACCAATGATAACAAGTGATAAAAATTATACTAAAAAAAGAAAACTACAATGGACAGACAGAATGCTAGGACAAATGGTAAAAGCAAATCTATACAGACAAAATCACACACAGAAGCATACACTTACTCACAAAAACAGGAAAAGGGAAAAAAATATATATATATATATTTATAGTTGCTCCCAAAGTCCACCTCCTCCATTTGGGATGATTCATTGTCTATTCAGGTATTCCACAGATGCAGGCTATATCAAGTTGATTGTGGAGATTTAATCTGCTGCTCCTGAGGCTGCTGGGAGAGATTTCCCTTTCTCTTCTTTATTCGCACAGCTCCTGGCATTCAGCCCTGTACTTCGCCCTGCCTCTGTGTGTAGGTCGCCTGAGAGCATCTGTTCCCACCCAGACAGGACAGAACTCAGGCTGGGGGGAGGGAGCTGTACGGGGTGTGGGACAAGGCTGTGGTGGCAGAGGCCCTCATGACCTTGCACCAACCTGAGGCATGCCCTGTGTTCTCCAGGGAAATTGTCCCTGGATCACGGGACCCCGACAGTGGTGGGCTGCATAGGCTTCCAGGAGAGGAGGTGTGGATAGTGACCTGTGTTTGCACACAGGCTTCTTGGTGCAGCAGCAGCCGCCTTAGCATCTCATGCCCGTCTCTGGCGTCCGTGCTGATAGCCGCGGCTCGATCCAGTCTCTGGAGCTCCTTTATGCGGCTTTCTTAATCCCCTCTCCTCACGCACCATGAAACAAAGAGGCAGAAACAGTCTCTTGCCTCTTCAGTCAACTCCAGACCTTTACCCAGACTCTCTCCTGGCTAGTTGTGGTGCACTAGCCCCCTTCAGGCTGTGTTCATGCAGCCAACCCCAGTCCTCTCCCTGGGTTCTGACCTCCATAGCTGGAGCCTCAGCTCCCAGCCACCACCTGTCCCAGTGCGTGAGCAGTCAAGCTTCTGGGGCTGGTGAGTGCTGGCCGGCACTGATCCTCTGTGCGGGAATCTCTCTGCTTTGCCCTGCACACCCCTGTTGCTTCACTCTTCTCTGTGGCTCTGAAGCTTCCTCACTCCACCACCCACAGTCTCCACCCATGAAGGGGCTTCCTAGTGTGTGGAAACCTTTCCTCCTTCACAGCTCCCTCCTCGAGGTGCAGGTTCCGTCCCTATGCTTTTGTTTTGTTTTTTTCTTTTTCTCTTTTGCCCTATCCAGGTACGTGGGGAGTTTCTTGCCTTTTGGGAGGTCTGAGGTCTTCTGCCTGTGTTCAGTAGGTGTTCTGTAGGGGTTGTTCCACATTTAGATGTATTTCTGATGTATTTGTGGGAAGGAAGGTGATCTCCACTTTTTACTCTTCTGCCATCTTGAAGCTCCCCTCATGTTCTAGATTTAGATTTATATCTAAGCATTTCTTTTATGGGGGATGATCGTGTAAATGGTATTGTGTATTTAATTTCAAAATCATCGTTTGATATTAATGTTGTATGTATCTTGCATCTTGCTATAATTGCATATTAGTTCCAGGAGGTTTTTTTTTTTTTGTCAATTCTTCTGGACTTTCTACATAGACAGTTATGTTATCTGTGAGAAAAGACAGTTTTTTATCTTCCTTCCCAACCTGTACAATTTTTATTACTTTTTCTTGTTTTATTGCCTGAGCAAGGACTTCCAGCATGATGTTGATAAGGAGTTCTGAAAGAGGACATTCTTGCCTTATACCTGATCTAAATGGGAAAATTTTAAGTTTCTAACCACTAAGTATGATGTTAACTGTAATTTTTGGCATATTTAAAAAATTTTTTGAGTAGCCTCCACACTGTTTCCACTGTGGCTGCACCATTTTACATTCCCACCAACATTGTACAGGGGTTCCAATTTCTCCACATCCCCGCCACAACTTATCTTTTAAAGAAAAATTGTAATCTTATAAGGTGTGAGATAACCCACTATGATTTTGATTTGAATTTTCCTGAATATTGGAAATGATTTCTTGTATACAACATCAAAAATAGAGCAACAAAAGGAAAAATAGACAAGTGGGAATACATCAAAACTAAAAAGTTTCTGCACAGCAATGGAAACTATCAACAGAGTGATAAAATAACTTACAAAATGGGAGAAAGTATTTGCAGGCCATATATCTGGTAGTGGGCTAACATCCAAAATGTATAACTCAGTGGCAAGAAACAAAACAAAAGAAAACAAAACAAAATAAACCTAATTTTAAAATGGCCAAAGGACTTGAATAGATATTTCTCCAAAGAAGACATACAGAAGGATAACAGTTATATTGAAAGATCACATTTTTTTCTGATCAGTTACTTTTAACCTTAAATATCTTGGAAGGCTATGGATGGATTCAGCTGATGTTATAATGTAGTAAAATATGGAATTACACATTAAGTTTCGATTTTAGCAAACTTAGCCCTGTGCTGAAAGAGAAATAGTTCTTTTGCTTTGTTCATAGGAATTCCCAGGGTTTCAATTCCTGCCTTTAAATGAGAATTTAATTATTTGAGCTTGTTATTTCTTTTTCTTTAAGCTGTGCAGTGCTATCAAAAGCAGCTACCCCAATCTATAGTCCTTGCATTTTTATGCCCTGCATACTCTTTATGTCACTGGAATAGTCTTGCATTCAATGAACACTTTATTCCAGTTAAATATGTATGATAAACTAACTGCATCATCACTGTGTATTGTGTTCTACCATGTTTTATACCTGAACACAAAATGGTATTTTCACAGTCGTTATCTCTACTGTAGTCACTTAACCAAGCCTCATTTCTCTATTTCCTCCCTTAGTGTATGTTGGAGGTATCCACATCTGATAGCTCCTTAGGTATTAGTCGTATATTTTGGTTTAGACCACAAAAAAAATGAAATCTAGCTAACTTGAGCAGACAATTGATTTAAATGGAAGAATAATTGAAGACTCACGTGATCTGTGTGAGAGTAAAGACCTAGATTCAGAAAACTAACAGACAACAAAGGAGGCAATGTTCAAGAAAAACAGCAATATCAGTCTTGCTAAAGTAGGACCACAACTGTTGGACACTGCTGCTAGTGGACACACAATCTCACTGTCAATGAAACCTTAAGGCAACTTATGCCACTATGAGCAATTCCTAAATTTATCTTGCCTTTGCATTACTACCTGAAAACCACATATCCCAGATGGGAATATCCAGTAAGCTGTGCCTAGGAAATATGCCCATATGCTAGTCAAAAGTGATCAGGGTGACCCATTTAGTTTCTGTCTCGAGAAGTTGAATCTGCCTCATACCAAGGCTACATAATTGTGAAGTACCCAAAAGTAGAAGTGGATTTGAATCCTAGATTTTCAAAAGATAAAATTATAATAAATGCTTATCCAAGCAATCTAAGTCAATCAGTTAAAACTAAAATAAATTACGGTAGACTGAATAGCAATTTCATAATGCTGTAATCATTTTTACTTTTTCTGTATGCAAAATTCAGTTTCTCACATAACATTCTATCTTAAAATTATTTATATTTTTCTTCAAATAATTTCACAATGGAAATAATTTTTATATCTTAAAACCAAATGAAATGCCATTTTATTAATATAAAATATTAGTATACAAATTAGTTAAAGTGAGCAATGTTATTAAATTACTTAGGTGAATACAATTACTTAATTATAACATTCAATATAATAAATGTACATAAATGCATTTCATACCATTCAGTTTATTGGAGTTTACATATCTGGAAACTGGAGGTAGGAAGCAACAACAGAGATATCTAATGATGATTATGACTGACAGTAAGACATCTCTTGTTTATTTCCAGAAATATTCATTAAGACGAAGCAGGAGATTTATCCAGAGCTGTAAACTTGGTACAGGCAGATAGAGACACTAATAAGATATTAATGATGTTATATATTGTTAATACAATTTTTCCCTTGTGTGATAATGTGTGTGTGTGTGTGTGTGTGTGTGTGTGCATATACACATGCTCAACTTTAGACCTCCAAATGGGTAGCAAAGAAAATATATTAAGAAATAAAGAAGTATGTAATTTTAAAATGACAATTTTCATAAATCTCAAGAGATTTAAGGCTATGCATTTTTTTGAAATATAAATTTTTCAAGATTCTTTAAAAATAAATTTACCTCAGAAAAATTATAATCTAGGCCTACAATGGCCACTAGATCAAGTTATTTCATTTCAAAGGAAAAATAATGCTATGGTACTTACCTGAAGAAATTGGAAAGAAGCTGATATGGATAATTTAGGCTAATGATATTTTTTAACACCCTAAATGATTTTTAGATTATGTCTATACCATCCCAATCTACAAGATTCTTGGAACCTCCCTCTTACCTTTCTACTGTGTAGCCCTGCCCTAATTGGCTTATATAAGTTTTAAAATAGAAAACAGTATAAAATATTTCTGGAAGGATTAAAGCAAGAAAAATAGCTCCCCAACTGTAATGCAACAGAATAGACTATAATAGCACGGGTTTTAAGTATATGGAAGGAATTTTTTAACACACTGTAAATTACAGGTAAAGCATAGTTTCTTGATAGGAAATAGCTGCACTGGTCATAAAAGCAGCTTGTTTATGTAGTATAAATTTTTCAAATGATGGTTATATTGAAGTAAATGTATAATTTTCTAGGAATATATTGTTATGTAGACAATATAGCAAATAGCATTGATTATTTAAACTACAAACATGTTTATTTATAGTTTCATATAATTGTATTGTTTTTAATTTTTGAGCTCATATACATGATCTTTTCTAAAATAGAAATATTTGAAATTTCACCATAATTGTGTTTAAATTTCAACTATCAGCAGTAATATCCACTCTTACAATGACTTAGAACATTGAATCACTCAATTTGTGCATATATTTTACATTAATTTTACAAATATTCTTTGATATCTATTATATTATGCTATTTATTATTCTTTTCCATTGCTACTAATGAAATAATTTTATATATTAAATTACAGATTAAAGATATTTTATTATACCAATAAATATATTTTCTTAGAAATGTGTTTCAGTACAAGATGCAAGATCAGGTCTAGGCAACGTTTATATTAGGGAAAATCTTTGTGCCTTCCTTCCCCTGACCAAGAACTCAAGGAGTGTGTTACTTCTTGTATATGTGCGGTAATACCTTGGCCCCTGAAACTTACTCTGCTTATAATTTTAAACTAAAGTTTTCATCATTGATAATAAAATCAAATTTTAGGGAAAAGGTGTTTACCAGGTCCATCATCTTGTCTGATGTTATTTACAAAGAATCATTATTCAGTCTGTGCTTAAATATCTTCAGTGACAGAAAATTAGTTATCCCATTTGTTTTCTTTATAGAGGCTTTTATGTCAAAGTGAGAAGATATCCTCATTCTTATAAATTATTTTTCTAGTTTTACTTGTTGGAAAAATATACTATAGTTTTCCTGTTTCATCAATATGATACTTCACCAAATATTTGAAGAAAGTTCTATGTCTCCTGTGAGAAAATAACCTTAGGTTCTTTCATTGTTCCTGTAAAGCATGGGTTTCAGGCTCCTCACCATCTTAATCTTTTCTGAATCTTCTCTAGAATAACCATGTCTACCTTAAAATGTTGAGTTTATAACTTAATGCAATTTTACAGATATTCTTTTGGGAAAGCAGATTTCAGCTTAAGTTCTTCAAAAGTATCTTCTGGAATTAGTCTGAAACAAATGTTATGACTTTAGTGGGTGCCTATCACACTTGGAGCCAGTATATTTCACTCTTCTGGCATCATTTATATTATTAAAGAGCTAAAAATGCATGAAGAACCTACTCTGTTTAATATTACTAAATACTATAAAGGATAAATAATAAAGACAGATACTTATTGTTTCCTATATGCTATAAAAAGAGAAGATGAAGAAGAACGTGTGAAGTCAGGTAGGCTTTGTAGAAGTGGCAAAACTCGATGAATAAATAAATTGAGAAAATAGAAGAAAACATTTAATATAATGATAATTAATACTTTCATCGAACTAGATATAACTGTTCTGGTATTTATTTCCCGTGTTTGATTTAATTACTTTGTTTTTCTCCCTTAGTCTCTCCAACCAGGTAGTTTCTATCTGGTGCTGGAATGGTTCCTTAGCCTGGTCAAACAGAAGTGAAATATGCTATGCATAGGTTTAAAATAGTCCTCAAATTTCAAGGTGACAAAAATGCAGTGAAATCTCATCTCAAAAGGAATGGTTGCTCTGTAACTAATCAAAGAAAAAATGGTGGTCTCTAGTGCTAGAATTTTATTTAGGAGGAAGAGAACTGGAGTTTTAAAGACTTTGATAAGAATAAAATATTATTCTTAGCTTCATAATGAATACTTTAATCCAGAAATGAAGTTCTGATGGTAAAGGTGTTCACTCTTCTCAGATAAATATATACCTTCCACATTTTGACCTTAACAATAATGAATCTCAGTGAAGTTATCTAAATTAAAACTTCTGATTGGCTGGTTTGGTAGACTTGAAAATAAAAGCATTAGTAATTTTTCTTGTTATCTTGAATGTAATAGTGTCATTAAATGTTGCTTTGATGATAATTATCCTCGTTTCTTTTTAAACTTTCATTTTGTGGAAGCACCATCAACAAAATAACTCAAGCACCATCAACAAAATAACTCAAAATAAGCAGCAGAGGGGCTACTAATTTTGAAACCACTATATATGACCCAAATCTGAGTTAAGATACTCCTGAATACAAACAACTCCACAATTCTGTATTTATTCATACTAATGAGTCATTTTTTACTCATAACTTTTAAAAGTGGAAAAAACATATTTCAAAATTATTTATAAATATAAATCTCCTTTCAAATTTAGCATAGATCCACATATGGTTTTTGAATTGTGAGTGCACTTTAATTTCAGAAATGTGTTTTATAAACTCCTATTTATATTCTTTAGCTCCTGAAAGGACCAAAAATAACCAAAAAGAATAAAGAGATTAAAAACAATTTTTCCCTTTTGACAAGGGAGGAACTTGTCAGTTTTCCAATTCTGAAGTTGACATTGGTGATAAGAAATCTGTTGTTAATTAACCCTTTGAAGATAATTCAGTACAAAAAATGATTTACAGTATTTTAATATGAGGCCAAATTTTATTCTTTTTGTTGGCGTTTTATAAAATTCTGATTCCTTTGAAAAATCCCTTTGTTAAACTCACCTTACAAAATATTAATTTGACTTACTCCCTTAAAATGGATTTGTTTGTTTGCCTCTCTCTCTCTCTCTCCCCTCCCCCCAACTGGCCATTCTTTACTTTTTTCTTTTTTCTCATATATCTGTATTTTCTCTCATGATAATTTTATGGTGAGAAATGGTGACATGATGGGTCAAAAGACTATTTCTACCACCCAATCCCCCGCTTTCAATTCTCTCCCTTGTTTAGAAGGCATTTCTACTTAACTATGTTATACCCCAAAATCATCATGTACTTTTCACCCCAATGAATATTGTAATTTATTCTCAGACAATATTCATGTTAATGATTTAAATCATCTTTATCATGAAAGTTGTTATTAACATGTCATCTCTTCTATTCATTACTCTCAATTCTCTGATCAATGAACTTTCATGTTATCTAAATTTCTATCCACAGCAGTATACAACAGATCGAGAAGTTTCCCAACCAGCAGTTAGGCAAGAAATGGAGAAGAGTAGTGATGAAGCTTAACATATAAGATTTGGAAAAATTTAAATGATATTAAATATTCATTCAGCAATAAAATAGCAAAATAAGTTTTGATTAAAATATATTAGCATGAAATTTCCACTACACAAGACTGCTTAGAAATACTGATAATCCCCATTGTAATAATGGTCCACAAGAGAAGATGAAAGACTACCAGTTATGCATATTTCAAAACAGAAATGAGCTAGTAAGCCATGTTAATTAAAAATGGAATGATTTTTGTTTTCAGTGATGTTGCTTAGAGACAGAAAACTATAAAACTTAGCTTTTTAAAAATAACTTCATTTTTTAAACATCTTTATTGGAGTATAATTACTTTACAATGGTGTGTTAGTTTCTGCTTTATAACAAAGTGAATCAGTTATACATATACATATGTTCCCATATCTCTTCCCTCTTGCGTCTCCCTCCCTCCCACTCTTCTTATCCCACCCCTCTAGGTGGTCACAAAGCACTGAGCTGATCTCCCTGTGCTATGCGGCTGCTTCCCACTAGCTATGTATTTTACGTTTGGTAGTGTATATATGTCCATGCCACTCTCTCACTTTGTCACAGCTTACCCTTCCCCCTCCCCATATCCTCAAGTCCATTCTCTAGTAAGTCTGTATTATTTCTTTGTTATTCACCTATAATCAACTAAATTCTGAAAGACATTGGTAAAATGGTTTTTGTTTCATTTAACAAAGAAAATTATTTATTTGTAGTTTGGGGAAATTGCATTTAATTTTGTTTCTCTAAAATTGAAGTGTCTAACAGTAATCTCTCTATACCCTAAAATGTTTGTACTCTGGCTTCCTTAGAAATAAAAATTAGATTCACTGGGTGATAGATAGCTATATTTTCACCCATACACATTATTATAATGGTATCATCTCAAATTAAACCCCTATATACAAATAATGGTTTACTTGTATCAAGGAAAGTGATTTCCCTATTCAATACCAAAAACTTTAACAAAAGCAGTGACCTCAAAACCTTGGTAAATTTTACCAAAATATTCAAATTTCTGAATAGCAAAGTTAGTAGCTAATAGAGAACAATATGTTTGCTTAATGGTTTGAAACAAAATAGGACATATTTGATACATCCCCTTTTGTATAGATTGTCGCTAGAACTATATTCTCCTAGTAATGAAGATGTGCAGAAAGAAAGATGTGTTTTCTATTCCATATATAACTCTGTGAAGATATGTAAGAGCTCTTCATACGTATATGATAGCGTAGGCTGCACTCTTTTTGTGACGAATGGAGAAAAGGCAGTAGTAAACTAAATATTTTAGCACTTTCATAATATGATCTTTATCTAATCTTATAAATAGCAAAATTAAAATTCCAACCTCACCAATTACCAATTATATATGAATATCTTAGGCTATGAAAGAAAGCATTGGTTTTTCATGTTTCTTTTGTTTTTTTAATTTTTATTGGAGTATAGTTGCTTTACGATGTTGTGTTAGTTTCTGCTGTACAACAAAGTGAATTTGTTATACATATACATATATCCCCTCTTTCTTGGATTTCCTTCCCTTTTAGGTCACCACAGGGCATTGAGTAGAGTTCTTTCTGCTATACAATAGGTTCTCATTAGTTATCTATTTTATACATAGTAGTGTATATATGTCAATGGAAATCTCCCAATTCATCCCACCTCCCTTCCCCCACCCTAGTATCCATACATCTGCTCTCTATGTCTGTGTCTCTATTCTGCTTTTCACATAAGTTTATCTTTACCATTTTTCTAAATTCCATTTATAAACGATATTATATGATATTTGTTTTTCTCTTTCTGACTTACTTCACTCTACATGACAGTCTCTAGGTCTATCCACATCTCTGCAAATGGCACTATTTGATTCCTTTTTTATGGCTAACTAATATTCCATTGTATATATTTACCACATCTTCTTTATCTATTTCTCTGTTGATGAACATTTAGGTTGCTTCCATGTCCTGGCTATTGTACATAGTGCTGCAGTGAATATTGGGGTGCATGTGTCTTTTTGAATTATGATATTCTTTGGGTATATGCCCAGGAGTGGGATTGCTGGGTCATATGGTAGTTCTATTTTTAGTTTTTTTTAAAGAACCACCATACTGTTCTCCATAGTGGCTGTATCAATTTATATTCTTACCAACAGTGTAAGAGGGTTCCCTTTTCTCTACACCCTCACCAGCATTTGTTGTTTGTAGATTTTTTGATGATGGCCATTCTGACTGGTGTGAGGTGATACCTCATTGTAGTTTTGATTTCCATGTCTCTAATAATTAGTGATTTTGAACATCTTTTCATGTGTCCATCAAGAGAGGAATAGATAAAGTAGATGTGGTACATATATATGATGGAATATTACTCAGCCATAAAAAGGAATGAAATTGGGTCATTTGCAGAGACGTGGGTGGACCTAGAGACTGTCATACAGAGTAAAGTAAGTCAGAAAGTGAAAAAACAAATATCTTATATTAATACATATATGTGTAATCTAGAAAAATTGTATAGATGATCTTATTTGCAAAGGAGAAATAGAGACACAGACTTAGAGAACAAACATATGGCTACTAAGTGGAAAGGAAGGGGTGGGATGCTTTGGGAGATTGGGATTGACATATATATACACTATTGATACTATGTATAAAATAGATAACTAATGAGAGCATAGTGTATCACACAGGGAGCTCTACTCAATATTCTGTTGTGACCTAGATGGGAAGGAAATTCAAAAAGAAGGGATATATGTATATGTATAGCTGATTCATTTTGATGTACAGCAGAAACTAACACAACATTGCAAAGCAACTATACTCCAATAATTTTTTTAAATGAAGAATAAAACTACCTCATGATCCAACAAAATAAATGAGTATCTTCAACCTTACAGCAGGTCTGAAAGAATATTATATATTGTAGTTTACTGTCACAAATCTGTCAGTGATAATATATAAAAACAAAATGAGGAGGACAACACTTCAATTTAGGTCACAATATTATTTGAAAAGATTAGGGCTATACAATCTCACTATTCCTAGTCCAAGCAGAAAAGCAAAGCTAGCTCTGAGAAAAAGAATACAGTAAACTTCGTTTTTTTAATACAAAATTAACTCAATATCAACATCTCCTTGACATGATTTATTGAGTAATGTAGAGGACCAAAATGAGAGTATTTTGTATTAACTAAAATGTAATACATTCCTTTAGGTAGATTGTTGGACATATGGATATTACCAAGGAATAGTATTTCTAATCTTAAAAAAAGAAATTCATGGGTTTAACCAAGCTATATCTGTTTTTTTAAAGACATACATATTGATTAAATTGTAAAAAAAAAAGTAATATTTTTCTCTTCATTATAAATGTACCAGAAATACATATGGGAAATAAAATTTATGACATGAAAATTATAAAATAAAACTTAATCAGTGAATTTTAAGAAAAATTACACTTCCATCTTTTTCAGTGTAGGTACACTGTATTTTACTTTAGTGTCAACAACCTGTTTTAAAATATTTAATGTGATAATGAGGTAGGTTAAGAAAACTTCATAAAGTTATGTGGTTTGGGTGGTTCATTCATCCTTGTTTTGTCAAAGATGATGAGATGTCTTATTTGAGGAGTGTTTTAATGGCCTCGTTTTTTTTTTTTTTTTGCTTGAAACTATTTCCGCCTTTATTGGATAAAAATGAAAACTTACCTGAAATAGATTAATTTTGTTTTGTGAGCCATATTATCAGTTTCAGAGGAGCAGACATTTAAACTTAGAAGACATTAGAGGTAATGTCTAAATGACAGTATAGTTAAAAAAACAAAACAAAACAAACAAAAAAAGCATTTGGAGCCATAAAGCTCAGATAATTTGTATAAAGTTATACAGACAATTATAACATGACCAGAGATAGAGCACACTATTTTCCCTTAGCTATATGGCGGTATAAGTCACATTAAAATAAAATTCACTTATTTTTGGTGTACGATATAATTCACTTTAACAAAAGTTTACCATTACTTAAAACCACAAAGTGTTTGACTTTGCCAAACTGTTTTTCAAAATGATGTTATCATTTTAAATTCCAACTAGAAATGTATGAGAGTTCCACTTGCTTCCCCAATGTTTAGTGAAAAAAATGTTTACTTACAAGTAGTGTAAGAGGAAAACCTAAAATTTTATATTCTTTAATTCCCATTTCTTAGACTTAAATGCATTTTAAATTATTCAGTGTGCTAGGAATAGAAATGAAGCCCAATTAGTGATGCTGTTCCTGTGATAGAGATGCAGACAGAATTGTTTATTACTACTATGATGAAGATGATTACTTTCATCTCAGTTGGAGACAAGATAGCAATGCCAATTAGAAGTTTCTTTAAAAAGCTGTTGTTGGAGGAATGGTGGGCATTGTGATTTTTTTAAATAACCTTTTTTTTAGTGAACTATAGCATATATACAGGAAAGCACACAAATAATAAGTGCATAAATCAATGAATGTTCACAAAGTGGACACCCTTAGATTACCACTACACACATTAAAAAATAGAACATTTCTAGCTCTCCAAAGTCACTGCTGTTCCTCCTCCAAATTGCTACACCCCTGAAGGGTAAAGAATATCCTGAATTTTAACACTTGATGTTTGGTTTGTTTTTGCTTGTTTTGAACATTATATCATGGAATCATAAAGTATACATATTTTTGTATGTTTTATTCCTTTGACACTAGGCTTGTCATATTAAGTAGTTTATTAAGTAGAGTAATAATATTCCATTAAAATATACCACAATTTATTTATCCATTCTTCTGCTGATGAATATTAGGGTTTTTTCTAATTCTGGTCCATTTATAATATTACTATAAATAGCCTTTTGGGTGAATTTATTTCTTTTGTTTTAACATCTTTATTGGGGTATAATTGCTTTACAATGGTGTGTTAGTTTCTGCTGCATAACAAAGTGAATCAGTTATACATATACATATGTTCCCATATCTCTTCCCTCTTGTGGGTGAATTTATTTCTGATAGGTATGTACTTAAGAGTGGAATTACTGGGACACATGGTGTGTAATAATTATTGTGGACAGAATTGTGTACCCCCCAATTCACATGGTGATGTCATAACCTCAGTGTGACTCATTTGGAGATAGGGCCTGTGAGGAAGTGATAAAGATTAAATGAGGCCATAACAGTGGAAACCTAATCACATAGTACTGACAACCTTATAAGAAGAAAATGAAACACCATAGCTCATTTTCTCTGCATGTGTACAGAGGTCATGTGAGCATGCAGTGAGATGTTGGCAGTTCACAAGGAAAGTTAAGAGACCTCAGAATGAAACCTATATTGCTATACCTTGATCTTGGAATTCCCAGCCTCCAAAACTGTGAGAAATAAATTTCTATTGTTTAAGCTATGGTATTTAATTATTACAGTCCTTGCTGTCTAATATATATGATCAGATTTAGTAGATACTACTAAATTTTTAGAAGTGTTTGTACCAATGTATACTCTTCACCAGCAGTGCTTAAGAGTTCCAGTTACACAGCCTTATCAAAACTTGGTATCACTTTTAATTTTTGCCATTCTGGTACATAGGTATTGGGATCTCATTGGGATTTTTATATGTATTCTCTGCTGAACAAGTGGGTAAATATCTTTGCCATTTTTTATAAGCTATTTGGAAATCCTCTTTTGTGATGTGTCTGTTGCTCATTTGTTTAGAAACTGGAATTCTGTCTTTTCTTTATTGAGTTGGGGTTCTTTATATCTTCCTCATATAAGTCTTTTGTCAAATATAAGCTTTGGAAATATCTTCCTCCTACTTTGTGGTTTTTCTTTTCACCACTTAATGATGTCTTTTGCTAAATAGAAGTTTTTGTCATTTTATTGTATTAGTGTATCAATTTTTACCTTATAATTAATGATTTTTTTTTTGTGGTACACGGGCCTCTCACTGTTGTGGTCTCTCCCATTGTGGAGCACAGGCTCCGCACGTGCAGGCTCAGTGGCCATGGCTCACAGGCCTAGCCGCTCTGCGGCATGTGGGATCTTCCTGGACCGGGGCACGAACCCGTGTCCCCTGCATCAGCAGGCGGACTCTCAACCACTGCACCACCAGGGAAGCCCTTATAATGAATGATTTTTGCATCCCCTTTAAGAGGTCGTTGCCTAGCCAAGTCATGAATATATTATTTTTATAATAAGTATTTTTACAATAAGTATGAATGGCTCACAGAATTTTTCATAGCTATTTATATTTGTTATTTCCCTTTCCTCACCCCTCACTCAAATTATTTCAATCTGCTGTTCCCACTACTGTACCCAAAATGCTCTTGTCCAAATTACTTGTGATGTCCAGTTGATAGTAAACCCAACAGATCTTTTTTTTCAGTCCTCAGCTTCTTTCTCTTTTTAGCAACATTTAGCATAGTTGTCCATTCCTCCCACTTGGAACACTCTCTTCTCTGACACTGTGCTTTCCTACTTTTCCTTCTAACTCTCTGAATATTTCCTCTAAGACTTTTTGACAAGTGTGTTCAGCTATATTTGAATTTTACATGTTGACCTTCTTCAAGGCTCAGTCTGGAAATTAGATAACAAATCCTAAAAACTTTTTCTTTCTTTAGATTATTTTGGCTATTCTATGTTCATTGTTTTCCTACATAAATATTAGTCATCTTGTCAATGTCTTCTCAAAATCATGCTAGGATTTTGATTGGTATTGCATTGAATCTATCTATCAATTTGAGAATGCCAACATTATAAAAATATCTAGACATCCAATACACGGATATAACATCATCTCTACATTAATTAGGTCTTCTCTAATTTTGTCAGCAATTTTTTTTTAGTTTGTATTACAAAGATTTTGCACATTTTCTTGAAAATTATTACTAAATTTAAATATGTTTTACACTATTGAAAATGGAATTTTAAAATTTCATTTCTAATTGCTTGTTGCTGAAATATACAAATACAATTTTTGAGATATTTGCCTAGTGAATGCTTACTTTGCTATATTCACTTATTAATTCTAGCAGCTTTTTAATAGATTACATACTACTTTCTATATTTACAATCATGTCTTATCCAAATAAAATTCTCCTTATCCAATATGTATGTATATTCTTTCTTTTTATTCCTTTATTACACTGGCTGTGACCTTAGGGTCAATGTAGACTAGAAATGGTGCTTATCTCCCTATCTCATAGGAAAAACATTCGGTCTTCATCACTAGATATGATGTTAGCTATAGGTTTTTCTTCACTGTTCTTTATCAAGTTGAATATTTCTCATGCTATTTCTAGTTTCTGGAAAGTTTTCATTTGAATTTACATTTTCAACCTTGAATATTTACTAAAACAATCATATGCGTTTTGTTGTTTATTAATATGGTATTTGACTGATTTTCACTTGATAATCTATCTTTGAATATCTCAAACCTCACTTGCTTTATTCCACTCGGTAATATTATGTTGCAGATATTCATCATGAGGTTATTGTTCTTCAGTTTTCTTTTTTGAAATGTCATTTTCTGGTTTTGACGTCCAGGCCATACTGACCTTATAATGTGGGTTAGAGAGTATTCCCCCCTCCTCTGTTTTCTTAAAGAGTTTCTATAAAATTGGCTTTATTTCTTCCTCAAATATTTGATACTTTATACCATTGAAGCCATTTGGGGCAATATATTTTGTTTGGGAATATTTTAATAAAATTTATAAATTATTTAATGATATAAAGCTGATATTTGATTTTGAATGGATTTGGTAACTTCTAGTTATGAAGAAATTTAAATTTAATTTCTAAGTTGTGTAGAAATTTAATTTCTGTGTTGTCAAATTTATTTTCATACAGTTTTTTGTAATGTTATGAAAACATTGTTATCATTATGTTATGCATTTAAAATTATGTTAATGTATATAAAATTTTTAGTAATATCCTTTCATTCATGACATCAGTAATTCATAATGTATCTTTTCCTTTTTTTTTCACAAACTCCAGGTAGAATGTATCTGTGTGTTGATGGTTACAAAGAACAAACTTTGGTTTCATTTATTTTCTCTATTTTTTGTACATTAGTCGTATTTTTGATTTCTGTTCTTTATTATTTCCTTGTACTTATTTGCAATTTTATTTGCTCCTTTTTCTTTTTTTTTTTTACTAGTTTATTATGGTGGAAATGTAGATAATTTATTTTGCACATTTCTTCTTTTCTACTATAAGTATTAAATCATAAATTTCCCTCTAAGCACCCCTTTTTCTACAGTCCATAAATTTTGATAGTTTTTATCTTCCTTCATTAAAGGTATTTCTATTTTTGCTTGTTCCCTTGAGATTTCTTTATAAATTATTCACAAGTTCATTTTTTAATGTCTAAATATCTGGGTTCTTCCTAAATATTTTATTGCTGTTAATTTCTTGTGTATTTCTGATTCAATTTTAATTTCATTCCATTGTAGTGAGAAAACATACACTTTTTAGTTTTAATTTTACAGTCTTAGTTTTGTTTTATCTGAAAATGTCTTCATTCATGAAGATTTTTTTTTTTTTTTTGCTGTAGTATTCTGGGATTAAGTCTTTTTCTCTTTAGCACTTTAACAATATTGTTTCTTTGTTTTCTGGCCTCCATTGTTTCTGATAAGAAGTCAGTGACACTTCAAATTATTGTTTCCTATCATGTAATATGTTATTTGTTTTTTTCCCCTCTGCTTTTAAAATTTTCTCCTAGTTTGATTATAATTTGTTAAGGCATTATTTGTGTTTATCCTAATTGAGGTTCACTGATATTTTTGAATATAAAAATTTGTTTTCATCAAATTTTTAATAGTTTATCCATTTTTTCAAATATGTATTTCCATTCTCTCTTGAGTAATTCTCAGATTACAATTACACAGATGGTAGAATTTTTGATATTTTTCCCACAAGTCCATATATATATATGTTTTTATTATTTTTTATTTTTTGTGGTATACGGGCCTCTCACTGTTGTGGCCTCTCTCATTGTGGAGCACAGGCTCCAGACACACAGGTTCAGCGGTCATGGCTCACAGGCCTAGCCACTCTGCAGCATCTGGGATCTTCCTGGACCAAGGCATGAACCCGTGTTCCCTGCATCGACAGGCAGACTGTCAACCACTGCACCACCAGGGAAGCCCCCTAAATATATTTTTAACAATATTTTTCTGTAACTTCTCTAAATTGGATAATATTTGTTAGTCTATTTTTATTTTAATCTCCATTCAGCTCTTAAGTCTATTCAGTGAATTTTTGATTTCAGATATCTTATGTTTCAGTGGGAGAATTTCTACTTGGTTCCTTTTATGGTTTCATTTTTCTCTGCTGAGATTTCCTAATTTTTATTTACCCTAGCACATTCACTTTAACTTCATTTAGTGTTGATAAAATAGTTTATATAAAACACTTGTCAGCTAATTGTAAATTGTGGGTCATCCAGGGTTAGTCTTGGTTGATTATTTTTACTATTGAGACTGGGTAACCATGTCCTGATAATCTGTATGCTTAGTAATTGTGGATTATATCTTTGACATTGAGAATATTAAGCTGTGAGGACCCTCCATTCTGTTACATTCCCTCAAAAGTATTGATATTCTTATTTGATCAGGCCCTTAGCTCGATTGGACTCTTAGTTTACATCTACTTTTAGCTTCACTGCTTTGAGCCTGTCTTGAGAATTCATTTTTTAGTGGATGACAAGAGATTTAAGCAGCAGCTATACACACAATTTGGTAACCCCTCTCTCCGAACCTCCAGACTCCAGGATTCCCTCTCAATTTCCCATGTCAGCAGTTGCTCCAAATTCAGATCCCTTGTTCTTAGGCCCAAAAGTGTTTTCTACTGGAGTTTTAACTGCCCTATGTGCTTGCCCTTAGGCCAAGAGCCACAAAAGATGAGAATTGGACCACATGCTATTTTCTTCTTCCAAGTGCTGACTCTTCTCAAGGATTTGTCTGCTTTTGTCTAAGTTTCAGATTCTTCAGTTAAAATTTTAAATATTTTAATGTGTATTTTATAGTTCTTATCTTTAAGAAGATTAACCAATAGGAGATTACTAAACCATACTCATAGAATAACTCCCAAAATATGCTTTTAAGCAGAAAAGCATGTTTTATTAAAAAAGAGCATTATCAAACTTTCATAATTAAAATGATTTTAATATAAAAATTTCTAACATTTATTGAGCACTTGCTACGTACCTGACATATAATGATAAGTACATTACATGCATTATTTTATTCATTCTTCATAACCATCGTATGAGGAAACCCTCCTGCTTTTATAGGTAAGGGGAAATGTCTTAGATAAATTGAATAAGTTGCCCAAATTCATTCATCTACTAAATACAAAAACTAGAATTGCAAATGTATTTCTTTTGACTCCAAAATTAAAGGCTTATATATACTATGCAACACTATCCTTCTAGGTTCTACATAGTTGTAATAAATATCCTTGGGAAAATACTGGAAATTTATATAAAAGTTTTCTATATGAGTGTTGGGATAATGAGTGATTTCCCCTTCTTTAAAATATTTTGTGTATTTTCTACAATGAGTATATGTGGCTTTTACAATTGAAAGAAAGACTTGCTTTTTTGTACTAGAGGAGTTGGTCAAGCAAGTCACAGCTATCTAGTTGTTGTATTTTAAGACATTTTTAGATTTGCCCTAAAGTGAGATGATAATTTAAGGTTTATTTACATGAGCTTTATTTATTACATCATATATTTTAACAGAATTTTTAAAATCTTAGACAAAGAACATAATTTGTAATTTAAACCTTGAGACCAATGACTTGTGGTAGATTGCTTAAATTACAGGACAAGTTCTCTGAGAGGAGAAAAATAATTCCTTAGGAAACTCACTCCTCAAAAGAACTGTAATGGAGTGGTAGCTCTGTCACAGTTTCATTACTCTTGGAATTGTGTCTAAAAATTCCAAATCTATTGGTTATATTATCTTACATGTATATCCACACAACCTTAATAAGGCTATGCTACTCATGGACAGAGCAGGCTATGATGTTAGCAATAAACCTATTCATTGCATTCTTCTTTAAAATATAATATTGCATATTTGTAGTTATTTACGATTGACTCTTCAAGTAGTTGGTTATTTTAGGTATCACACGTGGAGCTCTCTTGGTTCGATTCTGGGATTTAAAAATCACTGGCTAGGACTTCCCTGGTAGTGCAGTGGTTAAGAATCCATCTACTAATGCAGGGGACATGGGTTCGATCCCTGGTCCTTGAAGATCCCACATGCCACAGAGAAACTAATTGCATGTGCCACAACTACTGAGCCTGCACTCTAGATCCCACGAGCCACAACTACTGAACCCCACAAACCACAACTACTGAAGCCCACATGCCACAACTACTGAAGCCCATGTGCCTAGAGCCCAAGCTCTGCAACAAGAGAAGCCACTGCAATGAGAAGCCTGAGCACCGCAATGAAGAGTAGCTCCCGCTCGCCACAACTAGAGAAAGCCACATGCAGCAACAAAGACCCAATACAGCCAAAAATAAATAATAAATAAATAAATAAATAAATTTATTTTTAAAAAGTCAGTGGCTAATTGTGCCACTTACAGAGACATAGATGGACCTCCAGACTGTCATACAGAGTGAAGTAAGTCAGAAAGAGAAAAACAAATATGTTTATGCATATATGTAGAATCTAGAAAATGGTATACATGAACTTGTTTGCAAATCAGAAATAGAGACACAGACGTAGAGAACAAACGTATGGATACTAAGTGGGGAAAGGGGGATGGGATGGATAAGGAGATTGGGATTGACATATATACACTACTAGGTAAAAATAGATAACTAATGAGAAGAGACTACATAGCACAGGGAACTTTACTCAATGCTCTGTGGTGACCTAAATGGGAGGGAATTCCAAGGAAGAGGGGATGTATGTATACATGTGGCTGATTCACTTTGCTGTACAGGAGAAACTA
The DNA here is from genome assembly GCF_964270905.1 of Leucopleurus acutus. Taxonomy (NCBI): domain Eukaryota; kingdom Metazoa; phylum Chordata; class Mammalia; order Artiodactyla; family Delphinidae; genus Leucopleurus; species Leucopleurus acutus. Next base: position 75,295,892 of record NC_139148.1, read on the forward strand.
ACGCAACATTGTAAACCAACTATACTCCAATTAAAACAAATTAAAAAAAAAACAGCAACAACAAAATCAGTGGTTAATGTAAACACAGCAGGGCTGAATCAATTCTTACAAAGCATATTAAAGTTCTACCCCACCATGAAATGTCAGATTGTTCCTTTGGGTAATATCATGAAAACCCAATTATGCACACATACATGCACATATATGGACACATATGTGTGCACACCACTACCTCACTTTCTGATCTATAAGCAATTGTCTGTGTATGTGTGTGTGTGTACATACATATATTAGAGGTGGGAACAAAATATATTTTTTCCTGTGAAGGCTAACCATTAGCTATAAAATTGTACAGCTTTATTTAATTTTGGTACTCCCATATATCAAGCAGGGAATGTGAGAGGATGTATGGTGAACACATGGAATACATATCTTCTTTAATAGACTACTTCTGTATAGTGGAAACCCCAAAGGAGAGCAAAAAACTTACTCTACCCAAATAATTGGGCTCCAGCTAATTAACTGTGATAGAAATACTGAAGCCAATTTTTAGTTCCAGTCCATACTTGGACACCAGTCTTGTTGAGACTTAATAAATATAAACCAATTATATTATTTGTGCTCTGTTGATGCAGACTACTCTAAAACCTGCCAGCTGGCTCATAAAAGTATGCACACTGGTCACAGGGGGACCAAAGAGGAGAGCTGATAGTTCATTTCAAATAATCTTGAATTGTGGATAAAAAACAACTAATGCTGATTAAATTGCTTCATTTTTGTTTATGAAGAATATTATGTGAAAATGATTAGTTGACGAAAAATATGGCCTACCACTCCTTAGAAGTTTTGTCTTCCCATAGCAAGCTCTCCAATTTTCAATACAACATTAAAAATACCACTTTACAATAAAACAGGAAAATAATTGCTAAAACACTAGTGATGGTAATAACAAGAAAAATTCCATTAACTCTAACATATTTATTTGTAGCGGTTTAGCGTAATAGGAAAGGTTGCAATTACCATAATACACATACTGAACAAGTGTGTCTTATACAGCCTGTGTTCACAGGTTTTAAAAGATATTTTAAACCTACTCTGCTATTCAATTAAGTACCTTTATTTAATATGTGAGTTCTAATAACATACTAACATATGCCTGCTAATTTTCTTTCTCTGTTGGTGTCTGGCTTTCCACTCAGTGCCTACTTTTCTTGCTTTAAATTGAGCTGATGATCATTTAGTATGCCCAGCTGTAGAAATTCAGCTTCTCACAGTCAGATGTTCTCATCAATTTAGCTAATTGACAGTGGCTGAATAAATTCCTTAATTACAATGAAAACATGTTACAGGAAACAAACCAAATAGAAAAGCTTTTTAAAAAAATTCTCATTTTAAAAGTTTATAAATATCTTTAAGGGTAGAAAATCTGATAGTTTTCATACTATTTTATCACACTATGGTTACAATAACAGTTGCGTAAGGTATATTAGAGATGTGAACAAATAATGAAAATGTTCAATGAGTAAAATAACATTTTCTTTAAAAAGGACATCATTTTAAATTTTCCCTTCAATGACTTAGTTGTCCATTGAAACACTGGGAAATTAACATGTAGTATGTATCTGTGGCCTGCCTAAATAATGACTACAAAAATCTGGAGAAAATATTTTTTATATAACTATCAATAAGATGTTTGCAAAGTTTTTCTCAAATGGAATTTACCTTGCATCTTTTAAAAAGAGCTTCCTAATCTCTTTGTTGAAATTATTCACTGATGAGTTAGAAAGAATGCTTGTTATAGTTGCAGCATGTCATGTCTGTACCTTACTTGCTGATATTGACTATCCTTTATCTCCACCACAGTGAGAAATGTGGAAATTAAATACAATTTTTCTTGAAACTAAGAGTTTGCTCTATGAATCTGAAAATATTCTATGTTATGCTCACAGTTTTTATGTGACTCCTCTCAAATAATATTATTTGTAAGTATAATTCTGCAATAAAAGAAAACAGGATTGATGATAAAAGGAAATGAACCTTCAGAACTTGTCATAAAATTAATCTAATATTTCACCATAAAAAGCATAAAAAATGAAATTTCTCATTTACAAGTAGAAAAAAGAAAATATTGATTATATCCATAAAAAATAAGAATAAAAAGCTTTACTGCTATGGTGTAAACTAATGAATATTATATTGATATTCAGAATCTTTTGCAAAGACTATTTCTTAAACTATTTGTCAAATTTCCATTTTATTTCTGTACCATCAAACATATTGAGGGTAGCATAAATTCTGGGATACGTTAAAGATATTTATAATTCTTTGTAGTAAAAAGCATGATCTTTGTATTACAATCTTCATGGTCTCTGTACTATATTTTAAAAGGAAATCTATTTTCCACCCCCAATATAATGAAGTAGATATTATGTGACTGTGTTGGAGGGAGAAAAATATAAAAGTTGCTTTTCTAAAACTTCTGATTCTGAAAATATGAGAAACAGTGATATATATATATATATATAAACATGAACATATATATATATCTTCTTAAACAAATATACATATAGTTAAAAAACAGCAATAAAAATTTCTGAAACATCTGATCACTATTTATATTATTGCATTATGGAAGAAATCAAATATTATGTATTATTAAGGTATATTAAATGTCTACTGGATTATTGTCCATAAGATATAAAATAGTCTCAAATGCTAATCAATGAAATAAAGAAATACCAACCCTCATTTTGTTACACGCTGACATGTCTTTCTATAGCTCAAGGCTTTAGTGACATTTTTCCAAATATTACAGACATTTATTTTTAAATAATTGCATTGTAAGAAATGCATATAATAAAGCAGTTTATAAAAAAAGAGTATATGAGCTAGAAAGGAAAGAAATAAGGAGATAAATTATTTCAAAAATATGTGTTATTTTAATTACTTTCTCTACTTCACTCAGAGAAGGAATACATAACTGAAACCAGGGGGAGAATTAAGTTTTGTGCTTGTATTGCCAGAATTCCTGTAACAAAACTATTTCATTTTGGTCTAAAGTATATATATATATATATATATATATATATATATATATATATATATATATATATATATATATATATATATATATATATATACATATATTTTAAACATCCTTATTGGAATATAATTGCTTTACAATAGTGTGTGAGTTTCTGCTTTATAACAAAGTGAATCAGCTATAGATACACATATATCCCCATACCTCCTTCTTTTTGTGTCTCCCTCATATCCTCCCCATCCCACTGCTCAACACCGAGCTGATCTCTTTGTGCTATGCAGCTGCTTCCCACTAGCTATCTATTTTACATCTGCTAGTATATATATGTCTATTCCACTTTCTCACTTCATCCCAGCTTAGCCTTCCCCCTCCCCATGTCCTCAAGTCCATTCTCCACGTCTGCATCTTTACTCCTGTCCATCCCTTAGGTCCTTCAGAATCGTTTTTCTTTGGTTTCATATATATGTGTTAGGATGCAGCAATTGTTTTTCTCTTTCTGACTTACTTCATTCTGTATGACAGACTCTAGGTCCATCCACCTCACTACAAGCACTCAATTTCGTTACCCTTTATGTCTGAGTAATATTCCACTGTATATATGTGCCACACCTTCTTTATCCACTCATCTGTTGATGGACACTTAAGATGCTTCCGTGTCCTGGCTATTGTAAGTAGAGCTACAATGACATTGTGATACATGACTCTTTTTGAATTATAGTTTTCTCAGGGTAGGATTTGTTTGCTCAGTAGTAGGATTACTGTGGTGTATGGTAGTTCTATTTTAGTTTCTTAATGAACATCCATACTGTTCTCCATAGTGGCTATATCAATTTACATTCCCACCAACAGTGCAAAAGGGTTCCCTTTTCTCCACACCCTCTCCAGGATTTATTGTTTGTAGATTTTTTGATGATAGCCATTCTGACTGGTGTGAGGTGATACCTCATTGTAGTTTTGATTTGCATTTCTCTAGTGCTTAGTGATGTTGAGCATCCTTTCATGTGTTTGTTCGCAATCTGTATATCTTCTTTGGAGAAATATCTATTTAGGTATTCTTCCCATTTTTGGATTGGGTTGTTTGTTTTTTTGATATTGAGCTGCATGAGCTGCTTGTAAATTTTGGAGATAAGTACATTGTCATTTGCTTCATTTGCAAATATTTTCTCCCATTCTGAGGGTTGTCTTTTGGTCTTGTGTATGGTTTCCTTTGCTCTGCAAAAGCTTTTAAGTTTCATTAGGTCCCATTTGTTTTTTTTTTTTTTTTTAATTTCCACTTCTCTAGGAGGTGGGTCAAAAAGGATCTTGCTGTGATTTATGTCATAGAGTGTTCTGCCTATGTTTTCATCTAAGAGATTTATACTGTGTGGCCTTACATTTAAGTCTTTAATCCATTTTGAATTTAGTTTTGTGTATGGTGTTTATGAGTGTTCTAACTTCATTCTTTTACATGGAGCTCTCCAGTTTTCACAGCACAACTTATTGAAGAGGCTGTTTCTCCTCCATTGTATATTCTTGTCTCCTTTATCAAAAATAAGATGACCATAGGCGCTTGGGTTTAACTCTGGGCTTTCAATCCAATTCCACTGATCTATCTTTCTGTTTTTGTGCCAGTACTATACTGTCTTGATTACTGTAGCTTTGTAGTATAGTCGGAAATCCAGAAGCCAGATTCCTCCAGCTCCATTTTTCTTTGTCTAGATTGCTTTGGCTCTTCGGGGTCTTTTGTGTTTCCATACAAATTGTGAAATTTTTGGTTCTAATTCTGTGAAAAATGCCTTTGGTAGTTTGATAGGGATTGCATTGAATCTGTAGATTTCTCTGGGTAGTAGTCATTCTCACAATGTTGATTCTTCAAATCCAAAAACATGGTATATCTCTCCATCTGTTTGTATCATCTTTCATTTCTTTCATCACTGTCTTAAAGTTTTCTGCATACAGGTCTTTTGTCTCCTTAGGTAGGTTAATTCCTAGATATTTTATTATTTTTGTTGCAGTGCTAAATGGGGGGTGGTTTCCTTAATTTCTCTTTCAAATATTTCATCATTAGTGTATAGGAATGCATGAGATTTCTATGCATTAATTTTGTATCCTGCTACTTTACCAAATTCATTGATTAGCTCTAGTAGTTTTTTGCTAGCATCTTTAGGATTCTCTATGTATAGTATCATGTCATCTGCAAACAGGGACAGCTGTAATTCTTGTTTTCCAATTTGGATTCCTTTTATTTCTTTTTCTTCTTGTAATGCTGTGGCTAAAACTTTCACAACTATGTTGAATAATAGTTGTGAGAGTGGACAACCTCGTCTTGTTCCTGATATTAGAAGAAATGTTTTCAGTTTTTCACCACTGAGAATGATGTTGGCTGTGGGTTTGTCATATATGGCCTTTATTATGTTGAGGTAAGTGCCCTCTATGCCTACTTTCTGGAGCATTTTTATTATAAATGACTTTTGAATTTTGTCGAAACTTTTTTCTGCATCTATTGAGATGATGGTATTTTTTTAATCTTTCAATTTGTTAATATGGTGCATCACATTGATTTATTTGCTTATATTGAAGAATCCTTGCATTCCTGGAATAAACCCCACTTGATCATGGTGTATGATCCTTTTAATATGCTGTTGGATTCTGTTTGCTAGTATTTTGTTGAGGATTTTTGCATCTATTTTCATCAGTGATATTGGCCTGTAGTTACCTTTCATTTTGATATCTTTGTTTGGTTTTAGTATCAGGGTGATGTTGGCCTCATAGAATGAGTTTGGGGGTGTTCCTCCCTCTACTATATTTTGGAAGAGTTTGAGAAGGATAGGTGTTAGCTGTTCTCTAAATGTTTGATAGAATTTGCCTGTGAAGGCATCTGGTCCTGGGCTTTTGTTTGTTGGAAGATTTTTTATCACAGTCTCAATTTCAGTGCTCATGATTGGTCTGTTTATATTTTCTATTTTTTCCTGGTTCCATCTTAGAAGGTTGTGCTTTTCTAAGAATTTGCCCCTTTCTTCCAGGTTGTTCATTTTATTGGCATATAGTTGCTTGTAGTAAACTCTCGTGATCCTTTTTATTTCTGCAGTGTCAGTTGTTACTTCTCCTTTATCATTTCTAATTCTATTGATTTGAGTCTTCTCCCGTTTTTCTTGATGAGTCTGGCTAATGGTTTATCAATTTTGTTTATCTTCTCATAGAACCAGCTTTTAGTTTTATTGACCTTTGTGTTTATTTCCTTCAACTATTTTTCTTTTATTTCTGATCTGATCTTTGTGATTTCTTTCCTTCTGCTAACTTTGGGGTTTTTTTGTTTGTTTGTTTGTTTTTCTTTCTCTAATTGCTTTAGGTATAATGTTAGATTGTTTATTTGAGTTGTTTCTTGTTTCTTGAGGTAGGATTGTGTTGCTATAAACTTATCTTTTAGAACTGCTTTTGCTGCATCCCATATATTTTGGGTTGTCGTGTTTTCATTGTCATTTGTTTCTAGGTATTTTTTGATTTCCTATTTGATTTCTTCAGTGATCCTTTGGTTATTTAGCAGGGTATTGTTTAGCCTCCATGTGTTTATATTTTTTACAGAGTTTTTCCTGTAATTTATATTTAGTCTCATAGCGTTGTGGCCAGAAAAGTTACTTGATATGATTTCAATTTTCTTAAATTTACCAAGGCTTGATTTGTGACCAAAAATATGATCTGTCCTGGAGGATGTTCCATGAGCACTTGAGAAGAAAGTGTATTTTGTTATTTTTGGATGGAATGTCCTAGAAATATCTATTAAGTCTATCTTGTTTAGTGTATCATTTAAAGCTTGTGTTACCTTATTTATTTCCTCTAAAGTATATATTCATTTAAATTCTTGTATTTGTGTACCCTAGTCTTTAGCCTCCTTCTTCAATGATTTATGGAAAATTACCTATAGAGCCTACCCAGCTCAATGGATTTCTAATATTTAGTATGTTTGGGGAAAAATATCCTCAGAGCTAGAGACAATTTTAGCAGCCGCTTTTCTATTTTCTATCACATATCTTAGAACATGGCTCATAAGTGTTGAGTTTCTTTTTCAGTGTAATTGCCAACACCATAACTTAGTGGTCTTTTCCTTTGAGTTGTGTAGTAGAACAGATGCATCAGACTCACATGGAAATACTTAAAAATAAGATCTCTGGGCACTATCATCACCTACTGAATGAAAATCTCTGGATGGTTCTTCTCAGTAACATGCAATTTGAACATGTTTCCTGAGTAAGACAGAACCAGTGGAGTAGTGTTTGATCCTGCAACATATCAAAACAAAGAGATCTGCGTTCTGTATTTACTGTGTGTAGGGCCTTTTCATCCCCATATTTTCTAATGCTTTGCTTAAAGAGAACAAAATTATATCCAGTGTTTCTCAAAGACTGATCCATTGACCGTTTAAATGTTATAGAGTTCAACACTGTGTTAGTTAGAAGTCTCGTTCCTCAAATAACTTAAAATCTGGTAGAAGAGGTAAGACTAACATAAATTAACCTACAGTAGATAATAGTGTGGTATGTGAGTGTTGCATTATATGGTATAAAGCACAAATATTGTCAGTACTTCAGAGAAGAAGGAAATTAAAAATGGAAGCAGAACATGGATAGTATTTGCATAGGGAGAAAAGAGGGTATTTTATCAAATGAAACTATTAACTAAGTGATGATTTTAAACAATAATAAATCTAAGCTGTAGGACATCAAGGTCAGCCTAACTAGAAGCAAGTTAAATGTATATAAAAATTAATTTGAATGATAGACAGGTGGGGTCAGCTGAAAGATCCAGAAAATGAAAGATGACCCAGACATAAGGTTGTAAGCAAATATGTATCTTTAATAGACAAATCTGAAAACAGATATGGCATTTTAAAATATCTGCTTGAAATTTAAAGATTAATAAGATGGGATCAGTTTGGTTCACATACCACAGAAAAAGCAATGTTGTGATGTGAGTTTTAAAAAATAATATAATACTATTTGAATAAAAATAATATAGAAACTTCCACTTATTTTCATGACAGAGTAGCTGATACCAGACTTGCCATACCAGTTGAAAGTACCATAACATTGGACAAAATTGTTGATGCACTAAACCACTGGTAGCATAAGACTGCAATCATTTAAAGAAAGAGAATTCATGATATGAGTCTTATATTGGCAACAGCTTTCTGACTGGGGACAATTGTCAGATTGCAATATGTGGAACTCAAACCCAAGGAGAATTTAATGGTTTTGATGAGCTCAGAAAGCAGAGACTAGAGATCTAAGCAGCTAAAGTGGAAGGAAACTATGGTGCATGCACAACAGGGAAAGGATCTGAATCAGATGGCAAAAGTCTGGAGTTTTCACATTAGTCTTTGGTGAAGGAGTGGGCTGTGAATGTTTGGGTGATACTATCTGAAGATTACAAGAGAGGAGGCGCCACTCAGGTGAGAGTAAAAGAGACAGTAAGCATATGGGAAGATATTGGTGTTCTATGCCAATCACAGTGAAGGGGCCTTGTTAATACCCAGGTCATCTAGCTGAAATAGCACAAAAAACCTTGCACAAGGAGTAAGGATAATGTCTTACAATAAGGCTTATCTTAGTCTTGCCTTATAAAAGCGTAAAATCAAGCTATGCCAAGATATCTAGGGGAGACAAATTTTTGAGTTTAGGTATGGCAAACTAGAAGGGCATCGGAACTCTCTTGATATTACAAAAGTTGTAATAAAAGTGTAAAATGAAGCCTAAACAAACTCAAGTAGACAACCATTAAATGATTTAACTGCTAAACAAAAATCAGTGCTCTTTACAGGAAAAGAACTGAGACCAGAATCTTAAAGTGAACCATTTCATATGTCCAAAATGAAATAAAAATTTACTAAACATAATTTTATATTCATGGGTAGGAAGACTCATTATAGTTAATATGCCAGTTTTTCACAAATTGATCTATATATTCTACTATCCCAATCAAAATCATAGCAAATTACTTTGTGAATGTTGACAAACTGATTGTAAATTTTATAGTTTTCTACATATTAGAGGAATAGCCAGCACAGTGGAATGAGAAAAAAATTAGAGAACTGAACTGACACTACCTGACTTCAAGACTTATTATAAAGCTATTATAATCAAGACAGTGATCTACTGACAAAACCATAGACAAATAGAAGAATAGAATAGAATAAAAAGCCCGTAAGTAAACCTATACAAATGTGGTCAACTTAATTGACAATGGAGCAAAGATAGTCTTTCAACAAATGCTGTTAGAACAACTGAACATCAACATGCAAGGAAAAAAATGTAGACATAGACCTTATCTTTCTCAGATTTAATTAAAAATGGATCCCTGACCTAAATGTAAAATGTAAAACTGTAAAACTCCTAAAAGATAACATAGGAGAAAATGTAGGAGAACTTGGGTTTGGTGATGTCTTTATAGATACAACATCAAAAGCACCATCCATGAAAGAAAATTTTGGTAAATTAGACTTAACTAAAGTAATAAAATTTTTTTCTTTGTGAAAGCCACTGCTATGAGAATGAAAAAACAAGCAAAAGACTGGGAGAAAATCTTTGCAAAACATACATCTGATAATGAATTATTCTTCAAAACATACAAATTCAACAATAATTTTAAAAAACAACCTATTTTTTAAAATGGCCAATAAAGTGATTTCAGAAATATGAGGCCTTGGACATTTCTTCCTTCCATAGATACAATGATTCTACAAGAAAATACACTTGTGAAATATCCATAAACTAACTGCAGCTCTCCTGCATCCTGGCAAGATTGAAACAAGTCACAATGAAGTTAGTAGGAGAAATTGGGATTCTTTCCCACCAAGGGCCCTTCCCCTGCTGCAGCACCATATGATGGGGAGAAAACCTCCAGCTCACAGCTCTTCTCTGTGGAGGGAATGGAAGGATGAGACCACACATCTAACACTTCGATTCTTCTGGGGGCTGTCTGAAGAACTGACTTCTGTCTCATGTGCTTTGGATGGCTGACAGGACCAGCATACTATAGATTCACAGGACTACTTAGAACAAAGAGTACAATTAGAAAGAGCAAGCTAACACACACCACAGACCCACTCTTCATTTCAGTGCAAACTGAGTGAGTAGAACAAATGCAGCTCCCAGCTTCATCCTGGGAAGGAAAGAAAGGATCAGACCATAGATCCAATGCTCTGATTCTTGGGGGACACTGTTGTAAACACTAGCTAATCTCTCCTAACTTGGATTGTTGACAGGACTCAGCATAGCATATCTTTATGGTGGTACTGAAAATAAAGAATGTGTTTTGAGATTGCCATCTCAAACACCACATTCCACAGCCACATTCCACAGGTTCAATGAAAATTAAATAGGCAGAAAAAATTCAGGTCTCAGATTCTCCCTTGTGAAAGAAGGAAGGATTGGACCTTACATCCAATGGACTGAATATACTGGGGTCTGCCCATGGCACTAGTATCTGTTTTACCTGTCTTAGAGTGCTAACAGGGCTCTGCATGTTCTAGAAGACTGGAGGTCTCTGAGAGCAAAGTTGGCAGTTTGATCTAGCACAAAGTTTTGAGGGACCAGAGTGATTGGTAAGGATCCTCTCCTGCATGAATCCTGTCTATGAAGACTGAGAGAGGTAGCTGTTTTGTCTAGTTCAGAGACACCAATACAAAGAATCAAGGAGAATGAATAAACAGGAAAATATGTTCCAAACAAAGGAACAAGACAAATGTCTAAGCATGAACTTTAATGAGGTGGAGTTATGTAATTTAACTCAGAGAAAATTTAAACAACCATTAAAATTTGATCAATGAGTTCATGAGAACAATGCATGAACAAAGTAAGTATTTCAACAAAGTGATAGAAAATATAAAAAATATCAAAGAGAAATAATAGAGCTGAAGAACACTATAATTGAATTGAAAAATTTACTACATGGATTCAACGTCAGACAAGATCAGTCAGGGAAAGAATCAGCAAACTCAAAGAAAGGTTATTGGAAATCATCCTATCAGAGGAGAAAAATGAAAAAAGAATGCAAAAGAAAACAGGATGTTTAAGAGACTTTGGGAAACCAACAAGCAGACCAGTATTCATATTATGGAATCCTAGAAGGAGAATTAAGAGAGAAAAGGACAGAAGTTTTACTGAAAGAAATACTGAATGAAAACTTCCCAAATCTCGGGAAGGAAATGGACATGCAGATCCAGGAAGTTCAACAAATGAGCAATAAGATGAACCAAAAGAATTACACATTGAGACACTTTATAATTAAGCTAGCAAAAGTCAAAGACAAAGAGACAATTTTGAAAACAGCAAGGAAAAGCAAATTGCCATGTAAAAGGACACTTTTATAAGGCTATCAGTAGACTTCTCATCAGGAATATTGCAGGCCAGAAAAGAGTAGGATAATATATTCAAAATGCAGAAAGAAAAAAATCCAGCCAATAATACAAAGCCTGGCAAAACTGTCCTTCAATAATGAAGGAGACATACTTTTTCTGAGAAACAAATGCTGAGGGAGTTCATAACCATTAGACTTACCTTTCCAAGAAATGCTAATGGGAGGTCTTCAAGTTTAAATAAAAGGAGGTTAAACAGCTATATGAAAACATATGAAACCATAAAACTTGTTGGTAAAGGCAAATAAATAGACAAGTAAAGTATAAAGTAATACTGTAACAGTAGTGAATAGATCACATTTAATTCTAGTATAAAAGAAGAAAAAAAGTTTTAAAATAACTATAACCATAAAATGGGTTAATGGATACCCAATATAAAAAGACGTAAACTGTGACATCAATAACGTGAAGTATTGTAAGGGAGGAAGTAAAATTGTCAAGTTTTTTTATGTGATTGAAGTTAAGTTGATATTAGTTTGAAATAGACTGTTATAACTATAAGCTCTTTTATGAATGCTCTATGACAACTACAGGGAAAATATATAGAAAACACTCAAAATAAAGGTGAATCAAAACATATCAATACAATAAATCAAGACAAAAAAGGTTAAAAAAAAGGGACAAACATTCTACAAAGCAATCAAAAGTCAATTAACATAATGGTAATAGTAAGTACATCTCTATCCATAATTGCATTAAATGACAATGGATGAAACTTTCAATCAAAAGAAATGGAGTAGCTGAATGAAAAAAATACAGGATCAAGCTATATGTTGTCTATAAAAGACTCACTTTAGATTTAAGGACACAAATAGTCTAAAAGAGAAGGATGAAAAAAATATATTAGATGCAAATGGTAACAACAAAAGAGAGCAAGGGTGGCTATACTTATATCAGATGAAATAGACCTTAAGTCTAAAGCTGTCAGAAGAGACAAAGAAGGATATTATATACTGATTAAGATGTCAATTAACCAAAAATTTATAACAATTATAAATATATATGCACCAATATCAGAACACCTGGATATATAAAGCAAATATCAATAGAATGCAAGTGAGAAATATACAGCAAAACAATAATAGTTGGAGACTTCAATACCCCACTTTCAGTAATGGATAAAGCATCTTGAGAGGAAATCAATAAAAAGAAATCAGTGGGTTGTAATTAACTGTAATAGAAAGAATATGAAAAACCATATATATGTATGTATGTATGTATATATATAGTTTTTCATATTCTTTTCCATTGTAGATAGTTTTATATATAATTATATATATATAGTTATATATATATATATATATAAAATTGAATCACTTTGTTGTACACCAGAAACTAACACAACATAGTAAATCAACTATACTTCAATAAAAATATATCACTAGGACTCAGCAATACTACAAACCCAGTGGAAACAACAGAACCATCTACAAACCATCACACATAACAGCAACATAGTATACATTTTTTTAAAACACATATGAAATATTCTCCAGGAAATATCATATACAAAGTCACAAAATAGTGTTAACAATTTTCATAAAGTGAAATCATAACAAGTTAGTTTTCCAGCCACAGTGGTATGAAATAAGAAATCAATAAACAGAAGGAACATGGGAAAATGCACATATATCTGGAAATTAAACAAGACACTTCTAAATATCAAATGGGTCAAAGAAGAAATTGAAAGAGAAATCAGAGAAAAATATCATGAGATGAATAAAAATGAAAACACAACATACCAAAACTTACAGGATGCAGCAAAAGATACATGAACCCCAATGTTCATAGCAGCACTATTTACAATAGCCAAGACATGGATGCAACCCACATGCCCATAAGCAGATGATTGGATTAAGAAGATGTGATATATACCACATCATATATATATATATATATATATACACACACACACACACACACACACACACACACACACACACAATGGAATATTACTCAGCCATAAAAGGAATGAAGTTCTGCCATTTGCAGTAATATTGATGGACCTAAAGACTATTACTCTTAGTGAAATAAGTCAGAGAAAGACAAACATGCATGATGTCACTTACATGTGGAATCTAAAATGTAATACTAATAAACAGACTCACAGATATAGAAAACAAACTTGTGGTTGTCAAAGGGGAGACTTAAGGGAGAAGGGACAAATTCGGGGTATGAAATTAACAGATACAAACTACTGTATATAAAATTAGACTAGCAATAAGGATATACCACATTGCACAGGGAATTATGGCCATTATCTTTTACTAACTTATAGCAGAGCGTAATCTGCAAAAATTCTGAATCACTATGGTGTATACCTGAAAGTAATATAATATTGTAAATGAAGTATACTTCAATTATAAAAATAAATTAATACGTTAGAGTAAAAAAAAAAGATAGCACAAGGGAACCTTATAATGATGGAACTATTCGGTATCATAACTGTGGTGATAGCCACACAAATCTGCACATGGGTAAAATTGAATAAACTAAACACACATGCACACAAACAACTGCATGTAAAACTGGTGAAATCTGAATACATTTTGTGGATTATATCAGTCAATATCTACGTTGAGATATTGTACTACTGTTATGTAAGACATCACTATTGGGGGAAACTGGGTAAAAAGATAAAGGAAAACTCTGTATTATTTCTCTCAACTGTATATGAATGTACAACTATCACAAAGACAAATACATGGAGAAAAACAGATAGAAATGAGGAGAGAAATAGTCAAATCTATAATTACAGTTGTAGATTTTAACACTTCCTCTAAAAACTGATAATATTTATACAATATTAAAGAAATAAAAACAGAACATACATTTTGTCAAGAGCACATGAATCATTTAAGAAGTTGGACCTTGGGCTGGTTTACCTAAATATCCATAAATTTCAAAAGTTCAAAGTTGTGATATATCTTTTTTTGCCCTAACATAAATAACTTAGAAACCAATAATTCTAAGATGTCTAGAAAATCCAATTATATTTTAAATCATATAAAAGACTCTTAAATAACCCACAACTTTTTAAGATATCATAAGGGAAATTCAAAAATATTTTGAATTTCTTGATAATGAAAACACATATCAAAATTTGATAGATGTTTAAAGGAGCATTTAAAGGGAAATGTATAGCTTTACATGAAATATTATTATAAAAGAAGTATTACAAATATTTGATTTAGAGTTCCATCACAAATATCTAAAAAAATAAGAGCAAACTAAACCTAAAATAGTAGAAGGAAAACAGTAATAAAGATGATAGCAGAAATCAATGAAATATACAAGAAACTAAGAAAATAATCAATGATGAATTTAGTTCTTTCAAAATGAGTAGTAAATTTGGAAAAGCAATAGTATTATTCATTCATAAAAAGAGAAAATACATTATCAATATTAGAAATTAAATAGTATGTATCACCATGGACTACACAACATTTAAAATGTTAATAATGGAATACTAAGAATATTATGCAAAAAGAAATTCCTAAAAAATACAACTTACAAACTACCTAAAATGAGTAAATGTCCAAAATAATATTTAAGTTTGTATAAAATTGAATTTTTAATTTTAAAATCTTTTCCAAAGTAAATTCCTGGCCTAGATGATTTCACTGATACATTTAATCAACTTATTAAGGGAGAGCTATTAAAGTATTCAAAAAATGCCTTCAAAACTTACAGACGGTTGGTACATATCACAACTCCTTTTTTGCTGTGCACACAGCCTTGATATCAGTACCTAACAAAGACACCAGTAAAAAACAAATCCACAGGCAAAAATTCTTTATGACCAAACACACAAAAATTTGATCCAAAATTTATAAGCCAAATAGAGCAACATACAAAAGGAACAAATGGTCATATGCCAAAGAAGGATTTATTCTGGAAATTCAAGTTGGGACAAATAAAATCCAACAAATGAAAACCCATTTATAAAATTCACCATATAAACGGATTCAAGGAAGGAAACCAAACACAAAAGTATGAAACTGGACCTCTATTTAACACCATACACAAAAACTAACTGAAAGTTGACTACATAATTAAACATAAGACCTGAAACCATAAAACTCTTAGAAGAAAATATAGGTGGTTAACTCACAGACATAGTCTTAGATTTGAAACCAAAAGAAAAGTCAACAAAGGGAAAAATAAACAAATGAGACTAGATCAAATGAAAAAAAATATGCACAACAAAGGAAATAATCAGCAAGATAAAAGGCAATCTAATAAATGGGAGAAAATATTTGCAATCATGTATTTGATAAGGGGTTAATATTAAGATTATATAAGGGGCTCATAAAGCTCAACAGAAAACAGATAAACAAATAATCCAATTAAAAAATGGGCAGAGGATCTGAATAGTAAATTTTCCAAAGAAGACATGCAAATGACAACCAGGTATATGAAAAGGTGTTCAACATCACTAATCATCAAGGAAATACAAACCAATATCAAAATGAGCTACCATCTCATACCTGTTTGAATGGCTATTCTCATAAAGGCAATATATAGGAAGAGGAGTCAAGATGGTGGAATAGGAGGGGATGGAAATGGTCACTCCTCACAAATGCATCAAGAATACATCTACAGGGACTTTCCTGGTAGTACAGTGGTTAAGAATCTGCCTGCCAATGCAGGGGATATGGGTTCTATCCCTGGTCCGGGAAGATCACACATGCCTTGGAGCAACTAAACCCATGCACCACAACTACTGAGCCTGTGCTCTAGAGCCCACGCACCAAAATTACTGAAGCTCACGTGCCTAGAGCCCATGCTCTGCAACAAGAAGAGCCACCACAATGAGAAGCCCTCACACCACAACAAAGAGTAGCCACTGCTCGCTGCAACTAGAGTAAACCTGCACCCAACAATGAAGACCCAGTGCAGCCAAAAATAAATAAATATATATATATTTTAAGTATACATCTACAAATGGAACAATTCTTTTGTAAAGAACCTGCTGAACATTAGCTAAAAACTTTGGAGACCTAAAAGGAAAAGAAAAATCCTGTCACAACTGGGTAGGACAAAAGAAAGAAGAAAAAATGAATCTATAAAGGGACCAACAACTCTGGTGGGAAGCTGAAGGTATGGGGAGGTCCCTGCACTCAGAAAAACTCCCTCATGGTGGGGAAATCAGCTGGGGCGGGAAAGGACCTACAGGGGATCAAAGGAGAATTCAGCAGATGGTCTGTGGAAGGCAGGACACAGTAAGAACTGCACACATGGTCTACACGGCAGCTCTGTGTACTCATTGCAGTCTGAGTCATGAATCGCCTGTTGTGAAGGGAGGCTGGCTGTTGGAAAGTGGGGTTTGGAGTGCAGACCTGAGAAGGGGACTGATGTTGGCTGTGAAAAGATAGCCTGAAGGGACAGGAGTAAGGGGCTCCACCACCAGGAAAGTCTGAGGAAAAGGCCCAGAACACCATAGAAGAAAGGTGTCATTGTTGAGTGACATGCAAGTGGTGAAGCAGCCACTGCAAACCCTTTCCCCACCCACCAGCTTCTTCAGCTTCCATGCGCACTGGGAGGGTCTCCCATCTGAGTGGGCATGTCTGCGCCTCAGACTGGAGTCTCTTCTGTCCTCATGGGTTCCAGGGACTTGAGCACCACCCATACCAAAACTGCCTTGGGAAAGAGCACTTGGTACCCCTGTCTGGGACGAGACTCTACCAATGCTGGCAGGGGATGAGTGCTAAAGCGTGGGGTTGGGAGAATGGATCTGGGGAGAGGAGTGCTGTTGGAAGTGTGGATACAGCAGTGGGAATGGGAATGAGGGGATGCACAGATGGGAATGCGCCTAGAGGAAGTGTGGTCTACCTGAAAAGCAAGGTACCATTGTTGAGAGGTGTGCAGGGGTGGGGTCGTCACACCATCCACACTCCTGCTCCTGCCTTTTCAGGCACTGGGAGGGACTCCCACCAGAGCGAGTGCACCCCAGCCTGTTGCAAATGCCTGCAGATCCCTGCTGCCACAGGCAACTTGCACACAACACAATTGTGGCTGCCATATCTCTCTCCAGCCTGATTGAGTAAGTGTGCCTCAAGCAACCACTGCTTTTGCTTCTACTTGCCTGGGCAAGGAACCGATGCCTGAGGGTGGCCATATGCCGATGTGGGATCAAAATCAAAGCGGAGCTCAAGGGGCAATGTTACTAAGGAAGAGGAACGGAAATCTTTCTGTGCAGGTGCACAAGCCACGGATTAAATCCCTGAGATCAGCTTGGTAAATCCTGCATCTGTGGAATACCTGAATAGACAGTAAGTGTTCCCACAATTGAGACCACTCTAGCCTTTGCAGCAGTGGACTTTGGGGAAAATTACACATGGGAGTAGGGCCAGGTCAGAGTCTGAGCTAGTCCCAAAGTGCCCACAGCAGGTCCAGAGACCTACCTAGAGGTATTGGAAGGCCTCCTGGGGAGATAGGGATTGGCTCTGGTGCACTGTGGGAGCAAGGACACTGACAGAAGAGGCTCCAGGAAAATATTCTTATTACTATTATTCTTTTTCATTTGTTTTGTTTGTTCAGTTGTTGGTGTTCTTCATTTTATTATTTTTTATCTTTTATTTTAAATTTTTTAATATATATATATATGTTACATTTTGTAGTTTTGTGGTTTTTTCTTGGTGTTGTTCTTTGTTTTTTATACTATTTTTTATTTTTTTGATTGCTTTTATGCATATATCTTATGTCTTCTTTCTTTTTTTGTTTGTTTGCTTTCTGTTTTTATTTTACTTTTTAATTTTTTGTTTTTGTTAGTTTGGTCCTTATTGACTGTTCTCACTTTTGAATTCTATGTTTGTTTACTGTTTGTTTTTTTCTTCTTCTGTGTGTGTGTGTGTGTGTGTCATTGCTGCTGTTGTTTCTGCTATTTGTCTTGGGTTTTGATTGTCTGTATTCTCTTCTTTTCAATTCATTTCTTTTCTGTCTTTTCTCTGGCTGCACTGTGTAGCTTCCAGGCTCTTGGTTCCTAGCCAGGGGTCAGGCCTGTGTCTCTAGGGTGGAGCACTGAGTCCAAGATGATGGACCACCAGAGAATTCCCGGGCCCAAGGAATATTAATCAGCATGTGACCTCCCAGAAGTATCCATATCAACAAGACCTGGCCCCACACAACTGCCTTCAGGGTCCAGTGCTGAACTAGACAAGACAGGAACACATCCCCACACAATAGCAGACAGGCTTCTTAAAGTCATAATAAGCTCAGAGACACCCCAAAACACACCACCTAATGTGGCCTGCCCTTCAGAGGGAAAAGACCCAGCACCACCCACCAGAACACAGACACCAGTCCCTCACTCCCAGAAGCCTACACAAGCCCATGGACCAATCTCACTCACCAGGGGGCAGACAACAGAAACAAGAGGAATTATGACACTTCAGCCTGAGGAAAGGAGACCATAAGCACAGTAGGTTAGAAAAAATTAGATGACAGGGAAATAAGTTGCAAACGAAGGACAAAGACAAAATCCAGCAAGACCAAATAAATGAAGGGGAAATAATCAATCTACCTAAAAAAGAATTCAGAGTAATGATAGTAAAGATGACCCAAGATCTCAGAAATAGAATGGAGACACATATTGAGAAGATACAAGAAATGTTTAATAAGAAAATAAAACAATTAAAGAAAAAAATCAGTGATGAGCAACACAACCATGATAATGAAAACTACACTAGAAGGGATCAATAGCAGAATAACTGAAGCAAAAGAACAAATATGTGAGTAGGAGATAGAATGATAGAAATAACTGCTGAAGAGCAGAATAAAGAGAAAAGAATGGTAAGAAATGAGGACAGTCTCAGAGACCTCAGGGACAACACAAAATGCACCAACATTCAAATTAAAGGGCTCCCAGAAGAAGAGGAGAAAGGGAAAGGGCCTGAGAAAATATTTGAAAAGATAGCAGTTGAAAATATCCCTAACATGGGAAAGGAAATAGTCAATCAAATTGAGGAAGCACAGAAAGTCCCATACAGGATAAAGTCAAGGAGAAACATGCTGAGACCCATATTAATCAAACAAAAATTAAATACAAAGAAAAAATATTAAAAGCAGCAAAGGAAAAGCAACAAATAAATTAAAAGGGAATCCCCATAGGGTTATCAACTGATTTTTCAGCAGAAACTCTGCAGGTCAGAAGGGAGTGGCAGGACATATCTAAAGTGATGAGATGGAAAAAACTAAAATCAAGATTACTCTACCCAGCAAGGTTCCAATTCAAATTCAATGGAAAAATCAAGAGCTTGATAAACAAGCAAAAGCTAAGAGAATTCAGTACCACCAAACCAGCTTTACAATAAATGCTAAAAAAACTTCTCTAGGCAGGAAGCACAAGAGAAGAAAAAGACCAAGAACAAACCAAAAGCAATTAAGAAAATGGTAATATGAACATACATACCAATAATTACCTTAAATGTAAATGGATTATGCTCCAACCAAAAGACATAGACTAGCTGAATGGATACAAAAGCAAGACCCTTATATACGCTGTCTACAAGAGACCCACTTTAAACCTAGGGACACATATAGACTGAAAGGGATGGAATGGAAAAAGATATTCCATGCAAATGGAAATCAAAAGTAAACTGGAGTGACAATACACATATCAGACAAGGTCGACTTTAAAATAAAGACTATTATAAGAGACAAGGAAGGACACAGCATAATGATCAATATATCAATCCAAGAAGAAATATAAAAATTGTAAATATGTATGCACCCAACATAGAAACACCTCAATACATAAGGCAAATGCTAACAGCCATAAAAAGGGAAATCAACAGTAACACAATAATAATAGGGGACTTTAACACCCCACATTCACCAATGGGCACATCATCCAAACAGAAAATAAATAAGGAAACACTAGCTTTAAGTGACACAAGAGAACAAATAGAATTAATTGATGTTTCTAGGACATTCCACCTGAAAGTGGCAGAATACACTTTCTTCTCCAGTGCTCCCGGAACATTCTCCAGGGTAGATCATATTCTGGGTCAAAAATCAAGCCTTGGTAAAATAGGAAAATTGAAATCATATTAAACACCTTTTCCAATCACAAAGTTATGAGATTAGAAATCAATTAAAGGAAAAAACTGTCAAAACTAAGAACACAATGAGGCAAAACAGTATGCTACTAAATAACCAAGAGATCACTGAAGAAATTAAAGAGAAAATCAAAAATTACCTAGAAACAAATGACAACAAAAACACGATGATCCAAACCTTATGGGATGCGGCAAAAGCTGTTCGAAGAGGGAAGTTTATAACAATACAATCCTACCTCAAGAAACAAGAAAAATCTGAAATAAACAATCTAAACTCACACCTAAAGGCACTAGAGAAGAAGAACAAACAAAACCCAAAGATAGTACAAGAAAGGAAATCATAAAGATCAGAGAAGAAATAAATGAAATAGAAACAAAGAAAACAATAGCAAAGATCAATAAAACTAAAAGCTGGTTCATTGAGAACATAAACAAAATTGATACAACTTTAACCAGACTGATCAAGAAAAAATGGGAGATTACCCAAATCAATAAAATTAGAAATAAAGAATAAGGAGTTAACAACTAACATTCCAGATATACAAAGGATCATAAGGGACTACTACAAGCAACTATGTGACAAAAAATATGGACAATCTGGAAAATATTGACAAATTCCTATAAAAGTACAACCATTCAAGACTGAACCAGGAAGAAACAGAAACTATGAACAGACTAATCACAAGTAATGTAATTGAAAGTGTGATTAAAATTATTCCCACAAACTTGAGTCCAGGACCAGATGGCATATCAGGCGAATTCTGTCAAACATTTAGTGAAGACTTAACACCTATCCTTTTCAAGCTCTTCCAAAAAATTGCAGAGGGTGTAACACCCCTAAACTCATTCTACAAGACCACCATCACCCTGTTACCAAAACCAGACAAAAATATCACACAAAAATAGAAAACTAAAGGCCAATATCACTGATGAACATAGATGTAAAAATCCTCAACAAAATACTAGCAAAACGAATCCAAGAAGACATTTAAAGGATCATACACAATGATCAAGTGGGATTTATCCTAGGTATATAAGGATTTTTCAATACACACATATCAATCAATGCGATACACCATATTAACAAATTGTAGAATAGAAACCATTAAATCATCTCAATAGATGCAGAAAAGGCTTTCAACAAAATTCAACACAGAGTTATGGTAAACTCTCTCAAAAATTTGGGCATAGAGGGAACCTACCTCAACATGATAAAGGCAATATATGACA
Source organism: Leucopleurus acutus (assembly GCF_964270905.1). Lineage (NCBI taxonomy): Eukaryota > Metazoa > Chordata > Mammalia > Artiodactyla > Delphinidae > Leucopleurus > Leucopleurus acutus. The sequence goes on from NC_139148.1 coordinate 75,317,616, forward strand.
AACCCACAGCAAACATTATTCTCAATGGTGAAAAACTGAAAGCATTTCCTCTAAGATCAGGAACAAGACAGGGGAGTCCACTGTCACCACTATTATTCAACATAGCTTTGGAAATCCTAGCCACATCAATCAGAAAAGAAAAAGAAATAAAAGGAATCCAAATTCAAAAATAAGAAGTAAAACTGTCATTTTTTGCAGATGACTTGATACTATACATAGAAAACCCTGAAGATGCCACCAGAAAACTGCTAGAGCTAATCAATGCATTTAGTAAACTCACAGGATACAAAATTAATACACAAAAATCTTCACTCCTATACTCCAACAATGAAAGGTAAGAAAGACAAATTAAGGGGAAAAATCCATTTACCACTGCAACAAAAAGAGTAAAATACCTAGAAATAAACCTACTGGAGGATGCAAAAGACTTGTAAACAGAAAACTATAAGATTCTGGTGAAAGAAATCAAAGATGACACAAACAGATGGAGAGATATACCATTTTCATGGACTGGAAGATCAATATTGTGAAAATGACTATACTATCCAAAGCAACAAACAGATTCAATGCAATTCCTATCAAATTATCAATGTCATTTTTCACAGAACTAGAACAAAATTTTTACAATTTGTAAGGAAACACAAAAGACCCTGAATAGCCAAAGGAATCTTGATTAAAAAAAAGAGCTGGAGGAATCAGGTTCCCATAATTCAGACTGTATTACAGGGCTATGGTAATTAAGACAGTATGGTACTTACAGAAAAACACAAATATAGATCAATGGAATAGTATAGAAAACCCAGAGATAAACCCATGCACCTATGGTCACCTAATCTATGACAAAGTAGCCAAGACAATACAAAGGAGAAAAACAACCTCTTCAATAAATGGTGCTGGGAAAACTGGACAGCTACATGTAAAAGAATGAAATTAGAACACTCCCTAACACAGTACTCAAAAATAAACTCAAAATGGATTAAAGGCCTAAATATAAGGATAGACACTATAAAACTTTTAGAAGAAAATGTAGGAAGAACAGTCTTTGACATAAATCACAGCAAGATCTATTTTGATGCACCTCCTAGATTAATGAAAATAAAAACAAAAATAAACACATCAGGCCTCATTAAACTTAAAAGCTTTTGCACTGCAAAGGAATACATAAACAAGATGAAAAGTCAACCCTCAGAATGGGAGAAAATATTTTCAAATGAAGGAACTGACAAGGGATTAATCTCCAAAATATACAAGCAGCTCATGCTGTTCAATAACAAAAAAACAAAACAAAACAAAACAAATAACACAATCCAAAAATGGGCAGAAGATCTAAATGGATATTTCTCCAAGTAACACATACAGATGGCCAACAGACACATGTAAAGATGTTCACCATCACTAATTATTAGAGAAATGTAAATCAAAAGTACAATGAGGTATCATCTCACAACAGTCAGAACGGCCATCATCAAAAAATCTACAAACAACAGATTCTGGAGAGGGTGTGGAGAAAAGGAACTCTCATGCACTGTTGGTGGGAATGTAAATTGATACAGCCCCTATGGAGAACAGTATGAAGGTTCCTTAAAAAACTAAAAATAGAACCACCACATGACCCAACAATCCCACTAATGGGCATAAACTCAGAGAAAACCATAATTGAAGAAGACACATGCACCCCAATATTGATTGCAGCACTATTTACAATAGCCAGGACATGGAAGCAACCTAAATGTCCATGAACAGAACAATGGATAAAGAATATGTCATACATATATACAATGGAATATTACTCAGCCAAAAAGGAACCAAATTGGGTCATTTGTAGAGACGTGGATGGACCAATAGAGTGTCATACAGCATGTAGTAAGTCAGAAAGAGCCAAACACATATTTTATATTAACATATATATGTGGAATCTAGAAAAATGTTATAGATGATCTTATTTGCAAAACAGAAATAGAGACACAGACGTAGAGAACAAATGTATGGATACCAAGGGGGAAAGTGGGCGTGGGATGAATTGGGAGATTGAGATTTACACATATACACTATTGATACTATGTATAAAATAGTTAACTAATGAGAGTATACTGTATAGCACAGGGAGCTCTATTTAATGTACTGTGGTGACCTACATGATAAGGACATCCAAATAGAGTGGATATATGTTTACATATAGATGATTCATTTTTCTGTACAGTAGAAACTAACACAACACTTTAAAGAAATTATACTATAATAAAATTTAATTTTTACAAAAGGAAGAAATAACATCTGTTGTCTAGGATATGAAGAAAAGTATATGCTTATGCATTTTGGTGAGAATGTAAATTTGTGCAACCACTATGGAAAACATTATGGTGGTTCCTCTAAAAACAAAATGTAAATTATCATATGATCCAGTAACTCCACGTCTGGATATTTATCCAAAGCATATAAAAACACTAACTTGAAAAGATATATGTTCATTTCCTCACCCTTGTTAGAATGACTATCATCAAGAAGACAAGAGATAACAAGTGTTAGCAAGGCTGTGGATAAAAGGGAACGCCTGTGAACTTTTGGTGGGAATGCAAATTTATTCAACCTTTATAAAAACAGGATTGTGGGTTCTCAAAAAGCTGAACATATAATTGCCATAAGATCCAGGATTTCCATTTCTGGGTATACATCCAAATTAAATGAAAACAGGATTTTGAAGTGGTATATGCACTCCCCTGTTTATTGCAGCACTATTCTCAATTACCAAGATATAAAAACAATCAGAGTATCAGTCAACCGATGAATGGAAATAGAAACAAACAGATAGATAGATAGATAGATGATAATTTTATTTAGATCTGAGAAAGAAGGACATCCTGCCATTTGCAACAGCATGAATAGACCTTAGGGACATTATGCTAGTGAGATAAGTCAGAAAGAGAAAGACAATTACTGCATGGTATCACTTATATGTGGAATCTAAAGAAGCTGAACATGCCCAGTGAAGAATGGTAGGGACCAGTGGCTGGGGGTGGCACAGTTGGGAAGATGTTGGTGAAAGGGTACAAATTTCCACCTAGAAAATAAGAGCTAATGCACAGCACTGTGATTATAGATAATAATACCATGTTATATACTTCAAAGTTTCTAAGACACTAGGTCTTAAATGTTCTCAGCACAAAAAAGAAATGGTAATTTTGGGACATAATGGAGTTGTTGGCTAATGCTACAGTGGTAATAATGTTACGATATATAAATGTATCAAATCAACATGTCATATACCTCAAAATTACACAATGTTACACATCAGTTATATTAATAAAAATGTCATAACAATATGACTGAAGAGATTAAGGATGTTGAATAGGCATCAAATAAAACTTGAGGAGTTATATCAGTGAAATGGCTGACTGTAGAAGTCCCAACACTCATAGACCCACAAAAGCCTATAAGTATCACAGTTCCAGATTTCAAACAATACTACAAAACCATAGTAATAAAAACAGTATGGTACTGGCATAAAGATAGATATAGTGATCAGTCAAACAGAACAGAGAGCACAGATTTAAATCCCAGCATATATGGTCCACTAATATTCAAAAAGGGAGCCAAGGACATCCAATGGGAAAAGGATAGTGTCTTCAACAAGTGGTGCTGGGAAAATTAGAGAAACACATGCAGAACAATGAAATTGGACCCCTTATCTCACACCACTTACAAAATAATTAACTCAGAATGGATCAAGGGCTTAAACGTAAGACCTGATACCATAAAACTCCTAGAAGAAAACTTAGGGGAAGAAAATTATTGATGTTTGTCTTGGCAATGATATTTTGGACATGACACCAAAAGCACAAACAATAAAAACAAAAATCAACAAATGGGACTACATCAAACTCAAAAGCTTCTGCCCAGAGACAGGAACAGTTAACAAAATGAAAATGCAACATATAGTATGGGAGAAAATTTGTGCAGATCGTATATCAGATAAGGGGTTAATATCCAAAATATATAAAGAACTCATATAACTCAATAACAAAATATCAACAATCTGATTTTAAAATGGGAAAAAGAAGTAAGTCAACATTTTTCCAAAGAGAACATCAAAATGAGCAACAAACAGAGGAAAAGATGCTCAACATCATTAATAATCAGGGAAATGCAAATCATAGCCACAATGAGAATAGCTATCATCAAGGAGACAAGGCACAACAGGTGCTGGCAAGGATAACATAAAAGAGAACACTTATACACTGTTGGTGGGGATGTAAATTGGTCCAACCACTTTTGAAAACCATATGGAGGTTCCTCAAAAAATTAAAAATAGATCTACCACATGATCTAACAATTTCACTTCTGGGTATATATACAAAGGAAATGAAAAGAGGATTTTGACAAGATATATGCATTCCCATGTTTATCACAGCAATATTTACAATAGCCAAATTATTGAAATAACCCGAATGCCCATCAATGGATAAATGGATAGAAAGAAGTGATACATATACACAATTATATATTATTCAGCCATGAAGAAGGAGAATATCCCACCATTTGCAACAACATAAATGAACCCTGAGCACATTATGCTAAGCAAGATTAGTCACACTGACAAAGAAAATACTGCATGATATCACTTATATGTGGAATCTAAAAAAGTCAAAAATATAAAAAACAGAGTAAAATCGTGGTACCAGAGTATTGTTGGAGGCAGAGAAGGAGGATAAGATTGATGGTGCTTAAAGTACAAACTTGTAATGGGTGGTAAATAAGCCACAAAAATCTAATGCACAGTATAATAAAAATAGAGAGTAATATTATATATATAATGTGATAAATACTGTGACAACAGCAATCAAGTTATAATATATAAATTGATCAAAGTAAAATGCTGTATACCTTAAGCTTACAAAATGTTACATTTTGTAACAAATTTATTCAATAAAAATATTGATGTATTCATATAGGTGTGTGGTTTTAACGAGATTGATTAAGCTTTAAAATTAGTGATAAACATTAGCAACACATTCATTAATAACTGAATTAATTTGAAATAAGTGTAGCCAATATTCTGAATAGATGAGTCCTTATCCAAACGAAAATGCACACCTCTTTTTTCTCTCTATTGAACAGTTAAAAATAAATATATTTTCCTTTAGAAAACAGTTGCATCTTCTCTCTCCTACAAATTATGTCACTAACTTGATAAAAACAAATAAGTTCAATTAATCAATAACAAGTTATCAGGCATTAATATTATTTCCAATGATTTAAGAGAGGCAAAAAGATATTTACAAAATTATTGTCTAGTTTTATGCTAACTCAAGTTGACTTTGTCTGCATAGCTCTATGGAAATTGGAATAATTAGAAATGTATGTAAAATATTGAGGATGAGGTTCCAGGGCTTCTAAAAGTAATTCTAGGTCCTATAGGAAATGAAGTCATAATTTTTAATATCTTTATTTATTAACAAGAATAAAATAGTTTTCTTTTCTTGGAGTGGCCTTATCTGGCTTTGTTATCAGGGTAATTCTGGCATCATAAAATCATTTTGAAAATGTATCATCTTCTTCAATTTTTGGAAGAGTTTGAGAAGGATTGGCATTAATTCTCTTTAAATGTTTGATAGAATAAAGTATTGAAGATGTTTGATGACGGGCTTTTGTCTTTGTTGCAACGTTTGTGATTACTGATTCAATCTCCTCACTGGTCATAAGACTACTCAGACTTTTTTCCTTCATGATTCAGTCTTGATAGGTTTTTTGTTTCTTCCAGTTTATCCATTTCTTCTAGATTGTCCAAGTTGTTGTAACGTCTTCTCTTTTATAATTTTATTTACTTGAGTCTTCTCCCTTTTCTTGGTAAGTCTGGCTAAAGTTTGTCAATTTTGTTTATATTTTCAAAAAACTAAGTCTTATTTTCTTTGATATTTTCTATCATTTTTGATTCCCTATTTTATTTATTTCTGCTCTGATTTTTCCTTCCTTTTGTTAACTTTAGACTTAGTTCATTCTTTTTCTATTAACTTGAGTTGTATAGTTAAGTAGTTTATTTGGGATTTTTTTAAAATGTAGACATTTATTGCCATAAACTGTCTTAGCACTACTTTTGCAACATCCCATAAATTTTGGTATATCTGTTTCCATTTTCAGTTATTTGAAGATGTTACCCATTGTTCAGGATTGTGAGTTTTAATTTTGACATAACATATGAATTTTATAGTTTTATCCCTGTTATTTATTTCTACTCTCACCCCACTGTGTTTAGAAAAGATACTTGATATGACCTCAGTCTTCTTAAATTGTCTAAAATTTGTTTTGTGACCTAAGATCTATCCTAGAGAATGTTCCATGTGCACTTGAGAAGAATGTATATTCTGCTGCCTTTGGATGGAAACTTCTATAGATGTCTGTTAGGTTCATTTGGTCTAACTTATAGTTCAAGTCCAATGTACCTTGATTGATTTTCTGTCTGGATGATATATCCATTGTTCAAAGTGGGGGTGTTAAAGTTTCAATCCATTATTGCATTATTATCTATTGCTCCCTTCAGATGTGTTAGATTTTGCTTAATATATTTAGATGCTTCAGTCACAGAGGTGTGTGTGTGTGTGTGTATGCATACCATACATATATACATATATATGTATATATATATATATACACACACACACACACACACACATATTTACAATTGTTATATTCTCTTGTTTTTGACATTATCATATAATGATAATGTTTTTGACATTATCATTATATAATGACATTATTTGTCTCGTTACAGTTTTTGACTTCAAGTCTATTTTTATGATATAAGTATAGCTTACCCCTGCTCTCTTTTGTGTTCCATTGTGTGAAATATCTTTATTATCTATTTACTATAAGCATATGTGTGTCCTTGAAATTGAAATTAGTATCTTGTAGGCAGCATATAGTTGGGTCCTGTTTTTTTATAAACCACACAGCCACTTTATGCCATTTGATTGGAGAATATAATTCATTTATATTTAACATAATTATTGATAGGTAAGGAATTACTCTTGCTGTCTCACTGTTTTCTGGCTATTTGTAGATTTCTTTTCCTTTCTCATATCTTGCTGTCTTTCTTAGTGAATTTATGAGCTTCTGTGGTGGTATGACTTGATTCAACATATGAATTTGGGGGCAATGTGAATAATCTTTCTATAATAGTCTTATAGCTTTCCCTCCCTCATTTTCTCTCTTACTGTCCACCCTTGTATTTAGTTGTTTTTTCCAAAGTGACACAGTTTAATTGTCTAATCTTTTTTGGTACAATTTACAGATATTTTATTTGTGGTCACCACGAGGATTACAAAAAAAATCTTAAAATATAACAGTCTATTTTAAACTGATAACAATTCAATTTCATACAAAAAATTCTACCTCTTTAGAGCTCTCCATCCCCTACACACTTTATGCTATTGATGTTACACATTACCTCTTTTCATATTATGTACTTATTAATGTAGATTTATAGTTTTTATGCTTTTGTCTTTTAAACCCTTAAAAAATTAAAAGTTGAGTTATAAACCAGAAGAACAATAACAAATTTTACATTTTTCCAAATATTTACTTTTACTGTATTTGAGTTACTGTCTATTGTCCTCTTGTTTCAACTCAAAAGACATATTTTAGCATTTCTTGTATGAGGAGTATAGTGGTAATGTCCCTCAGCTTTTATCTGGGAATGTCTTCATTTCTCCTTCATTCTTAAAGGTCAGTGTTGCCAAATGCAGTACTCTCAGCTGACACATTTTTCTTTCAGTACTTTAAATATATCATCCCATTACCTTTGGCCTGCAGGATTTCTGCTGGGAAATCCCCTGATAACATTATAAAGGCTCCCTTTTACACGAAGAGTTTTCTATTGCTGCCTGCAAGATTTCCTATTTGTCTTTGACAGCTTAAGTATAGTGTTTCTCAGCGTGATTCTCTTTGTTTTTATCTTACTTGTTAATTGAGCTTCCTGTATTTGAATATTCATTTCTTTCTCTAATTTGAGAAGTTTTCAGCCATTATTTCTTTAGATAATATATCTCTGTCTCTCTTATCCTTCTAGAACTCTAAGAATACATATATTGATCTTCATGAGGTGTTCAATAAGTTCCTTGGGCTTTGTTCATTTTTCTTCTTGTCCGTTAAACTTGATAATTACAAGTGACCTGTCTTCAAGTTTTCTGAAACTTTTTTTTACATGATCTTCTGTAGAACATTTTTCAACTTTTCAATTCAATTATTGTATTTTTCAGCTTCAGAATTAATGTTCGGACTTTTTAAAAATAATTTTTTACCTTTGTTGATATTCTCATTTTGTTTATAATTTGTTTTCCTTACTTTTTCTAGTCGTGTGTCTGTGTTCTTTTTTAGCTCATTGACTTTATTTAACTCAAAATTTCATTTTTCTTAAAGGTTGGTTTCTGGAGATTTATTTTGTTCATTTTAATGGGTGGATGTCCCTGTTTGTTTGTATGACTTGTGAAATTTTATTGAGATTTGGACAATTGAAAGATCCGCCACTTCTCCCAGTCTTTTTGGATTGGCTTCATCCAGCCAACTCACTAATCAGTGAATTGAGCCGAATCATAGCCGTTCACTAATCAGCGCAGTGTAAATAGTCCTCTCAAACATTTTCTGGGGATAGATCTTCCCTAGCCCTGTGTGTGTATGTTTTCATTACAGTTCCCATGTAAAGAATTCTGCTTTTAACTGTCTTGATTTCCGTATATGTTTCACTTTGGCATATTCTCAGAAGACTCAGATTTCTTTTGTATTCCTTTGCCCATGATATCTGCCCGCAGACACCATGGGACTAAAGACCTTCTACAGCTCTACTGCACCATGCTGCCTGTCATTGTTTTCAGCGGTCTTCAATCTGATATCCAAACCATGCCACTGTTCCCATTAGTGCTCTGAATCTGAGAGGTGATTTCCTTAATAAGCCCCCAGACAAATAGAATTGCAAGTAAGTTCCAGTCTTTATCGTCTTTCCAAGGAAGGTATCTGGAATTGGGCAGTCTCTTCTCAACCACACATGAACTGCCAAAGAAGGTGTGGAGCCATGGCAAGTACAAAGCTATGAAATTTCCTACTGTCTTTTATATGGCTTTGTTTTGAAAACTAAATGTGAAAAAGACAGGCTAAATCAATTATACTTCTAGACATGGTAAGAACTTTTATTTACTATCATATGAGACTTGTTTATTTTTATTTTTTAACATCTTTATTGGAGTATAATTGCTTTACAACGGTGTGTTAGTTTCTGTTTTATAACAAAGTGAAAGTTATACATATACATATGTTCCCATATCTCTTCCCTCTTGTGTCTCCCTCCCTCCCACCCTCCCTATTCCACCACTCTAAGTGGTCACAAAGCACCAAGCTGATCTCCCTGTGCTATGCGGCTTCTTCCCACTAGCTATTTATTGTACATTCGGTAGTGTATATATGTCCATGCCACTCTCGCACTTTGTCACAGCTTACCCTTCCCCCTACCCATATCCTCAAGTCCATTCTCTAGTAGGTCTGTGTCTTTATTACCAAGACTTGTTTATTTTAATGGTTCCACCAGCAAGCTTTAAACTTTAAACTTAATCATTGCATTACCTAAATTATGATTTATAATTATGAACCCAAGCATATACTTCTCATACCAAATATTTGAAAGATAATTGTAGTTACAGCTTTTGTTGATGTAAAGTACTTCACATCACAACTTCTCAGAAATTTTGCATGAAAATGTTTTATGTACACATGCACTTACACACTCCAAGAAGAAGGAACTTATTTCGTTTTCATTTTTTCTTATCTAATTATCCTGTAAAAAATTTCATGGTTGATATCTCTTTGTTTTTCTTTAAAATCTATTAAAGTTAGAAAAAAGAATGAGAATTACAAAGGACATTAACCACAAAAATAAAAATATATTAATTCTGTACATCAAATTTGTCTGATTATAATGATGGATGAAATTTCAAAAATGCGTTAAGAGCTTAAAGACTCACAATCCAAAAAGCCTAATTTCCTACTGTACAGTCTCCATGCATCTTCTGGATCTCTCAATTAATTTTTGAAATAGACAAAAGAATTGTAGAAGGCTATGGTGTTTAGTGGTTATATGGTTGATAGTGAATTTTCTTAAAGGAAGTGCTTTGTTTGCAGACTGAAAGTAGGTGTTTCTCTTATATCATATTCCAACCATTTTATGTCTATAAAATAACACACAAAACAGATGAAGAAAGCCAAAACACCTTTTTCTTGTTTTTAATCATTTTTTAGAAGGACACCATCCTGGGATAGAAAAAGGCAAAATTTCTGCCATCTCTAATTTTTGTCACTTGCCTGGTTTTTGTTTTTTTGTGGATAGAAAATATCATCATCAAAAGCAGTTTATACTAGGGCTTTAAAGCTCAGAATCCCATTAGGACCATATTTTCTGACTCAGCCCATATTTTACAATATTCTGTCTTTCTTCTCAACCATAATGGAGAATATAAAATTTATTAGTTCTTGAGTGTTTTGGCTTCTCTTTCTAACTACATTGGCTTGAGTCTTTTGATCATTTCATTGTTGACTGGTAACTCCATCGAAGTAACAGGAAAGTAAGCACTTTCAATAGTACATGGTTTAATTAATAATATGTAAACTCTGATACTACTATATAGTAAGCTAATATTAACTAATTATACACTATGGGTGAAACAGTGTGAGAAAGGCTCAAAGAGATTTGATGTGAAACATGATCTCAAGGAGCTAAAACTAAGTTGGAAATATAAGGCATCAAAATAAGTATCTACAGTCTAAGGGGGGAAGTGGTAAGTGCCCCATGTTGATTACCTATAGGGAGGGGAATAATTATAACATCAAAGAATACAATTAAACTAGCAGGAGTGTATTGAAATCAGTGGCAAAACAGCATCTGAATGAAAGCGGCTGAAGTAATGGTTCTCAAACTTGAGTGTGTATAAGAGCCACCTGGGTATATTGTTAAAAATATATATATTCCCAGGTCTCACACCCAGGTCTTCTGATTCAGTTGCATTGTGCTAAGACCTGAGGAACTGCATTTTTACAAAAATCCCAGGAAATTATGAGAAACGTGAACCCTTTTAAAATAAAAGAACATATAACACCATCACAATATTGCTAATAGTAGTTTCACACATTGAATCAATTAATCTGGAAATGGCTTCATGTTTCTGTAGCACAGTGGTTATCATATTTGTCTGACACTGGCCTTATGTTCATTATCTCATTTAATCCTCAGAATTATGCTAAAAGATAAGGACCATTACTACCTCAATTTATAAATGAGGAAAATGAGACACAGAAAGGATAATTTATGCAAAGTTTGGAAGTCAGTAACCAGTGGAGCTGGAATTTAAATACAGGCAGGTCTACACCAGAGCACATACTTTTAATCCCTTGCCATTGCTGTCTTCTTCACTGCTATTTTTCAACACCCTTTCCAAATACTGGGTACAAAATGCACTGTAACAAGCTTATGGGAATAGATATGGTTTGGATGATATCCTATGATCAGGAAACACAAATGACTTAATTCAGGCATATAGACTATATTCCACATTTTCTGAAGACCTTTTGTGTCTACACAGTATTATTGGATTTGTCTTTTTTGACTGAATTTTCTGATCACAATCAGATAATTTATTTGTTACCAACTACCCCATACGACTAGGTAGAAAGAATTTTGAAACACTTCTCTTTACTCTCCTGTCACTTCAGTTTCTGTAAGTTCAGCGGAGGTTGGGAAGAAAGTGCTGAACTATCAGGTGTCAGAGTCGCTGATTAAAGCAACTAGCCAAAATGAAATCACTTCCTGTGATGTTATAAGCAAGAGTCTAAAACTGGAGGAAGTGCAGGCTCCTCCTGTTTCATTTTTCCCAGTGGAGTGGTGCACTGGTTGATATCAGGTAGATCAGCATAGATGGGGTGGTTGTCTCACTGCTGAAGGAGCCCTGAACAAAAGACTTCAGGAGTTTTAGGGACTCTGGGCTCAAGGGAGAGTGAAGGTTAAGAGGAAAATTCTAGGAGTCGAAGATTACTGGATACTGACTGAATCGGAGTGGGGAAAATTGTCTTCAAATTTTTCCCCTCATTAACCTATAAGGAGATCTATGCAGAGACACCTGAAGAGGACTTCAACCTAATCCTCAGATAAAGAGACCTGGAATAAAGGCACCTGGGTTAAAAATGTAAATATATGAAAGAACATGACCAGCAAAGGACACCTGAGCCCTTGGTTGCAACTCACTTCAGAAACTACAATGCACTGGCTGTACACTAAGTCTGCTATGGAGAGGGTAGCTTCCCCCATGAGGCCTGTCAGATAAAGCATTTGTAATTGCCTATGGTTAGAGCTGACAAATTACACATCGGTATTTAACCAAAAGCCAAACTTCAGTTTCTGCCCTTGTGTCATTTTGTCATTTTGGTGCGTTCCTATTACTAGAGAGTTTTAAAAATTACTTACAAAACTTTGCATATACTAAAAATGATTGTCTTACCTAAATTCTATGGATTTATGTCTAATTTATTTGTTGTTATTGAAGGTTTGTAATAATCCATTGAAAATGGTCCCAACAGGCTATGTAAACGAGAATTGTTTGTATTGTTATTTATTACTAGATTTTTTTTTCTGAAAGGAATTTTTGGCTTGAAATATAAATGAATAGTTCAATTTACTTGTAAAATGGAAGCAATAATTCTTGAGTAGGTGAAAAGATGCAAATAGGGAGAAATGCTGTATTTATGATTTAGCTGCTTGCTATTGGTAAAATACTGTTGATCAAGAATTCTGAAAGCTACAAATAAAATGAACCTGAGTCTATACCAAGTGCTGCAGTTAAACATTGTCCAGTTATTTTACTTATTCTTACAGAGTAGATGTCATTATCATTAGCATCACTCAGTCTTCATCTTATCTGAGCAAGAGACGTATAGTTTATAGCATACATTTACAGATGCATTTGATTTAGGTGCTATATGAAAGTGGAAGAGTCAATGTGATGTGTCTGTCTACCATTGCTGACAGTTGCATAGCAAAAGGTAGAGCATGAATTGTTTGGGACAAAGTAATAGGAATGAAAAATCAAACAGGTGAATTATCCAAATTCCATGTACAAGTTATCTGTAAGTATAATATAGCAGGAGAAGAATTTAAATAGCATCCCTCATATTCATAGTAACCTGAATCATTATATAAAGTAATAAAAATATATTGGCAGTGTATTGATTATGTGGGCAAAGAGAAGAGTAATTTTGTCTTCTTAAGTTGATTAATAACAACCTTGGAGGTTAGAATGAGAGGAATAAATAAAATTAAAATAGGAGATAAGTGAAAATCTGGTGATGGTTCTTTCTCATGTATATATAAATAATGCTTTTTAAAAGACTTGAATATTTCAGATAAAGAATAATATTTCACTGTACCTAATAGAATATTATAGGAGTAGATTACCAGAATATACAGGAAGATTAAGCATGAAAAGATAACCAGCAAGCAATTATATCAATATACAAACAATCTTATATATCCTAAAATACTAATATTTTAGTTTATGCCATCATTTCTTTTTATACCAGGAATATTGCCCATGAGCTTGACAAAGATCAGAAGAGCCATTACTACATAGGTGGTTTGTGGAAAATTTTATGGAGTCTGTGACCTTGATCGCTTATCAGAAAAGCAGATCTTGCATTCCTAATAGCCTTGCAAACACAAGCCTTCGTAACCTTGTTCTTAAAGTGGATCAACACTTACAACTTCCACCAGACTGACACACTAGATAGTCATGGGTTTTTCTCTGGTAAAATGTATTGAAAAATAAGCATTTTACACAATTTGGTTCTTATAATTTGCATTATGTTCTAAATTTATTTTGGAATTGAACACATAATCCTTAAGCTTACAAATGAGAAGTTAATCACAAATTATCTACGTGAATTAAACAAATAGGAAGGCTTTTGGAAGACTTTTTTCAGGGGGTGAGGAGAATGCAAAATATTGACCTTGCTCATAAATTAATCATATAAGTAAATATTTATTATTTTATTTTTGTAATTAGTGATGACTGATTTCTGTATGTAAACATAGTTTCTATACACTATATATGAGCTATCTTATTTGATCCTAACAACAACCCTGTGATATAGACATACTCACTTTCCCCATTCTAAGAGCTGAAGACACTGATGCAGAGAATGATTAAGTCAGGGTCACACAAGGGATAAGTAGGAAGTTAGGAGCCAAAAGCTGAGATTTTTATTCCAGAGCCTGTGCTTTTAATTATTACACTAAATGTAAGAGGAAATGATTGTTTCAGAAAAATGAACACTATAGAGGAGCAGAAAGAGGAGAGGGATTTAGTGTGGTATATACCTTGCTTGCTGTCTTGACAGCAGTTTCTGTACATTTGAATCAAGAATAATAAAAAATAAACACAGTAGCTATGAATCACAATTTCTCCTGGAGCAAAGAGAATTATCAAGATAAGTGAATATGTAACAAAGATTTTTGATCATTCAAAATAAACATGATCTTGTTTTATATTTATAAATCTCAGCAAATGTGAGTTTATGTTAGTGAATATACTATCACTGATGGTTGGATAATATTCATTGACTGGATTGCACATAGAAACAAATTTAAATCTTATGAAAGTGTTTACACATTTTAATACTTATTTCCTCTCAAAACTTAAAAAACAACTGGTTTTTTTATAAAATAAAATAATCCTCATCATTATTTTGCCTTCTGTATCAATTAGGAAAGCATGAATTTGAAATTACCTTTTTAAATTGCTGAAATCTATAAGATTTAGAAAATATTCATTTTTCATATTGTGCAAAATATCACTGCTAGATACTGTAGATATTTGATGCATTAGGAAGTAATAATATTTTCATTTAATTGAAAAGGTTTTAATCATTTTAAATGAATTATACTTATTTAATATAGTTATCTAATGCAAAGACTCAACTATATTCAAGTACATGAATGCATGTTAGTAGGTGACTAGGTGTTTCATACAGAACAGAAATATTCAGTTTCTGTAAATACAATGATGTTTCAGGCATTATGCTTTTTTTTTAATTTTATTTTTTTATACAGCAGGTTCTTATTAATTATCTATTTTATACATATTAGTGTATATATGTCAATCCCAATCACCCAATTCATGCCACCACCACCACCCCCACCCTTTCCCCCTTTGGGGTCCATATGTTTGTTCTCTACATCTGTGTCTCTAATTTTGCCTTACAAACCGGTTCATCTGTACCATTTTTCTAGATTTCATATATATGTGTTAATAGATGTTTGCTTTTCTCTTTCTGACTTACTTCACTCTGTATGACAGTCTTAAGGTCCATCCACGTCCCTACAAATGACCCAATTTCATTCCTTTTTATGACTAATATTCTATTATATATATGTACCACATCTTCCCAATCCATTCGTCTGTCGATGGGCATTTAGGTTGCTTCCATGACCTGGCTATTGTAAATAGTGCTGCAATGAACATTGGCGTGCATGTGTCTTTTTGAATTATGGTTTTCTCTGGGTATATGCCCAGTAGTGGGATTGCTAGGTCATATGGTAACTCTATTTTTAGTTTTTAAGGAACCCCCATACTGTTCTCCATAGTGGCTGTATCAATTTATATTTCCACCAACAGTGCAAGAAGGTTCCCATTTCCCCACACCCTCTCCAGCATTTGTTGTTTGTAGATTTTCTGATGATGCCCATTGTAACTGTTGAGAGTTGATACCTCATTGTAGTTTTGATTTACATTTCTCTAATAATTAGTGATGCTGAGCAGCTTTTCATGTGCCTCTGACCATCAGTATGTCTTCTTTGGAGATATGTCTATTTAGGTCTTCTGTGAATTTTTTGATTGGGTTTCTTTTTTTAATATTGAGCTGCATGAACTGTTTATATATTTTGGAAGCTAATCCTTTGTCAGTTGATTCGTTTGTAAATATTTTCTCCAATTCTGAGAAGAGCCTTTTCATATTGTTTATAGTTTCCTTTTCTGTGTAAGATTTTTTTTATTTTTAACATGTTTATTGGAATATAATCACTTGACAATGTTGTGATAGTTTCTGTTGTAAAACAAAGTGAATCAGCTATATGTATACATATATCTCCATATACCCTCCATCTTGTCCTTCCCTCCAACCCTCCCTATACCACCCCTCTGATGGCCACAAAACATGAAGCTGATCTCCCTGTGCTATGCAGCTGCTTTCCAGTAGCTATCTATTTTACAATTAGGTCCCATTTGTTTATTTTTGTTTTTATTTCCATTACTCTAGGATGTGGGTCAAAAAATATCTTGCTGAGATTTATGTCAAAGAGTGACCTTCCTATGTTTTCCACTAAGAGTTTCATAGTGTCTGATCTTACAATTAGGTCTTAATCCATTTTGAGTTTATTTTTGTGTATGGTGTTAAGGTGTGTTCTAATTTAATTCTTTTACATGTAGCTGTCTAGTTTTCCCAGCACCACTTATTGAAGAGACTGTCTTTTCTCCATTGTATATCCTTGCCTCCTTTGTCATAGATTAGTTGACCATAGGTGTGTGGGTTTACCTCTGGACTTTCTGTACTGTTCCATTGATCTATATTTCTGTTTTTGTTCCAGCACCATATTGTCTTGATTACTGTAGCTTTGTATTATAGTCTAAAGTCAGGGAGTCTGATTCCTCCAGCTCTATTTTTTTCCATCAAAATTGCTTTAGATATTTTGGGTCTTTTGTGTCTCCATACAAATTTTAAGATTTTTTGTTCTCGTTCTGTAAAAATGCCATTGATAATTTGATAGGGATTGCATTGAATCTATAGATTGCTTTGGGTAGTATAGTCATTTTCACAATATTGATACTTCCAATCCAATAACATGGTACATCTCTCCATCTATTTGGGTCATCTTTGATTTCCTTCATCACTGTCTTATAGTTTTCTGAGTGCAGGTCTTTTTCTTCCTTAGGTTTATTCCTATGTATTTTATTCTTTTTGTTGCAATGGTGAATGGGATTGTTTCCTTAATTTCTCTTTCTGATCTTTTGCTGTTAGTGTATAGGAATGCAAGAGATCTCTGTGTATTAATTTTGTATCCTGCAACTTTATCAAATTCACTGATTAACTCTAGTAGGTTTCTGGTGGTATCTTTAGGATTGTCTATGTATAGTATCATGTCATCTGCAAACAGTGACAGTTTTACCTCTTCTTTTCTGATTTGTATTCCTTTTATTTCTTTTTCTTCCCTGACTGCCATGGCTAGGACTTCCAAAACTATGTTGAATAATAGTGGTGAGAGTGCACATCCTTGTTTCGTTCCTGATCTTAGAGGAAATGCCTTCAAATTTTCACCATTAAGAATGATGTTTGCAGTGGGTTTGTCGTACATGGCCTTTCTTATGTTGAGTTAGGTTCCCTTTATGCCCACTTTCTGGAGAGTTTTTTTTATCATAAATCGATGTTGAATTTTGTCAAAAGCTTGTTTTGCATCTTTTGAGATGATGATATGGTTTTTATTCTTCAATTTGTTAATATGGCATATCATATTGATTGCTTTGCGTATATTGAAGAATTCTTACATCCCTGTGAGAAATCCCACTGGATCATGGTGTATTATCCTTTTAATGTGTTGTTGGATAGTTTGCTAGTATTTTGTTGAGGATTTTTGCATCTATATTCATTAGTTATATTGGTCTGTAATTTTCTTTTATGTACTATGTTTGTCTGATTTCAGTATTGGGGTGATGGTGGCCTTATAGAATGAGTTTGGGAGTGTTCTTTCCTCTGCAATTGTTTGGAAAAGTTTGAGAAGGATGGGTGTTAACTCTTCTCTAAATGTCAGATAGAATTCACTGGTGAAGCCATCTAGTCCTGGACTTTTGTTTGTTGGAAGGTTTTTAATTATAGTTTCAATTTCAGTGCTTGTGATTGGTCTGTTCACATTTTCTATTTCTTCTTGGTTCAGTCTTGGAAGGTTATACCTTTCTAAGAATTTGCCCATTTCTTCCAGGTTGTCCTTTTTATTGGCATAGAGTTGCTTGTAGTAGTCTCTTAGGATGCTTTGCATTTCTGCATTGCCCATGGTAACTTCCTGTTTTTCATTTCTAATTTTATTGATTAGAGTCCTCTCCCTCTTTTTCTTGGTGAGTCTGACTAAAGGTGTATCAATTTTTTATGTGCTTAAAGAACCAGCTTTTAGTTTTATTGATTTTGCTACTGTTTTCTTTGTTTATATTTCATTTATTTTTGCTCTGATCTTTATGATTTCTTTCCTTCTACTCAGTTTGCATTTTGTTTGCTCTTTTTTCTCTAGTTCTTTAGGTGTAAGGCTAGATTTTTTATTCGAGATTTTTCTTGTTTGTCGAGGTATGATTGCTCTAAGCTTCCATCTTAGAACTGTTTTTGCTGCATCCCATAAGATTCGCATCGTTGTGTTTTGTTGTCATTTGTCTCTAGGTATTTTTTGATTTCTTCTGTGATTTCTTCACTGATCTCTTGGTTATTTAGTAATGTATTGTTCAGCCTTCATGTGTTTGTGTTTTTTACCTTTTTTCCCCTGTAATTTATTTCTAATCTCATAGCGTTGTGGTTGGAAAAGTTGCTTGATATGGTTTCAATTTTCTTAAATGTACGACAGCTTGATTTGTGAGCCAAGATGTGATCTATCCTGGAGAATGTTCCATGTGCACTTGAGAAGAAAGTGTAACCTGCTGTTTTCGGATGTAATGTCCTATAAGTGTCCACTAAATCTATCTGTTCTATTGTTTCATTTAAAGCTTGTGTTTTCTTATTAATTTTCTCTCTGCATGATCTGTCCATTGGTGTAAGTGAGGTGTTAATGTCCCCCATATTATTGTGTTACTCTCGATTTTCTCTTATATAGCTGTTAGTATTTGCCTTCTGCATTGAGGTGCTCCTATGTTGGGTGCATATATATGTATAATTGTTATATCTTCTTCTCGGATTGATCCCTTGATCATTATGTAGTGTCCTTCCTTGTCTCCTGTAATATTCTTTATTTTAAAGTCTATTTAATCTGAATGAGTATTGCTACTCCACCTTTCTTTTGCTTTCCATTTTCATGGAATACCTTTTTCCATCCCCTCACTTTCTGTCTGTATGTGTCCCTAGGTCTGAAGTGGGTCTCTTGTAGACAACATATATATGGGTCTTGTTTTTGTATCCATTCAGTAAGCTTGTGTATTTCTGTTCGAGCATTTAATCCATTCACATTTAAGGTAATTATAGATATGTATGTTCCTATTACCATTCTCTTAATTGTTTTGGTGTTTTTTGTAGGTCCTTTTCTTCTCTTGTGTTTCCCACTTAGGGAAATTCTTTTAGCATTTGTTGTAGGGCTGGTTTTGTGGTGCTGAATTCTGTTAGCTTTTGCTTGTCTGTAAAGCTGTTGATCTCTCCATCAAATCTGAATGACACCCTTGCTTGGTAGAGTAATCTTGGCTGTAGGTTCTTCCCTTTCATCGTTTTAAGTATATTGTGCCACTCCTTTCTGGCTTGTAGAATTTATGCTGAGAAATCAGCTGTTAGCCTTATGTGAGTTCCCTTGTATGTTATTTGTCATTTTTCCCTTGCTGCCTTTAATAATTTTTCTTTGTCTTTAATTTTTGTCAGTTTGATTGCTATATTTCTCGATGTGGTTCTTCTTGGGTTTATCTTGCCTGCGACTCTCTGCTCTTCCTGGACTTTGGTGGATATTTCCTTTCCCATGTTAGGGAACTTTTCATCTATAATCCCTTCAAATATTTTCTCGGTCCTTTCTGTCTCTCTTCTGATTCTTGGACCCCTATAATGCGAATGTTGGTGCATTTAATGTTGTCCCAGTGGTCACTTAGGCTATCTTCATTTCTTTCCATTCTTTTTCTCTTCATTCTCTTCCACAGCAGTGAATTACACCATTCTGTCTTCCAGGTCACTTATCCATTCTTCTGCATCATTTATTCTGCTATTGATTCCTTCTAGTGTATTTTTCATTTCAGTTATTGTATTGTTCATCTCTGTTTGCTTGTTCTTTAATGTTTCTAGGTGTTTGTTCTTTAATTCTTCTGGGTCTTTGTTAAACATTTCTTGCATCTTCTTGATCTTTTCCTCCATACTTTTTCTGAGGTCCTGGATCATCTTCACTATCATTATTCTGAATTCTTTTTCTGCAAGTTTTCCTATCTCCACTTCACTTAATTGTTTTTCTGCAGTTTTATCTTGTTCCTTTATCTGGTACATAGCTCTCTGCCTTTTCATTTTGTATATCTTTCTGTGAATGTGGTTTTCATTTTACAGGCTGCAGGACTGTAATTTTCTTGTTTCTGCTCTCTGCCCTCTGGTGTATGAGGCTATCTAAGAGGCTTGTGCAAGCTTCCTGATGGGAGGGACTGGTGGTGGGTAGAACTGGGTGTTGCTCTGGTGGGCAGGGCTCAGTAAAACTTTAATCCTCTTGTCTGCTGGTGGGTGGGGCTGAGCTCCCTCCCTGTTGGTTGGTTGGCCAGAGGTGACCCAACACTGGAGCCACAGGCTCTTTGTTGGGGCTAATGGTGGACTCCAGGAGGGCTCATGCCGTGAAGTACTTCCCAGAACTTCTGCTAGTGTCTTGTCACCATGGTGAGCCACAGCCGCCCCCTGCCTCTTCAGGAGATCCTCCAACACTAACAGGTAAGTCTGGTTCAGTCTCTATTGGATCTCTGCTCTTTCCCCCTGGGTCCTGATGCACAAACTACTTTGTGTGTGCTCTCCAAGAGTGGAGTCTCTGTTGCCCTAGTCCTGTCGAAGTCCTGCAATCAAGTCCCGCTAGCCTCCAAAGTCTGATTCCCTGAGAATTCCTCCTCCCATTGACAGATCCTGACGTTGGGAAGTCTGATGTTGGGCTCAGAACCTTCACTTCAGTGGGTGGGCTTCTGTGGTATAATTTTTCTCCTGTTTGTGAGTCACCCACCCAGTAGTTATGGGATTTGATTTTATTGTGATTGCACCCCTCCTACCATCTCATTGTGGCTTCTCCTTTGTCTTTGGATGTGGGGTGTATTTTTTGGTGAGTTCCAGTGTCTTCCTGTCGATGATTGTTCATCAGTTATTTATGATTCCAGTGATCTTGCATGAGGGATTGAGCACACATCCTTCTACTCTGCCATCTTGAGCCAATCTCCCTCATGCATTACGCTTTTTATCCTGAAATTTTTTAAAAAGACTTCCATATTTTCATGCACTCTCCAAAGTTTTCTATGTGTCAGAAAGGAAGAGATGAAGGAAAGATTTAAAGGAACAACTAAAGCCAGTTAATCATGCCCAGTGACCCAAATTCTGATATATATATATATATATATATATATGTATGTATAAAATCACCATAATTTTGAAAAGTCAACAATATTTAGTTAACCAGTACCCTTTCCAATGGCACCTCAGCCTGATTACTTCCCTTTCTATTGTTGTCCATCACTAATATAGAGTCTATGATTACATTTTTCTACCCACCTCTATGCAAACCACCTTTCAAAAAGTTATCAGGAAAATAAAACACAAAAATTACATGATTAAATTGTGTGAATTTAAATTATCTGTAGTTCTGTGCTTTCTAGTTTTCCTACTAATGCACTCCCCTACTTCCTTTTCACCACTCTGACAATTCTTTTGTGTGTTGCTCCTTCTCTGATGTTTGAACTTTCAGACTTCTCATAATTCAGTTCTACAGCCTTAATTTTCTCATCTAAACATGTTGTCTGGAGTGACCTCATCCACTCTCATTGACCCCACAAGCCATATTCTCTTTAATGACTTTTATCCAATGTTCAGGCTTTTGTATCTAAACATCTTCTGGACAGATTCACTTGTATTTTCCACTGATATCTGAAACTCAACATGTCAAAACTGAATTTTAATCTTTCCTCTTATAACTCACATTTACCTACCATATTTTTTATGTCATAGGATGAAACATTGATCATCATCTTGTTAACAAAAGCAGAAACATGGCAAAAATCTTTACTCTTCCTTCTAACTAACCTCTCACATTTAATCAATTACTAAGTTCTTTCCATATTACCTCCTATACATTTCTCGAATGTATACCTTTTCTCCATCTCTGCTATCAGTTTCCAAACCTTTGGAATATCTTACAACTTTATAGTAGTTTACCTTTTTTTCCATCACAGAACTTCCTTTTATGTTGCAATATAAGTAGATCAGGGTTTACTAAGCATTTTTTAATGTGAACTTTTGATTGAAATATGCCATACTTACAGAGAAGTGTACAGATCATAACCAAAAAGCTTAATGGATTTTCATAAAGTTACCAGAACCTCAGATCTTGTTTGTGTTGCCTCAGTCTCTATCATCTTGGAGCAACGACTGTCCTGACTTCTAACACCACAAATTAGATTTTCATTCTTTTGAACTTAGGTAAACAGATTCATACTGTACATGTTATTCTGTTGCTAATTATTTTTCTCAACATTTTATTCATGTGATTCATTGAGTTTGCTTAGTCTTAGTTCGTTTAGTTTCCTTACTGTATCGTATTCCATGATGTGAGTATATCACAATGTTCTATCAATTCTCCTGTTGATGGCCATTTGGTGTCTCCTATATTTGACTATTATGAATATGTTGCTGTAAACATTTGTATATATGCCTTTCAGTTGGACATTTTTATGCATTTCATTTGGGTATCTAACAACATATAATCACTGCCTATTAGGGAAAGTTTATGTTCAGCTTCAGGAGATATTGACAAACAGTTTTCCAAAATGTTTGAGCAATTTACTCTCCTAAAAACAATGTAGGGAATTTTAATTTCTCTATGCCATTGTCAAGACTTGATTCTGTCTTTTTCATTTAAACTATTTTATGGATGTGTTTTGATATTGCATTGCAAGGTTTTTTTTTAATTGAAGTATACTTAATTTACAGTATTGTATTAGTTTCAGGTGTACAGCATAGTGATTCTGTTATTTTTTTCTGATTATATACCATTATAGGTCATAGATTATTACAATATATTGAATATAAATATCTGTGCTATATAGTAAATCTTTGTTGCTTATTTATTTTGTGTATGGTAGTTTGTACCTGTTAATCTCATATTCCTAATTTATCTCTCCCAACCCCTCCTTTTCCTCTTTGGCAACCATCAGTTTGTTTTGAATGTTTCTGTTTCTGTTTTATATATAGATTAATTTGTATTACTTTTTTATATTCCACATATAAGTGATATCATATAGTATTTGTCTTTCTGTGTCTGACTTAATTCACTAAGTATAATATTCTTTAGGTCCACCCATGTTTCTGCAAATGGCAATATTTCATTTTTTTAATGGATGAGTAATATACCACATCTTCTTAAGCCAATCTGCTGTTGATGGGCACTTGGGTGGTTGCCCTATCTTGGTTATTGCAAATACTGCTGCTATGAACATTGGGGTGCTTGTGCCTTTTTTCTTCTTTTCCAGATATATACCCAGGAGTGAGATTGTTGGACCATAGGGTAGCTCTATTTTTAGTTTTATAAAGAACATCCATACTCTTTTCATAGAGGCTGCACCAATTTACATTTCCACCAACAGCATACGAAGGTTCTCTTTTCTCCACACCATCTCCAGCATTTAATATTGGTAGACTTTTTGATGATAGCTATTGTGACTAGTGTGAACAGACACCTCATTGTGGTTTGAATCTACATTTCTCATAATTAGCGATATTGAGCATTTTTCATGTGCCTGTTGGCCATCAGCATGTCTTCTTTGGGAAAAAAATGTCTATTTAGGTCTTCTGCCCATTTTTTGATTGGGTTGTTTATTTGTTTTTATTTATTTTTTGATATTAAGTTGTACGAGATGTTTGTACATTTTGGATATTAACCTCTTGTTGGCAACATCACTTGCAAACATTTTCTTCCATTCCATATGTTGTCTTTTCACTTTGTTGATAGTTTCCTTTGCTGTGCAAAAGGTTTTAAGTCTAATTACGTCCCATTCATTGATTTTTTGCTTTTATTTCCTTTGCCTTGGGAGACTGACGTAAGAAAATATTGCTACAATTTATGGATTTTTTCACTTTCTCTTTCTGATATTTCATTATTATTGTAAAGAAATGCAACATATTTCTGTATATTAATCTCATATCCTTCTACCTACCTGAATTCATTTATTCATTCTAATAGATTTTTTGTGGAAAATTTAGGGTTGTCTATATAGAGTACCATATCATCTGCAAATAGTGACAGTTTTACCTCTTTCTTTTCAATCTGCATACATCTTATTTCTTATTATTGTTTGACTGCTGTGGCTAGGTCTTCCAGTACCATGTTGGATAGAAGTGGTGAGAGTGGGCATCCTTGTTTTGTTCCTGAATTTAACAGGAAGGTTTTAAGCTTTTCACCATTAAGTATTATGTTGGCAGTGGATTTTTCATAAATGGCTTTTACTATGTTGAGATATGTTATCTCTATACCCACTTTAGTGAGAGTTTTTATCAAGAATGGATGTTTAATTTTGTCAAATGCTGTGTGCATTGAAATGATCATGTGGCTTTTGTCCTTTCTTCTATTAATATGGTCTATCTTATTGATTGATCTGATTATGTTGAACCATCCTTGCAACCCTGGAATGAATCCAACTTGATCATGATGTAAGATCCTTTTTATGTATTGTTGGATTCAGTTTGCTAGTATTTTTTGAGGATTTTTGCATCTATATTCATCAAAGATATTGGCCTGTATTTATCTTTTTGGCAGTATCTTTGTCTGATTTTGGTATCAGGGTAATGATGGCCTCATAGAGTGAATTTAGGAGCCTTCCCAGCTCTTCAATTTTTGGAATAATTTTAGAAATTTAGGTATAAGTTCTTCTTTCTGTGTTTGGTAAAATTCCCTATTGAAACCATCCAGTCCTGGACTTTTTTTTTCAGGGAGGGTTTTGTTTTCATTACATATTCTATTTCACTTCTATTGACTGGTCTTCAAATAATCTGTTTCTTCTTGACTCAGTTTTGTCAGATTGTATGTTTCTAGAAACTTGTTTATTTCTTCTAAGTTTGTCCAAGTTGTTGGCTTATAACTGCTCATACTATTCTCTCACAATTATTTTTTTTTGTATTACTGTGGCATCAGTTGTTATTTCTCCTCTTTCATTTCTTATTTTGTTTATTTGGTCCTCTCTTCTTGGTAAGCCTGGCTAGAGGTATGTCAATTTTGTTTTATCTTTTCAAAAAAAACAGACTTGGTTTCATTGATCTTTTCTATGGTTTTTAAATCTCTAGTTTATTTATTTCCTTTTTGATTATATTTCCTTCCTCCTGCTGACTTTGCATTTTGTTTGCTCTTCTTTTTCTAATTCTTTTATATGGTAGGTTAGGTTGTTGGTTTGATATTTTTCTTGCTTCTTGAGAAAGCTAAGAGTTTGTATTGCTATAACTTTCGTCTTAGAACTGCTTTTGCTGTGTCCCATATATTTTGTAAGGTTGTGCTTTCATTTTTGTTGTCTTCAGGTTTTTTCTGATATCTTCTTTGATTTCATCATTGACATATTAGTATTTTAGTAGCATGTTGTTTAATCTCCAGGTATTCATTCTTTTCCCATTTTTCATTCTATTGTTGATTTCTGGTCTCATATTGTTGTGATGAGAAAAGATGCTTGAAGTACTTTCTATTCTCTTAAATTTGTTGAAGCTTGTTTTGTGACTCAGTATGTGTTCTATCCTAGAGAACATTCCATGTGGGCTTGAAAAGGTTTTGTTTTGTTTTGTTTTTTGGTGTAGCGTCCTGTGGATATCAATTAAGTCCAACTGGTCTATTGTTTCATTTAGGACCTCTGTTGCCTTATTGATTTTGTTAGGATTATCTGCCCATTGATATCAATGGGGTTTGAAGTTGCCTACTATTATTGTATTATTGTCTATTTCTCCTTTAATGTCTGTCAGTATTTGTTTTATATATTTAGGTGCAACTATATTGTGTGCGTATATATTAAAGAGTGTAATAGCCTCTTCTTGTATTGATCTCTTTATCATTATATCATGTCTGTCTTTGTTTATGAACTTTGTTTTAAAGTCTATTCTGTCTGATATGAGTATTGCTACCCCCACTTTCTTGTCACTTCCATTTGCATGTTATATCATTTTCCATTGTCTTACCTTTCAATCTGTGTTTGTCTTTCACCCTGAAGTGTGTTTCTTTTAGGCAACATATTGTAGGTTCTTGTTTTGTTATGTAACTTGCCATTCTATGTCTTTTGATCTGAACATTTAGTCCATTGACATTTAAAGCAACTATTGATACGTATGTACTTACAGCCATCTTAATTCTTGCTTTCCAGTGGTTTTGTAGCTCTTCTTTGTTTATTTCTTCTTCTTTTTGTTTTTCCTTTTGTGGTTTGATCATTTTCTTTTGTAGTATGTTTGAGTTCCTTTCTTTTTGGTTTTTGTGAATCTTTTGTATGTTTTTGATTTGTGGTTATGATGGAGTTCAAGTATGTTGGCCCATAATTCTATCTACTTACTTTACACTAGTAGTGATTCAGGTTCAAATACATTCTGAAAGATCTACATTTTTATATTCCTCTCCCTAGCATTTTGTGATTTTGATGTCCTATTTTCCACCTTCATGCTTATCCTTTTACCATTTATTGTAGTCACAAACACTTTTACAGTTTTTGAAATTATTTTTTAATCTATGAAATGGATTATTAAAATGATCTTCATTTCTTTTATACATTTGACTTTCCTATTGTTATTTTCCATTTCCTATAGACTCTTGCCTCTTTTCTATTTAGAGAAGACCCTTCAATATTTCTTTTAGGGTAGGTTTAGTATTGTTGAATTCTTTTAGTTTTTGCTTTTCTGATAAATTCTTTGTCTTTCTTTCTATTCTAAATGATATCTTGCTGAGTAGAGTATCCTAGGTTGCAAATTTTTCTCTTTCAGGATTTTGAATATATCATGCCACTACCTTCTGACCTGCAAAATTTCAGCAGAGAAATCAGCTGATATCTTTATGTGAGTTCCCCTGTAACTTACTCTTTGTTTTTCTCTTGTTGCTTTTAGAATCTTCTCTTTATCTTTAACTCTTGCCATTTTAATTATGATATATCTTGGTGTGGGTCTGTTTGGGTTCACCTTGTTTGGGACCTTCTGTGCTTCCTGTACATGGATATCTGTTTCCTTCTTTAAGTGAGAGCTTTTCTGCTGTAATTTCTTCAAATACATTTTCAATGCCCTCTCTCTTTTCTCCTTCTGGAAATTTTATTATGTGTAGGTTGGTGCATTTTATATTATCTCATAGATCTTCTATGTTCCTTTCATTTTTAAAAAAATTGTCTTTCTGTCTGCTGTTCTGATTGAGTGATTTTCTGTATTCAAACTTCCAGATCACTTATTTGTTTTCCTGTGTCATTTAGTCTGCTATTCATTGCCTCTAGATTGGTTTTTATCTCAACAGTAGAATTGTCTGTTTTTTACTGGTTGTCTTTATAGTTTCTAGTTCCTTGTTACAGTGATCTGCATTTCTATATATAATCAGTTAGCATATTTAATTACCTCCTTTTTGAACTCAGGGTCTAATAGAATGGGAAGCTTTATTTTATTATTTGTTATTTCAGGATATTTCTCTCTCTCTCTCTCTCTCTCTCTCTCTCTCTCTCTCTCTCTCTCTCTCTCTCTCTTTTCTTTTTTAATTGAGTGTAATCCCACTGCCTTTTCATTTAGAAAACTTTCTCTGTCTCTATGAATTTAGGAGAAATCATTATCTACTCTGTGTTGAAGGGCTGTTTTTATGTGAGAGCATCCCTTTGTAGACTGTGTCTAATTTTTTTGGGGGGGGCTGGTTTTGGTATGGATGCCAGCCACATCTTTCCTCAGGGTGTGCAGACCATTATCACCTTGATAGTGGGTGTGGTTGGTATTTTAGTACCTAGGCCTTGTGCAGGATGTGAGGTGGGATTTCCTCCCTGTTCTGTGGCTTTTGCAAGCAAAATAATAACTAGTTTTTATTCACCATATTTAGTATTTGAAATAATAACTGATATAATACGTGTAATATATAAAATATTTAAGATGCATCACTTATGAGTATTTCTTAAGATATTGTATAATTTTAGTTGAGAGTAAAGGCTACCATATGTGTATTTAAAAAAAATAAATAAAGCATACATATTCCCCAGGCAATGCAGGCAATATGGATTTATGTATGTCTTCTTTTGCTCATAGTGAAGTAGTTAATGAACATAAATTGATTAAGATGGTACTTACTCTAGTGGATTCTTATTGCAACAAGCTAAATTAGAGTAAATAAATAAAATACTTTAGAATTAATAATTTTCATAAAGATAAAAGAACAGACATTTGCTCACAAATAGATTTTTAAGGTTACTTAACAACTAAGCAAATGTTTTTTAAAGATCTGAGAACTGTCCATACTATCTTGATATAATTGAATTAAAAGCCTATTTACTCTAATGAGCAGTATGATTAAATCATTTACTTACAGATCAAATATTTTAATTATGTAAACAAGTTATACAGAAACATAAAATATTCCATTAAGCTTCACAATTAATAATGCTATGTTTATAAGTTCAGATTTTTTTGTTTAAAATTGATAGTTACCATTTTTAAAATTTTTATGGATTCACTAATTAAGGAAAAAATATTTAAAGCCATAAAAGTAACAAGCTTGTTAAAGTTTTATTA
This sequence comes from Leucopleurus acutus, assembly GCF_964270905.1. Lineage (NCBI taxonomy): Eukaryota > Metazoa > Chordata > Mammalia > Artiodactyla > Delphinidae > Leucopleurus > Leucopleurus acutus. The sequence continues at coordinate 75,346,347 of NC_139148.1, forward strand.
CCTTTTTCTTTTCCTTCTGTTATTATTTAGGATTCCAAATGGATTGTCACCAGATGTTCATTATGTGTATGAAACAAGAAAAATCATTCAAAACAGAGTCATAGCAGAATGTTGCATGCCACTGAGGTCCCTTAATGGAAGGAGATAAAATCCCTGCTTCTATGATGATTCAATAATGCATTTTCAAAATAGACACCAGATTTCTCACTGTTGTACTAGGAGAGAGTTAAACCAGGGGAAGATAATGAAATGATCCTTGTGTTAATGGATTAGAGGTAGAGTCAACAAAATGAATTCACAGTTTGCTTGCTTAATATAGATGCAAATGGTTATATGGAGAAATATTTATAAATATGTGTATATATGCGGGTTATGTGGCCCTGAGTTTTTGGCTAAGAGTGCCTGGAAGCAATAATATCCTAATAGTAATGAACACACCTACAACCATAAACTTGATTTCTAATATATTCCTGCAATAAAAGGACACATGGATTCTTATAAGATGGTTGATTTTAGGACTGGGGATGGGAACATAGATGATGATTGTGGAGCATCTTGTAGTTCCAGAGAGTAAGAAAATGCTCAAAAATTGATGGGTGTATATAAAAGGGATAAAGGAGCTAACTGAAATAGCTTCCATTGGATAAAGCTGGAACCATTTAAGCAACAAAATAAGTAAAGTGGTATTGGATTTTAACCCAAAGTGTGACATAAATAACCATGAGTTCATACTGATATAAATACATGATTGAATAAATAAATTAATTAGAGAGAGTAGATAAATGCCCCATGCAGAAGAATTCCAAATAATTTATTTAGATATCTGCCCTCAAACAGGTGCAACTTAATTCCTTACTCTTTAAGTATGGGATACACATAGTGATTTATTTCCAGATTACAGTATGGAAATGGGGGAAAAAGAGTAACTTTACAGTGGAGAAACCTGCCCAACACTATTTCAAGTTAGGTTATCAAGGTCAATCTCAACAAGGAAACATCATACTGATAGCATGTACTTTTGATATCTTGTGATGAGAACATCACTTTACCTCTAGGGTCTTCCTCCTAAAAATATATTACCTCAGTTTAGTTATAAGGAAAACATCAGACAAGTGCCAATTAAAGAGAATTATAGGATATATCTGAACAGTAATCCTCAAAATTATCAAGATAATCAAAAGTAACGGAAGTCTGAGATATTGTTACAGTCAAAAAGAGTCTAAGGAGACATGACTAATAGATGTAATGTGGTATCTTGGAATAGAAAAGAGACATTGGTTTAAAAAAAGAGAGAAAATATGAATGAAGTATGGACTTTTTAATTTATTAATTTTGGTACAATAATTGTGATAAATATACTTTACCAATGTAACATATTAAAATAAGGAAAATTATTATGGTATATGGGAACCATACTTAGAATAATCTTATAAACCTAGAAACTTCCAGCTCTGGGAAGCATTGGGCCCACCAGCAAAGTGTGCCAGGATCTGATTCTATCAATCAGTGGGCTTACATCAGCTCCAGGGCACCCTGGACCCACAGACAGCCATGTCAGAATGTGACCCCAACCACCATCAGGTTGATGCCAAACCTGGGACCGACCACAGGCCATAGCCTTGACCAACACCAGTATGACACTAGCTCTAGGACACCCAGCCCCACAGCAAGTCAACTTGGGATCCAGCTCCACCCACCAGTGGGCCAGCACTATCCCCAGAACTCTCTGCAGGCAGTCAGCTCATGACAGCTCCCTCCCACCAGTGTGTCAGAATCAGGACTGGGACACCCTAGGCTGTGCAGTCAGCCCTGCCAAGACCTGGACCTTATGGCTGATGACTGGCAGCATTCTCCCTAGGCAGAGCCTGGCAATCAACTGGGAAAGAAGTGAGCCACAACCAATTCAAGACCCAGGCAGCCCACATAGATGACACCTGTAGAAAAATATAGATCTGGTGTCCAGAAGGGAGAGTGCTGCTGAATATTCCCTACATAAGGCCACTTCTCCAAAATCAGGAAACATAAAAAACCTACTAAATACATAGAAATAAAAACAGAAAATTAGGCAAAATGAAGTGACAGAAGAATATGTACCAAATAAAAGAACAAGATAATATCCCAGAAGAAGGACTAAGAGAAGTGGAGATATGCAATAACTCTGATATAGACTACAGAGTAATGATCATAAGGATGCTCAAAGAACTTGAGAGCAGAATGAATGGAGTGAGAAAGAAGTTTCTAACAAAAAGTTAGAATAAATATTAAAATAAAACAGAGTTGAATAATACAATAATTGAAATTAAAAATACATGAGAAGGAATCAACAGTAGATTAGAAGATGAAGAGAAATTTATAAGCAAACTGGATGAAAAAGTAATAGAAACCACTCAAGCTGAAAGGAAAAATGAAAAATGAATGTAAAAATTGAGAACAGGTTAAGAGACCTCTGGGACAACATCAAGCACACTAACATTTGCATTATAGGGCTCCTAGAAAAAGAGAAAGGGAATGAGAATATCCAAAATTGATAGGGAACACATCCTTCACACACACAAGTTTCCTGTTTTCCCTTTGTAATCCCACTCGTTTTATCCTCCCTGGACCTTTCCCCCCTATTCATGGGACTACTCATCTGTTCTTTCTCTATAGATTAATTTACATTTTTTAGAATTTTATATATTGATAAATGGAATCATGCAGTACTTTCTTGAGTCTGGCTTCCATTTTCTCAGCATAATTATTTTGAAATTTATCCATAGTGCTGTCTGTATGAATAATCATTATTTTTATTCCTGAGTAGTATCCCATTATATGGATATACCACTCTTTGTTGATCCATTAACTTGTTGATAGAAATTTGGGTTGTTTCCAGTTTAGGTCTATTAGAGATAAAGCTGCTATGAACAACTATGTACAAGTCATTGTATGGGCATGTTTTTTTTCCTCTTGGGTAAATGCCTATGAATGGAATTAGTTGGTTATATGTTTGATGTGGGTTTGGTTTTTTAAGAAACTGCCAAACTCTAAAAGCAGTTGCTCACTATATAATGTCCAATTCATAAAATGAAAGTGCAAAAGTGATGTTACCATATAACACTCCCTGGTGAAACCAGGAAAATTAGAGAACTGTTTATAAAGCTTTGACTGAAATATGGAATAATGTGAATAATATAAAATACTACTTGTAGTAAAACACTTGATATTGCTGCTGTACCTCCAATTTAGTAGTTTGCTACTCACATGAAAAATATTTGATCTGCTAACTGAAATCTTATGATTGGTAGTCATTTAATGATGAACCAAATTATACCTCAGGGATTACTGTGCTAGTGTTCTTTCGATATCAATGAAAACTTATTGATGAGGACTGTTTTATGAGGCTTTTGCTAAGTACTTTTACTAGTGAAGTGATATTCAACTAAAATTAAACTAACATTTTAATGTTTAACATGCTTTAATATATGTGAAAAGTGAAACTGCCATGCTTAAGGAAAATATTGCAAGAGCTGTATCACAGATCAGAAGTGTGGTACCCGAAAATACATATATTTATTTTATGCAAAATAGAGTGGAATTAGCAGTATGTAAATGTCTAACTCATTAAAAATTATTCTAATCATCATTTATACTATTTTTGGCCATGTCAATTATCAGTATATTTGATCATGTCAAACTAAATCATGTAAAAGTTGATTCCAAGGGAAAAAAAACATTTTTTCTACATAGAGAATAAAGTGACTTTCAAAAGTTTTTGTGCTCTTTCATAATTTTCAGGTTCCACCCATCTGTTGTCCAATGATTTGACACATTTCCCACGGCAGCTTAGACATATGTTTTCTGTAGATTTTTTGTATGAAATTACACATGGTGAATCTGTCAATGAATGGAAGGATGAGGCAAACTTTCTGCCAGTTGATGAAGGTTTATGATTTATAGTGGAAATTTTAATTGGATGCCACATCCTAAGAATAACATATAATTTCTTACATTCAGTGACTTTTTGACTATACTTAATTCCAGAGTAAATAGAGATGTGTATACTACCATTGCACAGCATCTAAGAGATTTGCATTGTATTACAATAATAATAATAATAATTCTTGGCTTCTATATCCATGATCATTGATAGTGAAGTTTCCTTTATAAGACACCAAACTCAAATTGAAACAGGGAGGAGTCAAGATGGCAGAGGAGTAGGACGATGTGGAGTTCATCTCTCCCCCACAAATGCATCAAGAATACATCTACAAATGGAACAATTCTTACAGAGCACTGGCTGAACACTAGCAGAGGACCTCAGACACCTAAAAGGACAAGAAAGATACCTGCATAACTGGGGAAGAAGAAGGGAAAAGGAAGAGGAGAGGAAGCGGGAAGAGACCAGTGACCTGGGGGAACAGAGCTGAAGGAAAGGAGAGGTTCCTGCCTTGGGGAAAGCTCCCTCACTGGTGGGGAGATCAGTTGGGAAAGAAGGGAATATTCAGGGGCTATCAGAGGAGAGCTCAACAATTGGTCTGTGGCAGGCAGGAAAGAGTGAGACCTACACAGATGATCCATACCACACCCATGCGTGCCCCAGCCTGAGACGTGTGTCTACCAGTGCGTACGAGGACTGGGTAATAGAACGTGGGTTTAGAGAGCAAACTTAACAAGAGGACTGCTGTTGGCTGTGAGTAGACAGACAGAGGGGACAGGAGTGAGGAAATTTACAACTGGGAATGCTTGTGAAGGAAATCAGGACTGCCATAAAAGTGAAAAGCCATTGTTGAGTGATGCACAAGGGGTAGGGCCACAATTGCAGCTTCTCTCCACATGTTCTGGCCACTGCCTCCACGGGTTCTAGGCAGGTCACCCTCTGGGGCTGGGTCTCTCGTGCCTGAGGTGGCCAGCTCCCCCTCAAACCCCATCCCTGACAGGTCCTGCTCTATTGTGCCCATGGCTGCTGGCTACCCTGCATGCCCTGTCCCCACTGGGGCTCTTCTGATCCCAGCTGCCACCACCTCCATGCCCATTCCTCACAGGGACAGCATAGGGAGCAGACCTCTGTGGGTGAACAACCTGCAGAGATGGGGCTGAAACCACAGCTGAGCCACAGGGGTCCTGTAACTAAAGAAGAAAACCTGAAATCTCTCCTCACAGCTGTGCAAACCACTAAGTAACAACCCTGTGACTTGCATTGTAAATTCAGCACCTACAGAATATATGAATGGACCATGAGTGCAGCTGTAGACTTTGTGGGCACATACATAAAGGGGTTGGGTGAAGCCAGACTCTGAACTTCCCCCATAGCACCCACAGTGGGACCAGATCCATTATTACTGCAATCCTGGGGCCTGATTTCAATGGATCTACACTGGTGGCCAGATGAAAACAATGTCTGAGAGACACCAGGGCCAACTTCCAGCATGCCCACAGTTAAGGTGGGACTGAGAGCAGTGCCAACAACAGTGTAATCTGAGAGCTTGCACAACGGGTGGAAGGTTAAACAACAGAGCAAACCCACAAGTGAACATCTCCAGAGGAGGAATACACAGTGGCTTCCTACACAGAAGGAGTGCTCCAATCTGGCTTACCTCACACAGCAGATCAAAAACACAGCTAAGAAACAGATCTGGGGGTCTCTACTCCAACAACAAAGGAGTAGGCCCCACGTCTGGCAGAGAAAGGACAACCACAGAGTAAAGGGGAGGCCCTGCTCAATATCTAGTGCAGGCTCTGTTCACCACATCAGTCACACTTCCTATCAAGGGGATAAGGACCAACATACACTGAGGAAAGACATGGCAGGCATCTATACTAAAAACAGCACCTGCACCAAAAAATATTAAGCCCAGGCAGGCTACACAGGGACATTCCCACATTAAAATAGTCCTCCAAGACAGCCTGAGGGTCTGGCAGCAGGAGGCCAAATCCCCAGAGCATTTAGTCTTGAAGACCAATGAGGCTTGAGTGCAGGAGCTCCACATGGCTGGGAGAAAAAGAGACTCCATTTTGGAGGGTTCACACAAGGTCTCACATGCACTGGGACTGAGCACAAAGCAATACCTCCATAGGAACATGGGCTACACTTACCTAGGGTCCTTGGAGGGACTTCTGGGGAGGCAAAGGTAGACTATAGTTCCCTGTGAGGGCAAGGACACTGGTATCAGAAGCCTGAGGGAATATTGATCAGAGAGAGCTCTCCCAGAGGTCCATATTTCGGCACAAAGACCCAACCACACCTAACAACATACAGTTTCCAGTGCTGGAAACCTTCAGTCCTAAAGACCAACAAGATTGGAACATAGCTCCACCCATCAGAAGTAAAGCTGCCTAAATTCATACTAAGCTCACAGCCATGGCAAAACACACCTTTTCATGTGGACCTCTCATCAGAGGGACAAGACTCAGATCCACCCACCAGAGGGCAGACACCAGTACCTCACACCAGGAAACCTGCACAAGCCCTTGGGTCAACCTCACCCACCAGGGGGAAGATACAGAAGCAAAAGGAACAACAATTCTGCAGCCTGTGGAAAGGAGACCACAAACACAGAAAGTTAGACAAAAAGAGATGACAGAGAAATATGTTGCAAATGAAGGAAAAAGATAAAACCCCAGAAAAACTACTAAGTGAAGTGGAGTAAGCAATCTACCTGAAAAAGAATTCAGAGTAATGATAGTAAAGATGATCCAAAATCTCAGAAAAAGAATGGAGGCGCTTATTGAGAAGATACAAGAAATGTTTAACAAAGAGCTAGACAATTTAAAGAACAAACAAACAAAGATGAACAATACAATAACTGAAATTAAAAATACCTTAGAAGGAATTAATAGCAGAATAACTGTGGCGGAAGAATGAATAAGTGAGCTGGAAAATAGAGTGGTGGAAATCATTGCCACAGAACAGAATAAAGAAAAAAGAATGAAAAGAAATGAGGACAGTCTCAGAGACCTCTGGGGCAACATGAAATGCACCAACATTCACATTATAGGGGTCCCAGAAGGAGAAGAGAAAGAGAAACGGCCTGAAAAAATATTTGAAGATATTATAGCTAAAAAATTCCATAACATGAGAAAGGAAACACTCATTCAAGTTCAGAGGGCTCAGAGAATCATATGTAGGATGAAAAGAAGGAGGAACATGCCAAGACACATATTAATGAAACTGACAAAATATAAAAACAAAGAAAGATGTTAAAAACAACAAGGGAAAAGCAGTGACTAATATACAAGGGACTCCCCATAAGGTTATCAGCTGATTTCTCAGCAGAAACTCTGCAGGCCACAATATGTTTCAAGTGATGAAAGGGAAAAACCCAAAACCAAGAAGGCTCTACATAGCAAGGCTCTCATTCAGATCCAACAGAGAAATCAGAACTTTTAGATACAAACAAAAGCTAAGAGAATTCAGCACCACCAAACCAGCTTTACAACAAATGCTAAAGGGACTTATCTAGGCGGGAAAGAGACCAGTAACTTAAAACAACCTTGCACATATATAGAGTGCTGTATTAAAACTTCATGAGAACAGCAAACCCAACAACTACTATAGATACACACACAGAAATAAAAAGCTACCCAAACACAACATAAAATATGGTCATCACACAACAAGAGAAGGGAACAAAATAGAAAGGGAAGAGAAAACCCTACAGAAACAAACCAAAAGCAATTAAGAAAATAGCAATAGGAACATACATATCAATAATTACCTTAAAAGTAAATGGATTAAATGCTCCAACCAAAAGACATAGACTGGCTGAATGGATACAAAAACAAGACCTGTATATATGCTATCTACAAGAGACCCACTTCAGACCTAGAGACACATACAGACTGAAAGTGAGGGGATGGACAAAGTTATTCCATGCAAATGGAAATCAAAAGAAAACTGGAGTGGCAATACACATATCAGACAAAATAAATTTTAAAATGAAGACTGTTACAAGAGACAAGGAAGGACACTACATAAAGATCAAGGGATCAATCCAAGAAGAAACTTTAACAACTGTAAATATTTATGCACACAAAGTAAGAACACCTTGATATGGTAAATGCTAACAGCCATAAAATGGGAAATCTATTGTAACACAAAAATAGTGGGGGAATTTAACACCCCACTTACACCAATGGGCAGATCATCCAAATGGAACATAAATAAGGAAACACAAGCCTTAAATGACACATTAGACCAGATACACTTAACTGATATTCACAGGACATTCCATCCAAAAGCAACATGATACACTTTCTTCTCAAGTACACATGGAACATTCTGCAGGATAGAACACACTTTGGGCCACAAATCAAACCTTGGTAAATTTAAGAAAATTAAAATCATATCAAGCATCTTTTCAGACAACAACACTATGAGATTAGAAAACAATTACAGGAACAACAAACTGTTAAAAAATACCCACAAAAACATGGAAGCTAAACAATATGTTACTAAAACCAAGGGATCACTAAAGAAATCGAAGAGGAAATCAAAAAATACCTAGAGACAAACGACAAATAATGTGAAAATACAAAACCTATAGGACACCAAAAAGGAGTTCTAAAGGGGAGGTTTACAGCAATAAAATCTTATCTCAGGAAACAAGAAAAATCTCAACTAAACAACCTATGTTTACATCTAAAGCAACTAGAGAAGGAAGAACGAACAAAACCAAGTTAATAGAAGGAAAGGAATCATAAAGATCAGAACAGAAAGAAATGAAATACGAAGAAAATAATAGAAAGATCAATAAAACTAAAAGCTAGTTCCTTGAAATTATAAACAAAATTGATAAACTTTTAGCCAAACTCATCAAGATAAAAATGGAGATGATTCAAATCAATAAAATTAGAAATGAGGGCTTCCCTGGTGGTGCAGTGTTTGGGAGTCGGCCTACTGATGCAGGGGACATGGGTTTGTGCCCCGGACCAGGAAGATCCCACATGCCACGGAGTGGCTAGGCCCGTGAGCCATGGCTGCTGAGCCTGCATGTCTGGAGCCTGTGCTCTGCAATGGGAGAGGTCACAGCAGTGAGAGGCCCGCATACTGCAAAAAAAAAAAAAAAATAGAAATGAAAAAGGAGAAGTTACAACTGACACCACAAAAATATAAAGGATCATAAGAGACTACTACGAGAAACTACACACAAATAAAATGGACAACCTAGAAGAAATAGATAAATTCTTAGAAAAGTACAACTTTCCAAGACTGAACCAGGAAGAAGCAGAAAATAAGAATAGAACAATCACAAGTACTGAAACTGAAACTGTGATTTTAAAACTTCCAACAAACAAAAGTCCATGACCAGATGCCTTCACATGTGAATTCCATCAAACATTAAGAGAAAACACCTACCCTTCTCTAAATATTTCAAGAAATTTGAGAAGAAGGAACACTCCCAAGCTCATTCAATGAAGCCACCATCACCCCAAGACCAAAGCCAGACAGAGATGTCACAAAAAAGACAATTACAGGCCAATAACACTGATGAACGTAGATGCAAAAATCATGAAAAAATACTAGCAAACCGAATACAACAACATATTAAAAGGATCAAACATCATGTTCAAGTGAGATTTACCCCCAGGGATGCAAGGATTCTTCAGCATACATAAATAAATCAATGTGATGCACCACATTATGAAAATGAAGAATAAAATCATACGATCATCTCAATAGATGCAGAAAAATCTTTTGTCAAATTTCAACACTTATTTACAATAAAAACTCTCCAGAGACTGGTCATAGAGGAAACCTACTTCAACATAATAAAGGCCACATATGACAAACCCACAGCAAACATTATTCTCAATGGTGAAAAACAGAAAGCATTGCCTCTAAACTAGGGAAGAAGACAAGGATGTCCACTCACACCACTTTTATTCAACATAGTTTTGGAAGTCTTAGCTATGGCAATCAGAAAAGCGAAATGAATAGAAGGAATCCAAATTGGTAAAGAAGAAGTAAAACTGTCACTGTTTGCAGATGACATGACACTATATGTAGAAAATTTATACTAAAGATGCTACCAGAAAAGTACTAGAGCTCATCAGTGAATTTGGTAAAGTTGCAGGATACAATATTAATACACAGAAATCTCTTTCATTCTGATACACTAACAAGAAAACTTCAGAAATAGAAATTAAGGAGACGATCCCATTTACCATCACATCAAAAAGAATAAAATACCTAGGAATAAACAAATGTAAGGAGGCATAAATCCTGTACTCAGAAAACTGTAAGATACTGATGAAGTAAATCATAGATGACAGAAAGAGATGGAGAAATATACCATGTTCTTGGATTGGAAGAAGCAATATTCTCAAATGACTATACTACACAAAGTAATCTACAGATTCAATGCAATTCCTATCAAATTACCAATGGCAATTTTCACAGTATTAGGACAATATGTTTGCAATTTGTGTGGAAATGCAAAAGACCCTGAATAGACAAAGCAATATTGATAAAGAAAATCGAAGCTGGAGGAGTCAGACTCCCTGACTTCAGTCTATACTATAAAGCTACAGTCATCAAAACAGTATCATACTGGTACAAAAACAGAAATATAGCTCAATCGAACAAGATAGAAAGTCCAGAGATAAACCCACACACCTATGGTCACCTAATCTATGACAAAGGAGGAAAGAATACACAATGGAGAAAAGACAGTCTCTTCAATAAGTGGTGCTGGGAAAACTGAAAAGCTACATGTAAAAGAAGAAAATTAGAACATTCTCTAACACCATATACAAAAATAAACTCAAAATGGAATAAAGACCTAAATGTAAGTCCAGACACTATAAAACTCTTAGAGGAAAACATAGGCAGAACACTCTGTGACATAAATTGCAGCATGATCTTTTTTGATTCACCTCCTAGAGTAGTGAAAATAAAAACAATAATAAACACTTGTGACCAAATTAAACTTAAAAGTATTTGCATGCCAAAGGAAACCATAAACAAAATGAAAAGACAACACATAAAATGGGAGGAAATATTGGTAAACCAAGCGACCAACAAGGGATTAATCTCCAAAATATACAAACAGCTCATGCAGCTCAATTAAAAAAAAAATCAAAAAATTGGCAGAAGATCTAAATAGACATTTCTCCAAAGAAGACATGTAGATGGCTAAAAAGCACATGAAAAGATGCTTGACATCACTAAATATTAGGGAAATGAAAATCTAAACTACAATGAGGTATCACATCACCCCATTCAGAATGGCCATCATCAAAAAATCTACAAACAATAAATTCTGGAGAGGGTATGGAGAAAAGGGACAACTCCTACACTGTTCGTGGGAATGTAGATTGGTACAGCCACTATGGAAAGTAATATGGAGGTTCTTAAAATACTAAAAATAGAGCTGACATATGATCCAGAAATCCCACTCCTGGGCATATATCCGGAAAAACCTTAAGTGGAAAAGATACATATATCCAATATTCATTGCAGCACTATTTACAATCACCAGGACAGGGAAGCAACCTGAATGTCCATCAATGGAGGAATGGATAAAGAAGGTGTGGTACATATATACAATGGAATATTACTCCACTATTAAAAAGAATGAAATAATGCCACTTGCAGCAACATGGATGGAGCTAAAGATTGTCATAATGAGTGAAGAAAGTCAGACAAAGAAAAGACAATTATCATATGATATCACTTATATGTGGAATCTAAAAAAAATATTACAGGGCTTCCCTGGTGGTGCAGTGTTTGGGAATCTGCCTGCCAATGCTGGGGACATGGGCTCGAGCCCTGGTCTAGGAAGATCCCACATGCCGTGGAGCAACTTGGCCCATGTGCCACAACTACTGAGCCTGTGCTCTAGAGCCTGCAAGCCACAACTACTGAGCTCACGTGTCACAATTATCAAAGCCCGTGCACCTAGAGCCTGTGCTCCACAACAGGAGAAGCCACCTCAATGAGAAGCCTGAGCACTGCAACAAAGAGTAGCCCCCACTCTATGCAACTAGAGAAAGACTGTGCACAGCAATGAAGACCCAATGCAGCCAAAAAAAAAAAAAAATTACAAACGAACCTGTTTACAGAACAGAAATAACGTCACAGGTATAGAAAAAAATCTTATGGTTACCAAGGGGAAAAGAGGGGGAGAGGGATAAATTGGGAGATTGGTATTGACATATAAACACTACCATGTATAAAATGGGTAACTAATAAGAACCTACTGTATAGCACAGGAACTCTACTCAGTACTCTGTAATGACCTATATGGGAAAATAATCTAAAAATGATTGTATATATGTGTATGTATAACTGATTCCATTTGCTGTACAGCAGAAACTAACACAACATTGTAAATCAATTATACTCCAATAAAAATTAATTTAAAAACAGAAACAAAGCTCTTATAAAACTTTAACTGAAAGATTAGTCTGAATTAGCCTAATTCAAGGAAACATATATTGGAAAATGTGTTTCATGCATTCCTCTCTACTTTGATGAGTATCTGTGTGAAAAATACCATGGAAGTAATAGTAAAGGATAGAATTGATATTTTACCTGCATTGAGGATATTATTCTATTTTCAAGCATAAAAATTGTTTTTAAAGTCAATGTACATTTTATAATTTAAAACAAGAGTATGTCATATTTTATAGTAAGCATTTTAAGAGAATGGAGTCATTTATCTTTATCTATTTGGGGTTAAATGAAACTGTTTTCATTTGTTTTACTTATTTTTGGCTTTTTGTTTCTGAAATAAATTTTCTGAAAACACATAAACTATATTTCAATCATTTCCATCAGCTCTAACTATTTTTGTTTCTATTTCAAGCCAAGCGTACATTATATTTCATGGGCTATTATAAGATTCAACACATTATGATTTAAACAGTGTCCTGTTGAACTAGATCAAGTGTGTGCAGCAGGCTAGTAGGTACTTTTGGGTAATGACTAAAGTACTTGTCATGTTTCCCACTTATAATATATAGAAAAGCTAGCACTAAAAATTTAAAATAAGGGCATTCATGCTCAGGTAAATCTTCAACTCAAAGAATCAGTGAGGGAAAGAGCACCAAACCTGTGTAAGAGGACTCTTTGAATTCGGATTTTAAAAACAATGAACTGTGTTGACTCCCATGATTTTAATCAAATAAAATAATCTAGAAAACTACCCTGAGTCATTTGTAGAACATATATAGTAAGTGGCAGCAGAGGACATGATAGAATCAACAGGTGCCATGGAACACCTCAAGGCAATAATAGTCAAATAAAGTCTTAGTTTAAGATTAGCTTTCTAAGAAGATGCAGTACATATATGCAATGGAATGTTACTCAGCCATAAAAAGGAAAAAACTGTAATTTGCAGAGATGTGGATGGACTTAGAGACTTTTATACAGAGTTAAGTAAGTTAGAAAGAGTAAAACAAATATCGTATAATATTGCTTATATGTGGAATCTAGAAAAATGATACAGATGAACTTATTTGCACAGCAGAAATACAGACACAGGCATAGAGAATGGATGTATGGATACCAAGGGGGGAAGAGGGGGTGGGATGAATTGGGAGATTGGGATTGACATATATACACTACTATGTATAAAATTGATAACTAACAAGAACCTACTGTATAGCACAGGTAGCTCTACTCAATGCTCTTTGGTGACCTAAATGGGAAGGAAATCCAAAAAGGAAGGGATATATGTATGTGTATAGCTCATTCACTTTGCTGTACAGTAGAAATTCACACAACATTGTAAAGCAACTATACACTAATAAAAATTAATTTTAAAAAAGATTAGCTCTCTAATATATCCTTTGATCAAACAAAGTTTCAGAAATACTGCTCTCAGTAAAGGGGGCAGTCATTATTGCATGGAAATAGTGACAGTTTTCTTGAGACCTCCAGACAGACCTAACATGATTAAATCTAGGGAAAAACACAATTTGCCTCAAGCTGGCAACTTTACCACATGAGAAGTATTTAATACCCCTTCTTTATCTATATAAGCTATCAAATTAAAGACTAGCCCCAAGCAGTTAGTAGTGTTTTCAGTAGTGATGTCATTGCTACAACTGTCAAACAATTTATATACAAGTTGACTTATTCCAACAGGAATAAAATTTCCATTTTATTAAGACAAAGTAATAACAACAGATAAATTTAGACATCTCATAGGAGACAGAGTGACCTCCAAGTTTGCTTTTGAGTCTATAATTCCATCAAGAATATACAAAAAGTCTTGCCCTTTGTTAATCTTATTGATTCCAGTAAAGCACACTAAATATATTAGATTGAGAGCCACCAAAACTTGATTCTAATCCTTTAAAATATATTTCATTTTAAAAATAAAAGTAGTTGTTTTGTGTAGAAATTACCTGGATTACAACTCATTTGGGAGGAAAGAATTTAAGGTGTCATTACTATATTCATTATTATGACTGATTTTAAGTACCTTTATTTCTACTCTGTCCTCCCCATTTTCTGAGTTCTGTTCATTCAATCAGGGAGTATAAACTAATTTTGGCTATTTATTTAATTTAGCATGTAACTCTTCCTTTTCAGGATTTTTTAAGCATTCATTTATTTTTGATATAATAATAATATAACTTATCACTTAATCTTATATGACTCATTGATTTTAAGACTCACCAGTTGTCCTTTTATACTACTCTTCTTTTCTTGACTTATTAAGATTTGATCAATTTCTAATTCAGTTGGAATATGTTTTTGAGTAATTATTTTTATAAAGACCATGTGAGTAATATATTCACAAAGCCTTTGCTTATTTGAGAATAGCTTTCTGTTTGTGTTTACACATAAATATTTACTGTTGCAGAGAAACATGAAACTATCTGACTTTGGTTCTTTTGGTTCTGATTTTCAGTTTGCTTTACTGCCTATATACTAGTAGAATTTTAAAATTCACCATTTAAAATAATTTTACAGGAATATATCTGCTTTGGAGATTTATTTTGTTAATTTCTCTTCCCAAATATAATGAGCTCCCTGTTTAAAAAGTAAAAAAAAAAATTTGCAGGTGTCTCTGGTAGATATCAGGGAAGTGATTTGATACTAGTGAATTCTAAAAGAATAAGGAGACTACTTAGAATGCTTAATAAGATTTTCTGTGATTAGCAAGTATGGTAATTATATGTCTTTAGGTGATATGTGTTTTATGTGCCATATGGTACCAAAACCACACCCAATCTTAGGGCAAGGAAAGCTCAAGGGGATGTGGTAATATTTTCTATTTCAAATGTAATATGGTAATCTTTAAGAACAAAGCTGACTGGTTTGATGTTTTAAGGTTGCTTAAAATGTACTAGAGTTCAACAATTGCATCAAAATAACTGCATCAAAATGTCATACTGTTTTACCATCATGCTAACCTCAAAATCAAAATATCTCAAAGAAAAGTATTTCATATTAGGACAGTTATTCAGAATCATAGTATCAAATTCAGCCAATATAAGCTTTTTAAGCTTGTATTTTAAACAGTTACCCACTCTATAAGTTTAAAAAAAATCACCTTGCTTAAAAATACCTAGAATTACTCTGATTTGAAAGAATTAAATACAACATATTCTCCTAATGAAATATGGATTTTTAAATATACAAGGCAGTTTCCATAAGACTGATAATTTTAAAAAAAAGACTGATATTTACATTCAATTGAAGATATTCAGATACAAAAGGTTTATTAAAATGTATATCAAAAGAGGACTGAGGGCCTTCCCTGGTGGCACAGTGGTTGAGAGTCCGCCTGCCGATGCAGGGGACACAGGTTCGTGTCCCGGTCCGGGAAGATCCCACATGCTGCGGAGCGACTGGGCCTGTGAGCCATGGCCGCTGAGCCTGCGCGTCTGGAGCCTGTGCTCCACAACGGGAGAGGCCACAGTAGTGAGAGACCCGCGTACCAAAAAAAAAAAAAAAAAAAAAAGGACTGATATTGTTAGTGGCAGCTATGGTAGCAGAAAAAATAAAGTCTCCAGTATTGGAGGAAGAAGCATAGATAATGAAGAATGGTGTTAATATTTCTACAGATTCTTGATGTTTTCTGTAGAATGTAGAGTTGGAGAATCTATCCTTAATCAAAAAAGAAAAAAAATAAATTGCAGAAATATGTCATACTGAGGTTAGATGCACTTCAAGAGTAACTCACTATTAACCCACAATTAGGATTATGAAGGTTGCAGTAAAGCTATAAATTTATTCATATAGAATATAAGTCCCTTCCATCAACTTATGTGAACTGAGAACCATAACAGAGTAGGATGATGTAAAATTCACCTCCTTCCATGAACACATCAAAAATATATCTACATGTGGAACAATTCTCACTGAAAACTAACTGGAAACCAGCAGGAAGACTCCTGTACAACAAAAGCTATAAGATAGTTCCACACGAAATTGGGTAGGAAGGAAACAGACGCAATCAGGTCAAGGCCTGTGGCCCTGGGAGGGGATTCAGAGGAAATGGGAGATTGTATGGATGGAGATCAGCCCTGGGGAGTGAGCGGTTTGAGCCACATATTGGGTGTCACAGTCTGGGTCCCAACAGAGGGCAGAGGTAAGTCAAGCCCCCTTGACTGATTGGAGGGCTGCTGGGACTAACAGGAGAGCTGTGGAAAGTCTATAGTACACTCACTGGGAGCTCAAGAGCACTGGCTTTCTCCCAAGGCAGGCCAGAGAGCACAGATTAAGGACTGCTCCAGTGGCTGCCTGGATTCCAGCCTGAGAGGAGCAAATGCTTCAGTCCCTGCTTACCTCACATTGCAGCTCTATACTGAACTGACGGCTGGCATAAGTAGAGAGTGAGCTCAACTGTGGGGCCCAGAGTTGACTTAGAACCAGGCAACAACTGAGCTGGGCAGGGGAAGCCACTGCAGACACTTATACAGGCGGAGCATCAGAGGTAGTCCTGATCTCTGACTGAGGCCAGATCACCAAAGCCCACAACCTGAAAAACTTTTAGAGAACATGCAGACCCTGCCTGCCTTATGGCATGGTGCCACAACAGGGTGGGAGTGGCAGAGGCTGAAGGGCGTGATCAGGTGTAAGGGATGAAAGAACTCAGACTCTAAGATGCCTCTGAGCAGAGTGGGGCAGCCATTACTGACACTTGCACAGATGGTGCATCAGAAGCAGTCCAGACACCTGTCTGCTGCTTGCCTGCTGCAGCCCAAACCTCATCACCAGTTAAAAGCCTGCATGGCCTGTCTCACTCCAGCACTGCTCCCCTCTGGGTTAAGTGTGCCAGTGCTGGAAAAGAGAATAGCACACACATAAATGGAACAGAGCCACCTTGGATCTGAATCTCAGGGCTTCTGCTCCAGCAACTTGAGATCTGACACTGCCTGAAATAGGGCAGTGACAGCCACTGAGCAGAGGAGAATCCTCACCTAATACTTGGCTCTGTCCCTAGCTCCTCCATCTCCAGCTTTACCTGCTACCAGAGTGTTACCTGCCAGCACACCTTGCAGAATGATGTGACTTGCATTGACATCAAATCTGGTTCTCCCACCAAAGGCACTGGGCACATGAACAGTGTATGGAGATGCTCCCACATAAGGACACACCTTAAGGACTGCAATGGTTAACTGTTTTACCTAAATTCATAGAAACAGAGAAAGTTAAGGAAAATAAGAAGATGGAGGAACATGTCTCAACTGCAAGAGCAAAAGAAATTGCCTGAAAAATTAAATAATGAAACATAAATAAACAATTTACAGGATGAAGAATTCAAACTATTAGTAATAAGAATGCTCACTGAATTAGGGAAAATAATAGATTAATACAGAATTTTAAGAATGAGGTAGGAAATATAAAAAGAGCTGGTCAAAACTGAAGAATACAATAACAGAAATGAAAAACACACTAGAAGGAATGAATAGCAGACTAAGTGATGCAGAAAAATGCATAAATGATTTGGAAGATAAAATAATGGAAATCAACCAATCAGAACAGCAAGAAGATAAACAAGAAGTTAGAAGAGTTTAAGAGATCTTTCGGATAATATGAAGGATGCCAACATTCCCATTATAGGGACACCAGAAGGAGAAGAGAGAGAGAAGAGGATTGAAAATATATCTGATGCAATTATGGCTGAAAATTTCCAAAAAACTGAAGAAGAAAAGAGATTTCCAGGTATGGGAAGCAAAAAGGCTCCTAAAGAAGATGAACCCAAACAGACCCACACCAAGACATATAATAATTAAAATGACAAATGTTAGATAAAGAAAGAAGTCAAAAAACAACAAGAGAAAAACAAAGAGTCATATACAAGGAAAATCCCATAAGGCTATCAGCTGATTTTTCTGCAGAAACTTTGCAGGTCAGAAGGATGTGGCATGATACATTCAAAGTGCCAAAGGGGGAAAAAAAAATACTTGCAACCTAGGATACTCTACTCAGCAAGTTTATCATTTAGGATTGAAGGAGAGATAAGGAACTTCTCAGACCAGCCAAAACTAAGAGGGTTTGGCAATATTAAGCCTACCCTAAAAGAAATGTTAAAGGTTCATCTCTAAGTGGAAAAGAAAAGACTATAAAAAGAAGTAAGAATCTACAGGAAAGTACAGATCCCATCAGGAACTGGCAAATGTATAGTAAGGGCTGATAATCAACCACTTAAATAGGTAGAATGAAAATTAAAACACAAAAAATTATAAAAGCAACTATAACAACAATAAACAGTGAAGAGATAAAGAGATGTGAAATATGCCATCAAAAACACAGAAGGTGGGGTAGAGGAGTAAAAAAATATAGATCTTTTCAAATGTGATTGAACTTAAATGACTAATAGTTTAGAACAAGTAGATATAGTAGTAAGTCAATGTATATGAGCTGCACAGTAACCATAAATCAAATACCTACCAAAAATACAGAAAAACTAAAAAGAGTGGAAGACAAGCATACTACTAAGGAAAATTATCAAACCATAAAGGAAGAAACAAAAAGAACAAATTAACAGAGAAGACTTACAAAGCAACATGAAAACAAGTAATAAAATGTCAATAAGTAAATGGATAGGAATAATTAATTTAAACGTCAATGGGAAAAATTGCTCTGATCAAAAGACAGAGGGTGGATGATTGGATAAAAAAAAGGACACTTCTATGTGCTGCCTACAAGAGAAGAAAAAGAAAAAAAAACTATCCTTCTCAAACTATTCCAAAAAAGGTGGAACTGATAGATCATTCCCAAATTCATTCAACACGACCACCATTACCCTAACACCAAAACCAGAAAAAGACACACACACACACACACATACAAAAGAAAATTACAGGCCAATATATTTGATGAATATGGATGTAAAAATCTTCAACAAAATAATATCAAACAAAATGCAACAATACATTAAAAGGATCACGCAACTTGATCTAGTTGGATTTATTCCAGTGACATAAGGATGGTTCCGTATTCACAAATCAATCAGTCTAATACACAACATTAACAAGAAGATAGACAAAAATCAGATGATCATCTCAACAGATGCAGAAAAAGAAGTTGACTTAATTCAACATACATTCATGATAAAAACTGTAATCAGGAACAAGATAAGGATGTACACTCTTCACACTTCTATTTAACATAGTATTGGAAGTCCCAGCCATAGCAATGGGACAAGAAAAATACTAATAAAAGGCATCCAAAATGGAAGGGAAGAAGTAAAACTGTCACTATTTGAAGATGACATGATACTATATATAGAAAACCCTAAAGTCTCCACCAGAAGACTATGAGAACTAATAAATGAATTCAGTCAATTTGCAGAATACAAGATTAATATACAGAAATCTGTTGCTTTTCTATACACTAATAAGAGCCATCAGAAAGAGAAAGCAAAAAAAAAACTTGCTTAAATCAGAGCAAAAAGAAAAAAATATATATAACTAGAAATAAACTTCACCAAGGAGGTGAAAGACCTATACTCTGAAAACTATAAAATGTTGATGAAAGAAATTAAAGATGATACAAATAAATCAAAATCAATCCCAATTTCTTAGAATGGAAGAATTAATGTTGTTAAATGTCCATAGTATCCAAAGCAATCTACAGATTTAAGACAATCTCTATCAAAATATCCATGACATTTTTCACAGAAGTGGAACAAATAATCCTAAAATTTATATAGAAACACAAAAGACCCTGACTTATCAAAACAATCTTGAGAAAAAAGAACATAGGTGGAGGTCATGCTCCCTGACTTCATAGTGTAGTATAAAGGTGCTGTAATCATAACTGCATGATATTGGCACAAAAGAAAGACACATAGTTCAATGGAAGAGAGCAGCGAGCCTGGAAATAAACCTACACAATAATGGTCAATTAATGTATGACATAGATAAAAGAATATACAATGGAAAATAGAGTCTCTTCAATAAGTGGTGCTGAGAAAATTGGACAGATATATATAAAAGGATGAGATTAGAACATTTCCTTGCACCATATACAAAAATTAATTAAAAATAGATGAAAGACCTAAATGTAAGGCCCCAAACCATAAAACTCCTAGAAAAGAACATAGAACACTTTTTGACATAAATCAATCATAGCAATATATTTTTGGATCTGTCTCCTAAGATGAAAGAAATAAAAGCAAAAATAAACAAGTGGAACCTAATTAATCTTAAAATCTTTTGAAAAGGAAACCACCAACAAAAAGAAAATACCATCAACAAAAAGGAAACCATCAACAAAAGAAAAGGCAACCTCCTGAATGGGAGAAAATATTTGCAAATGATATGACCATTAAGGGGTGAATATCCAAAATATATAAATAGCTCATATAAGTCAATATAAAATATTGAATAAAATATGGGCCAAAGACCTGAATTGTCATTTTCCAAAGAAGGAATACAGATGACTAACAGGCACATGAAAAGATACTCAACATTGTTAATTACTAGCAAAATGCAAATTGAAACCACAATGAGATATCACCTCACACCTGTCAGAATTGTTATCATCACAAAGTAACAAATGATGGCCAGGATGTGGAGAAGAGGGAACCATTGTACAGTTTGTGGGAATGTAAGTTTTTGCACCATCTATGGAGAAAAGTATGAAATTTCTTCAAAAAATTAAAAATACAACTTCCATATGATACAGCATTTCCACTCTTGGATATATATTTGAAAAAATTGTAAACATTAATTCAAAAAGATACATGCACCCCAAAGTTCAGAGCAGCATCATTTACAAGTCCATGATATGGAAGCATCCCAAATGTCCATCAATAGATGAATGGATAAATAAGATGTGATTATTTATAGATATATCATATATATATATATATATATATATATATATATATATAATGGAATATTACTCAGCCATTAAAAACAATGAAATTCTGCCACATGCAGCAATATGGATTGACCTATAATGTATTATGTTTAGTGAAATAAGTCAGACAGAGCATGACATATAATGTATGCTATCACTTCTATGTGGAATGTAAAACATAAATATGTATATAACAAAACAGAAACAGACCACAGGTATAGAAAAAACTAGTGGTTACCAGTGGGGAGAGGGTAAGGGGGTGGGGCAAGATAGGAATATGGAATTAAGAGATACCAGCTACTGTATAAAATCTAGATAAACAACAAGGATATATTGTCCACCACAGGGAAATATAGACACTATTTTCTGATAACTTTAAATGGAGTACAATATATTAAAATATTGAATCACTATACTGTACACCTGAAACTAATATAATACTGCAAATCAACTGTATTTCAATAAAAAAGAGAAATGCTGGTAGTAGGAAGTTAGTGCATTTTACTTCATTTAACTTTTAATTATTTTGTCTTACCTATTTGTCACAGAAAATAAGCACATGGAACCAAATAAGCTGAACTTGCAAAATGACTAAAGGGCAAGAGTGTATGAAGGGTGCAGGTTAACATTTAGTTGATGGTCATGATAATGATAGCTACAAAAGACTCATTTCTGAACATAAATCATGTTTTCTAAGAACATTAATTATATCCTCAGTACTTACAAGGAAATCACCAGTGCTACCTTTTGCAGTCCATCTCATTTTGATAAGGAGATAATTGAGACCCTGATCTTTAATTTCTGATCTGTGTGTAGAGCAAAATGAAATTCTCCTGCAATGTATTTGTATTTTGCTTTACTTGCACTGATTTTATCTGCGTTTATTATTGTTATTTTATTCTCAAAAAGTTTTCTTTCATTGGAAGATTTTTAAAAACTATTTTATTTTGAAAATCTTAATTATAAATTCACAGGAAGTTGCAAAGATAGTATAAAGTCACCATGTACCTTTCACTCAGTTTCCCCAGTGGTTACATCTTGCATAATTATAGTGTAATATCAAAATCAGGAAGTGGACATTGGACAATATATCTATACAATTCTATGTCAATTTACTACATGTGTAGGTGTGTGTAACTAGCATAGCAATCAAGATACAGTACTTTTATCTCACCACAAAGGTATCTGTCATGTTACTCCTTTATTATTCACCCACCTTCTTCCCCCTACCCCCAAACCCTTACAACTGCTAATCTGTTCACCATATCTATAGCTTTGTTATTTTGAGAAAGTTATATACATGATAACATATATAATGTGACATTATGAGATTGGCCTATTTTATGGTGATCTGTTCCATTGATTTTTATGTTTATCCCTTCACTAGTACCACACAGTTTTGATTATTAGTACCTCCAAAAGAGGCCTTAAAAACCTTTAGAGTTATTCCTCCCAGTTTATTCTTCTTATTTGAAATTGATTAGGATATTCTAAATTACTGTCTTTCCAAATACATTTTAGAATAATTTTGTTTACAAAAATCTTGTTTAGATTTTCATATGAATTACATTAGATCTACTTATAACTTTGAACTGACATCTTTAGATGTTCAGTATTTACATCCATGAATACAGTATATCTCTCTATTTTATAAAAGATGTTTTTTGATTTATTCTTATTCTCTAAAGTGCTATTCTCCTTTATTCTTTAGCCTTGTTAGATTTCCTCATTTTCTCCCTTTCTAATTTACTGAATACCTGAATAGGGGAAATATAATTCTTCTTGACACTTTATCTACAAAATAGACAAAGAAAGAAGACTAAGACTTTATACATACATGCAACAAATAGCTAATCACTTTGAAAAAAATCTTGATTTTGCAACTAGCTAGAGTAACAGACAGTCAAAATTAATCTAGGCAAATAATACCATTAGCCTACAATGTAGCCCAGATATTTCACTATCACCATAGAAATATATACTAAAATATTCAGAGGAACCAGAGAGATCGTTCATTTAAGAAGTTCACAAATGTCAGTTCCTGATCTGGGAAGCTTTCAAATGAAGGTTTTTTTTTTTAGTGTGAGGTTTTTTTTTTTTGCGGTACACGGGCCTCTCACCGCTGTGGCCTCTCCCGCTGCGGAGCGCAGGCTCTGGACGCGCAGGCCCAGTGGCCACGGCTCATGAGCCCAGATGCTCCGTGGCATGTGGAGTCCTCCTGG
This sequence comes from Leucopleurus acutus, assembly GCF_964270905.1. Taxonomy (NCBI): domain Eukaryota; kingdom Metazoa; phylum Chordata; class Mammalia; order Artiodactyla; family Delphinidae; genus Leucopleurus; species Leucopleurus acutus. Next base: position 75,369,822 of record NC_139148.1, read on the forward strand.
ACCGGGGCACGAACCTGTGCCCCCTGCATCGGCAGGCGGATTCTCAACCACTGTGCCACCAGGGAAGCCCTTAGTGTGAGTTTTTAATTTTACATTTTAATTGTTGTAAAATATACAAAACATAGTATTTATCATTTTAACCATTCATAGTTATACAATTCATAAATTCATTCATAAATATACAATGGCATTAACACATTGTCAATGCTTTGCAGCCATCACCATAGTTTATTCCACAATATTTTTATCATCCTCAACAAAACTCTGTGTCCATTAAATAATACATAACATTATCTGCCTCCAACAACCTCTTGTAAACTCTATTCTACTTTTTGTCTCTATGAATTTGACTTTTCTAGGTACCTCACATAAGTATAATCATACAATATTTGTCATTATATGACTGGGTTATTTCACTTACTGCGATGTTTTAAAGGGTCATACACAGTGTAGCATGTATTAAAATATCATTCCTTTTTATGGCTGAGTTGTATTCTGTTCTGTGAATGTACCACTTTCGTTTATCCATTCATCTATTTATGGACACTTGGGTTCTTTCCATCTTGTGGCTATTGTGAATAATGCTGCTATGTACATGAGTGTACAAGTATCAGTTTAAGCCCTTGCTTTCAATTATTTGTTTTTCTTTTTTCTTTTTTAGAAGATGTTGGGGGTAGGAATTTATTAATTAATTAACTTATTTTTTCTGTGTTGTGTCTTTGTTTCTGTGTGAGGGCTTTCTCTAGTTGTGGCAAGCAGGGGCCATTCTTCATCGCAGTGCGTGGGCCTCTCACTATCGCGGCCTCTTGCTGTGGAGCACAAGCTCCTGAAGCGCAGGCTCAGTAGCTGTGGCTCACGGGCCTAGTTGCTCCGCAGCATGTGGGATCCTCCCAGACCAGGGCTCAAACCCGTGTCCCCTGAATTAGCAGGCAGATTCTCAACCACTGCGCCACCAGGGAAGCCCTCAATTATTTTTGATATATACTCAGGAGAGGAATTTCTGGGTCATATAATGGTACTATGTTTAAACATTTTAAACACTTCCACACTCTTCTTTCCAGTGACCTCACCAACTTACATTTCCACCAGCAATGAACAAGAATTCTGATTTCTCCACATCCTCGTCAATATTTGTCATTTTCTGTTTTTATTATACCCATCCTAGTACGTTTGAAGTGCTATTTCATTGTGGTTTTGATTTGCATTTCCCTTAAAAATAATAATGTTAAGGATCTTTTCATGTCTTTATTGTCCATTTGTATATATTTGGTGTCTGTCTATTCAAGTGTCTATTAAAGTCCTTTGCCCGTTTTTGAATTGGATTGTTTCTTTGTTGTTAAACTGTAAGGATTATTTATATATTGTGGATGTTATTCCTTAATCAGATATATAATTTGACAATAATTTATCCCATTCAGTAGCTTATCCTTTTGTTTCTTGATATAATCTTTTCATACACAAAAGTTCTTAATTGTGAGGAAGATCAATTTATCTTGTTTTTCTTTTTATCCTGTGCTTTTGGTATAGCATTCATAAAGTTAGCCATATCCAATGTCATGAAGATTTTTTGCATTGATTTATTCTAAGAGATTTATAGGTTTAACTCAAGTTTGTCTTTGATTCATTTTGTTAATTTTTGTGTATTGAGTAAGATAAAGTTCTAACTTCATTTTTTGGCATGTGGATATAGTTTTTCCAGTACAGTTTATTGAAAACACTGTCCTTTCACAGTTGAATAGTCTTAAAACCCTTTTCAAAAATTAATTCATCATTTATATGAGAGTTTGTTTCTAGCCTCTCTATTCTATTGGTCTGTATGTTTGTCATTACACCAGTACCATATTGTTTTAATTACTGTAAAATTACAGGAAGTTTTGAAGTTTGGTAGTGTGACTACTCTAACTTTATTCTTCCTTTTTAAGATTTTTTAGGCTATTCAGGGCCTCTTGGTCCAATATGAATTTGAGGATTGTTTTTTTCATTTATGTGAAAAGGCTGTTGAAATTTAACAGGGATTGCATTAAATCTGTAGATTGCTTTGAGTAGTATGGACATTTTAAGTCACTCTATTCATGAAACAAAATATCTTTCCATTTATTTAGGTTTTTTAATTTCTTTCATCAGTGTTTCATAGATATTAAAGCAGCACTCTTTCACCTCATTGACTAGATTTAATGCAAAAAATTTTATTATTTTAGATGCTATTGTAAATAAAACTGATTTCTATTTTTTAATTGAAATATAGTTGATTTATAATATTGTGTTATTTTCAGGTGTACACCAAAGTGATTAAGATAGATATATATATATAAAACAATATATATATTTCAGATTATTTTCCATTATAGGTCATAGCAAGATATTGAATATAGTTCCCTGTGCTATACAGTAAACCTTTATTGCTTACCTATTTTATGTATGGTAGTTTGTATCTATTAATCCCATATTTCTAATTTATCCCTCCCACCCACTTCTTTTCCCCTTTGGCAACCATAAGTTTGCCTTCTATATCTGTGAGTCTGTTTCTGTTTTGCATATAAATTCATTCATATTATTTTTTAGATTCCACATATAAATGATATCATATATTTGTATTTTTCTGTCTGACTTACTTCACTTAGTATAATATGCTCAAGTCCATCCATGTTGCTACAAATGGCAATATTTCATTCTTTTTTAAGGCTGAGTAATATCCAACTGTATATATATATATATATATATATATATATATATATATATATACACACATACACACACCAGATCTTCTTAAGCCAATCATCTGTTGATGGGCTCTTGGGTTGTTTCTATGTCTTGGCTATTGTAAATAGTGTTGCTATGAATATAGGGGTGTATGTAACTTTTTGAATTACAGTTTACTCCAGATATATGCCCAGGAGTGGAATCAGTGGATCATATGGTAACTCTATTTTTAGTTTCTTAAGGAACCTCCTTACTGTCCCCAGTAGTGACTGCAGCAATTTACATTCCCACCAACAGCGTAGGAGATTTCCTCTTCTACACACCTTCTTCAACCTTTATTATTTGTAAACTTTTGGTGATAGCCATTCTGACCAGTGTGAGGTGATACCTCATTATGGTTTTGATTTTCATTTCTCTAGTCATTAGTAATGTTAAGTACCTCTTCATGTGCTTGTTTGCCATCTGTATGGCTTCTTTGGATACATGTCTATTTAGGTCGTCTGCCCATTTTTTGATTGGGCTGTTTGCTTATTCAATATTGAGTTGTATGAGCTGTGAATCTGATTTCTTAATTTATTTTTCAGATTGTTCACTGCTAGTTTGAAGAAACACAACTGATTTTTTTTTTTTTTTGCGGTATGCGGGCTTCTCACTGTTGTGGCCTCTCCCCTTGTGGAGCACAGGCTCCGGGCACGCAGGCTCAGCGGCTATGGCTCACAGGTCCAGCCGTTCCATGGCATGTGGGATCCTCCCAGACTGGGACACGAACCCGCATCCCCCGCATCAGCAGGCAGACTCTCAACCACTGTGCCACCAGGGAAGACCCACAACTGATTTTTGAGTGTGGATCAGGTACACTGCAACTTCATTGCATTCATTTATTAGTGCTACTCTCTTTCTTGTGGATTCTTTGGGAATTTCTTTTTTTTTTTAATTGGAATATAATTGCTTTACAATGTTGTGTTAGTTTCTGTTGTACAATGAAGTGAATCACCTATATGTATACACATATCCCCTCCCTTGTGAACCTCCATTACCCCCCACCCCACCCATCTAGGTCATCACAGAGCGCTAAGCTGAGTTCTCTGTACAATACAGCAGGTTCCCCCTAGCTATCTATTTTACACATGGTAGTGTATTTACGTCAAACCTAATCACCCAGTTCATCCCACCCTCACCTTCCCCCTGTGTCTACACATCCGTTCTCTATGTCTGCCTTTCTATTCCTGCCTTGCAATTAGGTCCATCTGTACCATTTTTCTAGATTCCACACATATGTATTAATATATGATATTTGTTTTTCTCTTTCTGACTTACTTTGCTCTGTATGACAGACTCTAGGTCCATCCAAATCTCTACAAATGATTCAATTTCATTTCTTTCTATGGCTGAATAATATTCCATTATATATACGTACCACATCTTTATCCATCCATCCATTTATGGACATTTAGGTTGTTCCCCTTTCCTGGCTATTGTAAATAGTGCTGCAATGAATATTTTGGTACATAAATCTTTTTAATTATGGTATTCTCAGGGTATATGCTCAGTAGTGGGATTGCTGGGTCATATGGTAGTTCTATTTTTAGTTCTTTTAAGGAATCTCCATAGTGTTCTCCATAGTGACAGTATCAATTTACATTCCCACAAACAGTGCAAGAGGGTTCCCTTTTCTCCACACCCCCTCCAGCATTTATAGCTTGTAGATATTTTGATGATGACCATTCTGACTGGTGTGAGGTGATACTTCACTGTAGTTTTGATTTGCAATTCTCTAGTAATTAGCGATGTTAAGTTCCCTTTCATGTGCTTCTTGGCCATCTATATGGCTTCTTTGGATGAATGTCTATTTAGGTCGTCTGCCCATTGTTTGATTGGGTTGTTTTTTCATTCAGTATTGAGTTGTATGAGCTGTGAAACTGATTTCTTTATTTTTCAGATTGTTCACTGTTAGTTTGTAGAAATACAACTGATTTTTAAGTGTGGATCAGATACCCTGAAACTTCAGTGAACTCATTTTTAGTGCTAATCTCTTGTGGATTCTTTTGGAATTTCTATATATAAGATTATCTCATCTGAGAATAAAGTTATACCAATTCCTTGATAATTTGTATGCATTTCAATTCTTTTTTGTCTAATACCTCTGGTTATAACGTCCAGTATAACGTTGAATGGCAGCAATAAAAACATATATCCTTGTCTTGTTCCTTATTTTAGGGATACTTTTTCAGTCTTACATCATTGAGCATAATATTAACTATGGGGTTTTTTAATGTATAAATTCTTTTATCACATTGATGAATTTTCTTTCAATTCATAGTTTTCTGAGAATTATTTATCATGAAAGAGTGTTGGATTTTGTTGAATATATTTTCTGAATCAATTACGATGATCATATGATTCCCCTGTTTTTCTACTAAATTAATATATTGCATTAATTTTCTTATGTTAAACAAACCTGCATTCCTGGGAAAGGTCCCACTTTGTCAAAGTAATTAATTCTTTTTAATATGCTATTGGATTACATTTGCTAATATTTTGTTGAGGATTTTTGTCTCTATATTCATAAGGGATACTGGCCTGTGGTTTTATTTTCTGTGATTTTTTGTATGGTTTTGGTATCAGACTAATGCTAGCCACCTAGAATGAATTATGAAAAGCTCCCTCCTGCTCATTTTTTGCAAGAAATTGAGAAGATTTTTGTTAATCTTTGTATAATTCCCCAATAAAATCATCTGGTCCAGGACTTTTCCTTACTGGGAATGTTTTGATTATTAATTCAGTATTTTCACTTGTTACAGGTATGATGAAATTTTCTTTGGATTTTTGAGTCAATTTATATGATTTGTGTGTTTTCAGAAATTTGTCTATTTCATCTAGGTTATCTAATTTATTGGCCAAGAATTTTTCATATTATTCTCTTACAAATATTTTTATCTTCATATGGTCATAAGTAATGCTCTGTCTTCCATTTTGTATTTTAGTTATTTGCATTTTCTCCTGTTATCTAGCTAAAGGTTTGTCAATTTTGTTGATCTTTTCAAAGAACAAAATTTTACAATCATTAATTTTTCTCTATTATTTTTCTATTCTCTATTTCATTTTTCTTTATAATAATATTTATTATTACATTCCTTCTAATAGATTTGAGATTAACTTGCTCTACTTTTTGTAGTTCTTTAAGAGGTAAGGTTAGGTTGGTGATTGGAGATCTTTATTCATTCCTAACATAGGCATTTAAAGGCATAAATTTTCCTCTAAGCACTGCTTTCATTGCATACCATAAGTTTTGATATATTTTCATTGCCTTTAAATATTTTCTAATTTCTATTGTGATTTCTTCTAGAACACACTGTTTTATTGAAGAGTATGCTGTTTAATCTTCACAGACTTGTAAATTTTCCACTTTTATTCTATTATGGATTTTTTTGAACATCTTTATTAGAGTATAATTGCTTTACAATGGTATGTTAGTTTCTGCTTTATAACAAAGTGAATCAGTTATACATATACATATGTTTCCATATCTCTTCCCTCTTGAGTCTCCCTCCCTCTCACCCTCCCTATCCCACCCCTCTAGGTGGTCACAAACCACCGAGGTGATCTCCCTGTGCTCTGCAGCTGCTTCCCACTAGCTATCTATTTTAGGTTTGATAGTGTATATATGTCCATGCCATTATCTTACTTTGTCAGAGCTTATCTTTCCCCTTCCCCATATACTCAAGTCCATTCTCTAGTAGGTCTGTGTCTTTATTCTCGTTTTGCCCCAGGTTCTTCATGACTTTTTTTTCCCCCTTAGATTCCATATATATGTGTTAGAATACAGTATTTGTTTTTCTCTTTTTGACTTAATTCACTCTGTATGACAGACTCTAGGTCCATCCACATCCCTATAAGTAATTCAATTTCGTTCCTTTTTATGGCTGAGTAACATTCCATTGTATATATGTGCCGCATCTTCTTTATCCATTCATCTGTTGATGGACACTTAGGTTGCTTCCATGTCCTGGCTATTGTAAATAGAGCTGCAATGAAAATTGTGGCACATCACTCTTTCTGAATTATGGATTTCTCAGGGTATATGCCCAGTAGTGGGATTGCTGGGTCGTATGGTAGTTATAATTTTAGTATTTTAAGGAACCTCCATAGTGTTCCCATAGTGACTGTATCAATTTACATTCACACCAACAATGAAAGAGGGTTCCCTTTCCTCCACACCCTCTCAAGAATTCATTGTTTGTAGACTTCCTGATGATGGCCATTCTGACTGGTGTGAGTTGATACCTCATTGTAATTTTGATTTGCCTTTTTCTAATGGTTAGTGATGTTGAGCATTCTTTCATGTATTTGTTGGCAATCTGTATATCTTCTTTGGAGAGATGTCTATTTAGGTCCTCTGCCCATTTTTGGATTGGGTTGTTTGTTTTTTTTGTTGTTGAGCTGCATGAGCTGCTTGTATATTTTGGAGATTAGTCCTTTTACAGTTGCTTCATTTGCAAATATTTTTTCCCAGTCTGAGCATTGTCTTTTGGTCTTGTTTATGGTTTCCTTTGCTGTGCAAAAGCTTTGAAGTTTCATTAGATTCTATTTGTTTATTTTTATTTCCATTTCTCTATGAGGTGGGTCAAAAAGGATCTTGCTGTGATGTACATCATAGAGTGTTCTTCCTATGTTTTTCTCTAAGAGTTTGGACTTACATTTAGGTCTTTAATGCATTTTGAGTTTATTTCTGCATATGGTGGAAGGGAGCACTCTAATTTCATTCTTTTACATGTAGCTGTCCTATTTTCCCAGTAACACTTATTGAAGAGACTGTCTTCTCTATTTTATATTATTGCCTCCTTTATCAAGTATAAGGTGACCATACATGCATGGGTTTACCTCTGGAGTTTCTATCCTGTTCCATTGATCTATATTTCTTTTTTTGTGCCAGTACCATACTGTCTTGATTACTGTGGCTTTATAGTATAGTCTGAACTCTGGGAGCCTGATTCCTTAAGCTCTGTTTTTCTTTCTCAAGATTGCTTTGCCTATTCAGGGTCTTTTGTGTTTCCATAAAATTTGTGAAAAATTTTTCCTAGTTCTGTGAAAAATGCCATTGGTAGTTTGATAGGGATTGCATTGATTCTGAGATTGCTTTGGGTAGTAGAGTCATTTTCACAATATTGGTTCTTCCATTCCAAGGACATGGTATATCTCTCCATCTGTTTGTATCATCTTTAATTTCTTTCATCAGTGTCTTATAATTTTCTGCATACAGCTTTCTTGTTAACTTAGGTTTGTTCCTACGTATTTTGTTTTTTATGTTGCAGTGGCAAATGGGAGGGTTTTCTTAATTTCTCTTTCAGATATTTCATCATAGGTGTATAGAAATGCAAGTTGTTTCTGTGCATTAATTTTGTATCCTGCTACTTTACCAAATTCATTGATTAGCTCTAGTGGTTTTCTGGTAGCATCTTTAGGATTCTCTATGTATAGTATCATGTCATCTGCAAACAGTGACAGCTTTACTTCTTCTTTTCTGATTTGGATTCTTTTTATTTCCTTTTCTTCTCTGATTGCTGTGGCTAAATCTTCCAAGACTATGTTGAATAAGAGTGGTGAGAGTGGGCAACCTTGTCTTGTTCCTGATCTTAGTGGAAATGCTTTCAGTTTTTCACCATGTTGAAAAACGGTGTTGGTTGTGGGTTTGTCATATATGGCCTTTATTATGTTGAGGAAAGTTCCCTTTATGCCTAATTTTTGGAGCATTTTTATCATAAATTGGTGTTGAACTTTGTCTAAAGCTTTTTCTGCATCTATTGAGATGATCATATTGTTTTTCTCCTTCCATTTGATAGTGTGGTATATCACATTGATTGATTAGTGTATAATGGAGAATCCTTGCATTCCGGGGATAAACTCTACTTGATCATGGTGTACAATCCTTTTAATTTGCTGTTGGATTCTGTTTGCTAGTCTTTGGTTGAGGATTTTTGCATCTATATTCATCAGTGATATTGGCCTTTAGTTTTCTTTTTATGTGACATCTTTGTCTGGTTTAGGTATCTGGGTGATGGTGGCCTCGTAGAATGAGTTTGGGAGTGTTCCTCCTCTTATATTTTGAAGAGTTTTGGAAGGATAGGTGTTAGATCTCTAAATGTCTGATAGTATTCACCCGTGAAGCCGTCTGATCATGGGGTTTTTATTGCTGAAAGATTTTTATTCACAGTTTGAATTTCAGTGCTTGTGATTGCTGTTTTTATATTTTCTCTTTCTTTCTGGTTCAGTCTCAGAAGGTTGTGCTTTTCTAAGAATTCATCCATTTCTTCCAGGTTGTCCTTTTTATTGGCATATACTTGCTTGTAGTAATCTCCCATGATCCTTTGTATTTCTGTACTGTCAGTTCTTACTTCACCTTTTTCACTTCTAATTGTGTTTTAGTCTTTTTCCTTCTTTTCTTGATGAGTCTTGCTAATGGTTTATCAATTTCGTTTATCTTCTCAAAGAACCAGTTTTAGTTTTATTGGTCTTTGCTATTGTTTCCTTCATTTCTTTTTCATTTATTTCTGATCTGAATTTTACGATTTCTTTCCTTCTACTAATTTGGTTTTTTGTTCTTCTCTCTCTAATTGTTTTAGTTTAAGCATAGGTGTGTAGGTGTGTTTTTTTTCTTGTTTATTGATGTAGGATTTTATTGCTATAAACTTCATCTTACAACTTCTTTCACTGAACCCCATAGGTTTTGCATCATCATCTTTTCATTGTCATTTATTTCTAGGTATTTTTGATTTCTTCAGTGATCTCTTCATTATTTTGTAGTGTATTATTTAGCCTCCATATGTTTGTATTTTTTACAGTTTTTTTTTCCTGTAATTGATATGTAGTCTCATAGCATTGTGGTCAGGAAAGTTACTTGATACGATTTCAATTTTCTTAAATTTACTAAGGCTTGATTTGTGACACAAGATGTGATCTATCCTGGAGAATGTTCCTTGAGTGTTTGAAAAGAAAGTGTATTCTATTGTTTTTGGATGGAATGTCCTATAAATATCAATTAAGTCCATCTTGTGTAATGTATCCTTTAAAGCTTGTGTTTCCTTTTTTATTTTCATTTTGGATTATCTGTCCATTGGTGAAAGTGGACAGAGTCCCCTACTATGATAATGTTACTGTCAATTTCCCCTTTTATGGTTGTTATTATTTGCCTTATGTATTGCGGTGTTCCTATGTTGGGTGCATAAATATTTACAATTGTTATATCTTCTTCTTGGATTGATTCATTTGCTGTTATGTACTTTCTTACTTTGTCTCTGTAACAGACTTTATTTTAAAGTCTATTTTGTCTGATATGAGAATTTCTACTCCAACATTCTTTTGATTTCCAGTTGCATGTAATATCTTTATCCATTCCCTCACTTTCAATCTGTATGTGTCCCTATGTCTAAAGTGGGTTTCTTGTAGAGAGTATATATCTGGGTCTTTTTTGGTATCCATTCAGCCAGTCTATGTCTTTTGTTTTGATCATTTAATCCATTTATGTTTAAGGTAATTATCGATATGTATGTTCTATTACTGTTTTCTTAATTGTTTTCTGTTTGTTATTGTAAGTCTTTTCCTTCTCTTGTGTTACCTGCCTAGAGAAGTTCCTTTAGCATTTATTGTAGATCTGGTTTGGTGGTGCTGAATTCTCTGAACTATTGCTTGTCTGTAAAGTTTTGAATTTCTCTGTCAAATCTCAATGAGATCCTTGCTGGGTAGAGTAATCTTGGTTGTAGGTTTTTCCCTTTCATCACTTTAAATATGTCCTGTCACTCCCTTCTGGCTTGCAGATTTCCTGCTAAAAATTCAGCTGTTAACCTTATGGGGATTCCCTTGTGTGTTATTTGTTGCTTTCCCTTGTGACTTTTAATATTTTTTCTTCGTATTTAATTTTTAATAGTTTGATTCATATGTGTCTTTGCATGTTTCTCCTTGGATTCATCCTGCATGGGCATCTATGCTGTCTGGACTTGACTGAGTGTTTCCTTTCCCATGTTAGGGAAGTTTTCAACTATAATCTCTTCAACTATTTTCTCAGACACTTTCTTTTCCTCTTCTTCTTCTGGTACCCCCATAATTCGAATGTTGGTGCATTAAGTGTTGTCCCAGAAGTCTCTGAGACTATCCTTAATTCTTTTCATTCTTTTTTTTTTTATTCTGCTCTGTGGTAGGTATCTCCACTATTTTGTCTTCCAGGTCACTTATCCATTCTTCTGCCTCAGTTATTCTGCTATAGATTCCTTCTAGAGAACTTTTAATTTCATTTATCATGTTGTTAATCATTGTTTGTTTGCTCTTTAGTTCTTCTAGGTCCTTGTTAAGCATTTGTATTATTTTCTCCATTCTTTTTACAAGATTTTGGATCATGTTTACTATCTTTACTCTGAATTATTTTTCAGGGATACTGACTATTTCCTCTTCCTTGTTTTGTTTTGGTGGGCTTTTACTTTGCTCCTTCATCTGCTGTGTATTTCTCTGCCTTCTCATTTTGCTTAACTTACTTTGTTTGGGGTCTCCTTTTTGCAGGCTGCAAGTTCATCATTCCCACTGTTTTTGGTGTCTGCCCCCAGTGGGTAATGTTGGTTCAGTGTGTTGTGTAGGTTTCCTGGTGGAGGGGACTGGTGCCTGTTCCTGGTGGATGAGGCTGGATCTTGGCTTTCTGGTGGTCAGGACCGCATCTGGTGGTGTGTTTTTTGGTGTCTGTGAACTTATTATGATTTTAGGCAGCCTCTCTGCTAATGCGTGATGTTGTTTTCCTGTCTTGCTAGTTGTTTGGCATGGGATGCCAAGCACTGTAGCTTGCTGGTCGTTCAGTGGAGCTGGGACTTAGCTTTGAGAGAGAGAGATCTCTGTGAGAGTTCTTGTCAATTGATATTACTTGTGGCTGGGAGGTCTCTGGTGGTCCAGTGTCCTGGACTTAGCTCTCCTACCTCTGAGGCTCAGGCCTGACACCTGACCAGATCATGAAGACCCTGTCAGCCACACAAGTCAGAAGAAAAGGGAGAACAAAAGAAAGAGACATGAAATAAAATAAAGTTATTAAAATAAAAATAAAAATTTATTAAAATGAAAAAATAAAAATTAATTAAGAAAAGGAATGCTACTAAATCAATATACAAATCCCCTAATGATGACAAGTGCTAAAAACTATGCTAAGATAAACATAAAAATCAGAAACTATTCAGTCACATCCAGGAAACCCCAGGTCTCCATTTACTCCCAAAGTCCACAGATTCAGTTTTGGGATGATTCATTTTCTATTCAGGTATTCCACAGATGCTGTGTACATCAAGTTGATTGTGGACATTTAATCCTCTGCTCCTGAGACTGCAAGGAGAAATTTCACTCTCTCTTCTTTGTTCACACAGCTCCTGGGGTTTAGCTTTTGATTTGGCCCCACCTCGGGATGTAGGTCGCCCTCTAGCGTCTGTTTTTCGCCCAGAGAGGAGAAGGTTAAAGGAGCAGCTTATTAGTGGGCTCTGGCTCACTCAGGAAGGGGAGTGGGAGGGGTTCAGAATGTGGGGCGAGCTTTCAGCAGCAGAGGCCATCATGATGTTGCAACAGCTTGAGGCATGCCATTTGTTCCCCCGGGAAGTTGTCCCTGGGTCACAAGACCCTGGCAGTGGTGGGATGCACAGGCTCCCAGGAGGAGAGGTGTGGATAGTGACCTATGCTTGCACACAGGTTTCTTGGTGGCTGCAGCAGCAGCCTTAGCATTTCATGCCTCTCTCTGGTGTCTGCACTGATAGCTGCAGCTCGCGCCAATCTCTGAAGCTCATTTAGGTGATATTCTTAATCTCCTCTCATTGGTCACCCTGAAACAATGGTATCTTGACTCTTAGGCAGTTCCAAACTTTTTGTCGGACTCCCTCTTCATTAGCTGTGGTGCACTAGCCCATTTAGGCTGTGTTCATGCAGCCAATCTCAGTCCTCTCCCTGAGGTCTGTATTCCGAAGCCAGAGCCTCAGCTCCAAACCCTCACCTGCCCCAGCGGCTGAGCAGAAAATCCTCTCGGGCAGCTGAGTGCTGGTCGACACTGATCCTCTGTGTGAGAATCTCTCTGCTTTTCCCTCTGCACCCTTGTTTCTGTGATCTCCTCCGTGGCTCCAAAGCTTCACAGCCCCCCATTCCTCATTTCCTCCAGTGAAGGGGCTTCCTAGTGTGTGGAATCTTTTCCTCATTCCCAGCTCCCTCCCAGAGGTGCAGGCCTCTTCCCTATTCTTTTGTTTCTGTTTTTTTTTTTTTAATTTTCTGTTGCTCTACCCATGTACGTGGCGAGTAACTTGTCTTTTGGGAAGTCTGACATCTTCTGCCAGCATTCAGTAGGTGTTCTGTAGGAGTTGTTCCACATGTAGATGTATTTTTATATATTTGTGGGGAGGAAGGTGATCTCCACATCTTACTCCTCTGCCATCTTGATGGTCATCCTACAATACTGTGTTAATTACTGTAGCCCTGTAGTATAGTTTGAAGTCAGGGAGCCTGATTCCCTCAGTTCCTTCTTTCTTTCTCAAGATTGCATTGGCTCTTCAGGGTCTTTTGTGTTTCCATACAAATTATAATTTTTTTTGTTCTAATTCTCTGAAAAATGCCTTCGACAATTTGCTAGGGATTGCACTGAATCTGTATATTGCTTTATGTAGTGTAGTCATTTTCAAAATGATTCTTCTTATCCAAGAACATGGTATATATCTCCATCTTTTTGTATCATCTTTGATATTTTCATCATTTTCTTATTGTTTTCTGAACACACTTTTTTGTTTCCTTAGGTAGGTTTATTCCTAGGTATTTTATACTTTTGGTTACAATGGTAAATGGGTTTGTTTCCTTAGTTTATCTTTCTGTTCTTCCATTGTTGCTGTATAGGAATGTAAGAGATATTCATGTATTAATTTTGTATCATGCAACTGTACTAAATTCATTGATGAGTTCTAGCAGATTTCTGCTGGCATCTTTATGATTTTCTATGTGTCGTTTCATGTCATTTGCAAACAGTGACAGGTTTATTTTCATTTTCCAAATTGGAGTACTTTCATTTCTTTTCCTTCTCTGATTGCTGTGACTAGGACTTCCATAACTATGTTGAATAATAGTGGAGAGAGTGGATACCCTTGTCTTGTTCCTGCACTTAGAGGAAGTGCTTTCAGTTTTTCAACATTGATAATGATATTTGCTCTGGGTTTGTATATATGACTTTTTTAGGTTGACGTAGTTTTGCTCTATGCTCACTTTCTACAGAGTTGTTCTCATAAAGGGGTGTAGATTTTTTTTTAACATTTCTATTGCAGTATAATTGCTTTACAATGGTGTGTTAGTTTCTGCTTTATAACAAAGTGAATCAGTTATACATATGTTCCTATATCTCTTCCCTCGTGCATCTCCCTCCCTCCCACACTCCCTATGCCACCCTTCTAGGTGGTCACAAACCGAGCTGATCACCATGTGCTATGCGGCTGCTTCCCACTAGCTATCTAATTTACCTTTGGTAGTGTATATATGTCCATGCCATTCCCTCACTTTGTCACAGCTTACCCTTCCCCCTCTCCATATCCTCAAGTCCTTTCTCTAGTAGGTCTCTGTCTTTATTCCCATCTTCCCCTAGGTTCTTCATGATTTTTTTTCCCATTAGGTTCCATATATATGTCTTAGCATACAGTATTGGTTTTTCATTTTCTGACTTACTTCACTCTGTATGACAGACACTATGTCCATCCACCTCACTACAAATAACTCAATTTCGTCTCTCTTTATGGCTGAGTAATATTCCATTGTATATATGTGTCATATCTTCTTTATCCATTCATCTGTTGATGGGCACTTAGGTTGCTTCCATGTCCTGGCTATTGTAAATAGAGCTGCAATGAACATATTGGTGCATGATTCATTTTGACTTATGGTTTTCCCAGGGTATATGTCTAGTAGTGGGATTGCTGGGGCATATGGCAAGTCTATTTTTAGATTTTTAAGGAACCTCCATACTGTTCTCCATAAAGGCTGTATATGAATTTACATTCCCACCAGCAGTGCAAGAGGGTTCCTTTTTCTCCACACCCTCTCCAGCATTAATTGTTTCTAGATTTTTTTGATGATGGACATTCTCACCTGTGTGAGAGGATATCTCATTGTAGTTTTCATTTGCATTTCTCCAATGATTAATGATGTTGAGCATTCTTTCATGTGTGTATTGGCAATCTGTATATCTTCTTTGGAGAAATATCTATTTAGGTCTTCTGCCCATTTTTGGATTGGGTTCTTTGTTTTTTATTGAGCTGCATGAGCTGCTTGTAAATTTTGGACATTAATACTTTGTCAGTTGCTTCATTTGCAAATATTTTCTCCCATTCTAAGGGTTGTCTTTTGGTCTTGTTTATGGTATCCTTTGCTGTGCAAAAGCTTTAAAGTTTCATTAGGTTTATTTTTGTTTTTATTTCCATTTCTCTAGGAGGTGGGTCAAAAAAGATCTTTCTGTGATTTATGTCATAGAGTGTTCTGCCTATGTTTTCCTCTAAGAGTTTGATGGAGTCTTGTCTCATATTTAGGTCTTTAATCCATTTTGAGTTTATTTTTGTGTATGGTGTTAGGGAGTGTTCTAATTTCATTATTTTACATGTAGCTGTCCAGTTTTCCCAGGACCACCTATTGAAGAGGCTGTCCTTTTTCCACTGTACATTCCTGCCTCCTTTACCAAAGATAAGGTGAACATATGTGTGGGGGTTTATCTCTGGGATTTCTATCCTGTTCCATTGATCTATATTTCTGTTTTTGTGCCAGTACCATACTGTCTTGATTACTGTAGATTTGTAGTATAGTCTGAAGTCAGGGAGTTTGATTCCTCCAGTTCCGTTTTTCACTCTCAACATTGCTTTGGCTATTTGGGGTCTTTTATGCTTCCATACAAATTGTGAAATTTTTTGTTCTAGTTCTGTGAAAAATGCCAGTGGTAGTTTGATAGGGATTGCATTGAATCTATAGATTGCTTTGCATAGTAGAGTCATTTTCACAATGTTGATTCTTCCAATCCAAGAACATCTATTTGTAACATCATTAATTTCCTTCATCAGTGTCTTATAATTTTCCACATACACGTCTTTTGGCTCCTTAGGTAGGTTTATTCCTATATATTTTATTCTTTTTGTTGCAGTGGTAAATGGGAGTGATTTCTTAATTTCACATTCAGATTTTTCATCATTAGTGTATAGGAATGCCAGACATTTGTGTGCATTAATTTTTTATCCCTCTACTTTACCAAATTCATTGATTAGCTCTAGTAGTTTTCTGGTAGCATCTTTAGGATCCTCTATGTATAGTATCATGTCATCTTCAAACAGTGACAGCTTTACTTCTTTTCTGATTTGGATTCCATTTATTTCCTTTTCTTCTCTGATTGCTGTAGCTAAAACGTCCAAAACTGTGTTGAAGAATAGTGGTGAGAGTGGACAACCTTGTCTTTTTCCTGATCTTAGTGGAAAGAGTTTCATTTTTTCAACATTCAGGATGATGTTGGCTGTGGGTGTGTCATATATGGCCTTTATTATGTTGAGGAAAGCTCCTCTATGCCTATATTCAGCAGGGTTTTTTTTTTATCATAAATGGGTGTTGAATTTTGTTGAAAGCTTTCTCTGCATCGACAGAGATGGTCATATGGTTTTTCTCCTTCAATTAGTTAATATGGTGTATCACATTGATTGATTTGCATATATTGAAGAATCCTTTCATTACTGGAATAAACCCAACTTGATCACGGTGTATGAAGCTTTTAATGTGCTGTTGGATTCTGTTTTCTAGTATTTTCTTGAGGATTTTTGTGGCTATGTTGTTCAGTGATATTGGCCTCTAGTTTCCTTTCTTTTTGATATCTTTTTCTGGTTTTGGTATCAGGGTGATGGTGGCCTCATAAAATGAGTTTGGGAGTGTTTGTCCTTCCGCCATATTTTGGAGGAGTTTAAGAAGGATAGGTGTTAGCTCTTCTCTAAATGATTGATAGAATTCGCCTGTGAAGCCATCTAGTCCTGGGTTTTGGTTTGTTGGAAGATTTTTAATCACAGTTTCAATTTCAGTGCTTGTGATTGGTCTGTTCATATTTTGTATTTCTTCCTGATTCAGTCTCAGCAGGTTGTGCATTTCTAAGAATTTGTTCACTTCTTCCAGGTTGTCTATTTTATAGGTGTAGTGATGCTTGTAGAAATCTCTCATGATCCTTTGTATGTCTGCAGTTTCAGTTGTTAGTTCCCCTTTTTCATTTTGAATTCTATTGATTTGAGTCTTCTCCCCTTTTTTCTTGATGAGTCTGGCTAATGGTTTATAAATTTTGTTTATCTTCTCAAAGAACAAACTTTTAGTTTTATTGATGTTTGCTATCGTTTCCTTCATTTCTTTTTCTTTAATTTCTGATCTGATTTTTATGATTTTTTTCCTTCTGCTAATTTTGGGTTTTTTTGTTCTTCTTTCTCTATTTGCTTTATTTGCAAGGTTACGTTGCTTGTTTGAGATGCTTCCTATTTCTTAAGGTAGGTTTGTATTGGAATAAAATTCCTTCTTAGAACTGCTTTTGCTGCATCCCATAAGTTTTGGATTGTCGTGTTTTCATTGTCATTTGTCACTTGTTTTTTTTGTGTGTGTATGTGGTACACGGTCCTCTCACTGTTGTGGCCTCTCCTGTGGTGAAGCACAGGTTCCAGACGTGCAGGCTCAGCGCCCATGGCTCAAGGGCCCAGCTGCTCCGTGGCATGTGAGATCTTCCCGGACGGGGTACGAACCCACGTCCCCTGCATCGGCAGGCGGACTCTCAACCACTGTGCTACCAGGAAAGCCCGTCTCTTGGTATTTTTTGATTTCCACTTTGATTTCTTCAATGATCTCTTCGTTATTAAGTAGTGTATTGTTTTGCCTCCATGAGTTTGTATTTTTTACACATTTTTCTGTAATTGATATCTAGTCTCATAGCGTTGTGGTCGGAAAAGATAGTTGATACAATTTCAATTTTCTTAAATTTACCAAGGCATGATTTGTGACCCAATATATGATCTATCCTGGAGGATGTTCCATGAGAACTTGAGAAAAATATGTATTCTGTTGTTTTGGGGTAGAATATTCTATACATATCAATTAAGTCCATCTTGTTTAATATTTCATTTAAAGGTTGTGTTTCCTTATTTTTTTTCATTTTGGATGATCTGTCCATTGGTGAAATTGGGGTGTTAACGTCTCCTACTATGATTTTGTTACTGTCGATTTCCCCATTTATGGCTCTTAGTATTTGCTTATGTACTGAGGTGCTCCTACGTTGGGTGCATAAATATTTACAATTGTTATATCTTCTTCTTGGATTGATCCCTTGATCGTTATATAGTGTCCTTCTTTGCCTCTTGTAATAGTCTTTATTTAAAGTCTATTTTGTCTGATATGAGAATTGCTACTTCAGCTTTCTTTTGATTTCCATTTGCATTGAATATATTTTTCCAACCCCTCACTTTCACTCAGTATGTTTCCCTAGGTCTGAAGTGGGTCTTTTGTAGACAGCATATATAAGAGTCTTGTTTTTGTATCTGTTGAGCCAGTCTGTGTCTCTTTGTGGGAGCACTTAATCCATTTACTTTTAAGGTAATCATCAATATGCATGTTCCTATTCCCATTTTCTTAATTGTTTTGGGTTCATTATTGTAGGTCTTTTCCTTCTCTTGTGATACTTGCCTAGAGAAGTTCCTTTACCTTTTGTTGTAAAGCTGGTTTGGTGTTGCTGAACTCTCTCAGCTTTTGCTTGTCTGTAAAGGTTTTTGTTTCTCCATCAAATCTGAATGAGACCCTTGCTGGGGAAAGTAATCTTTGTTGTAGGTTTTTCTCCTTCATCACTTTAAATATGTCCTGCCAATCCCTTCTGGCTTGCAGAGTTTCTGCTGAAAGATCAGCTGTTAACCTTATGGGGATTCCCTTGTGTGTTATTTGTTGTTTTTCCCTTCCTGCTTTTAATATGTTTTCTTTGTATATAATTTTTGACAGTTTTATTAATATGTGTCTTGGCATATTTCTCATTGGATTTATCCTGTATGGTACTCTCTGTGCTTCCTGGAATTAATTAACTATTTCCTTTCCAATATTAGGGAAGTTTTCAACTACAATCTCTTCAAATATTTTCTCAATCCCTTTCTTTTTCTCTTCTCCTTCTGGGACCCATATAATTCAAATGTTGGTGTGTTTAATGTTGTCCCAGTGGTCTCTGAGACTGTCCTCAGTTCTTTTTATCCTTTTTTTTAATTCTGCTCTGCAGTAGTTATTTCCACTATTTTATCTTCCAGGTCACTTATCCATTCTTCTGCTTCAGTTATTCTCCTATTCATCTCTCCTAGAGTATTTTAAATTTCATTTATTGTGTTTTTCATCATTGCTTGTTTCCTGTTTAGTTCTTCTAGTTTCTTATTAATGTTTCTTGCATTTTCTCTATTCTATTTCCAAGCTTTTGGATCAACTTTACTATCATTATTCTGAATCCTTTTTTATGTAGGCTGCCTATTCTCTCTTCATTTGTTAGGTGTGGTGAGTTTTTACCTTGCTCCTTCTTCTGCTGTGTGTTTTTCTGTCTTCTCAGTTTGCTTATCTTCCCGTGTTTGGGGTCTCCTTTTCGCAGGCTGCAGGTTCGTACTTCCCATTGTGTTTGGTGTCTGTCCCCAGTGGCAAAGGTTGGGTCAGTGTGTTGTGTAGGTTTCCTGGTGGAGAGGAGTAGTGCTTGTATTCTGCTGAAAGAGGCTGCATCTTCTCTTTCTGGTGAACAGGTCCACATCTGGGTGTCTGTGTTGGTGTGTCTGTGGCCTTATTATGATTTTAAGCAGCCTCTCTGCTAATGGATGGGACTGTGTTCCTGTCTTGCTGGTTATTTGACATACATTGTCCAGCACAGTAGCTTGCTGGTCATTGAATGAAGCTGGGTCTTGATGTTGAGATAGAGATCTCTGGGTGATTTTCACCATTTGATTTTACTTGGAGCTGGGAGGTCTCTGGGTGACCAGTGTCCTGAAGTTGGCTCTCCCTCCTCAGAGGCACAGCACAGACTCTTGGTTGGAGCCCCAGGAGCCTTTCATTCACACGGCTCAGAATAAGAGTGAGAAAAAATAGAGAAAAAGAAAGAAATATGATAAAATAAAATAAAGATAAAAGAAGATAAAGTTATTAACATAAAAATAATTATTGATATATAGGAAGTTGGCGGAAGTGTAAGACGCAGAGATCACCTTCCTCCCCACAGATACACCAGAAATACATTTACACGTGGAATAACTCCTACAGAACACATACTTAACGTTGGCAGAAGACCTCAGATCTCCCAAAAGGCAAGAAAGTCCCCACGTTCCTGGATTGGGCAAAAGAAAAAAGAATAAACAGAGACAAAAGGATAGGAGTGGGACCTGCACAAGTGGGAGGGAGCTGTAAATGAGGAAAGGTTTTCACACACTAGGAAGCCCCTTCGTGTGCAGAGACTGCGGGTGGTGGAGGGGGAAAGCTTCGGAGCCATGGAGGAGAGCACAGCAACAAGGGTGCTGAGGGCAAAGCAGAGAGATTCCCGCACAGAGGATCAGTGCCGACCGGCACTCACCAGCCTGAGAGGCTTCTCTGTTCACCTGCCGGGGTGGGCGGGGCTGGATGCTGAGGCTCGGGCTTCAGTCACAGCTCAGAGAGGGGACTGGCGTTGGCATCATGAACAGAGCCTGCAGGGGGTTAGCACACCGCGGCTACCTGGGAGGGAGTCCAGGGAAAAGTCCCGACCTGCCTAAGGGGCAAAAGACTTTTTCTTCCCTCTTTGTTTCCTGGTGCGCTTGGAGAGGCGATAAAGAGCACTGCTTAAAGGAGCTCCAGAGACGGGCGTGAGCTGCGGCTAAAAGTGCAAACAGCAGAGACGGGCATGAGACGCTAAAGCTGCTGCTGCTACTGCCACCAAGAAGCCTGTATGCGAGCACAGGTCACTATCCACAACCATTTTCTGTGGAGTCTGTGCAATCCACCACTGCCAGGGTCCCGGGATTCAGGGACAACTTACCAGGGGGACACATGGTGCACCTCAGGCTGGTGCAATGTCACGACGGCCTCTGTCACAGAAGGCTCGCCCGGCAACCATGCGCTTCCCTCCCCCCAGGCCTGAGTGAGCCATAGTCCCTGAAGCAGCTCCTCCTTTAACCCCGTACTGTCTGAGCAAAGAACAGACGCCCTCTGGCGACCTACCCGCAGAGGCGGGACCAAATCCAAAGCTGAGACCCAGGAGCTGTGAGAACAAAGAAGAGAAAGGGAAATCTCTCCCAGCAGCCTCAGAAGAAGTGGATTAAATCTCCACAATCAACTTGATGTACCCTACATCTGTGGAATACATGAATAGACAATGAATCATCCCAAATTGTGGAGGTGGATTTTGAGAGCAAGGTTTATGATTTTTTTCCCATTTCCTCCTTTTGTGAGTGTGTATATTTATGCTTCTGTGTGAGATTTTGTCTGTATAGCTTTGCTTCCAACATTTGTCCTAGCGTTCTATCTGTCCATTTTTTTTTGTTTTTTATTTTGTTGTTTTTTTCTTTAAATATTTTTTTCTTAATAATAACTTTTTATTTTAATAACTTTATTTTATTTTATCTTACTTTATTTTATTTTACCTTCTTTCATTCTGTCTTTAATTCCTTCCCTCCTTCCTTCCTTCCTTCCTCCCTCCCTCCCTCCCTCCCTTCTTTCTTTCTTTTGTTCTTTCTTTCATTCTTTCTACTTTTTCTCCATTTTATTCTGAGCCATGTGGATGAAAGGCTCTTGGTGCTGCACCCAGGAGTCAGTGCTGTGCCTCTGAAGTGGGAGAGGCAACTTCAGGACACAGGTTCACAAGAGACGTCCCAACTCCATATAATATCAAATGGCGAAAATCCCCCAGAGCTCTCCATCTCAACCCCAGCACCCAGGTTCACTCAATGACCAGCAAGCTACAGTGCTGGACACCCTATGTCAAATAACTAGCAAGACAGGAACACAAATCCACCCATTTGCAGAGAGACTGCCTAAAATCATAATAAGTCCACAGACACCGCAAAACACATCACCAGTCGTGGACCTGCCCACTAGAAAGACAAGATCCAGCCTCATCCAACAGCACACAGGCACTAGACCCCTCCACCAGGAAGGTGACACAACCCAATGAACCCACTTTAGCCACTGGGGACAGACACCAAAAACAATAGGAACTATGAACCTGCAGCCTGCAAAAAGGAGACCCCAAACACAGTAAGATAAGCAAAATGAGAAGATGGAAAAACACACAGCAGGTGAAGGAGCAAGATAAAAACTCACCAGACCTAACAAATGAAGAGGAAAAAGGAAGTCTATATGAAAAATAATTCAGAATAATGATAGTAAAGTTGATCCAAAATCTTGGAAATAGAATAGACAAAATGCAAGAAACATGTAACAAGGACCGAGAAGAAGTAAAGATGAAAGAAGCAATGATGAACAAAAAAAATAAATGAAATTAAAAATACTCTAGATGGAATCAATAGCAGAATAACTGAGGCAGAAGAACGGATAAGTGACCTGGAAGATAAAATAGTGGAAATAAGTACTGCAGGGCACAATAAAGAAAAAAGAATGAAACGAACTGAGGATAGTCTCAGAGGCCCCTCAGACAACATTAAGCACAACATTATTCAAATAATAGTGGTTCCAGAAGAAGAAGAGAAAAAGAAAGGGACTGAGAAAATATTTGAAGAGATTATAGTTGAAAACTTCCCTAATATGGGAAAGGAAATAGTTAATCAAGTCCAGGAAGCAGAGAGAGTCCCACACAGGATAAATCCAAGGATAAGTATGCCAAGACATATATTAATCAAACTGTCAAAAATTAAATACAAAGAAAATATATTAAAAGCAGCAAGGGAAAAAAAACAAATAACACACAAGGGAATCCTCATAAGGTTAACAGCTGATCTCTCAGCAGAAACTCTGCAAGCCAGAAGGGACTGGCAGAACATATTTAAAGTGATGAAGGAGAAAAACCTGCAACCAAGATTACTCTACTCAGCAAGGATCTCATTCAGATTTGATTTAGAAATTAAAACCTTTACAAAGAAGCAGAAGCTGAGAGAGTTCAGCACCACCTAACCAGCTTTACAACAAAATCTAAAGGAACTTCTCTAGGCAAGAATCACAAGAGAAGGAAAAGATCTACAATAATGAACACAAAACAATTAAGAAAATCAGAATAGGAAAATTCATATCGATAATTACCTTAAATATAAATGGACTAATTGCTCCCACCAAAAGACACAGATTGGCTGAATGGATAAAAAATAAGACCCATATATATGCTGTCTACAAGAGACCCACTTCAGACCTAGAGACACATACAGACTGAAAGTAAGGGGATGGAAAAAGATATTCCATGTGAACAGAAACCAAAAGAAAGCTGGAGTAGCAATTGTCATATCAGACAAAATAGAATTGAAAATAAAGACTATTAGAAGCAACAAAGAAGGACACTGCATAATGATCAAGGGATCGATCCAGGAAGAAGATATAACAATTGTAAATATTTATACACCCAGCATAGGAGCACCTCAATACATAAGGCAAATGCTAACAGCAATAAAAGGGGAAATCAACAGTAACACATTCTTCGTGGGGACTTTAACACCCCCACTTTCACCAATGGACAGAACATCCAAAATGAAAATAATTAAGGAAACACAAGCTTTAAATGATACATTAAGCAAGATGGACTTAATTGATATTTATAGGACATTCCATCCAAAAACATCAGAATACACATTTTTCTCAAGTGCTCATGGAATATTCTCCAGGATAGATCATATCTTGGGTCACAAATCAAGCCTTGGTAAATTTAAGAAAATTGAAATTGTATCAACTATCTTTTCCGACCACAACGCTATGAGACGAGATATCAGTTACAGGAAAAAATCTGTAAAAAATACAAACACATGGAGGCTAAACATTACACTACTTAATAACGAAGTGATCACTGAAGAAATCAAAGAGGAAATAACAAAATTACCTAGAAACAAATGACAATGGAGACGCGATGACCCAAATCATATGGGATGCAGCAAAAGCAGTTCTAAGAGGGAAGTTTGTAGCAATACAATCCTACCTTAAGAAATAGGAAACATCTCGAATAAACAACATAATCTTGCACCTAAAGCAATTAGAGAAAGAAGAACAAAAACCTCCCAAAGTGAGCAGAAGCAAAGAAATCATAAAGATCAGATCAGAAATAAATGAAAAAGAATGAAGAAAATGATAGCAAAGATCAATAAAACTAAAAGCTGGTTCTTTGAGAAGATAAACAAAATTGATAAACCATTAGCCGAACTCATCAAGAAAAAATGGGAGAAGACTCAAATCAATAGAATAAAAATTAAAAAGGAGAAGTAACAACTAACATGGCAGAAATACCAAAGATCATGAGAGATTACTATAAGCAAATCTATGCCAATAAAATGGACAATCTGTAAGAAATGGACAAATTCTTAGAAATGCACAACCTGCCAAGACTGAATCAGGAGGAAATAGAAAATATAAACAGATGAATCACAAGCACTGAAATTGAAACTGTGATTAAAAATCTTCCAACAAACAAAATCCCAGGACCAGATGGCTTCACAGGGGAATTCTATCAAACATTTAAAGAAGAGCTAATAATTATCCTTCTAAAACTCTTCCAAAATATAGCAGAGGGAGGAGCACTCCCAAACTCATACTACGAGGCCAACATCTCCTTGTTAACAATACCAGACAAGGATGTCACAAAGAAAGAAAACTATAGGCCAATATCACTGAGGAGCATAGATGCAAAAATCCTGAAGAAACTCTAGCAAACAGAATCCAACAGCACATCAAAAGGATCATACACCATGATCAAGTGGGGTTTATTCCAGGAATGCAAGGATTCTTCAATATACGCAAATCAATCAACGTGATACACCATATTTACAAATTGAAGCAGAAAAAACATATGATCATCTCAATAGATGCAGAGAAAGCTTTAGACAAAATTCAACACCCATGTATGATTAAAACCCTGCAGAAAGTAGGCATAGATGGAACTTTCCTCAACATAATAAAGGCCATATATGAAAAACCCAGAGCCAACATCGTCCTCAATGGTGAAAAACTGAAAACATTTCCACTAAGATCAGGAACAAGACAAGTTTGCCCAGTCTTCACTCTTGTTCAACATAGTTTTGGAAGTTGTAGCCACAGCAATCAGAGAAGTAAAGGAAATAAAGTGAATCCAAACTGGAAAAGTAGAAGTAAATCTGTCACTGTTTGCAGATGACATGATACCATACATAGAGAATCCTAACGATGCTACCAGAAAACTACTAGAGCTAATCAATGAATTTGGTAAAGTAGCAGGATACAAAATTAATGCACAGAAATGTCTGGCATTCCTATATGCTAATGATGAAAAATCTGAAGGCAAAATCAAGAAATCATTCCCATTTACCATTGCAACAAAAATAATAAAATATCTAGGAATAAGCCTACCAAAGGAGACAAAAGACCTGTATGCAAAAATTATAAGACACTGATGAAAGTAATTAAAGATGATACAAATAGATGGAGAGATATAACATGTACTTGGATTGGAAGAATCAACATTGTGAAAATGACTCTACTACCCAAAGCAATCTACAGATTCAATGCAATCCCTATCAAAGCACCACTGGCATTTTTCACAGAACTAGAACAAAAAATTTCACAATTTGTATGGAAACACAAAAGACCCCGAATAGCCAAAGCAATCTTGAGAACGAAAATTGGAGCTGGAGGAATCAAGCTCCCTGACTTCAGACTATACTAATAAGTTACATTAATCAAGACTGTATTGTACTGGCACAAGAACAGAAAGGTAGATAAATAGAGCATGATAGAAAGCCCAGAGATATACCCATGCACATATGGTCACCTTATCTTTGATTAAGTAGGCAGGAATGTACTGTGGAGAAAGGACAGACTCTTCAAGAAGTGGTGCTGGAGAAACTGGACGGGTACATGTAAAAGTATGAGATTAGATCACTCCCTAACACCATACACAAAAATAAGCTCAAAATGGATTAAAGACCTAAATGTAAGGCCAGAAACTATCAAACTCAGAGGAAAACATAGGCAGAACACTCTATGACATATATCACAGCAAGATCCTTTTTGACACACCTCCTACAGAAATGGAAATAAAAACAAAAATAAACAAATGGGACCTAATGAAACTTAAAAGCTTTTGCACAGCAAAGGAAACCATAAACAACACCAAAAGACAACCCTCAGAATGGGAGAAAATATTTGCAAATGAAGCAACTGACAAAGGATTAATCTCCAAACTTTACAAGCAGCTCATGCAGCTCAATAACAAAATATCAAACAATCCAATCCAAAAATGGGCAGAAAACCTAAATAAACATTTCTCCAAAGAAGATATACACACTGCCCACAAACACATGAAATAATGCTCAACCTCATTAATCATTAGAGAAATGCAAATCAAAACTACAATGAGATATCATCTCACACCAGTCAGAATGGCCATCATCAAAAAATCTAGAAACAGTGAATGCTGGAGAGTGTGGGGAGAAAAGGGAACCCTCTTGCACTACTGGTGGGAATGTGAATTGGTACAGCCACTATGGAGAACAGTATGGATGTTCCTTAAAATACTACAAATAGAACTACCGTATGACCCAGCAATCCCACTACTGGGCATATACCCTGAGAAAACCAAAATTCAAAAAGAGTCATGTACCAAAATGTTCATTGCAGCTCTATTTACAATAGCCCAGAGACGGAAACAACCTAAGTGTCCATCATCAGATGAATGGATAAAGAAGATGTGGCACATATATTCAATGGAATATTACTCAGCCATAAAAAGAAACAAAATGGAGCTATTTGTAATGAGGTGGATGGACCTAGAGTCTCTCATACAGAGTGAAGTATGTCAGAATGAGAAAGCCAAATACCGTATGCTAACACATATATATGGAATTTAAGAAAAAAAAGTCATGAAGAACCTAGGGGTAAGCCAGGAATCAAACACAGACCTACTGGAGGATGGACTTGAGGATATGGAGAGGGGGAAGGGTAAGCTGTGACAAAGCACAAGAGTGGCATGGACATATATACACTACCAAATGTAAAATAGATAGCTAGTGGGAAGCAGCCGCATAGCACAGGGAGATCAGCTCGGTGCTTTGTCACCACCTATAGGGGTGGAATAGGGAGGATGGGAGGGAGGGGGATGCAAGAGGGAAGAGATATGGGAACATATGTATATGTATAACTGATTCACTTTGTTATAAAGCAGAAACTAACACACCATTGTAAAGCAATTATACTCCAATAAAGATGTAAAAAAGAAATTGGTATCTAGTTCACCAATAAAAGCAAATGTATTATTATGGGAAAAAAAAGAAGAATAAGGCAAATCAATATAAAGGTGTGATTTCCAAGCTATACTGTTAAGTGAAAACAATTTAAGACAAAACAAACAAACAAACAAAAAATAAATTCTTTGGGAATGATCATATAATAATGGATTCTTTTTTAACATTTGTTCAGTCTCTTCTTACCCATACCACCCCGGAAGATCTGGTGTCAGTTCCTGAAGTAAAGACATTAAAAGTTGATTAGTGAGAAGACACTAGTATCCTTAAAATAATTTATGGTGCTTGTAATTTGTAGATTCAAGTTAATGGTGATGGTTGCTGCAATTAAATTTTTTTCCCTGATTTTGATGGGATTCAGGAGATATAGAGGCAAAATGGCAGTAATTAACCATCAGAAAAAAAATCTTGGTGCAATTATCACAATAAACGACAGAAAGAAACTCTTAAAAATAATTATTATGAAAAAAAATTTTAAAGTAAAAAGAAAAAATGAATGGATCGACAGAATCCTAGGACAAATGATGAAAAGAAAGCAACACAGACAATATCTCACACAGAAGCATACATATACACACTCACAAAAACAGGAAAAGCAGAAAAAATAATATATTTTGCTCCCAAAGTCCACCTCCTCAATTTGGGATGATTCGTTGTCTATTCAGGTATTCCACAGATGCAGGTACATCAAGTTGATCGTGGAAATTTAATCTACTGCTCCTGAGGCTGCTAGGCGAAATTTCCTTTTCTCTTCTTTGTTCACACAGCTCCTGGGGTTCAGCTTTGGATTTGGCCCCACCTCTGCGTGTAGGTCACCTAAGGGCGTCTGTTTTTTGCTCAGACAGGACGGGGTTAAAGGAGCAGCTGATTCGGGGGCTTGGGCTCACTCAGGCCGTGGGGAAGGAGGGGTACAAATGAAGTGTGAGTCTGCGGCAGCAGAGGCCAGTGCGACTTTGCACCAGCCTGATGCACACCATGCGTTCTCCCGGGGAAGTTGTCCCTGGATCACAGGACCCTAGCAGTGGTGGGCTGCACAGGCTCCCGGGAGTGGAGTTGTGGATATTGACCTGTGCTCACACACAGGCTTCTTGGTGGTGGCAGCAGCAGCCTTAGCATCTCATGGCCATCTCTGTGGTCTGCGCTGATAGCTGTGGCTAGCACCCGTCTCTGGATCTCCCTTAAGCAGCACTCTTAATGCCCTCTCCTCACACACCAGGATTCAAAGAGGGAAGAAAAAGTGTCTTGCCTCTTTGGCAGGTCCAGACATTTTCCTGGACGCCCTTCTGGGTAGCCGTGGTGCATTAACCCCCTTCAGGCTGTGTTCACACCACCAACCCCATTCCTGTCCCTTCGATCCAACCAAAGCCCGATCCTCAGCTCTCAGCCCCCGCCCGCCCCGACAGGTGAGCAGATAAGCCTCTCGGGCTGGTGAGTGCTGGTCGACACTGACCCTCTGTGCGGGAATCTCTCTGCTTTGCCCTCCGCACCTCTGTTGCTGCACTCTCCTCGGCAGCTCTGTAGCTCACCCCTCTGCCACCCACAGTCTCCGCCCACGAAGGGGCTTCCTAGTGTGTGGAAACCTTTCCTCCTTCACAGCTCCCTCCCACTGGTGTAGGTCCCGTCCCTATTGTTTTGTCTCTGCTTTTCTTTTTTCTTTTGCCCTACCCAGGTACGTGGGGAGTTTCTTTCCTTTTGGGAGGTCTGCGGTCTTCTGCCAGTGTTCAGTAGGTGTTCTATAGGAGCAATTCCACGTGTAGATGTATTTCTGATATATCAATGGGGAGGAAGGTGATCTCTGCATCTTACTCTTCCACCATCTTCTCCTGGTCCATGGGTTAGAATTTTGTCAAAAGTTTCTTCTGCACCTATTAAGATGATCATATGGTCTTTATTATTCATCTTGATAATATGATTTATCACATTAATTGATTTGCATATATTGAAGAATCCTTGCATCCCTGGGATAAATCCCACTTGAACATGGTTTATGATGCTTTTAATGTGTTTTTGGGTTCTGTTTGCTGTTATTTTTTTGAGGATTTTGCATCTATGTTCATCAGTGATGTTGGCCTGTAATTGTCTTTCTTTGTGATACCTTTGTCTGTCTTGGTATCAGGGTGATGGTGGCCTCATAGAATGAATTTGGGAGTGCTCCTCACTGTACAATTTTTTGAAAGAGTTTTAGAATGATAGGTGTTAGCTCTTTAAGTATTTTATAGAATTTGCTTGTGAAGTCATCTGGTCTTGGATTTTTGTTTGTTGGAAGATTTTTAAACTCAATTTCAGTGCTTGTGATTGGTCTTTCATAATTTCTATTTCTTCCTGGTTCAGTCTTGGAAGGTTATACCTTTCTAAGAATTTGTCTATTTCTTCCAGGTTTTCCATTTTATTGGCAATAGTTGCTTGTAGTAGTCTCTTATGATCATTTGTATTTCTGTAGTGTCATTTGTAATTTTTTTTCATTTTTAATTTTATTGATTTGAGTAATCTCCCCCCCATATTTTTTTCTTAATGAGTCTGCCTAAAGGTTTATCAATTTAAAGAATCAGCTATTAATTTCATTGATGTTTGCTATTGTTTTCTTCTCTTCTCTTTCATTTATTTCTGCTATAATCTTTATGATTTCTTTCCTTGTATTAACTTTGTGTTTTGTTTCTTCTTTTTTCTCTAATTGCTTTAGATGTAAAGTTAGGCTGTTTATTTGAGATTTTTCTTGTTTCTTGAGGTAGGATTTTATTGCTCTAAACTTCCCTTCTAGAAATGTTTTTACTGCATGCTATAGGTTTTGGGTCATAGTGGTTTTGTTGTTATTTGCCTGTAGGTATTTTCTAATTTCCTCAGTGATCTCTTTGTTATTTAGAAGTATATTGTTTAGTCTCCATATGTTTGTGGTTTTTTTCAGTTTTTTTCTGTAAATTATTTCTAATCTCATGGTATTTTGCTCAGAAAAAAGATTCTTGATATGATTTTAATTTTCTTAAATTTTCCAAGGCTTGAATTGTGACCCATGGTGTGATCTATCTTGGAGAATGTTCTCTGTGCACTTGAGAAGAAAGTGTATTCTGCTGCTTTTGGATGGAATGTCCTATAAATATCAATTAAGTCTACCTTATCTAATGTGTCATTTACGGTTTTTCTTTCCTTATTAATTTTCATTCTGGTTGCTTTGTCCATTGGTGTAATTGGGTGTTAAAGTCCTCCACTTTTATTGTGTTGCTGTTTATTACCCCTTTTCTGGCTAATAGCATTTGTCTTATATATTGAGGTGCTCCTTTGTTTGGTGCACAAATAATTACAATTATTATATCTTCTTCTTGAATTGATCCCTTGATTATTATGTATTATCCTTCCATGTCTCTTGTTACAGTCTTTAATTTAAAGTCTATTTTGTCTGAAATTTGTATTGCTACTCCAGATTTCCCTTGATTTCCATTTACATGGAATATCTTTTTCCATCCCCTCACTTTCAGTCTGTATGTGTCCCTAGGTCTGAATTGGTTCTCTTGTAGACAGCATATATACAGTTCTTGTTTTGGTATTCATTTATCCAGTCTGTGTCTTTTGCTTGGAGCTTTTAATTCATTTACATTTAAGGTAATTACCAATATGTATGTTCCTATTGCCATTTTTGTAATTGTTTTTGGTTTGTTTTTGTAGGTCTTTTTCTTCTCTTGTGTTACCCACCTAGAGTATTTCCTTTAGCATTTGTTGTAAGGCTTGTTTGATGGTGCTGAATTCTCTTAGTTTCTGCTTGTCCGTAAAGGTTTTGATCTTTCCATCAAATCTGAATGATATCCTTGCTGGATAGAGTAATCTTGGTTGTGCATTTTTCCCTTTCATCACTTTAAATATATCTTTCCACTCCCTTCTGTCCTCCAGAGTTTCTGCTGAAAACTCAGGTGATAAACTTATGAGGATTCCCTTATATGTTATTTGTTGCTTTTCCCTTGCTGCTTTTAATATTTTTTCTTCATCTTTGATTTTTTTTTTTCAATTTGATTGCTATGTGTCTCATCATCTTCCTCCTTGTGTTTATCCTGCCTGGGACTTTCTGAGTTTCCTGGAGTTGGGCGACTGTTTCCTTTCCCATGATAGTGAAGTTTTCAACTATAATGTCTTCAAATATTTTCTCAGACCCTTTACATTTCTCTTCTTCTTCAGGTACCCCATAATCTGTATGTTGTTGTATTTAATGTTGTCCCAGACGTCTCTGAGACTGTTCACTTTTCTTTCCATTCTTTTTTTTCTTTATTCTGCTCTGAAGCAGTGATTTCCACCGTTTTATCTTCTAGCTCACTTATCCATTCTTCTGCCTCAGTTATTCTGCTATTGATTCCTTGTAGTGTATTTTTTTTATTTCAGTTATTGTGTTGTTCATCACTGTTTGTTCTTTAAATCTTCTATCTTCTTGTTAAACATTTCTTGTATCTTCTTGATCCATGCTTACATTCTATTTCCAAAATCTTGGATTATATTTACTCTCATTACTCTCAATTATTTTAGGTAGATTTCCCATTTCCTCTTCATTTTTTTTTGTCTTCTGGGTTTTTACCTTGCTCTTTCCTATGTAACATATTTCTCTGTTGTCACATTTTGTGCGACTTACTGTGTTTGTGGTCTCCTTTCTACAGTCTGAGGGGTTGTAGTTCTTCTTGCTTCTGTTGTCTGCCCCCTCATGTGTGAGGTTGGTCCAGTGGCTTGTGTTGGCTTCATGGTGGGTGGGACTGGTGCCTGTTCTCTAGTGGGTGGAGATTAGTCTTTTCCCTCTAATGGGAAGGGCTGCAACGTTTGTGTGTTTTGAGGTTTCTGTGAGCTTAGTAAGACTTTAGTCAGCCTGTCTGCTCATGGGTTTGGCTGGGTTCCTGCCTTTCTTGTTTGGCCTGAGGCATTCAGCACTGGAGTCTGCAAACAGTTGGGTGGAGCCACGTCTTTGTGTCGAGATGGAGACATCCAGGGGAGCTCATTCCAGTTAATATTCCCTGTGGCCAGACATTCTCTGGCAAACAAGTGTCCTGGAATCTCACCCTGGGAGCTCAGGCTCAATCTATGTCTGGGAAACCAAAAACCTGCAAAATTTGCAATGTGGCTGAAAAAAAAACAATGAAAAGAAAAACAAACAAAACCCAAGACAGGTAGCAAAAGCACACAACAAAAACAACAGAAAAAAAGAAAGGAAAGAAACAAACAGCATCCAAGACAAGTGATAAAAAAACAAATAAACAAAGAAAACAACAAAAAATCCCCAAATCAAAAACAACCAATAAAAACAAAACTAACAAAAACAAAAAACAATACAAAAACATAAAACAAACTAAAAGAATGCAAAGAATACAAAACAGAGAAAT
Organism: Leucopleurus acutus; assembly: GCF_964270905.1. NCBI lineage: Eukaryota > Metazoa > Chordata > Mammalia > Artiodactyla > Delphinidae > Leucopleurus > Leucopleurus acutus. The sequence goes on from NC_139148.1 coordinate 75,402,301, forward strand.
GATCCAAAGATTTAAAAAGGTAAAAACCAAACAAAACACAGAAATAAAAGCACAAAACAACAATAAGGTACAATAAAATAGAAAAAATATATATATTTAATTTTTTAATTAAAAAAATAAATAAAATATTAAAATTAAAATAATTTAAAAAGTAAAACAACAGCGGAACAAAATAAAACCAAAAAAAATATTTTCCATGGTCCTCTGCTCTCAGTGTCCTTGCCTGCACATTGATCCACAGCCAACCCCCGCCTCCCCAAGATAACCTCCAATAACTCGAGGTAGGTCCCTTGACACACTGTGGGCACTGTGGAGGCAGCTCAGATGCTGACCTGGCCCATCTCCCATGTGTACTTGCCCTCAAAATCCCCAGTTGCTAAAGCTAGATTTCTATCAGTTGTGTTAGCAATTATTGTCCATTCAGATATTCCACAAATGCAGGGTTTACCAAGCCAATCATGGAGATTTTATCCACAGCTTGTGCAGTTGCACAGAGAGATTTCTGTTCATCTTCTTTAGTAGCATAGCCCCTGGGGCTCAGCTTTGGTTTTGACCCCATGTCTGTGTGTGGTCCACCCTCAGGTATCTGTTCCCTGCCTTTTTGAGAGGGGCTGAAAGCAGTGGCTGACTGTGGCACACTTTCTCACTCAGGTTGGGTAGGGATAAGGTGGTCACAACTGGGGCATGCACACTTGCTGCAATGGGTTCCCCCTCTAGTGCCTGTGGTGGCAGAGACTGGCAGGAAGATGCAAAAGACTGGGGCTCACTAAGCTCTGGTTAGATTCCCTCCCAGTGCCTGTGGAATCAGGGCCTGGCATGTGGGAAGAGAGTCCATAATGGTGGCCCCGCCCATTGTGCACCACTCAACAACAGTGCCTCATTTCCAAGGCAGACCATGCTTCCTCCAGGAGCATTCCCAGCCACAGAGCCCCTCACTCCCATACCCTCAGTTTGTCTCCATACAGCCAAAAGCAGTCCTCCTCCTGGGTCTGCTCTCCTAACCCCACGCTTTAGCATTCAGCCTACACCAGCACTGGCAAATTCCCATCTCAGGCTGGGATACCCAGGGATGATTCCCAAGGAGGTGTTGGCAGGGGTGACACTCAGGACCCTGGAGCCTGCACAGTCAGATGAGACCTTGGCTTGAGGGGGCGGGCAAACCTACTCAGATGGGTGCTGCTCTCAGTGCCCAGAGGCAGGGGCTGGTGGGTGGGGAAGGGGGTTGCAACGGCAGCCCTGTCCCTTGCATTCCACTCAACAATGGTACCTTGTTTCCACCAGAAGACTGGTGGCCCAATCTTCTACCACAAACTTTCCCATTTGTGGATCTCCTTTCTCCTGTACCTTCAGGCTGTCTCTTCACAGCCAACAGTTGTCCCCTGCCTTGGTCCACTCTCCAAACCCCGCTTTGCAGCTCCCAGATCCCCTCTGCAACAGGAGACACACCTCTCATCCTGGGGTGCACAGGGATGTGGCACGTACCATGTGTGCAGATCTTACTCTTTCCTTCCTTCCACAGACCGGTTGCTGCATCCAATACCCTGAAGATCCTTCTCTGCCCCTGTTTTCCCCTCTGTGGATGGGCTTCTCTGAGTGTGGGAACCTCTTCTCACCTTCAGTTCCCTGCCAAGGGTGCTGGTCCCTTCCCATTTCTTCTTTTCTTTCTTTCTTTCTTTCATTCTACCCTGTTGCATGGGAATTTTTCTTGACCTTTTAGGTGTCTGAGATCTTCCACTAGTGTTCAGCACATGCTCTGTGACAATTGTTCTGATTGTAGATGTATTCTTGATACACTTGTGAGGAGAGGTGAATTCCACATCCTCCTATTCCGTCATCTTGACTCCTCCCCTTTGTTATTGATTTCTAACTATGTCATGTTAGAGTTGAAGAGGATACTTTGCATCATATCTATCTTTCAAATATCTATTGAGACTTGTTTTGTGGCCTAATATATAGTCTATCTTGGAGAACGTCCCGTGTGCACTTGAGAAGAATGTGTATTCTGCTGTTGTTGGGTGGGATGTTTGACATAGTTCTGTTAGGTCCAGTTGTTTTACTCTGTTGTTCATGAACTCTATTTCCTTACTTACCTTTTGTATGGTTAATATACTTATCAATCTTTCCTGTCTAAGGCCTCACCAGAATTGCCTTTAATGTCCATATTGTTGCCAACAGCCTGTTCAATTCTATCTAGGCTTTTTCTACCATACATTTAAAATTCTTGAATTCTCTACCTATTACCCAGGACCAAAGCCACTTCCACATTTTAAAGTATTTTTAAAATAGTGCACCTCTTTCTGGTACCAAAATGTGCATTATTTTACTAAGACTGCTATAAGAAGTTATTACAGACTGGGTGGCTTAAATGACAGAAATATATTTTCTCATATTTCTGAAGACTAGAAGTTCAGCACTACATGTTGTCAGGGTTGGTGTCTTCTGAGGCCTCTCTTCTTGGTTTGTAAATTACCATCTTGTCCCTGTGTCTTCATATGGTCTTCCCTCTGTATATGTCTCTGTCCAAATTTCCTCTAGTTCTTTGGACACCAGTCATATTGAGATTAGAACACTCCCTAACATCATACACAAAAATAAACTCAAAATGGATTAAAGACCTAAATGTAAGGCCAGACACTATAAAACTCTTAGAGGAAAACATATGCAGAATACTCTTTGACTTAAATTGCAGCAAGATCTTTTTGACCCATCTCTTAGAATAATGGAAAAAAACAAAAAATAAACAAATGGGACCCAATCAAACTTAAAATTCGTTTGCACAGCCAAGGAAACAATACATAAGACAAAAAGACAACCCTAAGAATGGGATAAAATATTTGCAAATGAAGCAACGGACAAGGAATTAATCTCCAAAATATACAAACAGCTCATGCAGCTTACTATCAAAAAACAAGCAACCCAATCAATAAATGGGTTTAAGACCTAAATAGACATTTCTCCAAAGAAGACATACAGATGGCCAAGAGGCACATGAAAAGCTGTTCAGCATCACTAATTATTATAGAAATGCAAATGAAAACTACAATGAGGTATCACCTCTCACCGTTTATAATGGGCATAGTCAGAAAACCTACAAACAAAAAATGCTGGAGAGGGTGTGGAGAAAAGGGAACCCTCTTGCACTGTTGGTGGAAATGTAAATTGATACAGCTACTATGGAGAACAGTATGGAGTTTCCTTAAAAAACTAAAAATATAATTACCATATGACCCAGCAATCCCACTACTGAGCATATACCCTGAGAAAACCATAATTCAAAAAGATTCATGTACCCCAATGTTCATTGCAGCACTATTTACAATATCCAGGACATAGAAGCAACCTAAGTGTCCATTGACAGATGAATTGATAAAACGTTGGTACATATATACAATGGAATATTACTCAGCCATAAAAAGGAACAAAATGCTGTCTTTTGAAGAGATGTGGATGAACCTAGAGATTGTCATACAGAGTGAAGTAAGTCCAAAAAAGAAAAACAAATATGGTATAATATCATTTATATGTGGAATCTAGAAAATTGGTACAGATTAACCTATTTGCAAAGCATAAATAGAGACACAGACATAGAGAACAAACGTATGGGCACCAACGGGGAAAGGAGGGGTAGGATGAATTTGGAGACAGGATCAAAATATATACACTACTATGTATAAAAGAGTTAACTGATGGGAACCTACTGTATAACACAAGGAACTCTACTAAATGCTCTGTGGTGACCTAAAGGGGAAGGAAATCCAAAATGGAAGGGATATATGTGTACATATAGCTGATTCACTTTGCTGTGCAGCAGAAACTAACACAACATTGAAAAGCAACTACACTCCAATAAAAGAAAATGAATGAATTAATGCCATTTACAGTAGCATGGATGGACCTGGAGATTATCATACTAAGTGAAGTAAGACAGAGAAAGACAAATATCATATGATAATTGCTTATATTCAGAATCTAAAAATAATGATACAAATGAACTTATTTACGAATTAGAAGCAGACTCACAGACTTAGAAAATGAACTTATGGTTACCAGGGGGAAGAGTTTTGGGGGAGGGATAGATTGGGAGTTTGGGATTGACATGTACACAGTGGTATATTTAAAATAGATAACCAACAAGGAACTACTGTATAGCATAGGGAATGCTGCTCAGTATTCTGTAATAACCTAAATGGATACATAATTTGGTAAAGAATATATACATGTATATGCATTACTGAATCATTTTTCTGTACACCTGAAACTAACACAACATTGTTAATCAACTATGCTCCACATAAAGGCTGATTTTTATGCAGTGGAAATATTGAATTAAAACCAGTATATTCTTTCCTATCATTAAGTGTAAATACTTACTGATGCCAATGGACTTCAGTTGCTCTGTAAGACTCTGGAGGTAGATCACAAGATGGACTCAAAATATGTGTCATTTGAGAAAGAAAGATCCAAGAAGTAACCCAAGCTAATTAGGAAGTCTCTGGTCCAAGTGTTGGTTTACATCAGAAATTGAAATATTTCTTTACTCTATACCTTGAACAAATGCCTGCTCATTTTTATATGGCCCATGGGATGCAAACCTTGTCCTAGGGCTTGGGGATACATGTTAGGAGAGATACTGTGAAATAAAGTACCTCCAGAACTTATTATAGTCATATAATGTTTTCCAGATCTATTGATTCTTATACAGAAGCTTGTTGCCCAGCTGGTATATTTTATGATCATTTTATCTTTATTATCAAACAAAGAGAGTCAACAAATAGCATCAGAAATTTAACCTAGGTTATATGAAATATGCACATAGAATATGACTTTTAAAATTCATAAAGTTTTTACATATATGCTTAGTTGTTTTTCCTAAATTCTTTTTAGCAGATACTATAATAGGTCACAAAACAATGGTAGCAACAAAGTTACACAGTATTCTTGAGAAAGTTTAATAAGAAACATAGATTATGGGTTTGTCTCTGTAAACCAAGGGTGCATTTAATACTACACAGATGCAAGGCTTCTGGCAAGATGTTCAGTTGCCATAAGAGCCTGAAACCCTGAGGCTGTATAATAGCAGGCATTCAGGAGCCCACTGAAAAAATTCAATTAACTGGATATGTTGTCAAATAGCTGGGATTTTGGAAACATCCAGATGATTGTTTTTTTTTCCATTTTTCATCAGTATGTTTAGGCCCAATCTTAATTTCCTTAACAATTTATACATATTTTAAAGTTCATTGCTTTTATGTAAAAGAACCATTTCTATTCTTTCACTCCTCTTCATCGTAAAAGACTTAAACAATAAATGATTACACTGAAAACAAATCACTAGCATCATCAAGGCACAGAAAAACACACTAAAACCATAATGAATTTCTTTTACCTCATAATTTCAGTAAGATTCATTAAATCCCAGTTAAATTTTGTTTAAGCTTTATGCTGAAGTCTTTTCACAGTATCTTAAAATTTGCTTAGACCAATACTCAGGATGAACTCTATGCTACCTGATCAGAAAGCCCTGTATTTTTAGGTTCTTCCATGTAACCAGTCTTGATGGTTGAGCCATAGCATGAAGGTTAAGTTGATTCTAGGTTATTTAATTTGGTTTTGGCCCTACAGAAAAAATCCTCAGTTTTTGATTCTCAGCAGTATTCAGTTCAATAACTGATTTCTAAAGTAGGTCCAGATGTTGGTCTCAGGGGACTTGTTAGAATAACTGTTGTATTCTAAGACCAAATTTTTGCACTTTTCAAGTGACTGATACTTAAGTCTATTGTTTTCTTTAAACATTGGCTGACACACAGCATAGTCATTTTTCATTCCGGGCTCTGAATGAATACTATGAAGTATGGGCAAGGACAGCAGAAAGAGAACTCCAGGCCTGTAGAGTATTGCTTAATAATTCATGCAAGTGGAATGAGATTGCTAATTCAAAGAGTGGTAATTTTTAAATATAGCAGGTATTAGATTTTCTTATGCAAATTAACTTTGAGTTGTACAAATCTTTTTTTTTCCCCTCTAAACATCCTTACTTAATAAACACTCCTTGAAAGTGACCAATAAAAATGCTGACACATCTCATTATGGGGCATTACTATTGCTTGAATATCATCTGTCACTTTGTATTACTTTGATGTAACACAGGATTTTGATGCAGTTTGTTATGACAGCCACTGAAAAATGTCATCTACAAAAATTCTGAGTTAAAGCTGTTCAGCTTAAACCTACTTTTGCATAATATAACATCAAAACTTTAACAATATTATTTAAAAATAAAATTATGTATTCCTCACTTACTGGAATACTTAAAATGGCAGAGCATATGTTCCATGAAACAGGATGGGTGGTTGACAAGGACATGGATGTGTGGCTATATCAATAGATTATAGTTACAATATTTTACAGCTGCTTCATCTCTATTCAGAATATTCAAAGGTTCCTGGGTCAACCGCTTCCTATTTACTCAAATTTATATTGACTAGCTTCAGAAAGCAAATCTGACAAAATGATTAATTAGACTTTATAGCTCATTGGCAGGCTGTAGTTTAATAGAATTAACAGAGCTCAAGTTCATCTTTAAATACCATTATGGTCTTCATATTAAAAATGTCAAATTATATTTTCCCATTGTTACAAAATCCAAGATGACTTATTACAAACTTACATCAATGACAATGAAAAGCTCAACAGGACACCTTATTTAATACAAAACTTTCACAGCAATAAGAATATTTCCAGAAAATTTATTCAGTGGCTAGTGATGTATAAATTTGCATTTTAAATATAAAATGTTTCTGAATACTCTATGATAATACAAAAAAATTATCTATTCAATATATTTATCTCCACCAAATTGGAAAAAAAGTAATATAATGAGCCAATATTTCAAACTACTTATGTCTGACCTTGCTTATTGTACTAGATGTGGCCTGAAGCCTAAAGTAATATATATTATATTATATTCATAATAACATCTGAGTTAATTTCAGTTAGGAATTCCTATAGGAAAATAAGTTGGATTAAACATATGCTAATGAAGTGATTCCTTATATAAGAGTAATAAAATCAATAGATTTTATGTTTAATAGGCATCTCAAATTAAACATGTTTAAAACTGAATCCTTGATCTTTTTTACCTCATAACTTACTTCTCCCACAACCTTCCACATCTCATTTTATGATGACTCTATCCTTCCCATTGCTCAGGCTAAGCACCTTTGAGTTGTCTTTGACTCTTTTGTTTTCTTTCACATTCACACATTGCAATAGAAATATTTTTCATTATACATTCAAAATATATCTTGAATTAAAATATTTCCCACTACCTCCATTTTTCTTTTTTTTTACTTTGGTCTAAACCACCATCATCCTTCTCCTGAAACCTGTGATAGCCTTCCTGCTTCTTTCTTTATTCCCCTATAGTGTGCTCCACACAGTAGTTAGAGTAATCCTTTTAGTAAGTCAGATTGTGTCATTTCTTTCCTCAAAATCCATTTTACTCAGAGGAAAATTCTAAGTCCGTGCAATGGCCTACAATATCCCTCATGATCTGCTCATCTTTACTTATCCCATCTCTTTTTGATTTCATCTGTTACTACTTTTCCCCACATTCACTCTGTTCCAGTCACACTACTCTAATAGGCCAATAATGCCCTCACATTAAGACATTCATACTAGCTTTTTGTTCTGCCTGAAATGCTCTTCCTCTGGGTATTTGCTTGATAACACCCTATATTATTTATTTTTATTGTTTCATATTTTTCCCCTTGCTAAAATATAAGTTCCATGCAGGGTAGCCTCATTGATTATGTCATTCACTGATATAGCTCAACCACCAAGAATAGTAACCACACCCTATAAAAATTTACTGAATTGAAAGTATGTGGGTGTAAAACAAGTTAGTAAGCTCAAATAGAGTTATTGCGTAGGACAGGAACTTGTAACAAATTAAACCTGCTAGGATCTGAGCAGTCTAGTTTTAAACACTTTTGTCTCTTGAATGTCCTAGAAATGAAAGATGTTGGCACTGTTGTGACTGTAATTGAGACCTTCAAATCTCATTTTGAGGGAACAATATCTTCTTTATTATTTCCCAGTGACCTATCTGCTCCCAGTGGATTTTCCAAAGAATTTTAGGCAGTCTATTAGTTCAAACACCCAAGGTCCAGAACTGTAAACCAGGAAAATAGTTACTCAGATACTCTGATTCATATTCTAAGCCTTCCTAACTAACAGGTCATCCCCAATGAATTGCCTAATAATATCCATATTCATACAGTGACTCACATCAGGAAACATATATGATATGGATACTGATATATATATGTGTGTGTGTGTGTATATATTTATATATTTATATACATACTAGTATATGTAAAATATGTAAAATATATATTTATATTCATATAGTGGTATATATTTTTATAAATTTATTTGTCCTGAAAGGAGAGATTATGACTATTTCAGTCCCTTTATCCCTGAAGAAAACCACAATTACGTGAAGCTTTTTATTTATTTATTTAATTTATGTATTTATTTTTTGGTGAAATGTATAATGCAATTGGAGGCAATATTCCAGAGCTATGATTTGAAATTTAAAATTAAGCCATATTCTTTTCTTACACTCACAGAAAGCCAAGAGTCAAATGCATTAACACAGTAGTTTTTCTTTCTAATTGGTACACATTTGTGTCATAACTTGACACTATACTTACATGTGCAATAGAAAAAATGTCAAGTTCATTTGCTACCTACAAGCACTTTTAAAATCTTATTTGTCTTTATTCCTCTTGAGGGAAAAGTGCCTATTTTACACACTGACCTTTCAAAGCTCCTACAAGGGAAGGACATTTCATGTTATAATAATTTACAAATGATACAAAATATTAAAACTTGTCAGATTCTCCACTTTGATATTTGGACTTCTCTTTTGGAACTCCAATAATGCTATAAAACATATTATTCAGATGAAAGTGACCTTTTGCACCATTTTCCAACTTTGCCTATTTATGTGCATACTTATTATCTTCCAGTTTCCAAAATAAAATATTAGTTTTGAAATGTAAATGATGATCTCTTTCTGGTTAATATGCTACATATGCATTACCCTGTTTTAATTTTCAACAATGAAATCCATAGAATCTACTTGCAATTAATCCCAATAATTTTAAAATTTTACTTAACTTTGTCACATGGGCAAGTAAAAAGCTGACAGAAAGTAGAGAAATAGAGCAGTTCTTATTGTGGAAGGCATAGGCAAATGTGTGCATGTTAGAACACAGAATTCCAGAGAGAGAGGGGCAAATCATGGGGAATAACGGGGCTCCAAATGCACACTTTTGCATGCTTGGCTTAACTGTAGGAAGACCTTGTGAGATATCTTTGTCTTTCAATCTCCCTTAGGTAAATAGTTTGAATTAAGAATTTTATAATGAGTCTATAAATTTCTGCCTCAAACAGGGTCATCCAGGTGGCTGTTATTTATAGGTGTATCAGAGTAACCTTTCCTAAACCATCATCCCTGGTACAGTGTTATGATGGTAAGCTCAAAATCCATGTGGTAGAAGCCTTACTTTATGATACATTAAGATACATTATGATACATTTGGTCTAGTAACCCAAAAAGTTACTAAAAGCAAATGAAAAGTATATAGTATACTCGTTATACTTTGGTGTTTTACTTAGTAAAATGCCTAAATATCCATTCACTCACTAGTTTTTGATATACAGAAGATATATATATATATATATATATATATATTATTTTTTTTTTTCGGTACATGGGCCTCTCACTGTTGTGGCCTCTCCCATTGCGGAGCACAGGCTCTGGATGCTCAGGCTCAGTGGCCATGGCTCACAGGCCCAGCCGCTCCACGGCATGTGGGATCTTCCCGGACCAGGTCATGAATCTGTGTCCCCTGCATCAGCAGATGGACTCCTAACCACTGCGCCACCAGGGAAGCCCCAGAAGACATTTTTGAATGTGAGTCTGCTGACAGAATTTTTTTCACATATCATATCCATTACCCATTATACTACAAATTTAAATTTCTTTAAAGAGGAACAGGAAGTTAAAGGACACTTTCAGATCTATCTGAACACAAAATGCTTCTAGAATTTTATAGATTTACAATTTTTCTCTTTATTGCATTACAACTGATTTTGAGTCAAAGTTTTAAATGACATACTTTTACTGAATCTTTCCAAAGCATCATTTTTTATAAAAATGCTTTGTGCCCACCTAGAGCAGTGGGATAGGGAGTGTGGGAGGGAGGGAGATGCAAGAGTGAAGAGATATGGGGACATAAGTATATGTATAACTGATTCACTTTGTTATAAAACAGAAACTAACACACCATTGTAAAGCAATTATACTCCAGTAAAGATGTTAAAAAAAAAAAGAACTTAAGATCTTAAAAGAAAAAAAAAAGTAATGTCATAAATGCTCAAATTAAACAAAATGGAAGTTTGAGACATATTGTCATCTATTATGTAATTATATTTGTAGCAAGTTGATATCAAAATATTTTATATACTATGATTATAAAATTTGGCAGTGCTAGATAAAAGAAAAATAATATATTCCTTTTCACATTCATATGTTTATTATTTTACATAAAAGTCAAATATGTACTTACATTAATACATACAAATGCTATAACAGGATTTGAGGAAAGATAGAATAAATTCTAGGTAAGCATATAACTCATCTGCTGGGAAAAGAAATGAATAAGCATATTATACAGAGTAGTCTGCTGCTCACGTCAATGTACAGTAATTATTGTTAGATTTTAAAGAAGGAAAGAAAAATATTGGTAAATACAGTAAGTTAGTTAAGTAGATACAGGTTAAGTGACTTTTATTATATACCTGTATGTTCCCAATTGGGACAAGAGAGGTGGTTATTACTCTGTACCTTATTTTTTTTATTTATTTGGCAATTTTTAAATTAGCAGATAAACAAAACAATACAAATATGCATAAAACTAAAGACAAAAGTCCACCCACGCCCCAATTGTGTTCATTTGAGTTTAACCGCTTAATATATCTCATTCTATATATATCCTTGTTCATACAAGCATTCATAAGCATATATACACATATATTATTTTATTTGTACTGAAATAGAAACTGTATCATGAACAGTACTCTGGGATGTTTTAAACTTAATTTATCATTTTTAAGTCGTCAGGACAGTAGAAAAACTAGGAACAGGGAACATTTTTTTACTAATTCACTTACATAATTTCCTTTAAAGAATGAGTCCACTATTAAAATCAAGAGGACTAGCAATGCTGAACTTAGATCATGTAATAGGAGAATTTATGGAGCTCTAATTATGTGGCATAATCTGTGTAAAAACTTTACATATATTACTACTTTATTACTCAAAACAATTTTGTGAGGAAGGTGTTATTAGGCCCTTTATAAATGAGAACATTTAGGCCAGAAGTGGTTAAATAATTTAACCAGGGTTACACACCTACTAAATATCAGAGTCATGGCTATAATCCATAGAGAAATGTCTGACTACAGTGCCCAAGTGATTAAACACTATACCTCAGTAACTTCATGTCTAATGGCATCAATAATACAATTTTTATTTATTGCATGTGTTTCTTAATTTGACAGAACTCTTTAGAAAATAATCTTGAAGATGTAAACCCTAAACAAAAATTTGTTTTAATGAATAAAAGGGAAAAAAAGCCAAGTTTGATTTTGGTTTAATGAAAGTTTGTGATAGAAATCAACAACAGTTTCTATCATAAAAAGGTAATATGCAACTAAAATTGGGCTTTCTTCCATGAGAGAAGTTAGTAGGAATTAGAACTATTATGTAAATGTAGTTACTGTAAATCATATTTGCTTATTATTAAATGACATATACCATGGAACCATTTGAAGTTGTAATTATAACTATTAAAACTGTGAGAAGTGACTCATCCCTAAATGTGTCATCCAAAAGATGTTCATTATGTCAGTTGTTTGGTCGATATTTTAAGAGAAGGAGAAGGTCAATCTGTTGGTACAATCTATACTGGATTATTAAACCATCTCTATCTAGGGGTCTGGCTTTACTGGGCCAAGTCATATAAAATCATTTTGCTAAATCTTTTAATAATGTTTAATTTGTCCCAGATCAAATACATGGCCCTTACAGAGTATGAGCAGAAACATTTTCCTTGTTTATTTTGAAATTTGGTAACATACTACCTATCTTCCTCCTCTCAAATCCTAATGGAAAAACTGAGATTGATGTTATTCTTTCAGAAGGCCCCTTAAAAGTTAATTTTAAAAAAATCTGGGTCTTTTAAAAAAATTTTGGCAAGTATACATCTCATTAAATAAGAAAAGGTGACACTAACTATCAGATTTTTTTATAATGCTGTGTCTTGTACCTCAGTAATTTGCCAGTGCTTTAGTTCAAAAGTAGTTATCATATATTTCAATCAGAAAATCTGTACAAATTATCATGCATATTATTACATTAAGTAATTTCCCTCATATTTTTCTAAATTTATGAGTGTGAAATGTGCCTGAATAGCTGCCAGTTTGAATTCTGAGGAGGAAAATATTTTAATGGATAGCTAAGAGACAAGTATAAAAAGAGAGGTGAGTCAAAGAGAGGAAAAGCATACCTCTAGCTAAAATCAACAGCTTGGATTACTCCAGAACTCACAGGTTGCAAATGAAAAAGTCTATAGGCCAGGCAGGAAAAGTCAAAGAGTCTGTAAGAGTTGAAATGCAATAGGGAGCTGTGTGCTCTGAGGGGAAGTGGAGAATTCATGTCTTTTTAATGGGGACATAGGCTTCTCACCTCGACCTGAGCTTTGCCATGAGGGAATGTTGCAAGAGCTGCCTAACCTGAAATTTTTTCATGAGAAGCCAAAAATCTAGATTTTTATGGGAAATTTCCTGATATTTATATATTGGTTACCAGTAAAATTAAGGAATAAAACAGGGTGGGCTAGAAATAAACACAATCATAGGATCAATTTGTACCATTAGTCTTAAATTTCTGACCTCTAGAGTAGAAACATGAAATTCCATGATTCTTCAATGAAATCAAGCAATGCAACCTTCTGCTTGCCTCTTAGAGTGCGCTTAACAACTGCCCCTCACACAGATATTAAGGAACACCTCCCCAGAATTCATATGCCGCCCTTTTCCTATCCTCTAGGAGACAATGAGGATAGGTAGCCTCATTAACTCTGCTGTCAAACTCTGCAGTCTGATCACCCTTGCATTTGGGAAACAAAACTGGCAATTTGGCAATATATGCAGAGTCTTTAGCCCAGTGTTTGTCTCATTGTAGTTTTTCTCTAAATGTTAGTTTGATTTCCATTCTAGGTTGTGATGAAGTGTTAACTACCACACTCTATAAGACTGTTTATTACACAATGAAACCCATGTTAATTTATTTCTTCAGTTGGATAATTAACACTCTTTCATAAAGACAGTGACATAATCAATGATCAAAATGCACACCATCAGGCTCCTAGATTTGGAGTGTGTGTACAGTCATTCGACTTTGGGAAATGGGCTATACATTTGCTGAGCACTTTATCGCATTCTAGCTCTTTTACTATTTATATCCTACATATCTACAGGAGCAGAGAAAAAAAGGACAAAGTAGAAGGATGAAGGGTCATTGTTCTCTAGTATTGCCCTCTGATCTTCCACGCCACAGAAAGTGGAAGAGTTAAGAGTAGAAAGGCTTTGGTACCATTATCTAATGAAAAAGAAAAAAAGGTCTAAGAGTTAGGGGATCCAAGTTCTAGTTAAATGGTGGGCCCTTAAACAAATAACTTGACTTTTACTTGACTTTCAGTTTCCTCACATACCAAAGCTGTGGGTTGGGGAGCTAGAAACAACCCTGGCCTTACCGATCTTGTGGGACTGTTGAGAGAGGAAAGTGTTTTAACAGACGGTATGCCTCTTCAGAAGTCAGATATGTCATATTATAAAATCAGGAAACTATTATCATTATTTCTGGAATCTTGATCTCTTCCAAAGCCTCATCAAGCTCTCAATGGGACAGTGTCCTAGGCATATATGCCTGTTGCTTATTCAATAAAAACATATGGTATATTTGATTAAAACATATTTTCTTTGGGCATAGCTGTCTAACCCAGGGATTTTACAATCAGATATGATTTTTCCCTCTCTCCTGATCCAGGGGACATGGGGAAATATCTAAAGATATTTTTAATTGTCACAACTGGGTTGGGGTGTGCTACTAACATATAATGGATAGAGACCAAATTTGCTGCTAAACATTCTACAAGGTACAGGACAGTTCTTTACAACAAAGATTTATATGATTTAAAACTGTAAGTTTGGGAGAAGTCCTGTACAGGTACTTTTCCAAAGAAGACATACAGATGACCAACAGGCTTATGAAAAGATGCAACATCATTAAATCATTAGAGAAGTGCAAATCAAATCTGCAATGAGCTATTACCTCACACCTGTCAGCATGCAGTCATCAAGAAGACAACAAATAACAAGTGTTGGTGAAGATGTTGAAAAAAGGGAACACTAGTACACTATTGATGGAAATGTAAACTGGTACAGCCACTATGGATAATAATATGTAAGCTTCTCAAAAAATTAAAAATAGAACTACCAAATGATCCAGCAATTCCACTACTGGATATATATCCGCAGAAAGTGAAAACAACTAATTTGAAAAGATATATGCATCCCAATGTTCATAGCAGTATTATTTACAATGCTGCTATATATATATATATATATATATATATATATATATATATATATATATATTCCATTGAATATATATATATTCAATAGATTATTACTCAGCTATGAAACGAATGAAATTTTGCCATTTGCAACAGCATAGATGGACCTTGGAGGGTACTGTGCTTAGTGAAATAAGATAGAGAAATACAAATACTGTATGTTTTCACTTATATGTGGACTCTGAAAATAAAACAAATGAATGAATATAACAAAACAGACTCAAAGATACAGAAAACAAACTAGTGGTTACCAGGTGGGAGACAAGTGGAGGGAGGGGCAAAATAGGGGAAGGGGATTAAGAGGTACAAGCTACTAGGTATAAAATAAATAAGATACAAGAATAGAATGTACAGCATACTTACTTTAGTGTATCATCTGATTTAGCTAGTTTATCCACCAGTGGAATATACCTGTCAAGGTACAATTTGTTGTGTGTTTTATTTGTTTTTGTTTTGAGGGGATAAATTTAGGTATTTGACAGAGGATTTTATAAGATAAAGGTTGCTGCTTCATTTAAAAATGATATGTTATTGATGGAAAAAAGACTTTCTGTAAACAGAATGAGTTTTCTCTGCAGTTTTGTTTGTTTACTTATATATTTTAAACCAAATGATTTTTTACACCTGAATCTCTCAAATACTATGGAGAAAGCAAAGTATTGTAAAGGACTGAACTACTTCTTTTCAGAACACAAGGGGATAATTTGACATATTAACTAGATACAGAAAGCATGACTGGAATTTAAGAGGAAATTTTTATGGTCTGTCAAACTTGAAAATACGCAATATATTCAATGGTTATAATAAGTTGATAATATCAGATGAATAGTTCATTATACTGTCATTATCTTATCAAATTATTTAAAATATGAATTGATGCTGAATGCACATTAATAAATCATTATATTCATGTAAGCATAACTTTTAGATAGAAAACTTTGTAAAACAATATTTAATATGGATCTGAAGCAGGCTCCAATGGAAAGGCAAAGAGCTCAGCACAGTTTCAGTCAAGTTCAAATTATTTTTAAATACTTCATCATATTTTTAGTGATTATATATTTATAGTACTGGAAGGTTCACAAAATGAGAAAGCTGTCTATGCATTTTCTATTTTTTTATACAAAGGATCATCTCCTGATTTTGATTCTTATCAACTCATAGCCTTAACTTCATTGTTATGTAAGGTGATGGAAGAAATGATTTATTACATTCTGTCATTCTTTCTAGAGAAAAATAATCTTCTTCCTCAGTGTTAAAGTGGCTTTCAGGCAAATCAATCAACCATAGATCATGTCGTAAGACTGTCTTCCGATGTTAATAAAGCATTCTGTAATAAGGAGTTTTTATGTGTTGTATTTATAGACAGTGAAAAAAGTATAACAGGCTGCTAAAAAAGAACTGCAGTACTTGTAATTTGTGATAATATAGTTTAAAATTCTTAGTTGTAGGATTTTCTTTGTAAATCATAAATATTTAAATATACCAATATATGTCTTTCTCATAAATTTTAGAAAATGAGTAAAGAAGTTTTAGAAACATGTTTCATTAAAAGAAAACTCTTATTTTGGAAAATGTGGAGAAAAAATGGCTATGCTGTATTTAGGCATTTTCTGATGATAACACAATATCTTTATTTACATGTTTCTTTCTTGAATAGATTATACAAGGCATATTACTTTTAAGAAGAAAAATGGAAATTTTACAATAACAAATTAACCCCTCTTACTGTTTAACACATAAAAACATTTTCTCTTGTAATTTTACAGAACATGTGATGATAGAACTATGTAAAAATTTTGAGGTGAAAAAAGATCACAACATATCAATATCTAGAATAATACCAAACTTTGTTTCAAATGGAGACACATTTTCTGGTTAGATATTCAATAAAGTGAGCAATTTAAATTATCTATGAATACTCTCAGGCCAACTATAATTCATTGCCTCCACATTACCAATTACAAGGAAAGAATGACATTTACTACAAAATTGAAATATTTAGAAGTATGACCGAATAATTACTTATCCTAGGGTCATCATATTCAGTTTGGTAATTGAACAATGCATGTCTTAAGTGAATAGAAATAGAAGCATCAAGAATATTTTAGAAAATATATAATATATTCACTTTTCTATTATCTAGAACTCTGGTAATAGTTACTTGATTATATGTGTCAAACACTTAATTCTGTGCTGGAATTTGATAGATTTATTTAATGCTATTCAATATTAGGTTATTTTGATAGTTCAAAAGTGGAAGATGAGCCATTGGGATCCCTGCTTCAAAAAATAATGAAAAGAGCTAATATGAAAAATATAATTTTATGAAAGTAGAAGACATTAGCAAAATCTTTTTTAAATAATTTACAGGCACATTATTTTTAACACAGTCATATCCATAAATGGCATAAAATATGAGATTTATAGTTTCTCTGTTTTTGTTGATATATATGGTTTCATTACTAAGGTAAGATGGAAAAATTCTGAAAATTATCTGACCACATCATTTAATAAATAAGAATTTAAATTACCAATAAGAGAAATGTACCTAATACTGACCCAAATATTTTTAAACCTCATTTACTTTATAAGCTTCAGTGCATATGGATAATTTGATGTTGTGCTTACTACTATTTATAGATATTTCTATAGTGTGTGGTTTATTTATATACGGTTCATCAAGTTATTTTTCATTTAACTTCTTCTTCCCTTTGAATACCACAAATAGCATTCTTGTCCTCAGAGAGTCATCCAACATGAGTTTGGGTTTTTAAAAAGTCAGTTAGGTTGTTAGATTACTTATCAGGATATACTGGTGAATTATTTCATGTCCTTATTTCACTGAATTAGATTGCTAAAGTACAACCTTTACAATCTATCACATTTCAGATGTTTTAAGTGCCATTGATATCATCCTGGAAATTTCAATCACCACAGTGAGGATTAGCTTGCGGAATTATTCATGTCTATAATATGGTAATATGTCAAGGCAAAAATGTCATTTTTGTGTAGCTCTTAGTTTGTGTAGGTATTAAAGGAAATGAAATGGGAGATAAAGCAGTCAAAAAGGCTTTGTAAAATCATTCAGGTGTATCAAATATTTAATGATTTTAAAGGGAATATAATTTATAACAAAACAAAGAACAGATGCCAAATGATGAAAACTAAATAATGAGGGTTAAATAAGTTCACATACATACAAAATTTTACAAATTTATTATAATTGCCAACTTTATTTCTTAAAATATCAAGATATATTATTTTGTGGGGATCCAAATATTCCAAGTTATCTTTGAATTTTTATCAGTTGCTGCCTCGTAGTCACATTTTTTTTTCTAATTGTAACAACATGGACCTGTGATCAGACGGTATGATTTTCTGTTTCTAATAGTTGAAAATGTAATTATGATCTCATACTAGAATTTAATAAGTAGCTGCCATAAACAATAAAGGGATTATAAATGTAATTAATAAACGACATTACCTTCAAATAGCTCCCAGGATATTACTGACTTAGAAATGCTAATAATTTGAACAATGTCCACCTACTTACAAACTAAAAAAATAATTAAAATATAGCTCTTTTGTTTCCCTGAAATTCTAAAATTACTAGAATACAGTAAATTAAAAACAAAGTATATAACGTAGTTTCTTAAGGAATGATTTGCTTATTTTTAAAGTCAAGTAATTTAGGTTTTTCTAAGTAAACCAATGGATTTTGCTTCAATAGGATGTTTTGGCACCATGAATATACAGATTCTTGGTCATTTACCACACTTGTGTTTATGTTTCCTTAGTAACTTACACTGTATCGTCCTGTAATCAATAAGGATAATAAAATTTCCCTTAGCCTGATTCTCTTTTGAGGAGGGCAATCATGTTTGCGGCACCACTTATCAAATATTTCCCACTCTGCAGCCCAAGGTGAAAGTTTTCTAGGAAACGAAAGAGTGAGGCAAATTAGTGCTAAGATACAAGGGCTAGGGGAAAGGCAGAGAATCAAGAACATGATATTTTCTTAACAGTCTCATTTAAAAAGATTTCTTGGGTAGAGCTAGTAGCAAACATAATTGTGTTAATATCAAAAAAGTCAGTAATAATTTATTATATATATGTATATGCCCTCCTAAAGCAGGTTTATCTTTTATAACTTGCAACATGTTGCTAGTTCCCTCTTTTCAGTTGTACATTTTTTTTTAATTCTTTAGAAGTATTTTTTTAACATCTTTACTGGTGTATAATTGCTTTACAATGGTGTGTTAGTTTCTGCTTTATAACAAAGTGAATCAGTTGTACATATACATATGTTCCCATATCTCTTCCCTCTTGCGTCTCCCTCCCTCCCTCCCTCCCTATCCCACCCCTCCAGGCGGTCACAAAGCACCGAGCTGATCTCTCTGTGCTATGCGGCTGCTTCCCACTAGCTATCTACCTTACGTTTGGTAGTGTATATATGTCCATGCCTCTCTCTCACTTTGTCACAGCTCACCCTTCCCCCTCCCCATATCCTCAAGTCCGTTCTCCAGTAGCTCTGTGTTTTTATTCCTGTCTTACCCCTAGGTACTTCATGACATTATTTTTTCTTAAATTCCATATATATGTGTTAGCATACGGTATTTTTCTTTCTCTTTCTGACTTACTTCACTCTGTATGAGAGACTCTAGGTCCATCCACCTCATTACAAATAGCTCAATTTCGTTTCTTTTTATGGCTGAGTAACGCTCCATTGTATATATTGCCACAACTTCTTTATCCATTCAACTGATGAAGGACACTTAGGTTGTTTCCATCTCCTGGCTATTGTAAATAGAGCTGCAATGAATATTTTGGTACATGACTCTTTTTGAATTATGGTTTTCTCAGGGTATATGCCCATTCTGACTGGTGTGAGATGATATCTCATTGTAGTTTTGATTTGCATTTCTCTAATGACTAACGATGTTGAGCATTCTTTCATGTGTTTGTTGGCAGTCTACATATCTCCTTTGGGGAAATGTCTATTTAGGTCTTCTGCCCATTTTTGGATTGGGTTTTTTTTTTTTTTTTTGTTATTGAGCTGCATGAGCTGCTTGTAAATTTTGGAAATTAATCCTTTGTCAGTTACTTCATTTGCAAATATTTTCTCCCATTCTGAGGGTTGTCTTGTACATTTGTTTTTAATCCTTGAAATTTAAAATTCCACAAACTAATTTTCCCTCAAACTGCTTCTATTTATTATCAACAACAAACTCTGATACTTTCCCTTCACTCAGAACCTACTACTACTACTGCTACTACTATTACCACTTCCCTTTCCCTCCAATCTCCATCGTCATTTATTCACTTATATCTATCAATCTATCAATCCAGGGTTTGTATTTACACCCCACTGAAATTCTTTGTAGTGCCTTCTTGGAACTTTATAGCAAAAATTATAAAAAACACTAACTAGTATTAATTGAGCATTTATCACATGTTAAAAATTGTACTAAATGTTGTCATGTATACTGTGATTACCTCCATTTTACAGTTGAAGAAATTGAGGAATGAGGATGTTAACTTTCTGATTTATAAATGGAGTCAAATCTGTAGCCCAGTAAGTTTAACAATTGTACTAAACTGCCTCTGAAGTAGTAGACACATCCCTTCTTCCAATAGGCATTAATTGGGTAGTATACTGTTGGGTCTTGGAGTTAGAGGAAACAAGAATATAGGCCTATTATCTTACAGGAAAGGTATGAATGCAATAGCAAAACTACCATCCCAATCCCTCAACTTGTTAGACGGCAATATTTAAAACATATAAAGTTCTAACTTGTCAGTTTACCATATTTCAGTATTCTTCAGTGAAGCATTTTTTTCTAATAGCTTTTTTTCTATGAATTCTTACTTTCATTAGGCCCACTTCTGTGACTTTCTTTACAAGAAAGCACCTGGAAAAATGGGGGGGGTGCTTACATTACTTTATGGCAATGGAGTTGTGTATGTGAGTGAGGATACTGCATCCCTGATGAAGTCATAGCTATTGAGCAGCTGATTCAGCATAATCCCTGGATCATTTTCCCAGTGCCACTCTCATTCCTAGTACAAGGCATCTTCATCCTGACACAGGCCTCGATTGTTACTCTACTTGTCCTTTCCACACATATCTATTTCTCACTAGAGATTGGGAACTTCTGCATGCTATCTGAAGGCCTTGTTGCATCAGAAGCACTGCATCAGGTTCATTTATTTACCCGTGTCAAAATTGTGTTATCACTACAGCTACAACCACCACCACCATTATCACCCACCATATCAGTGGTCTCTTTTCAGATTTCCAAATAAACAGTGAATCACAAACCCTGCTAAAAGCTGGAAAATAATGGATCTCATATGTCAATACCCAATTATCTTCTGAATGTATGTGCGTTTCTACAGTTACTTGGGCTAGAGGTTCCTTTTCTTTTCATCTTTTGGCAGACATTCCCTCAGTCGTTTTCTTCTCTTTTGAGAGGTAACTTCTATATTGCTCCTTTCCCTGGAAAAAAATAGCAAATTTTGTAGTGACATAAAACACAATCGGGGAATTATTTTTTAAAAGTATTTTATGTGATTATTCTAAAAACAACTACATCAACTACTTATTTCCGTCAGTTATCATAAGAATTTTTGCAGTATTTTTAAAAACTTCCATAACATTTAACAACTGACTAATGTTCAATCAGTTGATTTAACTCAAGCTGAGTATACCTATTCACTTAAACTTATTTAAAATTTCAAATCTCACTTTTCCTTAGAAAAAATATTGCAGTGGAGTTTGTTCACTTGTTTATTTATTTTGGTTTTTTATTCAAATATTTTTTCTGCAGTTAAGATTATTTCCATAACATATATTGCCTCCAGAAGTCAAATTAAAGGACCAAAGAATATGAACATTCTTTTAAAAGTCTTATGCTTTAAAATGAGTATTTACAGAATAATAAAATACAGAAAAGCACAAAAAAATTAAAAATCAACCTAGATCAAATCAATCCTGTGTTTTTTTGTAATTTATAACTTTCTACATTTGAAGATAATTACTTGTAATATCAGAAATATACTTATTTTATTATATTAAACCCCTCTTCACCTACCATTGATATTTGGGTAGTATACTGCCAGTCTTTACACACAAACACACACATAAACACACACAGAGGGAAGAAAAAAAAAAGCTCCTTGTAAACTGATTTCCAGTAAGATTCCACTGATTTTTACTTACCTTGGCAATTTGTGAGGGCACCCCTACTTACTAAGCACCCCTGTCATTGTGTTTTCTCACTTAATAAACTCTGTCAATTGACATATTTTTTAAATGGCCTGAAATTGCTTATAAAATATAGTTATTTGATTCCTAGTGAGGTTAAACTTTTTTTCCAAATTTTATTTACATTTGAATTTTCCACTTTAGAGAAGAGTACAATTTAATCTTTTTCCATTATTTCTTTTTTAAAAACAACTTTATTGGAGTATAATTGCTTTACAATGGTGTTAGTTTTTTCTTTATAACAAAAGCAATCAGCTATAAATACACATATATCCCCTCCCTCTTGCGTATCCCTCCCCCATCCCTATCCCACCCCTCTAGGTGGTCACAAAGAGCCAAGCTGATCCACTTGTGCTACACAGCCACTTCCCACTAGCTATTTTACATTTGATAGTGCACATACATCAATGCCACTCTCTCACTTTGTCCAAGGTTACCCTTCCTCCTCCCCATATTCTCAAGTCCATTCTCCACGTCTGTGTATTTATTCCTGTACTGCCTCTCAGTTCTTCAGAACCTTTTTTTTTTTTTAGATTCCATATATATGTGTTAGCATACGGTATTTGTTTTTCTCTTTCTGAATTCCTTCACTCTGTATGACAGATTCTAAGTCCAACCACCTCACTACAAATAACTCAATTTTGTTTCCTTTTATGGCTGAGTAATATTTCATTGTATATATATGCCACATCTTCTTTATCCATTCATCTGTGGATGGGCACTAAGGTTGCTTCCATGTCCTGCCTATTGAAAATAGTGCCACAATGAACACTGTGGTACATGACACTTTTTGAACTATGATATTCTCAGGGTATATGCCCAGTAGTGGGATGGCTGGGTCGTATGGTATTCTAGTTTTAGTGTTTTAAGGAACTGCCATAATGTACTCTGTAGTGGCTGTATCAATTAACATTCCCACAAACAGTGCAGGAGGCTTCCCTTTTCTCCACACCCTATCCAGCATTTATTGTTTGTAGTGTTTTTAATGATGGCCATTCTGACTGGTATGAGGTGATACCTCATTGTAGTTTTGATTTGCATTTCTCTAGTGATTAGTGATATTGAGCATGCTTTCATATGTTTGTTGGCAATCTGTATATCTTCTCTGGAGAAATGTCTTTTTAGGTCTTCTACTCATTTTTGGATTGGGTTGTTTGATTTTTGATATTGAGCTGCATAAGCTGCTTGTATATTTTGGAGACTAATCATTTGTCAGTTGCTTCATTTGCAAATATTTTCTCCCATTCTGAGGGTTGTCTTTTGGTCTTGTTTATGGTTTCCTTTGCTGTGCAAAACATTTCAAGTTTCATTAGGCCCCATTTGTTAATTTTTGTTTTTATTTCTATTTCTCTAGGAGGTGGGTCAAAAAATGATCTTGCTGTGATTTATGTTATGTAGTGTTCTGCCTATGTTTTCTTCTAAGAGTGTTAAAAGTGTCTGGCCTTACATTTAGGTCTTTAATCCATTTTGAGTTTACTTTTGTGTATGATGTTAGGGAGGGTTCTAATTTCATTCTTTTACAGGTAGCTGTCCAGTTTTCCCAGCACCACTTATTGAAGAGGTTCTTTTCTCCATTGTACATTCTTGTCTGCCTTATCAAAGATAAAGTGACCATATGTGTGTGGGTTTATCTCTGGGCTTTCTATCCTGCTCCGCTGATCTATATTTCTGTTTTTGTATGAGTACCAAACTGTCTTGATTATTGTAGCTTTGTAGTATAGTCTGAAGTCCAGGAGCCCAATTCCTCCAGCTCTGTTTTTCTTTCTCAAGATTGCTTTGGCTATTTGGGGTCTTTTGTGTTTCCATACAAATTATAAACTTTTTCATTCTAGTTCTGTGAAAAATGCATTTGGCAGTCTGATAGGGTTTGGATTGAATCTCTAGATTGCTTTGGGTACTATAGTCATATTCACAGTGTTGATTTTTCCAATCCAAGAACATGCTATGTCACACCATCTGCTTGCATCATTTTAATTTCCTTCAGCAGTGTCTTATATTTTTCTGCATACAGTCTTTTGTCTCCATAGGTAGGTTTATTCTTAGGTATTTTATTCTTTATTTTGCAGTGGTAAATGGGAGTGATTCCTGAATTTCTCTTTCAGATTTCTCATCATTAGTGTATAGGAATGCAAGAGAATGCTGTGCATTAATTTTGTATCTTGTTACTTTATGAAATTCATTGATTAGGTCTAGCAGTTGTCTGGTAGTTTCTGTAGGATTCTCCATGTATAGTATCATGTCATCTTAAAACAGTGACAATTTTACTTCCTCTTTTCCAATTTGGATTCCTTTTATTTCTTTTCCGTCTCTGAATACTGTGGGTAAAACTTTCAAAACTATGTTGAATAATAGTGTTGAGAGTTAGCAGAGAGTTGGCAAACTTGTCTTGTTCCTTCTCTTAGTGGAAATGGTTTCAGTTTTTCGCCATTGAGAATGATGTTGGCTATGACTTTAAATAAATACACCCATATATATGACCTTTATTATGTTCAGGTAAGTTCCCACTGTGCCTACTTTCTGGAGGGTTTTTTATTATAAATGCATGTTGAATTTTGTTGAAAGATTTTTCTGAATCTATTGAGATAATCATATTTCTTTTTTAGGTTTCACTTTCTTATTTCGTTCTTTTTTTTAAACATTTTTATTGGAGTATAATTGCTTTACAGTGGTATGTTAGTTTCTGCTTTATAACAAAGTGAATCAGTTATATATATACATATGTTCCCATATCTCTTCCCTCTTGTGTCTCCCTCCTTCCCACTCTCCCTATCCCACTCCTCTAGGTAGTCACAAAGCACTGAGCTGATCACCCTGTTCTCTGCAGCTGTTTCCCACTAGGTATCTATTTTATGTTAGGTAGTGTACATATGTCCATGCCACTCTCTCACTTTGTCACGGCTTACCCTTCCCCCCCCATATCCTCAAGTCCATTCCCTAATATAGCTGAGTCTTTATTCCCATCTTGCCTCTAGGTTCTTCATGACGTTTTTTTCTTAGATTCCATATATATATATTAGCATACAGTATTTCTTTTTCTCTTTCTGGCTTACTTCACTCTGTATGACAGACTCTAGGTCCATCCACCTCACTACAAATAACTCAATTTCATTCCTTTTTATAGCCGAGTCATATTCCACTGTATATATGTGCCACATCTTCTTTATCCATTCATCTGCTGATGGACACTTAGGTTGCTTCCATGTCCTGACTATTGTAAATAGAGATGCAATGAACATATTGGTACATGACTCTTTTTGAAATTATGGTTTTCTCAGGGTATATGCCCAATAGTGTGATTTCTGGGTCTTATGGTAGTTCTATTTTTAGTTTTTTAAGAAACCTCCATTCTGTTCTCCATAGTGGCTGTATCAATTTGCATTCCCACCAACAGTGCAAGAGTGTTCCCTTTTCTCCACACCCTCTCCAGCATTTATTGCTTGTAGATTTTTTGATGATGGCCATTCTGACTGGTATGAGATTATATCTCATTGTAGTTTTGATTTGTATTTCTCTAATGATTAATGCTGTTGAGCATTCTTTCATGTGTTTGTTGGCAATCTGTATATCTTCTTTGGAGAAAGATCATATGTTTTTTCTCCTTCAGCTTGTTAATATGTTGTCTCACATTGCTTGTTTTGCATATATTAAAGAATCCTTGCATTCCTGGGGTAAACCCCAATTGATCACACTGTATGATCTTTTTAATGTGCTGTTGGATTCTGTTTGGTAGTATTTTATTGTGGATTTTTGCATCTATGTTCATCAGTGATATTGCCCTGTATTTTTCTGTCTTTGTAACATCTTTGTCTGGTTTTGGTATCAGGGTGATGGTGGCCTCATGGAATGAATTTGGGAGTGTTCCTCCCTCTGTTATATTTTGGAAGAGTTTGAGAAGGATAGGTGTTAGACCTTCTCTAAATGTTTGATAGATATCTCCTGTGAAGGCATCTTGTCCTTGTCTTTTGTTTGTTGGAAGATTTTTTTATCACAGTTTCAATTTCAGTGCTTGTGATTGGTCTGGTTATATTTTCTATTTCTTCCTGGTTCAGTCTTGGAGGTTGTGCTTTTTCTAAGAACTTGTCTATTTCTTCCAGGGTGTCCATGTTATTGGCATATATTTGCTTGTAGTAATCTCTCATGATTCTTTGTATTTCTTCAGTGTCATTTGTTACTTCTCATTTTTCATTTCTAATTCTGTTGATTTGAGTCTTTTCCATTCTTTTATTTATGAGTCTGGTTAATGGTTTATCAATTTTGTTTATCTCCTCAAAGAACTAGCTTTTAATTTTATTGATCTTTGCTATTGTTTCCTTCATTTCTTTTTCATTTATTTCTGATCTAAATTTTATGACTTCTTGCCTTCTACTAACTTTTGGTTTTCTTTTTCTTCTTTCTCTAATTGCTTTATGTGAAACGTTATGTTGTTTATTTGAGATTTTTCTTATTTATTGAGGTAGGATTGTTTTGCTCTAAACTTCACTCTTAGAACTGCTTTTGCTTCATCCCATAGGTTTTGGGTTATTGTGTTTTCATTGTCATTTGTTTGTAAGTATTTTTTGTTTCCTGTTTGATTTATTCAATGATATCTTGGTTATTTAGTAGAGTATCATTTAGCTTCCATATGCTTGTATTCTTTACAGTTTTTTCCCCTGCCAATGATATCTAGTCTCAGAGCATTGTGGTTTGAAAATATACTTGATACAATTTCAATATTCTTAAATTTACCAATGCTTGATTTTGGCCCAAGATATGATCTATCCTGGAGAAGGTTCCACGAGCACTTGAGAAGAAAGTGTATTCTATATTTTTGGGGTGGAATGTCCTATAAATATCAGTAAGTCAATCATGTTTAATGTGTCATTTAAAGCCTGTGTTTCCTTATTTATTTTCATTTTGGATGATCTGTCCATTGGCAAAAGTGGGTTGTTGTTGTCCCCTACTATTATTGTGTTACTGGCTATTTCCCCTTTTATGGTTTTTAGCATTTGCCTTATGTATTGAAGGCTCTTATGTTGGGTGCATAAATATTTACAATAGCTATATCTTCTTCTTGGATTGAACCTTGATCATTCTGTAGTGTCTTTCTTTGCCTCTTGTAAAAGTCTTTATTTTAAAGTCATTTTGTCTGATATGAGAATTGCTACTCCAGCTTCCTTTTGATTTTCATTTACATGGAATATCATTTTCCATCCCCTCACTTTCAGTCTGTATGTTTCCCTAGGTCTGAAGTTGGTCTCTTGTAGACAGCATATATACGGGTCTTGTTCTGTATCCATTCAGTCTATGTCTTTTGGTTTGAGCACTTTATCCATTTCATTTAAGGTGATTATTGATATGTATATTCCTATTACCATTTTCTTCATAGTTTTGTGTTTGTTAATGTAGATCTTTTCCTTCTCTTGTGTTTCCTGCCTAGATAAGTTCCTTTAACATTTGTTGTGAAGCTATTTCAGTGGTGCTGATTTCCCTTAGCTTTTGCTTGTCTGTAAAGGTTTTAATTTCTCCGTCAAATCTGAATGAGATCCTTGCTGGGTAGAGTAATCTTGGTTGTATGTTTTCCCCTTTCTTCACTTTAAATACATCCTGTCCCTCCCTTCTGGTTTGCACAGTTTCTGATGAACAATCAGCTGTTAAACTTATGGCAGCTCCCTTGTATGCTATTTGTTGCTTTTCCCTTGCTGCTTTTAATATTTTTTCTTTGTATTTAATTT
Source organism: Leucopleurus acutus (assembly GCF_964270905.1). Lineage (NCBI taxonomy): Eukaryota > Metazoa > Chordata > Mammalia > Artiodactyla > Delphinidae > Leucopleurus > Leucopleurus acutus. Next base: position 75,430,053 of record NC_139148.1, read on the forward strand.
TTGACAGTTTGATTAATATGTGTCTTGGCATGTTTTCCTTGGATTTTACCTGTATGGGACTCTCTGTGCTTCCTGGACTTGACTGACTCTTTCCTTTCGCATACTAAGGAAGTTTTCAACTATAATCTCTGAAAATATTTTCTCAGACCGTTTCTTTTTCTCTTCTTCCTCTCAGACCCTTATAATTCAAATGTCTTTTCTTTTAATGTTGTCCCAGACATCTTTGAGACTGCCCTCAATTCTTTTCATTCTTTTTTCCTTATTCTGCTCTGTGGTAGTTTTTTTTTTCTCACTATTTTATCATTCAGGTCACTTATCTGTTCTTCTGCCTCTGTTAGTCTGCTATTGATTCCATCTAGAGTATTTTTAATTTCATTTATTGTGTTTGCATGATTTTTTGTTTGCTCTTTAGTTCTTCTAGGTCCTTGTTCAATGTTTCTTATATTTTCTCCATTCTGTTTCCAAGATTTTGGATCATCTTTACTAGCATTACTCTGAATTCTTTTCAGGTAACCTGCCTATTTCCTCTTCATTATTTTGGTCTGGGGAGTTTTTACTTTGCTCCTTCTTCTGCTGTGTATTTCTCTGTTTCCTCATTTTTGCTTAAGTTACTGTGTTTGGGGTCTCCTTTCCACAAGCTGCAGGTTCGTAGTTCCCATTGTTTTTCGTGTCTTCCCCCGAGTGCGTAAGTATTGTTCAGTGGATCATGTAGGCTTCCTGGTGGAGGGGATTGGTGCCTGTGTTCTGGTGAATGAGGCTGGATCTTTTCATCAGGGGCATATCCAATGGTGTGCTGTGGTGTGTCAGTGAACTCATTGTGATTTTATGCAGCCTCTCTGCTAATGGGTGGGTTTGTGGTCCTGTCTCACTAGTTTTTTGGCATGGGCATCCAGCAATGGAACTTGCTTGTCATTGCGTGGAGCTGGGTCTTAGCATTAAGATGGAAATCTCTGGGAAAGCTCTCCCCAATTGATTTTACGTTGGGCCTGTAGGTGTCTCATGGTCCAATGTCCTGAACTCGGCTGTCACACCTCAGAGGTTCAGGCCTGACACACAGACAGAGCACTAAGACCCTGTCAGCCACACATCTCAGAAGAAAAGGGAGAAAAAATACAAAGAAAAAAAATAAAATAAAATAAATTTATTAAAATAAAGAAGAAAAATATTATTAAAATAAAAAATGTAAAAGTAATAAAAAAAGAAAGCAACAAAACCTATGAAAAATCCACTAATGATAACAAGCACTAAAAACTATACCAAGATAAACATAAAAATCAGAATCTTGTCAGTCTTTTACAGCAAACCCCAAGTCTACAGTTGCTCCCAAAGTCCACCACCTCAATTTTTGGTATGATTCATTGTCTATTCAGGTATTCCACAGAAGCAGGGTGCATCAAGTTAATTGTGGAGTATTGATCCACCGCTCCTGAGGCTGCACAGAGAAATTACCCTTTCTCTTCTTTGTTTGCACAGCTCCTGGGGTTCACCTTTGTATTTGGCCCCACCTCTGCATTTAGGTCACAATCTGGCATCTGTTCTTCACTCAGACAAGATGGGGTTAAAGGAGTAGCTGATTAGGGGGCTCTGGTTAACTCAGGTCGGGGGAGAGAGGGTACAGTATGCGGGCTGAGCCTGTGGCAGTAGAGACCGGAGTGACATTGCAACAGCCTGAGGTGTGCAATGTGTTCTTCCAGGGAAGTTGTCCCTGAATCACAGGACCCTGGCAGTGGCAGGCTGCACATGCTCCCAGGTGGGGTGGTGTGGATAGTGACCTGGGCTTGCACATAGGATTCTTGGTGGATGCAATAGCAGCCTTAGCATTTCTTGCCCAACTCTGGGGTCCATGCTGATAGCCACAGCTCAGGCCCCTCTCTGAAGCTCGTTTAAGCGGTGTTCTGAATCTCCTCTCCTTGTGCATCTTGAAACAATGGTCTTTTCACTCTTAGGCAGATCCAGACATTTTCCTGGACTCCCTTCCAGTTAGCTGAGGCTCACTAGCCCCCTTCAGGCTGTGTTCATGCTGCCAACCCCAGTCCTCTCCCTGAGATCTGAACTCCAAAGGCCAAGACTCAGCTCCCATCCCCCACTCACACCGGTGGGTGAGCAGACAAGCCTCTCAGGCTGGTGAGTACTGGTTGGCACTGATTCTCTGTGCAGGAATTTCTCCACTTTGCCCTCTGTACACATGTTGCTGCACTCTCCTCCATGGCTCTGAAGCTTCCCCCACCCCAGGCCCCCTTTCCATCTGTGAAGGGTTTTCCTAGTGTGTGTAAACTTTTCCTCCTTCACAGTGCCCTCCCAGAAGTGCAGGTCCTGTCGCTATTCTTTTGCCTTTGTTTTGTCTGTTTCCTTTTGCTCTACCCATGTATGTGGGGAGTACTTGCCTCTTGGGAAGTTGGAGGTCTTTTGCCGCGTTCAGTAGGTGTTCTGTAGGAGTTGTTCCACATGTAGATTATTTTTGATGTATTTGTGGGGAGGAAGCTTATCTCCACATCTTACTCCTCTGTGATCTTGAAGGTCCTCTCCATTATTTCTTGAATTCTTACTGGTTTTCATTTCTATTTATGTGATCTCTCTGTATACAAAACAGGAATAATTTGATAATCCTGTTACAATATTTTTACGGTTTGTTGAAACATTTTAATTTTATGACATTTTATTATATGAAGACAATATTATTGTGTTTTTATTTTTTAAATTGTGTTCCTGTTAGGAAATTGAGGAAATGGGACATTTATGTGGAATAAATTAAAGTCTTCCATAATTTCACCAATCAGGCTCGATTACTATAAATATATTTTTTCTAGTCATATATATATATATATATATATATATATATATATATATATATATATCCCTCTTCTAATTTTTAAAACAAAATTAAGATTGAAGTGTAGATTTATGCTTACATTTTGATTCATTCATTTGGAAAATATTTATTAGCATTTATCATATGCCTGACTCTGTGCTGGTTGTTGAGGAATTTAATGAAAGTGTGAACAAAGTAAATTAACTAGAGTCACTGGACTATATTTATTGGGGTAGTGAAACAAATAATGAGGTAATTTCAATTTAGTGTACTTTTGAAAAAAATTTTCTCTTTTCCCTAGTATCCTACTCTATGAATGAATCTTGATATTTTTAAATTGGGAATTTATATGAGCATTTATAAGATTCTTAATGTATGCAGTAAAACAAACTTGTAGAAAGTCAGGATTATTTAATAATTTCATGAATAGTGTTTTAAAATGACTTCGTAAATTTGAGCATTATACTTTTTAAGAAAACTCACTAATTTGGTGGAAAATATCTTCTCATAGGTATTTTGATTTTCATTTTTCACTACTGGCATTAAACACTTTTTCACATGCTTATGGCCATCTGATTTTTCTCAGTGATATTCCTTTTCATGCCCTTTACTTATTTTTCTATTAGTATATTTCTCTCTTGTATATTATCTTGCTAAAACACTCTTTATATTAATTCTATCAAATTTTTCTTTTTCCTTAATATGTCTCCAATTTTTTCATTTTTCATTTCTTTTTGATATTGTTCATGAGCTTGTTTCGTTCTTATGGACTTTCAGAATATTTAAATTTTTATGAAGTCAGATCGATAAATCTTTTACACCTTATATTTTATTTAGTAAAATCCTTCCAAAACCTCAAATCATATAAATATTCACCCATGTTTTCTTCCAAAACATTTTATTTTCTCTTAGAAAATTTAATACTTTAACTCATTAAAAATTTGTTTGGGTTGTTAAGTGATGCAAAAAAGTAGCCCTCCTGCCCACCAACCCTCAATACTATCATTACCCTGGGAATCAGTCAATCACACCAACATTTCCATAATGATTTAAAATGACATTGGCATCGTATGCTAAGTGCTTATTTGTTCTTCAGTATGTAGTTGAGTTTCATATTTCACTATGCACAATACAGTGGTTCAGAGGGCAGACTTTGGAGTCATACAGACCATCATTTACTAGTTTTGAGCCTTTTAGAAAGTTACATTTTGTGCCTCAATATCCCCATTTATAAAATTGGGATAATAATTGTGTCTACTTAGGATTAAGAAAGGGTTAAATGAGATAATATGTGTAAAGTGGTTTAAATTAAGAAATACGTGAGAACTATTAAAAGCAGTGTTTGATATAGAATGAATAATCAATGAACTCTAGTAATCACTGTATCTGTTTGTCTATTCCTATGCCAAAACATAGGTTAATTTTTAATAATTTTAAAACACATTTTAATAAGTGGTGTGGTATTCTCGCCTTATTGTTCTTTTTCAAAATATTTTTGCTATGTTTGCCCATTTATTCTGCTTGATGAACTTTGAATGTGTTCTAGTTTTTTTTTTAATAGTCCTAATATGGTGCTCATTGAAAAACATTTATTATATATTTTTCATCTTTTTTTTTTTTTTTTTTTTTTTTGCAGTACGTGGGCCTCTCACTGTTGTGGCCTCTCCCATTGCAGAGCACAGGCTCCAGACGCGCAGGCTCAGAGGCCATGGCTCACGGACCCAGTCACTCCACAGCATGTGGGATCTTCCCGGACCGGGGCACAAACCCTTGTCCCCTGCATCAGCAGGCGGACTCCCAACCACTTCGCCACCAGGGAAGCCATCATCTTTTTATTTTTCAAGCAGTAAATGTATTTCAATAAATCTTCATTGTTTCTTCATAGAAGGCCTATACATTTCATCTTACAGTTATGTCACTGTGCTGTGTTTTAAATTGAATTCATTAGTGGAATCTTTTTTTAAATTTTATATGAGTATAGTTGATTAACAATGTTGTATTAGTTTCAGGTGTACAGAAAAGTGATTCAATTATACATATACATTTGTCTATTCTTTTTCAAATTATTTTCCCAGTTAGGTTATTACAGAATATTGAACAGAGTTCCTGTGCTATTAACTAGGTCCTTGTCGGTTATCTATTTTAAGTGTAGTAGTGTGTACATGTCAGTCCCAAACTCCCAATCTATCTTTCCCCCCCACTTTCCCCCCTGGTAACCATAAGTTCAGTCTCTAAGTCTGTGAATCTGTTTCTGTTTTGGAAACAAGTTCATTTGTATCATTTGTTTTTTAGATTCCACATATAAGCAATATCATATGATATTTGTCTTTCTCTGACTTACTTCACTTAGTATGATAATCTCCAAGTCCATCCATGTTGCTGCAAATGGCATTATTTCATTCCTTTTAATGGCTGAGTAATATCCCATTGTATATATGTACCACATCTTCTTTATCATTAATCTATCAGTGGACATTTAGGTTGCTTCCAGGTCTTGGCTATTTTTAAAATGTAGTTTCTGTTTCACTACTTGAATCAGAAAATGAAGAACCAATTCCTGGCTCTTCCACTTTCTAGCAGTATAAACTTACTCAAATTATTTGATCTCTCTGTGATTTTTTTTTCTTATTGTGAAATAGCAGCTATATCAGACCCTATCCAATAGGATTGTTATGAGGATGATTATGTGAATTTCTTCAAATTATTGTACTTATATTTTAGTTGATCCTCTGGAAATTTTCCTGTACTAATCATATTGTCTGTCACAAATTTGTTCCTCATTTCCCATTCTTGCATATCCTATTTCTTGTTTTATTGAAGGATAGTTGATTTACAATATTATATTAGTTTCGGGTGTACAGCACAATGATTCAGTATTTTTTACAGATTATACACCATTGAAAGTTATTGCAAGATAATGGAAATGCAAGATAATTCCCTATGCAATACAATATATCCTTGCTGCTTATCTATTTTATACATAGTAGTTTGTATCTCTAACTTGCTCCTCCTCACTTCTCTCTCCCGTTTGGGAACTACTAGTTTGTTTTCTATGTCACTGTGTCTGTTTTGCTATATATATTCATTTGTATTTTTTTTAATGTTTTTAACGTCTTTATTGGACTATAATTGCTTTACAATGGTGTGTTAGTTTCTGCTTTATAACAGAGTGAATCAGTTATACATATACATAAGTTCCAATATCTCTTCTTTCTTCTGTCTCAGAACCTCCCACCCACCCTATCACACCCCTCTAGATGGTCACAAACCACTGAGGTGGCCTCCTTGTGCTATGTGGCTGCTTCACACTAGCTATCTATTTTACGTTTCGTAGTGTATATATGTCCATGCCACTTTCTCATTTGGTCAGAGTTTACCCTTCCTCCTCCCCATATCCTCAAGTCCATTCTCTAGTAGGTCTGTGTCTTTATTCCCATCTTACCCCTACGTTCTTCATTACCTTTTTTTTTTCTTAGAATCCATATATCTGTGTTAGCATACTGTATTTGTTTTTCTCTTTCTGACTTACTTCACTCTGTATGACACACTTTAGGTCCATCCACCTCACTACAAATAACTCAATTAGCTTTTAATTTTATTGATCTTTGCTATGGTTTCCTTCATTTCTTCTTCATTTATTTCTGATATGATCCTTATGATTTATTTCCTTCTGCTAACTTTGGGTTCTTCTTTCTCTATTTGCTTTAGGTGCAACTTTAGGTTGTTTATTTGAGATGTTTCCTGTTTCTTAAGGTAGGATTGTATTGCTATCAACTTCCCTCTTAGAACTGCTTTTGCTGCATCCCATAAGTTTTGGGTCATCGTGTCTCCATTGTCATTTGTTTTTAGGAATTTTTTGATTTACTCTTTGATTTCTTCAGTGATCATTCGTTATTAAGTAGTGTATTGTTTAGCCTGCAAGTGTTTCTTTTCTTGTAATTGATATTTAGTCTCATAACATTGTGGTCAGAAAAGTTACTTGATATAATTTCAGTTTTCTTAAATTTACCAAAGCTTGATATGTGATCCAAGATATGATCTTTCCTGGAGAATGTTCCACGAGCACTTGAGGAGAATGTGTATTCTGTTATTTTTGGATGGAATGTCTGATAATTATCAGTTAATTCCATCTTGTTTAATGTATCCTTAAAGCTTGTGTTTCCTTATTTATTTTCATTTTGGATGATCTGTCCATTGGTGAAACTGGGGTGTTAAAGTCCCCTACTATGATTATGTTACTGTTGATTTTCCCTTTAATGGCTGTTAGTATTTGCCTTATGTTTTGAGGTGCTCCTATGTTGGGTGCATAAATATTTACAATTTTTATATCTTCTTCTTGGATCTATCCCTTGATCATTATGTTGTGTCCTTCTTTTTCTCTCATAATAGTCTTTATTTTAAAGTCTATTTCATCTGATATGAGAATTGCTACTCCACCTTTCTTTTCATTTCCATTTAATATCTTTTTCCATCCCCTCACTTTCATTCTGTATGTGTCCCTAGTTGTGAGATGTGTCTCTTGTAGACAGCATGTATATGGGTCTTGTTTTTGTATCCATTCAGCCAGTCTGTGTCTTTTGGTGGGAGCACTTAATCCATTTACATTTAAGGTAATTATTGATATGTATGTTCCTATTCCCATTTTCTTAATTATTTTGGGTTTGTTATTGTAGGTCTCCTTCTCATGTATTTACTGCCTAGAGAATTTCCTTTCACATTTGTTATAAAGCTGGTTTGGTGGTGCTGAACTCTCTCAGCTTTTGCTTGTCTGTAATGGTTTTAATTTCTCCATCATATCTGAATGAGATCCTTGCTGGGTAGAGTAATCTTGGTTGCAGATTTTTCTCCTTCATCATTTAAAATATGTCCTTCCACTCCCTTCTGGCTTGCAGAGTTTCTGCTGAAAGATCAGCTGTTAACCTTATGGGGATTCCCTTTTGTGTTATTTGTTGTTTTTCCCTTGCTGCTTTTAATATGCTTTCTTTGTATTTAATTTTTGACAGTTTGATTAATATTTGTCTTGGCGTATTTCTCCTTGGATTTATCCTGTATGGGACTCTCTGTGCTTCCTGGACTTGATTAACTATTTCCTTTCCCATATTAGGGAAGTTTTAAACTATAATCTCTTCAAATATTTTGTCAGTCCGTTTCTTCTCCTCTTCTTCTTGTGGGACCTCTATAATTTGAATGTTGGTGTGTTTAATGTTGTCCCAGCAGTGTCTGTGTCTGTCTTCAATTCTCTTCATTTTTTTTTTATTCTGCTCTGCAGTAGTTATTTCCATTATTTTATCTTCTAGGTCACTTACCCGTTCTTCTGCCTCACTTATTCTGGTATTGATCCCTTCTAGAGTGTATTCAATTTCATTTATTGTGTTATTCATCATTGCTTGTTTCCACTTTAGTTATTCCAGGTCTCAGTTGAAAGTTTCTTTTATTTTCTCTATTCTATTTCCAAGATTTTGGATCAACTTTACTATCATTATTCTGAATTCTTTTTCATGTAGACTGCCTACTTCCTCTTCATTTGTTAGGTTTTGGGGTTTTTTACCTTGCTTCTTCATCTGCTGTGTGTTTTCCTGTCTTCTCATTTTGCTTATCTTACTGTGCTTGTGGTCTCCATTTTGCAGGCTGCAGGTTCATAGTTCCCATTGTTTTTGAAATCTGTCCCCAGTGGCTGAAGTTGGTTCAGTGGCTTTTGTAGGCTTCCTGGTGGAGGGGACTAGTGACTCTGTTCTGATGGATGAGGCTTGATCTTATCTTTCTGGTGTGCAGGTCCACGTCTGGGTGTGTGTTTTAGGGTGTCTGTGGCGTTATGATTTTAGGCTGCCTCTCTGCTAGTGGGTGGGGTTGTGTTCCTGTCTTGCTATTTGCTTGGCATAGGATGTCCAGCACTGTGGCTTGCTTGTCATTGAGTCAATCTTGGTCTTGGTGTTGAGACGGACATCTCTGGGAGATTTTCGCCATTTGGTATTACATGGATCTGGGACTTCTCTTGTGAACCAGTGTCCTGAAGTTGGATCTCCCACCTCAGAGGCACAGCACTGACTCCTGGCTGGAGCACCAAGAGCCTTTCATCCACACAGCCCAGAATAAAAGGGAGAAAAAGTTGAAAGAAATAAAGAAAAATGATAAAATGAAATAAAGTAAGAGAAAATAAAGTTATTAAAGTAAAAAATAATTATTGAAAACAAACTTTTTAAAAAAGTAAAATAAAAAGGAAAAAAAATGGACAGACAGAACCCTAGGACAAATGGTGAAAGCAACACTATACAGACAAAATCTCACACAGAAGCATACACATACACACTCACAAAAAGAGGAAAAGGGGAAAAATAATATATATTGCTATCAAGGTCCACCTCCTCAATATGGGATGATTCGTTGTCTATTCAGATATTCCACAGATGCAGGGTACATCAAGTTGATTGTGGAGATTTAATCCGCTGCTCCTGAGGCTGCTGGGAAAAAAATTCCCTTTCTCTTCTTTGTTTGCACAGCTCCTGGGTTTCACCTTTGATTTTGGCCCCTTATCTGCATGTACGTTGCTTGAGGGCATCTGTTCTTCACTCAGATCGGACGGGGTTAAAGGAGAAGCTGATTCGGGGGCTGTGGCTCACTCATGCTGGCGGTAGGGAAGGGTATGGATGCAGGGTGAGTCTTCAGCAGCAGAGGCCGGTGTGATGTTGCACCAGCCTGAGGCATGCTGTGCATTCTCCTGGGGAAGTTGTCCCTGGATCACGGGACCCTGTCAGTGGTGGGCTTCACAGGCTCCCATGAGGGACGGTGTGGCTAGTGACCTGTGCTTGCACACAGGCTTCTTGGTGGCGGCAGCAGCAGCCTTAGCATCTCATGTCCGTCTCTGGGGACCACGCTGTTAGCCGTGTCTCACGCCTGTCTCTGGAGCTCCTTTAAGCAACACTCTTAATCCCCTCTCCTCATGCACCAGGAAACAAAGAGGGAAGAAAAATTCTCTTGCCTCTTAGGCAGGTCAAGACATTTTCCCGTACTCCCTCCCAGCTAGCTGTGGTGCATTGACCCCTTCAGGCTCTTTTCACACCTCCAACCCCAGTCCTCTCCTTGAGTTCCAACCAAAGCCCGAGCCTCAGCTCCCAGCCCACGCCCGCCCTGGCAGGTGAGTAGACAGGCCTCTCAGGCTGGTGAATGCTGGTCGGCACTGATCCTCTGTGCAGGAATCTCTCCACTTTGCCCTCAGCACCCCTGTTGCTGTGCTCTCTTCTGTGGCTGTGAAGCTTCCCCACTCTGCCACCCACAGTCTCTGCCCATGAAGGGGCTTCCTAGTGTGTGGAAACCCTTCCTCCTTCACATCTCCTTCCCACTGGTACTGGTCCCATCCATATTCTTTTGTCTCTGTTTTTCTTTTGCCCTACCTAGGTACGTGAGGTGTTTCTTGCCTTTTGGGAAGTCTGAGGTCTTCTGCCAGTGTTCAGTGGTGTTCTATGGGAGGAGTTCCACATATAGATGTATTTCTGATGTATCTGTGGGGAGGAAGGTGATCTCCACGTCTTACTCTTCTGCCATCTTCCTCAACTCCCCTATTTTTTTTTTTAGATTATGGATATAAGGGCTATCATGCAGTATTCATCTTTATGGTTGAGTAATAGTCCATTGTATATATGGGCTTCTTTTATATCCCTTTGTTTGTTGATGGAAACTTGGGTTGCTTCCCTATCTTAGCTATTGTAAATAGTGCTGCTATAAACATTGGGATGCATGTATCTTTTCAACTTAGATTTTTTGTTTTTTCCAGATATATACCCAGGCATGGAATTGCTAGATCTTATGGTAATTCTATTTTTAGTTTTTTTGAGGAAACTACATATTGTTTTGCATACTGGCAGCACCAATTTACATTCCCACCAAAAGTGTACAAGTCTTCCCTTTTCTCCACATCCTTGCCAACATTTATAATTTTCATACTTTTCAATGATAGCTATTCTGACAGTTGTGAGTTGATAACTCATTCTTGTTGAGATTTGCATTTCTCTGATAATTAATGATGTTGAGTTTCTTTTCATTTGCCTGTTTACCATCTGTATGTCTACTTTGGGAAAATGTCTATTTAAGTCTTTTGCCCATTTTTTGATTGGTTTGTTATTATTAAGTTCTATGAACTGTTTATGTATTGTGGATATTACCCCCTTAACTGCCATATCATTTGCAAATAATTTCTCCCATTCCATATTTGCCTTTTTGTTTTGTTGATAATTTCCTTTGCTGTGCAAAGGCATTTAAATTTTATTAAGTCACATTGGTTTATTTTTGCTTTTATTTATTTTGCCTTAGGAGACAGATCCAAACATTACTGCTATGATTTATGTCAAAGCATATTCTGCCTATATTCACTTCTAGAATTTTTATGGTTTCAGGTCTAAGACTTAAGCATTTAATCTATTTTGATTTTACTTTTGTGTATGGTGCTAGAAAATGTTCTAGTTTCATTGTTTTACATGTATATATTCAGTCTTCCCAGCACCACTTATTGAGGGGACAGTCTTTTCTTCATTGTATCTTCTTGCCTCCTTTTTTGTAGATTAATTGACCATAAGTGTGTGGGTTTATTTCTGGGCTCCCTATTCGCTTCCATTGACCTACGTGTCTGTTTTTGTGCCAGTACCTTACTGTTTCAAATACTGTAGCTTTGTAATATAGTCTAAAGTCTGGGATTTTGAAAACTCCAGGTTTTTTTTTTTTAAAGATTGCTTTGACAATTTGGGGTATACTGTGGTTCTATATAAATTTTAGGATTATTTCTTCTTGTTCTGTGAAAAATGTCATGGGTATTATAACAGGTATTGAGTTAACTCATAGATTGCTTTGAATAGTATGGCCATTTTAAAAATATTAATTTTTCCAATCCAATCGTTGAGGATATTTTTCTATTTCTTTGTATTATTTTCAGTTTCCTTCAACAAGTTTCACAGTTTTCAGGGTATAAGTCTTTCACTTCCTTGGTTAAGTTTATTTCTAGGCATTGTATTCTTTTTGAGGTGATTTGAAGAGGAATTTTTTTTTTTTTTTTGCTTTCTAATAGTTCATTATTAGTGTACAGAAAATGAATAGATTTCTGCATATTAATCTTGTATCCTGCAATATTGCTGAATTCATTTCTTAGTTCTTACACTTTTTCAGTGGAGACTTTAGGGTTTTATATAAAGTATCATGTCATCTGCAAATAGTGACAGTTTTACTTCTTCTCTCCCAATATGGATACATTTTCTTCTTTTTCTTGTCTGATTGCTGTGACTAAGAATTTCAATACTATGTTAAATAGAAGTGGCAAGGGAGGACATCTTGTCTTATTCCTGTATTTAGAGGAAAGTCTTTCACTGTTGAGTATGAAGTTAGCTGTAGGTTTGTCCTAAATAGCCTTTATTATGTTGAGATATTTTCAGTCTGTACCCACTTTGATGAGAGTTTTTATCATGAATGGATGTTGAATATGACAAAGGCTTTTTCTGCATCTATTGAGATGATAATGTGATTTTTATCCTTCTTTTTATTAACGTGGTGTATCACATTGATTAATGTGTGAATATTGAACCACACTTGCATCCTTTGAATAAATCCCACTTGATCATGGTGTATGATCCTTTTTATATATTGTTGGATTTGGTTTGTTAATATTTTGTTGAAGATTTTTATATCTACATTCATCAAACATAATAGCCTATAATCTTCTTCTTTGTAGTGTCTTTGGTTTGGGTATCACGGTAATGGTGTCCTTATAAATGAATTTGGGAGTGTATTTTCTTAAATACCATTTCAGAATTTAGAGAAAAATTGTGTTCATGTAATGTGTATATTATCTCATTTGATCTATTATAGGAAACCATTATAATAATAGATCTCCTAATTTTGAACCATCCTCACACTTATGGGATAAATTGTCCTTGGTTATGGTGTAGGAGACTTTTAATGTAATCCTGAGTTTCATTACTTAACACTTAATGATATTGTGCCTACTTCCATAAATTATTTTGGTTTTTAGATTTTAAGAGTGTGCTTTTTTTGTCAAGTTTAGCTATCAAGTTATTTATATTTGATTCATGAAATAAAAGGAAGGATTTTCCTCCTTTATTTTCTAGAATAAATTAAATGACACATGAATTATCTCTCCCTTGTATTTTTGAAAGAATTTACCTATAAAGTCATGTGGACAGGACATATATGCATTTTTTGACATTTTCACAATTTCTTCTACTGTTACCACTACTTATTTCAAGCCAATTTTGATAACAAAATTTCCTCTAAAATCCTTGCACTAAAAATATAGAACCGGATAGAGGAATCGGGAAGATGGCGGAAAAGTAAGATGCAGAGATCACCTTCGTCCCCACAGATACACCAGAAATATATCTACATGTGGAAAAACTCCTACAGAACACCTACTGAACGCTGGCAGAAGACCTCAGACCTCCCAAAAGGCAAGAAACTCCCCACATACATGGGTAGGGCAAAAGAAAAAAGAATAAACAGAGACAAAAGAATAGGGAAGGGACCTGCACCAGTGGGAGGGAGCTGAAGAGGAGGAAAAGTTTCCACACACTAGGAAGCCCCATCGTGGGCGGAGACTGTGGGTGGCAGAGGGGGAAAGCTTTGGAGCTGTGGAGGAGAGCATAGCAACAGGGGTGCGGTGGGCAAAGTGGAGAGATTCCCTCAAAGAAGATCGGTGCTGACCGGCACTCAACAGCCCGAAAGGTTTGTCTGCTCACCCACCAGGTTGGGTGGGGGCTGGGAGCTAAGGCTCAGGATTCGGTTGGAGCGCCAGGAGAGGACTGGAGTTGGCAGCGTGACCACAGACTGCAGGGTGTTAGTGCACCATGGCTACCTGGGAGGTAGTCTGGGGAAGTCCGGACCTGCCAAAGAGACAAGAGACTTTTTCTTCCCTCTTTGTTTCCTGGTGCCCGAGGAGAGGGGATTAAGAGCACTGCTTAAAGGAGCACCAGAGAAGGGCACGAGCTGCAGCTAAAAGAGCAGAGCACAGAGACGGGCGTGAGACGCTAAGTCTGCTGCAGCTGCCACCAGGAAGCCTGTGCGAGCAGAGGTCACTATCCACACCTCCCTAACGGGGAGCCTGTGCAGCCAGGCACTCCCAGGGTGTGGGGATCCAGGGACAACTTCCGTGGGAGAATGCATAGCATGCCTCAGGCAGCTGCAATGTCCCACCAGCCTCTGCCACCACAGGCTCGCCCCTCATCCACACCCCTCCCTTCCCCAGGCCTGAGTGAGACAGTCCCCGAAGCAGCTACTCCTTTAACCCTGTCCTGTCTGAGCAAAGAACAGACGCCCACCAGCGACCTACATCCAGAGGCAGAGGCAAATACACAGCTGAGCCCCAGGAGCTGTGAGAACAAAGAAGAGAAAGGGAAATTCTCCCAGAAGCCTCAGAAGCAGTGGATTAAAGCTCCACAATCAACTTGATGTACCCTGCATCTGTGGAATACATGAATACAAAACGAATCATCCCAAAATGAGGAGGTGGACTTTGAGAGCAAGATTTATTATTTTTTCCACTTTTCCTCTTTTTGTGAGTGTGTATGTGTATGCTTCTGTGTAAGATTTTGTCTGTATAGCTTTGCTGTCACCATTTGTGCTAGGGTTCTATCCATCAGTTTTTTTGTTTTTTCTTTAAATTTTTTTTTTCTGACAGGGACCCAGCCTGAGGAGCAGTGGGGGAAGCTTCGAGACTAGGGTGGTGCAAAAGGCAGGAAAGTGAGGGTGTGGAGGTTTGAGCTATGGGGTGAAAGGCTCTTGGTGCTCCAGCCAGGAGTCAGTGCTGTGTCTCTGAGGTGGGAGAGCCAACTTCAGGACACTGGTCAACAACAGACCTCCCAGCTCCACATAATATCAAATGGAAAAAATCTCCTAGAGACCTCCATCTCAATGCCAGCACCCAGCTTCACTCAAGGACAATCAAGCTACAGTGCTGGACACCCTATGCCAAACAACTAGCAAAACAGGAACACAACCCCACCCATTAGCAGAGAGGGTGCCTAAAATCATAATAAGACTACAGACACCCCAAAACACACCACCAGATGTGGACCTGCCCACCAGAGAGACAAGATGCAGCCGCATCCACCAGAACACAGGCACTAGTCCCCTCAACCAGGAAGCCTAAACAACCCACTGAACCAACCTTAGCCACTGGGGACAGACACCAAAAACAACGGGAATGACGAACCTGCAACCTGCAAAAAGGAGACCCCAAAAACAGTAAGGTAAGCAAAATGAGAAGACAGAAAAACACACAGCAGATAAACGAGCAAGATAAAAATGCACCAGACCTAGCAAATGAAGAGGAAATAGGCAGTCTACCTGAAAAAGAATTCAGAATACTGATAGTAAAGATGATCCAAAATCTTGGAAATAGAATAGACAAAATGCAACAAACATTTCACAAGGAACTAGAAGAACTAAAGATGAAATAAACAATGATGAACAACACAATAAATGAAATGAAAAATACTCTAGATGGGATCAATAGCATAATAACTGAGGCAGAGGAACAGATAAGTGACCTGGAAGATAAAATAGTGGAAATAACTACTGCAGAGCAGAATAAAGAAAAAAGAATGAAAAGAACTGAGGACAGTCTCAGAGACCTCTGGGATAACATTAAATGCACCAACATTCCAATTATAGGGGTTCAAGAAGAAGAAGAGTAAAAGAAAGGGACTGAGAAAATATTTGAAGAGATTATAGTTGAAAACTTCCCTAATACGGGAAAGGAAATAGTTAATCAAGTCCAGGAAGCACAGAGAGTCCCATACAGGATAAATCCAAGGAGAAATACGCCAAGACAAATATTAATCAAACTGTCAAAAATGAAATACAAAGAAAGCATATTAAAAGCAGCAAGGGAAAAACAACAAATAACACAAAAGGGAATCCCCATAAGGTTAACAGCTGATCTTTCAGCAGAAACTCTGCAAGCCAGAAGGGAGTGGAAGGACATATTTTCAATGATGAAGGAGAGATATCTGCAACCGAGATTACTCTACCCAGCAAGGATTTCATTCAGATATGATGGAGAAATTAAAACCATTACAGACAAGCAAAAACTGAGAGAGTTCAGCACCAACAAACCAGCTTTACAACAAATGCTAAAGGATATTCTCTAGGCAAGAAACACAAGAGAAGGAAAAGACGTACAATAACGAACCAAAAACGATTTAGAAAATGGGAATAGGAACATACATATCAATAATTACCTTAAATGTAAATGGATTAAGTGCTCCCACCAAAAGGCACAGATTGGCTGAATGGACACAAAAACAAGACCCATATATATGCTGTCTACAAGAGATCCACTTCAGACCTAGAGACACATACACAATGAAAGTAAGGCGATAGAAAAAGATATTCCATGCAAATGGAAACCAAAATAAAGCTGGAGGAGCAATTCTCATATCGGACAAATAGACTTTAAAATAAAGACAATTAGAAGAGACAAAGAAGGACACCACATAATAATCAAGGGATCGATCCAAGAAGAAGATATAACAATTGTAAATATTTATGCACCCAACATAGGGGCACCTCAATACATAAGGCAAATACTAACAGCCATAAAAGGGGAAACCGACAGTAACACATTCATTGTGGGTAATTTAACACCCCCACTTTCACCAATGGACAGAACATCCAAAATGAAAATAAATAAGGAAACATAAGCTTTAAATGATATATTAAACAAGATGGACTTAATTGATATTTAGAGGACACTCCATCCAAAAACAACAGAATACACATTTTGCTCAAGTGCTCATGGAACACTCTCCAGGATACATCATATCCTGGGTCACAAATCAAGCCTTCTTAAATTTAAGAAAATTGAAATTGTATCAAGTACCTTTTCCGACCACAATGCTATCAGACTAGATATCAATTACAGGAAAAGAACCGTGAAAAATACAAACACATGGAGGCTAAACAATACACTACTTAGTAACGAAGTGATCACTGTAAAAATCAAGAGGAAATCAAAAAATACCTAGAAACAAATGACAATGGAGACAGGACGACCCAAAACCTATGAGATGCAGCAAAAGCAGTTATAAGAGGGAACTTTATAGCAATACAATCCTACATTAAGAAACAGGAAACATTTTGAACAAACAACCGAACCTTGCACCTAAAGCAATTAGATAAAGGAGAACAAATAAAAAACCCCAAAGTTAGAAGAAGGAAAGAAATCATAAAGATCAGATCAGAAATAATTTAAAAAAGAATGAAGGAAAGGATAGCAAAGATCAATAAAACTAAAAGTTGGTTCTTTGAGAATATAAACAAAACTGGTAAACAATTAGTCAGACTCATCAAGAAGAAAAAGGAGAAGACTCAAATCAATAGAATTAGAAATGAAAAACGAGAAATTACTGACACTGTAGAAATAAAAATGTTCATGAGAGATTACTACAAGCAACTCTATGCCAATAAAATGGACAACCTGGAAGAAATGGACAAATTCGTAGAAAAGCAGAAGTTGCCAAGACTGAATCAGGAAGAAATAGAAAATATGAACAGACCAATCACAAGCACTGAAATTGAAACTGTGATTAAAAATCTTCCAACAAACAAAAGCCCAGGAACAGATGGTTTCACAGGCGACTACTATCAAACATTTAGAGAAGAGCTAACACCTATCCTTCTCAAACTCTTCCAAAATATAGCAGAGGGAGGAACACTCCCAAACTCATTCTACGAGGCCACCATCACCCTGATACCAAAACCAGATAAGGATGTCACAAAGAAAGAAAACTATAGGCCAATATCACTGATGAACATAGATGCAAAAATCCTCAACAAAATACTAACAATCAGAATCCAATGGCACATTAAAAGGATCATACAACATGATCAAGTGGCGTTTATTCCAGGAATGTGAGGATTCTTCAATACACGCAAATCAATCAACATGATAAACCATATTAACAAATTGAAGGAAAAAAACATATGATCAACTCCATAGATGCAGAGAAATCTTTCAAAAAAGTTCAACAGCCATTTATGATAAAAACCCTGCAGTAAGTAGGCATAGAGGGAAATTTCCTCAACATAATAAGGGCCTTATATGAAAAACCCACAGGCAACATCGTCCTCAATGGTGAAAAACTGAAAGCATTTCCACTAAGATCTGGAAGAAGAGAAGGTTGCCCACTCTCACCACTCTTATTTAACATAGTTTTGGAAGTTTTAGCCACAGCAATCAGAGAAGAAAAGGAAATAAAAGGAATCCAAGTTGGAAAAGAAGAAGTAAAGCTGTCACTGTTTGAAGATGACATGATACTATACATAGAGAATACTAAAGATGCTATCAGAAAACTACTAGAGCTAATCAATGAATTTGGTAAAGTACCAGGTAAAGTACCATTAATACAAAATTAGTGCACAGAAATCTCTGGCATTCCTAAACACTAATGATGAAAAATCTGAAAGTGAAATCAAGAAAACACTCCCATTTACCATTACAACATAAAGAATAAAATATCTAGGAATAAACCTACCTAAGGAGACAGAAGACCTGTATGCAGAAAATTATAAGACACTGATGAAAGAAATGAAAGAGAATACAAATAGATGGAGAGATATACCATGTTCTTGGATTAGAAGAATCAACATTGTGAAAATGACTCCACTACCCAAAGCAATCTACAGATTCAATGCAATCTCTATCAAACTACGACTGGCATTTTTCACAGAACTAGAACAATAAATTTCACAATTTGTATGGGATAAAAAAAGACCCTGAATAGTCAGAGCAATCTTGAGAATGAAAAACGTTACTGGAGGAATCATGCTCGTTGACTTCTGACTATACTACAAACCTACAGTAATCAAGACAGTATGGTACTGGCACAAAAACAGTAATATAGATCAATGGAACAGGACAGAGAGCCCAGAGATAAACCCACGCATATATGGTCACCTTATCTTTGATAAAGGAGGCAGTAATATACAGTGGAGAAAGGACAGCCTCTTCAATAAGTGGTGCTGGGAAAAATTCACAGGTACATGTAAAGGTATGAGATTAGATCATTCCCTAACACCGTACACAAAAATAAGCTCAAAATGGATTAAAGACCTAAAGGTAAGGCCAGAAACTATCAAACTCTTAGAGGAAAACATAGGCAGAACACTCTATGACACAAATCACAGCAAGATCCTTTTTGACCCACCTCTAAGAGAAATGGAAATAAAAACAAAAATAAACAAATGGGACCTAATGAAACTTCAAAGCTTTTGCACAACAAAGGAAACTATAAGCAAGACCAAAAGACAACCCTCAGAATGGGAGAAAATATTTTCAAATGAAGCAACTGACAAAGGATTAATCTCCAAAATTTACAAGCAGCTCATGCAGCTCAATATCAAAAAAACAAACAACCCAATCCAAAAATGGGCAGAAGACCTAAACAGACATTTCTCCAAAGAAGATACAGAGACTGCCAGCAAACACATGAAAGAATGCTCAACATCATTAAACATCAGAGAAATGCAAATCAGAACTACAATGAGATATCATCTCACAACAGTCAGAATGGCCATCATCAAAGAATTTAGAAACAGTAAATGCTGGAGAGGGTTTGGAGAAAAGGGAACACTCTTGCACTGCTGGTGGGAATGTGAATTGGTACAGCTACTATGGAAAAGAGTACAGAAGTTCCTTAAAAAACTACAAATAGAACTACCATATGACCCAGCAATCTCACTACTGGGCATATACCCTGAGAAAACCGTAATTCAGAAAGAGTCATGTACCAAAATATTCATTGCAGCTCTATTTACCATAGCCAGGAGATGGAAACATCCTAAGTGTCAATCATCGAATGAATGGATAAAGAAGATGTGGCACATATATACAATGGAATATTACTGAGCAATAAAAAGATATGAAATTGAGCTATTTGTAATGTGGTGGATGGACCTAGTGTCTGTCATACAGAGTGAAGTGAGTCAGAAAGAGAAAGACAAATACTGTACGTTAACACATATATATGTAATTTAAGAAAAAAATAATGTCATGAAGAACCTAGGGGTCATACAGGAAGAAAGACACAGACCTACTAAAAGTGGACTTGAGGAAATGGGGAGGAGGAAGGGTAAGCTGTGACAAAGTGAAGGAGTGGCATGGACATATATACACTACCAAAGTTAAAATAGATAACTAGTAGGAAGCAACCGCATAGCACAGGGAGATCAGCTCGGTGCTTTATGACTACCTAGAGGGGTGGGGTATGGAGGGTGGTAGGGAAGGAGACGCAAGAGTGAAGAGTTATGGGAACATATGTATATGTATAACTGTTTCACTTTGTTATAAAGCAGAATCTAGCAGAAAAAAAAAGATATAGGACGTATTAAGCTAAATTTATTACTAGAATTTTTTAACCCTCTATATCTATGGTTATAGCCTCTCTCCCATTTCTAATATTATATGTCAGCGATCCTCACCGGGAATTGAATTCTCAGAATACATTGTAGTCTTGGTTTTAGGTTGGAATTTAGATGGTTGGCTGAAAATTCTGGTGAACATAATAAGGGTGGAGATATCAGAATCTACTGGCAAGGTATACCTCGTTTCCCCTCCACATCCACAAATACATACATTCAGAGATTCCTGGTCTGTATTTAAATGTTTACGAGTGTGAAAAACGAGACCTAGATATGAATTAGAGCATTGTTTTTTTCCCCTGGATTTTGTGGAGCATTCCAGTTGGGGAGGAGTATGACAGGAAAGTGAAAGATATGCTTATTTCTTTGGTTCCTATTCTTCCCTTCTCTTTGCATTTAGCTGTTTCCTGATAAAATTTCCCTAAGGTTATGCAAGATGTTTCCATAAAGAAGACCATGGCTACAGTCATAATATTTTTCTCTTATTTTGTACCTACCCTTCAAAAATCCTTTACACTTTATGTTCATTTACAGTCGGCCCTGTGTATCCATGGGTTCCACATCCATGGATTCAACCAACCACAGACCAAAAATATTTGAAAAATTTTCAAGAAATTTCCAAAAAGCAAAATTTGGATTCATCACATGTCAGCAACTATCTACATAGCATTTACATTGTATTAGATATTATAAGTAATCTAGAGATGATTTAAAGTATATGAGAGGATGTGCATAGGTTATATACAAATACACATCATTTTAAATAAGGGACTGGAGCGTCCAGCGATTCTGGTATCCACAAGGGGCCCTGGAACCAATCTCCCATGGATACTGAGGGACGACTGTATATGATCAATATAAGTATACACCTACATGTGATCAATCTTTTGTATTAAACCAAAATAATCAAAATTTGAAATATTTGCCATCTTTATTCTAAATCTGGCTGATACCAGAAGTGATATTTTAACCTTACATTGCCACACTATTAATGCATTTTCTATTAATGTACTAGCTTTCCTTGATGTTTGGGCCCTACTACCAATCATTCACATTGTGTTCCATCAACAGAATAAACAATGTGAAAGCCAAGACTTTACTACTGCACTTAATGATAGGTCTTATAATTAGTATTTCCAATAGCTTCATAATCTGGAAGCATATAGATATCACAAAATTGTGTGAAAAATACTAAGATACTTAATAGAAAAGTGGAAAAATTGTGTTATTACATTAATTTCTACAAATATGTTTTATAATGATAATATTGTAATAAATGGAACTTTTTGCTCAGAGCAGTTTATAAAAGTATTGATTTTATAAATTATTTTCTAATCTAAGAAAATGTTTTAGCACACTCTAGTGGCATACTTTGTAATTTAACATAACATAAAGTCCTGTTGCTTATAATAAATTAGACTAACAGTCTAGGCATATAAATAATTTCTTATAGTAATAGTATAGAATTATTCTCAAATAAATGAAGAAATGAAATGCTACAGGTATTTGTATTTTATAATTATTTTTATTTTTGTTAATTTCTGTGAGATTTCTCTAGTATTTAATAATCTACTGAAGCATTCGGCCTTTTTTATACTTAAAAATAATATGACTCCATTTGAACTATTTGTTTTTATTATTCTCAGATAAAAATCATTAAGTAATGCTAAAATTTGTTATAAGGATGGAATTTTAAATACCTATCCTTTTCCTCAAGTCAGAAGTGACTACATTGCAGTTTAGCCAAATAAGTTCTTTAAGTTAGCTAAATTATGAGGTTGAAGGCACAGTACTCCAGTCAGGCAAGTCCACCCAAGGCTTCTGACCCCAACTACAGGCAGTTAAGGACCAATTACAAATTTAGAGGGAAGAATCCACACAAGACAACTCTCATTTCTGACACTACAATTTTGGAAGTTTCCCCAAATCCCCCTGAGTTCAATAATTCCCTAGAAAGACTCACAGAACTCACGACAACCTATTATGGTTTCCTATAAGGAGTTGGTACAGAAAATTAGCCATAGGAAGAGATACATAAGGCAGAGTCTGGAAGGATTCTAAATGCAAAGCTACCATTGTTCTCAGGACATAATATCTTCTGTGTTAGTTAGTTCAGGCTGATATAACAAAAGTACCATAGATTGGACAGCTTATAAACAAGAGAAATTTATATCTCACTGTTCTGAATGCTGAGAAATCCAAGATAAAGGTTTCAGTAGATTTGGTGTCTTGTGACGATGTGCTTCCTGATTCATAGACTGACATCGTCTCACTATAATCTTAGAGGGTGGAAAGGGAAAGAGAGATTTCTGGGGTCTTCTTTTAATAAGGGCAATAATTCCATTCCTAAGGTTTCTACCCTCATGACCTAATCATGACCCAAAGGCCCCATGTCCTACTACCATCACACTGAAGATTAGGTTTCAATATATGAATTTAGAGAGACACAAACATTTAGTCTGTAGTACTCTCCTGCCATTAATCTGTGACAATGTACTCAGAGTATTGCCAAACTGGGGAATTTACCTGAACTTTGGTGTCCAAAGTTTTTATTGGAACTTTAGTATATAGGAATGATTAATTGATTGATTGCCCTTGTGGTTGAAGTCAGTTTCCATCCTCCCTACTTCCTGGAGGTCTGGCTGATATCACAGGGCCCAAGGGACCTACATGAGTCATCTCATTAGTGTAAACTATTAAGTGTGGTCCACAGAGCCCACAATGCAAATGCAAATTCTTTTGTTTGGACTATTCCAAGTAGTTAGAAATTACCTCCTAGGAGTTGAGGATAAAGGCTAGAACTCTCTTTGGGCAAACCAAAAATGAAATAACAAATTAAACAATGACCAAAGAGAAGAACTCTTTGCTATCTCTATAGGAGAAGCTTGTAATGATGACTTTATTCACTGACATTTTTCATTAACTGTAATGCCAACTTTAGGAAAAATAAAACAATTCTGGCTAGACTAAATCCACACCACTGCAGTTTTTCTATGGATTACTGCCAATATGGCTTCACTAATGATTTATTTTTCTTTCTAGATTTCTACACTTTGTAGATAAGGAAAATGTTACTTCTAGTCATGCAAGGTCATAATCCTCAGCCCTCTACCCAGGCCTTCTCTTTTCTGCAGGGATTATGGATTTTGACAGAACTTAATTCACATCCTGATACTGCCACTTATTAGCTGTGTGGCCTTGGACAGATTAAGCAACCTCTCTGAAGATTACTTTTCTCCTCTGCAAATCACAAATAATAAGAGCTAACTCAAATGGTTGTATTGATAAATAAATGAGATTATATATGGTAAATCTTTAAACAGCCTCAATGTTTTATGATCACCTGCATGAAAGTGGGATGGACCTGGCTTAAATAATAGGTCAGATATTGAAACTCATCACACTTCATACACGTTGAGAATTTGCAAGAAAACTTATTATTCGCACAATGAACTTGTGTGTAGAGGCAAGACAGGCACAGGTTGGTCTGGAACGGCAACAGCACAGCAGAGTTGGTTTGACTTTTGTAGAGAGCTGGGCTGGAGAATGGTTATACTTGCAGAGTAAGGCTGTGGGGCTCAAATTCTCACAGGAGATAAGATATCAAGCAAAATGCAGGTGTCCTTATCTATAATACCAAATATATGGTGGTAGAAAAGGGAAGGATTGGAGCTTAAATGCTGTCCACACTCAACTATCAAAGATAGACTCTGACTCTATTACTACTCGGCATAGCAGATGTTCAATAAACATTAGTGCTGCTTTCATTCTCCCCATAAAAGTCTGCATTTTCTTAATGACTCTTCTTAGAAATAATTATTAGAGGTGAAAATATGATTAGGAGGAGGCCCTAACTCCTTAAGACATAATACAAGGCCTTTTATGACCTTAATGCTGTGTATCTTTTCATTTTCATCTCTCCCCACTGTTGCTTTCCTCTTCACACTCTATACTCAAGCCATAGTCAACTATTTGCAGGTTCTGAATTGTGCCAGATCCTCTTGAGCCTCTGAATGGGTAGCTACATAGGCTGTACACAGTAGCTCTCTTTCTTTTACCTCATCAACTCCTAATTGTCCTTCAAAACTGATTTTAAGAGAAATCTCACTTAAGATGCCTTCCCTGACTCTCTTCTCATCTCTGAACTTCCCCAGTCTCACACACACACACACACACACACACACACACACACACACACACACACACACAAACACACATACACACACACTTGAGTAGAGGGGCCTTGTGTGCCTTTCTGTAGCACCTACCTATTGCCTTATGCTATAATTTATCTATCTTTATCTATTTCCCACACTAGGCTATAATGTCTTTGCAGGCAAAGAATGCATCTTATTTGCCCTGGATGCCATCTTGAATCCCTGTCCCTAGCATAGTGTCAGACATATAGTGAACACTCAGTGCATGTTTCAATAGGTATAATTGTGTAGATTAAAATACACCATGCAATGTCTTTAATGACATAACTGTCCTGAAAACCATTTTCATTTTTAAAAGAGATGAATTTTCATCTCCATGAGTCACTTGCTAGAAGTACAGGCAGTAAGACCAAGTAAATAGACACTTTGTAGAATGAGGGGTAGAGTGTGGGTGATGTGGAGCTAGCAATATTTTGTTGCTCTTGCTGCTGCTGCTGTTGTTGTTATTGCAATATTATCATTTAGTGATTTGTACTATAGGAGTCAGTGTCTACAGCCTCTTTAATCACATTGTATGTATATGCCAGGTCCTCCACTTATTTACTTATGGACATTTAAAAGGTTTAATGTAAGAAGAAACTGTGACTATTATGAAATATATGCTAAACATATTTATAAGAACTTGGTCACAGTTTATCCTATCTTTTACCAAGGCTTTTTAATGTGCAGACTACATAAGACATATAAATCTCTGTGCATCCTTTTGGTTTATATGAATTTACAAAACAGAGAAGATGCTATACACAAAGTAATGTAATTTGACCTTTTACTTAAGGCTAGCCCTTGAGCATATTTTCTATTCAACATCCTTTTTAATTGGTGTGTTTCACTGTATAAAATTAATGTAACCAAAATGCTTTAGCTAAATATTTCTATTTTTATTATATCCAGTTAACTGCTATTATGGGGGAAAAGTGAAATTTGAATAACTTGTAAGCATACAACTTATAATTCATTTTGGATGATAGTTGGACAACCATATTTTTCTCAGTACAGATTCCATGGGACAAAGTAGCAATATCACCTAGAGTGTAACTTTTGTTGACTTTTGATCTCTATTAAGATCAAAGTACTAAGCATTACTGGATCCACTTTTTGTTATTGTGTAGATGAACTAGACAGATAAGTTGTGTACCAAACCAGATTTTTCTCATAAAGTATAGCTCACTTAGACAAAAATTTGTCTCACAAAAATAGCCCGTTATTGCACATAATATGTTAACAACCATATTAAAGAGTCAAGTAGGGGCTACCACACACACACAAAGAGAGACAAAGAGACAGAGAGGTACAGAGGTTTTTTTTGTTTGTTTTGTTTTTTAATTTAGAAAGACATCAAAAGGAGTTATTGGAGTTACTAAGAGCAATTCTTCAAAAAGGAGAAGTACACACATTCTATAATGTATTTACTTATAAACATAAACCACAAGATGATACCACAGACTCTAAAATGTCTATTATGGAGTTAGAATTTTAATTTCCAGTTTTTACTCTAAGCAATTGGTGATAACTCCTAAGCAGGATGACCAAAAGACCAGACTCTCTCCTGATTCTCTCTGCACTTCTTTTCCTCCATACAGTGATGGTTTTGTAAATGACCTACATAGTTCTTTTCTCATTTCGTTCAATTCTGGAATGATCATTACCTTGTAGTATGGATTTTTAAAAACAGCTTTATTGAAGTAAAATTGGCATGCAATAGACTGCACATATTTAAAGTGTAAAATTTGATGTTTTGACATATGTATGTACCCATGAAGTCATCACCACAATCAAGAGAATGAACATCTCGTCACCCTCAAAAGGTCCCTAGTGATTCTTCGTAAACTCTCACTGATATCCTTCCCTGCACCATCTTCCCCAGGCAATAACTGATATGCTTGCTGTCACTGTATATTACATTTTGTGGAGTTTCATATAGATAGAATCATACAATATGTACTCTGTTTTGTCTGGTTTCTTTCATTCAGTATAATTTTCAGATTCATCTATGTTGTTGGGTATATCTAATGTCTTTTTATTGCTGAATAATATTCCATTGTGTGAATATATCACAATATGTTTATCCACTTGCCTATTGATAAATATGTGAATTAATTCCAGGTTTTTACTATTGCAAATAAAATTGTCATGAATGTCCACGTTCAAATCTTTTATGGTCAAATGATTTCATTTCTTCCGGGTGAATGACTAGAAGTAAAATGGATGGGCCATAGGGTAGATGAATGATTAAATTTATAAGAAACTGATAAATAGCTTTCCTAAGTGATTGTACAATTTTATAGTCTCACCAGCAGTGTGTAAATGTCCCAATTGCTCCACAAAAGGATTTCTTTCAAACTTAGTTCTCCACTAGTGAATGACTTTTGTAACCAAAGTCAGAAGATTAATACCATCACTTATTTAGAATATGAATTATATTGTTTGTTGGTGGGATGTTCTATAAATGTTAATTAGATCCTCTTCGTTGATTGTCTTATTCAAGTCTACTCTATCTTTAGTGATTTTATATTTATGATTCTGTCAATTATAAAGAAAGAGTTATTGAAATATTTAACTATAAATTTGGATTTCTGTTTTTTTCTTTGTACTTTATTAGGTTTTTTAGCTGTAAAAAATCACCACAAACTTAGAAGCTGAAAACAAAAACAATTTATCTCATAATTCTGTAGGTCAGTAGTCTAGTTTGCTTTTCTCTGCTCCAGGTTTCACAAAGTAGAAATTAAGGTATCAGCCAGATTGTACTCTTTTTGGGAGGTTCCTGGAAGAATCTACATCAAGCTCATTCAGGTTATTGATTGAATTCATTACCATGTGTTTTTAAGACTAAGGTCCCCATTGTCTTGTTGACTGTCAGCCAGAGACTAGACTTTGCACCTAAAGCTTGCCCACTTTTCATTTTAGGCTTTCCATGCAACCTCCCTCCAGCAATGGTGGATCGAGTCCCTCTTATGTTTTGAATATCTCCAGATTTCCTTTCTAGCATCTCTCTCTGACTGACTCTTCTGTTTTCTGTACTGCTTTTAAGGACTCATGCAACTACACTGATACTACCAGGATAATCTCCTTTTTTTTATTGTCAGCAGATTAATAAACTTAAGTCCATCTGAAAAGTCTCTTCTCAATAAAACCTACATTAGTGTTTGTTTGATTAACCTAATGTTTATTAGACCACTTGAAGTTTTCCCACAGCTCACTGATGCACAGTTCATTTTGGGGGGTTGTGGGGTCTGTGTTTTCTTTTTAATATTTTCCATTGCTGTGTCTTCAAATTCACTAATCTTCTTTAGCAGTGTCCAATCCAGTGTAATTTGTCATCTTAAACATTAGAATTTTCATCTCTAAAATTTGGATTTGGGTCTTTTTCTAGTATCCAGCTATCCACTTAATATATTCAATATTTTCTATACCACATTGGGTGCTAGTTATTTTTGTATTCCTATAAGTCTTCTTGAGGTTTATTCTATGTTTAAGTTAGGTTGCACGGAAAAGTTTGGTACTTTGGAGTCTTGCTTTGGAGACTTATTAGAAAGTCTAGGGCTCGTTGTTTCCCCACCATACTTTCACCAAACAGGCTTTTGTTGAATACTTGAGGGGAACCCTCTGCAGACTTCTGGTGTTTTATTTCTGTGTAGTCCTCTCCTTTTTCGTACTCTGCTCTGTGAACTAAATGCTAGGCAACCCCAGACTCTCAGTTATATCCCCTCAACCCAGACAGTCTACTGGGCTCCTTCTCTGTTTTGTGGCCTAGAAACGCTCCACAAGCAATAAACTGGAGCAATCACAGGAATGACTTCATTGGTTTTCCATCTCTTAGGGATCACTGACCTTGCTGTCTGACACCTGTTCCTTGAAAATCATTTTTTCTTATACTTTGTCTGCTTTTGTTAGTTATTTCAAGTGGGAGAATAAATCTGGTTCCTGTTACTCTATATTGGGTGGGAAAGGAGGTCCTTTATCTGGACTTTAACACTATTTATAAAAATGCATCAGTTTTTGTATATACACATGCTCAAATTTTATAACAATTTATCTTTTAACCAGTGAATACTGAAGAGATTTTGTTGACTGTAATATAATATGTTCAGCGGTATAACAGTCAAAAATTTACTCACACTACATCAGATGGACAGAGACAAAGTAGTTTCTTTATTTACATGCCTGATCCATCTGGATAGAATGGACTACCTAGATTTACTAATTAATGATGTCTTTATTTCTTCTGGTTTGAACATTCTCCTTTCTTAAAAAAATATATTTATTTTTGGCTGCATTGGGTCTTCATTGCTGCACGCAGGGTTTCTCTAGCTGTGAGGAGCGGGGGGTACTCTTAATTGCCATGTGCGGGCTTCTCATTGCAGTGACTTCTCTTGTTGTGGAGCACGGGCTCTAGGCACGCGGGCTTCAGTAGTTGTGGCACGTGGGCTCGGTAGTTGTGGCTCATGGACTTTGTTGCTCTGTGCCATGTGGGATCTTCCCGGACCAGAGATTGACCCCACGTCCCTTACATTGGCAGGTGGATTCTCAACCATTGCACCACCAGGGAAGTCCCGAACATTCTCCTTTCAATTTAAATATTCAGTCTACTCAAAGTTCAGCTTCCTATCAAGACTGGCTTTAAAAGTCTCTTCTGAATGATTCTGTCTCTTTGCATAAACGTCTAGATTTTCATAAATTTCCTATCTTCATCCTTCCTTGGGTTATGAGAAAAAGATTCTGCCTTTATGGCACTTGAGTGAAGAAATCCTCACATCTTCATAATGTCCATTGATTGTTTTTGTGTTACGTCACTAATGCGTCTACTTGACAACAGCTCCCCCTGCTGGCATTCATGTATGAAGATTGTGATCTGATCTCTTAGGTTGGTCATGGCCCATTGATGATCTTCGACCACATCTTGACTCTCATCTGTACTGTAAACTTTTCTGAATCTCTGACACATCTTTGGCTTGACATAGAGATTTACCTAAAATTTCTGCTGTGTTATTACTTTACCCCTCACTATAATAATCTCCACAGAACATCTTCTGGATTCCCAGTTATCTACAGTCTTCATCCCTGTCAGAAATTATACTGGAATTCTTTGTCTCTGTCTATTCCACCAGGGAACCATGCACTATTTAGAGAAACTAAACTCTTTCAGTTCCCAGTATGTTAGGATTTAGTTCAGCAAACCAGAAATCACTCTAGGTATTTAAAACAAATGGGAATCCATGACAGAGAATTTTGTGCTTATAAAATTGTTGGAATGGTTAGAGAAGCAAATATAAGGAGATTGCCAGAACATTTAGGTTATGCCATATCCACTATGCTGGAAGGTCAGGGAATTGCTATTACTATCTTGTAATCAGGAAAGTGGAGGAAATCACTGCTAACGTTTGAGCTGGTCCTCAGCCCCAAAATGAGACTGACAGTGAAATGTATATTCTGGTTTCTATAGAGTTCTCACAGTTTGGAGTCCCACTGCTGCCACAGGAAAAATTTCTTCTGTCACACTTCATCTTCCAATTATCATGTCTATGAATCTCAATGGCAGAATAAAAATCATATCCAGATCCCTGGAGGCAGAATAGCTTTCAAAATGCAATTCCAAGGATTCCAGCCACTATGATAGAGGAAAGAACATAAAAGAGGATAGAATAAATTCTGCTCAGCAATAAAAATTATCCAGTACCCTCTTACTTAATCATTTTGCAGTCCTGGGTTTTTATTTATGTGGTCACCCACTAGATTTCCAAGTCTCTTAACTAGTATCATCCTGCAGTAGGGTGGCAAGTCTCCTTGCCTAGCTGTTAGTGGGAAAGTGATATATCTTCTCTATAGATATGAAGGAATTATATTGTCTGAGTTCTCTATACTTGGCTCTTGAAATATTAAATATATTTTGCTAATCAAGTGTTCTTTCAACCAGGCTTGGCTTTTGAGCCCATTGTTCTGCTTTTAGATCTAATTTTGAATGTCAAAAGCTGAATAAAAATACGTCCCCCTCTTAATTCACCTACCTTAGTAGAATTTAGGAGCTTAAACCTTTGAGCGCTTTATATGACAAACAGTCTTCTAGATGAATTACGGTTACATGAATTAACTTATTTAAACTTCACACTGACCCTATCTCCTTATTGGTTTGTGTGTGTGTGTGTGTGTGTGTGTGTGTGTGTGTGTGTGTGTGTGTAAGAGAGAGAGATAATATACGGATTTATTTATTTATTTATATTGGAGTGTAGTTGATTTATATTGTATTACTTTCTGCTGTATAGCACAGTGAAACAGTTATACACATACACATATCCACTCTTTTTAGTCACTTTTCCAATATAGGTCATTTCATAGTATTGAGTAGAGTTCCCTGTGCTATAACTCCTTATTTTTACTTTTCTTCTTCTTCTCCTCCTTCTTCTTCCTCTTCTTCTTCCCCTTTTTCTTCTTATCCTTCTTATCCTCCTCCTCCTCCTCCTCCTCCTCCTTCTTCTTCTTCTTCTTCTTCTTCTTCTTCTTCTTCTTCTTCTTCTTCTTCTCCTCCTCCTCCTCCTCCTCCTCCTCCTCCTCCTCCTCCTCCTCCTCCTCCTCCTCCTCCTCCT
Source organism: Leucopleurus acutus (assembly GCF_964270905.1). Lineage (NCBI taxonomy): Eukaryota > Metazoa > Chordata > Mammalia > Artiodactyla > Delphinidae > Leucopleurus > Leucopleurus acutus. Next base: position 75,461,072 of record NC_139148.1, read on the forward strand.
CCTCCTCCTCCTCCTCCTCCTCCTCCTCCTCCTCCTCCTCCTCCTCCTCCTCCTCCTCCTCCTCCTCCTCCTCCTCCTCCTCCTCCTCCTCCTCCTCCTCCTCCTCCTCCTCCTCCTCCTCCTCCTCCTCCTCCTCCTCCTCCTTCTTCTTCTTCTTCTTCTTCCACTACTACTACTACTACTACTACTACTATGAGATAGATACTCATCTCCATTTTACAAATAAGAGATTGACACACGCAGAAGGTAAGTAATTTCCCACAGGAAGTGGCAGAGCCAAAGTATACTCAGGCAATCAAGCTCCCTAGCAAGTACTGTTAAAGGCTTTTCATATATATAACAGTCCTCTCTCCACATTTGTTTCAAAATATTACTCCTATTACTTGTGGATTGCCTATTTTAATGATTAACTTTGGAAAGGTTCTCCCTTTCTAAACAATATGCTCTCCACGTGTATATTTTCTCCCCTTAGTCAGTCTTCTTCTAGGTATATATTTGACTATGTGTGAATGAATGATTATTTTATTTCAGTCTCTTTGATTGCAAGTCTTTTCCAAGTAGAATACTGAGTTTAAAATGGATCTTTTGTAGAGCAACTGGAATATTAATACACTAGCGATGGGAATATAAAATGGTAAAATCATTTAGGAAAGCACTTTGGCAATTTCTTATAAATATAAGCATCCATCTACCTATGGTGCAGCCATCCTACTCCTAGGCATTTACCCAAGAGAAATGACAGCATATGTGTCCACATATGTCGACAGACTATATGCCCATATATGTCAAATACATGTATGCTAATTATACTTCAACCAAATTGTATTTTTAAAAAACTAAATATAAGGGGATTCCCTGGTGGCGCAGTGGTTGAGAATCTGCCTGCCGATCCAGGGGACATGGGTTTGTGCCCCAGTCCGGGAGGATCCCACATGCCGTGGAGCAGCTGGGCCCGTGAGCCATGGCTGCTGAGCCTGTGTGTCCAGAGCCTGTGCTTCGCAATGGCAGAGGCCACAGCAGTGAGAGGCCCATTTACCACACACACACACAAAAAAAGTAAGAAAACTAAATATAAGATAAAAAAAAGCGATCCTTCCTTGAGCAGAAGCATAACTGTTAAGACACACTCTGTACAGCACATAAATAATATCTCTCACACCTTGCTACAGCCTCTAAAGGCAAAGAACCATGTGAACTCATTTACAACCAGATTCCTGTGAGTGGAGCCTCTATTCTCACTCCGTTCTCATCCTCAAGCTATACTCAATATTTTACTGTCTCTCTAAAGAAAATGATTCAATTCTGTAACTTATTAGAAAGTGTTTTTTTATTAAAAATATGTTAGAGAGAGGAAGGAATTATCATTCAGAACAACTTTCTTAAAATTCTCATTAGATAACCTCCATTGTTTTCTAAAGATCCTTGCAAGAGGTGAGCTTCTTCATTTTACTTTCTATTTCTCCACATGCCTCTAAACTCACTGTGCTTTCTTTAGCAATTCAACAATGACCCTTACATTGCATATGCCATCCAAAAAATAAAAGCTTCTACTTAGCTGAATTTACCTCTTCTTAGAAAACAGCATATCCACAGCCTCCACAATTCCTCCAATGTCTTCCTTGGTCATCTAATTCACTTTACCAAGTACGCACTCTCTCATCCCCAAAATACGTCTTTTCATAGAGAGATACAATTCCTATACTAAGAAATGAGGTTTATTTTCAATACATTCCATTTATAATATACATATTTATAATAACCAGTGCCAGTAGTTTGTGTTATTTGTAAGTTTTTTATATATACATCAAAACTTAATCTCTTTAATTTCCTAAAATAGTCAATTGCTCTAGCAAATCATATTTGTTCATTACCTGGAGTAATGACAGAAACCATTTACAATGAGAAACCATGAACTTTTTTGAGGGGAATGGGCGCCACATAAATGTTTCTGTTCGTGTAATATTATTATTAGCCCTAGACGATAACTGTGGGGTTTTTTTATGTTTCAATATTTCTTCAGAATTTCTTGAAAAATGGGCATATCATTGTTCTGTTGTTCCACATCTGTTAAATGTCTATTGGGATCAAGTCTTTTGCAGTCTCAAGGTTCCCTTTTACAAGGTTTTCTTCCCAATCTTATGTAGTTTCAGTATGAAAGTCTAATCTTAACAAGACATGTAATTTTACTATTGGCAGAACTTAAGATAAATAAACCTAGAGTCTGTTTTTATGGCAATAATCTCTCCACCATGATTTCTCCACTTAATCCATTTGTCCTAGTGAAAATGACAGCTACTTCTTGTTTCGTTCAGCAGAGACAAAAATGATTTCTGAAGTTTAAAATGTTCATCTTCCCCTCAAGATAAACTTTCCACTGATCATAGATTATTTCAGCCTCAGTTTCTTTGTTTGCTATAAATTATTTGCTAAATCTAAATGTCAATAGTGAACTACTGTGATTTAAAACGATAATCTCATTAATTTATTTCCTGGTGCCATGTCCAAAGAATCCTTTAAATGGAGGGCAAAATAATAACCTATGGTGATTAGGGTGTCACTTTTGAACACAGGAAAATCTAACAGAATTATAAATAGAAAACTAAATATCATTTAGGAAACTGCTTAGGCAGTCTTAGATCTTACTATTATGCTGAAAAGTGAAAGAAATAAAAACTCCACTGTACACCATCTTAGATCCATAGCATGCTTCAGGATTGTTATCTAGCACCAAATAAACCTTTGGTATATGGAATTTCCTGCTGATTTTTGAACAGATGTATGCCCCCAGGTACTTCTCATCCACATAATCCTTATTGCTCTGTAAGATCAGCAAAGCTGAAATGAATGCTGATTCAGGAACTTTTGAAAGTTTCAATCAAGCTGTGATGATAGATTCAAAAAGTCTTTTTATTAATCTGCCTTTCTAATCTGGCCAGTGTCAAAGATTAGATATTCAATCAAGTACTTACTAGTAACCTGGAATAGCGTTGTACTAAACAAGTAAGCCTATTTCCAATCTTCAAACACTGATCTAATTTATTTTATTTTGGCTTTCCAAAAACGTGATATGAACCTCAATGTAGGAAAATAAGAAAACACTCCACTACCACACATATTACTGAACCACTGTCATGACATGACAAGCAGAAGGACATTGGCGATGTCTGAATACATACATGCAGTAGAAAAGTAAGATCATCAACGAGTTAAAAGAGGATTATTTTTCATTCTTATTTAACTCATCAGTTTCTCCTTCTTTCTCCTCAAAATTAGAAAATGTACCCATTCTTTCAGTTTCAATACTCATATTTTACTGCTAACCCTGTTATCAATCTCCAGTGAAATAGTTATACTTATCTAAAAAAACATCTCCACTTGGATGTTTTGTTACTTCAACTCAACATGTCTAATAACTGAATTCACCTTTCTTCCTTCTCCTCAGCTTGCACACTTCTCTACTGTTGTCAGTGTTACCACCATCCTCATTTACCCTAAAAAGCTAGTTAGAGAATCCTTGCTCCCCTACAGTCTTCACATATAATCTCTCTCAAAGTGGAGTCAATGGTTCTATCAATGACCAACTTAAACATACCTTCTTTGACAACCCGGCAATCTTTTAAGATCCAGATGAAATTTCACCTTTTCTTTTGAGATGCTGAACTCTCATAGTGTTAGAATGGCTGGTGAACTCCAATTACCACACCAATAGAATGTGTGCCTAGTAAAAATGGTAATATAGTATAATGTTTATTGAACAATAACATAGACATGTGTTTGAGGAGAAGGTAGTAAAGAAATCATAGTCATCAGGGATTGAGATCAACTTATATATTATTTTCTCTCTAGGGCTTAAAGTGTAAATACTTCATTTCTCAACTGCTGCAGAGAAAAAAAAATGTAACATTCTTTAGGTGCCCTTTACAGACTTGATTGATTATATCACATATGTACATATGTTCTCTTTTCAGTACAAAACACCCTTGTGCACACATTACTTACCAAGAATTTAAAACTAGGAAAATTTGTATTTTCTTGCTGGCTGATAAACTTACCTATGTTTCTTTCCTGAAAAAATAAGCTTTGAAGACCTTCAACTGTTCCCTAAATGCTCGTACTTCCTAAATGTATCATAATTGCCACTTAGTCACAGTTGTGATTTGATATATGCCCCGCAGGAGTTTTAGTGAAGTGGTCATTTTGCCTTTGTTATGAAATTAATTGGTAACCCCTCCCAACATAATCCTGCCTTTCTAGCAAATTCAGTTACTCAAGCCATTTGATGAGACTATTTTATCACACACACTCGGACTCCAAACAGCAGGAGACCAGTTCTTGAAAAGGAAAATTAACTAAGAAAGATAAACCATTTGCTAGTGGACTAGCCAAGGCAAAATGCTCTACATATCAAAATGAAATGCATATTTAAGACAATTGTCACTAAATTTATGTACCAAAAAATAATTTTATTTTTTAAATCAATTGTGGGGTGTTTTGTACTAAGTTATGAAAGACCTCAGAGTTTATTCCATGAATATAGATCACCTTCTAAATATTCACAAATATAAAAGCTGTAGGTGAATATTTTACTTATTGCCTGGGGGTGATGGTATTTAACACAAGATACCAAAAGGGAAAACCATAATATATTGGTAAATATAACTATTCAAAATAAACAACAAAAAATCACCCATCATAATGTGAAAAGTCAATCTGGAAAATGGAAAAAAGAAAAATTAGAATGGAGGTTAATATCCTTGCTATAAAAGAACTCTCTACATACATCAATGAAAAGAAGAGGAAAATGACAATATTAAAATGAATAGACCAATTACTAGAAGAAAACCTACACATTAATTCATTCCATAAATATTTATTGAGTATGTACTCTGTGCTAGGCACAAATGTAAATATATACAAAAAGATGTTCAACCTCACCAGTAAGCAAATATATGTAATACATATCAAGATTATTTGGAGGGGTATAAATTGATACACATTTTCTATAGTGCAATTGGTAAATTGTATCAAAATTAAAAGTACATATTCATTGATTCAGCAGTTCTACTAGGCATTTTATCTCACAAAAATAATTAGACAAGAAAATAGAGTGCAGCATATTTTATAACACTGATTTTCAAGACTGTTGGTGTCCAAAGGCACACAGACATTGTGTGGTTCCATGGAGCCCCTTCAGTGGCTATTTCCAGTGGAGAGGAATAGAATGAAAAAGTGGAACTTGGAATAATTTCTTGCTTCAACAAGAGCATCTAAATCATTTTGTGCTTTGAATTTTGGGATTCTGTGAAAGTTTTCATTTTAAGAAAGTGTTGTATACGCAAAATGTTTGTAAAAGATACTACTTTTATTGAAAATTTGGAAACAACCAAAATGACCATCAAAACATTGTTTAAATAGATGATGAAATAATCATGTAATGGAATTCTCCATACCTATTAAAGTGATATCAAAAATGTTAACAGCCAATAGTTTTTAATATCAATTGATGCCCAAAATATATTTCCCAGTGATAAAATCAGGATACATAATGTGATCTATTTCATGACATTGTTATTATTTATATGTGTAAAGAATAAAGTCTATAAATACATGCCAAAAGAACTTAACAGTAGTTATCTCTGTGTGGTGGCTTTGTAGGTGATTTGAACTTTCTTACTCTTTCTTTTCCTGTATTGTTTCATATTTATATTACCTTCATTCAAGGGAAATATTATATTCATTTGGAAAAAAATCACAGAAACTACTTCTGACATATTTTTCTAATTACTTCTCTTAGCTGACTGGGACTATTATATAACACGAGATGGTAATCAGACTGCAATTCCAGGATTGCTGTTAAAGGAGAGGATAGAGGAAGAAGGCAGCATTTTTCGGTGTTTTACCAATCATCATCTGTCATTTAATATCCACACCCTCCTCTTCCACCCTGCTGCTTTTAAATGGTCTTGTTTAAATAATGTCCTGAGGACATGTGAATGGTTCATTGAAATTAACCCCCATACAAGAGAAGGAGTCCAAAACATGTATACTACAGCTAGTGTACCAGAACATTCACTTCAAAATGTAGTGAATTTTATTAATTTTATAGATAGTTAATCTCTGTATTATATAAATTTATTCTAAAAATAACACCAAAGAGTGGAGTTGCTGCAAATACACACATACACACACACACACACAACTCTATACATAATTCATCCTTCTCTGTTTTTATAATATATTTACTTTCCATCCATAATTAAATTATTAAATATTCAAAGTATTCCCTCGCCTCTTTTTTTTTTTTTTTTGGATAAAAGTAAGATTTCTCTATGGAACTCAAAATAGTCCTTTTGCCATGTAAAGATTTTTATTCCCTAGAGATTTAAAAAATAATTTCTCCAATTTTTGTCCTCCAATTCATATTCTTACTCATGAAAATGGAAGAATATAGAAATAGCAATAGACCTATAATAAGATAAAATCTCAGAATAATAATAATACTTTTTCTGAATTTAGTTTTGTAAGTAGGGTGAATCATATTTGTAATTAATCCATCAGTTAAGTATTTCAAAACTGAAAGAGGCATGTATACATTGCTATATGTGTGTGTGTGTATATATATATATATATATATATATATTTATATATATATATACAAAAAGGAATTATTCAGGAGATTATTGACTAGGGTATTTGGAAGGGGTTTTAGGCCAAAACGATGAGGTTACTAGATTTTAAAAATTCTGAGACTTTGATAAATGCTCTATGTCTTAAGCAGAGATGTCATTTTTTTTTGTTTCTAATCTTGTGGGGAGAAGGAAAAGGATATGTTCCCTTCATTAAACGAATTCCTGTAGAAGTCTATCTGAATGTCTTCATAAGACAAAATACATTTTACTTTCTTTATTTGATCCCTCTCACAGGTTAAGCCTGATCTTATTTAACCTGGCCAAATAACAGAGCTCAAGGGTCTAGCTGATAAGAACGAGAGTCAGCTCAGTATTGTATTAATTCTCAAATTCTATTCTGGCATGAGATACATGACATATGTTGTTCATAGGTATAAAACAGCATGTTAGGAGCATACTGAGGGTGATGGACAATTCCTAGCACTCTAACCACCTCTTTCTCTTCCTTTAAAGGAAGAGTATCAAAATTCAAGTTAGAGAGAGGAACATTATTGCAGAGGTAATCTTTAATCTGTTTTATTTATTTGAAAAGCAAATTATTTACAAACTTTCTTTTATAATTTTCTATAATAATGCAAATAATTATTCTGTTATTTTACTATCAGTGTCAAAGATTTTAAGACATACTTCACATACATGTAAGTCAAGACAATGAGATTGAGAAATGTTGTAAATAGAAGTTAGAAATCATCTGGGGTCTTTTGCCACTATTATAAGTGGTCCTTCTTTTATTGCTTTTAACCCAGGAACCACTCCAAAATTACCCATTACTAATGTGCAACTTGTACTCATTTCTTTGGCTGTTACTTCTATAGACTATGACAAATGGCCTGTCCTTTTCCTTATCAGCATTCTTAGCAGAAAACTAATGGGGTCTGTATACCACTCATTGGTACTCTAACAAAGACATAGCAGCAAATTTTCTACTTTTCCTCCTGTCTTTTAAAGAATCCACATCAGGGAAGCAATTAGGTTTTAACAAAATGACTGGAAAACCTATAATAAGAAACAAAAAGTTGTGAGATCTTAAAATACTTTAAACAAAAGCAATCTGTGTTCAATTTAATTGTCCTAGGAGTCACTTTTCTAATTCCCTTTTCCTCTTCCTCCTCTTTCTTCTCTAGCTGCTTATCTTTCTTTAGGGACCTGGATTGATGACCATGAGCCAGCACAATCTTCTAGGTCTCTATCTATCTACCTCTAATGCAGGGGTACCCAAACCCCAGACCATAGAATGGTACCAGTCCGCGGCCTGTTAGGAACTGGTCTGCACAGCAGGAGGTGGGTGCTGAATGAGAAAGAGAAGCTCTTCTGCCACTCCCTATTGCTCACATTACTGCCTGAACCATAACTCATATTACAGCCTGAACCGTCCCCTGCCCCCATTCATGGAAAAATTGTCTTCCACAAAACCAGTGCCTGGTGCCAAAAAGGTTGGGGCCCACTGCTCTAATGCAAGCCTCAGTTAACTCCTTATAAAGACCTATGATGACAACTAAGAAGGAGAGAATACATAATAGAAGGAGAACCGAGAAGAGCTATGTTACTGAAGATTTGAAGATGAGAAAAGTTATCAAGAAATCAAAATAGTTGAATCTGTCAGAGAAGTCTAGTAAATAAGGTCTGAAAAGCATTAGTAATCACAGACATTAAAAATAATAATTGGGGCTTCCCTGGTGGCGCAGTGGTTGAGAGTCCGCCTGCCGATGCAGGGGACACGGGTTCGAGCTCCGATCCGGGAAGATCCCACATGCCACGGAGCAGCTGGGCCCGTGAGCCATGGCCACTGAGCCTGCGCATCCGGAGCCTGTGCTCCGCAACGGGAGAGGCCACAGCAGTGAGAGGCCTGCATACCGCAAAAAGTAAATAAATAAATAATTGGAATTATAGTTCATGTTCAAAATGTGACTATATCCTAAACCAGTTTACAAAGAATAGGAGTAGAAGAGTGTTTGATGAAAGCCTACAATGCCTCAGTGTTTGTGTGTCATTGAATTTTGGTATTTGGAATTCTTATTTTCTTAAGTTGTCTTGTATCAGCTCAGAATTGACATTTCTCCTTAAGTTATTTACTGCCCTGTCATATGTTATACATGTATACTTGAGCAATAAAGAATACCATTTCCTATAAAAACTTGCAATATAATTCATATTTTAAATGTTTTCATAATTTTTATGAAGTGATAGGGTTTTAATTTTACTAATTTATCATTTTCACATATGATTCCATATATTTCATTTATTTCTCCTTTAAGCCTCAGTAAATTCAACAAAATTGAAATCATATCCAATATCTTTTCCAACCCCAACTCTATGAGATTAGAAATCAATTACAGGAAAAAAAAACTTAAAAAATACAAACACGTGGAGGTTAAACAGTACACTATTAAATAACCAAGAGATCACTAAAGAAATTAAAGAGTAAATCAAAAACTACCTAGAAACAAATGACAATGAAAACACGTTGACCCAAAAACTATGGTATGCACCAAAAGCAGATCTAAGAGGGGAGTTTATAGCAACACAGTCTTACCTCAAGAAACAAGGCAAATCTCAAATAAACAACCTAACTTTAACCTAAAGCAATTAAGGAAAGAAGAACAAACAAAAGCCAAAATCAGTAGAAAGAAAGAAATCATAAATGTCAAAGCATAAATAAATGAAATAGAAACAAAAAAAAAAACAATAGAAAAGATCAACAAAACTAAAAGCTGGTTCTTTGAGAACATAAACAAAATTGATAAAACTTTAGTCAGACTCATGAAGAAAAAAAGGGAGAGGACTCAATTCTGTAAAACTGGAAATGAAAAAAAAGTTACAACTGACACCATAGAAATACAAAGGATCATAAGAGAGTACTACAAGCAACTATATGCCAATAAAATGGACAACCTGTAGGAAATGGACAAATACTTTAAAAAGCACAACTTTCTGAGACTGAACCAAGAAGAAATAGAAAATATGAACAGACCATCCACAAGTAATGAAATTGAAACCATGATTAAAATTCTTCCAACAAACAAAAGTGCAGGACCAGATGGCTTCAAAGGGGAATTCTATCAAACATTTAGAGAAGAGCTAACACTTATCTTTCTCAAATTTTCAAAAAAATGCAGATGATAGAGCACTCCCAACCTCCTTCTACGAGACTACCATCACCCAGATACCAAAACCAGAAAAAGATGTCACAAAAAACAAAATTACAGACGAATCTCACTGATGAACATAGACGCAAAAATCCTGAACAAAATACTAGCAAACAGAATCCAACAACACACTAAAAGGATCATACACCATGATCAAGTGGAATGTATTCCACGGATGCAAGTATTCTTCAATATATGCAAATCAAACAATGTGATACACCGTATTAATATATTAAAAAATAAAAACAATATGATCATCTCAATATATGCAGAAAAACCTTTCGACCAAATTCAACACCAATTTATGATAAAAACTATGCAGAAAGTGGGCATAGAAGGAACCTACCTCAACATAATAAAGGCCATATATAACAAGCCCACAGAAAACATTATTCTCCATGGTGAAAAAATGAAAGTATTTCCTCTAAAATCAGGAACAAGACAAGGGTGCTCAGTCTCAGCACTATTATTCAACATACTTTTGGAAGTGCTAGTCACAGCAATCAGAGAAAAAAATAAATAAAAGGAATCCAAACTGGAAAAGAATAGGTAAAATTGTCACTGTTTGCAGATGAAGTGATACTATACATAGAGAATCCTGAAGATGTTACCAGAAAACTACTAGAGCTAATCAAGGAATTTGGTAAAGTAGCAAGATACAAAATAAATGCACAGAAATATCTTGCATTCCTATACACTAGATATGAAAGGGCAGAAGGAGAAATTATGGAACCAATCCCATTTACCATTGTGACAAAAAGAATAAAATACCTACAAATAAACTTACCTCCAGACAAAAAAGACCGGTATGCAGAAAACTGTAAGACACTCTTGAAATAAATTGAAGATGACACAAACAGATGGAGAGATATACAATGTTCTTGGATTGGAAGAATCAATATTGTGAAAATGACTATACTACACAAGGCAATTGCAGATTCAATGCAATCCCTATCAAACTACCAATGGCATTCTTCACAGAATTAGAACAAAAAAACTTACAATTTGTTTGGAAACACAAAAGACCCCAAATAGCCAGAGCTATCTTGAGAAAGAAAAATGGAGTTGGAGAAATCAGGCTCCCTGACTTCACACAATACTACAAAGCTGCAGTAATCAAGACAGTATGGTACTGGCATAAAAACAATGTTATAGATCAATGGAACTGGATAGAAAGTCCAGAGATAACACACGCACCTATGGTCAACTAATCTATGACAAAGGAGGAAAACATATACAATGGAAAAAAGACAGCCTCTTCGATAAATGGTACTGGGAAAACTGAACAGCTACATGTAAAAGAATGAAATTAGAACACTCCATAGCACCACATACAAAAATAAACTCAAAATGGATTAAAGACTTAAATGTAAGGCCAGACGCTATATAACCATTAGAGGAATGCCTAGGCAGAACACTCTTTGACAGTAAGTACAGCAACATCTTTTTTGACCAACCTCCTAGAGTAACTAAAATTAAAAGAAAAATAAACAAATGGGACCTAATTAAATGTAAAAGCTATTAAACAGCAAAGGAAAGCTTAAAGAACACAAAAAGACAAGCCTCAGAATGGGAGAAAATATTTGCAAATGAAGAAACTGACAAAGGATTAATCTCCAAAATATACAAGCAGCTCAAACAGCTCAATATCAAAAAATAAACAACCCAAACAAAAAAGGGGGGTACACCTCCCCTCCCAGGAGCGTGTGCAGACCGCCACTGCCAGGGTCCCATGATCCAGGGAAAATTTTCCCGGGAGAATGCACGGTGCACCTCAGGCTGGTGCAACATCATTCCAACCACTACTGCCACAGGCTCACACAGCACACCGTGCCCCTCACTCCCCCTGGCCTGAGGGAGCCAGATCTCCCGAATCAGCTGCTCCTTTAACCCCATCCTGTGTGAGTGAAGAACAGACGACCTCCAGCGACCTACACACAGAGTCAGGGCCAAATCCAAAGCTGAACCCTGGGACCTGTGTGAAAAAAGAAGAGAAAGGGAAATTTCTCCCAGCAGCCTCAGGAGCAGCGGATTAAATATCCACAATCACCTTGATGTACCATGCATTGATGAAATACCTGAATAGACTAAGAATCATCCCAAATTGAGGAGGTGGACTTTGAGAGTAAGATATATTATTTTTTCCCCTTTTCTTCTTTTTGTGAGTGTGCGTGTGTATGCTTCTATGTGAGATTTTTTCTGTATAGCTTTGCTTTCACCATTTCTCCTAGGGATCTGTCTGTACATTTTGTTTGTTTGTTTATATTTTAATTTTTTTCTTAATAATTATATTTCTTTTTATTTTAATAACTTTATTTTATTTTATCCTCTTTCTTTCTAATTTTCTCCCTTTTATTTTGAGTCGTGTGGAGGAAAGGATCTCAGTGCTCCAGCCAGAAGTCAGTGCTGTGCCTCTGAGGTGGGAGAGCAAATTTCAGGACACTGGTCCACAAGAGACCTCCCAGATCCACATAATATCAAATGGCAAAAATCTCCCAGAGATCTCCATTTCAACACCAACACCCAGCTTCACTCAACGACCAGCAAGATACAGTGCTGGACACACTATGCCAAACAACTAGCAAGACAGGAACACAACACCAACCATGAGCAGAGAGACTGCCTAAATTCATAATAAGTCCACAGACAGCCCAAAACACACCACCAGATGTGGATCTGTCCACCAGAAAGACAAGATCCATCCTCATCCACCAGAACACAGGCACTAGTCTCCTCCACAAGGAAGTGTAAACAACCCACTGAACCAACTTTAGTCACTGGAGACAGACACCAAAAACGACGGGAACTACAAACGTGCAACCTGAAAAAAGGACAGCCCAAACACAAAAAGATAACCAAATTGAGAAGACAGAAAAACACAGAGCAGATGAAGGAGCAAGATAAAAACACACCAGACCTAAAAAATGAGGAGGAAATAGGCAGTCTACCTGAAAAAGAATTCAGAATAATGATGGCAAAAGTGATCTAAAATCATGGAAATAGAAGAAAGAAACATTTAACAAGGACCTAGAAGAACTAAAGAGGAAAAAAGAAATGATGAACAACCCAATAAATGAAATTAAAAGTAATCTACAAGGGATCAATAGCAGAATAATGGAGGCAGAAGAACGGATAAGTGACCTGGAAGATAAAATAGTAGAAATAACTACTGCAGAGCAGAATAAAGAAAAAAGAATGGGGGGAGAAGGCGGAAGATGGCGGAAGAGTAAGACGCGGAGATCACCTTCCTCCCCACAGATACACCAGAAATACATATACACGTGGAACAACTCCTACAGAACACCTACTGAAGGCTGGCAGAAGACCTCAGACCTCCCAAAAGGCAAGAAACTCCCCACGTACATGGGTAGGGCAAAAGAAAAAACAGAGACAAAAGAATAGGGACGGCACCTGCACCAGTGGGAGGGAGCTGTGAAGGAGGAAAAGTTACCACACACTAGGAAGCCCCTTCACGGGCGGAGGCTGCGGGAGGCGGAGGGGGGAGCTTCGAAGCTGCGGAGGACTGCACAGCAACGGGTGCGGAGGGCAAAGCAGGGAGATTCCCGCACAGAGGATCGGTGCTGACCGGCACTCACCAGCCCGAGAGGCTTGTCTGCTCACCCGCCGGGGCGGGCGGGGCTGCGAGCTGAGGCCGGAGCGCAGGGAGAGGACTGGGGTTGGCGGCTTGAACATAGCCTGAAGGGGTTAGTGCACCACAGCTAGCCGGGAGGGAGTCCGGGGAAAAAGCCTGCACCTGCCGAAGAGGCAGGAGACTTTTCCTTCCCTCTTTGTTTCCTGGGGCGTGAGGAGAGGGGTTTAAGAACGCTGCTTAAAGGAACTCCAGAGACGGGCGCGAGCCGCAGCTGAAAGCGCGGACCCCAGAGACGGGCGCGAGCCGCGGCTGAAAGCGCGGAATCCAGAGACGGGCGCGAGCCGCGGCTGAAAGCGCGGAATCCAGAGACGGGCGCAAGCCGCGGCTGAAAGCGCGGAATCCAGAGACGGGCGCGAGCCGCGGCTGAAAGCGCGGACCCCAGAGGCGGGCGGGAGACATTAAGGCTGCTGCTGCCGCCACCGAGGGGCCTGTGTGCGAGCACAGGTCACTCTCCACACCCCTCTTCCGCGGAACCTGTACAGCCCGCCACTGCCAGGTTCCCGGGATCCAGGGACAACTTCCCCGGGACAGCGCACAGCGTGCCTCAGGCTGGTGCAAAGTCACGCCGGCCTTTGCCACCGCAGGCCCGCCCCGCACTCTGTGCCCCTCCGTCCCCGCCGGCCTGAGTGCGCCAGAGCCCCCAATCAGCGGCTCTTTTAACCCCATCCTGTCTGAGCAAAAAACAGACGCCCTCCAGCGATCTACACGCAGTGGCAGGGCCAAATCCAAAGCTTAGCCCTGGGAGCTGTGAGAACAAAGAAGAGAAAGGAAAATCTCTCCCAGCAGCCTCAGAAGCAACGGATTAAAGCTCCACAATCAACTTGATATACCCTGCATCTATGGAATACCTGAATAGACAACCAATCATCCCAAATTAAGGAAGTGGACTTTAGGAGCAAGATCTATGATTTTTTCCCCTTTCCTCTTTTTGTGAATGTGTATGTGTGTGCTTCTGTGTGAGATCTTGTCTGTATAGTCTTGCTTCCACCATTTGTCCTAGGGTTCTATCCGTCCATGTTTTTTTTAAATTTTTTTTCTTAATAATTAATTTTAATAACAATATTATACTTTACCTTCGTTCTTTCTTTCTTTCTTTCCGTCCTTCCTTCCCTCCTTTAGACAACGAATCATCCCAAATTGAGGAGGTGGTCTCTGACAGCAAGATTTAGGATTTTTCCCCATTTACCTCTTTTAGTGAGGGTGTATGTGTATGCTTCTGTGTAAGATTTTGTCTGTATAGCTTTGCTGCCAACATTTGTCCTAAGGTTCTTTCCGTCCCTTTTTTTTTTTCTAAATAAGAATTTTTTAATTCAATAACTTTATTATACTTTATTTTATTTTTACTATATCTTCTTTCTTTCTGTCTTTTTTCCTTCTTTCCCTCCTTCCTTCCTTCCTCCCTCCCTCCCTCCTTTCTTTCCTTCTTGCCTTCTTTCCTTCTTTGCTTCTTTCTTTCTTTCTTCCTTCCTTCCTACCCTCCTTTCCTTCTTTCTTTCCTCATACTTCTACTAATTCCCTCTACTTTTTCTCCCTTTTATCCTGAGCCATGTGGATGAAAAGCTTTTGGTGCTCCAGCCAGGAGGCAGGGCTCTGCCTCTGAGGTAGGAGAGCCAACTTCAGGACACTGATCAACAAGAGACCTCCCAGCTCCACATAATATCAAACGGCGAAAATCTCCCAGAGACCTCCATCTTAACACCAGCACCCAGCTTCACTCAACGACCAGCAAGCCACAGTGCTGGAAAACCTATGCCAAACAACTAGCAAAACAGTAACACAACCTCACCCATTAGCAGAGAGGCTGCCTAAAATCATAATAAGGCCACAGACACCCCCAAACACACCACCAGACGTGAACCTGCCCACTAGAGAGACAAGATCCAGCCTCATCCACCACAACACAGGCACTAGTCCCCTCCACCAGGAAGCCTACACAACCCACTGAACCAACCTTAGCCACTGGAGACAGACATCAAAAACAGGAGGAACTACGAACCTGCAGCCTGCAAAAAGGAGACCCCAAACACAGTAAGATAAGCAAAATGAGAAGACAGAAAAACACTCAGCAGATAAAGGAGCAAGATAAAAATGCACCAGACCTAACAAATGAAGAGGAAATAGGCAGTCTACCTGAAAGAGAATTCAGAATAATGATAGTAAGGTTGATCCGAAATCTTGGCGATAGAATGGACAATAGATTGGACAAAATGCAAGAATCAGTTAACAAGGACCTAGAAGAACTAAAGATGAAACAAGCAACGATGAACAACACAATAAATGAAATTAAAAGTACTCTAGATGGGATCAATAGCAGAATAACTGAGGCAGAAGAACGGATAAGTGACCTGGAAGATAAAATAGTGGAAATAACTACTGCAGAGCAGAATAAAGAAAAAAGAATGAAAAGAACTGAGGACAGTCTCAGAGACCTCTGGGACAACATTAAACGCACCAACATTCGAATTATAGGGGTTCCAGAAGAAGAAGAGAAAAAGAAAGGGACTGAGAAAATATTTGAAGAGATTATAGTTGAAAACTTCCCTAACATGGGAAAGGAAATAGTTAATCAAGTCCAGGAAGCACAGAGAGTCCCATACAAGATAAATACAAGGAGAAATACGCCAAGACACATATTAATCAAACTGTCAAAAATTAAATACAAAGAAAGCATATTAAAAGCAGCAAGGGAAAAACAACAAATAACACATAAGGGAATCCCCATAAGGTTAACAGCTGATCTCTCAGCAGAAACCCTACAAGCCAGAAGGGAGTGGCAGGACATACTGAAAGTGATGAAGGAGAAAAACATGCAGCCAAGACTACTCTACCCAGCAAGGATCTCATTCAGATTTGATGGAGAAATTAAAACCTTTACAGACAAGCAAAAGCTGAGAGAGTTCAGCACCACCAAACCAGCTTTACAACAAATGCTAAAGGATCTTCTCTAGGCAGGAAACACAAGAGAAGGAAAAGACCTATAATAACGAACCCAAAACAATTTAGAAAATGGGAATAGGAACATACATATCGATAATTACCTTAAATGTAAATGGACTAAATGCTCCCACCAAAAGACACAGATTAGCTGAATGGATACAAAAACAAGACCCTTATATATGCTGTCTACAAGAGACCCACTTCAGACCTAGAGACACATACAGACTGAAAGTAAGGGGATGGAAAAAGATATTCCATGCAAATGGAAACCAAAAGAAAGCTGGAGTAGCAATTCTCATATCAGACAAAATAGACTTTAAAATAAGGACTATTAAAAGAGACAAAGAAGGACACTACATAATGATCAAGGGATCGATCCAAGAAGAAGATATAACAATTGTAAATATTTATGCACCCAACATAGGAGCACCTCAATACATAAGGCAAATACTAACAGCCATAAAAGGGGAAATCGACAGTAACACATTCATAGTAGGGGACTTAAACACCCCACTTTCACCCATGGACAGATCATCCAAAATGAAAATAAATAAGGAAACACAAGCTTTAAATGATACATTAAACAAGATGGACTTAATTGATATTTATAGAACACTCCATCCAAAAACAACAGAATACACATTTTTCTCAAGTGCTCATGGAACATTCTCCAGGATAGATCATATCTTAGGTCACAAATCAAGCCTTGGTAAATTTAAGAAAATTGAAATTGTATCAAGTATCTTTTCTGACCACAACACCATGAGACTAGATATCAATTACAGGAAAAGATCTGTAAAAAATACAAACACATGGAGGCTAAACAATACACTACTTAATAATGAAGATATCACTGAAGAAATCAAAGAGGAAATCAAAAAATACCTAGAAACAAATGACAATGGAGACACAACGACCCAAAACCTGTGGGATGCAGCAAAAGCAGTTCTAAGGGGGAAGTTTATAGCAATACAAGCCCACCTTAAGAAGCAGGAAACATCTCGAATAAACAACCTAACCTTGCACCTCAAGCAATTAGAGAAAGAAGAACAAAAAAACCCCAAAGCTAGCAGAAGGAAAGAAATCATAAAAATCAGATCAGAAATAAATGAAAAAGAAATGAAGGAAACAATAGCAAAGATCAATAAAACTAAAAGCTGGTTCTTTGAGAAGATAAACAAAATAGATAAACCACTAGCCAGACTCATCAAGAAAAAAAGGGAGAAGACTCAAATCAATAGAATTAGAAATGAAAACGGAGAGGTAACAACTGACACTGCAGAGATAAAAGAGATCATGAGAGATTACTACAAGCAACTCTATGCCAATAAAATGGACAATCTGGAAGAAATGGACAAATTCTTAGAAATGCACAACCTGCCAAGACTGAATCAGGAAGAAATAGAAAATATGAACAGACCAATCACAAGCACTGAAATTGAAACTGTGATTAAAAACCTTCCAACAAAGAAAAGCCCAGGACCAGATGGCTTTACAGGCGAATTCTATCAAACATTTAGAGAAGAGCTAACACCTATCCTTCTCAAACTCTTCCAAAATATAGCAGAGGGAGGACCACTCCCAAACTCCTTCTACGAGGCCACCATCACCTTGATACCAAAACCAGACAAGGATGTCACAAAGAAAGAAAACTACAGGCCAATATCACTGATGAACATAGATGCAAAAATCCTCAACAAAATACTAGCAAACAGAATCCAACAGCACATTAAAAGGATCATATACCATGATCAAGTGGGGTTTATTCCAGGAATGCAAGGATTCTTCAATATACGCAAATCTATCAATGTGATAAACCATATTAACAAATTGAAGGAGAAAAACCATATGATCATCTCAATAGATGCAGAGAAAGCTTTTGACAAAATTCAACACCCATTTATGATAAAAACCCTGCAGAAAGTAGGCATAGAGGGAACTTTCCTCAACATAATAAAGGCCATATATGACAAGCCCACAGCAAACATCATCCTCAATGGTGAAAAACTGAAAGCATTTCCACTAAGATCAGGAACAAGACAAGGTTGCCCACTCTCACCACTATTATTCAACATTGTTTTGGAAGTTTTAGCCACAGCAATCAGAGAAGAAAAGGAAATAAAAGGAATCCAAATCGGAAAAGAAGAAGTAAAGCTGTCACTGTTTGCAGATGACATGATCCTATACATAGAGAACCCTAAAGATGCTACCAGAAAACTACTAGAGCTAATCAATGAATTTGGTAAAGTGGCAGGATACAAAATTAATGCACAGAAATCTCTGGCATTCCTATATACTAATGATGAAAAATCTGAAAGTGAAATCAAGAAAACACTCCCATTTACCATTGCAACAAAAAGAATAAAATATCTAGGAATAAACCTACCTAAGGAGACAAAAGACCTGTATGCAGAAAATTATAAGACACTGATGAAAGAAATTAAAGATGATACAAATAGATGGAGAGATATACCATGTTCTTGGGTTGGAAGAATCAACATTGTGAAAATGACTCTACTACCCAAAGCAATCTATAGATTCAATGCAATCCCTATCAAACTACCACTGGCATTTTTCACAGAACTAGAACAAAAAATTTCACAATTTGTATGGAAACACAAAAGACCCCGAATAGCCAAAGCAATCTTGAGAACGAAAGAAGGAACTGGAGGAATCAGGCTCCCTGACTTCAGACTATACTACAAAGCTACAGTTATCAAGACAGTATGGTACTGGCACAAAAACAGAAAGATAGATCAATGGAACAGGATAGAAAGCCCAGAGATAAACCCATGCACATATGGACACCTTATCTTTGATAAAGGTGGCAGTAATGTACAATGGAGAAAGGGCAGCCTCTTCAATAAGTGGTGCTGGGAAAACTGGACAGGTACATGTAAAAGTATGAGATTAGATCACTCCCTAACACCATACACAAAAATAAGCTCAAAATGGATTAAAGACCTAAATGTAAGGCCAGAAACTATCAAACTCTTAGAGGAAAACATAGGCAGAACACTCTATGACATAAATCACAGCAAGATCCTTTCTGACCCACCTCCTAGAGTAATGGAAATAAAAACAAAAATAAACAAATGGGACCTAATGAAACTTCAAAGCTTTTGCACAGCAAAGGAAACCATAAACAGGACCAAAAGACAACCCTCAGAATGGGAGAAAATATTTGCAAATGAAGCAACCGACAAAGGATTAATCTCCAAAATTTACAAGCAGCTCATGCAGCTCAATAACAAGAAAACAAACAACCCAATCCAAAAATGGGCAGAAGACCTAAATAGACATTTCTCCAAAGAAGATATACAGACTGCCAACAAACACATGAAAGAATGCTCAACATCATTAATCATTAGAGAAATGCAAATCAAAACTACAATGAGATATCATCTCACACCAGTCAGAATGGCCATCATCAAAAAATCTAGAAACAATAAATGCTGGAGAGGGTGTGGAGAAAAGGGAACACTCTTGCACTGCTGGTGGGAATGTGAATTGGTTCAGCCACTGTGGAGAACAGTATGGAGGTTCCTTAAAAAACTACAAATAGAACTACCATATGACCCAGCAATCCCACTACTGGGCATATACCCTGAGAAAACCAAAATTCAAAAAGAGTCATGTACCAAAATGTTCATTGCAGCTCTATTTACAATAGCCCGGAGATGGAAACAACCTAAGTGCCCGTCATCGGATGAATGGATAAAGAAGATGTGGCACATATATACAATGGAATATTACTCAGCCATAAAAAGAAACGAAATTGAGCTATTTGTAATGAGGTGGATAGACCTAGAGTCTGTCATACAGAGTGAAGTAAGTCAGAAAGAAAAAGACAAATACCGTATGCTAACACATATATATGGAATTTAAGAAAAAAAATGTCATGAAGAACCTAGGGGTAAAGCAGGAATAAAGACGCAGACCTCCTAGAGAACGGACTTGAGGTTATGGGGAGGGGGAAGGGTGAGCTGTGACAGGGCGAGAGAGAGTCATGGGCATATACACACTAACAAACGTAGTAAGGTAGATAGCTAGTGGGAAGCAACCACATGGCACAGGGATATTGGCTTGGTGCTTTGTGACAGCCTGGAGGGGTGAGATAGGGAGGGTGGGAGGGAGGGAGACGCAACAGGGAAGACATATGGGAACATATGTTTATGTATGACTGATTCACTTTGTTATAAAGCAGAAACTAACACACCATTGTGAAGCAATTATACCCCAATGAAGATGTTAAAAAAATAAATAAATAAATAAAAACCAATTTGGCACTAAAAAAAAAAAAAAAAAAAGAAAAAAGAATGAAAAGAACTGAGGGCAGTCTCAGAGACCTCTGGGACAATATTAAACACAACCACATTCGAATTATAGGGTTACCAGAAGAAGAAGGGAAAAAGAAAGGAACTGAGAAAATATTTGAAGAGATTATAGTTGAAAACTTCCCTAATATGGGAAAGGAAATAGTTAATCAATTTGAGGAAGAACAGAGAGTCCAATACAGGATAATTCCAAGGAGAAACACACCAAGGCACATATTAATCAAACTGTCAAAAATTAAATACAAAGAAAACATTACAAGCAGCAATGGAAAAACAACAAATAAAACACAAGGGATTACCCATAAGGTTAACAGCTGACCTTTCATCAGAAACCCTGCAAGCCAGAAGGGACTGGCAGGACATACTTGAAGTGATGAAGGAGAATAAACTACAACCAAGATTACATTACCCAACAAGGATCTCATTCGGATTTGATGGAGAAATTAAATCTTTACAGACAAGCAAAAGCTGAGAGAGTTCATCACCAACAAACCAGCTCTACAACAAATGCTAAAGAATCTTCTCTAGGCAAGAAACACAAGAGAAGGAAAAGACCTACAATGACAAACCCAAAACAATTAAGAAATGGGAATAGGATCATACATATCGATAATTACCTTAAATGTAAATGGATTAAATGCTCCCACCAAAAGACACAGACTGGCTGAATAGATACAAAAACAAGACCCATATATATGCTCTCTACAAGAGACCCACTTCAGACCTAGAGACACATACAGACTGAAAGTGAGCTGATGGAAAAAAAAATATTCCATGCAAATGGAAACCAAAAGAAAGCTGGAGTACCAATTCTTATATCAGAAAAAATAGACTTTAAAATAAACTATTATATGACACAAAGAAGGACACTACATAATGATCAAGGGATTGATCCAAGAAGAAAATATAACAATTGTAAATATTTAGGCACCCAACATAGGAGCACCTCAATACATAAGGCCAATACTAACAGCCATAAAAGTGGAAATCTAAAGTGACACATTCATAGTGCGGCACGTTATTACCCCAGTTTCACCAAAGGACAGATCATCCAAAATGAAAATAGATAAGGAAACACAAGCTTTAAATGATACATTAAACAAGATGGACTTAATTGATATTTATAGGACAATCCATCCAAAAACAACAGAATACACATTTTTCTCAAGTGCTCATGGAACATTCTCCAGGATAGATCATATCTTGGGTCACAAATCAAGCATTGGTAAATTTAAGAAAATTGAAATTGTATCAAGTATCTTTTCCCACAGCAATGCTATAAGACTAGATATCAATTACAGGAAAAGATCTGTAAAAAATACAAACACATGGAGGCTAAACAATACACTAATTAATAACAAAGTGATCACTGAAGAAATCCAAAAATACCAAGAAACAAATGAGAATGGAGACACAAAAACCCAAAACCTATAAGATGCAGCAAAAGCAGTTCTAAGAGGGAAGTTTATAGCAATTCAATCCTACCTTAAGAAACAGGAAACGTCTCAGATAAATAACCTAAACTTGCACAAAAAGCAATTAGAGAAAGAAGAACAAAACAATGCCAAAGTTAGCAGAAGGAAAGAAATCATAAAAATCAGATCAGAAATAAATGATAAAGAAATGAAGGAAACGATAGGAAAGTTCAATAAAACTAAGAGCTGGTCCTTTGAGAAGATAAACAAAATTGAAAAACCATTAGCCAGACTCATCAAGAAAAAAAAGGAGAAAACTCAAATCAATCCACTTAGAAATGAAAATAAAGTAACAACTGACACTGGAAAAATATAAAGGATCATGAGAGATTACTACAAGCAACTCTATGCCAATAAAATGGACAACCTGGAAGAAATAGATAAATTCTTAGAAATGCACAACCTGCCAAGACTGAACCAGGAAGAAATAGAAAATATGAACAGACCAATCACAAGCACTGAAATTAAGAATGTGATTAAAAATCTCGCAATAAAACAAAAGCCCAGGACCAGATGGCTTCACAGGTGACTTCTATCATTTAGAGAATAGCTAACAGCTATCCTTCTCAAATTCTTCCAAAATATAGCAGAGGTAAGAGCACTCCCAAACTCATTCTACAAGGCCACCATCACCCTGATACCAAAACCAGACAAAGATGTCACAAACTAAGAACACTACAGGCCAATATCACTGATGAACATAGATGCAAACATTCTCAACAAAATACTGGCAAACAGAATCCAACAGCACATTAAAGGATCATACATCATGATCCAGTGGGGTTTATTCCAGGAATGCAAGGACTCTTCAATATACGCAAATCTATCACGTGATATCCCATATTAACAAATGGAAGGAGAAAAAACATATGATCATCTCAATTGATGCAGAGAAATCATTTGACAAAATTCAACACCCATTTAGGAATTAAAAAAACCCTGCAGAAAGTAGGCATAGAGGGAACTTTCCTTAACATAATAAAGGCCATATATGACAAACCCACAGCCAACATCATCCTCAATGGTGAAAAACTGAAATCATTTCCACTAAGATCAGGAGCAAGACAAGGTCGCCCACTCTAACCACTCTTATTCAACCTAGTTTTGGAAGTTTTAGCTACAACAATAAAAGAAGAAAAAGAAATAAAAGAATCCAAACAGAAAAGAAGAAGCAAATATGTCACTGTTTGCAGATGACATGATACTTTACATAGAGAATCCGAAAGATGCTACCGGAAAACTACTAGAGCTAATCAATGAATTTGGTAAAGTAGCATGATACAAAATGAATGCACAGAAATCTCTTGCATTCCTATACACTACTGTTGAAAAATCTGTAAGTGAAATCAAGAAAACTCTCCCATTTACCATTGCAACAAAAAGAATAAAATATCTAGGAATAAACCTACCTAAGGAGACAAAATACCTGTATGCAGAAAATTATAAGACACTGATGAAATTAATTAAAGATGATACAAATATATGGAGAAATATATCATGTTCTTGGATTGGAAGAATCAACATTGTGTAAATGACGCTACTACCCAAAGCAATCTACAGATTCAATGCAATCCCTATCAAATTAACACTGGCAGTTTTCATAGAAATAGAATAAAATATTTCACAATTTGTATGGAAACACAAAAGACCCTGAATAACCAAAGCAAACTTGAGAATGAGAAATGGAGCTGGAGGAATCAGGCTCGTTGACTACAGACTCTACTACAAAGCTACAGTAATCTAGACTATATGGTACTGGCACAAAAACAGAAATATAGATCAATGGAACAGGACAGAAAGCCCAGAGGTAAACCCATGCACATATGGTCACCTTAACTTTGATAAAGGAGGCAAGAATATACAGTGGAGTAAAGACAGCCCCTTCAATAAGTTGTGCTGGGAAACCTGGACAGGTACATGTAAAAGTATGAAATTAGAACACTCCCTAACACCATACACAAAAATAAACGCAAAATGGATTAAAGTCCTAAATTTGAGGCCAGACACTATCAATCTGTCAGAGGAAAACATAGGTATTTATGTCTAGGACATAAATCACAGCACGATCCTTTGTGACGCACCTCCTAGAGAAATGGAAATAAAAACAAAAATAAACAAATGGGACCTAATGAAACTTAAAAGCTTTTGCACAGCAAAGAAAACCAAAAACAAGACCAACAGACAACCCTCAGAATGGGAGAAAATATTTCCAATTGAAGCAAATGACAAATGATTAATTTCAAAAATTTACAAGCAGCTCAATAACAAAAAAACAAATAACCCAATCCAAAATGGGCAGAAGATCTAAATATACATTTCCCCCAAAAGATATACAGATTACCAATAAACACATGAAAGAATGCTCAACATCATTAATCATTAGAGAAATGCAAATCAAAACTTCAATGAGATATCATCTCACAGCGGTCAGAATTGCCATCATCAAAAAGTCTATATCAATAAATGCTGGAGAGGGTGTGGAGAAAAGGGAACACTCTTGCACTGTTGGTGGGAATGTAAATTGATACAGCCACTATGGAGAACAGTATGGAGGTTCCTTAAAAACTAAAATTAGAACTACCATACGACCCAAGAATCCCACTACTGGGCATATACCCTGAGAAATCCATAATTCAAAAACAGTCATGTACCAAAATGTTCACTTCAGCTCTATTTGCAATAGCCAGTACATGGAAGCACCCTAAGTGTCCATCATCGGATGAATGGATAAAGAAGATATGGCACATATACACAATGGAATATTACTCAGCCATAAAAAGAAACGAAATTGAGTTATTTGTAAGGAGGTGGATGGATCTAGAGTCCATCATATAGAGTGAAATAAGTCAGAAAGAGAAAAACAATACCGTATGCTAACAAATATATATGAAATCTAAGAAAAAAAAAGGTCATGAAAAACCTAGTGGTAAGACGGGAATAAGGACACAGACCTACTAGAGAATGGACTTGAGGATATGGGGAGGGGGAAAGGTAACCTGTGACAAAGTGAGAGAGTGACATGGACATATATACACTACCAAACATAAAATAGATAGCTAGTGGGAAGCATTCTCATAGCACAGGGAGATCGGCTCGCTGCTTTGTGACCACCTAGATGGGTGGGTTAGGGAGGGTGGGAGGGAGGGAGACTCAAGAGGGAAGAGATATGGGAACATATATATATGTATAACTGATTCACCTTGTTATAAATCAGAAACTAACACACCATTGTAAAGCAATTATACTCCAATAAAGATTAAAAAAAAAACTCTTAGAGGATAACATAGGCAGAACACTCTCTGACATAAATTGCAGCAAGATCTTTTTTGACCCATCTCTTAGAGTAAAGAAAATAAAAAGAAAAATAAACTAATGAGACCTAATTAAACTTAAAAGATTTGCACAGCAAAGGGATCCATAAAAAAGACAAAAAGACAACCCACAGAATGTAATTGGTTTTGGGTGACACAAACTGCACCTATATAAGATGGCAAACTTAATTGATAAATGTGTGTGTTCTGACTGCTCCACCAACTGGCTACTCCTCCATCTCTCTCGCTCTCCTCAGCCTGATATGATTGGGTTTAATTCTGTAATGTTGCCTATGTTTTCTTAATTTCCAATTAATCTCTTGCATCTGGGTTTTTCTTCTGCCTTCTTTTAGGTTAAATGAATGTTTTTAGAATTACAATTTATCTCCTCCAATGACTTTTGAGATATTCCTCTTTTATTATTTTTTTACTACTTGTTTTAGAAGTTGGAACATAGTCATATCCGTTTGTTTATGTATTGTCTAAGGCTGGTTTCACGCTTCAATGGCAGATTTTATGAATTCCAACAGAGACTTTATGGCCTGAAAACCTAAAATACTTACTATCTGGCTTTTATGAGTGAATTGCATCCCTCCAAATTTCATACGTTGAAGTCCTAACCTCTAATGCCTCAAACTATGACAGTGTTATGAGGTAGGGCCTTTAAAGAAGTGATTAATTTAAAATGAAACCAGTAGGTTGTGCTCTAATCCAATCTAACTGGTGTTCTTTTTTTTTTTTTTTTTTTTTTGGTACGTGGGCCTCTCACTTTTGTGGCCTCTCCTGTTGAGGAGCACAGGCTCTGGACGTGCAGGCTCAGTGGCCATGGCTCACAGGCCCAGCCGCTCCATGGCATGTGGGATCTTTCCGGACCGGGGCACGAACCCGTGTCCCCTGCATCGGCAGGCAGACTCTCAACCACTGTGCCACCAGGGAAGCCCCATAACTGGTGTTCTTATAATACGAGTAAATCTGAACACAGAGAGACACTGTAGTGTTCAAAAATATTGGTATTGGAAGAAAGACAGTTATAGAGACCAATGGAATAGAGGAGAAAGTCCAGAAATCACCTTGCATTTGTGATCAAATGATTTTTGACTAGGGTACAAAGACCCTTTAATGGGGAAAGGGCAGTCTTTTTAACAAATGGTGCTGGGAAAAGTGGATATCACAGCAAAACAATGACATTTTACCATACTTTACACCATATGTAAAAATTAAATCAAAATGTGTTCAAAACCTAAACACATGTGCTAAAACTATAAAACAATACAGTACATCCCCTACATATGAACAAGTTCTGTTCCAAGAGTGCATTCATAAGTTTAATTTGTTCATAAGTCTGACGAAGTTGGCCTAGGTACCCAACTAATACAATTGGCTACATAGTACTGTAGTAGGTTTAAAATACTTTTCACAAAAATAATACATAAAAAACAAACAAAAACAAAAATAAAATATTTTTAATCTTACAGTACAGTACCTTGAAAAGAACAGTAGTACAGTACAACAGCTGGCATACAGGGGCTGGCATCAAGTGAACAGGCAAGAAGAGTTACTGACGGGAGGAGTAAGAAGAGGTGGGATATGATAGAGCTGAAGGATCATCAGCAATAGGAGACAGAGGGCAAGCTACAATTTCACTCATGTCTGACGTTGTTGGCACAGGTTCTTGTTCCTTGCTGGAACCAGGTGCACGTCTGCATCTTTGAAAGTTCACAACTTGAAGTTTCGTATGTAGGGGACTTACTTTATAAGAAAAGAAAAGTCTTCATAATATTGGATTTGGCAAGGATTTCTAAGATGTGACACCAAAAGATCAGGCACCAAAGACAAAGTAGATAAATTGGACCTCATCAAATTTTAAAACTTTTTGCATCATCAAAGACACTAGCACAAGAGTGAAAAAGCAACACATAAATGAGAGAAAATATTTTCAAATCATATATCTGTTAGGGGATTGATTTACAGAATATATAAAGGCATCCTAGAACTCAACAATAAGAACAAAAAACTATAAAACTCAGTTGAAAATGAGCAAAGGACTTGAATAGGTATTTTTCTAAGGAAGATAGGCAAATATTCAAAAATCATATGAAAGTATATTTGAGTAATCATTAGGAAATGAAATCAATACCACAATGAGCTCACTTCATACCATTTATGATGGCTGTTATGAAGAAGAAGGAGGAGGAGGAGGAGGAGGAGGAGGAGGAGGAGGAGGAGGAGAAGGAGAAGGAGAAGGAGAAGAAGAAGAAGAAGAAGAAGAAGGAGAAGAAGAAGAAGGAGAAGGAGAAGAAGAGGAAGAGGAAGGAGAAGAAGAAGGAGAAGGAGACAGAGGAGGAGGAGGAAAGGGGAAGAGGAAAGTATTGGCATGGATATTTAGAAATTTAAACCTTAGTGCATTGCTGATAAGAGTGTAAAATGGCACAGCCACATTGGAAGACAGTATGGTGGTTCTTCAAAAAATTAAATGTAGAATTACCATATTATCCACATATTTGACTTCTGGTATATACCCAAAGTAATTAAAAGCAGGGACCTGAACACATATATGTACACCAATACTCATAGCAGTATTATTTACAGTAGCCAAAGGGTGGAAATAACACAAATGTACATCAAAGGGTAAACTGATAATTAAAATGTGATATATTCATATAATGAAATAATATTCAACTTTAAAATAGAATAAAATTCTGATACATGCTACAACATGAATGAATCTTGAAAACATTCAGTGAAATAAGCCAGATAAAGAAGGATGGATATTGCATGATTCCACTTACACGAGTTACCAAAATAGTCAAATTCATAGAGAAAGCAATTAGAATAATGGTTACCAGGAAATGGAGGGAGGGTGGAATGGGGAATCATTGTTTAATGAGCACAGAGTTTCAATTTTGAAAGATGAAGAGATCTGGAGAAGGATAGTAGTGATAGCTGTGCAATAATGTAAATATCCTTAATATCACTGAATTGCACACTTTATATTATGTGCATTTTATCATCATAAAAGTTAATGCAATAGAAAGAAAGCATCATTTAATGTGGAAAGTTCCAGAAAGAGATGAGAAATAAAGTTGATCAAGTGAAATTTCTTTGGAATGAAAGCTACATGAATATGAATAGAAAAGAGGTAAGAAACATGAACAAAGGAGCAGGAGTTTTTTAAGAAAATAAGTAGGTGAGGGAGTTCACATCAATCATGTTGTATGAAAAAGACAAGATTTCTGTTGACTATGAAGGGAGCAAGGATGTTGTTGAATATGAATTGAGCAGGGATGGAACCTGGGTTTATACGTGGAAAAAGGATTGCTGTACGGTATGTCTTAGAAGAGATTTTCTAAATAATTTATATATACCCAGATATGTGTATATTTGTTCTTTCCTTAACACAATTCAACAGTAACATGGCATGGATAGTTTATTAGAAACCAGCAGAAGCATTTTAGATGATCCATATTAGAAATCTGAACATGCCTGTAAGAAGAAATAGTTTGTGTTTCAATAATCCAATATTCCAGCAGAGGGATATCTTGAGTTAAAAATTAACACAGCAGCAGTGGAAGAAAAAGAAATAATCTGTTTCTTCCCCTTCAAAAGCCAGTATTTTACTACAATGACAAAAAATTACAGTTTTATTAAATGTACTTAATATGGTCTATGGCCATTGATGCCTAACTTTTCAAAATATAAATAGTTTTAACCCTTGGAACTTACCAGCTACACATTAGTAAGTTCATTGGCACTTGGATATAAGCTATTATATCTCTTATTTTTTCTGTTTAGGTACAACATATGTCCAATGTTTACCACTTTTTAAAAACAATTTATGCCTTTTTTACCCTCTAAGCAGTCTCAAATTAAACAAATGAGAGCTTTTGATAATAATCGGTATATTTAAACCTTTGTCCTTCTCCATACCATCATTCAACTTTTAATAGTTTCTCCTTTCTTACTGAAAAAAAATCTTGCCACAAATAAATGGAAGTTTTAAATTAGAGCTTTCCACATTCTGGGACACTAGTTGCGTTATTTTATTAGTTGTTTTATTTTTAAAGATGCTTCTTATTATTTTTTCACTAGAAATTATGTGAATGAATAAAATACAGCAATTAACTCATTACAGAGTTGTGCTTGCAACAGTAAAATATTTTATACAATCAACAAATTACAGGTAAAAATCACAAAATCAAATTATAAGTTCTCACACATCTTTGGTTTCAACAACATATATGATAATTAATTGACATTTCCAGCTTTGATCATTGTCACAACCATTCACTCAGTCTTGGCATATTATTTCTTAAATTCAAGAAATATATATTGATTGTTTATTATGCTTAAGGCATTATGTTCTAGGTTCAGGGTATAGAGCTGTTAAGAAAAGTAGACAAAATATCCCTGCTCTCAAAAAATTTGCATAGGTCTCTTTAAGTTATTCAAAGATATCCAGAATTGCCACTACCAGGTGCTCCTGAAAGTGAGCATAAAGAGGGACACAATTAGGAAGAATTTGTCTGGTATATTTA
Organism: Leucopleurus acutus; assembly: GCF_964270905.1. Classification (NCBI taxonomy): domain Eukaryota; kingdom Metazoa; phylum Chordata; class Mammalia; order Artiodactyla; family Delphinidae; genus Leucopleurus; species Leucopleurus acutus. The sequence continues at coordinate 75,491,154 of NC_139148.1, forward strand.
ACAATCAGACCAGATCCCTTCTCTCACTCTGTGAAGGAGACTGCCCTCATTCCCTCAGCAGGAGACTGGAGATTTACACTTTGGAGAGGGTAAAACAGAGTGTCTCTAGACTACGATGGTGCATAAGGCAGAGCTGAAGATGGGAGTAGTGTATTGGAAATGAGAAATGGGAAAATTAAGTGAAAACTTATATACCCATCTTTAGGATACTGACCGTCAGGCCTATGTTCTTTAAGCAGAAGACTGGAAGAGACTTATCTTAGGAAACAGAACAGCCCAAAAGAAAAGATGTAAAGATACTGATGATAGGTGTTTCCCCAACCAAGAGACATTATAAGGAAGCTCACACTTGATGAAATACAGTTGATATAAAGTTGAGTAATCTCCTAGAATAAGAACAAAATGACAATGAGGTAACATGAACAAAAGAAAAACTAAGAAAAATTGAAGTCTGTTCTATAATGGTTGGTGTTTGAGAAAAAACAATTCCAGAAAGCAAGAACAAGGAAAATGAAGGGTTGGAAATTCTCAAAGAAACAATTGAAGGAAAATTTCCCAGAACTCAATGAAGAACTTAAATTTCAAATTGAAAAGCTTACTGAATAATCAGTGCAATGGATGATGACATTTCACACAAAGAACAGTAACCATAGAATTTAAGAACACTTGGAGAAAAGAGACCTTAAGCAGTTTTAGGGAAGAAGTGTATCATTTACTTTAAATTCATTAACTTGACAAATACTGTTTGCAATGTACTGTTAACACTGTATTCAATACTGGAGATGTATCTTTCCCCATATTTTTAGGAATTTAGACTGTATCCCTTTTTTTCATAATACATTATTCCTTGTTCCCAAATGTATTCTGGTAGGGAATGCATAGTTAATGAGAGCCACATAGGTGGAGGAATTGAGACAGCATCCAAATAGTAGTGAGTTAGGAATCAGAGGAGAAGAAATGGAATTAAATGTCATAGACAACAATTTCAAGCAGTGTAGTTATGAAGTGAAAAGAAAGGATAAGGGTGAGAGCTGGACACAGATTTGGGTCGAAGGAAGAACTTATTTTTAAATGAGAAAGACTTGAGCATGTTTTGAATTTTGGTAAGAGGTGTCAAAAGGGAGTGGTTGAATATATAGGAAAGCTAATGAATAACTGACCCTGAAAAAACTGATAAAGAATAAGCTTCTGGAGAGGGCTTCTGGGAAGATGGCAGAAGAGTAAGACACGGAGATCACCTTCCTCCCCACAGATACACCAGAAATACATCTACACGTGGAACAACTCCTACAGAACACCTACTGAATGCTGGCAGAAGACCTCAGACCTCCCAAAAGGCAAGAAACTCCCCACGTACCTGGGTAGGGCAAAAGAAAAAAGAATAAACAGAGACAAAAGGATAGGGACTGGACCTGCACCAGTGGGAGGGAGGTGTGACGGAGGAAAGGTTTCCACACACTAGGAAGCCCCTTTGTGGGTGGAGACTGCGAATGGTGGAGGGGAAATCTTCAGAGCCGCAGAGGAGAGCACAGCAACAGGGGTGCAGAGGGCAAAGCGGAGAGATTCCCGCACAGAGGATCAGGGCCAACCGGCACTCACCAGCCCGAGAGGCTTGTCTGCTCACCCTCTGGGGCAGGCGGGGCTGGGAGTTGAGGCTCGGGCTTCTGTCGGAGCGCCGAGAGAGGACTGGGGTTGACGGCGTGAACACAGACTGCAGGCGGTTAGTGTGCCACGGTTAGCTGGGAGGGATGCCGGGGAAAAGTCTGGACCCCCCGAAGAAGCAAGAGACTTTTTCTTCCCTCTTTGTTTCCTGGTGCACGAGGAGAGGGGATTAAGAGTGTGGCTTAAAGGAGCTCGAGAGACGGGCATGAGACGTTAAGGTTGCTGCTGCCACCACCAAGAAGCCTGTGTGCAAGCACAGGTCACTATCCACACACCCCTTCCGTGGAGCCTGTGCAGTCCGCCACTGCCAGGGTCCCGGGATCCAGGGACAACTCCCCCAGGAGAACACACAGCACGCCTCAGGCTGGTGCAACGTCATGTCGGCCTCTGCCACCTCAGGCTCACCCCACACTCCATGCCCTTCCCTCCCCCTGTCCTGAGTGAGCCAGAGCCCCCGAATCAGCGGATCCTTTAACCCCATCCTGTCTGAACGAAAAACAGATGCCCTCCGGCGACCTACACACAGACGGGGAGCCAAATCCAAAGCCGAGCAACTGGGAGCTGTGAGAAAAAAGAAAAGAAAGGGAAATCTCTCCCAGCAGCCTCAGAAGCAGCGGATTAAAACTCCACAATCAACTTGATGTACCCTGCATCTGTGGAATACATGAATAGACAACGAATCATCCCAAATTAAGAATGTGGACTTTGAGAGCAAGATGTATGATTTTTTACCCTTTTCCTCTTTTTGTGAGTGTGTATGTGTGTGTTTTTGTGTGAGATTTTGTCTGTATAGCTTTGTTTCCACAACATTATTCCTAGGGTTCTATCCATCCTTTTTTTTAAAAATATTTTTTATTAATAATTATTTTTTATCTTAATAACTTTATTTTGTTTTACTTTATCTTCTTTCTTTCTTTCTTTCTTTCCTTCCTTCCCTCTTTGAGACAACAAATCATCCCAAATTGAGGAGGTGGACTTTGAGACCAGGATTTATGATGTTTTACACTTTTTCTCTTTTTGTGAGTGTGTATGCAAATGCTTCTGTGTGAGATTTTGTCTATATAGCTTGGCTTCCACCATTTGTCCTAGGCTTCTATCCATCTGGGGTTTTTTTTTGTTTATTTTTTTTATTTTTTTTTCTTCTTTTTCTCTTAATAATTATTTTTTATATTTTCATAAATTTATTATATTTTATCTTACTTTATTTTACTTTACCTTCTTTCTTTCTTTTTTCCTTCCTTCCCTCCTTCCTTCTTTCTTTGCACCCTCCCTCCCTCCCACCTTTCTTTCTTTCATTCTTTCTTTCTTTAGACTTCTACTAATTATTTCTTTCTACTTTTGCTCTGGTTTATTCTGAGCTGTGTGGATGAAAGGCTTGTGGGGCTGCAGCCAGGAGTCAGTGCTGTGCCTCTGAGGTGGGAGAGCCAACTTCAGGACACTGGCCAGCAAGAGACCTCCCAGCTCCACATAATATCAAACAGCAAAAATCTCCCAGAGATCTCCATCTCAACACTAGAAGCCAACTTCACTCAATGACCAGCAAGCTACAGTGATGGACACCCTATGCCAAACAACTAGCAAGACAGGAACACAACACCACCCATTAGCAGACAGGCTGCCTAAAATCATAATAAGTAAAAAGACACCCCAAAACACACCAACATGTGGACTTGCCCACCAAAAAGCCAAGACCCAGCCTCTCCCACCAGAACACAGACACTTGTCCCCTCCACCAGGAAGCTTACACAACACACGAAAACAACCTTAGCCACTGGAGACAGACACCAAAAACAACAGGAACTATGAACCTGCAGCCTGCAAAAAGGAGACCACAAACACAGTAAGATAAGCAAAATGAGAAGACAGAAAAACAGACAGCAGATGAAGGAGCAAGATAAAAACCCACCAGACCTAAGAAATGAAGAAGAAATAGGCAGTCTACCTGAAAAAGAATTCAGAATAATGATAGTAAAGATGATCCAAAATCTTGGAAATAGAATATACATAATTCAAGAAACATTTAACAAGGACCTAGAAGAACAAAAGATGAAACAAACAATGATGAACAACACAACAAAGGAAATTAAAAATACTGTAGATGGAATCAATAGCACAATAACTGAGGCAGAGGAACGGATAAGTGACCTGGAAGATAAAATAGTGGAAATAACTACTGGAGAGCAGAATAAAGAAAAAATAATGAAAAGGACTAAGGACAGTCTCAGAGACTTCTGGGACAACATTAAACACACCAACATTCGAATTATAGAGGTTCTAGAAGAAGAATAGAAAAACAAAGGTACTGAGAAAAATTTTGAACAGATTATAGTTGAAAACTTCCCTAAAATGGGAAAGGAAATAGTTAATCAAGTCCAGGAAGCACAGAGAGTCCCATACAGGATTAATCCAAGGAGAAATACGCCAAGACACATATAAATCAAACAGTCAAAGATTAAACACAAATAAAATATCTTAAAAGCAGCAAGGGAAAAAAAAACTAATAACACACAAGGGAATCCTCATAAGGCTAACATCTGCACTTTTAGCAGAAACTCTGCAAGCCAGAAGAGACTGGCAGGACATATTTAAAGTGATGAAGGAGAAAAACCTGCAACCAAGATAACTGTACCCAGCAAGGACCTCATTCAGATTTGATGGAGAAATTAAAACCTTTACAGACAAGCAAAAGCTGAGAGAGTTCAGCACCACCAAACCAGCTTTACAACAACTGCTAAAGGAACTACTCTAGGCAAGAAACACAAGAGAAGGGACAGACATACAATAACGAACCCAAAACAATTAAGAAAATGGGAATAGGAACATACATGTAGATAGTTACCTTAAATGTAAATGCAATAAATGCTCCCAACAAAAGACACAGATTGGCTGAGTGGATACAAGAACAAGACCCATAAATTTGCTGTCTACAAGAGACCCACTTCAGACCTAGAGACACATACAGACTGAAATTAAGGGGATGGAAAAGATATTTCATGCAAATGGAAACCAAAAGAAAGTTGGAGTAGCAATTCTCATATCAGACAAAATAGACTTTAAAATAAAGACAATTAGAAGAGACAAAGATGGACACTACATAATGATTAAGCAATTGATCCAGGAAGAAGATATAACAATTGTAAATATTTATGAACCCAACATAGGAGCACATCAATACATAAGGCAAATAATAACAGCCATAAAAAGGAAATTGACAGTAACACATTCATAGTAGGGGACTTCAACAACCCACTTTCACCAATGGACAGATCATCAAAATGAAAATAAATAAGGAAACACAAGCTTTAAATGATACATTAAACAAGGTGGACGTAATTGATATTTATAGGACATTCCATCCAAAAACAACAGAATACACATTTTTCTCAAGTGCTCATAGAGCATTCTCCAGGATAGGTCTTATCTTGGGTCACAAATCAAGGCTTGATAAATTTACGATAATTGAAAACGTATCAAGTATATTTTCCGACCACAGCGCTATGAGACAAGTTATAAATTACAGGAAAATATCTGTAAAAAATACAAACACATGGAGGCTAAACAATACACTACTTAAAAATAAACTGATCACTGAAGACATCAAAGAGGAAATCAAAAAATACCTGGAAACAAATGAAAATGGAGACACAACAACGCAAATTCTATGGGATGCAGCAAAAGCAGTTCTAAGAGGGAAGTTTATAGCAATAAAATCCTACCTTAAGAAACAGGAAACATCTCAAATAAACAACCTAACCTTGCACCTAAAGCAATTACAGAAAGAAGAACAAAAATACCCGAAAGTTAGCAGAAGGAAAGAAATCATAAAAATCAGATCAGAAATAAATGAAAAAGAAATGAAGGTAATGATAGCAAAGATCAATAAAACTAAAAGCTGGCTCTTTGAGAAGATAAACAAAATTGATAAGTCATTAGCCAGACTCATCAAGAAAAAAAGAGAGAAGACTGAAATCAATAGAATTAGAAATGAAAAAGGAGAAGTAACAACTGACACTGTACAAATACAAAAGATAATGAGAGATTACTACAAGCAAATCTATGCCAATAAAATGGACAACCTGGAAGAAATGGACAAATTCTTAGAAATACACAACCTGTCAAGACTGAATCAGGAAGAAATAGAAAATATGAACAGACCAATCACAAGCACTGAAATTGAAACTGTGATTAAAAATCTTCCAACAAACAAAAGCCCAGGACCAGATGGCTTCACAGGAGAATTCTATCAAATGTTTAGAGAAGAGCTAACACCTATCCTTCTCAAACTCTTCCAAAATATAGCAGAGGGAGGAACACTGCCCAACTCATTCTATGAGGTGACCATCACTCTGATACCAAAACCAGACAAGGATGTCACAAAGAAAGAAAACTACAAGCCAATATCACTGATGAACATAGATGCAAAAATCCTCAACAAAATACTAGCAAACAGAATCCCTCAGCATATCAAACGGATCATACACCATGATCAACTAGGGTTTATTGGAGGAATGCAAGGATTCTTCAATATATGCAAATCAATCAACGTGATACACCATATTAAGAAATTGAACGAGAAAAAACATATGATCATCTCAATAGATGCAGAGAAAGCTTTCAAAAAAATTCAACACCCATTTATGATAAAATCCCTGCAGAAAGAAGGCATAGAGGGAACTTTCCTCAACATAGTAAAGGTCATATATGACAAACCCACAGCCAACATTGACCCCAATGGTGAAAAACTGAAAGGATTTCCACTTAGATCAGGAAGAGGAGAAGGTTGCCCACTCACAGCACTCTTATTCAACATAGTTTTGGAAGTTTTAGCCACAGCAATCAGAGAAGAAAAGGAAATAAAAGGAATCCAAATCGGAAAAGAGGAAGTAAAGCTGTCACTGTTTGCAGATGATATGATACTATACATAGAGATTCCTAAAGATGCTACCAGAAAACTACTAGAGCTAATCAGTGGATTTGGTAAAGTTGCAGGATACAAAATTAATGCATAGAAATCTCTGGCGCTCCTATACAGTAATGATGAAAAATCTGAAAGTGAAATCAAGAAAACACTCCCATTTACCACTGCAACAAAAAGAATAAAATATCTAGGAATAAACCTATGTAAGTAGACAAAAGACCTGTATGCAGAAAATTATGACACTGATGAATGATATTAAAGATGATACAAATAGGTGGAAAGATATAGCATGTTCTTGGATTGGAAGAATCAACATTGTGAAAAGGACTGTACTACCCAAAGCAATCTACATATTCAATGCAATCCCTATCAAACTACCACTGGCATTTTTCACAGAACTAGAACAAAAAAATTCACAATTTGTATGGAAACAGAGGACCCCGAATAGCCAAAGCAATCTTGAGAACGAAAAACGGAGTGGGAGGAATCAGGCTCCATGATTTCAGGGTATACTACAAAGCTACAGTAATCAATACAGTATAGTACTGGCACGAAAACAGAAATATAGATCAATGGAACAGGGTAGAAAGCCCAGAGATAAACCCACGCACATATGGTCAACTTATCTTTGATAGAAAATGCAGGAATGTACAGTGGAGAAAGGATAGCCTCTTCAATAAGTGGTGCTGGGAAAATTTGACAGGTACATGTAAAAGTATGAGATTAGATCACTTCCCAACACTGTACACAAAAATAAGGTGAAAATGAATTAAATACCTAAATGTAACATCAGAAACTATCAAACTCTTAGAGGAAAACATAGGCAGAACACTCTATGACATATATCACAGCAAGATCATTTTTGACCCACCTCCTAGAGAAATGGAAATAAAACCAAAAATAAACAAATGGGACCTAATGAAACTTAAAAGCTTTTTCACAGCAAAGGAATCCGTAAACAAGACCAAAAGACAACCCTCAGAATGGGGGAAAATATTTGTAAATGAAGCAACTGACCAAGGATTATTCTCCAAAATTTATAAGCAGCTCATGCAGCTCAAAAACAGAAACACAAAGAACCCAATCCAAAATGGGCAGAAGAACTAAATAGACGTTTCTCCAAAGAAGATATATAGACTGCCAACAAACACATGAAAGAATGCTCAACATCATTAATCATTAGAGAAATACAAATCAAAACTACAGTGAGATATCATCTCACACCAGTCAGAATGGCCATCATCAAAAAATCTCGAAACAATAAATGTTGCAGAGGGTGTGGAGAAAAGGGAACCCTCTTGCACTGTTGGTGGTAATGTAAATTGATACAGCCACTGTGGAGAACACTATGGAGATTCCTTAAAATACTACAAATAGAACTACCATATGACCCAGCAACCCCACTACTGAGAATATATCCTGAGAAAACCATAATTCAAAAAGAGTTATGTATCAAAATGTTCATTGCAGTTCTATTTACAATAGCCCATAGATGGAAACAACCTAAGTGTCCATCATTGGATGAATGGATAAAGAAGATGTGGCACATATATAAAATAGAATATTACTCAGAGATTAAAAGAAACGAAATTAAGCTATTTGTAATGAGGTGGATAAACCTGGAGTCTGTCATACAGAGTGAAGTAAGTCAGAAAGAGAAAGACACATACCATATGCTAACATATATATATGGAATTTGAAAAAAAAAGTCATGAAGAACATAGTGGTAAGACAGGAATAAAGATACAGACCTACTAGAGAATGGACTTGAGGTTATGAGACGGGGGAAAGGGTAAGCTGTGACAAAGTGAGAGAGTGGCATGGACATATATACATTACCAAAGGTAAGGTAGATAGCTAGTGGGAAGCAGCCCCATAGCAGAGGGAGATCAGCTTGGTGCTTTGTCACCACCTGGAGGGGTGGGATAGGGAGGGTTGGAGGGAGGGAGATGCAAGAGGGAAGAGATATGGGAACATATGTATATGTATAACTGATTCACTTTGTTATAAAGCAGAAACTAACACACCATTGTAAAGCAATTATACTCCAATAAAGATGTAAAAAAAAAAAAGAGTAAACTTTTGGAGTAGTCAAGATGGCAGAGGAGTAGCAGGACATGGACTTCTTCTCTCCCCACAAATGCATCAAGAATACATCTATGGATGGATCAATTCTCACAGAGCATCAGCTGAACACTAGCAGAGGATCTCAGACACCTAAAAGGACAAGAGTGTTCCCTGTGTGACCGGGTAGGATGAAAGAATGAAGAAGAGAAAAGGAAGAGGAGAGGAAGCAGGAAGGTACCTGAGTCCCTGGAGGGGAACTTAAGGAGAGTAGTGGTTCCTCTATCCAGGGAAACACCATCACCAGTGTGGAGATCAGTTGGAACAGAAGGGGATCTTTGGGGGCTATCAGAGGAGAACTCAGCAACAGGTCTGTGGCAGGCAGGACAGAGTGAGACCTGCATAGATGGTCTGTGCCACATCCCTGTAAGTCCCATCCTGAGACATGTGTCTGCTAGGGTGGAAGGGGACTGGATGGTGGAATGTGGGATTTAGAGAAGAAGCCCAGGGAGAGGACTTGAGAGGAGATAGTCTGGGGGGATGGGAGTAAGGAAATCCACAACCAGGAATACTTGTGGAGGAAACCTGGGCTGCCATAGAATTGAAGTGCCATTGTTGAGTGACATGTAAGAAACAGAGTTGCCATTGCAGCCTCTCTCCCCACACTCTGACTGCTGCCTCCCCAGGTACTGGAAAGGGCTCCTACCAGGCCAGATTTCTTGCACTCGTGGCCACCGACTCTTCAGCCTGCATTGTCCCCACTGGGGTGAGCTTCCTCATGCCTGTGGCCACTAGCTACACCAAAACCCCATCCCTATGGTCACTGCCTCCTCTGCACCCTGTCTTCACTGTGGGCACACTCATGACCCTGGCCACCACAGCCTCTGTGCCCCCTCCTCACCAGGCAGACTCATGTGCTCTGGGGTAACCTCAGAAGCAGACCCCTGTGGTGGCCCACAAGCAGAGGTGGAGCTGAAACTACAGCTGAGAACCAGGATCCATGTAACTAAAGAAGAAAACCTGAACTCTCTCCTCACAGCTGTGCAAACTATGAATTGACACTACCGTGACCAGCTTTGTAAACTCACCACCTACAGAACATCTGAACTGACAACTAGTGTTCATTCAGCCAAGATGGGTCTAGCTTTAGGAGCTGTAGACTGTGGACACATAAACATGCAGTTGGGTGAGGCCAGAGTCTGAGCTTCCCCCTAGCACCCACAGTGGGTCCAGATCCATGATTACTGCAATCCTGGGACCTGACTTCAATAGATCTATGCTGGTGGCCTGGTGAAAACAATATCTGAGAGTCACCAGGGCCAACTGCCAGCATGCCCACAGTTAAGGCAGGGCCAAGAGCAGTGCCAACAATGGTGTAATCTGAGAGCTCACACAATGGGTGGAAAGTGACACAACAGAGCAAACCCACAGGTGAACAGCTCCAGAAGAGGAATACTCAGTGTCTTCCCACCTAGAGGGAGTGCTCCAATCTGGCCTACCTCACACTGCAGGTCAGAAACACAGCTAAGAAACAGACCTGGGGGTCTGTACTGAAGCAGCTAAGGAGTAGGCCCCACCTCTGACAGAGAAGGGACAACCACAAAGTAAAGGGAAGGCCCTGCTCAATATCCAGTGCAGGCTCTGGTCACCACATCAGTCACACCTCCTATCAAGGGGATAAGGACCAACATACACTGAGGAAAGACATGGCAGGCATCTATATTAAAAACAGCACCTACACCAAAAAATATTAAACCCACATAGGCTACACAGGGACATTCCCACATAAAAAGAGCCCTCCAAGACAGTCTGAAGGTCTGGCATCAGGAGGAAGAATCCCCAGATCATTTATTCTTGAAGGCTAGTGAGGCTTGAGTGCAGGAGCTCCACTGGGCTGGGGGGAAAAGACACTCCATTGTGGAGGATTAACACAAGGTCTCACATGTACTGAGACCCATCACAAAGCAGTACCTCCATAGGAACGTGGGCTACTCCTACCTAGGTGTCTTGCAGTGTCTCCTAGGGAGGCAAAGGTCAACTATAGCTTGCTGTGAGGGCAAGGACACAGGTAGTGGAAGCCTGAGGGAATACTGATCAGAGTGAACTTTCCCAGAGGTCCACATTTTGGCACAAAGACCCAGCTGCACCTAATAACATACGGGTTCCAGTGCTGCAAAGCTTCAGGTCAAAAGACCAACAAGATAGGAACACAGCTCCACCCATCAGAAAAAAAGCTGCCTAAAGTCGTACTGAGCTCACAGCCATGGCAAAACACACCATTTGATGTGCATCTGCTCATCAGAAGGACAAGACCCAGCTCTACCCACCAGAGGGCAGGCACCAGTACCTCACACCAGGAAGCCTGCACAAGTGCCTGAGCCAACCTCACCCAACAGGGGGAAGACACAGAAGCAAGAGGAACTATGATCCTGCAGCCTGTGGAAAGGAAACCACAAACACAGAAAGTTAGACAAAAAGAGATGACAGAGAAATATGTTGCAAATGAAGGAAAAAGATAAAACCCCATAAGAACTACTAAGTGAAGTGGAGTAAGCAATCTACCTGAAAAAGAATTCAGAGTAATGATAGTAAAGATGATCCAAAATCTCAGAAATAGAATGGAGGCACATATTGAGAAGATACAAGAAATATTTAACAAGGAGCTAGAAGATTTAAAGAACAAACAAACATAGATGAACAATACAATAAGTGAAATGAAAAATACCCTAGAAGGAATCAATAGCAGAATAACTGAGGCAGAAGAATGAATAAGTGTTCTGAAAAACAGAGTGGTGGAAATCACTGCTACAGAACAAGTAAAGAAAAAAGAATGAAAAGAAATGAGGACAGTCTCAGAGACCACTGGGACAACAGGAAGTGCACCAACATTCACATTATAGGGGTCCTAGAAGGAGAAGAGAAAGAGAAAGGGCCTGAGAATATATTTGAAGAGATTATAGCTGAAAAGTTACATAATATGAGAAAAGAAACACTCACTCAAAATCAGGAAGCTCAGAGAATCTGATACAGGATGAGCCCAAGGAGAAACACACTGAAATACATATTAATCAAACTGAGAAAAATTAAAGAAAAAGTAAATATATTAAAAGCAACAAGGAGAAGCAACAAATAACACATAAAGGAATACCTATAAGGTTATCAGCTGATTTTTCAGCAGAAACTCAGCAGGCCAGAAGGGAGTGGCACAACATATTTCAAGTGATGAAAGGGACAAACCTACAACCAAGACTGCTCTACCCCGCAAGGCTCTCATTCAGATATGATGGAGAAATCAAAAATTTTAAAGACATGCAAAAGCTGAGAGAATTCAGCACCACTAAACCAGATTTACAACAAATGCTACAGGAACTTATCTAGGAGGGAAAGAAATGAGCAACTTAAAACAATCATCTACATATATAGACTGCTATGTCAAAACCTAATAGGAACAGCAAACCCAACAACTACAGTAGCTACACACACAAAAATAGAAAAAGCTACCCAAACACAACACTAAAGATGGTCCTCAAATCACAGAGAAGAGAACAAATGAGAATGGGAAGAAAAAAGACCTACAAAAACAAACCCAAAACACTTAAGAAAATGGTAATAGGAACATAGATATTGATAATTACCTTAAATGTAAATGGGTTAAATGCTCCAAACAAAAGACATAGACTGGCTGAATGGATACAAATAGAAGACCCATATATATGCTGCCTATGAGAGTACAATTATACAAGGAACATTCTCCAGGATAAATCACATCTTGGGCCACAAATCAAGCCTCAGTAAATTTAAGAAAATTGAAATCATGTCAAGCAACTTTTTTGACCACAATGGTCTGAGATTAGAAATCAATTACAGAAAAAAAAAAACTGTAAAACACACAAACACATTGAGGCTAAGCAGTATGTTACTAAACAACAAACGGATCACTGAAAAAATAAAAGAGGAAATCAAAAAATACATAGACAAATAACAAAAAAACAATGACTTTCCTAAATGATTAGTGCTGTTGAGCATTCTTTCATGTATTTTTTGGCAGTCTGTATATCTTTGGAGAAATGTCTATTTAGGTCTTCTGCCCATTTTTGGATTTGGTTGTTTGCTGTTTTGTTATTGAGCTGCATGAGCTGCTTGCAAATTTTGGAAATTAATCCTTTGTCAGTTGCTTCATTTGCAAATATTTTCTCCCATTCTGAGGGTTGTCTTTTGGTCTTGTTTATGGTTTCCTTTGCTGTGCAAAAGCTTTGAACTTTCATTAGGTCCCATTTGTTTATTTTTGTTTTTATTTCCATTTCTCTAGGAAGTGGATCAAAAAGGATCTTGCTGTGATTTATGTCATAGAGTGTTATGCCTAAGTTTTCCTCTAAGATTTTGATCCTTTCTGGCTTTACATTTTGGTCTTTAATCCATCTTGAGCTTATTTTTGTGTATGGTGTTAGGGAGTGATCTAATCTCATACTTTTACATGTACCTGTCCAGTTTTCCCAGCATCATTATTGAAGAGGCTGTCCTTTCTCCACTGTGTATCCCTGCCTCCTTTATCAAAGTTAAGGTGACCATATGTGCGTGGGTTTATTTCTGGGCTTTCCATCCTGTTCCATTTATCTAACTTTCTATTTTTGTGCCAGTACCATACTGTCTTGATTACTGTAGCTTTGTAGTATAGTCTGAAGTCAGGGCGCCTGATTCCTCCAGCTCCATTGTTCATTCTCAAGATTGCTTTGCCTATTCGTGGTCTTTTGTGTTTCCATACAAATTGTGAAATTTTTTGTTCTAGTTTTGTGTAAAATGCCAGTGATAGTTTGATAGGGATTGCAGTGAATCGGTAGATTGCTTTGGATAGTAGAGTCATTTTTCACAATGTTGATTCTTCCAATCCAGAAACATGTTATATCTCTCCATTTATTTGTATCATCTTTAATTTCTTTCATCAGTGTCCTATAATTTTGCATACAGGTCTTTTGTCTCCTTAGGTTGGTTTTTCCTAGATATTTTATTCTTTTTTTTTCATGGTAAATGGGAGTGTTTTCTTGATTTCCTTTTCAGATTTTTCATCATTAGTGTATAGGAATGCAAGAGATTTCTGTGCATTAATTTTGTATCCTGGTACTTTACCAAATTCATTGATTAGCTCTAGTTGTTTTCTGGTAGCATCTTTAGGATTCTCTATGTATAGTATCATATCATCTGCAAATAGTGACAGCTTTACTTCTTCTTTTCTGATTTGGATTCCTTTTATTTCCTTTTCTTCTCTGGTTGCTTTGGCTAGAACTTCCAAAACTAGGTTGAATAAGAGTGGTGAGAGTGGGCAACCTTGTCTTACTCCTGATATTAGTTTAAAAGCTTTCAGTTTTTCACCATTGAGGATGATGTTGGCTGTGGGTTTGTCATATATGGCCTTTATTATGTTGAGGAAAGTTCCCACTATGCCTACTTTCTGCAGGGTTTTTATCATAAATGGGTGTTGAATTTTATCAAAAGATTTCTATTCATCTATGCAGATGATCATATGGTTTTTCTTCTTTAATTAGTTAATATGGTTTATCACATTGATAGATTTGCGTACATTGAAGAATCCTTGCATTCCTGGTAAAATCCCCACTTGTTCATGGTGTATGATCCTTTTGATGTGCTGTTGGATTCTGTTTGCTAGTATTTCGTTGAGGATTTTTGCATCTATGTTCATCAGTGATATTGGCCTGTAGTTTTCTTTCTTTGTGACATCCTTGTCTGGTTGTGGTATCAAGGTGATGGGGCCCTCGTAGAATGAATTTGGGAGTGTTCCTCCCTCTGCTATATTTTGGAAGAGTTTGAGAAGTATAGGTGTTAGCTGTTGACTAAATGTTTGATAAAATTCACCTGTGAAGCCATCTGATCTTGGGCTTTTTTTGTGGGAATATTTTTAATCACAGTTTCAATTTCAGTGCTTGTGATTGGTCTGTTCATATTTTCTATTTCTTCCTGATTCAGTCTTGGCAGGTTGTGCATTTCTAAGAATTTGTCCATTTCTTCCAGGTTGTCCATTTTATTGGCATAGAGTTGCTTGTAGTAATCTCTCATGATCTTTTGTATTTCTGAAGTGTCAGTTGTTGCTTCTCCTTTTTCATTTCTAATTCTATTGATTTGAGTCTTATCCCTTTATTTCTTGATGAGTCTAGCTAATGGTTTATATTTTTTTGGTATCTGGTTAAAGAACCAGCTTTTAGTTTTATTGACCTTTGCTATTGTTTCCTTCAATTCTTTTTCATTTATTTCTGATCTGATTTTTATGATTTCTCTCCTTCAGCTAATTTTGTGGGGGGGGGGTTGTTCTTCTTTCTCTAATTGCTTTAGGTGGAAGGTTAGGTTGTTTATTCGAGATGTTTACTGTTTCTTATGGTGGGCTTGTATTGTTATAAACTTCCCTCTTAGAACTGCTTTTGCTGCATCCCATAGGTTTTGGGTCGTCATGTCTCCATTGTCATTTGTTTCTAGGTATTTTTAAATTTCCTCTTTGATTTCTTCAATGATCACTTCGTTATTAAGTAGTGTATTGTTTAGCCTCCATGTGTTTGTATATTTTACAGATTTCTTCCTGTAATTGATATCTAGTCTCATTGCATTGTGGTAGGAAAAGATACTTGATACAATTTCAATATTCTTAAATTACCAGGGCTTGATTTGTGACCCAAGATATGATCTATCCTGGAGAATGTTCCATGAGCACTTGAGAAAAATATGTATTCTGTTGTTTTTTGATGGAGTGGCCTAAAATATCAATTAAAATCATCTTGTTTAATGTATCATTTAAAGCTTGTGTTTCCTTGTTTTCATTTTGGATGATCTGTCCATTGGTGAAAGTGAGGTGTTAACGTCCCCTACTATGAATGTGTTAGTGAAGATTTCCCTCTTTATGGCTTTTAGTATTTGCCTTATGTATTGTGGTGCTCCTATGTTGGGTGCATAAATATTTACAATTGTTATATCTTCTTCTTGGATCAATATCTTGATCGTTATGTAGTGTCCTTCTTTGTCTCTTCTAATAGTCTTTATTTTAAAGTCTATCTTGTCTGATATGAGAATTTCTACTCCAGCTTTCATTTGGTTTCCATTTGCATGGAATATGTATTTCCGTCCCCTTACTTTCAGTCTGTATGTGTCTCTATGTCTGAAGTGAGTCTCTTGTAGACAGCATATATATGGGTCTTGTTTTTGTATCCATTCATCCTATCTGTGTCTTTTGGTGGGAGCGTTTAGTCCATTTACATTTAAGGTAATTATCAATATGTATGTTCCTATTCCCATTTTCTAAATTGTTTTGGGTTCCTTATTATATGTCTTTTCCTTCTCTTGTGTTTCTTACTTAGAGAAGTTCCTTTAGCATTTGTTGTAAAGCTGGTTTGGTGGTGCTGAACTCTCTCAGCTTTTGCTTGTCTGTAAAAGTTTTAATTTCTCCATCGAATCTGAATGAGATCCTTGCTGGGTAGAGTAATCTTGGTTGCAGGTTTTTCTCCTTCATCACTTTCAGTATGTCCTTCCACTCCCTTCTGGCTTGCACAGCTTCTGCTGAAATTTCAGCTGTTATCCTTATAAGGATTCCCTTGTGTGTTATTAGTTGTTTTTCCCTTGCTGCTATTAATATGCTTTCTTTGTATTTAATTTTTGACAGTTTGATTAATATGTGTCTTGGCATATTTCTCCTTCGATTTAGCCTGTATGGGACTCTCTGTGCATCCTGGACTTGATTAACTATTTCTTTTCACATATTTGGGAAGTTTTCAACTATAATCTCTTCAAATATTTTCTCAGTCCCTTTCTTTTTCTCTTCTTCTTCTGGAACCCCTATAATTCGAATGTTGGTGTGTTTAATGTTGTCCCAGATGTCTCTGAGTCTGTCCCCAGTTCTTTTCATTCTTTTTTCTTTATTCTGCTCTGCAGTAGTTATTTCCACTATTTCATCTTCCAGGTCACTTATCCATTCTTCTGCTCTGTTATTCTGCTATTGATCCCATCTAGAGTGTTTTTAATTTCACTTGTTGTCTTGTTCATCATTGCTTGTTTCATCTTTAGTTTTTCTAGGTTCTTGTTAAGCGTTTCTTGCATTTTGTCTATTCTATTTCCAAGATTTTGGCTCATCTTTACTATCATTATTCTGAATTATTTTTCAGGCAGACAGCCTATTTCCTTTTCATTTGTTTGGTGTGGTGGGTTTTTATCTTGCTCCTTCATCTGCGGTGTGTTTATCTGTCTTCTCATTTTGCTTATCTTTCTGTGTTTGGGGTCTCCTTTTTGCAGGCTGCACGTTCGTAGTTCCCATTGTTTTTAATGTCTGTCCCCAGTGGCTAAGTTTGGTTTAGTGCTTTGTGTAGGCTTCCTGGTGGAGGGGACTAGTGCCTGTGTTCCGGTGGATGAGGCTGGATCTTGTCTTTCTGGTGGGCAGGTCCATGTCTGGTGGTGTGTTTTGGGGTGTCTGTGGACTTATTGTGATTTTAGGCACCCTCTCTGCTAATGGGTGGGGTTGTATTCCTGTTTTGCTAGTTGTTTGGCATAGGGTGTCCAGCACTGTAGCTTGCTGGTCGTTGAGTGAAGCTGGGTGCTGGTGTTGAGGTGGAGATCTCTGGGAGATTTTCGCCATTTGGTATTATGTGGAGCTGGGAGTTCTCTTGTTGGCCAGTGTCCTGAAGTTGTCTTTCCCACTTCAGAGGCACAACACTGACTCCTGGCTGCAGCACCAAGAGGCTTTCATCCACATGGCTCAGAATAAAATGGAAAAAAAGTAGAGAGAAAGAATTAGTAGAAGTAGGAAGAAAGAAAGATAGAAAGAAAGAAAGAAATGAGGGAAGGAAGGAAGGAAGGAAGGAAGGATGGAAAGAAGGAAAGAAGGAAAGAAGGAAAGTAAGAAAAAGGAGGGAGGGAGGGAGGGATGGTGGAATGAAGAAAGGAGGAAAGGAAGGAATAAAGAAAGAAAGAAAGAAGATAAAATACAGTAAAATATAATAAAGTTATTAAATTAAAAAGTAATTATTAAGAAAAAAACAGACGGATAGAACCTTAAGAAAAATGGTGGAAGCAAAGCTATACAGACAAAGTCTCACGCAGAAGCATACAAATACACACTTACGAAAAGAGGAAAAAGGGGAAAAATCATAAATCTTGCTCTCAAAGTCCACCTCCTCAATTTTGGTTGAGTTGTTGTCTAAAGGAGGGAAGGAAGGAAGGAAGGAAAGAAAGAAAGAAAGAAAGAAAGAAAGAAAGAAAGAAAGAAAGAAAGAAAGAAAGAAAGAAAGAAAGGAAGGAAGGAAGGAAGGAAGAAAGAAGATAAAGTAAAATAAAATAAAGTTATTAAAATTAAAATTAATTATTAAGAAAAAAATTAAAAGAAACCCAACTGATAGAACCCTAGGACAAATGGTGGAAACAAAGCTATACAGACAAAATCTCACACAGAAGAATACACATACACACTCACAAAAAGAGGAAAAGGGGAAAAATCATAAATATTGGTCTCAAAGTCCACCTCTTCAATTTGAGATGATTCGTTGTCTATTCATGTATTCCACAGATGCAGGGTACATCAAGTTGATTGTGGAACTTTGATCCGCTGCTTCTGAGGCTGCTGGGAGAGATTTCCCTTTCTCTTCTTTGTTCTCACAGCTCCCAGGGGCTCAGCTTTGGATTTTGCCCTGCATCTGCGTGCACGTAGCTGGAGGGCGTCTGTTTTTTGCTCAGAGAGGATGGGGTTAAAGGAGCCACTGATTCGGGGGCTATGGCTCACTCATGCTGGTGGGAGGGAGGGGCATGGAGTGCAGGGTGAGCCTGCGGTGGCAGAAGCAGGTGTGACGTTGTACCAGCTTTACTACTTCTTTTCAGATTTGGATTCTTTTTATTTCTTTTTCTTCTCTGATCACTATGTGGCTATAACTTCCAAAATTATGTTGAATAAGAGTGGTGAGAGTGGGCAACCTTGTCTTCTTGCTGATCTTAGTGGAAATGGTTTCACTTTTTCACAATTGTGGATGATGTTAGCTGTGGGTTTCTCATATATGGCCTTTATTATGTTGAAGAAAGTTCTCTCTATGCCTACTTTCTGGAGCATTGTTATCGTAAATGGTATTAAATTTTGTCAAAAGCTTTATCTGCATCTATTGAGATGATCATATACATTTTCTCCTTCATTTGGTTACTATGTTGTATCACATTGACTGATTTGCGTATATTGAAGAATCCTTGCATTCCTGGGATAAAACCAAATTGATCATAATGTATGATCCTTTTAATGTACTGTTGGATTCTGTTTGCTAGTATTTTGTTGAGGTTTTTTGCATCTAGGTTCATCAGAGATATTGGCCTGTAGTTTTCTTTTTTTGTGACATGTGTGTCTGTTTTTGGTATCAGAGTATGGTGGCCTCGTAGAATGAGTTTGGAAGTGTTCCTCTCTCTGCTATATTTTGGAAGAGTTTGAGAAGGATAGGTGTTAGCTCTTCTCTCAATGTTTTATCGAGTTCATTTGTGAAGCCATCTAGTCTTGTGCTTTTCTTTGTTAGAAGATTTTTAATCACAGTTTCAATTTCAGTGCTTGTGATTGCTCTGTTCATTTTTTCTATTTCTTCCTGGTTCAGTCTCGGAAGGTTGTGCATTTCTAAGAATTTATTCATTACTTCCAGGTTGTCCAATTTGTTGGCATAGAATTGCCTGTAGTAATCTCTCATGATCCTTTGTATTTCTGCAGTGTCAGTTGTTACTTCTCCCTTGTCATTTCTAATTCTATTAATTTGAATCTTCTCCCTTTTTTTCTTGATGATCCTGGCTAATGATTTATCTATTTTGTTTATCTTCTTAAAGAACCAGCTTTTAGTTTTATTGATCTTTGCTATCATTTTCTTCATTTCTTTTTCATTTTTTCTGATCAGATCTTTAAGATTCTTTCCTTCTGCTAACTTGGGTTTTTTTTTTCTTTCTCTAATTGCTTTAGGTGTAAGTTTAGGTTGTTTATTTGAGATGTTTCTTGTTTCTTATGGTAGGCTTTTATAGCTACAAACTTCCCTCTTAGAACTCCTTTTGCTGCATAGCATAGGCTTTGCATCATTGTGTTTTCATTGTTATTTGTTTCTATGTATTTTTTGATGTACTCTTTGATTTTTTCAGTGATCTCTTGTTTATTAAGTAGTGTGTTGTTTAGCCTCCATGTGTTTGTATTTCTTACAGATTTTTTCCTGTAATTGATATCTAGTCTCATAGTGTTTTGGTTGGAAAAGATGCTTGATATGATTTCAATTTTCTAAAATTTACGAAGGCTTGATTTCGACCCAAGATATGATCTATCCTGGAGAATGTGCCATGCGCGCTTGAGATGAAAGTGTATTCTGTTGTTTTCAGATGGAGTGTCCTGTAAATATCAATCAAGTACATCTTGTTTAATGTATCCTTTAAATCTTGTGTTTCCTTATTTATTTGCATTTTGTATGATCTGTCCATTTGTGAAAGTGGGATGTTAAAGTAGTCTACTATGATTGTGTTACTGTCACTTTCCCCTTTTATGGCTGTTAATATTTGCCTTATGTATTGACGTGCTCCTATGTTGGGTGCATAAATATTTACGATTGTTATATCTTCTTCTTGGATCGATCCCTTGATCATTATGTAGTGTCTTTCTTTGTCTCTTGTAATAATCTTTATTTTAAAGTCTATTTTGTCTGTTATGAGAATTGCTACTGCAGCTTTCTTTTGATTTCCATTTGCATGGAATGTCTTTTTCCATCCCCTCACTTTCAGTCTGTATGTGTCCCTAGGTCTGAAGCGGGTCTATTGTAGACTGTATGTATATGGGACTCGTTTTTGTATCCATCCAGCCAGTCTATGTCTTTTGGTTGGAGGTTTTAATCCATTTACATTTAAGGCAAATATCAATATGTATGTTCCTATTACCATTTTCTTAATTGTTTTGAGTTTATTTTTGTAGGTCTTTTCCTTCTCTTGTGTTTCCTGCCTAGAGAAGTTCCTTTAGAATTTTTTGTCAAGCTGGGGTGGTGGTGCTGTATTCTCTTAGCTTTTGCTTGTCTCTAAAACTTTTAATTTCTCCATCAAATCTGAATGAGTTCCTTGCTGGGTAGAGTAATCTTGGTTGTAGGTTTTTTTCTTTCATCACTTTAAATATGGCCTGCCACTTCCTTCTGGCTTGCAGAGTTTCTGCTGAACGATCAGCTGTTAACTTTATGGGGATTCCCGTGTGTGTTGTTTGTTGTTTTCCCCTTGCTGCTTGTAATATGTTTTCTTCGTATTTAATTTCTGACAGTTTGATTAATGTGTGTCTTGACATGTTTCTCCTTGGATTTATCCTTTATGGGACTCTCTGTGCTTCCTGGACTTGATTACCTATTTCCATTCCCATTTAGGGAAGTTTTCAACTATAATCTCCTGAAATATTTTCTCAGTGCCTTTCTTTTTCTCTTCTTCCTATAATTCGAAGGTTGGTGTGTTTAATGTTGTCCCAGAGGTCTCTGAAACTGTCCTCAGTTCTTTTCCTTCTTTTTTCTTTATTATGGTCTTTAGTAGTTATTTCCACTATTTTATCTTCCAGGTCAGTTATCAGTTCTTCTGCCTCAGTTATTCTGCTATTGATCCCTTCTAGAGAATTTTAATTACATTTATTGTGTTGTTCATCTCTCTTTGTTTGCACTTTTGTTCTTCCAAGTCCTTGTTAAACTTTTCTTGTATTTTCTCCATCCTACTTCCAAGATTTTGGATCATCTTTACTATCATTATTCTGAATTATTTTTCAGGAAGACTGCCTATTTCCTCTTCCTTTGCTAAGTCTGGTGGGTTTTTGTCTTGCTCCATCATCCACTGTGTGTTTCTCTGTCTTCTCATTTTGCTTAAATTACTGTGTTTAGAGTCTCCTTTTTGCAGGCTGCAGGTTTGTATTTTCCATTGTTTTCGATTTCTGTCTCCAGTGGCTAAGTTTGCTTCTGTGGGTTTTGTAGGCTTCCTGGTGTAGGAGACTAGTGCCTGTGTTCTGGTGGATGAGACTAGATCTTGTCATTCTTGTGGGAAGGTCCATGTCTGGTGGTGTGTTTTGGGATATCTGTGGCCTTATTATGATTTTAGGCAGCCTCTGTGCTAATGGGTGGTGTTGTGTTCCTGTCTTGCTAGTTGTTGGCATAGGGTGTCCTGCTCTATAGCTTGCTGGTCATTGAGTGGAGCTGGGTCTTGGTGTTGAGATGGAGGTCTCTGGAGATTTTTGTTGTTTGATATTATGTGGAGCTTGAGGGTCTCTTGTTGACCAGTGTCCTGAACTTGGCTCTCCCACCTCAGTATCACAGCCCTGACGCCTGCCTGGATCACCAAGAGACTGTCCTCCACATGGCTTAGAATAAAAGGGAGAAAAAAAAGAAAGAAAGAAAGAACATAAAATAAAATAAAATGAAGTTATTAAAATCAAAAATATTTATTAATAAAAAATTTGTTTTTCAAGTAAAAAAACAGACAGACAGAACCCTGGGAGAAATGATAAAAGGAAAGCTATACTGACAAATCACACACAGAATCATACACATACACACTCACAAAAAGAGTAAAAGGGGAAAATATATATATTTTGTTGCTCCCAAAGTCCACCTCCTCAGTTTGGGATGATTTGTTGTCTATTCAGGTATTCCACAGATGCAGGGTACATCAAGTTGATTGTGGAGATTTAATCCGCTGCTCCTGAGGCTGCTTTGAGAAATTTCCCTTTCTCTTCTTTGTTCTCACAGCTCCTGCATTTCAGATTTGGATTTGGACCCACCTCTGAGTGTAGGTAGGCTGAGGCCATCTGTTCTTCACTCAGACAGTACGGGGTTAAAGGAATAGCTTATTTGGGGGCTCTGGCTCACTCAGGCCGGGGATAGGGAGGGTTCCGGATGCGGGGCGAACCTGCAGTGGCAGAGGCTGCCATGATGTTGCACCAGGCTGAGGCACACTGTGTGTTCTACCGGGGAAGTTGTCCCTGGATCACGGGACCCTGACGGTGGTGGGCTGCACAGGCTCCTGGGAGGGGAGGTCTGGATAATGACCTGTGCTTGCACAGAGGGTTCTTGCTGGCGGCAGCAGCAGTCTTAGCATCTCATACCTGTCTCTGGGGTCTGCGCTGTTAGCCGCGGCTTGCGCTGGTCTCTGGAGCTCCTTTAAGCACAGCTCTTAATCCCCTCTCCTTGCGCACCCAGATACAAAGAGGGAATAAAAAGTCTCTTGCCTGTTCGGCAGGTCCAGACTTTTTCCCGGACTCCTTCCCAACTAGCTGTGTTGCACTTGCTCCCTTCAGACTGTGATCATGCCGCCAACTCCAGTCGTCTCCCTGGGATCCGTTCTCCAAAGCCTGAGCCTCAGCTCCCAGTCTCCACCCGTCTTGGCGGGTTTGCAGACAAGCCTCTCGGACTGGTGAGTGCTGGTCTGCACTGATCCTCTGTGCATGAATCTCTCCACTTTGCCATGTGCAACCTGTTGCTGTGTTCTCCCCCATGCCTCTGAAACTCTCCCCATCCATCACCAGCAGTCTCCGCCCTCCAAGGGGCTTCTTAGTGTGTGGAAAACATTCCTACTTCACAGCTCCCTCCCACTGTTGCCGGTCCCTTCCCTATTCTTTGTCTCTGTCTTTTCTTTTTTTATTTTTTTTTACCCTACCCAGGTATGTGGGGAGTTTCTTGCCTTTTGGGAGGTCTGAGGTCTTCTGCCAGTGTTCAGTACGTGTTCTGTAGGAGTTGTTCCATGTGTAGATTTATTTATGGTATATTTGTGGGGAGGAAGGTGATCTCTGCATCTTATTCTTCTGCCATCTTGAAGCTCCTCCTTCATCATGAATTTTAGCGTTAAATTTAATTTTTAAAATATTTCATGACTTTGCTGCTCACCTGAAAATAAAAAATATTGTAAATAAACTGTACTCCAATAAAAAAATTTAAAATATGAATTAGAAACACATAAGAACCATGACTGTTTGTCTCTGTGGACCAGAGTGAGAAATCACTTTCAAATTTGTGATCCTTAAGGTATGAATATTTTGTGATTAGATATCAAATAGTATAGTTATATTTTATTCATAAATTTAGGAAAACAACATAGCATTGTGATTATGAGCAGAACTAATTTTTTGTTAAATAAATAATATGATTAATAGTTATTGAGCATCTACAGATTCTAAGTACCTTCACAAGCATTAAAATCCCCACAACAGGGCTTCCCTGGTGGCGCAGTGGTTGAGAGTCCGCCTGCGGATGCAGGGGACACGGGTTCATGCCCCAGTCTGGGAAGATCCCACATGCCGCGGAGCGGCTGGGCCTGTGAGCCATGGCTGTTGAGCCTGCGCGTCTGGAGCCTGTGATCCACAACGGGAGAGGCCACAGCAGTGAGAGGCCCATGTACTGCAAAAAAAAAAAAAAAATTCCCACAACAACCCTGAAAAGTAGATATTAGTCATAGTCTATCTCACATAATTTAACTGTCTTGTTCAAAGTGACAAAGCTCCTTATAGAAGTAGAATTAATATAGGATAATCTGATTATTAATTCAATTCTTTTCCAAACATTCAGCTATTTTCCTTATTGAGATGAGAACACAGGGCAACAGAGATTTCTAAACTCAGTTGTGAAATGTCATTGATTACAGAAAAGAGGAAGGAGGGCTTCCCTGGTGGTGCAGTGGTTGAGGGTCTGCCTGCCGATGCAGGGGAAGTGGGTTTGTGCCCCTGTCCTGGAGGATCCCACATGCCATGGAGTGGCTGGGCCTGTGAGCCATGGCCACTGAGCCTGTGCGTCCGGGGCCTGTGCTCCACAATGGGAGAGGCCACAGCAGTGAGAGGCCCGTGTACCGCAAAAGAAAAAAAAAAGAAAGAAAGAAAAAGAAAAGAGGAAGGAGAAGCAGGAAGAATTAGCAGGTCTACAAAACTGATGGGAGTAGGTTTTCAAAGCAACTTGGTAAGTGGAATTCAAGAGAGAAAGGAGAATTTTCATTGATAAATAGAGTTTCAACATCTACAACCATGAAATCCGATGAGCTATTTTCTTGCTTATTCTATATTATGACAGAAGCAGCTACAAAAGTAGAAATAATTTCCAGTTTTTCAATGACTTGATCAAATCTTCAGGATAGTGTGGAAAAATAGTTTTCTTCTTAACCAATACCTGTCTGACCCAATGAAATCATGAGTGTGGAGATGGACCCCTTATACTCATGAGACAGACTGGGAAAAAGTACTTAAATCATTCAGAATCAGATAGATTTTGCTTTAGTAACAAGTATCCTTATAATCTCAATGGCTTACAAAAACGAAGATTTCTTTCTCCTTCATATCATATGTCTGTTGCAGGTCAGCTGCTGCTCTTCTCTTTGACATAGAGCAGACTCTATTGAACATTTTTGGTCATTATAGAAGACAACAAAGAGAGCCTGCCAGAATACTGTATTCCTCTTAAAACTTCTAGAAATAACAAACATTATGTATACTCAATTTTTATGAGTCAAAGCAATTCACACAGTTACACTTAAGTTCAATTTTATGTTGTGCAGACTATTTGTGAATAATACAGTGTACCACATTGCTCTACTATTACTCAGGTGCAATTAAAGTTATGATCTTGAGTTAGATGAAGGATGAGAAAATCTTGGACTGTGGATCAAATTGAACACACAAAGGTATAGGTCAAAAGCTAGAGAGAGAGACTATGCATTATCAGCATTTGCAACTAAGGATTGCTATCGTTAATGTGCCTTTAGGTAAACTTATTCAATTCACTTGGTTAATGTGACAACATACTACTCTGATTCTCATCCTACTGCTCTACATACTCCTTTTTGGTGTACTTTATTAACTTATACTGTCTTTCCCTAAATAAAAATATATTTTCATTTTTGATCAGAGTTCCTTAACCATTTTATAACTCTTCCTGGGAAATCTCATCAACTGCTATGACTCTATGCTGATAACACACAAATCTAACTCTATAACCCTAAATTTCATTTCTATGGTATCTACAGTACAGTGATCCACAAGACAAATCTCAGATATTCCATAGGTACCTCAAATTCAGCTTGGACCAACTCATATATCTTTTCAGTAATTCTAGGATCTACCCTCATTTACTGTCTCTATTGCCACAATTGCACAGGTACTCATCCACTTTCCCATGTTTCTAAATAGACGTATCTGCTTTCAATCCATCCTTTCCCTTTTCACAGTGTCTTAAACTTCTAAAACATAGTGGCCACTTTCTATCTTAAAAGACTTTGATGATTTTCCACAGCCTTCATTATAGTGTCTAAACTTTTAATATGGCATTCAAATTCTACAGGGAAGTGAATCACAAAAAATATTTTGAAATATTTGACATATTGTGTAACTTCAAGGTGTACAATGTGTTGATTTGATACATTTGTGTATTGCAATGTGATTACCACCATTACCTTAACTAACACCTCTATTATGTGTTATGTCACATAATTGTCATTTCATATTTCGTGGTGAGAACAATTAATGTCACATAATTATCATTTCATTTTTTTGTGGTGAGAACAATTAAGATCTAATCTCTTTGAAGTTTATCATACAGTATTGTTGACTATAACCATTATGCTCTGGATTAGCTCTCCAGCACTTATTTATCTATTAGTTCCCAGTTTGTACCCTTAAACAAAATATCCCCAATTCCTGGATCCCCCAGTCTCTAGTAATCACCATTCAATTCTCTAATTTTATGAGTTCAGCTTTTTTAGATTCCACATATATGCAATATCAAAGAGTATTTTTATCTCTCTGACTTATCTCACTTATCATAAGGCCCTCAAGATTCATCCATGTTATTTCAAATAGCAGGATTTCTTTTTTGCTTATGGCTGAATTATATATATATATATATAATTTTATATAATTATATATATATAATTTTATATAATTATATATATATATAATTATATATATATGAAAATTTCTTTATCCATGCATCCATCGATGGACACTTAGACTGTTTCTATATCTTCACTATTGTGAATAATGCTGCAATGAATATGAAAATGCAGATATCTCTTCAAGGTACAGTTTTTATTTCCTTTGGATATATGCCCAGAAGTAGAATTGATGAATCATACGGTAGTTCTATTTTTAATTTCTTGAGGAACCTTCATATTGTTTTCCATAGTGCCTGCACCAATTTATGTTTCCAATAACAGTGTACAAGTGTTCCTTTATCTTCACATCCTTGACAACACTTGTTATTGCTTGTCTTCTTGATAAAAGCCATTCTAACAATTGTGACATGATATCTCATTTTGGTTTTGATTTATATTTCCATGATGATTAGTGATGTTTAGCATCTTTTCATGCACTTCTTGCCATTTGATTTGGATATCTTCTCTGGAAAAATGCCTGTTTAGTTCCTCTGTCCACTGTTTAATTGGATCGTTTGTTTTGTTTTGTTAAGTTGTGTGAGTTCTTAATATATTTTATTTGTTTGTTTTTAAGCTGCACCTTGCAGCTTGTGGGATTTTAGTTCCCCAAGCAGAGATTGAACCTATGACCCCTGAATTGGGGGCACAGAATCTTAACCACTAGACTGCCAATGAAGTCCCTTTATATATATTGGATGTTAATTGCTTATGATATATGTGGTTTGCAAGTATTTTCTCCCATTTCATAGGTTGCCTTTTCATTTTGTTGATTGTGTTTTTTGCTATGAAAAAGGTTTATTCTTTGATGTAGTCCCACTTTTTGACTTTTGCTTTTATTGTTGTGCTTTTGATGTCATATCAAATAAAAATAATTGTCCTATCCCATGTCAAGGAGTTTCTTCCCTATGCCTTATTCTCAGAGTTTTATGGTATCAGGTCTTATGCTTAAAGTCTTTAATCTATTTGGAGTTGATTATTTTAAATAGTGTAAAAATTGGGTCCAATTTCATTTTTCTGTGTGTGGTTATACCATCTTCCCAACACTATTTGTTGAAGAGAATATCTTTTCCCCCATTGAATGTTCTTGCTCCCTTATCAAATATTAGCTGATCCAAGTTTTTAAACTATAAGCCCATTTAGGTAGGATAATAACTCTGAAGCCTACACACCTCACTCACTCCTTTCCAGTGGGAAAAGAACTCCATGGTAACAAAAAACTCTAAGAGATAAAACATCTGTCACATAATAACAATGCAGCAATTATACAATAACAAAAAAAGATCGTAAAAACATAGAACCTAACAGTATTTCTATAAATGTTAGAACTTTATTAAGATTTTTAAAAACTGTAAAATTTTACAGAATTTTACAAACTATACTACAAGAAATCTGTACCAGAAAACAATGAAAATAACATGATGGCAAGCTGAAAATAAAACATATTTCCTAAAAATTAAAAATTCCAACTATTTGTGTTTGCATGCATGGAAGAAATCATATATTGTTTTCACACACTAAGAGTCAAACTTTATACAAAATTCAATTAGAGTCCTCAGTTAACTTTCGTAATTTACTTAATTTTAATAACTGCTAGTAATTCAACTGGTAAATTATTGGTAAGAACGATAGTCACATGTAAAACATAAGGTCATTTACCCATAAGAATTGAATGCATAATTTGCATTTTTATTAGTTCCTGGCCCAAACAATGGGCTTTCACTTGAGAAACACAGTTCTATAGTCTTCTTTTGATGTTATTCCACTTTACTTGTCATCCATTATAGCCATATGCCACAACATTGTAAACATAGTGGATGACTCAGTACTAAACAAGTCATTGATATCTTTAATCTTCTTGGTATTGGTTATTTTGGTACTGCACCCTGAAAATGTATTTTTTAACCTTTCTTTCCACTTTAAAAAAATTACTCAAACATTGTGAAGCTTCCCCTGATTCAACCACTTAGGAATCATCATTAATTTATTTCTCTGTACTTGCCTTATGGCCTTTAGAGTATTTAAATAGTTGATCTTACATCATAGTTATTTATGTGTATCTCTCTCCCCTATTAGAGTCTATGTTTTTCAAGGGTAAGGACTATGGTGTGTTAATTAGTGTATCCTCACTAATATCTTACTATCATTAAGTATCCATCCAGCATAAATGTTTCATCCTTTAAAGATTTAACATCATTTTCCCCCAACATGATGCATAGCATGCAAAATGAAATAGTGGTAAGTGTAGGCAACCATCTACACTGAGAAAAACAAGAACAGAACATATGGATGAGATTAGAACTGTTTATTTATCTTAACACATCTATGAATGAAAAGAAAAAGATATTATAAAAACAAAATTTCAACCAATACACTTCCCTATGTAGACTCTGGCAATTAACTAACAAACTTGTATGAGCAAAGCAAGGGATACTACTCAACTTACCAAGAATTGCTGCCCTCAGCCAGCAATGCTAAAATAATCCATACAATATTGTTAGAGAAAATTAAATGCTAAATATGGATAATGAAACCTGTCACAAAATTAAATGCAGATTTATATGTACAATGTTTATGTACAATTAACTGTCAGGTAAAATCAAATATCTGGAGAAATAGGAACACCTAAATTACTTCCTTTAAAGTAACCATGGTAAACATGCGAAAATGATGATGTGATGAAGGTGATTGATCCTATTTCATGTGGTGGACACTTGATTAACTCACTGGAGCATTTCTAAATATGCTTACATTCCTTATTTTATTCTCCTAATATTGTGACATTTTTGCTAAAGATTCCAGAACCTTTCATTAACATTGCCTATGTGCCACTCTCCAAAAGTGTCTTTATTAAGCAAACTGAATCTACAGTAAGCCTCTGTTCATTTTCAGTTACATAAAAAATCATGAATATATCAAACACTAATATTCAGAAAAAAATGGCTCTGTACTAATGCGATATTATGTCACTGGCATCACTGAAAAATATATGCAATTTTAACCTAGTAGTCCTTGCTATATCTGTGTCTGCTACTAGTATATGGCATGGTTTTACTAGAGATTTAAAATATTTCAACTTCAATAGCCTAGTCAAAAATTGAGCAAAGTTCATAAAAAAGTACATTTAAAATAAAAAACAGCTTAAATACAATAAAAACTAAAGAAAACTGGTACCATATATTTTATATTATGGTTATTCAGCTGCAAAAGTAAAGTGATGATAACATTATTAATGAGAATAATGTAACAAAAATACATCAAAAATATCTATACCTACAGTGATATGGGTGAATCTACAAATAATATATTATTATCCTATTCTTTGGTTAAACAAATATAAGAACAAACATAAAGTATTCAACAATTATTTTCACTTTGTTTAGATGCAATCTTTTTATTTTAGAATGCTAATGAGGACAATAAAAACTAGATTTTCAACAGTTGTGTTAGTGAAGGTTAGGTTTTTGATCACTGGTGTATTAGTCTGGGTATCCCCAGGAGGACAGAACTAAAACTTGGTTGTGGACATATACCCTGAGAAAACCATAATTCAAATAGAGTCATGTACCACAATGTTCATTGCAACTCTATTTATAATAGCCAGGACATGGAAGCAACCTAACTATCCATTGACAGATGAATGGATAAAGAATATGTGGCACATATGTACAATGGAATATTACTCAGCCATAAAGAGAAATGACACTGAGTTATTTGTAGCGAGGTGGATGGACATAGAGACTGCCATACAGAATGAAGTAAGTCAGAAAGAAAAAAACAAATATCATATGTTACCACATATATTTGGAACCTAACAACAAAAAAAAGGTTCTGTGAACCTAGGGAAAGGACAGGAATAAAGATGGAGACATAGAGAATGGACTTGAGGACACGGGAAGGGGGAAGAGTAAGCTGGGATGAAGTGAGAGAGTGGCATGAACATATATATACTGCCAAATGTAAAATAGATAGCTAGTGGGAAGAAGCCACATGGCACAGGGAGATCAGCTCGGTGCTCTGTGTCCACTTAGATGGGTGGGATAGGGAGGGGGTAGGGAGACACAAGAGGGAGGGTATATGGGGATGTATGTATATGGATAGCTGATTCACTTTGTTATACAGCAGAAAGTAACACATGATTGCAAAGCAATTATACTCCAATAAAGATGTAAAAAAAAACTCAGTGGTATATAAAAGGGAATTTAATATCAGCAACTGATTAAAAAGATTTTGGAGAGCTGAAGTTAAGAGAAGGTTAGGTGAACTAGAGGATAAAAATTTCAGAAAGTCACCATTCCTATGGTTGAAATGACAAAGGAAGGAGATAGACACACCAGAGCTCAGTGTGTACTCAGGGTCTAGGGCTGCCAGAAGCTGCAATTGTTTTTGCCGGTATTTACAAGTGTATCCAGAGCTTCATATGTAAATGCAAGGGGCTCAGAATAGCAAAACCAATATTGAAAAAGAAAGTCAAAGGGCTCATATTTTCCAATTTCAAAACTTACTGAAAATTTACAGTAATCAAGACACTGTGATAATGACATAGAATAGAGTTATAAATCCATGGAATAGAATTTAATGTTCATAAATATACACTTACATGGATGGTTAACTAACTTTCAACAAGAGTGCCAAGACAATTCAATGGGGAAAGAACAGTCTCTTCAAAAGGTAGTGCTAAGACAATTAAGTATACACATGCAAAACACTGATATTTAACCCTTGCTAAACACCATACAACAAATATCTCAAAATAGATCAAACACTTAATTTAAAAGGTAAAACTAGAAAAACCTTATAAGGAAACATAAGGGTAAATAATCATGATGTTAGATTTGTCAATTGTTACTTAGATATGACATCAGAAATACAAGGAGCAAAAGAAAAAAAGATAAATTGTACTTCATGAAAATTGAATGTCTGTGAATTCTGGCCACATTCTCAGGAGAGGAGAGTGAAAAAAAATGAACTGAGTTATTTCCAATTTATATATCTGATGAGGGTCTATTGCACATCATTTTAAAATCACCTTGTAAAATGAAGCAATACGTTTTTTTCCCAACAGACAAACTGAGGCTGAGTTGCCTGGCTTCGCAATCGTGCTTGGGATAAAGTGCTCCAAGCCGTGTGGGTCATAGTCTATTGATGCTCTGGTCTGGTGTCAGGCCTGAGCCTCTGAGGTGGGAGAGCTGAGTTCAAGATATTGGACCAATAGAGACCTCACAGAACCATGTAATATCAATGGGCAAGAGGTCTCCCAGAGAACTCCGTCTCAGTGTGAAGACCTAGCCCCACACAATGGCCAGCAAGATCCATGCTGTATGCCCCATGCTAAACAACTAGCAAGACAGGAACACAACCACACCCATTAGCAGAGAGGCTGCCTAAAATCATACAAAGTTCACAGAAACCACAAAACACACCACTGGAAGTAGACTTGCCCACCAGAAAAACAAGATCCAGCCTCACCCACCAGAAAACAGGCACCAGTCCCATCCACAAGGAAGTGTACACAAGCCACAGAACAAACCTCAACCACTGGGGACAGACACTAAAAACAATGAGAACTACAAACTTGCAGACTGAAAAAAGGAAACCCCAAACACAGTAAGTTAAGCAAAATGAGAATAAAGAGAAACATGCAGCAGATGAAGGTGCAAGGTAAAAACTCACCAGACCAAACAAATGAAGAAGAAATAGGCAGTCTACCTGAAAAATAACTCAGAGAAATTATAGTAAAGATGATCCAAAATCTTGGAAATAGAATGGAGAAAATACAAGAAACATTTAACAAGGACCTAGAAGAAATAAAGATCAAACAAACAATGATAAACAACACAATAACTGAAATTTAAAATTCTCTAGAAGGAATCAAGAACAGAATAACTGTGTCAGAAGAATGGAGAAGTGACCTGGAAGATAAAATAGTGGAAATAACTACCACAGAGCAGAATAAAGAAAAAAAGATTAAAAAGAATTGAGGACAGTATCAGAGACCTCTGGGACAACATTAAATGCACTGTTTGAATTACAGAGGTCCAAGAAGAAGAAAGAAAAAGAAAGGGTCTGAGAAAACATTTGAAGAGATTATAGTTGAAAACTTCCTTAACATGGGAAAGGAAATAGTCAATCAAGTCCAGGAACCACAGAGAGACACATACAGGATATATCCAAGGAGAAGCATGTCAAGACACATATTAATCAAACTATGAAAAATTAAATACAAAGAAAAAATATTAAAAGCAGGAAGGTAAAAGCAACAAATAACATATCAGGGAATCCCCATAAAGTTAACAGCTGATCTTTCAGCAGAAATTCTGAAAGCCAGAAGGGAAAGGTAGGACATACTTAAAGTGACAAAAGGGAAAAAAAAAAAACTATAACCAAGATTACTCTACACAGAAAGGATCTCATTCAGATTCGAAAGAGAAATTAAAAGCTTTATGGACAAACAAAAGTTAAGAGAACTCAGCACCACCAAGCCAGCTTTACAACAAATGTTGAAGAAACTTCTCTAAGCAGGAAAAACTAGAGGAGGAAATGACTTACAAAAAAAACTGAAAACAATTAAGAAAATGGTAATCAGAACATACATATCAATAGTTACCTTAAATAGATATGGATTAAATGCTCCAACCAAAAGACATAGACAGGCTGAATGGATACAAAAAACAAGGCCTGTATATATGCTGTCTACAAGAGGTCCACTTCAGACATAGGGACACATGCAGACTGAAAGTGAGGGGATAGAAAAAGATATACTATGCAAATGGAAATCAAAAGAAAGCTGGAGTAGCAATTCTCGATTCAGACAAAATAGGCTTTAAAATAAAGACTATTACAAGAGACAAAGAGGGACACTGCATAATGATCAAGGGATCAATCCAAGAAGAAGACACAACAATTGTAAATATTTAGTCTCCCAACATAAGAGCACTTCAATACATAAGGCAAATGCTAACAGCTATAAAAGGGGAAATCGACAGTAGCACAATAATAGTAGGGAACTTTAACACCCCAGTTTCACCAATGGACAGATCATCCAAAATGAAAATAAATAAGGAAATACAAGCTTTAAATGGCACATTGCACAAGATGGACTTCATTGATATTTAGAAGACATTCCATCCAAAAACAACAAAATACACTTTCTTCTCAAGTGCTCATGGAACATTCTCCAGGGTAGATCATATCTTGTGTCAGTATGTCATACAGAGTGAAGTAAGTCAGAAAGAGAAAAACAAATACCGACTGGTAACACATATATATGGAATAAAAAAAAATGGTCATGAATAACCTAGGGGCAAGATGGGAATAAAGACGCAGACCTACTAGAGAAAAGAATTGAGGATACGGGGAGGGGGAAGGGGGATAAGGTGGGACAAAGTGAGAGAGTGGCATGGACATATATACACTACCAAACATAAAATAGATAGCTAGTGGGAAGCAGCCGCATATCACAGGGAGATAATCTCGGTGCTTTGTGAGCACCTAGAGGGGTGAGATAGGGAAGGTGGGAGGGAGGGAGATGCAAAAAGGAAGAGATATGGGGACATATGTGTAACTGATTCACTTTGTTATAAAGCAGAAACTAACACACCATTGTAAAGCAACTATACTCCAATAAAATGTAAAAAAAGAAAATCAAGCCTTGGTAAATTTAAGAAAATTGAAATTGTATCAAACATCTTTTCCAATGACAACACTATGAGACTAGATATCATTTACAGGAAAAAAAACTGTAAAAAAATACAAACGCAAGGAAGCTAAACAATACACTACTAAATAACCAAGAGATTACTGAAGAAATCAAAGAGGAAATCAACAAACTTCTAGAAACAAATGACAATGAAAATGGAACAATCCAAAACCTACACAATGCAGCAAAAGCAGTTCTATGAGGGAAGTTTATAACAATCCTACCTCAAGAAACAGAAAAACACCTCAAACATCTTAACCTTACACCAAAAGCAATTACACAAACTAGAACAAAAAAAGCCCAAAGTTAGCAGAAGGAAAGAAATCATAAAGGGTAGATCAGAAACAAATTAGAAAGAAATGAAGGAAACAATAGCAAAGGTCAAAAAAACTAAAAGCTGATTCTTTGAGAAGATAAATAAAATTGATAAACATTAGCCAGACTCATCAATAAAATAAGGGAGAAGACTCTAATCAACAGAATTCAAAATGAAAAGGGAGAAATTAAAATTGACACTTCAGAAATACAAAGGATCATGAGAGATTACTAAAAGCAACTAAATGTAAATAAAATGGACAACCTGGAAGAAGTGGACAAATTCTTAGAAAAGCACAACCTTCCAAGACTGAGCCAGGAAGAAATAGAAAATATAAACATACCAATCACAAGCACTGAAATTGAAAGTGTGATTAAAAATCTTCCAAGAGGGAGAGGGGGGAGATGGCCGAAGAGTAAGATGGGGAGATCACCTTCATTCCCACAGATACATCAGAAATACATCTACACGTGGAACAACTCCTATAGAACACCTACTGAATGCTAGTAGAAGACCTCAGACCTCCCAAAAGGCAAGAAACTCCCCACATACCTGGGTAGGGCAAAAGAAAAAAGAATAAACAGAGACAAAAGACTAGGGACGGGACCTGCACCAGTGGAAGGGAGCTGTGAAGGAGGAAAGGTTTCCACACAGTAGGAAGCCCCTTCAGGTGCAGAAACTGGGGGTGGCGGAGGGGGGAAGCTTTGGAGCCATGGAGGAGAGCACAGCAACAGGGGTGCAGAGGGCAAAGCGGAGAGATTCCCACAGAGAAGATCCATGCTGACCTGCACTCACCAGCCCAAGAGGCTTGTATGCTCACCCGCTGGGGAAGGCGAGTCTGGGAGCTGAGGCTTGGGCTTTGGTCAGAGCACAGGGAGAGGACTGGGGTTGGCAGTGTGAACACAGCCTGCAGGGGGTTAGTGCACCATGGCTAGCCGGGAGGGAGTCCGGGGAAAGTTCTGGACCTGCTGAAGAGGCAAGAGACATTTTCTTCCCTCTTTGTTTCCTGGTGCATGAGGAGAGGGGATTAAGAAGGCTGCTTAAAGGAGTTCCAGAGGCGGGCGTGAGCTGCGGCTAACAGCGTGGACCGCAGAGACAGGCATGAGACTCTAAGGCTGCTGCTGCTGCCAACAAGAAGCCTGTGTACAAGCATAAGTCACTATCCACACCTCACTTCTGGGGAGCCTGAGCAGCCCGCCACTGCCAGGGTCCTGGGATCCAGGGAAAACTTCCCCGGGAGAATGCATGGCATGCCTCATGCTGGTGCAACGTCCCGCTGGCCTCTGCCGCCACAGGCTGGCCCTGCATCCGCACCCCTCCCACTCCCCGGCCTCAGGGAGCCAGAGCCCCGCAGTCAGCTGCTCCTTTTTCCCGGTCCTGTCTGAGTGAAAAACAGATGCCCTCCGGCGACCTACACGCAGTGACGGTGCCAAATCCAAAGCTGAACCCCGGGAGCTGTGTGAACAAAGAAGAGAAAGGGAAATCTCTCTCAGCAGCCTTAGGAGCAGTGGATTAAATCTCCACAATCAACTTGATTTACCCTGCATCTGTGGAATACCTGAATAGGCAATAAATAATCCCAAATTCAGAAGGTGAACTTTGAGAGCAAGATTTATGATTTTTCCACTTTTCCACTTTTTGTGAGTGTGTATGTGTATGCTTCTGTGTGAGATTTTGTCTGTAAAGGTTTGCTTTCACCATTTGTCCTAGGGTTCTCTCTCCGGTTTTTTTTCTTTTTACTTTAAAAAATTTCTTTTCTTATTAATTATTGTTTATTTTAATTATTTTATTTTATTTTATCTTACTTTATTTTATTATATTTGATCCTCTTTCTTTCTATATTTCTACTTTTTCTCCCGTTTATTCTGAGACGTGTGGATGCAAGGCTCTGGGTGCTACAGACAGGAGTCAGTGCTGTGCCTCTGAGGAGGGAGAGCCAACTTCAGGTTACTGGTCCACAAGAGACCTCCACACTCTGCATAATATCAAACGATGAAAATCTCTGAGAGATCTCCGTCTCAACACCATCATCCAGCTTCAGTCAACGACCAACAACCTAGAGTGGTGGACACCCTAAGCCAAACAACTAGCAAGACAGGAACACAACCACACCCATTAGCAGAGAGGCTAACTAAAATCATAGTAAGTCCACAGACACCCCAAAACACACCACCAGACATGGACCTGCCCACCAGAAAGACAAGATCCAGCCTCATCCACCAGAACAGAACCACTACTCCCCTCCAACTGGAAGCCTACACAACCCACTGAACCAAATTTAGCCACTGGGGTCAGACACCAAAAACAAAGGGAAGTACGACCTGCAGCCTGCAAGAAGTAGACCCCAAATACAGTAAGATAAGCAAAATGAGAAGACAGAAAAACACACAGCAGATGAAGGAGCAAGATAAAAATCCACCAGACATAAAAAATTAAGAGGAAATAGGCAGTCTTCCTGAAAAAGAATTCAGAATAATGATAGCAAAGATGATCCAAAATCTTGGAAATAGAATAGACAAAATGAATGAAATATTTAACAAGGACCTAGAAGAACTAAAGAGGAAACAAGCAACAATGAACAACACAATAATTGAATTTAAAAATATTCTAGAAGAGATCAATAGCAGAATAAGTGAGGCAGAAGAACGGATAAGTGACCTGGAAGATATAATAGTGGAAATAACTACTGCAGAGCAGAATAAAGGAAAAAGAAGGAAAAGAACTGAGGACAGTGTCAGAGACATCTGGGACAACATAGAACACACCAACATTCCAGTTATAGGGGTTCCAGAAGAAGAGAAAAAGGAAGGGACTGAGAAAATATTTGAAGAGATTATAGTTGAAAGGTTCCCTAATATGGGAAAGGAAATAGTTAATCAAGTCCAGGAAGCACAGAGAGTCCCATACAGGATAAATCCAAGGAGAAACACACCAAGACACATATTAATTAAACTATCAAAAATTAAATACAAAGAAAATATATTAAAAGCAGCAAGGGAAAAACAACAAATAGAACACAAGGGAATGCCCATAAGGTTAACAGCTGATCTTTCAGCAGAAAGTCTGCAAGCCAGAAGGGACTGGCAGGACATATTTAAACTGATGAAGGATAAAAACCTACAATCAAGATTACTCGAACCGGCAAGGATCTCATTCATATTGGATGGAGAAATTAAAAGCTTTACAGACAAGCAAAAGCTGAGAGAGATCAGCAAGACCAAACCAGCTTTACAACAAATGATAAAGGAACTTCTCTAGGCAAGAAACACAACAGAAGGAAAAGACATACAGTAACAAACCCAAAACAATTAAGAAAATGGGAATAGGAACATACATATCGATAATTACCTTAAATGTAAATGGATTAAATGCTCCCACCAAAAGACACCAACTGGCTGAATGGATACAAAAACAAGACCCATATATATGCTGTCTAGAGGAGACCAACTTCAGACCTAGGGACACATAGAGACTGAGAGTGAGGGGATGGAAAAAGATATTCCATCCAAATGGAAACCAAAAAAAGCTGGAGTAGCAATTCTCATATCAGAAATAATAGACTTTAAAATAAAGACTATTAGAAGAGACAAAGAAGGACACTACATAATAATCAAGGGATAGATCCATGAAGAAGATATAACAACTGTAAATATTTATGCACCCAACATAGGAGCACCTCAATACATAAGGCAAATACTAACAGCCATAAAAGGGGAAATTGGCAGTAACACATTCATAGTAGGGGACTTTAACACCTCATTTTAACCAATGGACAGATCAACCAAAATGAAAATAAATAAGGAAACACAAGCTTTAAATGATACATTAAATGAGATGGACTTAATTGATATTTATAGGACATTCCATACAAAAACAACAGAATACACATTTTTTCTCAAGTGCTCATGGAACATTCTCCAGGATAGATCATATCTTGGGTCACAAATCAAGCATTGGTAAATTTAAGAAAATTGAAATTGTATCAAGTATCTTTTCCCACAGCAATGCTATAAGACTAGATATCAATTACAGGAAAAGATCTGTAAAAAATACAAACACATGGAGGCTAAACAATACACTACTTAATAATGAAGATATCACTGAAGAAATCAAAGAGGAAATCAAAAAATACCTTAAAAAAATGACAATGGAGATAAGACGACCCAAACCTATGGGATGCAACAAGAGTAGTTCTAAGAGGGAAGTTTATAGCAATACCATCCTACCTTAACAAACAAGAAACATCTCAAATAAACAACCTAACCTTGCACCTAAAACAATTAGAGAATGAAGAACAAAGAAACTCCACAGTTAGCAGAAGGAAAGAAAGCTAAAAGAACAGATCAGAAATAAATGAAGGAAATGATAGCAAAGATCAATAAAACTAAAAGCTGGTTCTTTGAGAAGATAAACAAAATGGATAAACCATTAGCCAGACTCATAAAGAAAAAAAGGGAGAAGACTCAAATCAATAGAATTAGAAATGAAAAAGGAGAAGTAACAGCTGACACTGCAGAAATACAAAAGATCATGAGAGATTACTACAAGCAACTCTATGCCAAAAATATGGACAAATGGAAGAAATGGACAAATTCTTAGAAATGCACAACCTGCCAAGACTGAATCAGGAAGAAATACACAATATGAACAGACGAATGACAAGCACTGAAATTGAAACTGTAATTAAAAATCTTCTAACAAACAAAAGCCCAGGACCAGATGGCTCCACAGCCAAATTCTATGAAACATTTAGAGAAGAACTGACACCTATCCTTCTCAAACTCTTCCAAAATATAGCAGAGGGAGGAATACTCCCAAACTCATTCTACAAGGCCACCATCACCCTGATACCAAAACCAGACAAGGATGTCACAAACAAAGAAAACTACAGGCCAATATCACTGATGAACATAGATGAAAAATCCTCAACAAAATACTAGCAAACAGAATCCAACAGCACATTAAAATGTTCATACACCATGTCCCAGTGGGTTTTATTCCAAGAATGCAAGGATACTTCAATATACACAAATCAATCAACGTGTTACACCGTATTAACAAATTAAAGGAAATAAACATTATGATAATCTCAATAGATGCAGAGAAAGGTTTCGACAAAATTCAACACCCAATTATGATAAAAACTCTGCAGAAAGTAAGCATAAAAGGTACTTTCCTCAACGTTATAAAGGACATATACGACAAAGCTACAGACAGCATTGTCCTCAATGGTGAATAATTGATAGCATTTCCACTAAGATCAGGAACGAGACAAGGTTGCCCACTCTCACCCCTCTTATTGAACATAGTTCTGGAAGATTTACCCACAGAAATCAGAGAAGAAAAGGAAATAAAATGAATCCAAATCGGAAAAGGAGAAGTAAAGGTGTCACTGTTTGCAGATGACATGATACTATACATAGAGAATCCTAAAGATGCTACCAGAAAACTACTAGAGCTAATCAATGAATTTGGTAAAATAGCAGGATACAAAATTAATGCACAGAAATCTCTGGCATTCCTATACACTAATGATGAAAAATCTGAAAGTGAAACCAAGAAAACACTCCCATTTACCATTGCAACAAAAAGAATGAAATATCTAGGAATAAACCTACCTAAGGAGACAAAAGACCTGTATGCAGAAAATTATACGACACTGATGAAAGAAATTAAAGATGATACAAATAGATGGAGAGATATACCATGTTCTTGGATTGGAAGAACCAACATTGTGAAAATGACTCTACTACCCAAAGCAATCTACAGCTTCAATGCAATCCCTAACAAATTACCACTGGCATTTTTCACAGAATTAGAACAAAAACGTTCACAGTTTGTATGGAAACAAAAGAGATCCTGAATAGCCAAAGCAATCTTGAGAACGAAAAATGGAGCTGGAAGAAACAGGCTCCCCAACTTCAGACTATACTACAAAGCTACAGTAATGAAGACAATATGGTACTGGCACAAAAACAGAAATATAGATGAATGAAACAGGATAGAAAGCCCAGAGATAAACCCACGCAAATATGGTCACCTTATCTTTGGTAAAGGAGGCAGGAATGTACAGTGGAGAAAGGACAGCCTCTTCAATAAATGGTGCTGGGAAAACTGGACAGGTATATGTGAAAGTATGACATTAGATCACTCCCTAACACCATACACAAAAATAAGCTCAAAATGGATTAAAGACCTAAATGTAAGGTCAGAAATTATCAAACTCTTAGAGGAAAACATAGGCATAACACTCTATGACATAAATCACAGCAAGATCATTTTTGACCAACCTCCAATAGAAATGGAAATAAAAATGAACAAATGGGACCTAATGAAACTTAAAAGCTTTTGCACGGGAAAGGAAACCATAAAAAAGACCAAAAGGCAACCCTCAGAATGGGAGAAAATATTTGCAAATGTAGCAACTGACAAAGGATTAATCTCCACAATTTATAAGCAGCTCATGCAGCTCAATAACAAAAACAAGCAAACAACCCAATCCAAAAATGGACTGAAGACCTAAATAGACATTTCTCCAAAGAAGATATACAGACTGCCAACAAACGCATGCAAGAATGCTCAACATCATTAATCATTAGAGAAATGCAAATCAAAACTGCAATGAGATATCATCTGACACCAATCAGAATGGCCATCAACAAAAAATCTAGAAGCAATAAATGCTGGAGAGGGTGTGGAGAAAAGGGTACCCTCTTGCACTGTTGGTGGGAATGTAAATTGATACAGCCAATGTGGAGAACAGTATCGAGGTTCCATAAAAAACTACAAATAGAACTACCATATTACCCAGCAATCCCTCTACTGGGCAAATACCCTGAGAAAACCATAATTCAAAAAGAGTCATGTACCAAAATATTCATTGCAGCTCTATTTACAATAGTCTAGACATGGAGACAACCTAAGTGTCCATCATTGGATGAATGGATAAAGAAGATGTGGCACATATATAGAATGGAATATTACTCAGCCATAAATCGAAACAAAATTGAGCTATTTGTAATGAGGTGGATAGGCCTAGACTCTATCATACAGAGTGAAGTAAGTCAGAAAGAGAAAGACAAATACCATATGCTAACACTTATACATGGAATTTAAGAAAAAAATGATGTCATGAATAACCTAGGGGTAAGACAGGAATAAAGACACAGACCTACTTGGGAATGGAGTTGAGGATATGGGGAGGGGGCAGGGTAAGCTGTGACAGAGTGAGAGAGAGGCATGGACATATATACACTACCAAACGTAAGGTAGATAGCTAGTGGGAAGCAGCCGCATAGCACACGGATATCAGCTCGGTGCTTTGTGACCACCTGGAGGGGTGGGATAGGGAGGGCTGGAGAGAGGGAGACGCAAGAGAGAAGTGATATGGGAACATATGTATATGTATAACTGATTCACTTTGTTATAGAGCAGAAACTAACACACCATTGTAAAGCAATTTTACTCCAATAAAGTTGTAAAAAAAAAAGTGTCATGTACCAAAATGTTCATTGCAGCTCAAATTACAATAGCCAGGAGATGGAAACAACCTAAGTGTCCATCATCTGATGAATGGTAAGGAAAATGTAGCACATATATACAATGGAATATTATTCAGCCATAAAAAGAAACGAAATTGAGTTTTTTGTAGTGAGGTGGATGGACCTAGAGTCTGTAATACAGAGTGAAGTAAGTCAGAAAGAGAAAAACAAAAACCGTATGCTAACACTTATATACGGAATCTAAGGGAAAAAATGTCATGAAGAACCTAGGGGTAAGACAGGAATAGAGACACAGACCTACTAGAGAATGGACTTGGGTATATGGGGAGGGGAGTGGTGACCTGTGACGGCATGGGAGAGTGGCATGGACATGTATACACTACCAAACGTAAAATAGATAGCTAGTGGGTAGCAACCGCATAGCACAGGGAGATCAGCTCGGTGGTTTGTGACCACCTAGAGGGGTGGGATGGGAGGGTGGGAGGGAGGGAGTCACAAGAGGGAAGTGGTATGTGAACATATGTATATGTGTAACTGATTCACTTTGTTATAAAGCAGAAACTAACACACCATTGTAAAGCAATTATACTCAAATAAAGATGTAAAAGAAAAAAAATCTTCCAACAAACAATAGTCCAGGTCCAGATTGCTTCACAGGCGAATTCTATCAAACATTTAGAGAAGAGCTAATACATATCCTTCTCAAACTCTTGCAAATTATAGCAAAGGGGAGTACACTCGCAAACTCATTCTATGAGGCTACCGTCTCCCTGATACCAAAACCAGAGAAAGATGTCACAAAACATGAAAACCCTAGGCCAATATCACTGATGAACATAGAGGCAAAATTCCTCAACAAAATACTAGCAAACAGAATCCAATAGCACCGTAAAAGAATCATATACCATGATGAAGTATTCATCCCAGGAATGCAAGGATTCTTCAATGTATGTGATTCGATCAATGTGGTACACCATATTAACAAATTGAAGGATAAAACCCTATGATCATCCCAATAGATGCAGAAAAATCTTTTGACAAAATTCAATACCCATTTTTGATTAAAAAAAAAACTCTCCAGAAAGTGAGCATAGAGGGAATTGACCTTGACAGAGAAAAGGCTATATATGACAAACCCACAGCCAACATCATTATGAATGGTGAAAAATTGAAACCATTTCCTCTAAGATCAGGGACAAAACAAGGTTGCCCACTCTCAACATTATTATTCACCATAGTGAATCATATTGTACCGAATGCAGTCAGAAATAGAGAAAGAAATACTGTATGCTAACCAATATATACGGAATCTAAGGAAAAAAAAGGTCATGAAGAACCTAGGGGTAAGACGGGAATAAAGACACAGACCTACTAGAGAGTGGACTTGAGGATATGGGGAGGGAGAATGGTAAGCTGTGACAAAGTGAGAGAGTGGCATCGACATATATACACTACCAGATATAAAATAGATAGCTAGTTGGAAGCAGCTGCATAGCACAGGGAGGTCAGCTTAGTGCTTTGTGACCACCTAGAGGGGTGGGATAGGGAGGGTGGGAGCGAGACCCAAGAGGGAGGGTATATGGGAATGTATGTATATGTATAACTGATGCACTTTGTTATACAGCAGAAACTAACACATGCTTATAAAGCAATTATATTCCAATAACAATATTAAAAACCTGCAACAATAAACACATAAATCTATTAAAAACGTACAAAATGTCTGAATAGACATTTATCCAAAGAATATATATATAAAAGGCCCATGAGCACATGAAAAGATACTCAACATCATTATCCATCAGGAAAATTCAAATCCAACCCATGAGATACCACTTCACACCCATAGGATGGTTGTAATAATAATTAAAAAAAGACAAACTGTAAAAAGTATTGGTGAGGATGTGGAAAAATTGGAGCTCTCTTGTGTTGCTGGTGGGACTATAAAATGGTGCAGTTTCTTTGGAAGACATTTTGGCATAGTGTTATCATGTGATCAAGCAATTACACTTTTAGTTATATACGTAAGAGAAATGAAAACCTATGTTCATAGAAAAACTAGCACACTAATGGTCATGGCAGCTTTATTCATAATAGCCAAACTGTGAAAGCAACTGAAATGTCCAGTATTGGATGAATAGATGAAGAAAATGTATTAAACTTAAACAACGCAATATTATTCAGCCATGAGAAAGTAATGAAGTACTGATTCATTCTACAATATGGATAAAACTTGAAAATATTGTACTAAATGAAA
This sequence comes from Leucopleurus acutus, assembly GCF_964270905.1. Classification (NCBI taxonomy): domain Eukaryota; kingdom Metazoa; phylum Chordata; class Mammalia; order Artiodactyla; family Delphinidae; genus Leucopleurus; species Leucopleurus acutus. The sequence goes on from NC_139148.1 coordinate 75,535,470, forward strand.
GAAGCCAGATACAGAAGGTCATATTTGTATAATTCTATTTATTTGAATTGTCCATAAATAGGTAAATCCATAGAGACATAAATTAATGGTTACTAGAGGCTGGATGGAGGGGTAAAAACCAATGACTGCTCACTGATATGGTGTTTCTTTTTGGAATGATGAAAATGTTCTGTTATTGGACAGTGGTGATAGTGGCACAACTCTGTGAGTACATTAAAAACCACTGAATTATAGGGGGTGAATTTTTTGGCTTGTGAATTATATATCAATAAAGCTATTTTTTCAAAAAGAATATAACAATCATCCTTATTCCCTCTACCCAGAAATAACTACTTTAACATTTGGCATATATGCTTCCAGTCTTTTGTTTCTTTGTTTTTACTTTTTAAAAAATCCTCACACATGACAAAAGAACATATTTTCTTATCAAAGTCATGACATTTCATATAAAGCTTAAGTCTCTCATATTTATTCCCATTCCGGAGCTCCTATCATAACCGTAAGAACTATAAAATATTTGATTTTGTTTTGGACATTTAATAGGTTTTGGGCTTGTTTTTGTTATGTCACCAAGTACCTGACCACCCTTCTTATTTATGAAATAGCCTGCATTGCTTAAGTCTTAATGGAAGGCTTGCAGCTATACCTGACTATAGGTTTGAAGTGCCAGATATTCCCTTCTCCACTCTATCAGCCAGAGTGGTCAGAGTACAGAATCTTGAACTGGCTCAAACAATAATGTGATCCAGCCAAAGATTATGAAGTTTAAGGAGTGATTCCAAAACCAGAATCAGCTAAGAAATTATGCATATGATAAACTGTTTTGTGGCTGTAGTGTCACTGGTATCACTACATCTAACTTGTTTTTATAACATGGTTTTGTCTATTTCCTACTGCCTTTCTTCCCTTGATGTTTCCTTCCTGTTTTTCAAGTCTTAATCTCCACTGACCTTAGCAATTTTTGAGCTTTGCAATAACCTTCCAATAATTTCCTTTTAGCTTTAGATTTTTCAATGTATTTTTATATTCATTGAATGTAACAATTCTGAATAAAGCAATGTCTTCTTCAAATCTTTAAAAATAGGTTTATATGCATATCTATAATATATGTAATACTTGCGTCTTTTTTTTTAAGTCTTGTATAGATTTTACTTTTTTAAAAAAAAAATTTGGTCTCCCAGGAATATCTGCATTACAGGATCATCTAACTGCTACTGATTCTACAACATAGCTTTTCTCCAGATGTATTATCATGTACAGGCATCAGGACATAGTTCTTAGGTCATTGTACCTATTTTTTCCAATTATTTATTTTTCATTTTTATTGGAGTATAATTGCAATACAATAGTGTGATAGATTCTGCTTTATAACAAAGTGAATCAGCTATACATATACATATATCCCCAAATCTCTTCCCTCTTGCGTCTCCCTCCCTCCCACACTCCATATCCCACCCCTGTAGGTATTCACAAATCATCGAGCTGATCTCCCTGTGCTATACGACTGCTTCCCACTAACTATCGGTTTCAAATTTGATAGTGTATATATGTCCATGCCAATCTCTCACTTTGTCCCAGCTTACCCTTCCCCCTCACCAGGTCCTCAAGTCCATTCTCTAGTAGGTCAGAGTCTTTATTTCTGGCCTGCCCCTAGGTTCTTCATGACCATATTTTCGTTGTTGTTGTTTTTCTTAGATTCCATATATATGTGTTACCATACGGTATTTGTTTTTCTCTTTCTCACTTACTTCACTCTGTATGACAGACTCTAGGTCCATCCACCTCACTACAAATAACTCAATTTCATTTATTTTTATGGCTGAAAAATAATCCATTGTATATATGTGCCAAATCTCCTTCATCAATTCACCTGTCGATGGACACTTAGGTTGATTCAATGTCCTGGCTATTGTAAATAGAGCTCCAATAAACATTGTGGTACCTGACTCTTTCTGAATTATGATTTTCTCAGGGTATATGCCCAGTAGTGGGATTGCTGGGTCCTGGTAGTTCTATTTTTAGTTTTTTAAAAGAACCTCCATACTGTTCTCCATAGTGGCTGTATCATTTACATTCCCACCAACAGTGCAAGAAGGTTCCCTATTCTCCACACCCTCTCCAGCATTTATGGTTTGAAGGTGTTTTGATGATAGCCATTCTGACTGGTGGGAGGTGATACCTCATTGTAGTTTTGATTTACATTTCTCTAATGATTAATGATATTGAGGATTCTTTCATGTGTTTGTTGGCAATCTGTATATCTTCTTTGGAGAAATGTCTATTTAGGTCTTCTGCCCATTTATGGATTGGGTTGTTTGATTTTTTTGATATGGCTACATGACGTGCTTCTAAATTTTGGAGATTAGTCCTTTGTCATTTGCTTCACTTGCAAATATTTTCTCCCATTCTGAGAGTTGTCTTTTCGTTTTGTATACGGTTTCCTTTGCTGTGCAAAAGCTTTTAGGTTTCATTAGGTCCCATTTGTTTAGTTTTGTTTTTATTTCCATTTTTCTCTAGGAGGTGGGTCAAAAAGGATCGTGCTGTGAATTATGTCATAGAGTATTCTGTCTATGTTTTACTCTAAGAGTTTGATAGTGTCTGGCCTTACATTTAGCTCTTTAATCCATTGGGAGTTTAATTTTGTGTACAGTGATAGGAAGTGTACTAATTTCATCTTTTATGTGTAGCTGCCCACTTTTCCCAGCACCACTTATTGAAGAGGCTGTCCTTTCTCCATTGTATATTCTTGTCCCCTTTATGAAAAATAAGGTGACCATAAGTGCGTGGGTTTATCTCTGGGCTTTATATCTTGTTCCATTGATCTATATTTCTGTTTTTGTGCCAGTACCATACTGTCTTGATTACTGTAGCTATATAGTATAGTCTGAAGTCAGGGAGCCTGATTTCTCCAGCTCAGTTTTTCTCCTCAAGATTGTGTTGGCTACTCGGGATCTTTTATTTTTCCATACAAATTGTGAATTTTTTTATTATAGTTTTTTGAAAAATTCCAGTGGTAGTCTGATAGGGATTGCATTGAATTGGTAGGTTGCTTTGGTTAGTATAGTCATTTTCACAATGTTGATTCTTCCAATCCAAGAACATGGTATATCTCTCCATCTATTTGTATCATCTTTAATTTCTTTCATCAGTATCTTATAGTTGTCTGCATACAGGTCTTTTGTCTCCCTAAGTAGGCTTATTATTAGGTATTTCATTCTTTTTCTTGCAATGGTAAATGGGAGATTTTCCTTAATTTCACATTCAGATTTCTCATCATTAGTGTATAGGAATGCAAGAGATTTGTTTCCATTAATTTTGTATCCTATTACTTTACCAAATTCATTGATTAGCTCTAGTAGTTTTCTGGTAACATCTTTAGGATTCTCTATGTATAGTATCATGTCACATGCAAAGAGTGACAGCTTTATTTCTTGTTTTCGAAATTGGATTCTTTTATTTCTTATTCTGTTCTGATTGCTGTGGCTAAAACTTCCAAAACAATGTTTAATAATAGTGGTGAGAGTGGGCAAACTTATATTGTTCCTGATCCTAGTGGAAATGGTTTTAATTTTTCACCATTAAAGATGATGTTGGCTGTGGATTTCTTATATATGATCTTTATTATGTCGAGGTAATTTCCCTCTATACCTCCTTTCTGGAGGGTTTTTATTGGAAATGCATGCTGCATTTTGTCAAAAGCTTTTTCTGCATCTATTAAGATTATCATATGGTTTTTATTTTTCAATTTGTTAATATGGGGTATCACATTGATTGTTTTGCATGTACTGAAGAATCCTTGCATTCCTGGGATAAACCCCACTTGACCATGGCGTATGATCCTTTTACTGTGCTGTTGGATTCTGTTTGCTAGTATTTTATTGAGGATTTTTGGATCTATGTTCATCAGTGATATTGGCCTGTAGTTTTCTTTCTTTGTGACATCTTTGTCTGGTTTTGGAATCAGGGTGATTGTGACCTTGTAGAATGAATTTGTGAGTGTTCCCCCCTCTGCTATATTTTGGAAGAGTTTGAGAAGGATAGGTGTTAGCATTTCTCTCAATATTTGATAGATTTCACCTGTGAAGCCATCGGTTCCTGGGCTTTTGTTTGTTGGAAGATTTTTCCTCACAGTTTCAGTTCCAGTGCTTGTGATTCATCTGTTTATATTTTCTATTTCTCCCTGGTTGAGTCCTGGAAGGTTGTGCTTTTCTAAGAATTTTTCTATTTCTTCCAGGTTGCCCATTTTATTGACATGTGTTTGCTTGTAGTAATCTCTCATGATCGTTTGTATTTCTGCAGTGTCAGTTGTTGCAGTTTTTCATTTCTAATTCTATTGATTAGTGTCTTCTCCCGTTTTTTTCTTGATGTCTGGCTAATGGGTTATCAATTTTGTTTATCTTCTCAAGGAACCAGCTTTTAGCTTTATTGATCTTTGCTATTGTTTCCTTTATTTCTTTTTTATTTATTACTTATCTGATCTTTATGATTTCTTTTGTTCTGCTACCTTTGGGGGGTTTTTGCTCTTCTTTCACTAATTTCTTTAGGTGTAATGTTAGGTTGTTTATTTGAGATGTTTCTTGTTTCTTAAGGTCGGATTGTATTGCTATAAACTTCCCTCTTGGAACTGCTTTTGCTGCAACCCATAGGTTTTGGGTCATTGTGTTTTCACTGTCATTTGTTTCTAGGTAGTTTTTGATTTCCTCTTTGATTTCCTCCATGATCTCTTGGTTATTATGTAGGGTATTGTTTAGCCTCCCTGTGCTTGTATTTTTTACAGATTTTTTCCTGTAATTGATATCTAGTCTCATAGCGTTTTGGTTGGAAAAGATGCTTGATATGATTTCAATTTTCTTAAATTTACCACAGCTTGATTTGTGACCCAAGATATGATCTATCCTGGAGAATGTTCTATGAGCACTTGAGAAGAAAGTGTATTCTGTTGTTTTTGGATGGAATGTCCTATAAATTACAATTAAGTCTATCTTGTTTAATTTATCACATAAAGCTTTATTTCCTTACTTATTTTCATTTTGCATTATCTGTCCATAAGTGAAAGTGTGATGTTAAAGTCTCCTATTATGATAGTGTTACTGTTGATTTCCCCTTTTATGGCCTTATGTATTGAAGTGCTCCTATGTATGGTGCATAAATATTTACAATTGTTATATGTTATTCTTGAATTGGTTCCTTGATCATTAGGTAGTGTCCTTCCTTATCTCTGTAATAGTCTTTCTTTTAAAGTCAATTTTTTCTGATATTAGAATTGCTACTCCAGCTTTCTTTTGATTTCCATTTGCATGGAACATTTTTGCATCCCCTCACTTTCAGTCTGTATGTGTACCTAGGTCTTAAGTGTGTCTCTTGTTGACAGCATATATTTGTGTCTTATTTTTTTTTATCCATTCAGCCAGTCTATGTCTTTCCGTTGGAGCATTTAATCCATTTACATTTAATGTAATTATTGATATGTATGTTCCTATTATCATTTTCTTAATTGTTCTGGGTTTGTTAATGTAGGTCTTTTCCTTCTCTTTTATTTCCTGCCTAGAGAAGTTCCTTTGGCATTTGTTGGAAAGCTGGTTTGGTGGTGCTGAATTCCGTTAGCTTTTGCTTGCCTGTAAAGGTTTTAATTTCTCCATCCAATCTGAATGAGATCCTTGCTGTGTAGAGTAACCATGGTAGTAGATTTTTCCTTTTCATCACTTCAAATATGTCCTGCCACTAGCTTCTCGCTTGCACACTTTCTTCTGAAAAATCAGCTGAAAACCTTAGGACAATTCCCTTGTATGTTTTTTTGTTGTTTTTCCCTTACTGCTTTTAATATTTATTCTTTGTATATAATTTTTGATAGTTTGATTAATATGTGTCTTGCTGGGTTTCTCCCTGGGTTTATCCTGTATGGGACTCTTTGTGCTTCCTGGACTTGATTAACTATTTCCTTTCCCATTTTAGGGAAGTTTTCAACTATAATTTCTTCAAATATTTTCTCAGTCCTTTTCTTTTCTCTTCTTCTTCTGAGGCCCATATAATTAGAATGTTGGTGCATTTAATATTTTCCCAAACGTCTGTGAAACTGTCCTCAATTTTTTTCATTCTTTTTTTCTTTATTCTTCTCTGCAGTAGTTATTTCCACTATTTTATCTTCCAGATCACTTATTCGTTCTTCTGCCTAAGTTATTCTGCTATTGATTCCTTCTAGAGAATTTTAAATTTCATTTATTTTGTTGTTCATCATTTGTTTGCTCTTTAGTTATTCTAGGTCCTTGTTAAACTTTTCTTCTATTTTGTCCATTCTATTTCCAAGATTTTGGATACCTTTACTATCATTATTTTGAATTCTTTTTCAGGTAGACTGCCTATTTCCTCTTCATTTGTTTGGTTTGGTGAATTTTTATCTTGCTCCTTCATCTGCTGTATGTTTCTCTGTCTTCTCATTTTGCTGAGTTTACTGTGTTTAGGGTCTCCTTTTTGCAGGCTTCACGTTTGTAGTTCCCGTTGTGTTTGGTGTCAGCCCCCAGTGGCTAAGGTTGGTTCAGTCAGTTTGTGGGCTTCCTGGTGGAGGGGACTAGTGCCTATGTTCTCGTGAATGAGTCTGTATCTTGTCTTTCTGGTGGGCGGTCCACATCTGGTGTGTCTGTGACCTTAGCTTTGGTGTGTCTGTGACCTTATGATTTTAGGCAGCCTCTCTGCTACTGAGTGGGGTTGTGTTCCTGTCTTGTTAGTTGTTTGTCAAAGGGTGTTCAGCATGTATCTTGCTGGTCATTGAGTGGAGTTGGGTCTTGGTGTTGAGATGCAGATATCTGGGCGATTTTGGCCATTTGATATTACGTGGAGCTGGGAGGTCTCTTGTGTACCAATGTCCTGAACTCAGCTCTCCCACCTCAGAGGCACATGCCTGACACCTGGCCGGAGCTCCAAGACCTTGTCATCCACACGGATCAGAATAAAAAGGAGAAAAAACAGAGAAAGAATGAAAAAATAAAATAAAATATAAAATAAAGTTTTAAAATAAAAAAATAATTATTAAAAATAATTTAATAAAATTTAATATGCAATAAAATAAAAGAAAGAAAGAAGAGAGCAACAAAACCAAAAAACAAATCCACCAATTATCAGAAGGGCAAAAATCTATACTAAAAAAAATATATATGGACAGGCAGAACCCTAGGTTGAATGGTAAAAGCACAGCTAAAAGCAGAGCTATACAGGCAAAATCACACTCAGAATTATACACATACACACTGACAGAAACAGAAAAAGGGAAAAAAATATATATATCATTGCTCCCAAAGTCCACCAACTCAATTTGGGATGATTTGTTTTCTCTTCAGTTATTCCACAGATGCCGGGTACATCAGGTTGATTGTGGAGATTTAATCCACTGTTCCTGAGGCTGCTGGGAGAAATTTCCCTTTCTCTTCTTTGTTTGCACAGCTCCTGGGGTTCATCTTTGTCTTTAGCCCCACCTCTTCATGTAGCTTGCCTGTGGTGGTCTCTTCCCCCCCAGGCAGAACCGGGTTAAAGTAGCAGCTGATTACGGAGCTCTGGCTCTCTCAGGCCGTGGGGAGGAATGGATACATAATGTGGGGCGAGCCTGCAGTGGCAGAGGCTGACATGACTTTGCACCAGCCTGAGGCGCACCATGGGTTCTCCCAGGGAAGTTGTCCCTGGATCACAGGACCTTGGCAGTGGCGGGCTGCACAGGCTTCTGAGAGTGGAGGTGTGGATAGTGACCTGTGCTTGCACACAGGCTTCTTGTTGGCTGTAGCCACAGCCTTACCATTTCCTGCCTGTCTCTGTGGTGTGTGCTGATAGCCACGGCTCACGTCCATCTCTGGAGCTCATTCTGGCCATGGTCTGAAACCCCTCTCCTCATGCACCACAAAACAAAGAGGTAAGAAAAAGTCTCTTGCCTGTTCGGCAGCTCCAGACCTTTTCAGGGACACACTCCTGCCTAGCGATGGTGCACTAGCTCCCTTCAGGCTGTGTTTATGCAGCTGAACCCAGTCCTCTCCCTGAGATCTGACCTCTGAAGCCAGAGTCTCAGCTCCCAGCCCCCAGCTGCCCCAGTGGGTGAGCAGACAAGCCTCTCGGGCTGGTGAGTGCTGGTGGGCACTGATCCTCTGTGCAGAAGCCTGTCTGCTCTGCCCACCGCACCCCTGTTTCTGTGCTCTCCTCCATGGCTCTGAAGCTTCCCCCCTCTGCCACCCACATCTCTGCCCACAAAGGGGCTTCCTAGTGTGTGGAAACCTATCCTCCTTCACAGCTCCCTCCCACTGGTGCAGGTTCCATCCCCATTCTTTTGTCTCTGTTTTTTCTTTTTTCTTTTGCCCTACGCAGGTACATGGGGAGTTTCTTGCCTTTTGGGAAGTTTGAGTTCTTCTACCAGCGTTCAGTACATTTTTGGTAGTGGTTGTTCCACATGTAGATGTATTTCTGATGTATTTGTGGGGATGAAGGTGATCTCTGTGTCTTGCTCTTCCACCATGTTGAAGGTGCTCTCTCCTGTGTTTTCTAATTTTATAATTGTTATCATGTTGTACCTGTTTTACTGTAATGTTCCTCCTTTAATATATTATTTTTGAAAACTATTTATATTGATGGATATATGTCAAGTTTATTCTTTCTGAAAGACATATAGGAACCATCATATGCATTTGCCATAGTTTACTTACCCAAATGCTGCAATAAATAGGGCCTTGACCATTGAAAAACTCTAGGGAAAACCACTTACATACTGAATATGAATGAGATCTTGTGGAGTTGAACAGAATACAGCCTGTATATCTATATCTGGTGACTTTGGTAACACACCTATATATGTACACTTATTTTCTTGTACTCATGTGTGTTTCTCTAGGTTAGAGACCTAGAAGCGCAATTTCTGTGTCTTAGAAGATGCATTACATTTTCAGTTTGGGTAGATACTGACATTTTTTCATTGAGTCCATTGAATCCATTGATTCATTTAATTTCCTTGATTAAGGGAGATTTAACATCTTTGTTACATAATTTATTACCAGGGAACCATAAGCATTTCTCCATTTACTTATAAAACTTGTTAGTGCTAAGAATAAAATTATATTCCACATATCTAAGGTCATCTGTCCCTTATATCCTTTAGTGTATTTGGCCTTCACTTCAACTTATCCTTACCACAACTTCTTGATGCATTGTTTTTCCATTTTATGCATGAGGGAAACTAAAGGACAAAGAACTTAACTAACTTGGCCAGTATCACACAGTTATTAAGTGACTACTCATGGTTGAGAACATTACCAGTGGAAATTCACACTATGTAAGCCTTTAATACTTATATAAAAACCAAGAGATATCATCTACTAATAATTACAGGGAAAAAGATTCTAGGATCTGAATATTTGCATTGAAAACTCTCATGTACTAGTTATACCTGTGTATATTTGGGTTGAATGATTTTGGATATCAACATTTCCAGTTGAGTTAATAAGTTCCTATTTGGCCTTTGCATAAAAAAATTGCAAAGGCCAAATAAACTAGAATAAATAGATTTTCAAAGAAGAATAATTATTATTCAACAAGATAAAAGTCAATTTTATAGGGCTTTGGCCAGGCTAAGTGTAAACGGAATTCACTTCCCCAAATATAAATTTTTTGATAGACTTAACCCAAGATAGTTAGTCTATTACAGGAAAGCTTAATAAACACATGGGTACCATGGAAAGGGAAATATTGGAAGCAGTATTAACCAAGGAAATTAATGCAATTTCTAGTTAACATGGGCATAAGGGAAATTCTATTACTACCACACTATTTTTATCCCTCCTGATAAATATTCGAGAATGGACATGATGAATTACTACACAGGAAAATAGATAACTGTTTTAAAGTTTTAAAGATTTACACAAAGGGAAACTCAATTTACTTTCCCTAAATTTTGACAAATTTTTTCATGATAAATTAAATATTGGATTCTAAAGTAAGAGTAGAGCAATTTGTCATATAATCATAGTCTTCATATTTACAAAGTTAAACAAACATTGGCAGATTTCTATTGGCAGATTTCTATTTTGTGTAGCCTTGTATCATTTATAGAGCTTTCACATTCCTACAGGGTATGGAAGAATAAAGCACTTTATACAGTGAAATGAAGTTCACTTAACTGTTGGGAAAACATTTTTGAAATTTTCAAATGAAAACTATGATACACTATATATAAAATGTTAATAAGAGGTGCCATTTTTTCACATACCATTTACTCTAAACATCTTTCTCCTACTTTTCAAGTAAAAGAATTAATTTAGGGCTTCCCTGGTGGCACAGTGGTTGAGAGTCTGCCTGCCGATGCAGGGGACATGGGTTCCTGCCCTGGTCCGGGAAGATCCCACATGCCGCCGAGCGGCTGGGCCCATGAGCCTGCATGTCTGGAGCCTGTGCTCTGCAGCGGGAGAGGCCACAACAGTGAGAGGCCCACATACTGCAAAAATAAATAAATAAATAAATAATAAAAATAAATTAATTAATTTAGTCATGTTTTCAGAAACCAGAGAGGAAGTTCCAAATAGTTCTGAAATTATTCAAATATTTTGAATTCCAGAAAGCATGCACACATTTCATAGAATTTAAACTTTAGGAAATAAAAATAAATAAAAACACCCACTGGGCACAGAAATTATGATATTTTATATGTATATCAATATGATGATACATTATATAGTTGTTAAAAATGACTTTCTGATGACCGTGGAAATAGAAATATTTATCATCTATAAGATCAAATAAAATAATAACATTATACATGGTATGCACCTAGTAAAATTGATATGCAAAGAAAAAACGCCAGATACATACTACTGTATATAAAATATATAAACAACAAGGACTTACTGTATAGCACAGGTAAACTGTATTCAATATCTTGTAATAACACATAATGGAAAAGAATCTGAGAAAAAAATATATATGTATAATTTAATCACTTTTCTGTACACCTGAAACTTTTTTTTTGAGGTACACGGCCCCCCCCACTGCTACGGCCTCTCCCACTGTGGAGCACAGGCTCTGGACACGCAGGCCCAGTGGCCATGGTCCATGGGCCCAGCCACTCCATGGCACATGGAATCCCCCCGTACCGGGGCACGAACCCATGTCCCCTGCATCGGCAGGCGGACTCCCAACCACTGGGCCACCAGGGAAGCCCCATCTGAAACATTTTAAATCAACTATACTTCAATTTAAATATATATATAGATATATAGTTGTGAAGCAAATTTAGCTATATTAATATTAATGAGTTATGCAGATGAACAAGGTGAACATGAGGTTGATTTGGTCATTGGAACATCCTGATAATTGATGGCTGAATTTTGAGATTGTCTTTCACTCTTATTCCAGAATAAATTTTTGTGATAATGATAAATTATGTATTTATGTTTGATGTAGAATTATTTCTAAGAAGGAAAAGTAATTTAATATATTTTCTAAAAAGGGCAAAAAGTTTCGATATATTTGTAACTTTTCTTTTTCACAAAACAAAGGAATCTGCTAGAGTTTGGAATTGGAAGATGCCCTTCAGTTTAGTTAATCAACTCTATCAATTTTATAGATGATAATATTTATTTTTAGTAAGAAAATGAAAATTCCCAGATTACAGTCCTATAAGCTGCCAAAAGTAAACAAGAAAATATTAAAATAGTTTAACATTTCTCAAATAATTAAAGTATTATGAATTTTCATAATTAAAAAAATAATTTAAAGCTCTAGGAACTAGCATCTCTTTTTAAAATAATAAGGCAATGGAAGATCTTTGATGATACTTCAACTTGTTTGGGAAAAAAGTAGAAAGCATAAAGCTCAGGAAATGATGACTGGCATCAGAAATGTTTAATATCCTTTTTGTGGGCAGTACAATGGAAAACATTTTTCAGGAGTTTCTGTGCGGGAGAGGAAGGTTTTGTTTTTTTGTTTTTGTTTGTTTGTTTGTTTTTTTTAATGTAAAATGCAAATATTTGTCAGCAGCTACTAGGGTGCAGAAAAGAGGAAGCAAATTAGGGAGTTCTTTTTATCACTGGGAAGTAAGAAACAATATATGTTTACTGCTAACAATAATCAAATTAAAACTTTGTATCTCACTACAAACCATTTATCTACACCATAATAAATATCTTGTGGTAGGCTGACCATTTTTAAGGTAAGAATAAAAAGTCTTTTTCATTGATCTTTCATAATTATCATGTATATAATTTGAATTTCCAAAATCTTGAGACAGCTTACAAACAAAATAAGTCAATGTTATAGAAGTGACTATATTTTGGAGGATTCAAAAACAAGTTTTATAGAAAAATCAAATGTAATTTCAATCATATGCACAATAAAATATTAAATAAAGTTTGAGTTAGTACTATGACTTGTGTTTTTGATGGGAAAAAGAGTTGGTTTAACATGTTTCCTTAATTACTAACTTTCTTAGTATTTGCCATGAGAATATAACTATCAAATTAAATCAAGTTCTGTTTGTTTTTTACTTTGTTGGGCACATTCAATTTAAGTCTGTTAGAGAAACTAAGAAATGCTTCTAAACAGATGTCAGTGAAGTAAAAAGAGTAGTTAACCCTGATTTATGTACTCATTACAAATCCAGCACATAGCAATTAAATGTTATTTTACATTTTAAATATATGAATAAAACAACGAGAATTGCCAAGTTTACATGATGACTCTATTACAGAGAGTTTACCACCTTAATTATAAGTTAATAGGCTCTTTTGTCAATGTTTAAACATTTAGTGACCACAACAGAAATTCAGTAAGTAATCAGGTGTTCATTAGTAATTTCAGCTTAGCAAAGGCCCACATGTAATTCTAACCTTTGGTTTCTCCCCACGAAGCCTCACTGATTGTTAGAACAATGGCATGGCTATTAATTGTCATATACCACCAAAAGGCTTCTCTAATTATGTGTACACTAGATATGAACTGAGAAAGTTTTGTGGCTTTAAAACCTAGTTTAAAAAATAATAATAATGATAAAAATCTTAACAGGGAATATTTTACGTAGTGTAGAATCATACTCAAATTCCTTTTGGTGTATTTTCCTGTGATTTGAGGAGTCACGGTACATGCAGATAGTAGTAAAATCATTTAAAGAAAATTAATGAAGCTTTTATATTACACACCATACTTTAAAACTAGCAGCCAAAGCAGATGTTTCAAGTATTAAAAAAAGAGTCACTGTGGATTTTTCTCATCTCAAACAGCTCAATAGTACCTTCTCAAGGGACAGCTAAATTCATTTATGCTCATTTATGCTAAATTAATTATTTGTCTACTATGCAGTGAGTCACAAATGTTATAAGCAAATGATAAAACACTATTTATTTCATAGGCATGCATCTCAAGAAAGGTATCACACATTCATTCCCAGTTTGTATAGGAAAGCATTTCTGTCTAATCTCCAATCTGGTTTCCACCCAGAGTAAAGTCTGTCAGGCATTTACAAGTAATAAGTATGAAGTGTAGAAAATGCACTTGTAAGATGTGGCTATGTTTACACGAGCAATAAAATAAATTTGATAGGTCTGGATAAAAGTGTAAACTCTAGAAAAACAAGCAGTTTTACTGTTACTTCTCAACAAGTAAGCAGTTTTCCTGTGTCTGGATTAGGAAAGGAAGTAAGGATTGTAATCGTTATCTATCAAACTTAAATTAATAAATTATCTTTGTGGTAAAGAATAGTGCTATGTTATTCACTGAACTGAGCAAAGAACATGCTGAATTAGAAAGTAGAGATACTTCTTTTTAAAATGGTGATTACTTTCCATGTCTAGTCTTATTCAAATAACCAGTTCATATTGGAACTAAGGTTTCTCTTGTTTAAAAAAATACATATTCTTATATATTTAGAGAATGTCCCTGTTTTTCAAAGTATGTATATAAAATTATTAAATATAACTATAATTTGTTTAGTGTCTATTATGAGGAGAAAACCTTGTTAGGCCCCTTGGTAGATCGTATATTATTTCTGATTCTCACAGCCGTACTTCAAGATACATCTTATGATCTCCATTTTCTAGATGAGAAAACAGATTTTGAGAGGTTAAAGCACTTATTTGAGGTCCAACAGCTATTTTGTTCCTAATATTAGAGTTAAACCTAGATCTGGATTGCTCCAAGCCCTTATATATTCATCTGTACCATTTTTTCTCAAGAGCTTTAATCATCCTGTGCACTATCATCACAATATTTGTCTTATCTGCAGACAATATGCACTATTATCTTTTTAACATTTTAAAATTAACCTTAAAATTTTGGGTGTATATTAGAGATTTGGAATTAGAAATTATCTACAAATATAACAATTGATGCCACAGAGTGTATAAGTGTCTGTGATGACTAAGGGAAAGTACAGAGTAGGAGGATTTAGGAAGGCTAAGAGTAAATCTTGGTAAATGTTCACTTTTAGGGGATGAAAAGATAAAACATAGATTTTATGAGAGTTTATACAAAATTAGAAGAAAATTTTCAGTGGAATCACATGCAATATAAGCTTCTTATGAAAAAATAACTGCACAAAAGCCACAGGTTTAGTCATTAGGTGATTATTGGTGAATTTATTTGTAGAATAGGGGTAAATCAAATTTTAAAGAATTAAAGTATGAGTTGGTGGTGGTGATAGGCACTATTGACTCACCGTTTAAGAAATTTGAATACTATATCCACCAAAATATTCTTGATACAGATGAGATGGAACATGTTCAGAAATTGAGAGCAAGAAATGAGTGGAGAGAGATTTAAGATATAAAGGAAAGAAAAATGTTGGAGAAAAGTTGCAGAAGGAAAATATGTAGATAATAGAATAAAGGGTGCAAGTAGGAGTTTAAGCAGAGAAGATGATACATTTTACTTTATAACAGGAAAAATATGGGTAAAAATGGAAATCTTAAGGTAGAGAAAAATGAAGATTTGCAGTGTTTTGATCTCATCAGTAAAGAGAGGCATCTGCTGAAAATAAAATGTGATGGTGAGTTTGGGGGTTTGAAGAGTGGAAAATGTTTGAATATATGTTTTGTGAAGTGTAATAGGATGTCAACACTGATAAATAAAAGGATTGCCAAAGAACAGGGATGGTTCAGGTGACATTAGATAACATAAATCTGCAGTGGATCCAATTGGCACAGTTTCATAAATTTTTGTAGCAATGCTTCACCGTTCCGAAGTGGGAGCAGAGAAAGCAGAGTGGAAGTTCACTCAAGGTTAAGAAATGACATGTCATGAACAATAAAAGATCAAGAGGATACTACTAAAAAGAGAATCACTAAAATAATTGGCCATGTTCATGTGAATCAGATGATAGAAATTCATTTGGGACTATTGTGAGAGGGCTAAATATTTCATCAAAACGTGAGCCAAAATATCTCAGTGAGAGTGGAGAAATGAAGACTGCTCAGTGGGAATGGGATGCAAAGAGGGAATTTCAGAACTTAAGATATCAGAGAAGAATATGTCTAACTAATGAGGGTAGAAAATATGGCCTGGTTGTGGGTGGTCAAAGTGAAGTAGAGGTAACAGTCATTGAAGATCAGAAACTTAAGAAATCATGATGCTATAAAAAATCAACATTGTGCTGGAAAAGAATCACAAAGCTTTCAAATTCTTGATTCCCTTTTGTCTACGCCTTTGACCATAAGAAAAATTTTTTTTCCTCTGGAGAGATAGGTTGACCTTGAATATTATGTTAGAGATGTTATTTACGACAAAATTCAAACATATCCAATTATAAAAATATATAAAATTTCTTATGCTATATATCTTTATGGTAATAACCATTATACTCATATGGAAGATAGTCCCTGCCCTCAAGAAAACCTATGATCTTGTAGGGATGATATATAGTCAACCACAACATACAAATATTGTATGTATTTTTTCATAAATTTTATGTTTGCAATTTTATAGCGTCTTAAAACATACTTATTTTGTGGAATCTTCAGCAGCCCTTTTACTTGTTTGCTTTATAAGATACACTTGAAACCTTACTTTGTATGTAACATAAATATTTACTTCCAAAATTTCAGTCAGACCTTATTATTGTCTGTTAACATTTAGTACACCTGCCAGAGCTGTTACTATTATAAGTTTCTGAAAAGTGGCACTAACATGCTTTATCTAAGAGTACTCACTACTTTAAAATTAGGGACAGTTTAAATTTGGGGACAAAGAATATAAATTTATTTCAAACAAGTGATAAACTACACATGTATAGAGGGAATAAAATTTGAAAATCTAATCTTCCATTCTAGAATTTCCCAACTGCACAAACCTGTTCTTTTTATTAAAATGTTTTAAAGGATTCAGAAAACTGAAGCACCTGATTTTCTTTTAAAATGGAATCACTCAGGCTACTTGAATATGTGACTTAGCAGTGATTTGGGATCTCTGTCATTAATAGAAAGTTTTGCTTCTTTTTGCTAAGGGTTGAGGATTTGAAGCATAATAGCTGTTTAGAATTTATAACGGTCTCATTTCCAAGGAATACTGAATAGTAATGCATAATTCACCAAATCTGAACGTGCACAGTCATAAGCAAATTTCAAAAAATACTCGATCTTTCAAAATAAAATTCCTCAGTTATGTATCAAAATCAGTTAGGAAACTTTTGAAAATATATATTACAGGACTTTATCCCACACCTACTGAAGTCAGGAGCCCAAGATACGTAGCTCTAAATATCTATTTTAATAAGCCCTCTTCCTATTGATTTTGATGCCATACAGGGACTGGTGTTTTGGAATTACTGTTCTGGAGAAATTATCCAAAATTTGATTTATTTTAAATATAATATTTTCACAGTCATTTACTGAAAATTATATTTCACCACAGCCATTGTTTTTGAGCAGTAGTTTTTTTTTCTTCTTAGAATCATAAGATCATATAAGTTAAAACTTAAATATCAATTAGAGATCTATGGTAAAACCTCCATCCTAGTGTAGCAATAATCCTTTCCACAATATCCCTGGTCATTTACTATCTGCTTGCAAACTTCCAGCATTGACTGGGGAAGGCCATCCATGCCCTAACATACATTATTTTTTAAATAACAGATTTACTGAGATATAATCCATATAACATAAAATTCCCTTTTTCAAAAATATAAAATTCAGTGGTCTTTAGTATATTCACAGAGCTGTTCAACCATCACTACTATCAAATCTTTTTTTTTTAAACATCTTTATTGGAGTACAATTGTGTTACAATGGTGTGTTAGTTTCTGCTTTATAACAAAGTGAACCAGTTATACATATACATATGTTCCCATATCTCTTCCCTCTTGTGTCTCCCTCCCTCCAGCCTCCCTATCCCACCCCTCTAGGTGGTCACAAAGAAGCAAGATGATCTCCCTGTGCTATGCAGCTGCTTCCCACTAGTTATCTATTTTACGTTTGGTAATGTATATATGTCCATGCCACTCTCTCACTTTCTCACAGCTTACCCTTTCCCCTCCCCAATCCTCAAGTCAATTCTCTAGTAGGTCTGTGCCTTTATTCCCGTCTTACCCCTAGGTTCTTCATGACATTGTTATTTTTTCTTCTTAGATTCCATATATATGTGTTAGCATAGGGTATTTGTTTTTCTCTTTCTGATTTACTTCACTCTGTATGACAAACTCTAGGTCCATCCACTTCACTACAAAAAACTCAATTTTGTTTCTTTTTATGGCTGAGTAATATTCCATTGTATATATGTGCCACATCTTCTTTATCCATTCATTCGATGATGGACACTGAGGTTGCTTCCATCTCCTGGCTATTGTAAATAGAGCTGCAATGAATATTTTGCTACATGACTCTTTTTGAATTATGGTTTTCTCAGGATTTATGCCCAGGAGTGGGATTGCTGGGTCGTATGGTAGTTCTATTTGTAGTTTTTTAATGAACATCCATACTGTTCTCCATAGTGGCTGTCCTAATTCACATTCCCACCAGCAGTGCAAGAGTGTTCCCTTTTTCCCACACCCTCTCCAGCATTTATTGTTTCTAGATATTTTGATGATGGCCATTCTGACTGGTGTGAGATGATATCTCATTGTAGTTTTGATTTGCATTTCTCTAATGATTAATGATTTTGATCAGTCTTCATGTGTTTGTTGGCAATCTGTGTATCTTCTTTGGAGAAATGTCTATCTAGGTCTTCTGCCCATTTCTGGATTGGGTTGTTTGTTTTTTTGTTATTGAGCTGCATGAGCTGCTTGTAAATTTTGGAGATTAATCCTTTGTCAGTAGCTTCATTTGCAAATGTTTTCTCCCATTCTGAGGGTTGTCTTTTGTTCTTGTTTATGGTTTCCTTAGCTGTGCACAAGCTTTTAAGTTTCATTAGGTCCCATTTGTTCATTTTTGTTTTTATTTCCTTTTCTCTAGGAGGTGGGAGTATGGAAATGCAAAAGACCCTGAATAGCCAAAGCAATCTTGAGAACGAAAAGTGGAGCTGGAGGAATCAGGCTCTGTGACTTCAGACTATATTACAAAGCTACAGTAATCAAGAGAGTATGGTAATGGCACAAAAACAGAAATATAGACCTATCTATATAGGATAGAAAGCCCAGAAATAAACCCACGCACATATGGTCACCTTTTCTTTGATAAAGGAGGCAAGAATATACAGTGGAGAAAAGACAGCCTCTTCAATAAGTGGTGCTGGGAAAACTGTACAGGTACATGTAAAAGTATGAGATTAGAACACTCCCTAACACCATACACAAAAGTAAGCTCAAAATGGATTAAAGATCTATATGTAAGGCCAGAAACTATCAAACTCTTAGAGGAAAACATAGGCAGAACACTCGATGACATAAATTACTATCAAATCTTAGAACATTTTCATCAACCCCTCAAAAAATCCACTAACAATCACTCCCCTATTTCTTCTCCTTCTTATTCTTAGGCAGTCACTGATCTACTCTCTGTCTCTATAAATTTTCCCATCAAGGACATTTCATATACTATTTTGTATATAGCAGTTAGTATCTCTTAATCCAATACCCCTAACTTGCCCCTCTCCCCACTGAAAGCCACTAATTTGTCACCTGTATCTGTGTGTCTGTTTCTGTTTTGCTATATACATTCATTTGTACTATATTTTAGATTCCACATATAATTGACATCATACTGTATTTGTATGATATTTCACTAAGTATAATATTCTCTAGACCAATCCAAGTTGCTGCAATTGGCAGAATGTCATTATTTTTTGGTCTGAGTAATATTCCACTGTGTATATGTATGTATGTATATGTGTGTATATATATATATATATATATATATATATATATATATTCTTTATCCATTCATCTGTTGAAGGGCTCTTGGGTTGCTTCCATATCTTAGCAATTGTAAAGAGTACAGCTATGAACACTAGGGTGCATGGAACTTTTCGTCTTGTTCAGATATATACCCAGGAACAGATTTGCTGGGTCATATGGTAGTTATTTTTAGTTTATGAGTAAATTCTATACTGTTTTCAATGCTGGCCTCACCAATTTACTTTCCCAGCAACAGTACACAAGTGTTCCCTTTTCTCCACATCCTCCACAATGTTGTTACTTGTAGACTTTTTGATGGTAACCAACTTGCAGGTGTGAAATAATATCTCATTGATGTTTTGATCTATATTTCTCTGATAATTAGTGATATTGAGCATATTTTCATGTGACTGTTAACCATCTGCTTGTCTTTTTTGGAAAAATGTCTTTTCAGGTGTTCTACCCATATTTTGATTAGGTTGTTTCTCCTTTTGTTATTGAGGTGTGTAAGTTGTGCATGTATTTTGGATATTAAACCCTTTATTGTCATATCACTTGCAAATGTTTTCTCTCATTTCATAGATTATCTTTTTGTTTTGTCCATGGTTTCCTTTGCAGTGGAAAACATTTTAAGTTTAATTAGATCTCATTTACTTATTTTTTATTTTACTTCTTTTGCCTTTGGAGACAGATCAAAAAAAAGAAAAAGAAAAAGAAAACATTGCTATGATTCATGTCAAAGCAGATTGTCCTTGTGTTTTATTCTAGGAGTTTTATGATTTCAGGTCTTACATTTAGGTCTTCAAACTTTTGAGTTTATTTTCACATATGGTGTGAGGGAATGTTCTAAAATCACTGTTTTACATGCAGCTGTCCATTTTTGCCAGCACCAATCACTGAAGAGACTATCTTTTCTCCACTGTATATCCTTGCCTTCTTTGTTGTAGATTAATTGATGATAGATGTGTGGGTTTATTTCTGGGAAGTCTATTCTGTTCCAATGGTCTGTGTGTCTGTTTTTTGTTCCACTACCATGCAGTTTTGATTGTTGTAGCTTTGTAGTATAGTCTGAAGCTTGGACGGGTAATACCTCCAGCTTTCTTCCTTTTTCTCAACTGTTCATTGGCGATTTGGGGCTTTTGTGGTTACATATAAATTTTATAATTATTTGTTCTAGCTTTGTGAAAAGTGTCATGAGTATTTTGACAGAGATTGCATTAAATCTGTAGATTGCTTTAGGTAGTATGACCGTTTTAACAACATTATTTCTCCCAATCAAAGGGCATGGCATATATTTCCATTTCTTTGTATCATCTTCAATTTCCTTCATCAGTGTTTTATTGTTTTCTTAGTATAGGTCTTTCATCTCTTTGGTTAAGTTTATTCCTAGGGATTTTCTTTTGTTGTGACTTTAGGTTGGATTTTCTTTTTTATTTTTTAACTTTCTCTTACTGGTAGTTCATTGTTAGTGTGTAGACATGCAACAGATTTCTGTATATTAATCTTATATTCTGAAACCTTGTTGAATTCATTTATCAGTTCTAATAGTTTTTGGGTGGAGACTTTAGGGTTTTCTATAAAAAAAGTATCATATCATCTGCAAAATAGTGACAGTTTTACTTCTTCCCTTCCATTTGGATAGCTTTTTTTTTTTTTATTGGCTGATTGCTGTGGTTAGGACTTCCAATACTGTGTTAAATGGAAGTACATAGTGTGCATCCTTCTCTTTATCCTGAATTTAGAGGAAAGGCTTTTCAATGTTGAGTATGATGTTATCTGTGGATTTGTCATAAATAGCCTTTATTATGTTTATGGGGTTCCTTCTCTACTCGCTTTAATGAGAATTTTTATCATGAATGGATGTTGAATTTAGTCAAATGTTATTTCTGCATCTATTGAAATGATCATGTGATTTTTGCCTTTCCTTTTTATTCTGGTCTGTTATTTTGGTTGATTTGAGAATGTTGAACCATCCTTTTGCCATGAAATAACTCAAACCTGATAATTCTGTATGATAATTTTTATATATTGTTGGATTCATTTTGCTATTATTTTGATGAGGATTATTGCATTTATTTATCAAAGATATTGGCCTGTTTTTTTTTTTGTAGTGTCTTTGTCTGGTTTTGTTATCAGGGAACTAGTGTCATCATAGAATAAATTTGTGAGTTTTCCATCCTCTTTAATTTTTTGGAATAGTTTGTGAAGAAGAGGTATTATTTCTTCTTTATATGTTTGGCATAATTTTCCTTTGAGGTTGTCCAGTCCTGGACTTTTATTTTCTTGGAGTTTATTCATTATAAATTCAAGTTCACTTCTAGTGATTGGTCTGTTCAAATTGTCTGTTTCCTCTTAATTCAGTCTTGGCCAGTTGCATGTTTCTAGAAATTTGTTCATTTCATCCTTGTTGTCCAATTCATTGCCATATAACTCTTTGTATCTCTAGGGTATCAGTTGTTATTTCTTCTCTTTCTTTTCATATTTTGTTTATTTGAGTCATCTCTATTTTCTTCTTGGTTAGCTAGGCTAGAAGTTTAACAATTTTGTTTATCTTTTTTAAAAAATCAGCTCTTGGAAATACAAATCAAAACTACAGTGAGATATCACCTCATTCCAGTCAGAATAACAATCATCAAAATGCCTACAAATGATAAATGCTGGAGAGGGTGTGAAGAAAAGGGAAGTCTCTTATACTGTTGCTGCAAATATAAATTGGTACATCCACTATGGAGAACAGTATGGAGGTTCCTTAAAAAATTAAGAATAGAGCTACCATATGATCCAGCAATCCCACTCCTGGGTATATATCTGGAGAAAACCATGGTCCAAAAGGTTGCATGCACCCTGATGTTCATATTATCATTGTTTACAATAGCCAAGACATGAAAACAACCTAAATGTCCATTGACAGATGAATGGATAAAGATGTGGTACATATATACAATGAAATATTACTCAGCCATTAAAGAATGAAATAATTTCATTTGCAGCAACATGGATGGATCTGGAGATTATCATACTAAGTGAAGTAAGACAGACAGAGAAATACAAATATCATATGATATCATTTATATGCAGAATCTAAAAAGAATGACACAAATGAACTTATTTACAAAACAGAAGCACTCACAGACTTAGAGAATGTACTTATGGCGACCACGGGGAAAGGGTTGGGGGAGAAGATAGATTGGGAGTTTGGAATTGACATGTACACACTACTATATTTAAAATAGATAACCAACAAGGATCTACTGTATAGCAGATGGAACTCACCTCAATATTCTGTTATAACCTAAATGGGAAAATAATTTGAAAAAGAATGGATACTTGTATGGATATAACTGAATCACTTTGCTGTACCCCTGTAACTAACACATCATTGATAATCAACTATACTCCAATATAAAATTAAAAATTAAAAATAAAGTAGAGTTAAAAACAAACAAACAAAAGAACAGCTCTTGGTTTCGTTGATCTTTTCTATTATTTTTTTATCTCTATCTTATTTTCTCTGATCTTTATTCTTTCCATTCTTCTGCTGACTTTGGGCTTTAATAGTTCTTCTATTTCTAATTATTTTAGCTGGTAGGCTAGGTATTTTTTTGAGATTTTTCTTGTTTCTTGAGGAAGGACTGTAATGCTGTAAATGTCCCTCTCATACTGCTTTTGCTGCATCCCATAGATCTTGGAGTGTTGTGTTTCCATTTTCATTTGTCTCAAGGTATTTTCTACTTTCTTCTTTTATTTCTTTCTTGATCCATTGGTTGTTTAGTTGTATGTTGTTTAGTATGCACATGCTTGTTTTTTTCCATTTGTCTTTATGTAATGGATTTTTAGTTTCATAAAGTTATGGTCAGAAAAAAAATGCTTAATGAAATTTCCATGCTCTTCAACTTTTTGAGGCTCATTTTGTGGTCTAGCATGTGATCAATCCTGGAGAGTGTTCCATGTGCAATTGAAAAGAATGTTTATTCTGCTGTTTTTGGATGGAATGTCCTGTAGATACCTATCATGTCCTAGTGGTCTATTGTGTAATTTAAGACCACTGGTTGCCTTGTTTATTTTTTCTCAGTTTATCTGTCCATTGATGTGTGTGTTAAAGTCCCCTACAATTATTGTCAACTTTTCTGTTATGCCCTGTTACTATTTGCTTTATATATATAGGTGCTCCTATATTGGTTACATATATGTTAATGAGTATAATGTCCTCTTCTTGTATTGATTCCTTTATCACTATATACTGCTCTTCTTTTTCTTTTGCTATAGCCTTTTTTTTTGAAGTCTATTTTGTGCGATATGAGTATTGCTACCTCAGCTTTCTTGTCATTTCCTTTGGTATGAAATATCTTTTTCCAGCCCCTCACTTTCAGTCTGTGTGTCTTTAGCTCTGAAGTGAGTCTCTTGTATGCAGCTTATTAAAGGGCCTTCTTCGTTAATCCAATCTGTCACCTTTGTCTTTTGATTGGAGCACTTTGCTCATGATATTTAAAATAATTACCAATAAGTATGTACATTTGCCATATTTTTACTTGTTTTTCAGGTGCTTTTGTAGTTCTTATCTGTTGATTTCTTGTTCTTTTTCTTTCTTCCCTTGTGGTTTGATGATTTTCTTTAATTAGTATGCCTGCATTCTTCTGTTTGTAATTTTTGTGTATCTGTTTTAGGTTTTTGTTCTGTGGCTACCATGGGGTTCACATTTGTTGACCTATTATTATATCTGCATATTTTAAACTGACAATCATTTAATTTAAAACTCATTCTAAAAGTTCTACATTTTTTATTCCCCTCTCTCACATTTTGTTTTTTGAGTTCATACTTTGCATCTTCATGCTCATCTCTTAACTGTTTCTTGCAGTTATAGTTGCTTTTACAATTTTTTGTCTTATAATCTATGTATTGGCCTATATAAGTGCTCAATACTCAGTTCTTACTATATATTTGTCTTTTCTAGTGGGATTTTCCCATTACTATAGATTCTTACTTAATTTCCATTTAGAGAAGACACTTCAACATTTTTTTAGGGTAGTTTTAGTATTGCTGAACTCTCAGGTTTTGCTTGTCTGAGAATTTCTTTACTTCTTCTATTCTAAATGATAATTTTGATGGGTAGAGTATGCTAGGTTTATGAATTTTACCTTTCAGAACTTTGAAAATATCATGTGACTCCCTTCTGGCCTGCAAAGTTTCTGCAGAGAAAACAGCTGATAGCCTTATGGGGATTCTCTTCTATATGACTCTTCGTTTTTCTCTTGCTGCCTTTAGAATTCTCTTTACTTTTGCCATTTTAATTGTGATATATCTTGATGTGGATCTGTTTCAATTCATTTTGTTTGGAACTATCAGTGCTTCCTATACCTGGATATTTCTTTCTTTCTTCAGGTTTGGGAAATTTTCAGCCATAATTTCCTCAAATACATTTTTGATCCCCTGCTATTTCTCTTCTCCGTCTGGGACCCTATAATGGGAATGTTGGTACACTTAATGCTATCCCATATATCTCTTAAATTTCTTTCAATTTTTAAAATTTGTTTTTCTTTCTGCTGTTCTGATTGGGTGATTTCCATTATACTACTTTCCAGATCATTTATACAGTCTTCTGTATTACTTAGTCTACTATCCATCACTTCTAGTGTGTTTTTTATGTCACCTATTGAATTCTTTATTTCTGATTGGGTATTTTTTATACTTCTTAGTTTCTTGTTAAAATGTTTACTGTTTACATCAATTATTTTCCCTAATTGAGTTAACATTATTTTTTTTTTTTGAGGTACGCGGGCCTCTTACTGTCGTGGCCTCTCCCGTTGCGGAGCACAGGCTCCGGATGCGCAGGCTCAGTGGCCATGGCTCACGGACCCAGCCTCTCCATGGCATGTGGGATCTTCCCGGACCGGGGCACGAACTCGTGTCCCCTGCATCGGCAGGCGGACTCTCAATCACTGCGCCACCAGGGAAGTCCCAAGAGTTAACATTTTTATTGCCAAAGTTTCAAATTATTTATCTGATAAATTGTTTATTTCTGTTTCATTATTTATATTTTTCAGGGATTTTGTCTTGCTATTTCAACTGAGAGTAGTTACTTTGGCTTTCCATTTTGATTAATTTTCTTTGAAAAAAAGTGGTCTTGAAGGGGTGTTCTTATGAGTGAGCATCCCTATACAGAGTGTGTGTGTCCAATGGTGAGAGAGCTAGATATGACATGGTTGCATGTCACATCTTTCAAAGTGTCCTGGCTGCCCTCTCCTTGGTGTGGGGGTGGGGCTGGAGATCGAGGGGCTAGAGTTGGCTCTGGGTGTGAGGTGGGAATTCCCCTCTGCTCAGTGGCTGTCACTGCCCTATCAGAGCCAAGGTCTGATCCTATGTTGCTGGAGAAGAAGCCCAGAGGGTCAGGATCAATTTGGCTCTGCTTCCTTTAAGTGCGTGTTTTTCCTTCTCCCTCACTGTGACCCTTGCCCCAGAGGAGGGAAGTGCTGAGGTAACTGGTGCTTGTGCACAGACAAATGTCTAATGTGCTGCCTGTGTAGGTACCAGTATCTCCACTCAGGCACAGCCTCAGGTGCAAGTCTCCTTTGTTCCTAACTGCATATCACTGCCCTTAGTCTCTGCCACCCCTGCCCTGTTATGGAATTGTTCCAGAAGACTTGTAGGGGTTCATGTGGACTCCTGGCATGTATTGTGATGTGAGCTGTGATGGAACAACCACCATCAGAGATCTGGGCAGCTTCTGAGGCATCCCTTGAGTAAGCACCAACAATGGCTTCTACCACTTCACACAGGCCCCACTGCAGGACTTGGTCACCTCTGCATCCTACTTTTGAGTCTTTTTCACAGTTATGGATGCCCCAGATCCAGTGCCACAGTGTGGTGTGGAGTGAGTGAGGCCAAAGTGTTCACTCAGTTCAGGCTCAGGCACTCAGTGAGAAGGTTGCAGGAAACCCAGCTGTCCTTAGAACAAACCACTATTTTCCCTGCTTCAGGGGCTATCCACTGCCATGTGCTCCTCATAAGTGGAGTGCAGGCTTCCCATAGCTGTTCTGTCTGTTCCAGTTGTCCTCCAACCAGGTAAGGGGGTTTGTCTCCCCCATGTAGGACCTCAGGACATGGGCATCTCATTTGTGGCTCAAACCACTCACTCCCCAGGGTGAGTGTTGACCTGTGAGTGTTCAATCTCCTTTCCCTCTCAGTTCCCTTCCAGGTGCACAGATCCCAACCAGATCACTCTCCTTCCCTTCCTACATGATGAAGAGTATATCATTCTTATAGCCTTGGTTGTACAAGAGTCCTTCTGCCAGTTTCCAGTTAGTTATAAGTGAGAATTTATTCCACATGTAGATGTATATTTGATGTGTTCATGTGGGAAGGTGAGCTCCATGTCCTCTTACTCTGCCATCTTGATCTCCTCCTTCTATGAATTGTTTACTTATGGTATTTTTCCATTACATATTTTTTTTAAATCACAGCTGATTGCAGGTAACTGAAATTGCAGAAAGTGAAACCACAGATAAGGGGGGAAAACTGTAATCCTATAAATATTTATGTATAAGTTTTGTGAGTGCACATGTTTTCGATTCTTTTGGGCATATACCTAAGAGTGGAATTGCTGGTTCATCTGGTAACTTTATATGTTTAACTTTTTGGGGAACAGCCATACTATTTTCCAAAGTAGTTGTACCACTTACAATCCCAACAATATTGTATGAGGGGTCCAGTCTCTCAACATCCTTCCTTATTGTTTGTCTTTTATCTCACACATTCTAGTCATTGTGGTATCTCACTGTGGTTTTGATTTATATTTCTCTCATGGGTAAAGATGTAAAGCTTGTTTTCATGTTTTAAGAGTTCTTCATATATTGTGATACAAATCCCTTATAAAATATGATTTGGAAATATATTGTCCTGTTCATCATCTTGTCTTTTTACACTTTGGATGGTATTATTTGCAGCACAAACGTTTTTAATTTTGGTGAAGTCCAATTTATCCATTTTTTCTATTTGTTGCTCCTTTTTTGGTGTTATATATAAGACAATATTGTCTGTTCCAAAGCCATGAAGATTTATTCCTATGTTTTCTTCTAATAGTTTTATAATTTTTACGTTTACATGTATGTCTATAATCCATTTTGAGTCAATTTTTATATATGTTGTACAAAATGACTATACTTTATAAAATGCTCCCTTATAATAAGCCTACATTTGCTTGTGGTATCTATTCTCTTCAGTCTTAGAGATTTCCGCTAAAATGGAAGGAAACTAAGTGTATTCTGTTATCAACATATGAACCATCAAATACTTGAATTCAACTCTCATGACTCCTACTACCCGTTCAAAGACTATATCTCTCCAAATTTAAGGTTTCTGGCTTCATCAGTCATTCTTTAATGTCAATACTTTATATCTATCAGTGGAGACTAAGATGGCACAAACTTATTTGAAAATGACCTACTACTACTGACTCACTCAACTAAACTTCCAGGCCCTAGGCAGTTAACAATATTTTATAAAACATTATATCATATTTAAGCAATGTTTGGCAAACGAAGGAATGAAAACCTCCTGCAAAATCCTCTCATTTCATTTCAAATGTTTTCCATGTTCTCTTACAGCCTATTCTTGTGTACGTACATTTTACACATGAAATCACAGTGTACGTTCAATTTTGTACACTACCCCTACACTAAATAAAACATTGTTATTGTGAAACACTTGATATACTGCAAGAATCTCCTAACTATAATCCTAGACCCAGCCTCATAGTCACTCCAATTAGCCTAGCATACTATCACCAGCTTACTATTACCTAAATGCTACATTATATCCATTAGTGCCTTGCTCAAAAGTCTTTGTGAGCCTTCTATAACTTTCAGAATAACATTCAAGCATGCAAGTAACAGACATATCTACATTCAAAATCCAGCTCTTCTCTTGAAAGTTCCTTAATTTGGGGCAAGTAACTCAGTCTTACTAAGCATCTGTTATCTCCACTATAAAATGGGTATAATAATACCTACCTTGGAAAGCTATTATGAAAAATAATAAGACAATTATCAGTGCTCAAAGAAAGGACAACAAGAGGAGGTACTATTCCATAATCTACCTTAGTGTTTGCAAATGCATGCCATTTGTGCCCCTGTTGTCACACTTCAGAACCCACCACAAACTTCTAATAACTGACTGCAGCACTTTTTACCATTCAGGACTAAATATAACCTCTCCAGTCTCAATCTATTGATAGGATTTATTGTGCAAGATATCATTTGCTCTTCGAGATCTTTCCCCAACCAATATTTCCTAGTTTTTCTTTCAATTTCCCCATGAAGGGAAGCTCTAATGAAATGAATCTACTTGCTAACACAAACATGTCACACAGATTTCAATTACTACGACATTACTTGAAACAATTTCTTCACCAAAAATATTTACTCACTTATTTTTGTGTTCATAAAAATTTTACACATATTTCAGGATCCTAATAAATTCTTCACCTATTTCATGAATCCTTTTTGAACCACCAGCAGATATTTTTTGTCTCCTTATTTTCAGTTTCTTTCGTTAGTCTATATTCTTATCACAGTCAATTTGCTATTCTGTTTTTTATTTAAATTTTATTGGGGTAGAGTTGATTTACAATGTGTTAGCTTCTGCTCTACAGCAAAGTGAATAATATATATATATACATATATGTATATATGTATATACATACATATATATATATATATATATATATATATATATATATATCCACTCTTCTTTACATTCTTTTTCAGTATAAGCCATTACAGAGTACTGAGTAGAGTTACCTGTGCTATACTCTAGGTCCTTATTAGTTATCTATTTTATATATAGTAGTATGCATGTGTCAATACCAATCTTCCAATTTATCCCTTCTGCTGCTTACCTCGTCATAACGATAAGTTTATTTTTTATAATTGTAACTCTATTACTGCTTTGTAGATAAGCTTATTTGTAGCCTGTTTTAGATTCCACATATAAGTGATATCATATATGTGTCTTTCTCTGTCTGACTTACTTCACTCTGTATGACAATCTCTCCTTCCAACCATGTTGCTGCAAATGGCATTATTCTGTTCTTTATTATGGCTGATTAATATTCCATTGTATATATGTAGATCTTCTTTATCTATTCCTCTGTTGATGAACATTTATATTGCATCCATGTCCTGGCTATTATAAATAGTGCTGCAAAGAACATTGGGGGTGCATGTATCTTTTTGAATTATGGTTTTCTCCAAATATATGCCCAGGAATGGGATTGCTGGATCATGTGGGAGCTCCATTTTTTGCTTCTGAAGGAAGCTTCCTACTGTTCTCCATAGTGGCTGCACCAGTTTACATTCCCACCAACAGTGTAGGGGGCTTCCCTTTACATCACACCTTCTCCAGCATTTATTGTTTGTAGAGTTTTTTGATGGCGGCCATTCTGACCAGTGTGAGGTGATACCTCATTGTAGATTTGATTTGCATTTCTCTAATAACTAGTGATGTTGAACATATTTTCATGTGCTTTATGGCTACCTGTATGGCTTCCTTGGAGAAATGTCTTTTTAGATCTTCCACCAATTTTTTGATTGGGTTGTTTGTGTGTTTTTTGATATGGAGCTGCATGTGTTGTTTGTATATTTTGGAGATTAATCATTTGTTAGTTGCACTATTTGAAAGTGTTCTCTTCCATTCTGAGGGGTTGCCTTTTTGTTTTGTTCATTGTTTCCTTTCTGTGCAAGAGCTTTTAAGTTTAATTAGGTCCCATTTCTTTATTTTTGTTTTTATTACAATAGGAGATGGATAAAAAAAGATCTTGCTGTGATTTATGTCAGAGACTGTTCTGCCTATGTTTTCTTGTAAGATTTTGTAGTGTCTGGCCTTACATTTAGGCTTTTAATCCATTTTGAGTATATTTTTGTGCATGGTGTTTGGGTGTGTTTTAAATTCATTCTTTTACATGTGGCTGTCCAATTTTCCCAGCACCACTTACTGAAGAGACTGTCTTTCTCCATTGTATATTCTTGCTTCCTTTGTCATAGATTAGATGACCATAGGTGTATGGATTTATCCCTTGAATTTCTATCCTGTCCCATTGATCTATATTTCTGTTTTTATGGCAGTACAATACTCTTTTGATGACTGTAACTTTGTAGTATAGTCTGAAGTCAGGGAGCCTGATTCCTCCAGCTACCTTTTTCTTTATCAAGATTGTTTTGGCTGAGAAAGACCTTCAAGATGGTGGAGGAGTAAGACGTTGAGATCAACTTCCTCCCCACAAACATATAAAAAATACATCTACATGTGGAACAACTCCTACAGAACACCTACTGAATGCTGGCAGAAGACCCCAGACTTCCCAAAAGGCAAGAAAATTCCCATGTACATCGGTAGGGCAAAAGAAAAAGTAGAGACAAAAGTATAGGGACAGGACCTGCCCCTCTGGGAGGGAGCTGTGAAGTAGGAAAAGCTTCCACACACTAGGAAATTCCATCACTGGTGGGGATGGGAGAGAGTAAGCTTCAAAGCCACAGAGGAGAGAACAGCAACAGGGGTGTAGAGGTCAAAGCAGAGAGATTCCCACACAGAGGATCAGCGCTGACCAGCACTCACCAGACTGAAATGCTTGTCTGCTCACCCACCAGGGTGGGTAGGGGCTGGGAGCTGAGTCTCTGGCTTTGGAGGTCGGATCCCAGGGAGAGGACTGGGGTTGCCTGCGTGAAGACAGCCTGAAGGGGGCTAGTGTGCCACAGCTGGCTGGGAGAGAGTCTGGGAGAAAGTCTGGACCTCCCAGAGAGGAAGAGACCACTGTTTCGGGGTGTGCGAGGAGAGGAGCTTCCTGCTGCATGTGCCCACCAATGGCAGAGCACTGCCTAAGTGAACTCCAGAGATGGGGGCAAGCTGCGGATATCCTCTCATACCACAGAAGTGGGCATGGACCACTAACGCTGCTGCTGCTGCCACCAAGAATCCTGTGTGCAAGTGGAGGTCACTACCCACACACCCCCGGTAGCCTATGCAGCATGCCACTGCCAGGGTCCTGTGATCCAGGGACAACTTCCTCAGGAGAACACATGGCACAACTCAGGCTGTTGCAACATCAAGCTAGCCACCACAGGCTCACCCTGCATTCCAGTTATGACTACCATACCCCTCCCTTTCCCCAGCCTGAGTGAGCAAGAGAGTTCTAGTCAGCCACTGCTTTAACTGCTTCCTGTCTGGGTGGGTAAAAATTGCCTGAGGGTGACCTACATGCAGAGGTGAGGTAAAAACCAAAGTTGAACTACAGAAGCTGTGTGAACAAAGAAGAGAAAGGGAACCTTCTCCATGCAGCCTCAGGAGCAGCAGATTAAATTCTCTCAATCAACTTGATAAATTCTGCAGCTGTGCAATGCCTGAATAGAAAACAAATGTTCCCAAAATTGAGGTGGTGGACTTTGGGAGCAACTGTAGACTTGGGGTTTGCTTTCTGCATCCAATTTGTTTTTGGTTTTGTTTATCTTAGTTTAGATTTTAGTGGTTGTTTTCATTGGTGGATTTGTTTATTGGTTTGGTTGCTCTCTTCCTTTTTTTTTTTTTTAATCTTTCTCCTCTTTTTCTGACTGTGTGTATATGTTTCTTTGTGTGATTTTGGCTGTATATTTATGATTTTACCATGTGTTTTGCGGTTCTATCTCTTAGGGTTTTTTTCTTCCTTTTCTTCCGAGCTGTGTATCTGGCAGGATCCTGTTCCTCTGGCCTGGTGTTGGGCCTGAGCCTCCGAGGTGGAAAGCCAAATCCAGGACACTGGACCACCAGAAACTTCCTGGCTCCATGTAATATTAAATGGCAAGAGCTCTCTGACACATCTCTGCCTCAACACTAAGATGCAACTCCACCCAAAGGCCAGCAAGTTCCAGTGCTAGACTCCCCATGCAAAACAAAGAGGAAGACAGGAACACAACCACATCCATTAACAGAGAGGCTGTATAAAGTCAGACTAAGTTCACAGACACCTGAAAACATACCAAAAAATGAGGCCCTGCCTACCAGAAGGACAAGATCCAGCCCCACCCAACAGAAAACAGGCACTAGGCCCCCAAACCAGGAATCTTAACAAGCCACTGAATCAACCTCACCCACTGGGGCAAACACCAAAAATAACAAGAACTACAAAACATGCAACCTGTGAAAAGGAGACCCCACACTGTAAGTTAAACAAAATGGGAAGACAGAGAAATATGCAGCAGATGAAGGAGCAAGGTAAAACCCCAACAGATCAAGCAAATGAAGAGGAAAATGGCAGTCTACCTGAAAAAGAATTCAGAGTAATGATAGTAAAGATGATCCAAACTCTCAGAAATAGAATGGAGAAAATATAACAAACATCTAACAAGGACCTAAAAGAAATAAAGGTTAAACAAACAATGATGAACAACACAATAAATGAAATTAAAAATATTCCAGAAGGAACCAATAGCAGAATAACTGAAGCAGAAGAACGGATAAGTGACCTGGAAGATAAAATAGTGGAAAAAACTGCCACAGAGCAGAATAAAGAAAAAAGTATGAAAAGAAGTGAGGACAGTCTCAGAGACTTCAGGGAAAACATTAAACAAACAAACATTTGAATTATAGGGCTCTCAGAAAAAGAGAAAAAGAAAGTGTCTGAAAGAATATTTGAAGAGATTGTATTCAAAAACTTCCCTAACATGGGAGAGGAAATAGTCAATCAAGTTCAGGAAGCAGAGAGTCCCATACAGGATAAATCCAAGGAGAAACATGCCAAGACACATATTAATCAAACTAATAAAAATTAAATACAAAGAAAAACTATTAAAAGCAGCAACAGAAAAGCAACAATTAACATACAAGGGAATCCCCATAAGGTTAACAGATGATCTTTCAGCAGAAACTCTGCAAGCCAGAAGGGAGTGGTAGGACATAGTTAAAGTGATGAAAGGGAAAAATCTACAACCAAGATTACTCTACCCAGCAAGGATCTCATTCAGATTCTATGGAGGAATTAAAACTTTTACAGACAAGCAAAAGCTAAGAGAATTCAGCATCACCAAACCAGATTTACAACAAATGCTAAAGGAACTTCTCTAAGTGGGAAACACAAGACAAGGGAAAGACCTATAAAAACACACCTAAAACAACTAAGAAAATGGTAATAGGAACATGCATATTGAAAATTACCTAAAATGTAAATGGATTAAATACTCCAACAAAAGACACAGATTGGCTGAATGGATACAAAAACAAGACCCTTATGTATGCTGTCTACAAGAGACCTACTTCAGACCAAGGGACACCTACAGACTGAAAATGAGGGGATGGAAAAATTTGTTCCATGCAAATGGAAATAAAAAGAAAGCTGGAGTAGCAATTCTCATATCAGACAAAATTAACTTTAAAATAAAGACTATTACAAGAGATAAAGAAAGAAATGACATAATGATCAAGGGATCAATCCATGAAGAAGATATAACAATTGTAAATATTTATTCACACAACACAGGAGCACCTCAATATATAAGGCAAATGCAAAGAGACATAGAAGGGGAAATTGACCAAAATACAAAAGTAGCAGGGGACTTTAACACCCCACTTTCACCAATGGACAGATCATCCAAAATGAATA
This sequence comes from Leucopleurus acutus, assembly GCF_964270905.1. Lineage (NCBI taxonomy): Eukaryota > Metazoa > Chordata > Mammalia > Artiodactyla > Delphinidae > Leucopleurus > Leucopleurus acutus. The sequence continues at coordinate 75,569,363 of NC_139148.1, forward strand.
TAAATAAGGAAACACAAGCTTTAAAAGACACATTAGAGAAGATGGACTTAATTGGTATATAGAGGACATTCCAACCAAACACAACAGAATACACTTTCTTCTCAGGTGCACATGGAATATTCTCCAAGATAAATCATATCTTGGATCACTAAACAAACCTCAGAAAACTTAAGAAAAGTGAAATCTTATTAAGTATCTTTTCCGACCACAATGCTTTGAGACTAGATATCAAGTAGAGGAAAAAAAAACACTGTATAAATTACAAACATATGGAGGCTAAACAATACACTTCTAAATAACCAAGAGATCACTGAAAGAATCAAAGAGGAATTCAAAATATACCTAGAAACAAATGACAATGAAAACACGACAACCCAAAAACTATGGGACATAGCAAAAGCAGTTCTAAGAGGGAAGTTTATAGGAAAAAATTCCTAACTCAAGAAAATTCTCAAAAAAACCAACCTAACATTACACCTAAACCAATTAGAGAAAGAAGAACAACAAGAAAGAAAAATTAGCAGAAGGAAATAAATCATAAAGATCAGATCAGAAATAAATGAAAAATAAATTAAGGAAACAATAGCAAAGATGAGTAAAACTAAAAGCAATTTCTTTGAGAAGATAAACAAAATTGATAAATCATTAGCCAGACTCATCAAGAAAAACGGGGAGCAGACTCAAATCAAAAGAATTAGAAATAAAAAAGGAGAAGTAACAACTGACACTGCAGATATACAAATGATCATGAGAGTCTACTGCCAGCTACTATATGCCAATAAAATGGACAACCTGGAAGAAATGGACAAATATTAAAAAAGTACAGTCTTCCAAGACTGAACCAGGAAGAAATAGAAAATATGAATAGACAAATCACAGTAATGAAAACGAAACTTTGATTAAAAATCTTACAACAAACAAAATCCTAGGACGAGATGGCTTCAGAGGTGAATTCTATCAAACAGTTAGAGAAAACACCTATCTTTCTCAAACTCTTCCAAAATATAGCAGAGGGGGGAAAGCTCCCAAACTCATTCTCTGAGGACACCATCACCCTGATGCCAAAAACAGACAAAGGTGTCACACACACAAAAAAGCTACAGGCCAATATCACTGATGAACATAGATTCAAAAATCCTCAACAAAATACTAGCAAACAGAATCCAACAGCACATTAAAAGGATCATACCCCATGATCAAATGAGGTTTATCCCAGGAATGCAAGGATTCTTCAATGTACAATAATCAATCACTGTGATAAACCATATTAACAAACTGAAGGAAAAAAACCATATGGTAATCTCAATAGATGCAGAAAATACTTTCAAAAACATTCAACACACCTTTATGTTAAAAACTCTCCCAAAAGTAGCATAGAAGGAACCTACCCCAAAATATTAAAAGCCATATATGACAAACCCACAGCCAACATCACTCTCAATGGTGAAAATTGAACCGTTTCTTCTAAGATCAGGAAAAAAACACAAGGGTGTCCACTCTCACCAATATTATTCAAAATAATTTTGGAAGTTTTATCCATGGCAATCAGAGAAGAAAAAGAAATTAAAGGAATCCATATCGGAAAAGAAGAAAAACTTTCACTTTTTGCAGATGACATGGTACAATACATAGAGAATCCTAAAGACGTTATGAGAAAATTTTGAGAGCTAATCAATGAATATGGTAAAGTAGCAGGACACAAAATTAATGCACAGAAATCTCTTGTATTCCTATACACTAATGATGAAAAATCTAGAAGGGAAATTAAGGAAACACTCCCATTTATCATTGCAACAAAAGGAATAAAATACCTAGGAATAAACCTAACTAAGAAGACAAAAGACCTGTATGAAGAAAACTATAAGACACAGATGAAAGAAACTAAAGATGATACAAACAGATGGAGAGATATGCCATGTTCTTGCATTGGTCTGACGTTGCATCTCACGTTGTGCATCTCACGTTGTGAAAATGACTATACTACCCAAAGCAATCTACAGATTCAATGCAAACCCTATCAAATTACCAATGACATTTTTCACAAAACTAGAACACAGTTTCCCAATTTGTGTGGAAACATAAAAGACCCTCAATAGCCAAAGCAATCTTGAAAAAGAAAAACGGAGCTGGAAGAATCAGGCTCCCTGACCTCAGACTATACTACAAAGCTACAATAATCAAGACAGTATCATACTGGCAAAAAACAGAACTATAAATCAATGGAAAGGAATAGAAAGCTGAGAGATAAACCAACATAAATATGGTCACCTTATCTTTGATAAAGGAGGCAAGAATATACAATGGAGAAAATACAGTCCCTTCAATAAGTGGTCCTGGGAAAACTGGACAGCTACATGTAAAAGAATGAAATTGGGACACTTCCTAACACCATACACAAAAATATACTCAAAATGTTTTAAAGCCTAAATGTAAGTCCAGACATATAATATTCTTAGAGGAAAACATAGTCAGAACACGTTGTGACATAAATCACAGCAAGATCCTTTATGAACCACCTCCTAGAGAAATGGAACTAAAACCAGAAATAAATAAATGGGACCTAATGAAACTTAAGAGATTTTTCACAGCAATGAAACCATAAACAAGATGAAAATACCACCCTCAGAATGGGAGAAAATATTTGCAAAGGAAGCAACTGACAAAGGATTAACCTCCAAAAGATGCAAACATCTCATGCAGCTCAATATCAAGTAAACAAACAACCCAATACAAAAATGGGTGGAAGACTAGGCATTTTTTTCAAAGAAGTCATATGAATTGCCAACAAATACATGAAAAGATGCTCAACATCACTAATTATTAGAGAAATGCCTATCAAAACCAAAATGAGGTATCACCTTACATGGGTCAGAATGGCCATAATCAAAAAATCTACAAATGATAAATGCTGGAGAGGGTATGGAGAAAAGGGGACCCTCTTGTACTGTTGGTGGGAATGTAAATTTATACAGCCACTATGGACAACAGTATGGAGGTTTCTTAAAATGCTAAAAATAGAACTACCATATGACCTAGCAATCCCACTACTGGGCATAAACCCTGAGAAAACCATAATTCAAAAGGATACATGTGGGCTTCCCTGGTGGCACAGTGGTTGAGAGTCCGCCTGCCGATGCAGGGGACACAGGTTCATGCCCTGGTCTGGGAATATCCCACATGCCGTGGAGCAGCTGGGCCTGTGAGCCATGGCCACTGAGTCTGTGGGTCGGGAGCCTGTGCTCCACAACAGGAGAGGCCACAACAGTGAGAGGTCCGTGTACCACAAAAAAAAAAAGGATACATGTACCACAGTGTTCATTGCAGCACGATTTACAATAGCCAGGACATGGTAGTATTGACAGATTAATGGATAAAGAAGATGTGGAATATTACTTATTCCATAAAAAGGAATATTGCTCAGCCATAAAAAGTAAAGAAACTGAGTTATTTGTTGTGAGGTGGATGGACTTAGTGTCTGCCATACAGAGTGAAATAAGTCAGAAAGATTAAAACAAATACTGTATGCTAACACATATACATGGAATATAGAAAAAAAAAGATTCTGATGAACCTAGGGGCAGAACAAGAATAAAGACACAGATGTAGAGAATGGACTTGAAGACATGTGGAGGGCCAAGAGTAAGCTGGGATGAAGTGAGAGAGTAGCATGGACATATATACACTACCATATGTAAAATAGATAGCTAGTGGGAAGCAGTGTTCTGTAGGAGTTGTTCCACATGTAGATGTATTTTTTATATGTTTGTGGGGAGGAAGTTGATCTCAACGTCTTACTCCTCCACCATCTTGAAGGTCTTTCTCAGCCAAAACAATCTTGATAAAGAAAAAGGTAGCTGGAGGAATCAGGCTCCCTGACTTCAGACTATACTACAAAGTTACAGTCATCAAAAGAGTATTGTACTGCCATAAAAACAGAAATATAGATCAATGGGACAGGATAGAAATTCAAGGGATAAATCCATACACCTATGGTCATCTAATCTATGACAAAGGAAGCAAGAATATACAATGGAGAAAGACAGTCTCTTCAGTAAGTGGTGCTGGGAAAATTGGACAGCCACATGTAAAAGAATGAATTTAAAACACACCCAAACACCATGCACAAAAATATACTCAAAATGGATTAAAAGCCTAAATGTAAGGCCAGACACTACAAAATCTTACAAGAAAACATAGGCAGAACAGTCTCTGACATAAATCACAGCAAGATCTTTTTTTATCCATCTCCTATTGTAATAAAAACAAAAATAAAGAAATGGGACCTAATTAAACTTAAAAGCTCTTGCACAGAAAGGAAACAATGAACAAAACAAAAAGGCAACCCCTCAGAATGGAAGAGAACACTTTCAAATAGTGCAACTAACAAATGATTAATCTCCAAAATATACAAACAACACATGCAGCTCCATATCAAAAAACACACAAACAACCCAATCAAAAAATTGGTGGAAGATCTAAAAAGACATTTCTCCAAGGAAGCCATACAGGTAGCCATAAAGCACATGAAAATATGTTCAACATCACTAGTTATTAGAGAAATGCAAATCAAATCTACAATGAGGTATCACCTCACACTGGTCAGAATGGCCGCCATCAAAAAACTCTACAAACAATAAATGCTGGAGAAGGTGTGATGTAAAGGGAAGCCCCCTACACTGTTGGTGGGAATGTAAACTGGTGCAGCCACTATGGAGAACAGTAGGAAGCTTCCTTCAGAAGCAAAAAATGGAGCTCCCACATGATCCAGCAATCCCATTCCTGGGCATATATTTGGAGAAAACCATAATTCAAAAAGATACATGCACCCCCAATGTTCTTTGCAGCACTATTTATAATAGCCAGGACATGGATGCAATATAAATGTTCATCAACAGAGGAATAGATAAAGAAGATCTACATATATACAATGGAATATTAATCAGCCATAATAAAGAACAGAATAATGCCATTTGCAGCAACATGGTTGGAAGGAGAGATTGTCATACAGAGTGAAGTAAGTCAGACAGAGAAAGACACATATATGATATCACTTATATGTGGAATCTAAAACAGGCTACAAATAAGCTTATCTACAAAGCAGTAATAGAGTTACAATTATAAAAAATAAACTTATCGTTATGACGAGGTAAGCAGCAGAAGGGATAAATTGGAAGATTGGTATTGACACATGCATACTACTATATATAAAATAGATAACTAATAAGGACCTAGAGTATAGCACAGGTAACTCTACTCAGTACTCTGTAATGGCTTATACTGAAAAAGAATGTAAAGAAGAGTGGATATATATATATATATATATATATATATATATATATATATATATGTATGTATATACATATATACATATATGTATATATATATATTATTCACTTTGCTGTAGAGCAGAAGCTAACACATTGTAAATCAACTCTACCCCAATAAAATTTAAATAAAAAACAGAATAGCAAATTGACTGTGATAAGAATATAGACTAACGAAAGAAACTGAAAATAAGGAGACAAAAAATATCTGCTGGTGGTTCAAAAAGGATTCATGAAATAGGTGAAGAATTTATTAGGATCCTGAAATATGTGTAAAATTTTTATGAACACAAAAATAAGTGAGTAAATATTTTTGGTGAAGAAATTGTTTCAAGTAATGTCGTAGTAATTGAAATCTGTGTGACATGTTTGTGTTAGCAAGTAGATTCATTTCATTAGAGCTTCCCTTCATGGGGAAATTGAAAGAAAAACTAGGAAATATTGGTTGGGGAAAGATCTCGAAGAGCAAATGATATCTTGCACAATAAATCCTATCAATAGATTGAGACTGGAGAGGTTATATTTAGTCCTGAATGGTAAAAAGTGCTGCAGTCAGTTATTAGAAGTTTGTGGTGGGTTCTGAAGTGTGACAACAGGGGCACAAATGGCATGCATTTGCAAACACTAAGGTAGATTATGGAATAGTACCTCCTCTTGTTGTCCTTTCTTTGAGCACTGATAATTGTCTTATTTTTCATAATAGCTTTCCAAGGTAGGTATTATTATACCCATTTTATAGTGGAGATAACAGATGCTTAGTGAGACTGAGTTACTTGCCCCAAATTAAAGAACTTTCAAGAGAAGAGCTGGAATTTGAATGTAGATATGTCTGTTACTTGCATGCTTGAACGTTATTCTGAAAGTTATAGAAGGCTCACAAAGACTTTTGAGCAAGGCACTAATGGATATAATGTAGCATTTAGGTAATAGTAAGCTGGTGATAGTATGCTAGGCTAATTGGAGTGACTATGAGACTGGGTCTAGGATTATAGTTAGGAGATTCTTGCAGTATATCAAGTGTTTCACAATAACAATGTTTTATTTAGTGTAGGGGTAGTGTACAAAATTGAACGTACACTGTGATTTCATGTGTAAAATGTACGTACACAAGAATAGGCTGTAAGAGAACATGGAAAACATTTGAAATGAAATGAGAGGATTTTGTAGGAGGTTTTCGTTCCTTCGTTTGCCAAACATTGTTTAAATATGATATAATGTTTTATAAAATATTGTTAACTGCCTAGGGCCTGGAAGTTTAGTTGAGTGAGTCAGTAGTAGTAGATCTTTCATGGTCTTTTGTGTTTCCATACAAGTTGTAAAATTTTTTGTTCTAGTTCTGTGAAAAAAGCCATTGGTAACTTGATAGGAATTGCAGTGAATCTGTAGATTGCTTTTGGTATATGGTAATTTTCCTAATATTTATTTTTGCAGTCCAAGAACATTGTGTGTGTCTCCATCTGTTAGTGTCATTTTTTATTTGTTTCATCAGTATCTTATAGTTTTCTGAGTATATGTCTTTTGCCTCCTTAGGTAGGTTTATTCCTAGGTATTTTACTCTTTTTGAGGCAATGGTAGATGGGATTATTTCCTTGATTTCTGTTTCTTATCTTGTATTGTTAGTGTCTAAGAATGCAAGAGATTTCTGTGTATTAATTTTGTATTTTGCAACTTTAACACATTCATTGATGAGCTCTAGTAGTATTCTGGCATCATCACTTGGGGTTTCTATGTATAGTATCATGTCAGTTGCTAACAGTGACAGTTTTACTTCTTCTTTTCAAATTTGGATTCCTTTTCTTTCTTCTTCTTCTCTGATTACCATAGCTAGGACTTACAAAACTGCGTTGAATAATAGTTTCACTAGTGGATATCCTTGTTTTGTTCCTGATTGTAGAGGAAATTCTTTCAATTTTTCACAATTCAGAATGATATTTGCTGTGGGTTTGTTGTATATGGCTTTTGTTAGGTTGAGGTAGATTCCCTCTATGCCTATTCTCTGGAGAGGTTTTATCATAAATATGTGTTGAATTTTGTCAATTTTTTTCTGTGTCTATTGAGATGATCATATTGTTTTTCTTCTTCAATTTGTTGACGTGGTGTATCACACTGATTTATTTGTGGATATTTGAAAACCCTTGCATCCGTGAGATAAATCTGTGTGTTGTTGGATTTGGTTTGCTAGTATTTTGAGGACTTTTGCATCTATGTTCACCAGTGTTATTGACCAGTAATTTTCTTTTTGTGTGTGATGTCTTTGTCTTGTTCGTGTATCAGGGTGATTTTGGCTTCATAGAATGAGCTTGGGAGTTTTCCTCCTTTGCACATTTTTGGAAGCGATTCAGAAGTATAGTTGTTAACTCTTTTCTAAATGTACAAATTTGCCTGTGAAGCCCTCTGATCCTTGACTTTTGTTTGCTGGAAGCTTTTGAATCACAGTTTCAATTTCCTTACTTGGGATTGGCCTATTCATATTTTCTATTTCTTCCTGTTTCAGTCTTTTAAGGTTGTATCTTTCTACAAATTTGTCCATTTCTTCTAGGTTGTCCATTTTATTGGCATAAGCTTGTAGTAATCTCTATGATGCTTTGTATTCCTACGATGTCCATTCTAACTCCTTTTCAATTTCTAATTTTATTTATTTATTCCTCTCTCTTTTTCTTGATGAGTCTGGCTAAAGGGTTATCAAGTTTGTTTATCTTCTCAAACAACCAGCTTTTATTTCATTTATCTTGTTTATTGTTTTCTTTGTTTCTATTTTATTTATTTCTGCTCTGATCATTATGATTTCTTTCCTTTTATCAACTTTGGGTTTTGTTTGTTCTTCTTTCTCTAGTTGCTTTAGGTGTAAGGTTAGGTTGTTTATTTGAGATTTTTCTTTTTCTTGAGGTAAGATTGTATTGATATAAAATTCCCTCTTAGAACTGCTTTGGCTGCATCTAATAGGTTTTGGGTCATCATGTTTTCACTGTCTTTTTTCTGTAGGTATTTTTTGATTTCCTCTTTGATTTCTTTAGTGATCCATTGATTATTTAGTAACATGTTGTTTACCCTCCATGTTTCGTGATTTTTGCAGGTTTTTTTCTCTCTAATTGATTTCTAATCTCATAGCATTGTTGTTAGAAAATATGCTTTATATGGTTTCAATTTTATTTTTAATTTACCAATGCTTGATTTGTGACCCAAGATATGTTCTATCCTGGAGAATGTTCCGTGTGCACTTGAGAAAAAAGTGTATTCTGCTGCTTTCATATCGAATGTCCTATAAGTATCAGTTAAGTCTTTCTGGTCTAATGTGTCATTTAAGGAATGTTTTTCCTTATTAATTTTCTGTCTGGACCATCTGTCCATTGGTGTAAGTGGGGTTTAACATTCCCCACTATTATTGTGTTACTTTCCATTTTCCCTTTTATGGCTGTTTGTATTTGCCTTATGTATTGAGCTGTTTCTAAGTTGGGTGCATAAATATTGACATATACAACTGTTATATCCTCTTCTTGGATTGATCCCTTGATCATTATGTATTGTCCTTCCTTGTCTCTTTTAACAGTCTTTATTTATTCTTTTTTTTTTTTTTTGCGGTACACGGGCCTCTCACTGTTGTGGCCTCTCCCATTGCGGAGCACAGGCTCTGGACGCGCAGGCTCAGCGGCCATGCCTCACAGGCCCAGCCGCTCTGTGGCACGTGGGATCTTCTTGGACTGGGGCATGAACCCATGTCCCCTGCATTGGCAGGTGGACTCTCAACCACTGCGCCACCAGAGAAGCCCAACAGTCTTTATTTTTAAGTCTATTTTCTCTGATATGAGTATTGCTACTTCAGCTTTCTTTTGATTTCCATTTGCATGGAATATCTTCTTACATCCCCTCACTTTCAGTCTGTATATGTCCCTAGGTCTGAAGTGGATCTCTTGTAGACAACATATATGCTGTCTTGTTTTTTTGTCCATTCAGCCAGTTTGTGTCTTTTTTTCTGGAGCACTTAATCCATTTATATTTAAGGTAATTATCAAAATGTATGTTCCTATTGCCATTTTCTTAATTGTTTTGGGATTGTTTTTGTAGGTCTTTTTCTTATCTTGTGTTTCCTACCTAGAGAACTTCCTTTAGTATTTGTTGTAAAGCTGGTTTGGTTGTGCTGAATTCACTTAGCTTTTGCTTGTCTGTAAAGGTGTTGATTTCTCTGTCAAATCTGAATGAGATCCTTCCTGGGTAGAATAATCTTGGTTGTCATTTTTCCATTTCATCAATTTAAATATATCATGCCACTCCCTTCTGGCCAGCAGTGTTTCTGCTGAAAAATCAACTGTAACCTTCTGGGGATTCCCTTGTTGGTTATTTGTTGCTTTTTCCTTGTTTCTTTTAATATTTTTTCTTTGCATTTAATTTTCATTAATTTGCTTAATATGTGTCTCTGCATGTTTTTCCTAAGAGTTTATTCTGTATGTATCTCTCTGTGCTTCCTGGACTTTGGTGACGATTTGCTTTCTTATGTTAGGGAAGTTTTCAACTATAATGTCTTCAAATATTTTCTCAGACATTTTCTTTTTCTCTTCTTCTTCTGTAACCCCTGAATGTTCCTGTGTTTTATGTAGTCCCAGAGGTCTCTGAGGATGTCCTCACTTGTTTTCAGTTTTTTTTCTTTATTCTGTTTCACATCAGTTATTTCCACCATTCTGTCTTCCATCTTGCTCATCCATTCTTCTGCATTAGGTATTCTGCTATTGATTCTTTCTAGTGTATTTTTCATTTCAGTTATTGTATTGTTCATCACTATTTTTTTGTTTTTTTTTCTCCTTCTCCTTGGTCTTTGATAAACATTTCTTGTATCTTCTTGATCCATACATCCATTCTTTTTCTGAGATCTTGGATCAACTTTACTATCATTACGCTGAATTCTTTTTCAGGTAGATTGCCTGTCTCCTCTTCATTTAGTTGGTTTTGTAGGTTTTTACCTTGCTCATTTTCTGCAACATATTTCTCTGTCATTTCATTTTTTTCTAAATTACTGTGTTTGTGGCCTCCTTTCCATAGGCTGTAGAGTCATAGTTCCTCTTACTTCTGGTGTCGGCCCCCTCGTGGGTGTGGTTGGTCCAGGAGTTTGTGCAGGCTTCCTGGTAGGAGGGATTGGTGCCTGCCCTCTGATGTGTGAAGGTGTGTCTTTTTCCTCTGGAGGCAAGGCCATGTCATGGGGTGTGTTTGGGGGTACCTATGAGCTTAGTATGACTTTAGGCAGCCTGTTTCCTTATGGGTGGGTCTGTGTTCCTGTCTTGCTGGTTGTTTGGCCTGAGGTGTTACAGCACTGGAGCTTGCACTGTGTTGTGTGGAGCCAGGTCTTTGTGCTAAGATAGTGACCTCTGGGAGAGTTCATGTCAATTAATATTCCCTAGGGTTGGGAATTCTCTGGTGGCCCAGTGGCCAGGTCTCATTGCTCCAACACAGGGGTCAGATTTGACCCCTGGCTGGGAAACCAAGATCCCTCAATCTGAAGGGCACAGCAAGATTTATTCTTGGAGCTGTAAGGAGGCCATATGACTGCAGACACGTTGCAAATAAAAGAGTCTAGTTTCACTTGCTCATAGTTTGCCACATACAGAAGAATTGTCCCTGGCCCTTCATACCAGAGTTCCTTGTGCAAAACCACTGCACTGACACCTCACCTTGGGGACTATGTGAAGAAGCACAGCACACAGCACCTCAATTCAAGATCAATTTGCTATTTTTGATTGTGACTTTTGGTTAAGGAATTTCTATTTCCAATTTTAAAATTCCAAAGACCATTCCGGTCTAATACACTTATCTATGAAAAACTTGGGTTCCATAATTAAAAAGATGGGAAGGAGGAACAAAGTTTACCAATGAAATAAATATTAAGAGGACAAAGGTTAACTTGCTGGCTAGTGATTCGCAATTTTTTTGATGCTCAGCACATAGTGATATAACCCTCACCAATCGTAAGTGGTGAATAACCATCTATCAGCAGCGATTCTCATGGTCATAAGGAAGGTTGTTCTAGAAGTGGGTAGTAGAAAGTAATACGTAATTTTATAGATCCCCAACAAGTGATTCTGATATGCTCTCTGTTAGGCCTGGGATTTGATTTTACTTTATTTACAGGTTGCTCAGTTAGCCTATAACAGATTCATTGATGCTGGCAGAACACATATGACTCCTGGGACAGAGAGAGAAGAATTTACTGCTTATGGCACAGCAGGCATCATGAACATAGACATTTTTGCATAAGGTTTTCTTGCCTCTAAATTTCCTAGGGGAAATGCTATATGGTCCAGAAGGATACAAACATGGAATCTGTGTAACAGTTGGGAATATAGAGCTTGGGTAATCCACTTCTTTTATGTCAAACAGTGTACAAGCATAGTCAAGTTTATCACTCAAGATTGTTCATTGCAAACTTAATCCTGAGAAATGGTTTGGGAAGAAAGCAGTTGGAGCCTACCTTTCTTTGTAATTCAGCAAGATAACCAAGAATTGCAAGGAAGACTGTCTCTTTCAACATTCCAACTGTTGTTTCAATCACTGTTCTAGCTAGAATCACTCTTTTTCCTATTGCTTAAAATCACCATGGAACTAATCTGGTGGAAACCAGGGAATGATGAGTGTGATTGTAGATCATCTCAATGCTTTAGTATGCACTTAGGTTTTTGATTTGGATTTCTAAAAGTGAGCTTGTAAAAAGTGATTTCCCTGCAGTGTCATCCTTGAAAAGTTAGATGTCACTCATGTATCTTTCTGCCTGGCACTGAGAAAAGTGACCATAGTAAGTGAGATCAGCAGTGTATCCTCAAAATATACTTTGCAAATGTAAATATAGGTGAGGCACTAATTTACTGAAGAAGGATGCAATATGCCATAGAATATAATCACTTTCCTACCAGAGCCTTATCATTAAAAAATATAGTTAAAGATCACTAAACTGGTAACAAATAGCTGGTATTTTTTTTTTGCTGTTTACTTGCATGATGAAGCCAGTGTTTACATAAGCATTTTGGAAATAAAACATTCCATTTAAATGCTAAGTAACAATAATTCATATTGAGGACCTTCGAAACACATAACTCTTACATGCTAGCACTTGATATTTTGATAACATATATATGGCCTAGTTCAGATCTGATATAAAGTTAATTTTATTTTCCATCTAAGAAATATAGTCACAGTATATACAGGTTAAAAATGGACAAACTTTAACTGTAAAATGTATAAAAATTTTCATTGAAAACATTGAAGGAGAATTAATATTTTTAAAAAATTGTTTAGTGCTTGAATTTCAAGCACTTTAAATGCTTGAAATAATCTCTACATTTAAAGTGTTAATAATTCAATTCAATAATCTCTACATTTAAAGTGTTAATAATTCAATGCAGCCAAACATCAGATTATTTTCACTGAAAGGAAAAGAAAAAGTAAATTTTACAACGGTTATAAATGTTAAGAGATTATATAATAAATCATAGAAATGACCATTCAATGTCTTCACTTAAAATTAACATTTATGTTTCTATCTAAATCTTTAGAAAATTTAAATAGATTTCATGACTGAGTTTTTTTTGTTTTGTTTTTCTTTTTTGTTTTTCTTTTTTCTTTTTTTGCGGTACACGGGCCTCTCACTGTTGTGGCCTCTTCTGTTGTGGAGCACAGACTCTGGACACGCAGGGTCAGCGGCCATGGCTCACAGACCCAGCTGCTCCGCGGCATGTGGGATCTTCCTGGATCGAGGCACAAACCCGTGTCACCTGCATCGGCAGGTGGACTCTCAACCACTGTGCCACCAGGGAAGCCCTAAATGAGTTTTTAAAAGAGAAATATAAATTTTTCTTAACAAGACAGTTAAATCCTAAAATATTAAGAATATATCTATGCTATTAAAGCACTGAGACTTTAAATATATCAAGAAAAGAAAAAATGTGAGTCTGAAATTAAGAAACAATCTACAAAAAGAAGATTATAAGAATTTAAATCAGTTGATGCAAAGAAGAGCTGAAAGGTAATATAATCTTTAATTATTTTAAAAGTAGTAGAGTAGTTGAGTTTTTATCTATTTCTTCTGATGGCATACTAGGAAGTAAAATGTTTACTTGTGAGAGGTTTAGGGTAGTCATAAGGAAAATGTATCCAACTGTAATGCCTGATGACATTGAAACAAGATGGCAGTGTGCTTGCCAAACATCTGATATTGACTCTAACATTTATGAATAGAGGTAGGCTTTTATAAATTCTAGTAATGTACTATTTTCCTGTGGCCACCTCTTCTTCATGCACTTCTAAAAAAAAGAGTAATTTATAGCAGAAGACAGTAGTGAATGCCAAAAGATGTGAGAATTGGACATATATACACTACCTCAATTCTCACACATCAAGTGTCCACTTTTCCTCTTCCCCCAGGTTGTGAGGGTGGATTTAGAGATGAAATATAAAATGTTTCAAATTTATTGCTCTCCAAAATACTAAACTGGCAATGTTTAATAAGGTACTAGGTATTAAAAACAAACATTTTTAGCACTGAGTCTTTTATTTACAATGAGAGCTACAGAGATTAACATATAGAGAGAAATTCAGGGATAATCTTATCTTTGCCTTGGTAACCTTTTAATTTTCTTTGAAAAGTTGAATTATGCGTGAATGATATTATTGACTTTTAATATAATGTGTACAAATATATCATTATTAAAATCTAACAGCATGAAATTTTATATAAAGTATTAGAAAAGCTCTATGATAATTCAACCATCAAGCATGGATTTGAAGGGTGGATTTAGAGTAAGTTTTGAAATGTAATTCTATTTTCCACATGGTTAACCAAGGAATTTTCTGTGTAACTGCTTTTTCAGACTAATTTTTGGCAGACTCTAATTCTATAAGAGGCAAAAGCAAACTTTTAGTCTTATAGAATTCACATAAATCTTACTTTCTGGCACTACACTTATGATCTCCTGTAAACCTGGGGTTAGTAAGGAAATAAGGCAATATTAAAGAAATGATACAATCAGCATTTTCTGATGTCATCCTGACTACAATTCCAAGGTGAAAAGTCATTGGAAACATTAAGAATTGGACAACATATTTTAAAAGCCATGGGAAAAATAATTTCAAACCTAAGAATGACATTTTAGACAAAGATTTATGACCATAGGATATATACTGGGGAACTAGTCTTTGATTGCCTGTTCCCTGAAATAACAAAGCTGGTTACAAAAGAACAATGGGAGTACGGGGAATTGTTGACAGTGGAAACAAAACAGTGTCATGAGATTTTCCAGTCTTTGGCATAATGTTATCTAATGATAAAATTTGTCACCATTCTTTCATTGAACTAAACACATCTGTGCCACAAAGCTGAATGCATATGCTGAAATAATGACAGTAAGTTCCTGGGGTGATATAACACTTTGTTGAGAGATTTTTGGCAAGTGGAGCTATGTGTCTATACTAAATGACCAGGAATTCAAATTTTGACTCAAATGACTCGTGTAATTTTACCTCTAAAATAAATTTGGTTGGGAATTTCTTGGTGGTCCAGTAGATAGGACTCCACGCTTCTACTGCAGGGAACACAGATTCAATCCCTGGTCAGGGAACTAAGATTCTGCATGCCTGTGTAGTGCAGTCAAAAATAAATAAGTAAATAAAATAAAATAAATGTGGAACATTGATGAATACTTATATTCATTTATTCATTTATCCAACAACATATATTGAGTGGTACATATTTAATAACATGCATCAGAAACTATGCTACATGTAGGTATACAGTAATGGGAAAATGTGACATATTGTCTCTCCTCAAAGAGTTTATAGTTTAGAATAACTTATATAAATTTTTATATAATCCCAATAGTAATTTGAACAGGATGTTTTCAGTAACATAGACTGGTTACTGGATATTGCCCCCAAAGTTATTTCACCACAGTTGAAAAGTCAAATGATTAACTCAGAATCCTGATTTTGCCATCCCATTGAGAGTGGATTTCATCTACAATGGAGTAATCAACCAAGCTCATCCAATCTCTAAGAGGGAAATCAACTAAGTTCAGTGAGATTGACGAATTAAACCATAATGTCAATTTATTAATGTTAAATGAAAAACATAACTGTCATGCATTCTTATGAATGTATAAAGAACATATTTTTTCAGGTAGGTAAGACCTATGCAGGAAATCAAGTTATAAAGAAAAGGTAGTTTGTGAACATAGGATCAGAAAAAGGAAAGCTCTCAGGTTAAGTTAGCAGGATGTATTCGTGTCCAATGGTGACAATTACATGCAGTATATTTATAAACCCTGCTTTAGAATAAACTCTATCCAATTAAAAAAAATAAAGTTTGACTCTCTGTGTTATAGAATAGATCCAAAAAGTAGTCGTTTTTATCACCTTCTATCAAAATGTGGTGATTCCTTCTGTTTAAAAATAAATAGGTTAAGATTTTTCAAAAGAGCTTGTTAAGTTTTAGGACTATTTTCAGTGGGTTCACCATATGGGCCCTCAGATGGAATGTGTGGAATAATAAGGGAGTAACCATTCAAATTAAACGTTATTGTGACCTCTTTACATATACTTTTTATTAAACTTCTTTTGTTGGAGATACTGTAGATTCACATTCAGATGTAAGAAATAATGTAGAGATATCTCACATACATTTTGTGAAAGTAAAACCAGAATGAAGTTGGTATTGCTGAGAGCTTTCTAAAATGGAGCTGGGGATGGACCTAGAGTCTGTCATACAGAGTGAAGTAAGTCATAAAGAGAAAAACAAATACCGTATGCTAACACATATCTATGGAATCTAAAAAAATAAAAATAAAAAAGGTCATGAAGGACCTAGGGGCAAGATTGGAATAAAGACACAGACCTACTAGAGAATGGACTTGAGGACATGGGGAGGGGGAAGGGTAAGCTGGGACAAAGTGAGAGAGTGGTAGTGTATGTATGGACATATATACACTACCAAATGTAAAATAGATAGTGGGAAGCAGTTGCATAGTACAGGGAGATCAGCTCGGTGCTTTGTGACCAGCTAGAAGGGTGGGTTAGGGAGGATGGGAGGGAGGGAGGGAGACACAAGAGGGAAGAGATATGGGGATATATGTATATGTATAACTGATTCTCTTCGTTATAAAGCAGAAACTAACACACCATTGTAAAGCAATTATACTCCAATTAAAAACGTTAATAAAATAAAATAAAATAAAATGGAGCTGGAAGGCCACTGACGAGTTAGCACATGTCAGCCTGGATGGAAGCTGACCTTTTGACCAGTTGGTGTCCTAAAGAAGGCAGCCAGAGATCTGCAGAAACTCAAGCTACTTATTGAATTAACTCTTATAGTAAAACAAGTCATGACAGCCATCCCTTAAAGACAAATATTTCTTTTCTTGTGTCAGAGTACAGCCTCGCAGCTTTTGCCTATATAAATTACTAACTCTTTCTCTTCCCTGGAACACTCTTTCAGTTTTATCCAAATATGTATCTACTGAATTGCAATTCTTTAGACTACCAAATAAGCTCTTCTATTATTTGCAGCCTTCTTCATTTTTATAGTTGACATGTTTTCCCAGTTTCTCTGAAATTAATATTTTGAAAAATTATAGGACAATATCAGAACTGGATGTTGACATTGGTACAGTCAGGATACAAGGCAGTTCTATCACAAGTATCTCTCCATTGTCCTTTTTTTAAAAATTTAAAAATTTTCAACTTATTTTATATTTTTAATTGAGGTATAATTGACATACAACATTTTATTCATTTCAGCTGTACAACATAGTGATCTGATGTTTGTGTATATGGAGAAATGATCACCACAATAAGTCTAGTTAAAGTATGTTAGCATATATAGTTATAGGACTTTTTCCTATAATTTTTTAAGATTTACTCTTAGCAACTTTCAACTATGCAATACAGTATTATTAATTATAATTGCCATATTATACATTACATACCCATGACTTATTTATTGTGTAACTAGAAGTTTCTACCTTTTGATTCCCTTCACTAATTTTGCTCACCCCTTACCCACTGTCTCTGGCAACCACTAATCTATTCTCTGTTATCTACGAGCTTGTTTTGTTGTTATTGTCATAGATTAGATTTCACATATGAGATCATATAGTATTTGTCTTTCTCTGTCTGACTTATATCACTTACCATAATGCCATCAATGCCCATCCATGTTGTCATCAAGGACACGTTTCATTATTTCATGCCTTAATAGTATTTCATTCTGTGTGTGTGTGTGTGTGTGTGTGTGTGTGTGTTACATACATATAACATTTTCCTTATGCATTTATCCATCAATGGACACTTAGATTGTTTCCATAATTTGGCTACTGTGAATAATGCTGCAATAAATGTCAGACTGCAGATATCATTTTGAGTTAGTGTTTTTGTTTTTAAAGATAAATACCCAAAAGTGGAATTTGGTATCATATTTTATTTTTCACTTTTCAAGGAACATCCACACTGATTTCCATTGAGGCTGCACCAATTTACTTTTCCACCAACAGGGCAAAAGTGTTCCCTTTTCTCCACATTCTCACCAATACTTCTCTCTTGTCTTTTTGATAATAGCGATTCTAACAAGTGTAAGGTGATATCTAATTGTTGTTTTGATTTTTATTTCTCTAATGATTAATGATACTGAGCGTACTTTCATGTACCTGTTGTTCCCTTGTTATATGCTCTTTGGAAAATGTCTATTCAGTTCTTCTGTCCAATTTTTAATCAGATTTTTGTTTCTGCTATTGAGTTGTGTGAGTTCCTTATATGTTTCTGATATTAATCCCTTCCAAGATATATGATTTTCAAATATGTTCTCCCATTCAGTTGGCTGCATTTTCATTTTGTTAATAATTTCCTTTGTTGTGCAGAAGCTTTTTAGTTTGATACAGTCCCACTTGTTTATTTTTCCTTTTGTTGCTTTTGCTTTTAGTGTAAGATCTAAAAAATATATCTCTAAGACTTATGTCAAGGAGCTTATGCTTCCTGTTTTCTTCTAAGAGTTTTATGGTTTCAGGTCTTACTTTCAAGTCTTTAATCCACTTTGAGTTAATTTTCGTACGTGGTGTAAGATAGTGGTCAAGTTTCATTCTCTTGCATGTGGCAGTCCAGTTTCCCCAACACCAATTATCAAAGAGACTGCCCTTTCCCCAATGTATGTTCTTGGTTTCTTTGTCATAAAGTAGTTGAACATATAGGCATGGGTTTATTTCTATTTTGTTCCATTGATCTATGTGCCTCTTTTTATGCCCACACCATACTGTTTTGTTTACTATAGCTTTGTAATATAGTTTGAAATCAGGGCGCATAATGTCTAAAGCTGTGTTCTTCTTTCTTAAAATTGCTTTGGCAACTCAGGGTCTTTCATAATTCCATACAAATTTTAGAATTGTTTGTTCTATTTCTGTGAAAAATGCCATTGGAATTTTAATAGGGATTGAATTGAATCTGAAGATCGTTTTGGGTAATATGGGCATTTTAACAATAAAAATTCTTCCAATCCATGAGCACAGAATATCTTTACATTTATTTGTGTCTTCTTCTTACAGTTTTCAGTGTACAAGTATTCACCTCCTCAGTTAATTTACTCCAAGGCATTTTATTATTTTTGATGCAATTGTTAATGGAATTGTTTTCTTAATTTCCTTTTCTGATAGTTCATCAATAGTGTATACAAACACAACACATTTCTGTGTATTGATTTTATTTATTTATTTTAACGTCTTTATTGGAGTATAATTGCTTTACAATGGTGTGTTAATTTCTGCTTTATAACAAAGTGAATCAGTTATACATATACATATGTTCCCATATCTCTTCCCTCTTGTGTCTCTCTCCCTCCTGCACACCATATGCCATCCTTCTAGGTGGTCACAAAGCACCGAGCTGATCTCCCTGTGCTATGTGGCTGCTTCCCACTAGCTATATATTTTACATTTGGTATTGTATATATGTCCAGGCCACTCTCTCACTTTATCCCAGCTTACACTTTCCCCTCCCCATATCCTCAAGTCCATTTTCTAGTAGGTCTGTGTCTTTATTCCCATCTTGCCCCTAGGTCCTTCATGACCATTTTTTTCCCTTAGATTCCATGTATATGTATTAGCATACAGTATTTATTTTTATCTTTCTGACTCACTTCACTCTGTATTACAGACTCTAGATCCATCCACCTCACTACAAATAAATCAATTTCGTTTCTTTTTATGGCTAGTAATATTCCATTGTATATACGTGCCACATCTTCTTTATCCATTCATCTGTTGGTGGACACTTAGGTTGCTTCTGTATCCTGGCTATTGTAAATACAGCTGCAATGAACATTGTGGAACATGACTCTTTTTGAATTATGGTTTTCTCAGAGTATATGCCTAGTAATGGGATTACTGGGTCGTATGGTAGTTCTGTTTGTACTTTTTTAAAGAACCTCCATACTGATCTCCATAGTGGCTGTATCAATTTACATTCCCACCAACAGTGCAAGAAGGTTCCCTTTTCTCCACACACTCTTCAGCATTTATTGTTTCTAGATTTTTTGATGATGGCCATTCTGACTGGTGTGAGATGATATCTCATTGTAGTTTTGATTTGCATTTCTCTAATGATTAATGATGTTGAGCATTCTTTCATGTGTTTGTTGGCAGTCTGTATATCTTCTTTGGAGAAATGTCTATTTAGGTCTTCTGCCCATTTTTGGATTGGGTTGTTTGTTTTCTTGTTATTGAGCTGCATGAGCTGCTTGTAAATTTTGGAGATTAATCCTTTGTCGGTTGCTTCATTTGCAAATATTTTCTCCCATTCTGAGGGTTGTCTTTTGGTCCTGTTTATGGTTTCCTTTGCTGTGCAAAAGCTTTGAAGTTTCATTAGGTCCCATTTGTTTATTTTTGTTTTTATTTCCATTACTCTAGGAGGTGGGTCAGAAAGGATCTTGCTGTGATTTATGTCATAGAGTGTTCTGCCTATGTTTTCCTCTAAGAGTTTGATAGTTTCTGGCCTTACATTTAGGTCTTTAATCCATTTGAGCTTATTTTTGTGTATGGTGTTAGGGAGTGATCTAATCTCATACTTTTACATGTACCTGTCCAGTTTTCCCAGCACCACTTATTGAAGAAGCTGTCCTTTCTCCATTGTACATTACTGCCACCTTTATCAAAGATAAGGTGTCCATATGTGCATGGGTTTATCTCTGGGCTTTCTATCCTGTTCCATTGATCTATCTTTCTGTTTTTGTGCCAGTACCATACCGTCTTGATAACTGTAGCTTTGTAGTATAGTCTGAAGTCAGGGAGCCTGATTCCTCCAGTTCCTTCTTTCGTTCTCAAGATTGCTTTGGCTATTCGGGGTCTTTTGTGTTTCCATACAAATTGTGAAATTTTTTGTTCTAGTTCTGTGAAAAATGCCAGTGGTAGTTTGATAGGGATTGCATTGAATCTATAGATTGCTTTGGGTAGTAGAGTCATTTTCACAATGTTGATTCTTCCAATCCAAGAACATGGTATATCTCTCCACCTATTTGTATCATCTTTAATTTCTTTCATCAGTGTCTTATAATTTGCTGCATACAGGTCTTTTGTCTCCTTAGGTAGGTTTATTCCTAGATATTTTATTCTTTTTGTTGCAGTGGCAAATGGGAGTGTTTTCTTGATTTCACTTTCAGATTTTTCATCATTAGTATATAAGAATGCCAGAGATTTCTGTGCATTAATTTTGTATCCTGCCACTTTACCAAATTCATTGATTAGCTCTAGTAGTTTTCTGGTAGCATCTTTAGGGTTCTCTATGTATAGGATCATGTCATCTGCAAACAGTGACAGCTTTACTTCTTCTTTTCCGATTTGGATTCCTTTTATTTCCTTTTCTTCTCTGATTGCTGTGGCTAAAACTTCCAAAACAATGTTGAATAATAGTGGCGAGAGTGGGTAACCTTGTCTTGTTCCTGATCTTAGTGGAAATGCTTTCAGTTTTTCACCATTGAGGATGATGTTTGCTGTGGGCTTGTCATATATGGCCTTTATTATGTTGAGGAAAGTTCCCTCTATGCCTACTTTCTGCAGGGTTTTTATCATAAATGGGTGTTGAATTTTGTCAAAAGCTTTCTCTGCATCTATTGAGATGATCATATGGTTTTTCTCCTTCAATTTGTTAATATGGTTTATCACATTGATAGATTTGCGTATATTGAAGAATCCTTGCATTCCTGGAATAAACCCCACTTGATCATGGTGTATGATCCTTTTAATGTGCTGTTGGATTCTGTTTGCTAGTATTTTGTTGAGGATTTTTGCATCTATGTTCATCAGTGATATTGGCCTGTAGTTTTCTTTCTTTGTGACATCCTTGTCTGGTTTTGGTATCAAGGTGATGGTGGCCTCGTAGAAGGAGTTTGGGATTGGTCCTCCCTCTGCTATATTTTGGAAGAGTTTGAGAAGGATAGGTGTTAGCTCTTCTCTAAATGTTCGATAGAATTCGCCTGTGAAGCCATCTGGTCCTGGGCTTTTCTTTGTTGGAAGGTTTTTAATCACAGTTTCAATTTCAGTGCTTGTGATTGGTCTGTTCATATTTTCTATTTCTTCCTGATTCAGTCTTGGCAGGTTGTGCATTTCTAAGAATTTGTCCATTTCTTCCAGATTGTCCATTTTATTGGCATAGAGTTGCTTGTAGTAATCTCTCATGATCTCTTTTATCTCTGCAGTGTCAGTTGTTACCTCTCCTTTTTCATTTCTAATTCTATTGATTTGAGTCTTCTCCCTTTTTTTCTTGATGAGTCTGGCTAGTGGTTTATCTATTTTGTTTATCTTCTCAAAGAACCAGCTTTTAGTTTTATTGATCTTTGCTATTGTTTCCTTCATTTCTTTTTCATTTATTTCTGATCTGATTTTTATGATTTCTTTCCTTCTGCTAGCTTTGGGGTTTTTTTGTTCTTCTTTCTCTAATTGCTTGAGGTGCAAGGTTAGGTTGTTTATTCGAGATGTTTCCTGCTTCTTAAGGTGGGCTTGTATTGCTATAAACTTCCCCCTTAGAACTGCTTTTGCTGCATCCCACAGGTTTTGGGTCGTTGTGTCTCCATTGTCATTTGTTTCTAGGTATTTTTTGATTTCCTCTTTGATTTCTTCAGTGATATCTTCATTATTAAGTAGTGTATTGTTTAGCCTCAATGTGCTTGTATTTTTTACAGATCTTTTCCTGTAATTGATATCTAGTCTCATGGCGTTGTGGTCAGAAAAGATACTTGATACAATTTCAATTTTCTTAAATTTACCAAGGCTTGATTTGTGACCTAAGATATGATCTATCCTGGAGAATGTTCCATGAGCACTTGAGAAAAATGTGTATTCTGTTGTTTTTGGATGGAGTGTTCTATAAATATCAATTAAGTCCATCTTGTTTAATGTATCATTTAAAGCTTGTGTTTCCTTATTTATTTTCATTTTGGATGATCTGTCCATGGGTGAAAGTGGGGTGTTTAAGTCCCCTACTATGAATGTGTTACTGTCGATTTCCCCTTTTATGGTTGTTAGTATTTGCCTTATGTATTGAGGTGCTCCTATGTTGGGTGCATAAATATTTACAATTGTTATATCTTCTTCTTGGATCGATCCCTTGATCATTATGTAGTGTCCTTCTTTGTCTCTTTTAATAGTCCTTATTTTAAAGTCTATTTTGTCTGATATGAGAATTGCTCCTCCAGCTTTCTTTTGGTTTCCATTTGCATGGAATATCTTTTTCCATCCCCTTACTTTCAGTCTGTATGTGTCTCTAGGTCTGAAGTGGGTCTCTTGTACACAGCATATATAAGGGTCTTGTTTTTGTATCCATTCAGCTAATCTGTGTCTTTTGGTGGGAGCATTTAGTCCATTTACATTTAAGGTAATTATCGATATGTATGTTCCTATTCCCATTTTCTAAATTGTTTTGGGTTCGTTATTATAGGTCTTTTCCTTCTCTTGTGTTTCTTGCCTAAAAAAGATCCTTTAGCATTTGTTGTAAAGCTGGTTTGGTGGTGCTGAACTCTCTCAGCTTTTGCTTGTCTGTAAAGGATTTAATTTCTCCATCAAATCTGAATGAGATCCTTGCTGGGTAGAGTAGTCTTGGCTGCATGTTTTTCTCCTTCATCACTTTCAGTATGTCCTGCCACTCCCTTCTGGCTTGTAGGGTTCCTGCTGAGAGATCAGCTGTTAACCTTATGGGGATTCCCTTATGTGTTATTTGTTGTTTTTCCCTTGCTGCTTTTAATATGCTTTCTTTGTATTTAATTTTTGACAGTTTGATTAATATGTGTCTTGGCGTATTTCTCCTTGTATTTATCTTGTATGGAACTCTCTGTGCTTCCTGGACTTGATTAACTATTTCCTTTCCCATGTTAGGGAAGTTTTCAACTATAATCTCTTCAAATATTTTCTCAGTCCCTTTCTTTTTCTCTTCTTCTTCTGGAACCCCTATAATTCGAATGTTGGTGCGTTTAATGTTGTCCCAGAGGTCTCTGAGACTGTCCTCAGTTCTTTTCATTCTTTTTTCTTTATTCTGCTCTGCAGTAGTTATTTCCACTATTTTATCTTCCAGGTCACTTATCCGTTCTTCTGCCTCAGTTATTCTGCTATTGATCCCATCTAGAGTACTTTTAATTTCATTTATTGTGTTGTTCATCGTTGCTTGTTTCATCTTTAGTTCTTCTAGGTCCTTGTTAACTGATTCTTGCATTTTGTCCAATCTATTGTTCATTCTATCTCCAAGATTTCGGATCAACCTTACTATCATTATTCTGAATTCTCTTTCAGGTAGACTGCCTATTTCCTCTTCATTTGTTAGGTCTGGTGCATTTTTATCTTGCTCCTTTATCTGCTGTGTGTTTTTCTGTCTTCTCATTTTGCTTATCTTACTGTGTTTGGGGTCTCCTTTTTGCAGGCTGCAGGTTCGTAGTTCCTCCTGTTTTTGATGTCTGTCTCCAGTGGCTAAGGTTGGTTCAGTGGGTTGTGTAGGCTTCCCGGTGGAGGGGACTAGTGCCTGTGTTGTGGTAGATGAGGGTGGATCTTTTCTCTCTAGTGGGCAGGTTCACATCTGGTGGTGTGTTTTGGGGTTTCTTTTGACTTATTATGATTTTAGGCAGCCTCTCTGCTAATGGGTGAGGTTGTGTTCCTGTTTTGCTAGTTGTTTGGCATAGGTTTTCCAGCACTGTGGCTTGCTGGTCGTTGAGTGAAGCTGGGTGCTGGTGTTAAGATGGAGGTCTCTGGGAGATTTTCGCCGTTTGATATTATGTGGAGCTGGGAGGTCTCTTGTTGATCAGTGTCCTGAAGTTGGCTCTCCTACCTCAGAGGCAGAGCCCTGCCTCCTGGCTGGAGCACCAAAAGCTTTTCATCCACACGGCTCAGGATAAAAGGGAGAAAAAGTAGAGGGAATTAGTAGAAGTATGAGGAAAGAAAGAAGGAAAGGAGGGTAGGAGGGAAGGAAGAAAGAAAGAAAGAAGCAAAGAAGGAAAGAAGGCAAGAAGGAAAGAAAGGAGGGAGGGAGGGAGGGAGGAAGGAAGGAAGGAGGGAAAGAAGGAAAAAAGACAGAAAGAAAGAAGATACAGTAAAAATAAAATAAAGTATAATAAAGTTATTGAATTAAAAAATTCTTATTTAGAAAAAAAAAAAAAGGGACGGAAAGAACCTTAGGACAAATGTTGGCAGCAAAGCTATACAGACAAAATCTTACACAGAAGCATACACATACACCCTCACTAAAAGAGGTAAATGGGGAAAAATCCTAAATCTTGCTGTCAGAGACCACCTCCTCAATTTGGGATGATTCGTTGTCTAAAGGAGGGAAGGAAGGATGGAAAGAAAGAAAGAAAGAACAAAGGTAAAGTATAATATTGTTATTAAAATTAATTATTAAAAAAAAATTAAAAAAAAACATGGACGGATAGAACCCTAGGACAAATGGTGGAAGCAAGACTATACAGACAAGATCTCACACAGAAGCATACACATACACATTCACAAAAAGAGGAAAGGGGAAAAAATCATAGATCTTGCTCCTAAAGTCCACTTCCTTAATTTGGGATGATTGGTTGTCTATTCAGGTATTCCATAGATGCAGGGTATATCAAGTTGATTGTGGAGCTTTAATCCGTTGCTTCTGAGGCTGCTGGGAGAGATTTCCCTTTCTCTTCTTTGTTCTCACAGCTCCCAGGGCTAAGCTTTGGATTTGGCCCTGCCACTGCGTGTAGATCGCTGGAGGGCGTCTGGTTTTTGCTCAGACAGGATGGGGTTAAAAGAGCCGCTGATTGGGGGCTCTGGCGCACTCAGGCCGGCGGGGACGGAGGGGCACAGAGTGCGGGGCGGGCCTGCGGTGGCAAAGGCCGGCGTGACTTTGCACCAGCCTGAGGCGCGCTGTGCGCTGTCCCGGGGAAGTTGTCCCTGGATCCCGGGAACCTGGCAGTGGCGGGCTGCACAGGCTCCGCGGAAGAGGGGTGTGGAGAGTGACCTGTGCTCGCACACAGGCCCCTCGGTGGCGGCAGCAGCAGCCTTAACATCTCCCGCCCGCCTCTGGGGTCCGCGCTTTTAGCCGCGGCTTGCGCCCATCTCTGGATTCCGCGCTTTCAGCCGTGGCTCGCGCCCGTCTCTGGATTCCGCGCTTTCAGCCGCGGCTTGCGCCCGTCTCTGGATTCCGTGCTTTCAGCCGCGGCTCGCGCCCATCTCTGGGGTTCACGCTTTTAGCCGCGGCTCGCGCCCGTCTCTGGAGTTCCTTTAAGCAGCGTTCTTAAACCCCTCTCCTCACGCCCCAGGAAACAAAGAGGGAAGGAAAAGTCTCCTGCCTCTTCGGCAGGTGCAGGCTTTTCCCCGGACTCCCTCCCGGCTAGCTGTGGTGCACTAACCCCTTCAGGCTATGTTCAAGCCGACAACCCCAGTCCTCTCCCTGCGCTCAGCTCGCAGCCCTGCCCGCCCCGGCGGGTGAGCAGACAAGCCTCTCGGGCTGGTGAGTGCCGGTCGGCACCGATCCTCTGTGCGGGAATCTCCCCGCTTTGCCCTCCGCACCCATTGCTGTGCAGTCCTCCGCAGCTTCGAAGCTCCCCCCTCCACCTCCCGCAGTCTCCGCCCGCGAAGGGGCTTCCTAGTGTGTGGAAACTTTTCCTCCTTCACAGCTCCCTCCCACTGGTGCAGGTGCCGTCCCTATTCTTTTGTCTCTGTTTTTTCTTTTGCCCTACCCATGTACGTAGGGAGTTTCTTGCCTTTTGGGAGGTCTGAGGTCTTCTGCCAGCCTTCAGTAGGTGTTCTGTAGGAGTTGTTCCACGTGTATATGTATTTCTGGTGTATCTGTGGGGAGGAAGGTGATCTCCGTGTCTTACTCTTCCGCCATCTTCTGCCTTCCTCCTTTTTTATTTTCATTTTGGATGATCTGTCCATGGGTGAAAGTGGGGTGTTAAAGTCCCCTACTATGAATGTGTTACTGTCAATTTCCCCTTTTATGGCTGTTAGTATTTCCCTTATGTATTGAGGTGCTCCTATGTTGGGTGCATAAATATTTACAATTGTTAAATCTTCTTCTTGGATCGATCCCTTGATCATTATGTAGTGTTCTTCTTTGTCTCTTCTAATAGTCCTTATTTTAAAGTCTATTTTGTCTGATATGAGAATTGTTACTCCAGCTTTCTTTTGGTTTCCATTTGCATGGAATATCTTTTTCCATCCCCTTACTTTCAGTCTGTATGTGTCTCTAGGTCTGAAGTGGGTCTCTTGTAGACAGCATATATAAGGGTCTTGTTTTTGTATCCATTCAGCCAATCTGAGTCTTTTGGTGGGAGCATTTATTCCATTTATTTTTAAGATAATTATCGATATGTATGTTCCTATTCCCATTTTCTAAATTGTTTGGGGTTTGTTATTATAGGTCTTTTCCTTCTCTTGTGTTTCTTGTCTAGAGAAGTTCCTTTAGCATTTGTTGTAAAGCTTGTTTGGTGGTGCTGAACTCTCTCAGCATTTGCTTGTCTGTAAAGGTTTTAATTTCTCCATCAAATCTGAATGAGATCCTTGCTGGGTAGAGTAGTCTTGGTTGCAGGTTTTTCTCCTTCATCACTTTCAGTATGTCCTGCCACTCCCTTTTGGCTTGTAAGGTTTCTGCTGAGAGATCAGCTGTTAACCTTATGGGGTTTCCCTTGTGTGTTATTTGTTGTTTTTCCCTTGCTGCTTTTAATATGCTTTCTTTGTATTTAATTTTTGACAGTTTGATTAATATGTGTCTTGGCGTATTTCTCCTTGGATTTATCTTGTATGGGACTCTCTGTGCTTCCTGTACTTGATTAACTATTTCCTTTCCCATATTAGGGAAGTTTTTAACTATAATCTCTTCAAATATTTTCTCAGTCCCTTTCTTTTTCTCTTCTTCTTCTGGAACCCCTATAATTCGAAAGTTGGTGTGTTTAATGTTGTCCCAGAGGTCTCTGAGACTGCCCTCAGTTCTTTTCATTCTTTTTTTCTTTATTTTATTCTGCTCTGCAGTAGTTATTTCCACTATTTTATCTTCCAGGTCACTTATCCGTTCTTCTGCCTCAGTTATTCTGCTATTGATCCTATCTAGAGTGCTTTTAATTTCATTTATTGTGTTGTTCGTCGTTTCTTGTTTCATCTTTATTTCTTCTAGGTCCTTGTTAACTGTTTCTTGCATTTTGTCCATTCTACTTCCAAGATTTCTGATCATCCGTACTATCATTATTCTGAATTCTTTTTCAGGTAGACTGCCTATTTCCTCTTCATTTGTTAGGTCTGTTGCATTTTTATCTTGCTCCTTCATCTGCTGTGTGTTTTTCTTTCTTCTCATTTTGCTTATCTTACTGTGTTTGGGGTCTCCTTTCTGCAGCCTGCAGGTTCTTAGTTCCCGCTGTTTTTGATGTCTGTCTCCAGTGGCTAAGGTTGGTTCAGTGGGTTGTGTAGGCTTCCTGGTGGAGGGGACTAGTGCCTGTGTTGTGGTGGATGAGGCTGGATCTTGTCTCTCTAGTGGGCAGGTTCACATCTGGTGGTGTGTTTTGGTGTGTCTGTGGCCTTATTATGATCTTAGGCAGCCTCTCTGCTAATGGGTGGGGCTGTGTTCCTGTTTTGCTAGTTGTTTGGCATAGGTTGTCCAGCACTGTAGGTTGCTGGTCATTGAGTGAAGCTGGGTACTGTTGTTAAGATGGAGGTCTCTGGGAGATTTTCGCTGTTTGATATTATGTTGTGCTGGGAGCTCTCTTGTTGACCAGTGTCCTGAAGTTGGCTCTGCTACCTCAGAGGCAGAACCCTGACTCCTGGTTGGTGCACCAAGAGCCTTTCATCCACATGGCTCAGAATTAAAGGAAGAAAAAGTAGAGAGAATTAGTAGAAGTATGAAGAAAGAAAGAAAGGAGGGAAGGAAGGAAGGAAGGAAGAAAGAAAGAAAGAAACAAGGAAAGAAGGCAAGAAGGAAAGAAAGGAGGGAGGGAGGGAGGAAGGAAGGAAGGAGGAAAAGAAGGAAAAAAGAAAGAAAGAAAGAAGATACAGTAAAATAAAATATAATAAAGTTATTGAATTAAAAATACTTACTTAGAAAAAAAAAGGGGACGGATAGAACCTTAGGACAAATGTTGGAAGCAAAGCTATACAGACAAAATCTTACACAGAAGCATACACATACACCCTCACAAAAAGAGGTAAAGGGGAAAAACTCATAAATCTTGCTCTCAGAGACCACCTCCTCAATTTGGGATGATTCTTTGTCTAAAGGAGGGAAGGAAGGAAGGAAAGAAAGAAAGAAAGAGCAAAGGTAAAGTGTAATAAAGTTATTAAAATTAAAATTAATTATTAAGAAAAAATTTTTTGAAAAACCATGGACGGATAGAACCCTAGGACAAATGGTGGAAGCAAAATTATACAGACAAGATCTCACACAGAAGCATACACAGACACATTCACAAAAAGAAGAAAAGGGGAAAAAATCATAGATCTTGCTCTTGAAGCCCACCTCCTCAATTTGGGATGACTCGTTGTCTATTCATGTATTCCCCAGATGCAGGGTACATCAAGTTGATTGTGGAGCTTTAATCCGCTGTTTCTGAGGTTGCTGGGAGAGATTTCCCTTTCTCTTCTTTGTTCTCACAGCTCACAGGGGCTCAGCTTTGGATTTGGCCCTGCCTCTGCATGTAGGTCGCTGGAGGGCGTCTGTTTTATGCTCAGACAGGATGGGGTTAAAGGAGCCGCTGATTCAAGGACTCTGGTGCACTCAGGCCGGTAGGGAGGGAGGGGCACTGCCTGCGGTGTGGGCCTGCAGCGGCAGAGGCTGGCGTGACATTGCACCAGCCTGAGGCGCGCTGTGCGCTGTCCCGGGGAAGCTGTCCCTGGATCCCGGGAACCTGGCAGTGGCTGGCTGCACAGGCTCCATGGAAGAGGTGTGTGGATAGTGACCTGTGCCCGCACACAGGCCCCTTGGTGGCGGCAGCAGCCTTAGCGTCTCCCGCCCATCTCTGGGGTTCATGCTTTTAGCCACGGCTCACGTCCATCTCTGGAGTTCCTTTAAGCAGTGCTCTTAAACCCCTCTCCTTGCGCACCAGGAAACAAAGAGGGAAGAAAACGTCTCTTGCCTCTTCGGCAGGTGCAGACTTTTCCCTAGACTCCCTCCTGGCTAGGCGTGGTGCACTAACCCCTTCAGGCTATGTTCAAGCTGCCAACCCCAGTCCTCTCCCTGCACTCTGACTAGGTTGTATGTTTTTTTGTTGTTGAGTTGTATGTGTCTTTTGTATATTTTGGAGATTAAGTGTTTGTTGGTCTCATCATTTGAAAATATTTTCTCCCATTCTGTAGGTAATACTTTCATTTTTTTTAATGGTTTCCATTGCTGTGCAAAAGCTTGTAAGTTTCATTAGGTCCCATTTGCTCATTTTTGTTTTTATTTCTATTGCCTTGGGAGACTCTAAGAAAACATTTGTATGATTTATGTCACAGAATGTTTTGCCTATGCCCTCTTCTAGGAGTTTTATGGTGTATTGTATTACGTTTAAGTCTTTTAGCCATTTTGAGTTTATTTTCATGCATGGAATGACGATGTGATCTAACTTCATTGATTTACATGCAGCTGTCCAACTTTCCCAGCACCACTAGCTGAAGAGACTGTCTTTTTCCCATTTTATATGCCTGCCACCTTTGCCAAAGATTAACTGACCATAGATGTGTGGATTTACTTCTGGGCTCTCTATTCTCTTCCATTGATCCATATGTCTGTTTTTGTACCAATACCACTCTGTTTTGATTCTTGTAGCTTTGTAGCATTGTCTGAAGTCTGGGAAAGTTATGTCTCCTGGTTTTTTTTTTTCCCTCAGAGTTGTTTTGGCAATCCTGGGTCTTTTAGGGTTCCATGTAATTTTTTGGTTTATTTGTTCTAGCTCTGTGAAAAACGTCATGAGTAATTTGATAAGGATCATATTAAATCTGTAGATTGCTTTGGGTAATATTGCCATTTTAACAATATTAATTCTTCCAATCCAAGAGCATGGGATATCTTTCCATTTCTTTGAGTCCTCTCTAATTTCCTTTATTAATGTTTTATATTTCTCAGTGTCTAAGTCTTTTACATCCTTGGTCAGGTTTATTCCTAGGATTTTTGTTTTTTTGCTGCAATTTAAAAGGTGATTTTTTGATATATATATATATTTTTAACACTCCCTGTCTGATATTTCATTCTTAGTGTAAAGAAATGCAACAGCATTCTTTTTTCTTTCTTTTTTTTTTTTTTGCAACTTATTTCTGAATGTTAATCTTTTATCCTGGTACTTTGCTGAATTCATTTATTAGATCTAGTAGTTGTTGTGTAGAGTCCTTAGGTTTTTCTACATATAGTATCAAGACATCTGCATATAGTGACAATTTTACCTCTTCCCTTCCAGTTTGGATATCTTTTATTTCTTTTTCTTGTCTGATTGCTAAGGCTAGGACTTCCAATACTACGTTGAATAGAAGTGGTGAGAGTGGGCATCCTTGTCTTGCTCCAGATTTTAGCAGGAAGGCTTTCAGATTTTCACTGTTGAGTATTATATTAGCTGTGGGTTTGTCATAGATGGATTTTATTATGTTGAGATATGTTCCCTGTATACCCACTTTAGTAAGAGTTTTTATCAAGAATTGATGTTGAATTTTGTCAAATGCTTTTTGTACATCTATTGAGAGGATCATGTGGTTTTTGACTTTTCTTTTGTTAAGGTGGTGTATTACATTGATCGATCTGTGAATGTTGAACCATCCTTGTGAACTTGGGATTAATCCCACTTGGTCATGGTGTATGATCTTTTCCATGTGTCATTAGATTCAGTTTGCTAATATTTTGTTGAAATTTTTTTATATCTATATTCATCAATGATATTGGCCTGAAGCTTTCTTTTTTTGTGTTATCTTTGTCTGATTTGTGTATCAGGGTGATGGTGGCTTAATAGAATCTCTTTGGGCGAGTTCCCTCCTTTTTAACCTTTTGGAAGATTTTGAGAAGTATTGATATAATTTCTTCTTTGTATGCTTGGTAGAATTTGCCTGTGAAGCCATCTGGTCCTGGACTTTTGTTTGTAGTGAGTTTGTTTTTCTTTTTTACAGATTGTATTTCATTTCTAGTGATCAGTCTGTTCAAATTATCTATTTCTTCTTTTTTTTGTTTTTTTTTTTTTTTTGCCGTGCATGGGGCTCTCACTGCTGTGGCCTCTCCCATTGCGGAGCACAGGCTCCGGACATGCAGGCTCAGCAGCCACGGCTCATGGGCCCAACCGCTCTGCAGCATGTGGGATCTTCCTGGACCAGGGCACAAACCCGTGTCCCCTGCATCGGCAGTCAGACTCTCAACCACTGCACCACCAGGAAGCCCCTATTTCTTCTTGATTCAGTTTTGGTGGGCTGTATGTTTCTAGAAAGTTTTCCATTTCTTCTAGATTGTCAAATGTGTTGGCATATAATTGTTCATAGTATTCTCTTATGTTTTTTTTTTTTTTGTATTTCTGTGGTATCAGTTGAGATTTCTTCTTTTTCATTTCTTATTTTATTTATTTGGGTTTTCTCTCTTTTCTTCTTGGTGAGCCTGGACAGAGGTTTGTCAATTTTGTTTACTCAAAGAACCAGCTCTTGGTTTTATTGATATTTGATATGTTTTTTTAAATCCCTATTTTATTTATTTCCTCTGTGATCTTCATTATTTCCTTCATTCTGCTGACTTTAGGTTTTGTTTGTTCCTCTTTTTTATAATTCTTTTAGGTGGTAGGTTATGTTGTTTATTTGAGCTTTTTCTTGTTTTTGAGGAAGGCCTGTATCACTATGAACTTCCCTCTAAGGACTGCTTTTACTACATCTCATAGATTTTGTATGGCTGTGTTTTCATTGTCGTTTTTTCAAGGTATTTGTTTTTTCTTTCTTAGCGGTACGCGGGCCTTTCACTGCCGTGGCCCCTCCCGCCGCGGAGCACAGGCTCCGGACGCACACGCCCAGCGGCCATGGCTCACAGGCCCAGCCGCCCCACGGCATATGGGATCCTCCCGGACTGGGGCATGAACCCATGTCCCCTGCATCGGCAGGCGGACTCGCAACCACTGTGCCACCAGGGAAACCCTTAAGGTATTTTTTAACTTCCATTTTGCTTTCTTTGTTGACCCATTGGAGTTTTAGTAGCATGTTTAATCTCCATGTAATCGTTTTTTTTTTTTTTCCTCATTTCTTTTCCTGTGGTTGATTTCTAGTTTCATGCGGTTGTGGTCCAAGGATGCTTGAAATAATTTCTCTATTCTTAAATTTGTTGAGGTTAGTTTTGTGTCCTAGTATGTGGTCAATCCAAGAAAATATTCCATGTTCACTTGAAAATGATGTGTATTCTGGATTTTTTTAAATATATAATGCCCTGAAAAAATATCAATTAAGTCTAATTGTTCTATTGTGTAATTTAGGATCACTGTTGCCTTATTGATTTTCTGTCTAGATCTGTCCACTGATGTGAATGGGGTGTTAAAGTCTCCTACTATTATTGTATTCCCATCAATTTCTCCCTTCATGTTCATTAGTATTTGTTTTATGTATTTGGGTGCTCCTATGTTAGGTGCATATATGTTGACAAGTGTAAAATTCTCTTCTTTTATTGATCCTTTTATTATTATATAGCGTCCTTCTTTATCTTTCTGTATAGCCTTTGCTTTACAGTCTATTTTGTCTGAGTATTTCAACTCCTGCTTTCTTTTCATTTCCGTTTACATGAAATATCATTTTCCATCCCCTCACTTTAAATCTATGTGTGTCCTTTGCCCTAAGGTGGATCTCTTGTAGGCAGCATATTGTAGGCTCTTTTCTTTTTTTTATCCAGTCTCCCACTCTATGTCTTTTGATTGGAGCATTCAGTCCATTGACATTTAATGTAATTATTGATATGTATGTGTTTATTGCAATATTAAACCTTGTTTTCCAGTTGATTCTTTGTTTCTTCTCTGTTCCTTTCTTTTCTTTTTGTTTTCCTTTTTGTGTTTTGATGATTTCCTTTTATTTTATTCTT
This sequence comes from Leucopleurus acutus, assembly GCF_964270905.1. NCBI lineage: Eukaryota > Metazoa > Chordata > Mammalia > Artiodactyla > Delphinidae > Leucopleurus > Leucopleurus acutus. The sequence continues at coordinate 75,603,187 of NC_139148.1, forward strand.
GTGTTCTCTTCTTTTTGATTTTTGTGAATCTATTGTATGTTTTTGATTTCTGGTTGTCCTGTTTTTCAATTATGTTAACCCCTTCCTATATCTACTTGCCTTAGACTGATAGTCATATAGGTTCAAATGCATTCTAAAAAAAATGTGCACTTTCTTACTCTCCTTCTCCACATTTTATGATTTTTATGTCCTTTTTTACATCTTCATGTTCATGCTTTTGCTGTTCCTTGTATTTATCTCCACTTTCAGAAATAGGGTTTTTTCCCCTCTTTTTCATCTCTATACTGGTTAGTTTAAGTGATTCACTTTCCAATTATGACTCTTTCCTTCCTATATCTTCATGCTTCTTTTCTATTTAGAGAAGATCTTTCAATATTTCCTTTAAGATATGTTTATTATTTCTGTATTCTTTTGGTTTTTGCTTGTCTGAGAAATTCTTTATTTCACTTCCTCTTCTAAATGATAATCTTGCTGGGTAGAGTATTGTAGACTGCAGATTTTTCCCTTTCAAGACTTTGAATATATTTTGCCACTCCCTTCTGGCCTGCATTGTTTCTGAGAGAAATCAGCAGATAGCCTTATGGTGGTTCCCTTGCAATTAACTCTGTTTTTCTCTTGCTGCCTTTAAAATCCTCTCTTTATCTTTAACTTTTGCCATTTTTATTATAATATGTCTTGGTGTAGGTGTGTTTGGGTTCATCTTGTTTGAGACCCTCTGTGTTTCCTGTATCTGTATATCTGTTTCCTTCTTTAGGTTAGCAAAGTTTTCAGCCATAATACTTCAAATGCATTTCAATTCTCTTTTCTCTTTCTTCACCTTCTGGAATCTCTATTATACATAGATTGTGATGCTTTACATTATCCCATAGGTTTCTTATATTGCTTTCTTTTTTTTTTCAATTTGGCTTCCTGTCTGCTGTTTTGATTGGGTAATTTCCATTTTTCTGTCTTAAGATTACTTATTCTATCTTCTGCATTATTAATTTTGCTATTCATTACCTTTAGCTTAGCTTTCATCTCACCAAATAAATTTTCTAATTTTTCTTGGCTCCTCCTTATAGTTTCTATTTCTTTTTCACATTAATATGCACTTCTGTCAATAGCCTTTCCTAATTCCTTCAGTATTTTCATTACCTCCTTTTTGAACTCAGGGTCTATTCGAGTGAAGAGGTCTGTTTCAATGTTTGTTTCTTCAGGGGAATTCTCTTGGTCTTTTAACTGGGAGTGGTTCCTCTGCTTCTTTATTTTGCTTATATTTCCCTTACTCTGTGAATTTAGGAGAAAGAGTCATCTACGGTATTCTTGGTGGTCTATTTGTATGCAGGAATGTCCTTGAATAACTTGTGTGGGTTTAATGTTTTTTGGCATGAGGGCTGTTTTGGTTTTGGATGCTTGTCCTCTTTTCCTCAGCATGTGCTGGCTGTTATCCCCTTGATAGGGGTTATGCAGATGCATAGCCCACACACACTCCCAGGGAGGCAGGGACAGTGGTTGGCTCCCAGTCTCAGGACCCTCAGTAGCAGCAGCAGTCTGTGCCCCCTTCTGGAGTCCGAGCTGTCAGTGGCAGCTCACACCCACCCGGGGAGTTTGTGTATGTGGTACCTTGCTGCCTAAGTGCACACACTGAGAAAGAAGCTCCCATGGCAGGCCCACACCTCTCCTTGCATGCTGCTCAATGATGGTGCCCTGCCTCTCTGGTGGACCCAGGCCTCCTTCTGTACTCCCTTGGTTGTGGTGCACTGCACCTACCCTCCTCAAGCTGTCTCCACGCAGCAAACCTCAGTTCTCTCTCCCATGTCTAACCTACAAAGCCCAAGCCTCAGCATGCAGCCGCTGTCCACCCTAGTGGATGGGAGTCTCAGGCTGGGGAGTGCTGGGTGGCACTTACCATCTATGCAGGTCTCTCTGCACTTCACCCTCTGTAAACCAGTTGCTGTGCTCTCCTCTGAGGCTTTGAAGCTCCCCTTCTGTCCTGGCTGATATCCTCACCAGTGACGGGACTTCCCAGAGTGCAGAAACTTTTCCTTTTTCATAGCTCCCTCCCAGGAGCACAAGTCCCATCCAGATTCATCTCTCTTTTTCTTTTCTTTTTGTTTTGTCCTACCCAGTTATGTGGAGGCTTTCTTGCCATTTTGGAAGTCTGAGGTCTTCTGCCAGTGTTCAGTAGATGTCCTGTGACAATTGTTCCACATGTAGATGTATTTTTGATATATTTGTGGCAAAAGGTGAGCTCCACTCCTGCTCCTCTACCGTCTTGATCTGACCCTCTTCTATAAACTTCTTATGCATGGTACCAGCTCTGCATTTTAATCAGAGCAACAATGTGTCTTCTCAAATAGGATAATATTCTTATTTGTATAGACCATTTAGTTTTGTAGCCAGATGGAACTGAAGTGGCATAAAGCACCTTAAAGGACACAGGGAAAGGTAAATTGATATTTACCTACATTTGATAAATTATCAAAGTAAGGAAAGCTTTTGCTCTTGCTTGCTCCAACTCAAATCTCATTTTGTTAGTAACCACAAAAAAGTAACCAAAGCAAAATCAGAGCTAATTTTTTGTTGCAATAATATATAGATTTTATATATAGCTTGGAAATTTTTACACATTTGTATTTCTGATGCTATAAGCCATATGTACTCATTGCAGGAAACTTAAAATATGAACAAAAGAATAACAATGGCAAAATTACCTATAATTTTATCATTCACAGATAACCTTTCTAAAAATTTTTCTGGGTTATACATTTGAGCCTTTTTACTACACTTATATGTATAATTTACAGAATTGAGTTTATCCATTTGTTTCCCATTTTCCTTTTCTGATTTTGCACAATGCCTAATTTTTATATGACACCAAATAATCTTCAAAATATGATTTTTTAAATAACTTCATGATATTTTATAATGTGGCTATACCATAATATATTTAATAATTTTCCTGATATTGAATATATGTTGTTTTAAAAATTGCTCATGGGAAATAATATGACCATAAATCCTTTAAACATAACTCTTTGCATCCACCTCTGACATTTTCTTAGGATAAATTTCTGGAAGTAAAATTACTTGATCCCAAAAAAGAAAATTACTTGGTCCAAGTTTATGTAATTCTTAAGTATCTTCACACATACAGCCAAATAGTTTTTCAACAAGGAAAGACTTTAGCTAATTTCAATTGAGTTGTTTATTTTAGAAAACAATTTTAACAAGTTAATACTTCAAAATAATATAGCAAAGCTTTAAATTTTAATATTTCTTGCTCATTAATATATATAGATATTTTCTTTTCAATTATTTTGCAGTGCTTAAACTTAGGAAGTCCTTTACCACTGGAAGATTAATTAGTCACCTGCAGTTTAATTTGATACATTTTACTCCTTAGGACACCTGAAATTAATTTTGCTGTATAGTAAGATGTTGAAAGTAAAATTATTTATTTTGAAAGTAAACACAGCTGATTTCACATTTTCACGTGTTAGTGCAGACATTATTGTTGCACTGGGAAAGGAGGCTGACTGCCTAGCAACAATCCAGCTCTGTTTTATTCTGAGAAGCAGAGTTTATGTGTCTCATTCCAGTTTACTTACAGGGTAATTATATCAAGAAGCCTCTAGTCAGGCATATGAAGAATTTAATAGGCCCTAAACCCACATTTTTTTAGAGAGCCCATCTCTCACAGAATATTAGACAACTATCCCATGCTGTTTTAAATATTATTTATATCTGTAAAACCTTTGAGATGATTTTATTATTAACTTTTGAATTTTGATACAGGAAACTAATTTAACTTAGTTGACTACAGTTGCTACATATGTGAATTCTTTTAAAGTGAGAAATTGTAACCAATAAACTATTTTCAAGTATAATACAATATTTTACAAATAGACTTTATTTTATAGAATTTTATTTTCACAGCAGAATTTAGCAGAAAGTGAAGAGTTCACATATGCACTCTCTTCACACACAGGCACAGCCTCCCCCACCATCAACATCCCACACATGAGTGGTACCTTTGTTACAATCAATGAACAACATTGACAACTTATTATCACCCAAAGCCCATAGTTTGTATTAGGGTTCATTCTTGGTGTTGTACTAATATAAGTTTTAGACTTTTTAACTAAATTTTTTTTTTTTTTTTTTTTTTTGCGATACCCGGGCCTCTCACTGTTGTGGCCTCTCCCATTGTGGAGCACAGGCTCCGGACGCGCAGGCTCAGCAGCCATGGCTCACGGGCCCAGCCGCTCCGCAGCATGTGGGATCTTCCCAGACTGGGACACAAACCCGTGTCCCCTGCATCGGCAGGCGGACTCTCAACCACTGCGCCACCAGGGAAGCCCTTTAACTAAATTTTAATGAATTTTATATATTAAAATTTTAATTGAATATTTCTTACTTTTAATTTAAAAAATCTGATAGGGGTCTCCAACATATATTTGGTAGCTTTCATGTATTTTCACAAGTCCTTGAAAACACTCATTTTTTAAATTAATTTTTATTGGAGTATAGTTGCTTTACAATGCTGTGTTAGTTTCTGCTGTCCAGCAAAGTGAATCAGTTATACATATACATATATCCAACCTTTTTTAGATTTCCTTCCCATTAAGTTCACCACAGAGTACTGAGTAGAGTTCCCTGTGCTAGATAGTAGGTTCTCATTAGTTTTCTATTTTATATATAGTAGTGTATATATGTCAATCCCAATATCCCAATTTTTCCCACCCCCACTTTCTGCCTTGGTAACCATAAGATTGTTTTCTACATCTGTGACTCTATGTCTGATTTGCAAATAAGTTCCCCTTTAACATTTTTCTAAATTCCACATATAAGCAATATTATACAATATTTGTCTTTCTCTTTCTGACTTACTTCACCCTGTATGACAATCTCTAGGTCCATCCATGTCACTGAAAATGGCATTTTTCTTTCCTTTTTATGGCAGAGTAATATTCCATTGTATATATGTGCTACATCTTCTTTGTCTATTCATCTGTCAATGGACATTTAGGTTTCTTCTATGTCCTGGCTATGGTAAATAGTGCTGCAGTGAAAATTGGGGTGCATGTATCTTTTTGAATTATGTTTTTTCCAGACATATGCCCAAGAGTGGGATTCCTGTGTCAATGGTAGTTCTATTTTTAGTTTTTTAAGGAACCACCATACTGTTCTCCATAGTGGTTGAACAAATTTACATTCCCACCAACAGTGTAAGAGGGTTCCCTTTTCTCCACAGCCTCTCCAGAATTTATTGATTGTAGACTTTTGATGATGGCCATTCTGACTCATTTGAGGTGATACCTCATTGTAGTTTTGATTTGCATTTCTCTACTAATTAGTGATGTTGAACATATTTTCATGTGTTTTTTGGCTATCTGTATGTCTTTGGATAAATGTCTATTTAGGTCTTCTGCCCATTATAAGATTGGGTTGTTTGTTTCTTTGATATTTAGCTGTGTGAGCTATTTGTATATTTTGGAGATTAATCTCTTATCAGTTGCTTCATTTGAAAATATTTTCTCCTAATCTGAAGGTTGTCTTTTCATTTTGTTTATGGTTTCCTTTGCTGTGCAAAAGCTTTTTAGTTTAATTAGGTCCTATATGTTCATTTTTTCTTATATTTTCATTATTTTAGGTGGTGGATCAAAAAAAGATCTTGCTGTGATTTAGAATAGTGTTGGACTTTAACACTTCACTTACACCAATGGACAGATCATCCAGACGGAAAATTAATAAGGAAACACAAGCCTTAAAGGACACATTAGACCAAATAGACTTAGTTGATATTTATAGGACATTCATTTTGAAAGCAACAAAATACACATTCTTTTCAAGTGCACACAGAACATTCTCCAGGATAGATCACATCTTGGATCACAAATGAAACCTTGGTAAATTTTTAAAAAATGAAATCATATCAAGCATCTTTTCTGACCACAATGATATGAGATTAGAAATCAATTACAGAGGGAAAAAAACGTATAATCACAAACACATGGAAGCTAAACAATATGTTATTAAATAACCAATGGGTCAATGAACAAATCAAACAGGAAATCAATAAAATACCTAGAAACAAATGACAATGAAAACACGTCAATCCAAAACCCATGGGACACAGCAAGAGCAGTGCTAAGAGGGAAGTTTAGAGAAATACAATCTTACTTCAGGAAACAAGAAAAATGTCAAATAAACAACCTATCCTTACACCTAAAGCAACTAGGGAAAGAACAAAGCCTAAAATTAGTAGAAGGAAAGATATCATAAAGATCAGATTAGAAATAAATGAAACAGAGATTAAGAAAATAATAGGAAAAATAAATAACACAAAAAGCTTGTGCTTTGAGAACATAAAACTGATAAATCTTTAGACAGACTAATCAAGAAAAAAAGGGAGAGAGCACAGATCAATAAAATTAGAAAGGAAAAAGAAGTTACAACTAACACTGGAGAAAAACAAAGGATTATAAAACACAGCTACAAGCAACTATATGGCAATAAAATGGACAACGTAGAAGAAATGGACAAACTCCTAGAAAGGTACAGCCTTCCCAGAATGAACCAAGAAGAAATAGATAATATGAACAGACCAATCACAAGTACAGAAATTGAAAGTGTGGGATGAGGGGAAGATGGTAGAAGAGTAAGACGCGGAGATAAACTTCCTCCCCACAGATACACCAGAAATACATCAACACGTGGAACAACTACAGAACACCTACTGAATGCTGGCAGAAGACCTCAGACCTCCCCAAAGGCAAGAAAGTCCCCATGTACCTGGGTAGGGCAAAATAAAAATAGAATAAACAGAGACAAAAGGATAGGGATGGGACCTGCACCAGTGTCAGGGAGCTGTGAAGGAGGAAATGTTTCCACACACTAGGAAGCCCCTTCATGAGTGGAGATTGCAGGTGGCAGAGGGCGAAAGCTTCAGAGCCGTGGAGGAGAGCACAGCAACAGGGATGCGGAGGGTAAAGTGGAGAGGTTCCTGCACAGAGGATCGGTGCCGACTGGCACCCACCACACCAAGAGGCTTGTCTGCTCACCTGCTGGGGTGGGCGGGGCTGGGAGCTGAGGCTTGGGCTTCAGTCGCAGCACAGGGAGAGGACTGGGGTTGGTGGCGTGAACACAGCCTACAAGGGGTTAGTGCACCACGGCTAGCCAGAAGGGAGTCCGGGGAAAAGTGTGCACCTGCCAAAGAGACAAGAGACATTTTCTTCCCTTTTTGTTTCCTAGTGTGTGAGGAGAGGGGATTAAGAGTGCTGCTTAATGGAGCTCCAGAGACAGGCGCGAGCTGCAACCTGTGGCTAAAAGTGTGGACCCTAGAGACGGGCATGAGCCACTAAGGCTGCTGCTTCCACCACCAAGAAGCCTGTGTGCGAGCACAGGTAACTATCCACACACCCTTCCGGGGAGCCGGTGAAGCCCACCACTGCCAGGGTCCCGGGATCCAGGGGCAACTTCCCCAGGAGAACGCATGGCATGCCTCAGGCTGGTGCAACGTCATGCCTGCCTCTGCCTCCGCAGGCTCACCCTGCACTCCGTACTCCTCCCTCTCCCCGACCTGAGTGAGCCAGAGTTCCCAAAGCAGCTGCTTCTTTAACCCCGTCCTTTCTGAGGGAAGAACAGATGCCTTCTGGCGACCTACACGCAGAGGCAGGGCCAAATCCAAGGCTGAGACCCTGCAAACTGTGAGAACAAAGAAGAGAAAGGGAAATCTCTCCCAGCAGCCTCAGAAGCAGCGGATTAAAGCTTCACAATCAACTTGATGTACCCTGCATCTGTGGAATACATGAATAGAAAACGAATCATCCCAAATTGAGGAGGTGGACTTTGAGAACAAGATTTATGATTTTTCCCCTTTTTCACTTACTGTGAGTATGTATATGTATGCTTCTGTGTGAGATTTTGTCTGTATAGCTTTGCTTCTATGATTTGTCCAAGGGTTCTATCCATACATTTTTTTTCTTTAAAAATATTTTTTTCTTAATAGTTATATTTTTTATTTTAATAACTTTATTTTATTTTATCTTACTTTATTTGAGTTTATTTTATCTTCTTTCTTTCTTTCTTTCCTTCCATCACTCCTCCCTCCCTCCCTCCCTACTTTATTTCTTTTATCCTTTCTTTCTTTCTATCTTTCTTTCTACATTTTCTCCCTTTTATTCTGAGCTGTGTGGATGAAAGGCTCTCGGTGCTGCAGCCAGGAGTCAGTGCTGTACCTCTGAGGTGGGAGAGCCAACTTCAGGACACTGATCCAAAAGAGACCTCCCAGCTCCATATAACATCAAACGGCGAAAATCTCCCAAAGATCTCCATCTCAACACCAGCACCCAGCTTCACTCAACGACCAGCAAGCTACAGTGCTGGACACCCTATGCCAAACAACTAGCAAGGCAGGAACACAATGCCACCCATTATCAGAGAGGCAGCCTAAAATCATAATAAGTCAAAAGAAACCCCAAAACACACCACCAGATGTGGACCTGCCCACCCAAAAGACAAGATCCAGCCTCATCCACCAGAACACAAGCACTAGTGCCCTCCACCAGGAAGCATAAACAACCCACTGAACCAACCTTAGCCACTGGGGACAGACACCAAAAACAACGGAAACTACAAACCTGCAGCTTGCAAAAAGGAGACCCCAAACACAGTAAGATAAGCAGAAAGAGAAGATAGAAAAACACACCGCTGATGAAGGAGCAAGATAAAAACCCACCAGACCTAACAAATGAAGAGGCAATAGGCAGTCTACCTGGAAAAGAATTCAGAATAATGATAGTAAAGATGGTACAAAATCTTGGAAATAGAATAAACAAAATGCAAGAAACATTTAACAAGGACCTAGAAGAACTAAAGTTGAGACAAGCAATGACGAACCACACAATAAATCAAATTAAAAGTACTCTAGATGGGATCAATAGCAGAATAACTGAGGCAGAAGAATGGATAAGTGACCTGGAAGATAAAATATTGGAAATAACTACTGCAGAGCAAAATAAAGAAAAAATAACTGAGGACAGTCTCAGAGACATCTGGGACAACATTAAATGCACCAACATTCGAATTATAGGGGTTCCAGAAGAAAAAGAAAAAAAGAAAGGGACGTGGGAAGGGGGAAGGGTGAGCTGTGACAGGGCGAGAGAGTCATGGACATATATACACTAACAAACGTAAGGTAGATAGCTAGTGGGAAGCAGCCGCATGGCACAGGGATATCAGCTCGGTGCTTTGTGAACACCTGGAGGGGTGGAATAGGGAGGGTGGGAGGGAGGGAGATGCAAGAGGGAAGAGATATGGGAACATATGTATATGTATAACTGATTCAATTTGTTATGAGGTAGAAACTAACACACCATTGTAAAGTAATTATACCCCAATAAAGATGTTAAAAAAAAAAAGGACGGAGAAAATATTTGAAGAGATAATCGTTGAAAACTTCCCTAATATGGGAAAGGAAATAGTTAATCAAATCCAGGAAGCACAGAGAGTCCCATACAGGGTAAATAAAAGGAGAAATTTGCCAAGACACAAAATAATCAAAGTGTCAAAAATTAAATGCAAAGAAAACATTAAAAGCAGCAAGGGAAAACAACAAATAACACACAAGGCAATCCACATAATGTTAACAGCTGATATTTCAGCAGAAACTCTGCAAGCCAGAAGGGACTGGCAGGACATATCTAAAGGGATGAAGCCGAAAAACCTGCAACCAAGATTACTCTACACAGCAAGGATCTCATTCAGATTTGATGGAGAAATTAAAACCTTTACAGACAAGCAAAAGCTGAGAGAGTTCAGCACCAACAAACCAGCTTTACAACAAATGCTAAAGGAACTTCTCTAGGCAGGAAACAGAAGAGAAGGAAAAGACCTACAATAATGAACCCAAAACAATTAAGAAAATGGGAATAGGAACATACATATCGATAATAACCTTAAATGTAAATGGAATAAATGCTCCCACCAAAAGACACAGATTGGCTGAATGGATACAAAAACAAGACCCTTATATATGCTGTCTACAAGAGACCCACTTCAGACCTAGAAACACATACAGACTGAAAGTGAGGGGATGGAAAAAGATATTCCATGCAAGTGGAAACCAAAAGAAAGCTGCAGTAGCAATTCTCATATCTGACCAAATGGATTTTGAAATAAAGACTATTAGAAGACACAAAGGAGGACACTACATAATGATCAAGGGATCAATCTAAGAAGAAGATATAACGATTGTAAATTTTTATGCACCCAACATAGGAGCACCTCAATACATAAGACAAATACTAAGAGCCATAAAAGGGGTAATAGACAGTAGCACATTCATAGTAGGGAACATTAACACCACACTTTCACCAATGGACTGATCATCCAAAATGAAAATAAATAAGGAAACACAAGTTTTAAATGATACATTAAACAAGATGGACTTAACTGATATTTATAGGACATTCCATCCAAAAACAGCAGAATACATATTTTTCTCAAGTGCTCATGTAACATTCTCCAGGATAGGCCATATCCTGGGTCACAAATCGAGCCTTGGTAAATTTAGGAAAATTGAAATTGTATCAAGTACCTTTTGTGACCACAATGCTATGAGATTAGATATCAAATACAGGAAAAGAAATGCAAAATTTAAAGCACATTCTCGCTAAACAATACACTACTTAATAAGGAAGTTATCACTGAAGAAATCAAAGAGGAAATTAAAAAATACCTAGAAAAAAATGACAAAGGAGACAAGACGACTGAAAACCTTTGGGATGCAACAAAAGCAGTTCTAAGAGGGAAGTTTATAGCAATACAATCCTACCTTAAGAAACAGGAAACATTTTGAGAAAATAACCTAACCTTGCACCTAAAGCAATTAGAGGGAGAAGAACAAAAAATCCCCACAGTTAGTAGAAGGAAAGAAATCATAAAAATCAGATCATAAATAAATGAAAAAGAAATGAAGGAAATGATAGCAAAGATCAATAAAACTAAAAGCTGCTTCTTTGAGAAGATAAACAAAATTGATAAACCATTAGCCAGACTCAACAAGAAAAAAAGGGAGAAGACTCAACTCAATAGAATTAGAGATGAAAAAGAGGTAACAACTGACACTGCAGAAACACAAAAGATCATGAGAGATTACTACAAGCAACTCTATGCCAATAAAATGGACAACCTGAAAGAAATGGACAAATTCTTAGAAATGCACAACCTGCCAAGCCTGAATCAGGAAGAAATAGAAAATATGAACAGACCAATCACAAGCACTGAAATTGTAACTGTGATTAAAAATCTTTCAACAAACAAAAGCCCAGGTCCAGATGGCTTCACAGGCGAATTCTACCAAACATTTAGAGAAGAACTTACACCTATCCTTCTCAAACTCTTCCAAAATATAGCAGAGGGAGGAACACTTCCAAACTCATTCTACAAGTCCACCATCACATTGATACCGAAACCAGACAAGGATGTCACAAAGAAAGAAAACTACAGGCCCATATCACTGATGAACATAGATGAAAAAATCCTCAACAAAATACTAGCAAACAAAACCCAACAGCACATTAAAATGTTCATACACCATGATGAAGTGGGATTTATTCCAAGAATGCAAGAATTCTTCAATATACACAAATCAATCAACTTGATACACCATATTAACAAATTGAAGGAGCAAAACCGTATCATCATCTCAATAGATGCAGAGAAATCTTTCGAGAAAATTCAACACCCATTTATGATAAAAACCCTGCAGAAAGTAGGCATAGAGAGAACTTTCCTCAACAAAATAAAGCCATATATAACAAACCCACAGCCATCATCAACCTCAATGGTGAAAAACTGAAAGCATTTCCACTAAGATTAGGAAAAAGACAAGGTTACCTCCTCTCCCACTTTTATTCAACATAGTTTTGGAAGTTATAGCCACAGCAATCAGAGAAGAAAATGAAATAAAAGGAATCCAAATCAGAAAAGAAGAAGTAAAGCTGTCACTGTTTGCAGATGACAAGATAGAAATCCTAAAGATGTTACCAGAAAACTACTAGAGCTAATCAATGAATTTGGTAAAGTAGCAGGATACAAAATTAATGCACAGAAATCTCTGGCATTCCTATACACTAATGATGAACAATCTGAAAGTGAAATCAAGAAAACACTCCCATTTACCATTGCAACAAAAAGAATAAAATATCTAGCCATAAACCTACCTAAGTAGACAAAAGGACTCTAGGCAGCAAATTATAAGACACTGATGAAAGAAATTAAAGATGATACAAATAGATGGAGAGATATACCATGTTCTAAGATTGGAAGAATCAACATTGTGAAAATGACTCTTACAACCCAAAGCAATCTACAGATTCAATGCAATCCCTATCAAACTACCACTGGCATTTTTCACAGAACTAGAACCAAAAAATTCACAAGTTTTATGGAAACACAAAATACCCCAATTAGCCAAAGCAATATTGAGATCAAAAAATGGAGCTGAAAGAATCAGGCTCCCTGGCTTCAGACTATACTACAAAGGTAGGGTAATCAAGACAGTATGGTACTGGCACAAAAACAGAAAGATAGATCAATGGAAAAGGATAGAAAGCCCAGAGATAAACCCACGCACATATGGTCACCTTATCTTTGATAAAGGAGGCAGGAATACACAGTGGAGAAAGGACAGCCTCTCCAATAAGTTGTGCTGGGAAAACTGGACAGGTACATGTAAAAGTATGAGATTAGATCACTCCCTAACCCCATACACAAAAATAAGCTCAAAATGGATTAAAGACCTAAATGTAAGGTCAGAAACTATCAAACTCTTAGAGGAAAGCATAGGCAGAACACTCTATGACATAATTCATAGCACTCTCCTTTTTGACCCACCTCGTAGAGAATTTGAAATAAAAACAAAAATTAGCAAATGGGACCTAATGAAACTTCAAAGCTTTTGCACAGCAAAGGAAACCATAAACAAGACCAAAAGACAACCCTCAGAATGGGCGAATATATTTGCAAATGAAACAACTGATAAAGGATTAATCTCCAAAATTTATAAGCAGCTCATGCAGGTCAATAACGACAACAACAACAAAAAACCCACCCAGTGCAAAATTGGGCAGAAGACCTAAATAGACATTTCTCCAAAGAAGATATACAGACTGCCAAGAAACACATGAAAGAATGTTCAACATCATTAATCATTAGAGAAATGCAAATCAAAAGTACAATGTGATATCATCTAACACCATTCAGAATGGCCATCATCAAAAAATCTAGAAACAATAAATTCTGGAGAGGGTGTGGAGGAAAGGGACCACTCTTGCACTGCTGGTCGTAATGTGAATTGGTACAGCCACTGTGGAGAACAGTATCGAGGTTCCTTAAAAAACTAGAAATAGAACTGCCATATGACCCAGCCATCCCACTACTGGGCATATACTCTGGGAAAACCATAAATCAAAAATAGTCATGTACCAAAATGTACATTGCCGCTCTATTTACAATAGCCAGGAGATGGAAACAACCTAATTGTCCATCATCGGATGAATGGATAAAGAAGATGTGGCACATATATACAATGGAATATTATTCAGCCATAAAAAGAAACGAAATGGAGCTATTTGTAATGAGGTGGATGGACCTAGAGTCTGGCATACAGAGTGAAGTAAGTCAAAAAGAGAAAGACAAATACCATATGCTAACACATATGTATGGAATTTAAGAAAAATATGTAATGAAGAACCTAGGAGTAAGACATGAATAAAGACACAGACCTACTGGAGAACGGACTTGAGGATATGGGCATGGGGAACGGTAAGCTGTGACAAATTGCGAGAGTGGCATGGACATATATACACTACCAAACGTAAAATAGATAGCTACTGGGAAGCAGCCGCATAGCACAGGGAGATCAGCTCGGTGCTTTGTGACCACCTAGAGGGGTGGGATAGGGATGGTGGGAGGGAGGGAGATGCAAGAGGGAAGAGATATGGGAATATATGTATATGTATAACTGATTCATTTTATTATAAAGCAGAAACTAACACACCATTGTAAAGCAATTATACTCCAATAAAGATGTAAAAAAAATAAAGAAATTGAATGTGTGATTAAAATACTCCCAATAAGCAATAGTCTAGGACCAGATGGCTTCACAGGTAAATTCTGTCAAACATTTAGAGAGGAGTTAACACCTACCCTTCTGAATCTCTTCCAAAAGCTGCAGAGGGTGGAACACTCCCAAACTCATTCTACGAGTCCACCATCACCCTGATAGCAAAACCAGACAAATATATCACAAAAAAAGAATATTATAGGCCAATATTTCTAATGAATGTAGATCCAAAAATCCTCAATGGAATACTTCTAAACCAAATCCAACAATACATTAAAAGGATCATGCACCCTGATCAAGTGGGATTTATCCCATAGATGCAAGTATTCTTTAATATATGCAAATAAATCAATGTGATACACCACATTAACAAATTGATGAATAAAAACCATATGAACACTCATTTAAGTGTTAGTGTGTCCCAGGCCCTGCTTTTAGGTTTTGCATATATTAATTTACTTTACCTTCACAACTTAATGAGGTAGGTACTATTATTACTTTCATTTTACAGATGAGAAAACTGAGGTATAAGTAGTACACCCAAGGTTATAAATGGAAAAGCTGTGATTCAAATTGGGACAGTTTAGATAAAAAAATAACTTCATGCTCTTCTTCCTTTGGTTGTGCTTCTCTTAGCATTCTGGCTCCTGTTTCTCATAACAGGATCTTTTGCTGAGCGTCCTCAAACTTGAGCATTTGGCAATGTGAACATAGGTTTGGTAGTAACTCTATCATATCCATTTTAAAAGTATTTTTGAACTTTTCAACAAAGTAACTTTTTATATTCACACACACACACGTTTGTCAACAGACATGCACTTACATATAGCTGAAAACAAAATAACATTCTGCAGCAGCTAGTTTAGGAATGTTCAACAAATATACTTACAAGTTTTAATGGCATCTGAACTTCCTTAACGTTTTAGTTACCTTGCCTGGGCTAATATATGGGCATTACCCCAGTGTTATTTGCTTAGTCATAGAAAAGATTGTTTCACTGCAAAAGCATCAGAATGTATAATATCTGGAATAAACCATGGAAGCTAGTGTGTCAAAATTCCTTTCTTTTTTCTTTTTAACATCTTTATTGGAGTATAATTGCTTTACAATGTTGTGTTTGTTTCTGCTGTATAACAAAGTGAGCCAGCTGTATATATACATATATCCCCATACACTCTCCCTCTTGCATCTCTCTCCCACCATCCCTATCCCACCCTCTAGGTGGTCACACAGCACCAAGCTGCTCTCCCTGTGCTATGAGGCTGCTTCCCACTAGCTATCTATTTTACATGTGGCAGTGTATATATGTCAATGCTACTCTCTCACTTCATCCAAGCTTACAAGTTATTTTGCAGCTATGGTGATACTAAGAGATGGTATGGACTCCTTGAATGCCAGTTTCCTCATTTTTCTTCCCAGCAGAATAATTTGTCTTCTATTTCTGTTCATGTGATGTTTTACTTACACTTGTATAAAATATTTATCAAGCTTAGTCAAAATTATTTTTGCTTTCTCTGACTACATTTTGGATTTTTTTAGGTCTTTATGTTTTTTTTAAAAAATATCTTTTAACTCCAATGATCTCTAAGTATCTGGCTGATAATATGCACTAACTTAAATTCAGTCATTTATTTGTTGAAGTGTAATATATTTTTCTGCACACTTTCCTCTGAGAAAATGATAACATCAGCTGCCAAGGATTTATTATAATAGCACCTCATATTTATATAGCATAATATGTATGGTACTGTTTGTTCACCTATGTTTTCACTTGGTTCTTCCAATAAATCTAATAATTAAAAAAAGAAAAAACATACAATCCCACAAATTATTGTGGAATTTGGAAGGCCACCTTGGAAGATAAAAATCCAAATTCAGTATTTTTTAGTACAATTACAGGCCTAGACCACGTCCAGTGACAAATCTGCCGGCCAGTGCAAGACACGTATAGTACTATGAATCAAGGCAATGAATATCTTAAGTGCATTAAACATTTGAATATATTTCAAAGGATCTATGAATAGTTTCAAACTTTGTTTTGGCATAAGGGATATAATTGTTAGAGTGCCAATTAATACCCATGTTTTATGTCACTTGATATACTTTTATTCATTCAACAAGAATAGCCATACAAGTGCATGATGATGAATATATGTATGTGTTCAGGTAATGCAAAAGAGTTTGATGTGACTGAAGTCTTAATTACTGTTTGTGGCAATGATGGGTTGTGAAGAGTCAGGAAATGAGGCTGAAAAGGAATTCTAAAGACTTGTTTAATATTCTTTATAATATACTAAGTAATTTAGATTTGATTCTATAAACAAGAAGACCAATTAAAGTTTTCAGGTAAGGGAGTCATATCTTTCAGATTCTAGAAATCTAAATCTGATAGGATTGCACAATAAAAAAAATGAAAGTTGTAGTGAAGAGATAAACATTGATTTGAGGGCTGCTTTTGAAGTAGAATTGATGGAACTTGTTGAATAACATGCATAGAGGTGAGAAGAGAGAGGATTTGAGGATGAATAAAGCTCATAGCTTGGGCCACTAGAAGAAAAAAATAACATTAGTAGATATATAGAAAGAGGATTAGAAACATCATGTAAGGCTGCAATAGATTCCCATAACATTCAGATGGAAGGCTACTCATGCTAGTACTGACCTAACATCACCATTTTTGTTATATGGTGGAAGGAGCAATTAGGTGCCATTATCATAGCCAATTAAGGATAGTTGAATAACCAAGTCACAATTCTAGTTAATTTTACTATTTGAAATAAGGCACAAGATTGTACAATAGAAAAAAATAAAAATGCAAAACCAAACATTGGGATTATCATTCCTATAACTCATTAAATTCTTGCAATTAGTATTAAGTCTGTTTCCTCACTTCTCTGCATATTGAAAAGTCTATGATAAGAAAACCTTAATTAGTGGAACAAATTACCTTTACTTGGTTAATCATGCATTGCTTATCAACCCTGTGCACTAGCTGATAAAACAAGAGAGACTTACTCTTGCTTCAAAACAAAAAATTCTGACAGCAATTCAAGTATAATTAATGAATTATTATACTCATTTGAACCATATGAATCTGTCAATTTTTGACTGCTTTTGACCTACAAAAATAGCGTTCATATAATTCAACCTAATTGTTATCAGTGACCTACTTAAATTCCTACTGTGGTAGATATAATATGTACTTGGATTTCTAGTGATACTATGTATCTTTAAAAATAGGTCGTCTTGATTAAACAACTGACAGACATCTGTTTTACTGCTGATCAGATTGCAAGTTCTGATATTTATCAGACTTTTCCAATGGCCTACTTTATTTTCGTTTTGAAAATATTATGCAAACCATCAGCAATCATTCAAAATGTACAGAACGAAAATGACTAAGCAGCTAGCAAAACCACCAATTTCAGTAGTATATTGTTACGTAGCACTTCTAGAGGATTTGTCAGTATAAAAACTCAAAAGGGTCATGATTTCTACTTTTACTAAGTGTTCACTGATATTTGGTTCTTAATAAAGATGAGAAGGCAACACAGATTTTCAATATTTTTGGACTCAATTTTATGCTTCATTTGTGTTTTATGTTTGTTTTACCAAAACAAAGTTTATTCTGATGTTATAGAAAAATGCATTAAAACTTTTATTTTTCTTTTTATACTAGAAAGTAAATGTTAGAAAATAGATTCTCAAAGAAAAAGGTATTCAGAGACACAATTTGGGTCAGAAGAATAACAATAGTATTTAAGAAAAGCAGATAATGCTTTCTTAATGACCGCTATATTTGCTTTACTTTAAGAAACTTAAGACAATTACCGTATGATATCCCTTATTTGTGGAATCTAAAAGAATGGTACAAATGAACTCTTTTGCAGAACAGAAATGGAGCCACAGATGTGGAGAACAAACTTGTGGTTACCAGGGGAGAAAGAGGGGGAGGGATAGACTGGGAGATTGGGATTGACATATACATACTACTATATATAAGATAGATAACTAATAAGAACCTACTGTATGGTACAGGGAACTCTACTCAATACTCTGTAATGACCTATATAGGAAAATAATCTAAAAAGAATGGATGTCTGTGTATGTATAGCTGGTTCAATTTGCTGTACAGCAGAAACTGACACAATGTTGTAAATCAACTATTACTCCAATAAAAGTTAATTTAAAAAAGAAACTTTTAGTTTTAAAGTTTATTGTTGCTTAATTACAGCATTAATGGAAGAAAAAAACACCATATTAAATGCATCCATATATGCATGCATTCTTATTCCAGAAACATTGATATGTGAAAAAGCATGGATCTTAGAATCAAAGAAATATGGTGTTCTTTATGGCCCAGTTAGAAATTTTTCCCAGAAGTTCACAGGAATGAGAAACACTGATGTACAACAAGCAACCAGTAGGAGAAGACAAAATGGAGAAGCTATAATGAAAAAGATAGGATATCCTTTCTTTGCTATAATTTATAACACTGACATTGGAGAAGTGCAAAACAGTTTTCTTTTTTTTTTTGCTAGCTATTTTCACTCCACCCACATACACATCTTTTCATATGTGATATTGCTATGCTTCACATGCACCTCGAGAAAAAGTTTAGCTTATCATGATGTGTGTAGGATAGGGAATAATTTCAAAATGAGTTATTTTATATGTATGAAGAAATAATTCTATTTTCTAGCTCCCGTAAGGATAAAGGCTGCTTATATATGCAATATATGCTTATATATGCAATACCTCACAGGGCCTGAGTCTGGATTTAGATTTATGTTATAAAGGGTCCAAGTGGATGGTTATTTTCCTATCACAGCATAATGCTTATATATATTCACCCACACATATGCATTTAATAGACTTTATTTTATATAGCAGTTTTAGATTTACAGAAGTTTTGAGCAGAAAGTACAAAGAGTTCCCATATCCCTTGCTCTCTGAACAGACTTTTCCCTATTATTAATATATTGCATTAATGTGGTACATTTGTTAAAATGGTTGAAACAATGTTTTTAATAGACTTTACTTTTTACAGGAGTTTTAGGTTCATGGCAAAATTGAGCATAAAGAGTGTTCTCCTATACCCCCTACCCCCACACATAAAGTTTTCCTCACTATCAACATCTAATTCCAGAGTAGTACTTTGAACAATGTGGGGCTTAGGGACATCAACACCCTGCACAGTCAAAAATCTGAGTGTAGCTTTAGACTCCTCTGAAACTTAACTACTAGTAGCCTACTGTTGGCCAGAAACCTTACTAATAACATAAATAGCCAATTAACATATATTTTGTATGTTTATGTGTATTATATACAGTATTCTTACAATAAAGTAAGCTAGAGAAAAGTAAAGGTTATTAAGAAAATCATAAGGAAGAGAAAATATATTTATAGTGCTGTACTGTATTTATTGATACCATAAGTTTACATCATCTGTTTACAAGATGAATTGTCTGTCTTGTCAGTACCCACATCAATATTGTCTCATATGATACAAAACTCTTTAATGTGATATGTATTATTAACACTAGATATCAAAATGAAAAGATAATGTGAAAAGTAAATTCATATTTATTTACAGATATAATGAGTTATGCATTGATAACAAAGAAGCAGCAATATGATTGCTCCATGGTAGCCTAGTGTAATATATATGATTGCTTCACAATAGCCTAGCCTGTACACTAATGATGAATCATTATAAAATTTTTATGACATACAGTATTATACTCATATTCATAATATAATGGAAATATGATTATATAGTTTTAAAACTCAACTTACCTGGGATGATAGGTTGATATGTAGTTTCTCCAATTATATAAGAGTACAGTTGCTTTACAACGTTGTATTCTTTTCTTGCTGTACAGCAAAGTGAATCAGTCATACGTATATATGTATCCACTCTTTTTTAGATTTCCTTCCCATTTAGGTCACCACAGAGCATTGAGTAGAGTTCCCTGTGCTATACAGTAGTTTTGAAAGCAGTGTTGTAAAACAGTAAGAAAACTAACATGGTGTTAATTTTACATTAAATAGAACTCACCTTATGCCTATGTAAGGATAGACTATCCACTTCAATACAAGTCTTCTACATGATGTTCCACACTATGAATACTTAGGCCATGATGATGATGATGATGCAACAAAAATGTCTCATCCAGTTCTTGTCGTACAATTATTAGATTTTCACTTGAAGACTCACACATACACAACAGATAAGTTATTAACAGTACAGCACAATGATTAGTTACTATTCATTAGGTGGGTGTGGATCATCATAAAGGTCTTTATCCTCTTCATCTCCACATTGAGTAGGCTAAGGAGGAGGGAGAGGAGGGGTTTGTCTTGCTGTCTCAGAAGTGGCAAAGGTGAAACAGTTGGAGGAGAAGGAAGGGAGGCAGAAGAGACAGGCATACTTGGTGAAACTTTACAGAAACACATTGTAATTTCTCTCTGACTTTTGCTTTTTTATTTCTCTAAAACTGTTTCTATATGGTACTGATCCTTCTTCCACTATTTGTTGCTAAAGCAGTTTCAGTGACCATATCATAGAAGGATCCATGTCCTAAAAGAAGTCAAAAGCAGTCTTGAATATTTGGAACCCTTCTGCCAGATTGTCTACATCAGTATTTTTTCTGGCACTACTTTTTCTAAGTCTTCTTCCTCATTGTCTGGCACTGGTTCAGAAGCACTCATCCTAATCAACTAGTCTTCTTTTAATTCTTCTGGTGTGCTGTCAACTGGTTCTTTTTAAATTAATTTTTATTTAAGTATAGTTGACTTAAAATGTTTTGTTAGTTTCTGCTGTACAGCAAAGTGGATCAATTATACGTATACATATATCCACTCTTTTTTAGATTCTATTCCCTATAGGTCATTACAGAGTATTGAGTTTCTTGTGCTGTACAGTAGGTCCTTATTAGTTATCTATTTTATATATAGTAGTGTGTACATGTCAATACCAATCTCCCAATTTATCCCTCCCCCCATTTCCCCCTTGTTAAAGATAAGTTTGTTTTCTATATCTGTGACTATATTTCTGTTTTGTAAATAAGTTCATTTGTACCATTATTTTTTGATTCCACATATAAGCAATATCATATGATATTTGCCTTTCTCTGTTTGACTTACTTCACTCAGTATGACAATCTCCAGCAATTCAACGTTTTCCTTGTAACATTATGACTGTTCTATTGTTCTTATGGGCAATTCCAGCATCATTAGTGGCACTTCATATGGCTTGCATCATGTTATTCAAGGCTTACAGTATTACACAAAACACAATGAGTATTGCAATAAACACAATGAAAAATACGTGAGAACCATAAGAGATCACTTTTTACTGTAAATGACAATTTACTGGAGAGTTGAACTACTCATGGGAGATGATTAATATGACATGATTTTAGCAGATATTTGAAACACTTGAGCCACTGCAATGGCAACAGGAGGTGACTAAAAAATTATTAAAGTAGTACAATATATACTAGAGTTAATTTTATGCAATTATAGTTTAAGACTACATATTTACATTTGTTTACATTTCTCTCCACTGGGAATGGTGACATGTACAATCTGCATTTATATGCCTAAATTTTTTTAACATCTTTATTGGAGTATAATTGCTTTACAATGGTGTATTAGTTTCTGCTTTATAACAAAGTGAATCAGTTACATATATACATATGTTCCCATATCTCTTCCTGCTTGCATCACCCTCCCTCCAACCCTCCCTATGCCACCCCTCTAGGTGGTCACAAAACACCGAGCTGATCTCCCTGTGCTATGCAGCTGCTTCCCACTAGCTATATATTTTACATTTGGTAGTGTATATAGGTCCATATGATTTTCGCACTTTGTCACAGCTTACCCTTCCCCTTCCCCATATCCTCAAGTGCATTCTCTAGTAGGTCTGTGACTTTATTACCGTCATAACCCTAGGTCCTCCTTTTTCCCCCCTAGATTCCATATATAAATGTTAGCATATGGTATTTGTTTTTCTCTTTCTGACTTACTTCACTCTGTATAACAGACTCTAGGTCCATCCACCTCATTACAAATAGCTCAATTTCATTTCTTTTTATGGCTGAGTAATATTCCATTGTATATATATATGTCACAACTTCTTTATCTATTCATCTGTTGATGGACACGTAGGTTGCTTCCATGTCCTGGCTATTGTAAATAGAGCTGAAATGAACATTTTGGTACCTGACACTTTTTGAATTATGATTTTCTCAGGGTATATGCCCAGTAGTGGGATTGCTGGTTCATATGGTAGTTCTATTTGTAGTTTTCTAAGGAACCTCCATACTGTTCTCCATAGTGGCTGTATCAATTTACATTCCCACCAACAGTGCAAGAGTGTTCCCTTTTCTCAACACTCTCTCCAGCATTTATTGTTTCTAGATTTTTTGATGACGGCCATTCTGACCAGTGTGAGAAGATATCTCATTGTAGTTTTGATTTTCATTTCTCTAATGATTAATGATGTTGAGCATTCTTTCATGTGTTTGTTGGCAATCTGTATATCTTCTTTGGATAAATATCTATTTAGCTCTTCTGCCCATCTTTAGATTGGGTTGTATGTTTTCTTGATATTGAGCTGCATGACCTGTTTCTAAATTTTGGAGATTAATCCTTTGTCAGTTGCTTCATTTGCAAATATTTTCTCCCATTCTGAGGGTTGTCTTTTGGTCTTGTTTATGGTTTCCTTTGCAGTGCAAAAGGTTTTAACTTTGATTAGGTCCCATTTGTTTATTTTTTTTGTTTCCATTTCTCTAGGAGGTGGGTCAAAATGGATCTTGCTGTGATTTATGTCATAGAGTGTTCTGCCTATGTTTTCCTCTAAGAGTTTGATTGTGTCTGGCCTTACATTTAGGTCTTTAATCCATTTTGATATTATTTTTCTGTATGGTGTTAGGGAGTGTTCTAATTTCATATTTTATATGTTCCTGACCAGTTTTCCCAGCACCACTTATTGAAGAGGCTGTCTTTTCTCCACTGTTTATTCTTGCCTCCTTTATCAAAGATAAGGTAACCATATGTGTGTGGGTTTATCTCTGGGCTTTCTATCCTATTCCATTGATCTATATTTCTGTGTTTGTGCCAGTACTATACTGTCTTGATTACTGTAGCTCTGTAGTATAGTATGAAGTCAGGGACCCTGATTATTCCACTTCCATTTTTCGTTCTCAAGATTGCTTTGTGTATTCGGGGTATTTTGTGTTTCCATACAAATAGTGAATTTTTTTTCTGCCTCTGGGAAAACAGCCAGAGGTAGTTTGATAGGTATTGCATTGAATCAGTAGATTCCTTTGGGTAGTAGAGTCATTTTCACAATGTTGATTCTTCCAATCCAAGAACATGGTATATCTCTCCATCTAATTGTAATATTTTTAATTTATTTCATCAGTGTCTTATAATTTCTGCATACAGGTCTTTTGTCTCCTTAGGTAGTTTTATTTCTAGATATTTTATTCTTTTTGTTGCAATCATAAATGGGAGTCTTTTCTTAATTTCAAATTCATATTCTTCATCATTAGTGTATAGGAATGCCGGATATTTCTGTGCATTAATTTTATATCCTGCATCTTTACCAAATTCATTGAATAGCTCTAGTAGTTTTCTGGTGGCATTTTTTTAGGATTCTCTATGTATAGTATCATGTAATCTGCAAACAGTGACAGCTTTACTTCTTCTTTTCTGATTTGGATTACTTTTATTTCTTTTTCTTCTCTGATTGCTGTGGCTAAAACTTCCAAAACTATGTTGAATAAAAGTGGTGAGCCTGGGCAACATTGTCTTGTTCCTGATCTTAGTGGAAATGGTTTCAGTTTTTCACCATTGAGGACAATATTGGCTGTGGGTTTGTCATATATGGCCTTTATTATGTTGAGGAAAGTTCCCTCTATGCCTACTTTCTACAGGGTTTTTATCATAAATCGGTGTTGAATTTTGTCGAAAGACTTCTCTGCATCAATTGAGATGATCATATGGATTTTCTCTTCCAATTTGTTACTATAGTGTATCACATTGATTGATTTGTGCATATTGAGGAATCCTTGCATTCCTGAGATAAACCCCACTTGATCATAATGTATGATCCTTTTAATGTGCTGTTGGATTCTGTTTGATAGCATTTTGTTGAGGATTTTTGCATCTATATTCATCAGTGATATTGACCTTTAGTTTTCTTTCTTTGTGACATCTTTGTCTGGTTTTGGTATCAGGGTGATGGTGGCCTCGTAGAATGAGTTTGGGAGTGTTCCTCCTTCTGTTATTTTGGAAGAGTTTGAGACGGATAGGTGTTAGCTCTTCTCTAAATGTTTGATAGAATTCCCCTGTGAAGACATGTGGTCCTGTTCTTTTGTTTGTTGGAAGATTTTCAATCACAGTTTCAATTTCAGTGCTTGTGGTTGGTCTGTTCATATTTTCTATTTCTCCTGGTTCATTCTCGGAAGGTTGTGCTTTTCTAAGAATTTGTCCATTTCTTCTAGGTTGTCCATTTTATTGGCATAGAGTTGCTTGTAGTATTCTGTCATGATCCTTTGTATTTCTACAGTGTCAGTTGTTACTTCTCCTTTTTCATTTCTAATTCTATTGTTTTGAGTCTTCTCCCTTTTTTTCTGGATAAGTCTGGCTAAGGGTTTATGAATTTTGCTTATCTTCTCAAAGAACTTCCTTTTAGTTTTATTGATCTTGGTTATTGTTTCATTCACTTCTTTTTCATTTATTTCTGATCTGATCTTTATGATTTCTTTCCTTCTGCTAACTTTGGCAGTTTTTTTTTGTTTTTCTTTCTCTAATTGTTTAGGTGTAAGTTTAAGTTTTTTATTTGGGATGTTTCTTGTTACTTAAAGTAGGACTGTATTGCTCTAATCTTCCCTCATAGAACTGCTTTTGCTGCATCCCATAGGTTTTGGGTAGTCGTGTTTTCGTTGTCATTTGTTTGTAGGTGTTTTTTTCATTTCTTCAGTGATCACTGGGTTATTAACTAGTCTATTGTTTAGCCTCCATGAGTTTGTATTTTTTACAGAGTTTTTCCTGTAATTGATATCTAGTCTCATAGCATTGTGGTCAGAAAATATACTTGATACGATTTCAATTTTCCTAAATTTACCAAAGCTTGATATGTGACCCAAGATATTATCTAGCCTGGAGAATGTTCCATGAGAACTTGAGAAGAATGTATATTCTGTTGTTTTTGGATGGAATGTCCTATAAATATCAATTAAGTCCATCTTGTTTAATGTATCCGTTAAAGCTCTGTTTCCTTATTTATTTTAATTTTGGGTGATCTGTCCATTGGTGAAAGTGAGTTGTTAAGTGCCCTACCGTGATTGTGTTACTGTGGATATCTCCTTTTATGGCTGTTAGCATTTCCCTTATGTATTGAGGTGCTCCTATGTTGGGTGCATATATATTTACAATTATTATATCTTCTTCTTAGATCAATCCATTGATCATTATGTAGTGTACTTCTTTGTCTCTTCTAATAGTCTTTATTTTAAAGTGAATTTTGCTGATTTGAAAATTGCTATTTCAACGTTCTTTTTATTTCCATTTGCATGGAATATCCTTTTCCATCCCCTCACTTTCAGTCTGTATGTGTCCCTAGGTCTTAAGTGGGTCTCTTGTAAACAGCATATATCCACTTCTTGTTTTTGTATCCATTCAGCCAGTCTAAGTCTTTTGGTTGGAGCACCTAAGGCATTTACATTTAAGGTAATTATTGATATGCATGTTCTTATTACCATTTTCTTAATTGTTTTTGGTTTGTTATTGTAGGCCTTTTCCTTTTCTTGTGTTTCCTGCCTAGAGATGTTCCTTTAGCACTTGTTGTAAAGCTGGCTTGGTGGTGCTGAACTCTCTCAGCTTTTGCTTGTCTGTAAGGGCTTTAATTTCTCCATCAAATCTGAATGAGATCCTTGCTGGGTAGAGTAATCTTGGTTGCAGGTTTTTCTGTTTCATCACTTTAAATATGTCCTGCCACTTCCTTCTGGGTTACTGAGTTTCTGCTGAGAGATCAGCTGTTAACCTTATGGGGATTGCCTTGTGTGTTATTTGTTGTTTTTCCCTTCCTGCTTTTAATATGTTTTCTTTGTATTTATTTTTTGATAGTTTGATTAATATATGTCTTGGCGTGTTTCTCCTTGGATTTATCCTGTAAGGGACTCTCTGTGCTTCCTTGACTTGATTAAATATTTCCTTCCCATATTAGGGAAGTTTTCAACTATAATCTCTTCAAATATTTTCTCATTCCCTTTCTTTTTCTCTTCTTCTTCTGGGAACCCTGTATTTCGCATGTTGGTGTGCTTAATGTTGCCTAGAGGTCTCTGAGACTGTCCTCAGTTGTTTTCATTCCTTTTTCTTTATTCTGCTCTGTAGTAGCTATTTCCACTCTTTTACCTTCCAGGTCACTTATCCGTTCTTCTCCATCAGTTATTCTGCTATTGATCCCTTCTAGAGAATCTGTAATTTCATTTTTTGTG
Source organism: Leucopleurus acutus (assembly GCF_964270905.1). Taxonomy (NCBI): domain Eukaryota; kingdom Metazoa; phylum Chordata; class Mammalia; order Artiodactyla; family Delphinidae; genus Leucopleurus; species Leucopleurus acutus. The sequence goes on from NC_139148.1 coordinate 75,629,812, forward strand.
TTGTTCATCATTGTTTGTTTGCTCTTTCATTCTACTGGGTCCTTGTTAAATGTTTCTTGTATTTTCTGTGTTCTATTTCCAAGATTTTGGATCATCTGTACTATCATTATTCTGAATACTTTTTCAGGTAGACTGCCTATTTCTTCTTCATTTGTTAGGTCTGGTGGGTTTTTACCTTTCTCCTTCATCTGCTGTGTGTTCCTGTGTCTTCTCATTTTGCATAACTTACTGTGTTTGGGGTCTTTTTTTTTGCAGGCTGCAGGTTTGCAGTTCCCTTTTTTTTTTTTTTTTTGGTGTTTGTCTCTAGTGGCTAAGATTGGTTCAGTGGGTTATGTAGTCTTCCTGTTGTAGGTGTCTAGTGCCTGTTTTCTGGTGGATGAGGATGGATCTTGTCTTTTTGTTGGACAAGTCCACATCTGGTGGTGTGTTTTGGGGTGTCTGTGACCTTATTATGATTTTAGGCAGCCTTACTGCTAATGGATGGGTTTGTGTTCCTCTCTTGCTAGTTGTTTGACATAGGGTTTCCAGTACAGTAGCTTGCTGGTCGTTGAATGAAGCTGGGTCTTGGCATTGAGATGGAGATCTCTGGGAGATTTTTGCCATTTGATATTACGTGGAGCTGGGAGGTCTCTTGTAGACCAGTGTCCTGAAGTTGGCTCTCCTACCTCAGAGGCACAGCACTGACTCCTGGCTGGAGCATCAAGAGCCTTTCATCCACTCGGCTCAGAATAAAAGTGAGAAAAAATAGAAAGAAAGAAAGAAAGAAAGAAAGAAAGAAAGAAAGAAAGAAGATAACATAAAATAAAGTTATTAAAATAAAAATTAATTATTATGAAAAAAATTTTAAAAAGTAAAAAAGAAACAAACAAAAAAAAAACCCAGACAGATATAACCTTGGGACAAATGGTAGAAGCAAAGCTATACAGACAAAATCACACACAGAAGCATACACATACACACTCACAAAAAGTGAAAAAGGGGAAAAATATATATCTTTGCTCCCAAAGTTCACCTCCTCAGTTTGGGATGTTTCGTTGTCTATTCAGGTATTCCACTGATGCAGGGTACATAAAGTTGTTTGTGGCAATTTAATCCACTGCTCCTGAATCTGCTGGGAGAAATTTCTGTTTCTCTTCTTTGTTTTCACAGCTCCCGGTGTTCAGCTTTGGATTTGCACCCGCCTCTGTGCATAGGTCGCTTGAAGCCATCGGTTTTTCTCTCAGACAGGAAGGGATTAAAGGAACAGTTGACTCGGGGGCTCTGGCTCACTGAGGCCGGGGAGAGGGAGGGGCATGGATGTGTGTTGAGCCTGTGGTGGCAGAGGCCGGCACTATGTTGCAACAGCCTCAGGCGCACCATGTATTCTCCCAGGCAAGTTGTCCCTGGATTACGGGACCCTGGCACTGAAGGGCTGCACAGGCTTCAGGGATGGGCATTGTGGATAGTGACCTGTGCTTGCACACAGGCTTCTTGGTGGTGGCAGCAGCAGCCTTAGCATCCCATACCCATTTCTGGGGTCCACACTGATAGCCACAGCTCACGCCCATCTCTGGAGCTCCTATAAGCAGTGCTCTTAATCCCCTCTCCTCGTGCACCAGGAGACAAAGAGGGAAGAAAAAGTCTCTTGCCTCTTCAGCATGTCCAGACATTTTCCTGGACCCCTTCCCCGTTAGCTGTGGAGCACTAGCCCACTTTAGTCTGTGTTCACACAGCCAGCTCAAGTCCTCTCCCTGGGATCTAACCTCTGAAGCCCGAGCCTAAGCTCCTAGCCCCCACCTGCCCTGGCGGGTGAGCAGGCCAACCTCTTGGGCTGGTGAGTGCCGGTTGGCACAGTTCCGCTGTGCAGGAGTCTCCCATTTGCCCTCCACACTGCTGTTTCTGCGCTCTCCTCCATGGCTGCAAAGCTCCCCCCCTCCGCCACTCACAGTCTCTGCTTGCAAAGGGGCTTCCTAGTGTGTGGAAACCTTTCCTCCTTCACAGCTCCCTCTCACTGGTGCAGGTCCTGTCCCTATTCTTTTGTCTCTGTTTTTTCTTTTTTCTCTTGCCCTACCTAGGTACATGGGGGAGTTTCTTGCCTTTTTGAGGTCTGAGGTCTTCTGTCAGTGTTCAGTGGATGTCCTGTAGGAGTTCTTCCACATGTAGATGTATTTCTTATGTATTTGTGGGGAGGAAGGTGATCTCTGTGTCTTACTCTTCTGACATCTTGAAGCTCCTCCTATGTTCCTAAGATTTTGTCTATGTTTTCTTTTTATATTTTATAGTGTTTTTTATACAATGTTTACATTTTATTTACAGTTATTACAAATTTTGGCTATATTCCCCATGTTGTACAATACATCCTTGTAGCCTAACTTACACCCAATAGTTTGTAACTCCCACTCCCCCACCCTTATGTTGCCCCTCTCACCCTCCCTACAGGTAACTGCTAGTTTGTTGTCTATATCTGTGTCTTATTTTTTTGTTATTTCACTGAGCATAATGCCTTCCAAGTCTATCCATGTTGCAGCAAATGGCAAAATTTTGTTCTTTTTAAATGCCAGGTAGTATTCCATTGTATATACATGCCACATCTTCTTTATCCATTTGTCTGTTGATATACACTTAGGTTGCTTCCATATCTTGGCAGTTGTAAATAATACTGCTATATACATTGGGGTGCATGTATCTTTTCAAATTAGTGTTTCATTTTATTCTAATATAAACCCATGAGACCTAGCCACAGCAATCAGAGAAGAAAGGAAATAGATGGAATCCATGTTGGAAAGATATAAGTAAAACTGCCATTGTTTGCAGATGACATGTTACTATACATAGAAAATCCTAAAGTCACCACCAGAAAACTACTAGAGCTCATCAATGAATTCAGTAATGTTGCCAGATACAAAATAAATATACAGAAATCTGTTGCATTTGTATAAACTAACAACCAGGTATCAAAAAGAGAAATTAAAAAAAAAAAGAATCCATTTACCATTGCATCAAAAAGAATAATATACCTAGGAATAAACCTACCTAAGGAGGCAAAAGACCTGTAGTCAGAAAACTGTAAGTCACTTATGAAAGAGATTGAAAGAGACACAAACAGAAAGGTATACTGTGTTTTTGGATTGGAAGAATTAATATCATTAAAATGACCATACTACCCAAGGCAATCTAAAGATTCAATGCAACCCCTATCAAAATACCAATGGCAGTTTTCATAGAAGTAGAACAAATAACTTTAAAATTTATATGGAGATACAAAAAACCCTGAATAGCCAAAACAGTCTTGAGAAAGAATGGAGCTAAAGGATCATGCTCCCTGACTTTAGACTCTATTAGAAAGCTATATTAATCAAAACAGTATGGTGCTGGCACAAAAATTAACACATAGATCAATGGAATAAATAAATAAGCCCATGCACTTATGGTCAATTAATCTATGACAAAGGAGGCAAGAATATACAATGGAGAGAAGACAATCTCTTCAATAAGTGGTGTTGAGGAAACTGGACAGTTATATATAATAGAATGAAATTAGAATATTCTCTAACACCATATGAAAAAATAAAATCAAAAGACCTAAATGTAAGAACAGAGACTATAAAACTCCTAGAGGAAAACATAGGCAGAACACTCTGACATAAATCAGAGCACATCTATATCTTTTGATCAGGGCATTTAGTCCATCTACATTTAAAGTAATTATTGATACATATGTACATATTGCTGTTTAATTACTTGTTTTCTAGTTGTTTTTGCATTTATTCTCTCTTCATTTCTTCTTTTTTGTTTCTCCTATTGTGGATTGATGACTTCATTTTTTAGTAGCTTGGGTTCTTTTAGTTTTGTTTTCTCTGAATCTATTGATTTGTGATTACTGTGGTGTTTATATATGTTGACCCATAATTATATCTATTTTATTTAAACTGATAGTCATTTTGGTTCAGATACATTCTAAAAGTTCTACAATTTTTACTTCCCTCCCCCAATTTTTTTCATTTTTGATGTTATATTTTACATCTTCATCCTTATCCCTTTACTGTTTATTGTAGTTATAATTGCGTTTACAAACTTTTGTCTTTTAATATAAATACATGCTGGTTTATTTAAGTGATCTTCAATCCTTACTATCCATTTGCCTTTTCTGTTGGGATTTTCCCTTTCCTATATATATATATTTTCTTTTCCATTTTGAGAAGACTCTTCAACATTTCATTTAGGGAAGGTTTAGTATTGCTGAATTCTTTGCTTTTGCTTGTCTGAGAAATTCTTTATCTCTCCTTCTATTATAAATTATAATCTTGCAGGGTAGGTTATCCCAGGTTACACAGGTTTTTTCCTCACAGCACTTTGAATATATCATGCCACTCTCTTCTGGCCTGCAAAATTTCTATAGAGAAATCAGCCAATAGCCTATGGTAATTCTCCTTTATATAACTCTTTGTTTTTCTCTTGCTGCCTTTAGAATTATCTACTTATATTTAAATTTTGTTATTTTAATTATGATGTGTTTCAGTGTGGGTCTGTTTGAGTTCATTTTCTTTGGGACCCTCTGTGCTTCCCGTACCTTGCTATCTGTTTCCATCTTCAGATTTGGGAAGTTTTCATCCATAATTTCTTAAAATACATTTTCCATCCCCTTCTCTCTCTCTTCTCCTTCTACAACCCTTATAATGAGATTATTGGCATGCTTGATATTATCCCAGAGATCTCATGTAGTAGTCGTATATTTTTCTTACTCTCTTCTGTTCTGATTGTGTGATTTTCATCCATTATTGTATGTTCCAGATCACTTATGTATTCTTCTGTGTCATTTTGTCTTCTCTTCATTGCTTCTAAAGTGTTTTTACCTCAGATATTGAATTATCTATTCTTTATTGTGTCTTTTTTATATTTTCTAGTTCCTTGTTAAAATGATATGTATTAGATCAATTCTATTGCTTAATTCTGTTAGCATTTTTGTTACCCATTTTTTGAATTCTTTATCTGGTAACTGTTTATTTCTGTTATTTCTGTTCCTTATTTTTTTCAGGGGTTTTCACATGCTCTTTCAATTGAGTAGTTCTGCATTTTCATTTTATTTACCTTTCCCTGTCTCTATGAATTTAGTTGAAACAGTTACCTTTATTCGTTTTGAAATGGTGTTCTTATGTGGGAGTGTCCCTATGCAGACTGTGTGTGCCCAATACCATTTTTGGGATGGCTGGATTTGACGTGGACACCACTCACCTCTTTCCTCAGCATGTGCTGGCAGCTTTCATCTTGGTAGGGGGTGTGACTATTGATGGAGGAGCTAGAGTCTGTTATGTGTTTAAGGCTGGACTTCCTCTCTGCTCAGTGGCTGTCACTGCCCTTTCATGGGTGGGGTCTGCTCCCAAGTTGCTGGAGTGGAAACCCTGAGGGTCAGGCTCAAGCTGGCTCTGTTCCCTTTAAATGTGTGTTTTCCCATTTCTCTACACTCGGAACTTTGTCCCAATGGAGGGAAGTGCTAAAGCAAGTGGGGCTCATGTACTTACAAAGGTCCAATGCTCTGTCTGTGTAGACGTCTTTGGCTTTGCAGCCCATGTTCACATATTTTTCCTTGTTGTGGCTGCCCCAGATCTAGTGCTAGACTGTGGTATAGAGTGAGTGGGGGCAAGGAATTCATTTGGATTGGGCTGAGTATTGCAGCAAAGTGGTCATGGGAATTCTGGCAGCCACACTAACATCAGCAGTCTGGGCTACTTCTAGAGCACTGCTTGTACAAGGACCAATAATGGCCACCCCATTTGGGATATGCCCTGGGTCCCTGGGTTGCCTCTGCATCCCTAGATCGAGTATTTTCCCAGGTCCTACATGTCCTACATCCAGTGCAAAGCTGTGGGGTGGAGTGAGTGGGACCATGGCATTCATTTGGCTAGGACTGGGGAACAAGCTGAGACAGTAGTCGCTAGCACAGACTTCTCTCTGCCCTGCCTAGGGGCAAGCCATCACCCATACACTCCTCAGGAGTGGAGTCTAGGCTTCTCCAGCCTTTCTATCTGCCCAAGAAGTTCACCAAACAGCCAAGTAGTCTTGTCTCCTATGTGTAGGATCCCAGGACTGAAATGCCCAGTCTGTAGGTCAGCCCACTCTCTCCCCAGGGCTAGTATCCCCTGCATTATTTCCCTTTTCCTTTGGGTCCTCTCCCAGGGTCACAGATCCCATCTGATGCTTTTCTTTCCATCCTACTGGACTACGAATTGAGTGTATCTCTCTTACAGCCTTGTTTATACAGGATCCTTCTGCCAGCTCTAGTTAGTTTTCCATGAAAATTTTTCCACAAGTAGATGTATTTTTGATCTGTTCTTGGGGTAGTTGAGCTCCAAGACATCTTACTCTGCCATCTCGATCTCCCTCTTCAATATTTTCTAATTTCTGTTTTGATTTCTTCTATGCATCACTGGTTGTTCAAGAATGTGCTAATTTCAACATATTGTGAATTTTCCAGTTTTCCTACCAATATTGATTACTAGTTTCATTCCATAGTGATCAGAAAAGATATGTGGCATGATTTCAGTATTCTTAAATTGACTGAGGTTCATTTTGTAACATAATATGTAATCTATTATGGAGAATGTTCTATGTGCATTTTAGAAGAATGTGTATTCAGATGCTACTGGGTGGTGTATTCTCTATATATCCATTAGTTCTAGTTGGTTTATAGTGTTATTCAAGTCTTCTGTTTCCTGTTGGTTTTCCATCTGGTTTTTCTATCAGTTATGGAAAGTAGAGTATTAATTTCTTTTACTATAATTTGGTAATTGTCTACTTTTCACTTTGCTTCTATCAATGATTCCTTCACATATTTGGGTGCTATGATGTTGTGTGCAAATTATGTTTTCATAATTTTTATGTCCTACAAGTGAATTTACCCTTTTATTATTGTATAATATTGTTTTTTTTATCTTTTGTGAGAGTTTTTGTCCTAAAGTTTACTTTATCTGATAAAACTATGGTCACTCCTGCTTTCTTTTGGTTATCACTATCATATAATATCTTTTTCCATCCTTTCACTTTCAGCCTATGTGTGTCTTTAAATCTAAGGTATATCTCTTGTAAACCACATATAGTTAAATCTTGTCTATAGCATATAGTTCTATCCATTCAAACCACTTTATATCTTTAGAATGGGGAATTTAATCCATTTACATTTAAAGTAATCAGATAGAAAAGTATTATTGTCAGTGTGTTATTTTTTATGTATATCTTGTACTTATTTCATCTCTCCTTCCTCTCTCTCTTCCTTTGTGTTTCATTGAATTTTTTGCATTGACATGGTTTGGTTCCTTTCTTATTTACTTTTCTTTTTAAAATTGTTTCCAGTATTATTAAGAAATAATTGACATACACCACTGTACAAGTTTAAGGCATTCATAATGATGATACGATTTAATCAATTGTGAAATGATTACCACAAAAGGTTGAGCTAACATCTATCTTCTCATACATATACAATAAAATAAAAGAAAAGGAGAAAAAAACTCTCCTTGTGATGAGAGCTCCTAGGCTTTACTTTCTTAACAGTCCTATATATTATACAGAAGTGTCAGTTATAGTCATCCTGTTGCACATTACATCCCTACTACTTGTATATCTTAAAACAAGAAGTTTGCATCTTTTTAACACCTTCCTCAAATTCTCCTTCTCTCCACTATCCACCTCTGGTAACCACAAGTTTGATCTCTTTTTATATGAGTTTGTATGTTTGTTTTTAGATTCCACATAAAAGTGAGATCATACAGTATTTGTCTTTCTCTGTCAGACATTTACTTTAGCATAATGCCTGCAAGGTTCATCTATGTTATCACAAATGACAGGATTTCCTCATTTTTATGGCTAAATAATATTCCATATATATATAATATCTGTCAGACCTTACTTATCCATTCATCCATCAGTAAACACTTACTTTGTTTCCATGTCTTGGCTATTGTAAATAATGCTGCTATGAACGTGGGGGTGCAGATATCTTGTTAAGTTACTTTTTCACTTCCTTTGGATACATTCCCAGAAATAGAATTGCTGGATTACATGGAAGGTCATTTTTAATTGTTTGAGAATCTTTTATACCGTGTTTCATAGTGGCTATGCCAATTCAAAAACACACAAACAGTGCTTAAGGATTTCCTTTAGTCTATATCCATGACAGCATGTGTTATCTCTTATCTTTATTTTACTTAATTTTCATTGGAGTATAGTTGTTTTACAATGTTGTGTTAGTTTCTGCTGTACAGCAAAGTGAATCAGCTATATGTATACATATATCACCTATTTTTTGGATTTCCTTCCCATTTAGGCCACCACAGAGCATTAAGTAGAGTTCCATGTGCTATACAGTAGGTTCTCATTGGCTAACTATTTTATACATAGTAGTGTAAATATGTCAATTCTAATCTCCCAATTCACCCCAGCCACCTTTCCCCTCTTGGTACTCATACATCCTTTCTCTACATCTGTCTCTCTATTTCTGCTTTGCAAATATGTTCATATATATCATTTTTCTATATTCCACATATAAGCAAACTTATATGATATCTGTTTTTCTCTTTCTGACTTACTTAAGTCTGTATGACAGTCTCTAGGTCCATCCACGTCTCTGCAAATGGCACAATTTTGTTCCTTCTTATGGCTGAGTAATATTCCATTGTATATATTTACCACGTCTCCTTAATTCATTCATCTGTTGATGGACATTTAGGTTGCTTCCATGTCCTGTCTCTTGTAAATAGTGTTGCAATAAATACTGGGGTGCATGTATCTTTTGAATTATGGTTTCCTCCTTCTATATGCCAAAGAGATTGCTGGGTCATATAGTAGCTCTATATTTACTTTTTTAAGGAACTTCCCTACTGTTCTCTATAGAGGCTGTAACAATTTACATTCCTACCAACAGTGTAAGAGGGTTCCCTTTTCTCCACACCCTCACCAGCATTTATTTTTTGTAGATTTTTTGATGAAGGACATTCTGACCAGTGTGAGGTGATACCTCACTGTAGTTTTGATTTGCATTTCTCTACTAATTAGTGATGTTGAGCATTTTTTCATGTGTTTGTTGACCATCTGTATGTCTTCTTTGAATAAATGTCTCTTTAGATCTTCTGCCCATTTTTTCATTTTTTTTTTAAAAATTGAGCTGCATCAGCTGCTTGTATATTTTGGAGATTAATCCTTTGTCACTTGCTTCATTTGCAAATATTTTCTCCCATTCTGAGGGTTGTCTTTTGGTTTTGTTTATGGTTTCCTTTGCTGTCCAAAAGCTTTTAGGTTTAATTAGGTCCTATTTGTTAATTTTTGTTTTTATTTTCATTATGGTAGGAGATGGGTCAAAAAAGATGTTTCTGTGCTTTATGTCAAAGAGTGTTCTGTCTATGTTTTCCTCTATGAGTTTTACTGTGTCTGGCTTTACTTTTATGTCTTTAATCCATTTTGAGTTAATTTTTGTGTGTGGTGTTAGGGAGTATTCTAATTTCACTCTTTTACATGTAGCTGTCCAATTTTCCTAGCACAACTTGTTGAAGAGACTGTCTTTTCTCCATTATATATTACCTCTTTTGTCATAGATTGGGTGACCATAGGTGCCTGGGTTTATCACTGGGCTTTCTATCCTGTCCCACAGACCTATATTTCTGATTTTGTGCCAGTACCATTCTGTATTGATTACTGTAACTTTGTAGTATTGTCTGATGTCAGGGTGCTTGATTCCTCCAACTCCATTTTTTCCCTCAAGATTGCTTTTACTATTCAGGTTCTTTTGTGTTTCCATATAAATTGTAAAATATTTTGTTCTAGTTCTGTGAAAAATACCATTGGTAATTTGATAGGGATTGCATTGAATCTCTAGAATGCTTTGGGTAGTATAGTCATTTTCACAATATTCATTCTTCCAATACAAGAACATGGTATATCTCTGCATCTGTTTGTGTTGTCTTTGATTTCCTTCATCAGTATCTTGTAGTTTTCTGAGTACAGGTCTTCTGCCTCCTTAAGTAGGTTTATTCCTAGGTATCTTATTCTTTTTGTTGCAATGGTAAATTGAATGGTTTCCTTAAATTCTATTTCTGTTCTTTCATTGTTAGTGTATAGAAACGCAAGAGATTTCTGTGTATTAAATTTGTATCCTGCATCTTTGCTAAATTAATTGATTAGCTCTAGTATTTTTCTGGTGGCATCTTTAGGATTTTCTATGTATTGTATCATGCCATCTGGGAACAGTGACAGTTTTACTGTTTCTTTTCCAAATTAGATTACTCTTATTTCCTTTTCTTCTCTGATTCCTGGGCCTAGGACTTCCAAAACTACGTTGCATAAAAGTGGTAAGAATGGACATTTTTGTCTTGCTCCTGATCTTAGAGGAAATGTTTTCAGTTTTTCACAATTGAGAATGATGTGTTCTGTGGGTTTGTTGTATATAGCCTTAATTACATTGAGGTAGGTTCTCTCTACGCCCATTTTTTGGAGAGTTTTTATTATAAATGGGTGTGGAATTTTGTCCAAAGTTTTCTCTACATCTATTAAGATGACCATTTGGTTTTTATCCTTTAATTTGTTAAAATCATGCATCACTTTGATTGATTTGCATATATTGAAGAATCCTTGCATAGCTAGGATAAATCCCACTTGATTATGGTGTATATTCCTTTTAATGTGTTGTCGGATTCACTTTGCTGATATTTTGTTGAGGATATTGGCATCTATATTCATCAGTAACATTGGCCTGTAGTTTTATATTTTTCTGATATCTTTGTCTGGTTTTGGTGTCAGGGTGATGGTGGCCTCAGAGAATGAGTTTGCAAGTGTTCCTCCCTCTGCACTTTTTTGAAAGAGTTTAAAAAGGATAGGTGTTAGTTCTTCTCTAAGTGTTTGATATTTTTCTGATACCTTTGTCTGGTTTTGGTGTCAGGGTGATGGTGGCCTCAGAGAATTAGTTTGGTAGTGTTCCTCCCTCTGCACTTTTTTGAAAGAGTTTAAGAAGGATAGGTATTAGTTCTTCTCTAAGTGTTTGATAGAGTTTGCCTGTGAAGACATCTGGTCCTGGACTTCTTTTTGTTGGAAGATTTTTAATCCCAGTTTCAACTTCATTGCTTGTGATTGATTTGTTTATATTTTCTCTTTCTTCCTGGTTCAGTTTGGAAGATTGTACTCTTCTCAGAACTTGTCCATTTCTTCCAAGCTGTCCACTTTATTGGCAATAGTTGATTGTACTACTCTCTTATGATCCTTTGTACTTCTGCAGTGTTAGTTGTATCTTCTCCTTTTTCATTACCAATTTTATTGATTTAATTGCTCTCCCTTTTTTTCTTGATGAGTCAGGCTAAGGCTCATCGATTTTGTTTATCTTCTCAAAGAGCCAGCTTTTAGTTTCATTGATCTTTGCTATTGTTTTCTTTGTCTCTATTTCATTTATTTCAGCTTTGATCTTTATGATTACTTTCCTTCTACTAATTTTGGGTTTTGTTTGTTCTTCTTTCTCTGGTTGCATTAGGTATAAGGTTAGGTTGTTTATTTCAGATTTTTCTTTTTCCTTGAAATGGGGATGGATTTCTATAAACTTCCTGTTTAGAACTGCTTTTGCTGCATATCATAGGTTTTGAGTCATCATTATCATTGTCATTGTTTTTAGGTATTTTTTTATTTCTTCTTTGACTTCTTCAGTGATAAATTGGTTATTTAGTAACATAGTGTTTAGCCTCCTTGTGCTTTTTTTAACAGTATTTCTTTTTCCTATAATTGATTGCTAATATCATTGACTTGTGGTCAGAAAAGATGCTTGATATGATATCAATTTTCTTAAATTTACCAAGGCTTGATTTCTGACCCAAGATGTAATCTATCCTGGAGAATGTTCTGTGAGCACTTGAGAAGAAAATGTATCCTGCCGCTTTCAGATAGGATGTCCTATAAATATCATTTAAACCTTTCTGGTCTAATGTGTTATGTAAGGCTTGTGTTTCCTTATTAATTTTCTGTCACGATGAACTAACAATTGTTGTAAGTGGAGTGTTAAAGGCCTCGACTATTAATGTGTTACTGTTGATTCCTCTTTTACGGCTGTTAGTGTTTGTCTTATGTATTGAGGTGCTTCTATGTTGGGTGCATAAATACTTACAATTGTTATTTCATCTTCTTGGATTTTTCATTGATAATTATGTAGTGTCCTTCTTTGTCTCTTTTAACAGTCTTTATTTTAAAGTCTATTTTATCTGATATGATTTTTGCTACTCCAGTTTTCTTGTGATTTCCATTTGCATGGTATATCTTTGTCCATCCTCTCAATTTCAGACTGTATGTGTCCCTAGGTCTGAGGTGGGTCTCTTTTAGGTATCACATATATGGGTCTTATTGTTATATTCATTCAGCCAGTCTATGTCTTTTGGTTCGAGCATTTAATCCATTTATATTTAAGGTGATTATCAGTATGTATGCCCCTATTGTCATTTTCTTAATTGTTTTGGATTTGTTTTGTAAAAGTCTTTTACTTCTCTTGTGTTTCCCGCCTAGAGAATTTCCTTTATCCTTTGTTGTAAAGCTGTTTTGGTGGTGCCATATTCTCTTAGGTTTTGTTTGTCTGTAAAACTTTTGAATTCTCCATCGAATCTGAATGACATCCTTTCTGGGGAGAGTAATCTTGGTTGTAGGTTTTTCCTTTTCATCCCTTTAAATAAATCATGCCACTTCCTTGTGACCTGCAGAATTTCTGCTGAAAAATCAGTTGATAACCTTATGAGGGTTCCCTTGTATGTTATTTGTTGCATTTCCCTTGCTGCTTTTAATATTTTTTCTTTGTATTTAATTTTTTAAATTTGCTTAGTAAGTGTCTTGGCATGTTTCTCCTTGGGTTTATCCTGTATGGGACTCTCTGTACTTCCTGGAATTGGGTGACTATTTCCTTTCCCATGTTAGGGAAGTTTTCAACTATAATCTCTTCAAATATTTTCTCAGACACTTTCTCTTTCACTTCTTCTGGGACCCCTATAATTTGAATGTTGGTGCACTTAATGTAGTCCCAGATGTCTCTGAGTCTGTCCTCATTTCTTTTCATTCTTTTTAAAATTCTTAAAATTTTATTTATGTTTTAGCTGCAGCAGTTCTTGTTTGCGGTATGTGGCATCTTTGTTGAGGCATGCAGGATCTTTGGTTGCAGCATGTTGTCTCTTCATTGCAGTGTGTGGTCTCTTGTGGAGCCCCAGTTTCTCTCTAGTTGTGGCATGCAGGTTTTCTCTTCTCTAGTGGCACGCAGGCTCCAGAGCATGTGGACTCTGTAGTTTGTGGCATGTGGGCTCTCTAGTTTTGGTGTCCAGGCTTAGTTGTCCTAAGGCATGTGGCATCTTATTTCTCTGACCAGTGATTGAACCCTGGTCTCCTGCATTGGAAGGTGGATTCCTTACCACTGGGCCACCAGGGAGGTCCCTCTTTTCATTTTTTTTTCTTTATTCTGCTTCCACCATTCTATCTTCCAGCGTTCTTACTCATTCTTCTGCCTCAGTTATTCTGCTGTTGATTCTTTCTAGTGTATTTTTCATTTCAGTTATCGTGTTGTTCATCACTCTTTGCTCTTTAGTCCTTCTAGGTCCTTGTTAAACATTTCTTGTATCTTCTCATTCTGTGCCTCCACTGTACTTCTGAGATCCTGGATCATCTTTACTATGATTAGTCTCAATTCTTTTTCAGGTAGATTACCTAGTTCCTCTTCATTTATTTGGTCTTCTCAGTTTTTACCTTGCTCCTTCATCTGTGAAAAATTTCTCTGTCATCTCATTTTGTCTAACTTACTATGTTTGTGATCTCCTGTCCATAGGCTGCAATGTCATAGCTTCTCTTGCTTCTGGTGCTTACACCCTGTTGGGTGAGTTTTGTCCATGTTCTTTTTAGGCTTCATGGTGGGAGGGACTGGTGCTGCACTCTGGTATGTGGAGCTGAGTATTATCCCTTTGATGGACAGGGCTACGTCAGGTGGTGTGTTTTGGCGTGTTTGTGAGCCTAGTACTACTTTAGGCAGACTCTGCTGATGGGTGGGGCTGTGCACCTGTCTTGCTTGTTGTTTCGTGTGAGGTGTCTTGCACTGGAGCCTGCAGGCAGGGGGGTGGAGCCAGGTCTTGGTGTCGAGATGGAGACATCTGCGTAATCTCACACCAATTAACATTCCCTGGGCCTGGGAATTCTCTGTGGGTCCAGCCGCATTGACTTGTCACTCTTATCCCAGAGTCTCAGGCCCAACCACTGGCTGGGGAACCAAGACCCTGTAAACTACATGGCATTCCAGAAAAAAAATGAAGAAGAAGAAACCAAGAGACAAACAAAACTCAAGACAAAAGATAAAAGCAAAGCCAAGCAAACAAACAAATAAGCAAACAAAAGACTCCATTGGAATCTTGATACAGGCTACATTTAATCTGTAGATGGTTTGCAGTTGTTTCAACATTTTAACAATATTAACTCTTCCAATCCATGTTCAAAGGTTACTTTCTATTTATTTGTGTCTTCTTCCATTTCTTTTTACTATGCCTTGTAGTTTTCAGAGTAAAAATCTTTCACTATTTAATTGAACTTATTTCTAAGTATTTCATTGTTTTTGATGGTATTGTAAATGGGATTAATTTATTTATTACTTTTTCAAAAAATTTTGTTAGTGTATAGAAATGCTACTAATTTTTCATGTTAATTTTGTATCCTTCAACACTGCTGAATACATTGATTATATCTAAAAGATTCTCTAGGATTTTATATACATAAGCTCATGTCATCTGCAAATACAATTTTACTTCTTCCTTTCCAATTCTGATAACTTTTATTTCTTTTTCTTGCCTTATATAGTAGGACTACCAGTACTATATTGAATAGGAGTGGTGACAGTGGGCACTCCTGTCTGATTTTAAAGAAAAACTTTCAACCTTTCACTGTTGTGCATGATGTTAGGTGTGGGCTTCTCATTTATGACCTTGATTATGTTGAAATATGTTCCTTCTATGGGCTAAATTGTTATGAGTTTTTATTATGAATGGATGTTGAATTTTGTGAAATGTTTTTCTGCATCTATTGAGATGATTATATGATTCTTTTCTTTTATTCTATTAATGTGATATATCACATTGATTTGTGTATGTTGAACCATACTGCATTCCAGGGATAAATCTCACTTGATCATGGTGAATGATCCTTTTAATGTGTTGCTGAATTAGGCCTGCTAGTATTTTGTTGAGAATATTTCCATCTATATTTATCAGATATTGTCCTGTAGTTTTTGTTTATAGTAGTGTCCTTTTGTGGTTTTTGTACCAAGATAGTCTTGGCTTTGTAGAATGAGCTTGGGAGTGTTCTTTCCTTTTTTATTTTTTGAAATATTTTGAGAAGGATTCGTGTTAATTCTTCTTTAAACGTTTTGTAAAATTCACCAGTGAAGCAATTCAGCCCTGGACTTTTCTAGCCTGAAAGATTTTTGATTACTGATTCAATCTCTTTACTGGTAATTGGTGTATTCAGATTTTCTATTTCTTCCTTACTCTGTCTAGATAAGTTGTATATTTCTAATAATTTTTCCATTTCTTCCAGGTGGTGCAGTTTGTTGTCTCCTATGATCCTTTTATTTTCAGTGAAATCTGTGGTAATGTCTTCTTTTTCATTTATAATTTAATTGATTGCTATCCTTTCTCCTCTTCCTTGGTTAATTTAGCTAAGGGCTTGTCAATTTTGTTTATCTTTTCAAAGAACTAAGTCATAGTTTGGTTAATCTTTTTTTATTGTTTTCTGTTCTTTATTTCATTAATTTCTGCTTTTGTCTTTATTATGTCACTTCCTCTGTTAACTTTGGGCTCAGTTTGTTCTTCTTTTTCTAGTTTCTTAAGGTATAGAGTTAGATGGTTTGTTTGGGATTTTAGTTGCTTGTTAATGTAGGTGTGTATTGCTGTGAACTTCCCTGTTAGGACTGCTTTTGCTGCATCCCACAAGTTCTTGTATTTTGTGATTCCATTTTCGTTTGTCTCAATAAACTTTTTTATTTTCCCTTTAATTTCTTCTTGATTCATTTGTTGTTCAAGAGAGTATTGTTTAATTTTCATGTTTTCATGAATTTTTTAATTTCCCCTTATTATTGATTTCTAATTTCATGTCATTGTAATCACAGAAGATGCATGGTATGATTTCAATCTTCTTCACTTTGCTAAGACTTGTTTTGTGGCATAACATATGGTCCATCCTAGAAAATATTCCATGTGCACTTGGGAAGAATATGTATTCTGCTATTGATGGATAAAACGTTCTATGTATGACTGTTAGGTTCACTTTTTTGCTCAAATCTGTTGTTTTCTAATTGATTCTCTGTCTGGACATTCTATCCATTTTGGGGAGTGGAGTTTCAAAGTTCCCAACTAGTATTGTATTACTGCTTCTCCCTTTTGCTCTTTTAGTTTTTGCTTTATATATTTAGGTTCTCCAATGTTGGGTGCATAAATACTTACAATTGTTATGTCTTCTTGATATATCGACCCTTTTTTCATTATATTATGACATTCTCTGTCTCTTTTTACCACTTTTAAAGTCTATTGTGTGACATACATACAGCTACCCCTGATTTTTCTTTTGATTACTACTTGCTTGAAATGTCTTTTTCTATCTTTTCACTGTCAATGTATGTGTGTCTTTAAAGCTAAAGTGAGAGTCCTATAGGCATTGTATTGTTTCCTTTTAATCCATTCAGCCATTCTATGTTGTTAAATTGAAGGTGAAAATTCATTTAAGATTAAAGTACTTACTGATATATAAGGACTCACTCTTCCCATTTTGTTAATTGTTTTCTAGTTGTTTTGTAGAATCATTGCTCCTCATTTTTGTCCTGAGATCTTTTATGTGTGTTTTGACATCTTTTGTATTAGTATGCTTTGACTTCTTTATCATATTCTTTTGTGTAATTACTACAGGATTTTTCTTTGAGTTACTATAAGGCTTATGTAAAATATCTTAAACTTACAAAACCCCATTTTAAACTGATTACTACTTAACTTCAATAGAATTTGTAAACATCACATTTTATTTCCTCTTTACAATTTAGGTTATTGCTGTTAAAATTTATGCTTTTTTATTTATGTAATTACAGATTATTATGGTTATGGTTATTTTCCTTTTTTTTTTTTTTTTTTTTTTTTTTTTTGCGGTACGCGGGCCTCTCACTGTTGTGGCCTCTCTCGTTGTGGAGCACGGCTCCAGACGCGCAGGCTCAGCAGCCATGGCTCACGGGCCCAGCCGCTCCGCGGCATGTGGGATCTTCCCGGACTGGGGCACGAACCCACGTCCCCTGCATCGGCAGGTGGACTCTCAACCACTGCGCCACCAGGGAAGCCCCTATTTTCCTATTTTTTAACTTCTAAATTAGAGTTGTAAGTGAATTATACACCATTATTACCATATTGCAGAATCTAACTATGACTATATAGTTACCATTACCAATGAGATTTACAGTAACTTTTATGTTTTTATGATGTTAATTAGTTTTATTCTACTTCCAAAGAACTCGATTTAGGATTTCTAGCAAGGCAGGTTTAATTCCAACACTGGAATTAAAATTGCTCTATTTACTACTATTAGAGTACTGTAATATTCTGTATTATCCTATACTTTACCTTTACTGGCAAGTTTTATGTTTTCATATACTTTTGTGTTGTTCTCTTTTTTTTTTTTTTCAGTACACAGGTCTCTCATTGTTGTGGCCTTTCCTGTTGTGGAGCACAGGCTCCGGATGAGCAGGCTCAGTGGCCATGGCTCACGGGCCCATCTGCTCTGTTGCATGTGGGATCTTCCCGGACCGGGGCATGAATCCATGTCCCCTGCATCGGCAGGCAGACTCTCAACAACTGTGTCACCAGGGAAGCCCTCTAGCATACTTTTTTTCCCATATGCAGGACTAACTACTATTTCTTGTAAGGAAATTCTGGTGCTGATGAACTCCAGCAGGTTTTGTTTATCTGTGAAATTCTTTATTTCTCCTTTATTTTTGAAGGATAATTTTGCCAGACATAATATTCTTGGCTGGCAGTTTTTTTCATTCAGCACTTTAAATACTTTATCCTTCTCCCTTCTGGAATGTAAGGTTTCTGTTGACAAATATGCTGATAATGTTACAGGAGCTCCCTTGTATATAACAAGTCACTTTTCTTTTGGCAGCCCTCCAAAAAGCTGTAACAGTGACATAATCCACTCTTCTGCCTCAAATCAAAAACATTCAAAAATGTATAACAATTATATAACATCCATATAACCACTATATTTAAACAGATTTTGCAAGTTCTGCTTAATTTTCTCTTCAAGAAAGTGATGGAGACACATTCAAAGCCTCACACACACATGCACCATTCCCACTTCCTTTCCTTATAGTAAAACCATGATCTTGATGTTGCTATGTGTCATTTTCAAGTATATTTTTATGTATGCTATATATACTATAAATAGCAGATGGTACTTTTCTGTACTTAAAAATTGTATAAATTATTTGTATTATGTGTATCATTTTGCACATTATATATATATATATATATATATATATATATATATATATTTCCAAGGAATTTATTAGATATCTGATTCAATACTTACTATTTGGATAATTTTCTTAAGTTTATGTGACCATTCTCCCATATGTGAATAGACAATAATACTGCCTACCTCATAAGGTTTTAAGGGTTAAATGAGTTAATATATGTAAAGTCTTTAGAAAAGTATCTGGAATTAGTAGTCAATCAATAAATCTCAGTGATTACAGTACTATCATTCAACCTTTTTTATTTTTCCTTCAAAATTATGTTATCTAATTACATTGATACTTATAATCTACTCATTTTGTTGGTTGTATGATATTCTACTATAAGAATAAACTATTGTTCACCCATTCTATTGAGAGCAGTTTCTACTTTTACACTAATACAAACAGCACAGCATGTACACCTTTATACATGTCTTCTCTGTACATTTGCAAGTGTTATAGCCCTCAGGTGTTACTGTTGGATAAAATTTATGGGTATCTTCATTAATACAACACATTGTCAAATTCTCTGATTTATAATTCCATTAGCAACAAATAATATTTCCTATTTCTCCACAATTTCAACAACACTTGATATTACCAGGCTTTAAATTTGTCTGTCTGGTGGGTGTGAAATAGTATATATTTTAAAAATTCTCCATTTCAAAGATTATTATGCATTCATTGATCATTTGGATTTCCATATTTTAATTACTTCTTTCTTGACTTTGTACATTTTTTTCTACTGGATTGTTTTGTCTTTTCTCATGAATTTGTAAGTCACTTTGATATATTTTCCAGATTAATTGTTTTTGTTGATAAATAGTTCACAAACAGCTTCTCCTACTCCATAGTTTGGCTTTCCCTTTGTTCATGGTGATTTTGTTTTCAGAGTTTTTTATTTTTAATGTTGTTGCATTCATGAATCCTTTTTGTTATGGTTTACATTTTCTATGATTTGTTTATTAAATCTTTCCCTATTTTAATGACACAGGGATGGTCTATGATATATATATAGATAGATACATAGATAGATAATTGATAGATAAATAGATAGATATATGATACTGCCTTCATATTGGGGGTTTAGTCCATGTGGAAATGTGTTTATATTTATAATATGAGGTGTTATTTTCTATTTTTGTGTATGGATGTTTCCATGCCCCAACATCATTTGTTAAATAGTTTTCTGTATCATTTTAAGGGTAACTGTACCGTTGGAAGTAGAAATATTCAATGTCTGATAAAAAAAGTCTCTCTCTTCCCTAGAAATATTTGAATGCTAATTGCCATGCTGGATCTCTGTGACTAACCTTTCTTCATGCTTTGCACTGTCTTTCTTTAGATAATGTTAATATATTCAAAATGGTTACTATTCTGTCTTCTTTCAATAATGATTTTCAAACTTTGGTATGTATCAGAATCACCTGGAGAGCTCATTAAATCACCTGGAGGGCACCATCCCCAGAAATTCAAATTCAGTGTGAATATTAATTATCTATTGCATAAAAAATTACCTCAAAATGTACCAGCTTAAGACAACAAGAATTTATTGTCCTCAATGATTTTTTGTAGATCAGGAATTCAAGAGTAGGTTGGTTGGGTGTTTATGTATCTCATGAGGTTGCAGTCCAGCTGTTGACAGGGAATACAGTCATCTAAATAGTTACTGGACTGGAGAGTATGTTGGCAAAGGGTTTACTCACATGATTTTTGGCAGAAAGTCTCAGTATTTTACAAAATGGGGCTTTCCATTGGTTTAAATGTCTTCATAATGTCACCTGGCATTCCTCCAAGCAAGCAATCCAAAGGAAAGCAAGAGGGAAATTGCACAGCTTTTGATGACATAGGCTCTAAAGTCAAGCACCATCACTTATGTTTTTTGTTTATTTTTTAGAAACAAGTCACCAAATTATCCCATATTTAAAACTGGGAGAAGCAGAGAGTATCAAAGAATTTGTAGAACTATTTCAAATCACTAAGATGGCTTAGGGATGCAGCCTTGAAGTTTGCATTTTTAACAAGATGATGTTAATGCTATAGGTGCAGATCACCTTTGAATAGTGAGAGTTAACATTATTTTACACATGATTTAGTTAGCAACACTTTAGTTAGCTCTCATAAGGCAATCTTTAATCTCATATTCCCTAGTTCATCCAGTCATGTCAAAATCTTTAATGTTTCTTAAATCTATAGCCTCTTCTTTATTTTCATTACCTCATTGGTAATGAAATTAAATTAATTAAAAATTAAATGACTCATTTGTCTCTAGTTACTTCTTCCTTCAATTTCATGGTCACATTGCCAAAGTCAAGGTTTCTAAAATACTGTTATCTTCACCTCTAATCCATGTTAAAGGAGATAACAGGCCCAAAGTGGAGTCACTGTGCTAAGACCCACATTAGGAAACCAAAATTTAATACCTAACCTATTTGCAGGTTCAGCTTCTCTTAGGAATGTAATCTTAACCAGTCAGTCTGGAATTTCTGGCCCAGCACTAGTGAGGTAATCCACGTGTTGAACCCCTGCCTTACTCCAAAGGAAGATGACTTTGCATGAAATAGTTCTTTATCACTTCCTCGTCCTACCTTTGAAAACTTTTCCTTTTCTGTAGCTCTTTGGAACTCCTATTTGTAGGTGAGATGCTGCCTGATTCATGAATTGTTGAATAAAATCTTTTAGATCTTCAAATTTACTCAGTTAAATTTTGTATTTTAATATCCATGATTAAGCTATAATCAATTCAAGGGCAAAAATTATCTTTTGACTCAGCAAAACTATTCCTCTATCTATTGTATTATGCAGCCTTCTCTAAGCCTCAGTTCCTTCATCTCCAAAATGGGGATATCAGTGCTGACTTCAAAAGGTTATGTTAAACATTAACTGATATTTTTTTTAAAAGTTTAGCACAATGCTTGGTATATTAATATTATCTCTTCTCTTCGTTTTCAATTCAAACATAGTGTCTGTTAAATGAATTGAGAAAAACAGTAAAAGAAAGGAGAAATATATTACTTCAAATTACAATGCAAAGTAACATGTGAGGTAAAATCACAAAATTAAGCTAACAAAACAAATAGTTCTCTATGCAAAATAAGAACCTTAAAATCCCAGAACAAATATGTGCTTATTAATGTAATCAAATGCACTTTCCAGGAGTCATGTGTTAATGGAGATGAAGGTTAATCAGGCAGCAATCAATATCAATAAATATCATATCATTAAGTTGTTTTAATAAAAACATTTAGAGATTCTTAATTTTTTTGAAGTATAGTTGATTGACAATATTATATTCTTTTAAGGTGTATATATAATGATTCAATATTTTTATCGATTTTACTCTATTTAAAGTAGTTACAAAATAATGGTTATATGTGTTCTGTACAATATATCCTAGTTGCTTATTTATTTTATACATAGTAGTTTCTATATAACAAAACAGAAACAGACACAAAGTTATATAGACCAAACTAGTGGTCACCACTGGGGAAAGGAAAGGAGGGAGGGAATAGATAGAGGTATAGGATTAACAATCTGTAAATATTTTAAAAAGATAAATTGCTTATATTCTTTTGTAATCAGAAAAGGAGGTGAAAAATTCAAATTCCATCTAAATGGATGATTGAAATTTAGATTAAAACAGAAAAATGCCATAAAATATAAGGAGTTAATCTTTTTTATCAAAAAATATATACTTGCAAGGGGAGTAAAACAAATGACACAAAAAAACAAGTTAATCTTCTTTATACAAGGGTAGGGGACAAACAGACAAACAATTATGCATAAAAGAAGCTACAGGGATATATTGTACAATACAGGCAATATAGCGAATATTTTATAATAACAATAAATGGCGTATAACCTTTAAAAATCAATATATTTTATACCTATAACATATATAACATTGTACATCAATTATACTTTAATAAAATAAAGGTTTTAAAATACACAATTGTGAGAGGAATAAAACAGAACAATTTCAGACAGTGCAAAATGTGTTTTGGAGGTTTCTAAGAAAATGAACTTTTAAATAATTCTTTTTCTTTCTTTGATGTGAATAGTTATGCAAAAATTGATGAATTGCAAATTCAAAAAGGCAGAATACTCACAATTTCAGAAAAATAAAGAAACACGAAATGGGTGGAGGCCAAGCTAAACAGAATATGGTAATAACCTATTACTTGATTTTAAAAACAAATAAAGAAAACAGTTAGTAAGAAAAGTGTGGTAATCTCCCATTATGCCTAAGAGTTTGGCTCCTTAGCAAAACTATATTTGTAGTTCTAGCCCATATCCCTAAAGGGTAGTATTAATATAAAAAGCCAAAAAAAAAAAAGAAAAAAAGAAAGGGGAAACAAGAAAGACCCAGATTTATTCAGTTGTTTGCCAAGAAAGCTGTAGAATTTTGAATAAGCCTTTTAAAAAAAGAGAATGACATTCTGTGTCCAAGCTCCAGTAATGGGAGAAAAAGGAAAAATGGCTTCAGTAGAAAATGGAGGGATCTCACATGTTCCTTCAAAAAAAAAAAAACAGGGACCAATCCGAAGCACTAAAATTGAAACTGTGATTAAAAATTTTCCAACAAACAAAAACCCAGGACCAGATGGCTTCACAGGAGAATTCTATCAAATATTTAGAGAAGAGCTAACGCTTATCCTTCTCAAACTGTTCCAAAATATAGCAGAGGGAGGAACACTCCTAAACTCATTCGATGAGGCCAACATCACCCTGATAAAAAAAAAAAAAAAGTCACAAGAAAAGAAAACTACAGGCCAATATCAGTGATGAACATAGATGTAAAAATCCTCAACAAAATACAAGCAAACAGAATCCAGTAGCACATTAAAAAGATAACACACCGTGATCAAGTGTGGTTTATCTCTGGAAGGCAAGATTCATCAATATATGCAAATCAATCAATATGATATACCATATTAAAAAACTGAAGGAGAAAAAACATATGATCATCTCTACAGATGCAGAAAAAGGCCTTGACAAGATTCAACACAAATTTATGACAAAAACCTTCCAGAAAGTAGGCATTGAGGGAACTTACCTCAACATAATAAAGACCATTTATGACAAAACCACAGCCAAGATTGTTCTCAACTGTGTAAAACTGAAACCATTTCCACTAAGATCATGAACAAGACAAGGTTGCCCACTCTCACCACTATTATGCAACATAGTTTTGGAAGCTTTAGCCACAGCAATCAAAGAAGAAAAAGAAATAAAAGGAATCCAAACTGGAAAAGAAGTAAAACTGTCACTACATGATACTATACATAGAGAATCCTAAATATGCTACCATAAAACTACTAGAGCTAATCAATGAATTTTGTAAAGTAGCAGGATACAGAATTAATGCACAGAAATCTCTTACATTCCTATACACTAACAATGAAAGGGCAGAAAGAGAAATTATGGAAACCATCCCATTTACCATTACAACCAAAAGAATAAAATACATAGGAATAAACCTACTTATGGAGGCAAAAGACCTGTATGCAGAAAACTGTAAGACACTCTTGAAAGAAATCAAAGATAACACAAACATATGGAGAGATATACAGTGTTCTTGGATTGGAAGAATCATTATTGTGAAAATTACTATGCAAAGCAATTACAGTTTCAATGCAATCCCTATCAAACTACCAACGGCATTCTTCACAGAATTAGAACAAAAATCTTTAGAATTTGTATAGAAACACAAAAGACCCTGAATAGCCAAAGCAATCTTGAGAAAGAAAAATGGAGCTGGAGGAAGCAGGCTCCATGACTTCAGATTATACTACAAAGCTACAGTAATCAAGATAGTATGGTACTGGCCAAAAACAGAAATATAGGTCAATGGAACAGAATAGAAAGCCCAGAGATAAACCCATGCACCTATGGTCATCTTAACTTTCATAAAGGAGGCAAGAATATACAATGGAGAAAAGACAGCTTCTTCAATAAATGGTGCTGGGAAAACTAGTAAAAGAATGAAACTAGAACACTCTCTAACACCATACACAAAAATAAACTCAAAATGGAATAAAGACTTAATGTAAGGCCAGACACTCTAAAACTCTTGGATGATAACATAGGAAGAACACTCTGTGACATGAAGAACAGCAAGATCCTTGTTGGCCCACCTCCTAGAGAAATGGAAATAAAAACAAAAATAAGCAGGTGGGACCTATGAAACTTAAAAGCTTTTGCACAGCAAAGGAAACCATAAACAAGACGAAAAGAAAACCCTCTGAATGGGAGAAAATATTTGCAAATGAAGCAACAGGCAAAGGATTAATCTCCAAAATATACAATTAGCTCATGCAACTCAGTATCAAAAACCCAAAAATCCCAACCCAAAAGTGGGCAGAAGACTTAAAGAGACATTTCTCCAAAGAAGATATACAGATTGCCAACAAACAGATGAAAGGATGCTCAACATCACTAATCATTAGAGAAATGCAAATCAAAACTACCATGAGGTATCACCTCACACAAGCCAGAGTGACCATCATCAAAAAATCTACAAGCAATAAATGCTGAGGAGAGTGTGGAGTTAAGGGAACCCTCTTGCACTGTTGCTGGGAAAGTAACTTGATACAGCTACTATGGAGAACCTTATGGAGGTTCCTTAAAAAGATTAAAAATAGAACTACCATATGACCCAGCAATACCACTACTGGACATATGCACTGAGAAAACCATAGTTCAAAAAGAGTCATGTACCACAATGTTCATTGCAGCACTATTTACATTAACCAGGACATTGAAGCAACCTAAGTGTCCATCGACAGATGCATAGATAAAGATGTGCCACATATTTTCACTGGAATATTACTCAGCCATAAAAAGAAATGAAACTCAGTTATTTGTAGTGAGGTGGATGGACCTAGAGATTGTCATACAGAGTGAAGTAGGTCAGAAAGTGAAAAACAAATACCATATGCTAACACATATATATGGAATCTAAAAAAAAAAAAAGTTTCTGAAGAACCTAGGGGCAGGACAGGAATAAAGACGCAGACACACAGAATGGACTTGAGGACAAAGGGAGGTGGAAGGGTAATCTGGGATGGAGTGAGAGAGTGGCATGGACATATATACACTACCAAATATAAAATAGATAGATAGTGGGAAGAAGCCGCATAGCATAGGGAGATCAGCTCAATGCTTTTTGTCCACCTAGAGGGTTGGGATAAGGAGGGTGGGTGGGAGATGCAAAAGGGAGGAGATATGAGGATATATGTATATGTGTAGCTGATTCTCTTTATTATACAGAAGAAATTAACACACCATTGTAAAACAATTATATTCCATTAAAGATGTTAAAATAAAATAAATAAAACACAAAAATCCAAAAAAAAAAGCAAAACGGGGTAAGAAATTTTGCTAAAGGATAATTTTCAAAAAGGTTAAAAAATGACTCTTCTACAAATATAAGATGAATATATATCAAATATTTTATTTAACCCTTTGGTTAGAGGGCAAGTATGAGGTTAAAAACATTTCAGTCTCTATTTCAAATGCTGGAAAATTCACAGGTAATATTAGGATAAGATTTTTGAGTTGATAAAAATTTGTGAATATCCAACAGGCTATAAAATGTAATCTTTTCCACCAGATATAAACTATTTGTATCTTTATGGAACAAAAATCTATGTTAGCATGTAACTTTACTAAGTCTGAAAATTTATCAACAGTAAATAGCAAGTCAAACTAAGTATGTTCCCCTAGAAAATCTTAGTCTGCCTTTGCCTCTATATGACATTGAAAGGCTATGTTGCCCAAAATTTTGTCTTTTTTTCCAAGTTTTGAAAGACTTTTCTGATGATATGGAAAAAAATGATCACTCTTATGGAGTAATATCAACTTCTCCTGGTAGTCTTAATTTTAAAATGTATTATTCTTTAATTTTTAAAATAAATATTTAATGTGACCTGGGAAGATGAACATATCATTTAGATTCATTATTTTAGTTCTATTACTGTGCTTAATCTAGAAAAAAATGTTATTAATTCAGGAAGGAAGTGACTGTACGTAGTACTAAACAATAAAATGCAATTGGTAATATTGTTGTTAAATGGCAAGGACATCACTCAGTAGTCTTAGCTGGGTTGTACATACGTTTCTCAGATTTGAATGTAAATGTGCCCTCAGAATAAAAATACTGAAGATTAAAAGACCATTAATTATGATACAAATGATTCAAAAATTTAAAACAATAATATCTCATTAAGAAAACCAACATGTATTAAACATATAATATATACCAGGAGTTGTTAGGTACTTTATTCACTAATATAATCATTATAGTTCCCCAAATTAGAAATTATTACCTCGAAAGTAATAATAGTAATGAGTGAGTGTTCATTGGAAACATTACATACTACGACTATTCTTTTATTTTTCAGCTGTGTGTCGAGTTTAATATCCAGCTCATTTTTAGTTACTCAGCATCCATACATACCCATGTACATATACATGAACATTTATGAAGTAGCATAACATTATGCTTCTGCCTATCAATATATGGCTATATTTAAGGCTAATGAAAATGCTTTCATTCTCTCCCCAAAAAGAGTAGACAAAAAGTCCCGACAGTCATTTTTTTATAATTTATGGGACTTTTAACTACATTTCTATTTCAGTCACAGATATCCAGAACACGCAATAACTTGAGACTATGGTTGCCTTTTAAATTCTTTAGTGGTGTTTTTTTAATTTTTTAACATCTTTATTAGAGTATAATTGCTTTACAATGTTGTGTTAGTTTCTACTGTATAATAAAGTGAATCAGCTATATGTATACATATATCATCATATACGCTCCCTCTTGCATTTCCCTCCCACACTCCATACCCCACCCTTCTAGGTAGTCACAAAGAACTAAGCTGATCTCCCTGTGCTATGCAGCTGCCTCACACTAGCTATCTATTTCACATTTGGTAGTATATATATGTCAATGCTACCCTCTCACTTCACCCCAGCTTACACTTCCCCCTCCCCGTGTCCTCAAGTCCATTCTCTACATCAGCGTCTTTATTCCTGTCTTACCCCTAGGTTCTTCAGACCCTTTTCTTTTTCTTTAGATACCATATATATGTGTTAGCATACAGTATTTGATTTTCTATTTCTGACTTACTTCACTCTGTATGATATGATTATTAACATTAACATTAACATTATGAATAACACTGTTTATTAACAGTGTTAACATTAACATTAACATTATGAATAACATTATGAATAACATTATGAATAACATTATGAATAACACTGTTATTCAATAACAGTGTTGAGAGTGGGCAAACTTGTCCTGTCCCTGATCTCAGAGGAAATGGTTTCAATTTTTTCACCATTGAGAACAATGTTGGTTGTGGGTTTGTCATATATACCCTTAATTATTTTAAGGTAAGTTCCCTCTTTGCTCACTTTCTGGAGAGTTTTTATCTTAAGTGGGAGTTGAAATTTTTGAAAGCTATTTCTGAATCTATTGAGATGATCATATGTTTTCTATCTTTCAGTTTGTTAATATGGTGCATCACATTGATTTATTTGCATATATTGAAGAATATTTGCATTCCTGGGATAAACCCCACTTGATCATGGTGTATGATCCTTTTAATGTGTTGTTGGATTGTGGTTGCTAGTATTTTGTTGAGGATTTTTGCATCTATGTTCATCAGTGATATTGGTCTGAGGTTTCTTTTTTTATGACATGTTTGTCTGGTTTTGGTATCAGGGTGATGGTGGCCTCGTAGAATGAGTTTGGGAGTGTTCCTCCCTCTGCTATATTTTGGAAGAGTTTGAGAAGAATAGGTGGTAGCTCTTCTCTAAGTATTTGATATATTTCACCTGTGGAGCCATCTGGTCCTGGGTTTTTTTTTTTTTTTGCTGGAAGACTTTTAATCACAGTTTCAATTTCAGTGTTTGTGATTGGTCTGTTTATATTTTCTATTTCTTCCTGGCTCAGTGTTAGGAAGGTGGTGTTTTTCTAAGAATTTATCCATTTCTTCCAGGTTGTGCATTTTATTGGCATGTAGTTGCTTGTCGTAATCCCTCATGATTCTTTGTATTTCTGCAGGGTCAGTTATTATTTCACCTTTTTCATTTCTATTTCTGTTGATTTGAATCTTGGCCCTTATTTTCTTGATGAGTGTGGCTAATGGTTTATCAATTTTGTTTATCTTCTCAAAGAACCAGCTTTTAGTTTTACTGATCTTTTCTACTTTTTCCTTCACTTCTTTTTCATTTATTTCTCATCGGATTTTATGATTTCTTTCCTTCTGCTAACTTTGGGCTTTTTTTGTTCTTCTTTCTCTAATTGCCTTAGATGTTAGCTTAGGTTGTTTATTTGAGATGTTACTGCTTCTTGAGGTAGGATTGTATTGCTATAAACTTCCCTCGTAGAACTGTTTTTGCTGCATCCAATAGGTTTTGGGTATTGTGTTTTCATTGTCACTTGTTTCTAGGTATTTTTGGATTTCCTGTTTGATTTATTCAGTGATCTCTTGGTCATTTAGTAGTGTATTGTTTAGCCTCCATGTGTTTGTATTTTTTACAGATTTTTTCCTGTAATTGGTATCTAGTCTCAGAGCATCGTGTTCAGAAAAGATACTTGATACGATTTCAATTTTCTTAAATTTACCAAGGCTTGATTTGTGACTCAAGATATGATCTATCCTGGAGAATATTCTATGAGCACTTGAGAAGAAAGTGTACTCTGTTGTTTTTGTATGGCATGTCCTGTAAATATCAGTTAAGTTCATCTTTTATAATGTGTCATTTAAAGCTTGCATTTCCTTATGTATTTTCATTTTGGAAGATTGGTCCATTGGTGGAAGTGGGTTGTTAAAGTCCCTTGCTATTATTGTGTTACAGTCAACTTCCCCTTTTATGGCTGTTAGCATTTCCCTTATGTATTGAAGGCTCCTATTTTGGGTGCATAAATATTTACAATGGCTATATCTTCTTCTTGTATCGATCCCTTGATCATTATGTAGTGTCCTTCTTTGTCTCTTGTAATAGTCTTTATTTTAAAGTCTATTTTGTCTGATATGAGAATTGCTACTCCAGCTTTCTTTTGATTTCCATTTGCATGGAATATCTTTTTCCATCCGCTCACTTTCAGTCTGTATGTGACCCTAAGTCTGGAGTGGGTCTCTTGTAGACAGCATATAGACATGTCTTGGTTTTTATCCATTCAGCCAGTCTATGTCTTTCAGTTTGAGCATTTAATCCATTTCATTAAGGTGATTAGCAATATGTATATTCCTATTACCATTTTATTTATAGTTTTGTGTTTGTTATTGTAGGTCTTTTCCTTCTCTTATGTTTCCTGCCAAGAGAAGTTCCTTTAGCATTTCTTGTAAAGGTGGTTGGGTGGTGCTGAATTCTCTTAGCTTTTGCTTGACTGTAAAGGTTTTAATTTATCTGTCAAATCTGAATGAGATCCTTGCTTGGTAGAGTAATCTTGGTTGTAGGTTTTTCCCTTTCATCACTTTAAATATGTCCTGCCACTCCCTTCTGGCTTGCAGAGTTTCTGCTGAAAGATCAGCTGTTAACCTTATGGGGATTCCCTTGTATATTATTTGTTGCTTTTCCATTCCTGGTTTTAATATTTTTTCTTTGTATTTAAGTTTTGATAGTTTGATTAATATGTGTCTTGGTGTGTTTCTCCTTGGATTTATCAAGTATGGGTCTCTTTGTGCTTACTGGACTTGATTTACTATTTCCTTTCCCACAATAGGGAAGTTGTCAACTATAATCTCTTCAAATATTTTCTCAAACCATTTCTTTTTCTCTTCTTCTTCTGGGACCACTATAATTCGAATTTAGGTTCATTTAATGTTGTCCCAGATGTCTCTGAGACTCTCCTCAATTCCTTTTATTCTTTTTCTTTATTCTTCTCTGCGGTAGTTATTTCCACTATTTTATCTTCCAGGTCACTTTTCCGTTCTTCTGCCTCAGTTATTCTGCTATTGATTCCTTCTAGAGAATTTTAAATTTCATTTATTGTGCTGTTCATCATTGTTTGTTTGCTCTTTAGTTCTTCTAGGTCCTTGTTAAATGTTTCTTGTATTTTCTCCATTCTATTTCCAAGATTTTGGATCATCTTTACTATCTTTTCTCTGAATTCTTTTTCAGGTAAACTGCCTATTTCCTCTTCATTTGTTTGGTCCATTGGCTTTTTACCTTGCTCTTTCTCCTGCTTTGTATTTCTCTGTCTTCTCATTTTGCTTAACTTACTGTGTTTGGGGTCTCCTTTTTGCAGGCTACTGGTTCATAGTTCCTGTTGATTTTGGTGTCTGCACCCAGTGGTTAAGTTTGGTTCAGTGGGTTGTGTAGGCTTCCTGGTAGAGGGGAGTGGTGCCTGTATTCTGGTGGATGAGGCTAGATCTTGTCTTTCTGGTGGGCAGGACCA
Organism: Leucopleurus acutus; assembly: GCF_964270905.1. Classification (NCBI taxonomy): domain Eukaryota; kingdom Metazoa; phylum Chordata; class Mammalia; order Artiodactyla; family Delphinidae; genus Leucopleurus; species Leucopleurus acutus. The sequence goes on from NC_139148.1 coordinate 75,660,738, forward strand.
CATCCGGTGGTGTGTTTTTGGGTTTCTGTGAACTTATTATGATTTTAGGCAGCCTCTCTGCTAATGGGTGAGCTTATGCTAATGTGTTCCTGTCTTGTTAGTTGTTTGGCATGGGGCATCCAGCACTGGAGCTTGCTGCCCATTGGGTGGAACTGGGTCTTCACGCTGAGATGGAGATCTTTGGGAGAGCTCTCAGAGATTGATATTACGTGAGGCAAGGAGGTCTCTGGTGGTCCAGTGTCCTGAACTCAGCTCTCCAACCTCAGAGGCTCAGGCCTGACACCAGACCAGACCACTGAGATCCTGTCAGCCACCCAGCTCAGAAGAAAATGGAGAAAAAAAGAAAGAGGAAAAAAATTTTGTAATAAAATAAAATGAAACTTAAAAATTATTAAAATAAAAAGTAATAAAAGAAGAAGAGGGCAACCAAACCAATAAACAAATCCACCAATGGTAAAAAGCACTAAAAACTAAACTAAAAGATACACATAAAAATCAGAATCATGTCAGTCACAGACAGCAAACCCCAAGTCTACAGTTGCTTCTAAAATCCACTGCTTCAACTTTCGGTTGATTCATTGTCTATTCAGGTATTCTGCACATGCAGCGTACCTCAAGATGACTGTGGGGGTTTAATCTGCTGTTCTTCAGGCTGTACCGAGTAATTTCCCTTTCTCTTCTTTGTTCACACAGATCCTCGGGTTGAGCTTTGGTGTTGGCCCCACCTCTGTGTGTTGGTTGCCCTTAGGCTTCTGTTCCCACCCAGACAGGATGGGGTTAAAGCACCAGTTGATTAGGGGGCTGTAGCTCAGTTACGCTGGGGGAGTGAGGGGTACAGTTGCCATAATTGGAATGGGGGGTGAGCCTGCATGCCCGTCTCTGGTGTCCAAGCTGATAGTCACGGCTCACTCCAGTCTCTGGAGCTCATTTAGGCCATGCTCTGCCTTCTGTTGGCAGACAGAGAAGGAATCCCCTCTCTTCATGCCCCCTGAAACAATGGTCTCTTGCCTCTTAGGCAGGTCCAGAGTTTTTCCCAAACTCCCTCCAGGCTTGCTGTGGCTCACTAGCCCCCTTTAGGCTGTCTTCACGCAGCAAACCCCAGTCCTCTCCCTGGGATCTGAACTCCAAAGCCCGAGTCTCAGCTCCCAGCCCCCACCCGCCCCAACAGGTGAGCAGACAAGCCTCTCATGCTGGTGAGTGCTCATCAGCACCTATCCTCTGTGCCTGAATCTTTCTGCTTTGCCCTCTGCAACCCTGTTGCTGTGCTCTCCTCTGTGGCTCCGAAACTTACCCACGCCCCACCCCATCTCTGTCAGTGAAGAGGTTTCCTAGTGCATGGAAACTTTTCCTCCTTCACAGCTCCCTCCCAGAGGTGCAGGTCCCATCCCTCTTCTTTTGTCTCTGCTTTTTTCTTTTTTTAGTTTGCCCTAGCCAGGTACATGGGGATTTCCTTGCCCTTTGGGAAGTCTGAAGTCTTCTGCTAGCATTCAGTAAGTGTTCTGTAGGAGTTGTTCCACATGTAGATACATTTTTGATGTATTTGTGGGGAGGAAGGTGATCTCCACATTTTACTCCTCTGCCATCTTCAAGGTCCCCTAGGACTATTCTTAAATCATTCCAAGCCTAACCAATCTGACTTAGTATTCAAGAAAGTACTGTGAGGTAGATATTATTACTATTTCAATTTTAAAGTATCAGAAATGTGATTACTACTGTAATTAAATACCAGATGAGGAAACTGTTAAAACTAAAAAGTTCAGTGAATGAGCTTTATGTACTTTATTTAAACTTTATTTCAAAAATCAAATAAGCTTTAGTATTATTCAGGTCCTACACTTTATTCCTTAGACCAGTGGTTCTCAACAATGTTGACATATGGATCTACATAGCCAGACAGATGACTAGATCCCACCTCAGACTAAGTGAATCAAAATCTCTTGGGTTGCAGCTGTCCAACTGTGTTTTTTAAAAGCTCTGTGAACATTAATCAGGTTTTGGATTTTGTTATATAATATACTATGGAAGAAGAGATAGTCAAGGAAATTAAGATGGATTTGGTTCAATTATGTATAGCCATGTTGAGAATATTTTAACACATATCTGTGATTATTAATACTGGATGCATATTATAATCCCCCGTGGAATTTTACAATATAGCAAACAACTGGGTCTAACCCTAGCCCAGTTAAATAAAATCTCTGTGGGTAGTGTTCTCGCATGATCAGTTTCTTAAAAGTTACTTCAGACAATTCTGAAATGCAGCTAGGATTAGGAATTATTGACTTCCACTTTCTCTGGAACTCTCCTGCTCAAAACCCTTAATTATTCTCGACCACCTTCTGAATTATAAACTCTTCAGTTTAACATTTATGCCTTCCACATGAGACAATGTACTTTTATACATTTCACCCCATCCCTCCCTCCAACCATAAGCACTCTGCCTTCAAGCCAGATTGAATTTCTGACTGTACCCCAAACACACCTTGCAAATCTCTGCCTCAGTAACTTTATGGTTTTACCCCTCTAATTGCTGAAACCATATCCATCCTGCAAAGTCCTTCTCATAAACCTTACCTATTCTGAACCAGATAGGATCTGTCCTCCTCTGAACCACCATGGACCTTGGTTTATACACTGTTATTCACTTACTTTATCTTATTTGTATTATAATCACATATGCCCTTGACCTTGTTTTCCCTTTGCTACAGGACAAAATATTCTCACTGAGTTATTAGAATCTGTGTGCATTTGTGTAGTTTGAAAATATATGCTTAATATTATAATTTTATATGTAAAAAAGACAAAATATAAGATACCTGTTCAAACAGATTATAAACTCTTTAGAATGTTTTTTATTGGTGAAGATAAACATGTTTTTAAGAAAAATTAAAAGGATATGGTTAGTGTGCTTAATCTCATTGTTATTCTGGGTCTCTCAATCACCCTAGATCAATTCTAGCTTGTGGCTGGCTTCTTCAGCAGGATGCTCCCCGGTATGACCCTTTTTATATGGAGCTGAAAGGAAAACAGTAAGAGAAGGATAGCCACACTGAAGTAGCAAGGGTTGAGAAGAGCATGATTTAATTTTAAAGGTCAGAATAACTGAAACAAACCTTTGACTCTCCCAAGTAAAGTCCTGTTCAGATTGTTGAAGAAAGAAAGCCAACTTCTTTCCAGAGGTCATTATGACACAGAAGCAGATTTTAGTGTTTAATAAAGCTCCATGGCAACACTGATACATAAACCTATTAAATTTGGGGGTCCAACCTTGATTCCTCAGGAGTATATACTTCTGGTTTTTCATTTATAAAGGGAATAATGTGTCAAGGCTCAATAAATTCAGTTCATCAAAGCACATGAACATCAATTTGTGTTTAATTGCATTTCATAGTGGATCTCACAAAGCTATTCCAAGGTGAATAGCTCATTCTGCTGTAATAATTAAGTTCTGATTTTCCTTCTTATAGGGTCAGGAAAACTGTGCAAGTAATGGACAATGAGCAAACAATTAAATTACAATTAACAATATACCATCATATTTTTAATTGTTCAAGAAAAGTACATTTGCTTCTGTTTGAAAGCTTTCGTATTCCTTAAGAAACAGCTAGTATCAAGTCTGTGTAAATGTAGACTATATATTGTGTGATATGTGAATATTATGGAGTATACATTTGACTTCATGTTATTAATTACATACTTTCTAAAATTGTCATTAGAAATATAAATGACAACATCCAAACATTGATTACAATTTTAGTTATGGCAACTAAAATATTAATCTATGCCTGAAGGCAATAATAGAGACAGAGATGTAAAGAACAAAGGTATGGACACCAAAAGGGGAAAGTGGGGATGGGGATGGTAGTGGCAGGATGAATTGGGAGTGTGGGATTGATATATATACACTAATATGTATAACATAGATAAATAATAAGAACCTGCTGTATAAAAAAAAGTTTAAAAAAAAAGAAAAATATTTTTTCCTGATAACAGTAATATTTTCCTTATAGGAAGTACCTTTATACATTATTCCTTATCTCAGTTTAATGAATCCTATTTTATATATGTAATTTATGTTATTTTATATCACAGATGCAGCAAATAATGCCATCAAAACCACCATAGACTCATTAGAAATTAAATAAAACCTGCAAAAGACTTTGATATATAAGGTCAATAGCTAATATTGGACTATAACAACTAGCTACTGGCATCAAAGTTTGAAATAGCATTTATGTTGAAACCCTATCAAAATTATAGACTGAAGGAAATACAGTATATTAAAGCCAAACAGAATTCATTATTTATCTGTTGCAAGGACAAGGAAAGAACTTGGGATGATTAAAAGAAGGAGTCCTGTGCAGTTTCATTAACCAAAAGGATAGTGTTTCATCACTTTAGGTCAAATTAGTAATTTTCTAAAATTACTAAAATCTTTTGCAGAATCTAATTTTCCATAAGTTTGAGTAGAGACTAACCTTGAGGAAATAAAACATTAAATAAGCTATTTGATTTGCAACACATTTATATTTTATAATTATAGCTATCATTGAGTTCCTTTCAGTATGTCATGAACATCAATGAACATGATGTTCATCAATTCCTTTCAGTATGTCTCATGAAAACGTATAGTAGGAAACTGGTCCGAATGCCTTGCAGTTTAAAGTAGTTATGTAACTAAATGATTGCCCTCAGATGGCATAAAAGTAAATGATATTCATATATTATAAAAATCAGTTAATTCCCTAGTGGACCAGTGGTTAAGACTCGGTGCTTTCACTGCTGCGTCCCAGGTTCAATCCATGTTCGGGAAACTAAGATACTGTTAGCCCCGTGGCACAGCCAGGTAGGTAGGTAGATAGATAGATAGATAGATAGATAGATAGATAGATAGATAAATGAAAAATAAAAATCAGTGCACTTATTACCTAAAGCCTGTTTACTTTGATACTTTCCAGTCAAAGTATTATTTCTCTCTGGAAATAATTTGCAAAACTGAAGAAAGTTTACATAGTGTTATGAGCTATGCTTTCTCCATCATTACAGAGAATTTTCCCCTTATTTCAAATTGAATAACTCATTCTGTCATTTGTTTGTTTCAGCAGTTGTCTTCTTTTATTCAAAAAATTTCTAAGAGCAAGACAAAAATATGTTAGTCTGAGAAATATTTACCATAAAATCTGAAAAGATAATAATAATTCCAAAAGTTCAGAAAGAAAGAGCTGGATAAAATTCCACAAAAAGAATAAAAAAGAGTGTCACAAAGATAGCAGTGTAGGAGACCCCAGCCTTTGCTCTCCTTCACCAAAGATCAATAATTAGATAGTTATTCATGAACAAAAACAGCTCTGGGAAAGCTTTGGAGTCTACTTAAGGAACTTCAGCAATACAGTAGAACAATAAAAAACTTGAGAATAACCACACAAAAAGGGAAGGAAGAGCAGCTTCATTTTGCCTCCCCCAAACCAGTATTGCTCAGCACCAATGGGGAACTCCCAAGCTAGAAATTGTTACCTCACTAAAAAAGGGGTAGCAGGGTGAATGACCACTTCCCTAGTTTTTGGGGGCATCACAAAGGACCTACTTTGATTTCACTCCACCCAGAGTCTGGCATACCTAAGACTTAAGAGATGGCTATGAACATAGGAGAGAAGCAGGGACCATCAGTATCAGACGCTTATTGGGAGTGACCACAGTTCCCAGTCTTTTGCTATGCAAACAAACCCAGCAGCTTTCAACACTGAAGAAGCCAGTGGCCAACAAAACCGCTGTGTATACTCTGAGGATTTCATCTGCTTTTGCCCCACAATTATTTGTACTTGCTGGCACCAGCCACCTGAGTCCTTCCTCCGTCCTTCCCCTCTTACTCCCAACAAAACCTAGGACTCACCCTGGCAACCAGCCCAGTCCTCTGCAGCTGAGCAAGTGCAATATACCATCTTAAATCCCCACCACCATATGTGTTCTCAGGGCTAGCTCTTCCAGCTGTGCACTTGCACACCACCAGCTTGATGCCTATCATTGATCTCCATTGCTATGTACACACCCATGGCATTATCTTTCAGTCTAGGAAGTATATGCGGATAGCCACAGCTCCCACAGCTGGTTGTGGGTCCAGATTAGGGCCTATCTTGTATCATTAGCCTGCACCATTAGATACACCTGCAACTAGTCCCCTCCAAACTCTCCATCCACATACACCCAACTTGATAACCATTACCAGTTTTACTGCCATATACACACCCATAGGGAGACCTTATAGCCACAGGAGTGCAACACAGATCTACAGGCCCCATGTAGCTGTTTGTGATCCTGACTCCAACCCTGTCTCAGCTTACTGGTCTGCACCTCTGGGATCACTTGCAGCTAACCCCTCGAGTTATTTACCTGTATACTCATGGCAACTCCCAACACTGGCCTCCACTGCTGTGTGCCCATGACAAAAACCAACATCCATGGTAATGCATGCCAACATCCAAGGCCCCTACAGCTGACAGTGAATCCACAGTCAGCCACAACCCATTTTGCTCACTCTGGCCTCCACTACTTAGTACTCTATTATTTGTCCCCTGCCACTGCACAGGCACTTATGGCTGGCCCTCACAACCAAGTGTGTGTACACCATTTGCTCCAGCCACCACTCCTGACTGCCATGGTCCATAGCCTCTAGACATGGAGGTGCCACTGAAGATCTCAACAGTCCTTGCATCCACTGCAGAACCCCCAAAGAGTTTTCCAAGAGCCAGATAGCTCTTGAAGCTGTCGACTCCAGCAAACTGAACTGAAAAGTCACTATGGACCCAGAGCCAACACACACACACATACACAGTGCCCTGCACCACTGGATCTGGAGTCACAGCATGTTCCAGTGTGTTTCCTCCTAAAGGGTGAAGGACTTCTTTTATAAAGTCAGTCCCTAAAGTCTGGAAGAGGTGATTGTTCTTCAAATATTCAGACACCTACACAAACTTCAGAGAACACAAAAAATCAGATGAACATGACTCCACCAAAGGAGCACAGTAACTTTGAATAACTGACTCCAAAGAAATAGAGGTACAGGAATTGCCTGACACAGAGTTAGAAATAACTGTGTAAATGACATTCAGAGAACTACCAGAGAGCACAGATAAACACTTTGATGATATGAGGAAAATAATACAAGAACAAAATGAGACGTTAAGCAAAGAGATAGAAAATGAAAAAGAACCAAACAAATTTTGGAGCTGAAAAATGTAGATTGAACTGAAGAATTCAATAGAGAGCTCCAAGAGCAGACTAGATCAAACAAAAGAAAGAACCAGTGAGATCAAAGACAAATCATTTGAAATTATCCAGTCAGAGGAGCAAAAAGAAAAAAAAATAATGAAAAGGAATGAAAAATGTTTACAGTAATTATGAGACACAATTAAACGAAACAATCTGTGCATAATTGGAGTCCCAGAGGAGAAGAGAGGGAGAAAAGGGTAGAAATCATGTTTAATGAAATAATGGCTGAAACGTCCCAAACTTGAAGATTTGGTAAACCAAGTTTATAAATCTACTAGGTCACCCCAAAGTTTCAATCCTAAATGATCTTCTCCAAGACACTTTATAATAAAGCTGCTTAAAAGCAGCAAGAGAAAAAAATATTCTCTCATATGAGGGAACTCCCATAAGGTTATCAGCAGATTTCTCAGCAAAACCTTAAGGGCTAGGAAGGAATGGGATGGTATACTAAAAGTGCAGAAAAAACAAAGTCCTAATCAAGAACACTTTACCCAGCAAAGGTATCTTCAGAAATGAAAGCAAGATAAAGACTTTCCCTAACCAAAAGAAGCTGAAAGAGTTCATCAACACTAGACATGCCTTATAAGAAATGCTGAAAGGAGATTTTCAAGCTGAAACAAAGGAACAGTAACTAGTAACATGAAAACATATGAAATTATACAGTACACTAGTAAAGGTAAGTATATATAGTCAGATACAGAATACTCTAATATTGTAATATTATGGTGTGTTAACCACTTAATTGTAGTATAAAAGTTACAGGATGAAAGTACTAAAATAGCCGTGGCTAAAATAATTGTTAATGGATAAACAATATAAAAAGATGTAAATTGTGACATCAAAAACATAAAATGTGGGGGGTGGGAGTAAAAGGGTAGAGTTTCTGTACACAATAAAATTTAAGTTCTTATCAGCTTAAAATACACTCATATCTATATGATATTTCAAGGAAGTTAGAGAGTTACCACACTCACAAAATTAGTAGATAAACAAAACATAAAGAAAGAGAATCAATTTATATCACTATGAAAAATCAAGAATTCATAGAAGATATCAATAGAGGAAGAAAGAAACAATGAAACTAAAAAACAGCCAGAAAACAATAAACAAGATAGCAAAATTAAGTTGTTTCATGTAAATAGTTACTACATATGTAAATTAATTATATTCTTTAATCAAAAGGCAGAGTGACTGAATGGATAAGAAACAATGCTCAACTATATACTGCCTTTAAGAGACTAACTTCAGCTTCACAGACACAAATAGGCTTATAATGAAGGGATAGAAATAGATATTCTATGAAAATTAAAGTCCAAAGAGCAGGGATAGCTATATTGTATCAGAAAACAAGTAGACTGTAGGTGAACAACAGTAATAAGACACAAATAAATCATTATATAATAATAAAAGAGTCAACAATCAAGAGAATATATCAATTGTAAATATATATGCACCCATAATTGGAGCACCTTAAGCAAAAACTAACAGACCTGCAGGGAGCAATAGACAACAATACAATAACAGCATGGCACTTTGATACCCTGTTTTCAACAATAGATATATCATAAAGATGGAAAATCAATACAGAAATCTTGGACTTGAACAATACTTTAGACCAAAATATACTTTAGAACTGTATGTTAGACTAACAGACAATACAGAACATTCCAGCCAACAGCTGCAGAGTATATATTTGTCTCAAGTGCAAGTGAAACATTCTACAGGATAGATCAAATATTAGGCCACAAAGCAAGTCTCAGCAAATTTTAAAAGATAAAAATCATAACAAATATATTTTCTCTTTAAATTTCTTTGAAATATAGTTGATTTACAATATTGTGTTAGCTTCAGGTGTACAATAAAGTGATGTTATATATATATATATATATATATAAAATATGTGTATATATATATTCTTTTTAGATTCTTTTTCATTATAGGTTATTATAAAATATTGAGTGTAGTTCCCTGTGCTATACAGTAGGTCCTTATTGGTTATCTATTTTATATATAGTAGTGTGTATAATCCTAATCTCCTAATTTAACCCTCCACTCCTTTTCCCTTTGGTAAGCATAAGTTTGTTGTCTATGTCTGTGAGTCTATTTCTGCTTTGTAAATAGGTTCATTTGTATCATTTTTTTAGATTCCACATATAAGCAATATCATATGATATTTTTCTTTGACTTACTTCACTTAGTATGATCATCTCTGGGCCCATCCATGTTGCTGCAAATGGCATTATTTCATTCTTTTTATGGCTGAGTAATACTCCATTGTGTATATACATCACATCTTTTTATCCATTTATCTGTCAGTGGACATTTAGGTTGCTTCCATGTCTTGGCTGCTGTAAAATGTTCTGCTATAAATATTGGGGCACATGTATCCTTTTCAAATTATAGTTTTCTGCAGATATATGCCTCCAGAAGTGGTATCACTGTATCATGCAGTAACTCTATGTTTAAATTTTTAAGGAACTCCCATACTGTTCTCTATAGTGACTGTAACAACTTACATTCTCATCAACAGTGTAGGAGGGTTCCATTTTCTCCAACCCTCTCAAGTATTTATTATTTGTAGACTTTTGATGATGGCCATACTGATTGGTGTGAAGTGATACCTCATTGTAATTTTGATTTGTATTTCTCTAATAATTAGCGGTGTTAAACATCTTTTCATGTGCCTGTTGGCCATCTGTATATTTTCTTTGAAGAAATGTCTATTTAGATCTTCAGCCTTTTTTTAGGTTTTTTTTGAGATTGAACTGTATAAACTTTATTTTTTAATTTTGGAAATTAATACCTTGTTTATAGCCTTGTTTGTAAATATTTTCTCTCATTCTGTAGGTTGTCTTCATTTTGTTTATGGTTTCCTTTGTTGTGCAAGAGATTTTAAATTTAATTAGGTCCCATTTGTGTTTTATTTTTTTTAAATTCCATTAGTCTAGGAGACAAGTCCAAAACATTTTTGCTGAGATTTATGTCAAAGAGTGCTCTGCATATGTTTTTCTCTAGGAGTTTTAGAGTATACAGTTCTACATTTTAAAATTTGTATGGAAACACAAAAGACCTCAAATAGCCAAAGTAATTTTGAGAAAGAAAAACAAACCTGGAGGGATCAGGCTCCCTGACCTCAGATTACACTACAAAGCTTCAGTCATCAAAACAGTATGATACTGGCTTAAAAACAGACACATAGATCAATGGAATAGGACATAAAGCCCAGAAATAAATCCATATACTTACAGTAAATTAATCTACAATGAAAGAAACAAAAATATACAAAGGAGAAAAGAGAGTCCCTTCAACAAGTGATGCTCTTAAAACTGTAAAGCTAAATGTAAAAGAATGAAATTAATGCATCACCTAATACAATATACAAAAGTAAACTCAAAGTGGATTAAAGACCTAAATGTAAGACCAGATGCTAAATATTTTTTTCTGACCATGGTGATATAAAGCTGGAAATCAGTAACAGGAGGAAAACCAGAAAATGTGTAAATATGTGGAAATGAAGCAACATACTTCTGAACAACCAATGGGTCAAAGATGAAATCAAAAGGGAATTTTAAAAATTCCTAAAAGAAACAAAAATGGAAGCAAAATATAACAAAACTTATGGGATACAGCAAAAACAGTGTAAGAGAAAAATTAATAATAATAAACGCCTGCATTAAGAAAAAAGAAAAATCTTAATAAGCTAACTTTACACCTCCATGAACTAAAAAACAAGAACAAACTAAGGCCAAAGTTAACAGGATGAGGAAGTAACAAAGATCAGAGCTTAAGTAAATGAAAGAAACAGTAGAAAAGATCAATGAAACTAAAAGTTGTTTTTTGACAACATAAACAAAATTGACAAACATTTAGCTAAACTTACAAAGAAAAAAGAGAAAAGACTCAAATAAAATACTAAATCTTATAACTGATACTGCCAAAATATAAAGAATTGTAGGACGCTACTATAAACAATTACATGCCAAAAAATTTGACAACCTAGAAGAAATTAATAAATTCCTAGCAACTTACAACTTACCAAGTCTGAATCATGAAGAAATAGAAAATATAAACAAAGCAATAACAAAAAAGGTTGAAATCAGTAACCAAACACCTCCCAACAAAGAAAAGCTCATGATCAGATGGCTTCACTGGAGAATTCTGCCAAACTTTTAAAGAAGAATTAACTCTAACGCTTCTCAACCTTTTCCAAAACTTTGAAGAGGTTGGAACATTACCAAATTATTTTGAGGCCAGCATTACCCTGACACTGAAACCAGATAGTGACACTACAATGAATGAAAGCTACAGGCCAATATCACTGATGAAAATAGATGCACAAAACTCAACAAAATGCAATCAGAGTAAATTAAAAAAAAGCACATCAAAAGGATGATGCATCATGATCAAGTGGGATTTATCCCTGGAATGTAAGGAGTTTCAACATATGCACATCAATAAATATGATAGAATACATTAATAGAATGAAAGACAAAATATACACTCATCTCAGTAGATGCAGAAAAAGCTTTTGTCAAAATTCAATATCCATTTATGATAAAAACTCTCAAAAAATGGGTATAGAAGAAACATACTTCAACATAATAAAGACCATATATGACAAAACCACAGATAACATCATACTCAATGGTAAAACTTTGAAAACTTTTCCTTTAAGGTCATGAACAGGACAAGTGTGCCCATCTCTCACCACTCCTTTCCAACATAGTAATGGAAGTCCTAGGTAGAGCAATTTAGCACAAAAATTAAACAAAATTTATGTGTATCAGAAAGATATAAAATTATCTCTTTTTGTTGATGACATGATCTTGTATATAGAAAGTCTTAAAACAAACCCAAAAAACCTCTTAGACCTAATGAAGTAAAGTTTCAGGATACAAAATCAACATACAAAAATTACTTGCATTTCTATACACTAGCAATGAACTATCTGAAAAAATTAAGCAATCCAATTTATAAGAGCATCAGGAACAATAAAATAATTAGGAATCAATTTACCCAAGTAAGTGAAAGATCTATATACCAAACACTATAGGACATTGATGAAAGAAGTTGAAGACACAAATAAATGGGAAAATATCTTATGTTCACGGAGCAAAAGATTTGATATTGTTAAAATATGTATACTACCCAAAGGCATTTATCAATTCAATGCAACTCCTATCAAAATTCCAATGGCATTTTTCACAAAGATAGAAAAAAATCAATCCTTAAATTCATATGGGACCACAAAAGTCTCTGAATATTCAAAGTGATCTTAAGAATGAACAAACCTGGAGGCATCACACTTCCTGATTTCAAATTACATTACAAAGCTATAGTATCAAACACTATCATACTGATATAAAAAAGATATATAGACCAATGAAACAGAATTGAGAGCCCAGAAATAAATCCATGCATCTATTTTCAAGTAATACTTGACAAATGAGTCAAAAATATTAAATGGGGAAGGGATAGTCTCTTCAATAATTAGTTTTTGGAAATTTTTAAATTCACATGCAGAAGAATGAAAATGGACCCTTATCTTACACCACTCACAAAAATTAACTCAAAGTGGATTAAGGACCTAAATATAAGACCTGAAACTGTAAAATTCTAGAATAAAATAAGGTGGAAACTTTGACATGGGTCTTGGTAATTTTTTTGGACATGATGCCAAAAGCACAAGCAATGAAAGCAAAAATAGGTAAGTGAGAATACATCAAACTAAAAGGCTTCTGCACAGCAAGAGACACAATCAACCAAATGAAAAGGCAGCCTATGGAATGGGAGAAAATATTTGCACACCATCTATTTGATAAGGAGTTAATATTCAAAATATTTAAGGAATACGACTAAACCTCAAGAAAACAATCCAATTAAAAATAGCCAGAGGACTTGAATTGACATTTTTCCAAAGACATTCAAGTGACCAATGAGTACCTGAAAAGGTGCTCAACTTTACTTACCATCAAGGAAATGGAAGTCAAAACCACAATGAGATATCGCTTCACACCTGTTAGAATGGCTGCTATCCAAAAAAGAAGAGATAACATATGCTGGCTGGCTCTGATGTGGAAAAGGAAACCTGGCACACTGTTAGTGGAAATGTAAACAGGTACAGACACAATGGAAAACAATATGAAGGCTCAGAAAGTTAAAAATAGAACTTCCATATGATCCAGCAATCCACACACACTGAAAGACAAATATTATAATTTCACTTATACATACACTCTAAAATTATCAAACTCATAGAAACTGAAAGTAGAATAGTTGTTGCTAGGGGCTGAGGGATGGGAGAAATGGGGAGATGTTGGTCAAAGCGTATACATTTTCAGTTATAGGATGAATAAATTATGGGAGTCTAATATAAATTGTGGTGAGTACAGTTCACAATACTGTATTGTATCCTTGAAAGTTGCTGTGAGAGTAGAATTTTAATGTTTCAACATAATACCACCAACAACAAAATGGCAATTATATGAAATGAAGGATGTTTAACTAGCCTTACACTGGTAAACAGTTTGCAATATATATATATATATATATATATATATATATATATATATATATATATATGTGTGTGTGTGTGTGTGTGTGTGTGCGTATCAAATCATCACATTGTAAACTTTCAATGTACACAATGTTATATGTCAACTATATCTCAATAAAGGAGAAAGAAGACAAAGTATTCATGCACATGACTCAACTTCATTAATTCATTCATTCATTTATCTAATAAACATGTATTGAGCCCACTATATGCCTGGTACTATTCCAGGTGCTGAAAATGCAGCAGTGAACTATGTAAAAGCTAGTGATAAATGTCATGAAGAAAAATAAAGGCAACATTGGTGGTGGGGACCCAGTGGTGGAAAGAAGGGGCATCATTTTAAAATAAGATGGACAGAAAGAACTTGTTAAAATGGTGATAACTGGGTAAGGACCTGAGAAAAATGTAAGGGAGCCAGCAAGGTAGATATCTTGGAGAATGTCAGGCATATTAAGGAACATGAATGATATGCATCATTTTCACTGTCCAGACTTTGTGAAGAATTAAGCTGTTTTTACAGATTATAATAGAAATACACATTTATTGTAGAACAAGAATATTTCCAATATTTCCAAGTAAACAATGTTTTAAAGTTCAAATTGAATTTCATTTATGGTCAACTCAAGTCATAAATGAATACCACACAGACAAGCCACTTATCTTAGTGTGAATTAAAGTCAAATGAGGGAGAAGGTTAAAAAAAGAAGGACTTTGGAGCCAGAGAGACTCACTCTGTTACTTACAATCTGTGGGTTTGTTTATATTATTTAACTTTACAGGACCTTAATATTCTTACCTGCAAATGGAGATAATAAAACCCACTCTTCAGGTAGGGTCCTTGTGTACAATATATGTAAAATGCTTAGTATAGGCACTCTTTAGAATCCATCTGGCAGAGTGAAAGAAAATGGAAAATACAACTCAGTACCTTAAGGCTGTGGTTCTCAAATCTAACAAATTATAAGAAATACCCTGGGCATATGATAACAACAACAGCAACAACAGATATTTAAGCTTTCCCCACTGGGGATTTTTATTTATCATTTCTCAGCTGAAGCTCCAGGAGCTCTAGTTTTAAAAGGTTCCCCTAATGATTCTTATGATCAATAGGGTTTTGGAAACACTGCAATAATTATATACAGAGGAAAACATGAGAACCAATTAATTAATTGGTTATTGAAGGATTTTGCCAGTTTATTGGCCATGGGGCACCAACTTTAGAGATAGACTCTTGGGTTTTAACTCTAGCATTCCCATCTGTGTTATCTTGGACAATTTACTTAAATTCTCTATGCTTTGGTTTCTCATTTGTAAAATTGAATAAGATAGTACTTCACATTGCTATCAGGGAGATTAAATGTTTAATATATATATTTATAAATATATATACTTAATATATACTTATAATAATATACTTAATATAATATAATAACTAATATAGTGAGTATATAATCTAAAATGTATATTTATAAATATATATACTCTATATATGTTTATATATTATACATATATCACTATATGCATTATGTATATACTTATATATAAATATATGTATAAAACATGCATGTATATATATTATATATGTATCACTATCTAATTTATTATTATTACTGCTACCACTACTGCTACTACTGTTATGTCTCACCTTATGGAACAAAGGTGATTCTGTGAAGTTGGTTGAAAGAAGAATTTATGTAAATCAGATCATATTATTCACTAACTTTCATTAGGAAATTTAGTGTTCCCTGTGAAAAACACTGAGGGAGTACCATAATATATAATAGATCATCACAAATAATACTGTAGAAAACCCTGGAACCACATGTTTAGAAATGAGAGTATGTTAGACCTGAAAGTACATTTTTGGTTATTTTACTCTGTGTAACACACCATCACAAAATATTGTGACTATAAAACAACAATTTCTCTTTGACAGTTCTGTAAGTTGACTGAGCTCATCTGGCACTTTTCCTTTGGACTTCCATATAGTGACAATCAGATTGCAGCTGAGGCTAGAGTCAAGTGACCACTCTATGTGTTTTGTTTGGTCTTCCTCATAGCATCACTGTTTCAATGTAGTCGACTTCCATCATTCAACTGACCTCCCCAGATCATGTGATCCCAGGGACTCAGGCAGAAACCACAAGGCTATTTATGACCTAACCTCTGAAGACTCAAAAAGTCAATTCCATTACACTAAGGTCAGCCCAGATTCAATAATTTTGAAAAACTTGTATCTGCCACCATGAGCCTGACAACTTCTCAATACATAATAATTTTTCTGATGAGACCACTGTTGATAATTAACAACAAATGTTGTGTTTTTGATATTTTGTACTTTATATGTCAACATTTGGAAGGTCTTCATAAGTCAATGAGTCAATATTTTTCAAATGACCAAATGCTTTGTGTTACAAAATTATGCAGGTGTAAACAATACTCTCAAAGTACAAAACAGACAAATGTGTTTTAATGTAACAAGGTACAAAAAAGTTAATACAGTTTCAGACTCTGCTTCAGAACTAAACTTTAAGAAACTGCCATTTGTCAAGTTCTGGTAAAATTACTATCAAAGAAAAGTATCAACAATTATTTGAAAAGTTGTAAAATATTACTATATTTTCTAAATACATAAGTTTGTAAGGCCGAATTTTTGTTATATATTCCAGGATAGCATATTGGAATAGATAGAAGTCAAAAGAGGCTGTGAGAACTCAGCTGTCCTCTATTAAGCCAGATGTTGTAGAGATTTGCAAAAACATAAAACAGTGCCACTGTTCTTAATAAGAATTTTGTTTTGGAAAATACAGTCTTTATAAGTATATGTTATTTATGTTAACACTTATGGAGTTTAAAAATATTTCATTTTAATATTATTATTTTAAGATTTTTATTTTCAGATTTGAACTTCCTATTTCTCAGCTCTAATTTTAAATATGGTATATAGAAATAATTGTAACCTGTAAATAGACAGAAGGTCTTTGAGGTCTTCAATAATTTATTATTACTTTTTAATTGTGGTAAAGTACAGATTACATAAAATTTACCATCTAACTATTTTTAAGTGTACAGTTCAGGGGCCTTAAGTACATTCACATCATTGTAAAACCATCATCATCTATCTCCATAACACATTTCATCTTGCAAAACTGAAACTCTCTACCAATTAAACAATAATTCCCCATTCCACCTCCTTCCAGACTCTGGCAACCAACATTCTACTTTCTGTCTCTATAAATTTGACTAATCTAGGTATTTTTTATTAGCAAAGTCATACTGTATTTGCTAGAAATTTGTTCATTTCTAGGAAATTTTCCATTTCTTCCTGTTTGTTCATTTGACTTTCATAAGTTATTCACAGTAATCTTTTATGATTCTTTGTATTTCTGTGTTTCAGTTGTAAATTCTCCTTTTTCATTCTGATTTTATTGATGTGGACACTTGTTTTCTTGTTGAGTCTGGCTAGAGGTTTATAGATTTTGTTTATCTTTTTAAAGAACTGGCTCAGTTTCATTGATCTTTTCCTTTTTTTTTTTAGTCTCTATGTATTCCATTTCATTGATTTCTGCTCTGATCTTTATGATTTCTTTCCTTCAACTAACTTGGGCTTTGTTTGTTCTTCTTTTTCTAGTTCCTTTAGGTGTAAAGTTTTTTTTTTTTTTTGAGATTTTCATGTTTCCTGAGGTAAGCTTGTACCACTGCAAACTTCTCTCTTAGAACGTCTTTTGCTGCATCCTACAGATTTTGGATTTTGTGTTTTCATTTTCATTTGTCTCCAGGTATTTTTTTATTTCCTCTTTATTTCTTCAGTGATCCATTTGCTGTTTAGTAGCATATTATTTAGCCTCC
Organism: Leucopleurus acutus; assembly: GCF_964270905.1. NCBI lineage: Eukaryota > Metazoa > Chordata > Mammalia > Artiodactyla > Delphinidae > Leucopleurus > Leucopleurus acutus. The sequence goes on from NC_139148.1 coordinate 75,678,409, forward strand.
AGGTGTTTGTGTTTTCTGCATTTTTTTTCTTGTAGGTGATTTCAAGTCTCATAGCATTGTGGTTTGAAAAGATGCTTGCTAGATTTTAATTTTCTTAAATTTATCAAGGCTTGCTTCATGACCTAGCATGTAACCTATCCTGGAGAATGTTCCATGCACACTGGAAAAGTATGTGTATTATTCTGCTTTTGAATGGAATGTTTTATATATATATATATATATATATATATATATATATATATATATATAAAGCCTATTTTCTCTAATGTGTTATTTAAGGCCAATGTTTCCTTGTTGATTTTCTATCTGTATGATCTGTCCAATGATGTAAGTGGGGTGTTAAATTCCCCTACTGTTATTGTGTTACTGTCAGTTTTTCCCTTTATGTCTCTTAATATTTGCTTTATGTGTTTAGGTACTTAGGTTCTCCTTTGTTGTGTGCATATATATTCACAATTGTTATATCTTTTTGGATTGATCCCTTGATCATTATGTAATATCCGTCTTTGTCTCTTGTTTGAGTCTTTGTTTCATGGTTTATTTTGTCTGCCATAGGTATTGTTATCCTGACTTTCTTTGGATTTCCATTTGCATGGAATACTGTTTTCCATCCCCTCACTTTCAGTCTGTGTGTGCATTTAGATCTGAAGTGAGTTGCTTGTAGGTAGCATGTATATAGCTTTTGTTTTTGTGTTCATTCAGCCATTCTCTGTCTTTTAATTGTAACATTAATCCATTTACATTTAATTATTGATATGTATGTCCTTTTTGCCATTTTGTTAAATGTTTTGTGTTACTTTGGTAGCTATTTTCAATTCATTTCTTCTTTTTTTCTCCTCTCTTGTGATTAGATGTTGATCTTTAGTGTTATATTTGGATTCCTTTCTCTTTTTTGTGTATCTCTCACAGAATTTTGGTTTGTGGATACCATGAAGTTTATATATAGTTATATATATGCGTGTTTTAAGTTTCTTATCTCTTTTTTTAAATATTTATTTACTTATTTATTTTAGGCTGTGTTGGGTCTTTGTTGCAGTGCGCAGTCTTCTCATTGCGGTGGCTTCTTTTGCTGTGGAACACTGGCTCTAGGCGCATGGCTTCAGTAGTTATGGCACATGGGCTCAATAGTTGTGGCTCACGGGCTCTAGAGTGCAGGCTCAGTAGTTGTGGCACACAGGCTTAGTTGCTCTGTGGCATGTGGAATCTTCCTGGACTTGGGATCGAACCTGTGTCCCCTGCATTGACAGGCAGATTCTCAACCACTGCACCGCCAGGGAAGCACCCTTATCTCTTAACTTCAAATGCATTTTAACAGCCCTGCATTTGTGCTCTGTCCTCCTCACAATTACTATTTTGACATCATATTTTACATTTAATTGCTTTGTGTATCCTTTAACTACTTATTGTGAATGTTGATGATTTTACTACTTTTGTCTTTTAACTTTCCTACTAGCTTTGTATGCTTTTGGGTTTCTACCTTTACTATATACTTGCCTTTTTTGATGATTTTTTCCTTACATAATTTTCATGTCTGTAGTTGTGGCCTTTTCTTTTTCACTTAGAGAAGTTCATTTAACATTTCCTATAAAGTTGGTTTGGTGGTGCTGAACTCTATTAGCTTTTGCCTTTCTGTAAAACTTTTGATCTCTCCATCAAATCTGAATGAGAGCCTTGCTGGGTAGAGTATTTTGGGTTGTAGGTCTTTCCTTTTCATCACTTTAAATGTATTGTGGCCCTATCTTCTGGCCTGAAGAGTTTCTGCTGAAAAGTCAGTGCATAGCCTTATGGGAATTCCCTTGGATGTTATTTGTTGCTTTTCCCTTCCTGCTTTTGATATTCTCCATCTTTAATTTTTGCCATTTTAATTAAAATGTATCTTGGTCTGTTCCTCTTTGGGTTAATCCTGTTTGGGACTGTCTGTGCTTCCTGGACTTAGATATCAGTTTCCTTTCCCAAGTTAGGGAGGTTTTCAGGTATTATGCATTCAAATATGTTCTGAGCCCCTTTCTCTCTCTTTTCTTTTTCTGGGACCCATATAATGTGAATGTTAGTATCATTAATGTTATCACAGAAGTCTCTTAAACTGTCCTTATTTATTTTCATTCTTCTTTCTTTTTTTCTGTTTAGTGTCAGTGATTTCTATTACTCTGTCATCCTTCTCTCTCATCCATTCCTTTGTATCATTTAGCCTATGGTTGACTCCTTCTACTGTATTTTTCATTTCAGTTACTATATTCTTCATCTCTGTTTCATTGTTCTTGATATTTTCCAACTCTTTGTTAAAAATATCTAACTTCTCTCTCTGTGAATCCATTCTTCTCCCAAGTTCTTTTATTATCTTTACAATCATTACCTTAATCTCTTTCTTTGGCAGATTGCTTATCTCCACTTCACTTAGTTCTGGGGTTTTATCTTGTTCCTTCATTTGGAACATGTTCGCCTATTGCTTCATTTTGCCTATTTTATTTCTATGAATCTGATAGGTAGGTTACATTTCCTGATATTGGAGAAGTGGCCTTTTGTAGGAAACATCCTTTGTCTCCCAGCAGTACACTCCCCTCTTGTCACCAGAGCTATATGTTTTAAGGGTACCCCCTCTGTGGGCTACCTGTGTACTTCTGTTGTGGTGAGCAGACTACTGTAGGCAGTCTGGTAGGCTTGGTTGGATCCCAGTCTTGTTGGTTGCCAGGCCCTTCCTTGTGCAGAGACTGCCAGTCACTGGTTGGCTTGACTGGGTCTGGAGGTGGCTGGCTGAAGAACCCTGGGGTCCCCAGGGCTGGTGCTGGCTCACTGTTGGTTGGAATCAGGGTCCAGCAGATCCCAGGGTTGGTTCCCACCCACTGGTGGAGGAAACCAGGTCCTGGGGCTAGTGCTGGCCCACTGACAGACAGAGCCATGTCCTGGGGTCTGACTACAGGGCCCAGGGCTCCCAAAGCTGTTATCAGAATTCTAATGAATGAGGCCAGTTCTTGACACAGGTGGCTGCAGGCTCCATGGTGTCCCAAAGCTTGTGTTGACCTGCTGGTGACAAGGCCATGGCTTATCTTGTCCCAGGGTTGGTGCTGGCCTGCTGATGGGTGGGATAGGTCTTTGGGCTACAGCACTGAGGTTTTCCTGTGGCTGATGTCTGCCTGCTGGTGGGTGACGTTGGTCCCAAAGCTAGAGCAGGCTCACTGGTGAGTGTGGCCAGAGCTCAGCTGGTCCCAGCCCAGGTGCTGGCTTGTTGGTAGTTGGACTGTGTCCACAGTCTGCAGAGCTGTCATTGTCCTGAGGCTCTTCTTCTAATTCTTTTGGATATATACCCAGAGTGGAATTACTGGATTACATGACAAATTTATTTTTAATATTTAAAGAAATGTCATACTGTTTTTCATACTGTCTACACCATTTTACATTCCCAGTAAAAAGTGTACAGGGTTTCAATTTCGCCACATCCTTGCCAACACTTGTTATTATTATTTTTTTAAGTGGCAATTTTAATGAGTGTGAAGTTGTATTTCACTGTGGTTTTGATTTGTATTTCCCTGATGATTAGTGATTTTGAGCATCTTTTGATGGCTTATAGGTGATTTATACATCTTCTTTAGAAAAATGAATTTCCCCCCACAGGGTTGTTTGTTTTTTGTTGTTGATTTGTAGTAGTTCTTTGTATATCCCAGATATCAACCCCTTATCAGATATATTGTTTTTAAATATTTTCTCCCATTCTGTGGGTTGCCTTTTCACTCTGTTCACTGTGCCTTTTGATACATAGATTTAAAAAGTTGATGTAGTACAGTTTATCATTTTTTTGTTTTGTTGCCTATGCTTTTGGTGTCATATCCAAGAAATTATTGTTAAATCCAATGTCATGAATTTTTTCCTCTGTTTTCTTCTAAGAGTTTTCCACTTTGTAGTCTTATATTTATGTTTTTGATCCATTTTGATTTAATTTTTGTATATGGTGTAAGGCAATAGTCCAAATTAATCATTTCATTTAAATATCTAGTTTTCCCAGAACAATTTGTAAAAAGACAGAAATTTCACCTACTGAATGGCCTTGACACCCTTGTCCAAAATCATTTGATGATATATGTAAGGGTTAATGGGATCTCTATTCTATTCCATTGTCTCTCTTTAAGCCAGTATCCCACTCCTTTGATTACTGAAATTTAAGAGTGAAGGTATCCAGAATATACTACTGTTTACTGTGTCAAATATAAAAGAAATATTTTAAAATGAAGACATTTGAGATTCAACAGGTGCAGAAAGATTTTCTGGAGCTTCCCTTATTTTACTAGAGACAGAAAGTTCTGAATGAGAGGCTGCCATAAAGCCTCTCTGGAGAGTTTTATCCCTATCTCTAATTATTGATCAAGATACTTCTTTTGTGTACTCCTATATGAATATAATAAATTTTATCTTTTCTTCTGTTAATCTATCTTTTGACAGTTCAATACACAGATCCCAACTGATTGAGCATAAGAAGGTACAAGAAAAGTTTTTCCTTCGCAGGAGTAAGCTTGGAAATCGTAAAGTGTGAGATCTCCAACTTTTTGTTTTTTTCAGTACTGTTTTATCCCTTAGGGTCCTTGAGATTTTATATGAATTTTAGGATGAATTTTTCTATTTCTGAAAAAATGTCTTTTGAACTTTGATAGGGATTGCATTGAATCTGTAGATTGCTTTATGTAGTATTTACATTGTAACAGTATTAAGTCTTCCAATTCATGAACAGGACATGTCTTTCCACTTAATGATATTTCCATTTAATAATTTTGTTTTAATTTTTTAAGTAACATTTTATAGTTTTCAGTGTACAAGGTTTTCACCTCTGGTTAAGTTTACTCCTAACTATTTTATTATTTTTGATGCTATTGTTAATGGAATTTTTTCTTAATTTTTTTGGATTAGTCATTGTTAGTGCATAGATATTTGCATATTGATTTTGTATCCTTCAACTTTTCTGAATATATTAGTTCTACTAGTTTTGTGGAATCTTTAGAGTTTTATACATATAAGATTTCTATTGTTTGTGAACATTTTATGTCTTCTTTCCAAATTTAGGTGTATTTTATTTATTTTTCTTGCATAATTGCTCTGGCTAGGACTTACAGTACTATGGTGAATAGGAGTACTCAATAATTCGAAAAAATATATATATATATATTTTACAGTACACGGGCCTCTCACTGTTGTGGCCTCTCCTGTTGCAGAGCACAGGCTCCAGATGCGCAGGCTCAGCAGCCATGGCTCACGGGCCTAGCCACTCCAGGGCATGTGGGATCTTCCTGGACCGGGGCATGAACCCATGTCCCCTGCATCAGCAGGCAGACTCTCAAACACTGTGCCACCAGGGAAGCCCTCAAAAAGGTTTTTTAAGACCAAAACTCTTGAGAGTTGAAGAGGAAGAGATATAATCTTAAAAGAAAAAAAATTGTCTGTCTGCCCCCTCAACCTTAATGATCTTCTCTTTTAACAAAGTAAATCTTATTTTCTTAACTTCATGGTTTCAGTTCTTTTCTGCAAAATTTAACCTAAGAGAGTGTGGTTGTGAATAATTAGCAAATGTTAAATGAAAATTTACCTTTCTTGGGGCTTCCCTGGTGGCGCTGTTGTTGAGAGTCCGCCTGCCGATGCAGGGGACACGGGTTTGTGCCCCAGTTTGGGAAGATCCCACATGCTGCGGAGTGGCTAGGCCTGTGAGCCATGGCCGCTGAGCCTGCGCGTTTGGAGCCTGTGCTCCACAATGGAAGATGCCACAACAGTGAGAGGCCTGCATACCGGAAAAAAAAATATTTACCTTTCTTTCATCATGTGTACTAACATTGATTATTTAAAATTGTGTATATAGTACCATAATATTAAATACAAGATCTTAAACCATACTCCTGAGATACTTTGCACCTCTATGAGAAAATCTATGCCCATCCCTTTAAATTTATTTTTTGGCTTTCTCTTTCTGGAAGTAAAATTTCCCTCTTCAAACTCTATGCTTTTAGCTGTTTCTCCTAAATGGATTTATCATGTATAATGTCTCTTAATGGCTTGTATTTGAAAGCCTCAACTATTTGTTGCTAATGTACTTATTTTGTAAGTTCTCTATGGTGAAGGTCATAATGTGCCTTATAAAGTAAAATGAAAAGGAAACATTGTCATAATAGCATATTTCAATAAGTATAGCTCCCTTTTTGACGTGTTTCTTTCAAGTGGGGAACTTTTGTAGAAACTATTTTATAAGGAGTCATGGCAACTGATGGACACTACCAATACTCACAAATTCACTTGAAAAATATCCATATTAGCAGTTTTATGCCACAGTGTTATAGGAAGGCTATATTTATGCCAGAGTGTAATAGGATGGCCAGTTTGCAGTTAAGCACAATATCTACCAGTATCCTGACCTTAAACAGAGTGCACCAAAAGGAAAATCCACGCTAGAGAGAGTACCAGCAATATTGAGTGAAGACAAGACTGTTGTCTTCTTTTTGTTCATCAACTTAACTGTGTATGTGTTAATTTGTTTTCAGTTTATTTTTATATTTGTGGACTATTAATTTCAAAACAGATGAATCATTTCCTAAGGCATGTTCCCACTCTCTTAGAAAAAAGAAAATATTTACATGCTATGGATATAAATACTAAATAATGATGTTTATATTTTAGGTATTTTTGAGCTGAATTATTTTCTTAGTCATATGGAGTCACTATAACATGTTACCGTAGACTGGGTGGCTAAAACAACGAACATTTATTTCTCACAATTCTTGTGTCTGGGAAGTCCGAGAGCAAAGTGCTAGCTGATTTGGTGTCTGATGAGAACCCTCTTCTTGGTTGGCAGACATCCTTCTTCTTGCTGTATACTCACATAGAGAATGGGTTCTGGTCTGTTCCTCTGCTTACAAGGTGACTAATCTTATCATGTGGGTTCCACCCTCATGACCTCATCTAAACCTAATTACCTCCTAAAGGCCCCACCTCCAAATATTGTTACATTGAGGTTTAGGGCTTCAACATGAATACTGAGGGGACAAAAACATTCAGTCCATAGCAATTATCAATATTATCAATATGTTAACAGATATAAAATAAGAAGATCCATTTATATTGTATTATTATAATCATATATATATAGAAAAGACTGATTAAATTTGAGCATATGATATGTTGAAAATATTGCCTTACACTTAAAATTGGACAGAAGTTATTCTTGGGTGTCCAAGGCATTGCCTAGCAAATCCTCTGGGGATTATTTAACTTAAGCAGAGTTTTAAGTTTTTGATTGATTTTTGTATTCACTACATTATTTCCTATTTTGTAGGGGTAGAAGTTATCTTGTAGACAACTAATAGTAATACATATAATTTTTTATCTAAGCTATGCAAATGGATTTTGCTCAGTAAAAATACATTCAATTGTCACTTGGAAGGAAAATACATTTTATTGTCCTATATGATATAAACCAATTTGCATGTATTAGCAAATTTATTTCAGTATTCCTACAGATTATGTGCCTTTAAGTGTTTCTTTAAACCAGTTTTAATATGTTACTGGTTATCTAATTAACTAAAGTATTAAATAACAATTTTTGACAAATGTTCATTTTACACTTGCATATGAGTTGTCTTCAAATTTCTGAAAACTGTACTTTAGCAGATATATAAAACATATACTGAACGGAATGGTCTCACTCAGGCACTATTCTGTATGGGGTGGTGCTTTCCTGGTCTGTTCATTCTTTCCATCAGAATCATAAGTATAATTGCCAGTTGAGTCCTTTCAGTCGTGATATCTATTTAAAAATGACTAACGTGATTCTTTTACTTGTTGTTTATATAAAATCCAAAAAGAATTATAAAAGAATGTCTAAGTACATGGTACAGGAACAAAACAATTTTGTATAAAATATATTTAATAATTAACTTATTTATCCAACTATATTCATGACAAATTTTAAATAAATATAACTTCGAGTCTTTTAAATATGGTTAAAGGACTTTTTTTTTTTTTTTTTTGCGGTACGTGGGCCTCTCACTGTTGTGGCCTCTCCTTTTGAGGAGCACAGGCTCTGGACGCGCAGGCTCAGCGGCCATGGCTCACAGGCCTAGCCGCTCTGAGGCATGTGGGATCTTCCCGGACCGGAGTACGAACCTGTGTCCCCTGCATCGGCAGGCGGACTCTTAGCCACTGTGCCACCAGGGAAGCCCAGGGACATGGTTTTATACTGGTTTTCTGTGGATTCTCCTTTTGAGATCCTGGCTTTGTGGTGTTCACTTATCATCTTCTGTGCCCCAATTCATTCCAAGTTCCATAATGTTAAAATGAGCATGACCTTGCATCTGGGGTTTTATATTAATCACAGAGTATTTTCAGGATATCTGTCTACAATTGCTTCAAGTCAAGAATTTGTCAAAGAATTGTAACTGTATTTTGATATATCTGGGCTATATTGGGGGAGAAGAAAAACAAAACAAATGATAAGTTATTGGCTGTTAAAGGATTTCTGTATAGAAGGTGCTTAGGTAGGTATGAAGCACTCCGACAGGAAGGGAGCTAAGAAATTTTTTATTGAAACTACACTTGCAGGGCAAGAAGACTGTTTCTATTGATATTATTTATTTTGAATAAGTATGGAAGGACTATTGTGTTTATGGGGAGAACTCCCCAAGCCAGTCTTTAGTACTGCTACTGAATAAAATGTACTGTGATCCAAATGATGCACACCGGTTAGTTATCAAGATAAAAATACTATACTGATAAGAGCACCTGATTTGACATTCTGGCTCAGCCATCTATTAGTAACATTTTCTAAATTAAATCAATTAACCTAATTCTTAGTTTTCTGAATCTGTAAAAACTGACTTAATAGTCTGTGCCTACCTCATAGCATTATTGTAAGATCATATATATGTGACAACAAATTTGTAACTAAAATTTTTCTGTATAAATTTAAATAGAGTAAATAGATAGGTCAGGTTGAGAAGTTACTTTAAAATAGCTACAGAAACTGATTTCTTTCTCCCTTTATAATTAATAAATTCACTACAACCAAAATAAAATTTTAATTATATTTAGGTTTACTATTTTCTAGATCCTGCGTGAATTTTGTCCAGGAATTTTGCTCTAAGATTCCTTCCCCACACTATGCCTGCATCTCTTTTTCCTCAAAGTCTTTGTTGTTAGAAATGAAAAGGAAAATCTCTCAATGAGTTTAAGACATCTTCAAAGATATTATTTTTGTCATTCTCTATGTTTAGTAAAGGTGATTTCAATACAAGCTTTTAGACCAGGCCAGAGCTTTTCACCACTTATCTCCAACTCTCTCTTTTTTCATTCTTTATTGTGATAAAAGTAGTTGCTGTGATGGGGAGGGGATAGTGGAAAGGGTAAGATGGCAGGTAAACTCACCTTGAGATAGTGAAGTCCCTCTTGCTGAATATTTTCACAGTAATAATACACACTCATTGCTGGAGTATTAGGAAATTGTAAATCTAAGTACAGAATTTGTAAAGACAGAACCTCTGCAAATAGTGTTACCACATTTAGTGAATAATAATGTGGGGTGCTCAGTTAAATTTGAATTGCAGATAAACAGTGAATAATATTTTTAGTCTAAGCATATCTAAAATATTTCATGAGATGTACTCATGACTAAAAGATTATACACTATTTATCTGAAGTACAAATTTAATCAGCAGTCTGTATTTCATCTGGTATTTCTACCAGCAATCTATGAAGTAAAGAATTTTCCAGAAGAGGGCACTGTTCAAAACCCAGTATTAACCTTCATTGGATTTAGTACATGCCCATCAAATTTTACTGACAAGTGAGAGTATGATTAGGCCAGGAAACGTTCTCAAGGGGCTATTCCTATTATGCTGGTGACAGTTGAAAGAAGATTCTGCCATTTGGTAAGAGGACAGGGAGTGTGAAAACATTATAATCTACTGGTTTAACTAGTATATAATACTTACTATCTTGACAATAACTGATGATACTAGGTGAACGAACTGATATTTACTAAAGAAGTGAGGCTATTATTTACCACTTGTTTAGTGTAAACCTTCATAGACCAAGAAAAGGAAGTGGCACAAGCGAGAATAAGTTGCTGAAAAGATTGATGGGCTTAAAGTTTTTAGTGAGGGGTAAAGCAATGCAGACCAAGCCTTTATGTGCTCTTTGTAGCCTAGGCTGGAATCTTAGGACCAAATTAAAAAAATTTATGTAGGGTGTAGACACCAGGCAAAGATAGACAGAAATATCTGAGGAGAATTTTTTGGAGACTAAACATTGAAGATGAACTGGGTTATACATAAAATTTAAACTCAACATTCCCTAAAAAATTGCTGTTCTTGGTAATGGTATTAAGCAAGAAATGTAAGTACTGTTTAGCTATATTCCTCAGAGAAAAAAGATCTCCTAAATATGTGACCTGATTTTTACATTTTTCCCCTATAATTACCTTTTGTGTTTCTATGGTTTCTTAGAAAATTTTCCTCTGAAAAACATTGATTTTAGGAATTTCACAAAATCTCTTCTAAGGTTAGATTTTAAAATGCTGAAACAGTTCCAGCAAGAAGAGTTGAGAATTCTGGGAAGAATATCACTTTGCCTTACCCTGAATCTATTTCTATACACAATGATATTGCTATACTAAATATTCCTAGGCCAAGATATAGTGATCTTACAAATATTTTTAAACGTGGCTGTAAGTGGCCTCAGTAGATGAGTGAATGCATTTTAGATTTTCTTATATTGTTCTCCTAAATGTAGAAAATTAAATCTATGTAAAACTCTACTTATATAAGACAAAGCATATTGGTGAGTTAAATTATAAAGTTCATAATTATTTAGTTTGTATAATGGTTTCCTTAAAATCAATTAAAAGTACTTATAGTTAAGACAAATTCTCAAATGCAGATGTAAGCCTGTGCTGCTTGATTGTGTCAGTCTTTTGGCAAAGCTTTTTCCTAAGTGTTGTGGTTTATTTGGTTCTCTCTTTAATGATATATAAAATATATTTAGACCTAAGCTGTTTTAGTGGCTCTCATTTTTTTCCTGAGGCCTTATATGTTATACCATAAGACCTTATATGTTATACTATAAAAAATATGTGTCAACAATTGCTGATATTTGTTGTGCTTGATAAAGAGAAGTGCTAGAGAGTAGAATTTAAAACAAAGGCAGCTGACTTTGCAGACACCACAGTGTGGAGAAAGTTTTAATCACTGTTTTTGACTACACAATGTGTGAAGCTTAACAACAAACGTAACATATTTCTCCTGCTATTTTAATAAATTATGTTAAGAAAGTTTTTCTACTTAGAAGACATATATCTTTTAGTTTCTTTAACAGATATATTTAGAAACTTTAGGAGATTTATGATATTGAGAGAGATATCTTTGGTTCTTATGTTTCTTAAGGCAGATTTTCAGTATTCTTCGGTTGGCATTGGAGTATCATTAGAATGAACTTCAAAATGAACCCATTTAATCCCAAGCCTGGCCAGTTAAGAAGGTGAAGAAAAAGTGCTTCCTTTGTGGTTGAAAAAGAGGTAATATAATCTCTGGACCTAACATACCTTTCCTCTCCCATTGGCTATGGTACTAGAAATTACAATCATTATAATGTTGTCTTTCATTTGTATTAAAAGCGTAATATTCAACCAGACCCATTGTGGGAGTGAATGGGCAACACCATATCAGGATCTCAGAAAATAGGTGAAAAAGAGAGTTACATATTTATTTAAAGAGCATATATAAAATTGTGGAGCATTAAAAAATTGTTTTGGGATGAATGATTATATAATGGCAGAAAATAAACGTAGAACATAACCTCATTTCTATTTATGCTATAATTGTATTTATCCTATAATTGCAGGTAAATTAAAGAGAATTTTTAAATCATATAAAATATTACAAGAAAATATAGAATAATATTTTTTGTATTCTTTAGGTAGAAGAGGCCTTCTTAAGTAAGAAAATAATACCAAAAGCTATAAATGAAAATAATTGATTTTACAAATATTTCTGTATGGCAAAAGGCAACATCAGTCAAATTGAAAGGCAAATGACAGTCTGAGAGATTGATTGCAGCACAAAACAAGGGTTTTCATTTCAACAAGGAATTCATTGCAGCACAAAAACAAATATTTTTCTCAATAAATAAATAAAAAACACCTACAAAATACCATGAATAAAACAACCAGTCCAATGTAAAATGAGGTGGGGGGAATATAAATAAACAATTCATAGTAGAGGGAATTAAGAAAATAAACATATTAAAAATGCTAAACAGCTCTAGTAATGAGACAAGAAAATTAAAACAATACAATATATTCTTCATCCATCAGATATGTAAAAATGATAAATAATTGATGAATGACTAAAATGTTAAATGACTTGAGCAAAATTGCATGGGTTTAAATAATACCTCTATCTCTGGCTAGCTTTGTGATCTTAGACCAGTTAACAAACATCTCTGATTCAGTTTCTTCATCTATAGAAATGGAGATGATGATGCTTCTTTCATTGAAGAAGTACTTTGGTATTGAATATGCCCTTACATTAGTTTCTGGCACATTATAAGTCTTAATAGTAGCTAATAAATGTTAGCTATTATTATTATTGTATTATTATTGTTGATAACTATGTTACCAGGACATATATTACTCAACATTTTTGGAAAGTAATCCAGCAGTGTTTTATGTAAATTCACATACACTTTGAATCCCATATTGGAGAATTTATCTGAAGAAATAAAAATTATCTCTATGAAGGAAACTTGATCAAAATATTTATTTCCATGTTGTTTGTTTCAATAATAAAACTTTAAGTAACTTTGAGATCTATCAATAGGGAAATAAGACAGTAATGTATTGTGGCAATGGAATATGAAGAACCTACTAAAAATAAGGTAAATCTATATGTAACTACTTGAAAGAATGTCCGTGATGTTTTGTTAAGTGAATAAAACCAGTAAATAATAACATGTATAGTAGTATCGTCCTACATTTTTACAAAACAGAAACAAGCATCTACATGTACGCATATGTTTGTGTAAGGAAAGAAGAGGTATAAAAGGAGAGTCATCAAGTTTTTGACAATAGTTATTTTGGGGGCTGTGATGACAGGATGAAAAGGAAACTGTTGATTTTACTTTAGACACTTCTGACCTTTTAGGACTTTGAATGTCAGCTCCATGAAGACAAAGCCTTATATATCTTATTCACTACTATATATCCAGTGCCCATAAATAAATATTTTTAAACAAATAAAAAATCAAAGTTTAAATAGTCATAAGGGTATACAAGACTTTTGTAATACAAATTGTTTCTTAGTGTTTTATAGGCCATTAAGTACCTTTAAAATATGTCATTGTTATAGTCATAGCTCTGGCAATAACTTTGACCAATTTATGAATTCTGAACCTGTTTCTATATCTCTCAAATGTCCTGTCTCACCTTCTTCAGATGTATAAAATCCTAGCTGATAAGCATAGTAGTATATACTAATCATCTGATGAATGAGTAACAACTACAGCAAGTATGATCCTAATTTTGTTTATTCTCTTTTTTTAAACAACTTTATTGGAGTATAATTGTTTTACAATGGTGTGTTAATTTTTGCTGTATAACAAATTGAATCAGCTATACATGTACATACATCCCCATATCTCCTCCCTCTTGCATCTCCCTCCCACCCTCCCTATCCCACCCCTCTAGGTGGACACTAAGCACCGAGCTGATCTCCCTGTGCCATGTGGCTGCTTCCCACTAGCTATCTATTTTACATTTGGTAGTGTATATATGTCCATGCCACTCTCTCACTTCGTCCCAGCTTACCCTTCCCTCTCCCTGTGTCCTCAAGTCTATTCTCTGGGTCTGCGTCTTTATTCCTGTCCTGCCCCTAGGTTCTTCAGAACCATCTTTTTCCTTTTTTTTTTCTTTTTTAGATTCCATATATATGTGTTAGCATATGGTATTTGTTTTTCTCTTTCTGACTTACTTCACTCTGTATGACAGGGTCTAGGTCCATCCACCTCACTACAAATAACTCAGTTCCGTTTATTTTTATGGCTGAGTAATATTCCATTGTATATATGTGCCACATCTTCTTTATCCATTCATCTGTTGATGGACACTTAGCTTGCTTCCATGTCCTGGCTCTTGTAAATAGAGCTGCAATGAACATTGTGGTACATGGCTCTTTCTGAATTATGGTCTTCTCAGAGTATATGCCCAGTAGTGGGATTGCTGGGTCATATGGTAGTTCGATTTTTAGTTTTTTGAGGCATCTCCATGCTGTTCTCCATAGTGGCTGTATAAAATTACTTAGTTTTAAGTTTATTCTTAACTGAAACCAATAAAGGACAATCAGTTTAATGACTTTTAAATTGTTTTCCATTTTAGGCATCACCTATATATTCTAATTCATTCTATGGTAATATCTCCTAGTATTACCGATTCAAGGGTTTAGGACATTGTATTTGGGGCCTTGGAGTTACCAAATATTTTCATATGTATTCTCCCATTTAGGTCTTATACAACTTCTGTCATCTACCTCACTATAGAAAAGGAAAAATAATGAAATTCTGAAAATTAATTTGCTCAAAAGCTCACAGATAACTGCTCTTCCTGAAAGTATTCTCAAAAGTGTGAGTTACAAGGTTATCAATGAAACATCTTGTCAGCATTCCCTGCTTAGAAAGTCTAGAAGTGGTTTGAGGTTTGTAAATATGTATGCCTTAATAACACTTTTTTACTTTCTCTTTTCTTAAAGCAAATTAATATACCTGCATTCCAATATAGCAATTTATTTATTTATTTATTTTAACATCTTTATTGGAGTATAATTCCTTTACAATGGTGTGTTACTTTTGCTTTATAAAAAAGTGAATCAGTTATACATATACATATGTTTAAATAGTTGAAGGGCATGGGCATGACATAGGGTGTTGCATATTTCTTAATTCTCATTTATAGATAACATATATGAAAATTAAAACTTTAATTCATAGAGGACATAGAAGTATCAAATTGCACCACTTGCAAATTTACACTGAGCAATCACATTTAATGGAATCCACAGTATATTTTCATGAAGGAAATGTTTTTTTTTATTAAGATCCAAAACTCTGTGGAACATGTGTAATCTGTGTCATAAATATACACTTGGGCTGTGCACATTCACCTAGTCAGAATGGCACATCTGGTCTCTCCATTTTCACACATTCTTGAAGAAAATAAAAAAATACACTAGGCCCATACATTGTCAATGCTTTATTTTGAGTGGATCACTTTTTGTACTTGTTACCATGGTTTGCTTTTCCTGTTTCAGACAAATGGAAGTATGAAAGAAGCTTATATTTTCTTTACTTTCTGACAGTTAATAATACCTGATTAGGGTAGGTAGCAATTAGACACCAACTCGAAGTCTTTTAAAAATCCCATTCACGCACGAAGCTGCATTCTTTTTCAGGACAATAACACTCCACAACACGGGGAATATTTTCATATTTTTCAATACTTAAAAATTGGCATTTGAAATGGAAACTAGTATTTAGGGACACTTGAAAACACAGACACACACACAGAGATAAACACACATATGTACACACATGCACACACACAGCGATGTAGAGAAAAAGAGGAATTGGGAGAAGTATGTTTTACTATAAGGTTAGGGTTTAGAGTTTTTAAAATTAAAAAAAAATAATATTGTAATTGAATTTAGAATCAAGAAAATGGAAGAAGAGTGAGATGAATTACTAAAACAATTAACAGTAATATTGGCATGGTAGATTGATATTTGAGGTATATAGTTCATGTTAGATAATGTTTATAGACTGTAAAATTTATTTTAGATATTTTTAAATGCTTTCTCTTCACACAAATTACTCAGCAGTTGCATGGAGAGCTTAAAGGTGTAGATATTTCTTACTGATCTTTGAGCATCAAATTATATGAGGCTTATGGAAATTTTATTTTTTGCTTTCCTCGTTTCAATGTCTTTCATTTCGGCATTCATTGCATGTATTTTTGAGTTGAGTTTATCGGAAGCTTACATTTTAGCATGATGAATGAAGCAAGGTAAAAAATATTCAGAAAAGTCTGAAAGGCTTTAAAACTACTGAAAAAACAAGTGTGAAAATGACCATGGAGACTCTTAGAAAGTTTAAAGTGTTTGCTATTTTTTCAGAGCAGAATTATAAGAAGAATATACCTTTTTAAAGGGTGGGGTATGTGTGTGTGTGCATGTGTGTGTGTGTGTGTGTGTGTGTAAAAGGTACTGGGGTAAACATAGAGATGATTGTCAGTTGTCTTTCTCTCTCTGTTAGGATTCAGGAAAAAATACACCTGCATTCCTAGAAGGAGGAGTAAAGGAGAACTCAGATAACTTTAGGTATGTGAAGGCCTCTGTTCCCAACTAGAGGTTTATATCCAGACCTTATTTTCTATTTGCCAACTTGGATCACTCTCCACCTCATTCCATTATCACCTTCATATCTATGTTTCTAGCCCCATTATGGCAACCTGACACTGAGTAGTGTTGTTGCTTTAATAGTTAACTTTGGAGTTGTTGATCTCAGGCGATTTCACAAAAGCAATTAAGGTAGCCACGTTTTCATCTGTAAGGACATAAGCCTCTTCCATTATATTCTAGGGGTTAGACTATTTAATGTAACCTCTTTTTTACTCTAAAAGTTTTTTTAAAAATTGTAGTTTGCATATATGTGTTTCTACTTCCATGAGGAGCATATTAATATGGTGTAATGATACCAAGGATCATGCATCTTTGAACACAGGATCTAGTCATGATTTTGTCTTCTGAGATGTTATGTGACTTTGAGCAAGAGCTATCTACTTCAGGACCTATCAGAGAAAATCATAACAGCCAAAAGGAGGCAGTAGAGCATAACTGTAAATAACATTGACTCCAAAGTCAGACAGCCTTGCTTGAAGTCCTGGCTCTGCCATTAACACATAGTGCTACTTTGGAAAACTCACTTCTTTGCCCTTCTGTTTCCTCATCTGTATAATGAATATGACATTAGTACTTCATAGAGAACCAGGTCTAATGTGTCCAAAGCCCTTGTTCTTTACATTACGTCATGCTGAGATAACTGATGTGAAAGCTTATTGGGATGGACAAAGTAATATGAGTTAAACACATCTACAGAATGAGAAAAAAATGTAGTGATCAAAAGAATGAATAAATTAAAATAAAGCAACATTAAAAAAGGCTCATCTTGCAGCCTCATTGAGGTAAGCCAGCTATTTCAAAAGAGATTTTGCTTCAAAATTTTCTTAAAACAACAAACAAAAGTGAATAGTTGTCAAAACATAGCAGGCAGGAAATGTCACAGATGTTAACCTTCCCCTGGAAACACATGACTTCCATGTTGGCAGTGTAAATCTGGGAACTTTTGTAGGAAGGACATGAGCATATTTTAGCTATCATGAAGCTCCATAAGTAACCAGGTTTAAATCATGTGAGACTTCATAGATTATAGTCAGAGTTGGAGAACAAGTAAATTTAAGAGAGAGTAAAAAATACTGACTCACTATGTGGTACAATTGAAACTAATATAATATTGTAAATCAACCATGATTCAATTAAAAAAATAGAGATTTAGCTTCCTACTTTATTTTTATAATTTCATTTTATATTTTTATTGGAATATTGTTGATTTAAAACATTGTATTTGTTTCAGGTATACAATATAGTGATTATTTTTACAGATATTCCATTAAAAGTTGTTACAAGATAATGGTTATAATTCCTTGTGCTATCTAATATATCCAGTTGCTTATCTATTTTATACATAGTAGCTTGTATCTCTTAAACCCATAGCCCTGTCTTGCCCCTCCCTTCTTCCTTCTCCCCACTAGTAAACACATTTGTTTTCTATATCTGTGAGTTTGTTTCTGTTTTGCTATATGCATTTGTTTGTTTTATTTTTTAGATTTTATATCGAAGTGATAATCCTATAGTATTTGTCATTCTCTGGCTTATTTCATTAAGCATAATGTTCCCTAGGTCTATCCACATTGCTGCAAATGGCAGAATTTCATTCTTTGTTATGGCTAAGTAATATTCCATTGTGTGTATATATATATATATATATATATATATATATATATATATATGTATGTATATCACATTTTTTTAGCCATTCTTCTTTTGAATGACACTTGAGGTGCTTCCGTATCTCGGCTATTGTAACTGCACTGCTATGAACATTTGGGTGCATATAGTGTTTTGATTTTCTTCAAGTATATACACAGGACTGGAACTGCTGGATCATATGGTAGTTCTATTTTTAAATTTTTGAGGGACCTCCATACTGTTTTCTATAGTGGCTGCACCAATTAACGTTTCCAGCAACAGTGTAAAAGGGTTCCCTTTTCTTCACATCATCGCCAAAATTACTTGTAGAATTTTTGATGACAGCTATTCTAACAGGTGTGAGGTGATATCTTATTATGATTTTGATTTGCATTTCTCTCATAATTAGTGCTGCTGAGCATCTTTTGATTTGCCTGTTAGCCATGTATATGTCATCTTTGGAAAAATGTCTATTCAGGTCTTCTGCCCATTTTTTGATTGGGTTGTTTGTTTTTTTGATATTGAGTTGTATGAACTCTTTATATATTTTATATATTAACATCTTGTCTGTCACATCATTTGCAAATATTTTCTCCCATTCTGTAGGTTCTTGTTTCACTTTGTTGATGGTTTCCTTTGCTGTGCAAAAGCTTTTAAGTCTGATTATATCCCATCTGTTTATTTTTGCTTTGATTTGTTTTGACTTGGGTGACATATCCAAAATAATTGCTATGACCTTTTTTTTCCCTTAGATTCCATATATATGTGTTAGCATACGGTATTTGTTTTTCTCTTTCTGACTTACTTCACTCTGTATGACAGACTCTAGGTCCTGAAGAACCTAGGGGTAAGACGGGAATAAAGACACAGACCTACTAGAGCATGGACTTGAGGATATGGGGAGGGGGAAGGGTAAGCTGGGACAAAGTGAGAGAGTGGCATGGACATATATACAATACCAAACGCAAAATAGATAGCTAGTTGGAAGCAGCCACATACCACAGGGAAATCAGCTAGGTGGTTTGTGACCACCCAGAGGGGTGGGATAGGGAGGATGGGAGGGAGGGAAATGCAAGAGGGAAGAGATATGGGAACATATGTATAACTGTTTCACTTTGTTATAAAGCTGAAACTAACACACCATTGTATAGCAATTATACTCCAATAAAGATGTTAAAAAATTGCTATGATTTATGTCAAAGAGTATTCTGCCTATGTTCTCATCTATGAGCTTTTTGGTTTCAGTTCTTTAATTTAGGTTTTTAATCCATTTTGAGTTTGTTTTTGTATATTATGTGAGGAAGTGTTCTAGTCTCATTGTTTCACATATATCCATCCAGTTTTTCCAGCACTAGTTATTGAAGAGACTGTCTTTTCTCCAATGTAAATTCTTGCTTCCTTTGTTCCAGATTAATTAACCATAGGGGCATGGGCTTATTTCTGAGCTCTCTATTTTGTTCCATTGATCTATGTGTCTATTTTTGTGCCAGTATCATGATGTTTAGGTGACTGTATCTTTGTAGTATAGCCTGAAGTCTGGGAGGGTGATACTCCAGCTTTGTTCTGTATCTCAGGATTGCTTTGAAAATTTAGGTCTATTTTGGTTCCATATGAATTTTAGTATTATTTGTTCTAGTTATGTGAAAAATGTCATGTGTATTTTGATAAGGATTGCATTAAATCTGTAGTTTGCTTTGGGTAGTATGGCCATTTTAACAATATTAATTCTTCCAATCCAAGAGCACAGGATATCTTTCCCTTCCTCTGTATCATCTTCAATTTCCTTAATCAGTGTTTTATAGTTTTCAGAGTATAGGGCTTTCACCTCCTTGGTTAAGTTTATTCCTAGGTACTTTATTCTTTTTGATGAGATTTTAAATGGGATTTGTTTTTTTTAAATATATCTTTCTGATATTTCATTATTGGTGTATATAAATGGAAAATATTTCTGTATATTAATCTTATATCTCGCAACATTGCTGAATTCATTTATTAGTTATAATAGGTTTTTGGTTTAGACTTTATGGTTTTCTATATAAAGTATCACATCATCTGCAAATAGTAACAGTTCTAAATCTTCTCTTCCAATTTGGATGACTGCCATTTCATTTCCTTCTCTGATTGCTGTGGCTAGACTGCCAATAATATGATATGTAGAAGTGGAGTGGACATGCTTGTCTTGTTTCTGAATTTAGAAGGAAGTCTTTGAGCTTTTCACCATTAAGTATGAAGTTAGCTGCAAGTTTATCAAAAATGGCCTTTATTATGTTGAGATATGTTCCCTTTGTACAAACATTGATGAGAGTTTCTGTCATGAATGTATATTGAATTTTGTCAAATGATTTTTATTTGCATCTCTTGACTTTCATCTTTCCTTTTGTTTATGTGGTGTATCATGCTGATTATTTTGTGAATATTGAACTATCATTGTGTCACTTGATCATGGTGTATGATCTTTTTTATATATTGTTGAATTCAGTTTGCTAATATGTTATTGAATATGTTTCATCTATATCCATCAAGAATATTGGTCTGTAATTTTCTTTTTTTATTGTAATGTCTTTGTCTGGTTTTGGTATCAGGTTATTGGTGGTTTCATAGAATGAATTTGGGAGTGTTCTGTCCTCTTCATTTTTTTTTGAATAGTTTGAGAAGATAGGTGTTAGCTCTTCTTTATATGTTTGGTTGAATTCATCTGTGAAGCTGTCTGTCCTGGACTTTTGTTTGCTGGGAGGTGTTTTTTTTTATATTACAACTTCAATTTCACTGCTAATGATTGATCTATTCAAATTGTCTTTTTTCTTGATTCAATCTTGGTAAAATGTATATTTCTAGAAATTTGTCCATTTCTTCTAGGTTGTCCAATTTGTTGGCATATAACGGTTTGTAGTACTGTCTTACGAGTTTTTGAATCTCTGTGGTATCAGTTGTTATTTCTTCTCTTTCATTTCTCATTTTGTTTATCTGTATCCTCTCTTCTTGGTGAGCTTGGTTAAAGGTTTATTAATTTGTTTATCTTTTCAAAAAAAGCTCAATTTCATTGACTTTTTTCTATTGTTTTGTATATCTATTTTATTAATTTCCTCTTTGAACTTTATTATTTCCTTCATTCTGCTGATACTGGGCTTTGTTCTACTTTTTCTAATGTATTTAGGTGCTAGGTTAGGTTGTTTATGTGAGATTTTTCTTGTTTTTTGAGGAAGACCTCTTTTTGTTTGTTTATTTTAAAGCTATTTTAATATTTTTTAAATTGAAATATAGTTTATTTACAATGTTGTGTTAATTTCTGCTGTGAAATTAATAAAACAAAGTGATTCAGTTATACATATATATATTCTTTTTTAAAATAATCTTTTCTATTATGGTTTATCAAAGTATATTGCCTATAGTTTGGTGTGTAAAGCTATTTTTAGATTATTGGATTCTTTTGGACAAGGTAAAAATATCAGTCCAAAGAATTTTATACATATTAAACTTTATGCATGCAGAGAGCTAAAAAATATATGTAATAATACAAGGGCAGTATGAAATCATACTATATGTTAATTTTTAACATCTTTATTGGAGTATAATTGCTTTACAATGGTGTGTTAGTTTCTGCTTTATAACAAAGTGAATCAGTTATACATATACATATGTTCCCATATCTCTTCCCTCTTGCATCTCCCTCCCTCCAACCCTCCCTATCCCACCCCTCTAGGTGGTCACAAACCACCTAGCTGATCTTGTGCTATGCAGCTTCTTCCCAATAGGTATCTATTTTACATTTGGTATTGTATATATGTCCATGCCACTCTCTCACTTTGTCACAGCTTACCCTTCCACCTCCCATCCTCAAGTCCATTCTCTAGTAGGTTTGTGTTGTTATTCCCATCTTACACCTAGGTTCTTCATGACCCTTTTTTTTTCTTAGATTCCATATATATGTGTTAGCAAACAGTATTTATTTTTCTCTCTCTGAATTACTTCACTCTGTATGACAGACTCTAGGTCCATCCACCTCACTACAAATATCTCAATTTTGTTTCTTTTTATGGCCGACTAATATTCCACTGTATATATGTGCCACATCTTCTTTATCCATTCATCTGATGATGAAGACTTAGGTTGCTTCCATGTCCTGGCTATAGTAAATAGAGCTGCAATGAACATTTTGGTACATGATCCTTTGAATTATGGTTTTCTCAGGGTATATGCCCAGTAGTGGGATCGCTGGGTCATATGGTAGTTCTATTAGTAGTTTTTTAAGGAACCTCCATACTGTTCTCCACAGTGGCTGTATCAATTTACATTCCCACAAACAGTGCAAGAATGTTCCCTTTCCTCCATACCCTCTCCAGTATTTATTGTTTCTAGGTTTTTTGATGATGGCCATTCTGACTGGTGTGAGATGATATCTCATTGCAGTTTTGATTTGCATTTCTCTAATGATTAATGATGTTGAGCATTCTTTCATGTGTTTGTTGGCAATCTGTTTATCTTCTTTGAAGAAATGTTTATTCAGGTCTTCTACACATTTTTGGATTGGGTCGTTTGTTTTTTTTGTTATTGAGCTGCATGAGCTGCATGTAAATTTTGGAGATTAATCCTTTGTCAGTTGCTTCATTTGCAAATATATTCTCCCATTCTGAGGGTTGTCTTTTGTTCTTCTTTATGGTTCCCTTTGCTGTGCAAAAACTTTGAGGTGTCATTAGGTACCATTTGTTTATTTTTGATTGTATTTCCATTTCTCTAGGAGGTGGGTCAAAAAGGATCTTGCTGTGACTTATGTCATAGAGTGTTCTGCCTATATTTTCCTCTAAGAGTTTGATAGCGTCTGACCTTACATTTAGGTCTTTAATCCATTTTGAGTTTATTTTTGTGTATGGTGTTCTAATTTCATACTTTTACATGTAGCTGTCCAGTTCTCCCAGCACCATTTATTGAAGAGGCTGTCTTTTCTCCACCATATATTCTTGCCTCCCTTATCAAAGGTAAGGTGACCATATTTGAGTAGGTTTATATCTGGGCTTTCTATCCTGTTCCATTGATCTGCTTCTGGTTTTGTGCCAGTACCGTATTGTCTTGATTACTGAAGCTTTGTAGTATAGTCTGAAGTCTGGGAGCCTGATTCCGCCAGCTCCATTTTTCATTCTCAAGATTGCTTTGGCTATTCGGGGTCTTTTGTGTTTCCATACAAACTGTGAAAATTTTGTTCTAGTTCTGTGAAAAATGCCAGTGGTAGTTTTATAGGGATTGCATTTAATCTGCAGATTGCTTTGGGAAGTAGAGTCATTTTCACAATGTTGATTGTTCTTCCAATCCAAGAACATGGTATATCTCTCCATCTATTTGTATCATCTTTAATTTCTTTCATCAGTGTCTTATAATTTTCTGCATACAGTTCTTTTGTCTTCTTAGGTAGTTTTATTCCTAGATATTTTATTCTTTTTCTTGCAATGGTAAATGGGAGTGTTTTCTTAATTTCATTTTCATAATTTTTGTCATTAGTGTATAGGAATGCCAGAGAATTCTGTGCATTAATTTTGTATCCTGCTACTGTACCAAATTCATTGATTAGCTCTAGTAGTTTTCTGGTTGCACCTTTAGGATTCTCTTTGTAGAGTATCATGTCATCTGCAAACAGGGACATCTTTATTTATTCTTTTCTAATTTGGATTCCTTTTATTTCTCTTTCTTCTCTGATTTCTGTGGATAAAACCTGCAAAACTATGTTGAATAATAGGGTGAGAGTAGGCAACATTGTCTTGTTCCTGATCTTAGTGGAAATGGTTTCAGTTTTTCACCATTGAGGATGATGTTACCTGTGGGTTTTTCATATATGGCCTTCATTATGTTGAGGAAAGTTCCCTCTAATCCTATATACTGCAGGGTCTTTATCATAAATGAGTTTTGAATATTGTTGAAAGTTTTCTCTGCATCTATTGAGAAGAACATATGATTTTTCTCCTTCAATTTGTTAATATGGTGTATCACGTTGATTGATTTGCGTATATTGAAGAATCTTTGCATTCCTGGAATAAAGCCCACTTGATCATGGTGTATGATCCTTTTATGTGCTGTTGGATTCTGTTTGCTAGCATTTTGCTGAGGATTGTTGCATCTATGTTCATCATTGATATTGGCCTGTAGTTTTCTTTCATTGTTACATCTTTTTCTGGTTTTAGTATCAGGCTGATGGTGGCCTCATAGAATGAGTTTGGGAGTGTTCCTCCCTCTGCTATATTTTGGAAGAATTTGAGAAGGATAGGTGTTAAGGCTCTTCTCTAAATGTTTGATAGGATTCGCCTGTGAAGCCATCTGGTCCCGGGCTTTTGTTTGTTTTGAAGATTTTTATTTTTTTTTCGGTACGTGGACCTCTCACTCTTGTGGCCTCTCCCATTGCAGAGCACAGGCTCCGGACGCACAGGCTCAGTGGCCATGGCTCACGGGCTTAGCCGCTTCACGGCATGTGGGATCTTGCCAAACGGGGGTACGAACCCGTATCCCCTGCATTGGCAGGCAGACTCTCAACAACTGCGCCACCAGGAAAGCCCAGTATGGAAGAATTTTAATCAGTTTTAACTTCAGTGCATGTGATTGGTCTGTTTATAGTTTCTATTTCTTCCTGGTTCACTCTCAGCAGATTGTGCTTTTCTAAGAATTTGTCCATATCTTCCAGATTGTCCATTGTATTCGCGTAGTGTTGCTGTAGTAATCTCTCATGATCCTTTGTATTTCTGCAGTATCAGTTGTTACTTCTCCTTTTTCATTTCTATTTCGATTGATTTGAGTCTTCTCCCTTTTTTTCTTGATGAGTATGGCTAATGGTTTATCAATTTTGTTTATCTTCTCAAAGAACAAGCTTTTAGTTTTATCAATCTTTGCTATCATTTCCTTCATTTATTTTTCATTCATTTCTGATCTAATCTTTATGATTTCCTTCCTTCTGCTAAGTTTAGGGGTTTTGTTCTTCTTTCTTTAGTTGCTTTAGGTGCAAGTTTACGTTGTTAATTTGAGATGTTTCCTGTTTCTTAAGGTAAGATTGTATTGCTATAATCTTCCCTCTTAGAAAGGCTTTTGCTGCATCCCATAGGTTTTTGGGTCGTTGTGTCTCTATTGTCATTTGTTTCTAGGTATTTATTGATTTCCTCTTTGATTTCTTCAGTGATCATTTCATTATTAAGTAGTGTATTGTTTAGCCTCCATGTGTTTGAATTTTTTACACATCTTTTCCTGTAATTGATATCTAGTCTCATAGCGTTGTGTTCGGAAAAGATACTTGATACAATGTCAATATTCTTAAATTTACCAAGGCTTGATTTGTGACCCAATATATGATCTATCCTGGAGAATGTTGTATAAGCACGTGAGAAAAATGTGTATTCTGTTCTTTTTGGATGGAATGTCCTATAAATATCAATTAAGCCCATCTTGTTTAATGTATTATGTAAAGCTTGGGTTTCCGTATATTTTTTCATTTTGGATGATCAGTCCATTGGTGAATGTGGGGTGTAAAAGTCCCCTACTATGATTGTGTTACTGTCAATTTCCCTTTTTATGGCTGTTAGTATTTGCTTTATGTATTGAGGTGCTCCTATGTTGGGTGCATAAATATTTACAATTGTTATATCTTCTGCTTGGATCGATCCATTGATCATTATGTAGTGTCCTTCTTTGTCTCTTGTAATAGTCTTTATTTTAAAGACTATTATATCTGATATGAGAATTGCTATTCCAACTTTCTTTTGATTTCCATTTGCATGGAATATCTTTTACCATCCCTCCACTTTCAGTCTGTATGTGTCCCTCGGTCTGATGTGGGTCTCTTGTAGACAGCATATATATGGGTCTTGTTTTTGTATCCGTTCAGCTAGTCTGTGTGTTTTGGTGGGAGCATTTAATCCATTTACATTTAAGGTAATTATCGATATGTATGTTCCTATTCCCATTTTCTTAATTGTTTTGGGTTCGTCATTGTAGGTTTGTTCCTTCTTTTGTGTTTATGCCTAGAGAAGTCCCTTTACCTTTTGTTGTAAAGCTAGTTTGGTGATGCTGAACTCTCTCAGCTTTTGCTTTTCTGTAAAGGTTTTAATTTCTCCATCAAATCTGAATGAAATCCTTGCTGGTAGAGTAATATTGGTTGTAGGTTTTTCTCCTTCATCACTTTAAATATGTCCTGCCACTCCCTTCTGGTTTGCAGAGTTTCTGCTGAAAGATCAGCTGTTAACTATGGGGATTCCCTTGTGTGTTATTTGTAGTTTTTCCCTTGCTGTTTTTAATATGTTTTCTTTGTATTTAATTTTTGACAGTTTGATTAATATGTGTCTTGGCCTGTTTCTCCTTGGATTTATCCTGTATTGGATTCTCTGTGCTTCCTGGACTTGATTAACTATTTCCTTTCCTTAATTAGGGAAGTTTTCAACTATAATCTCTTCAAATATTTTCTCAGTTCCTTTCTTTTTCTCTTCTTCTTCTGGAATCCCTATAAATTGAATGTTGATGTGTTTAATGTTGTGCCAGATGTCTCTGAGATTGTCCTCAGTTCTTTTCATTCTTTTTTCTTTATTCTGCTCTGCAATTTTTATTTCCACTATTTTATCTTCCAGGTCACTTATCCATTCTTCTGCCTCAGTTATTCTGCTATTGATCCCTTCTAGAGTATTTTTAATTTCATTTATTGTGTTGTTCATTGTTTCTTTTTTCTTCTTTAGTTCTTCTAAGTCCTTGTTAAACGTTTCTTGCATTTTGTCTATTCTATTTCCAAGATTTTGGATCATCTTTACTATCATTATTCTGAATACTCTTTCAGGTAGATTGTCTATTTCCTCTTCATTTGTTAGGTCTGGTGCATTATTACCTTGCTCCTTCATCTGCTGTGTTTTTCTCTCTTTTCATTTTGTTTTTCTTACTGTGTTTGGGGTCTCCTGTTTGCAGGCTGTAGGTTCGTAGTTCCCGTTGTTTTTGGTGTCTGTCCCCAGTGGCTAAGGTTGGTTCAAAGTGTTGTGTAGGCTTCCTGGTGGAGGTGACTAGTGCCCATTTTCTGTTGGATGAAGCTGGATCTTTTCTTTCTGGTAGGCAGGTCCACATCTTGTGGTGTGTTTTGGGATGTCTGTGGCCTTATTGTGATTTTAGGCAGCCTCTCTGCTAATGGGTGGGGTTGTGTTCCTGTCTTGCTAGTTGTTTGGCATAGGGTGTCCAGCACTGTAGCTTGCTGGTCATTGAGTGAAGCTGGGTGTTGGTATTGAGATGGAGATCTCTGGGAGATTTTTCAATTTGATATTACATGGAGCTGGGAGGTCTCTTGTGGACCAGTGTCCTGAAGTTGGCTCTCCCACCTCAGAGGCACAACAGTGACTCCTGGATGGAGGAACAAGAGCCTGTCATCACACGGCTCAGAATAAAAGGGAGAAAAATTAGAAAGAAAGAGGATAAAATAAAACAAAGATAAAATATAATAGAGTTATTAAAATAAATAAATAATAATTAGTAAGGAAAAAATTAAGTAAAAGAAACAAAAACAGACGGACTGAACCCTAGGACAAGTTTTGAAAGCAAAGCTTTACTGACAGAATCTCACACAGAAGCATACAGATACACACTCGCAAAAAGGGGAAAAGGGGAAAAAATAGTCTGTCTTGCTCCCAACGCCTGCCTTCTCAATTTGAGATGATTCGTTGTCTATTCAGGTATTCCAGAGATGCAGGGTACCTCAAGTTGATTGTGGAGCTTTAATCTGCTGCTCCTGAGGCTGTTGGGAGAAATTTCCCTTTCTCTTCTTTGTTCCCCCAGCTCCCAGGGTTCAACTTTGGATTTGGACCTGCCTCTGTATGTAAGTCACCTGAGGGAGTCTTTTCTTCGCTCAGACAGGACAGGGTTAAAGTAGCAGCTGATTCGGGGTCTCTGGCTCACTCAGGCCAGGGGGAAGTACGGGTATGGATGTGGGGCAAGCCTGTGGCAGCAGAGCCTGGTGTGACGTTGCACCAGCCTGAGGCACCCGGTGCATTCTCCTGGGGAAGTTGTCCCTGGATCCTGGGATCCTGGCAGTGGCGGGCTGCACAGGCTGCCAGGAGGGGTGGTGGAGATAGTGACCTGTGCTTGCACACAGACTTCTTGGTGACGGTAGCAGCAGCCTTAGCGTCTCATGCCCGTCTCTGGGCCGGGGCTCATGTCTGTCTCTGGATCTCCTTTAAGCAGCGTTCTTAATCCCGTCTCCTCGTGCACCATGAAAAAATGAGGGAAGAAAAAGTCTCCTGTCTCTTCAGCAGCTCCAGACTTTTCCCGGACTCCCTCCCAACTAGCCGTGGCCCACTAACCCATTCAGGCTGTGTTTGCCAACCCCAGTGCTCTCCCTGTGATCCGACCGAAGCCCAAGCCTCAGTTCCCAGCCCCCAGCTGCCCCACATGTGAGCAGACAAGCCTCTCGGGCTGGTGCGTGCTGGTTGGCACCGATCTTCTGTGCGGGAATCTCTCCCCTTTGCCCTCCACACTCCTGTTGCTGCGGCTCCAAATATTCCCCCCCACACACCACCTGCAGACTCCACCCACGAAGGGATTTCTACTGTGTGGAAACCTTTCCTCCTTCACAGCTCCCTCCCACGGGTGCAGGTCTCGTCCTTATTCTTTTGTCTCTGTTTTTTCTTTTTTCTGTTGCCCTACGCAGGTATGTGGGCAGTTTCTTGCGTTTTGGGAGGTCTGAGGTCTTCTGCCATATTTCAGTGGGTGTTATGTAGGAATTTTTCAACATGTAGATGTATTTCTGATGTATCTGTGGGGAGGAAGGTGATCTCCGCGTCTTACTGTTCTGCCATTTTCTCCCTACTCTCCGCCTGTGTCTTTCTGAATTATGGTTTTCTCTGGGTATATACCCAGTAGTGGGATGGCTGGATCATACGGTAATTCTAATTTTAGTTTTTTTAAGGAAACTCCATACTGTTCTCCATAGTCGCTGTATCAATTTACATTCCCACCAACAGTGCAATAGTGTTCCCTTTTCTCCACAGCCTTTCCAGAATTTGTTGTTTGTAGATTTTCTGATGATGCCTATTCTAACTGGTGTGAGGTGATACCTCATTGTAGTTTTGATTTGCATTCTCTAATAATTAGTGATGTTGAGCAGATTTTCATGTGCTTCTTGGCTATCCATATGTCTTCTTTGGAGAAATTTCTATTTAGGTCTTCTGCCCATTTTTGGATTGGGTTGTTTGTTTCTTTAAAATTGAGCTGCATGAGCTCTTTATATATTTTGGAGATTAATCCTTTGTCCCTTGATTCGTTTGCAAATATTTTCCCCAATTCTAAGGGTTGTCTTTTCATCTTGTTTATAGTTTCCTTTGCTGTGCAAAAGCTTTGAAGTTTCATTGGGTCCCATTTGTTTATTTTTGTTTTTATTTCCATTACTCTAGGAGGTGGATCAAAAAAGATCTTGCTGTGATTTATGTCAGAGTTTTCTTCCTATGTTTTCCTCTATGAGTATTATAGTTTTCCATCTTACATTTAGGTCTTGAATCCATTTTGAGTTACTTTTTGTATATGGTGTTAGGGAGTGCTCTAATTTCATTCTTTTATATGTACCTGTCCAGTTTTCCCAGCACCACTTATTGAAGAGACTCTTTTCTCCATAGTATATCTTTGCCTCCTTTGTCATAGATTAGTTGACCATAGGTGTGTGGGTTTGTCTATAGGCTTTCTATCTTGTTCCATTGATCTATGTTTCTGTTTTTGTGCCAGTACCATATTGTCTTGATTACTGTATCTTTGTAGTATAGTCTGAAGTCAGGGAGTCTGATTCCTTTAGCTCCGTTTATTTCCCTTAAGATTGCTTTGGCTATTCGGGGTCTTTTTTGTCTCCATACAAATTTTAAGATGATTTGTTTTAGTTCTGTAAAAAATGTCATTGGTAATTTCATAGGAATTGCATTGAATGTGTAGATTGCTTCGGGTAGTACAGTCATTTTCACAATATTGATTCTTCCAATCCAAGAACATGGTATATCTCTCCATCTGTTGGTATCATCTTTAATTTCTTTCAGCAGTGTCTTATAGTTTTCTGCATACAGGTGTTTTGTCTCCCTAGGTAGGTTTATTCCTAGGTATTTTATTCTTTGTGTTGTAATGGTAAATGGAAGTGTTTCTATAATTTCTCCTTCATATTTTTCACCATTAGTGTACAGGAATGCAAGAGATTTCTGTGCATTAATCTTGTATTCTGCAACTTTACCAAATTAATTGATTAGCTCTAGTAGTTTTCTGGTGGCATTTTTAGGATTCTCTATGTATTGTATCATGACAGTTGCAACCGGTGACAGTTTTGCTACCTCTTTTCCAACTTGTATTCCTTTAATTTCTTTTTCATCTCTGATTGCCATGGCTAGGACTTCCAAAACTATGTTGAATAATAGTGGTGAGAGTGGACATCCTTGTCTCCTTCTTCATCTTAGAGGAAATGCTTTCAGTTTTTTACCATAGAATGATGTTTGCAGTGGGTTTGTCTTATATGGCCTTTATTATGTTGAGGTAGGTTCCCTCTATGCCCACTTTCTGGATAGTTTTTATCATAAATGAGTGTTGACTTCTGTCAATGGCTTTTTCTGCATCTATTGAGATGATAATATCATTTTTATTCTTCAATTTGTTAATATGGTGTATCACATTGATTGATTTGTCTATATTGAAGAATCCTTGCATCCCTTGGATAAATCCCACTTGATCATGGTGTATTATCCTTTTAATGTGTTGTTGGATTGTGGTTGCTAGTATTTTGTTGAGGGTTTTTGCATCTATATTCATCAGTGATATTGGTCTGTAATTCTCTTTTTTTGTAGTGTCTCTGCCTGGTTTTGGTATCAGCGTGATGGTGGCCTCATAGAATGAGTTTGGGCGTGTTCCTTCCTCTGCAATTTTTTTGAAGAGTTTGAGAAGGATGGGTGTTAACTCTTCTCCAAATGTTTGATAGAATTCACCTGTGAAGCCATGTGGTCCTGGACTTTTGTTTGTTGGAAGATTTTTAATCACAGTTTCAATTTCATTACTTGTGATTGGTCTGCTCATATTGGCTATTTCTTCCTGGTTCAGTCTTGGAAGGTTATGCCTCTATAAGAATTTGTCCATTTCTCCCAGGATTTCCATTTTATTGGCATAGATTTGCTGATATTAGTCTCTTAGGATGCTTTATACTTCTGTGTTATCTGTTGTAACTTCTCCTTTTTCATTTCTAATTTTATTGATTTGAGTCCTCTCCCTCTTTTTCTTGATGAGTCTGCCTAATGGTTTATCAATTTTGTTTATCTTCTCAAAGAACCAGCTTTTCATTTTATTGATCTTTGCTATTGTTTTCTTTGTTTTTATTTCATTTCTTTCTGCTCTCATCTTTATGGTTTCTTTCCTTCTGCTCACTTTGGGCTTTGTTCTTCTTTCTCTAGTTCCTTTAGATGTAAGGTTAGATTGTTTGCTTGAGATTTTTCTTGTTTCTTGAGGTAGGCTTGTAAAGCTATAAACTTCCCTCTTAGAACTACTTTTGCTGTATCCCATAAGTTTTGTATCATCGTGTTTTCATTGTCATTTGTCTGTAGGTATTTTTTGATTTCCTCTTTGATTTCTTCAGTGATCTCTTAGTTATTTAGTAATGTATTGTTTAGCCTCCATGTGTTTGTGTTTTTTACATTTTTTCCCTGTAATTCATTTATAATCTCATAGCATTGTGGTCAGAACAGATGCTTGATATGATTTCAGCTTTCTTCAATTTACTGAGGCTTGATTTGTGACCCAAGATGTGATCTATCCTGGAGAATGTTCTCTGGGCACTTGAGAAGAAAGTGTAATCTGCTGTTTTTGGATGGAATGTCTCATAAATATCAATTAAATCTATCTGGTCTATTGTGTCATTTAAAGCTTCTGTTTCCTTATTTATTTTCATTTTGGATGATCAGTCCATTGGTGAAATTGAAGTGTCAAGTTCTCCCACTATTACTGTGTTACTCTCGATTTCCTCTTTTAGAGCTGTTAGCAGTTGCCTTATGTATTGAGGTGCTCCTATGTTGGGTGCATATATATTTATAATTGTTATATCTTCTTCTTGGATTGATCCCTTGATCATTATGTAGTGTCCTTCCTTGTCTCTTGTAACATTAGTTATTTTAAAGTCTATTTTATGTGTCTATTATGATGTGAGTCTATTATGAGTCTATTTGTTATTTTAAAGTCTATTTTAAATTCTATTATGATGTGAGTATAGCTACTCCAGCTTTTTTTTGATTTCCTTTTGCATGGTATATCTTTTTCCATCCCCTCACTTTCAGTCTGTATGTGTCCCTAGGTCAGAAATTGGTCTCTTGTAGATGGCATATATATGGTTCTTATTTTTGTATCCATTCAGCAAGCCTATTTCTTTGGGTTGGAGCATTTAATCCATTCACGTCTAAGGTAATTATCGATATGTATGTTTGTATGATCATTTTCTTAATTGTTTTGGGTTTGTTTTTGTAGGTTCTTTTCTTCTTTTGTGTTTCCCACTTACAGAAGTTCCTTTAGCATTTGGTGTACAGCTGGTTTGGTGGTGCTGAATTCTCTTAGCTTTTGCTTGTCTGAAAAGCTTTTGATTTCTTCATTGAATCTGAATGAGATCCTTGCCACGTAGAGTAATCTTGGTTGTAGGTTATTCCCTTTCATCACTTTAACTATATCATGCCACTCCCTTCTGGCTTGTAGAGTTTCTGCTGAGAAATCAGCTGTTCACCTTATGGAAGTTCCCTTGTATGTTATTTGTCATTTTTCCCTTGCTCCTTTGAATAATTTTTCTTTGTCTTTAATTTTTGCCAGTTTGATTACTATGTGCCTTGGTGTGTTTCTCCTTGGATTTATCCTGTATGGGACTCACCGCTCTTCCTGGACTTGGGTGGCTATTTCCTTTCCCATGATAGGGAGGTTTTCGACTATAATCTCTTCAAGTATTTTCTCTGGTCCTTTCTCCCTCTCTTCTCCTTCTGGGACCCCTATAATGCGAATGTTGTTGCATTTAATGTTGTCCCAGAGGTTTTTTAGGATGTCTTCATTTCTTTTCCATCCTTTTTCTTTATTCTGTTCCATAGCAGTGAATTCCACCATTCTGTCTTCCACATCACTTACCCATTCTTCTGCCTCAGTTATTATGCAATTGATTCCTTCTAGTGTAGTTTTCATTTCAGTTATTGTATTTTTCATCTCTGTTTGTTTGTTCTTTAATTCTTCTAGGTCTTTGTTAAACATTTCTTGCATCTCTCGGTCTTTGACTCCATTCTTTTTCCGAGGTCCTGAATCATCTTCACTATCATTATTCTGAATTCTTTTTCTGGGAGGTTGCCTATCTCCACTTCATTTAGTTGTTTTTCTGGGGTTTTATCTTGTTCCTTCATCTGGTATATAGCCCTCTCCCTTTTCATTTTGTCTATCTTTCTGTGAATGTGGTTTGTGTTCCACAGGCTGCAGGATTGTAGTTCTTCTTGCTTCTGCTGCCTGCCCTCTGGTGGATGAGGTTATCTAAGAGGCTTGATAGGAGCAACTGGTGGTGGGTAGAGCTGACTGTTGCTCTGGTGGGCAGAGCTCTGTAAAACTCTAATCCACTTGACTGTTGATGGGTGGATCTGTGTTCCCTCCCTGTTGGTTGTTTGGTCTGAGGCAACCCAACACTGGAGCCTACCTGGGCTCTTTGGTGGGGCTAATGACAGACTCTGGGAGGACTCATGCCAAGGAGTACTTCCCAGAACTTCTGCTGCCAGTGTCCTTGTCCCCACGGTGAAACAGATCTGCTCCCCGCCTCTGCAGGATCCCCTCCAACACTAGCAGACAGGTCTGGTTCCATCCCCCCGGGGTCACTGCTCCTTCCCCCGGGTCCCAATGTGCACACTACTTTGTGTGTGCCCTCCAAGAGTGGAGTCTCTGTTTCTTCCAATCCTGTCAAAGTCCTGCAATCAATTCCTACTAGGCTTCTAAGTCTGATTATCTAGGAATTCCACCTCCCATTGCCAGAGCCGCAGATTGGGAAACCTGACATGGGGCTCAGAACCTTCACTCTAGTGGGTGGACTTCTGTGGTATAAGTGTTCACGCCAGTCTGTGAGTCACCCACCCACCAGTTACGTGATTTGATTTTACTGTGATTGCACCCCTCCTACCATCTCATTGTGTCTTCTCCTTTGTCTTTGGATGTGGTGTATCTTTCTTGGTGAGTTCTAGTGTCTTCTTGTCAATGATTGTCCAGCAGCTACTTGTGATTCTCGTGTTCTCACAAGGGGGAGTGAGAGCATGTCCTTCTACTACTACACCACCTTGGTTCCTCCTCCACCCTTCTCATTTCTTAAGGCCCAGTTCAAATGCTCTATTTTCCAAGATTATTCTTTTTCCTTTTTTATTAATATCTATTTTCTTTGAAAGACTTTATAAAATTTTGTACATATAATATTCTGTCTTATATTCTAGTTTGGTGTACACCTCTTTGTTTAACCTACAACTAGGTTACAGGATCTTCAAGAGAGATAGGCAGGAACCCGATTCTAAATGTATTTGGGGAAATGAATTGAATTTTACTTATTGTTACATATCTAAGCTTATAATTTTGTACTATAGTGATTTGTATATGGGACTTGTCTTCCCAATAAGACTATAATATTTTTTTAAAAGTAAATTTATTAAAATGAGCTTGAAAAGTACATCATGAATCTCATGCTAAGAAGAACAGACTGTATGACAAAGGCACTGGAAAATCATCACAGGTTTGGGAGGAAAACAATGATATGATTTAATCTGTGTTTTAGGAAGGTAGATCTAATATCAGGTTGAAGGATTCAAGGAAGAGTGGAAACAGGAAATTAGTTAAAAGGCTGATACAGTAGTCCATGTTAGGGATGCAGTATAGATAAGGAAAAGAGATCAGGATGCCATAGTTTTTCTGATTTGGGGAAGAATGGTAACATTATTATGCTAAAGAAAATAAAATTATTTAAGTTACTTTCAATTTGTTTGTATGTGTTCATGTTATGAAAACATATGACATATTCTTTATATTAGTTGATTAAAGAATTATTTAATAAGGATCATCAGGTATATAAAAGATACAACCATGTCATATTTCCAATGAGCAATGAAGAGAATAAATGAAACTAAACTCTAACATGAGGGCTTAAATTAAGTTAAAAATTACTGTCTATAAAATTAATAAATTCTAGATTATGTTATCCTTTGACTTCTTTTAAATATCCTGGAGTATTCTTTAAAGATAAATTTCTTATAAATTACTGTAGATTAGATATAAGCAGCCTTCCCTGTTAGGATATCTATCTGTTTAGAAATCTTAGTGATGCCTGGGAGATCCTCCTCACGTGTGTACATGCACATACATACACCTCCTCCCACATGACCCTCATGTTATCATTAACGTTATTTCATTATTCATCTTCTTTCCAAATGCAACAACCATTGGGAGTAATGACAGCCTGAGGACAGGTTAATACAGGCAGTGAAGGAAAAATAATGTAGGTTTTGAATATAGTTCATAGGAAGAGAGGGAAGACAGATTGAGTGGATCTGTGAAACCTAGGGCAGTGTGAGAGGAGGGTTCTATATATGAAGTTATTACCAAAAGGCAAAGGAAGGGAAGGCACCAAATATATAATTTACTAATGTAAACATTCTCATTCAAACTACTGGTTATAGCTAGCTCTACCTGAAAGAAGTCTATGACTACCAAAGACCATATCCATATTTGCTTCTGGTAGAGAACAATACCCATAGCTTTTTTCTTCTTTTCCTTGGGTGTCCAGACAAATATTGTGTCACAAAATATAGAAGAGAGAAAAACATTTCAAGGGCATATACAAGACTTACCCTTCCTTATTTGTGGTTTAATATATATTATTTGTTGTAGATTCATACCTCATAAATTCTGTAATATGAAAATGAGACTTCATTGTCTTACTGACAGTGAATTTTATAACCAAGATTCTTGGGCTGACATGCATAACTAGAATTATGCTGGCTTAGTTTTTCAGTTTGGACTTCAGTGAATCTGGAACTGACTTCCACAGAGAAAGTGCACACTGTTTTATAATCTACAATTGAGCTTCAATAGTGATAATAAAAACTGTTGGCAAATGGGTGGGAGTAAAAAGAGCAAATTTCAAATATGAAAATTGTATGTAATACAGAACCTCTATCTAGGATAATTAAAATTATAATGGTCTTTGTCATCTTATAAAACACTTGAATGGAATTAATTTCAATGTGCTTAGACTATGTAAGCAGATCTGTGGCTCCTATATATTAGGAACTATGTGATCAAAGAATAGTCTGGAAAGGTTTTAGAATAATTTAAATTAGTAAAATATTTTAAACATACACCCACAAAACATGTATATTTGTTTTTTTTACACAGTCATAAAATATACATACATAATTGGACATTTAAGAAAAATAAGATAAAGATGAAATAAGAAATATTTTGAATGTATTGACAGTTTTGATGATTCCACACTTTTGTTAGTATATATGTCAAGGTACAATATGCACTTGAGGCAAGACTTGTTTATGATTGAGCATAAATTCATACTTCAAATAATCTTAACAATTTAGAATTTTCTGGCAGACATCCTATTATATCTGATTAGATATGTATTAGTATTTTCCCTTAACCTTCTAATATGGCTGACCAACAGTATTTTCAACTCTATTTTCTTGTTGGTTGCTTGCATTTGCATTATTGCTATCATTTTCAATATGCCATTTTTGCAAGACACAGACACACACACAGAACCAATTCTCATTATTTACAGTAGTTATGTTCTACAAAGTCATCATGAACACTGTATTAGTAAATACTAAAACATAGCTCCTTGGTGAAATTTAGGGCTAGGTTCCAGTGAAACGCTGGTTACGTTTTCACCAACTTTTCAATAAATAATCTTATTTTATTTGTGTTTCTATTTAAAGACACCTTATTTAATACCTATTGTTGGTTTGTAAACATTGAATTCATAGTCAACAGCACTACAACTCATGCTTGAAGTAAACTTATCCAACATACACATATTTTTCTCTAATGTACATCATAGCCTTCTTGTTGTTAGTAAAACCAGACAATTCAGAACTATGCTCAAAGACCATTATAGACAGTGAGATATGAATAAATAGCACAAAAATGCAAACAAACAAACAAACAAAAAGAAGTGGTTCTAAACAGATTACAGAAGGGGCACCCATTTGCAGTATGAGAACCAAAACAAAAAGTCAAAGCATTACTTTCTTTTCTTTTCTTTTCTTTTCTTTTTTTTTTTTTTTTGCAGTACATGGGCCTCTCACTGTTGTGGCCTCTCCTGTTGCAGAGCACAGGCTCTGGACATGCAGGCTCAGCCGCCATGGCTCACGGGCCTAGCTGCTCTGCAGCATGTGGGATCTTCCTGGACCAGGGCATGAACCCGTGTACCCTGCATCGGCAGGCAGACTCTCAACCACTGCGCCACCAGGGAAACCCAAAGCATTGCTTTCTTTGATCTCAGTTGGCATTATGCTTGCACATCAAATGACTCAAAATTTTGCTGCTCTGTTCATGTTTGCAAATGACCACAAATTCACTGAGAATATTGGTTTTGGGGTTACAAATACATTTTAGCCAGTAAGTTAATATGGAATTTGTGAAAAGTGAAGATCAACTGTATATATGTTAAAAGATATATATATATATATATATATATATATATATATATATACAGTTGATCCTCATTATATACATACAGATATGTCTTTTTGCACATAAACCCTACCTATAATGCTATATATACTGTAATTTATATACATACATTATGTATATATACACACACACACAAGCTTTATGTATACTATATATAAAATGCTATATATAATATATTTTATATTATTTTATGCATTATTGACCATATTTTCACCACAAAACTGTTGATATTCTATAATAATGTTACAGAAATATCAGAAATTAAAAGCTACATTAATGTTACAGAAATGCCAGAAATTAAAAGCCACAATGTTATCAAAAAGACAACAAATAAGTGTTGGTGAGGATATGAAGAAAAGGGACGTGCACTATTAGTGGGAATATAAATGGCTTCAGCCACTGTGGAAAACAGTATGGGGGTTCCTAAAAAATTAAAATTAGAACTACCATATAATCCAGTAGTTCCACTCCTGGGTATTTATCCAAAGAAAATGAAAACATTAATTAGAAAAGATATGCACCCCTATGTTCAGTGCAGCATTATTTACAAAAGCCAAGATATAGAAGCAATTTAAGTGCTCATCCATAGATAAATGGATAAAGAAAATTTGGTATACATATACCATGGCCATAATAAAGAATGAAATCCTGCCATTTGTGACAACGTGGATGGAGCTGGAAGGTATTATACTAAGTGAAATAAGTCCGACAGATAAAGACAAGCATGGTATTATTTCACTTATATGTAGAACCTAAAAAACAAAAAAAATGAGCAACATAACAGAAACAGAGTCATAGATGCAGAGAACAAACAGGTAGTTGCTGAAAGGGTGGGGAATGGGTTGCAGGAAGGGAGAAATGGATGAGAGATACTAAGAGGTAAAAACTTCCATGACAAAATAAATGAGTTAAAAGTATGAAATGTAGTGTGGAGAATATAGTCAATAATAATGTAATATTTTTGTATGGTGACATATGGTAACTAGGTTTATCATGATGGTCATTTTGTAATGTATAGAAATATCAAATCACTATGTCATGAACCAGGAACTAACATAGTGTGGTTGGTCAATTTTACTTCAGAAACAAACAAGACAAATACACTCATAGAAAAAAAGTTCAGATTTGTTGTTACCAAAGGTGAAGGGTGGGAGAGGGGGAATTTGTTGAAGGTATTCAAGGGGTACAAACTTCCATTCATAAGATAAATAAGTACTAGGGATGTAATGTACAACATGATAGATTTAATTTAAAATGCTGTATGTTATATATGAATGTCATTAACAGTAAATCTTAAGAGTTTTCATCACAAGAAAAAAATTTATCTTTTTTTCTATTTGGTATTGATATGAGATGATGGATGTTTACAAAACATGTTGTGGTAATCATTTTATTATGTATGTAAGTCAAATCATTATGCTGTACACCTTAAACTTATATAGTTATGTAAGTATATTATAACTTTTCTTAAACATCTTTATTGTAATATAATTGCTTTACACTCGTGTGTTAGTTTCTGCTTTATAACAAAGTGAACCAGCTATACATATACATATATCAGCATATCTCCTCCCTCTTGTGTCTCCCTCCCACCATCCCTATCCCACCCTTCTAGGTGGTCACAAAGCACCAAGCTGATCTCCCTGTGCTATGCAGCTGCTTCCCATTAGCTATCTATTTTACATTTGGTAGTGTATATATGTCCATGCCACTCTCTCACTTTGTCCCAGCTTACACTTCCTCCTCCCCATGTCCTGAAGTCCATTCTCTATGTCTGCGTCTTTATTCTTGTCCTGCCCCTAGGTTCTTCAGAACCATTTTTTTCCCTTTAAATTCCATATATATGTGTTAGCATACGGTATTTGTTTTTCTCTTTCTGAATTACTTCACTCGGTATGACAGACTCTAGGTCCATCTACCTCATTACAAATAACTAAATTTTGTTGCTTTTTATGGCTGAGTAATATTCCATTGTATATATGTGCCACATCTTCTTTACCCATTCATCTGTCAATGGACACTTAGATTGCTTCCATGTCCTGGCTATTGTAAATAGAGCTGCAATGAACATTGTGGTACATGACTTTTTGAATTATGGTTTTCTCAGGTTATATGCCCAGTAGTGAGATTGCTGGGTCGTATGATAGTTCTATTTTTAGTTTTTTAAGGAACCTCCATGCTGTTCTCCATAGTGGCTGTATCAATTTACATTACCACCAACAGTGCAAGAGGGTTCCCTTTTCTCCACACCCTCTCCAGCATTTATTGTTTGTAGAATTTTTCATGATGGCCATTCTGACTGGTGTGACATGATATCTCATTGTAGTTTTGATTTGAATTTCTCTAATGATTAATGATGTTGAGCATCCTTTCATGTGTTTGTCAGCAATCTGTATATCTTCCTTGGAGAAATGTCTATTTAGGTCTTCTGCCCATTTTTGGATAGGGCTCTTTGCTTTTTGGTATTGAGCTGTATGAGCTGGTTGCAAATTTTGGAGATTAATCCTTTGTCCGTTGATTCATTTACAAATATTTTCTTCCATTCTGAGGGTTGTCTTTTCATCTTGTTTATGGTTTCCTTTGCTGTGAAAAATATTTTAAGTTTCATTAGGCCCTATTTGTTTATTTTTGGTTTTATTTCCATTTCTCTAGGAGGTGGGTCAAAAGGGATCTTGCTCTGATTTATGTCGTAGAGTGTTCTGCTTATGTTTTCCTCTAAGAGTTTTACAGTGTCTGGCCTTACGCTTAGGTCTTTAATCCATTTTGAGTTTATTTTTGTGTAAGGTGTTAGGGAGTGTTCTAATTTCATTATTTTGCATGTAGCTCTCCAGTTTTCCCAACACCACTTATTGAAGAGGCTGTCTTTTCTCCATTGTATATTCTTGCCTCCTTTATCAAAAATAAGATGACTATATGTGCGTGAGTTTATCTCTGGGCTTTCTATTCTGTTCCATTGATATATATTTCTGTTTTTGTGCCAGTACCATACTGTCTTGATTATTGTAGCTTTGTAGTGTAGCCTGAAGTCCAGGAGCCTGATTTCTCAGCTCCGTTTTTCTTTCTCAATATTGCTCTGGCTATTCAGGCTCTTTTGTGTTTCCATACAAATTGTAAAACTTATTGTTCAAATTCTGTGAAGAATGCCATCGGTAGTTTGATAGGGATTGCACTGAATTTATAATTGCTTTGGGTAGTATAGTAATTTTCACAATGTTGATTCTTCCATCCAGGAACATTTTATATCTCTCCACTTATTTGTGTCATCTTCGATTTCTTTTAAGAGTGTCTTATAGTTTTCTGCATACAGGTCTTTTCCTTCCATAGGTAGGTTTATTCCTATGCATTTTATTCTTCTATTTACAATGGTAAATGGGATTGTTACCATAATTTCTCTTTCTGTCTTTTCATTGTTAGTGTATAGGAATCAAAGAGATTTCTGTGCATTAATTTTATATCCTGCTACTTTACAAAATTCATTGATTAGCTCTAGTAGTTTTCTGGTAGCATCTTTAGGATTCTCTATGTATAGTATCATGTGATTTGCAAACAGTGACAGTTTTACTTCTTCTTTTCCATTTTGGATTCCTTTTATTTATTTTTCTTCTCTGATTGCTTTGGCTAAAACTTCCAAAACTATATTGAGTAATAGTGGTGAGAGTGGGCAACCTTGTATTGTGTCTTATCTTAAATGGAAATGTTTCAATTTTTCCCCATTGCCAATGATGTTGCCTGTGGGTTTGTCATAATGGCCTATATTATGTTGAGGTAGGTTCTCTCTATGACTACTTTCTGGAGGGTTTTTATTATTAATGGGTGTTGAATATTGTCAAAATCTTTTTCTGCATATATTGAGATGATAATATAGATTTTCCCCTTCAATTTGTTAATGTGGTTTATCAC
This sequence comes from Leucopleurus acutus, assembly GCF_964270905.1. Lineage (NCBI taxonomy): Eukaryota > Metazoa > Chordata > Mammalia > Artiodactyla > Delphinidae > Leucopleurus > Leucopleurus acutus. Next base: position 75,720,090 of record NC_139148.1, read on the forward strand.
ATTGATTGATTTTTGTCTACTGAAGTATTCTTGCATTCCTGGGATAAATCCCATTTGATCATAGTGTATGATCTTTTTAATATGCTGTTGGATTCTGTTTGTTAGTAATTTGTTGAGGATTTTTACCTCTGTGTTCAGCAGTGATATTGGCCTGAAGCTGTCTTTCTTTGTGTCATCTTTGTCTGGTTTTGGTATCAGGGTGATGGTGGCCTCATAGAATGAGTTTGGGAGTCTTCCTCCCTCTGCTATATTTTGGAAGAGTTTGAGAAGGATAGGTGCTAGCTCTTCCCTAATTTTTGATAGAATTCGCCTGTGAAGCCACCTGGCTCTGGGCTTTTGTTTGTTGAGAGATTTTTAATCACAGTCTCAATTTCAGTGTTTGTGATTGGTCTGGTTATATTTTCTATTTCTTCCTGGTTCAGTCTCGGAAGGTGGTGTTTTTCTAAACATTTGTCCATTTCTACCAGGTTGCCCATTTTATTGGCATATAGTTGCTTGTAGTAATCTCTCATGATCTGTTGTATTTCTGCAGTGTCAGTTGTTACTTCTCCTTTTTCAATTCTAATTCTATTGATTGGAGTCTTCTCCCATTTTTTTAATGAGTCTGGGTAATGGTTTATCAATTTTGTTTATCTTCTCAAAGAAACAGCTTTTAGTTTTAGTGATTTTTGTTATTGTTTCCTTCATTTGTTTCTCATCTAATCTTTATGATTTTTTTCCTTCTGCTAACTCTGGGTTTTTTGTTCTTCTTTCTCCAATTGCTTTAGGTGTATGGTTACATTGTTTATTTGAGATGTTTCTTGTGTCTTGAGGTAGGATTGTAATGCTATAAACTTCCTTCTTAGAACTGCTTTTGTTGCATCCCATAGGTTTTGGTCATCATGTTTTCATTTTCCTTTGTTTCTAAGTATTTTTTAATTTCCAGTTTGATTTGTTCAGTAATCTCTTCATTATTTAATAGTGTATTGTTTAGCCCCCAAGTGTTTGTATTTTGTACAGATTTTTTCCTGTAACTGATATCTAGTGTCATAGAGTTGTGGTTGGAAAACATACTTGATAAGGTTTCAATTTTCTTAAATTTACCAAGGCTTGTTTTGTGACCCAGTATATGATCTATCCTGGAGAATGTTCCATAAGTACTTGAGAAAAAAAGTGTATTCTGTTGTTTTTGGATGGAATGTCCTATAAATATCAATTAAGTCCATCTTGTTTAATGTATCATTTAAAGCTTGTGTTTCCTTATCTATTTTCATTTTGGATGATCTGATCATTGGTGAAAGTGGAGTGTTAAAGTCTCCTCCTATGATTCTGTTACTTTCAATTTCCCCTTTTTTGTTGTTACAATTTGCCTTATGTATTGAGGTGTTCCTATGTTGGGTGCATAAATATTTACAATTGTTATATCTTCTTCTTGGATTGATCCCTTGATCATTATGTAGTGTCCTTCTTTGTCTCTTGTAATTGTCTTTACTTTAAAGTCTATTTTTCTGATATAAGAATTGCTATTCCAGGTTTCTTTTGATTTCAATTTGCATGGAATATCTTGTTTCATCCTTTCATTTTCAGTCTGTATGTGTCCTGATATCTAAAGTGTGTCTCTTGAAGACCACATACATATGGGTCTTGTTTTTGTACCCATTCAGCCAGTCTCTGTCTTTTGGTTGGAGCATTTAATCTATTTACAATTAAGGTAGTTATTGATATATATGTTCCTATTACCATTTTCTTAACTGTTTTTGGTTTGTTATTGTAGGTCTTTTCCTTCTCTTGTGTCTCCCACCTAGAAAATTTCCTTTTGCATTTACTGTAAAACTGGTTGGGTGGTCCTGAGTTCTCTAAGCTTTTGCTTCTCTCTAAAGGCTTTAATTTCTCCATTGAATATGAATGAGATCCTTGCTGGGTAGAGTAAACTTGGTTTTAGGATTTTCCCTTTCATTACTGTAAATATGTCTGGCCACTCCCTTCTGGCCTGCAGAGTTTCTGCTGAATGTTCACCTGTTAGCCTTATGGAGATTCCCTTGTATGTTATTTTTTTTTCCCTTGATGCTTTTAACATTTTTTCTTTGTATTCAATTTTTGTTAGTTTGATTAATATGTGTCTTGATGTTTTTCTCCTTGGATTTACCCTGTATGGGACTCTCTGTGCTTCTTGGACCTGATTGACTATTTCCTTTCTCATGTTAGGGAAGTTTTCAACTATAATCTCTGCAAATATTTTCTCAGTCCCTTTCTTTTTCTCTTTTTCTTTTGGGACCCCTATAATTCAAATGTTGGTTTGTTTAATGTTGTCCCAGAGGTCTCTCAGATGGTCCTCAGTTCTTTTCATTCTTTTTTCTTTGTTCTGCTCCACAGTAGTTATTTCCACTATTTTATCTTCCAGGTCACTTATCTGTTCTTCTGCCTGAGTTTTTCTGCTCTTGATTCCTTCTAGAGAATTTTTAATTTCATTTATTGTGTTGTTCATCACTGTTTGTTTGCTCTTTAGTTCTTCTAGGTCCTTGCTAAATATTTTTTGTATTTTCTCCATTCTATTTCCAAGATTTTGGATCATCTTTACTATCATTACTCTGAATTGTTTTTCAGGTAGACTGCCTATTTCCTCTTCATTTGTTTGGTTTGTTGGGTTTTTACCTTGCTTCTTCATCTGCTGTGTGTTTCTCTGACTACTCATTTAGCTTAACTTACTATGTTTGGGGTCTCCGTTTTGCAGGTTGCACGTTCCTGGTTCCCGTTGTTTTTGGTGTCTGACCCCATTGACTAAGTTTGATTTAGTGGGTTGTATAGGCTTCCTGGTGGAGGGGACTGGTGCCCGTGTTCTGGTGGATGAGGCTGAACCTTGTCTTTCTGATGGGCAGGACCATGTCTGCTGGTGTGATTTGGGGTGACTGTGACCTTATTATTATTTTAGACAGCCTCTCTGCTACTGGGTGGGGTTGTGTTCCTGTCTTGCTAGTTTTTTGGCATAGGGTGTCAAGCACTGTAGAGAGCTGGTCGTTGAGTGGAGCTGGGTCTTAGTGTTGAGATAGAGATCTCTGGAAGAGCTTTTGCCATTTGATATTACATGGAGCCAGGAGGTCTCTGGTAGACCAATGTTCTGAACTCAGCTCTCCTACCTCAGAGGCATAGGCCTGGCACCCGGCCAGAGCACCAAGACCCTGTCTGCCGCACAGCTCAGAAGAAAAGGGAGGAAAAAAGAAAGAAGGAAAGAATAAAATAAAGTAAAATAAAATAGTTATTGAAATATTTTTTTAAAAAATTATTAAAAATAAAAAATTAAAGTAATAAAAGAAAGAAAGAATAGAGCAACCAAACCAAAAAACAAATCCACCAATGATACCACACACTAAAAACTATACTAAAACAAACAAACAAAAAACGGACAGAGAGAACCCTAGGACAACTGGTAAAAGCAAACTATACAGACAATATCACAAAAAGAAGCATACACATGCACAGTCACAAAAAGAGAAACAGGAAAAAAAATATACATCTATTTATTAAAAAACAGAAAGGAAGAGAGCAAACAAATCAATAAACCAATCTACCAATGATAATAAACTCTAAATACTAAACTGTGGTAGACATAAAACCCGAAACAAATTAGATGCAGAAATCAAACTCCAAGTCTACAGTTGCTCTCAAAGTCCACCGCCTCAATTTTGGGATGATTCAGTGTCTATTCAGGTATTCCACATTTGAAGGGTACCTCAAGTTGATTGCAGAGATTTAATCCACTGCTCCTGAGGCTGCTGGGATAAAATTCCCTTTCTCTTCTTTTTTCACACATCTCCTGGTTTTCAGCTTTGGATTTGGCCCCATCTCTGCATGTATGTCACCTGAGGGTGTCTTTTTCTCACCCATACAGGACAGGGTTAAAGGAGTGGCTGATTAGCGGACTCTGGCTCACTCAGACAGGGGTGAGGGAGGGGTATGGAGTCCAGGGCTACCCTGCTGCAGCAGAGGCCAACATAACATTGCAACAGCTTGAGGCATGCCCTGTGTTCTCCCAGGGAAGTTGTCCCTGTATCACGAGCCCCTAGCAGTGGTGTGCTGCACAGGGTCTCAGGAGGGGAGGTGTGGATAGTGGTCTGTGCTTTCACACAGGCTTCTTGGTGGCTCTAGCAGCAGCCTTATTGTTTCATGCCCATCTCTGTTGTCCGTGCTGATAGCCATAGCTTGTGCCCATCTCTGGAGCTCATTTAGGCGGTGCTCTGAATCCCCTCACCTCACACACCCCAAAACAATGGTCTCTTGCCTTTTAGGCAGTTACAGACATTTTCCCATACTCCCTCCCTGTTAGCTGTGGCACACTAGCCCCCTTCAGGCTGTGTTCATGCAGCCAACCCCAGTCCTCTCCCTGGGGTCTGACCTCCGAAGCCAGAGCCTCAGCTCCTAGCCCTCACACACTCCAGCAGGTGAGCAAACAAACTTCTCAGGCCGGTGAGTGCTGGTCAGCACCTATCTTATGTGCAGGAATCTCTCTGCTTTGCCCTCTGTACCCCTATTGCTGTGCTCTCCTCCGTGGCTCCGAAGATTTCCCCCCGCCACCCCTCATCTCCACCAGTGAAGGGTTTCCTAGTGTGTGGAAACTTCCTCCTTCACTGCTCCCTCCCAGAGGTGCAGGTCCTGTCCCTATTCTTTTGCCTCTGTTTTTTTTTTCTTTTGCCCTACCCAGGTATGTGGGGAGTTTCTTGCCTTTTGGGAAGTCTGAGGTCTTCTGCCAAGGTTCAGTAGTGTTCTGTAGGAGTTGTTCTACATGTAGATGTGTTTCTGTTGTATGTGTGTGGAGGAAGGTGATCTCAACATCTTACACCTCTGTCATCTTGAAGGTATCTCCTATATATTATATCTTAATAGGAAGTAAAAAAATTAATTGAAGTCCTTAAATATTTTAAATGTTTTCTTGTCTTATTTGTGTGAAAAGCAAAAAAGTTAAAACAACATTTTCTGATATGAAATAAATGAATTTCTCAAAAGGATTTATTTCTGTGTTCAACACATAATTTAATTTTTTATTTATATGTATCATTTCTATTAATATAAAATAAATTATTCTTAGTAATATATAACTTTCTTTTGGTAAATTAGCCTGTTTGGAAAGGGACCAGGGTATAAGGGTCTTTTATTTTCTACACATATATACATTGTTTTTTATATTTTTTTCCATTATGGTTTATCTCTGGATATTGAATATTGTTTCCTGTACTATACAGTAGGACCTTGTTGTTTATCCATTCTATATGCAAACTCCCAGTCAATCCCTCCACCACCCATCCCCCCCTTTGTGACCACAAGTCTGTTCTCTATGTCTATGAGGCTGTTTCTTTTTCATAGATAGGTTCATTTATGTCATATTTTAGATTCCACATTTAAGTACTGTTGCATGGTATTTGTCTTTCTCTTTCTGACTTACTTCATGCAGTATTATAATCTCTAGTTGCACCCATGTTGTTGCAGATTCCATTATTTCATTCTCTTTTATAGCTGAGTAATGCTCAGCCATAAAAAGGATATGGAATACAATATTCCATTGTATATATGTAACACACCTTCTTTATCCATTCATCTGTCGATGGACATACAGGTTGTTTCCATGTCTCAGCTATTGTGAATAATATTGCTATGAATATAAGGGTGCATGTGTCTTTTTGAATTATAGTTTTGTCCATATTTATGCCCAGGAGTGGGATTGCTGGATCATATGGTAATTCTATTTTTAGTTTTCTGAGGAGCCTCCATACTGTTTTCCATAGGGGTTGCACCAACTTACATTCCCACCAAAAGTATGAGGGTTCCCTTTTCTCCATACCCTACTCAGCATTAGTTATTTATGGACTTTTTAATTATGGCCGTTTTGACTGGCGTGAGGTGGTACCTCGTAGTTTTGATTTGCATTTCTCTGATAATTAGTGATGTTGAGCATCTTTTCATGTACTTTTTAGCCATCTGTATGTCTTCTTTGGAGAAATGTCTATTTAGATCTTCTGCCTATTTTTGATTGGGTTGTTTGGGGTTTTTTTGATATGAGCTGCATGAGCTGTTTGTATATTATGGAGATTAATCCCTTGTTGGTTGATTTGTTTGAAAATAGTTTCTCCCATTCTGAGCGTTGTGTTTTTGTTTTGTTTATGGTTCTCTTTGCTGTTCAAAAGTTTTTAAGTTTAATTAGATCCCATTTGTTTATGTTTATTTTTATTTTTATTACTCTAGGAGGTAGATCAAAAATGATCTTGCTGCAATATATATCAAAGAGTGTTCTGCCTATGTTTTCCTCTAATAGTTTTATAGTATCTGACCTTACATTTAGGTGTTTAATCCATTTTGAGTTTATTTTTGTGTATGGTGTTAGGGAGTGTTCTAATTTCATTCTTTTTTTTTGCGGTACGCGGGCCTCTCACTGTTGTGGCCTCTCCCATTGCAGAGCACAGGCTCCGGACACGCAGGCTCAGTGGCCATGGCTCACGGGCCCAGCCGCTCCATGGCATGTGGGATCTTCCTGGACAAGGGCATGAACCCGTGTCCCCTGCATCGGCAGGCAGACTCTCAACCACTGCTCCACCAGGGAAGCCCTATGCATCTCTCAGTAGGGATAATAACAACTTAATAAGATTATCATGAGGGCTCATATATACAAAAGTATACACATATATACAAATGAAATCACTTATACAAGACACTTGGCATATATTTAGAGTTCAGTAAATGTTAGTTCCCATTCAGTCCTACTCCTATATATCTCATTTTTTAAATTTAGGTATAAATGGACCTAAATAGTGCCTTAGTAAAAAATTAGATGGAAGAATAGGAAAACATTTTTTAAAGTCTGTTTTTGCTACCTCTTTCTTACTTCTATACATTCTCTGTTTTGATGATATAGGAAGCTGTTCATTCTTACCATAGCCAGTTTTCCTGGGCACATGGTCCAGTTCTTTGCCTTCCTTATCTTAGTCCTGAATATTTTCCTATCACTTCACCCTTTATTCCACCTATAGCATGTGGCATACTTCTAGATAGTCAGATTGAACTTCTATTTTGGCATGCTTTGACTTCTTAATCTGCTTCATGCATATTGCCAAATAAGGCCATTATGCTTTGTTTTGTTTCTAGAGCAACACTGGTGGCCCTTTACCATTTTATGCTGACTCTTAAGTTTATGTAGTATGAGCTTAACATATATTGACTATCTCCAGAAGGAGATCACCTAGGAACTTGTTAGAAATGAAAATTCTTGGCCCCCACCCCGGATCTACTGAATCATAAACTCTGGGAGTTGGGTCCAACAATTTTTATTTAAACTAGGTTAAATAAATAAACCTGGTTTATTTAAACACAGTGACTCTGATGAATGCTCAAGTTTGAGAGGTACTGATTTAAGATATATCTGTTATATAAATACAGCTCTTCTTCCCCCTGATTTTTCCATCTAATTCTTTACTAAGGTGCTTATTTTACATCAGGGAATCAACAGCTCTCTAATAGTAGAAACTTACTATTGAATACCTAACTCAAACCTAATTTGGTCCAGTGACCTAGAGAACCAGCAGGCTTAGGAGCCCACCACCAAGTCTCTGGATCATTTATTTCCCTATATACTTGCAATGGCCAAAGAATTATTTGGTTAATGCCATATTCATTTCTGAAGGACCTATCATCCAACATGATTTACTAGTAAATCAGCAATTCCAACATTTTTGGAGTTATCCTATCCTATCTCTAATTCTTCAATGTTCCCTGCCTCCCCCTAAGAAGTGCTGTACTATATATGTGTTAAATTTTAGGTGACAGAAAATGCAAATTCACTTTGAGAACGTCAGTACATACCTTGAGAAAAATCAGAAAATAACATATCATTATTTCAAATCAAATTGTGTGTCTGAGAGTGGGGCTGGGAAATTTAAAATAGTATCTTTCCAAATGGTAGCTCTTCAGTAATGGTTTATAAAAGTATAACTTTTGATATAATATTGATTTCAAATATTTTCTTTGCCACTATAAAATGTACAAATTAGGTTATGTCATCATTTCCTAGACATAATGAGAGCATTTAATTTTACTTTTTCTCTTTTATAAAAGTTTTCCCTTGAACTGTGTATCATCATATCTTCATGATATTTGTTCAGGGTTTGGTGATGCCTCAATAATAACTACATACACACACATACAATAAGCACATCTTCTTTTTATAATGTCAGAAAGAAAACTTAAATTTAAAAATGTTATATCAGGGGGAAATTTTCATAAACCTTGTGATTAGGGACACAGTGCAATAAGGGAGAAAGCATAACATAATCACAACAAAGGTGAAAACAATGTCATATTTAAGTAGCACATTCACTAGTGTAAGGGTAGTAAAAAAAATGTTTCACCTTAAGGCTATTTCTAGGCCAAATAATCAAAAAGAACACATAGACAATGGTCTGTACTAAAACCTACATGTAGTAGGTATTACCTCAGGAAAGTATTGTAAGAAAGTAGTAATTTCATATGCTGATATCTAAAATGAATTGTTACATTTATTCACATGAGCATGTACATCTATTTTTTCTAAGATGTCTTACTAAAAGTGTTAGTCTTACTTTTATTTTCACAAGTATTATTACTATTATTAATCTAATATGATAATTTTCTTTAGAAGCTCCAGCTGTAAAATATTTTAAACTTTTAAGATTGGTCTTTAACAAACTTTTCTTTTCTTTCTTTTCTTTTTTTTTTTTTTTGTCAAGGATGGAGATGTTTCAGATTATCAAATGCATTGTCAAGGAGCGAATTGTTTCTTGACAACTGGGAATAAATGCCATTGAAATAAGTTGGAGTGTAGAAAAATATGGAAGATACATTTAAAAGATACGTAGTAGGGCTTCCCTGGTGGCGCAGTGGTTGGGAGTCCACCTGCCGATGCAGGGGACACGGGTTTGTGCCCTGGTCCAGGAAGGTCCCATATGCCATGGAGCGTCTGGGCCTGTGAGCCATGGCCACTGAGCCTGCGTGTCCGGAGCCTGTGCTCAGCAATGGGAGAGGCCACAACGGTGAGAGGCCTGTGTACCGCAAAAAAATAAAATAAAATAAAATAAAATAAAAGATACGTAGTGGTGCTGATGGAGGGAGGGTAAGAGTAGAATTGAGACTTACATTGTGGAATATACTACAAAGAAACCCTATCTCTATTTTTAGTTTTTTGAGAAACCTCCATACTGTTTTCCATAGTTCTGTACCAATTTACATTCCCACCAACAGGGTGTAAGGGTTACCTTTTCTCCACATCTTCACCAACATTTGTTATTTGTGTTCTTTTTGATGATAGCCATTATGACAGGTGTGAAGTGATATCTCATTGTGGCTTTGAATTGTGCTTCCCTGATGATTAGCGATGTTGAGCATCTTTTAATGTGCCTGTTAGCCATCTGCATTTCCTCTTCAGAAAAATGTCTACTCAGTCCTTCTGCCCATTTTTTAATCAGATGTTTGTTTTCTTTTTTTTTTGATGTTGAGTTCTATGAACTGTTTGTATATGTTGGATATTAACTCCTTATTGGTCATATCATTTGCAAACATCTTCTCCCATTCAGTAGGTTGTCTTTTTGTTTTTTTGATGGTTTCCTTTGCTGTGCAAAAGATTTTAAGTTTAATTAGGCTCTGTTTATTTTTCTTTTATTTCCTTTGCTTTAGGAGACAGATTCAAAAAGATCTTGCTGCAATCTATGTCAAAGTGTGTTCTGCCTATGTTTTCCTCTAGGTATTTTATGGTTTCCAGTCTTGCATTTAGGTCTTTAATCCATTTTGATTTTATTTTTGTATATGGTGTTAGAGAATGTTTTAATTTCATTCTTTTACATGTAGCTGTCCAGTTTTTCCAGCACCACTTATTGAAGGGACTTTCTTTTCTCCATTGTATATTCTTGTCTCCTTTGTTGTAGATTAATTGATCATAAGTATGTGGGTTTATCTCTGGGCTCTGTATTCTTTTCTATTTATCTATGTGTCTGTTTTCAGGCCAGTACCATCCTGTTTTTTTATTGAAATATATATATATATATTCTTTTCCAGTATAGGTTATTACAACATATTGAATACAGTTCCCTGTGCTATACAGCTATACAGTAGGTTCTTGTTGTTTATCCATTTTATATATAGTAGTGTGTATCTGTTAATCCCAAACTCCTAATTTATCCCTCCCTCCCATTTCCCTTTGGTAACCATAAGTTTGTTTTCTATGTATGTCAGTGTATTTCTGTTTTGTAAATAAGTTCATTTGTATCATTTTTTTTAGATTCCACATATAAGTCAAATCATATATTTGTCTTTTTCTATCTGACTTACTTCACTTAGTATGATAATCTCTAGGTCCATCCACGTTGCTGCAAATGATATTATTTCATTCTTTTTTATGGCTGAGTGATATATATATATATATATATATATATATATATATATATATATATACCACATATTCTTTATTCATTCATCTGTCAATGGATATTTAAATTGCTTCTATGTCTTGGCTATTGTAAATAGTGTTTCTATGAACATTATAGTGCATGTACCTTTTCAAATTAGAGTTTTTGTCTTTTCCAGATATATGCCCAGAAACTAAAATAGAGTACCATACTGTTTTGATTATTGTAACTTCATAGTGTAGTATGCAGTCAACGTGTGTGATTTTTCCTTCTCTGTCCTTTTTTAAGTTTGTATTGGTTATCTGTGGTCTTTGTGTTTCCATACAAATTTTAAAATTATTTTTTCTAATTCTGTGAAAAATGTCATTGGTATTTTGACAGGGATTGCATTGAATCTGTAGATTGCTTTGGGTAGTATGGTCATTTTAACAATGTCATTTCTTCCAATTCAAGAACATGGTATATCTTTCCATCTGTTTGTGTGGTTTTCAATTTCTTTTATCAGTGTCTTATAGTTTTCTGAGTACAGGTCTTTTATATACTTAGATAGGTTTATCCCAAGGTGTTTTATTCTTTTCATGATATGTTAAATGGGGTTGTTTCCTTAATTTCTCTTTCTGACAGTTCATTTTTAGTGTATAGAAATGCAACAGATTACTGCATTTTATGTTCGTATCCTGCAACTTTACTGAATTCATAAGACTACCCATATGACCCAGCAATTCTGCTCCTGGGTATATTTCTGAAAAAAACAAAAACATTAATTCAAGAAGATACATGCACACCAATGTTCATAGCAGCATTATTTACAATTGCCAAGATATGGAAGCAACCTAAGTTTCCATCAACAGATGTCTAGATAAAAATGATGTGGTATATATATATATACACACACACACATGCAGTGGGATACTAGTCAGCCATAAAAACATAATGAAATTTTGCCATTTGCAGCAACATGGATGGACATGGAGCGTATTATGCTAAGTGAAATAAGTCAGACAGAGAAAGACAAATACTGTATGATATCACTTATATGTGGACTCTTAAAAACACAACAAACTAGTGAATATAACCAAAAAAAAAAAAGCAAATTCACAGATATAGAGAACAAACTAGTGGTTACCAGTGGGGAGAGGGAAGGACAGAGGGGTAAAATAGAGTTATGGGATTAAGAAGTAAAAATTATTATGTATCAAATAAGCTACAAGGATATGTTGTACACCACAGGGAATATAGCCAATACTTTACAATAACTGTAAATGGAGTATAACCTTTAAAAATCATGAATCACTATATTGTACACCTATAACTTATATAATGTTACACATCAACTATAACTCAATAAAAAGAAAATAAAAAATAAACCCAGCACTGGGATAAATGGTATAACTTAGTTCAAATGTGTTTGGAAACACCTGTCTGTCTCTCTCTTCCATCCCCACATCATCTGTGTCAAATAGAACAAGAAAGAGTTCAATTTAATATTCTTCAATTAATTATAATCCCACTTATGTCAACAAAGTTTCTTAGTATGGAGATAGATTGGAGTAATAAAAATACCTAAACCTTTTTTTTTTTTTTTTTTTTGCGGTACGCGGGCCTCTCACCGCTGCGGCCTCTCCCGTTGCGGAGCGCAGGCTCCGGACACGCAGGCCCAGCGGCCACGGCCCACGGGCCAGCCACTCCGTGGCATGCGGGACCCTCCCGGACCGGGGCACGAACCCGCGACCCCCACACCGGCAGGCGGACTCCCAACCACTGAGCCACCAGGGAAGCCCCTAAACCTTTTTTAATAATACTAAATATAATATCTGATAGTATCTCAGAAAACACACACTGTCAGGACATGTTCTATTACCTCTCCTTGCAAATATAAATTTAGTACTGATATAAGCTTAGCCCATGCTTTATAAGGAAAAATATTATTAGTGTACTGGATATTATACCTATTATGCTAATTCCTATAAACCATTAGAAAATATTGGAAGTCAAAACGGACTGGGAATTTTACATTGATGAGAAAAAAGAGAATGAGGAGTAGGGAAATAGAAATTGTGATAAATTCAGCCACAGCCCTTTTTAGTGAAAACTGGGGTTAATTTTGTATGGCTAGCAAGTGTTCTCAATCTATAATGAAATAGTCAATTTTCCTAGTTGGATATTTTTAAATATTTTGTCAGACTTCTCGCCCAATATTCTTCAATAAATAGGCATTACACAATTTCCAGACTTTGCCTATCCAAGTATACCTGAATTTAATAAGGCTTATAATGGTAGGTAGAGCTCATTTCTGACACATATCTTTATAAGGGACTCTGTTCTGCAGAGGAGAAATGTGGAAAACACATCCTGCAGCTTTGTCATTATAATAGCTAACCTTGAATAATTACACCAATGGAATATTTTAGTTATACATATATAGATTTGTCCAATAACCAGTTTAATAACTTTTACAAATTGCTTCTCTAAATAAACAGCCTTGTATACCCCAATATTTGCAAGGAACCAAATGAAATAATCATATTGTTTCTTTCATTTGGGCTGAGAATAGATGATTGAAGTAATTAAAAAAAATTAAACTAAACTATTACCCACTGAGGGTAACTTTTGAAAAAAATGTATTGCTTTGACGTCTTGGATTAAGTCAACGAAAAAGGTATCATTACTTAGTGATTTTTCTTTAGGTAAATTAACCTTCATATTTCTCCTTCCTATGAGCTGTCATAAATTCTTAGAAATAAATTCTTTAAGAATTAAGATACTAGCTATTGTGCTTGTGACCCATTAATTCTGTTTATGAATTTTGAAAGTATATTTCATAGTTAATCTTCATGAAATAAAAGATATTCGCTATATGTTGTCTTCATTCCAAAATCAATACATGATATTTATAGTATATATTATATATATATACAATGATAATAGAAATGAAATATTTTTCAAGAAACAAGTAAGTTTAATAATCCTTCAATTAAACTTATTGATATTTGTATCGTATTTCCTGAACCTGAACTCAATTGAAAAAAAAAAACAAAAAATCTCTTAATGTCATCCAGGGTTTCTCAACCTTAGCACTATTGATATTTTGGCCTAGGGGCTGTTGTGGGGGCCGTCCTGTGCATTGTAAGGTGTTTATCAGCATAACTGACCTCTATCTTGTAATTGCAAGTAGGAACTCTTCACCATTTGTGGCTACTAATTGTGTTGACACTGTCAAATGTCCCCTTGATGGAGGACAATACTTCAACTGAGCACCACTTATTAAAATAACCTTAAGAAAGTAAGAAATTGGGTCAAGATGATTGATGATGGTGTATTAGAATGACATTAATATCTTTAATCACTCATCGACAAGTATTTTTAGATTTTTTACTATCCACAAGGCATTTTGATGACTGTTAGGGACACAATGATGAACAGAATAAACAGGGTCCCTGTTAATTGAAATGGAGGTCCATTAAGCAAATAATTATAAATTTATGTAATAATAATTTATGCTAAGTGTTATGAAGGAAAAATACCATGTGTAAGAAGACCAGAAAAGTGAGCCTCCCATTGTCTATGGTGCTATGGATTGCTTCCCTGAAGAAGTGACATTGAAGTAGAAAACTGGAAAATTGGTAGACTTTAGCCAGGAATAGATAGATAAATCTTATTTTTGCTTTTAAAAAATACATTTGTATTGATGGTACACTTCTCCTCCATCATTTAGCATATATTACAATGCAATTTCTAAATTTGTAGTAAATTCAATCATTTTTCTTTACATATTTTGCATTACATATTGGGGAGAGGTTAACATCAAGGCAAATGCAAGCCAACAATGAATTATTTTTTCATTAAGAAAATATTTTATCTCCTGGCCATATACTTGGTTAATAAAAAAATAGATATTTGATTAAATCTAAATAACCCTTTTTGGATATAGTCACATATCTCTTAGAAATTATACATTTAATAAATTTCTATTGTTTAATTAGTTCACTGTTATTGGCAATTAAGTATAGCTTTACCATAGAAGTACACTAAGAGTTGGCAAAAATGATATTACTGCATTGATCTTTTATCTTACTCAGCATCAATTTTTAATCCATTATTATCATTTTGACATGGATCTCATTTAGAAAATACTAACTATCTTTGCACATATATGACCACAGATTTAAATTAATTGAAGGGTTTGTCAGCTAGTCTGGAAATGTTATCAGGTACATAATATTTTTATTATTAGTTATATATGCACATTATAAATTTTTCAAATAGTGAAAAAGTGTGTAAAGTCATAATTAAATGTCCCTCCCCTCATATACAGAAATATTTTATACTAAATAATGAAATGTTGTGACCAAAGGAGCAACTAAACAAATGCTACAACTTCTTCTATGTATATCAGTAACAAAGTGCTTTGAAAGGATGAAAGAATCATATTACACATAATGAAGATGAATAAAAAGGAGCTTAATCAACTGGTGACTGGCAGAGCCCAGAGTAGTTATAGATAATATAATTTTCCCAAGTAGTTTTTACGTTTATACACCTGAACTCAGTACAGATTGCTTATATTACTCAATTAATAAAAAATTTAAATTACTGGAAAGAGAAATATGACTTTAGAGAGTAAGCTTAAGATAAAAAATACACTTTAGAAACTTTAAAATCTTTATAAATCATTTAATTTTGTATAGTCAGCATCAAAGAAGAAATCAAGCTTATTAAATAAGTTTAATTTTTATAAGCTTCTTGGTGATTCACTGAGAATTTTAGTGGTTTATTAACATGATCCTTAGGATTAACTCCTCCCCAAATAATGTGCCAAAGTTTTAGTTTCATGTCCTTTGGTTTTCTTGCTTATTCTCAAAAAGCCTATATAACTTTTTTATATTTTATACTGTAATACACAATTTGTGAATTGTGGAAACAACTATTTCTCTCTTCTTCTTATGTTTGTTCATTCAAATGAAATAATCTCACAAGGTTCAACTTTATAAAAATGATAGGAAATATGACAAAATATGGATAATAAGTATGTTATTGGGATTAAAGAAAGTTGTGCTGTTCTATTAACTTTCTGTAAATATTCACAAGTGAGAGTAACTAATGGAACAAAACAGCCAGTTACCTAAAAGATACCCAATCTTTGTGGAGTTACACCTCCCCTTGATATTTAAATGACCTTGCTCTATCCCTCATTCAATATTTAGTAGGAAAAAAAAGCCTGTTTCACCTTCTTCCCCAATATTATGGGCTGAATTGTGTCCTCCCAAATTTATATGTTGAAGTCCTAAATCTCAGTATCTCAGAATGTGACTGTGTTTAGAGATAATGTCATTAAAGAGGTAATTAAATTAAAACGAGGCCACTAAAGTGGGCCCTAATCTAATCTGGCTGGTGACTTTATAAGAAGAGAAAATTTGGACACAAGACACCAGGGATGCACACACCAAAGGCTATGAGAAGACACAACAAGAAGGTGTCCATCTGGAAACTAAGAAGAGAGACTTCCGAAGTTAAACCTGCTGACATCTCGATCTTGGACTTCTTGCCTCTAGAGCTATGAAAAAATAGATTTCTGTTGTTTAAGGCACCCAATACATGGTATTTTGTTATAGAACCCCTAGCAAACCAATATATCCTGTATTACTAGGGTCATCAATTTGCAGCACAGCAGAAAAATTTACAGTATTATACATCACTTCTTAAAATCCCTTGGCCATTGCCATCACTGGCAATTTATAACTGCCCATTTCTTCCACTGTTGAGATGGATCCTATCTCTTTGTCTACCTCATCTCATTTTTTACATTTCTTCTCTCCTCTTTTCTGACACCTCATTCTCACTCTCTCAGGGCATGCCAAAAATTCAGAACCTTCCTTATAAATTTATTATTCAAAGCAATTCACCTCTCCAACAGTCTCCTTTTCTCTCTCTATGGGCTTCTGCTCCAGGATGAAAACTCAGTTAAGTTGCTACAATAAACAAAGAACAGAAGGTTTCAGATATAAACTCTCTACCAAAAAATAAAGTTCCTGACCTCATAAAGTATCAAATAAGTATATAATTATAACTCATGATAAACTGATATGGAAGAATATTAAACAGTATGAGAAGAGAGTTATGTGACTCATTAAAGAGATTATAACAGGCTGATCTGATCTGATTTAATATGGTATATCTTAGACGCTTTCTTTTATGAAGTGACTTCTAAACTGAAACCTGAAAGATACTAAGGATTGCCAAGTGAAAATTGCCAATAGGGTAGTCCAAGAAGAAGAAACCGAATTTGTGAAAGCTCTGAGACAGGAAAGCATTTGGTTTATTTAAGGGGATGTAGTCATGTGGCTGAAATTCAGTAAGTTAGAGTTAGTCAATCAAGATGATGCTACAGAGTAACATACATCAGGCAGGGCAACGGAGGGTGCACATTACTTCTCTTTTCTGAGCATGATTAGAGTCAGTTTCAAAATTTCTGTCTTTAGTGACATGCCTATGAAAGATTATCTTGAATGGTCCTTCACTGGTTGAGTTGTTCCATGGATGCATTTCTAGGTTTGGCCTTGATAGGTATGAACCATATCAGGTAGGACTTTGTAGGCCATAGTAAGTTTTTATATTTTTAAAATTTTATCCTACATTCAATGGAGAGCCTTTGAAATATGATGATAAATATTCCCAGGTATCTCACTTAGCATAATTTCTGGGTTTTTTTTACCATATAATCCATTCCCTTTGGACAAGCTCAAGTTCATCATGTTCTTAAGAGAAATGTGCTCAAGTGTGGTCTGACCATCACAGAGTAGATTTGGAGTATCATGCTCCTTTTCTGTACTTCAAACTCTTATTAATTCACCTAAGATGACATTGGTTATTTTTGCAGTGATATTCAACTACTGATGTGAAAAATCATAGAAATTTAGAATCTCATGGAAGCACCAAAATATCTTAATCTAATCACCTCATTTTTCAGATAAAGAAACCAAAACTCAGTGAATGAATTTATAATAAAAGCCTGAAGTAATTTTCATACTGCTACAAATATCTTACTGTATTTTGTATTTATTTGATTAGAAGTATATATTAAATTTCTTCTTGGTAGATCTGGCCATTTTTTTCCAGCCTGTTAAGAGAGTTTTGCATGTTAAATATGTCAAACAATGTATTTGACCATCCTCTGAGCTTCACTGCATATCTGAATAACTGTCTCTTCCCCCAGTCAAGTCTTTCACAATAACTATAAAGCAGAATAGGGCAGAAGACAGCATTGCCACACCATAAAAGATGTTCCTTTAATAAGACCTTGATAAATTAATTATTTTTCTAGTTATTCAACTAGTTACAAATACTTACCTGTCTCATTAGCTTGCTTATGCATGCTGTTCCATCAAGCAGGCTAATCTCTTCACTGTATTCCACAAGACAGTACCTTCAACTCAGTGTGATTGCACATTCTATTTGCTTGGCTTGGAATAACTTCACTCATCTATTAAGACTTCTTTATCCTTTAATTCCCAGACCTTCTCCATGTAGATTTCCTGGATGACTTTAATCCCCAGTGACTTCTCTTTTTAAGGGAAGTCCCTCTCCATTTCTGCTTCTAATGCTCACTATACTATGTAATACATGTTTATATTTATTTTGTATTCTCTAGTCATGTTGTGCATGACTATTGTACCACTAACATTTTTCATGACACTGAGTTGACTAGCCCTGAATTCCAAATCATTATCTCACAACTAAAACCTACAGCCAACTTCATACTCAATGATGAAATGCTGAAAGCACTTACTCTAAGATCAGGAACAAGACAAGAAGGTCCACTCTCACCACTTTTATTCAACATAGTATTGGAAGTCTTAGTTACAGCAATCAGACAAGAAAAAGAAATAAAAGGAATACAAACAGGAAAGGAAAAAGTAAAACTGTCACCGTTTGTAAATGGCATGATACTATATATAGAAAATCCTAAAGACACCACCAAAAACTACTGTAATTCATCAATGACTTTGGTAAAGTTGTAGGATATGAAATTAATGTACAAAATTCTGTTGTGTTTCTATATATTATCAACAAACTATCAGAAAGAGAAAGGAAGAAAAATAATCCCATATACAGTTGCATCAAAAAGAATAACATACCTAAGAATAAACTGAATCAAGGAGGTAAAAGAAAACTATAAGACACTGATGAAAGAAATTGAAAATGACACAAGCAAATGGAAAGTTACACCATGCTCAACTATTGGAAGAATTAATATTGTTAAAATGACCATATCCCTCAAGTAAATCTACAGATTCAATGTAATCCCTATCAAAATAGTAATGGTATTTTTCACAGAACTAGAACAGATAATTCTAAAATTTGTATGGAAACCCCAAATGACTTTACTAATCATTTAAATGTAACTCTTCTGACATAACCTCATGTCCTTGTCAATTCTTGGTATTTTAAGACTTAAATTTGTGCCAATTCGATGGACATGAAATATAATTTCACTTTTATTTTTCATTTGCACTTTTCTGATCACACATGATTCTGAGCTTTCCTTCACATTTTTGGGGGACATGAAGTTTTTTACTTCACTTCTGAATTGGTTGTTCACATACATTGCCCTCTTTCTATATTTTTTGGCTAAATTTAACATATTTTTGCAAAATAGTTGTGGATAGTATCAATTTCCTACACAGGAAACTCTGTGTGTGTGTGTGTGTGTGTGTGTGTGTGTGTGTGTGTGTACAAACAGCAGATTTATGAGAACAGAGTTTACATACTAAAACAAAATTCAGTAAAATGTTTTGGTAGAACATAGCTTTTTTGTAATGTAAACTAACACAGTTTTTAAAATCAAGACTAAAATGTTAGCTTTCATATATTTTGTACCGAAAGAGGCTAGCATTTTTTTCTCTCTCTCTCTCCTTGGATAGCACAAATAATGCACTTCTCCACATTTCCTTATTACTTTGCTTTGATCATTCAAAACTGACAGCCATGTTTATAAGCTTACTTAGAAGAGAAAAATGGCATCATTAAAGTGAACTGTTAACTCTAAGAAGAATACTTCATTTACCTTCTTTATGAGATAACAGTAACTTCTTTTACTCTTACAGTTCTTAACCACACTTCCAATCATCCCAATATGTTCTGCTCATCCCATTAGCTAGCAGTTTACTCAGTATTAAGTGCTATGAATTTTCTTTATTTTTTATGATATTCCATAAAACATAGGGATGTGCTCAAATAAATTTTTTCCAACAGTAAAATCCTCTGAAATAATGGTTTTATAATGAGAAATTGTATTTTTACTTTGACTGTTTCTAGATGACTATAAACACCTTATAGATTAAATTGCTCTTCTTATCCTCATAATATCTCACAAGCTAGGGAAAGGGCATGTTGTTCTTTACTTTCTTTTACAAAAACGACCTAAGGCACAAGGCAGTTTTTATGATTTTGTTCACAGAACACGTAAGTAAGGGAACTGAAAATAGGATCAGTTCAAAGATTTCTCTGTAAAATCTTCAGTCATATCTCTCTAGTCATCATTTGATGACTATGCTACATCCATTTTATGTCTCTATTTAATCCAGAGATGTCTTTGAAACCACATGCCCTGATAAACCTAGGCCATTCTTTTCAAATGGCATTTTGTTCAAAACATTTTAACTGTAAGCTAAGTATAACCTTTTCATGGAACTCATCATTTCTGCATAACCAAGGAGACATTAATCAGATTTTAAAGAAATAAAACTGGTAAACGGAGCCCTTAAATTATTATTAACTTCAATATATAAATGTTCACTCAGGCTTGATATTAATTGAGATTTCCAATTGCCTACGGAAAGCTTCAGGTAAGATTTTACATTTGTGTACACAGTTTCATCTGTTCTCACAATTCATACCTCCAAGACAGCTAGAAATATGGTTTACATAATGTATATTATGTGAAATTCTTCAGCCTGCACCTCAGTATTCTAGTAGGTAGTTAATATAAAAAAATGACTCATGAAATTTGCTCTACTGTTACTGTTTAGGTGAAACATTGTAATATCTAAGCAGATACCAAGCACAGAATTATCCTTAAAATTTCTGACCTTGTGAACATGAGCTCTGTTTTCTGTGCTATATTATATAACAGTATAACTTAAAGTGTATTGAAATTACTTTGAGTCTTATTTATTATGCCTAATTCACTTAGGTTTTGGTGTAACAATTTTAGTCTACTTTCTTTCTCATTCTGTATTTCTTTAGAATATTGAGAAACTTGGGCTCTCACTAAAAACATATCCTAAATTGTTTCCTCTGTCTTTTCCTTTTGCTCTGCCCTCCACCCTCACAGACATCTCTGTGTGAACTGATCCACTCATAAGCTTTTAATAATCAACTCTTAGGTGGAAAATTCCTAAATCTTCATCTCCACCCTTGAGCTCTGTATTGAGATCCAGATCTAAATTTCCAAATACCAAATGAACAGATCCATGCCAGTGGGATATCAAACTCAACCTACATAATTCTGCATCTTGTACTTTCACATTGCACCTGATAAGCTGTTCCTATTTACTTTTTATTTCCTGTTGCATCATCCACTTTTAAGTTACCAAGGGCAGAAACTAAATAGTTACTAGTGATTCATGTCTTCATATCTACATCCATATATAATCAGTCATCAGATACTGTTCATGCTACTTCATTATTTCATTCATGATTTTCCCCAACTTCCCATTTCAATCATTATGATTCAGGCTCTTTTAATCTTCTATCTATGCTGTTGCAGCAGCCTCCTGATTTTCAGTTTCCCTCTCTTTTTGCTGTAATCCATCCTTCACAATATTGCTCTATTTATCTTCCTAAAATTCTTATTTTTTACTGGACTGTAAATATTTCCCATTACCTAGCAATGCTTTGTTCATAATAAGTAGTTAGTAAATAGTGCCTGAATTGTATTATCAGTACAACCCTCAATATATGAACTTACTTCTCATAATCCATTGAATGCAAATATCTATAGTGAATATATTTATACCACAAATATATACTCAATAATTTTCTGAAACTACAGTTAATTTTTATACTTCAACTGTCAATTCTAAATGAGGTATTGATAATCAACATATAGAGGAATTACTTGTGAAAGACAGGTTACCAAGATGAAGTGACATTATATTAATGTAAATTTCTTCTCTATGTAATGACTATGAGAATGTACATAATACATATGCATGTATGTGTATTATTTTGAATGAATTTCTTAAAGCCAAAGTGTGTTGCTAACCAGATAACTGTGATTTTGTAGGTCTGACTTGTATGTTCATACACTTGAGTTAGAATTTAGTAGAGATTAAAGTTCTTTACTTTCTTAAATTTCTAACTACCTGAATTCAATGTATGTTTGCATATATGTGTGCTTATCAGCATATAACTATACCTGTGTGCCTTTGACAGGGGCTGTTTGCCTATCTGTGTACTTGTGTAGTGATCGAAGAAGAAAAATTGTATTATTGACCTTTTGACATAGAATGTACTGCTTGAAGTTTGTTTTTGGGGTTGTTTTTTTTTAATCTACAGGACATGATTTAGTTCAGGTTATCTATCTATCTATTTTTTCTGTGTTTTTACAAACACACATACACATCACACGAAGGCTGCATTGCAGGATTTGTATTTATGAAATATTATACTGTTCTGTACACAGAAATTTGGGGGAGGTTGTTATGTTGAAATTTCTAAATTCTCTTTCAAGTTTTTCCCAGAAGCTCTTTTCTCATTTTACAAAATGTTTGGAAAACAAATATAATTAAAATCCTTGTGGAATTTAGATTTTGACTTCATCTATAACTGTGGACTTACTAATACAAGCTATTATAGATAATTCAGATTCATCCTTTGCCTGCTTCAGTTGTATCTTATGCTGTTTCTTCATTATATATGAGATATCTGGCATGAGGCTTCTAAAAAGGCCAAAAACAGCCTCCAAAATAAAAGGCTCTATTAAATGCACACATACATACACATGTACACAGTTGCAAAAAACACTCTGTTCTGCCATTGTATATTACTTTACTCTTTTCAAGTTTCCATTCTGAAATGAGGAAAAGAGATTCAGTTTAAAATAGTAAAATTGATCTTATTTTTATTACTCATGATTAAATATAATGTATACAATTAATCTTTTAATGGATTCCATCATATGGGTAAGCAATTTGGGGTAATTTAGATATTCTTTCCTCCCTAGTATGTTTGGTAGTGTAATATTTCTGGATTATGTTCTCAATTTCCCACTTCACATGGTCTTGGAAATGAATCTAAATAGTTTTAATGTGAAAATTTATGATTTTAATTTGTCTCAACAAATCATATTTTCATTTCATTTCTTCATGACTGAAGGTAAACAATGAATAACTTTTCATCTATTCAATAAAATTAAAAATAAAGGATTATATTTTACTAAATATTAAAATAGGTTATGACTACATCTGAACATTTTTGTGATACTGAACATGTATTTATTTATGGTAGCTAATATTAAAATATATCATAATTTCATATAATTAAAGACCAATGTCCATGTTTATATTTACAGTCAGGTTCACATTGCTTAGTGCCAAGATAATTTCAAAAAATATTTTAGAGTAAAATCTTGTTTCTAAAACCACTTCTGTTTAATCCAAATTCAGTAAAATTTTAATCCAAGGTAATCATCCTATGGAATAACTGATATTCATTTTCTGTTATACACTGTTACCTCAGCATAAGATTCTTGAGGGTTCAATAGTCATGAAATAGAGGTAAACATTTTTTATATAGTAGGTTCTTGTAGGCAGCTAGAGAACTGGATCCAAAATATAGATCATAGTGCGTCTTAAAAGAAAGATTTAGGAATCACTGACATAGAGATCATAGCTCAAATCTGAAGGTGAATACACTTTACAAGACAGCTAGTGTAAATTAGTAAAAGCAGTAATACAAACCTGAAATTTAGGACTTGCTCACTGGTAGATGTCAGGGGAAGAGGAAATAATAATGAAAACCAGGGCACAGAGGGTAGGGAAAGACAGTATATTAAGAAAGATAAGATGTTCATTGCAGCTCTATTTACAATAGCCAGGAGATGGAAGCAACCTAAGTATCCATCATTGGATGAATGGATAAAGAAGATGTGGCACATATATACAATGGAATATTACTCAGCCATAAAAGGAAACGAAATTGAGTTATTTGTAGTAAGGTGGATGGACCTAGAGTCTGTCATACAGAGTGAAGTAAGTCAGAAAGAGAAAAACAAATACCGTATGCTAACACATATATATGGAATCTAAGGGAAAAAAAAAAGGTCATGAAGAACCTAGGGGTAAGACGGGAATAAAGACACAGACCTACTAGAGAATGGACTTGAGACTATGGGGAGGGGGAAGGGTAAGCTGTGACAAAGTGAGAGAGTGGCATGGACATATATACACTACCAAAGGTAAAATAGATAGCTAGTGGGAAGCAGCCGCATATCACAGGGAGATCAGCTCGGTGCTTTGTGACCACCTAGAGGGGTGGGATAGGGAGAGTGGGAGGGAGGGAGACGCAAGAGGGAAGAGATATGGGAACATATGTATATGTACAACTGATTCACTTTGTTATTAAGCAGAAACTAACACACCATTTTAAAGCAATTATACTCCAATAAAGATGTTAAAAAAAATTAAAAAGTAAGATAAGGAGGAGGAGGCTTCAAAAAAGATGGGATGGTCAATAGTGCAAAAGGTAAGTTCTATGAGCAAGAACAATGCAATCATATTTGCAACCTCAAAGCCTGGCTTATAGTATGCACTCAATAAGTTTCTTTTGGGTGAATGAATGAATGAAGTCATAATTTTTTTTAAAAAAGCCATTAAGGAAATAAGCAATGAGAATAGTTGTATTCAACTAGGGACAAATCATCGGTTATTTTATTTTATTTTTTTGGCCACCATTTTATGGGTAGCATAAAAAGGAGATAGGGACTGAGAGAGCAGGTGGCATACCTAGCAATCCAAGATGAAGATAATGCAAGTCTTCCCAGAACAGGGATGCCCTTCCACAGGGTTTAATGAGGCATTAATTCAATATTTGGTGGGGTTCTCAATGGCTATATCCTTATATATTATCTCCCACGTGCTCTGGCTGCTCTCTTTTGATCTCAACCAGCTTTATCCCTAGACTTCAGCTGTCAACCTCCTCCAACTTGAATGTTCCTTCTCGACTTCTTGTTTCTCCATCACTTGTTTGTTGAATAAATGAATGAGAGTTAATCAGTTTGCTCATCATCACAGTATTACAAAATGATAGAACTTACTTGTTTCTCTGTTCAGCACTCTGATACCCACTGTAGGTAATAAAGAAGAAACACAAAACATCTCTCTCCCTTTTACCCTATTACCTATCTGGGTCCAATTCAATAGTCATGTGGCTGGGAAATTGTCACGTTTATATTCCTATAGATGTGTATATATTGCTTTTTTAGGTGACTTAATTACTGTTGATTTGGTAACTCAGCAGTGAGTGATTTTAGCTTCCAATACAAAATATGAAAAAGAAAATATTTGTACACAGCTTGAAGTTTATCTTCAGACAGTAAACTGAGGCTCCAATGAATAAAAAATGTTTAAAGTGTATGAGTTGTTATGTTGAACAAAGGTGATACGTGGGTTGTGACCAAAGCACAAGTTTATTTTTCACTCCCACTGTTCTTTGAACATTATTTAATGAAGATAATCATCCCTGTCTTACAATTTCCATTGATTACTTTAAAACACTATTTCTTAAATTGTGATCTGTGGGCCATCTACAAAGGGAATCATCTAGAGTGACTGTTAAAAAGGCAGATTTCTGTACCCTACCTCAAAAGTAATCAGAATCTATAGTTTTAATAAGTAACATATGTAACATCTTGATTCACTAAAGTCTGAGAACAGTTGCATTGGAATGAACAGTTTCAATATAGAGAAAGGGGCAGCAGTCAAATTTCAAGGGAACTAAGTGAGGGATAAATGGGGAGCATTTGTAGAAAGCTACTGTAGAACATCCCTAATTAACTTGCCTATGAAATGGAACAAAAAGGGGATTAAAATCAAGTTATGATCTTCAAAATTTGAGTTAGCCTTGAGCAAATGTTAGCATTTAGCAAAATGTTGTCTTCAAACATTTTTGTTCCACATAACCCCTACAAAAAGTTTGAAAAACATTGTACAGCCTGATACATTACAAAGCTCACATTTAAAATATTGTATCATACATTTAAATAGCTGCAAGGAGTGTAATTTCCAGCATATTTGAAAATATTGATATTTCAAAATAAATCTTTTAAATCACTCGTTCAAATATATCCAACGGAATGTAGTAAATACTGTGGTGATTTGATACCTCTATCATTAATTTAATAATACATGGAAAAACTTTCTTTAGAAGCAAAAATTTTAAATGGTTCACTTTCTCCTTGAACCTATATTTTCATCCCACTTTCCTAAAATAATCATTTTCTAACATAATATATTTTGTCAAAAAGTATTTTATTGATTACCTTATAATTCCTACAACAAAAATATATACAAAAATTGATTTTTTTCTTTTAATTTCCTTTGACTCTAAGTATAATTTTTTCCTTTAAGGAGCATTATAACTATTAGTCTAATAATTAAACAAAACAACATAGGTGCATTTTATATTTATAAAAGATATTAAACACATTAAAATTTTACTGGGAATGTACTGTTAGTAAGGACAAATGACCTTGCTTTTGTGCTAAGTTCAAGTAACAACAATGGATATTACTTTTTGTTGGAATGAGACAGGTATGAGCAAAAGTTATTTTTGTT
Organism: Leucopleurus acutus; assembly: GCF_964270905.1. Lineage (NCBI taxonomy): Eukaryota > Metazoa > Chordata > Mammalia > Artiodactyla > Delphinidae > Leucopleurus > Leucopleurus acutus. Next base: position 75,746,320 of record NC_139148.1, read on the forward strand.
TATTTGTTTGGTTTTACAGATATGAGCACTGAAAAAAGTTAGTTCACCTAAATAAGTAGATATAAATTGAGGAAGTTTTGTCATGGTAGTATCGTTCAATTCTTTGATCTCCTTTTGCAGGGTCAGGAAACTGACAGGGACTATGAGTCAATGTTAATGTTTTTTAGCCTCCTTCAACATTTTGTAGTGATTTGGGGTGCAGTAACTTAAGACAGGATTGGTTAAGACCCATGTGTTTAGCATCCAAGCTTTCTAAATCTGATATTGCTTTTCTTTTCACCATAGCACTACCTGTTGTGGTTTGTGCCAAGTGAATAGTTCCACATCAGGACCGTGATAAGTTGTTATGTACAGCCTTTGCTACACAGAAATCTATAACCATGTTATTTTTCTTTAAGTTGCATAAACATATAATTATGGGAAAGAAATAAAACTAAGTATTCCTAAGTACATTTGAATAATATTAACTTCTGAAGTGTCCCAGCAGCTGACTAATTTAATTTACTGGCCAGGATTTTACTCAGAATGCAACATCAAGAGAGTGTATGGCTGCTAAGTTGCTGGGAGACTTCAATTGGTTTGCAGGCTTGTCCCCCTACTTGTATAATCATTAATTATTTAGAAGGGTATTTTAGCCCATAACCATTTTGGCATTTTCATTTTAAAATTCCAGCACTTATTGAGATAGTAAGTTCTGTGATAATAAATCATTTAGATTTTTTCATTCATTAATTCTACCTATATTAAATAGTTATTAGATACCAAGTAGATAGTAAAGCAATGGGTAGGAGATGATTCATAAAATATGGTTCCTATCCTCACAGACATCTTTATTTTTGCTTTAGTATGCTTAAATCTTTCCTTTATAATAAGAAACTTAAAAGGAACCCTCATGCTTCATAAAATATTATTCTCTTTATTTTCTAGACAATACTTTCTTAGTCATTCTACAATTCTGTGTGCAAGATCTAAGAAAATGGCCATAATCTGCATACTTTAATAAAGCACATTCTCAATAGAATCATATAGAGTACTGTACTATCAGTGTTTAGATTTTGACAGGTATTAGTTACTATTCATCTTACAAAAGGTACACAGGGAAATATACAATTATATATGAATCATTAACAAGCTCAGGGAACATATTAGGAAAATAAGGTTGCAGATTCTTAGTATCCAATAAGGTATTATTTAGAGCTACTTAGGTGGCCAAATCAGTAATTCTTCTTGTGCCTACCACATACTATTTACACTTCTATTATAATATTTTATTCATTCTGCCTGGTATTTACAGTTCGCTTACTCTATGTCCAACACCGTGTTTTAGGCACAGTGGGGAATACAAAGGCCTAAAATACAAATCTTGACTAGGCATTTACTTGGAATGTTATCTACCCAGGTAACAGAAAGGTAATTCATGTTTACTTGTCAGGACTCACTGTGTCTGGGGCTCCTCAAAAGAACTATTTGAGATTCTCTTCAATTATATATATGCTAAGTAACAGCAGCAGACAGCACATTCACCAAGGAGGAAGGATGATACATGCAAACACTGAGGCTTAAGGAGCTTATTGGAAAATAGTTTGGAAAATTGAAGATGGGAGTAACCTGCTTATAATTGGTATAAAAATCAACTATATATCTATCAGTGTGTATTTACTAATTGCTTAGTATTAGAAAAATATTGATAGATAGAGATGTAGATAGGTAGATAGATAGAAATTGATTTATTATAAGGAATTGGCTCACATAATTATGGAGGCTGACAAGTCCCAAGATCTGTAGTCAGCAAGTTGGAGACCCAGGAGGGCTGATGGTATAGTTTTAATCCAAAGGCCAGCAGGCTTGAGATCCAAGAAGAGTCAATATTTCAGTCTGAGCCTGAAGTCAGGAAAACAAAACAAAAAAAATGAGGTCCCAGCTTGATGGCTGTCAGGCAGGAGAAATTTCCTCTTAGAGTGTCAGTATTCTGCTTATTCAGGCTTTCAACTGATTAGAAGAGGCCCACCCACACTAGGGAAGACAATCTATTAGTCTGTTGATTTAAATGTTAAGCTCATCCAAAAACACCTTCACAGAAACACCCAAAACAATGTTTGACTAAATATCTGGGTACCCTGTAGGCCATTTAAGTTGACACATAAATTTCCCATTACACCTACAAAAACAAGAGGGTAAAGGAAAAGGTATAATTAGATTTATAGATAATTGCAGGTAAAATATCTACCAAAACTTACAAAAAGATATTCATTTTATTCTCTATTTCCAAATTTTTAAAAATCCATTGCAAGTATAAACTTGGAAATTTGTTCAGCCTCCATATCAGTTCTTCATAACTGATGTAAAGAAGTAAAATGACTTGTCCAAGATCATACAGCTCATTGACTGTAAAGCCAGAACTAAAATCAAAGCCTTAAAATTTCAATATTCTTTCTAAGGATCCAATGGTACAATTCCCCCTTATCACATGTATGCATGACATGGAAGTTATAAAGTTCAAACTAAATTTCAAAATGGCATTGGTGAATACATTCCTGATACAATACTGTTATAGAAACATTTATCCCTGTACACAGTAGTGATTCTGATTCATACCTCAAAGTACTTTGTGCACAGTTATTGCTGAGTTATGTGACAATTTGGAGTTACTTCAAAACATGCTTTTGCATCCTCTCATACGGACTTTTGAACAAAGAAAATAGACCTTTAACACTGCCTGTGAAAGTAAAGAGCATGATAAGGAAGTGTTTATACTGGCATGGAGCCAGGATGAAGTATTCGTTTTCAAGTTTTGGTTCCTGAGAGAAGACATGTCTTCTAACCTAATGAGCTTAGAAAAACATTGCTCTCTTCCTTCAGCTGTAGACTTAAAATACTGTTACTACATTCCCTAGTGGAGTGTGTGTTTTTAGTCATGGGTAAGCAACAGTTTCTTATGTTTCTGGAATTGTTCAAGTTTTCAAGCAAATATTTCTATAAAGACACTCATATTTTCAGTTATTTTATAAAAATAACTACAAACGTGCATGAGGGTACAGATGACAAGATGTTTTCCCTTAATGAACCACCATCAAATTTTCCATAAGAACCCCAAAATAGATCATAATGAATTCCCTGTTACAAATTCTCCTAGGACAAAGTGGCACATTTTTAAAAGTGGGTTGCCAGGAAATGAAATCTGGCAGGGGATGGGGTCAGTGGGATCTAGAAGGAAGTGAATTTAAACACTTTGCTTTTGCTCACTTGCTTGGATTTAAAGGCTGAAGCTACTGTACTTCAGTTAGGAAGGAGCTGGGTTAGATATTTGCAAGTCCAGGCAGGAGGGCTGGGAGTGTGCAAATCTAGCAGCTGGAGTGTGTTGTGTTAGCTGCTTTCCTGTGCTAAGCTGATTTACTTGTTTAAGGTCTGACCTCATCATCCTGTCTGTATGGGTTCCCACCTACACTGTTAGCTGCAGCTTTCTGCTTCAGCTGGAAAGCTAGAAGTATTCACAGTATACCACAGACAGCGGGGGAGGGGAGAGCAAGAAAGACTGCTCTCGGCACTTATGCTTTTGTTAGTCCTACAGAAGAGGCAGAGAAACAAGAGATAACAAAGGCTGTTTCCTTTCTGTGAGAGGCTTTTGTCTTTCCTCCTGCAACGATGTCAGTGTCTGGCAAGAAAGAGTTTGATGTGAAACAGATCCTAAGACTACGCTGGAGGTGGTTTAGTCATCCTTCTCAAGGTTCGCCCAACACTGGAAACTGCCTTCAGCAGGAAGGATATGAGCATAGAGGGACCCCGGTTCAGGGCAGGTTGAAGAACCACTCTCGGGACAGAAATGGACTGAAGAAAAGCAATAGTCCTGTCCACCACAACATACTGACACCAGTGCCAGGATCGGCCCCTTCCCATCAAAGAGCCCTTCAGAATTGGCACCCACAAAACCTGATAGAACATCTTCGAGCAAATGAAGATACTCCTAAAGCAGTTCCAGAGGAGAATTTGTTCAAAGAAGCTTGTGAGAAACACTCACAAGATTTGGAGATGATGGCTGATGACAATACAGAAGATTCAACAGCAAGGTAGGAGTTTTCGAAAACATAACAACAAAGTCATAGCTTAGGTTAACTTATCCTCTAAAACTCTCATTTAATGTTTAAATAAAAGTGTTATAATAATCTCTGAATTTGTATGCAGCCAATCAGGGTCTCCAAGTAACCCCCTCCTCTAGGTCTATAAAGGAAAATAGTAATAATACATTCATTTTGATAATTAATGGGATATATGCTTTACAGTTGTGAGTTTACTTTTCCTATTCCATTCCAATTCCATTAAGAATACTGTTTCAGTTCTAAGAGATGTTTATTATAATTGCTAATTTTCTGTATATATTCTCTATGGCTTGAATGTTCAAATAGTTATGATTTTTTGTACAAGTGTGATGAATTATATAGAACTCTTTCTGACTTTGTCAGGCCAACTCTGACAAAATAAAAGCTCTGACTGCTCAGCACATCCTTATCTATTCCTTAGTACGTGGTTGCTATACTGACGCTTGATAAATGTTATCTTTATGTGAGAGTACAGAACAGTTTCCTTTGGCATTTGAGATTTCTTTCAAGTTGTGTGTTTCATAGCTAGCTTGCAATTATGAAAATATTTTGCATAAAGCAAGTAATGAAATGTTGCTTACAGCAGTGAGATCTTAAAGTAGGAAATGGAACATGTCAGATGTTTCAGAATATTAAAATTGAATAAGAAGTGATAATAAAGTATAGTTTAAGTATAGCTCATAAAATATTTGACTTTATTTTTCTGTCCACCAGAATTATTTGAGTGGAAGGAAATTATGTTCCCTCCTCTAATATTGTCTAACATAACTTAATCTAGTAGATCTTTACTTTTTTTTTTCTTGTTTCATTATCAGATTTTATTTCCCCAACATGTTGTAGACACAATTAACACAATTAATTTTGGTAATGTAATTAAAGTGTAAAAGAGCTACAGAAAAAGGTATTTTTGAAATGTCTTAAATTTTATAGCAGTTCAACATGAAGGTATGCTAACTTATTTAGAAATCTGGGTATTTGGTATACTGTGTCTCTACATAAGTTTAGAGGAGAAGGACTGGCAAATTTGCTTCTAGATATGTTTTTGCAATATATCTACCTGACAGTTCCTTGCTTCCATAATTTTAAAACATAATCAATAGAAAAAACAGCATAACAACATTATGGCAAAAGACAAAGCAACTGTGCAAAATGATACCTTTATACGAACTCAGTCTTTCTGTATGAAATGTAAATAATGAAATGATGTTTTGAAATGAATTTAAGTATAATAATAGATTGTGATACAGATGTCTTAAGAAATAAAATGTGTATGTAAGAATTTTCCTAAATATTTTTGTGATTACTCCAGAAAATACTGTATAACTTTTGGGATTGCAGGTTGTATTTAGTACAAATACTTGGATTTCAAAGTAATATATAATCTATGCTTTAGATTCAGCAGGTTTTCAAATTATTTCCCCTCACCATGGACAACAATTTTAAAAACTGCTGAATTTGGAAGTTAATATTAAGCACATTTGACTCTGTTGTAGAATAATTTAAATTATCCACTGTGACTTCCTGACAAAATTCTTTGAGGATCCCTAAACTGATTTTCCAGCATGAGAATATATTTACAATAAATTAGTTGCTAAATGAAAATGCCAGATAAAATGTCGAATATAAATTGTCACCAAGTAATATTTTTTAATATATTTTTCTTTTTATTTTATTCTTGATAGTGTTCATGTTCTAAAAAATTTTCTCTTAAATATCATATGGTTACAGTGGAAAGTTAATATTTTCTTAAAATAAATACAGGAAGTAGTTTTATAGATGTGCCAAGGATATTTTAAGCAGAAGAGAAGGGGTAAATTGAGGACCTTATTAATTGAAATATGATGGTTTATTAATCTATCATTACCCATTCTGAATTGTTTCATCTTGGGTAAAGAGAGTTTGATAAGGAACTCTTTTATGCCCCGTTTTCCTAATGCCTCTCTTTTTCAACAAAATTGAGAAGCAGGAGAAAAAAATCCTGCGAAGTTGGCAGCAACCTGTTATCCCCTCAATAGAAGTCTTGTGGTTAAAAAACAAACAAACAAACAAAAATGGCAGTCAGTGTGGAGAACACAAGATGGGCTCTAACACTTCGGGCAAAATAAAGGTCTTTAAGCCATCCTGCTTCCTACAAATATTGCAGGGGATTAATAGAGAATGGACTAAATTACTAACATGTAATATAGTTGAATAAACTACCATTACTACTAAAACAGATAGTAAAGCCAAGGTATTAAGTTATATTAATATGTTTTTGTGGAATTTAAAAACCTCAATACATTCCTATGTAATTGAAGTATAGTATGTACTTCATTTATGAGCAACTCTGTATCACGATCCCACACCGTGAGTATGCACATATCAGTATGCCTGGGCTCAATTATCATTTTCTTTTTGTCCTAGTTATCTACGAACTCTGCATCTTTGCTTCCCCATAATGACCTTGCTCAATGTCCTTTATTTTCTTTATTTCATCCCTAGAATTCCAAAAATCAGAATATTTTAAGTGTATTATGATTATGCCTTTATATTACAGAATATTTAGTTATAAGATTATATATATATGTATATATATATATATATAATATATATTTTAACTGCTCATAAAGAGATGATGCCTAAGTACCCAGGTGTATAAAGTGGTAAACTGCATTTGCCAAGACAAATGCGGTTATCTCCTCATTGCGCTTGAGAACATTAAATAAAATGCTGATGATATGTGTATGGGCCCAGAACAACATGCCCCAGTGCAAAGCTGGAGATTCACAGGGGTGTTTAGTTTTAAGGAATTAGCAGGAATGGGGATAATACCCTCATACTACCTGTTGGGGCTTTTGGTTTTTGCATAAATTACTAATTGTATGATATATGATTTTGTATATCTTTTCCAGTATTGCAGTGTTAGACAAGACTCCAAATTCCCTCCATTTGAGACCTTTTCAGTTTTCAAGTGAGCTTGCCTAGAAAAAAAAAAAAGCAGCTGGCACTATATACTTTGATATCCCGAAGAAGGGGGGATTGGATGAATAAGACCTAGAATTAATTAATAATTCATTCCACAAATATTGAGCACCATTGGGTGTCAGGCACACTTCTAGGCACTGGGGATAAAACAGGATCAAAACAGAGAACCTGTTTTCATAGAGTATACATTCTAATGGGGAGAGAGAGATAATAAAAATAAACCAAAATGTAGTACTTAAATGGTTGTAAGTACTATGAAGAAAAATAATTAGAGGGAATAGAGTGAAGAAGGGATACTCCTTCAGATAGGGAAGGCCTTTCTGATGAGGTAACATTTGAGCAGAGATCTAAATGAAGTGAAGCCATCTAAATGAAGAGACAGCCATGAGGGTGTCTGACTCAAAAATTCAAACAAATGAGAGGTTACTGCTGCTGTGCTACAGGAGAGCCCCTAACCTCCATCCATATTTTTTCTATTTACATCAATGCCACATGTCCCCACACAGTCCATTGATTAATGTTCCAAACACCCTTAACTGGTGAATTCAAAAATATGTCCAGACTTGTTGTTTACTATAGTGACTTTAAGATCACATGCATATTCCATGGTCACAGAGGAGACTTTCCAGCCATCCTGTTAACCATGGTGTCATTTTGTCCTCTGAGGTTCTGGCTATGCAGCCAGCAGACCATAAGCCTCATGTACAGTGGCCCCTGTGTCCTTTGTGAAAATGGACACCTGATGGTGTATTTGCTTTCTTAACAAAACAATTCAGATAAGGCCAAATGTATTGTGCGTCTTCATCCTCAACACAGATCCATCTGTGATATGGAATATGCTTGGGAAATATTTATGCATAAGAGAAATCTTAAATAATGAAGTTTATTGTAATATCTTTTCTCATAAAGTAGGAAGTAAGGTACCTGGTTATTTACAGGGAGCACTTTCCAGGAAGACAGAACAGCAATTTCAAGAGCCCTGAGATGGGAGTGTGCTTGATATGTTTAAACACAAGGAGACTAGTGCAGCTGGAGTAGGGTTTTTAAAGGGGAGAGTGGTAGCAGATGATTTTGGAAAGTGGTAGCAGATGATTTTGGAAAAGTAACAGTAATAATACAACATTAAAAATAATAAGTATCTTTTGTAAACCTTTACCATGTTCCAGGCACTAAATATTTTACATATATTTTCGCATGTTCCCAAGGAAAATTTTTGAATGTAAAGGTAACATTCACATCTTTCTCTGGGTATTATTTTGTTGGATATCTGTTGTGGTTTTTGCTTATCTTCTTACAAGGCAAAAATAATGTGGCCTTCTAAAGTTCAGAACTAGGCCTGTGTTACTTAATTTCACACTGCATTATTCAGTAGAAACTGTTACTTCAAAGGAAAGAATAAGGAGCTAACTACAGGTTTATTGTTGTTTATAGAAAATTTAAGGTTAAATCCTTTTGTCGATGGGTTAAAATGTACCATATAAAACTACATAAGTTATTCAATTGCTTTACTAAATTTAGAATATTTAACACATAATTTAAACTTAGTGCAATGATTCCTAACATTCCTAATTCCTAATGAACTTATGTTGGTTGATTTTAAATCCTTGCTACTCACAGCCTCTTTCCTGAGAGTGAGGTACCATGGTCCTCACGACTCATTCTTAACATTGTGGTATTGCATATATATTTAAGCTAACATTAATTAAAATATATTTAATATTTGATAAAATTGGGACTCCTTTCCATCTAGGCATCTGGCAATATGTTAGGGTCATGTTTCTTTAAGTATTATGATTAAGCACCTATAGTTATTTCTGGTATTTGAAAGACAAGAATCATTTTTCTTCTGCATTTGGAAATATAAATAAAGAACTTAAAGTATGTGGTACTACTTAATATGTGACTTCAGGAGCAGCATATTAATTGCATTGACCTGTTACACATTGCTTAAATATTCAATCACTTAGTACATTAAAATTTATTTTTTAAACTTGTATATCTCCTTTCTGATTTTTGTAAGACATCTGCCCCTTAATACTAATCTTTTTGATTTCTTTCCTATGACCTTGTAAGTAAAAATAGTTTCAATGCTATATATATACACACATGCACATACATACACACATATGTATACATGTATATGTGTGTATGTGTATATGTATATCAGTGTGAAATTCTTATATTTGAAGGAGATGAAAAACTAAAATTGAGGTGGAGGACTGGGGAACACTGGATCCTTAATAAAGAAACATAAGTCAGTATTCTGCAAGATGAATCTGGAATATCTTGTGCCATAAAGTAGAAAGTCCTCAAAAAAGTAATCATGGGGGTATGTCAAAGGGACACAGAAGCCAACTGAAAAAGCTCCTAATGGCCAAAGCTGGAACAATATTAGCAAACAAACAAAAAAAAGTATTATAAACCTAAGTAAAAAATAAAAATTTAAGTCTGTATTGATATAAATCAATGTTTAAATAAATAAGACAGAAAAAACAAATCTCTGGTGCAGAAGAATTCCAAATAATTTATGTACATACTCTGTCCTCAAGGAGGTGGAGCTGAACACTGTACCTTAAGTGTGGGCTGCACATAGTGACTTCTTTTCGGAGAGTGAGTATAGCATGGAAGCGTGGTGGGGGAAGAGTACATTTACAGTGGAGAAACATGAAGAATACTCTCAGCCAGGTAATCAAGGTTAACATCAAAACTGCTCAGCAGTGTTGACAGTATATATACTTGGTATGGTGTGATGAGAATGGCACTTTACTTCTGTCTTCTACCTCCATAAAACCCATCGTCCCCATCCCAATCTAATCATGAGAAAAACATCAGACAAATCCAAATAAGAGGACATTTTTCAAAATGCTTGGTGTTTAATCTTCAAGCTGTAAATGTCATCAAAAACAATGAAAATCTGAGAAACTGTCACAACCAAGAAGTGCCTAAGAATACATGATGAATAAATGTGATATGGAAAAGAAAAAGGACTTTAGGTAAAAACTGAGGACATCTGAATAAAGAATGGACTTTAATTAATAATGATGTACCAAAACTGGTCAATTAATGGTAACAAATGTGCCAGACTAGTGTAAGATATTGATAATAGGGAAAATTGGATGTGGGGTTTATAGGAACTCCCTATACTATCATTACACTATCACAATTTTTCTTTAAAAATGTACAATATTTTAGCAAAGACTATCTTAGTAAATAGATTTAGTAAATCAATGCTGGAAGACCACCCAATTTTAAGAATTGAGTACATGTTGTTATTTGTTAGTTTTGTTTATTTTTGTTCTTTGGTAGCTGAATAGAAGGATACCAAATCAAAATCAGTGGGCTGAAAAAAAAATTAGTGGGCTGTTATCTCCTCCATGCAAAAATCTTATACATTAGCAACAAGATTTTATCCTAAGGGCAATCTTAGGGAAATCAGTTAAAGTTCTGTTAACAACTAAACATTACATGCAATTTCAATTCTTATCCCCATGATATTGATTCTATCATTTGGCTTGGACCAACTTTTAAGGGCATAGCAATTAATAAAGTCATAGTTGGGTATAAATAAACTCATTTTTATTTAATCACTCCAGAACACCATGGTTACTAATGAAGTGGTATATATTTATTGGAGCTTTCAAATGAAAATATGGCCTGCCACATTTTTTCTATTTCTTCATATTACTGTCTGTGGTTTATCTCTTAGGAGGAAACAATGGCACATATAAAACAAGCTTTTTTATATAAAAATCTGTATTACTCCATGCTAAAATGAAAAATACAGCCATTGAGTATATTTTATTCATGGTGATTCCATTCCATTAAGATTACAATTTCACTAAAGAGAATGGACAATATGTATCCCAGTGGTTGAGAAATAAGATTTTGTAAATAGACTTAAAAATAACTATCTAAGAGAATGTAACTAAAAGTGAGAAAATCAAAATCAAATAGTTTTCATTATCTGATGCTTTAGGATGGAAAAAGTATTACTGAAATTTTATTCAACATATGTTTTTACTCTGAAAACATAGTAAAATAATTATTTCCCAAATCAATATATAGATATAATACTTACATATCACTAGCATTTGCACTGGAGGAGAGCAATACTAGCAATTATGTTTATTGAAACTATCAGAAGTGAATGCTTTTTTACTCCTGGTTAACTTTTCTTAACCTGTTACTGTTAGTCGAAGTGGCTTGTCCTTTTCATGCTTTCAAATGCTATTGTACAGAATGTAAACTTGTTGCCCTTCTTACACACTGTGTATTGCTATTGCTTCTTCAGGAGCCATACTATACACCTTACAAGTGTTTTTGGCAGGTCTTTAACATGTGATGGGTTCTTGGTTATTTCACTTTCAGCTCACTCAATAGAAGCTAACTGTTAAGTCTTTTGTCCACATTTTCCCTGTATAACTAGATTGCTTCAACACAGTGGCATTTAGATGTCCTTTTCTGGCTAATGTTGATTGCATTGTCTATAACAATACTAATAAACAATTGCATGTGTAACAGACTGTCACATAACACTTTAGGCAACTCTTTAATTTAGTCTGAATTCTGTTGTAACATTCAACAAGCCAATTGCTTAAATAAGATGTTGATATTCATTTGTTTCTGCCATTCAACAAGTGTTTATTGAATTCCAATTGTATGCATTATGTTTTCTTAGGCACTTTAAAGATGAAAGATAAATAATAGATGTTGATTCCCACTTGAGACTTAAAATACTGTTGGGGAGCTAAAGTGCATCCACTTGGAAGGTTTATGGCAATAAAAAAAAGAGTGTATTGCAAAAACAGTTTAAGTTGCTTGGTCATTGAAACTGCTAGGCATTCAAAGACAAGAAATAATTCTTCTGACCAGAGCAATCTTAGAATGTTTCATGGAGGAGCATGATTTGAGATCAATTTTAAGGATGGATAGCGTTTTGATACAGATATGGGGAAGAATGAATTCTAGGTAGGAGGACAAACACAGTACCTTGAAAAAGGCACTGAAACATAGAAATTTAAGGTGTGCTCAAATGACAGATTTCAGTTTGGCTGAAGTGAATGATATACATTGGAGAATAGTACAAAGTTAAGCAAAAAAGGAAGGTCAGGCATAGATCATGGAAGATCTTAAAAGACAGATAAGGACTATCTGGACTTTATCTTAGAGGTCTGGGTTTTTTAACGTCCATGAAGTTATTCAAATATTTTGTGTCTACGGGCTTCCCTGGTGGCGCAGTGGTTGAGAGTCCGCCTGCCGATGCAGGGGACATGGGTTCATGCCCCGGTCTGGGAAGATCCCACATGCCGCGGAGCGGCTGGGCCCGTGAGCCATGGCCGCTGAGCCTGCGCGTCCGGAGCCTGTGCTCCACAACGGAAGAGGCCACAACAGTGAGAGGCCCGCGTACCGAAAAAAAGAAAAATATTTTGTGTCTGTGAGTAATTTTAGGGAGAAGTTCCACTTGCTTTCCTCAGATTCTCCAACATTCCATTACACAGGAAAAACAAAGTAATGAATGGTAGCAAAGAAAGCATGTTAATATATATAATGCTTTAAGGGAAAAAAATGTGGTGAGAAAAAATAGAAAATATAGGACTTGACATGTGGAATATCCATTTAGGATGTTTAGATTTTAAAAAGTATGATGCTTTTTTTTTTTTCAAGGTCTAGTTGAATGGTATTCCAGGACTCTGAGCAGTTCACTAAACATTTGAATAAGTGATTTTTAATTTTCAAAAATATCTTTTTAGCTTTAGTTTTATTGTGGCAAGAATACTTAAATTGAGTTCTATCCTCTCAACAAAATTTTAAGTACACAATAGAGTATAGACACAAAGTTGTAGAGCATATCTCTAGAACCTATTCAAGTTGTATAATTGAAACTCCATCCATTCAACAACAACTCTCCATTTCCCACTCCCCCCCAGTCACTGGAAACCACCATTCTACTCTCTGTTTTTATGAGTTGGATTATTTTATGTACTTTATATAAATGAAATAATACAGCTTTTGTCCTTCTGTGACTGGCTTATTTCACTTAGCATGATGCCCTCCAGGTTCACCGATGTTGTCGTATAAGGCAGGATTTCTCTAAGGCGAATAATACTCTATTGTATGTATATACCACATTGTCTTTATGCATCCATCTGTTAATGGAAACTTAGGCTGTTTCCATGTCTTGGATACTGTGACTAATGATGCAATGAACATGGCAGTGAAAATATCTCCTCAAGAAACTGATTTCAATTTTTTTAATGATATATATCAAGAAGTGTGATTGCTGAATCCTGTGGTAGTTCTATTTTTAAGTTTTTGGGGATGTTCCAAACTGATTTCCTTCGCAGCTGCACCATTTTACATTCCCATCAACATATAACAAAGGTTCTGATTTCTCCACATCCTCGCCAACACTTGTTATCATTTGTTTTTTTGTTGTTGTTGTGTTTATAATAGTATTTTTAACAGATTTGAGATGATATCTCACTGTGGGTTTGATTTGTATTTCCCTGATGATTAGTGATGTTGAGCACATTTTTATATACCTGTTGGCCATTTGTATGTCTTCTTTGAAGAAGTGTCTATTTCTTTGCCCATTTTTAAATCAGATTATTTGTTTCTTTGCTATTGACTTGTGTGAGTCCCTTACATATTTTAGATATTAACCCTTATCAGATGGATGGTTTATAAATATTTTCTTCCATTCCATAGGTTGCCTTTTGAGTATTGATTGTTTCCTTTGTTATTTTCCTTTTGAGTATTGATTGTTTCCTTTGCTATTTTATGTACTTTTAGTTTGATGTATTCCCACTAGTCTATTTTCATTTTTGTTGCTTGTGCTTTGGTATTATATCCAAGAAATTATTGCCAAGACCAATGTCTTGAAGCTTTTTCCCCATGTTTTCTGCTAGGAGTTTTATGGTTTCAGGTTTTCATTAAAATCTTTAATCCATTGTGAGTTGATTTTTGTATATGCCATAAGGTTCAATTTCATTATTCCTAAGTGTTTTATTCTTCTTGACACTTTTGTAAATGGAATAGTTTTCTTAATTTCCTTTTTAGGTAGGTCGTTGTTGGTGTAGAAACAGAAAGGATTTTAAATGTTTATTTTGTATCCTGCAACTTTACTGAATTTGTTGATTAGTTCTACCAGCTTTTTTGAGGAGTCTTTAGGGTTATCTACATATAAGAGCATGTTGTCTGCAAACACAGATAATTTTTCTTCTTCCCTTCTGATTGGGATAACTTTTATTTATCTTCTTAAATGCTCTGGCTAGGACTTCCAGTATTATGTTGGTTGTAATGGAGTGTGGGAGGCAGATAATTTTCAGAGATGCTAGTTTAATGAGCTATACCTGGGGCAATTCTCTTTCTTGTTAGTGCAAATAGGATCTTGGACTTCACTGTGCCCAAAAATAATCTGGGGAGCTTGTTAAAAATGTAGTTACTCAGTATCCACTACCAGAGAATTTAACTTATTAGTTTTGAGGTGAGATTTAGGAATCTGAATTTTTAACAAACTTCTGAACCAAACTTTAAAAAACACTTTGTCAGCTCCTGCAAGCATAATTTGTCAGGATTCCTACAGGATCCTAATACTTGATATATTTGTAAACATGCAATAAATAAAACAGCAAGGTTTCATATAAAGTATAATAGGTTATAAAGCATAATAATTGATTGTACTTTATATACAGAATAGTAAATACACTTGAATCTATGATTTACATTAAGTTCTCAAATATTGACCAAGAAAATGCTTTAAAAATAGTCAGCAGCATTAATTTAGCCTTTCATTCTTCCATGTGTAATGAACTTTATTAAGTTCTGTGAAAGGATGACAAAGGAATAAAAACATATATCTTACCCTTATGGAGTTTCCAGTTGGAATGGAAAAGCACACCCTCGCAATAAAAGTTTTAAAAGCAGTTACAAGGTAGCAACTCAGTTCAGATCTCCTAGTGTTTAATATAGAAGCTACCCAGGATAATTAAGATGGAAGTAGGGTTAATGACTCAAGACGTGTTGAAATGCAAACATAGAAAGTTTAATCCAAGAATAGCAACAAATTTCAACCACATGGAAAATGTTCATTTTTTTAATTTTTCAACTCAGAAACAAAATAACCAATGACACTTTACCAACATTGTGGTCCGTCAACTCTCAGGTGAGGTATTTTGAAGGTTGGACAACGATTACTAATATAATGCTATATATACTATAGATACTTATTTTTTATTTATTTATTTTTTTGCGGCATGTGGGCCTCTCACTGTTGTGGCCTCTCCCGTTGCGGAGCACAGGCTCCGGACGCGCAGGCTCAGCGGCCAAGGCTCACATGCCCAGCCGCTCCGCGGCATGTGGGATCTTCCCAGACTGGGACACGAACCCGTGTCCCCTGCATTGGCAGGCGGACTCTCAACCACTGTGCCACCAGGGAAGCCCTGGCTGATCTAAATAACTTGTCTTGCTTAAGGATAAAGCAAGTTTGATAGCAATTAGTGTACATCTTACTAATGTATCAAGATTGAGATGATTTTTATTTCTATATTAAAGAAATAAAAGTACATACATTTGAACTTGCCACATGTGATCAAAGCAAGTATATATGCTATAATTATTTTCATAACTACTATATATATGAAGAAAAAGGAAATTTATGCTCTGAATTTTTTATCCCGTTTCATTTGACTGAAGTTTATAAAAATTGCACATTTACAAATATCTTAGGATTTTGGTTAGAAAGGACTTTTAAAGAAATAGACAGGTGTGAGAAAAGGTTAAAACATAGAATAACTATAGCTAATTAGTGGCAAAACTGTAACTATAAGCCAAATTTCCTAAATCCTGGACTTTAACCGTGCTCTTCTCTTAATAGCATATTCAGCTACTTCCTTTAGATAAATTTATGGGTGTGCAATCATCATTATAGCTGATGTCTAAAAGTGCCTATGTTAGCCTGTTTACAGAATTTCTTACAAATAACTACATGCAATAATTTTTACACTTCACATCAGATAACTGCCACATCAAAGACATAAACTAGGACATTTTACATATCTTTTTTACCATAAAAAATAGTTAAATCATCTTATTCATTCTACTGTTTGCAGAAAATATCTAAAATATTCAGTCATTTTGAGAATAGATGTTTTGCTTTGTAAATTGTCTGTCACCACACAGGGGCTTCTCCATACACTCAGGAGTTCAAGAACAACACAATGACTATCTCTGGTCAAGGAATCATCTACTCTTTTGGCTTCTGCCCATAAGTAGTATGGGTAATCAAGAACTGAATGAGATCATATTTATGCTGTTATTCTTAAGTAGATCAATGTTGCAACTTTATTCAAAGATGAGGAGATAATTCAAATAACACTGACAGTTTCTCTGTAAGCTAACCAACAAATATACTAAAACAATTAGGCCTTATTTGCTTATTTTCCTCTCAGCAATATAAAACTGGTGATAAATATATCTATGTAAAACATTTAGGATAACCTTTAAAGTTATCCTGCAACTTTTTCTTCTTCAAGCCCAAAAAGTCTTAAAATCCCCTTTCTTCCCTCTAGATAATTTAGTTAGTCTTCTGTTGACAGCTATACATCTAGTAAGGGTCTGACTATCACAGAATTTTTTTTTACTTTTGTGTTGAAAGAGGCTTGTAAAAATAAATGGATAAAAATTGCTGGTGGTACTCAAAGTTCTTTGCCATTAAAATGGGAAGAAAGGGGGCTTCCCTGGTGGTGCAGTGGTTGACAGTCCGCCTGCCAATGCAGGGGACACAGGTTCGTGCCCCGGTCCGGGAAGATCCCACATGCCGTGGAGCAGCTGGACCTGTGAGCCATGGCCACTGAGTCTGCGCGTCCAGAGCCTGTGCTCTGCAACGGGAGAGGCCACAACAGTGAGAGGCCCGTGTACCGCAAAAAAAAAAAAAAAAGGGAAGAAAATACTGGCAAAAACATGAAAATTCATGAAACATCTGTTATTGCTTCCAGTCAAGTTTAAATAATAGTTATTTCCCCTTGCATAAAATTATTTCCTTTTATCCTTCCAGCATAGCATAGATTTTTACAGGTGCATGAGAATTCTAGTCATTGTTTAGCTAAAATATCAATCTGCCAAAAAGTGTGGAAAAGGCTTATATGTGGGGGATATATTTGGCAAAATTAATAAGTAGTGTTTCATTGTCTTTCATTTTGAATGAATAAACTGATAGTCTTTCTAAGGTTCTATTAAAGTAAAACAGTAGAGGATATCTGATTAAGTCATTCTTAAATAGCTTGGTCATCACATACTGTTAAAATATAATTTAAAGTTATTTGCAAAAGTTAGAATTTGAACATGTATATGTATTTTTTTTTAAATTTTACACTAAATCACATATATTAATTTATAGGTAAATAGAAACAGAATTTCTTTTGTTTGTTGAATGATGATTGCTTAATTCTGAAAATGTACCTAAGAAGCACTTATAAGCTAATGGACTATTAAACATTTTTAATGATTAAACCATTTGCATCTTTAGTATTGTTAAGGTTTTTCTTATTTTTTACTGATGTATGCAGTACCATTAGTGAAGTACACTGAAGGCTTTAAATCACAGGATACATGAAATGGTTTATTAATAGTAGTGAGAATGGTATACACTGTGACATCAGAGCATACTCTATTTATTGAATTCAAGCCTGTTATTTAATTTTTTGATTTGTAAATTATATTTATGTTGAGAAACATCTTAATCACTCATCTATGCTACCACTGTTACAGTGTTATTTCCCAGAAGGCTTGCTTTGACCTTTGTGTGCAATCAAAATAAATAAAACTCATTATATCTAGTACAATAATATCTCTTCTCCTCCCTACCTCCATCACCCTAGAAAGAAGAATGGCTCTTGAATTTATAATAAGTGTTCAGATCACTAAGAGAGCCATTAAGGTCAAGGTCATACCTACACTGCTGAAAAATAACCAAGTGAATATGTGTGTAAAAGAATAAACTAAAGATTTCAAGACATTTTCCCAGCTTTTTTGCTTTAGTTGATATGTTGGAACCAAGAGATCATTGACTTGGTACAAGTTGTCCTTCAAAAACACATCTCTTTGAGTACATCAAGAAGATGTAATAAAAGATAAGATAATTTTTGTTTATAATATTAATTTGAATTCTAAATAATATGTTCTCCAATGATTTTATTTTTTTATATTTTACATAGTTTTCTAGATTTTCAACTTTAAATGGAAATTCTGGAATGACTCTGTGACTTTCATCTCAGAGGTCCCAAAATAGTATCCAGCCTACACACACACACACACACACACACACACACACACATACAATCTCTCTCTCTCTCTCTCTCTCTTTTCTCTCTCTTTCTCATACACACACATACACACACACACACACACACACACTTCCTAGAAAAGGTCAAGCTTTCAAAAACCATGCCCTCTTCTCAAGGTACAATTAAATAAATATGATTTGTTTTACTCATGAAATGCTTAAATAAATCTTAACTAGCTTAAATATCATACATGACCTTCAGATTTTACTCAAGTATTTTTAAAAAATTGTTCAATATCTATTTAATTATTTTTGTCAATAGCTATAAGTTCATTCTTCTCATTTAATGGAAACTAAGAGCACATGGCCAGAAAAGGGGGGACATGGGGAACTTTTATAATTATTTGGTTTTTAAAATTAATTCAGGTATTCTAAGAAGGGATTACAGAATGCTACAGAATTCAACATGAATTAGGCGATTCTAATTTGAGCCTCAAACATGTTCTGGCTGATTATGTCAGGGTTGTATCAGGAACCAACCATGCCAAAATATCATGCCTACATAACTGGGTATGAACCATGAGTATTATTGATACTTATTTCTGGAAACTACTATATCTCACTAAAGTTTGCTAGGTATGGTAATTTAATTAGCAGAGCAAAAACATAAGTTAAAGTGACAGAATTGCCATTGAAAAAAAGTGGCAATTAAACTTTTAGAGGACTATTACTATAGTTAGAACATCTAGCTAAAAGATAAAATGATTTTTAGAAAATTCTACTTAGTAAATTCTACTCATACTGATCACCTTGGGAATTAATAATCTGAACTCATTTTATTTTATTTATTTAGATGTTTATTTTGTGGACACTTTCCAGAGTCTCAGGGTGAAATAGAAGGGAAAGCCTTAAATTCTGCCACAGTATATCACTCATGTGGTTTTGAGTATGAGCTTCACCTAGCTCTACATCCTTCATCCCCATTCGTTTGTCTTTCTCTTCTTAAATTACAAGGAGTTATGTGAGAAAACTTGGAAAGAAGAGAGATAACACTACGGATCCCAAAGCTGCACCTAATCTTGTATTTGAGCTGCTTCTCTTGCTGGACATTGTTGCCCAAACCTTTGACTTTCTCAGGTTTCATTAAAGAGCATAGACTCTTTAAGTACTAAAATAAAACAAATCACATGAGATGTTCATTTTACTTCCCTATTTTATAAATAATTATGGCTAAAATATGCATTAACATTTGAGAAGAGAGTACTGCACAGTAGATACAAGAAGTTGCCATTTTAATGAGATTAGATAATTCAAAAAGGACCAAGAATATGTAGGTTATAATCTGCATATCATATATGCAGTATAATATACAGTGTATATATATATATATATATATATATATATATATATGTTCATATATTCTTAGAAGTGTTAAAACTTTGAGTCATTTTTGGTTTAGACTGTTTTCATGCTGGTTTCTCTGGAATCTTCTATTGAGGACTTATCATTATCCAGTATCTGCTGCATTTAATAGAAAGTAATAAAGAGGACATAAAACTATTTTTTCTCAATTAAAACTTTTTGTCATCATTTTTATTTAAATATAAATTTCTCCCCAGTATTTCCAGTTCCCTTTATGTCTCCTGCCTGTCTGGAAAGTAGCTTGATTCCTTCTGCTAAAACATCATATTCATGGCAATTTATGTTTTGCTTGAAGTGTCTGATTTTTACACTCAATGATTTTTTTTTCTGGGATTCAGCAGTACTAAATGCTCTGTGTTTATGATTTTTTTTCATAATTTGCCATTTCTCTACAAAACATCCAAAATAATATGCGATTATAAAAATATACCTAGTTGATTTTCAAAGTGAACTGTGACTGAAAAGCACCAATATAAATTTGAAAATATTAGTTTCTTTAATCAATATCTATGAATTTTAAGCAGGCATCATTGAAAGGTCAGACCTGAGCTTGTACATAATAATACTCTCTCGCTGCTGTGCCAAATGCAAACGAGTTTTCCTCCTGTCTCTTGATATTCTCTATGCTGCTAGTTGCAAACATAGAGAATAATTGTTAATTGTTATGGACAGCAGACAAAGTGTGACTTTGTATTTATTGTTTGTTCTCCTTAGAAGAATCATTATTTTCATAGTCTACCACAGTTTGTATTTGATTTGCTCAAAATATCAGGCATCACTTATTTTGTAAAACCAATGGAAATGAAAAAGCACGCTAACAAAATGGCTAATACGGTGAAGAAAAAGTTAATTGTTATGAGCAATGGAATTTATCTTCAACTCATGTTAACAAACCTACAATGCTCATTGTTTTATGCAAAAAAAAATGTATGGCTCCATAACCAACCCAAGTGTGCTTGTGTCCAGGGACATTTTCCTTCCACATCCTATATAGAAAAGCATGATCAGATTCACCCTGGAGTTAAAGTATCAAAATTCAAAGGCTAGTTCTGCAACTTTTTTGTGTTATGACCTCAAGTGAATTATTTAACCTCTCAGTTTCTCTTTGTGTTTAAAATGAGGAAAGTATATGCACCTATTTCATATGGTTGTATGGAAGATTAATTGAGGCAATAAATATAAAGTCATTAAACAATGTCTTACATGTAAGTATTCAATTAATGTTAACATTATCATTTTACATTTTGAACAATTTTCATCATGCCTCATTCATCTTATGTGATAATGCTAATTGTTAAGCATACTATAGTTTCTTATAGGTGATATAAACTGCCTCCTAATTATTTAGCCATTGCTTAATCATTCACTTAATTATTTTATAATAGGTATAAAAAGTCATTGCTATTTTACCAATTCTTTCATTTAATTTCTCATTTGAGGAGATTTCCACATATAATCTAGTCAATTACCAACAACCTTCTCGCATTCACTAAAGTGGATATCTGGAATGGTAATGTTTAGCAGGTAACATTATCTAGTAATCCAAGCAGTGGATGGAATTAAAAAAATTTAAAGATCCACTTTAATGCATCATTGTATTATTTGGATTGTGGTAAAATCAAACTAAAAATATAACATATAAGATAATAAAAACTTTTATGTCTGTTGATATTCTAGAAACGCATTGTGGGACATGAAAGCAATGAATGTTTTACAAGGGTAGGCAAACTCTCTGTAAAGAAACAGGGTAAATATTTTGGATTTTGCAGGCCATCCAGTCTCTGTTGCTACCACTTAACTCTGACTTTAGCTCAAAAGCAGCCTTAGAAAATATGTTAATGAATG
Organism: Leucopleurus acutus; assembly: GCF_964270905.1. Taxonomy (NCBI): domain Eukaryota; kingdom Metazoa; phylum Chordata; class Mammalia; order Artiodactyla; family Delphinidae; genus Leucopleurus; species Leucopleurus acutus. The sequence goes on from NC_139148.1 coordinate 75,767,926, forward strand.
AGTGCAACAGTGTTCCAATAAGAACATATTTATGAACATTGAATTTGGAATTGTATACAATTTTCTTGCATCCTTTTGATTCTGTTAACCAGTAAGAAAATGTAAAATCCATTTTTAGCTCACAGACCATACAAAACAGATGGCTGGTTGGATTTGGTACCATGGGCTATAGTTTGTCAACCCTTGTTCAAGAAGCACTTTGTGAGACATGAAGGGAATGTTGTCCACAACAGATAACCATGAAAATTCTGTCATGTTGACAGCCTTAGCAGAGATACTTTAAGCCTTGGACCTTCCCACTAACTGAGTCTTGCTCTTTTTTCAGAAGTGTTTTGATTTGACACTCTATTTAGATTCAGTTTTGTATGTCAAGATGCTCTCACTACTATTAAACAAGCTAAAATGATCCAGACTGCACGTTTGTTACACTGATACAAAATGGTAAATGAAACTCAAGAAGGTGTATTTACTGTAAATTCCTCTCATGTCTGGAAAACAAAAGTCACATAAAAATAAAACTTCTCTTTACACTACTACTTCATTCATATGTCAATAGACATTTAGAATGCATAATGTATCCAAGTACCTTGACACAGAAAATGAGGTATAAAACAACTGCTTTCCAGTTGCTTACATTCTAGTAGAGAACATAAATATGTATACCAATAACTGTAATGTAAGATGAAATGTAATATGTGCTATAATAGTAGCATATCCAATAAGCCATAGGTAACATTAGTATTTTGTGAAGTAAATAAGAAAAAAAATTCCTTACAAAACTGTACCCTTAGTATTAAAAAACAACAACAACAGCTATATCTTTAGTCCCGGTATGTTAACTACTGATGCATTGTGTGTGGTGTGTGTGTGTGACATATTTATCCCTTTGGACAATAATTAGGTGACTAGTAGTTTCATAAAAAGCAGGTTATTTCTCTACATTAGGAAAATGTTCATGTTAAGGTAAAGCCAGATACCTAAATGGAGTGTTGTTGACCAGATTTTGCTTTTAAGAGCCCAGTGACGATAATCTTTCAGTCTTGCTTCTGGACTCCTAATGGCAGTCCCATAAGTAGGCACTGTGTAATTTGAGGAGTACTAGAAAATACCTTAAGCTTGAAATATTCTGCCCTTATCCATCTTGCTAATTTCCACATTCTGGGGGAGATTACTTCCTCTTTTTCAAGGCAGTCATTGTAAATAGTCCTGGCTTTTCTGCTACTGGTTTTATAAGGATCATATTTATTGGCAGGTCTCTGATCCTGTTTTCCATATGTTGTTAGGTTAATTTTATCATAATCCAAATAAGTCAATCATGTATCAAAATGAATGCTTAAATTTATCATATTCCATCCACAGCTTAAATTACTAGAACATGTTACTTGTAAACAATATCATTCCAGAAATCCATTTTAGCAAATAAGAGAATATTTTAATTTAATTTAAACCTGAGATAGGGATGTATTTGGAAATACAATCGAAAAGACATAAAAGAAACTTAATCAAGAAGAACAAATTCTAGAAATGACCACTACATTTTGAAAATTAGAAGCCTGTATTAGGAAACACTTAACATGGTGCTGGTATTGAAATGCGGATATTGTGCCTAGGTAACTTGACAAAGTTATTTACCTATAATGCACTGACAACCAAATTACAGAGACATGAATATGCATTTTTGTATGATTTTTCTAACAGAATTTTTTATAAACACACCATCAGAGTAAGATCAACTGGGCTTTTACTCAAGATCCATGTAAATCTTATGTAATACTACTGTTAATGCAGTGGTCACTTGTTTAAAAGAAAGCCTTTATTTACATTTAAAAATGTACAGGAAACAGCAAAAAGAAAAACAATCAACAAAATGAAAAATCAACCTATGGAAAATGGCAGAAGAGTAAGACGTGGAGATCACCTTCCTCCCCACTGATACATCAGAATTACATCAACACGTGGAACAACTCCTACAGAACACCTACTGAACACTGGCAGAACACCTCAGACCTTGCAAAAGGCAAGAAACTCCCCCACGTACCTGGGTAGGGCAAAAGAAAAAACAGAGACAAAAGAATAGGGACAGGATCTGCACCAGTGGGAGGGAGCTGTGAAGGAGGAAAGGTTTCCACACACTAGGAAGCCCCTTTGCATGCTGAGACTGTGGGTGGCGGAGGCGTGGAAGCGTTGGAGCTGCGGAGGACAGCACAGCCACAGGGGTGCAGAGGGCAAAGTGGAGAGATTCCCGCACAGAGGATCGGTGCCAACCAGCACTCACCAGCCCGAGAGGCTTCTCTGCTCACCCACCAGGACAGGCAGGGGCTGGGAGCTGAGGCTCGGGCTTCTGAGCTTAGATCCCAGGGAGAGGACTTGGGTTGGCGGTGTGAACACAGCCTGAAGGGGTTAGTGTGCCACGGCTAGCCAGGATGGAGTCCAGGAAAAGCCTGGAGCTGCCGAAGAGAAAAGAGACTTCTTCTTCCCTCTTTGTTTCCTGGTGCGTGAGGAGAGGGGATTAAGAGCACTGCTTAAATGACCTCCAGAGACAGGCGCGAGCCCCAGAGATGGGCATGAGATGCTAAGGCTGCTGCTGCTGCCACCAAGAAGCCTGTGTGCAAGCACAGGTCACTATCCACACCTCCGCTCCCGGGAGCCTGTGCAGCCTGTCACTGCCAGGGTCCTGTGATCCAGGGACAACTTCCCCGGGAGAACACACAGTGCGCCTCAGGCTGGTGCAACGTCATGCCGGCCTCTGCCACCGCAGGCTTGCCTCAAATCCGTACCCATCCCTCTCCCTGTCCTGAGTGACCCAGAGCCCCCGATTCAGCCACTCCTTTAACCCTGTCCTCTCTGAGCAAAGAACAGACGCCCTCAGGCGACCTACAGGCGGAGGCGGCGTCAAATCCAAAGCTGAACTCCAGGAGCTGTGCGAACAAAGAAGAGAAAGGGAAATTTCTCCCAGAAGCCTCAAGAGAAAAGGATTAAATCTCCATAATCAACTTGATGTACCCTGCATCTGTGGAATACCTGAATAGACAATGAATTGTCCCAAATTGAGGAGGTGGACTTTGAGAGCAAAGATATATATTTTCTTTCCCCTTTTTCTCTTTTTGTGTGTATGTGTAGGCTTCTGTGTGTGATTTTGTCTGTACAGCTTTGCTTTTACTATTTGTCCTAGGGTTCTGTCTGTCTGTCTTTTGTATTTGTTTTTTATTACTTAAAACATTTTTTTCTTAATACTTATTTTTATTTTAATAACATTATTTTATTTTACTTTATTTTATTATATTTTATTTTATCTTCTTTCTTTCTTTCTAATTTTTCTCCCTTTTATTCTGAGCCGTGTGGATGAAAGGCTCTTGGTTCTCCAGCCAGGTGTAAGGGCTGTGCCTCTGAGGTGGAGAGCCAAGTTCAGTCATCAGGGCTGTGTCTCCATGTAATATAAAATGGTGAAAGTCTCCCAGAGATCTCCATTTCAATGCCAAGACCAAGCTTCACCCAACGACCAGCAAGCTACAGTGCAAGACACCCTATGCCAAACAACTAGCAAGACAGGAGCACGACACCATCCATTAGCAGACAGGGTGCATAAAATCATAATAAGGCCACAGACACCCCAAAACACACCACCAGACTTGGACCTGCCCACCAGAAAAACAAGATCCAGCCTTATCCAACAGAACACAGGCACTAGTCCCCTCCACCAGGAAGCCTACACAACCTAATGAACCAACCTCAGCCACTGGGGGAAGACACCAAAAACAACGGGCACTATGAACCTGCAGCCTGCGAAAGGAGATCACAAACATAGTAAGTTAAGCGAAATGAGAAGACAGAAAAACACACAGCAGATGAAGGAGCAAGACAAAATCAATGAGACTTAACAAATGAAGAGAAAATAGGCAGTCTACCTGAAGAAGAATTCAGAATAATGACAGTAAAGATGATCCAAAATCTTGGAAATAGAATAGAGACAATACAAGAAACGTTTAACAAAGAACTAAAAGAACTAAAGAGCAAACAAACTGTGATGAACAACACAATAAATGAAATAAAAAAATTCTCTAGAAGGGATCAATAGCAGAATAACTGAGGGAGAAGAATGGATAAGTGACCTGGAAGATAAAATAGTGGAAATAATGACTGTAGAGCAGAATAAAGAAAAAAGAATGGAAATAATTGAGGACAGTCTCAGACTCCTCTAGGACAACATTAAACGCAGCAACATTCGAATTATAGGGGTCCCAGAAGAAGAAGAGAAAAAGAAAGGGACTGAGAAAATATTTGAAGAGATTATAGTTGAAAACTTCCTTAATATGGGAAAGGAAATAGTTAATCAAGTCCAGGAAGCACAGAGAGTCCCATACAGGAAAAATCCAAGGAGAAACACAACAAGACACATATTAATAAAACTATCAAAAATTATATACAAAGAACAAATATTAAAAGCAGGAAGGGAAAAACAACAAATAACACAAAACAGAATCCCCATAAGGTTCACAGCTGATCTTTCAGCAGAAACTCTGCAAACCAGAAGGGCATGACAGGACATATTTAAAGTGATGAAGGAGAAGAACCTACAACCAAGATTATTCTACCCAGTAGGATCTCATTCAGATTTGATGGAGAAATTAAAACCATTACAGACAAACAAAAGCTAAGAGAATTCATCACCACCAAACCAGCTTTACAACAAATGTTAAAGGCACTTCTCTAAGATGGAAATACAAGAGAAGGAAAAGATCTACAATAACAAATAAAAAAACAATTAAGAAACTGGTAATAGGAAAATACATATTGATAATTACCTTAAATGTAAATGGATTAAATGCTCCCACCAAAAGACATATACTGGCTGAATGGATACACAAACAAATCCCATATAAATGCTGTCTACATGAGACCCACTTCAGATCTAGGGACACATAGAGACTGAAAGGGAGGGGATGGAAAATGATATTCCATGCAAACGGAAATCAAAAGAAAGCTGGAGTAGCAATTCTCATATCAGACAAAATAGACTTTAAAATAAAGAGTATTACAAGAGACAAAGAAGGACACTGCATAATGATCAAGGGATCAATCGAAGAAAAAGATATAACAATTGTAAATACTTATACACCCAAGATAGTAGTACCTCAATACATAAGGCAAATACTAACAGCCATAAAAGGGGAAATCAACAGTAACACAATCAGAGTTGGGGACATTAACACCCCAATTTCACCAATGGACAGATCATCCAAAATGAAAATAAATAAGGAAACACAAGCTTTAAATGATACATTAAACAAGATGGACATAATTGATATGTATAGGATATACCATCTAAAGACAACAGAATACACATTGTTCTCAAGCGCTCATGGCACATTCTCCTGGATAGATCATATCTTAGATCACAAAACAAGCCTTGGTAAATTTAAGAAAGTTGAAAACTTATCAAGTATCTTTTCCAACACAAGGCTATGAGACTAGGTATCAATTACAGGAAAAAATCTGTAAAAATACAAACACATGGAGGCCAAACAATACACTACAAACTAACCAAGAGATCACTAAAGAAATCAAAGAGGAAATCAAGAAATACCTAGAAACAAATGACAATGAAAACACAATGACCCAAAACCTATGGAATGCAGCAAAATCAGTTCTAAAAGGGAAGATTGTAGCAGTACAATCCTACCTTAAGAAACAAGAAGCGTCTCAAAAAACAACCCAGACTTACACCTAAAGCAATTAGAGAAAGAAGAAGAAAAATCCCCAAAGTTAGCAGAAGGAAAGAAATCATAAAGATCAGATCAGAAATAAATGAAAAAGAAATGAAGGAAATGATGGCAAAGATCAATAAGACTAACAGCTGGTTCTTTGAGAAGATAAACAAAATTGATAAACCATTAGCCAGACTCATCAAGAAAAAATGGAGAAGACTCAAATAAATAGAATTAGAAAAGAAAAAGGAGAAGTAACAACTGACACTGCAGAAATACAAAGGATCATGAGAGATTACTAGAAGCAACTCTAGGCCAATACAATGGACAACTGAGAAGAAATGGACAAATTCTTAGAAATGCACAACCTTCCGAGAGTGAACCAGGAAGAAATAGAAAATATGAACAGACCAATCACAAGCACTGAAATTGAAACTGTGATTAAAAATCTTCCAACAAACAAAAGCCCAGGACCAGATGGCTTCACAGGCGAATTCTATCAAACATTTAGAGAAGAGCTAAAGCCTATTCTTCTCATAATCTTCCAAAATATAGCAGAGGGAGGAACACTGCCAAATTCATTCTATGAGGGCACCATCACCCTGATACCAAAACCAGACAAGGATGTCACAAAGAAAGAAAACAGCAGGCTAATATCACTGATGAACATAGATGCAAAAATCCTCAACAAACTACAAGCAAACAGAATCCAACAGCACATGAAAAGGATCACACACCATGATCACGTGGGGTTTATCCCAGGTATACAAGATTCTTCCGTATATGCAAATCAATCAATGTGATACACCATATTAACAAATTGAAGCAGAAAAACCAAATAATCATCTCAATAGATGCAGAGAAACCATTTGACAAAATTCAACACAGATTTATGATAAAAACCCTGCAGAAAGTAGACATAGAGGGAACTTTCCTCAACCTAATAAAGGCCATATATGACAAACCCACAGCCAACATCGTCCTCAATGGTGAAAAATGGAAAACATTTCCACTAAGATCAGGAAAAAGACAAGGTTGCAAACTCTCACCACTACTATTCAACATAGTTTTGCAAGTTTTAGCCACTGCAATTAGAGAAGACAAAGAAATAAAAGAATTCCAAATCAGAAAAGAAGAAGTAAAGCTGTCACTGTTTGCAGATGACATGATACTATACATACAGAATCCTAAAGATGCTACCAGGAAACTACTACAGCTAAACAATTAATTTGGTAAAGTAGCAGGATACAATATTATTGCACAGAAATCTCTAGCATTCCTATATACTAATGATGAAAACTCTGAAAATGAAATTAAGAAAACACTCCCATTTACATTGCAACAAAAATAATAAAATATCTAGGAATAAACCTACCTAAGGAGACAAAAGACCTGTATGCAAAAAGTTATAAAACACTGATGAAAGAAATTAAAGATGATACGAAAAATGTAGAGATATACCATGTTCTTGGATTGGAAGAATCAACATTGTGAAAGTGACTCTACTACCCAAAGCAATCTACAGAGTCAAGGCAATCCCTATCAAACTACCACTGGCATTTTTCACAGAACTAGAACAAAAAAATTCACAACTTGTATGGAAACACAAAAGACCGCTAATAGCCAGCATAATCTTGAGAAAGAAAAACGGAGCTGGAGGAATCAGCCTCCCTGATTTCAGACTACACCACAAAGCGATAGTAATCAAGACAGTATGGTACTGGCACAAAAACAGAAATATAGATCAATGGAACAGGATAGAAATCCCAGAGATAAACCCACGCACATATGGTCACCTTATATTTGATAAAGGAGGCAAGAATATGCAGTGGGAAAAAAGACAGACTCTTCAATAAGTGGTGCTGGGAAAACTGAACATCTGCATGTAAAAGTATGAAATTAGAACACTCTCTAATACCATACACAAAAATAAACTCAAAATGGATTAAAGACGTAAACGTAAGGCCAGACACTATCAATCTTTTAGAGGAAAACATAGGCAGAACACTCTATGACATAAATCACAGCAAGATCCTTTTTGACCCACCTCCTAGGGAAATGGAAATAAAAACAAAAATAAACAAATGGGACCTAATGAAACTGAAAAGCTTTTGCACAGCAAAGGAAACCATAAAGAAGATGAAACGACAACCCTCAGAATGGGATTAAATATTTGCAAATGAAGCAACTGACAAAGTATTAATTGCCAAAATTTACAAGCAGGTCATGCAGCTCAATATCAAGATAACAAACAACCCAATCCAAAAGTGGGCTGAAGACCTAAATAGACATTTCTCCAAAGAAGATATACAGATTTCCAACAAACACATGAAAGAATCCTCAACATCATTAAGCATTAGAGAAATGCACATCAAAACTACAATGAGATATCATCTCACACCATTCAGAATGGCCATCACGAAAAAATCTACAAACAGTAAATGCCGGAGAGGGTGTGGAGAAAAGGGAACCCTCTTGCACTGTTGGTTGGAATGTAAATTGGTACAGCCACTATGGAGAACAGTATGGAGGTTCCTTAAAAACTACAAACAGAACTACCATATGACCCAGCAACCTCACTACTGGGCATATACCCTGAGACAACCATAATTCAAAAAGAATCATGTACGAAAATGTTCATTGCAGCTCTATTTACAATAGCCAGGACATGGAAGAAACATAAGTGTCCATCAACAGATGAATGGATAAAGATGTGGCACATATATACAATGGAATATTACTCAGCCATAAAAAGAAACAAATTTGAGTTTTTTGTAGTGTGGTGATGGACCTAGAGTCTGTCATACAGAGTGAAGAAAGTCAGAAAGAGAAAAACAAATACCGTATGCTAACACATATATATGGAATCTAAAAAAAAAAAAATGGTCATGAAGAACCTAGGGGCAAGATGGGAATAACGACACAGACCTATGAGAGAATGGATTTGAGGATACGCGGAGGGGGAAGGGTAAGCTGTGACAAAGTGAGAGAGTGGCATGGACATATATACACTACCAAATGTAAAATAGATAGCTAGTGGGAAGGAGCCGCATAGCACAGGGAGATCAGCTCAGTGCTTTTTGACCACCTAGAGGGGTGGGATAGTGAGTGTGGGAGGGAGGGAGACACAGGAGGGAAGAGATATGGAAACATATGTATATGTTTAAGTGATTCACTTTGTTATAAAGCTGAAACTAACACACCATTGTAAAGCAATTATACTCCAATAAAGATGTTAAAAGTAAAAAATTAAAAAATAATAAATAAATAAATAAAAGAAAAAAAAGGAAAGCAATGAAATCTGGAAAAACACAATAAATTCTATTGTATGTTTAAAAGAATTAAAACTGAAAAGCAAAATTAAAAAAAAAATCAACCTACAGAATGGCAGAAAATGTTTGCAAACCATTTATCTGATAAGAGATTTATATCCAAAATATATAAAGAACTAAATATTATTATTATTAGATTAAAAAATGGGCAGAGGAATTGAATAGACCTTTTTCCAAGAACACTTACGAATGGCCAACAGGTTCATGAAAAGGTTCTCAACATCACTAATCATCAGGGAAATGCAGATCAAAATCACAAGGAGATATCACCTCACACCTGTTGGAATGGCTTTTATTAAAAAATACAAGAAATATCAAGTGTTGGTGAAGATGTTGAGAAAAGGGAACGCTTGTACACTCTTGGTAGGAATGTAAAATGGTGCATCTGCTATAGAACTCAGTTTCGAGCTTCCTCAAAAAATTAAAAATAGAACTACCATGTGATCTAGCAATTCCACTTATAGATATATATACTAAGGAAATGAAATCTGTATCTTGAAGACATATCTGCACTCCCATGTTCATAGCAGTGTTAGTCACATAAGCCAAGGCATGGAAATAACCTAAGTGTCCGTTGAGGGATGAATGAATTAAGAAAATGTGATATGTATGCATGTATATATGTGTGTGTGCATGTGTATACGTATACATAGTTGTATACACTGTCTAAATCTATATATGTATATACATAAACATACACAATGGAATATTATACAACAATGAAAAAGAAAGAAATCTGCCATTTGAAACAGCAATGAACCTCGAACGTATTGTGCTAAGTGAAATAAGTCAGGCAGAGAACAAAAAATACTGTATGATCTCACTTATATGCAGAATCTAAAAAAGCTAAATTCATAGAAACAGAGAGTGGATTGTTGGTTGTCAGGGGCTGAGGAGTGGTGGAAATACGGAGATGTTGGTCAAAGCGTACAAATTTCCAGTCATAAGATGAATAAGTTCTGGGGAATCTAACATACAGCATGGTGACTATAGTTAACAATATTGTATTATATACCTAAAAGTTGCTAAGAGAGTAGAACGTAAATGGTCTCATCACAAAAAATAAGTGAAAATTACCTGAGGTGATAGAGGTGGTAACTAACCTTACTGTGGTAATCATTTTGCAATATATATGATATATGAATATCACACCATCATGTTGTACACCTTAAACTCTCACAATGTTACATATCAATTATATCTCAATATAGCTGGAGGTAAAGGTGCAAAAAAGAATAAAATATAAAGATATAAGCTAGAATGATGAAGGAAGTTGTACGATGAAGCAAGGTATAACTCTATTATTCAAAAATAGCTAGAGTGTTGAGTGTAAATTTTTTGAAAAAGTAATAGAGACAGAATAGAAAAGTGGTTGACAGAGGCTGGGGCGTGGAGGAAATAGGGAGAGGTTGGTAAAAGCGTACAAATTTTCAACTATAAGATGAATACGGTCTAAGGATCTAATTTAATGTGGTGACTATAGTTGATAACACCATATTGTATAATTGAAATTTGCCAAGATAGTAGAACTTAAATGTTCTCACGAAAAGTTAATTAATCAATTAAATTTGAAGTGATGGTTGTGCTCATCAACTAGATGGGGTGAATCCTTTCACAATGTATAAGTATTTCACATCATCATATGTGTACTTTAATATCTTACAATATTATGTATCCATTATACTTCAATAAAGCTGAAAAAAGGAATGGTAAATTTATTTAATGTTTTAGCATACCCTGTACATTTTAGCATTTTAGCATACACCTATCTGTAGTAATCTAATGCAGTATAGCTGAAAGTCCCTAGTGTATAACTTTATAACACTATTTAAAGGGTGCACTAATTAAGAAGATGACATTTAAAAAGCTTTTCATTTCACATGAGGATTCAATCAATATCATACTTAAAGGCTAGTTATTATTGTTTTCTCATGAACTACATTTACTGTTTTGTTATTTTAATGAAAATGCATTGTTAGATATATGAGCTTTCATTTCAAACTGTAGTGTTGAACTAATTGGTATCTACATATTTGGTGAATATTTTACATATATACACACACACACACACACACACAGAGAGAGAGAGTGAGAGAGAGAGAGAAAGACTACATAGGAAATATTTACTTATTTACTCAAGAGGTCCTGAATGTTACTGCCATGCAGTTGATCAATGTTATATATTAACTAGCAGAGGACTACATAAAATTATCACAACTCTAATGACGTCATGACAGATGATAACCATTTCACAAGAACCATGGTTTAGGTTACTTTAGAAATACATCTAAGAAAATAATTTTATAATGGAATAGATTTCCCATAAATAATCAATTATAGTTTATTTTAAATAATATTTTATTTAAAGTAAACTGTTTAAGGTTATTTTGTTTTTAAAACTCTCTTACCTGGCATGAACTTTTTTTTCTTCTCCTTTATTATTATTAATTTAAAATACAGATACACAAACATTTTATTTCAGTTTCCACTTTTTACCTCAAATATCCAAAACTCCAGCAAGTAACACTATACAATCTCTCTTTTTGCCATCAGGGGTAAAGTGTGAGAGTGATCACCAACCTCATCATAAAGGTTAGCTCTCAGCTGTCATTGTTTCTATGAAAACAAAAGATTCCAGTTACTTTGTAATATCACAGAATTGTAGTAATCTCACTTAAAGGGCAGACTCTGATGATTATCATTATGGCATATATCACCTTCCACCTTTATTAATGAATGTTTCTGTGTTGAGACATTGTTTTCTAAATTTTCGTACAAACATTTTAATCCATGAACTTGTTTAGGAAGAAATTTCTCCTTTTCCCTATTGCTGGAGCAAGTGTTTTCAATAGCTTATAGTGACTCAGCTTTGTATTTGCTTTTCAGTCCTTCAAATTCAGTTTAATAGAAGTGAAATCCAAGATTTGATGACTATATAATTAGCTCTCACCAGTACACACGTCTTTTTCAGATTCCATTTTCATACCAAATTAGATTCTACCCGTCACCTAAAGCTTTCCCTGACCACTCCAGCCACGATGATCTCTTCCTTTTCTGCACCTACAGAACATAATATATGTATCTTACTTTCTTCAACTGTTCCTCTTCATATCACCTATTTTTCCAGGGTCCTGACTATCTTAGATATTCTCTTCTGGATATACTTCAATTTCAATATACCTCATTTAGAGGATGGTAACTATAATTAGACCTAAATCTGCACATGTAATCTGACCAATGAGTCCGATAAGTCTGCTATCACCTGTACCCTGCCCCCACCCACCCCTGTATCAGGAAACTTCTGTAGTAAAGTATCCAAACAGTGTATTGGCCTATTTTGTCAGGTATATTACACTCTATTGGTTCATAATGTGATGTGGTCAACTAATCCAGTAGGGCTTTTTAACTTTGACCTACTAATGGCAAGCCAATTCTCTTCTTTGATATATTTTGGACCTAAACCTAAGGTTTTATATTAATTCCTTTTATATCACATTTTGTTGGTCCTGACATAGCATTCTAGATTATAAATAATTTCAAATGATAATTGTTTCTCCATGCATGGGAGTGCTTTACAGTTTACAGAACAGTGGCATACATTTACTTCATTTGATCTCAACACTGTGAAGAAGGTTGTGATTGTTACCCCTTTTAAGTTAATGAGTTAATAACAAACGGCAGGTCTGATATTCTCTCTGAATTCTTCTGACTTTAAATCCAATATTCTCTGCCTGAGCCATGCAACCTCTCCAGCTGATGCCAACCACTTTACAAACACACACACACACACAGATTAATTATCCAATCTTATTTTTGTGCTTGCCACAAATGTAAATTTATTTATTTATGAATTTATTTAGTTATGTCTTATTCCAAAAAAGAGTTGAAGTAAGTTTACATGTGCACACTGAACTGCATGCACACTTTAAATAGGTGACTTTTATGGTATGTGAATTATAATTCAATACAGATTTTTAGGAAAACCTTATTGCCGGTTTTCTTCTTAAGAAATTGGATCTCTTAATATAATATGTATTTGGAAAACAACTATTAGTTTAGCCATCTCTGCTGTTTTATTTTACATGGAAAACTTATTAATAACAGCATTTGATTTTTTAAAGCATGATTTGAACTCTTGTTGGCCTTGGATTCTATAGTCTAGATTTATTCATGGACCAATTGTATACTTTCCATATACATGAGTATTACTAGTTCTTAAAAGTCTATAAAATAAAATAAGACTTCTAGAATCATTATGGCTTAGGTTATTAGCTGGACCAAAAAGATTTCTCTTTTAAGGAGTTGTTTTAATATATCATAAAAATTCTAATTGTATTCAATGAACTGGATATATACACAAGTAAGAGTTAAGTATTAACCTCCATGATGATAATGAGTTTTTCAACTTGTGAATTAGGCCCGACTTTAAGAATCAGATTAATCTGTTAGTTATCTGTTGTCACAAAGAGTAGCTTACATTAACTATTTTTTAATTATATTGTTGCATTTAGAGTACATTCTTCAGTACTTTAATAGATAATATTAAATGACCCCCATCTAATTGCTCAAATCATTCAGTCCCTTGAGGTTGTTAGCTTACCATGTTATTTCCATGAATATGGAGACATATTCAGATTCTTTTAGGACTTTACAATATTTAGACCCAAAATATTTTTATGACTTAGTACTCTGGGGTATCAGCCAAGGATGTACTAAAATTATCAGGTATATTGAAGGATTTTTATTGAGCCCAAATTTTTACAAAACCTGCAGGTGTTTATGCAGTCCATTTCTATACAGATTATGATTGGTCTCACAGTAAACAAAAATAAAATATCAGTCTTTCAGTCTTCACTACAGAAATTAAATCCAATACTGGTCTTTATAATTTAATCAACAGTAAACACTATTAGTACTTTAGGTACTTATCTTCCCTCCATCAACTAATCAATTCCCATCTTTTCATTAATTGTCTACCTTACATTGCCTTGTTCTATTTTATTCATAACACTACTCACTGTTGAAATTATCTTATTCATTGATAACCTCCCTCACTCCAGAATACCAGTTCTACAAGAGCTGAAATTCTATCTTGCTCACCTAGGTATCCGAGTGCTTGGTACATAGAAGGTGCTCAATGAATATTTGTTGAATTGTACTTTATCAGGGTATTCAATTATTAATTAATTATCTTCCAGTACTTTACATGTTCAATTGAAACCAGTGATATTTGAGAGAGACAATATAAAGTATCAAAATCACCTAAGTACCATTTTGAAAAGGAGGATACCTGGGCTTTGCCCCAGGCATACTGAATCAGAATCTGTGGGAGGCATGCCTCAAGGACCTATATTGTGTGACCTAAAAGTCACCAAGTGATACTGATGTAACAGCTCTACTGAATACATCTGATTGGTGTTTGAGAACCATTGGACTAGGCCACATGCTAACTTTCCATTCATCAGATTTTGTAAATACTCTCTATTATGTTAGCGCATCCAAAAGCAACAATCATGAATGTTATGATATGGTAAAACAAACCCAAAGTTTGGGTAAACCCAACTTTTCTGAATTTATAAGGTAATGCCTTCAGTTTTTACAGAAAGGCATTAAGAGGAAACTTGGCTTGTGAAATATTTCAGTGTCTTTGAGTAACAAAATGTTCATTATTTAATGTCAACAAAAAGGTTTCTTTTTAGCTTTATGTCAAGAAAAAGAAGTCTGTTTCTCCCAATTAACTTGAATGCTTCTGTTTTTCAAAAATTTATATGACAGAACATGGTTTCCTTTTGATTTGGCTTACAACAAACACAGAAAAAACTTTACTGCTCAACTATAATAACTAATTTACACTAGATGCTTGGTAATTTGCTGTTAGTTTCAGTTTTTTGCTTGTTTTGAAAGCTATCTTTTATAGTTTATGTCTGATTGCAATGGTTCTTTAGTATATATTTTAATGTTTCTAGGCACCACAATCCTTTCTGGGAAAAGTTGAATATAAATGATAAGTACAGAACTTTTGATGTAGAAATATTAAATGTATATTTTCTCATGTCTCTTTGTAAGTATACATGTGCCTGTGTATTGGCTCAATGAAAAGCAACAATTTCCTTGTAGAGAGAGAGAGATAGCCACCAAACATTTTGCATAGAGCCTTCAATATCGGTACTTATTTTGTTAAATGAGTGACTACATGTGCAAACTAATGATCAAATTGCAATTTATACCTGAGGAGGCAAAGAACAAGCAGACAATTTGTGAATTTTATCTCTGTATGTGCTTTAGTTTCCAACAGCTTTGCATAATATTTTATGCCTTATTTAGAAATGTGTGCCTGTGAAAGCTTTTGCAGAACCTGGGTCTCAGGTATGAAATGCAAAAAGGGTTAATTCAAATACACTTTTGTTTACCAAGAACCACAGATCTTCACTTTAAAACTGTTATCCTTGGAAATAGAAATACAAATTCAACTTACTGCTTAGCTGTTATTTTCTGCTGCAGTTACAGCAAGTGTTTCTTCCTTAGTTAGTACATTTACTTGACCCTTCTCCAAGCAAAGTGTAACATTTTCTACAGTATCTTTCATGGAGTTATTTTGGCATATCTGTTTTTGAATTCTAGGAAACATATAGTAGTCAGTGTGGAAAGATAGCTTCATTAAAATAATCAACACATCACACAGACATAAACAAACATAAATCAACAACTCTAATGGGGATAAAGACACTCATAAGAAAATACTTCTATAAAGGTTGATTTATTTGAGAAAATAAATAACAACCACCAATGTTTGGCAAAGAATGGCTAAGCTGTAGTAAAAAAGTAAAATTAAAGGATGAAGATAAAAAATATATGTGCTGTAAAAAAAAACTAAAGAAAACCATATTTCTGAAGCACTTAAGCATTGTTAAAATTAGAAATATTTTTTATTACTTTCATGATTTTATTTCATGCAGTGATTTCTTGCCGAAATCAAATCTGTGAACCACCACATTTTTCACAAGACTGAGACCAAATATTTCTCCATAATGTTAAATTATTTGGCCAGTACCAAAATTTATGAAACTATGAAATAGATCAGATTGTCTATTTACTGAATACATAAATTGGAGAATATTTATGACCTGTCACCATGAGTTTTTTGTTTAATATCTTTATAGGAGTATAATTGCTTTACAGTGTTGGGTTAATTTCTGCTGTACAAAAAAGTGAATCAGCTATATGTATACATATATCCCCATATGCCCTCCCTCTTCAGCCTCCCTCCCACCCTCCTTATCTCACCCCTCTAGGTCATCACAAAACCTCGAGCTGATCTCCCTGTGCTATGCAGCTTCTTCCCACTAGGACCCACTTTACATTTGGTAGTGTATACATGTCAATGCTACTCCCTACTTCATCCCAGCTTCCCCTCCCCCGCCACCGTGTCTTCAAGTCAATTCTCTATGCCTACGTCTTTATTCCTGCCCTGCGACTAATTTCATCAGTACTGTTGTTTTAGATTCCATATATGTGCATTAGCATACGGTATTTGCTTTTCTCTTTCTGATTTACTTCACTCTGTATGACAGATTCTAGGTCTATCAACCTCATTACAAATAACTCAATTTCATTTCTTTTTATGGCTGAACAATACTACATTGTATATATGAGTCACATCTTCTTTATCTATTCATCTGTCCATGGACATTTAGGTTGCTTCTATGTACTGGCTTTTGTAAATACTGCTGCAATGAACATTTTGGTACATGCATACTTTTGAATTATGGTTTTCTCAGGGTATATGCCCAGTAGTGGGATTGCTGGGTCGTATGGTAGTTCTATTTTTAGTTTTTTAAGGAACCTCCATACTGTTCTCCATAGTGGCTGTATTGATTTACATTCCCACCAACAGAGCAGGAGGGTTCGCTTTTCTCCAAGCCCCTCCAGCATTTATTTTTTCTAGATTTTTTTGATGATGGCCATCTGACCGGTGTGAGGTGATATCTCATTGTGGTTTTCATTTGCATTTCTCTAATGTTTAGTGATGTTGAGCATCTTTTCATGTGTTTGTTGGCCATCTGTATGTCTTCTTTGGAGAAATGTCTATTTAGGTCTTCTGTCCATTTTTAGATTGAGTTGTTTGTTTTTTTGATATTGAGCTGCATGAGCTGCTTGTATATTTTGGAGATTAATCCTTTGTCTGTTGCTTCGTTTGCAAATATTTTCTCCCATTCTGAAGGTTGTCTTTTCATCTTTATGGTTTCCTTAGCTGTGCAAAAGTCTTAAGTTAAGTTTCATTAGGTCCCATTTGTTTATTTTTGTTTTTATTTCCATTTCTCTAGGAGGTTGTTCCAAAAGGATCTTGCTGTGATTTATGTCATAGAGTGTTCTGCCTATGTTTTCCTCTAAGAGTTTGATAGTGTCTGGCCTTACATTTAGGTCTTTAATCCTTTCTGGGTTTATTTTGTGTATGGTGTTAGGAAGTGTTCTAATTTCATTCTTTTACATGTAGCTGTCCAGTTTTCCCTGCACCACTTATTGAAGAGGCTGTCTTTTCTCCATTGTATATTCTTGCCTCCTTTGTCAAAGATAAGGTGACCGTATGTGCGTGGGTTTATCTCTGGGCTTTGTATCTTCTTCCCTTGATCTATATTTCTGTCTTTGTGCCAGTACCATACTGCCTTGATTACTGTAGCTTTGTAGTATAGTCTGAAGTCAGGGAGGCTGATTCCTCCAGCTCCGTTTTTCTTTCTCAAGATTGCTTTGGCTATTCAGGGTCTTTATGTTTCCATACAAATTGTAAAATTATTTTGTTCGAGTTCTGTGAAAAATGTCCATGGTAATTTGATAGGCATTGCATTGAATCTGTAGATTGCTTTGGGTAGTATAGTCATTTTCACAATATTGATTCTTCCAATCCAAAAACATGTTATAACTTTCCATCTGTTTGTATTGTCTTTGATTTTTTTGCTCAGTGTCTTATACTTTTCTGCATACAGGCCTTTTGTCTCCTTAGGTAGGTTTAGTTCTAGGTATTTTATTCTTTTTGTTGCAGTGGTAAATGGGAGTGTTCCCTTAATTACTCTTTCTGATCTTTCATTGTTAGTGCAAAAGATTTCTCTGCATTAATTTTGTATCCTGCAACTTTACCGAGTGCATTGATTAGCTCTGGCTGTTTTCTTGTGGCACCTTTAGGGTTTTCTATGTTTAGTATCATGTCATCTGCAAACAGGTACAGTTTTACTACTTCTTTTCCAGTTTGGATTCCTTTTATTTATTTTTCTTCTCTGATTGCTGTGGCTAAAAATTCCAAAATTATATTGAATAATAGTGGTGAGATTGGACACCCTTGTCTTTTTCCTGATCTTAGAGGAAATGCTTTCAGTTTTTCACCATTGAGAATGACGTTGACTGTCAGTTTGTCATATATGGCCTTTATAATGTTGAGGTAGGTTCCCTCTGTGTGCACTTTCTGGAGAGTTTTTATCATAAATGTGTATTGAATTTTGTCAAAAGCTTTTTCTGCATCTATTGAGATGATCATATGGTTTTTATACTTCAGGTTGTTAATATGGTGTATCACATTGACTGATTTGCATATATTGAAGAATCCTTGAATTCCAGGAATAAACCCCACTTGATCATGGTGTATGATCTTTTTAATGTGCTGTTGAATTCCGTTTGCTAGTATTTGGTTGAGTATTTTTACATCTATGTTCATTAGTGATATTGGCCTGTAATTTTATTTTTGTGACATCTTTGGTTTTGGTATCAGGGTTATTGTGGCTTCATAGAATAAGTTTGAGAGTGTTCCTCCCTCTGCTATATTTTGGAGGAGTTTGAGGAAGATAGTTGTTAGCTCTTCTCTAAATGTTTGATAGATTTCACCTGTGAAGGCTTCTGGTCCTGGGCTTTTGTTTGTTAGAAGATTTTTAATCAAAGTTTATCCTTTGAGTTTTGACTAGTGATAGGAGAATGTTAATCATTGTGCTTAAATCACCTAAAGAGGGGTTTAAAAGGGCATTTTTTATTGTGTAGCAAGGTAAAAATAGTTTAAAAAGGGATCCTTTACAAATTTAATAAAATTGATGGAGAATAATTTCCTTATTATAAAACTATTAAATGCACAAATAGTTGATTACAGATTTATTCATAAACTACAGTTTAACCCCTGAAGCTCACAGAAGTATAATACATGAAAAATAGAATACATTTCCAAGAGAGATTAGTTCTAAAGTTATAAAGTATGTGCCATGAGATTTGATACAAATTAAAAATAAATTACGTTGTAAGGGTTTACATGAATTACTAGATAACTTATCCCTAATAATAAGATTATTGAATTCTGATTATGGTACTGCCCTTTTAGAAAACTGTCAATGAATCCCAATTTTCTACTAACTTAAACACAAAATTGGAACATACATATTATCATGATAGACAGTGTGCCACACTCTGCCTTCCCACACCTGGTTTCCAAAATCCAAACGGGTATGAAATGGTATCTCGTGGTGTTGGTTAGCATTTCCCTAATTGCTAATGATGTTTAGCATATTTTCCTGTTTTTGTTGGCCATTTGTATATCTCCATTGGAGAACTCTCTATTCAAATCTTTTGCTCATGTATTAGCTGGGTTGTTTGTCTTTTGGTGTTTAGTTGTATATGTTATAGACACAAGTTCTGTATCAGGTTCATGGTTTGAAAATGTTTTTTTCTCATTTTGTGGGTTTTCATTTTACTTTCTTGATCATATCCTCTGGAACAGAATATTTTAACTTTGGTGAAGTCCAATGTATTAATTTATTTTTTTGCCTCTACTTTTGGTGTCAAATCTAAGAAACCATTTTGAAATCTGAGGTAATGAAGATATACCCCATTTTTTTTCAATAGTTTTATAGTTTTAGCTCTTACATTAAGATCTTTGATTCATTTTGAGTTTTTTTTTTAATGTGGTTTGAAGTAAGGGTCAAAATTCATTCTTTTGCATGTGGACATCCAGTTTTGTCTGTACCATTTGTTGAAGAGAATATTCTCCCCCTTTTAAATGGTCTTGACACTTTTGTCCAAAATCAATTGACCAAAGATATATGGGTTTATTTTTGAACTCTCAGTTATATTCTATTGGTCTATAAGTCTCTCCTTATGGGAGTTCCACACTCTCATGATTACTGTAGCTTTGTACTAAGATTTGAAATCAGGATGTATGAGTACTTGAACTTCATTCTTTTACAGGATTATTTTGGCTATGCAGTGTCCCTTGTTATTACGTACTCATTTGAATATCAATTTTGATAGAGATTGCATTGAATCTGTAGATTGCTTTGAGAAGTATTGCCATCGTATAAACATTGTTTTCTAATCCCTGAACACAGG
Source organism: Leucopleurus acutus (assembly GCF_964270905.1). NCBI lineage: Eukaryota > Metazoa > Chordata > Mammalia > Artiodactyla > Delphinidae > Leucopleurus > Leucopleurus acutus. Next base: position 75,788,318 of record NC_139148.1, read on the forward strand.
ATATATTTCCATTTATTTATACCTGTTCTAACTTCTTTCAGCAATACTTCTTTTTTATCATTATGATAAAATATACATAACAAAATTTACCGTTTTAACAATTTTCAACTGTCTGGTTCAGCAGCATTTAGAACACTCATATCATTACTTCTGTCCATCTCAAGAACATTTTCTTAATCCCAAAATGAAAGTCTGTACTCACTGAAAATAACTCCCTCAGCCCCTGATAACCACTATCCTATATTCCATGTCTATGAATTTAACTATTCTAGGCACATAGTATAAGTGGAACCACACTATATTCATCCTTTATTCTGGCTTATTTCATTAGCATAATATCTTCAAGATTCATCCATGTTGCAGCATATATCAGAATTTCAATCTTTCTAAGGCTGAATAATATTCTACTATACGTATATATCACATTTTGTTTATGCATTCATCAGTTGATGGATATTTGGGTTCTTCCCACCCTTTGACTGTGGAATAAGTCTGCTGTGAACATTGTTGAACAAATATTTGCTTCAGTTTCTGCTTTCAATTCTTTGGGTATATACCCAGAATTGGAGTTGCTGAAATATACAGTACTTCTTTGTTTTACTTTTTGAGGAAATGTCATACAGTTATCCCCAGTGGTATCATTTTACATACTATGTACGGGTGTTCCAATTCTCCACATCCTCACCAATATTTGTTATTTTCTGATTGTGTTTGTTCATTTGTTTTTTTAATAGTCATTCTAATGGCTATGAGGTGGTAACCCACTGTGGTTTACTTCAGCTTTAAGTATTATGTTAGCCGTCAGGTTTTCATAAATGTCCTTTATCAGGTTGACAAAGGTCCCTTCAACTCTTAGTGTCTTATTTTAATCATGAAAAATTTTTGGCTTTTGTTCAGTGTTTTTCTCTGTATCAATTGAGATTGTCATGTATTTTTTCCCTTCATTCTACTAATATGCTTTATTATATTGATTGACATTTGATTGTTGTCTCAAGCTTCCTGGGATAAATCCCACTTGATCATTGGATATAATCCTTTTAAAAATGCTGTGGGGTTTAGTCTGCTAGTATTTTGTTGATGATGTTTATATCTATATTCATGACAGATGTTTTCCTGTTTTCTTGTGATAACTTTTCCTTATTAATACAGCAATGCTGGCATCATAAAATAGTTGTAAATTGCCCCCCCTTTTATAATTTTTGGAAGAGTTTGAGAAGGAATAATGTTAATTCTTCTTAAAATGTGTGTTACAATTTACAAATGAAGCCATTGTCCTAGCCTTTACTTTGTGGGTGTTTTTTTTTAATTGAAGGTTGATTTAAAATATTAGATTACATCCTCACCAACAATTGTTATTTCTTGTTTTTTGTTAATAGCCATTTTTACAAGTGTGAGGTGGTATCTCATTGTGATTTTGATTTGCATTTCCCTGATGATTAGTGATGTCAATCATCTTTTCATGTGTCTGTTTGCCATATGTATGTGTTCTTTGGAAAGAGGTCTGTTGAGGTTCTCTGCCCATTTTTTATTTGTGTTGATTTTTTTTAGTGCTGAGTTGTATGAAATCTTTGTATATTTTGGATAATAACCCCTATGGATATATTGCTTACAAATATTTTCTCCCATTCAGTAAGCTGCCTTTTTGTCTTCTTGATAGTTTCTGCCACTATGCAAAAACTTTAGTTTGATGTAGTCTCATTTGTTTATTTTTGCTTTTATTTCCACTCTTTGAGGAGATATATACAAAAAACAATAATGCAAAGACCAATGTCAAAGAACATACTGGCTCTTTTCTTCTAGGAGTTTTATGGTTTCAGGTGTTACATTTAAGCCTTTAATACATTTTTAGTTTACTTTTGTTATGGTGTGAAAAAGTATTCCAGTTTGATTCTTTCACATGGCACTGTCCAGTTTTCTCAGCACCATTTATTGAAAATGCTGTTTTTTTCACATTGTATATTCATGTCTCCTTTGTCATAGATTAATTGACCATATAAGTGTGGCTTCATTTCTGGCTCTCTATCCTGTTCCAGTGATCTATGTATCTGTTTTTTTGCCAGTATCATACTGTTTTGATTACTGTGGCATTGTATTGGGTTGGCCAAAAAGTTCATTTGTTTGTTTCCATAAGATGTTACAGAAAAACCTGAATGAATTTTTGGCAACCCCAATAGTATAGTCTGAAGTCTGGGAGGGTGATAATTCCAGCCTCTTTTTTCTCAAGATTTCTTTGGCAATTTTGGTTATTTTGTGGTACCATATGAATTTTAGGATTACTTTTTAGTTCTGTGAAAAATATCACAGGTATTTTTATAGGGATTACAATAAATCTGTAGATTGCTTTGAGTACTATTGCCACTTTAACAATATTAATTCTTCTAATTCAAGATCATGTGATATCTTCCAATTTATGTGTATCCTTATCAAATTCCATCATCATTGTTTTATAGTTTTCACAGTATATATCTTTCACCACCTTGGTTAAGGTTATTCTTTTCATGGCGATCATTTCATAATGTATGCAAATGTCATATCATTATGTAGTACATCTGAAATTAACATAATATTATACATCAACTATATTTTAATAAATATATAAGAAATTAAAAATATGATGTAGATTAGTGTCCAATTAGATTGCTGTAGAATAATAGTAATTAAAATATAATAATGCAAACTAATTATATTAAATATAGATATAAAGTACAATGTTATACTATGTTTTTCAAAAATATTTTTACAGAAACTATAATGTTGTGAATCTAAAGTTACTGTTTACTCATGATAATATGGATTTTGGTCCTTTTTCCCAGTTTAGTTACACAGTACATAATAATTCCTCTTATGAAGCCATGGATGGAGAAGTCCCTCCATGTATTCCTTCCTTTTTGAGTAGGCATTCAATAAATGTTTAAGTGGATGAATAAACTCTTGTACTCTTTTTATAAAATATTTCAGTTAGCTAGGTACTAAAAAGCCTTCAATAACAAAATTACCTAAATGTGTCTCAAAGGTGTTTAGAAAAATCAATTACATAAGAGTGGAAAGGGTAGTTTACCTCCAAATATAGTATAGATGCAATATATAGTACAGATACTACCAATTTCTTTACAGCTATGAGTTAAAATATGGCTGTGAGGATGTTACCTGAAAAGTGGTTTCACCTCTTGGTGGGTGTCAAGCCAATAGACATGACCAAGCCAAAGATCTGCAGAAGGAAGTATTTATTATTACCTGCAGCAAGTAAGAGCACCAGGGGTCTTTCCTAAAGCAGTGTCTCCCTGAATAGCAAAAGCTGGGGAAGTTTTAAGCTAAGGGTATGTGCATATTCATGAAGGGGCTTAAGCAGAGGAGAATTCAGCATAGAATTGGGGCAAAGGTCTACAGAGTCCAAGCTTTAGTAGATTGAAGTTAGGAGAGTCAACATCATCATTCCATCCTACACCTGGTTGGGGGCCTTAGCTCCTGCAGAACTCCAAGATATATTATGTATATTCCTTGAGGAGGAACTAGGACACTGCTTTATCACTGCACTATCTCTGCTCCTGCATTCCTTTGTTCCTTTAAGATCATAAGTTACTGGAACTTCCTTGGCAGTCCACTGCAGGGGGCACAGGTTCAATCCTTGGTCAGGGAACTAAGATCCCGCATGCCGTATGCACATCCCTCCCACCAAAAAATGATCATTAATTATTAAGACCTGTTCAAGGGCAAGCATTGTGGTTGTGGCTAGCCTTAGATCACAAAATGGCTTAGGCAAAAATGGATTCTGTTATGTCAAGAAAGCCATTCCTACTTCTCAAGGCAGAACTCAGTGGGGTTTTTGAAGTTTTGCTTCTCTCTTAAGTTTCTGCAACTATTATTTCAAATATATATATATTTGAAACTTCCAAGTTCTGAGATGCCTGAAAAATTCTGATGCATTACAGCTGTTATAATTAACCAGATCCTGATAAGATTTAATATATGGTTAGACATTATTAGTCTGCATTTAATCTCCAAAATTAATCATGAGAGAGACAAATGAGACAAGATGTTTTGGAAAGAGAGGTGGTGTTATTTAGTAGTTAATATTCTGGCTCTTTAAGGAAAGACTGTCTGGATTCAAATTCTGATTGTGTTGTTTAGCAGCTTTATGACCAGCAGTTTACTTTATCAATCTGCACAGCCTATTTCCTTATCAATGTAATTAGTATAAGAATAGAGTTGTTGATGGGATGAAATGAGTTACTTTACATGAGCTATGAGAAATACCTGTCATATAGAAATTGATTATTCAGTGTTAGCTATGATTGTTATTGATATTGACACTGTAGCTTGAATTCATTCCAGAACATAAAGATTGCTTTAACATAAGGAATTGAAATTCTCATACCTTCTCCTCACATTTCTATAAATAGGAAGAATAATAAAATCAAGATTTGTCTAAGTCTGCTTATATTTCTAGGTGTTACAGATATTAGCACAGACCTTCTGGTATAAAACCTGCTCAAAGATGCTGTGACAATTCCAAGCTTAGGTTTTATCTAACCTTATTCTGCTTGAATTTCTTCTCAATATTCAAAGTTAGTTTAACTGAAATTCAGTGAAGAAAATGAATTATGGTAAGTTTTAGGCATACAGAATACATGTGGAGAGGGGATAAGATAATGGTTACTTCAAGGCAATAGTATTCCCTTTTGGTTCATATTTCATATTTGTTTTAATGTATGTAGAAACATAGGACAACACTAGGCTGTAAATATTGTCTCTTGAGAATCGGACCAAAAGACCTTCTAAAGAAAGTGGTAGGCTATTCAGAAGTGTTACACAGCATGATTAATCAGCACTTGTACATAGTAGGATCTCAATAAAACTTGCTGAATTGAATGAATCTGCATTATCCATATTATTTTCCACAAGAATTGAGAAAGTGCCATCTTTTCATCATTTGACATTAGGTAAAGAGGAATCATTCTGAATACTTCTGTGTAGAAAAGTCTGTTCATTCAAATTTGATTTATTTTCCCTAATCACTCTTAGCTGGTAGGGTATTATACAAATGGGATTCAGATTCTGTTTGGAAAAGGAATAAAATTGTTTTAAATGCATATGCCCTCTTAGGGCTATTAATTCTATATCTATTCAAAAATTATCTGTAATGAGTACATCAAAAACCAAATGGTTCTTCTCTGTTTATATGAGGGTTATATTTTTGGATTGTATTAATAAATAATTGTTTCTCATATATCTTAAGAGTGTGTCTTCTCTTTAAATGATATATATTTGCGTTTGGCTTGGTAAACTCTTTTCAACAGTATCAGTCTACCATTTGTTTTTGTTTTTTTTTTTAACATCTTCATTGGAGTAAAATTGCTTTACAATGTTGTATTAGTTTCTGCTGTATAACAGAGTTAATCAGCTATATGTATACATATATCCCCATATCCCCTTCTTCTTGTGTCTCCCTCCCACCCTCCATATCCCACCCATACAAGTGGTCACAAAGCACCGAGCTGTTCTCCCTGTGCTATGCAGCTGCTTCCCACTAGCTATCTATTTTACATTTGGTAGTGAATATATGTCAATGCTACTCTCTCACTTCATCCCAGCTTACACTCCCCCTCCCCATGTCCTCAAGCAGATTTTCTACATCTGCGTCTTTATTCCTGTCCTGCCCCTAGGATCATTAGAACCATTTTTTTTTCACTTTTAGATTCCATATATATGTGTTAGCATACAGTATTTGTTTTTCTCTTTCTGACTTACTTCACTCTGTATGGCAGGCCTTAGGTCCACCCAGCTCACTACAAATAACTCAATTTTGTTTCTTTTTATAGCTGAGTAAATGGCTTTTAGTTTTTTATTGATCTTTGCTACTGTTTCCTTTGTTTCTTTTTCATTTATTTCTGATCTGATATTTATGATTCCTTTCCTTCTGCTAACTTTGGGGTTTTCTTTGTTCTTCTTTCTCCAATTGCATTAGGTGTAAGGTTAGGTTATTTACTTGAGATTTTTCTGGTTTCATGAGGTAAGATTTTATTGCCATAAACTTCCCTTTTAGAACTGCTTTTGCTGAACCCCATAGGTTTTGGGCCATCATGTTTTCATTGTCATTTGTTTCTAGGTATTTTTAATTTCCTCTTTGAGTTCTTCAGTGATCTCTTGGTTATTTAGTAGTGTATTGTTTAGCCTCCATGTATTTGTGTTTTTTACAAATTTTTTTTCCTGTAATTGATATCTAGTCTCATAGTTTTGTGGTCGGAAAAGATACTTGATATGGTTTCAATTTTCTTAAATTTACCAAGGCTTGATTTGTGACCCAAGATATGATCTATCCAGGAGAATGTTCCATGAGAACTTGGGAAGAACGTGTATTCTGTTGTTTTTGGATGGAATGTCCTATAAATATCAATTAAGTCCATCTTGCTTAATGTGTCATTTAAAGCTTCTGTTTCCTTATTTATTTTCATTTTGGATGATCTCTCCATTGGTGAAAATGGGGTGTTAAAAAAAGTCCTGCACTATAATTGTGTTACTGTTGATTTGCCCTTTTATGGCTGTTAGCATTTGCCTTATGTATTGAGATGCTCCTATGTTGGGTGCATAAATATTTACAATTGTTGTGTCTTCTTCTTGGATTGATCCCTTGTTCATTATGTAATGTCCTTCTTTGTCTCTTGTAATACTCTTTATTTTTGAAGTCTATTTTGTCTGATATGAGAATGGCTACTCCAGCTTTCTTTTGCTTTGCATTTGCATGGAATATCTTTTTCCATGCCCTCACTTTCAGTCTGTATGTGTCCCTAGGTCTGAAGTGGGTCTCTTGAGAACAGCATATATACAAGTCTTGTTTTTGCATCCATTCAACCAGTCTGTCTTTTGGTTGGAGTATTTAATCCATTTACATTAAAGGTAATTATTGATATGTATGTTCCTATTACCATTTTCTTAATTGTTTTGGGTTTGTTTTTGTAGGTCTTTTCCTTCTTTTGTGTTTTCTGCCTACAGAAGTTACTTTAGCATTTTTTGTAAAGCTGGTTTGGTGGTACTGAATTCTCTTAGCTTTTGCTTGTCTGTAAAGGTTTTAACTTTGTGTCAAATCTGAATGAGATCCTTGCTGGGTATAGTAATCTTGGTTATAGGTTTTCCCCTTTCATCACTTTAAATATGTTGTGTCACTCCTTTCTGGCTTGCAGAGTTTCTGCTGAAAGATCAGCTGTTAACCTTATGGGGAATCCTTTGTATGTTATTTGTTTCTTTTCCCTTGCTGCTTTTAATATTTTTTCTTTGTATTTCATTTTTGGTGGTTTGATTAATATGTTTCTTGGCATGTTTCTCCTTGGATTTATCCTGTATGGGACTCTCTGCTCTTCCTGGACTTGATTGACTATTTCCTTTCCCATGTTAGGAAAGTTTTCAACTATAATACCTTCTAATATTTTCTCAGACCATTTCTTTTACTCTTCTTCTTCTGGGACCCCTATAATTTGAATGTTGGTGTGTTTAATATTTTCCCAGACGTCTCTGAGACTGTCCTCAATGCTTTTCATTCTTTATTCCTTATTCTGTTCTGTGATAATTATTTCCACTCTTTTATATTCCAGCTCAGTTTTCCGGTCTTCTGTCTCAGTTATTCTGCTATTGATTCCCTCTAGAGAATTTTTAATTTCATTTATTGTGTTGTTCATCATTGTTTGTTTGCTCTTTAGTTCTTCGATGTCCTTGTTAAATGTTTCTTGTATTTTCTGCATTCTATTTACAAGATTTAAATCATCTTTCTTATCATTACTCTGAATTCTTTTTCAGGTAGACTGCTTATTTCCTCTTCATTTGTTTGGTCTGGTGGGTTTTTACCTTGATCCTTCATCTGCTGCATATTTTTCTTTATTTTTATTTTGCTTAACTTACTGTGTTTGGGGTCTCATTTTCGCATGCTGCAGGTTCATAGTTCCCATTCTTTTTGGTGTCTGCCACCAGTGGGTAAGGATTGTTCAGTGGCTTGTGTAGCCTTCCTGGTAGAGGGGACTGGTGCCTGTGTTCTGGTGGGTGGAGCTGGATCTTGTCTTTCTGGTGGGCAGGGCTGCTTCTGGTGGTGTATTTTGGGGTGTCTCTGAACTTATTATGATTTTAGGCAGCCTCTCTGCTAATGGGTGGGTGTGGTTGTGATCCTTTCTTGCTAGTTGTTTAAGTTGGGGCCTCCAGCACTGGAGCTTGCTGGCCATTGGGTAGGGCTGGGTGTTAGCATTGAGTCAGAAATCTCTGGGAGAGCCTATGCCATTTGATATTACTTGGGACCAGGAGGTCTCTGGTGGCCAAATGTCCTGGACTTGGCTTTCCAGCCTCAGTGGCTCAGGCCTGACACCAGGCCAGAGCACCAAGACCCTGAGGTGCCCAGAAAAATCTTGGGAAAATGCCTTTTCCTCCTCAACTCCATGATGAGTGAGGATTTGCTCCAGGCTTCACCACTACGTCTTACCATTTGTTTGAATTATTACAAATTTTGAATTAGTGAAGTCCAAATTAAGAAGTTCTAAAGGACCATTATAATAGTTAATGTGAATATAGAATATATTGATACTTTAGAATTCCATTTAGTAAAAACAAATGGTGATATGTTCATGAATTAATCATTAATAGTTTAATTATGTAAAGCAATCCTGCAATTTAATGGAAAGAATAGAAGAGTTTACTTTCTACTTCATTAAAATTCAGGTAATTTAATTTCCACAAATAATTAGAAAGGGGATAATTTACTGATCTAGGGGAAAGACAGAAGTGCATAAAACCACTAATCATATTAGAAAAATTAGATGTCATTTTGAGGATTAACCAAACTTTGAGCTTAGTTTTTAACCCAATCAAATGAGGGATGACAAAATTTAAATTCCCACTCTTATGGAAATACTAAAACATGTATGATCCCTACAGATGTAAAAAACAAACTTATGGTTACCATGGGGTAAGGGGGGGAGATACTAATTGGGAGATTGAGATTGACATATACACACTACTATATATAAAATAGATTACTAATAAGGACCTACTGTATAGCACATGGAACTCAGTACTCTGCAATGGCCTATATGGGAAAACAATCTAAAAAAGAATTGATATATGTATATGTATAATGATTCACTTTGCTGTACACCTGAAACTAAGACAACATTATAAAGAAACTATACTGCAATAATTTTAATATATATATATACGATCCTAACATAATAGATTCTGATACTTTAATTTTGATATTTTTTTTCCATCCAAAGACTAGTAAAATGTTAGCTCATTCTATACTTCCCTGGTGACCACTAAGGGGCCTTGAGATATTTTATGCATAGTAAATATGGAAAACTAAAACCTCCAAAAAATGTATATGTAGAGTAGAATATTTTATAACCTGTGTGGCAACCAGAAATAATAACTTTGTTATGGCTAAACATGGGAAATAAGACTCCCATATTTTGAATAAGACAGCCATATTTCATTATTATGTTTTTAGGTGGTTTCCTTTGCTCTAATGATTATTGCAATTAAGATAATTTATAATATGATATGGTATATAATGTTTTTATTGTGACTTTTTTCTTTTCCATTGGCTCCTCCTGAATATAGTTCATACTTTTAATCCTGTGTCTTGTCTTTCCATAATTCTCAGCCCACTTCATCCTCATCTGTCTGCCTGTATTGCTGGCTTTTTGCTTTCTGAGACTTGCATTTCATTTGTTCTCCAGTAGTTCCTAATGACTGACTAGATCCTGACAAATTTCCTTACCTAGACATCTAGATGCCAAATTCACAAGTACTATGAAAGACAAAACAAAATAAAAATGTTTCCCAGAAACATTAAACTCAGTCTAAAAAATATATTTTGCTTTTTACATTCAAATTTAATCAAGCTTTGAGAACTGAACAACCTATTATAATGTTTTTTTCAAGAACTTATGTACCATGTGTGAATTACATTTATATTTTAATTCTGCCTTTACAACAACACTCTGAAAAATACCACTGTGTTCTTTTTCTATTAATACAATCACAGGCCCTGAATACATTAAACATCTGATGTAAACATATGATCAGATTCATTTGATCCTATGAATGGTTTAGAAATAAGAAAAATATAAGTAGCAAACAAAACAGTGATGTGATTCTCAGAGAATGCCAAACATAGGTTTAGAGGATTGTACTGTACTGCTTTCAATAGAGTATTCTTAAATCACTGAGAGGGAGGGATTATTTCAGTTCATCATTTCTACTTCTGTCACTATGTCATCAGTAGTTCTACTTTGAGTTTGGGAATAACATCACTCTGAAAAAAGAAGCAAGAACACTGTGTGTGGCCTAAGTATTCAGATAAAACATATATGCAAATTGCAATAAAGCCATCCAACTCTATTAGATTAAGATGCAACTCATTATTCTGCTTTTGTTTATTCTTGTATTTCCTGTTTTCCAACTATGCTACAAATCAAATATTTGGCACAAGAATCTAAAAAATATAAATCAAAAGCAAAACACTTCATTTTCAATCTGGAAATATTTTTTCAAAGAGAAATATCATTCCCTTTTTCATGTGTCTCCTCTAAAATCTGGTAGTGAAGAACATAGTTTTTATCTTTTAAAATATCCATAGATAAGATTTTTTTTAGAGGACAATAAATGACACAGCTTCAAGAGCCCTGTCTTTCTGAAACAAGTTCTAAAAGTAAAGACTCTAAAATGCTGAAGTTAGTAGGTCAGCCCAGGTAATTAACACAGTTCTCAAATGACTTCTAAGTCAAGCAATCCCCAGATCCCTTATCTTCCTACCTTAAAATATCTTGAGTTAAAAATGTGATTTCCAGGTCACTAAATTGTAATGCTTACATTTTATCAGTATCATAAATGATTTAAGAAGCTTTCAGAAGTTATTATAATTTCTGAATTTTTAGTTCATAAATTATAAAACTGCTGTCAACAAATTTATCTTTTCTGAGATTTTCTTTAGAATAAATGTGTACTTTATCTGTACCAACTATTTAGAATACAATACAAAGATTCCAACCTTCTGTAAGTTAAATGTGCAATGTAATGTAAGTAGTTAAATGGTATTGTGGAGTACTAGAAATAAATGAGCCTTAGGATCAGACAGATCTTGGTTTGGCTTGAAACCTAACTCTTCATTTACTAGCTTACATAATATTAGGCAATTTTTAAATCTTTCTGAGCCTGAGTTTCCATATCTGAAAAATAGAGATAAATTTTTAACTTACAGACAGTGAATATTAAAAGACTTAATATATAAGAAAATATATAGCATATTGCCTGACTCATAACTGACACTCATTAGTCTGTAATTATGATTATGATTATTATTATACTGTTAATGTGTGAGGATATGTAAGTCTTCCTTTTCTGATAGTGAAGACCAACATAAAAGACTGTTTTATATTTATGTGGGAATTTCCTCCATAGTTAAAATTATAAATTACATAGCTCATTTAAAAAATAATTTAGTTATATTGTTGTTCAAATTGTGTCTCCTACTATATAGCAACTCTGAAGGGAAATAGGTCATAACAGGTATCCATAAGGCAAGTGTCAGTTTTGTCAGCTCCCACTTCAGCCTCATGAAGAAGTTTTGTTGTTATTTTCACAAAAGCTCTTTTGGATCTAAAAGAGCTAAAGTTATTTTTATAAATAAATATTTTCACTTGGTTAGCATGTTAATATTTATTTTACTCTGCTTGAAGAATGAATATTTGGAAGACATTTGAACATTACCCACAGTAAATATATTAGCATGATCGTCAGTCTCTCCCTATTAGTAATTTAATTATAGTTCACTTAGATATGTAAAATAGATAGAAATTCTTTAACTGTATTTTAGAATGAAGAGAGGAAGGTCACAAGTACAACAAGTAAAACAATTATTTAAGAGCTAACATTTTTCTAAAGATTATCATTAAAATTCACTACCATTAGTTTTATTTACTTTGTCCTTTGGATTATTTCTCTCTTTCATTAAATTTTATTTCAAAACTAAGAAAGACAACAGCAAAATCAAATAGCATTTGGAGTATAGGGCACTCTAAGTAGTAACACTTCAGTTTACAGCATTCTCCTGAGAATACCTTTTAAAATATATTATTTTGTCTTTATATGATGATATGCAAAGCCTTGGTTTTATATCCCACATATTTATCTATATTACAGTTTCTATCTAATTTTTGTTTGGTGTATAGATGAGAATATACATTTTTCTTTTTAATCTAGGTCTAGGACTTGATCTTGAAATTGACTTACACTAGGTAGCACATTTTCACTAAGGTGAGTAGAACTGTGATGTGTGTATCTGCACAGACATAAATTCAGACAATTTTTGTAAAACAACATTAAGGTCTTACCAAGAAAGCTTGGAAAATGAGGGTGTTAATGAGTTTTTTTATATATAACAAATAACCTTCCATGATGATTCCCAAAAGGAAAAAACTACATGCACTCCTGGAAGACATAAACATATTGGAAACAAGTATAGCTCTTCACATTAAAAACACTGTGATATGTTTTATTATCAACTCTAACAGCTTTTTGCTTATGTTAAAGGAAACACTTGATAGACATCACAGATTCAATATATTATGGAAAATGTGACTTAATTACAATAACTTATCCAAAAGGAATCTTGAGTCAACATGTACCAATACTTAGTGAGTGACTTGGCTGCTTTACTTGCAAATGATTATACCAGATTTCATAACTTATTATTCAGCATTCTATAATCGTTCATTTTCCATTAGTAGATTGAAATTGTTATTTTGAATAGAAATATATTCATTTACAATATAAAAAACTTAGGTAGAACTACAAATGTAATTCCTATAAGAAAATTAATATATTTTCCAAGATAGGATCATTCATGATAAAATATTTTTATATTTTAAAAAATACGCCTTATTAAAAGAATTCTATCATTGATGCAGAAATCTGACCTCTGTATTTAACATAAGTCACTCACAAATTTCATGAATCTTATAAAACAAATGAAGAATAGTAATGTTACTAAGTCCAAGCTCGTATTGCTCCCTCACAGCAGGCCAGTAAATTGAGAGACGAAGTTTTGGGGCAAGGAATATCGACTTTATTCAGAAAGCCAGCAGACTGAAAAGATGGTGGACTAGTGTCCCAAAGAACCATCTTCCCCAAGTTAGAACTCAGACTTCCTTATTAATACGAAAAGGGGTGGGGCGGAGGTGGCTGGTTGTTGCAAACTTCTTGTTGTCAGAATCCTTTGTTCTTGCAGCTGTCCCCCGTGTAGGTCAGGTCACAATGTTCCTGTAAACCTCCAATAAGACAAATGTTATTCTCTGTTCCACAACTTTTTACCTCTATATGAATGAAATGTGTTATAGATTTAAAGGTCAAGCCTGGAAGGCGGAGCCTTGAGAATGGGCTATTATATATATTTCAGGTTTTTTCTTCTCTGTTACAGTAACATTGTAACAAAATACTATCAACAGTCTTTAGAAAACCATATTAAAACAATAAATAAGCAAACATTTTAATACCATATTAAGAACTGGTTGGGAGACTACTTTCCCTTGCCTCACCCACTGTTCCCATTGGAAACCCCAAAGCATTAGCAATTGCTACATAAAAGTCTTTCACCAGCCTCAAACAAACTTCACACATCAATCTTCACATCTAAGGGACTATCATGTATGCATAGATTGTGTGAAAGTCTCATCATTCTGGTTTGTCAACCTCTTTTCAGGTACTTTTTGTCCAGCATGGTGTAACCAAAAAAAATATAAAAAAAAAACCATTAGGTTCCCTTCAGTTAAATAACTTTCCCCCAAATAACACACACCAAAGAAGTAAAAAGACCACCAACTTCTCTTGACCCTGCTGCTGTTTAAATCACAATTCTATATTATTCTTTCTTGTCCTTGCTGTAGTTCATTAAATCTGTGACTGCTACTTATTGCTTTCACTTTTGTTCCACATGTAATCTGTATACCCCAATGAAGATAGTCAAATGCAGATGCTGAACATGCTGTGTACTTTTCTGCTGCCAGGCATCTGGCTCAGAATTGCCATTATTTCACTCAGGGAAGACCTTCAAATGGAGTCTCACTGCAACCAAATGCTAAATACTTTTACTCTCTTTGCTTCTTTGTCAAGTCACTATCAGGTGTAATCTAGGACTGCCCTTTAGACTAACTCATTCGGAGCAACTCCTTCCTATTGACTCAGTTCCTGACTGCAGATTTCCCTTTTCTCAGTTTTCACTGCCCACACCAGGTTTCATAAAAGATCTATGATTTTCCTGGTGTTTAACCTCTGTTCCTAGTCTAAATTTTACTTTGCTACTTCTACATTCCATCTAACATGTTATGAGAAATCTAGCTGGGGAAAAATAACAGCAGTTACAACAATTACAAACTTTTGTTCATCTTGTTCTCCATTCTTCAAATACCTTTTTCACTCTTTTCTGCTCATCCAGGCCATGCCCATCCTTCAAAGCTAAGCTCACCTGTATTCTTTTTGTATACTTCTAAGGCTACCCTGTATTTTTTTCTGCCACTTTCACTGATTGTGGCAACCCAAAATGGTGATTATGATGATGAGATTACAATGATGACAGTGGTGTTTGTGCTGGTGTTTTTAGTGACTAAGATAGCTAATATTTAATGAGTATTTCCTGTTGTGTTCAGAAAAACCTCTTTGGAATTGGCACAAGTTTACTGATGAGAGGATTTAAGTATTAGGGAAGATAAGCAAATTTTTTAAAGTCACTTAATTAAGTGTCAGAATGGAAATTAAGCATTTGAGTAAAAAGCCTAAGTTCTTAATAACTACACCACACTGTCTCCTCTCAAATTTTATTAATTTTAAAAATGCAATTAATGCAATATTTAATGTTTTTGACATCTCGAGATTTTGTCATTTATTATTGTTAAATACATATAGTTGCTTTCAGTAAATGTTTATAAAACTAACGGAAAAAATTACCTGACCTTATCATATTTAATTTTATATATAGCTTACATTAGTTTTCTAGGACTGCCATAATGAAATAGCACAGACTTGATTACTTAAACAATATAAACGTACTTTCTAACAATTCTGGAGGCTAAAATTCCAAGAGCAAATAAATTTTAGAGTCCTAGATGAAAGTGATTTCAACTTTGATGCCATCATCATTTATCATAATTAAGTAACAACAAAATTTTAAAATATATTATCCCCAACATTAATAATTGATAAGCCTTCATAAATGGCAAAATGTTTTGGTTTTAATGGAAACATTGCAGGCATTTGCTTTATATTATCCATATATAATATTTCCTTTCAAATAACAATTTCAGTCATTTATAACAGATGATATCTTAATATATAATCCCATATGATATATTAAAATATTTATTTCACACAAAAGAATACATCATTTCTTCAGAGAAGAATTTATACCTACTATAGGTTTAGAATGTTGGCTTAATTTATGCCACTCAGATCATTATATTATCTGCATGATTGCAAGTTTATATTATCTGAATAGCTATCTTAGCAAGAAGAAGCTCTAAGTTTGTGATTTGCTTCTGAGATTTAATTCATACACTTCCAGGACTCCAAATGTAATAAAGTTCAAGCTACAACAGCATTAAAAATGTGCATAAATTAATACCTTAATCAGACATTTACTGAGTGCCTTCTATTTGCCAGGAAAAGCACATGGATGAAGCTTTAACAGCTCTCCAAAGGAGAGTCACTACAAAAATTTTATTTAAGCCATAAGCTTGTCCCTTGGATTGAAGAGAGCAATCTTTCATATGGTCCAGCATCACCATATACAAAAAAATAGAAATTAATTTTCTGTGTAGTTTTACATTCCCTCAGTAAGAAAATGCTCTTTTCTATAATGAGTTTTGGGAACTAAGTTAACACCATTAGAAGAAGGCTAAGTTTCCATTTAACCTCCATGACTCACTTGAAAACTGGAATTTACAACAGAAAAAAATATGAAGCTATTTGAGAAATGTCTAAATAAGAAGTTATGCTCTCTATGTTAGCAGCATGTGGTTCTGTGTCTTTACAACATTTGAACTAAGTTAAAAGGTACATTCTCTAAAATAACTGCATTCAGATTTTCAACTTCAAACTCAGAGGCTTGCCAAGAATATCTTTACAAAGTATCTATATTTTAATTTTTTAAGTATATTTCCAAATTGCCTTCCAAAGTGACCTCCAAAATTAATGACACCAATTTTTTAAGATAATTCCCTCCATTTTTTCTCAAAGTAAATTTTTTACAAAAGAGTTTTGCAGCAAAAGCAATATTAAAGGCTTATTGTTCTGATATCTGTTTCACTACTACTCAGAAAAACATAAGAAACTCAAGTATTCTCCTTAAAATTAACTAAAATCAGACTGCAGTAACTTCTGTGATTTCAGCACAATGGTGGATTAAGAAGTTCCAGATCCTTGTCCTCTATGGAAATATCAAGTAAGCAACTACAGATTGATTTAAAAAGCTTCATGGGAGCTCTGCAAGCATATAAAGGATATACAGCAGCCAAGTAAATGTCTGATCAAGAAAAGGTCACATTCAAATCAACAGAAATTTCATGGCATTTATGCTTGCTCTTATACCAGGGTAGAACAGCATAATTGGAAGAAGGCAACTTATTTCTTGATTTCCCCCTCAAGATACAAGAAATGAGTGGAAATTTTGGCCACATTCTGGTCTATCTGTAGGCTATGCAACAAACTAATTTCAGTTTTGCCTAACTCAATGATCAGATGAGAATAGCAGTATGGTTTGGATGCCAAGTTGGAAGCCACAAAAAGTAGTGGCAGGTACAATAGCACATGAAAATTGCAGGACTACAGACCCATGGATACATGGGGGCAAGCAATTATAGGCAAAGGTATACAAAAGAATATCTAAGGTCTGACAAAGAAGCAGAGGTGAGACATAGAGAAATTACTATCTGTATAAGCAAGTGTGTATATGTGAGATTGGAATAAAAAAGCACACATGCAAGTCCACAGAGATGCATTCTCAGAAAAGTCCTGAGAACTCAACTTTCATGTTGGGCTGATTAGTGAAATACTTCCCCCACACAGAGCCAGTATGCAAAGATTAGGAAAAGTGACTGTTTTTCCAAATACCCAATTTTAGCAAAAGATCACAAGGAAACAAGGAAACATGGCTCATTCAAAAGGGACAAAATAAATATCAGGAAACTGACCCTAAAGAACAACAGATTTTAAAATTTCTAGATAAATAACTTAAACAGCTTTCTTAGATATCCTCAAAGAGCTAAAGGAAAACACAGAAAAAGAACTAAAAGAAATCAGGAAAGCAACATATGAACAAAATAAGAATATCAAGAAAGAGAGAAATTACAAAAAAGAAGCAAACAGAAATTCTGGACATGAAAAATACAATATTAAATTGAAGGATTTACTAGAGGGTTTCAATAGCAGACTTGAACTAGCAGGAAAAAACCTGTGCATTTGAAGACAAGTTATATGAAATTTTCAAATCTAGAACACAAAGAAAAAAGAATGTAAAACAGTGAATGGAGCCTTAGAGACTTAAGAGCCATCATCAAACAGACCAATATATGCATAACTGAAATTCCAGAAAGAGAAGAGAGAGAAAAAGAGCAGACACCTTCTTTGAAGAAATCATGGTAAAGAAGTCCCCAAATTTGAGGAGGGACATAGATTTAAAATACAGGTAGCTAAATGAACTTCAAATAGGATAAACTCAAAGAGACCCAGACACATTGTAATGAAACTGTTGTAAGTAAAAGATAGATCAGTTTTGAAAGCATCAGAAAAGAAATGACTCAACACATACAAGGAATCATCAATAAAATTATCAATAATTTTCTGATCAGAACCTTGCAAGACAGAAGGCAGTAGGATGATATACATTTGTCCTTCAGTATCCATGGGGAATTCGTTCCAGGACCCACCACAGATACAAAAATCTGTGGATGGGTTCAACATGTGGAACCCAGGGGTATGGAGGGCTGACTCTATTTAAAGTACTGAAAGAGGGCTTCCCTGGTGGCACAGTGGTTGAGAGTCCGCCTGCTGATGCAGGGGACACGGGTTCATGCCCCAGTCTGGGAAGATCCCACATGCCGTGGAGTGGCTGGGCCCGTGAGCCATGGCTGCCGAGCCTGCACATCCAGAGCCTGTGCTCTGCAACGGGAGAGGCCACAACAGTGAGAGGCCCGCATACCAAAAAAATAAAAAGAAAAAAGTACTGAAAGAAAAAAATATCAAATGAGAATTCTATATCTGTAAAAACAGTCCTTCAAAAATGAGAGATAAATTAATATATTTGCAGATAAGCAAATATTGAGAAAGTTTATTACAACTAGACCTTCACAACAAGATATGTTAAAGGGAGTCCTTCAAGTTGAAAAGATGTATCAAAATACCAAAACTTATCATAAGCAGCAAAAGCAGTGCTAAGCAGATAATTTTTAGCTATACATGCTTACATTAAAAAGATAAAGGATGTCAAATCAAAAAGCTAACTTCATTCCTCAGCCACTATGGAGAACAGTATGGAGGTTCTTTAAAAAACTAAAAATAGAGCTACCATATGATCCAGCAATCCCACTCCTGGACATATATCTGGAGAAAACCATAATTCGAAAATATACATGCACCCCAGTGTTCATTGCTGAACTATTTACAATAGCCAGGACATAGAAGCAACCTAAATGTCCATCAACAGAGGAATGGATAAAGAAGATGTGGTACATATATACAATGGAATATTACTCAGCCATAAAAAAGAACAAAATAATGCCATTTGCAGCAACATGGATGGACCTAGAGATTGTCATACTGAGTGAAGTAAGTCAGACATAGAAAGACAAATATCATATGATATCACTTCTATGTGGAATCTAAAAAAAAAAGGTACAAATAAGCTTATCTACAAAACAGAAATAGTCACAGATGTAGAAAACAAACTTATGGTTACCAAGTGAGAAAGGCGGGGGAAGGGATAAATTGGGAGATTGGGATTGACATATTCACACTAATGTACATAAAATAGATAATAAGAATCTACTGTATAGCAAAAAATAAAAACTAAATTGAAACAGAAGGAAGGGAATAAGAAATATTGACACAGAAATAAACAAAAAAAATTGACACAGAAATAAACAAAATCAAGAATTAAAAAATAGAGAAAACCAATGAAACCAATAGTTAGTTCTTTGAAGGCATCAACAAAATTGGAAACCTTAAGCTGCATTTCTT